>NC_135893.1:31966489-34665519 GCF_964194155.1 Cetorhinus maximus | reverse complement strand
CATGTCATGAGTATCCCCCATCCCCGCCAAACCCTCCCCATCCCCGCTTCACCCTCCCCACCCCCGCTACCACCATCCCCATCCCCATCCCCGCTACACCCTCCCCATCCCCATCCCCGCTTTCACCCTCCCCATCCCCGCTACACCATCCCCATCCCCATCCCTGCTACACCCTCCCCATCCCCCATCCCCGCTACACCCTCCCCATCCCCATCCCCGCTACACCCTCCCCATCCCCATCCCCGCTACACCCTCCCCATCCCCATCCCCGCTACACCCTTCCCCATCCCCATCCCCGCAACACCCTCCCCATCCCCATCCCCGCTACACCCTCACCTCCCCCATCCCCGCTACACCTCCCCATCCCCGCTACACCCTCCCCATCCCCGCTACACCCTCCCCATCCCCGCTACACCCTCCCCATCCCACTCTTCCCCCCACACCACACCCCATTTACCCCCTCCCCTTCCCCATCCTCCCTCTTACCCCCTCCCCTTAACCCTCCCCATTCTACCTCTCCTCATCACCCATTGCTGCCTCCTCATTCTTACCCTCTCCCATCCCCCTTCTTACCCCCTCCCCATCCCCCCTCATACCCCCTCCCCACCCGCCTTCCCCTCTTCCTCCAATCCCATCTCCCCTCCCAATCCCCAACCCCTCTACCTCCATTCCATCTCCCCTCTTACTCTTTCCCCATCCTCCTTCCCCATTCCCCTTTCTCCATCACCCCTTTACCCCCTCCCCCTCTTACTTCCTCCCCAGCCCTGTCTTTCCCCCACCGCAACCCCCACTTACCCCCTCCCAATCCCCCTTCCCCTCTTCCCCCCACCCCAGACTCCTCACCCCCCACCCACTTCTCCCAATCTTACCCCCTCCCCGCCTCTTTCCCCATCCCACTTTTACCCCCTCTCCATCCCCCTTTCCCACCACCTCTTACCCCCTTCCCATCCCTCCTCCCCTTCCCATATCCCCCTACCTCCTCCCCATCCCCCCATCTTCTCCCCCTTCCCATTCCCCCCTCTTCCTCCCTCCCCATTTCCACCTCTACCCCCTCCCAATTCCCCCCACCCCCTCCCCATCCCCCTCTACACTGTCCCCATCCCACCTTTCCAGCTCCCCATTCTCCCCTCTTGACCCCCTCCCCAGCCCTGCCTTCCCACCTCCCCATTCTCCCATCTTACCAGCTCTCCTTCCCCCTTTTCCCCTTCCTCTCACCCACCTCCCCCTCCTCCACCACTTTCCCCTCCCCGCTTCCACCCTCCCCCTCTGCCCTACCCCGCTCTTCCTGCCCTCCACCTCCCCCTTGCCCTCTTCCCCTGCCCTTCTTCCCTTCCCCCTCCCTCCTTCCCCATCCCCCTTTATCCCCTTGCCCCCTTGCCCCTCCCTTCGCTGGCTCTTACTCCCCTCTTCCCCATCCCCCTCTTCCCCCTCCCCTCCACCCCTCCCCTTCCTCTCTATCCCTCTCCACCTCTTCCCTCCTCCGCCTCTTCCCCTCCCTCCTCTGTCTCTTCCCCTCTACACCCCTCACCCTCTATCCCCCTCCTCTTTCCCCCTCCCACTCTTGCCACCTCTCCTCCCTCTCTTACTCCCCCTCTTCCACCCTCCCCTCCCTTTCTCCCCTCCACTCTTCCTCCTCCCCTTCTTCCCTCCCCTCTCCTCCTTACTCTCCTTCCCCCTCCCCCTCCCCTCCCCTCCTCCTTCCTCTTCTTCCCCCTACCCTCCCCTCTTCTCATCCCCCTCCCCCCCTTCTGCCCTCCCCCTTCTATGGGGATAGAACAATGGAGTTTGGTCAATTGGATAGTTCTTAGAAAGAGCTGACACAGGTATGACAAGCCTATTGGCCTCCTTCTGGACTGTATATGACGCTATGTGTGTGACCCAGTAAGTTCGTGCTCATTACCCGTGCTTGGTTGCACTGAGGTGGTGGTGATGGTAGGTCACCTCCTCGACTGACTGCCGTCCAAGTGGTGAAGGTGCTCCCATTGGTGCTGGTAGGCAGGGAGTCCCAGGGCTATGACCCAGGGATGACGAGAGAACAGCTAAACCTCATCATTTCACTGCTCTTCAGTCAGAAACAATCGCAATAACATGCCCAGCCAATTATGTCCCTCAGAACCATCAAGGATTTCAGAAAGCAAATACTTCTTCTAAATACTGGGGTTTTCCACAGTGATCAGGGTGTAAGTGGGGCAGAGTAGGGGAAATGCTTCCAGGGATGGTCCCACATTGAATAGGAAAGACTGGTCTGGCAGATGGTATATTTTTATATTGGAAACTAAAAACATACATTTCAAAGATTAATTTAGCATTTTCAATAGCGGGTGCAATGGTGGTGTTTAATGATATAGCTCTGATTCCATTATCATAGCACTAATTAGATGATGCAAGTCTCCTCAAGTACAGAGCTTTCACCATCTGCTTTTCTACACCTATCTCCATATTTTGAATTGAAGGGGATTTTCTTCACAGTGCAGCACACTCACGCAACAGCATCCATGCACAGAAGGCTCCATGTTTCCAGCTGCTTGGGTCCGAGAGAGTCCATCAACAAATCTCTTGCTGCTTTGGACAGAAAACAGTTTTGACTCACAGTTCAACAGGCAAATTAAAAACCCTTCGATAATGTTGCTGTGTTAAATGGCATTGCGAGTGCAGAGGGAACATTGTGTGATTACACTACATGATGCATCTGTTGAACATCCAGTTTTACATCACTTAACAAAGGGATTTAGCTTCCTGCACAGTTCTTTGGAGAAGATATTTTTGGTTCATTCAGGGACCTGGGGAGATGGCACACTGCAGAGAAATGACTGCAGGGGGTGCTCTTGCGCCATTAGATCAATGTAATACAGCACAAGGCTGTGAGTTGGATCAAATCTCTTTATCCTCGCGTTAATGTTACAGGAGGCCCCATTAGACATGCATGCGGTAATATTGTTGACAGTAAGAAGACTTCTAATTGCTGACATTAATCATTAACCCATCTCAAAGGGCAGCTTTGTGTTAGATTCCTTAGGTTGCCAATTTGATGCTTAGGACCATCTATTATTTGGCTTTAATATCAGAGGATTACGCACTCAAACGCAGTGGGGGAATTTTAAACTAACACATGGGGTAGGAAAACCACAGGACCAGGTTGTTATGATTTGGAATGTGCTGCCTGAAAGGGCAGGTGAAGAAGATTCAATGATAACTTTCAAAAGGGGAGTTTTACAGGCTTTGGGAAAGAATGGGGCCTAATTAGATGGAGCTTTCAAAGAGCTGGCACAGACATGATGGAGTGAATGGCCATCTCCTGTGTTCTATTACTATATGCGGAAGACTCCCAGAGACTGCAGTTGAGATGTAAGTCAGGTATAGGCGTAGTCCCAATTGTAATCAATCAGCTCACTCAAAATGAAGCTGGACAGATATCTGGTTGGGAATGGGGATGTTCATTATAGGGATTGGTATAGATTGAGGCCATCAAACACTTCACAGGACAATGGGTGCCGCTGTCCTCCCAGCCTAACAAGGGAGGAAATAAATCAGCCAGGGTTCTCGCTCCTGATTCTTATCCAATAAGTGCTGTTATATTCACGTCTAAGGTGTGGCGATGATAAAATTTAGCTCTTCTCTCATGCTGAGTCCAGTTAATACATTGCCTGGATGACAGGTGTAGGAAGGACACGTCAGTGAGATCCGTGAGTTTTGCCAACACCTGTATCCCAGTATGAACCAGAAGGGAGGGCTCAAAGGGAACACTTCAAACACACGGAAAGGGATATTTCCTACATTACAGTGGCGACTACACTTAGAAAGTTCTTCATTGGTTGTGAACCAATTTGGGATATCCAGGGATATTGAAGGCTGTGGTATGAATCCTTACTTCCCTCCCATCCTTCCTTCGACTTTCCCTTCCCTCTGTCTTTCTCTCACCCTCCCAACTTCCCTCTCCCCATCTCTCCCTTCTTCCCTACCTCTCTCTCTCTCTTCTTCTCTCCCACTCTCCCTCCCAGGCTATCTCTCTCCCCTTCCCTCTGCCTTGATCTGTGCTAGTGTTGACTCTGATTGATGATTTTGCAGTGCGCAGATGAGCAGCAAAGCTCCTTGAACACTCAGAGCTATCCTTGGGCCCTCCCATCATCAGCTTAAGCTCTTGATTAATTGAAAGCACATCAGCATCTTTAGCTTGTGAACAGCTACACAACAATAATTTCAAAGTCTGCTTAATTTGATGACAAATCTATTTGTAGTTAATATGACATCGACTCCAATTTATGGCAGTTTAAAAACTGTCCTCTCAGGAGGTTTTTCATCATAACCGACCTGGGTATTGAAAGTTTGCAGAATTCAGAAAGGTTTATTCCCAGATGTAGAAGGGAGTGTAAGTGTTATGTTACGGTAACTAGTCTGGGAAAGAATCAGTCACAGGAGTGACAGGTTCAGATCCTTATCCTGAATCAGTTCTTCTCTGGAGTAGAGGTTGGGAATGTTGGTGTAAATGAATTGTTGGTTTGCAGCTTTTAAAATATGTATCTCAGAGGGGCCTTACAGAAGCATTTAATAGGACAGAGAACACCAAGCCAATACTCAGTCATATAACTGGACAATGGTTTGTGGACAAGGTGCTTGAGACCAGGACACTGGATTTATTATGTAAACTGCTGGATGCAGTAGCACGGGAATGAATTTTGCAGAGGGTGTATTCCTTGCGCCAATGCCCGCCCCCCCCACCCCCCCGCCCCCAACGTTTAAAAATGTGGTTGGCACCTCGCCGACTTTAAAACCAGCTCTCCCACAGTGATAACACGCTGGGCGCAGCCTTAACAAGGCAAAAGTGGGACTTGCGCCCCTCAGGCACAGGAAACCCAATTGGCCGACAGCTGAGTAGTCCCACCAGCGCTGGAATGCTGCAGTGGCCACTGCTGGGACTACAAGCAGCCCTGAGAAGAAGGGAGATGGATACCAGACTTCAAAGAAAGTCTGGGGACTTTTGGCGGGGAGGGACTGGGGACCCTAGAAAGGGCGAGGGTGGGTGGGAGATCAGGTTTTAGAGGCTGGGTGGAGGTACAAAGAGAGGTACCATCTTTGGGAATGTTGCCTCCCAGATGGGCACACGGGACATCCCACCCCCCACAAACAAGTTACACCCCCCCTTCTTTCTCGTCTTTTAACCCAAGTTGCACACTGGCCACCTTCCTCCTGTCCATTGTATTATGGTGGGGGAGGCAGAAAGAGGTCCTTAAGTGGCCTTTAATTGGCAACTTAAGGGCCACAACAAGCATGAGGGATGGGCAGGGCCAACACCTACCTGCCCTCCGTAATTTGGGGGACAGGTCGGGGATGGGTGGGAAGGCTGTGGGCTGGTCATTCCCTTTATTGACGTGCCCCCTCCTGCCTTCAAATATGCCGGTGCCGGTCCGGGGTTGGGGAGTTGGGTGGGGGGGGGGGGGGGGGGGGGTGTGTGTGTAAAACTCCCCCCATCAAGAAGCAGGAAGATGGCCAACCATTGTAGCCCCAGGGACTTTGCTAGAGGAGTTTCTCAGACCAACGGCGGGATTTTCTGGCCCTGCCCACCACCGGGATCGTCCGGTCCTGCCGAAAGTCAATGGGCTTTTGGCTGGCCGGCCGCAGCCCCTGCGGCATGTCCCGCCTTGGCAGAGCAGGAAAATCCCGGCCCAAGTCTAAACTCCAGCTCTCCTACTGTGCAAAATGTATAAACAAGTAAAACGTAGAACAGCTCACATCAGTCCAATTGAGAACTGAAATTGGAAAAAACACATTGCAGTTCCATCATTGTCTTAAAGATGAAAATGGTTTGATATTCATTCTCAAGGTTCTAGGAACACAAGCATTAGAAGCGGGAGTAGGCCATTCTGCCTCTCAAGCCCACTGGAAGAAAACTTACCATTACCTTTATGGGGAGACTGGGGATAGGTAATATATTCTGACCTTGTCAGCAATGCTCACACCCGAGAAACTGTCTGACCAGTTTGGGAGGCTGGGGAGGAGAGCATTGGTGGAACGATGCTTGGAGGTGAGAATGGTGTGGGTGGGGTGAATGATTTGCTATCTTCTTTTTGTAGCCTGTGGGGGTGGGTGACGGTGGAGTTGTTCCACATTCTCCTGGCTTTGTGTTGACTGCACTTGTCAATGCTTATATGGGTTTCAAGTTCGCACACTGCACTGCAAGGCGATTGTCACTAAATGACATTGCTGTCTTGTGACGTCATGACCTGCAGTCTGATTGTGATATAATCTGTCATTGATTGTAGCAAATTCTGTGTGAAGAATACATTCTCAGTTACTACGCTCGGTGCCTCTGCTGAATGGAAGAGTCATATTCATCACTGGCAGACAGCAGACACCACTAGCCCTCCCCAGACACACACACTGCAGCTCGCTGACTGCGACAGGTAGAGGGATCTCAGAATTGAAAGAGTGCATATCAGCCGCCTGTAAGGATAAACTGGAACATTGACCTGCTGGAGGATCTAGAGGACATGAGTAGTAGTTACCCAAGGTAAACTAGAGCTAAGGAATGATAGGAGTCATAATCGCTGGCACCTCATGGAATAATAGCTAATCATCCAGAACGGGAGGGCCTGGAATCGATTCCTGAATTGATTCCTGCATTTTCCTGAGTTAACTGGTAATAGTTGGGATTCTACAATCGATCTTGGTGCCCCTTAAAGAGGAAAAGAGAAACACCACTCACCTTGCTATCCTGATTGCTATTTAATGACCCTGCTTGCTTGTGATGGAACAGCATGTTGATACATACAGGAAGATGAATAACTTGGGCGAGATATTGAAATGCTGCTAAGACCAGTGAGATTGCACTCTTTGCAAGCGTGGGCACTGGCTGGAGTGTCTGGTCAACTTGCCCCTGGTATTGCACATGCTGTTTTTTTACATTCACATTTATCAGAAATGAATTGGTGCATATGTAGACATTTTCCATTGTGGAAAATGACCTCCACTCGTAGTCCATGGTCTCATTGGCTTGCATCACACAGGATGGAGCATTTACAGCAACATTCGACCTGTGCTCAGCTTCTGGCTCACCTTCATGTCTAGAGTATCAGCGATGACTCCAATGTACAACTCATGCCCAACCCCCACTTGTTTAGTATACCAACAATAACATCTTACATTTATATAGCACCTTCATAACATCATAAAATGTCCCAAGGCACTTCAAGGAGCGTTATAAAACAACATTAGACACCGAACCACATATGGAGATATTAGGTCAAGTGACCAAAATGGTCAAAGAGGTAGGTTTTAAGAAGTGTCTTCAAGAAGATAAGTGAAGCAGAGAGTTGAGGAGGTTTAGGGAGGGAATTCCAGAGCTTGGGGCCTTTGCAGCTGAAGGCACTGCCTCCAGTAGTGGAACAATTAAGATTAAGGATGCCCAAGAGACCAGAAATGGATAAGGGCAGATATCTCAGAGGGCTGCGGTTTCAATGAAGATTTTCAAGATAGGGAGAGGCGAAGCTATGAAGGGAATTGAAAACAAGGACGATAATTTTAAAATGAAGGCATTGCTTAACCCAGAGCCAATATAGGTCAACAAGCATAGCGGTGATGGGTGAGCAGGACGTGGTGCGAGTTAAGGCACAGGCAGCAGTTTTGGACGACCTCAAATTTGTAGTTGGTAGAATGTGGGAGATGAGTCAGGAGTGCATTGGAATAGTCAACTCTAGAGGTAACGAAGGCAGGATTAAGGGTTTCAGCAGCAGTTGAGCTGAGACAGGGACAAAGTCAGGCAATGATATGGAGGTGGAAATAGATGGTCTTCATGATGGCGTGGATATGTGATTGGAAGCTCACCCGAAACAAATTGGAGGACAGGCTTGAGGCATCATCTAAATATGGGCAGTTTGTGGGCAATATCTAGGCCATTGTATTATCCAGAAATAGTGAACGTTGCTCTTGTCATTGGAAATGAAAAGAGGCCATCGGAATCTCAATCCGTACCAACATTATCTGGAAGTTGTGGAGAGGATAATTTTAACATTGCCCTCTGGTCTGTGGAACTGATCAGCGTCCGTTTTATATCCACTTTGACTTCACTTGGAAGTAAAATCAGGAAAAGTGGGAGAGGGGCAGCCAATCTGATGATGTCAGTGATGTCAGGGAGAGTGAGGTTAAAATTAGCCCCAGAGTTTCCAAATAGAGTCTCTAACATAAGCCTCAAAATGTAGAACAAAGAGTTTTGACTCTGCATTAAGGTTAATTGAAATGATCCTCAATAGATTACTCAGATCTAACCATGAAACAAGACAAACCTAGGCTCCCGGAGTCCCAATAACAGATCAACAACAAGACTGCATGGTCGTATAACACGACGATCCTGGTCTTCATTCAGCCATGGCCCTGATTTAATATGGTAGGCAACAATTGTAAATAAAAACCTCTAGGCAGCTTGGTTCAAGTGATTCTGTAAAATCGATCCTGACAATATAAAAGGTAACATGTCTTTTTTATGGAGGAAGCTTGTCATAGAGCTTTGGGCACTTCTAATTAAACAGGTAATTAAAAAGGACTCACAATGATGAAGCACTTTATCATAACTCTCAAGAACAGATGAAAGCTCTTGATGCACAATGAAATACTTTGAAGTGCCGTCAGTCACTGCTGTCGTGTCGGCAACTGTGGCAGCCATTTTGTGCACAGGAAGACCCCACAAACATTGATAGATGAATGATTGAGCAATCTGTCACCAGTAAGGTGTTCTCTTTATATTAAGAGCAAGTGACTTTGAAAACATTCAATTTTTTTTTTAGCAATTTAAAGTATTATCTGGTCCACGATTAATTCTTCAGAGAGAAGCTTTACTGTCTTAGGAACATAGGACTTAGGAGCAGGAGTAGGCCATCAGCCCTTTGAGTCTGCTCTGTCATTCAATATGATCATGGCTGATCTGGTTGTGGTCTCAACTCCACTTTGCCATCAACCCCCCATAATCCTTGACTCCCTTGTCCATCAAAAGTCTTTCTAACATTGTCTTAAATAAATTCAATGACACAGGCTCCACTGCTTCCTGGGGTAGAGAATTCTTCAATCTAATGACACTTTCAGAGAAAAAAATTCTCCTCACCTCCATCTTAGATGCTTCTGAGTCTTTGAACATTTGGTTACTTTGTGTAAAATGTAACATTGATCAGAATCTTCCGAAATGGGGAGCAACACGCTCACCTCCTCTCGATAATGTTCAAATCCGCCCTCCCGACAATGCTCACCCCCTCCCCAATAATGCTAACTCCTGCCAACTATGTTCACACGTCCCCTTCTGACAATGTTCACACCTCATGACAAAGTTCATCCCCCTACCCTGACAATGCTCATCTCCCAATACTGCTCACCTCCATCGACAATGTTCACACCCCCTTCCCGACAATGCTCGCCCCTCCCCGATAGTGCTCACTCCTGCCGGCAATGTTAACCCCCCCACTTCCTGACAATGTTCAGCTCCATCCCATCAATATTCATTTCCTCATAATATTCACCCCTGCCCCAACCTCAACAATGCTCACCCATGCTCCCGGCTCACCTTTTGGAATCCCTGGCTCCTGTCCAGCTGATGTGGGAAGAGTCAGCATTGTTGGGGAGTGTGTGGGTAGGAGGGAGGGCGGATGAGTATTGTTTGGGGGTGAGGGAGGGGGTGAAAATTGTCCGGATGGGAAGCAGCATGGGTGAACAATGTCGGTGGGGGCAGCGAGGGATGTGTCGGGATGTGAGGGATGGACCTGAATTAAAGGAACTCAGATATCTTGGAGGATTCTGGGGCTGGAGGCGATTACAGAGATAGGGAGGGGTGAGGCCATGGACAGATTTGAAAACAAGGTTGAGAATTTTCTTGTAAGTCAGTGGTCGATGGAGAATGGGACTTGGCGTGAGTTAGGACAGTGGCAGTTGAGGTTGGGATGACTTCAAGTTTACAGAGGGTAGAACGTGGGAGATTAGTCAAGAATGGATTGGAAGAGTCGAGCCTAGAGGTAATGAAGATATGAATGAGAGTTTTAGAAGCAAATAAGCTTAGACAGGGGCAAAGTCAGAGGATGGTACGGAAGTGGAAATAGATGGGTTTATCGATGGTATGAATATAAGGTTGGGAGCTCATCTGGGACCAAATGTGACACTAAGATTGCGAACAGACTGGTTTAATCTCAGACAGTTGTCATGGAGAGGGATGGGTTCGGTAGCAAGGGAATGGAGTTTGGAGCAGGAACTGAAACCATTCTTCACAATATTTAATAGGAAGACATTTACTGGATGTCAGATAAACAGTCTGATAATTTAGCAACAGTGAAGGTGTCGAGGGAGGCAGTGATGTGGTAGAGCTGGGTGTTACCAGCTTACGTGTGAAAACTAACTAAATTTCGGATGATATCGTTGAGGGACAGCATGTAGATGAGAAATAGGAAGGGCCAAGGATAGATCCTTGGGAAACACCAGAGGTAACGGTGCTTGAGCAGGAAGAGAAGCCATCGCAAGTGATTCTGTGGCTATGATTAGATAGGTAAAATGGAACTAGGTGAAAGCAGTGCCACTGAGCTGGACGACAGTGGAGAGGCTTTGGAGGAGAATGCTGTGGTCAACCATGGCTGCAAAGAGGTCGAGAAGGAGGGAAAGTTTACTTTTGTCACATTCACATAGGATGCCATTGTGACTTTGGTAAGAGCTGGGCACTCTGTACCCCTACCACAGTTTATACTTGCACCCTGTATCAACTCTAATTATTTTTCTAGTGCATAAGCGCTTTGTTTAAGTACATGGCCCCTTTAACTGCTTTTGTATGGTACGCACATGCGGTAATTTAAGGGGTCCAGCTTGTGCATGGCCTGCCTGGGGACTTTTTGGTTCCTGTGCAGCCATGCAGCTTAGAGGGGAGCTTTTCCCTATACATAACCCACCCCCAGTTCACACTGGCAGTCTGCACCCAACTGCCATCAGTCGTTGCCAATGCTTTCACTCCCTCGCTCCAGTGGATGTTGTCATTCTTCACCATGGTCCCTCACAATGAGAATTGCCAGCTGGCACTGTGTTGGAACCTCTTCTGATCTGTTCCCAGTATGATGCATGACCTACATGATATTATTGAATTGCAAGGGCAATAGTCACATGATCTCAATTTGAATTAAGTAGAATTTTTAAAACGCAGAAGTAGGCCATTCGTCCCAACAGATCTGTACTGGCGTTTATGCTCCACAGGAGCTTCTTTCCATTTTACTTCCTCTCACCCATCACCATATCCTTCCATTTCTTTCTGCCTTAAGTTCTTAGTTAGACTCTCCTTTCATGTATATTTGCGGTTCATTCCATGTGGTAGTGAGTTCTGCAATATCACCATTGATTTTTGAATCATCCACAACAGCACTGCTGCTCCCTGTCTGAAAATTCACTCAGTTAAAGTTATTTTCCACCTGACATGCACAAGTTATTTGTTGCGTGGATTGTGATATTTGCCAATCATCCCGGTAGAATTAATAGGAACTCTCATCTTCCAGAATGGTTAGGAAGTGAAGGGATTTCTGTTATACAGTCTGCAAAGTTAACCATGTGTGTCTTCAACATCTCAAGGTTTAGCACAGGAGCATCATAACACAATTATTAATAGTCACTTGTGGTAGTCAATCAGTTCCGCTATCTACCCATCTAATTAGAATCAACTGCACATTATTATCAATCTCAAAACTGGAGGACCGAGACATGCCAAGAGCTCAGAGTGAGGGATTCACAGACATCAGTTTACTGATGTGTAGTCCACTAACCTTTGTGACTAACTGGAGTTTTCATGATCTAATGATCTGTGTGGTCTTTGGGAATCTTTTTGCACTCATCCTTTGAGTGATGCCCTTCAGTTTTCAATTACTTGCTCAACTGGTCTTTTTATAACGTACAGCAATAGGATTGCTTCAAGAAGATGGACACTTGTACGTGGTATGGGGGATATGTAATGTGGGTAACAATGACTCCCAAGGAGAATGCTGACATCTGCCAATTAAGAAGGATTGTGCAGAGCATGAGGATCATTATAGACATCAGTGTAGATTGTTGGAGGACACTATCCCATGCTTATGACTTGGCCAAACATATTTTAGTAACCTCTTCTCTCCCAAGAGAAGACAATACCAGTCTAGGTCTTAACCCAAATTCTTGTATTAATTGGAGTTTTTGTCAGTCAGTATGCTTCGCTCGAGACTGTATTTAGCTTTGGGTTGGTACTTCAGGAAAGTGAGAATCCTGTACATACTGGGCAACTGGGTGCGGCAATAAAAAGTGCATTCAGCGTGATGCTGTGGTAAAATAACCACAGGATCACCCAGGCAAGTGTCTTCCCTCGCTGTGGGGAGATGAACCTGAAGGGAGAGGCTCACATACCCCCTTACAGACTAGGTCAGACCAGCAGGAGACCCCAGAGGCAGGTCTACTGCCACTGTCCTTACCAATATTTATCCTCTGAGTTAATGCCGTGGATTCAACTTCCCCTCCAGGCGAGTGATACTGCCATTTTAAACTGCCACACAAGGTGAATTTAAAGATAGCTACCTTAAATAATGGGGAAAATACTTAAGAAGTAAGGAAAATATAAAGGCAGGCTGATTTTCAAAGTGAAACTTGTTTTATGTGACTCATTGTTTACATTCTTTGCCTTCAATTTAAAAAGGCTAAAAATACAGGTGCTGGGTTGTCTGTGGGTGCGAATATTTTATAACTGGGTGTCCTGGACAGAGTGCTGGCTCACATTGGGATTATGATAAAGTGCTAGCCATGTGATAATGATGAGTAGCACATTTTTTAAACATGTCTTTTTGTGAATTTGCTAGAAATTATTCAGCTTTGACCAGAAAAAAGGAACATGAAAAGGACCAGGAGAAGCTGTTGATACAGACGTGAAGCTAGTCAATGAGCAACAAATTAAGTGGAAACTCCTCACCGAACCAATGGCAAGGCATTCCGCGTGTCCTATAAAGGGAGACGAAAGGAATCAAAGAGACAGGTACTCAGGGTGTGCTGCACTGTTGGAGGTGCTGTTGTTCGAATAAGACATTAAACTGAAGGTCCCCTCAGTCCTCTCAGCTGAACATAAAAGACCGCATGACGCTGTCTCAAAGATAAGTCCCTTCCCCCCAACAACCCCTCGTGTCCTGGCCAATATTCACTCTCAACCAACATCACTAAAACAGGTTACCTCATCTTTATCACATTGCTGTTTGTGGGATCTTGCTGTGCACAATTTGGCTGCCGCCTTTCCAAATCGCAGCAGTGACTACATAAGGAGCCTGACTGGTCACTGGGGCAGAGAGAGCGAAAGCGAGAGCGAGAGAGAGAGAGAGCGATCCTGCAAAGCATAAAGCACAGCAAGGGAGAAGAGAGTAAACTAAGGAGCAAAGGGCTGGAAGGGCAAATATACTGACATATAATTCACATACTGACAATTCATTTAGTGTTTGCCTGATAAAACAGTTGAAGAGTAACCTACCCCAGCCTGACTGTGAGTGTTGAATTTTCCAGCCCTGCTCAGGGGGCAGGTGAAAGTTGCAATTCAAGACAAAATTTTATGGTCCCATCCCAGCGGGGGCGGGGCTGTAAAATGCAGCGAGCCATTCAAAAGCTCATTGACTTCGGCGGGACCATAAAATCCCACCGGCCTAAAAATTCCACCCATTAACCCATTGTCAAAAAAGAGAATAGCATTATAATAAAAATAGTGTTACAAGTCGGGAGACTTAAAGAAACTATTCCAGAAAAAAACAAAAATTATTTTTTAAGCCAACATTTACCGTATATAACTGTGTAAAAGTTCTTTTTGAGACCAATTATTTAGGCAAAAATTTAAGGGTTGTCTTTTGCACGGGTGACGTTTTTGGGGGGGGGCTTGTTTTTAACTAAATCACACTCGACCAGCACACCTAACATGGCTCTCAAAGGACCCCCAGTGTGGGATGAAATGCACACAGCAGCTGTTCATTGGTCCCCTCTCTCTCTCTCTCTCTCTGTGTTTTAATTAAAGAGCCTCCCCTAATTCTGGTGGATTAGTTGCTAGGTTGTTCCCTTGCCCCTGTACCGACCCGCTTCCATTATGCTGTTAGGGTGAGGAGGCCTTTTCCCAGACATGGCCTTGGGATTTTTTTTGCGTGATTAATGGGCCACTATTGAGCAGAATGGGGAGGGGGTCTCTCCCAGGTCTGAAGCAAACTGCAATCACAACACCCCCACACCATGGGAGAGGAATTGGGGGTGTGGCTGCGTTTGCATTTTCAATGCTGCGTGGGGGCCGGAGGGAGGGAAGGAAATGGAAAGGCTGCACTGTTAGAAAATGTCATGCTGACAGCCCCCAGCGCTTGACCTAGGCCTTGGTGCAGGGGATGGCACTCAATTGGCACTTGGAGGGACTGGCTGGCAAGGTCCAAGCTTCACCCTCCCCTCCCATGAAGGCTGAAGGTGGTGGTTGAGGACACAAGGCCTGAGCACATTCATTAATTTAGTGCTTACTCCAGAAGTTAGACCCTGCACCTTGTTTCCATGTGTATTTGTCTCCTCTGATCTCTCAGTTTCCCACCCCAAAATCAAAGTTGATCTACATTCTTCCTGCCTTGGTTGACAAGTAGAAAATACAGGAAGTAAGAACTCTTATAATGAATTGAGGTTTTAGATCTGATTCTAGAGATTATACTTCAGTTCTGAAGTTTTTGAGCTTTGAACCCTGAAAAACTAAAGTCGATTTTACATGAGGTGTTTGAAAAATTCCTAATTATTTTAAGCCAAAATATCATGGGTCGACATTTATATATCCACGCAAAAGTCAAGCTCGTATAAAGTAGCTATCTCTCAGATGATTGTTTGCACTGAGGCCAGACACTGATTATTGATTTTCAATAATCTCTAATATGTTTATTTTAGTGCAGTGAATCTCTAAATAATTAATGAGCATTTATTTTCTCTCCGGTGTATGTCTTGATTGCAACTGTGATAGGCTTTTGATCATTTGTAACATACCTCAGCATTCAAAGTCCACCTCCTTACTGGAGAGGTTGCGTCATGTGGCGAGGCCATTTAGGATTAAAGTGGTTCAGGTTTTGCTGCTCGACTTGTACTTGTATCACTGCTCACTGGGTGAAGAGGATATACAATTACTGACATTGGTGTTAAACTACCAAGCCATTTACTGCCAATGGTAACAGCTGTGATTCCCAAAGGTGGGCACGGTTACAACAACAATTAATAAAACATCGAGAAACATTCCAAACTACTTCACAAGGTCAAAAATATGAAGAAAGCTCTGCTGGGCAGATCCACAGTGTCTGCTCACATGAACTAATTAAAGCGACATCAGGTTTTAAACACAATGCTTGAAGGAGAATCTTCTCCATGTCAGGCAGGCCTGGTCGGGAGCGGGTGCAGGCGGGCACGGAGCCCATTGTCGCTCGCGATGGGCTCTGCACCGCCATTTTACGTGGGCGGGCCTTAATTGGCCCGCCCAGCGTGACCCACGAACTGGCAGTGCTCTGCGCGCGAAAGAGCGCAGAAATCTCCCTGAGGCAGATTAAGTACCTATTGAGATTTTGCAATAAAGAAAGTTAAAAATTATTTATACATGTCCCCTCATGTGATGGTGTCACACGAGCTGGGGCATGTTAATGAAATGTGAAAAAAATTGTTTATTTATTTAATAAAAGCTTCAGGAAACCTCATCCCGCCTGTGGATGTGGCTTCCTGGAAAATGTGAAGGCCGCTTGGGCTCTTTGCACCCACCGAACAAAAGATCTGAATGACGCGCGGTGACGTCGGGACGCACACCCAACTGTGAAAATTCTCCCCCCCTGTGTCTGTTCATGTGTCAGTGAGTGCACGCATGTGCACATCCGTGCCTTCCATTTGCATGTATTTTTGTGTCTGTTGTGACGACCTTTGACCCAGAAGCAATATAGTAAGGAAAATTTGTAATTTCTTGAAAATGTTCGTGAAATCTGTAATTGTTTTTAAGAATCCTTGAAAAGGACTCTTGAGAGTCTGCATCACTTGTAAATCAATTGTATCTTTCTTGATAAGAAGAAACACTGGTCCATGTGACCTGGCGATCCATGACTGGGAAGCAGTATTCTCGGGAACTTAAGACCAGAAGCCATGTGGCTGCTAGAGACAAGGGAGAGCTGCAGACAAAAGAGAAAACGAAGCTGCAGCAGAGGGGAGAACAGAGGAGGCACACTTACAAGGAGCTGTGTGTGTGTGTGTAATACCGTTAAAAAGGGCAGAAAACCGAAGACAAGGTTAGAGCAGAAATTGCGATATGGGCAATTCTATGGCTATGCTTCAGCTTTGCCAGAGCCAACTGTTTAATAGGATTTGTTAAAGGGTTTGGATAAAGGGCTCTCTGGGGAATCTGTGCCACCAAGACTGTTGTGAACCCAGCTAAGGAGATTTTACAAGAGTATGCCTTTTGGGTGATGACTCTCCTCTGGGGACTTTGGATGGAATACGGTGGCTGGTGAATGTGACTCGAGGGCAAACTGATGGAGTTGGAAAGTGAGAGCTCTCTCCTATCAGAGGCCGAGTTAGAGAACTTTGGAATTGCACATGGTGCCACATATGTTTGGGCAGTGATGTGGGTGCTTGTGCTTGCGTAGGACATAGCTCTGTTGTATCAAATATTTAAAGTGAAATTTACCTTTTTATTTGAAGTATAATTTACCTGTTAATTCAGTTTCAATTTACATTGGTTCTAATTCGTGCTGAAGTAAAAACTACAAAAGATGGAATCTTGCTGGTAATTTTTTTCATTTAGGGGTCATTCAGTAAATCTGATTATTTTGGTTTACGGTTCCCCCATGGAAGCATCTACATGTTTGTTTGGGAAGACTGAAGCCAGTGTCTTCGATCCCACCACAAACTCCCTCGTCACAAACTCCATCCTTCTGCCCGCCAACTACCTGAGACTGAGCCAGACTGCTTGCAACTTTGGTGTCATGTTTAACCCCAAAATGAGTTTCTGACTACATATCCGTGCCATCAGTAATATCGTCACTTTGCACCTTCATAACATTTCCCGACTTTACCCCCGCCTCAGCTCATCGGCTACTGATACCCTCATCCAAGCCTTTGTTGTCTCAAGCCTTGACTATTCCGACACACTGCTGGCTCTCTTCCACGCTCTCTATTCCATAAACTTGAGCTCATCCAAAACTCTGTTGCCTATTTTGTAACTTGCATCGAGCCCTGTGCACCTCTCACCCTGCGCTCACTGACTCACATTGACTCTAGGTTAAGCAATGCCTTGATTTTAAAATTCTCATCCTTGTTTTCAATTCCCCTCCATGGCCTCGCCTCTCCCAATCTCTGTAATCTCATCCAGCCCTACAATCCTCCAAGATACCTGTGCTCCTCTAATTCTGGCTTCTTGAGCATAATTGTTCCACCATTGGTGGTTGTGGCTTCAGCTGCCTGGGCCCTGAGCTCTGGAATTCCCTCTCTAAACCTCTCCACCATCCTTTAAGACTCTCCTTAAAACCTCGGGTCTTTAACCAAATTTCTGGTCATCTGTCCTAATGTCTCCTTATGTGGCTCTGTGTCAAATTTTGTTTGATAATCCACTTGTCAAGTGTCTGGTGACATTTTACTGTTACAGGCGCTATATAAATGCAAGTTGTTGTTGTTGTGCTTACATACCCATAGATACCCACGTATCAGCTATGTTTTATTACAAACCCTGATTACATGTAAAGCATATTTCACATATGCTCACCTCTCACACTGGGAGCTCTCCAGAACACCTCGCTGTCCTTGCAAACTACCAACAGACTTCTACTTTCCCTTTCCTTTCCAAAGTGCTTGAATATATTGCTGCCTCCCAAATCCACATGCCCCTTTCCTGCAGTCCCACGGTTGGACCTCTTCAACCAGGTTTTTGCCCCTGCCACACTACTGAAGCAGCCTTTATCAAGGTCAAAAGTGACATCCAATGCGAGTGTGACCACAGTAAACTATCCCTCCTTGTTCTTCTCAGCCCGTCTGCAACCTAAAATGAGGTTGACCACACCATCCTCCACCAATGTCACTCCTCCATCGTCCGGTTGGGTCTGACTGCCGTCCCCAGGTTTCATTATGCATCCAGTCATAGTTAGAGAATCCCTTGCAATGACTTCTTTTCCCACTCTGACACTGTTACCTCTTGTGTCCCACAGGATCTATTCTTGGGCCATGTCCTGTTTCTCATCTACATATTGCCCCTTGGCAACATCATCCAAAAACAAAACATCGGGTTTCAAATGTATACTGATGACATCCGGTTCTACCTCAGCGCTACTTCTTTTGATCCCTCCACTGTCTCTGATTTGTCAAACTGCTTGCCTGACATCCAGTACTGGATGAGCAGAAATGGGAAGACTAAATCCATTGTCTATGGTCCCAGCTACAAACTCTATTCCCTAACCACCCCACTCCCTCTCATTGGCCATCTCCATCTCCCTCCAGTTCCAACATGCATCTTGTCCTGTTCACCCAGCTGTGTTCGCTGATATATATTGGCTCCCAATCCCTGCAATGTCTTCACTTTAATATTCTCATATTTGTTTTCCAATCCACCATGGGTTTGCCTCTTCCAGCCATAAAAGGCTCTGAGAAACCTGCTTTCTTGCAATTCTGATCTCTTGACCATGCAAGGTTTTAGTCGCTCCAGCATTGGCGTCCATGCCTTCAGCTTTTTTAAAAATTCATTCATGGGATGTGGGTGTCACTGGCTGGGCCAGCATTTATTGCCCATCCCTAGTTGCCCTTGAGAAGGCAGTGGTGAGCTGCCTTCTTGAACTGCTGCAGTCCATGTGGTGTGGGTACACCCACACTGCTGTTAGGAAGGGAGTTCCAGGATTTTGACACAGCGACAGTGAAGGAACAATGATATATTTCCAAGTCAGGATGGTGAGTGACTTGGAGGGGAACTTCCAGGTAGTGGTGTTCCCATCTAGCTTCCCCTGTCCTTCTAGATGGTAGTAGTCATGGGTTTGGAAGGTGCTGTCTAAGGAGCCTTAGAAAATTCCTGCAATGCATCTTGTGGATGGTACACAATGCTGCTACTGTGTGTCGGTAGTGGAGGGAGTGAATGTTTGTGGATATGGTGCCAGTCAAGTGGGCTGCTTTGTCCTGGATGGTGTCAAGCATCTTGAGTGTTGTGGGAGCTGCACTCATCCAAACAAGTGGGGAGTATTCCATCACACTCCTGACATGTGCCTTGTAGATGGAGGACAGACTTTGGGGAGTCAGGTGGTGAGTTACTCGTTGCATGATTCCTAGCGTCTGACCTACTCTTGTAGCTATGGTGTTTATGTGGCTAGTCCAGTTCAGCTTCTGGTCAATGGTAACCCCAGGATGTTGATCATGGGGGATTCAATGATGGTAGTGCCATTGAACATCAAGGGGCGATGGTTAGATTCTCTCTTGTTGGAGATGATGATTGCCTGACACTTGTGTGGTGCGAATGTTACTTGCCACTTATCAGCCCAAGCCTGGATATTATCTACGTCTTGCTGCATTTGGACATGGACTGCTTCAGTATCTGAGGAGTCGCGAATGGTGCTGAATATTGTGCAATCATCAGCGAACATTCCCTCTTCCGACCTTATGATGGAAGGTATGCCATTGATGAAGCAGCTGAAGATGGTTGGGCCGAGGACACTACCTGGAAGAACTCCTGCTGTGATGTCCTGAAGTTGAGATGACTGACCTCCAACAACCATAACCATCTTCTTTTGTGCTAGGTATGACTCTAACCAGTAGAGGGTGTTCCCCCGATAACTATTCTCTAGTTTTGCTAGGGCTCCTTGATGCCACACTCGGTCAAATGCTGCCTTGATATCAAGGGCAGTAACTCTCACCTCACCTCGGGAGTTCAGCTCTTTTGTCCATGTTGAACCAAGGCTGTAGTGAGGTCAGGAGCTGAGTGGCCCTGGCGGATCCCAAACTGTGCATCAGTGAGCAGGTTATTGCTAAGCAAGTGCTGCTTGATAGCACCGTTGATGACTCCTTCTATTACTTTACTGATGATCGAGGGTAGCCTGATGGAGCAGTGATTGGCCAGGTTGGATTTGTCCTGCTTTTTGTGTACAGGACATAACTGGGCAATTTTTCACATAGCTGGGTAGATGCCAGTGTGGTAGCTGTACTGGAACAGCTTAGCTATGGGTGTGGCATGTTCTGGAGCATAAGCCTTCATTACTATTGCTGGAATATTGTCAGCCCCTATAGCCTTTGCACTATCCAGCACCTTTAGCCGTTTCTTGATATGACGTGGAGTGAATCAAATTGGCTGAAGACGGCATCTGTGATACTGGGGACCTCTGAAGGAACCGAGATAGGTCATCCACTTGGTTCTTCTGGCTGAAGATTGTAGCAAATGCTTCAGCCTTATCTTTTGCACTAATGTGCTGGGCTCCACCATCATTGAGGATGGGGATATTTGTGGAGCCTCCTCCTCCAGTGAGTTGCTTACTTGTCCATCTCCATTCACAACTGGATGTGGCAGGATTGCACAGCTTAGATCTGATCCATTGGTTGTGGGATTACTTAGTTCTTCTATCGCATGCTGCTTATGCTGTTAGGCATGCAAGTAGTCCTGTGTTTATAACTTTAGCGGTTGACACCTCATTTTTTGGTGTACCTGGTGCTGCTCCTGGCATGCCCTCCTGCACTCTTCATTGAACCAGCGCTGATCCCCTGGCTTATTGGTAATGGTAGAGTGGAGGATATGCCAGGACATAAGGTTGCAAATTATATTCAAGTACAATTCTGCTGCTGCTGATGGCCTACAGCGCCTCATGGATGCCCAGTTTTGAGTTACTAGACCTGTTCGAAATCTATCCCATTTAGCATGGTGGCAGTGCCGCACAACAAGATGTTGCCTGGGACCTAAGTTCTCAGATTCCTTTCCTAAATCTCTCCACCTCCCTACTTCCTCCCTACTACTTTAAGACGCTCCTTAAAACCAATTTGCCCGGGCTTTATTCCATCAGCCCGAAACGTGTTTGATAATGCTCTTGTGTTGCACCTTGTCGTATCTTATGACATTAAAGTCACTATATAAATCCAAGCTGTTGTTGTTTATCATTAATGGTCTTATTAAAGTGGAAACCTCCTTATTGATAATCTGTTTGAACAAGCACCTCATGAACAGTCCTATTTTAAAGAGTGTCACGTGGATGGGCTGGGTGAGTGGGTGAGTGGGCGGGCGGAGGTATAATTTTGTTTTCGGCCATCATGCAAATCAGGTGAGGGAAAATCAACAGCCCCTTTCCGTTGTGGGGAAGAAAATGGTGGTTTATAAAGTGGGCAGCTGATTCGCTATTTCGTGCTTAGTAGTTCTGCCTGAGTCTAATTTATACCCTGTACGTGCATGGGCTTAATGGTCACACAAATACACATAGTTTTAGGAGACTGGAACTCAGAGCAGAAGGTAAAGGAGACATTATTGAGGGCAAGATGGGAGGCATCCTGCCAGTGAGATGCTCCGTTTAGTATTTTACTGTTTTATATTTAGGTGACTATCAACTAGCTCATCTCTCGAGATATCTGCTTATGAATGATTGGTTCTATTCATTGGTAGCTACGGAGATGGTTACTTTAAGAACATCTTGGGGGCGTGGAACATGCAGATAATGATGGACAGGAAAGACACAATGGTCTACCCAGCCTGTCCCACCCAAGACAGATACCCAATCCGAAATCTATGCAATATGCTGGAGCAGTGAGATTCGAAATAAATGTCCAGGCCAACAAATCTGAAAAATTCCTCTTTGATCTCCTTAAAGCAATCAAAACTAGACCAGGAGGTCACTCTAGCTCTGATTCATGTCGTACAGTGTGTATCTCTAATACACAAAGTGACCCAGCTCTCATTGAACAGAAAAGAAGTAGCAACAGCTTCCACGGCACAGCCACCACAACCTTCTTAAAGACCCAGAGGAATCCTGAATTCAGACTTGGCATTTAAATTCTTACATGCACATGCTCGCTGCAGGCAGCTACCTAAAAGCAAGGGGGAACGATGTCAGGGAATTCAATCAGAAAGGTTTTCCCAATGAGAGAATTTCAACAATTCAATGAAGTACACCCTGATATTTGACACCAAACTCACTGGGGTGCAAGTCTCCAGTTCTATGGGTTTCAACAGAACTGTTCATGAATAATCACATCATAAAGCAGACAGTGGCAGACTGATTATGAACAAAGAGCTTGTAATTATCCAGATTACACACAGTCACTTCTGTACAGATAAAGCTTTAAATTATATATACATATTTTTTAATTAGTCAATAGTAGTTTCACATTGGGAAACATGTTGGCTGCTGCAATCTGAATATCGCTAATGAGGACTGCAGACCTACAATGGGGAGGTGTGGTTTTCTGCGACAAAACCTGGTTAAAGGGTCACTTGGGAGCAAGGACCATCTGGCGTACCTGTTTAAAAGAGCACCTCATAAGCAGCCCTATTTTAAAGGGGTGTCACATAGATGGAGTGGGTGCGGGTTATAATTTTGTTTTCGGCCATGATGTAAAGCAGGTGAGAGCAAATCAGCAGCCCTCGCCATTGTGGGAAAGAAAATGGTTTATAAAGTTTGTGCCCGATTCGCTATTCCATGATTTGCAGTTCTACCTGAGACTAATTTATATCCTTGTGGGATTAATGGTCACACAGCTACACTTAAATAGTTCGCGGATACATCAGGACCAATTGAAGAACTTAGAGCAGGAGTTAACGAAGACATTATTGAGGGCAAGCTGACTGTGTTTACCTTCCAAGAACATGAAGCATCGCCACTCAAACATGTAATACTGTCCAACCAGTGAATGTAAATCAAAGGTACACAGAGTCTGATTGATGGCAGTGAGCATCCAAAGGATGATCCTACGGACTGTGGCTGAATCAATCTTCACTTTGAGGTGTGCATGTGTGTTTATGTGAGTATGGGTCCCATGATCTGGCTCACGATAACAGATTCCAGTCTCTGTGTAAGTGGGACTGCTTGATGTCTTTTTCATTTCACTTACGCAAATGACCCTGTGTGTGTGTCTGTGTTTGTCTATGTCAGTCTATGTGTGACTATGTCTGTCTCTGTACCTGTGTGTCAGTCTGAGTGAGACTGTGTGTCTGTGTATGTGTGTGTGTCAGTCTGCATGTGACTGTGTGTGTTAGATACACAGACATATTCACAGACAGACTGTGTGTCAGTGTGTGACTCTGGGTGGCTGTCAATTTGTGTGTCAGTCTGTGTGTCTGTTTATCTGTGTCTGCCTGTGTATTTGTATGTCAGTCTGTATCTGACGATGTAAGTTTACGTGTGTGTGCGTGTTTGTGTCTTCGTGGGTGTGTCTGTCTGTGTATGTTTGTGTATCCGTGCCTGTGTGAGCAAGTTCTGTTTCATGTCGTTAAACTTTAGTATGGTTTTACTGTTACCACGTCGCCATGTCTTACCATAACGAAGCTTTGCTTCTCCTATGACAGACTTGAGATAGTCGGTATAGTTTAACTTCAAACAATTTATTAAGAACTTTTTACAAATACCGCACGGTAAGTACATGGTTTTCAGGACAGTCTGTTCTGTGCCTTGCTCTCTTGGAGCCTCTTGGTCATCTGACACACCTGCATCACTAACGTTGTCATGGACTCATTAACATAACATTAACTCATTGCTCTACATGCTCTAGCTCACCACCACCTCTCCTGGCTCTTCCACAATTGTTAAATTATCAGGCTGCTTGTCTAACTGGATAAGCTGAAACTTCACTCAACTGAATATTGGGAAGACTGAAGCCATGATCTTCAGTCCCTGCTACAAACTCCACTCTCTAGCTGCACTGACTCCACCCCTCTCCAAGACAACTGAAACTAAACTAGATAGTTTATAATCTTGGTCTCATATTTGACCTTGCGATGAGCTTCCAACCAACCACACCATCACTTAGACCACCTCCATAACATCGTCTAAATTTTTCCCTGTCTCAGATCGAATGTTGCTGAAATTCTCATTCATGCCTTTGTTATCTCTAGACTCAACTTTGCCAAAGCACTCCTAATTCATCATGCAAACTCACCCTGCATAAACTTGAAGTCATTCAAAAACTCAGCTGCCTGTGTCCTCACTTGCAACAAGTCCCATTCCCCTATCCCCACATTGCTCACTGACCTACACTGGCACCTGGTCAATTTTAAAATTGAGGCCTTGTTTTCAATTCCTCACCATGATCTCGTCCCTCCCTAACTCTGTAATCTCCTTCAGCCCTACAACCCTCCAACGTATCTGGGCTCATCTAATTCTGTCCTCTTGGGGATCCCCAATTTTAATTGTTTCACTGTTAGTGGCCATGCCTTCAGCTGCCTTGGTCCTAAATTATGAATTTCCCTCCCTAAACCTTTCTGCCTCTCAACCTCACTTTCCTCTTTTAAGACGTCCTTAAAATCTTACTGTTTGGCTAAGCTTTAGGCCAACTAATATCCTAATATCCTCTTTTCTCTAACAAGAGAGAATCTAACCTTTGCCCCTTGATGTTCAATGGCATTACCATCACTGACTCCCCAACCATCAACATCCTGGGGGTTACCATTGACCTGAAACTGAACTTGACTAGCCATATAAATACTGTGGCTACAAGAACAGGTCAGAGGCCAGAAATCCTGCGGCGAGTAACTTACCTCCTGACTCCCTGAAACCTGTCCACAATCGACAAGGCACAAGTCAGGAGTGTGATGGAATACTCCCCACCTACTTGGATAAGTCCAGTTCCAACAACACTCAAGAAGCTTGACACCATCCAGGACAAAGCAGCCCGCTTGATTAGCATCCCATCCACCACAATAAACATTCACTCCCTCCACCACAGTAGCAGCAGTGTGTACCATTTACAAGCTGCACTGCAGAAACTCATTAAGTCTCCTTGGACAGCACCTTCCAAAACCACGACCTCTACCAATTAGAATGGGAACACCACCACCTGCAAGTTCCCCTTCAAGCCACTCACCATCTTGACAAATTATACCGCCGTTCCTTCACTGTTGGGTCAAAATTCTGCAACTCCCTCCCTAAAATCACTGTAGGTATGCCTACACCATGTGGACTGCAGTGGTTCAAGAAGGTGGCTCACCAACAGCTTCTCAAGGGCAATTAGGGATGGGTAATAAATGTTGGCCCAGCCAGTGACACCCATATCCCATTAACGAATAAAAAAATTAAGAGATGGTTCAGTGTCTTTCTGTATGTATGTAAACTGAGTCTGTGTGGATGAAGTAGCTTTTGTATTGAGATAACACCTTTCACAACCACAGGTCATCCCCAAACATTTCACAGCCAATATAATACTTTTGAAGTGTAGTTAGTGTTGTAATGTAGGAAACATGGCAGCCCATTTGCACACTGCAAGCTCCCACAAACAGCAATGTGATAATGGCTAGATGATCTCTTTTTGTGATGTTGATTGAAGGATAATTATTGGCCAGGAGGAACTCCCCCAGTGCCATGGGATTGTTTACTGAGAGAGTAGTTAGGGCTTTAGGTTAAGTGTCTCACCTGAAAGGCAGCCCTTCCAACAGTGCAGCACTCCCTCAGTACTGCACTGCAGCATCAGAGTTGGACTTGAACCCAGAACCTTCTGACTCAAAGGAAATAGTGCTACCCACTGAGCCACTGCAGATACACAAGGATCTTTCTTTTGGGAAACTATTCCAAGGCAAATCATAGCGATGGAAAGAAAATTAGTGCCAAGTCAAAGAAGGGAAATTTACTTGGGATGACTGCCATTCTGTCATCATTACGGAGCCAAAATCCTGAAATTCCCTCCCGATGTCAGTGCTGCAGTGAGGGAAAGTATTTATTCATGGTACTTGTGCTGAGAGGTTACTTTATGCATTTTGGAAGTGTCATCTGCACTTTGGAGGAGTTATGATCTATCAGATCAACATGAGTGCTGCTTATTCTGCATGAGATTAGAACTCAGATGAGGACCAAGATGACCAGCACCAGCAGCAATGGGCTGGTAACAAACTTACAGCTCCCCAGGAGACAGGGGATCAGTGGAGAGATGCAGCTTGCAGGAGGCCTTTTCCAGCCCATAGGGCCTACAGGTGGAGGATAAACCTCCTTGAGGCTCAGGAGGCTCAGACTGTCGGTTCAGATGGTGGCCACCATTTACAGCCAGCAGGAACAAGACCTGATGCCAACCAACCCCGTAGCCATACTTCACCAGTGGCTGTCAGAAGTCGCCACCATTCTCAACCTTTTTATGCCTCTGGAACTTCCAGGGCTCCAGCAGAGACAGTTTGCAGGATCTCACAGTCAACAGCCCAAAGATGTATCAGACAGGTGACTAATGGCCTGTTTGCTAGGTCCAGTGATGTCATCTTTGCCACCAATGATGCCAGTCAGAATGAGTGGGCACTCAGGTTTGCGATTTTGGCTGGCTTCCCACAGGTGTATACTGTCAATGACTGCACACACATGGCACTTAAAACACCCACAGATCGCCCAGGGGCCACATAACTACAAGAGCTTCCACTCCATCAATATGCAGCTGGTACTCAACCACAAAAAGACCTTTATGCAGATGTGCGCAAGATGCCTGAGCACTGCCATGATGATTTCATCCTGCAGCAGTCCACCCTTCCTGATCTCTTTGCACCTGGAAGCAGAGATACCAGCTAGCTGCTCAGAGACAAGGGACGCCCACCTACAAACGTGGTTGATGACTCCTCTCAGAATCCAGAGTGATATAGTGATTGCCAGGTCACCATCAGATGTGTTATCAAACAAGCCATTTCCATGCTGAAGATGTGTGGTCAGATTTCTGGACAAATCAGGAGACCTTGTCAATAATCACCAGTGAGGGGGTGCAGAATGGTTGTGGAATGTTGGACTCTTTGCCTTATTGCACAGCAGCAGTGAGGTTTGACCCTGTGGGAGATGGAAGGCGCAGAGTACAGAGCAGCTCTGGAGCATTCTGAGGAGAAGGAGGAAGACAGGGAAGCGGATCATGAAGAGGGAAATGCTCCACCAGCACTACCCATTACTGCCCCCCCAATGCCCTCAATTATTGCAAGCTTCACACAGGTTCCACCAGTGCACCCATCTAAAGACCACATGCAAAAGCCACATGCCCATGGGTGTCCGATGCATGCTTAATTGTGTAATTTGTTTTGACCATCCGTCCAACCCCCTCCCCAATTGGCACTCACACAAAATGGTCCAACAAACAGCCAAATCTCCCTTTCACAGCATCCCCCACTGCCCAGTGTCAATTTATATTGCCTCATTCACCTTCACAAAACACAGAAGGCCCCTTGGCAAACAACAAGTGAGAATGGATAAAACAGGAAAGTGGTGCAAAGCAATAATGTTTATAAGCATCAAATAAATATAAAAATGTAGCAGTTCAAGAAGGCAGCTCACCACCACCTTCTCAAGGGCATTTAGGGATGGGCAATAAATGCTGCCCTAGCCAGTGATGCCCACACTCCATGAACAAATGAAAAAAATCAAAATGTGTCAGACACCCATCTGCATACCCTTGTGCAAATACAAATCCTTACTCTCCTCTTCCTAACACTATTACATGGTGTAACCCCTCTAGTTTCAGCAGAGGTAGAGGCCGGCTGCTCACTTCCATGGTCTGACTGCTCAGATGGTACTGGACAATGAATTGTGTTTTTGGAGCCCGTGAGGGCCCTGGCAAAACTGTCCCACCTACATCAGTGCAGGGGCAGACTTGGCCAGTATGTGGGGCGCTGACTGAGTGGGGTGGGGCAGGGGGTTTGGGGTGGGGGGGTAAATGAGTGAGAAGCAGAAGCACCTTGAGCAGAGTCCTCACTTCCAGGTTTCCTTTCACCATTACCTCTTGCATGGCCCAGCCTCACTTCCCTACTAATATATGCTAGAGAACATTTTGCTGCAGATGAGTGGGGCAGTGGAAGGCCAAGGCTAGGTTATTGTTCATCCTATTTAAGGTGCCATCCAGAACATGCAAGCCCTTGTTGAAGACCTGCCTTGCATGCACTCACATGACTGCCATCTTTGATGTAGATGGTGATTCTTTCCATGGAAGATGAGGTCATGGCAATGGCCTGAGACAACGCCCACTCATGCTTGTGGTGAACTCCTCCAATATCCCTGCAAACATGGACAGCGTACTTGGAACGCCTGTCAATACATCTTACAATCTCTGCTGCTTCTCATTGACTATCCCCTTGGTAGTACAGAACTTTAATATTACTGAGAAGAGACATTGCTGTAGCTTTGCATCCAACACTCATCAGGACAAACACAAGGATGGCAAATTGTGATCGCTTGAACTTGGCATTCTTGCATTTGTCCTGATGAGTGGGAAATGAAAAGTTTCTGCAATAAGTCTCTCTCTTCAGCAAGATTCAGATTATCCCCTTCATTGACAGCACTTGGGATACAGCATCATGCTTTTGGCTGAACAGAGCTTGGAGGACTGATGGCCTCCAATGCAGACTCTCCCACGACTGTCCCTAACTCACTGTCTGCTCTGGGCCACTTGTGAAGTGCAAGTCACCAGGGGAAAACCCAACCCTCCCTGTAGCTGATCCCAACAGAGTGCAAATACCTCAGCTGCTGCATGGTCTGCATAAGCCTATGATAGTGTACCTCAGGGGGATTAGGCTCCTCTGGGTCACTGCCGTCAGAAACATCAACCAACTCTCGCTGGACATGTGTAGGGCCTATGGGAGATAAAAGAACTGAATGTATACTACCAATATAAGAATATTGAACATTATCATTCCGCAGAAGATCATAGTTCACTCACTGTTGGCATCAAACCAACATGACTGAGTGGTGTTTGCCACGCGACTGACTGATATTTAATTCTGTCACCGGGTAGCTGGGAGCCCCCATCTCCCAGGACCAGGTACATCGAAACCTGAATGATGTTCAGCACTTCCTCCTTTGCAGCTGTTCAATGCGAGGTGGCTGTAGGACAACCTCGGATTCTCTGCCACTGCCTGGTATTCTGTGCTTTCTTTCCCTGCAAGGAGGAAGAGAAGAGACATATGAGTGTGAGTAATGTCTTCTGTTCACCCCATAGTTGCAGAGCACTTGTTGAGGGTCACTACAAGCAAGAGGCATGACAATGCATAAAGACGAGGGTGAGTGTCAGCGCTAGATAGACAGATGTGTACGTGAGGAAGTGCAGAGAGAGGGATGGGTGCCTGCAGGGTGATTTGGTGTGAGGAGTTCATGTGCTGGAATAGGCTTGAGAAGGCAGGGTGAGTGGGTTGGGGTGATACACAGATCAGGATGTGGTGTAAGAATATGGACTTATGAAGGTACTTGGAAGGATTAGACACTGAAAAAATTAAACGGCTGTAAGCTTTTTTATTAGAAAGGGCTGCTCTGTAAAATCCAGTGCTTTTGGACTTTTGGGAAGGCATTATCACAACTATTCTTATTATTGCAAAAGCTAATTGTTATTGCTAGAAGAGTGGGAAAGAACAAAATAAGATTTAAAGCCGTCTTAAATCTCTTCTTGTCCATGAGAAGACAGGGATTTTTTATTTTGTTGAAATGTAATCAAATATAATCCCTTTTTACTATTTCAGTACTGAGCTTTGTTAAAGTTTGCTCATCTATAGTTTCAATACTTTAGCTTTATTTTCCCTGTGTGAGAATCATGGAAATGTTGAAATTGGGTTTTAAATACAGTTAGAACTCTTGTTGTCTCAAGATCAATGGGATCCACCATCAAGTGAATATGACATTGCTCTCATTTTTCCTGGCCTGGTGAGGTCATTAAACCACTTTCTGCATCGATCCCGGGAGCATTGAGGCTACGCTTCTGATGCTGGCCACTTCTGTCACCTCCAACCATGCTACCTCAGTTTCTCCAATTGGCTTCTTCATCCCATTGGTAGGGATGAGTGAAGAATCCCTCCCTTTGGCTCCTCACAACACTCCCTGCAGCAAATCCAGGGAGGCATCTGTGTAGCAGGCTGCAGCCTTTGACTATTATACTTTCCATTGCCAACTTCCCTCCTACTCTTCCCCACTTCAACTTGCATCTTTTGGATTGTCCTTGTAAATAGTGGAATTAAGATAACATCATGTAGGTCACCATTATGCCCACTGGCATTAATTGGATGGGAAAGCTTAAAATAGAATGCTAATGGAGTGGCTGCGCTTAAAGGCCATTGACAATGCACTTTCCCCACACGCCATTGCACCCCACCCCACTGCATCACTGAATTGTTACGGTGCAGAAAGAAGCCATTCAGCCCATCGTGTCTGCACTGGCACTCTGAATGAGCATTATGACTCAGTGCCATTCTCCTGCCTTTTCCTCCTCTGTCACCACAGCTTGGGTAGCATCTGTTTCCTTAGTAAAGGCAGAAGCAAAGTATTCATTTAACACCTCAGTCATGCCCCCTGCCTCCATGTGTAAATCCCCTTTTTTGGTCCCTAATTGACCCTATTCCTCTTTTTAACCAACCTTTTACCATTTATGTGCCTATAGAGGACTTTGGGATTCCCCTTTATGACGAGGGATTCCCTCTTCGCTTCTCTTGTTTGCTTCTTCACCTCTCTTCTGAACCATTAGTATTCAACTTGGTTCTCAATTGTATTTTCTACCTGACGCCTGTATTAAGCACAGTTTTTCTTCATCTTAATTTCTATCTCCTTTTTCATTCAGGGAGCTCTGGATTTGTTTGCCCTATCTTTCTCCCTCTGTGGGGATAAACCTTGACTGTGCCCGAACCATTTCTTTTTTGAAGGTAGCCCATTGTTCACCTACAGATTTTCCTGCCAACTTTTGCTTCCAGTCTATCCGGCCCAGCTCCATTCTTTCTCCATTGAAGTCGGCTCTCCACCAGTTAATGATTCTTATCCTGGGTTGCACATTGTCCTTTTCTACCTTCGTCCTAAACCTTACGATACAATGATCACTGTCTCTTAAATGTTCCCCCACTGACACTTGATCTACTTGGCCCACCTCATTTCCAAGAATCAGATCTAGCAGTGCATCCTTTCTTGTTGGACTGGACACATACTGCTGTAGGAAATTCTCCTGAAAACACACTAGGAACTCTTGCCCCTCTCCACCCTTTACACTATCACAATCCCAGCCTATCAGATAATTAAAGTCCCCCATTACAACTACTCCATAATGTTTGCATGTCACTGTAATTTCCCTGCAGTTTTGTTCTTCTATATCCTTCCCACTAGTTGGTGGCCTATAGACTACACCGAACATTGCAATTGCACTCTTTTTGTTCCTTAGCTCTAGCCAAATTGATTGTGTCCTTGAACCCTCTGGGACCATCCTCTTTCTCCAGCACTGCAATGCTCTCCTTAACAATACTGCCACCCCTCCTCCTTTTCTTCCTGCCCTATCTTTCCTGAACACCTTGTACCCAGGAATATTTAACACCCAGTCCTGCGCTTCCTTGATCCAGGTCTTTTATTGCCACAACATCATATTTCCACATGGCAATTTGCATCTTTAACTCCCCAGTCTAATTAACTATACTCTGTGCATTCACATACATGCAGCATAACCTTGATTTAGTCTTCATTGCTTCCTCCTTTACTCCAACTCCGTTGATTACCTTACTATTCTCTATTCTAGTGCTATCTGTCGCTCCCAGTATTTTGTGCACCTTGGTATTACACTCTAATATTCTCTCCTGGTTCCCACACCCCTGCAGAGTTAGTTTAAAGCCCCTCCAACAGACCAGCAAAATGCCCTGCAAGGAACTCCAGCTCTGTTCAAATGCAATCTGTCCGGCTTGTAAAGGTGCCATCTACCCCAGAACCAGTCCCAGGTATCTAAAGCCCTCTCTCCTGTACCATCTTTCCAACCATGCATTTATCTGCCTTATCCTCCTATTTCTGTACTCAATTGGCACTGGGAGTAATCCAGAGATTATAAACTTTTGAGGTCCTGGTTGCTAATTTTCTACCTAGCTCCCTAAATGCCATCTGCAGGACCACATCTCCCTTCCTACCCAAGTCATTGGTACCAACGTGGACCATGGTATATGGCTGTTCACCCTCCCCTAGAAGAATGTCCTGCAGCCGCTCAGTGATATCCTTGGCTCTGGCACCAGGGAGGCAATATACCATCCTGGAGTCACGCTGCGGAAACATTCATCTGTTCCCCTAACTAATGAATTCCCTGTCAATATTGCTGTTCCTTTCAGCTTCCTCCCTTCCTGTATAGCCAAGCTGCTTGTGGTGCATAAACTTGGCTCTGACTGTTCTCCTCTGGAGGAACCAGCACCCTCACTAGTATCCAAAATGGAAAACCTTTAGTGAGCGGGACGCCAGGACTGCCTGCCTAGCTCTCTTGGACTGCCTGATGGTCACCCATTCCCTTTCTGCCTCCATGGTCCTAATCTGTGGTGTGCCCACCTCTCTGAATATGTTATCCATGTAGCTCTCAGCCTCACTGATACACCACAGTGATCCTAGCCGCTGCTTGAGCTCTGAAATCTAAAGCTCAAGTTTCTGCTGTTGACAGCACTTACTGCACATATGGTTATATCTAGGTCACCAGTAGTGCCCACAACTTCCCACATATTACAGGACATGCATTCTACACGAACAAGCTGCCCTGCCATGCCTTGACTTTACTTTCCTTACATTAACTTTATTTTACTTTGATTTACTTATATTACTTTATGTTACTGGCCCTGATTTCCCCTTATTCCTAGTGTTTCTTACTTAAATCCAAGTAACAACTTCTTTAAAAATAATATGCTTTTCTAATTTACAACTATTTAAAGACACTCCCTACCAGCAGTTTCTTACCAACCAATGAGCTTACAGTTTTTCTGTGATGTCATCGTTTGATATTTTTCGAACTCAGCTCTGAAGGCGAGGTTTACATCCAGGTCTATTTCTGCTCAGCTGCCCCTGTTCCCCACTTAGAATAATTCCTATGTATACCACACCCCTTTCCCCCGTGTGCCTAATTCACTATTCACTCGATCTCCGTCTCACTCCAGCTTGGCCACCTGTCTCCTCACCTGCCCCTTACTGTCCGTGCAGTTTGAAAAGCCTGTCTCTTTTATAGACCCTCTGATGAGTCACAAGCTAGTTTAACTTCCTGCTACAATAATTAACACCACTGGAACCTACTGCTCTCAGGTGATTGACAGATAACTGCCACTCCATGCAGTTCTCCACTTAACAAGCTAGCCTAACTTACTTATGTCAGATCTTCATTCTTAATCTATAGTTAAACCTGAAAAGGACTTACCAGAATTTAACAAGTGAGCGTAATTCGCTACTCACTCAGTCTCTGTCTCACTCCAGCATAGTCACCAGTCACTTCACACACTCCTTACTGGCCTCAGTGCATCTGAACATTAAGATCCAGGCCTGGGAGCCAATCCTCTAGTCTAGTTCAATCCAACAATAAAATGTCTCCAGATCGATATCATACAGACAACAGTAGAATTTGGATCACACATTCCAGTCCCACCAAGATGAACCACCAATTGAAATTGTGTCAAATCATTGTGTCCTTGCTATTAGTCAGAAATTCAGAAATATTATTTATGAATCTTACCTTCAGAATTAGAGACTTTGACCAATTTACAACAATTTTACCAGGGGCATCAACAAAGTCAGCTTCTCACAATTTAATAGGTTAACCTCAATAATTCCAATTTAATTCAGTACAATATTTTACAGATAAATACAAAGCAGTTTGTAAAGAGTGTGGAGTTAGATTGCCAAACATGCACTCACGCTTTGTAAAGGGACATTAGCATTGACACAAAACAAACAAAAAACTTCTGTAGTGCAGTAAAGGGACAATACATTTGTTAATTTTTTTTACTTGAACTAATGTTCAATTTCTGTTGTCTGATCTTCAATCCATTTTGTACTGTAAAAGTCTCAAACTCACAGTCCGTGTCCTCGCCCAAGCCTGTTAACTCCTGTACAATTCTAACACTTCCTGTTATGTAGGGGAGGGGGTGTAGAGACGGATATTAAAAAGGTGAATGAACGCTGAAGGTACAGTCGAGAGACCCGGTCCTTTTCTCGTTTCGTCTTTTGGAACAATTGTAACTCAACAATTCCGACATTCCGACTCCCTGCAGACCATGTTACAACCCCCACATTGTAGACGTCCACTGCAAGTCACACAATTTTCTTTGCCAAATTCATGAATACCTCAGATTGCTCTGGCACTGCCTTTCTGTTTCTGCGGGCACTTTTTGCAGGTTCTTTTTATCTGTAGGCCATCCATCTCGCCTTCTAAACTGTGTGTTTTCTCCTTCAATTGCCCTCTCTCTCTCTCATATCACGAATACCCACTAGAGTATCGTGACCAGCCAGGAAGGAATTAGCTTGTGCACGTGAACCTTAACTGCATCTCACTCCTCCTTAAATTGCCCTCTTTCTGCCTGATTTTCAGCCTGTGCCTGATCGGGCTACCTGCACAGGACAGCTATTGCTAAACAAAGCCCGTGGGACTGGACTGTCCTCTGCTTCCTATCCTTTGGGCTCTGTCAAAACAGGAACATTTTCTAACTCTGCAGACTCCCATTCTCCACCGCCTGTTCAGTCTGTGCCAAGTTCCCGTTCAAAATTTCCTTGCAGAAACTGTAAGGTCGTCCCTTACTCCCAATCCAATCAGAAATTTTCAAAGGGCCTGACTGGGTTGAGAAACCAGCATTTTTATTGTCCAATTCCCTCCTATTCCAGATATTCCCAGGTGCTAGCTGTACCCACTATTGATAATAAATCACACTCATTATCATTATATTGGTTGAATGAGTTCAGGGCACCAAATGTTAACTTCCACCCACTTCCCTCCTCACAACAACACTTCGAGCAGGCAGGAGACATGTGATGGTAAAGTGTAAGGAACCACATTTATCGATGCCAAGTTTGAGGGATTGCTTCAACTAAACACAATGGAGTGACTTCTGGTTTCTAGGTCTACCTTTCTTTGTGTTCTATCTGAAGAACTATTCAAAACCACGCTCCCTCATACACCAAAGGTACATGTCGCAAATAAGGCTGCGTTGGCGGATCAATTCTCAAATCTTTTGAAGACGGTCACAATTATTCGCTCGGAAGAGATTTTCACTTAAACAAGACTTCCTGATTTAACTGTTCTTAACTTCTTTATTAGCTGATATCTTTCTCTGTCACAATGAATGGATCCCTTTATCCATGTTTATTATCCTAGTTATTAAAGTTACACCTTAATAACTCATGGCTAATATCACCCATTTCCTTGTACAAGCATTTTTTGTATATTATACTCAGACACCAAAGTCATAAGACCTCCCTAAAATAAAAGCAAAATACTGCAGATGCTGGAAATCTGAAACAAAAGCTGAAAATGCTAGAAAAACTCAGCAGGTGTAACAGCATCTGTGGAGAGAAAAAGACAGTTAACATTTTGAGGCCATTTGACCCTTCCTCTGAGGAGGAGTCATAAGGACTAGAAACGTTAACTGTATTTTTCTCTCCACAGATGCTGTTACACCTACTGAGTTTTTCCAGCATTTTCTGTTTTTGTTGCATAAGACTTCCTTCTCTGGACGTTTCAAATCAACCCTGAATAGAAAACCTGTCGCTCTGAGCAAGCTGCGAAGAAGTTGGATTAGTAACCCCAAGATTTCCGACATGGAACTCTCCCGGATATCAAGAAGAGGGACGGAAGTGAAAGGGACTGATCAACCCGACTTTGTCCCTCTTTTGATGCGACACTCGGATTTCCTCCGTTTTATATTCCGATGGTGCGGAACAGCCATGCTCACTAACACAGAGCTGCCCATGCATCAGTGCAACTCGCTCACATTTCCTGGATTTATGCCGATTTTGAACGAGCTTTAAATTTCAGGAAATGTTGAATGGCTCCGAACCACGTCCGCTAACAGAACATCCGAATGACGAGGAGTCTGAAAATCCCACCTCAGCAATTCTGTGTGTGGGTTTATTATCTGCGCCCTTGTCCTGCGCTGGCAAAAGTTGCCAGAAACAGGATGCGGCCAGGATCCGAGAGTCACGTCCCGCCCGCTGTTTCTTCAGGGTCTCCCATAAAAGCATGGATGAAGGTTACAACAGCTCATGGGCTGAGGCGAGGACGGAGGTGGGAGATAATGGAGAGCTGCTGGTCTTTCTAGAAGTGCCAGCTTTGCTTGAATTGCAGCCTGTGCTCTCATTTCTATAATAGGATCCAAATAGAATGGCATGGCTGAAATACAAAGGCAAATGCCCTTTACACTGCCTCAACAACATACCTTCACATCTGCATCAGAATAGCACCACCTTCTGGCCCCTTTCCTACACCATGCACCCATTCTCATTGCCTCCCTGAGTCAGACTGTCTAATTCATTCCATTTAGGCTATATTTCCATCTTGTGCTGTGGCCTCAATAAACATTTCAGTCTGGATCAGTGGTAACATTGCTGTGAGTTGAAGGAAGAAAGTTCATGCATTGACATAGTGCCCTGCATATCCTCAAGCCTGCCAACAAATTATTTTTGCAGTGTTGTCATTATAGCTTTGCCAGCAACTGCAGCAGCCATTTTATAGGCACCAAGATACCACAAACAGAAATTGAGTTGAATGACTGATAAATGCATTTGGGTGGTATTGGTTAAGAGATAAATGTAGACTAGAACACCTATAGGGTTCCCTGCTTTTTTTGAAAGAGGGTGTTATGGCACAGCGGATGGTAAATGCCGAGCTGCTCAAATCCCAGAGGGAAACTTGAAACAGCTGCCACCACTGTTTTTGCAATTTGTATTTTATTTCGAGAGGAGTGCCTTGGATTCAATAGCAATAAGTCCACCGAGTCTTAGAGGTATTTTTACAAAACTAAAATAAGCATTTATTAATAGAAGAAATGATTTTAAGCACACACATAAGTCTACAAATTACTACTATGATAACTCCTAGTTCCCCTAATTAACCTGACTCCCAATTACACCTCCGTTAAGGCAACAGTAAAAACAAATAAATTTCAACAGACCCAGGCAAAGCCCACAATACCCTGGACAGTGATATTCACAGTGAGTTTTCTTAGTTTTGGTTCCTGTAGACAGCAACTTGATACCTAGAGGCTGGAGACTTTTCACGCTTTTAGATCTTAGAATTCCTTCTCCTTACATAAAACCTCATCTCCTTTATACATGTCTCTTCCTTTTTAATGTAAATTCCATTGCTCCAAGATGTCTTTGCAATTTACTTTTCTCATAGTATAAATCGTTCAAAGTACTCATATCATCAGTAACCGTTGGGAAAAATAAACACACTTTTTGGCTTAGCCTCTTATGTCTAGGTGTAACATCTCAGCATCTCTTTGAAATTCACTACTCTGGTTTACCTAAAAATGCAAATGTTCCTCACACCTCACATTATAAAACTTCAGCCATGTTTACATATTTAGCATTTCAAAACTAGCTTCCCTTTTGATAACTCAAAACCTCCAGACTAGCTGCCTTCAATTCAATTAAATGCCACCCCCCCACACACACATACACACAGAGAAACTAATCCAAACCCCACTATTAACCTACATTTACAATAAATCACAATAATATTATGAAAATTATTATATTTTCATGACAGAGGGCATTAAATCCAACTTTTAAATCCATATTTGACATTTCATATGAAAGATGACACCCCCAATTATGTTGCACTCCATCAGTGTGACACAAATGTGCCAGCCTACATTATGCCTTGAGGCTCAAAACCACATTTATCTGACTCAGAGGCGAGAGTGCTACTAACTCCATGCCTAACCCATTCCACACTGTGTATGTGAACTGGGTGTATTTGGCTTTTTCACTCAGTGGCAAGTGAAAACATTTCCATTTCCCCAAGTGGGTTATTCTTCAGCTGAAAACTTGCAACTCGAGAAAACCAACAATTAAAGTGTCTCCTCAAAATGAGATATGGATTCAACTTGGACACCAAAAAATGCTGCTTAGAGTAACAGCCACCAAGGCTCCAAGCGAAATACTGATTGGAATCTCCATTCATCAAATCTCCCCAAGAGTTGCAACTGAGCACACAGGCTCTGTCCTGTGTTGTCGGTGATGTACAATGTAGGGATGTGTAGTGATTGTAAGTAAAATCTTTCATACTGTTTAGGGGATCATGTGACTGTACAGATGAATCAGCCCTAAGCATGGGTAATCTTAGGGGCGAAGTTTTTCTAGCCTTGGTCTTGGTTCAAGCATGTAGCTTCATTAGGAGCTCTGCAAATAAAGTTTTCTGTTTCTAACAGGAAACCTGTCCAGTACACTAAGTTTATTACAATTGGCGATGAGGATAAATAGCTCCAGCGCTGTACCTCATCTTGCGAATGTGAATATTTTGGTTTTTAAGGGAAAAATAGAAAAGTATACTTGCCAGTCATGCCACTCTTTGGCAGAATCGTATGACTCATCTATGGAAGACTGGGACCCGTACATAGAGCGCCTAGGTTTCTACTTTGTAGCGAATGAAATAATGGTGGAGGAGAAACAGAAATCAATCTTTCTAAGTGTCTGCGGAAGCCAGACGTATAATCTAACTCATAGTCTGACGGACCTGAACACGCCAAATTCCAGATCTTTTAATGAACTAATAGACTTCGTGAAGACACATTTTCAGCCTAAACCATCAGTGATCAATTAAAGATTCAAGTTCAACTCGAGTGAGTACGTAGCGAAATTAAAACAGTTAATGGTGCACTGTGACTTCGGTGATACTCTAAATGACATGTTGCGAGATCGTTTGGTTTGCAGCATACAGGACGATGCCATTCAGAGTCATTTACTTGCAGAAGTTAATATTGACCTGAAGAACACCATGGAGATAGCACTGGCATTGGAGAGTGCCGAGAGGGACTTGCAGGCTTTGCAGAGTATGCAACATGGTGTCTGTTATAGAGTTGATTTTCCAGACAGCTATTCTTGGTGGAAACATTGAACTTTATTTACGAGACAGCAGCAGCAGCTACATGTGTGCATCTAACTCTATAACTAAAGAAGAACTCACTCCCAGAAGTTCCCCGCACTACAAACTGATTGGTTTATACAGATCATATGATCTTACAACACAGGTTTACTCTTAAAGCTACAGTCCTACATTTATCAAAGCTATAATCACTACATTCCTCACCCTTTATAACTTTTCTGTATATTTTGTAGTTACAAGGATATTTATCTCATGACATTACAATATTACAGGTCATGAAATTATCAGTTCAGTTTTTCAGGTGGTTTCCTGATCTGTATGGAACGTCATAGCACCACGACTTCTGAAACTTTTGCAGGAATCACAGAGTCTGGAACCGCATTAACATCAGGTACCTCATTGGGCACAGGCAGTCAAAGTCTTCCACTCCGACAGAGACATCGGACATGTCTATCCTTGGTTGAACAACTTCAACAGGAACCAGGTTGAACGATGGTTACAGGTGGAACATCATTTTGTTGGGATATCTCACCTCTTAAATGATCCATGTGCTTACGGGTGATCTGGTCCTCCATTTCCACGTGGTACGACAATGGTCTAGTCACAGAGCTTACTTTACCAGGTAACCACTTTGGTCCTCCACCGAAATTCCTTACATATATTGCTTCACCAACAGTGAATTGTTGCTCACGACTATGCAAATCATGAGTCGCTTTTTGGTTCCATTGACTTTTCTCCACCCTCCCCTCCAAATTGGGAAGTATCAGGCTTAGTGTTGTTTGAAGATAGTGCCTCTTCAGTAACTCTGCAGGTGTCACACTTGTAGTAGTGTGGGGGGGTTGTTCTGTTGTGAAAAAGGAAATGAGCAAGTTTAGTTTCCAATGATTCATCTGTTAACTTTTTCATTTCCACCTCAAAAGTTTGTACTGCTACTTCCGCCAGTCCATTAGATGATGAATGGTATGGTGCAGTATTCACATAGTTGATACCATTTAGTCTGACAAATCTTTGAAATTCAGTGCTAGTAAACACAGTGCCATTACTTGAGCCTATTACTTCTGGCAATCCATGGATAGAAAAGTTTTGGCATAACTTTTCTATAGTAGTGCCTGATGTTGGGGACTTAACCTCATAAACTTGGAACGAGCACCTATCATCAATAGAAACATGGTTCCAAGGAAAGGACTGACGTAATCTATGTGCAATCTCACCCAGGGTCTACCAGGCCACTCCCATGGGTGTAATGGGGCAGCCACGGGCAATTCCTGTAGCTGTTGGCATTGCACACAGTGTTTAACCACCTTCTCAATATCGCCGTCCATTCCTGGCCACCAAAGATAACTTTGCATGATCATCTTCATTCTTGAGATTCCCGGATGGGCACTGTGTACTCTACTAAGAGTGGATCCCTTCCCTGTGAAGGAACTACTGCTCACGCATAATAGAATACCATCTTGACTGCTCATTTCTTGTCTTCAGTTGAAAAATGGCTTCAATTCATCAGGGACTGGTTCCTGGGACCATCTACTTAACAGTTGGTCTCTCACTTGAGACAGGTCTGGCTCACAATTCGTCCAGTTTCTTATCTGCCTGGCACAGACTGGTGAGGAATCTAGGAAATTCATTGCTAATATGATCCCTTGAGGAATTGGGACATATTCATTGTTCTCTTGCAAAGGAAGGTGATTTAGGACATCGGCATTGGCTATATGAATTCCTGGTCTATGCACAAAAGTGTATTCATATGTTGCTAAAATTAGGGCCCATCTTTGAATTCGTGCAGAAGCTATGGGTTGCTAAACAGACTCAAAAGTGGTTTGTGGTCTGATACTATCGTGAAGTGTCACCCATGCATGTATTGGTGGAATTTTTTTATACTAAAAGTAATTAACAGACCTTCCTTTTCGACTTGTGAATATCCTTTCTTTCGGCTGTGGTAAATGTCCTGGATACATAGCCTATCAGCCTCTCTGTATCGTTGCCCAACTTGTGAGATAGTACCGCTCCTGCTCCATAGGGGGACGCATTGCAGGTTAGCACCAATTCCTTTGTCGGGTCGTAGTGTGCCAACAAGGTTGCAGAGTGCAAGAGCTGTTTGACTTTCATGAAGGCTTCTCCCTGGGGTGACTTCCAAACCCAACGCTGGTTTTTCTTTAGCAGTGAATATAGAGGGGCTAGAACCGTTGATAAGTTGGGTAGGAATCGACCATAATAGTTTACCATCCCTAAAAAAGATTTAAGTTCAGAGACGTTCTTAGGTGCAGGTGCCTCTCTGATTGCTTTAACCTTCTCTTCAACAGGGCATCTATCCGGTGACCCAAATAAATGACTTCATTTGCCTGAAAAGTACATTTTTCCTTCTTTAGGCGCACTCCTGCTTCTAAAAATCATTTCAGGACTTCCTCCAGATTAGCCAAGTGTTCTGCTTCCATGAAACCAGTTATTAGCACATCGTCCAGGTAGACCACGACTTGAGGTAGTCATTGTAGAAAGATCTCCATCGTCCTCTGGAAAATGGCACATGCTGAAGAAACACCGAAGGGCAGGGGTGTGTATTGATATAACCCTTTGTGGATGTTTATGGTCACAAATTCTCTGGAGGCATCATCCAGTTCCAGTTGCTGACATGAGTGACTCGTAACTAGCTTTGTATACTTTGTCCCTCTTGCAGGTTTGGCATAGAGGTCTTCAATCTTGGGATTAGGGTACCTGTCCAGTTTGGCTGCTTTGCTAACCATTAGCTTATAGTCCCCACAGTTTCGGATGGTCTGATCCGGTTTAAGGACAGGGACTATGGCTGCTGCCCACTCTGAGAACTGAACTGCTTGTATGACACCCAACCTCTCTAGCTGATTCAACTCAGCGTCAACCTCTCTCAGAGCATATGGCACCGGTCTTGCTTTCAAGAAGTGGGGAATTGCTTCTGAGTCAACTTAAATCTTGGCCTGTAGGCCTCTGATTTTCCCAAGTTCACCCCGGAAGGTGGTATCATTTTTTTTAGCAGCTCTGACAGTCCTCCTACTCGCAACTGGAAGATTTTAGACCAGTTTAATTTAATCCCTTTCAACCAATCATGACCTAGAAGGCTTAGTTCTTCGCCTTCTACCACCATCACTGGTAGTTGTGCTGTTTGGTATCTCTAATAAATAGATACTCTGGTAATACCCTTTACTTAGGTTTCTTCGCCTTTATACATTTTCAACTTGGCAGAAGTCAGTTCCAAGTTTAATTGTTGATCACTTTTATTTAACTATCTCAAAGTGTGCTCTCCTACTACAGCGGTGGTAGCACCAGTGTCTACTTCCATTTTTAAGGGTTTCCTATTCACCTGTAAGGTGACAGTGATTGGCTCTGCCTTCCCTGCTTTCATGCTGAACAAGGAATAAACATCAGAATTGGTTGTTTCTGGTTCTTCCACATTATATACTTCATCTGAGTTCGTTTGTTGCCTGGAAGCCTGTTTTGAATCTTGCTTTCCAATGTTTCAATATGTGCCCTATTTTATGGCAAAAATAACACTCCACCTCTTTAAATCGGCAATTGTTAGGAATATGATTGTTTCCGCATTGATAACAATTAGTTTTTGAATTTGCTGCTGAGCTGTTTCCTCTAAATTTTTGGTTAGCGGGGGCTGTTTCCCGCTTTGTGGTGGAGTCCCAGCTTTTCGCGTCACTTTCCTGCTCGTGTGACAGAATTCTTCAGTTAGGCTGGGAACCTACCGCCGGGTGTGGCGCGAAAATCAGGGAGACAACAGCGAAGTGGGACATGGTCTCTACCGCTTGAAAAATGAAAAGAGATACTAGAAGCAGATCACCAGTAATTCAGAAATTAAAGTTTTACTGATGTGGGGTTAATTATGTACCCGAAACCTACAGATTTAAGAAGGCAGAATGCCACTACTGTCATGAATAAGGGCATGTTATAAAGCAATGCAGGGCAAAACCAAGACAGCCAATCAGACAGCAGACCAAGATGATTGAAGTGCACAATATAAATGAACCAGAAGCTACTGATACTGATACCTATTCTCTACACAATCTCAAGGCCAGGAAAACTGAACAAATCACTGTTACTCTTGAAGTAAATGGGAAGCCTCTAGTCATGGAGTTTGACACAGGAGCATCGAGCACAGTGGTGGGAGAACACATCTTTAAATACCTCAGTGAAGGTACCCAGCCACTGAATCTGGAGCAAACCACGGCTCCGCTTAAGATGAACATTTGAGAGGCAATAGAGGTGAAAGGCATTCCTCCTGTACTTGTATTCTACAGGCAACTGACAGTCCAGTTGCCAATAACTGTTGTAACAGGTGTAGGGCCTAGCCTTCTGGGCTGTAATTAGTTGAAAGAAATTGAACTTAACTGGCCAGAAATTTTTCAGGAGGAATTCCTGAGTTGTTAAAAAAGTGTGACAGAGGGCACAAATTTTCATTTGGTGGGCAGGCGGGCACACGCCCAACCCGCTCGAGCATGAAATGACGCACGTTGACGTTGGCCGAGCCTGCCGACATCAATGTGCAGTCACGTGATAGTTCGGTGGGTGGTGGGCACGCGCCGGAGTCAGCAGCGCACCCTCCGACAATTAAAAGGCTTGTGAAGGCCATTAAATAATCAATTAAATTAAATTTTTCGCTGCCCGTCCAACCCAGGCGAAAAGGTCGAGCGGCGTTTGCATTTTTTTGGAAACCTCATCCATGGGCAGGATGAGCTTTCCAAAAGCAAATGATAATAAAATAAAAGTTTTAAAATTTAATCAACAACATGTCCCTGCTCATGTGACAGAGTTACATGAGGGGACATGTTTTATTACATTTTTATTTTCTTCATTTTCTCTTTTAAAAATGCTTCATCGGCAGCGCTCACTCGTGTGCGTGCGTGAAGTTCGCGGTCAGTCCGCTCGCACTCCTGCCCCACCCCGCACCTGCATAGGCAGCGCTTAGCGCTATCGCTCGCGTTTCACGCTGGGCGGACCTCAATTGGCCCACCAGCGTTAAATCGCAGTCCGGTCCCGATGGCGGGCAACAGTCGGCTTCCTGCCCGCCCCCGCCTGCCCCCACCAAGCCCGCTCGCCAAGGGCAAAATTCTGCCCAGAGTATTCTGAGCTGATTTGAGAAAGATGTGGCCTACAAGCATAAATTTACATAGATTGGGAGGCAACACCCCTGTTCTTTAAGGCCAGGCCTGTGCCTTATAGCCCTAAAGGAGAAGGTGGATGCAGAATTGTGCCGCTGAGAGAAGTTAGGAATCATCCAGCCAGTCCAATTTTCAAAATGGGTATTGCCTATAGTCCCTGTGATGAAACCAGGTCAAACCATTCGCATTTGTGGAGACTAAAATTAACTGTGAACACGGCTGCCAAATTGGATAAATATCCTATTCCGCGGATTGAAGATCTGTACGCTAAACTTCCAGGAGTAAGATCCTACACTAAACCAGACATGGGCTATGCATACTAACAGCTAGAGCTGGACAGCACATCCAGAGGGTATGTTACCATCAACATGCTCAAGAGCCTGTACCAATAAATTGAATTGAATTAAAACTTGCTTGTGATGCATCTCCCTACAGAGTGGGAATAGTATTGTCACATAAGATGGAGGATGGGTCTGAAAAGCCAAAAGGGTATGTCTCCAGAGCATTCTCTGCAGTGGAGAAGGATTACTCATAAGTTGAAAAAGAAGACTTATCTGTAATATTCCATCAATATTTGCATAGTCGACATTTCACCATCGTGTCGGATCACAAGCCACTGTTGTGTTTGTTTAGTGAAGATAAGGCAATTCTGCAGATAGCCTCTGCTAGCACTTAAAGATGGGCTTTGATTTTGTTGGCATACAAATACACTTTATGAGACGCCCTCAGTCATCTCCTTTGTCAGCGTTACACATGCTCTGGTATCTCAGGAAGTTGTACTTGTGTTGAATTTCCTGGACTCCTCGCTGGTCTGTGCGAAGCAGATAAAGAATTGGATAAACCGGGATCCAATTTTATCAAGAGTCTGAGAACAGGTATTGCAGGAATGGTCAAATGCACAAGTCTCTGAAGAATTAAAACCCTTCTATGCTGGTAAATCTGAATTAAGTTGTCAAGATGGAATCTTGTTGTGGGGAGCAAGAGTCGTTGTGCTTTCGCAAGAAAGAGAACCACTATTGACAGAGCTTCATAGTGCGCACCCTGTTATATCTGGCAGCCAGGTATAGACTGTGATATAGAAAAAATGGTTAAACACTGACTCCAGTGTCAGCAACAGCAGAAGAGTAGCCAGAAAGTGAATCATGATGTTCACAGTAAAGATTGGAAATTTACTGTGGGAGAGACAGTTTTTGTGCAAAATTTTGCAACTGGACCGAGATGCGTTCCTGGTACAATTGTCTCTGAAACAGGACCTTTGTCACACCAAGTAGAAGTGGAAAACAGGATTGTTAGGAAACACATGGATCACCTAAGGAGTAGAGAGACACTCAACAACCAATTACTCCACCTGAAATCGAAGTCAAACCTTTGATCCCTGAGGTGCTAGATTGACAAAGAATAGACTATCTGATGTCTCTGTTGGAGTAAATAATTCCAAATTGCCATTGTCTAAGGATGTCTCTGATTCTGCAGTTCCTGTTCATGTCAATCCAATGGAAGAATCTCAAGTCGTAGAGTTGCGTCTCTCTACCTGAATCAGAAAACTACCTCAAAGACTAAATCGATAATTGCATGAACTGTATATTTGTATATGATATGGGTTAAGATATTCTTGTAAATAAAGGAAGTAAAACAAAATTAAAGGGGGAGAAATGTAGTAATTGTAAGTAAAACCTTTCATACTGCTTAGGGGACCATGTGACTGTACAAATGAATCAGCCCCAAGTGCGGGTAGTCTTAGGGGTGGAGTTTTTCTAGCCTTGGTCTTGGTTCAAGCATGTGGCTTCATCAGGAGCTCTAAGTAAAGTTTACTGTTTCTAACAAGAAACCTGTCTGGTACACTTAATTTATTAGAGGATGCAGCCTCAGTGCCCTTAGCTGGTCCCAATGTAGAACTGTTTTCTGTTTAGAACTTGTTACTTTGTTTATTTGTGCAGTTATTCAATTCCTATTGCCTGTTTTAACATCTATTTATGCAAATACATTCCACTGAATTTAAAAAAGACCTTTACTTTATATAGAGCCTTTCACAACCTCAGGGTGTCCCAGAATTCTTTACAGACAAGGAAGTACTTTTGAAGTGCAGTCACTGTTGTGCTGTAGGAAATGCAGCAGCCAATTTATACACAGCAAGCTCCCAAAACAGCAACTTGACAATGACCAGATTCTGTGTTTTAATGATGTTGATTAATGACTGGATCAGTGCAGAATTTAAGGAGGAAGTGATGGTGTAGTGGCAATATTACTAGATCAGAAGCCCAGGCTAATGCTCTGGGGACATAGGTTCACATCCTATTAAGGTAGCTGGTGGAATTTAAGTTCAGTTGATAATCTGGAATTGAAAAGGTAGCCTTAGTGGTGACCATTGTGTATTTTTGTAAAAACCCATCTGGCACACTAATGCCCTTTAGGGAAGGAAATCTGCCGTCCTTGCCTGGTCTACATGTGATTCCAGACCCACACCGAGATGGTTGACTTTTAACTGCCCTCTGAAAATGCCCTAGAAAGCTACTCAGTTCAAGGGCAATCGTGCATAGGCAACAAAAGCTGGCCTTAAAGCTACAGACAGAGACACAGACAGTTACGCACAGCAATCTGAAGGAATTAGCTTTGATCACGTGATTAGCTGGCTGCTCAGTGTGGTGGCGAGCGTGCTGGTAATGCCAAAGTTGGCAATGCTTTAGTAACAGAATCATATGTATGTGAACGACAGTGTGAAAGGTACTGCCTTGGAGCTTTTAGTGAATGGGAGGATCACCTGTGCTGCCAGCTCTTTGTTAATGTTAAAGATTAAACAGTAATTAGGGAGCTGCTGAGCAAAGTGGATTCCCTGGCCAGAAAGTGAGTTGAAGCTTGCAGCAATACACAGTATCCCTGTATTATTTGCTGTACCTTTACATTAAATATCACACTATGCTGCATTAGGATAACTTGTATTCAGCTGACACTTACCTACTGTGAATCATGATTTAATATATGGTAGCAAAATAATTTACTGGAGTTCAAGGTGCCAGTAAAGATGGCCTCCAACAACCTCACGATGTGCAGAGTTAATCATGCTCTTCTTATTTCATTTCTTTTGATAAGGTAAATAATGTTTCACGGGTTTACATATTTGAATTTGGACTCCTTGGCTAGGATTGCCCTCAGAGTTGCTCCCACTGCAGCTCGACTAGAAGTGCAGCAGAATCCCATTCATCTTCTGCAGTTCTGGGACATGATTCGGTGCCGGAGTGGGAACAGTTCTAAGATTATTCCTGGCCATTCACTTCTGGTAAGGTTGCTTGGCAAGATTCCAATTGGCAATACTCTATATTCTGCGCCTGATTTTAAAACGCCCTGCTGTCAGTCTGGAGCTGACGTGAGAGGGCTTACACTTCCATGCATTTTGTTTTGTAAATCATTAGATGTTACAATGGGTTGAACTGCAGAACCATGGAATGTTTCAGAACTGGGAAGGAGGAATTTCAGCTCATTATATCGGCCAGCTGTCTGCTAGAGCAACCCAAAAGTGATCCCACTGCCCTGTTCCATCTCCAATGCCCTTTGTCTCCCTTTAAATATTTATTCAGTTTTCTCCAAAAAGATACGATTATCCTTTTCTCATCTGCTCAGTACAGCAAGGCATTCTCAGCTCCAACAAACCCCTATGCAAAATACTTTTTCTTGACCTCCCCTTGTCCACTTATGCCCCTGTGTACTCTACATGTAGGTGAATGAATCACAATGCAACAGAGAGAGCACAATTCTACTCCGTAAAAGTCAGATTTAATTGACATTGTACAGCATCAAGACCTGCTGGTTATGTGAAAGTTGGAATGTTTTGGGGTCGCTTGCCAATGAAAGGACATTATGTTGCGTGTATAAAACTTGACTGTCTGTTTGCTAACTTGGACCAAGGCCCGCTCACCCATCATCTTTGTGCTGCCTTTCTCTCCACAGATGCTGTCAGACCTGCTGAGCTTTTCCAGCATTTTTTGTTTTTGTTTCAGATCTCCAGCATCCGCAGTATTTTGCTTTTCTCTTTGTGCCGTCCCCTGACTCATCAACAGCTCAGTTTTAAAATTGCTATCCTCATGGTTAAACCTTTTTGTGCCTTCACCACCGCAACATCCCCCCCGCCCGGCAATTGTAATCTCCACCAGCCCTATAAGCCTCGGAGTTTGCTGCGCTCCTCCAATTCTGGCCCTTGTGAATCCCTCGCTTCCTTTGACCCATTGACGACTGTGGCTTCATGTCTAGGCCCTAAGCACTGGAATTCCCTCCCTAAACCTCTGAACCCCTCTCTCCTCATTTAAGGCACTTCTTAAGACACACCACTTTGAACAAACTTTGAATCATCTGTCCTAACCCCTCCTTCTTTGGCTTGGAATCAATTTTTGTCTGATTATGCTCCTGTGAAGCACCTTGGAATATTTTACTAAGGGCTGTCTCCACCCCTGCTGTGGATGTCAGGGCAGAACCTAGAAGTATTAGGCCTACAAAAGTTAAGAATTTCTGATCACAAGTGGTTGCACGGGTGAACACATTTTGTCACTTTATAATCTGAAAATATATTTACTTTCACTGGATAATGTGTAATGGTGTCTTTCAGCTTCATTTACAGGTTTCACAAGTCCTCCCCCTACATGTCCCCACCCCTCCCCACCAGCAGGTCACCTGCATGCAGCTGGCCCACGAGTGATTCTGGAGGGTGAATTGTGTGTGTGGCAGGGCCTTATCCCACACACGCGGAGCCTTCCTCCATGACAATCATCCCAATGTCCTCATGACATAAACGTCTTTCAGTTGTCCATCTGAGTTGACCTGCATCTCTGCCCACCCACTGATCACACTCCTAAGCAGCACCTGTTCCCATCCAACACAAGGATCCTTTCACTTTAGATTTTAGAAGCATGATACTGATAAAGTTTGTCCTCAGCTCCCTCTTCCTTTTCCCTCCCCCAGTCACCCATGTTCTTTCCCACATCACGTTGACCCTCCCTGGCATCACCTTCCACCTCCCCATCATCAACTACCAGACAGAACCCTTGTCTTTCCAGGATGTCCAGGTGAACATGCACATTCCCTATCTTCTCGAAAATCCCACCCCCATCCACATTGACTTCCCCAACCTCTTCCTTCCCACCCCCAGGGTCCATGTCTGTTTCCGAGTCCCCACCAACCACCCGCGCTGTCCCTTCTACCACTATCATCTCGCCTTCACCCTCCCACCCTACTGACTTAATCTGCCCTCTCTAAATCGCACCATTCCCTCCTACCACACCCACCCTCATTTTGCTCCCCAGGAGGCAGTCATCAACTCCACAGACCCCTCCCTTGCATGTTCACCTGGACATCCCCACCCCAACTTACTCCTTCCTCCATCTTACTCCTTCCTCCACCCTTACTCCTTCTTCCCCCTGGACCCCTTCCTCCCCCTGGACACCTTCTCTCCTCTGAACTCCTTCCTCCACCTGAAGTTCTTCCCCCCTCCAAATTCCCTCCCTTACACCTACCTCCCAAGTTGCTGTATTTTCCCCCGTTACACCCTCCTCCCCCCGTACTCCCTCCCCCCAAACTCATCCCCCTAACACCATTGTTACCCCCTCCTTACCTCACCACCCCCGACATCATTATTCTACCTCCCCGCCCCAAACCACGCACCAACCTCGCCCCCCGGTACACCTTCCTCTTCCAGTCAAACCTACGCCCTCCTCCCCACCCCCTCGACGTTCATCCATTGCAGACCATGGTCAAGACACTGATATCCTAAAGCAGACCCTCAATGGCGACCTCTCGCTTTTCATGAGCTGCTTCGCGGCGGAGCCATGTCCATGAGAATCCACCCAACATGCGATGCACGTATTCCTCCAGGGTCTGGGTGCTGTCGGGCTGCAGCATTTTCTGCTCCTCGGGTGTCCGCAATGTGAGCAAGGCCCTGGCGGTAAGTCCCGACTATTGCACGTCACGCTTGTCCAGACATTCCTGCACCGGTGTGAGGGTGATTCTGGCAAGCAGGGCTTATAATAATATGCAAATGTATTAAAATAAAGTGTCCAGTGCATGGCGGCAGGAAACGTGGCCCTCTGCCCTCCATTGATGGGCGGAGTGGATGATTGCAAACTGGTTTCATGACAGCGTGAACTGACGTTTGGCCTTCCCGCCATATTGTCCGCTCACACCTGCCATGACACCCGATGCCAACGGGCACAGAAAATTCCTGAGTCATAAATATGGGAATCGTCCATCCAGTGCTTTATTCTGCCCATGCGTGCAGCCTGCTTCCTTTCTGCCCAGAGGTGTTGGTAATGCTCTAAGCCCCCTCACTCTCAACGCCCATCACTCCAAGTTCTGCAATGGAGATGGAATGGTCGATCTGCTCTCCAGCCAACTCGAGTGCCTCCATCTCGATTGTAAGGGTTGGTGGAGGGGGGACAGGTGGAAGTGAGGTTTCAGATACTGTATCTGGTACTCCTCGTCCCGTCTACACCCTTTCCCAGTTGTTTTTCCCCTGCAGCCAGAAGGTAAGAGTGGATCTCCAGGGCCTGATGATGTGGACCCATTTTCGCCAGCTCTCCGTCAGGCCCACAATGGGTCCTCGTATTTGTCTCTCTCACATGTCTGCTGTCATGGGAATGGGCGGGCGCTGGCATCGATAGGCAGATGCCTGTCATCCACAGACAGCTATTCCATCTGAGGCATCTGCTACAGGAAATAAGTGTACAGACGGCTGCCCTATGTTTCCTTCTAAATTAGTGACCCTTCAGTTCTGAGCCACCCTGCAACCACTGTGTGCACATCATTTACTCAAACTCACCCTTGCGGAGTAGGTCACTCATCCTCTTCCTGCACTGTACCCAATCCCTTTATTGCATCCCGTGACTGCTTACCTATGCTGCGACCTCTGACCAGGCTTCTTTGGTTAGGCGGAAGGGTTTCTTTCCTTGATGAGCTGCGAACAAGACCTCCCACCATTCCCAGAGCCCCTGGCGGAAGACATGTAGGCAGGCATTGCCGACCATGGGGCTATCCTGCGTGCGGTCTGCAACATTGTCTTTAACACTCTGGGTCTGGTTTCCCAAAAATGCTCGTTGTGGTTCTGAGGGCACAGGAGGCTAGCTTTGAATTCGGAGTGTTCAGATCCACACTGGGAGATGCCGTCCCCAGGGCTGAGTTATGCTGCTGTGAAGTTCTCTTGTCACTGTTGTCAGAGAAACAGTGAAAGGGTATTTAAACTCCACAGGCAGGGCTGACTGCTGTTTAAAAGTTGCGGCAGCACCTGCACGCCCATCCGCTGACATCAGCACTGCAGTCCTGACACCCGCTCATCACATGATTGGACAGGCCTCACACCTTCTAATCATTGATTGGTTGGACACCATATAATCGTCTTCAGCCAACTGCTTCCACCCAATGAGGCAGTACCGTCCATTTCCAGGCCTGCCGGTGGCACCTGCATCGCTATGATTAAATTCCACCCTCTGTTTCTTTCTCCACAGATAATGCCTGACCTGCTGAGCATTTCCAGAGGTTTTTATTGCAGATTTCCAGCATCTGCAGTATTTTGCTTTTGTAAAATTTGACACCAAGTCCCATAAGGAGCAGTGCGTGACATGTGAGCAAATGTTGGCCAAAAGGGTAGACTGAAGGGAGCATCTGAAGGGTGGAGGGAGAAGTGGAGAGGTTTGCGGAGGGAATTCCAGAGCTTAGGTCCTATGCAGCTAAAGGCATGGCCACCAGTGGTGAGTTGATGAAAGTCAGGATTGTGCAAGAGGCCAGAATGGAAGGAGTGCAGACTAGCACCTTAATTACATAAGAAAAATAGTATTACAGCAGTGCAGAGTGGATGAAGACAGTGTAGCAAGTTTTATCTCAATTGTAGTCTACAATGAGCGCTCTGAATCCTATTCATCAGTTAAAAGCCATTTATATGCTTCAGGCAATTACATAATCATATATACATAAAGTAATCAGAATCATTTATTCAGCTGTAATAATTTAGCTCTTGACATTTAAATCAAGTATTTAATAAGTCTGTGTTGCAAGTCTGCACATTTTTTATTTATGAATCCATCATATAATACCTAGCATACAAAAATACGAGGTGGATTTTGCCAAAGTAAAGGTGGTGAATGTGTTTCTTTCCTTAAATTTGTACTAAAAGACCTGATAAAAGCAGATAAAACTGTAAGAAGGAATGCACCAGAGATACCTGAAACTGTTAAGAGTAACTGCCATGGTCACGTGTACATTTTGTGAAAATAAAGAACTGTCACCCTATGTACATGACAGAGAAGGGAAATATCTTCAAGGTGGCAGTAATACCCCTAGAGCCATAATCAACCAACTTAGAGCCTTTCTAAGAGCCTTGGATGCCATTTTGTTCTGGCAGCAGATGCCGTGAAATCTCAGCATGGCTGTGCCAATCAGCCTATTGTGCCTATGTTGGCTCTGTTAAAGAGTTATCCAATTCATCCCCATCCCTTGATATTTCCCTGTAGCCCTGTCAGATTCAGATTTGCAACATTTATCTAATTCCCTTTTGAAAGTTTCTATGAAATCTGCTTCCACCACCCATGTGGGCAGTGCATTCCAGATTAACAAAAACGACTTGCATTTATATAGTGTTTTTCATGACCACTGAACATCTCAAAAACACTTTGCAGCCAATGAAGTACTTTTGAAGTGTAGTCACTGCTGCAATGTAGCAAATAAGAACATAGTGAGTGAGAGAAACCAAGAAATTATAGACCTGTTAGTATAACATCTGCTGTGGGGAAGTTATTGGAATCTATAATTAAGCACAGTGAGAGAGCACTTAGAGAAATTTGAGCTGATTAGAGAGAGCCAACATGGATTTGTAAAGGGTCGGTCGTGACTAATGAACCTAATTGAATTTTCCGAGGAAGTAGTAGACCGGGGTTTGTCTATGGATGTAATTTAAAGAGATTTCCACAAGGTATTCTATAAGATTCCACATAAAAGACTGTTAGCCCAATTAAAGCTCATGGAATTGAGGGAAAATTATTGAGCTGGTTAGGTGTTTGGTTAGGCGGTGGAAGATAGAGTTTAGGGATAATGGATATGTACTCAAGCTGGAAGGAAGTGACCAGTGGTGTTCCTCAAGGATCTGTGCTCGAGTCTCAACCTTTCGCTATATTTATTAATGATTTGGATAACACAATAGAGATCTATATCTTCAAGTTTCCTGATGCACAAGAAATAAGAGCAGGAGTAGACCATACAGCCTGTTGGACCTGCTCCAACATTAAATGCGATTATGACTGATCCTGGGCTTCAACTCCACTTTCTCACCTTCTCCTCATATCTCTTGATTCACGGAGAGACCAAAGATCTGTCTATCCCAGTCTTCAATGTATTCAATGATGGAGCATCCACAACTCTCTGGGGTAGAGAATTCCAAAGATTCACAACCCTTTGAGTGATTTCCCCTTGTCGTAGTCCTGAACGATCGATCCCTTACCCTGAGACTGTGCCTCTGTGTTTTAGATTCCCTGATGGCACAAAGGTTTGTGGCATAGTTGGTAGTATGGACAGGAATGCCTAATTACAAAAAGACATTGATAGGTTGAGTGAGTGGGTGAAAGGGTGGCAGATGGATTTCAACAGAGTTAAGTGTGAGGTCATCTATCTTGGACCAAAACTGGATAGATCCAAATATTAATGGGGAAAAGTTGAAACTGTGATGGTCCACATAGTTTGAAGTGGCCATGAACATAAATCATTAAAATGTGGTACAAAAAATAATAAGAATGTCTCATGCAATGTTAGCTTTTCTGACAAAAAGGCTAGAATATAAAGGGGAGGAAGGCTAGCTACACAAAGCCCTGGCTGGCCCTCATCTGGAGTGCTAGGTAAAGTTCTGGGCACCGCACCTTGGATTGGATATATCAGCCTTGGAAGGAGCTGAATATAGATTCTCCAGCACGTTGCAAGGCTCAAAGGGTTAAATGAGGAGGAGAGATTACATAGTCTGAGATTGTATGCCATGGAATTTAAAAGGTTAAGTGTGATTTTATTGAGGGCCTTTTTTTAGGATTTTGAAAGGAATTTGTACTTCTCCCGCAGGTGGGGGACAGGAGGGCATTGTTTCAAAATCAGGCCATTCAGGAGAGAAGTTATTTTCACATTTTTGCATAAATGGTCATTGAAGTGTGGAACACTCTCCCACAAAAAGCAATAGATGCTAGGTCAGTTCAATCTGAGATTGATAGGTTTTTACCAATCAATGACATTGAAGGATATGGGACACAGCTGGGTGATGGAGTTAGGAAATAGATCAGCCATGATCTCACTAAATGGGGGAATGGGTTGGGGGTTGAATGGCCTATTCCTGTTCCTGTGTTCTGATAACTACTTGCTGCATAAAAATATTTGTCATTAGCTCCCCCTCCGCATGGTTCGTTGGACAATTATGTTGTGTCCTTTGAGTGTTGCCCTTCCTGTCAGTGGAAACAGTTTCTCCTGACCTATCTTATCAAACTCATCATAATTTTGAATACCTCGATCAAATCATAGACAGGGGGTAAATTTTGAAAGTGAGTACACCTGATGTGGATTGTGGATCAGATGATTGGGCATAGAGGTCAGTATCCCTGACTAATTTGAAACTCTTTCGAGTTATCAACAGTCACAGATTGCAACTCTTTTCGAGTACAATCACAGTTCTTGGTTTCCGGGCGTGACATGAACCCACAACCCTCTGATTCAAAGGCAAGGGTGCTATGAACTGAGCCACAGACTAATTTTAATAGCTAGATCATTGGGAGAACTATGAATCAAATGACCTTTTGTAAATGATTGTTCGATCTGCACTGCAATCATTAACTAGTCAAATTTACTCCATGGTTACCTTCCATCACAACATTAAAAGTGCTATGCAAATACAAGTTGTTGTTGTACACAAGACTTTCTCGTGTGTTTTTAGCTTAACTGATTGAATATTGTTTATAATCTTTGTAAAACAGGAGATTAAGAAAGTTCATGAACATATGCTAAGCATTCGTTCATTTTTATTGCTCAGTTTAAGGCTTTTATCCATTTATAGGCCCAGTTTAGTCAGTGGTTATCAGTTTTTAGCCCAGGTCAAGGAGCTGATATTTGAACAGTATCTGGCATCTAGCACTGTCACTACATGTGGAACATTGGCCTCCATATGGAATCCTTTTATATATTAGCCAAAGCATAGAATATAAGAGCAGGGAGGTTATGCTGGAACTACATAAAACACTAGTTAGGCCACAACTTGTGTTGCGGTTCTGGTTACCTCATTACAGAAAGGTTGTAATTGCATTCGAGAGGGTACAGAGGAGATTTATGAGGATGTTGCCAGGAGTAGAAAATTGTAGCTATGTGGAAAGATTGGATAGGCTGGGGTTGTTCTCTTTGGAACAGAGGAGGCTGAGGGGGGATTGGATTGAGATGTACAAAATTGTGAGGTGCCTGGATAGGGTGGATGGGAAGGGTCTATTTATTTTAGCAGAGGGGTGAGTGACTAGGGGGCATAGATTTAAAATAATTGGTAGAAGGATTAGAGGGGAGATGAGGAATTTTTTTCACTCAGAGGGTTGTGGGGGTCTGGAACTCACTGCCTGAAAGGGTAGTAGAGGCAGAAACCCTTGACTCATTTAAACGGTGTCTGGATATGTGCATGAAGTGATGTAACCTGCGGGGCTAAGGATCAAATGCTGGAAAGTGGGATTAGGCTGGGTGTTGCATTTATCCATCGGTGCAGACACGATGGGCTAAGTGGCCTCTTTCTGTGCTGCAAACTTTCTATTATGGAAAACCAATAACTCAGGGAGAATGAATATTTTGCTGTTTTCTCCAAAAGAATGTGCATCAATGTGTATAAAATGCTAATATTATAAATGGAGTTTTGGGGGTTGAATTACCTCAGAGCATTTCCCACTGCACAGCTGGACTTTTGGCGGCAACCTCATTTAGGTGCTTAGATAGAGATTCTGCCAAGGTTACGGTGCCAGAGGCTCTGAGGGGATTTCTCCCCATGTCTTTGTTTAGTAATACTTGTTTATACGATCCTCTTCAGATTATCCGATCTTTGTCACATTGTTGTTTGTGGGATCTTACTGTGCATAAATTGCTTGTTGTACTTCCTACATTACAAGAGTAACTACACTTCCAAAGTGTTTCGTCGATTGCAAAGTGCTTTGGGATAGCCTGAGATTGTGAAAGGGGCTATCTAAATACAAGTCTGTCTTTGTGCCTGGCTGTCTTTCTTTATTTCTTATATTTGCTTTACTTGTATGAATCCTGATCGGTAATCTAATTTGATCAACTATTTTTACACTGCCACATACAGTAGTAATGTTTCATTGTAGCCAGCCTAGTTCAAATGCACTGGTTTATCTGCTCAGGACCATGGACAGCACCATACGAAGTATCAAGGGTACGGCTAAGCCGCTGATGCAGTCTTGTACCGTGTTCATAATTTCAAGTACGTCAATGCATTTTGAGTTTATTAAAAAGGGAGCAGGGAAACAGGGCAAGATTGAGTTCATAGAGAACCACATTAACACCAAGTAACCTGTTTAATTTCATTAGCTGGGAATGGCTGTGATGGTTGAAGGAATGGGCTCCCTGGCAGTTTGCCAGTTTCATAATGAGCCTGAGTGCATTTCTTAGCTCTAGAAATCAGAATGGATGCTTTGCTCAATTGACAGTTCAAATAAACATTGCTCAGAAACATGCAGAAGCAGATTTAGTTAATCTCCCAGAGGGAGTATGTTAACAGTCCTAGGCAATTTTTCAGCTCTGCCTGTCTATTATTGCAAGGAACTCTTCATAGTATAATGATAATACCTGTTACAGATGGTTGTTTATGTAAAAAGATCACATACAGTTATTAAGCGGCTCATATTCTCCAATAAATGCCAGGCGTGTATTGGGGCAGCTTTTCAACTTTTCTTTTCAGCCAGGTCATACTTGATATTCAAATGTTAAACGGAAAAATCTGCTCCAATATATCTAAGTTTTTATAATTCACGAGTTGATGTCCCACATTCTTAACGAAATAAAAAGTGGAAATGGGTCTGCCAGGCAATTGCCCCCTCTGCCTTGCCTTTCTTAGAAATTCAATCATAACTTGCCCAGTGGCCGAAGGTTTCACCAGGCCCAGGTTTTTGGTTAGAATGTGCTTCATTTAAGCTTTTCAAATTATAATAAACTTTCATTTGCCAATTTTTAGTTGGTTGGAATTATTTTGACTTATTCAAGCCTTCAGATTCCAGTGCGGAATTATAATGGCTGTCCTCCAGGTTTGTCGATCTGATTGCCAAAACAGATTGGTCCATGCTAACCATGTCATTGGTCATACCAAATGGTTATAACGATTAGCCTGAAAGAGGGGGTTGGATTTTACCAGCCGTCTAGACAGAGGCTGCGAGACGAGTGGGCCCCTAAAATGGTATGGTGGCTGCCCATCCCATGCCACTTTGCTAGTGAAGGGGGAAGATGGCAGATGGCCCGCCCACCCAGAGGCCAATTGAGCCCCTTAAGTGGCCAATTAAGGATCTCATTGGGAAAATAATTTTGCTGCACTTACTCAATCGGGTTTATCCACAGCAATGTGGTTGAATTTTCACTGCTCCCTGAAGTGGCCAAACAAACTATTCAGTTGCCTTCAAGCTCGAGGCTCAACATCACCGTCTCAGGGCCAATTAGGGATGGGCAATAAATGCTGGCCTTGCCAGTGAGGCCCACATCTTGTGAAGGAACAAAAAGAAACTACCCTTGACAGTTTAACACAATTGATTGATCTGAAAAAAGCAACAAAGCAAAATGTGAGAAGGTTTCTCAAACATTACTTTAAAAGCTATGCTATTTTACGGTTGTCAATTCTTTTGAAAAGCTGTGCTCTCTTTGTACAGCCTATCATAGAGCAACATTTAACTAGTGGCAGGAGGCTCTCCTTTTCGGCTACTCTTTGGCCCACAGAGAATATAGCCGCCCCCTGTGGCAGCGGCAAGGAGCTATGTTCTTGAAGGGCCTGTTCCTGTGCTGTACTTTTCTATGTAATAATGACGTCACACAGAAGAGAACGAGGAGAATCTGAGAGAGGAGCAGCAGCCCTGTCCTCGTGCTTTGTAATCCTGTGCATAGTTAAGTATGTAAATAAAAGGTTACTTTGTAAAAGGATCCTTGCCCCCAGCCAGATCTCTCACTAAGAGTAAAACACCCAACGCCTTCCAAGATGACCCAACAACAACAACGACAGAGCAGCCCACCGATTGGCTGCAGTGCTTGGAGGCAGATGGCCATTCTTGGCAGAAATGGATCTCCTAGCGCTAGCCAATTGATTGTGTCCTGTTGACTGTCGAAGTGGGTTCAACCCTCCCTTTCAGACCCTGTGGCGGGACCTCCAATGGCCAGCACTAAATCCAGCCCAGGGATTCGATAATCTTACATTCACACTGATAGTACAAGATCACTGTCTAAATTCACTGCACACAGTTGCTTGTGTCAGTTACCACAGTTGTACCCACAATGTAGAGTTTAACCTGCACAGGGACACCAGCTTAGTGACTGTTGATTCCAGCAGGAAAGCTGCATCATTTAATTCTGCCTCCCTTACTTGTTCTCAGTGGGCAGTGTGCCTGCTGAGCTGGACATTAGGGTTTAGTAATTGGATACATTTTGGATTCAGATGGGCTGGTCCAACTCTCAGATTATGAGAAGTATATTTACTGCTTAAACTTGAGTTAAATCGATGCAAACATGGGCATGGCCTGGTTGGGCCAAATATGCCTGTGTCTTTGTTTTAATTTCTAGATAATTCTATGTTCTTACAAGATCCCCTCTTGAACACCTGATCATTCCCATTAAAGAGAATGAAACAGCAATCGAAGAAATAAGTTGGAAATGATTGATTGGGTTAAGCACAGAATCACAAACAGAACGTGTGTCTAATTCTGCCTCAGAATTCAATACGGCTTAGAGAGAGGAACTGAGTTAAAAAGCAACCTGTCTTTGTGTAGTCTCAAACTGAAGTGGTAAATTCAGTCATTTCCAGGGGAATCATTAACCAGAACATACAAAATTATAATAATTGGCAAAAGAAACAAGGGGAATTGAGGAGCATGCTTTTTTTTTACAGAATAAATTATTAAGAACTGGAATATGCTGTCTGAAAGGATGAAGGAAGGAGATTTAACAGCAATTTTCAGCAGGAAATTGGATCTGTAATTGAAAGAAAAGGAAACCTTGCAGCGCTATAGGGAAAGAACAGGGGAGTGTTGCTGATTGGACAACTCTTTCAACAACCCGCCACGGGCATGATGGGCTGATTGGCATCCTTCTGTGCTATTTCTTTCAACTTCTGTACATACCCCAGGTTAGTTCTATGCATTGGACTGAATCCCTTTGCTTAAAACGCAACAGGCATTGTAGCCCAGTGATTAATTTACTGGACTAATAATCCAGAGACCTGGACTAATGACCCAGAGTTAATCTACAAGATGCACTGCAGCAGCTCACCAGGCCTCCTTCGACAGCACATTCCAAGCCTGTGACCTCTACCACCTAGTGAAGCGAGGGCAGTAGATACATGGGAACACCACCACCTGGAAGTTCCCCTCCAAGCCATACACCATCCTGACTTGGAACTATATCACCGCTCCTTCACTGTCGCTGGGTCAAAATCCTGGCAGTCGATTCTGAACAGTACTATGGACTTACCACCACCTTCTCAAGGGCAACTAGGGATCGGCAACAAATGCTGGCCTTGCCAGCGATGTCTGAATCCCACGAATAAACTAAAACAAAGACAAAAACCGTCAGATAAAAAAAATTCCACCACAGCAACTGGGAAATTTTAGTTTAATTAGATAAAGTTGGAATAAAAACCCAATATTAATAATGGCGACAATGAAACTGCTGGATTGTGGTAAAATTCCATCTGGCTCATGAATATCCTTTAGGAAGGGAACCTTGTTGTAGCCAATCAGTCTGGCTTATCTGAGAGTGTAGACCCCCAACATGGCTGACTTTTAACTGCCCTCTGAAATGGCCTAACAAACCACTCAGTTGCATTCAAGCAGGTGGCTCACCACCACCTTCTCAATGGTAATTAGGGGTGGGCAATAAATGCTGGCCCGGCCAGCGAGGCCCACATCCTGTGAATGAATGAACAAAAAGAAACTAATGCATTGCACATACCCTTGACAGTTTATTACGATCGATTGACCTGAAATAAAGCAACAAAACAAAATGTGGGAAGGTTTCTGAAACACTGCTTTGAATACTGTGCTATTTTACACTCGTTGTTTCTTTTGAAGCTGTGCTCTGCTCGTACGGCTTATTGTAGCATGAATAATTGAGATTAAGTGAGTTTGTGGGGAGCAAGCGTGGCCAGGCTCTGAATAAAACAGTGGAGTGCTGAAGGTTACTGTAAATGAACCTAACAATGGTAATACACTGAGAGCCCTTTCTCATATCAAGCCAGCAATCAATAACATAAATTTATAAAAGAAAAGATCAATAGAATAAAATCAATACACCATAGTCATGTCTTAACAAACTCAAATTTCTGAAACACAGCGTGAACCATGACCTTTCAAGACCCATGAAAGGCTTTGTGCACCCAGCTGCTTATTAGGACCAACTTATTCTGCTCCATTTTATCTTCATTTAGTAGTGCACGTATAGAAAGGTGAGCTTCCAATTCTTCTTGGGCATATCCTTTCAGCTCACGACCTTCTGTTCATAATCTTCATTTATTTTTCCCCAAGCCTTGTAAAATTGACAAGGATTTTCCGGCCCTGTTGTGGCAGGACCCACCACAGGAGGCTCGGCGGCCCAGCCGAAAGTCCATTGACCTTCACCGGGACTGGATGGTCCCAGCAGCGGCTGAGGCCGGAAAATCCCACCCAACGTCATTGTCTGAGATTAACATGTTCACCCTAGTTAAAAGTGACATTGAGAGAAACCAATACCCTGATAGACATAATCTTCTAAACTACTTTTCGTTCCTACGTAAACTAGAGAACACTTGATCCAATCTATGCTATCTTCTGCCAAAGTTCAACACGTGCTCAGTTTCTGCCTCACCTTCATGTCTAGTGTACCGGGGTCGATCTAATGTACAGCTCATGCCCAACCCCCGCTTACTCAGTATACCAACAACAACAACTTATATTTGTACAGTGCCTCTAGCATAATAAAACATCCCAAGGTCCTTCACAGGAGTATTATAAAACAACATATGACGCAGAGCCACAGAAGGAGATATTATGTCGGATGACCCAAAGCTTGTTCAAAGAGGTTTTTGTCAAAGGAGTGACTTAAAGGAGGAAAGCGAGGTATAGAGATGAAGATTTGAAAGGAAGGGATTCCAGAGCTCAGGATGCAGGCAACTGAAGGCACGGCCACCAATGGTGCAGCGATTAGAATTGGGAATGCTCAAGAGGCCAAAATTAGATGACAGCAGATGTCTCAGAGCATTGTGGGTTGGAGGAGGTTACAGAGATCAGGAGGGGTGAGGCCTTGGAGGGACTTGGAAACAAGGATAGGAATTTTAAGATCAAGGCTTTGCTTGATTGGGAGCCAATGTAGGTCAGCGAGCACAGGTTATTAGGTCAGCAGGACTTTGTGCGCGTTAGGACAGGGGGACCGGAGTTTTGGATGCCCTCAAGTTTACAGAGAGTAGAATATGAGAGACCAGCCAGGAGCGTGTTGGAATAGCCAAGTCTAGACACAACAACAGCATTAAACTGTCAAGGGTATGTGCAATGCGTTAGTTTCTTTTTGTTCATATGGGTTCCTGCAGCACACAAGCTGAGACAGAGGCAAAGTCAGGCAATGTTATGGAGGTGTAAATAGATCATCCAAGTGATGATATGAATATGTGGTTGGAAGCTCATCACAGGGTCAAATATGACACCAAGATTGTGACTAGTTTAGGCTCAGACTTTTGCCAGAGTGTGGCATGGAGTCAGTGTTTGGAGTGGAGACTGAAAACAATGGTTTCAGTCTTCCCAATATTTAATTGGAGGACATGCCTGTTCTTCCAGTTCAATATGTCAGATAGGCAGTCAATGAGGAGTCGAGAGCGATGGTAGTAAGGTAGAGCTGAGTGTTGTCAGTCTACTTGTGAAAACTAATGCTGTGCTTTCGGATGATGCCACTGAGCAGCAGAATGTAGACGAAAAATAGGAGGGGCCAAACATAGAGTCTTGGTGGACACCAGAGGTAATGGTGTGGGAGCAGGAAGAGAAGCTATTGCAAGTGATACTCTGACTATGATTAGATAAGAATGGAACCAGGTGAGAGCAGTCCCACCTAGCTGGATGACAGTGGAGAGGTGTTGTCGGAGGATGGTGTGGTCAACCAAGCCAAAGGTCAAGAAGGACAAGGGGGCGAAGTTTACCTTAGGTCACACACACATAGGCTCACATTTGTGACTTTGGAAAGAACCATTTCAGTACTGTGGCAGGGGCAGAAACCTGATTGGATGGAGTCAAACATGGATTTCTGGGAAGGATGAGCAAAGATTTGGGAAGTGACAACACGTTCAAGGTTTTTGGAGAGGAAAGGGAGGTTGAAGGTGAGATGGTAGTTTGCAAGGGCGGTGGGGTTAAGGTTTATTTTTTGAGTAGAGGGTGATGACAGCAGATTAAAGGAGAGCGCGACCAGAGAGAGAGAACCATTCACAACCTTGGCTAACACGACGAATTTGGGTGGTTTATCAGTTCAACGGGAATAGGGTCGAGATTACCAGGTACCTGACCCACTTTCCTTTCACCTGTCCTCCTTTATTCTTCATCTGTCTTCCTTCAGATCATTTCTTTTGTGATAACAATAGCAGAGTTTCTTGTTATAGAGATCAGCAGGAAGTTGCAGGTAATGTAAATTGGTTAATAGGCAACTTTCCCTGTTGGTTAACGTTTCTGTTGAAAGAATTTTTGGTGTTGTTCACATTTTCAGGACATTTCAAAAGTGCCTCACAGCCAATGAATTGCTGTTATTTGTCAGCAAATCCAGCAGCCAATCCGCACACAACTAAATCCCTCAAGTAGCAAATGAGATCAATGATCAGTTAATATATTAGTGCATCTGAGTTCAGTGAGTAAGGGCACCATGTTCTCTTCAGTCAGTCAATGGCCCTCAGTCGAATTTGAATATGTGTAAATAGCAGAAGCGCAGAGGCGGGGGGTAGTGCTTTTCCCTGATGGTGGGTGAATTCAGAGGAAGTAAGAGAAAATAAGGCCGATTGTCAGAGTCAGTTGGAGTTTTCCATTCGGACTGCAGGTCCCCCAGGGTCCTGGGGAGTCGGCCAGCCTCCTGGAGGTGTCTCCGGCCGGCAGACTGCAGCTGTGAAGGGGTGGTCCCTCCACAATGTCGGCCTGGCTGCTCAGTCCACTTTTTTATGTTGAAGTTTAAAAAGTTGAAGAGAGAATGCCTCAAGAGGGAGGCGCCTCCTCTGTCTCTTACCTGAAACTGCAGGCTGCTGTTCCTTCTGAGATGGAAGGCCTCCTATTGGCTCTCCAGCTTCAAGAGCCCGCCTGTCATCCTCAATTGGAAAGCGAGACCACCCAATGACCACGAATTGGCCATTTTGGAAAATGTCACTGCCGGGTCACTGTTCATACTCACTGTGGGATTATAACCCCCATTTAAGCCCAAACCCAAAATCCTGCCCTGACATTTTCCCTGATGCCTCCCCTTGTCAAATGGCTAACAACTAGGCTTATACATGGAGTGTCTCTTTTAGAAACGATAACCTTGGACAAAATTAACAGTCAATTGGACAAATGTGGATTAATTTATGAAGGCCAGCATGGATTTTTAAAAGAAATAAATTGTGTTTAACTAACCTAATTAAGCTTTTTTTCTATTTGGTCTTGGGGTGTGAATGTCATTGGCAAAGCCAGCAGTTGTTGCTCATCCCTAATTGCCCTTGAGAAGGTGGTGGTGAGCTGCCTTCTTGAACTGCTGCAGGCACACTCACAGTGCTGTTGGGAAGGGAGTTCCAGAATTTTGATCCAACAACAGTGAAGGAACAGCGATACAGTTCGAAGTCAGGATGGTAAGTGGCTTGTAACTCTTTTGAGTTATCAACAGATCACATGTAACTCTTTCGAGTACATTCACAGTTCTTGGTTTCCGGGAGTGGGATATGAACCCACAACCTTCTGATTCAAAGGCGAGGGTGCTATGAACTGAGCCACAGCTGATACCTCGTAAGTGGCTTGTAGGGGAACCTGCAGGGAATGCTTGAGCCCTGTGTCTGCTGCCCTCGTCCTTCTATGTGGTAGAGGTCGCAGGATTGGAAGGTGCTGTCAAAGGAGGCTTGGCGAGTTGCTGCAGTGCAGCTTGTTGATGATACACACTGTGTGTCAATGGTGGAGGGAGTGAATGTTTAAGGGTAGATGGAGTACCAATCAAATGGGCTACTTTGTCCTGGATGGTGTCAAGCTTCTTGAGTGTTGTTGGAACTACGCTCATTCAGGCAAGTGGGGAGTATTCCATCACATTCCTGACTTGTGCCCTGTAGATGGCGGACAGGCTTTGATGAGTCAGGAGGTGGGTTACTCACTCCAAACTTCCCAGCCTCTGGCCTGTCCTTGTATTTTATAGCTGGCTCAGTTAAGTTTCTGGTCAATGGTAAGCCCCAGGATGTTGATGGTGGGAGATTCAGTGATGGTAATGCCATTGAATGTTAAGAGGAGGTGGTTAGATTCTCTCTTGTTAGAGATTGTCATTGCCTGGCACTTATGTCGTGTGAATGTCACTTGCCATTGATTAGACCAAGCCTGGATGTTGTCCAGGTCATGCTGCAATTGGACAACGATTGCTTCAGTGTCTGAGGATCTGAACACTGTGCAATCATCAGTGAACATCCCCACTTCTGACTTTATGATGGAAGCCTACTTCACGTCTTCAGCCCAGGACTGCTCCAGGTGACAGACGGCCCCGAAAGCAAAGAAGACGACAGCCCCCAAATTCAGTGATGCCTCTCTGGGGCGCCTGCTAGGCACAGTGGAAGACCGCCACTATGTCCTCTATCCCCCACTCTGGCCACAGGTGGTCCACCAGAGTTACCAATCCAGCCTGTGAGGTGGTGGTAATGGTGATCAGCACCACAGGAGCACAGAGAAAGTCACCCATCCAGTGCAGGAAGAGGATGAATGATCTCATCCGTTCCTCCAGGATAAGTGAACAACCTCATCACTCTCAACTCAAACACTCAGAAACCCATCACATCCACAGGGATCTCACACCTCAAGAGACAACACCACTAACTCTCACACACACCCTCACATCTCCATCAGGCTCATATCCTCTGGAGCTCACCTCCTCATCCCATCCATGGATCCGCTCACCACACAAACATTCCATGCAGTGCCATGTGTCCTGCTCACACTCTCTCCATTTGTTTTCATGCAGGAGAAACTGGCTCACAACAGCAGGGAGAGGTCCCAGACCGGGGGGTGGAGTGGCCCACATTAGGCCCCTCACTCACTTTGAGGAGTGTGCCATCGCACTGACTGGTGAGGATGTGGACCCTGCCTGCGGCGACGGTGAGGTCGACAGTGAACACCCACGTGAGGATCCTGCACAACATCATCCCTGCCTCAACACAACTGTGAGTGTTTTCTCTCCTGCTTTTGACTCTGCTGCCACGCACTAATCATCTCTACTTTAGTTCATAGGAAGATCTGCCAAGTGACTGACACTCTCAGCCAGCCAGTCCCTCAGTTCCATCCATGTCCTCGCCTCCAGCCAAGAGGACACCTCCTCCATTGAAGAGCTGGAAATTGGCAGCCTGGAAGACCCATCATAGTGCTTACCCACACCCTCCACCAGCACAGAGGCACACACCTCGGTGGGACCTAGATCTAGAGCAGGTTTAGGTTCACAATCTGGTGATCACCGCACGGACACATGTTTGCAGCAGGAGGAGGCAGGTTCAGCCGAGCTCCCCGGCAGTTGGATGACTGCTGGGAAAGAGGCATCTATGAGGTTCAAGTCAGATGATAAGCCTCTGGATTCAGTCTTCTAGCTTGACAGAAGGCGGGGGAGCATCAGTCAGAGCTGTTGGAAGCCCTCAACAGAGTGGCACGTGAGTTGGAGGAGTGCATCCGCCTGCTCTCTGATGAAATTGTGCCCACATGTGCACGTGTGGAGGTCTCCGTGGGGATGATGGCGGATGCCATGGAGACACTGGTCCAGCAGAATGCGAAGATGCGCACAGACCTGCACTCCATTGCAGTAACCATGGGTAAGTTCCTGCAGTGGCAAAGCGAGAGGGAAACAGAGCACCTCAACATCCCTCCAGGTGCTTCTTCCCCTCATGGAGTCAGGCTGGGGCCCTTGGGCATCCAAAGGGAGGAGGAGTGGCAGCTGGACACCCTGGGTCATCCACTCAGGAATCTCAGAGGCTGTCCTCTCTCTCCGAGTCCCCTTTGCCTGTGACCCCCTCAACATCATTATCTGTCACTGCAGAGGGAACAACTGGCCCACAGGAGGACAGCCAAATCAAGGCCTCGGCTCTCCCGAGGACACACGCCAAAGTTGTCAGAGGCAACAGGGTCAATCATTGCAGGGCAGCACCTAGGAGAAGTGGTACGCCTTGTTATGACCACAGCCGGTGTAAACCGCTGCGCACACCAAATCCCAGAGGGAAACTTGGCTTATGGGCCATCACCTTTTCTTTGTATTCTGAAAACGAGAAGATGACATACCGATCTCAGCAGTAAGGGGTCCAGTAATACTTTTGGGATTTAAAAAATTAAAAGTAAAAGTTTTATTAACAAAAATAAAAGAAAACTTAAGCGCACAAGATTACAGTCACACAATTAAGGTTAATGTTACAAAACATTCCCCCCAAAACTCTTTACTTGGTCAAACCCACAAGTAAACACCTTTCAGGTAACACTCCTTTATAGGTGTCTACTATGAAATCCAGTAATATTACACAAGGGGAACTGCTGTAGCTTCAATAAAGGCATGCCACACACCTTTACCCTCTTCCGCTCTGTGGTGGAATCCACTTCAGAATAAAACTTGTTGCTGCAGCCCAAGACTTTTCTGGCTTGACTGGATGGGTGATTCAAACTGCATCCTCTCCTAGCCCAGAGCTCCAGCTAAAGCTCACCAGCTCAAACAGCTCCAGCTATCTCTACCTATCTCTATAGCTCCAACTCAACAGCAACTCTAAAATACCCTTTTTAACCCCTTCATCTCAATTCCATTGTTCTCACACCTTTCTGAAACTTAAACCCTTCCAAATATAAGATCTTTCATATTTCCATCTTTTTTTTTGCTCTTGGGTCAATAAAATATAATATCTCCATAACAGTTTACCTATGGAACTCCTGCAAGATGCAAACATGTTTCTTGATACCTCTGACTCCCTTCTGATATTCAAACAAGCTCTCAACTTATTTAAAAATGCGAATATTAGATGTAACTTAATTACTTGTACCTCAACCTAACATCGCTATCCTTTTCATGTTTTTAAACTCCCCAGTCTGCACTGACAGGTGAGAAACACCTGACCTACCTACCTAATCCCATTTACCAGCACTTGGCCCATAGCCTTGAATGTTATGACATGCCAAGTGCTCATCCAGGTACTTTTTAAAGGATGTGAGGCAACCGCCTCCACCACCCTCCCAGGCAGTGCATTCCAGACCGTCACCACCCTCTGGGTAAAAATGTTTTTCCTCACATCCCCCATAAACCTCCTGCCCCTCACCTTGAACGTATGTGCCCTTGTGACTGGCCCTTTAACTAAGGGAAACAGCTGCTCCCTATCCACCCTGTCCATGCCCCTCATAATCTTGTACACCTCAATCAGGTCTCCCCTCAGTCTTCTCTGCTCCAATGAAAACAACCCAAGTCTATCCAACCTCTCTTCATAACTTAAATGTTTCATCCCAGGCAACATCCTGGTGAATCTCCTCTGCACCCCCTCCAGTGCAATCACATCCTTCCTATAATGTGGCGACCAGAACTGCACACAGTACTCCAGCTGTGGCCTCACCAAGGTACTATACAACTCCAACATCACCTCCCTACTTTTGTAATCTATTCCTCGATTGATAAAGGCAAGTGTCCTCCTCTCTGTGTACTCCCTCCTCCCCATTCCCAACCTCACCCCCCCGACACCTTTGTTCCCCCGCCAACCTCATCCTCACCCCTCAACACAGGTGTCCCCTGTCCCCCCAACAACCACTTCCCCCTCCAGTCAAGCCTAGACCTTCCTCTCCCACTGCCCCCCTTGCCCCGCCCCGGTACATCTTCACCTCCCACCCACTCGCTGCTCATCCGTAGCAGCCCTGTGGCCAAGGCCGCGATGTTCCGAAGCAGACCCGAGACATCGACGGAGACCCCCCACCTTCCGTGATCTGCTTCACGGTAGAGCCATGTCCATGAAAATCCATTCAGCATGCGCTGCACGTGTTCCTCCAGGGCCCGGTAGCTGTAGGGCTCCAGCATTTTCTGCTCCTCAGATGTCTGCGATCTGAGCAAGACCCCTAACGGGGTAAATCCTGACGACGTCACGATACACTTGTTCAGACGTGTTCTGGGGCTGACTTGCTTTCCCGCCGCGTAACGATAAATCTGGCCTGGGGGGGACGATTCCGGTCGGGCCTTACTTTGCATCTCATTAGTGGGATACAAAGCGGGCTGACGCCAGCCTCCAGCAGCACTGGCGTTCCGCCATGGAGGGCACCATCGGGTGATTCTGCTGCGCTTTCACACCGGCGGGAAACCGATTGTTGGCCCTCCGCCTTCCCCGCCCCAACCTCCACCCCCAACCCCCAACCCCCCGTCCACCATGACGCCCAATGCCAATGGGGCCAGAAAATTCCGGTCACAGTTTTAGTCCTAATTTGAATTTGAACTTGCCTGGAGGCTAAAAGAAAACCCCTGCAGGTTTAGCAGTCGAATAATTATTAGATGCTATTTTTGTGGAGCAGCTAATGAGGGGCCCACTCATCCATTTCCACCGAACGTGTGCAGTAGGGTGGCCAACTTACGGCGAAAAATTTAAGGGACACTTTGGCACCAGCACCAACCTGTAAGTGGGTTGGGAGGGGGCGGGGTGGGTGGTGAGGGGCTGGTAGAGAGAGAGGGAGAGAGGATCAAAGAGGAGAGCTCAGTGCGCAGGTGCAGGTGCGTACTGCGCATGTGTGTAGATCCAACATCGCAAATACGGGCAAAACAGTGTAGCCAGCTTCAAACAACCTGGGTCGTGGGATGACTGGCCCAGTTAGGGGAAGATCCCTTAAAATGTGGAATGGTCTATCACCCCTGTGTGGAGCGCTCTGGTTGAAACAGAGCAGCAGGATTCAGGATGGCTGAGGGGCTGAGAGAGAAGGTGCACCAGTTCTCAGACGCTGCATTGGAAGTCCCAGCAAGGAGGTATGTCCTCTCCCTCAAAGAGGTGAAGGTCACCACCTCACCGGCCTGTCCCTCTCTTCTGCAGCAGCTGGTGCTGCTCTGTCCCGTCTCATCTCCTCCTCCAGGTCAAAGCGGGGGGTGGGGGTGGGGGGGGGGGGGGGGGGGGGGGGGTACGGGGGCGGGGGGGGTGGGGGGGGGGGGGGGTCCCCTTGCAAAAGATTCCTATGACCAAGCGCTCCCTTCCTGGTGACTCCAATAAGACAGAGTAACACAGCACTTCCTCAAGTGAAGCCCTCAGATAATTTCCAGAATAAATCTTGCTGGAGCATTGGTGAAGTCTTGACCAACTGTCCCAGGAGCTCTGCTGATGTGGTTCAAAAATTCCTCTTCAACCCTCCAGCAGTAAGTGAGCAGTAAAAGGGATATACCATTAAGCCTCACTCGAAATCCTCAGCAATAAATAGTTTACTCCCAATCAGCTGGTCGCTGTTTGGAGAGGGTGTTAGTTCAAGCGCCAGCCACCAAAACACTGTGCAGCCTTGCTGATGAGCACTGGTTGAAGGTTTTAGTGTAAATCAGCTTAATGATCCTTCAGGCAGTCTGCCTTAGCATGAGCTTCGATTCCTTTATCAATATGGAGACTTAGGCTAAACGCAGGCTAAATCAGCACCTCAGCTCAAGACCCAATGTTGGACACCTCGGAAGCTCTTTTGAGCCTGAAGTATCCGGGGGAAAAATCATCCATCTGGAGTTTTTTTATCATCTTATCTTTCACAAGACATTTCATCAATGATTCAAACACTTCTGAGGCAAAAAATCTGACTGTACCGGGAGGGCTGACGAACTGTCACCACCTCCTTTAAGCTGGGAGACTTTACCAATCTGTCAAATAAATTGGAAGAGCCCTGCTCTGTTCAATCTTCTTTAGTTGATGATTACAGAAGCAGACCTGATTGGTCACATTCACTCAGTGAATTGGCTTGTTGCAATTGACATAAAAATAGCTATTTAACACGATTCAAATTGAATCCATCATTGCTGGACAAATTTACCCATAATCATTGGGTAATGATCATGTATAAATAAAAGTTGCACACTGAGCCAATAGGACATAGTAAGGCTTAATGGAGAAACCTCCTCCCCTTGCTGACTCTACTCGCTCTCAATGAAAATGTGATTGATGTGTTTAATATGCCCATTTGGTTCCAAGTGTTCTCACTCCTCATTATCGCAGCATCCACGTCTCAACCACTTGTCTACAATTTCAGGAAGAAGAATTCAGTTTTATCCTGTCTTGTTTCTCATTTTTTTTTGCTACCCTATTTTTTTTTACAGGGGTCCAGTTTCACAGGAACCAAACACCCATTCGGTATCTCCCTATGGTGACCGGTCATCAGGTGCGATATTTAGCAGCCTGTTTAACAGTACAGGGGCAAATCAGAGCTGAGCCTCGATTATCTTCACTTCTTAGGCAGCCCCTTGGGATTAAGAATGACTTGCTTCCACTCTGGGTCGATGGGTTCTGAGATGACTGATAAGTCCAATGCGCGACCTGCAGACTCAACCACATGTGAGGTGGTGCGGGGGGCGGTGTTGCTTGAAGCGTTGGGTAGAAGGGCTGGCTGGAGGTTTGCGCATTCCCTCAGACACCTTGACTTTGCCTCTGCATGTTCCTGATGAAGTCCCTCGATGTGGTTGGGGCCTTCCTGGGCGAACAGTATCCAATTTGGTCAGTCACCAGCCAGGGTGGTACATATACATAGACACACACACTTCCATTCAGGCTCTTGCACAGCGATAGGGAGTATTATATACACCTTCTTTAATTCAAGACGTGCTGAGATTTTGTAACCCAGCAGAGATCAAGGATTGAATCTGGTCCATTCTGGTCTGTGTGACCCAGCTATTAACTGGATAAAGTCAATGGGGGCCAGAAATTCCCAAGTTAATGATTTGGTTGATGAAGGAGCAAAAGAAAGGAATAAACCTTGGTATTGAGGTTAGTGAGAAGTGTGGGTTAGATCACAAGGCTAATGGAAAGCTAATGGAACGCAGGTCACAGTTCAAAGGGAGATTGACCCTGGGGTTGAGTTCCAGTGAGCTGCAGAGAAACACCTTCTAAGACAGAAAAAAAAGCAGAATTAAAAAATTGGAAACGCATAGCCAGTCAAACCAATACAAGCTGGAAGGAGGCTAATGTTTGCAGGTGAGACCTTCATCAGGCCTGATATGGTCAGACTGAAGAATTTCCTATACAGGGCTGGCAAAAGATGGGAGTATAACAGGTAGAGGCTAATATCAAATGTAACATCATTTTTAACCCTTTAATAGAAATAATGTATTATTTTCCTTATTGTGACGATTCTATTGGTAGGTATTTCTGTCAGTGTCCTCCATCCTCTATTTTAATAGTCCTGTTAAGGAATTTCTCCAAGCTGATTCTGATCAAAGGGCTTTTTCCTACATTTCTTCTGTTTTTACTTAAGTTGCTGAATTCTAAATTGCAGCCTTCTCTGTTTTTCAGTAATTAAAATTTAATAACTCTGCTTCACACTGACTGCTCGAACAATGTACTAGTCCTCACCTTACCGATTCTCTCTCCAGATGTTCTTCCCTATCAGAGTTTCCTTATTCAGATTCAGTATGTTAAACATCTCGCTGCAAAGACCAGGCCATGTATCAGATTGAGAATGTGAGCACACTCGGAAGATCAGTACAGAAAGGGTGGATAAGCAATTCAAGCAGGATGTCATTAGACCCATATTATGGCCAGACTCGAAGATCCAGTTAGGGACCAATAACATTTTGTTTAAAGCAGATAAAGGTTGAGATTCAAAACTTCAACTTTTGGAATAAAGCCACAAGATTCCATGGGTTTTGAACAAATAAAAACAAAATTTACTATACAGTTCAGAAAAATAAAACAATTTACAATATCTATCTTATGCTCTAACATTCAGGGTAATGTGAGGTACATGTGGATTAACAAACAAACTGTGGTCGAACACACCACTCTACAGAGACAGATGGAACCAAAACAGAGTACATAGATTTCTCAAGAACACACCCAGGTGTCAGTAAACACCAAGTCAAACAATCTCGTTGAAACTGCCTCATGAGGGATTCCCAGCTTCACCTTTGAAGATCTCTCCTTGGAATTCTCTCTAAAGGTAATACAATTTAAACACCTGGAAGCATCTTGGATCATCCACTTGGATGGCTTTAAAATGGCCCGCCTCTCAGGGTTTCAATCTCACCTTCCGAGATTCCTTCTCCCTGGATTCCTGAGTACACTCAAACACTAACTCATAAGCACACTTTCAGAGCTATGGCTCTGCCAAGCATAACACCACTGCTCTAAAGGGGTACCTTTGCCCCCAACAGTCAACTTTAATTATAATCTACTCCCTGTAGCTCTTTCTTTAACTTAACTTAACTGGGATCTGTTTCTGTCCCTGTGTCCGTGATATTCTGGCTGGCAGACTCCCCAGGACTGACTGTCTCAAGAAGAGTTGTTCACTGACCATTGAATTAATCTGGTGGCCTCACAAAACACTCCCAGAGGGTCCCACCCTTGTTACTAGGCAGGAACCAATGTAACAAGCATTGGAACATCCTGTACCTTAAATATTACAATATCCACAGACTGCTAATTTAGCACCCAGGGACACAAACATCAATGATTTCATGGCACACAACAGAGCAGATCTTCCTTTGCTGAAGTCATCATTGACCTGAAAAGTTAACTCTGTTTCTCTCTCCACAGATGCTGTGGGTACTTGCAACATTTTCTGTTCTTATTTTGGATCTTCCTCTTATTGTCCTGCTGCATGAATAATTCCCTGGGCACAGCACAGGGAGAATAGTCCATCCATAATGAAGATCCCCCCATCATTAGTTTAAGTGGATGGAAAATGGGCTCTGTTACACAGTGTCAACCCTCTCATCTCATCCAACATTAAAAGCACTGCAATGAAGCACAACCAATATTGTTCGAACACTTTAACTTAGACTGCCATCACCTAATTATGTTTGAAGTGTTTGCATAGTCATTTATATTCTGTATTTACACTGAGAGTTTCAACCCCATCTCTTGCCTGGATGTACTTTTCATCCATTACTTCAAGTCAGTTAAACATTGAAGGAGATGTTTCTGAATAGAATAATTTTTTTTAGCATTTACACAATGATTGAGGGAAGCCTCTCCTGCCCAGATATTCGGGACCCGAAGATTAAAGAAGAGAGACCCTCAGGTAAGTGATGAGGGGGTTGATTGGGAAGTGGTGTGACTGGGTCGGAAAGGAAGCAGTGGCTGTGGGGAGAGGAGGGTAGATGTAGCGATGATGGTCGGGAGGAACGGTGGCTGCCAGTGTCTGAGGGGTTGGCAGGAGCCAATGCCAGCCGCCTCAAGGCAAACCAATCTTCAAGTGAGATCTCAAATGGAGCTAGGCCCCTTATTTTTAGATGCAAGGCCTGTTTCAGGCTTCTTGTGTGCAGTTTTACCACCCGGCGTTCACTCGGACGTTAAATGCATGGAGAAGGCTCAAAGAAAAGGCACAAGGTGAACATACGGCACTCACCAGGGTCGATTTTGACTTTAGGCTGGTTAAATATTGGATCGCTACTCTCTAGCCGTCAAGTGAAAGGCCACCCATTCCAGCTGTATAGAAACCACCGTTACCTCGAGGACCCTGAACTCATTTGAATTTGACAGGTGAGCCATGAACTTACCTGGAACACCAGGAAAGCTTCCATCTCTTCTTTTGATCATGGTGTGGGATTTTGTTTTGCTTGTGTCCTGTTCAACACGTCAAAAGGGCCCTATTTCAAAGGCAGCACCTCCAACAAAGCAGCACTGCCTCAGAACTGCACTGGAGCTTTGTGTTACAAATCCTGGAGTGAGGTTTGAACCCAGTAATTTTCCAAATCTAGAAGGAAGTGTATTCCCAGCTGAAGAATTGGCGCTTAAGCTGAACTTCTATTGTTTCCTGTGCGAGCTCATCTGATGTGAAATTCTTGAGCAGGAAACTATTTCATAAATCGCTTTTTTGCTCTTTAAAATAATTTATTTATTCATTTAAAAAAAATTATCCTTTTTCCCCCAACAATCTCCATCCCCCTAACCTCTCCCCCCACAGGACAACCTGTCACTTGTTTTCAAAGAGTGCTGGCCCTGGTTCTGCTATTAGCACATTCTACTATCTTACCTTTATGCTACCATCAGCACCTTTTATAGTCTTTAACACTATCAGCAACACTCCCTTTGCTCTGTGTCCATCAGGTCTTTGTCAAATTTCTCCTTAGCTCTCACCTATTTTTCTCCACCTGCTCCACCCCCTCTTAAACAATATAAAATCCATCCCATTCCTACTTCCCTTTAACTCCGAAGAAGAGTCATACATGGGTGGAATCATCCCAGATTTGCACAAAGTGCGGTGGAGGGCAGGAAAAGAGTCATTTTATCTGCTGGCCGCAATGGCGGGTTTTCACGCTGTATCGTCCCATTCCTGCCTCATTAATTATGCAGCCACTGGTAACACGCCATCTTGCTGGTGCCCGCCCTCCGATTGGCCCGCCATGCTGCTTCTTCATGCAGGACGCCCTATTTAAAATGCAGCTATGTGCACGCTTCTCTATGCTTGCTACCCAGGACTGCTGTGGTGAAGACATGGCCCCAAAAGCCAAGAAGAGCACAGCCCCCTGATTCAGTGATGCATCCCTGGGATACCTTCTGGATGCCACAGAGGCCCACCGCGATGTGTTCTACCCCCACTCTGGCTGCAGGAGGCCCATCAGTCTCACCGCTCCGGCTTGGGAAGCGGTGACACAGGTGGTCAGTGCCAATGCTGTACCGAAGAGGTCGGCCATCCAATGCAGAAAGCGGATGAATGATCTCATCCGTGCTGCTCGAGTAAGGCAACCAACTCATCACTCAAAACTCACACACTCACAAGGCCAACGCACATTCACTGGCATCTCACTCACTGCCAGCTCAAGGGACATCACCACTCACTCTCTTACACATACCCTCACATCTCCATCTGGTCTCATCTCCTCTGGAGACTGCCTCCTCAGCCCTCACCATATTGAGGCCATTTGCACAGATCAACATGTGCCCTCACACTCCCTGGGATAACCCTCTTCCCCAGTATAGCTCTCACCCTACAGCCTCTTCCCTTAGCTGAAGCCACTTCTTCCCCTTCCCCAAGCAAGCCCCAGACCTGCAGATGTTGAAAAGCCACCCCCGTCTTATGACTGAACTGGTAGGTAGAGTCCTGCCCTGAGACCCCTAAAAGTGATGTGGTGCTGTCTGTGAAACCTGGCACTGATGCCCACGAATATTGACCGAAGCAAGGTAGGCAAACAAACCTCGAAGTCCGGTGTGAAGTGCAGCTTGCCAGGTGCATGTCGCTTATGTTCAGTTGTGAAACATGCCAGTGTGCAATCACATCAGCGTACCCGGATAATCCAGCATAGAGGGGATGATTCCAGCGATCAGGACTCAGGATTTATAATGAGATGCTATAGTATTGAAATTAGGTTCCTGACATGAGGCGGCAGGAAACGCAGCCCGCCATTAATGGGTGGAGCGGACGATCGCAAACTGGTTCCACAAGAGCGTGAAATTAATTTTTGGCCTTCTCGCCATGTTGTCATCCCCCGCCCGCCATGACGACCGATGCCAATGGGGCCGGAAAATTCCGGCCATGGACTCAAAACGTTAACTCTTTCTCTCCCCACAGATGCTGCCAGACCTGCTGAGCTTTTCCAGCATTTCCTATTTTTATTTCAGGTTCCCAGCATCTGCAGCATTTTGCTTTTATTACTTTTTGAATTTGGTGAAATAGGAAGATTGATTGTGAAGTTATGTTGCCCTTGCAGCTTGCAATTTATGGGATGGTTTCACAGTAATTGATAATATACAATGCTCCCTCAGGGGAAAATCTCACTAAGCACAACTTACAAAATCAATCCTGAGCAAGAAAAATTACAACCACTCAGTGCTCATTATTTTAGTATCCATCGAGCTATTAAAATGATAGTCTCATTCTGCCATTGACATGATTGATGCTGTAGTTTGTGGCTACTGACTTTATTTGGATCAATTTATTTTGGGCCTTGACTCAATGTCTGTTTTATCAGCTCCAGGTGAGACAGTTATCTCCCAAGTGACTGCACAAGGGTTAGCTCATCAAGATCAAACGTTCTTCAAGGTGCCTATGTGGTAAGATGTTGGCAGTATTGTAGAAAGAGGGAAGACTTGCATTTTGATAGCACCATTCGCAACTTCAAGAAGCCCCAGCCCACTTCACTGCCAACTAAAATGTATTGGCTGTTGAGTTTGATTCGGGAATGAGATTCCAGGTTTACATCAAGATGTTTGCATGCAGCGGCAATTTGTCAAATCAGCAGAATTGTAAATACTTATTTGTTTTGATGGTTTGAACAGAGCAGGTAAAAGGGCAGGTGATGCATCTCCTGTGCGTGCACAGAAAGGTGTTGTGCGGAGGGGAGCAGGTGTTGGGGGTGATTGTAGACTGGACCAGCCTGTTGCTGATGCAACGCTCCCTATGGAATGCTGAAAGGGGAGGGGACAGCGCGAGAGCAGGTGGCATCACCTCTTAGGTGGCGGACATGGCACAGGGTAATTGATTGAGTGTGGTAGCTGGGGTGGGCTGATGAATTTGGCCTGGGAAGGAGCAGTAGAGGTGACAATAGGTAGTGGCACCAATACAGTTATCAATGTATCAGAGAAAGAAGTGAGGGAGCTGACTGGAATAGGACTGCAACAAGGATTGTTCCATCTATCCATGAAAAGGCTAGGAACCATATAAGTTTCCATAGCAACATCTTCTTTTGGAGGAATTGAGTGGAATCAAAGGGGAGGTTGTTCACTTTGAGAACAGGGTGTGGGAGTGTGGCAGAGGTGGAGGATGAGGACTGGTTAGGCTTTTATTCAAGGAACAAACAGTGCCCTTAGGTAGACCTGGTGGTGGATGGAGGTGGAAAGACTCTAGGCATTGATGGTGAAAAGCTGGTTTAGTTCCACAGTTGTGGGCCACCATTTACTCAAATTACCACTCAAATAATGGTCACTGCTTGGATTCCAGGTGTTGAATATTGGCAGGTTATTTAACCGTATTACAACCATTCCAGATCTCTGCCCTCCTCCAATTTTGGCCTCTTTCTTTTATCTCACCACTGGTGGCTATGCTTTCAGCTATTCCAGCTCTGGAATTTCCTCCCAAAATTTCTTTGCCTCTCTCCCTCTCTCTCTTTCCTCCTTTAAAACGCTCCTTAAATCCTAGATTTTGAATCAAGCTTTTGGTCATCTGCTCTAATGTCCCCTGATGCAGCTTGGTGTCAGATTCAGTCTGATGACATTCCTGTGAAATGCCCTAGGGTATTCCACTATGGTAAAGGTGCTATATGAATGCGTGGTGCTGTTGTGAAGAGTGAGGTTCTGTAGCTGATGTCCATCTTATTATCGCTGGTCACTCATACACTTGCTGACAAGGGGAAACCAGACTAGGTGATGCTGAATAACTGATTCTCCCAACCTAACTCAACCCTCTGAAGCCAGATGTAGCACCCTAGCTTTAGTCTGGTTGAGATCCAGTGACTCAGCGTTCATCTTGATTTTCTTGTCTAGCACTGACTGTAGACCTTTTACTCATCAAGTGAAGTTTCAGTTTAGAGTTTACTCAGGAGAGTGAATTTCGCTGAGAGTGCAAAACTTAAAAACTAATTAGATTCAAACCAAGAATTTATCATCATATATTATTATGACTTCCTAACAACTTCAGGCATTTTCAATGTCTTCGATTGAAGTTTTTATGATGAATTACTGAGCAGTTTTGAATTTTTACTGTGTTGTATGGGACCGCATTGTTAATCATTATTGAAATCAAACATTTCTGCAAGTGGTGTGAAGGTCTACAAATACCGTGGGGAGATGGTCCAGGCTTCCTGCTTGCTGTACAGGGCCACACAGAAAGGAACCCAGCATCAGAAATTACAGATAACCTAAAATGGAAAGTATAGAAAGTTGGACTTGGGGAATTGCCTTATCTCTGCCCCCTCCATTTGCTGCCCTTTCTGGGATTGTCTCCCGTGGGCTTTCACACCTTGGTGCCTCACCTTAGTGCCATGCTTGCCACATGTGAGAGCAGACAATATTTGATGCCAGGCTATCTGTCTGTAACAGTCAGAACAGCCCAGTTGTTTGCCTTTGATAAGTAATAGTAGTGGTCTGCCCAAGGGCAGATCCTGTGCTCATTTCGCTATGCCTCGCGGTCTTGTGTTTTCCACTGTAGTTAATTATAGGTGTCCTCCATTTTCAATTTCAGATTGTCTAACATCATCATTCTCTTTCTCCCTCTTGGTCAACATTCATCTAATCTTCCTTTGATTACCTCCCTCAGCAAGTTCTCATGCCTTAGAATATGGCCAATCCAACCTTGTTGCCTTTTCTTGATGATATTCGCTTACAATCTTTCCTCCTCCACCATCCTTAGAACTTCTTCACTTCTCTTATCTTCTCTCCAACTGACCTGCTCCAAACTTCTCCAGAATCACATTTCACAGCTTTCTAGTCTTTGGATGTCCATGTTTCAGCCCAGTACAACAAGACACTCCAAATCACAGTTTTTAAAATTCTTTTCTTAAGATCTCTAGACATTCCTATGCTGAGCAATTCTTTCTGTTTGGGGAATGCATTCGTTGCTATTGTTATTCTATCTCTGATGTATTCATGATAGTAACCAGCTTCTGACAAGATGCTTTCAGATGTTTAAATTGTATTATCTGTTCCAGCTGTTGACCATTTATTATTGATGATGCATTATCTTTAATACTTGAGCAGTTTTATTTTAGCAAGAGTTTGAGAAGCAGGCCCCTCTAGCCCTCTGATTACTGAATCCCTTGCTAGGGGTGGCAAACAAACTTGGTTTAACAGGCTGGCAAGATTCCAGAATCCACATTGCAGAAGAAAGAAAGAACGGTCATTTCAGTGGTGTCTCTCACAACACCAGGAGGCCTCAAAGTGCTTTTGGAGCCAATGAAATCATTTTGTAATGTAATCACTGTTGAGTTTAGCTTGTAAAATGAGATGCTGTGTTTGCGTGCAACAGCAACTTGCCGAATCAGCAGGACTGTAAATACATTTTTGATTTGGAAATAATGGGAAAAGTAGATTAACTTTGAAGTAGAACTGTGGAAAGAAACATTTTGAAGGAACAATTGGATGGTACAATGCAGGGAACATTAGGATGTCTCTGAATGGTAAGTGTAAGAATGGCCTTCTCCATTCATTATTTGACCCTGTGATTGAAGTGGACAGTGTAGGAAAGAAAATAAGGAAATAACTTGCACTTATATAGCGACTTTCCTGACCCAAAGCCAAAGAATTGCAGTCACTGTTGCAATGTAGAAATGTGGTCATCAATCTGCAAACAGCAAAGCCTCAGCAAAGAGATAAATGGCCAGAGAATCTGCTTTAGCCATTGTCAATCGAGGGGTAAAGGTTGGCCAAGGCACCAAGAGAACTCCCTTCTGTTCTTTAAATGGTGACGTGTGGCCTGAGGGGGTCAAAGGGGCCTTAGTTTAACATCTCATCCTAAAGGGTGCAGCACTGTCACATCAGCCTGGACTATGGGCGGGATTTTCTGTATCCGCCCACCGCCGCGAACTTCCAGTCCCGCTGCAAGTCAATGGGCTTCTGGCTGGGGGACCGCCTCGCCCGCAGCGGGTCCCGCCCATGACGGGGCCGGAAAACCCCGGCCTGTGCATCCGAGTCTCTGGCCTGGGGCTGGAACTCATAATATTTTGATTTTTGTTTTATTCATTCATAGAACGTGGGGGTCATAGGTGGGGTCCGCATTTATTGCCCTTCCCAACTGCCCTTAAGATACATCTGAGTGGCTTGCTGGGCCATTTGAGAGGGCAGTTCAGAGTCAATCATATTTCTATGGGTCTAGAGTCACAAGTAGGTCAGACCAGGTAAAGATGACAGATTTCCTTGCCTGAAGGACAAGTGAACCAGATGGGTTTTTATAACAATCCACTAGTTTCATGCTCACTATTACTGTTAGAACATTTTTATTTCAAATTTACTGAATTTGAATTCCCTAGCTATTACATGGTCTGAATTACCAGTCCAGTAACATAACTCCCATGCTACTGTATACCATGTTCAAACTCAAAGTTGGGAATGCTACCACTGGGCCACAGCTGAGATGTGGGGCTGGATTTTCACCATGCAAGTGGTAAACAGGACAAAAACAAAAATACCTGGAAAAACTCAGAAGGTCTGATAGCATCTGTGGAGAGGAACACAGTTAAAGTTTCGAGTCCAAATGACCCTTCAATAGAACTAAGTAAAAATAGAAGAGAGGTGAAATATAAGCTGGTTTAAGGTGGGTGGGGGGGGGGGGGGGGGGGGGGGGGGGAGGGGGTGGGACAGGAAGAGCTGGATAGAGGGCCAATGATAGGTGGAGATTACCAAAAGATGTCACAGACAGAAGGACAAGGAGGTGTTGAAGGTGGTGATATTATCTAAAGGAATGTGCTAATTAAGGGTAGAAAGCAGGACGAGCAAGGTACAGATAGCCCTAGTAGGGATGGGGTGGGGGGAAGGGATCGAAATAGGCTAAAAGGTAGAGATAAGACAATGGATGGAAATACACTTAAAAATAATGGAAGTAGGTGGGAAAAGAAAAATCTATATAAATTATTGGAAAAAACAAAAAGGAGGGGGAAAATCGGAAAGGGGGTGGGGATGGAGGAGAGAGTTCATGATCTAAAATTGTTGAACTCAATATTCAGTCCCCCCTTTTTGTTTTTCGAGTCATTCGGATTCGAAACGTTAACTGAGCTACTCTCCGCAGTTGCTGCCAGACCTGCTGAGTTTTTCCAGGTATTTTTGTTTTTGTTTTGGATTTCCAGCATCCGCAGTTTTTTGCTTTTATCTTAGTGGTAAACAGGAGTTGGCTCTGTTTCTGGCTCAGAAACCTGCCTCCAGTGGCAAGATGGTTGTGGTTGTTGGAGGTCAGTCATCTCAGCTCCAGGACATCACTGCAGGAGTTCCTCAGGGTATTGTCCTCGGCCCAACCATCTTCAGCTGCTTCATCAATGACCTTCCTTCAATCATTAGGTCAGAAGTGGGGATGTTCACTGATGACTGCACAATATTCGGCACCATTTGCAACTCCTCAGATACTGAAGCAGTCCATGTCCAAATACAGCAAGACCTGGACAATATCTAGGCTTGGGATGACAAGTGGCAAGTAACATTCGTACCACACAAGTGCCAGGCAATGACCATCACCAACAAGAGAGAATCTAACCATCGCCCCTTGACATTCAATGGCATTACCATCACTGAATCCCCCACTATCAACATCCTGGGGGTTACCATTGATCAGAAACTGAACTGGACCAGCCATATAAACAGAATAGGTCAGAGACTAGGAATCCTATGGTGAGTAACTCACCTCCTGTCTTCCCAAAGCCTGTCCACTATCTACAAGGCACAAGTCAGGAGTGTGATGGAATACTCTCCACTTGCCTGGATGAGTGCAGCTCCAACACCACTCAAGAAGCTTGACACCATCCAGGACAAAGCAGCCTGCTTGATTGGCACCCCATCCACAAACATTCACTCCCTCTATCACCGACGAACAACGGCAGCAGTGCGTACCATCTATAAGATGCGCTGCAGAAACACACTAAGGCTCTTTATACAGCACCTTCATAACCCACAACCGTTACCATCTAGAAGGACAAGGGCAGCGGTACATGGGAACGCCACCACCTGGAGGTTCCCCTCCAAGTCACTCACCATCCTGATTTGGAAATATATCGCTGTTCCTTCACTGTCACTGGGTCAAAATCCTGGAACTCCCTCTTTAACAGCCCTGTGGGTATATCTACACCACATGGACTGCAGCGGTTCAAGAAGGCAGCTCACCACCACCTCCTCAAGGGCAATTAGGGATGGGCAATAAATGCTGGTCTAGCTGGCGAAACCCACATCCCATGAATGAATAAGAAAAGCTGATTAAGTTTCAGATTTTCATGGGGATGAGTCCTTCATTGATGTGGAGAGGCTTTCCTGTCTACTTGGAACCAGTAAGGGCAGGAATGGAGGTGGGTCAGGTGAAGGGTGGGACTCGTTTAGACTCTCCATGGCAACTATCACTGAGGCTGCCGGTTGTTCAGAGGGAGAGATCTATGGTTTGTGCCAAAGCCTTCAGCTGCACCATAGGGAGCGAGATGACACAGGGCAGCCGAGGGCCTGGCACCTGGGTCAGGGCAGCTGCACACTTCATCGAGCTGACCTGGATCTAATGCTGGAGACTGTGAAAGAGAGGAGCAAGTTCCTCATCCTAGAGAGGTCACCTCATTGCACAGCAGAGGCATCTCTCAGTTTAGTGTCATCTCCTCTTCCTCCTCCTCTCTCACCTCCTGCTCCTGCATGTCCCCTAATGAGCTGCCTCCTTTCAGGTCTTCGTCATCCTCAAGGTTCACATCTCTCTGGGGGGCCGTATTATACAGAATGCAGCAGGCCACCACAATGAACCAAGACCTGTGGGAGGGTATTGAGGACACCATCATCCAGGCAGTGGAACTGCATTTTCAGAAGCCCGATAACCCACTCAATGGTTGTTCTGTTGAGCAGATGGCATTAGTGCTCTGTCTCTGTCCGAGCCGCCCATAAAGGGATCAGTAGCCATCTCTTCATGGGATTTCCCTTGTCCCCTAGGAGCTGTCCATGCACTTTGGGGGTTGGAGTGAAGGTCTGACTTGGCCTGAACTGAAGGAGGATGAAGGAATCATGGCAGCTGCCAGGCAAGTGACTGCACACATGCAATGTTCTTGTGGTTCCAGACCAGTTGAACGATGAGGGAGTGGAAGCCCCTTCCTGATGATAGATCTCACTGGCCAATTGCTGGGTGCTTTGATGGTAACATGGGTGCAGTCGATGATTCCTGCATTTGGGGAAGTCCAAGAATGGGGGCAAAACCCAGTGACCTCTGAGCCTGCGCTGCCTCATCAGGTTGTGAATCTGCTGTGTTTTCTAGCCTTGGCGAAGAAGGTATCTCTCACCTGGGTGATGCACTGGTGTCCAGCTGCCCATGAGATGCTACAGCTGTCCACACTGGTGAGGGCACAGATGTCTGTGACTATCTGACTAGAGAGTCGCAGTCTCCTTGGACACTGGCTCTCAGTCATCTCCAGGTAGTTTCACTTCTGCCTGTAGATCCTGGGCTCAAGGTGGTGTCTCTTTCTTCCTTGTGCCCCTTGTGTCTCTTCTCTGGCCTCCTGATGCCCAGCGCTCTACTTTTCCTGTGCAGGCTACTCATCTCTAAAGCCCTCGATTTCTGAGGGTGCAGCGCCCATTCCCCATTTCCAGCTGCACCCTTCCTGGTGCTCAGATGGAGTCAAAACAGCCTTTCCCACTTCTCCAATGCCCGTGTGATGCCAGGAGGTTGATGACCCCCCCTGAATTGGCAAAGCTCTTAACGCTGGCTCCTCCTCTGACCTGTGATGGGCTGCTACCACTCTAACTTCAAAGGGGTAAGCTCTTTCAGCTCTGGTCAGCCTTTGGTGATTTCCCTGGCTCGCGCCCGACCTGGTCCACATCTGCCTTCAGCCAATCAGCTCCTGAACACCGGCCGCCTCCATGAAATGTTTATGAGGGTGAAAAGTCGGGCTTTGAACTCGGCCTGTAACTACCTTAACTGGCCTAAACATGAGTGTGCGTGAGTTCACAGGCCCAGGGTCCCAACTCCCTCATGAAAATTTCAGACATCAAGAATGGAGGCAGGATGTCATCATATATCACATTGACACCATCTTCTTTGTCTCCTGCCCCCGTTCTGACTTGAATGGACCCACAAATTTATGGCCCTGGTGTTAAGATACTTTGGGGGAGGGAAGGAGAGGAGAATTATTCCAATTTTTGTGGGAAACACCATTTTAAATGGGTTTATGAAGATTTCCTCTAGTTAGTATATTTCATGAAATCATAAATGCTGTCAAGATTTGATATAAATAGCTATCAGAGAAAATCTTCTTAAGAACATTGATACAATTAGCACGCAAAGCTATTCTTACTCCTTAGCATTCTCTGTGAGATAGCTTCACAAATGCAGGAAACTGTGGCAGATCATCACTTGGGATGTATCCTGGCATGTTTTGCACTGACAAACAGCTAGATTTAATCTGCCAGACACTAATTACAATAATTAGCAGAGTGGAACAGAGCTGGTTATTAAGAATATCTCAATGAAATCAATCCATGGTTCGAATTCCAATTAGAAAAATAACATTATCAGTAAAACTCAAAGGCTTGGCTTTTCCAAGACCCTGAGTAAAGTGACACATTGGGGATTCTGTTGACACATCGGGGATTCTGCTGATCCTTGTGACTGTAGAGTTTTTAAAAAATATTTTTTAACTCTCTCTTACCCGTTATGGTAATCTAGAGGCAAGATCAACGATGGCTTTAAACTTTTCTAATCATTTGCTTTTTTGGCATTTGTGATGACCTGTGTGCTTTGGGAAAAGCTTTATGTGCAATATCCTCTTTATGACCAGGGTGAACTAGGGAGTATTCTGAAACGAGGTTAATTCGTTTCCATGATTACGACATCATTAGGTTCTAAGAAATGTCCAAGTGATTTGAGGATGCCATGGGGATGAAAAGCTAAGAAGCAAAGGGTGAATAGAAAGCTAATTGCAGTGGAATTGGCTCAGTCTGTGTTTTCTGTTTGGTAGTTCAGAACACACTGAGAATTCATACAAAGAGAAAACAAGTAAGGGTCTCTCCAAATGGAACAGGTTCCTGTTTGGCAGTTTTTGAACAGATTCTGGTGTTGAAGCATGTCTCTGGGACAGTGCTACTGTGTGTATTATATAGTTGCAAAAAGCAGAGAGCTAATGACAGAAAGGGCGAGGGATTATGGATTGGACAAGACCCATTGCTGCTGTTTCAGTGTTGCCAGAGCCCACCAGACTATGTAAAGGCGCCAAAGAAGGAAGTTTCCAGGGATTCTGCACCATCAGGACTGCCGTGCCACAAGTGAGAGAGGATTCATAGATGTGCACCTTGTCGGTGGAAAATGTATCCAGGGTCTTCGGGTGGAATACAGCTGCTGACCAAAACGATTGAGTGGGAAGTGAGAAAGACTTAGAAAGCCTGTGACACGATACGTGGTCCTACATTTGTGCAGGAAATAATGCAAGTGCTTTGTAATGATGTGAGGTGTATTTTTGTTGTGTCGACTATTTAAAGTGAAATTTACCTCTTTATTTGAAATGCCCTTCGCTTGTTAATTAATGTTTGAATTATGTTAATTTTACTTGGTTTGTAACAGTCAAAGCCTTAAAATATGAAACCTTGTCCATCGGTTTTCTTTCCTTTGGCTTCAAAGTGATTCCTCCCTTTTAGAAGTTATCAGCCTCTACGGGATCGCAAGACATTAAAATGCAGCAGCTTTACAGATAGAGGTGGTCAGTCGGACAACTGGAAACTCAGAATGGTCAAATTTTTCTGCTTCAGGAGACAGAAGGTGGAATCATCCCAGATTTGCACTAAGTGAGGCAGCGGGTGGGGAAAAAGGACATTTTACTCACTGGTTGCAATCGTGGGTTTTCATGATGTATCGTCCCATTCCTGCCTTATAAATAATACAGTCCCGGGAAATGCCAGGTCGCTGGTGGGGCAGCCACTGATTCGCCCACCCCGCCATAACTTCAGGCCTTCAGTAAATTAGGCGCCATATTTAAAGGGCACCCTTCCACAGAGCTAGCACTCTTCCAGGGATAGGAAGCTGCTGGGAAGTGATAGCTGCCAAAGGGAGGAAACATGCTGCCCCCAGATTTACCGACGCCTCCCTCGAGTGCCTATTGGGCGCAGTGGAGGCCCGCCACAATGTCCTCTACCCCCGGTCTGGACGAAGGCCAGTGAAGCATGGGAGGCGGTGACAGCGGTGATCGGCGCCAACACCCTGCAAAAGAGGACAGCCACCCAGTGCTGAAAGAGGATGAATGATCTCCTCCATTCTGCCAGAGTAAGTCACTCTTCTCATCACTCTCAGCTCACACACTCACAAACCCATCACACATCTACAGGGCTCTCACTCACTGCCAGTTCAAGGGATATCACCATTCACTCTCTCACACACACTTTCTGTCCTGTGGTTCCTGTCCTCATCCCATCTATGGCACCACTCAGCACCTGCACATGTCAGGCATCCTTCTAATCTGGCCTGGCAGGTGTCCTGCTTATTGTCTCTCCATCTGTATTCATGCAGGGCAAGCTGGCACACAACAAAAGGGAGAGGTTACAGACTGGTGGAGGAATGCCTGACATCAAGGCCCTCACAGACTTTGAAAATTGAGTCATCTAGCTGGTTGGTGATGATCTGGACTGCTCCTTTGCTGATGGTGAGGTCAGTGGTATTCATCCAAATGAGGATCCAGCAATGCAACATTCATCAGACAACCATGCCATGTGTGAATTCCACTGTCCTGCAGTCCCGTGCCATGCATTAATTATCTCTCCTTGTTTCGCAGGCACATCTGGGAAACAGCCAAGGGGGTTCATGACCCAGGTCCTTGGCTTAAGCCCCAAAGAAACCTCAGAAGAAGAATCTGATGACATCCTCATTGAAGACCTGTCACAGTGCTCACCCAGACCTTCCACCAGAGCACAGACACACACCTCGGCGGGACCTAGCCATCGCTGACACTATAGTTAGCCTCCAACTATGTCAATGCGAGAGGGGTGTGGGGCAGTTCGATCTCACTCCAGATTCCTCTTCTCCTCAAAGAGTCAGCAAGGGGCCATCGGGCACCCATATGGAGGAGGATCAGCAGGTGCATGCCCCGGGGCCATCCACCCAGGTTACTCCGGGCGAGTCGGCCCATCCAAATCCCCTCTTCCTGTGACCTCAGTAGCTCCAGCTCCACAGACCGAGGGTGTCCCTGCCACACAGCAGGATCCAGAAAGCAGGCCGGGTCCTTCCAGGTCTCAGCCCTCCAGAGGACGCTGTCAAGGTCATCAAAGACAGGACGTAGCAGTCAGCAGACTGCCTCCATCTCTGCTGTGGATGGCGGGGAAGCACCAAGACGAAACGGCAAGGTTAGGAAGGTTAAGAAGATATAGTTGCACAGCCTGGGCATGGATGTTAATCACTTGTACTTAATGTTCACTATTGTAAATAAACTCCAAAGAATGTCTCCCTGCCTACGGCTCCTTGTTCTGATGAGCAGTGTTCTTGTCACTCAGATGTGAAACCTTTCTGCACAAGATAAAGGCAGGTAGCTCAGTCCAGGGCCTCTTCCCTGTGCTCTGTGCAACCTTCCCAGCTCACTGATGGTGTGGCCTTCACAGTCACTGGTCACATCAGTCATGGGCGCACCTCGATGGGTTTATCATTGCTGCCAGAATGTCCTGGGCCAGTGGCACAGAGTTCCATCATTCTCTCCGTGTGCTCTCAGCACCTTTGAGGTGTGGCTGCCCCCCCATCTCATCAGTATCTGTGTCTGATGACAGCGTGGTCCTGAAGGGTTCAGCGCGTGAAGGATGCCATAGGATCAGGAGAAGTTAAAGTTTCTCCACTGCATCTCCATGAATCATCCCAGGTTTGCACTAAGTGAGGTAGCGGGCGGGGAAGAAGGATGTTTTACCCACTGGTCGCAATCGTGGGTTTTCACACTGTATTGTCCCATTCCCTGTTCACAGAGCGCAAGTGATCTGCCATAAGCCAGACAGGAGTCAGGCATTCACAGATGCTATGTGAGGATCTATGGTGTCCCCACTTCATGTTGTCATCAACCTCCACCAATCTAGCATGAGGGCCTCCCGAGTGCGCCTGCCTCACCTGACTAGTGCGATGGCCTCCTCACCATCATCCTCACCTTCGGAGACCTCCTCACCCTCATCCCCGTTGACTTTCTCCTCACCGGAGGAGACCTCCAGCTTCTCCATCTCCTCTTTAGCCAGCTCCTCTCCCTGATGCAGCAGACAAAGGATCAAAGGCTTTTAAAGTTTCATGGCTGCGTCTCTATGATATGACCCTGATCACAGAGCACAAGCGAGCTGCCCTCGGCCAGACAGGAGTCAGACATTCTCAGAGGCAATGATCTATGGACTGTCCTCACTGCATGTTGTTATCATCCTCCTGAAATCAAGTGACTATTAGGGCCTTCACTGCATCTCCATGACAGGAGCATTATCACAGAGCGTGTGCTGCCATAAGCCTGAGCAGAATCAAACATTCATAGATGCAAAGAGGGTCACCTCACTGCATGTCGTCATCATCCTCCACAAATCTAGCAGCTATGATGGTCTCCCAAGTGCGCCTGCCTCATCTGGCCATCGTTGTCATCGCCGCCTTCGAGGAGCTCCTCACTCTTATCACTGTCGCATCCTCCTCATCGGAGGAGACCTCCAGCTCCTCCTCAGCCAGATCCTCTCCCTGTTGCAGCGCCAGGTGGTAAAAGGGACAACAGGCGATAATGATGTGTGACACCCTTTGTGGATTATATTGCAGGGCTCCACCAGACTGGTCCAGGCACCGGAATCTCATTTTCAGCATCCCGATGGTTTGCTCCACCAAAGTGAGAGTTGCTGCATGAACCTCTTTGTACCTTCACTCTGCTGCAGTCTGAGGCTGCTGCACGGGTGTCATCAGCCACATCCTCTGCGGTAGCCCTTGTCCCTCTGGAGCCATCCCTGCAGCTTCTGTGGACCCTGGAAGACATCAGGGATCTGTGAGCGACTGAGAATGTAGGAGTCATGGACACTCCCTGGGAACCGTGCGCAGACCTGCAGGATGTGTTTCTGGTGGTCATGCACCAGCTGCACATTCAGCGAGTGGAAGCCCTTGCAGTTGATGTAGTTGACTGTTTGTTGCCATGGAGATATGAGTGCCACGTGAGTGCACCCTGCACCTGTGGGAAACCTGGGATCTGGGCAAATCCAATCGCTCTTTCTTCCTGGCTTTCCTGATCCCGGGCAAAATGCACAAAGTTGTGTTCCTTCACGAGGTTGGCTTCTGTGACCTCATGGATGCATTTGTGGGTGGAGATTTGTGATACCCCATAGATGTCACCTGTGGAACCCTGAAAGGTGCCACTAACATAAAAATTGAGTGCCACAGTCACTTTCACGGCCACTGGCAGTGGATGCCCTCCATGTCCCTGTGGCACCAAATCCTGCAGCAGCTGGCAGATGTGACTGACCAGTTCCCTGGACATGCGCAGTCTTTGGCGACACTGGTCCTCGGTTATCTGCAGGAATGAAAGGTGGCATCTATAGAGCTTGGGTCTAGCTAGGCACTGACCAGCGATGGCTCGCTATGGCTCTTGGGCAGCGTGTGTGGGAACTCCGGCCGCCCCTTCTTCCTGTGGTTGCTGCCCCTCCCTCTTCCCAGCCAGGCGCTTGTATCGCTCTCTTCTCCTTCATCTTCACTCTCTGTAAGCCATGAGGCATACAGCTAATTCACCAGGCTCCATGCTCCTGATGTACTTCTCCTGCAGGATGAAAGAATGGGTTAGCATGGGTGTTCTAAGAACCTGTCTTGGTTAAGTCTGAAGCCCTCTTAATGCATCCTGGAGAGTGCTGGCCACCACTTGGATGGCCAGAGATTAGGGCGCTGCATGACTGCCCGAAACCCCACCCACCTCCACCCCACTCCACCTGACTGATTGGCAGCAGCTTTGCCCACTGGACTGCATGCTGTGCTCTCAGCTCAGGCGCAGGCATTCTCCTAACCCACACTGCAAGGCTGCACTGTTAGCTTGAACCATGGGGGAGACTGGTCCAAACCGGGATGATGACATTGCAAGGGGCTGTGAGCACCTCCACCAGTGACTGCTCCATGGCCAACTTTAGCGAGGAGATTGTACAACGTGCTCAGTCATCCAACTGTTCTGCAGTCCACTAAAACACTCATTAGTTTGTAGTCTGTGCCCGAGGGGTGAAAATCTCTGGAGCACTTAGTGGCACTTTCATGCCTCTGCGTTAGTTGAGTGGGCAGATAAGCTAGCGGCCTGGCTCCAGCATGTCAATGTGGCTGTGTCTGAACTGTCTCAGCTGTAGAGAATGGTCACTTTGTGCGAGGTTTCCCTAATGCATGGCTGCTTCCCTCCTCGGACCTCCCCTCCCCCAGCATGTGCTTGTGCATTACCATCAGATTGGGCTGCCTTGCCCCCCCAACTCGCCTCAGATGCAGTGCAGCCCTTGCCCCAGAACGACATTGTCAGCCAGCCGGGAAAAAGTGCCTTGCCTGTGCCCTCGCCTGAATGCATCGAATGGGTGAACCTCGCGAGTGCTGCACAATGTTAGTGAGCACTCACCTCCGAGTTCCCCTTGAAGTTCACCTCGCCGGATGTACGCCTTTTAAATGCTGTGGTGAAACACGTCGGCATACAATCATCCCAACGTGCCCAGTTGATTCAGCGTGGAGGGGGGATGATCCCGGTGAGCAGGGCTTTTAATGATATGCAGAAGTATTAAAATGATGTTCCAACATCCGTCGGTGGGAAATGCCAATCGCCATTGACTGGTGGAGCGAACAATTGCAAACTGGTTTCACAACGTTGTGAATTCGATTTTTGGCCTTCCCACCATGTTGTTCGCTCATGGCTGCCATGACGCCTGACACCAATGAGGATGGACAATTTCATTGACATCCTTCGTATTGTTCTTCTGGTTTGTCTCATAACCTGCCTAAAATTGGTTACTTTCATACCCTTCTTTGATGATACAAAAACAAGCTGCTGGTTATTTTTTCCATTCTCTTTTCCATGTTTCAAACTAGCCACCACTACATAAAATGCTTCTGATCACTGTTTCTCAAGGCCGAACTAGGCCTCACCCCTTATCTCTGCAGATAATTACAGTTTGCCTTCCAGTCTGAAGCAATCATAATACCTTATGAAATAAATAACAGAAAATGCTGGAAATAATCAGCAGATCAAGCAACATCAGAACCAGTTCTGATGAAAGTTGATTGACCTGAGATTTTAACTGTGTTTCTCTTTCCACAGCCTAACTTGCTGAGTATTTCCAGCATTTCAGTACTTCTTGCTTATATTCCCGATTTCCTGCACCTACAGTATTTTTCTTGTGTAATAACACCTTTCAAACATAGTCAAACATCCCAACATGCTGTCTTGAACTGTCAAGTTTAATAAATCTGTCTCTATTCATTTTTAGTTAATACTTTAAGCCTAACCTGTCCTTGAGTGAGTGAGTAATCAAGGATTTGCTGCCCACCCTTTTAGTTTCCTTATGATTGATATTAAAATTCTTTAAGGAAAAGCCCTCAATCTTTTGTAATTCTGCTGTCTCCTGATTGCATTCTCTTTGTAGGGACCTTGGTGAGAATTTCACTCTTGATTAGATCTCGGCCTCTTAGAGGCATTTATGGGGGGAAGATAGGGGCTTTGAGGGAAGGCTCAGCTGTTAACTGGCTGTTGCTGCTGAAGTGATCAGAAACACTGCAAGTTATTCAGAAGGGAAGAGAGAGTAGTGGGAGTCGGTATATAATCCAGGCTGGCACTCCAGTGCAGTACTCGGGGAGCGTTGCATTGTCCCAGCTGTTGTCTTTTGGTTAAGCTGTTAAGTCAAGGCCCCAGTTACTCCTTAGAAATTATTTCTTTTGATGGTGGAGCCATTGATATTTCTCAATATTCCCATGGCACTGTTTTGAAGAAGTGCAGGAGAGCTCTCCCCAGTCTGCTGGCCAATGTTTACCTCTCAACCAAAATCTCTATCTCGGACTCAGAATTTTAACAGCACAGAAGGAGACCAATCAGCCCATTGTGTCTGCACCAGTTCTCCAAATGAGCATTATGACCTAGTGCCATTGCCCTGCCTTTTCCCCGTACCCCTGCATATTGTTTCTATTCAAATAATCACCTAATGCCCTCTTGAATGCCTCAATTGAACCTGCCTCCATCACTCTTTCAGGCAGTGCATTCCATTCCAGACCCCAGCCACTTGTTGAGTGAAAATGTTTTTTCTCACCTCACATTTGCTTCTTTTGCAAATCACTTTAAACCTGTGCTCTCTCGTTCTTGATCCTTTTACGAATGGGAACAGCTTCTCCCTATCTACTCTGTCCAGCCCCCTCATGATTTTGAACATCTCTATCAAATTTCCTCTCAGCCTTTTTCTCTCCAAGGAGAACAGTTCCAACCTCCCCAATTCATCCTCATAGCTGAAGTTTCTCATCCCTGGAACCATTCTTGTAAACCTCTTCTGCACTCTCTCCAATGTGTTCACATGGTTCCTATAATGTGGTGCCCAGAATTGTACATGATATTCTAGCTGAGGCCTAACGAGTGTCTTATATAAATTCAGCATAACCTCCCTGCTCTTGAACTCTACGCCCCTATTAATAAAGCCCAGGATACTATATGCTTTATCAACTGCTCTGTCCACCTGTCCTGCCAACTTCAATGATCTATGCACAAATACACCCAGGTCTTTCTGCTCCTGCACCCCTTCAAAATTTCACTCCTTATTTTACATTGTCTGTCCAAGTTCTTCCTATCAAAATGCATCATCTCACACTTCACAGTATTGAACTTCATCTGCCACCTATCTGCCCACTCCACCAAATCGTCTTTGTCCTTTTGAAATTTCACACCATCCTCCTCAGTTCACAACACTTCCAAGCTTCATATCATCCGCAAACTTTGAAATTGTCCCCTGCACACCAAGATCTAGATCATTAATATATATCAGGAAAAGCTAGGGTCCCAATACTGACTCCTGGGGGACTCCATTACAAACCTTTCTCCAGCCTGAAAAATATCTATTGACCATTACTCTCTGTTTTCTATTTTTCAGCCAATTTTGCATCCACGTTGCTACTGTCCTTTTTATTCCATGAGCAATAACCTTTCTCACAAGCCTGTTGAGTGGCAGTGTGTCAAATGCCATTTGAAACTCCATGTACACCACATCAACAGCATTACCCTCATCAACCCTCTCTGTTATCTCTTTGAAAAACTCCAGAAAGTTAGTTAAACACAATTTCCCCTTTAGAAATCAATGCTGGTTCTTCCTTATCAACTCATATTTTTCCAACTAATTCCATCCCAAATAACTGTTTCTAGAATCCTGCCCTCCACTGAAGTTAAACTGACTGGTCTGTAATTGCTGGGATTATCCTTACAACCTTTTTTGAACAAGGGCGTAATGTTTACAATTCTCCAGTCCTCTGGCACCTCCCCTGAGTCTAGGGAAGACTTAAAGATTATGGCTAGTGCCCCTGCAATTTCTACTCTCACTTCCTTCAATATCCTTGGATGCATCTCATCCGGTCTCGGTGCCTTGTCAACTTTAAGTACCATCAGTCTATTCAGCACTACCTCCTTATCAATTTTGAACCCTTCTAGTTACAGAGTTTTCTCATCTGATACCATGGCTTGGGAGCATCTACCTACTTGTTAAAGGCAGATGCAAAGTATTCATTTAATACCTCAGCCATGGCCTCTTCGTCCATGTGTAAATTCCCTTTTAGGTCCCTATTCGGCCCTACTCCTCCTTTTACCGCCCTTTTACTATTAACATGCTTGTAGAAGACTTTGGGATTCCCCTTTAAATTGGCTGCCAGACTTTTCTCATAATCCATCTTCACTTCTCTAATATGCTTTTTCACCTCCCCTCTGAACCTTCTGTATTCAGCTTGGTTCTCAATTGTACTTCATACCTGATACCTGTCATAAGCACACTTCTTTTTTATCTTAATTTCTATCTCCTTTTTCAACCAGGGAGCTCTGGATTTGTTTGCCCTACCTTTCCCACTCGATAGAATATACCTTGACTGTACCCGAACCAATTGTCTTTTCAGCTACAGTTTTTCCTGCCAATCTTTGGTTTCAGTCTATCTGGCCCAGCTCCGTTCTTGCCCCATTGAAGTCGGCTCTCATCCATTTTTACTCTGGATTGCCTATCGTCCTTTTCTATCATCAGCCTAAAACGTACAATACAATGATCACTGTCTCCTAAATGACCCCCCACTGACATTTTGTCTACTTGGCCAACCTCATTTCTAAGAACCAGGTCCAACAGTGCGTCTTTTCTTGTTGGATTGGACACATACTGCTGTAGAAAATTCTCCTGAACACAATCTAGGAACTTTTGCCCTCCTCTGCCCTTTACACTACCACTGTCCCAGTCTACATTTGGGTAATTAAAGGCATCCATTATAACTACTCTATAATGCTTGCATCTCTCTGTAATTTCCCTGCAGATTTGTTCTTCTATGTCCTTCTCACTGTTGGCGGTCTATAGACTACATCGAGCAATGTAATTGCACTCTTTTTTGTTCCTTAGCTGTAGTCAAATTGATTCTGTCCTTGAACCCTCTTGGACATTCTCTTTCTCCAGCACTCCACTATCCAATGAGCATTCTATCTCTAGAGAACTCCCCTCACTAATGATGTTGATGTGAGTCTGGGAATATTGGGTGGTCAAACGGCTCTCCTCCATATCCAAAGGTTTGGCATTTTGGATCAATCTTTTATGTGTGTTACTCGAATCCTGTTAAAAGTTCAAACCGCCTTTGATTCTGATGGATTATGACTGGGATTTGCATCTGGAGGAATGTTTAATGCTTCCATGGAACCATAGGAAAGTCCGAGAACATGAGAAACACTACCCTGTGTTCCTGCAGAGGAAAATCTCAGCCACCTTCATTAACAAGACAAATCACATTTTGTTTTTCTTTTTTGTCAAAGAATGATCTTGTGCTAAACAAGTGTATCAACTCTGTTCACAGCCAAGGTCTTCTCCTAATATCTATGCAAGTGATCAATTGATATATGAGGTTTCAGATTGGGAGACTATTGACTTAAAATCTAAACGTCCCTTAATGAAGTTACGCTAAACATTGATAATTCAATGGTTAGTCACTGCAGTTGGAGCATTATGCTCAATTTCGGGCATTGCACTGTAGAAAGGATGTCAGATTTAATGTGAAAGGTTTTGACAGAGTAATGAAGGAGATACTGTTCTAATGGCAGATGGGTGAGTAACCAAAAGATGCAGATTTAAAATAATTGGCAAAAGAACCAGATGGGAGTCGAGGATTTTTTTTTCCACAGTGAGCTGCTGTGGTTTGGAAGGTGGTGGAAGCAGATTCAATAATAATGTTCAAAAAGGAATTGGATAAATACTTGAAAGAGAAAAATTTGCCAGGATCTGGAGAAAGGGCAGGAGAGTGGGACTAATTGGATTGACCATGCAAGGAGTAGGCACAGAAACGATGCAGCAAATGGCCTCCTCCGAGCTGTATCATTCTACGATTCAATGATTCATAACCACAGGCAAGGCTAGATTTCCCTACATAATTCAGGTAATCTGTAATCACCCCCAGTAATCTGGAGGGATGGTATTACTCTGTATGTTCCACTAAGGGTGCACTAATATGCATCAACGTTAAAGCAGCCTTAACAGTCTATTCCCACACTTCTATCATTTCTGCCAGGACCGAACTGATTTTGTGAATTCTAACACAACACAGCACATTAACATGTTCCTGGATTGTCAAATACTAATTAGAACTGAAGTTAAAAATTTGCACATCTTTGTCTTCCACACCATATCAAAGTGTCATTAAGGCAGCAGAACATGATGCAGCCTAGATTCCCTAATCTTATTATTTTAAATAGGTTAATGCCAATGTTGAAATAACACTGTTTGGAAAATCTAGGACACAGTGGTACTAGAAAGCCACATTTATAGTTCCTTTTCACTCCTCGCTGGTCTTACTCACCTCTTATCTCATTTTTACATTTCAATGCACTCTTTGCTAAAATAAAAATCCCCCTTGAGAGAGAACAGAATTAAACATTCATTGAAATTCATACTTTTGAAGATGGAGCCATCAACAGCTCGCAGATAGATGTAAAAGTTCCCCTAGTACTATTTAGATGAAGAGCTGGAGAGCTGGCTCCAGTATCCTGACCAATATTTATCTCTCAACCGACATCAATAAATCATTATCATAATGCTGTTTTTGGGAGCTTGCTGTGCACAAATTGGCTGCTGTGATTCCTACATGACACCAGTGATAACATCTCCATTGACAGTTAAGTGCTATGGACATCCTGAGATAATGGCAAGAGTTATATAAATGCAAGTCTTTCATTTTCTTTCAGATCTCCACAGGCACATAGGGCCTGATTTTAACTGTGTGAGTGAGTTCAAATCTGGCCCCATACTCAAATAGCTGCTACTGTTGACACATGGATACATCCATTGTCCTTTGCCTTTGTCAGATTCCAGAACTATACTCCATAGATCATAGAGGAAATTACCACTGACTGATATTGGGTCTTCAATGGATGTTATGGGTTGACATGTAACTTGTTGGAATATCTTGCTTATGCAACATTTATGGAAGGAACAAGTCTATCTCATTTTAACCAAACTTACAAAGGTTGAGGTCAAAGAAACAGAATAGATTTTCTTTTCTTGCAAGGTTACATTTGTTTGAAAAGCCTGACAACAAATCAATGAATTCTAACAGAAATGCTCAAGGATTGCTACATGTTCTAAAGTGTATCACAATGCTGCGCCCAAAGTAAATGCCACAGATTTTTTTTATCTTAATTGCTTAAAATCATTCACAAACCTTGACAGCTAGGCTGATGCTGTCACTGTTAACCTTTAATTGTAAATCTGTGACTTCCCAACATTTGACACTCCAAGAAAGGATAAGGTGAGCTTTGACTTAAACATCCAATGGTGTTGTTATGTGCCATGTTGACGATTCTGAACTGAACCTTCATTGCAATGGAATCTTAACCCTGTGATTTCAAGGACGAATTGAAGGGCTTGCTGTGAATCTGCAAACTGTTGATTGAGCACATACTAATTCATATCAATTCTTGGCCAAACTACAAGCATAAATATGTCATAATAGTGGACGCGAGCCAATGGGCAAAGTAATGTTGCTAACTAAGGCCAAACTAGGTCATCATATCATATAACTTGGTCAATTAATCAAAAAATATCTACATTTTTAAAATCAAAGTGATCTCCTTCTCTCAGAAAAAGTGGATCAGAGGGACACCCATTTGGGCCTTACCTTCATAAGGACATAAGGAAGCATGAGAATGGGAGAAGACCCTTGGACTGAGCAAGCCTTTTGTAGACCATGTACAAGCTGCCTACATAGCCTCTCAACTAATTCCTGAGGGAAAATTCTGCTAAGTTTCTCTATACCTTTAAGATGAGAAAAGCTCTTTAATATTTCCTGTTTTTATTATTCTTTCATGAGATGTATTGCAAGCAAGCCCACCATTTATTGCCCACCCCTAAATTTCCCTTGAGAAGGTGGTGGTGAGCTGCCTTCTTGAACTGCTGCAGTTCATGTGGTGTAGGTACACCCACAGTGCTGTTAGGAAGGGAGTCCCAGGATTTTGACTCAGCGACAGTGAAGGAAAGGCGATATAGTTCCAAGACAGGATGGTGAGTTGCTTGATGGGGACTTGTAGGTGGTGGTGTTCCCATGCATCTGCTGCCATTGTCCTTCTAGGTGGTGAAGGTCGCGGGTTTGGAAGGTGCTATCAAAGGAGGTTGGCGAGTTATTGCAGCGCATCTTGTCTCTGCTACGCACTGCTGCGACTGTGCACTGGTGGTGGAGGGAGTGAATGTTGAAGGTGGTGGTTGGGGTTCCCATCAAGCAGGCTGCTTTGTCCTGGATGGTGTCAAGCTTCTTGAGTGTTATTGGAGTTGCATTTATCCAGGCAAGTGAGGAGTATTCCACCACACTCCTGACTTGTGCCTTGTAGATGATGGACAGATTTTGGGGAGTCAGGAAGTGAGTTACAAGCACCCAAATCCCCAACCTCTGACTTGCTCTTGTAGCCACTGTATTTATATGGCTGGTCCAGTTCAGTTTCTGGTCAATGGTAATCCCCAGGATGTTGATAGCGGGGGTTCAGTGATGGCAATGCCATTGAATGTCAAGGGGCAATGGTTAGATTCTCTCTTGTTGGAGATGGTCAATTGCTTGTCACTTAGGTGATGTGATTGTTACTTGCCACTTATCGCCCAGCTTGAATGTTGTCCAGTTCTTGCTGCATATGGACACAGACTGTTTCAGTATCTGATGAGTTGCAAATGGTACTAAACACTCAGCAAACATCCCCACTTCTGTCCTTGGGATGGAGGGAAGGTCTAGGACACTACCCTGAAGAACACCAGCAATCATGTCCTGGGACTGAAATGATTGGCCACCAACAACCACAACCATCCTCTTTTGTGCTAGGTATGACTCCAACTGATGGAAAATTTTCCCCCTGATTCCCATTGACTTCAGATTTGCAAGGGCTTCCTGATGCCACACTTGGTCAAATGCGGCCTTGATGTCAAGGGCAGTCATTTTCATCTCACCTCTTGAGTTCAGCTCTTTTGTCCATGTTTAGACCAAGGCTGTAATGAGGTCAGGAGCTGTGTGGTCCTGGCGGAACCCAAAATGAACGCCAGTGAGGAGGTTATTGCTGAGCGAGTGCCGCTTGACAGCACTGTCGATGACAGCTTCCATCGCTTTGCTGATGATGGAGAGTAGACTGATGGGGTGGTAATTGGCCGGGTTGGATTTGTTCTGCTTTTGTGGACTGGACAGGAGAGAACTGGGCAATCTTCCACATTGCTAGGTAGATGCCAGTGTTGTAGCTGTACTGGAATAGCTTGGCTTGGGGCTCAGCTAGTTTTGGAGTGCAAGTCTTCAGCACTATTGCCAGAATGTTGTCACAGCCCATAGCCTTTGCAGCATTAAGTGCCTTCAGCTGTTTCTTGATATCACGTGGAATGAATTGAATTGGCTGAAGACTGGCATCTGTGATGCTGGGGACCTCCGGAGGAGGCCGAGACGGATCATCCTTTCGGCACTAATGGCTGAAGATTGTTGCAAACGCTTCAGCCTTATCTTTTGCAAGGGCATTGAGGATCGAGATATTTGTGGAGCCTTGTCCACCAGTGAGTTGTTTAATTGTTCACCACCATTCATGCCCAAATGCAGCAGGACCGCAGAGCTTAGATCTGATCGGTTGGTTGTGGAATCACTTAGCTTTGTCTATCACTTGCTACTTCTACTATTTAGCACGCATGTTTTCCTGTGTTGTAGCTTCAACAGATTGGTACCACATTTTTAGGCATGCCTGCTGCTGCTCCTGGCATGTTCTCCTGCGTTCTTCATTGAACCAGGGTTGATCATAAGAGTTGATTGTAATGTTAATGAGAGATATGCCCGGCCATGATGCTACAGATTGTGGTTGAATATAATTCTGCTGCTGCTAATGGCCCACACAGCACCTCATGGCTGCCAATTCTTGAGTTGCTAGATCTGTTCAAAATCTATCATATTTAGCATGGTGGTAGTGCCAACAACAAGATGGAAGATATCCTCAATGTGAAGATGGTATTTTGCCTCTACAAGGACAGTGCGGTAGTCATTCCTACCAATACTCTTATAGGCAGATGCATCTGCAATAGGTAGGTTGGTAAGGAGGAAGTCAAGTATGTTTTTCCCTCTTGTTGGTTCCCTTACCATGTGCCGCAGACCCAGTGTAGCAGCTAAGTCCTTTAGGACTTGGCCAGCTCAGTCTGTTGTGGTGTTAATGAGCCACCTTGCTGATGGGCATTGAAGTCCCCACCCAGAGTACACTCCGTGCCCTTGCCACTCCCAGTGCATCTTCCAAGTGGTGTTCAACATGAAGGAGCACTGATTCATCAGCTGAGGGGGTGCAGTAGGTGATAATAAGCATGAGGCTTCCTTGCCCATGTGTGACCATGAAACTTCATGGAGCTCGGAGTCAATGTTCAGGACTCTCAGGGCAACTCCCTCCCCACTGTATACTACTGTGCCACCACCTTTGGGACAGGACATAACCAGGGATGGTGATGGTGGCATCTGCAACTTTCTCAATGGGAAAAAACAGTAGAAACTGGGAAATAAGAGTACTGGTCTAAACTGGAGTTCCATTTTAAGGTATACAAGACCAGTTCGGACCAGTCCCCGTATTTCCCAGTTTTGACTGTTTTTTTTCCATTGAGTTGGCTGTACCCTATGATTTTGTGAGTATGTCTATGTCAGGCTGTTACTTGACTCAGCTTTGCGACAACTCTCCCGATTCTGGCACACCCCAAATGTTAGTGAGAAGGGTTTTGCAGGGTTGATGAGGCAGGTTGCCCTATTGCCATTCTCAGTATCTAGGTCTAACCTGTTTTATTCCTTTTCAACATATCTGTAGTGGCTTGCTACATCTGAATGCTTTGCTATGTGATTTCAGAGGGCAATTAAGAGTCAACCGCATTGCTGTGGGTTTGGAGACACTTGTGGGCAGATTTGTATGTTTAGCAGATTTCCTTTCCCAAACAGTGGAACCAGTTGGGTTTTTACAACGATCTGATAGGGCAGAATATTGCCGTTGGCATGTGGGGGCGGGCCCGACACGCGGATGCGTAAAATGACGCAAGATGATGTTGGGCGTGCGTCCCGACGTCATTGCGCGTCATTTCGATATTGCGTTCGGCGGGCGCGTACCGGAGGCGGCTGCGCACTCACCAAACTACCAATGGCCTATTAAGGCCATTAAGAAAGCAACTTACCCTATTAACAACGCTGTCCACGGGCAGGATGAGGTTTCCTGAAGATTTTATAAAATTAATAAATAAATTTTGTCCGCTTCACAAACATGTCCCAGCTCATGCGACACTGTCACATGAGGGGACATATTTAAATAATTTTTTCCTTTATTTTAAAAAAACTTTTATTATCCAATTAATCAACCTGAGGCAGCTCCGTACCTCATGGAGATTTCTGTGCTCTTTCACACGCACGCGTGAAAGAGTACAGGTCCCGGCTCCCCCTCCTCCCCCCACTTGCATAGCGAGCGCTAGTGCTACCGGCCGCACTTTACTTGGTCTACCTGCATACAATGGTGGTGTGTAGCCAATCGGCTCCATGTCCACCTCCACCATAGATAAGATTCTATCCATAGTTTCATGGTCACCATTACTGAGGCTAACTTTTATTTCTAATTTATCAATTAATTGAATTTGAAGTCCATCAACTGCTGTGGTGGTATTTGAACCCATGAACCCCCAACATTAGTTCAGCACCCTGGATCACTAATCCAGCAACATTACCACAACACCACTGGCCATTTGAAAGCCCCTATTATTGAAACCTGGATTGTTTCCCTCCAGTGATGAAATTTTCATAGTCTTTTAGAACAAGTAACTCACCAAGGCTCCTTTGACAGCACCTACCAAATCCGCAACATCTACCATCTAAAAGGCAGCAGACACATGGGAACTCCACCACCTAGAAGTTCCCCTCCAAGTCACTCACCATCCTAACTTGCAACTATATCGCCATTCCTTCACCTTCACTGGGTTAAAATCCTGGAAATCTCTCCCTACCCTACACCACATGGACTACAGCGGTTCAAGAAGGCAGCTCACCAGTATCTTCTCAAGGGCAGTTAGGGATGGGCAATAATTGCTGGTCTAGCCAGTACTCAGTGGAAAGAAGGGCTATTTTCAAATCTCATGGCTGGATTGAGGTTTATTACCATTGTATCTGTAAACTCCATTTCTGATCTAACAGCCCAAGCCCGAATTCTTTCATCGAGAATTCACACCACACAAAACTGGCCATAATTTTGTAGCTAATTAATAGGTTAAGGAAAGATTAAAGTAAATTACATATCAATGTTTGTACAGACAGAGCAAATATAGGCCCAGATTTTCGCCATGATGGACAGGCTCTCCATAGTGGCGGAAACCCAGGAAATCGCCGAAAATTCTAAGAACCCCCCCACACCCCCATTTTCATGGGGGCGGGAGTGGAGTTGAGCTGGGCTTCATGCACGTGGGGTTTACAGAGGCAGCTGGCGATTTAAATCACCAACTGCCTCCAATGAAGTGGGATTTTGGAAGAACAGGAGTGTGAAATCCAGAGTGTGCAGATTAGACCAGGTAAATGCAGGTCTGAACTTGGATAGCCAGGGTACCCCTCTGGAGAGGTAAGGCATCCCTATGAATCTGGTCCCGGAACACCTTTGAGGGAGGAAAGGTACCCTTTGGGATTGTTAAAAGTGAACACGATTATGCACTTTTTACGCACAAACTCATTGGAGCTGTCAAAGCTGTCAAAGGACTATCAAAACTGTCAAGGAGCTGTCAAAGGATACTAAGTGAGTTGGTACAGAGGGGGTAGGGGCAAGGGATGGTGGGTGGGGGAATGGGTTGGCATGAGTTGCTATAAAGCGCCAATTGGCATGGAGCTATAAAGGCCATGGGCATGTGGGGGCAGAGGGGGTTTAAGGGGCCATGCTGGGGGGGGGCGTGGGTTGATATAGGAGTTAGGAGGTGACATAAGTTGGGTAGAGGGGCATATGTTGGTATAGGGGTATGGGAGTCAGTGGGAGTCATAAGGTGGCATAGGTTGGCATGAAAGGGGCAAGAGGATTTTTTGGGTAATGAGGGGTGAGGGCTGGAGGAATGTTTTTGTTTTATTTTGTTTTTTTATTTCAACAAAGTGCTGGAGCTCAGAGGTAGGCCTTCAGCCCAGCCTGCCTCCACACCCGGCAGCCCCTGCACTCACTCAGGGGGCAGTGGGCCTGAAAATCTGACCTGCGGGCAGCCATTTTTAAAGGTCAGGTTCAAAGAGCCAGGAATTGTCGCATCACAGCAAGCTCCAGCAAACAGCAATAAATAGCATTGTTGGTTAAGGTATAAATATTGGCCATGATATCACTAATACACCCCCTGCTCTCCTTTGAATGTTGCTCGGGATTTCCTGCATTCATCAGAGGGAGAGGACTGGACCTCAGTTCAACATCTGCACCTCTGACAGTGCCAGTATAAATTATGCGCTTGAGTCTCTCTACTGGGTTGAATCCATGACCTTTGCAATTCAGAGATAAAAGTGCTACCAACTGAGCTAAGGTTGACACCTGCTAACCACCTGAAGTGGAGGTTTGAAGACAGCACAGTGAATGTTAATGGTAGAATAGTTTAGTAAGGCTTGTGTGTTTGAAGATCAGAGGCAATGTTGAGGCAATATAAAAATACAGTGATCGGGCCTAAGTTCTGCATCAATCATATTCCACTCTTAAGTATTCACTACATCAAAAGCATAAAGTTTTCTTTATCTTGTTTAAGATGTACAGAGTTATGTTAAGGTACCAGGGGATACGGAGCAAAGGCAGGGAGATTGTGCAGTTCACTCATGGTCTAAACGAATGGTGGAAATGGCTTGAAAGGCTGAATGGTCTACTCCTGTTCTTCATATTCCTATGTTCCCAATGCCTGTCCCATTTTCTGATCCTTTATAATACTATTGCTCCTCTTATCTGTTTAAGACACATCTGAGCTGTGTCAGCAATGTATGTGCATAACCAATAAATGAAAACAAAGAAAAGTCTTGTTGCAAACATGTAGAGCAGCAACATTATTTTCTGAGAGTTGATGAATGTTTCAACAGCATTTCTCCCTTTCATAAACGGCTTTGGTGTTCTTATCCCAAATGTGTGTGAGGTGGCATCAATCTTCTAATCTCTGTTGACCTTCCATCCTCTAAGTCACACAGTTCACTCTTTGCACAACCCATTTCAGCACCTCACCTCCTTAACCTCCTGGCTTTGCAGAAAATCTGAATCTAGTTCAGCTGATGAAACTGTGTAAAGTCTCCCCTGTATGGGAATTAGAGGTGTCGAGTCAAATGATATCATTCCCATCCAGACATCAGCTATGGTTCACGTCCTATTTAAAATCTAAATCGCCACTTAACGCTCTTATCTTTCTTTGCCAATTGTTAAATTGCAGGTATTATTGTGAACTCCAAGTTAAGTATAGTAAGCATGCTTTTTAATCAGTTAGATATGCACCCTTTTTTTTTAAAAACATGTTTAGTACAGTTACAAGGTAGTGCTGGAAACTGTATATTATCTTCAGATTGAGACATCTGCAGGGCAAATTTGTTCAGGATTATGAGAGAAATTGGCCTTGCGGTGTTGAAGAGTTTTAGTAGGCCCTGTCATGGCTCTCGGTGCATTAATTTAACGTATAGTCTCCCAGCTTTTCTTTGATTTAATTTATTGGTTGTGCAAATACATTGCTGACATAGCTCAAATGTGTCTTAAACAGATAAGAGGAGCAATAGTGTTATAAAGGATCAGAAAATGGGACAGGCTTTGGGAACATAGGAATATGAAGAACAGGAGTAGACCATTCAGCCTTTCAAGCCGTTTCCACCATTCATTTAGACCATGAGTGAACTGCACCATCTTCCTGCCTTTCTCCGTATCCCCGATACCTTAACATAACTCTATACATCTTAGTTTAAGCTTCCTAGCCTTTGGGGTGGGAGTCTCAAATTTCTACCACTATTTGCGTGGAAGAGTGCTTCCTGATTTTGTTCCTGTAGGGCCTGGCTCCAATTTTAAGATTGTGCCCCCTCGTTTTGGATTCCCCCATCAGATGAAATTATTTCTCTTTATCTACCCTATCATATCCATCAAATATTTTAAACACCTTGAGCATATCAGTCTCTTGGTCTTCTCAACTCTAGGCACTAGAAGCCAAGCTTATGCAACCTGAGCCTATCCTTTCTAGTTTAACTCTCTCAGCCCTGGTGTCATTCTGGTGAATCTGTGCTGCATCCCCTCCAAGGCCAATATATCCTTGCTGAAATATACTGCTCAAAATTGAATGCAGTGCTCCAGATGGGGACTGACCAAGACTATGTACAACTGGAGCACAGCTTCTTCCTCTTTGTATTCCAGTGTTGAATGTATTCCTTATGCCAATCTTCACATATTAATTCTAAGTCAGGTCAATTCACCCTAGAGGTTTCAAACATTTGCAGACATCAGTCTGTTAAGGAAGCTGTGACAGAAATATAATGAAACTGTATTCATCATTTCACATAATGGGGCAGAGAATTCCTACAAGCAGGACCCTGTGATTTACCTTAACTATAGGATACTTACAATGAACAGTTAGCAGAAAATGTTTCTCAGGCTGGGCCATATTGTAAAGTTGTTTTGGTGTCTCATTAAGAGGTCTGCTGGCTTGTGTGGTTGAATGTAAACTGTTTATTGTTAACACACAACTATATAACTATCTGTCTAGCTGCTATCTTCCTGCTGACTCCTCTCTGACACACACAGTCTACTATTATGTGACTCTCTATATCATAATGTGGGTGGTACTGTTTCCCTAGTCCCACATTAACCCTTACTAACCTAAAAAAAATAATTAACCCTTACTAACCCGAACACCCTTATACTGCAGGCTACATTTTTATGTTGTTGAACACTACTAGAGGCTGCCAGAGCTGACATAATATTGAGTATGAGGAAGGCCAAGCCAAGAAGAAGATATACCAGTATTAGCAGTTATTGGCGAAGTCCCTCTGAGTTACTATTACTGTTTTGGGGGAATCAAAGTTCCTCCAAACTCAAGTTCTCTTCGCTCTCTTGCCCTCAGTCTTCCCTCTTCTTTCCCTCCATTTCTCCTCTTCGCCTCCTTGATGTCCCCTCTTTCCCACCCTTGGCTTTTCCTCTTTGAAACCATTGGTTTCTCCTTTTCCCCTCTTTCAGTTACCTCCTTCCCTTCCCCTCCCTCAATCTTCCCTCCTTCTCCGACCTCGGATTCAGCTTTTCCTGGTCACATGGTCAGATGCCTTATGGCCAGGATGTCACATGGAATGTCAATGGAATGGAAGGTCAATGGAATGGAAGGTCAATGGAATGTCTCCAACAAGATTTGACAAACCTTCCAAGCCAGCTGGCAGGATGTGTGGGTGCTGGGATGCTATGGATGGGAGAGTGGTGATCACGGGGGCAGTAGATAGGGGGAAGAGGGTGTGGCTTGGGCAGCAGCAACCCACAGTATTATTGTGGAGCCTGGAAGTATTATTAAAATTATCATTTGAAACTTATCTTTGTTTGGTGCCTCTTTCGCTGCAGTGCCTGCCTGGTAAAACTAATAACAATGCATGTGACTGTCTCCGTCCAGTGGTGTGTTAAAATCTGGTTTAAAAAAAAATCCTTTCATGGGATGTGGCAAGGCCAGCGTTTCTTGCCCATCCCATTTGCCCTTGGACTGAGTGGCTTGCTCGCCCAGAGAGCAGTTAAGAGTGAACCACATTGTTGTGGACCTGAAGTCACGTTGTAGGCCAGACCAGGTAAGGATGGCAGATTTCCTTCTCTAAAGGGCATTAGTGAACCAGATGGGCTTTTGCAACAATCAATGGTAGTTTCATGGTTTCAAGTCCAGATTTATTAACAAATTGAATTTAAATTCCATCAGCCACCTGGGCCTGGGATTGCCACTACGCCGTCATCTCCCCTAAGTTGGGGTTCACTGTGCATTGTGGTACCTGGATTCACATGGTTAAAGCTTCCACCACCAGCACCCCGCTGAATAAGGCCTCTGATGGAATTGGTGAAAATGGCCTCCCTCCCCATTTGTAAATGTGCATGGTGAGCCCTTCTAGAGCTGCCAGCATCCTGATCATGCCAGGCGACCCAAGTTATGTAGCCATCTGGGTACATGTACAGTGAATTCAGATACTGAGGCCAATGGGCTCCACAGGACTTTCCATTCATTAAAGGTGGTGAAGCCTTGAGGCATCCTGATCTCAAGGCCAACTTCCAAATGCATCTTCTGTTGAAGCTACTTGCTAGGCTAGTTACTGGGAAAACATTTCCTCTAGTGGGGGAATCAAGAACAAGGGGGCATCATTTTAAAACTAGAGCTAGGCTTTTCAGGAGGCAACTCAACAAGCAACCACCATCATCAGTCGCTCAAAACGAGGATAATGTCAACCAGGCTTCATGATTTGCGTGTGCTTAACTGCCTCAGCAGGCCAATCCTGGAATCACAGGTCTTTGGGCGGAGAGGACAAGAGTAGCCCTGAGGAAGGTGGATTCTCCAGCTAGAGTCCTGCTCTTATTCCTTCCACAATCCTCATTTCTCCGCAGCAGGGTTTATGCGACGAGTTACGGCTTGTTGGATGACCAGTGAGCATAGGAACAGAAGGATAGAGCAGATGAATGCGTGGCTGGAGAGATGGTGCAGGAGGAAGGGCTTTAGATTCCTGGGGCATTGGGATCGTTTCTGGGGGAGGTGGGACCTGTACAAGTTGGGTGGGTTACATCTGAACAGGAACGGGACCAACATCCTCGCGGAGAGGTTTGCTAATGCTGTTGGGGCGGATTTAAACTAAATTGGCAGGGGGATGGGATCCTGAAAAGTAGCTCAGAGGGGAGAGAATCTCAGATGGAATTAGAAGTTAAAACGCTAGTAAGTGAGTCTGGAAGGCTTAGGTAAGAAAGAAGTGAGTTTAGCAAGGCTAAATGGAATATATTTTAATGCAAGGAGCCTAAGGAATAAGACAGATGAGCTGAGGGCACAGATAGACACATGGGAGTATGATATCATAGCTATGACTGCGACTTGGCTAAAAGAAGGGCAGGATTGGCAGCTCATCATTCCTGGTCATAGGGTATTCAGACAAGATAGAGAAGGGGTTAGAAGAGGCGGGGGGGGGTTTGAAATATTGATTAAGGAATCAATTATTGTAGTGAGAAGGGATGATATCTTGGAAGGACCATCAAATGAAGTCATTTGGGTAGAAGTTAAAAACACAAAAGGGGCAAACATGCTGTTGGGTGTGTACTATAGGCCCCCAAACAGTCAGGGAGATCCAATGCAAAGTGGCACGTTGGATCCAAAATTGGCTGAGAGGCAGGGAACAGAGGGTGATGGTAGAGAGATGTCTGTTTCCAGTGGGGTTCCACAGGGCTTGGTGTTGGGGCCCATGTTGTTTGTGGTGTACATAATTTGGATTTAAATGTAGGGGGTATGATCAAGAAGTTTGTGGATGGCACGAAAATTGGTAGGGTGGTAAATAGTGATGAGGATAGCTGTAAACTGCAGGAGGATATCAATGGATTGGTCAGGTGGGCAGAGCAGTGGCAAATGGAATTCAACACAGAAAAGTGTGAGGTAATGCACTTGAGGAGGGCTAACCAGGCAAGGGATTACACTATGAATGGTAGAACCCTGGAAAGTACTGAAGATCAGAGGGACCTTGGTGTGCATATCCATAGATCTCTGAAGGTAGCAGGACAGGTAGATAAGGTGGTTAAGAAGGCATATAGGATACTTGCCTTTATTAGCCGAGACATAGAGTACAAGACCAGGGAGGTTATGCTGGAACTGTATAAAATGCTGGTTAGGTCACAACTGGAGTACTGCGTGCAGCTCTAGTCACCACATTATAGGAAGGATGTGATTGCACTGGAGTGGGTGCAGAGGAGATTTACCAGGATGCTGCCTGGGCTGGAGGGTCTGAGCTATGAGGAAAGATTGGATAAGCTGGGATTGTTTTCCTTGGAGGAACGAAAGTTGAGAGGGGACCTGATAGAGTTGTATAAGATTATGAGGGGCATAGATAGGGTGGATAGGAAGGCACTTTTCCCATTAGTAGAGGGGTCAATAACCAGGAGGCATAGATTTAAGGTAAGAGGTAGAAGGCTAAGAGGGGACTTGAGGAGAATTTTTTCTCTCAGAGGGTGGTGGGAGTCTGGAACTCACTGCCTGAAAGGGTGGGTGAGTCAGAAACTTTCGTAACATTTAAGAAATATTTAGATATTCACTTGCATTGCCATAGCCTCCAGGGCTATGAGCCAAGTGCTGGGAAATGGGATTAGCATGGTCAGATTTTTGTTGACTGGTGCGGACATGATGGGCCGATCGGCCTCCTTCTGTGCTGTAGACGTCCAAGAGTCTATGAGTTTATGTGATGAGTTGCGGCTTGTTGGATGAGGTGCAACGATTAGACGCAGTTAGCGGCAAGTTCCTCACACGCACCTATGTCAATTTGTCCCCTTTCCAATGAGGCCTTCCGGGAGTTCTTAAAATGTTTCCACTGTCCTCCTGAGATCGGGTGCCATCTTGAGTTGTGAAAAGAGGATCTGCTTGGAAAGGCGATTATTTAGCATGTGGGTGCAGTGCCCAGACCAGCGGAGTTGATTTCTCATGATCGTGGTTGCGATGCTGGAAGAATTGGCTTCAGTGAGGATGCTGGAGTTTGTTTGCTTGTTCTTCCCACTTGGCTTTGAGTATCCTCACACCAAGAGTAATGTAAGTTGGGAACAGTCTTCCCCAAAAAGGCTGTGGATGCTGGGACAATTGGAGTTTTCAAGGCTGAGGCAGATAGATTTTTTTTTGTTCATTAAGGATTTCAAGGCATAGAGAGCAAAGGTTGGTAATTGGAGTTGAGGTCGAGATCAGCCATGATCCGACAGGATGAAGCAACAGGCTAGAGGGGCTGAATGGTCGGTTCCAGTTTCTATTCCCAATGTGAGTGATTCTGCACAGGACTCATAATACCATATTTACCCTAACATATCTCCTGAATATCAATAATTATAACTGGTCATTAAAGCTGTCAGTCATAGGCATGGAAGAGGTGACAGCAAAATATCAAAATGGCCCAATCCATAATTTTTAGAAGTAGGCAATTTTACTCATTGCTAAACCTCTTGTGCTATGTTTTTACTGCAGGGAATCTGCACAGAACTTTCACAGTGTCGTTCACAGACGATAACCAGAGGACACCTGACCCCTTGTTTTATTTCCCTCTACTTGTTTTCCTGTTCATTACATTTTCATTATTCCTGAAAAGAGAGACATGTTGCCAAAGCTTTCCATCTTGCACTCATCAGGACAAAAGCAAGAATGCCAAATTTCATACGATCAGAACTATTTATATTACGGGAGAAAAGGGTGCTGATTGGTTGGCAAGTTGACTCTGACAAGCCCAGACATTGTCTTGGAGAAAGCAATGGGAGACTATAGGGTCCCCAGACTCCAAGGTCATTCAAAAAATGCACAAGGCTTAAACACATTCCTTTCATTTGCAAAGAACGAGTCCCTGAGGATGAATGTATGTTGCTTCTAGCAAGCGTAAATGAACCACATTAAGAGCTTGACTGATTATCTTAAACTGGTTGTTAGTGTAACACACTCAGGATTGTTCAGCAAGTGCTGCCCAATCGCGGAATCACATCAAGCAGTGGACATTTTGTTTTGGGTTTCGGCCCCATGGGCTGGTTAAGTACGGTCTGCGCTCTGCCTATTGTGAACAACTGAAGGAACATACTGTTTGATTTGATCAGCCAATCACTGGGACATACAGTCTACACACAAGCACTGCACTAATGCTTAAATTCATACACAACATTGCTCAATTGTGTGGTAGGGAGAGCAGCTTTTTGGATTGACAACAGCATCCTGTCAGTGGAAAATACCATTTGCCTAGTCACTGCATAGCAGCAACGTGAATGGGCTTGCTTAACTTGTTGTTCAAATATTTGAGGTACTTTGCCTTTCCAGGGTAATTTGAGGTATGCAAGGTGCTTTTCAGGTTCTAAAGTGGAAGTCTTTGGCCCATTTGTGAGTTTGAACGATACAGAGCAAACAATGATTTGGTCAGGAGAGCCACTTTTCATTATCCAACATACTTTCCAGGACAGTAAAATCTTTACTGTCTTTGTTAAACCTTGCTTTTGTCTTCATATCTTCACACCCTCCCCTTGGAGAGCAGGTCAACATGAACACTCCTCTTGTGGCTGCAACCATCTTCATATTAGCCAATGGAAGGGTTAGTCCTACATGTTGTGAGGAGGTAATTGGCACCCACATCTGATATGATGAGCAAGGATAAGCCACACCCACTGAATGCGGCTATCCCACAGCACGTCCACTCAGAATTAGAGTCGGCACTCCAGAATTTCAGACGGTCACAAATTCTGTGACACTTGTAATGAGGGCTTTGTTCTTCCTTCAAGGCTTTGCAGGGTAACACTTACCCATTGAACACATTTAGAATACACTTGGAGTGAAGTGCAGTAGAAACCCAGCAAATATTGTACGTTCTTTCTAATGAGACAACCAGCAGGCAACATATCTTGTGCAAGGCTGATAAATTGGATTTATGAATCGTTGTGACAGAGGTGAATGAATCTAAATCATTTAGCTGGGACAGTAAATTATCAATCACACTTTGCATGTCCCTTGATTTAAACACAGGAAACGCTTAAGTGAAGCAAGGAGCCTGGTTTAATGAGTTAGACTGAGAGGAGACTGCTTATTACAACGAGTGACATGATGACATGAAGCACATTTAACCACAAAGTATGTTTGAGAGAAAGTAATTGTTGGATCAAGCAGTCCTAACTTAGTAATGAATAGCGGACCATTGCACTGTTAGTGGCTTAACAGCATTATTGAAGACATGTAAATCTACAGAGTAATGAGCGTGTACCTGTGAGAGAAATGGTAATGGGGTGAAACACAGATTAATCTACATTCTTCTATTAAGGGACCCAGCTGAGGTGCTAAAGCCTACATGTTTCAATAGATTCACGGGAAGAGATAATGGCCTGGACTTCTGCAGAGTGGTAAACAGAATCGGGTTGCCTCTCCACTCCTGCTTCCTTACCTTAAAATGTTTTTGGTCCTGTCTCGCCTGACCTTCCAACTCAGGCGCGATCTGTGCAGTGCAGCGTGCTCCTGAGGCCTTCAGTCGAGCGCTGAAGGAGGCAAGGAGGCCACACCCCATCTTTTACAGTCAGTGCTGTAAATCAGGTGAGTTTAAAGGAACAGCCACTTCCAACCCGGGGGAAAAGGTAGGTTTGTCAGGGAAGTGGTTAGAATTAAGGTTGGGAGGCTGGCCGTCAAGGGATGGGGAGGGGTGTCATACAGTCAGGGGTGGGTTGTGCAGTCAACAGGTGGGGTGTTGAGCAGTCTGGGAGGGGGTGGGGAATTGGGAATTGGAGAGAGTCCCGTGGGAGTGGGTAATCGGCGGGTGGGTGTGGGGAGTCCCGTGGGGGTTTGGGGGGGTGGTAGTGGTAAGGGGAGTCCCATGGGGGAGGCAGTGTGTGTCTGCACAATAGTTGCCCAGAAGCTAGAAGCGGTTTTAATTTTTCTAACTTTTTCTGGGTAACTATTTCTGTAAGACAATGGCCACGATCCAAAGTTTGCCATTTAAATTGCATTTTTGAATGGTTCCCGGTGCAGGGCAATTGCCATGTGAACGTTATCTGGGGACCTCCGAGGGGGTTTCCCCAGTGCACCTTTGAGGTACCCCCCCAGATACGAAGTACTAGAGCTCAGAGATTACTGCCCAATAAATTTAAAAAACAGTGATGCTGACCTTGGTCAAAGAATCACTGTGACAGCAACATATCAAGTTTAATTATTTAAATAGGGCAGGGATAATCAGTTACATTTATTGATTGGGCTGACACTCACTGGCTCGACTGATAGGCATTGCCTAAGCTCGCAGGTGAAGAATGAGCATTTGAGCTTCAGAAATTGGAGGGCATAATGCACCCATGGACCATCCATAGCATGAGGAGTGAAGATACATTAAAGGACAGGGGCAATGATATTTCAACTGTTTGTACTTGACCTAACACTGCCATGTCAATATAGATAGGTTGCTGAAATGGGTGGACAGATGCAGTTTAATGCAGGGAAATGTGGTGTGACACATCTTGGTAGGAATAACATGGAGAGGCAATACAAAATAAATGGTACAATTCTAAAGGGGTGCAGGAGCAGAGGGACCTGGGGGTACGTGTGCACCAAATCGTTGAAGGTGGCAGGACAGGCTGAGGAAGTAGTTGGAAAGGCATTTGGGATCCTGGGCTTTATAAAAAAAGGCATATGCCAGGATTTTCCCATTGGCGTGCGGGCCCCGCGCGCCCGCGTGTAAAAAGACGCGAGGTGACGTCAGGCAAGCGTCCCGACTTCACCACGCTCCATTGCGATATTTGGGAAGGTGGGTGCGCTATAAGTTCGGAGGCGCTCCCGCCATTAATTAACAGGCCAGTTAAGGAACCTCGAGGCTGTAATTGATTTCCATTTTTCGCAGCCCGTGCAATCTTCAGGACGTCGCATGGGCACAACGGGCAGGCGGGTAGAAGACATTTGTATAAACCTCATGCATGGGCGGGATAAGAGGGGTGAGTGGCGTCGTGAATGTGATCTTTCAGCTATTTAACTGTGAAAGTGACTTAATACTTGCCTGTGTGAGCAGGAAGACTTCAAAACTCATACCAGCTGCTTGGACAGGAGTCAGGACTCTACAGTAAAGATCATTTCTGGGGCCTGCAGCTTTCAGGAAACCTTCCCTTAGCCTGGGAATGGGAGTTGTGCTCCCCACTGGAGGCACCTCCTCTGAGGAGGAAGGGAGGGCCAGAAGGGGGGGAGGCCAGGAGTTCCACATTCAGCCTCCAGGGGACCCACCTTTTGGAGGAGAGGCACAGGCACAAGGGGCGCAGGGTCAACAGGAAGTGCAAGGCGGAAGGGGCCGCAGAAGACGCCACTATCCTGCTGCCAGGGTTTACAGGCGGCGAAGCAGCTACCTCAATATGTCTGAGGCACAATGCCGAAGGAGGCTCCGCCTCTCAAGGAAGACAGTCAACTGTATCTGTCAGATGATTGGCCCTGAGATCTCCGCAAACTCTGTGGGTGGACACCCCATGCCAGTGGTCCTAAAGGTCACAGCTGCCCTCAACTTCTATGCCTCCGGCTCTTTCCAGGGGTCGATGGGTGATCTTTGCAGAGTCTCCCAATCAGCTGTCCACACTTGTGTCAAGCATGTGGCAGATGCTCTACTCAGGCATGCATTGACTTTCATCCACTACTGCTGGGACGAGGCCAGCCAGACAGAGCGAGCCAGAGGCCTTGTGGCCATTGCTGGCTTCCCCCGTGTCCGGGGTACAATAGACTGTACACATGTGGCCATCAAGGCGCCAGCAGGTGAGCCCGGTGCCTTTGTCAACAGGAAGGGTTTCCACTCCATGAAGGTGCAGATAGTGTGTGATCACAGGATGCAGATTCTGCAAGTCTGTGCAAGGTACCCAGGCGGCTCCCACAACGCCTACATCCTCAGACACTCCCAGGTGCCGAGGCTCTTCAGTGCTCCAGCCCGGCTGGATGGATGGCTGCTGGGTGACAAGGGCTATCCCCTCAGAAGGTGGCTCATGACGCCTCTCCACCACCCAAGAACAGATGCTGAGCAGCGGTACAATAGGAGCCACGCCTCCACAAGGGCTGTGGTGGAGAGAACCATTGGTCTTCTCAAGATGCGCTTCCGATGCCTGGACCGTTCAGGGGGCGCACTCCAGTGCCCCTCAGATCGTGTGTCGGTGATAGTGGTTGCATGCTGCGCTCTCCACAATCTGGCGCTGGAAAGGGTTGACGCAGCGGTCGAGGAAGACGTAGACGCAGTTGCTCCGGATGCACACGATGAGTCCAGTAGTGAGTCCGAGGATGAGCACACACAGGAGAACGCTGAGGCGGTAGACGCTGAGGAGGTAGACGCTGACCTGGGCATACTCCAGGGAGGCAGGGACACCCGGGAGGCTTTAATCCAACAAACCTGCAGCTAGCACACCACAGATGGACCTTCAGGATATGTCAGGGCTGCAGGCACACTTGATATCACACTTGATACCTGAGTGCTAAATCAGCCTGCATAATAACATTAACTCAGGCCCTAGTCAATAAAGCTCAATGTCAAACAACATACTCATAACATCATGGGTTCCCGTCCACTTGCAGAAGTAAGGAATCACCCTGAGGCATGGCAAAAGGTCAAAATTTATTGAGTGAACAGATGTAACTTCATAAAGCAAAACAAAAACCATAGAACCATAGAAAAGTTACAGCACAGAAGGAGGCCATTTGGCCCATCTTGTCCATGCCAGTCCGAGGACACCCAGGTGCCCTTTCTAATCCCACCGTCCTGCACCTGGCCCATAGCCCTGAGGCTTACAGCACTTAAGGTGCAGATTCAGGTACTTTTTAAAAGAGTTTAAAGTTTCTGCCTCTACCACCAACTTGGGCAGCGAACAGTGTTGGAATTCACACCAAGTCTTCCACAAAATATTCTGGGCCAACATAAAAGCACGAGTGAGAAACCCGTGGTGTGCCTAAGGTGCTTTAAACTTATGCTTACAGGTGCTAAGTCTAGGTGCTCCCCCCTCGCTGGCACTGGCACCTGAGACAGCCTGCTCACTGTGCTGTCCTGTTGGCCTCGATGACCTTGGCGGACGTCCTCAGGCCCGTGGAGCCTGTGATGGCCCCACCTGGGAGGGAGCGGCCAGTTCCACAGCTGGCACCTCCCCAGTCACCACAGCCTCATCGGATGCGACGGTCACTGGCAGAGGGGCGGAGGAGCTGCTGCCTTCATCCGGAGCTCCCTGAGAGGAGTCCGCAGAGATGACAGCCAGCTGCTCCACCGATGTATGGCCTCTTCAGACCTCCCTGCTCACCGTAGATGGATGGGCTCCGAATTGGGATACTTGGTGCCCAAACCATCTCCCACATTGGCACTGATCAGCTGTGGCCAATGCCGCTGTGAGGGCTTGCAGGTCCTAGCACAACCCCAGGAGGACCTGATTGGCCTACTGGGGATGCATCTCTATGTGAGTCGCCACTCTCTCAATGGAGGAAGCATGGCGCTCAGCCATGAGGCTCATTGCATCGGTGATGCTCCACGTAGACTCCTCCGGCACAGGCACCATGCCACGCATAGCCTCATGTATCTCCGCCAGATTCTCCTGCACACCTTGCTGCACTTCCAGTGTTCGCTGCCTCACGGACGACTCCAGGCGCACATCATCAGCCTCTGACCGAGCATGTGCCTGGTCCCCAGCAGTCCTCTGACTGCCAGCACCATGGGCACTCTCTGTCTCCGCCCGCACCTCAAGCGAGTGTGAAGTGCCCTCACCACTGTGCCCCGGGACACTAACCGATGATCTAATCCCACCGAGGTGCTAGTATCTGTGCTGGTGCCTGGCTGGCTGAGATGGTGTGATGCTGGTGAGTGGATTAGCTCGGGGGCTTCAGGGGTGAGAGGTGGGTCCTCTGCCTCCTCCTCCCGGTCCTGCTCCGGTGATGCTGAAAGGAAGAAAAAGGACATTTGATTAGTTACAGTGCAGACAATGTCAGCTTGCATGCTGGTTCCCTGGATCATTATGCGCTCATCCTTCCATAATCAAGGGTAAACCCATGTTGCAAACTTCAATCACTGAACATTCAGCAGTGCCGTGGCTTCTGGGACACACATGGTGACCTGACTGCTCGCCAAACATACCTCCACGTGGCACCCCAGCCTCACCGCCACCGGTGGACCTGGGGGCATGATGCCTCTCAAGATCCATGGCCTGCTGCTCAAAGGATGTTAGGATCGCCAACTGGGCCTGGCCTCTGCCAGTCTGCATTCATTCCAACGCATTGTGCACAGTCTTGAAAAGGAGGGAAGAGCATTGATTAGTCCAGCCTGTACCTGGATTCCCATTGCATCCCTGCCAACCCAGCCAGAGTGGGACATTGCAGGACTCCAGCTCTTTGTTACCCCGAGGCTGCCACACAATCACCCAAACAAGCCAGGGCTGACCCTTGACCCCCCATTGCCCAAATGTTGCCTCTTTCACATGTGGCACCACAATGTGTCACTTTGCTAAGCAGGAAGGCACAAGCACGTGGAGCACAAACACCAGCAGATGGATCGGTGCCCCGCAACCTGGAAGCTCCCCTCCTAGCCTGTTAGCACCCTGACTTTGACATGCTTCACAGTTCCAGCTCTCTGCCTAGGTGTAGACCCTTAACTTTCATCCCCATCCTATACTCTGGGTGACAATGTCACACACGCTGCGGATGCAGAACACATCCTAGCTCAACCCTCTCAGGGTGAACTGAGCATGGGCAATCTCTGCTGTCACACCCAGAGAGGGATACAGGCCGTGAGGGGTTCAATGCTATTACTGTGCTCAGAGTTGCGGTGGAGTGGGGGGGGCGGGGTTGTTGGGGGAAAGGGTGACGGCTGCATTAAGTGACCTCAGCCAACATGGTACTCACCCTTCCCGAGCGCAGGAGATCATTGAACCTTTTGCGGCACTGGACCCATGTGCGCTGCACCACAGCTTGGGAGCAAACACTCTCGAGCACCTCCTCCCACTCACGTTTGGTCAGGTGGGGGGGCCTCCGCCTCCCATCCCTCAGAAGAAGGACATCCCACCGCGCTGCCACCTCCCCCAGGAGGGCAGTTAGGCACTCGTCAGAGAAACGAGGGGCACACTGCTCCAATGGCCCACCCTCCAGCCTAGCCTGCCCCGATGGCCTACCCTGCGACCTGGCCTGCCCCGATGGCCTACCCTTCGGCCTGACCTGCTCTGCTGGCCTACCCTCTGGCCTGGCCTGCCCCGCTGGCCTACCCTCTGGCCTGGCCTGCCCCGAAGGCCTACCCTCTGGCCTGGCCTGCCCTGAAGGCCTACCCTCCGGACTTGTGTCATCTCCATTACCCCTCTGCTGAGCCCTTCTCCCAGCCATTGCGAGCAGCCTTTCCAAGGCTGCCAGGCCTTCATTTAAACAGGCCGTCGGGTCACCATTGGACCTGTGGTCTGAATGTGCCCACTGCCGCCCGCCCACCCCCTCTATGCACGGGAGTTGTGAACTACGCTGTGCAGGCTTTAATTGGCCCGCCCGTGTAAAATGGCGGCGCGGACCTGATCACGGGCAGCAATCGGGTCCGCGCCCACCCGCCCGCGCATGGCCCGCCCGACATGGGGATAATTCTCCCCATAGAGATTGAAAGCAAGCAATTTATTCATTATAAAACACCCATTCAGCCTAAACTGGAGTATTGTGTCCAACTCTGGGCACTGCGCTTTAGGAAGGGTGTGAAGCCTATGATTCTAGACTAAGGGGCTGGAGGAGGTATGTGGATGTGAATTTGTATCTTTTATTTTGCGATTAAAGGATTTGCGACAAATAACCAACAACATCAACATCATTCAGCACAGGGAAGGGCTTAATTTTACAGAGGAACAGCAGTGTCACTTTGAAATGTTACCAAAGAACGAGGTGCATTCCTCCTAACTGTGGATGTGAAGTAGTATTACTTAATGTCAATTATCCTACAAGCCCTGGATTTCTAACTGTGTCTGAGGCAGTTAGTGTTACACTCTCATGAAAGAATAAGTATTGATTAAATTCAGACCACATCATCTATCATTGTGAAAATGATTGGGACCTCTGCATGGCCTCAAAACCCCTTTTCCCAGCAGTGATAGATGGGATATGTGGGCTAGCTGATTGATTTTTCTGCTGTCCTTCCCTCTAATTTATCACAGTGCGCAAAAGCTGCATTTTACAGATAATTAAATATATTTTCTCAAAGATTGAAAAGATTGGCATTAAGCATTCAATGTGCCGTTTCTGTATCACAGCAGATAGCAAAGCAGTAAATCACTCAAATATATCCTGCAAGGGCCTTGACTGGTTTAAATATTCTGTGACTGGGTAATTTTAAGCTTTTGCACGTAAAGCTAAAAGTTTAAAAGGCAAGAGTTTTCCTTTTCCAAATGAAAGAATGTCCTCTTGAGGTAAAAGAAATATGTTAAACCTTCCTACGCCTCTAGCATTAAGAAATGATTTACAGATTATATGCCCCACATGATATTTCCTCCATTTTGTTCCCTGGGTCACCCATTCCCCAAATGTCTGTCTCGTTTAAGCCTTATCCAGTTTAGTACAGCGCATACATCTGCCACGTTCTAACGCTGGAAAGAATTTTTTTGGAGAAATGGTTCATAGCTTCATACACAGCCTTCTGCACAAACACACACACTTGCAACAGAATAAAAGCAAAGTACTGCAGATGCTGGAGATCTGAAATAAAAATAGTAAGTGCTGGACAAACTCAGCACGCCTGGCAGCATCTGTGGAGAGATCCAATGGAATGACTTGCATTGACTTTCAATGGAAGTCTGGGAAACACGTGCCATTTAGACATTTTGTTGACAATGGCCGGGATTTTCAGGCCCCATCGCGGGTGGGACCCGCTGCAGGTGAGGCGGCCCTCCAGCCAGAAGCCCATTGACTTGCTGGGGGTCCAGAAGACCCCGCCCAATGTTTTCCATACTTGACATCTCTTCAGCGTACAAGTGACTGCCCAGAATGCTGACCAAAGGACCCCACGAGCTTAGCAGTGAGGCCAATGCCTATGCAGATTGCCTGCAAGTGGCCCGACAGCTAAATCGGTCCATTTGAAACCTGAACTTAAATGGGATGTCTCCCCTTTCTGGTTCTTTTGGCAATTACTTTAAATTGTATCCTCTGGCTACTGAACCTTCTGCCAGTGGAAATTACTTCTCTCTATGTTTTTTTTTCTTTTTTGTTATTCATTCATAGGATGTGGGTGTCACTGGCTAGGCCAGCATTTATTGCCCATCCCTAATTTCCCTTGAGAAGGTGGTGATGAGCTGCCTTCTTGAATCGCTGCAGGCTACATGGTGTAGGTACACCCACAGTGCTATTAGGAAGGGAGTCCCAGGATTTTGGCCCAGCGACAGTAAAGGAACTGCGATATATTTCCAAGTCAGGGTGGTTTGGAGGAGAAATTCCAGGTGGTGGTGTTTTCATGCGTCTGCTGCCCTTGTCCTTCTAGATGGTATAGGTCGTGGGTTTGGAAGGTGCTGTCTAAGGAGCCTTGGTGAGTTGCTGCAGTGCATCTTGTAGATGGTACACACTACTGCCACTGTGCATTAGTGGTAGAGGGAGTGAATGTTTGTGGATGGGGTGCCAATCAAGCGGGCTGATTTGTCCTGGATGGTGTTGAGCTTCTTGAGTGTTATTGAAGCTGCACTCATCCAGGCAAGTGGAGAATATTCCATCACACTCCTGACTTGTGCCTTGTAGATGATGGACAGGTTATGGGGAGTCAGGAGGTGAGTTACTCTTCGCAGGATTTGTAGCCTCTGACCTGCCCCTGTAGCTACAGTGTTTATATGGCTAGTCCAGTTCAGTTTCTGGTCAATGGTAGCCACCAGGATATTGATAGTGGGGGATTCAGCGATGGTAATGTCATTGAATGTCAAAGGACGAAAGTTAGATTCTCTTATATTCTACCAAAACCCCTTGTAATTTTGAAAACCTTTATTAAATCTTCCCTTAACCTTGTGTGTTCTAAGGAGAACAATCTCAGCCTGTCTCATCTCTCCACAAAGCGTGTACATAATTATGGATGACTCCTGTCACCGTTGTCAAAACAATTCCAAGGCTGTTTTATTTGGGAACGGCAAGAATCTCAAGAGGTCTGTAACAGGTGATTATGAAAAGCAGACATAAAATTGAAAATGACAGATACAACCCTTCTACACATTTGCATCTAACTATCTTGCTACCTCTGTCAGATCACAGACATGGTGGAAATGTTACATCTGTTCTAATAGGCACCGGGAGAATTGAAACATTTCCCCCACTTTCATCTGTTTCTATTGTTCAACAAGGTCCTCAGGAAAGATCAGCTTCACAATTCAGCAACATTTGCCTCCCCACCACCTCAGCTGGTAATGTGCCAGGTAATGGGCAAGTTTTTTTGAATTGTCCTGGAGTCTGTGGGAAATGAAGGTTTATCTGCAGGATGCAGTTGCAAGCAAGTCCAGGAGAAAACATTGGAGGTGTACTAAACAAAGCTGTGTTTAACTTTCCATTTTATTTTATGTATCCGCTGTGAAAAGATCGGGGATAGGGTATAAGGGCTGTTTCACTAACAGACCTGACTCATCCAGTTGGATGGTAATGAGTTTCCAATTGGCATCTGAAGGATGAAGCAATAGGATTGGGGGGCGGTGGGGTTGGGTGGGTTGTGGGGGGGGGGGGGGGGGAGGGGCAGTTTAATGCAGGAGGTCATGTGATATGATGAAACCTCCAGGAAAACACCAATCCACAGTTGGAAAATGCTACCTTTGGTCCTGATTCAGTCTGCACTCCAGCGCAGTGCTGAGGTGGTGCTGCACCGGCGGTGGTGCCGTCTTTAAGATGAGACGTTAAGCTGAGGCCCTCCCCCCGCTCCCTCTGCTGCCCTCTCAGTTGGATGTAAATGATTCCAGGGCAGTATTTTGAATAAGAGCGGAGGCATTCTGTCCAGTATCCTGGGCTATTATACATCTCTCCATCAACGCTACTCAAAAACAGGTCATCGTCATATTGATGCTTGTGGGACCTTGCTGTGCGCAAATTGGCTGCTGTGTTTCCCTCCATCACAACCGTAGCTACACTTCGAAAGTCCTTCAATGTTTGTAAAGTGATTTGAGATGTCTCACAGGGATGAAATGTGCTAAATAAACACAAAGCCCCAGATAGTCACCACAATGGAGGTGTCATAGTGAAAACCCTGCAAATGGCCAAATGTCTCAGTCCTGACTCTGAACGTGGCATTTGCCATCATCGTGAGGGTGGGACAGGAGTTGGGCTGGGGTTCGTGCATGCAGGATCTGCAGAGGTAGCTGGCCATTTAAATCACCAGCTGCCTCCACTGAAGTAGGACTTTGGAGTGTGGGATCTGGAGAGTGCAGATTAGATCAGGTAAAAGCAAGTCTGAACCTGGTGGGTTTGTTTGGATAGCCAGGGTAATCCTTTGGTGATGTAAGGTACCCCTATGAACAGGGTCCTGGGACATCTTCAGGAGAGGTAAGGCTCCCTTTTGGATTGTTAAAAGTGAACATGATTATGCACTTTTTACGCACAAACTCATTGGAACTGCCAGGCTGTCAAAGAACTGTCAAAGCTGTTAAACCTGTCCAAGAAGTGTCAAAGCTGTCAAAGGACTGTTCAAGGATACAAGGTGAGTTGTCCATGGAGTGGGTAAGGGAAAGGGTGATGTGTGGGGAGCATGGGTTGACATAAATTGGCACTAAGTTGGCATAGGGGCTATAAATGGCCATGGGGATGCGGGGGCATAGAGGGTATGATGGGCCATGGGGATAGGTGGGTAGAGGGGCATAGGTTGGCATGAATGAGTGATAGGGAGTGTGTGGGGGGTTGAGGTTGGGTGTGGGGCGAGGGCTGGAGTGATGTTCTTTGTTTTATTATTTTTTTATTTATTTAAACACAGTGCAGCACAGAGGCAGGCCTTGTAACCAATCCACCTCTGCACCCGACAGCCTTTGCATTTGTTCTGGGGGTGCCCGCCCTGAATAATTTCTCAGCCCGCCCTGACTGAAAATCCAATCTGTGGGTGGCCATTCTGAATAACCGCGTTCACTGAGCTGGGAAATCTTCCGACTGCGAGTCTGACCCCGGGGTGAAAATCTGAGCCAAACTCTTTGATCTTTGGCCTACGTTCGAAGGGGAATGACCTGGCTCATGTCACTTAGAGTGGGTGGTTTGTAGGAACAATCATGCGCACGATCAAAACACTCCTTTGCTGCCATTGTAGTAAACCCTCATTGTAAGGCTAGCCCACAGGACTCAGCACCCCCCTGCTGCTGAATCGTCCACCCACATCAGCGTGATTGCATGCCAATGTGTTTCACAACAGCATATATAAAGTGTGCACTTGGTGGGCTGCACCTTGAGGGGAACTCGGAGGTGAGTGCACAGCAACATTGGACAGTGCTCGCCAGGGTCGCCTGTTGGATTTCAAGGTTGAGGTGCGTGATGGGGGAATCAGAGGGGCAAGGGCTGCCCAATGGTTGAGGCGACTTTGATGGGGGAACAAAGGCAGCCCTATGTTTGAAGATAGTGCACAAGCACGTGCAGGGTTGGGCGGGGTGGGCGAGGGAAGCGGCCACGCATTAGGGAAACCCTGTGTAAAGTGACCATTCCTCTGCAGCTGAGACAGTTCAGGCGCAGCCACATTAATAATATTGGAGTCGGGGTCTCTGGCTTATCTACCCATTGAAGCAACACAGGCATGAAAGTGCCACCAAGTGCTCCAGAGCTTTTCACCCCTTGGCACAGACAGCAAACTAATGAGCATTTTAGTGGACTGCAGAACAGTTGGACGACTGGGCACGTTGTACAATCTCCTTGCTAAAGTTGGCCATGGAGCAGTCACTGGTGGAGGTGCTCACAGCCCTTGGCAATGTTATCATCCCGGTTTGGACCAGTCTCCCCCATGGTTCAAGCTAACAGTGCAGCCTTGCAGTGTGGGTTAGGAGAATGCCTGTGCCTGAGCTGAGAGCACAGCATGCAGTCCAATGTGCAAAGCTGCTGCCAATCGGTCAGGGTGGAGTGGGGCGGAGGTGGGTGGGGTTTCAGGCAGCCATGCAGCGCACTAAACTCTGGCTATCCAAGTGGTGGCCAGCACTCTCCAGGATGTGTTAAGGGGCCTTCAGACTTAACCAAGAAAGGTTTTTAGTACAACCAAGCTGACCCATGTGTCCTCTCTTTCATCCTGCAGGAGGAGAACATCAGGATCATGGAGCCTGGTGAACTAGCTGTATGCCTGATGGCCACAGAGAGCGAAGACGACAGAGGAGAGAGCGACTGAGGCTCCTGGCTGCGCAAAGGCAGAAGCAGCAACCTCAGGAAGAAGGAGCATCTGGGGCTCCTGCACATGTCACCCAAGGGCCACAGGGAGCCATTGCTGGTTGGTGCCTAGCTAAACCCAGGGTCGATAGATGCCATCTTTCATTCCCGCAGATGACTGAAAACCATTGTCGCCGAAGACAGCGTATGTCTAGGGAACTGGTCGGTCCCATCTGCCACCTGCTGCAGGATTTGGCGCCACATGGACATGAAGGGCATCCACTGCCAGGGGCTGTGAAAGTAACAGCAGTGCTCAACTTCCATGTCAGTGACTCCTTTCAGGGCTCCACTGGTGACCTCTGTGGATATCACAAGCCTCCACCCACAAATGCACCCATGAGGTCACGAATGCCATCTTTGCGAGGGTACACAACTTTGTGCATTTCACCTAGGACCAGGAGAACTTTCCTACAGGTGCAGGGTCCATTGACTACGCTCATGTGGTGCTCAGGTCTCTGTCACAACAAGGGGTCAACTATGTCAACTGCAAGGGATTCAATCCGCTGAATGTGCAGCTGGTGTGCGACCACCACAAACACATCCTGCAGGTCTGTGCATGGTTTCCAGGGTGTGTGCACGACTCTTACATTTTCAGTCGGTCACAGATCCCTGGCTTCTTCCAGAATCCACAGAGGCTCCTCGGGGACAAGGACAAGCACGTGACTGATGACACCCGTGCGGCAGCCTCAGGCTGCAGCAGAGCGACGGTGTAACGAGGCTCATGCTGCAACTCGCAACTGGGTGGAGCAAACCATTGGGATGCTGAAGATGAGGTTCCGGTACCTGGACCGGTCTGGTGGAGCCCTACAATACAGTCCACAGAGGGTGACACGCATCATCGTCGTCGTCTGCTGCGCCATTTACAACCTGGCGCTGCAGCGGGTAGAGGAGCTGGCTGAGAAGGAGATGGAGGAGCTGAAGGTCTCCTCCAATGAGGAGGACATCGACAGTGATGAGGGTGAGGAGATCCTCGAAGGCAGCGATGACGGGGATGAGGCCCTCGCACTGGCCAGACGAGGCAGGCGCACTCGGGAGGCCCTCATGGCTGCTAGATTTGTGGAGGATGATGACGACATGCAGTGAAGAGACCCGATAGATCCTCACATTGCATCTGTGAATGTTTGACTCCAGTCTGGCATATAGCAGTGCACGTAGGTTCCGTGATAATGTTCCTGTCATGGAGACATGGTGGAGGCCCTAATAGTCGCTGATCGCAGGAGGATGATAGCGACATGCAGTGAGGACACTCCATAGATCTTCACATAGCCTTTGAGAATGTCTGACCCCTATCTGGCTGAGGGCAGCCCGCTTGCGCTCCGTGATCAGGGTCAAATTGTAGAGATGCGGCCACAAAACTGCAAAGCATCTGATCCTTTGTCCGCCTTCAGCACCTGAGCACTGGTCACAGATGCTGAAGAGATGGGGGCCAGCCCCACCTTAAAGATGCTGAGAGCACACAGAGAGAATGATGGGACTCAGTGATGCCTGCCCACTATGTTCTCGCAGCAATGATCAGTACTGCCGAGGTGCAGGCATCAGTAATGTGTCCAGTGAGTGTGAGGCAAGACTATCACTTTGGTCTGAAGGCTGGACAAAGCACAGGGAACAGGCCCTGGACTGAGACACCTGCCTTTATCTTATACAGAAAGATTTCACATCTGATTGACACGAACACTGCCCGTCAGAACAAGGAGCCATAGGCAGGGAGACATTCTTGGGAGTTTATTAACAATAGTGAATATTATGTATGAGTGATTAACACCCGTGCCCAGGATGTGCAACTACATCTTCTTAACTTTCCTAACCCTGCCGCTACGTCTTGATGCTTCCCAGACATCCACAGTTGAGGTGGAGGCAGCTGCTGACTGCTACGTCCTGTCTGTGATGGCCTTGGCCGGCGTCCTCTGGAGGGCTGAGACCTTGAAGGCCCCGGCCCGCTTTTGGGGTCCTGCTGTGTGGCAGTGGCACCCTCCTCGGCCTGTGGAGCTGGAGCTGCTGAGGAATAGGGGATTCAGATGGGCTGGACAATCCCGGACTCCCATTGTTGGATGGCCCCAGGGGGCATACCTGCTGATCCTGCTCCCTATGGGTGCCCAAGGACCCCTGCCTAAGTCCTTGAGGAGAAGGGATAGCTAGAGTGTGATCGGGCTGCTCCACACCCCTCTTGTGTACACACTGTTGGAGGCCAACTATGCCTATGGAGGACAACTATGAATGGAGTTCAGCCCATGTAGCAGTGCAGGAGCGACGTCCTGGACCAAGGTCTTCATGGCGGCCGCCATCCTGCCAGTATTGACCTCGGTGCATTGCAATGCTGACGTTGTCACCTCAGTCTGAAGATGGACGGACTCCTCCATCATATCCTGCAATCTGAGGAGTACAGCAGACATCCCTTTCTGACACTCCCGAGCTTGCCTTTGCAGCTCCAGCGACTGTGACATGACTGACTCCAGAGGCTCGTCATCTGATTCGGACTCAGAAAATTTCTGGCCTCCAGCAGTCCTCCGAGTGCCGGGACCTGGGAAGTCCCTGCCGCCACCTGCTGTGGATCAGACAGTGCGATGTGCTCACCAGATTGTGATCCCGAGGCTACTCTAAAGCTAAGTCCCACCGAGGTGTGTGTCTCTGCACTGGTGGAGGGTGTGGGTGACGCTGTGATGGGACATCAGGGAGGTTGCCTCCAGATTCCTCTTCAGAGGTTTGTTCGGGGCTTGATTGGAAGCCCTGGGTTGTGGACTCTGTCGGCTGTTTGGCAGATGTGCCTGCGAAAGCAAGGAGAGATAATTAGTGCATGGCAGTGGCCTGTGAAACAGGACACATCACTCACAGCATGGTCGTCTGATGGATGTGGCACTGCTGGATCCTCACTTGTTAGAGCAACACCGACCTCGCCGTCAGCACAGGACCAGATCCTCACCGGCCAGCTGGATGGCTCTGTTTTCAAAATCCTTGGTGAGGACCTTGATTTCAGGCATTCCGCCACCAGTCTGCGACCTCTCCCTCATGTGTGCCAGCTTGTCCTACACGTATAGAAGTGGAGAGAGTGTAAGCTGGGTGCCTGCCAGGCCAGATGATAAGTATGCTTGACATGTGTGGGTGGTGAATGGTCCCATGGACGGGATGAGGACAATGACGGTGAGTGTGAGAGAGTGAATGGTGATGTCCCTTGAACTGGCAGCGAGTGAGGGCCCTGCGGATGTGTGATGGATTTGTGAGTGTGAGGTGAGAGTGATGAGAAGAGTGACTTACCCTGGCGGAATGGAGGAGATCATTCATCTTCTTGTGGCACTGGGTGGTTGTCCTTTTTTGCAGGGTGTTGGCACTGACCACCACTGCCACCGCCTCCCAAGCTGGATTAGTGAGGTTGCTGCCCATCCTACAGCCAGAGCGGGAGTAGAGGACATCATGGTGAGCCTCCACTGCATCCAAAAGGCACTCAAGGGACGCGTCATTGAACCTGGGGGCTGCAGCCTTTTTGCCTTTCAGGGCCATGTGTTCCTTGCAGCAGCCGTGGACTGGAAGCCCTGAGAGGTGTGCGCACGGCTGCACTTTAGAATGGTGCCCAGCTTGATGAAGTGGCGAGGTGATGGTGTGGTGGGCGAATGAGAGCCCGGCCACCGTGGAAACTGTGTGTTTCCTGGGGATGCATAACTAATGCGGCGGGTTTGGGACAATACGGGGTGAAAGGCCACCATTGTGGCCGGCTGGGGGAGGAGGGGGGTGCAAAACATCATTTCATGCCCACTACCGTAATTAGTGCAAATCTGGGACGATTCCACCCAATGTGTGGAATGGGTGGCTCAGCGGCCTGCACAGAGAATGCAGCTTATTAATGTGGGACATGTTCAGATCCCATATGACCAGTGAGATCAAGAGGTGTCTGACCCTCTGCAATGTGTGTCGATGAGGTTTTTCATAAAAAGCTGTATTACAGCTCAGAGAATTGCTGAATAGATAGTTCTAACATTCACTGCTGGTGCTGTACCACAAGCTCAGATACACAGAGCTCAATGGCCACTTTGCAACTGATGTTTAGGTCCACCGAAGGGGAATTTCACTTCTCGATGATTGTGTAAATTGTGCAGAATACAATTTAGATACCTGTAGAATCATAGAAAGGTTATAGCAGAGAAAGGGCATTTGGCCCTTTGAATCCATGTTGGCTCTCTGCAAGAGCAGTTTAACCAGTCCAACTCCCTTGCCCTTTCCCCATGACCCTTCAGTTTTTCTCTCTTTAGGTGCCTATACAATCCCCTTTTGAAAGCCATGATTGAATCTCCCCTGAACCATGCTCCCAGGCAATGCATTCCAGACCCTAACCTTTCACTGCACGAGAAAAAGGTTTTCCTGAAGTCACCTTTAGTTCTTTTGCCGATCAGCTTGTGCCCTCTGGTTCTAGGTCCTTCTGCCAATGGAAACACTTGCTCCTTAGCTACCCTGTCTAGACCCCTTATGATTTTGAACACCTCTATTATATCTCATCTCAATCTCTCTTCTCTAAGGAAAGAAATCCCAGCTTCTTCTTTCTATTCATGTTACAGTAATCCCTTATTCCTGGAAGCATTCTCATAAATCTTTTTTGCATCTTCTCTAAAACTTTCACAACCTTCCGAAAGTGTGGTGTCCAGAACTGAGGGCAATACTCCACTTGAAGCACAACCCATTATATAGAAGAACATAAGAAATAGGAACAGGAGTAGGCCATTCAGCCCTTCAAACCTGTTCCGCCATTCAATGAGATCATAGCTGGTCTTCTACTTCAATACCATTTCCCCGCACTATCCCCGTATCCTTTGATGTTTCTAATATGTAGAAATCTATCGATCTCAGTTGTGAACATGCTCAATGACTGAGCCTCCACAGCCCTCTGGGGCAGAGAATTCCAAAAATTCACCACCTTTTGAGTGAAGAAATTCCTCCTAATCTCAGTCCTAAATGGCTTGCCCCTTATTCTGAGACTGTGTCCCCTGGTTCTAGACCCCCAGCCAGGGGAACCATCCTTCCTGCATCTACCCTGTTAAGTCCTGTAAGAATTTTGTCTGTCTGAATGAGATATATTCTATATGTATATATATTTATCCAATTCCTGAAGACAAAGAAAATGAAATTTTGGAAAGATGTATAATGGTGTCTGATTTGATTTCCCAAAGTCAATGTTACCCCCGTTTGGTTTTAGTGATTACAAAGATCTAGGACACATTTCTGCCAATCAGGATCAATCCAATTCCTCCCCCTGGTGTTTGTTTAGTGGAGTTGGGGATGTGGCCAGGAGACAGCAGCGGAGGTACTTGGAGAACAGAATTGGAATGTCCTGGGGTATTGATTAATTCCTCTTTCTGCTTCCTGCTCTCTGCGCTGACCTTCTCCTGTTCCAGGGAATGGAATGAAGGTGGGAGCTCCAGCACAGCTTTTGCTAGACTGAGATTGTTTTGCCCTGTGCAGCAAACTGGTAGGACTGAGGGTTGGGTGTTAGCAAGAAGGGGGAAGAAGTGGAGAAAGGTGGCAGCATGAATTGAGGGGGGAAGGGGCAAAAGGGTGAACTGGGGTGGAGTGAGGGATAGGTGAGGAAGGCAGAGATGGAAACCAGCATGAACGGGGAGGCAGGGGGAACAGTTTGCAATATTTTTAAAAATTTAATTCAATTCAACTCAAATATTATTGTCCATGTGGAAATTCATTACTGCTTGTTCATTAAAAGTTATGTATAAATGAATAATTACTAATGAAAAAGAAAAATTACATCACAAAAACCTGACTCTGATTAAATATGTTAAAAACTATTTTGCAGTGCATTTAAACTAATCAATGAGGCAATAAAGCCATAAAAATCACGTAAATAAAATTGATGTTCCTTAAGATTTCTGAAACATCCTTAGAACTGAAGCCCCCTTACCATATATCATTACAGCACTTACCCTATTCGCCTCACCAAAATTCATAAAGATCATGTGTTAATTGAAGCTATAGTCTTTCCTACTGCCTATCAGGAGACTCCGACCAATGAGCCCAAAGTGCAGGTAATCAGGGGATGTGGCTTTCTAGTTGAGGACCTGGTTTAAACATGTAGCTTCTGCAAAGCTCTCCGTGATAATGTTATCTGTTTCAAATAGAAACCTGTCCGGTATGTCAAGCCATTACATTTGGTGATGAGGGTAAAATAGCTCTGACAAAGCACCTCGTCTTGTGAATATCAGATCTTAAGATAAAAGAAAAGTTTACTCACCAGTCATGCTGCTCTAGGCAGAATCGATCCTTACGATGCGACTATGGAAGACTGGAGCCAGTACGTCTTGGTTTTTATTACATGCCGAATGAAATTACCGTGGAGGAGAAGCAGAAAATAATCCTTTTGAGTGTATGTGGCAGCAAGACATACAATCTCATCCACAGCCTGACGGCCCTGAACGCGCCCAATTCTAAGTCCTTTAATGAATTGGTGGACCTCGTGAAAACACATTACCAGCTGAAGCCATCCATAATAATGCAGAGGTTTAAGTTTAACTCCAGAGTAAGGGCATCAGGACAGTCCATCGCAACCTATATAGTGAAGCTGAAACAGTTGTCTGAGCACTGCAACTTTGGAGATCAATGATATGTTGCGGGACCGATTAGTTTGTGGAGTTCACGACGATGTTATTCAGCACCGTTTACTTGCAGAAGTCAACATCGATTTGAAGTGCGCAATGGAAATAGTACTCGCCATGGAAAGTGCTGCAAGAGACTCACAGGCTTTACGGAACATACAATATGGTGCTGTACTTCATGTGGGGCGGGAACCTACCACTGGGCGTGGCGCGAAAACCAGAGACACTGCAGCAAAGCGAGAGACAATCTCTGCTATTAGAAAAATAAAAAGGCCTAGTGGAAGCATTTCAGCAGCGACTCCAAGGTTAATCTGTTACAGATGTGGGGGTAACCACGTACCAGACACCTGCCGATTCAAGGAGGCAGAATGCCATTACCGCCATAAGAAAGGTCACATAATAAAGCAATGCAGGGCGAAATCAAAACAGCCCATAAGGCAGCAGGTCAAAATGTTTGAAGTGAATAATCTAACAGAGCCTGAAGCCGCCGATACCGACATCGACATCTATTTCCTGTACAATGTCACTGTGGTAAAAACTGAACCTATTACTGTCACAATCCAAGCGAATGGAAAGCCACTAATAATGAAAGTAGATACAAGAGCCTCAGCCACAGTGGTGGGGGAGCACATATTTAAATACCTAAAAGAAGGTACCCAGCCACCGAACCTGGAGCAAACAATGGCTCAATTGAAGACATACACAGGAGAGTCCGTACATGTAAAGGGCATCCCCACAGTACCTGTGTCCTATAGGCAACAGACAGCCCAGCTTCCAGTGATCATAGTGACAGGTGAAGGACCTAGTCTTCTGGGCCGAGACTGGTTACAAAAAATTAAGCTCAATTGGACTGAAATATTTCACCTGAAAACAAGAGGAGCTCCTAAACTGTTAAGGAAATACGGCAGTGTGTATCGTGATGAATTAGGGAAGTTAAAAGGCTTGCAAGGAAAAATATATGTGGATCCTCAGGTGACATTACATTTCTTTAAGGCCAGACCTGTGCCTTATGCATTGAAGGAGAAACTGGATGCAGAACTGTGCCAGCTGGAAAAGCTGGGCATCATCCAACTTGTCCAATTTTCAGATTGGGGAGCACCCTTAGTCCCAGTGGTGAAACCTGACCAAACCATGCGCATTTGTGGGGACCATAAATTGACCGTGAACAAGGCAGCTAAATTAGATAAATATCCTATCCCAAGGATAGACAACTTATATGCAAAGCTAGCTGGAGGCAAATCCTATACCAAACTGGAATTGAGCCATGCTTACCAACAGCTAGAACTAGATAGCATGTCTAGAGGATATGTGACAATGAACACACACAAGAGCCTTTATCAACATACTCACCCACCCTTTGGAGTATCGTCTGCAGGTGCAATCATCCAAAGGACAATGGAGGGTCTTTTGCAAGGACTTCCCCAAATAGTAATACACCTGGATGATGTTCTGATCACGGGCTCAACTGAAGCCGAACACTTGGCCATCCTGGAAGAGGTGTGAAGAAAATTCATGGAAGCTGGTGTATGATTAAAGAAAGAGAAATGTGCATTCCAAGCACCAGAAGTTACTTACCTGGGTCACCGGGTGGATGCCATGGGGTTGCATCCAGTAGAAGAGAAAGTTAGGGCAATCAAAGAGGCGCTCTCTCCACCCAATGTAACTGAACTCAAGCCTTTTCTGGGCATGATTAATTATCATAGCCGATTCTTGCCAAACTTGCCAACAGTGATAGCATCATTATACTTGTTATTAAAAAATAATCATCGTTGGTCATGGAATTCACGACAAGAGGAAGCCTTTGTGAAAGCTAAGAAGCCATTACATTCATTGTGTTTACTGGTGCATTACGACCCATCAACAGAATTGGTATTAGCATGTGTAGCATTTCCTTATGGTGTGGGAGCTGTGTTATCACATAGGATGGAAGATGGATCCGAAAGGCCAATTGGCTATGTCTCCAGAACCCTCTCTGCAGCCGAGAAGGGTTATTCACAACTAGAAAAGGAAGGTTTATCGGTGATATTCGGAGTGAAGAAATACCACCAATACCTGCATGGGTGACATTTCACTATTGTGTCGGACCATAAACCATGATGGGTTTATTCAGTGAGGATAAAGCCATTCGCCGCTAGCATCAGCAAGAATACAACATTGGGCTTTGACATCTGCATATGAGTATACCTTTATGTGCTGTCCTGGCTTGCATATTGCAAATGCGGACGCACTCCGTCATCTCCTGTTACCAGGTAGCATTGTACATGCCCCAGTGTCACAAGAAGCTGTGCTTGTACTGAATTCCTTGGATTCTTCACCTGTGTGTGCAAAGCAAATTAGGAATTGGATGAACAGAGATCCAGTTTTGTCAAAAGTCCGAGATCTTGTATTGCAAGGGTTGTCAAGTTCACCAGTGTCTGAAGAGATTAGGCCATTCCATGCCCAAAAAACAGAGTTAAGTTGTCAAGATAGAATCTTGTTGTGGGGATCAAGAGTTGTCGTCCCTTTGTAAGAAAGAGAACCACTCTTGACAGAGCTTCACAGTGTACATCCAGGCATATCAAAGATGAAAATGCTTGTGTGAAGCTATGTCTGGTGGCCAGATATAAACAGTGACATTTTGAAAGCATCATCAAGCACTGTCTCCAGTGTCAGCAACAACAGAAGCTGCCTGTTTTAGCTCGACTGCATCTGTGGGAGTGGCCTGGTCAACCCTGGGTTCGACTACATACTGATTATGTAGGACCATTCTTGAGTACCATGTTTTTATTGATCGAAGATGCACATTCTAAATGGCTGGACCTTGTAGAGGGGTGGTGGTGTGTGTCAGCTTCACCTCTGACTTCTGAGCGGTCCAAATCGTTCCCACTCCCTGGGTTCTAGACCATGGATTTATTTGGGGGTTGTGACAAAGTGCAGCAGACAACTGGTTTTGGTGCAAGGAAAAAAAAACTGGGTTTATTGAAGTCACAAATGAACTTATAACATTAGGATTACACTGAGATTATACAGACCTACAAAGTACACTTAGTTAAGAATGGGGAACACACGGCATAATGAGGGAAAATCACGCTACTAATCCCCTTACCCTTGTCCCACCCCCAAAACCTAACTAAATTGAACTAGGAGAGGTCAGGGATCATGCTCACCAGCCAGGGTTCCTTGACAGTTCAAAATCCAGCCAGGTAAGCCGGTTGCAGTTTTGGGGTACGCTCTTTGTGTCCTCTGGGGCCTGCCGTCCCCACGTGGTCCTGGTCTGTGGAATCTGCGAAGGTTCTTCAGTTGGGTGGAGGGCACGGTTGTGGGTGGTCGATCTTCGTGGAGGGCTGCGATTGCGGCCTTGTTGTCTTCGGTTGAGCCTGCCACCCCGTGCCCCTCGCCGTGATGTTGCCTGCGGGCCTGCAAACCTCCAGATCTCCTTCCTCTGCTTGGCTCAGCTACCTCTCCCTGCTTAAACTCTGCTTCAACTGCTCCAAAACTGCTCACCCTCCCCCTTAGTAACTGGTGGCCCAGTTATACTGTTTTTCGAATTTTTTTATCTGAATCCAAATCAAGGTTAGTTCTTTGTCTGATTTTGGTGGGCTTCTTCAGGTGATTGTTGTCTTGTTGGTTTTAATGGGCTTGCATGATGTTTATCATTGTCTTCCTGTCCTCGTAACTAGTCTTGAACTGAAAGCCATTGTATATGTGGAGTATTGATAGGTTTGCATAAGTGCATTGATTGCTGCCTTCCTGCCTTAGTAGTTAGTAGCAATTATTTATGCAAGATTTTGATGGGCTTTAGTTTCGTGTAAGATGAAGTCTTTCTCTGGGTTGATTGTTTTAAAGGGAAGAATGCGTATTCTGTCTCCTCTCATTGTCTGGCTTCAGGCAACAATCCACACTGCACTCAACAAGCACGGGCATGTCCAGTCCCAGGCCTTCATAGGCCTAGCCTCCTGTCTGCAGGGTTCTACACTTAACTCAGCAGTTGGGTCCTCTGCCATAAAAGTCCAAAAGTCATATCCTTGTTGATGATATGAAAAATGTGGGAATTTTGAGAACCCTCAATGTGTATGAAGTCAGACCACCAACATTGAGTGTAACTATTGAAAAGCTGCGTCAATGTTTTAGGACACATGGCCTACCGGAAGGCATTGTTTCTGATAATGGTACAATCTTTACCTGTACAGAGTTTCAGAGTTTCATGAGTTTAAATGGAATCAGGTGTATTAAAACAGCACCATATCGTCCCTCATCAAATGGTTTAGTTGAGAGAGCTGTGCAAACTTTCAAATCTGGAATAAAGAGGTTATCCAAAGGCACTCTAGAAACTCGACTTTCCCGCTTTCTCTTCAATTATCATACGACACCTCATTCAACTGTGGGCTCAACACCGTCTGAATTATTGATGAAATGCCGTCTACGTACAAAGCTAAGTCTGGTGTTTCCAAACTTAGAGAGGAAGGTAGAGAAGAATCAGAATAATCAAAACATTGATATTCATTGCAAAGCTTGAATGTTCACTGTAGGAGATACAGTTTTCGTGCAGAATTTTTGAAGGGACCTTGTTGGGTTCCTGGTACAATTGTCACAGAAACTGGTCCCTTGTCCTTCCAGGTGGAAGTGGAAGACTGAATTGTTCGAAAACATGTTGATCATCTTAGGAATAAAGAGACATTCCAACAACCAATTTTCCGCCTGTGACTAACGTTGAACCATTAATCCCTGAGGTGACAGATTGACCTAGAATAGACATACCTGATGTCTCTGTAGAGATGCCAAACCCTGAAATGCCACTTTCTAATGATGTACCTGATGCTGCAGTTCCTGATCATGATGAGCCAGTGGGAGAACCTCAATTGGTAGAGCTATGCCGCTCTAACTGGATAAGGAAACCACCTCAGAAACTTAATCTTTAACCACTTGACTTGTATATATGTTATGTCGTGGGTTATTAAAATGTTCTCTTTAAATAGGAAGAGTAAAAAACTAAAGGGGGAGGAAATGTAGTAATTGAAGGTATAGTCTTTCCTGCTGCCTATGAGGGATCACGCAATTGCTCTTGGAGACTCCGACCAATGAGCCATAAGCGCGGGTTATTCAGGGGGGGGCGTGGCTTTCTAGTCGAGGACCTGGTTCAAGCATGTAGCTTCTGAAAAGCTCTCCGTAACAAAGTTATCTGTTTCTAGTTGAAACCTGTCCAGTACGTCAAGTCATTACAGACCATCACTCCCAAGGAAAGCAATGAACATGTTCCATAAAAATTCCTGGGATGTGAGTGCCCTGGCCAAGGCCAGCATTAATTGGCCCTTCTTTGGTATCCTTGGGTTGGTGATGGTAAGCCATCTCCTTGAATCACATCAGCCTGTGTGGTGAATTTAGTCACACAGTGTTAGTAAGAGAATTTCAGGCTTTTAACCCAGTGACAATAAAGGAACAGCGATACACATACAGGACACTGTGCGATTTGGAAGGGGGTTTGGAGCTAATGGTGTTACCATGTGCCTGCTGCCCTTGCCCTGGGAGGTGGAGGTCGCAGGTAAGGGAGGTGGAGCTGAAAAAATCTGCTCCCCCAACCTGTGGGAGGATAAATGTCAGCAGAACCTGAAGTGGCATCCTGTCACTAGAAAAATTGTACAGGCAAACTTCAAACAGTTCAACCATGCACTTTGCCAACAGTCAGTGCTGAAATATTTTTACAATAACTTATCATTCTTCCACAACAAAATAGGGAAAATTGTCAGAGCTTCTGCCACAATGTACCAGAGGGTAACCTGTGAAATGAGTTACAAGAAACCTGTCCCCATTGCTGTTTTGATGTAGTTGCATGGATAAGCTGAGAGTCCGTCCTTTTTGGGATTCGTCAGCTCTCATCGACCATCACCTTTTTTTGATCCTATTGGATCAGCATTTGTGAGGTTTCTAGGTTTCTGATACAGTGCAGCTTGTCGCTGATGGAGCTGAGGTTCTGCTACCTCACTTTGTGCTGCAAGCGGAGATTCTGACCCTTAGACTACACTGGGAATCCTGTCTGTGACACACAGTCTGATCCCAGAATGAAGCCAGAACATTAGGAAGAAGCTGCAGCCGTGACTGGCAGAAACAAAAAGGAAAACCTTGTGTTTATGTAGTGCCTGTCACATCCTCAGGACATCCAAAAACGCCTTCTGGCCAAGGGACTACTTTTGAAGTGTTGTCATTGTTGAAAGTAGGGCTACTAATTTGCACACAGCAAGATTCCACACATTCTAGGCAGATAATAAGCCATAGTCCCTGAAGGACTGTAGGCATCTCTATCTATTAGAGAGAAACAATTGATAATATAACTTGATAGGCACCACTCTGCATCAGGCATGGGGCAAGGCAAAGAGGTCGGTTCCAAGTCTACCTCAGTCAGAACCCACACTGTTGGCATTATTCTGAACCACATGCTAGTCAACTGAGATAACCAGCCCACACAGTAATAATCTTATTTAATTTGATATTGGCTAGACTACCAGAGACATCTACACTTATCATCTTTGAAATAGTGCCATGCGAATTGATATCCACCTGTGAGGGCAGACAGGGATATGGTTTAATGTCCCAACTCAAAGGTGGCATCTCCAACAGTGCAGCACACCCTCACTGCTGCACTGAAATGACAGCGTAGATTTTGTGCTCAAGTCTCTGGAATGGGACTTGAACATACAACCTTCTGAACTCAGCCATGGTTGTTACATAAATGCAGCTAACTGAATGCAGAAGTGGAGCTAACCCAGGACACTGGACAGTGAAAGGAACCACTAAGAAGCTCTGAGAGAATGTACCAGTTTTTCTTTCTCCCTCATACCCTTGGCATGGGATCTGCCACTGAACAAATTGTTCACCACTGTTCTTCCATATCAACATCCGTGAGGCCTGTTAATGTACAAAATAAAATGTAAAGGAGCCCGTTTCTTGTAATAAGTCATGTCCAGTTTACATCCCGACAGTCTCTCTCAAATGCATTTGCTTTTCCTGAGGTGAGTTATGACAGGACAAGCTAACCGCTAGAAAACATTTTCCCTCACCTTGAAAGATTACAGAGCAGAATTTAGGATATTAATCTAACATTTACAAACTGCTTGTCTCAGCTCTAAATAAAACCAGCTGGAAAAGCAACGCAGGTCTGTTAACATCAGCAAAGAGTAGACAGGGTAAAGCTTGTCAGAAGAAAGATACACCCGCAAAAATTAACCTGTACGTTTCCTTTGCAAATCTGCTGCATATTTCCAATGTCTTCAGTTCTTATTTCAGATGTGGAGGTGATAGAGTGGTGGTATTGTCACTCAATTAGTATTCCAGAGACCCAGGGTAATGCTCCAGGGACCCAGATTTGAATCCCACCATGGCAGACGGTGAAATTTGAATTCAATAAAAATCTGGAATTAAAAGTCTAATGATGATCACAAAATTGTTGTTTAAAAACCCATCTGGTTCTCTAGTAACCTTTAGAGAGGGAAATCTGTCCTTACCTGATGTGCAGGCCTATGTGTGACTCCAGACCTACAGCAATGAGGCTGACTCTTAAATGCCTGGAACCTACACCACATGGACTGCAGTAGCTCACCACCACCTTCTCGATTAGGGATGGGCAATGATTTCCGGCCTAGCTGTGACTCCCACATCCCATGAATGAATTTAAAAAACAGGAAACGAAAGCATTAAATCTAAAATGAGGGCATGGATTTTAAAATGGAGGCTGCCTGTCCTCTGCCCACCCTGGCCCCATTATCCACATCCTGCTAACCCCACTTCACCCGGGCACTGCAGGAGGCTCATTAATAATGGTATAAAATTAAAGAACTGCCTACAAGTCTAGACTGAGCGTATGATTTTAAAATAGTTAGATGCTCTGCTTTAACCATCCTTCCCTCCTGATGCTGCTTCATTTTGAAGGCCAGGTCCAATTTTAACTCTGGGCAAGTGAATGCGATTTGAGTGAGTTAAAATCTCACCCTAGATTTCTGTTGACTTTCAGCATGCAATAGAAAGTACTACCTAATGGAGATGCTGGAGCTATATTCAGTTGTTGCTTTCGAAAGAAAACTGGATACATACTTGAAAAGGAACGATTAATAGGGCTATAGGAAAAGAGACGGTAACGGGGTTAATTGGATAGCTCTTTTAAAGAGCTGGCACGGGGACAATGGTGTGAATGGCCTCCTTCTGCGCTGTGAGATTCTATATGATTTCACGAATGCAATGGCAGGTTAACCAATGTATGAACGTCTTCTATTAGCAACAACTCTCAGGCAAATAGATTCAGGAAGCCAGTTATTTCAAGCCAGATAATTTTAAAATTTACAAGGAGTTACTAATGCCCTCTAACTGAACTCAACAATTTATCATGACCATAATTCCCTTGAGTTTCTCCATTTCAACTATCTCTCTCCAGGTGTTTGAGTAGCGGCTAAAAATGGACAGGCCAGGTTAAACACAGACCTATCACAGTAGGTAAGAGTATGCCCAGAGCTCTGAACCATCCATTCTTAATGGTATATTAATTATGTTGTTAAGATACACATTGAAGGGCATTGTTTAATTAAGTACTTAGAGCAATTATATAAAGAGAGACTCCATGACATATGTTGCAAGCAGCAGTCCCGCACAACCGTAGGTTACGATGGTTCACAGAATCCCACCTGTATTTTCCGCAGCCTTGAGGAGTCTGTGGTCCATGCGCACCCAAATTATAGTAAGTTGCACCCCCTGTTTAATTTTTTGAAGGAGTCACTCCTCAAGTTTTGGCCGCATTTCAGCCCCACGCTCCTGATCTTTGGCTACCCGGCGCGGAGTGGGGCAGGCAGGGAAGAGGACCTCCTTGTAACCTGCTCCTGGGCATGGCCAAGCTGGCCAGGCAGAGGGATCGACTGGCCCGACTGCCCCTTTTCCTTGGCTACGTTCACGCCCGGGTGTCCCTGGAGAGGGTGCGGGTGTTGTCCACTGATTTGCTTGAGGCCTTCCGTGACTGGTGGGCACAGTGGGGCCTGGAGTGCTTCATCAGCCCCCATAAACAACTTTTTAATTTAATTATATAAGTTCCTTTGGAGTTGTGTTTCTGTTACAGAGTCCCTTTAAGGGGCTGTCAATTTGTTCAATGAGTTAATTTGGTTAATTAATCTATTTTACTTTACTGATACCCAAAAAACGTATAACAAGAGACTTGCTAAATGAGTTTACCAAAAGAATATAAAGAGGGACTTCGCTTCAGTAATGAAGGCCATGAAACTTTCACCAATTGTTGTGAAAGCCCACCTGATTCACTAATGTCCTTTAGGAGAGGAAATCTGCCATTCTTGCCTGGTCTGGCCTACATGTGACTCCAGACCCACAGCAACGTTCCTTCTGTTGACTCTAAAAATGCCCTCTGAAATGACCTAATAAGACACTCAGTTCAAGGGCAATTAGATTTGGGCAAATACCGACCAGCAACACCCACATCACATCAAGGAATATAAAGAGAGACCGAGGCCGGAATGGTAGCAGAGTGCTAATGTTACTGAATGAGTAATCCAACGACCCGGGTAATATTCTGGCGATTTAAGTTCAAATAACACCACAGTCGGATTTAATTCTTCTGTGACTGATGGGCACCACAGGGGCTGGAGTGCATCATCAGCTCTGGAATTGACACTTTGATTTGATTTGTTAAGTTTCTGTTGAATTTTTGCCTTTTTGCTGCAGTGCCCCTTGCAGGTGCTATCACTTTTATTTGTTAATTGGTTTATTGGTTTATTGTTTTAAAAGAGTATAAAGGGAGACTGTCTGCCCCCTTAAGGGGCTGTCACCTTTGTTAATTTGCTAAATAGTTTATTTTATTGGTTTATTGGTTTCAAAACGAGTGTAAAGAGAGACTGCTGGGACACTGGGTTGGCAGGTAGGAAGCAGACATATGTAATGCTGCATTCTGTGAATAAAGGTATCTGTAAGAAAGGTATTAGTGCCTGGTTTCATACTTCACCAACTGGCTTGGGATGGATATAACACCCGTGAGCAATGTCACAGAAGACCCGCTGCAAATGTTAAAGATCAGATGATCTGGAATTCCTCTAGTCACTGTCCCCCACTGGAGCTGTCTCATTGCCTTGTCTTTTTACTGTCAGGCAAAGCGTGAATCTGGCTAGCTAATTCCCTGAATATTGCAACTGCAGCTTTAAGTCAAGGGCCCATCACTCTGATAGGACTACTCATTGTGGTGGAACAGATCTTGGGTATGCCAAAATGAGGAGACTCAGAGCCCAATTGTAGGCAAAAGATGATTTATTCAGCTCAGGATAAGCAGCTGACACCTTGGATGCAACCGGGCCCGATGTGCTGGGAGGGAACTCAAAATGATGCTGAGGAGGGAAGAAAGACCAATGCACAATCGATCCAAAGGCAAGTTTTCTTCTGCTTTTCCTTGAACAACAGGACCTCGAGCTGAAGGTAATAGATGCTCTTCGAGATCCATTAGCTCTCCCTGGTGCAGTCTTGGGGCCCAGGGAAGTCTCTACTGAGAGTTCCACTGAGATCATCAAAGAGCATAGTTGACCCATTTCAGGAGGCAGCTTAGTAATTGCCCCAGATGCATCCATGTTGTGGGGAAGGGCAGTAGAAAATTTGCCCCTCCAACTCCCCTCCCCCTCCTACCACAGAAATGTCACCGTGTTCTTTATACATGGTGCAATCCTAGCAAGACCAGTTTCTGTCCCATTTTTGAACTGTGGCACAGGTGGTGACCGCTGGGAGTGGGTAAGCTGTCCTTGCAACCAAGGTGAAGTGGAGCCAAAGGAAATCTGGAGTTGAGGCATATAGCCAATGGTATCTGGTACAGGAAGGCAAAAAAAAGATTAAGAAAAGAGAAAGATAAGAGAGTGGACAGTAAGGAGTGACAACAAACCTGGGACACAATTAACAAGGTTCACCAAAGATGGTGAGAGCAATGTTGGAGCATGTTTTAATTATCTGATGAAATCCTGGATTACATTGCAGGCTGCAATCATTGTTGGCCTTCAAAAAACACAATGGACATATCTGTTGAAATGATTAAGCTAATGAGTCTACAAACTACCTGAGATAAAGAAAAACTGATCATTTACCTTATGTCGTTTATATTTTTTTACAAATTATTTTTAGCCTGCCACAGCTTGTGAATAAAAATAACATTTCTTGTCAGTGATGTTGACAGAGGATGAGGTAATTCTCTTTTTTTTGGAATTTTGATGCTTCTGATTTTGAATGCACGGTGTTCATTGTAGCAAACTAAGAGTTGAGAACAACTCAGTGTGACAGCCATATAACTGTAAGAGGGAGATGGTGGCCTAGTGGTATTGCCACTGAGCTAGTAATCCAGAGGCCCCAGCTAATGCCCCAGGGACGTGGGTTTGAATCCCACTACAGCAGCTGGTGGAATTTAAATTCAGTCTAATAAAATCTGGAGTTACAAAACTAGTCTCAATAATGGTGATGATGAAACTAACATTGATTGTGGTTAAAACCCAGCTAGGCACTGATACCCATTTGACATCAATCCTTCCCTGGCCTGGCTGGCCTACATGTGATTCCAGGTCCACAGCAATGTGGTTGACTCTTAACTGCCCTCTGAAGTGGTTGCAGAAGCCACTCATTTCAAGGGGTAATTTGGGATGGGCAACAAATGCTAGTCTAGCCAGTGATAACCATACCCCATGAAAAAATAAAGATATTAAAGAGCCAGATCCCTAAAACAAGGTGCTTGGCAGCTTCTCTGGTGTTGAGGTGAGTTATTCATTGATCAGGTGCTACAGGTCATGTAGGGATTCATGGGAAGAATTTTCCCCACCTGCGGAGGCAGGGCCCACTCGCTGATGCAGGATGATGTTGGGTGGAACTTCCGACGTCACCCCGCGTCATTCCCATTTTCAGGTTGGCGGGCGCACAGCTGACTCAGCTGTGCCCCCACCAACAGCCTATTGAGGCCATTGAAAAACTAAATAAGGTCATTAATGGGCCTGCCCGTCCAACCTTAAGCAACCTGTTGGGTTTGGAAAAAACATGAAACCTCATCCACAGGCGGGATGAGGTTTCATGAGGGTATTTAGATTTTAATCACATCTTTCAATAAAAGTTATGGACATGTCCCAACTCATGTGACAGCGTCACATGAGGGGACATGGCAGGGAAAATTTTTAAACCTCTTTATTAAAAGTTTTAAATCGGAGCTGATCTCCATGAGGCAGCACGTAGCCTCAGGGAGATCTGTGTGCTCTTTCGCACGCATGCGCGAAAGAATGCACTCCCAGCTGAGGGAATCCCTCAGAAGCACATAGTGCTTCTGAGCGGACGTCATGCTGGGCGGGTCTTAATTGGCCCACCCACATAAAATGGTGGCGCACCCCCGATCAGGGGCACTGACCAAAGGCACGCCTGCCCGCGCCTGCACTTCCCCATGTTTATTTTATTCTTTCATGGTATGTGGACGTCTCGGTCAAGGCAAGCATTTATTTCCCTAATTGCCCTTGAACTGTGCGGCTTGCTAGGCCAGAGGACAGTTAAGAGTCAATTACATTGGTGTGGGTCTGGAGTCACATGTAGGCCAGACTGGGTAAGGATGGCAGATTTCCTTTTCTAAAGGACTTTAGTGAACCAGATGGGATTTTACCAATCAATTATAGTTTTATGGCCACCATTACCGACACTAGCTTTCAGTTCTTAATTTCATTAATTAATTTTTAAATTCCACCAGCTGCAGTGGTGGGATTTGAACCCATGCCCCAAGAGCATTAACAGAAAATGCTGGAAAAACTCAGCAGGTCTAGCAGCATCTGTGGAGAGAAAGAGAGAGTTAACGTTTTGAGTCCGTATACGGACTGGGGAGTCTGTGTGGGTCTGGAAGGGAAACTGAAAATCCACATGGAAAAATTGACATGGTGACATTTTTATGATTCCTGGCACATTTTGACATGAATTCCGTCAAATATTTTTCCAAACTCTTCCATTCCTTCCCTTTGCCCAACCTATCTTCTCCACTGAAGGTATTGCTTCATTCCACAGAGGTTGGCCCAAGAGGTATTGCCAGCCCCCTGATTGGGCTGAATGTCCATTCCTGCATGTGAGTATTGAAAGTAGAATTGTGTCAGCTAATCCCAGCATGGGCGGCCATCACAGGAGGTAGTGTTCAAGCATCAATCATGGGAACTTAAAGCAAAGACCAGCTGGTGATCACTGCCTGTAGAACAGAATCCAGTGAGAAATCAGCCATTTCATGAGAGAATAGGGAAGATCAGAGGGTGACCACTGTCCCTAAAGCCAATTATTGGAGAGTGACCATAGCCCATAGAATCAGATACTAGGGATTGCCACAATGCATGAACCCTGACACCGGAGAGTGACCATAACCCATAGGACCAGGTATTGGAAGGTAATTGTTCTGCATAAAACCAGCCCCCAGTAAAAGAGTGGGCATTTTTGTCAGAGTTGGGTGGGGGGAAGCTGGGTAGAATCCATCCAAAAGTAAATCTTCTGAATGTTCTTCCCACCTTGAAAACGACAGTGGGAGCCAGGAGTCACAGAGTAAACTAGTTTAATTTTTAACATTTTTTTCCAACCCTCCACCTTGCCCACCAAGTGCCAGTCTGTAACATGTTCTCATGTTTTACTTTCAGAAAGCACTGACCCTTGTTCTGCTATTAACACATTCTGCTGCCTGACCTTTATGCCGCTAATAATACCTGCTTTAGTCTTTAACACTATCATTACCATTCCTTTTGTCTTATATTCATGACATCTTTGTCATTTTACCTCTCCTGACCTACCAACCTATCTCTGACCTTCTATTTTGCTCCACCTGCTCCACCATTCCACCCCCAACACAACTTCCCACTGTCAACAGCATTAAACGCATTACATTCCTACCTCTCTTTAGCCCTGAAGAAGAGTCATACAGACTCAAAGTGCTAACTCTGTTTCTGTCTCTACAGATGCTGCCTGACCTGCTGAGTTTTTCCACGATTTTCAGATTTCCAGCATCCGCAGTATTTTGCTTTTATTAAACTAGCTTTAAAGTTAGGAATGGCCCGGATGTCTCAGGTATGCATCCTTCCTCAGGATTCTGAAGAAATAAAAGGCAGACTTGAAACGTCCTGTGTCTTTCCGTCACTGAGGCTGCCTGAGCCGCTGAGAGCTTCCCTGTATTTTCTGTGTCTCATTTCCCATAATTTCCACATGTGTGTATTTTGCATTTGGTTTTAAAGCTGAGTTGTTTGGGAAAATACACTATTAAAAAGACAAGAGTGGATTATAAGTTAAAGTTGCATTTGAAAGTTGTGTCAGACTAAGATCTAGGAACCATAAGAGATAGAGTGGGCTGACTGATATCATTCCATTTTTAATTTGCCTAAATAACAACAGTCACTGCACTCTAGGGTAAGTCAGTGGGTGTGATTTCTTTACTGGAATTCTCCTTTCAGCCACCATAACTACTGTGCAATATGAACTTCTTCCCTAATTATTGCTGAGGAAAGAGACATGCTGTTGAAACTTTTCATCTTCCACTCATTCAGACAGATTTGCAAGAATACCAAATCTCAAAGGGAACAACAATGATGATTGTCTACCGCAAGCCCACTTTCACTAGTCAGTATATGCACTGGGATTCCTACAGTTCCAGACACTATAAGATTGGCCTTATTGGTACTCACGTAAATAGGGCCAGAGCCATTTGCTAACCATGTAAGCTTGGTGCCAAAATAGGGCGCATCAAAGATGTCCTGTAGGATAATGTCTTCCCTGATCAGATCATCGCTTGCTGTATATCGCACAAACGCATGAATGGGCCTTTCGGTCCAGAAAAGTGCCCAGACTGCCTCAGATTACCCTGGAAAGATAAAGTGGCTCAAAAATGTGAGCAACAGCTGAAGTTTCATGCAATTTCATGCTGTTCCTATACAGTAGCAACAAAAGTAGTATTCTCCAATAACAGGTTGCTGCAGTCAAGCCAAAAAGACATTCTGCCTACTGCACAAATGAATAATGTGGTATATGAATTGCTGGTGTGTAGGCCATTTTTCCCCATGAATGGTGTATCATATCAAATAGTACGCCACTTCAGCTGTTTGCAATGGGCAAAGTACTGACTCAACCAGCCCATGCTTGCAAAACTCAGGACATAGTGCCCAACATTAGATGTGATTCCACAATCGGACAGCACTTACTAAACAACCCTGATTGTGCTAAGAATTACACTGACAACCAATTTAAGATTATCAGTTGGGCTTGCAGTGTGGCACACCTGGATGTGCTAGATGCTACATATATTCATACGCAGGGCCCTGCCCTTTGCAAACAGAAAGAACATATCCATGTATTGCACCTTTTTCAATTAAACAGAAGTTTGGGGGCAACCATTCCCTGGTTCATTCTTCATGGCAATGCCTTCAGCAATCAGAGTTGATCAGCCTGCTTTGAATTTAAGCAAAAGCTTGACAGTTAACTGTTCCCTGGTGCAATCTCCATGGATACACCTCTGACAAATCAGAGTCCACTTTCCAACCAATCAGCACCCTCTTCTTATGCAGTATAAATTGTTGCTCCCTTTGAGATTGGGTATTCTTGCAAATCTGTCCTGATGAGTGCATGACAAAAAGCTTCAATGGCTTGCCTCTTTTTTCAACAATACTCAAGTTCTGTCATCCTTAATTATACCATTTCCTGTACCTTTCAGCTGGAATATAATTTGCACCATTAATTAATGGAAAGATTGAGCTGATAACAGCATGGCAAGGGCAATGGAGCATCTGCAACATTGGTGAATGATGGGACCAACAGTCTATCTCTTTAACCAATGAGATAGAGTAGTGATAGAGGAGGAATGTGAATTAGAGTCAAATCATGTACAGAAAGATAAATAAAGAGAGGAATTTTAACCAGCAAAATTGGGTGTGTTTGGTTCCGGTGGGCAGTGAAAAAATTTAAAAATCTCAAACCTGAACCAAACCTGCCTTAATCCTATTCACTTCTGGAAGAGGGATGGGGAGTGAGAAAACAATCTGATCCCAAGAGGTGGTTTGGCAACTTAAATTACATAATTAGGTTGTGTGTCTCAGATTTTATCTCTCTTCTAGGTTTAACCCTTGCTGGATGTAATTTCTCAGGCTTGAGAAGCCTAGCAGCTAAATGGAGGTGAGGGCTCCTACACGGAAAAGGCAAATGTCTTTCCAGCACTGCTTGTGGGCCGGGAGGAGCAAGAGTGCTTCCTCTCTCCACCTCCCTGCCCACAGAACAGAATCCAGGGAGAAGGACAGAGGGTGACCACTGTCCGTAAAACTAGGTGCTTAGAATTCTCTAACCATTTCCTACCTTCAAGAATGAGACTCTACTGCACAAATTTCTCCCTTTCTGGTCCAGAGAGATTGATGGCATTGCATTAACAATGATCATGCTATTAAAAGGATACTTAGGATGCTAATCATGAGTTTTAACTTCTAGTGGCAAGTTTAATGCGTAATTGATGTGTAAATCCAGCAAATTCTTAAAAATAGCCGAGGGGTGGGGTTTGGGGGGGAGTCGGGCAGAAGAGAGCATGGGTGGAGGAGTAGTGGGGTGTGCTAAAGGTGAGATGCTGTTGGTGTGGGACAAATGACATAAATCACTCAGGAAATTCTGGAGATCTGCAATTTATGGAGCATCACTTAATTTCCTGAACTTGCTGGCTGATTTGCTCATTTATAATGGCATTAATGCATCATTATTTTTCCAGGAAGATTTGACCCAATATATTTCAATGCTTATTGCAGTAGTTTGGGGTTAATAGTACATCAATAAAGATGTTCATGACATCTGAATGGTTTGATTACTGTCATCAATATTGTTTCAGGAACATTATTGGAACATTGGGACTCATATCAAGTTCCTCCCTTCCCTCTATCATTTAAATGGATCCATTTATTTTAAATAGGTTAACACACCCTTAGAATAATAGGAATGTTAACCACTTGCACGGATATTTTCGCTCCTTAGTGTGAGTTTCTGCTCCTCAATGCACATGCTGAGATCTTTTACAAAATCATCCTGCTGTTCCAGGGTTAAAGGCTTTGTAACATCACTGCTGCGGTTGTGGAGAGAAGTAGTGACCCGTAATTGATGGAAAGTTCTAAAACCAACTTTACTGATGTGTCTGTGCCATACTGTAGAGCTTCAGACCTCTTGCATCATTTCAATAATGAGGCCCTGTCTGGAGACCTCTTTCTTGAAACCCATGGGTCCACAGATATTTAAAAATAAGCATCACCTCACTCTACAAGCAGAGTGGGCTGTTCTCAGTGGAATATTCAAGGTCATGAATCCGTTTCGACTCCATGTGTCTCCCTGAGCAGCTGCTCATAGATGCATAAATAATTTAATGCTGAAGGTTATGGAATTCCCTAGCCAGTCCTGTTAGTGTGGGCAGCAGTCTTATACTGCAGCCCTGTGAGATCTTGCTTCTTCCTTCAAGGTCTTTGATTCCCTCGGTTTAGATAGTGCACAGCATTGACTCCTAACTGAAAGCTGTGAGCGTTGCACTGTTTTTAAATCCTATTAAACAAAACATGATTAATAAGCTGCATTGTGGTTCCTCAGCTGCATCCCGAGTGACTCTGTAATTCCACAGCAATGGAAACTTCCTGGCAATTTAGAGTCGCTGAGCAATTTCCCCTGTAGGGTTTCATCCCTGTTTTTTTTAATTAATTTTTTTCATAGGATGTGAACGTCGAGGGCGAGGCCAACATTCATTGCCCATTGCTAATTGCCCTTGAGAAGCGGTGGTGCCTTCTGCAGTCCACGTGGTGAAGGTACGTCCACAGCACTGTTAGGAAAGATTTTGGAGGTGCAGGTAATAGTGTTCCCATGCATCTGTTGCCCTTTTCTTTTGAGGTGCTAGAGATCTTGGATTTCGAAGGTGCTGTTGAAGAAGCCTTGGCAAGCTGCCGCAGTGCATCTTGCAGATGGTACACATTGCTGCCACTGTGTACCAAGGATGGAGGGAATGAATGTTGAAGGCGGTGGATGGGGTGCCAATCATGCGGGTTGCTTCGTCCTGGATGGTGTCGAGCTTTTTTGAGTGTTGCTGGAGTTCCACTCATCCAGTAAAGTGGAGAATATTCCATCACACTCCTGACTTGTAAATGGTGGGCAGGCTTTGGGGAATCATGTAGTCACTGTATTTATATGGATGGTCCTGTTCCTCCCCATCATAGCTCCCTTGTAACCATTGGTTGGTAATCTGTCAGGTGACATTTCAAACCCCATTGATTGGTAACAAATTAACTGTATCTGAAATGAAGGGTACAATTGCATCGCACATGCAGTAGAGAAACAGGCTATTCGGCCCAGCCAGTCGGTATTAGCATTTATGCTCCCCACAAAGCTCCTCTCATCCAACTCAATCAGTTTAACCCTCTAGTCCCTTTTCCCTCACATGCTTATCTAATTCCTTCTGACTCAGGGTCGTCGAACCCATGACCCGGCGCCATAAGACCACCCCGAAATCTCTGTATTTGGCCCCTGGAGCCAGTATTTAAACTAGGGGCAAGTTCAATTAAAGACTCAGCAAAGAGCTGCTCCTCCAATCACAGGCCAGTTCTTTCCTGTGTTTGCTGCTGATAAGCTCACTGCTGATAGGCTCATTGGTTCAAATTCGGGACAGAAACAGTCTCTGATTGGAGGAGCCGTGAACAATAGGAGGATGAGTGGTTTTTGTTTTGTTTCCACAATGTGGATCTCTCTGCCTTTGGCGCGCGCTCTCTCTCTCTCTCTCCTGCACTGGCCCCCGAAAGGAGCACAGCGGTCAAGATGGCGGAGTGGAATGGGGAGGCCATGGGGAACTGCAAAGTCACCACAACAGCGCCTGCCCGGCCCCCTGCCTGGGTCAGCTGAAAGCACAGGCAGGCCAGAGTGAGGAAGTGCATCCCTTCACAGTGTCCTGACTACCTCCTCGGTACAATGCTCAAAGTTCCCAGGCTTTGGGTTGGGAGTGAGTGAGTCTGTGTGAGTGACTGAGTCTGGGTAAGTGAGTCTAGGTGGGTGAGTGAGTAAGTGAGTCTGGGTGAGTGAGTGAGTGAGTCTGAGTGAGTGAGTGAGTCTAGGTGGGTGACTGAGTGAGTGAGTCTGGCTGAGTGAGTCTGGGTGAGTGAGTGAGTGAGTCTGGGTGAGCGAGTGAGTCTGGATGAGTGAGTCTGAGTGAGTGAGTGAGTCTAGGTGGGTGACTGAGTGAGAGTGAGTCTGGCTGAGTGAGTGAGTCTGGGTGAGTGAACGAGTCTGGGTGGGTGACTGGGTGAGTGAGTGAGTCTGGGTGAGTTAGTGAGTCTAGGTGGGTGACTGGGTGAGCGAGTGAGTCTGGGTGAGTGAGTCTGGGTGAGTGAGTCTAGGTGGATGACTGAGTCAGTGAGTGAGTCTGGGTGAGTAAGTGAGTCTGGGTGAGTGAGTGAGTCTAGGTGGGTGACTGAGTGAGTGAGTGAGTCTGGGTGAGTGAGTGAGTGAGTCTGGGTGAGCGAGTGAGTCTGGATGAGTGAGTCTGAGTGAGTGAGTGAGTCTGAGTGAGAGAGTGAGTCTAGGTGGGTGACTGAGTGAGAGTGAGTCTGGCTGAGTGAGTGAGTCCGGCTGAGTGAGTGAGTCCGGCTGAGTGAGTGAGTCCGGCTGAGTGAGTGAGTCCGGCTGAGTGAGTGAGTCCGGCTGAGTGAGTGAGTCCGGCTGAGTGAGTGAGTCCGGCTGAGTGAGTGAGTCCGGCTGAGTGAGTGAGTCCGGCTGAGTGAGTGAGTCCGGCTGAGTGAGTGAGTCCGGCTGAGTGAGTGAGTCCGGCTGAGTGAGTGAGTCCGGCTGAGTGAGTGAGTCCGGCTGAGTGAGTGAGTCCGGCTGAGTGAGTGAGTCCGGCTGAGTGAGTGAGTCCGGCTGAGTGAGTGAGTCCGGCTGAGTGAGTGAGTCCGGCTGAGTGAGTGAGTCCGGCTGAGTGAGTGAGTCCGGCTGAGTGAGTGAGTCCGGCTGAGTGAGTGAGTCCGGCTGAGTGAGTGAGTCCGGCTGAGTGAGTGAGTCCGGCTGAGTGAGTGAGTCCGGCTGAGTGAGTGAGTCCGGCTGAGTGAGTGAGTCCGGCTGAGTGAGTGAGTCCGGCTGAGTGAGTGAGTCCGGCTGAGTGAGTGAGTCCGGCTGAGTGAGTGAGTCCGGCTGAGTGAGTGAGTCCGGCTGAGTGAGTGAGTCCGGCTGAGTGAGTGAGTCCGGCTGAGTGAGTGAGTCCGGCTGAGTGAGTGAGTCCGGCTGAGTGAGTGAGTCCGGCTGAGTGAGTGAGTCCGGCTGAGTGAGTGAGTCCGGCTGAGTGAGTGAGTCCGGCTGAGTGAGTGAGTCCGGCTGAGTGAGTGAGTCCGGCTGAGTGAGTGAGTCCGGCTGAGTGAGTGAGTCCGGCTGAGCGAGTGAGTCCGGGTGAGCGAGTCTGGGTGAGTGAGTCTAGGTGGGTGACTGAGTCAGTGAGTGAGTCTGGGTGAGTAAGTGAGTCTGGGTGAGTGAGTGAGTCTAGGTGGGTGACTGAGTGAGTGAGTGAGTCTGGGTGAGTGAGTGAGTGAGTCTGGGTGAGTGAGTGAGTCTGGATGAGTGAGTCTGAGTGAGTGAGTCTGAGTGAGTGAGTGAGTCTAGGTGGGTGACTGAGTGAGAGTGAGTCTGGCTGAGTGAGAGTGAGTCTGGCTGAGTGAGTGAGTCCGGCTGAGCGAGTGAGTCCGGGTGAGCGAGTCTGGGTGAGTGAGTCTAGGTGGGTGACTGAGTCAGTGAGTGAGTCTGGGTGAGTAAGTGAGTCTGGGTGAGTGAGTGAGTGAGTCTGGATGAGTGAGTCTGGATGAGTGAGTCTGGATGAGTGAGTCTGAGTGAGTGAGTCTGAGTGAGTGAGTGAGTCTAGGTGGGTGACTGAGTGAGAGTGAGTCTGGCTGAGTGAGAGTGAGTCTGGCTGAGTGAGTGAGTCTGGCTGAGTGAGTGAGTCTGGCTGAGTGAGTGAGTCTGGGTGAGCGAGTGAGTCTGGGTGAATGAGTCTGGGTGAGTGAGTCTAGGTGGGTGACTGAGTCAGTGAGTGAGTCTGGGTGAGTAAGTGAGTCTGGGTGAGTGAGTGAGTCTAGGTGGGTGACTGAGTGAGTGAGTGAGTCTGGGTGAGTGAGTGAGTGAGTCTGGGTGAGTGAGTGAGTGAGTCTGGGTGAGTGAGTGAGTGAGTCTGGGTGAGTGAGTGAGTGAGTCTGGGTGAGTGAGTGAGTGAGTCTGGGTGAGTGAGTGAGTGAGTCTGGGTGAGTGAGTGAGTGAGTCTGGGTGAGCGAGTCTGAGTGAGTGAGTGAGTGAGTCTAGGTGGGTGACTGAGTGAGAGTGAGTCTGGCTGAGTGAGTGAGTCTGGGTGAGTGAGTGAGTCTAGGTGGGTGACTGAGTGAGTGAGTGAGTCTGGGTGAGTGAGTGGGTGAGAGTGAGAACCCCGAGACTGGGAGTGAGCTGGACACACACACAGCCTGCCCGCCTCCTCCTCCCCCAAAAGCCTATCCACAAAGTGGGCCAGGAAAGGGGGAAAACCCAGGCTGAAAGGCAACCTGCTTCCAACCCCTGCTTTAGTATGAATTCCACCGAGGCCAACACTGCATGTGCGCCAGCAGAAGTGAATACAAGGTTAGTGTTAGTTAAACCCAACTCCATAGGTCAGCCCTGGTCCCCACCCCTTCCCTGGTGACCAGGATTTGGGGCCTAGTCTGTCTCTCTCTAACTCTGCTTCTTAAGCGAAAAGGCAAAACATAGTTTTAATGGGTATCTATGCTGCTTGGCATTTTTAAATTTTTCATTTTTATTAATTACTTATTAAAAAATGATCAATTTATTGCTTTGACATTGATTTTTTAAAAACAACTCGTGTTTAACATTATGCCAAACCTTATCTTGCTAAAATTTGCTCATCAGCCGTTTGAGTGAGAAAAAAATTGAAACGTGCACCCCACCATGAGAAAAGGGTGAACAAGCCTGATCTAAATGCATCTATAGTGTTTACCACAGCTACCCCTTTTTGCAGGGAGTTCCACATTCTCACCTCTCTCTGAATAAACAAGTTAAAGAAACGTGCTTAACATGTGTGAACATTTATCTAATAGTGATCATAATACGATCGAGTTCAACCTTGTATTCAAAATGAGAAACAAATCAACCACCAAAATTCGAGATTCGGGTAAGGCTGACTTCAATTGGATGATTGAGAGACTGTCCACAGTAAACTGCCCTCTGGTTTAGAGAATTCTTAAGATCCACAACCCTTTGAATGAAGGATTTTTTCCTCACCTCCAGCCTCTAATCGTGAGCCTGTGCTCCCGTGTTCGAGATTACTTAGCCGGGGGGTAACAACCTCTCTGTATCCACCCAGTCAAGCCCCATCAAAATCTTGTATGTTTATGAGATATCACCTCTTAATCTTCTAAACTCCAGGGAGTTGGCCACACCTTGTGTACTGTGAGCAGTTTTGAGTACTGAACATTAGAAAGAGTATATTGGTCTTGGACGGAGTGCAGCATAGATTTACCAGATGTCTGAACATAAAGGGTTAAATTACAAGGAGAGATTACACAAATTATGTTCCCTGAAATTGAGAAGGTTAAAGGGTGAAATGATAAAAGTTTTCAAGATATTAAGGGAAACAGCTAGGGTCGATAGAGAGAAATCATGGCCTCTCGTTGGGGAGTTTAGGAGCAGGAGGCATGATTTTAAAAATTAGAGCGAGACCCTTGCAGTGAAGTTGGGAGACAATACTACACACAAAGGATGATAGAAGTTTAGAACTCTCTTTTGCAAACAACAGTTGATGCTAGATCAATTGTCAATTTAAAATCTGAGATTGATAGATTTATTTGTTAACCAGAGGTATTAAGTGATATGGGGCAACGGTGGGTATATGGAGTTAGGTCACAGATCAGCCATTAGGCTGACAAAGAAGGACAAATCCAACACGGCCAATTACCGCCCCATCAGTCTACTCTCCATCATCAGTAAAGTAATGGAAGGGCTCATCAACAGTGCTATCAAGCGGCAGCTGCTTAGCAATAACCTGCTCACTGATGCCCAGTTTGGGTTCTGCCAGGGCCACTTAACTCCAGACGTCATTACAGCCTTGGTTCAAACATGGACAAAAGAGCTGAACTCCCGAGGTGAAGTGAGAGTGACTGCCCTTGACATCAAGGCCGAATTTAACCGAATGTGGCATCAAGGAGCCCTAGCAAAACTGGAGTCAATGGGAATCAAGGGGAAATCTCTCTGCTGGTTGGAGTCATACCTAGCACAAAGAAAGATGGTTGTGGTTGTTGGAGATCAGTGATCTCAGCTCCAGGACATCACTGCAGGAGTTCCTCAGGGTAGTGTTCTCGGCCCAACCTTCAGCTGCTTCATCAATGATGTTCCTTCCATCATAAGGTCAGAAGTGGAGATGTTTGCTGATGATTGCACAATGTTCAGCATCATTCGTGACTCCTCAGATACTGAAGCAATCTATGCCCAAATGCAGAAAGACCTGGACAATATCCAGGCTTGGGCTGACAAGTGGCAAGTAACATTCGTGCCACACAAGTGCCAGGCAATGACCATCTCCAACAAGAGAGAAGCTAACCATTGCTCCTTGGTGTTCAATGGCATTACCATCACTGAATTGCCCAGAGTTAGAATAATTAACTGGACGAGAGCTGACTTCAATAGGGAAAGGACAGAGCTGGGCCAGAGAAACTGGAATGAAAGATTACCAGGATAACCTGTAGCTGAACAATGGGCTACCTTCAAAAAAGAATTGGTTCAGGCACATACAAGGTATATTCCATCGAAAGAAAAAGATAGGGCAAACAAGTCCAGAGCTCTCTGGGTGAAAAAGGTGATCGAAGTTAAGATAAAGGAAAAGTGTGCTTATGACAGGTAGAAAATACAATTGAGAACCAAGTTGAATATAGAAGGTTCAGAGGGGAGGTGAAAACGCATATTAAAGAAGCGAAGAGGCATTATGAGAAAAGACTAGCAGCCAACATAAAGGGGAATCCCAAAGTCTTCTATAGGGATTTAATATTAAAAGGGTGGTAAAAGGAGGAATAGGGCCGATTAGGGACGTAAAAGGGAATTTACACATGGACGAAGGGGCCATGGCTGAGGTATTAACTGAATACTTTGCATTCGTCTTTAACAAGGAGGTAGATGCTACCCAGGCCATGGTGAAAGACGAGGAAACTCTGTCACTGGAGAGGTTCAAAATTGATCAGGAGGTAGTGTTGAATAGATTGTCAATTCTTAAAGTTGACAATGCACCAGGACTGGATGAGATGCATCCAAGGAAGGGAGAGTAGAAATTGCAGGGGCACTGGCCATAATCTTTCAGTGTTCGCTAGACTCAGGAGTAGTGCCAGAGGACTGGAGAATTGCAAACATTATGCTCTTGTTCAAAAAAGGCTGTAAGGATAAGCCCAGCAATTACAGTTTGACTTCAGTGGTGGGCAGATTGTAGAATGCATTCAAGAGTACATTAGATGATTATTTGAAAAGAACCAATGTGCAGGGGTATGGGGAAAAGCAGGGCAATGGCACTAGGTCATAATGCTCATTTGGAGAGCTGGTGCAGACACGATGGGCTGAATGGCCTCCTTCTGTGCTGTTAAAATTCTGTGATTCTGAACATCTATGCCTCCAGCTATTTCCAGGGGTCAGTGGGGGATCTTTGTGGAGTGTCTCAATCAGCTGTCCACAGTTGCATCAGGCTGGAGACAGAAGCTCTGTTCAGGCAGGTAATGACACTTATTCATTTCCGAATGGATGAGGCCAGTAGGCTGAGTGAGCCAGAAACTTTGCAGTGATTGCTGGGTTCCCCAGAATCCAGGGTGCAATTGACTGCACACATGTGACCATCAAGATGCCTGTAGGTCAGCCGGGTGCCTTCGTCAACAGGAAGGGATTCCACTCCATGAACGTGCAGGTAGTTTGTGATCGCAAGACCCAGATTCTTCAAGTCTGTGCAAGGTACCCTGGCAGCTCCCATTTACATCCTCAGACACTCCCAGGTGCTAAGGCTGTTCACTGCTCCAGCCCGACTGGATGGGTGGCTGCTGGGTGACAAGGGCTTTCCATTGAAAAGGTGGCTTCTGACGCCTCTCTCCCACCCAAGAACAGAGGCGGAGCAGCATTATAATAGGAGCCATGCATCCACAAGGGCAGTGATAAAGAGGACCATAGGTCTCCCAAAGATGCGCTTCCAATGCCTGAACTGTTCAGGGGGAGCACTACAATACCCCCCAGAGCGAGTGTCACTGATAGTGGTAGCATGCTGCACTCTCCACAATCTGGCACTGGCAAGGGGGGACCCACTGGAGGAAGAGGATCTTGAGGCAGCTCCACAGGCCACAGAGCATGAATCCAGTGGTGAGTCAGAAGAGGAACACGGCGAGGAGAGTGCTGAGTGTGTGGATGCAGACCTCTGTATCCTTAAGGGAGGCTGGGACACCAGGGACGCCTTGATCCAACGCTCCTTCAGCTAGGCTGCAAAAGATCTGCTTCCACCTCATGCCAGGGCTGCCACCTTCATCCAGGATGTCTGAAATGACGCTTTCTTTTGAACCCGAAGTCCACTCAGTGCCTGTACAATAAAGTTTAGAGCCATTCACATCCAGCATGAGATACTGGCATGCCCTGCACTTATAAAGCAAGTGAAACATACTCAGGCCATTTAGACAAAGACAATATTTATATCATGTTGGCACTCACACCAAATGAACGTAACTATATCTGGTGTTAATGGTCACACCAGTAAACAGATTAACAAAACATGGCAGAACAGAAGCCTCCATGCCTAATATAAACAGATGGAACCAAACTCAACATTTTATTCATCCTTAAACTTCATGGAGAAAATATCTTGAGAGTAAAGGCATTTTAGTTAGATTTGCTTCCTTAACCAATGGCTGAATGATTAGACCAAAGATTTAACATCACAGAGTATAACTTACTACAATGAGTTGTGAGAAATTATTCAAATTTTCTGTTCTAACAAATAGAAGCAAGCCTTTACAAAAGTGATTTGTAATGTTTTGGTGATAAAATGGAGAATGTGGCAACTAAAGAAAAGACATGAAGGAGGAATTATTCAAAGGGAAGAAATAGAATTTCTTCCACACTTCCTGCAAGAGGCCTGGCAGCAGAGTGAGAGCCGCACTGAGGGTGCTGTAGCGTTTTGGTATGTTACTGGTGTAGTTATCCAGAGAAGGTCAGCTGATGTTTCCAGCTGCTGGTAAGGCCATTGTTCCAGTCTCCTGGACAGACTCCGAAGATCCTCTCCTGGCAACCTTCATGGAGCTGCCTGTGCTGGTTTTAAAGCACTTGCTGGATCGCCATTGGACCCAGCGCCTGACAGGCTCTGGACTGTAGTGGTTCAAGAAGGCACTCACCACCACCTTCTCAAGAGCAACTAGGGATGGGAAATAAATGCTGGCCCAGCCAGCGAAGCCCACAACCTGTGAATGAATTAAAAAAAAGGCTCTCACCCCCGCCTGGCCCTTCCTGACCATTGAGAGGGTGCATTTCACGTTGGAAGGACCTTAATAGGCCATCCAGCATGAAATCCATACCACCATCGCAATCTCTGGGTATGTCCTGCCCCACCGGCAGGACAGACCCAGCAGAGGTGGCAGCACAGTGGGATGCAGTCGGGAGGGAGTTGCCCTGGGAGTCCTCAACGTCGACTCTGGAACCCATGAGGTCTCATGACATCGGGTCAACCATGAGCTGAGCCCTCGAGGTGAAGTGAGGGTGACTGCCCTTGGCATCAAGGCAGCATTTGACCAAGTGTGGCATCAACGAGCCCTAGCAACACTGGAGTCAATGGGAATCAGGGGGACCTGGGTTTGAATCCCACTATGGCAAATGGTGAAATTTGAATTCAATAAAAATCTGGAATTAAAAAGTCTGATGATGACCATGAAACCATTGTCGATTGTTGTAAAAACCCATCTGGTTCACTAATGCCCTTTAGGGAAGGAAATCTGTCATCCATACCTGGCCTGGCCTACATGTGACTCCAGACCCACAGCAATGTGGTTCACTCTTAACTTTCCTCTGAACAAGGGCAATTAGGGATGGGCAATAAATGATAGGTAGCGATGCCCAAATCCCACGAATGAATAAAAAAAACTCTCTGCTGGTTGGGGTCATACCTAGCACAGAGGAAGATGATTGTGGTTGTTGTTGGTCAGTTATCTGAGCTCCAGGACATCACTGTCAGAGTTCCTCAGGGCAGTGTTCTTGGCCCAACCATCTTCAGGTGCTTCATCAATGACTTTCCTTGATGATTGCACAATGTTCAGCACCATTTTCAACTCCTCAGATACTGAAGCAGTCCATGTCCAAATGTAGCAGGAACTCGACAATATTCAGGCTTGGGCTGACAAGTGGCAAGTAACATTCACGCCACACAAGTGTCAGGCAATGACCATCCCCAACAAGAGAGAATCCAACCATCGCCCCTTGATGTTCAATGGCATTACCATCACTGAATTGCCCACTATCAACATCCTGGGGGTTATCATTGACCAGAAACTGAACTGGGCTAGCCATATAAATACTGTGGCTACAACAACAGGCCAGAGGCTAGGAATCCTGCAATGAGTAACTCACCTCCCGACTCCCCAAAGCCTGTCCACCATCTACAAGGCACAAGTCAGGAGTGTGATGGAATACCCCCAACTTGCCTGGATGAGTGCAGCTCCCACAGCACTCAAGAAACTTGACACCATCCAGGACAAAGCAGCCCACTTGATTGGCACCCCATCCACAAACATTCACTCCCTCCACCACCGATGCACAGTAGCAGCCGTGTGTACCATCTACAAGATTCACCGCAGGAATTCACCTCCTTAGACAGCACCTTCCAAACCCACGACTACGACCATCTAGAAGAACAAGGGCAGCAGATAGATGGGAACACCACCACCTGGAAGTTCCCCTCCAAGCCATTCACCATCCTGACTTGGAAATATATCACCGTTTCTTCACTGTTGCGGGGTCAAAATCCTGGAACTCCCTCCCTAACAGCACTGTGGATGTACCTACACCACATGGACTGCAGCGGTTCAAGAAGGCAGCTCGCCACCAGGATGAACAATAAATGCTGGCCCAGCCAGTGAAGCCCACATCCTATGAATGAATAAAAAAAAAATTGCGTTTGCAAAGCAACCATGGCCGGGAGTGGATTCCACACCCACTTCCGTTCCCGCCAACTTGGCACGCACGCCAAGCATGAAATTCAGACCATTAATTACTTGATGGGAGCCATTTTAGAAAATCAACAAACCACTTTATTAAATGGTAATGGGATGACCTAATAGGATGTTCACAGATGCAATGGTTCAGCATTAGAGCATCATAGTGCTCGCTGTGATCGACGTTGTGTGGCAAAAACAGAATCTCCTGGCTGCGGTTGAAGCAGGGCGATGATAGAGCTGGCAGGATCAGCATGATCACTGTCTTTGTAATGTGCATGGCGACCGATCCACTCTTTGGCTGAGCAATGCTTGGAGACCTCTACCTCCCTGTTGGGCAGACCAGTCTGTGTGACTGATGCTGTGGCTGCAGCTAGGGTTCCTGCTGAGCCCCCTTTCATCTCTTACCTCCGAGGTCTCATGGCGAGCGGAAGGGGCTCGTTCAGTTGGAGTTTCTAATGAAACTTCAGGTCTGCCTATACAATAGAGTGAATTTGCTGCAAATTTTATGCCATTGTAGTGATACTGAGTGGCAAGAACAGATGTTTAATCGAGTTGGGTGAATAATGGCAGAGTGGTGCAAATGTGCCAGCCAGGTACACTGCAAGGCAGCTCAGAGTGAGCAGTGCAGCTCTATCTCTATGCTGTGGTACTGTAACTGATTGCGGTGTTCTGTACTGGGTATCCTAGTGTGGAGTGGTGTCATCAAACTCTCTAAATAGCCAATCACATTCAAGGATTGTCAGACACCCAAACAGGAAACAAAAAGAAAGTAAAATAAGATGACTTTTCGGGTAAATTAAAGGTCGGGACATACATGCGAGAAGAAGCTATAATATTCTGAAAAAAATGCCTTAAAATTATTAAAAATATTTAATTTACAAAATCTACCAGGTAACCAATTCATAGCACTCCATGAATTTCATTTTTTTCAGGGCCATCTCTGATGTCTTTCAAACTTTCTTAATCACATTGCAGTTAAAACCCAAGATACAGCTGATTGAACAAGTTGTAACCTTTAATACGATTTCGACAAGCGACATGGCAAAGTTGAAACCTGTCCTGATTTCATGACTGCTGGGTGTCAGGATTGACTGCGCAGCCTGCATTGGAGTGAGCGCTGAATGACAGACTGTAACCTCACGATCCCTGCGCCAATCTGCACCCATCCAACAGCCTGAAGTTGTGGCCAGTTTCAGAGGGGCTGGCTGCCAACCTCCCCCTCCCCTTGCAAAACCCGGCCACTACTTGCTGGAACTCCAACGCAAAGAAAGGGTAAGCTTGCATTTATATAGCACCTGTTTCAAATCAGGACAGCCTCAAGCGGTTTGCAGTTTGTGAAAAAGTGGCTGCAGTGAGACAAAAGCTGACTTCTCACAGTCTTTAAAGAAGGTCTTATTTAATATTAATTAAGGCTGAAAAATTGATTTATATTGATCCCAGGGCTGCCTGCCAGGCAAGAGCTCTGTGCTCACATACATGGATTGGGCTCGGTGGTAAGAGTGGCCAATATCTTGAGTGCTGGTGTGAGCAGCCTGACTTCCATAGCATTAACACCAACTTATATTTAAATAGGATCTTTAACATAATAAATAGACCAAGGCGCATCATAGGGGCATTATAAAACAAAGCATGACATTGAGCCACATAAGGAGATATGAGGGCAGCTGGCCAAAAACTTGGTCAAAGATAAAGGTCTTAAAGGAGGAAAGAGAGAGGCGTGGAGGTATGGGGAAGAATTCTAGATTTTATGGCCAATGCAGCTGAAGGCATGACCACCAGTGATGGAGGAAGTAAAATCAGTGGATGCTCAAGAGGCCAGGATTGGAGGGGCACAGGTATCTCGTGGGGTTATGGGTTTAAAAAAAATTCTTTCATGGGATATGGGACAATGCTGGCTAGGCCAACATTTATTGCCCATCCCTAATCGCCCCTGAGAAGGTGGTGGTGAGCTGCCTTCTTGAACTGTTACAGTCCATGTGGTGTAGGTACACCCACAGTGCTGTTAGGAAGGGAGTTCCAGGATTTTGACCCAGCGACAGTGAAGGAACGGCGATATATTTCCAAGTCAGGATGGTGAGTGGCTCGGAGAGGAACTTCCAGGTGGTGGTGTTCCAATGTATCTACTGCCCTTGTCCTTCTAGGTGGTAAAGGTCATGGGTTTGGAAGATGCTGTCGAAGGAGCCTTGGTGAATTGCTGCCATGAATGTTGTAGATGGTACACACTCCTGCCACTGTGCATCAGTGATTGATGGGCAGATCTGGAGGTTTCTTTAGTACTTATTAGTTAGGAAATGCATAATGTTTGTGGGTGTAGCTGGAACAGCTGCCAGTGCATCGCACATTCTCTGCTGCTAACTAGGAAGTGTCTTCTTCATTGACAGCCACAGGGTACAGGTCCTGCCTCCAGGTGGGAAGAAATGGGAGTGTCTTGCATGCTCTGATGTGGATTCTCCACTGCTGTTCCTGTCTCTAATGCTTGCTCATACTCACTTGTGAAATGCAAGTCACCAGGAGAAAACTGAAGCATCTCTCTAACTTGACCCAACAGAGTGTGGGTTTCTGTGTTGCTGCATGGTCTCGATGAGACCTGTGAGGAGTTGCCATCAACCTGAGTACCCTCGACCACCTTCTGCCGGATGTCCAAAATAATCAAATTTACTGGCCTAGTATCCAAGGCCCAACCATCTTCAGCTACTTCATTAATGACCTTTCTTCCCCCAGAAACTTGTTCTCAATACGCAAGATCAAATGAAAAAGCAGTTACAGTAGACAGCAAAATAATTTTTATTCTTCTTGAGAGCAGGACTATTTTCCACTCTAATCCATCCTTTTATTTCTATTAATTACTTTTGCCTGAATTCCATGTTGCTGTGGTACTATAGGTTCCATGGATTACTATTGCAAATATGAGTTGAAACATGGGCCAAGGATGTGGCTTTGTATGGAAACATCTCAAGCCTGAAGAAAAATGTACTGAAACCAAGGGTGGAATTGTCCCAGATTTGTACTAAGTGGGCGGGTAAAATGATGTTTTACCTGTCAGCCGCAATGGTGCATTTTCACGCCGTATCATCTCAAACCTATGGCATTAATTATGCATTCCTGGGAATCATGCTCTCATTTGCCCACCACACCATCGCCTTGCTGCTTCATCATGCCAGATGCCATATTTAAAGTCCAGGTACACGTACATATCTCAGTTCTTCCAGCCTAGGACTACTACAGGGAAGATGTCCATGAAAGGCAAAAAGACTGTAGCCCTCAGGTTCAGCAATACGTCAATGGAACACCTTTTGGATGCCGTGGAGGCCTGCCGTGATGCCCTCTATCCCGGGTCTGGCTGCACAATGGGCAGGGGCGTGACCAACCAGGCTTGGGAGCGGTGGCTGTGGTGATCAGTGCCAATGCTGCACAGAAGAGGTTGGCCATCCAGTGCAGATAGAGGATGAATGATCTTATCCATGCAGCCAGGGTATGGCAACCATCTCATCACTTTAAACTACCACACTCAAGCCCGTCGCACATTCACTGGCATCTCACTCACTGCCAACTCAAGGGACCTTGCCACCCATTCTCACACACATGCCCTCACGTCTCCATCTGGCCTCATCTCCTCTGGAGACTACCTCCTCAGCCCTCACCATCTTCAGGCCACTTGCACAGATGAACATGTGCCCCCACACATACCCTGGGATACCCCCCTTCCCCAGTACAGCCCTCATCCTGCAGCCTCTTCCCTTGCCTGAGGCCACTGCTCCCCCTTCCCCAAGCAAGCCCTAGCCCTGGCAGCCATTGAAAAGCCACCCACATGTGGCTGGTCTGGTAGGCAGAGACCTGCGGTGAGCCTCCCTAAAAGTGATGTGGTGCTGTCTGTGAAGCCTGACGCTGATGACTGCGAGTGCTGCCTGAAGCAAGGTGGGCAAACAAACCTTCAAGTCCTGAGCGAAGTGCAGACCGCCAGGTGCACGTTGCTTATGTGCTGTTCTGAAACACATCGGTGCATTTTCCCGCTGATGTGGACTGACGATCCAGCGGGGGGAATGATTCTGGCGGGCAGGCCTAATAATGATATGTGAATGTATAACAATGAGGTTCCCGGCGTCCGAGGGTGGGAAATGCGGCCTGCAATCGGCGGGCTGAGCAAACAATTGCAAACTGGTTTCATGCCGTCATGAAACCGATTGTGTCATATTGTCTGCTCACGCCACCAAACTTGCCTGACACCAGCGGGCAAGGAAAATCCTGGCCCAAGTGTTTCAGCACCACCCATTTTTCTTTACCATGGTAAACTACTTTTTGTCTCCTTCATTCACAGGATGTAGGCATTGCTGGCAAGGCCAATATTTATTGTCCATCCCTTGTTGCCTGGATGTGATGAGCCGCTTACTTGAGTACTTGATTGCTAGACTTTTGGAGGCCAGTTAAGAATCAACCTCATTGCTTTGGGTCTGGAGATACAGGTAGACCAGGCTGGGTAATGATGGCAGACTTTTCTCCTTTAAGGACATTACTGAGATAATTAGTCTCCATGAGTCTAGTTTTTCTGATTGAAAAAATTAGAATATCTGGTTGGGGTTTAACACAACCTTTATAAAACTTGGCCTACTCAGATCATAGATGGACCTTTTGAAGATCCTGAGGTCTATTCAAATTGCCCTCGATCCTGAGATTTATATGTAATACGGGATCTGATTTGTAACCTAGGACTAGCAGCAGTAGGAGGAAAAATAGCCATTTTGTCACTCTAAAGAATGTTATCCTAAAACTCCTATTAAGTTAAGGAGTCTGTAAAAAAAACAAGATTTTGTATGATGGATTCTTTAAAAAAATGTTAATTGCTTGTCAAGGGATAATAGAAAAGTGATTGATATCCAGGCATCTTTATGTGATCGAGGACTTTGTCTGCCTCCAGAACTATACTGTGATGCCACTGAATCAAGAACGACACAGTAATGGGAACAGATGCCAAAAATAGACGGTGAAGGAGATTCAGTATTGCATGTCTGAAATCCCATCACATTAGAGGTGTCCTTGAGCATTCAGTCACCATGATAAGATCGCTTAAATACATTAGAGACAATGTCCCTTCTATAAGTATAATTAGTTCAAGGAAAAAATGCAAATTATGTCATTACAGTCTTCCAAATTACATTCTGGAGGTAAAGTCAAACTTCCTTGGCCTTTTAGTGGGGAAGCCTTGTTTTGTTTAAGGTGGACAACGAGGGAAGCACATGTTTAACTTTTGAACCTTCTCTATATGTGTTTGTGCATGTTCATGTATAGGTATGTATGTATGTATATATAGGTTTGTGTGTGTATTAAAAAGAGGCCCAGGAGAAGTTGGATGACAGACATCACAGAGCGGTTGCAGACGATGTGTGAGGATGGTGTGACATACCATGACAGCAAATCTCTTGGTAGAAGTAGCTATAAGCAGCTGCAGCAGCGTGTGTTTACGACCATGTCATTTCGGGAGATGGTGGCTGTAATAAACTTAAAATGCACGACTAGTTTCTTTTAGGAAACAATAAACTTTATTTGCAGACTCCAGATGAGGCTACATGCCTGTTCCAAGACCAAGGCTAAAAAGCTTCACCCCTAAGGTTCCCTATGCTTAGGGCTGATTTGTCTATCCAGTCACATGATCCCCATAACAGTAAGAAATAGTTTAACTTAAAATTACTACATCCCTCCCCCTTTAGCTTTGTTTTACATTCTTATTTACAAAAACATCTTAACCTATATTATATACAATTATACACAGTTCATGCCATTATAAATTTAGTCTTTGAGGAGGTTTTTGGATTCGGGTAGAGTGACACAACTCTACACTTCTGACTCATCTATACTGCGCACCTCATTTAACTTGACCTACTGTCTGAATCGCTGCCTTGCTCTAGTCCTGCACTGTTTAACAACATGCCCTTTTTTGTGGCAGTAGTGGCATTCCGCCTTTTTAATCTACAAACTTCAGATGCCATGATTCCCCCCACAACGGTAACATTTTAACTTCTGGATTACTGGTGAGCTTCTTCCAGTATTTCATTGTATTTTTCTAGCAGTAGGGACCGTGTCCCGCTTCGGGGTTGCCTCCCTGATCTTTGCTTACTTGGTCTGGTCTACATGTGATTCCTGGCCACAGCAATGCGGTCGACTCTTAGCTGGTCCCTGAAATGGCTGAGCAAGCCACTCAGTTCAAGGGCAATTAGGGATGGGCAATGAATGCTGGCCTTGCCAGTGACACGCACATCCTATGAAAGAATACAAGAAGTTGTGTTTGCACATTTGCTATCAATATAATCAAACTGAAGACATCATGAACAATGGGAAAGCAAGACTCAAATTATGGTCATCCATTTCTACGTACATATAATGTTGAACACATTTAATGTTGCAACCCGGTGAACACTATTACCATGCGATGGTAATATACCATCTACTATACTAGTATAGTATACTATACCTTGATACTATGATACTATACCTTGAGATGTTTATATTTTGACTACATCCTGTAAATACACACCGACAGTCATTGAATTTCCTCAGAATAGTTTGCGGGTGTTTCTGAACAATATGCTACGAGGCCACATGGATGTAAGCCTTTTTTTTAATATGGTTTGTTCTTCTTAAACCAATTGCTGTGCTGTCAGGAAACATTCCCGAGCAGAATGGTGCATTGTCACTTCACCAGTTCACTGAGGCCTGGAGATATGAGACGGATGTAAAAGCCATTGCAATTCTCTCTTTTAATTTTCTTTTTGAGAAAGAGATCAATAGACTTGTCTTGTTCTTGATGCTAGAACATGGAATTCATTTCCCTTCAAATGTTTAGACATGTAGTTTTACTGCTGGATATCCTTTACATCATTTCTGTGACTGATCCATTCTATAATCAGCTTCGAGTGACCTTTTGGGAGTAATTCCAGAAACATATGCAGCCTGGTAGAGACATTGTTTTCAGCCATTCCTTCACTCCAGCCTCTTTCATTCTATTTCCATTGATCGACTTCCAGCAAAATATGTCGCTCGGCTTTTTGATCTGCTTAAACCATCTGGTTTCCAAGACCAGATGGAGAGCAACTTTTGCCATGTTATTGCATCTCTTTACAAAGTTCCCTCTCTCCTCAGGGCATCGAGCCTTGCCAAGCTGCAGAATCGCCAGCACTGACAGCTCGTTCATGCCTTGCCTTCTTTATGTGTGACCCTCTGCAACATGTTCATGGTGTTCAACCACTGGGGGACATCACAGTCAGATTCAGTCATCACCTGGCATTTCTAGTGAGGGTAATTAAATAGATAAACATCACAACAATTCAAATTGGTTTTTGTTTGCCCTCCCTAGATCTCGGCATTGAGACTAATCGTAGCCCCTTCACAGTTGCTCTGGCTAAGATCAGTTAACTCACCGTAGACCTGTAACGTTGGAAGATGAGGAAGCCATTCAGCCCCTTCAGGCTGTTCCACCATTCAATTAGATCATGGCTAATTTGTATCTTATCTTCATCTACCCACGTTGGTTCTGTAACTACTTAAAACGCTAGGATCAGTAATGGTGACCATGGAACTACCAGGTGGTGATAAAAACCCAACTAATTTACCAATGTCCCCCAGGGAAGTGGATGTGTCAGCCTTCTATGTGACTCCTGGTCGACAGCAATGCGGTTGACTCTTAATTGCTCTCTGAAATAATCTAGCAAGCTGCTCTAAGGGAGATTGGAGGTTGGCATAAATGCTGGTTTTGTTAATGACAACCACATGCCCTGAATGAATAAAACAAAACTCCCTTATTACCCTGGCTTAACAAAAATTATCAATCTCAGTTTTGGACTTTCCATTATATTGAGCCTCAACAACTTTTTGGGGGAGAATGTTCTAGATTTTCACTACCCTTTGAGTAAAGACATTGCCCCTGAGTGGCCTAGCTGAAATTTTAAGTTTATGCCGCCTTGTTCTGGACCACACAAGGAAATAGACTCTCTCTCTTTACTGTAACAAATCTTTTAATCATTTTAAATACACCATTAAATCACCCTTTAATCTTCAATGCTCATTGGAATTCAAGCCTAGTCTATGCAGCCTGCCCTCATAATTGAACCTTTGATCTTCTGGGTCTGTATGAATCTTTATCCCCAGAGGGTTGTGGATGTTTTAAGTCTGAGATAGATGGATTTTTGGTATCTCAGGGAATCAAGGGATATGGGGAGCAGGCGGGAAAGGGGAGTGAAGCCCAAGATCAGCCATGATCATATTGAATAGTGGAGCAGGCTCGGTGGGCCGTATGGCCTACTCCTGCTCCTAGTGCTTTTGTTCTTTCAATCATTAAGCTTTTGGGGGAGCTTAAAATTTAGAGCTATTTTTATCATTGAAAACATTGATGTTACTGCTAACTGAGCAACTATAACTCTGGATACATATTAAAATAGTATTTTATTCATTATATCAAAAGTATCTCCTATTGGGACCCATTAGTACCATCTAGAAGGGATAGTTGATGTGATGAAAGGGGAAATTTTAACCCTACTCACCTGGCAGAGGTCAGATAGGTTGGCAGTTAAAATCGACTAGGTTATTTACCTGGTCAGGAGCCCATCATTTCGAATTTTCACCTGCTCTAGGTACAGCAGGAGGCAAGGACACCTGCCCAAAGGTGGTGGGTTCTACTCTATATGTGCATGTCTGGTCCTGATGATGTCACTAGGTCCTGATGATGTCATTGGGGCCTCTCAGCTATTTTAACCTGGGAAGCTGGTGATGTTTTCCTGTCAGCTCAAAAACAGGAAGTGGAGCCAGGGCCAGAAAAATCTAATAGGGGTATGCTGTTTGTTCCCTATTATGTACAGTTTTGGTCTCCTTATTTGAAAAAGGTACAATTGCATTGGAAGCAGTTCAGAGAAGGTTCACTCAGCTCATTCCTGGGATGAGGGGCTTATCTCATGGAGAAAGATTGAACAGGCTGGGCCCATACCCACTGGAGTTTGGAAGAATGAAGGGTGATCTTATTGAAATATATAAGATCTTGAGGGGATTTGTTAGGGTAGATACTGGGAGGATGTTTCCACTTGTGGGAGAGACTAGAACTAGGAGACACAGTTTAAGAATAAGAAGTCTCTCTTTTAAGACGGCGATGAGGAGAATTTTTTCCCTCAGAGGGTCGTTAGTCTGTGGAATTCTCTTCCCCAGATAGCAGTGGAGGTTGGAGGAATTGAATTTATTCAAGGCTGAGTTAGACAGATTTTTGATAGACATGGCAGTCAAGGGTTATGGGGGCAGATGGAAAAGTGGAGTTGAGGCACAACCAGATCAGCCATGACCGTATTGAATGATGAACCAGGCTCAAAGGGCTGAATGGCCTACTCTTGCTCCTAAGTCCTATGTTCCTATGCTTTACGCTGTTCATCCAGCCAGCAGGAGCAGGAATGTGGGATTTCAACTCATCTCACTACCCACACACTCTAAACCCACTGGAGTTAAAATCAAGACAAAGAAACAAAAACATCTCAGATATCATTCCCTCTTGCTCTCTGTTATGAATACCTGCAGTTATAAATCTGATGGGAATTAAACCATGGGCGCCAGTAATTTCCTTGGCAGTCCTCCTAATTTCCATTGGTGGGAAATTGGTGCAAAGCCTGGAATTTTGATGTAAACAGCCATTTACACTACTGCTCTGAGGTTTCCATCAATCCTTTTGCCGAAGTTATGGGGTAGGAGATTGCGGAGATCCCCCAGGGAAATTTTGAGAATTTACAGTAATCACCTCCACAGGAAGTGTAGGGCACAGAGATTTTTTGTACAATTTATGGTTTTGAATTCGACAGCTAATGGAAGAAAGTACAGCCTGTAAGTCGTTGGAGACATTTTGCTCTTTAATCGCAAAGCAAAGACATTTTTCTGACTCAAAAAAAAACAGGAAAGAAGCACAAAGAAGATTGAAGCTCAGGACTATTTGGATACGCATCAGCAAGAGGACAAAATAAATGCTTTTGTGGGGGTCAGAAGCCAGAAGACTAAAACAAAGAATATTGCTTTAAATTATCAACTGGGCTAGCCCTGAAGCTGCCTGGAAAGGAGAAGAGACTGTGCTATCATCAAGAGAAAGGCCTAAGATGAAGGTGAGGGGAATTGATCTGGTAGACACTCACAGCACTCTCCAGGACAATGATCTGGTCCATCTGCATTCTGAATTGTTATCGACGGCTGTGAGCATTGCTTAGAGCTCTTGTTCGCCATTATTGTTCAACAATCCAATAGAGTGCTGCGTAACCTTGGTACCAGTTCCTGCAGCTCTTTCCACTCAAACTTAGGACTGCTGATAAGGCCATATCCCTAAGCAAAGCAACAGGCAAAATGAATAATTCATAACCTTACAGAAGAAGTTTACTAATTTGGCACAGCATGGTAGTCTGGCAGTAGATGGAGGGGAATGTTAGTCTCATTGGGCTAACCAATTCTTTCAGCTCATGCCAAGTAACATTGAAATAAACACTAGCATTACTGCAATGAAGACATGTCAGCATCACAAGTAATGTGATGACTGTAATATTGTGAAAGCAGCCAAATAACTAGGAGAATTTTTCAAACATAACTATGTGCATTTTGTTTTTCAGCAATAGATCCAAAGGAAGTTGATTACAATGTGGGAACAAAGAGTAAAGGACAGAGTATTTGTACGATGCCAGTCTCCAGATGGCAAGTCTGGTCCATAGAGAGGTCAGCGCTGGTGGAGGCTTGAATTTATCACATGTGCTTCCTGAGGTGGAGGTCCCTTGGTGGGAGGGCAAATCCATAACAGATCCCAGTTCACTGCAATTTGGGCATGGACACTCACCGTGACTGGATCCACAACGCAACAATTTAACACTAAGATTATTCCGCTGAACGTAAGGTTGCTTTCGAGTTGAAAGGTTAAAGAGAAAAGTTTGTCCAATTTATTTAAATTGCCCACTTGCACTCTTTGTCACCAACTTAGTAAAACATGAAATTAATAAGACCGGAAAATAAAAGAGTGAACTTTAATCACAGGTGGCTTTCTTCAGGCTCTGAATGCCAAGCATGCAAAACATTTCCTTTAATAAAATGCAGGTGGATTTTTATTTCATTTGTTGAACAACTATGTGCATATGTTTAAGATAAGGAATAATTCTGTCATGATTAGACTCTGTGATTTATTTTAACTGCACACTCAGGACGACGTACCTTTAGGTCCTTTTGCTAACCTTTCTATTGAGTGTTTAACCTCGAATGGCCAAAAGTATTTCTAGAACAGTCTCTATTGTCTCCACATCTCCCTCTGTCTCTCGGTGAATCTCTCTCTTCTATTTCCATCTCTTCTCACGTCTTCTCTCGCGTGATCCCATTCCTCCTCTTGTACCTCGATGCTCAGAAGCTCTGTTGCTGTCAATCTAAAACCTGTGCTTCATTCCAGGGTCTTTGAACAAGAATAGAAACATCCTTCAGAAGTGGGAGGTTTCAGTCTGGGAGATCTGAATCAGCAGAGAGGAGAGCTGCACCGCAGCGCACTGTGTGAAATCCCCTCCCTCAGACAATGACACGCTGTGTCAAACATGACGAGCAGTGACAGTGAGCAATGCAGCACAATGCCAGAGCACAGAGAGTGGCAGATGGACAGATGTTGACAGAATTAAATTGCTATATTTCCTGCAATAAAACTCACCCACAATAAGCTGTATGATATTCAGCAGTCCTAGCTCCTGAGCTGAGGTGCTACCTGAGGGAAGGTCTTCTATGAGGTGTTAAAAATTGTGGCTCAATGGATAGCTTCAGAACCAGAAACTTGAGCGCAAAAATCTATGCTGACGGTCCTGGTGCAGCAGTATGAAATGCAATTTTGTTGGAGGTGCTGTCTTTTGGTGGAGACGTTAAGCTGAGACTCTGTCTGCCCACTTAGTGGATGTAAAAGATCCCCAGCACTATTTCAATGATCAATAATCATCCCTCAGCAAACATCACTAAAACAAGTGTCTGCAATTTGGCTGCCATGTTTCCAAATGTAACAACAATGACTATAATTCAAATGTACTTCATTGGCTGTAAAGTGCTTTGGGATATTCTAAAGACCCTGTACGAAGGCAAGCCTTTCTTCACTCTAGGTCACTTACTGGTCTACCTTATTGGTCACACACTGCTACACCTTTACATTCAGCTCTTGAGCTGATTTACACGAAACTTGGATTTAACACAGACAACATCCTTCAGATTCATGATGTAGATACTAAATCATTATTTATGCTATCAGCAACACAAAACTTAGAGAGAGTTGCATTTACTACTCCCCAGGGAACATCGCCTGGCTGTTATCTGGAGATGAGGTGCCATGCCAATTAAAAAAAAAGAACGACTTGCATTTAAATAATGCTTTTCACAATCACCGGGTGTCTCAAAGCACTTTACAGCCAGTGAAGGACTTTTTGAAGTGTAGCCACTGTTGTAATGTAGGAAACAGAGCAGCCAATTTGTGCACAGCAAGCCCCCACAAACAGTAATGTGATAATCCCAGATAATCTGGTTTTTATTATGTTGATTGAGAGATAAATGTTGGCCAGGACACTGGGGATGCCACTCCTGTTCTCTTTCAAAATAGTGCCATGGGATATTATACATCCACCCAAGAAGGCAGGTGGGGTCTCAGCTTGATGTTGCATTTGAAAGACGGCACCTCTAACAGTCTTCTTCTTATTGTGTCCACGGACAGTCTATACATGGCCCAGCCAGAACTGGACACATTTTTGCACCTTGTTGTTGAATTCAGCAAGATCTGCAACAGTGCAGGGTTCCTCTAGCGATAGGCATTGCAGGAGATGTTGCATAGTCTGTGGCTCAGTTCCACATTCACAAGTTGTTGGGCTGGTTGTATATCCCCATTTGCTTAGTGACACCTTTGAATGACCTACACCAGTCCTAAGTCTGTTAAGGCACTTTCAGGTTGCCCAGTTGCAATTAGCTCCTCTAACAGCGCAGTACTCCTTCAGCACGGCACTGGAGAGTCAGCCTTGATTTTTGTGCTCAAGTCCTGGAGTGGGATTTGAACAGGGTACTTTGTGACTGAAAAGTGAGAGTGCTATCAATTGAGCCACAACTGACACCTGATTGGAATGTACCTGAGGTCCAAGGAAACTGTGTCAGGGTATGGGCAGTATGCAAAACCACAATATTTGGGCCATATAAGCATCTCTCTTCATTCTTCTCAACCTGTCTGCAGCCTTTGACACATTTGACCACGCTATCATCCTCCTATACAGCTGGGTAGGACTGCACTTGCCTTGTTGCATTCTTACCTGTCGAATCATAGCCAGAGAATCTGCCTAAAATGGCTTCCCTTTCCACTCCCGCACTGTTACTTCTGGAATCCCTCAAGGATCTATCCTTGGCCCCTCTTATTTCTCTTCTATATGCTGCCCCTCGGCGACATCGTCCAAAAGCACAGCGTCAGGTTCCACAAGTACGCTGATGACACCCAGCTTGAACTTACCACCACCTGCCTCTGATTTGTCACACTGCTTGTCTGCCATCTAGTACTGGATAAGCAGATATTTCCACTAGCTGAATATTGAAAAAACTGAAGCTGTTGTCTTCGGCCTAGGCCACAAACCCCATTCCCTAGGCCACAAACCCCATTCCCTAGGCAACAAACCCCATTCCCTAGGCCACAGCCTCCATTCCCTAGGCCACAAACCCCATTCCCTAGGCCACAGCCTCCATTCCCTAGGCCACAAACCCCATTCCCTCAGCCACAAACCCCATTCCCTAGGCCACAGACTCTATTCCCTAGGCCACAGACCCCATTCCCTAGGCCACAAACCCTATTCCCTATGCCACAGACTCCATTCCCTAGGCCACAAACTCCATTCCCAAGGCAACAAATCCTATTCCCTAGGCCACAAACCCCATTCTCTAGGCTACAAATCCCATTCCCTAGACCACAAACCCCATCCCCTAGGCTATTGACTTCACTTCTCTCTCTCTGGCAGCTGTCTGAGGCACAACTAGGCTGTTCACAATTTTGGTGACATATTTGACAGTGAGATGAGCTTCTAACCACATAAGCTGCCTCATCATCAAGATTGCCTGTTTCCACCCCATAACATCATTCGACTCCATATCTACCTCAGCTCAATTGCAGCTGAAATCCCGATCCATGCTTTTGATGCCTGCAGACTGAATTATTCCAATGCCCTCCTCACCGGTCTCCCAACTGCTGCCTCTTCCTAACTCACACACACCATGTTCCATTACACTGTGCTCACTGACCAACTTTGGCTCCCAGCCCAACCGTGCCTCAATTTTAAAACCCTTCCATGGTCTTGTCCTTTCCTCATTTTTGTAAGGTCCCCCAACTCTACAAGCCTTTGTGATCTCTGCAGTCTACGAACTCTTTCCTGATATCCCCTTAAATCGCATGGTGTCAAAAGTTGTTTGACATCCCAACTGTGTAGTGGCTTGGGATGTTTTACTAGTTAACGGCACTATATAAATGCAGGTTGTTGCTATTGTTGTTGTGATGACAGGAGATTTTATGCTCCTTACAGCAGTGGTATCATTTTCATACATCACTACTCTTTGACATGAAACTTTTACATGTAAGCCTGAAAACTGTAAAACTGTCCCTGTCTGGCAGGCACCAGTCAGGGTGGCAGTTAAATTAAGGCCAGTCACATGCCCACTCTGCTTCTGCTGCCTTCCCGGCGAGTCCGGATATTAAGCTGCCCCTTTGATCGGGCAAATGTGACACTTGTAGGAAGGAAGCAGTGTCCCTCTTTAAATATGCAGATTCGGGTCCTCTGATATCACCAGGGCTGAAGTTGCAACTTTAGTAAAGGCCTGAGAGGGGCCACAGAATTAGCTTCCCTGTCAGACCAACCCTGTCGGGAGGGGGTTCCTGGTACAGAAGAGGCCCAGAAAGTTATTTTGAGTTTCTAGTGGGCCATGGGGAGTAGGAGTGCCCTTCAGTCCTTGCAAGGCAGTCCTGGGTCTCTCTCCTGCTGGGCTTCCCACTCCATTCCTTCTGACCTTTGCCCACAGCCTTCTCCCTCGCTCGATCCTGCCCAAACCCTTCTCCTCCTCCTCACTGACCGTTAGGCACCTTTCCCTTGAGCCCGTACCTGCAGCCAGATGCCCACTCCCACTCGCCAACCAGGGTAGTCAACCTGGCTGGCTGTCGCTTGTGACTCCCTCAGAGCTTTGTTGAATTATGGCCCTGTCATTAAGGTTGGCAGGGCCTCATTGTGGCCCTGCCTGACCAGCTTTTTCATCTTCTAATGGACTCCTCTCGCAAGCTTCTCACTTCCTGCCATTAAAATCAAGGCGATTGCATTTTCTGCCTTTGCACAAAGAGAGATGAAGGAGGGAGTTGCAGAGACTGTACAGTCATGTAGACATTGAACACGTGCTGGTGGAAGTTTCAGCTATCTTTACAATGAATTCAAAAAAAGAAATGATAATAAGAATTTTCAAGATCAACTGTGAGTTTGGCTCAGTGCTCACACTGAGTTAGGAGGTTTTGGGTCTGGCTCCACTCCAGGACTTGAACACATTTTCCAAGCTGATAGTACTGTGTAGCAATAAGATCATTGAGGCCATATTGCATTGTTGGAGGTGTCGTCCTTCAGATGCGATGTTAAACTGAGACATTGTATCCCTATTGAAATGGACACAAAAGATCTCATGGCTCTCTTTGAAAAGCACTGCACCATCTTTCCAATGTTCTGACCTCCCTCAGTCAACATCACCAAAACAGATGAGTTGGTGGTTTATCTCCTCACAGTACAGGATTTCCCAGCCTTGCCATGGTGGGTTCCCCTGTGGTAGATGCGGCGCGCCATTCAAATCTTTGTTGATTTCAATGGGATTGGAAGATTCTGCCGACGGGAACAGCCAGAAATTCTGGCCACAGTACACAAATTGGCTGCCATGCCTGCCTACAAAACAACAGCGCCTATATTTCAGGAGTAATTAATTGGTTGCTGAACTTTTTGGGATGTTCTGAGGACATGGAAGGGCAAATGTAAAACCTTTCCTGCTGAACTCTGGTCTCCTGATAATTTATAATGTGAAGACATTACTTAGTGCGACATGTCTCCAAGTTTGGTTCCTGGTCTGTGCAGAATCACCTCAGGAATTCTTCCCAGTCAATGATGCCATCCACATTCACCTCTTACATCCCACCTCGATTGCCTAAAAGAATTTACATGGGGTAGATCTTAAATTTGTGGGATAGTGTGCAACAGATGTTATGACTGGGATGGGAGGAGCGTGCAGTTGACCTAGCCCCACTAGTTTAAAAGTTTAATTTACTCACCAACGTGGCCAATTGCTTACCTTCATTACTGGTACCCAAAATAAAAGAGACTTTAACCAGGCTTCTTTCAATAAACAACAAACTTATTTGTTTACTATAAAACCAATCTTGTCAATTAGAAAGGCAAAGCTTATCAACATACAGTATGGAATATGGAACTATGCTACTTTGGAGATAGGCTAAGTCCCACATGCACACAAAAAAAACAGTGAAATGAAAAACAGAAATGGAGCAATTCAGCCAAACGTTAAAAGTCAATGGTTCAAAGGCAAAGGATAGACAGTGAAGCTCTTGAAATGGGCTCTAGATTAAACAGTTGGTCTCTCAGCACTGATTCACAAAACAATCAATAACTCTGGCTTTGCTTTCCAGGTGGACTCGAAGAATATTCAAGGGTACTCTATTCCAGCATGTAGGGCATCTCAAGAGCAGCTTATATTCACTTCCAGCTGTGGACTGGCTCTGGACTGCAAAAATCTGCTTGTGCAAGGCAGCAATGAATTGTGAGGCATTATTCAATTGCTATCTTTCCCATGTGAATGTTGGTTGGTACCTAACTCACCAAGGCTCCTTTGACAGCACTTCCCAAACTCACTGTCATGATAATAGTTGATTGTGGTAGTGGACTCCAGTATTAGATATTATACGGTACTCTGTACTAGGAAGGGAGTCACCTGACCTGGGAGTTGAAGGTCAGGTAGCACATGCTGGAGCCTGTCTTGGTAGAATTCAGCCACTGCAGATATGTGTTTGTGTTAGGAGAGTGTGTTATCAATAAAGTTAGCTCAGCTACAATGTCGACAGCCTGTGTGCACCATTGAAACAAAAAACAAGACCACCGCAACCTCTACCCTAGAAGGACAAGGGCACGGGAACACCACCACCTGCAAGTTCCCCTCCAAGCCACACACCTGACTTGGAAATATATCGCCGCTCCTTCACTGTCACTGGGTCAAAATCCTGGAATTCCCTCCCTAACAGCACTGTGGGTATACCCACCCCACATGGACTGCAGCGGTTCATGAAGGCAGCTCACCATCACCTAAGGGCAATTAGGGATGGACAATAAATGCTGGCCGAGCCAGCGATGCCCACATCCCACGAAAGAATAAATAAAGAACATGTTCACAGTGAGGACACAAGTGTAGGATTCAAGACTCTGTCCGAGAAATCATTACATCAAATTTACAGCATTAAGGACATTCGGCCCAACCAGGTCTGTCCGATGTTTATGTCCCACACAAGAATCCTCCTAGCCCTCTTCATCTCACCCTATCAGCATACCCTTCTATTTCTCTCTCCCTCATGTACTTATCTAACTTCCCCTTAAATGCACTTGTATCATTTGCCTCAACGATTCCATGTGGTAGCACGTTTCACATTCTCTGTGTAAAGATGTTTCTCCTGAATTCGTTCTCAAGTGACTATGTTTCCGGCCTGTATTTTTGAATCCCCTGTGCAAAATATAATTGACAATGTTGCAGACTTTAAAACACCGGCCTTCTATTGATGATTATCTCTTGATTTATAACAAGGAATTCCGATAATGATGGCATAACTGATGTTGTAGGTTCTAACTATTGCTTGACCACCATTTTATTAATGGCAGGACACAATGATTGCCCCTAAAGAATGAGAGATTCTGCATTTTGTCAAGCACAGAGCCGAAACTGATTCTGGCTGGGATGGAGATAATTTTAATTGATTCTTTCATGGGACATGGGTGTCACTGGTAGGACCAGCATTTGTTGCCCATTTCTAATTGCCCTTGGCTTGTTGGGCCATTGCGGACAGTTAAGAGCCACATGTAAGCCAGACCAGGTAAGGATGGCAGATTTCCTTCTCTAAAGGGCATTAGTGAAATAGATGGATCTTTATAAAAGAACCTTCACAGTCAATATTACTGAAACTAGCTTTATATTCCAGATTTGTTAATTAATTGAATTTAAATTCCACCAGCTGCCCATGGTGGAATTTGAACCCATGCTGCCAGAGCTTTAGCTTGGGAGCCTCTGGACTACTAGCCCAGTGACATCACCACCACACCACTGTCACACCTTGTACAAGGGGTAGGAACCATTTAACTAAGGGCCAATGTGATCTTTTGGGTTAGTTTCAATAAAGGGCTTTGGACGCGAGTTTTTCATTTGTTTTTATGGAATTGGCCCGGGTTTTTAGCGGTTTTTGCATCTCCCGGGCAATCATATTGTCTCGAGTGAGGTGGGCAAGCGAAGAACAAGATTTCACAATTGTGAGAGACGGGCCTGATGGGCTATCAGGTTTACACTTGCCCATGATTTTCATGGGTTTGTCTGTACCCTTTAACTATTGCTTTCTAAATCTGGAAAATCTTCAGATATCATGTGCTTGATTATACATTACGTGACACAAATACATTAAGTCTCAAGGTTATAGAAACTAAAATACACATCATTTATATTTATAGGTATTTGGAGGTGTATTGTTTCCTTGCAGTTGTAGTTTTATTGGCTCAGTGCAGCAAAGGCTCCATTGCAAATCCCTTTGCTGATCAGCTGCTTTCATGGACACTTGTGGAGGTGTCTTCATTTAATGTTCAGATGCTCTTATGGAAGATGCAGAGGAAAAGTGCTAACAAATGAATTTATTTTATTAACAATGTGAGGCTGCCAAAAAAGAAAGTACATTTAAATTACAGAGTTTCAGCAGTCAAAATAAAAGCCAGAAATTGGTAATCGAGTTAACTCATAAAATCATATAGGGCAGAAGGAGGCCATTCAGCCCATTGCACCTGTGCTGGCCCTTTGAAAGAGATATCTGATTATTCCATCTCCCCTACGTTTTACACAGTGCTCTGCATTTTTTTCCTTTTCAAGTTTATATCCAATTCCCTTTTGAAAGTTACCATTGCATCTGTTTCCATCATCCCCTCAAGCAGTGCATTCCAGGTCGTGACATCTTGCAGCATAACAAAATTCTCAACTCTCCTGCATTATTTAATTACAAAATTAGTGAAACTGCCAATGAACTTAATGGTTATAGATTTTAGTTCTTAAATGGTATTTTTCTTTTAAGACCAGGCATTTTTAATATGGTTTATTTTGCTTCAGGCATAATTACTTTGGACTGTGCTGATTTTAAAAAAATTATTGTGTTCATTGTTGCAGGAGTTCCTCAGGGTAGTGTCCTAGACCCAACCACGTTTGGCTCCTTCATCTGTGACCTTTCTTCCATCATAAGATCAGAAGTGGAGAGGTTCGCTGTTGACTGCACAATGTTCAGCACCATTCGTGACTTCTCAGATACTGAAGTCCAATTGCAGCAAGACCTGGACAACATTCAGGCTCAGGCTGATAAGTGACAAGCAACATCCACGCCACACAAGTGCCAGGCAATGGCCATCTCCAACAAGAGAGAATCTATCCATCTCTCCTTGACATTCAATGACATCACCATTCTTGAATCCCACCCTATCAACATCCTGGCGGTTACCATTGACCAGAAACTGAACTGGATCAGCATATAAATACTGTGACAACAAGAGCAGGTCAAGGGCTGGGAATTCTGAGGTGAGTAACTCCCCAAAACATGTCCACCATCTGCAAAGCATGAGTCAGGAGTGTGATAGCATATTCTCCATTTGTCTGGATGAGTGCAGCTCCAACAAAACTTAAAAAGCTCAACACCATGTAGGGCAAAGCAACCCACTTGATTGGCACTCCATCCACCATATTAAACATCCACTCCCTCCACCACCGATATATATCGGCCGCAGTGTGTACCATCGACAACAGTGGTATTCATTACATGGTCCTTGGGCCTCTTGCAGCCCACACTTGTTTTTCCTGTAGCCCGCTGGTTGACCCTTTCACTTGCCGCCCCTTGTTCTCGTTGGGTCTCCTACTCACCGCCCTTCCTGCTCCCCACCACTCCCTCCCGCTCACCATTTCCCTTCCCTACCCTCCAACTCACAGCCCTCTTCCTCCCTCACCCGCTTTCTCTCTCTCGCCACCCCTCTCCTGAGCCCTTGCGGTCATATTATCTTCAAAATGTTGGAATGTCCACAAAAAATGCAAGTAATTAAAATTATTGCCCAGAAAATATTCTAAATCCACTATTGCTGAAATTATCCTTCTATACACTTTTGTTCTTTTCACCCTCTATAAATGGACAAATAGAACATTGGGTATAACAGCAACTTAGATTATGACAAGTACATGCTCCACTGCACTTCCATTCTAGCTTTTTGTTTTAATATCTTATGTGAGACTATTGGACTTTAGCTTTCATAGAAAGGCAATTGTATTGCAAAATAGGATTTTGAAACATTTAAAAACATCCAGAAATCCAACATAAACTCAAGAGATTTAATGTATTCAGTCACCTTGAAGCAATGGCCTTGATCATATGTATTTATTCAAGTTTACTTTCCAGCTACACAATGTTTTTTGAGCTTTTTTAAGTATTGAAGCTGGACCACCTCTCCCATACCATGGCCCCCCTGGTGCCCCCCCTCCCCTGCCCCCTGCCCCTGCTCCTGCCCCCTGCCCCTGCCCCTGCCCCCTGTCCCTGTCCCTGCCTCTGCCTTTGGTCTTGTTACCTCTTTCCTTGCTTTGAAAACTCTTCAAAACCTACCTCTAGGACCATGCTTTTAGGCACCTTTGGAGTGTCCGTCATGGCCCAGTGAATAGCATTCATGCCTCTGAATTAGCAGGTTTATGGGTTCAAACCCCACTCCAGAGACTTCAGGATATTAATGCAAGACTGAAGGACTGCTACATTGTTAAGGTGCTACTTTTCAGTTTATTATAACTGAAGCACTATCTGCCTTCTCTGGCAAAACATCCCATGGTCTGAATGAATGAGGAGAAGGATAGTTCTATCTTGTGCCCTAGCCAATATTAATCTCTCAGCTGAAACCAATTATCTGGCCATTATTGGATTGCTGTTTGAGGAACTTTGCTGTGTACAAATTGATTGTTGTGTTTCGTACATCACACTTTCCAAAGTAATTCTTTGGCTTTAGGGTGCTTCGGGTAGTTCTGAAATTGCAAAAGATGCTGTGTATGTGTAAATCTTCCTTTTATCTGTCCAGACTTTCCAGCATTAGCTTTCATCTCTGTACATTGTACCTTACGACATTCACCATATTAAAGGTGCTATATGAATGGAAGTTTTACTATTGTTACTGATTGTAGAGTTAAAAACTTCCACTCATTCATGGAGATGGAGGTGATTTTGTGTCGTTGCTTTAATTGGATTTAACCAGCGAGGCCATTTTGAAAATGGAATCTTGAACTCCCTTTTCAGCTTTGCACAAAATTATGGCTTGAACTTTTGCAGAAGTTCAAAATCTCCTCAGACAAAATTTCTAAACTTCGTTTTGAACGTACTTTCCTGTTAGCAGCGATCCAGTGGATCTGCTAGCTCTTCATAAATATTAAAACTTAGGTAACATTTGGCTGGTTCCTCAGCTGAGTTCGTCAAAGAAGCCTGCCTCACCAGCCCAGAGAGCAACATGGATGCGGAGCTAGCAATATAACTCTGCATCGCGCTGACCATGTGTAACTGTGTTAACCATTGGATTGAAGTTTGTTAAAGAAAGTATTATTTCCTTTGATTTATTGTTAACTATGTCTTTTAGGCACCAGCGTTACAATATACAGTGTTGGCTGTAATACTGTACTGTGCTTGTCGAAACAAGGACATTTGTGACTCATAAGCTGTAGTTTGCTCTTGGGGTTTATTTCACAGTTGTAAACTATATGAATGAAGCTGGAAGAGTTTACAGTTATGAGCATTGAAATTAAATTACAGCCCTGCTCTTATCCCGTACCATTAATAACTTTTAGAGTATAATATATAAACTGTGGTCTCCATAAGAGGCAAAGGCAGAGGCAGAATTGCAGTGAAGGTGGCAGAGGAGCAGCGATGATATCATTACTGCAGAACATTGTAACAGAAGGAAGCAATGACAGATAGCCTCGAGATCAAACAAGTTATAATTACAGCGGCTGACTGTAATGACTAATTTAAGAAACAGTGGATTCCTCAAGTTGATTGTGAAGCAGCAAATCCAAAAAAGCTCAGGCAATATCAGAAACAAAGAAACATTAGTCAGTGGTAATGGCTGCTCCATTCAGGGAGCTGCAGTCATCAGAGAACCCCAGAAATTAATACAGGGATATTTACTGTCGAGGTTAATATTGGAATTTGTGCCAGGAAATAGGAAGTTTAGAAGCAAGAAGTCCTGAGCAGTTTTGCAGGTTAAACCAGGTCCACAGGGCATTGGCAGACACTGGCAAAAGGCAACTTCATGACTTCAGGATACACTTTTTCATTAGTGATGAATCCCTGGAATAAACTTTTGAGTAGGGGAATGGCTGCAAAACCTTTGGAGACATTCAAAAATCAGTCAGTTGCTGAAATGTGGCATGGAGGTCAGAAAGATCACCCTTCCGTTGTCGGAGGGGGGACCCTGGGGTTTCATGCCCAATGTGTTTAGTCTAAAGGAAATTTGTTCCTCATGGTAGATGTGTGAGTTTGCCTGTTAAAACCATTCACCTAACCCTGTGAGCTGCTGCCAAACTTTCAGTAACAAAACTCACACAGAGGATAGCTCAAAAATCACCATCAATACCTCTGTGTTTGTGGACATTCCTCAGGGTTAGAATGCTGACCAGCCATATTTAAAAGCTGTTAAGCCCCTGTGATTGGATACGGTAGTGTAATGGTTATATACAGACCAGTAGCCCTAGACTTAAGGCCTGGACTAATAATGCAGAGAATGTAAGTTCCAAATGGATGTTTGAGAATTTGAATTCAGTTTTTAAAAATAGGGCTTTTGGATTGTTGTAAAAATCCAACTGGCTCATTAATGTCCTTCAGGAAAGGAAACCTGCTGTTCTCACCTGGTCTGGCTGGTATATGCCTCTAGTCTCGCACCATTGCGGTTTCCTCTTAATTGCCACCGAAAGTGGCCTTGCATCCGTTTAATTGTAAAAAATTGCTCCAGTGGTGGAAGAAGATGGTTCAGCATCAATACCACCTTCTCAGGACAGCTACAGATGGCAGCATGTCAAAAATGAATTCAAAAAACAATCAAAATGGCAGCCTCTGCACTGGCGACCATTACTGGTTGTGATTGGCAACACAAGGGGGAAAAAAACGCCTCAGGCAGTACACTGAAATATAGAACTGAGTTCTTATTTATTTCATCACAGTTCAGAATGGCCATTAAGACACAGGAAACTCTTGCTTCATCACCAGTGAGTATTATGCTAATTAAAAGTCTCTTGTGTACTGGTAGTTCAAGTTTCTCTTTCGACTTTAGTCAATTGTAGTGAGCAGTGTGACATCCTCTTTCCCAAGGTCTAATTTCGCGACAAGTGCCAGATTTGGGGTTAAGATTGAGTGCACAATTTGCGTTAACGATTTGGACTCGGGAGTCGGAAGTGCAATTACTAAATTAATAAGTTTACTAAATTTGTGCGAAAAGTACAATTACTAAATTGACATCAAATTGGAATCTGGTTAATGCTGAGAAAGGACGCGGCAAAAGACAACTTGCAGAATGGATATTCAATTGGCAAATGAATTAAGTGTGAGGTGGTGCATTTTGGTGGAATATGGAGAATAGGGAAGCCATATACCCCTTGGAAAATAAGAGTCCAAATGGGGTAGAGGAACAAAGGGTTCTGGGAGGTACAGATACACAAAAGTTGCACTGCAGGTTAATAAGAAAGAAAAGTCTTTCATTTATATAGCATTGATCATACCCACTGGACTTCTCAAAGCACTTTACAGCCAATGAAATGGTTTTGAAGTGTAATCACTGTTGTAATGTAGGAAATGTGGCAGCCAATTTTCACTCAGCAAGCTCCCATAAACAGCAATTTGACAATGGCCAGATATTCTTTTTTTGTCGTGCAAATCAGGGAGGGTAAATATTGTCCAGGACAACGGGAAGAACTCCCCTGCTCTTCTATGAAATAGGGCCATGTTCTTTACACCCAGTCACACAGGCAGATGGAGCTGCAGTTGAAGAACAGATGAAATAGGAGCAGGACTAGGCTATTTGGCTCCCTGAGCCTGCTCTGCCATTCAATGAGATCATGGCTAATCTGACAGCAGATTTAACTCCACTTTCCTGTCTGCCTCTCATAACCTTTAACTCCCTCGTCAATCAAAAATCTGTCTAACTCAGCCTTGAGTATATTCAATGACCCAGCTTCCACTGCTCTCTGGGATAGAGAATTCCAAAGGCTAAGGACCCTCTGAGAGAAGAAATTTCTTCTCATTGCTGTCTTAAATGGGAGACCACTTATTTTGAAACTGTGTCCCCCTAGTTCTAAATTCTCCTCACGAGGGGAAACATCCTTCCAGCATCTACCCTGTCAAATCCCCCTCAGAATCTTAAATGTTTCAGAAAATCACCTCTCATTCTTCTAAACTCCCATAAGAATAAGCCCAACCTCAACATCTCATCTGAAAGACAGCACCTCTAACAATGCAGAACTCCCTCAACACTGCACTGGAGTGTCAGTTTTGATTATTGTGCTTCATGTCTGGAGTGGGACTTGAACCTAGAACCTTGTGACTCTGAGGTAATAGTACTGCTCACTGAGCTGTGGCTTAGGCTGTATAGTTAGAAGGCCCTAACAAAAACAAGCATCAAGCTGAGATTCATTGCTACAGGAAATGAAAAGCAGAGAAGTCATGTTAAACTTGTATAGGAGTTATATCGTCTCCACATTGTAATAAGTTTATGAAGGCATTAGGGAAGGTACAAAAGAGATTTACAAGGGTTACATCAGAACTGAAAGGTTATAATGATCAGGCAAGATTGAACAGGCTTTTCTTTGGAAGAGAGAAGACTGCGTTGTGACCTGAGAGAGAACACTAAGATAAGGAACGTGTTTGATAGGGTAGACATGGAGACAATCGTTCAATTTATGGAGAGACAAGACTCAGGGCCATAAATATATGCTAATCACTAATAAATCCGACATGGAGTTGGGGAGAAATCGCTTTACTTAGAGTGGTAAGAATGTGGAACACACTGCACTAAGAAGAAGTTGAGGCAAATAGCATAGATGCATTTTAGAGGAAGCTACACAAACATTTGAGGAGGAAAAGGGAAGGAAGGGTTTGCTGACTGAGTGAGATGAAGAAGGGTGGGAGGAGGTGTAAGTGGAGCATAACATTGGCTTTGGACTATTTGGCTTGAATTGGCCTTGTCACGATCAGGTGAGGAGGGGTTGAATGGTTCTCATCTTTTCCCACTCCTCATTTGACCGCAGCAGGTTTTTATTCCCGAAGGATATGCTTGCCAATTCAGTGAGTGTTTAACTGTTTATGCGCTGTGACTGTAAAGACACAAACAGACAGATTTCCTGAAGTTTTTAAAAAAACGATAAGAGAATACGATTTATTGTACTTAAGTGGTCTAAAATAAAATAAAATTGCTCTGACTTACACACAAACACACACAAACACACATAAATAGATTACAGAGTAGGAAGATAGATTAAGCAATTTAAAATCTATTGAAGTGTAAGGGGTATATGCTTCATGAAGGTTGGTGACTTGGCTGGCTTCAGGCTGAGTTCAGTGGTCCCTCTGGGTCGGTGTTGAGGTGGTTTAAAAGGTAAACTGACATTTTATCTGTTCTTCTGAAGATAGCAGCTGCAGGGTTGAGATCTTTTTTAAAAATCTTTGTCTACAACACATGGAAAGTCAAACAAAGAACAGACAGGGTACGAAACTTGCAAGTTGTCAGGAGATAGAGAGAGAGAGAAAGAGAGAGAGGCCCACATAGAGATTGTTTTTTCAGCTTTGCATATGCTTGTGTCACGTGTGCTGTGGTAAAACAGTTTCTTAAACACAAAAGAGGGTTGGCTTGTCCCATAATTCTCTCTCTCTAACTGACCAGTTACCCAAATATGGTTGTGGTGTGGTGGATTCCAGTTGCCTGAATTGCAGGATTAGATCACATCTGGGCAAATTTCTTTCATAGCCAGAGGTATTTGCCTGAATTGATTGGGGCGGAATCATCCTAGATTTGCACTAAGTGCAGTAGCGGGTGGGTAAAACCACTTTTTACCCACTGGCTGGAATGGCAGCTTTTCACGCTGTATCATCCCAAGCCCACCGTGTGAACTATGCATTCCCGGGAAACATACCATTTCCATGGCGGGCGGGCTACCATTTGCCTGCCACGCCATCACCTCGCCGCTTCAGCATGTCGGGCACCATATTTAAATTCCAGCCATGCACACATCTCAGTGCTTCCGACCCACTGCAGGGAAGATGCCTATGAAAGACAAAATGCTTGCAGTCCCCAGGTTTAGCGACATGTCACTGGAATGCCTTTTGGATGCCGTGGAGTCCCGCCAGGATATCCTCTATCCCAACTCTGGCCGCAGGATGGGCAGCAGCGTGACCAACTAAGCTTGGGAGGCAGTGACAGCGGTGGTCAGTGCCAAAACCCTTCAAAAGAGGACAGCCACCCAGTGCCGCAAGAGAATGAATGATCTCTGTTCCGCCAGGGTAAATCACTCTTCTCATCACTCTCAACTCACACACTCACAAACCCATCACACATCCACAGGACCCTCATTTACTGCCAGTTCAAGGGACATCACCATTCACTCTTTCACACGCACCTTCATTGCCCTCATCCCGTCCATGGGACCACTCACCATCCACATAGTGATCATCTGGCTTGGCAGGCATCCTGCTTACGTCTCTCCACCTGTATTCCTGCAGGACAAGCTGGCAAACAATAAGAGGGAGATGTCGCAGACCGGTGGAGGAATGCCTGATATCAAGGTCCTCACATACTTTGAAAACTGAGCCATCCAGCTGGCCGGTGAGGATCTGGTCCTGTGCTGATGGTGAGGTTGGCACTGCTCTACCAAGTGAGGATCCAGCAGTGTAACATCCATCAGACAGCCATGCTGTGAGTGAGTAAGTGGATGATGCCATGCACTAATTATCTCCCCTTGTGTTCACAGGCACATCTGCCAAACAACCGACGGAGTCCATGACCCAGGGCCTCCAATCAAGCCCCGAAGCAACCTCTGAAGAGGAATCTGGAGGCACCCTCCTTGAAGTCCCATCATAGTGTTCACCCACACCCTCCACCAGTGCAGAGACATTTGGTGGGACCCAACTTTACAGTAGCTTCGGGATTACATTCTGGTGAGCATATTGCACTGTCTGATCCACAGCAGGCGGAGGCAGGGACTTCCCAGGTCCTCGGCACTCAGAGGACTGCTGGAGGCCAGAAATCGGCTGAGTCCGAGTCAGATGACGAGCCTCTGAAGTCAGTCATGTCACAGTCGCTGGAGCTGCAAAGGTAAGCTCGGGAACATCAGGAAGGGATGTCTGCTGCACTCCTCAGATTGCAAGGCACAATGGAGGAGTCTGTCTGTCTTCATTCTGAGGTGATAGCGCCGGCATGCCAATGCACCGAGGTCAATACTGGTAGGATGGCAGCTGCCATGGAGACCTTGGTCCAGGACTTTGCCCCTGCACTGCTGAATGGGCTGAACTCCACCGTCAATGCCATAGTTGGCCTCCTATAGTGTGTACGTGAGAGAGATGTGGGGCACCTCGATCTTACTCCAGCTACCCCTTCTCCTCAAGGAGTCAGCCATGGGCCCTCAGGCACCCATAGGGAGGAGAATCAGAAGGTGTCCCCTAAGGGCCATCCATCCAGGTGACTCCGGGAGTTCCAGCCCATCCAAATCCCCTTTTCCTGTGACCACAGCAGCTCCAGCTCCACAGGCCGAGTACGGTGTCACTGCCACACAGCAGGACCCCGAAAGCAGGCCGGGGCCCTCCAGGGCTCAGTCCTCCAGAGGATGCCCACCAAGGTCATCACAGACAGGGCCTCGCAGTCAGCGAGCTGCCTCCACTCCGCTGTGGATGGCTGGGAAGTACCAAGTAGTGGCAGGTTTAGGGAAGTTAAGAAGATGTAATTGCACAGCCTGGGCACGGGTGTTAATCACTTGTACATATTGTTTACTATTATCAATAAACTCCCAACAATGTCTCTCTGCCTATGGCTCCCTGTTCTGATGAGAAGTGTTCTTGTCACTCAGATGTGAAACCTTTCTGCACAAGACAAGAGGTAGGTGTCTCAGTCTAGGGCCTCTCCCCTGTGCTCTGTGCAGCCTTCAGGCCAAGTCCGGCCTCACACTCACTGGACACATTACTGATGCCTGCACCTCGACAGTGCCTCTCATTGCTGCCAGAATGTAGTGGGCAAGCACCACAGAGTTCCGTCATCCTCTCTGTGGGTTCTCAGCATCTTTAGGGAGGGGCTGGCCCCCATCTCTTCAGCATCTGTGACCAGTGACGCTGTGCTCCTGAAGGGGACAAAGGATCAGATGCTTTTAAATTTTCATGGCTGCGTCTATGATATGATCCTGATCACAAAGTGCAAGCGAGTTGCCATTGGCCAGACAGGAGTCAGACATTCTCAGAGGCTATGTGAAGATGTATGTAGTGTCCTCACTGTATGTCGTCATCATCATTCCACAATTGAGTGACTATTAGGGCCTCCACTGTGTCTCTATGACAGGAGCATTGTCACAGAGGGTATTCACGTTGCCATAAGCCAGACTGGAATCAAACGTTCACAACTGCGATGTGAGGATCTATGAGGTCTCCTCACTACAAGTCGTCATCATCCTCCACAAATCTAGCAGCTATGAGGGTCTCCCGAGCGCGCCTGCCTCGTCTGGGCTGTGCATGGGCCTCATCTCTGTCTTCGTCACCTTTGAGGACCTCTTCACCCTCAGCCCCTTCGGCATCCTCCTTATTGGAGGAGAACTCCAGCTCCTCCATCTCCTCCTCAGCCAGCTCCCCCATTGCAGCAACAGGTCGTAAAGGGCGTAGCAGACGGGAGATGTGTGACATCCTCTGTGGACTGCATTGCAGGGCTCCACCAGACCAGTCCAGGCACCGGAACCTCATTTTCGGCATCCCGATTGTTTGCTCCACCAAGTTGCGAGTTGCAGCTTGAGCCTCGTTATACCGTCGCTCTGCTGCACACAGGTGTCATCAGCCACGTCCTCTGTGGGTAGCCCTTGTCCCCGAGGAGCCATCCCTGTAGCCCCATTGGAGCCTGGAAGACTTCAGGGATCTGTGAAGGACTGGGAGTCATGCACACTCCCCGGAAACTGTGTACACACCTACAGGATGTGTTTGTGGTGATCACACACCAGTTGCACATTCAGCAAATGGAATCCCTTGCGGTTGACATGGTTGACCGCGTGTTGTGATGGAGACCTGAGTGCTACATGAGTGCACCTATGGGAGATCCGAGATCTGGGCAAATCCAATCACTCTTGCATCCTGGCTCTCCTGGTCCTGGGCGAAATGCACCAATGCCCACACAAAGATGGCATCCGTGACCTCATGAATGCATTTGTGGGTGGAGGCTTGTGATGTCCCACAGGGGTCATCTGTGGAGGCCTGAAAGGAGCCACTGGCGTAGAAATTGAGCGCTGCAGTTACTTTCACGCCCACTGGCAGTGGATGCCCTCCATGTCCACGTGGCACCAAATCCTGCAGTAGCTGGCAGATGTGACTGACAAGTTCCCTAGACATGCACAGCCTTCAGTGACATTGGTTCTCGGTTATCTGCGGGAATGAAAGGCACCAATACCTACCTGTAACTAAACTTATCAAATATAAAGGATGACACTTCCTTTGTTCTAACACATTTTATATTGAAATATCAATAAAACATTATATAACATTTGCTCTGCCTTTGAAGTTCATTGACTTTTATTATGCCAGCAAAATCAGTTTGCAACAACTCAATGCACATTTGTGTCCACAAATCCCAATGTGGGTGATAGGAAAGCAATGTGCATGTTACAAATGACCTCAGGCATGCTCCGACCACCCATCTCAGGACCCTATCCAAGATGGCGGGAGCTGAACCACCAGCATAAATGGGGCAGCAACTGATACATTTATCAGGCCACCACCGCCCCTCGCGCTGTAGGTGGAGACAGTTAAAATTGGCTCCTCTATCTTAAACCGCACTAAGTGAAAATCAGCTGGTGCAATGAGTTTACTGTGCCTTCAGCAAGGTCTGAATCTCGGCCAAGCCACTTAGGTCGAGGCTCCATTTGTCTGTTGGCTAGGAAATGACTTTAGCTAATCTCAGCCCAGCCAGATAGTCAGGATCTACCTCTAATCTGTATCAAAATTATCTGCCAAGGTGGTACTGCCCCTTCTATTGGTGAATGATAGAGATTGGTAAATAACTGACACTACTGATGCTTGCAGTTCTCCCGATTTCACTGTACCTGACTCGAAGTTGCAGTTGTCTTGGACAAAAGACCTAACCTAACCCAGATGAGCGGCACGGTAAGGTCCAGTGTGGCTGAAAGTTCCAACTACAGAAGGAGATTGTCACTCCTGGTGGGCAGCAGTCCTTGCAGGGTATACATCTCGGAAAATGGTATGTGGGCCCCTGTGGTTTTTCAGTGGATTTCAGCACCACCCCTGAAGATTGGGTGAAAGAGCCAAAGCAGTTAAACAAGTCAGCCTATCGTGAAGCCCTGATTCCCAAATGTTCAATTCATGTGAAGGTGGGTAAGGGGGAGGTCTGATGACAGGGACCCTAGAGTAATTGAAAATTCCACCCAGGGACGTCAGGCTGAGCAGTCTGTAAAATGGCAAGGTTCTGTGCCATAGGCTTTGTTCAGTTTACATTGGGGTTGAAACATAGATTTTGGGCCTGAAATCTGGCCGGGGAGTGCTTGAGGTTAAAGTGCATCATCCTGAAGATCAGGTGGGGGGGCAATAAAACTAAAAGCATAGAGTCTTGGATACTTACTGAAGAGGGGTTTCAGAGCTGGCAGCAAAGCTTTGGCCAGGAAGCCTGGAGGCTCCTGGAGGTTTAACTTCACAGAGTGCGTGTCCTTTTCTAAACAGATTTCCTCCCCAGCAGCCAGCCTGGTTGACTGAGTTGGCCATCTGCACCGCAGTCAGAAGCAAATAGGTTTAGTGTTTGTTGAGGGAAGAGATTGGGAGATAGAGTGGATTGGGGGGAGAAATCGGAGAGGGGTCAGAGATCATGAGGCGGGTGCAGTGGGTGATGTTTACAGGTTATCTTTCTGGGTTTGGAGGAAATGCTGCTGCTCCTCCAGGCCCACAAACAGTGCTGTAAATGTACTTACCTGATCCATACAGCCCTTCTGGTCTCTCTTTACTGGCTGGGTTTACCACACAACTTGGGTTAAAGTAGAAACGCTGTTAAAATGAAGGCATGCAACCTCTTTAAAAAGTTTCAAAGTGCGGCCCACCTCCTGGGAGTGGATTGGACCCCCTCCCCTCCTACCCTTAATGCTACCCCTGTTAAGATGGGAGAGTTTGAAGTGTGCTGTGTTCCCATTTCAGATTTTTAACATTTTAACTTCTCCCTGATCCAACAGGGAAAATATTGGGGGCTGAAAATTGTCAGGGTAAACCAATTGTACAGGTGCTCTATGTGAAGCCCTGCTAAATATATTCAGGTTGATTTTCTCTACCTCCCTCCAATACAGAAACTGGAAGCATTTGCCTCTGCAACACTGGCCCCGTGAACAACCCTGATTTTAATTGCTCCACCAATGGTGGCTGTGCCTTCATCCACCTGGGCCCTAAGCTCTGGAATTACCTCTCTCAACCCCAGTGTCTCTCTATCTCACTTTCCCCCTTTAAGAAACTCCTTAAAACCTGCCTCTTTGAAAAAGCTTTTGTTAATCTGCCCTAATAGCTCTTGTGACTCAGTGTCAAATTTTATTTGCTAACATTCTTGGAAAGCACTTTAGGACGCGTTGCTATGTTAAAGGTGCTGTCTAAAAATAAATTGTTGCAGTTGTTATTCTGGGATGTGGTATATGAGTATTTTGAGATGTAATTTGTGGTAAGTGTAACCTGCTTGGGAGGAATAACATAATTTGGGCAGGGGGGGGCAGTGGTGGTAACTTTAACCCCTAAAAGCAGGTGGGCTTGGGTCAGGTGAGAAGCTAAAATTTAAAAATATTTCAAACCCAACTCGAACCTTTCAGAGGGGCATGAGGACCAGCTACCCATCTGCTCCCAGGCGGTGGGTGGGTCTGTCGATCACAGCTTTCAAAGAGGCAGAATGCCTCCATTTTAACAAGCTTTTTATTTCTAACCCATTTCAACAGGTTTCTGTCCACAGCCATTCCAACCCAACCAAGCCTGCTCCTAACCCATCTCTCCTTAAATATCGGAGCCATGGTTCCCAAAGCCCTCCGCCAGTGGGGTTTTGTCTTGTCATGTCCGTGGACTAATTGATTGCTGTGATGAGTAAATAACTCCATGATCATTGTATCATAGCAATTACCAGGATGCTGGAAGGTGAGCTGGTTGAATCCTAGGGCAGGATTTTCTGTGCGTGAGCAGACAATATGGCGGGAAGGCCAAAAATCAGTTTCACGCTGTCAGGAAACCAGTTTGCAACCAATGGGGGGGCCGCGTTTCCCACTGCCACACCTCGGGATCATCATTTTCATACATCAGCATATAATTATAAACCCTTCCTGCCAGTATCAGTCCCCCCATGCTGGGTCATCCGGGCACATCGGTGTGATTGCATGCCGACCTGTTTCACAACACTACATAAGCAACGTGCACCTGGCGAGCTGCACTTCGCTTGGGACTTTGAGATTTATTTGCCCACCTTGCTTTGGTCAGCACTCACAGTCACCAGTGCCAGGCTTCGCGGGAAACACCATGTCAGTTTTAGGGGGGCTCATGGGCAGGTCTCTACCTACCAGACCAACTGTAAGGCGGGGGTGGCTTTTCAACAGCTACAGGGCTAGGGCTTGCTTGGGGAAGGGGGAGAAGTGGCCTCAGGCAAGGGAAGAGGCTGCAGGGCGAGGGCTGTACTGGGGAAGGGGGGTCTCCCAGGATGCGTGTGGGGACACGTGTTGATCTGTGCAAGTGACTTCAAGGCGGTGAGGGTTGAGGGGGCAGCCTCCAGAGGAGATGAGGCTGGATGGAGATGTGAGGGTGTATGTGAGAGAGTGAGTGGTGATGTCCCTTGAGCTGGCAGTGAGTGAGATGCGAGTGAATGTGTGATGGGCTTGAGAGTGTGAATTTAGAACGAGGAGATAGTTACCTTACCCTGGCGGCACGGATGAGATCATTCATCCTCTTTCTGCATTGGATGGCCAACCTCTTCTGGGCACCATTGGCACTGATCACCACTGCCAACGTCTACCAAGCAGGAGTGGCGAGATTGCTGGATCTCTTGCGGCCAGAGCGAGGGCAGAGGACATCACAACAGCCTCCCAAAGGCATTCCAGTGACGGGTCACTGAACTCTCATTGCCTTTCAGGACCATGTCTTCACTGGTGCAGTCCTGGGCTGCAAGCTTTGAGAACTGTGTGTGCGGCTGCAGTTTAGATATGGCACCCGGAGTGAGGAAACAGTGAGGTAATGGCATGGTGGGTGATTCAGAGGATGCCCACCAGCGAGAAGGGACGTTTCCTGTGGCTGCATAATTAATGAGGTGGGAAGCGAATGATTCGATGTAAAAAGCTGCCATTCCAGCCAGCGGGTGAAACATCTTTTTCCCACTCACTTGGTCGCAAGAGATCCAGCAATCTCGCCGCTCCTGCTTGGTAGACGATGGCAGTGGTGATCAGTGCCAATGGTGCCCAGAAGAGGTTGGCCATCCAATGCAGAAAGAGGATGAATGATCTCATCGGTGCCGCCAGGGTAAGGTAACTATCTCCTCATTCTAAATTCACACTTAGTGCAATCTGGGATGATTCCGCCCGCTCGTCTTTTCTTGTCCAGCAATTCCCAAGTTTCACTGTCTGTGGAGCATCCACACAACAGAGGAGCAGTAAAGATACCTGCCAGACATCCCAATTAATGGCATTTTCCCAGCCACTTTGCATAGGATTCCCCTTCAGTTTTATTCTATAAATGCACTATGTTTGAGCACTCAGTAAGTGAAAGGGTTAACATGGGGACTTTGAGGCATTGTTCAAAGTGTTCGATGACGGTTGAGGACCTGGATTATGTGCTGTTGCCTGACATGGATGCAGCTTTGAGGTTTGAGGAGATAGTGACATTTGCATTATGCACTTGGATCTTCTCCAACTAAAATAATTCACAAAAAGAGAGCCCGCAGAAAGCAAAATCTCTGTGCACTTTCAGCATTTACCACCTCCAGTGCTGCCTCAGGGCATCTTGACAATAACATTGGCTGAACATTGGCAGTGAGATTGCTTATGACATGACCACATTCACTAATTAAAATGTGATTAGTGCTGTTCAGAGAGGATATGGCAAAGTGGTCAGACTACTCAGCAACTGTTCCCTTGGAATAGAAAAAGTTGCTAATGGAAATCATCCCAATTAGAGAAGAAGCCTCATTAGCTAGGGCAAGAGGTTACATATTCCCTTGTGATTCTGATGTTTTAAGGTAGAGCATAACTTCCCCATCAGTGTTTCTGTCGTCAGTTGGGACAAACCCACTAGTTTAGTAGATAGAGCCATTAGTCACTCTGGTATTAAGTCATTTAGAATAATGGCCCCAGCTTTGATTTCTGATCTAGGTTGATTCTACTCTGTTAGCTGAGATCTGCCAGTGCAGGGGCTGGAGAGCTATTGGTGCCAAAACTCTGTGGTTAGCAAATGGGCAAACATTGGCCCCTCTAACTCTGAATGCTAACAGCTGTCCAGTGACCCCTGCTGGAAAGGATATGTCCGCAGACTTCACAGTTTCAGGCTGGGCTGTGACGCCCTCTGCAGCCAAATAGTGTGCAGGTTGCACATTCTAACTGCACAGATTTGGCCAATGTGGGAGGAAGGTTGCTAATGTCCATGAAACCAAACTTTTCCATTAAAAAAGAACAGAATCTGCTTCTTCCACATGAAGGGATTCATTTCAACCCTGTGTGATGGTGTAAAACCAGTGATAAGTGATTCTAGAATCCGTTTTCCGTCTCTCCCACTTGTCATTTCCATTTCCTTTAAGAGACATAAATGTAAGAGAGAGCTGTAAAACGGGCTGTTAATTGGCTATTACCCATTTTTCACTATTGCACAATCAAGGTCTAACTCCCATGCTTGGTGGATCTCCTAATGAAGTTTTTAATTCTCACGCAGCTAATAAATATGTTTGCTTCAGATTGACAATGACTGAATTTTAATGGTTACCATATATTGAAACCAAAGGCTGTTGCTCCTCTAAATTCTGACCTCCAAACAAATTATCGCTGGCAATATTTGACCAAACAATCTGGCCTAGGATGAGCTTTTGCTCCTGGTGGGTTTATCTTAAAGATTATGTGAGCCCAGCAAATTAAAAAAAAACACTTGTTTCCTCAAAATGTTTGGAGTTCTGCTTCGTTTGACAAAGGGTTTTGAATTTCAAGTGGGAATTTCTTGGTTTCCATATTAAAAGCAGCCCCTTGCTGGATCAGGCAGGTTGTTTGGACACCCAATAGGAGGCCCATTTTAAAATGGGACCTGCTGCACCCTTGACATTTACGGGGTGGTAATTCTAACCCTTCCCATTTCCAGGCTGTCACCGACCAGTTAATGCCAGAAGAGGGCAGTCAGAATCAACCCCAAGGTACACTATTGGGTTAGCAAAGGAGTGGTGGAGGAAATTTTCAGCAAAACAAACTGGCAACTTCAAGGAAGAAAGGAAGCCATGCAAACTGGAATCCCGTACTGAGGAATTGCCTGTGGAGAACACAGAGCCTCTGAATTAAAGCATGATCCCCATATTTATGGTCAAAACAGGATAAATAGATGAAAAAGTAATTAAAGTCAGACAAATAAAGCTGAAAATTAAGAGGTATTGATCATAATTTCTGTTAATGAACACTAAAGATTTTTTAATGTTTTGAATGCCAGTTTCTATACTTCACCATAATTATTAATTTTGAACCACATAGGATCAATATTGCATATGTCAAATTTATAAGCAATAACTTCTATGTCAAACTGTAACTTTAACCATCAATATCTGGCTGTCAAACATCTTGTGCCCCCGACATCTGCATAGAATCTGGTCTCTGCACCACTCATTTCTGCTCAGTAAATTGTCATGACATTTAGGAAGGACAGGAAGCTAGGAAAAGGTGGAGGGTAGCTCTGTTAATTAATGATGGTAATAGCACAAGTAAGAGGGATGACCTAAGTTCAGGAAACCGGGATGTAGAAATGGCTTGGGTAGAGATGATAAATGATAAAGGCAAGAAGTCACTTGTGGGGGCGGTGTACAGGGTATAGAGGAACTAAAAATGGGAACTTGTCAGAAAGGTATGACAATAATCATAGAGATAAAAACAAAAAACTACGGATGCTGGAAATCCAAAACAAAAACAGAATTACCTGGAAAAACTCAGCAGGTCTGGCAACATCGGCGGAGAAGAAAAGAGTTGACGTTTCGAGTCCTCATGACCCTTCAACAGAACTGAGTAATATTAGGAGAGGGGTGAAATATAAGCTGGTTTAAGGTGGTGGGGGGGGGGGTGGGGGAGAGAAGTTGGGGGGGGTGGTTGTGGGGACAAGCAAGCAGTGATAGGAGCAGATAATCAAAAGATGTCACAGACAAAGGAACAAAGAGGTGTTGAAGGTGGTGATATTATCTAAACGAATGTGCTAATTAAGAATGGATGGCAGGACACTCAAGGTACAGCTCTAGTGGGGGTGGGGTGGAAAGACTAAGGGCATTAAAGGTATAGATTTAAAAATAATGGAAATAGGTGGGAAAAGAAAAATCTATATAAATTATTGGAAAAAACAGAAGGGAGGGGGAAGGAACGGAAAGGGGGTGGGGATGGAGAAGGGAGTTCAAGATCTAAAGTTGTTGAATTCAATATTCAGTCCGGAAGGCTGTAAAGTGCCTAGTCGGAAGATGAGGTGCTGTTCCTCCAGTTTGCGTTGGGCTTCACTGGAACAATGCAGCAAGCCAAAGACAGACATGTGGGCAAGAGAGCAGGGTGGAGTGTTAAAATGGCAAGCGACAGGGAGGTTTGGGTCTTTCTTGCGGACAGACCGCAGGTGTTCTGCAAAGTGGTCGCCCAGTTTACGTTTGGTCTCTCCAATGTAGAGGAGACCGCATTGGGAGCAACGAATGCAGTAGACTAAGTTAGGGGAAATGAAAATGAAATGCTGCTTCACTTGAAAGGAGTGTTTGGGCCCTTGGACGGTGAGGAGAGAGGAAGTGAAGGGGCAGGTGTTGCATCTTTTGCGTGGGAATGGGGAGGTGCCATAGGTGGGGGTTGAGGTGTAGGGGGTGATGGAGGAGTGGACCAGGGTGTCCTGGAGGGAACGATCACTACGGAATGCCGCCAGGGGGGGTGAAGGGAAGATGTGTTTGGTGGTGGCATCATGCTGGAGTTGGCGGAAATGGCGGAGGATGATCCTTTGAATGCGGAGGCTGGTGGGGTGATAAGTGAGGACAAGGGGGACCCTATCATGTTTCTGGGAGGGAGGAGAAGGCGTGAGGGTGGATGCGCGGGAGATGGGCTGGACACGGTTGAGGGCCCTGTCAACGACCGTGGGTGGAAAACCTCGGTTAAGGAAGAAGGAGGACATGTCAGAGGAACTGTTTTTGAAGGTAACATCATCAGAACAGATGCGACGGAGGCGAAGGAACTGAGAGAATGGGATGGAGTCCTTACAGGAAGCGGGGTCTGAGGAGCTGTAGTCGAGGTAGCTGTGGGAGTTGATAGGCTTGTAATGGATATTGGTGGACAGTCTATCACCACAAATTGAAACAGAGAGGTCAAGGAAGGGAAGGGAAGTGTCAGAGATGGACCATGTGAAAATGATGGAGGGGTGGAGATTGGAGGCAAAATTAATAAATTTTTCCAGGTCCTGACGAGAGCATGAAGCCGCACCAAAGTAATCATCGATGTACCGGAGAAAGAATTGTGGGAGGGGGTCGGAGTAGGACTGGAACAAGGAATGTTCCACATACCCCATAAAGAGACAGGCATAGCTGGGGCCCATGTGGGTACCCATAGCCACACCTTTTATTTGGAGGAAGTGAGAGGAGTTAAAGGAGAAATTGTTCAGTGTGAGAACAAGTTCAGCCAGACGGAGGAGAGTAGTGGTGGATGGAGATTGTTCGGGCCTTTGTTTAAGGAAGAAGCTAAGGGCCCTCAGACCATCCTGGTGGGGGATGGAGGTGTAGAGGGATTGGATGTCCATGGTGAAGAGGAGGCGGTTGGGGCCAGGGAACTAGAAATTGTTGATGTGACGTAAGGTGTCAGAGGAATCATGGATGTAGGTGGGAAGGGACTGGACAAGGGGAGAGAGAAGGGAGTCAAGATAACGAGAAATGAGTTCCGTGGGGCAGGAACAGGCTGACACGATCGGTCTGCCAGGACAGTTCTGTTTGTGGATTTTGGGTAGGAGGTAGAAGCGGCCTTCTTCCTTAACCGAGGTTTTCCACCCACGGTCGTTGACAGGGTCCTCAACCGTGTCCAACCCATCTCCCGCGCATCCGCCCTCACGCCTTCTCCTCCCTCCCAGAAACATGATAGGGTCCCCCTTGTCCTCACTTATCACCCCACCAGCCTCCACATTCAAAGGATCATCCTCCGCCATTTCCGCCAACTCCAGCAAGATGCCACCACCAAACACATCTTCCCTTCACCCCCCCTGGCAGCATTCCGTAGGGATCGTTCCCTCCGGGACACCCTGGTCCACTCCTCCATCACCCCCTACACCTCAACCCCCACCTATGGCACCTCCCCATTCCCACGCAAAAGATGCAACACCTGCCCCTTCACTTCCTCTCTCCTCACCGTCCAAGGGCCCAAACACTCCTTTCAAGTGAAGCAGCATTTCATTTTCATTTCCCCTAACTTAGTCTACTGCATTCGTTGCTCCCAATGCGGTCTCCTCTACATTGGAGAGACCAAACGTAAACTGGGCGACCACTTTGCAGAACACCTGCGGTCTGTCCGCAAGAAAGACTCAAACCTCCCTGTCGCTTGCCATTTTAACACTCCACCCTGCTCTCTTGCCCACATGTCTGTCCTTGGCTTGCTGCATTGTTCCAGTGAAGCCCAACGCAAACTGGAGGAACAGCACCTCATCTTCCGACTAGGCACTTTACAGCCTTCCGGATTGAATATTGAATTCAACAACTTTAGATCTTGAACTCCCTTCTCCATCCCCACCCCCTTTCCGTTTCTTCCCCCTCCCTTTTGTTTTTTCCAATAATTTATATAGATTTTTCTTTTCCCACCTATTTCCATTATTTTTAAATCTATACCTTTAATGCCCTTAGTCTTTCCACCCCACCCCCACTAGAGCTGTACCTTGAGTGTCCTGCCATCCATTCTTAAATAGCACATTCGTTTAGGTAATATCACCATCTTCAACACCTCTACACCCCTTTGTTCCTTTGTCCGTGACATCTTTTGATTATCTGCTCCTATCACTGCTTACTTGTCCCTACAACCACCCCACCCCCCAACTTCTCTCCTCCCACCACCACCACCCCCCCCTACACCCCCCCCACCCCCCCCACCCCCCACACCACCTTAAACCAGCTTATATTTCACCCCTCTCCTAATATTACTCAGTTCTGTTGAAGGGTCATGAGGACTCGAAACGTCAACTCTTTTCTTCTCCGCCGATGTTGCCAGACCTGCTGAGTTTTTCCAGGTAATTCTGTTTTTGTTATGGCAATAATCATGCTAGATTTTAATCTGCATATCTACTGGAAAAATTAGATGTGCAAAGATAGCCTTGATGAGGAATTCATAGAAATTTTTTGGGATAGTTTCTTAGAACACTACATTCTGGCACCAGCCAGAAAGCAGGCTACACTCAACCTGGTATTGAACAACAAGATAGGATTAATTAATGATCTCGTAGTGAAGGTACCCCCTAGGTAGCAGCGATCATAATATAATTGAATTTTACTTTCAGTTTGAGGAAGAGAAGAGTGACTCTAAGACTAGTGTTTTAAACTTAAATAAGGACATTTATGAGGGCATGAAAGTAGAGCTAGCTAAAGTGAATTGGCAAATGAGGTTAAGGGATAGGTCAATAGAAATGCAGTAGCAGGCACTTAAGGAGGTTTTTAAGAATACACAGAATAGAAACATCCCAACGAGAAAGAAAAATTCCAAGGGGAGAGCCACCATCCGTAGTTAATTAAAAAAGTTAAAAATAGTATCAACTTAAAGAAAAAGCATATAATTGTGGAAAGATGTCAGAAGATTGGACAGAATATAAAGAACAGCAAAGAATGACTAAAAGATTAGTAAGGAGGGAAAAATTAGAGTACGCGAGAAACCTAGCTGGAAATATAAAGACAGATAGTAAAAGATTCTACAGCTACTTAAAAAGAAATGAGTTAGCAAAGTGAGCATTGTTCCTCCAGAAATTGAGCCTGGGAATTAATAATGGAAAATAAGAAGATAGCAGATGAATTGAATCAATATTTTGCATCGGTCTTCACTATAGAGGACATGAGTAACATCCTAGAAGTAGCTATAAATCAGGAAATGGAAAGGAGGGAGGAACTTGGGAAGATTACAATCACCAGGGAAGTGGTATTGAGTAAATAGTTGGGGCTGCGGGCTGACAAATCCCCAGGTCTGGATGGACTTCACCCTAAGGTCTTGAAAGGAGTGGGCAGTGAGATAGTTGATGTGTTGGTTTTAATTTGCCAAAATGCTTGAGATTCGGGGAAGGTTCCATTAGTTTGGAAAATAACGAATGTAAATCATTTATTAAAAAAGGAAGACAAAAAGTAAGAATCTAGAGGCCAGTTAGTTTAACATCTGTCATAGGGAAAATGTTAGAATCTATTATTAAAGATGCTATAACAGGGCACTTAGAAAAAATCAAGGTAATCAGGCAGAGTCAACATGGTTTTGTGAGAGAGAAATCACATTTAACCAATTTATTGGAGTTCTTTGGAGAAGTAACATGGACTGTAGGCATAGGGGACCAGCGGATGTACTGTACTTAGATTTCCAGAAGGCATTTGAAAAAGTGCCACATCTAAGGTTATTGCGGAAAATAAAAGCTCATGGTGTAGGGGGTAGCATAATGGCATGGATAGAAATTTGGCTCACACCAGGAAACAGAGAGTAGGCATAAATGGGTCATTTTATGGTTGGTAAGATGTAATGAGTGGTGTGCCACAGGGATCAGTGATGGGGCCTCAATATTTTACGATTTATATAAATGATTTGGCAAATGGAACATAATGTGGAAAAATGTGAAATTGTTCATTTTGGCAGGGAGAATAAAAAATTAGCATGTTATCTAAATGGTGGGAGATTGCAGAGCTCTGAGATGCAGAGGGATCTGGGTGTCCTAATGCATGAATCACAAAAGGCTAGTATGGAGGTACAGCAGGTAATTAGGAAAGCTAATAGAATGTTATCATTTATTGTGAGGAGAATACAAAAGTAGGGAGGTTATGCTTCAGTTGTACAGGGCATTGGTGAGGCCACATCTGGAATACTTGTACAGTACTGGACTCCTTATTTAAGGAAGAATGTAAATACATGGGAAGCAGCTTAGGGAATATTTACTAGACTAATACCAGGAATGGGGTTGTCTTATGAGGAAAGGTTGGACAGGTTAGGCTTGTATCCACTGGAGTTTAGAAGAGTAAGAGTTGACTTGATTGAAACATATAAGATCCTGAGGGGTCTTGACAAGGTGGATGTGGAGAGGATGTTTCCTCTTGTGGGAGAATCAAGATCTAGGGGGCACTGTTTAAAAATAAGGGGTCTCCCATTTAAGGCAGAGGTGAGGAGAATTTTTTTTCTCTCAGAGGGTTGTGAGTCTTTGGAACTCTCTTCCTCAAAAGGCGATGGAAGCTGAGTTTTTGAATAATTTTAAGGCAGAGGTAGGCAGATTCTTGATAAGCAAGGGGCTGAAAAGCTATCAGGGGTGGGTGGGAATATGGAGTTGAGGTTACAATCAGATCAGCCATGATCTTATTGAATGGCGGAAGAAGCTTTAAGGGCCGAGTGGCCTACTCCTGCTCCTAATTTGCATGTTAGTATGCTCATATTATGAAATAATCCTATTACGGAGGGGGAAGAGATGGTGGGATAACTTTTTATTTATACTTTCACGGGATGTGGACTTTGCTGGTTGGGTCAGCATTTATTGCCCATCCCTAGTTGCCCTTGAGAAGGTGATGGTGAAGCCATCTCAGAGCTCTGCAATCTCTCACCATATAGATAATATGCTTCTTTTTTATTTCTCCTGCCATAATGGACAATTTCACACTTTCCCACATTATACACCATTGCCGGTTCTTTGCCCACTTACTTAACCTTTCTATATTCCTTTGTAGCCTCCTCATTTCCTTTTTCTAACTTACTATCTTGCCTATTTTTGTGTCACCAGCAAATTTAGCAACTATACCTTGGTCCCTTCCTTCAAGTCGTTTATATAAATTGTAAAAGGTTGAGGCCCCAGCCTCACGTGGAACTTGGGTAGGAACTGGCTGTTCAAGTTGTAGCCTCCCTTCCTCTTCCTATACCTCTACTTCCTGATGCATTTCTCTCCTCTTCTACTTCTTCCTCCTCTCCTTCTGCTGCTCAGCTTTGCACCTGACTATGGTGGTGAAGGCTGTTCCTCAAGAAGGTGGCTACCTACTTGAACCATGTGGTGTAGGTACACCCACAGTGCTGTTAGGGAAGGAGTTCCCGGATTTTGACCCAGCAACAGTGAACGAACGGCAATATATTTCCAAGTTAGGATGGCTAGTGGGCAACTTCCAGGTGGTGGTTTTCCCATCTATCTGTTGCCCTTGTCCTTCGAGATGGTAGTGGTCGTTGGTTTGGAAGGTGCTGTCGAAGGAGCCTTGGTGAATTCCTGCAGTGCATCTTGTAGATGGTACACACTGCTGCTACTGAGCGTTGGTGGTGGGGGGAGTGAATGTTTGTGGACTGCCTTGTCCTGGATGGTGTCAAGCTTCTTGAGTGTTGTTGGAACTGCACTCATCCAGGCAAGTGGGGAGTATTCCATCACACTCCTGACTTGTGCCTTGCAGATGGTGGACAGGGCTCTAGGGAGTCAGGAAGTGAGTTACTCATTGCAGGATTCCTGGCCTCCGACCTGCTCTTGTAGCCACAGTATTTGTATGGCTGGTTCAGTTCAATTTCTGGTCAATGGTAACCTCCAGGATGTTGATAATGGAGGATTCAGTGATGGTAATGCCATTGAATGGAAAGGGGTGATGGTCAGACTCTCTCTTGTTGGAGATGGTCATCGGCTGGCACTTGTGTGGTGCGAATGTTACTTGCCACATGTCAGACCAAGCCTGGATATTGTCCGGGTCTTGTGGCATTTGGATATGGACTGCTTTAGTATCTGAGGAGTCACGAATGGTGCTGAGCATTGTGCAATCATCAGTGAACATCCCCACTTCTGGCCTTATGATGGAAGGAACAACATTGATGAAACAGCTGAAGGTGGCTGCGCTGAGGACACTACCCCGAGGAACCTCTGGAATGATGTCCTGGAGCTCAAATGACTGACCTCCAACAACCACAACCATCTGCCTTTGTGCTAGGTATGACTCCAACCAGTGGAGAGTTGACTCCAGTTTTACTAGGGCTTCTTGATGCTACAGTCGGTCAAATGCAGCCTTGATGTCAAGGGCAGTCACTCTCACTTCACCTTTGGAGTTTAGCTCTTTTGTCCATGTTTGAACCAAGGCTGTAATGAGATCAGGAGCTGAGTGGCCCTGGCAGGCCCCAAACTGGGTGTCAGTGAGCAGGTTATTGCTAAGCAAGTGCAGCTTGATAGCACTGTTGATGACCCCCTTCCATTATTTTACTGATGATGGAGAGTGGATTGATGGGGCAGTAATTGGCTGGGTTGGATTTTTCCTGCTTTTTGTGTACAGGACGTACCTCAGCAATTTTCCACATAGCCAGGTAGATTCCAGTGTTGTAGCTGTACTGGAACAGCTTGGCTAGGTGTGCAACAAATTATGGAGCACAAGTCTTCAGTACTATTGGTGGAATATTGTCAGAACCCATAGCCTTTGCACTATCCAATGCCTTCAGCCGTTTCTTGATATCACATGGAGTGAATCGAATTGGCTGAAGACTGGCATCTATGATGCTGGGGATGTATGGAGGAGGCCGAGATGGATCACCCACTTGGCACTTCTGGCTCAAGATTGTAGCAAATGTTTCAGCCTTATCTTTTGCACTGATGTGCTGGTCTCCCCCTTCATTGACGATGGGGATATTTGTGGAGCCTCCTCCTTCAGTGGGCTGTTTAATTGTCCATCACCATCGCAACTGGATGTGGCAGGACTGCAGAGCTTAGATCTGATCAGTTGGTTGTGGGATCGCTTAGCTCTGTCTATCACTTGCTCCTTATGTTGTTTGGCACGTAAGTTGTCCTGTGTTATAGCTTCACCAGGTTGACACCTCATTTTTAGGTTTGCCTGGTGCTGCTCCTGGCATGCCCTCCTGCACTCTTCATTGAACCAAGGTTAATCCCCTATCTGGATGATAATGGTCGAGTGGGGGACAAGGTGGGCCATGAGGTTACAGATTGTGTTCAAATTAATGATGGCCCACAGCACCTCATGGATGCCCAGACTTGAGTTGCTAAAGCTGTTTGAAATCTATCCCATTTAGCATAGTGGTAGTGCCACACCACACGATGGAATGTATCTTCAATGTGAAGATGGGTCTTTGTCTCCACAACGACCATGCGGTGGTCACTCCTACCAATACTGTCATGGACAGATGCATCTGCTGCAGGCAGGTTGGTGAGGATGAGGTCAAGAATGTTTTTCTCTCTTGTTGGTTCCCTCACCATCTGTGACAAGCCCAATCTAGCAGCTATGTCCTTTAAGACTCGGTCAGCTCGGTCAGTAGTGGTGCTACTGAGCCACTCTTGGTGATGGACATTAAAGTCCCCACCCAGAGTACATTCTGTGTCCTTTCCACCCTCAGTGCTTCCTCCGTCTGCTGTTCAACATGGAGAAGCACTGATTCATCAGCTGAGGAAGGGCGGTACGTGGTAATCAGCAGGAGTTTTCCTTGCCCATGTTTGACCTGATGCCATGAGACTTCATGGGGTCCGGAGACAATGTTGACGACTCCCAGGGCAACTCCCTTCTGACTACATACCACTGTGCTGCCACCTCTGCTGGGTCTGTCCTGCCAGTGGGACAGGACATACCCAGGGATGGTGATGGTGATGTCTGGGACATTATGTGTAAGGTATGATTCCGTGAGGATGATTATGTCAGGCTATGTCACTCTTTTTGCTTATCTCTCTGTTGTTTGCAACAGGATATACTCTTAGAAGGAGTGTTTTAAACCTTTTTGAATGTTCTGCGTTTAAAGGATAGATACAGACTGGCTTTCCGGTAAGTTTAATCCAAATTAAAGAATAAACATTTATCTACATGACACCAGAAATGTGAATGCAACAAAACAGTCACTCCCTCAAACACAGACAGATTCATACCAGAAAAGGTGAGTTTTAGAGATGACGCATGCACTTAGGTGATTAAATGGATATCAAGAAACACATCCTGAGTCCTTTAAAATGATGGGCTCCTTCACTTGGTTCTTTGAACATAAGAACATAAGAACCTAGGAGCAGGAGTAGGCAATTCAGCCCCTCAAGCCTGGCCCGCCATTCATTACGATCATGGCTGATCTCATTTCAGCCTCAACTGAAATTTCCCGTCCTCTCCCCATAACCTTTCAACCCGTTACTAATTAAAAATCTGTCTATCTCCTCCTTAAATGTATTCAGCGTCCCAGCATCCACTGCACTCTGAGGTAGTGAGTTCCACAGATTCACGACCCTTTGAGAAAAGTAATTCCTCCTCATCTCTGGTTTAAATCTACCACCCCTTAGCCTATGATTATGGCCTCTCGTTCAAGAAAGCCCCACAAGGGGAAACATCCGCTCCACGTCTACTTTGTCTATCCCCTTTAGCATCTTATATACCTCAATTAGTCCTCCTCTTAACTCTAATGAATATAGGCCTAAACTACTCAACTGAGGAAGATAAATGAAGGTTGAAAGACTCTGTGTTTTCATATAAAATTGTGGCCAAGCTTCTGTAGAGAAGAGTTATATCCTTGCAGGTGTAAAATAAATTAGCCCCTGTCTTGCTGCCTGAGGTGACTGTCTGCTTAGGCAGGGTTCTGTTCTTCTTGCTGGGTGGTGTCTCTTCTGTATGGTGTGGTCCCAGACTGACCTGTCCCCTTAGAGAACTAGATCTGAAGAAGAGTCATACGGATTCGAATCATTATCTCTGTCTCTCTCTCCACAGATGCTGTCAGACCTGCTGAGTTTTTCCAGCATTTTTTGTTTTTGTTTCAGATTTCCAGCATCTGCAGCATTTTGCCTTTATTGACCTGTCCCCTTGCTGCTCTTTGGAATAATATCATGGTATCTCAAGTCAGTTTTGATCATACGACCACAGAACGAATACTTCTCTGACCCACACAAATGGTACAATGTTCGAAGTTATTGCCACACAATGGGGGGGCGGGGGGGGGGGGGGAGGGGGGCGCGAATGGTAGACGTTCATACCTGCTTGTGATAAAAATGATTTCTTCATAGGTCTTTGTTAGATTTTGAGTTTGCAGACAACATGCTTGTGGTGACCATTATGTTTGTGTTTTCTGTAAGTATGCAAACAATAGGAGCTATAAATTCCACAAGTGACCTTGCTGTCTGTACAGAAATCACAGAAAGTCACACGACACCCTAGACTCCATCTTAAGTTAAGTTAAATTGTCCAAATTCCATTCTGCTTTTTAAAAAAAATCATCATCTTTATATGTTCATGGGCATATGACATGGATGTGACAATCTATACAATAAACCCAACCACATCTCCCAATTCACCAATAATCCCATGTTCCTTCCCTTTCCTCTATCACTGACCATCACATTGTTAACTTTCCAATAGCACAAAAATATCAACTATCAGAAAATGCCTATTCCAATCCAATTTGACAAATTCAACAATTACATAATGCAAACAAAATAATAAACTCATCACCCTTTTTTATTTCCTTACTTCCTGGAGCTCTTGTGAGGTGCTTCCTCAGTGGATACAACATGGCTGGTGGAAAGCTACTATGACTTTCATGTGGCGATGACCTTGGACAATGAACACAAGCATCTTTTAGGCCTAAATGGTCCAGCTTCAACTTGCACCAGCATGGCACAGACAGCAGCAGTCTGGGCTGGCAGGCTCCTTATATGAGGGTGAGATAAAACAGATAAATTGAATGGAAACATATAAATTGAATGGTTGAGCACTGATTGATAGAGATTGTTAGGTGTTGAGGTTTTAGTGAATTTAGCAGTAGATGAGGTTTGTAATGCAATCAGTAGGATATGGTATTTGAAGATGAACTCGCTTACCATGACAATTTGTCATGAAAAACAGATTGCAGTCACAAATTACTTACAGGCATATTGAACTTTTTTTTAAGGAAGACCTGTGTCTTTAAAAGAAATACAAGTAAAGACTAATCAAAAGATGGCTGATAATGTAAAGTGACCACTTTCTGGAAAATTCCTATGTGGATTATACTGACAGACCTGTCCTGAGGGAACATGGAATTTCGCACCTGAAGAACTGTTGAAGTCTACTTCAAACAGAGATACTTGAAAGGAGGGTATGGAAAATGAAAAAGACTGGACTTTAATCTCCTGTGGTCGTGAAGCCAATGGAGATTGTTTCCTACCTCGTCAGATATCCAAAAACCCATCTCCTGTTGATTTTTATCTCGGAATGTATAAAATGTTTTAATATGAATGCAAGGCATCACTATTTTGCCTCCCAGGACTACATTAGAAAATGAGTTAAAAACCTAGCTGCAGATCAGTGTTTGAGATTGACAGCAACAAGAAGAAGAACCAGTTTTCCCTACAGAAGTCTCTCCCTCTTTCTCTCTTTGTTGCTGGAGGCAAGGCTCAGCAGAAGACACAATCAAAAGGAAAAAGGACAGCCTCTTCAGCTACCCTGCAGAACCAAGTGTCTCCAACTGACGGCGAATCTGCCAAAGTCAGACACCTGCAATGAACCACCACCAGCACCGGATGGACAAGCCAAGGACTAATTTGTATATTTTAAAAACTTTTATTTGGACTTTTAACTTCACATTTCTGATCTGTGTGTATGTATGTTGCATTTTTATTATTTTTCTCAGGTTTTATTAATTTACTCTTTCTTTGACTCAAGAAAACCTTGTTAAATTGGCTCCTTCTAAAAGGTAAATCCATTTGGACTGGGAAAAGATTTTTAAATTAACCTTGTAGTGACCAACAGAGGAGGTTGAATAAAGAAGGGAAGGCATCTCATTCTTCCTCACCCAGGATCATAACAAAATTGGGATCTTGTTCGGGAATTTAACAAATTGGGGGACCTCGCCCAGGGACTGGTCGTGACAAATTCTTGCTTGATCATTGAACTCCTTCCTGCACTGCATCAAGTCTCTAGGAACTAGTACTCCTGGTACTGACCTCTGCTGGTACTTGTTCCCACAGCCTCCTGAGCATATGCTAACAGGGACTCTGGTCCCTCTATGGATACAGGACATTTCTGCTTTCCACTTCTTCCACCAAGGCCTTCTAGTCTATGATTTGAACATGGTCCTTCATACCTAGAGCTATTGCTCAGTCTTTCACAGCCCAGTTTCTATTTATAAAGGGCTCCCTCCATCTATACCAGTATAATGTACCTCCCCTCTAAGAGAGGCAGGCTGCCTTTAAGTACTGCTGGCCACTCACAATGTTGGGCCCCCTGCTGTTGGGTGCAGCCAGTAAACAGTCCGGGTAATGGTAGTTATGTGCGGAATTTATCATGGGGAAAAAATTACTTTGCTGCCTGCAACACAATGCTCGTTTCCAGGCTGTATCCAATTTAACCCCAATTTGTCATACAACATACAAGGAGGCCATTCAGCCTATCATGCCCATGCTTTCTCTTTGAAGGAGCCACCCAATTAGTCCTAAAGCACTGTTCTTTTCTACTGTGCATAGAGGAGGTCTTGTGGTGCAATGGTTTGTGTCTCGCCTCTGGGCTAGATGGTCTAGGTTGAAGTCCCACTTTAAGCCAAGTCAGGTGTGTTCATAAAGTAGCCAAGAAAGTTGGTTATCAGTCTGCAAATCTTTCTAATATGCCTGAGCGTGAGTGGGAGAGTTTTCTGGTAAGCCGTACTGCAGAAGGCAATGGCAAATCACTGCAGTACTTCACCAATCCAATGGAAGTCCATGGTTGCTAATACCTTGTGGTACCTGAAGGGGGAATATATGTCCAATTCCATTTTTGGAAGTTACTATTGCATCTGCTTCCAACTCCCTTATCAAACAGTTCATTCCAGATCACAATAACTCACTGTGTAAAAACAAAATGGGCTCATCTCTTCTATAAGACCATAAGACATAGGAGCAGAAATTAGGCCATTCGGCCCATTGAGTCTGCTCCGCCACTCAATCATGGCTGATAAGTTTCTCAACCCCATTCTCCCGCCTTCTCCCCGTAACCTTTGATCCCCTTACCAATCAAGAACCTATCTATCTCGGTCTTAAATACACTCAATGACCTGGCCTCCACAGCCTTCTGTGGCAATGAATTCCATAGATTCAACACTCTCTGGCTAAAGAAGTTTTTCCTAATCTCTGTTCTAAAAGGTCTTCCCTTTACTCTGAGGCTGTGCCCTCGGGTCCTAGTCTCTCCTACTAATGGAAACATCTTCCCCACGTCCACTCTATCCAGGCCTTTCAGTATTCTGTAAGTTTCAATTAGATCCCCCCTCATCCTTCTAAACTCCATCAAGTATAGACCCAGAGTCCTCAAACGTCTTCTCTGGTTCTTCTGCCAATTATTTTAAATCTGTTTCCTGTGATTGCCGACCCTCCTGCCAGTGGAAACGGTTTCTCTCATGAAGACTGAGCAGAGCTTCTCACACCGGTAGAACTGCACTTCGGTGAGAGTCAGGCTTTCAGGATGAGGGAGGGTCTGTTTGGAATAAAGAATTTAAAATGGGATAGTTTAAAGCCATCAGCTTGTTACTCATGAGCATGTTAATGAGATTTCTAGCAAGGATGAATTCCAAATAAAGATCAGTGTGCCTCAGAGTGTTCATTTTGATGTTTCCATTGGAATATAAATTAGCGAGTAGATTAGACTGTTTGAAAGTGGGCCAGGCACCCACATAACACAGGTTTGTCAACTGGCTGCTTCCAAGTCAAATGGTTTAACCCGTGGGTCAGTGTCTGCTCTTTTTTCAATCAAGTCAGAGAGGCAGTCAAAATTCTCAATGTAATTTATTTGGGGTTAACTTTACATCCTCAGCCTGCCTCATTGCAAATCACTTTCCTGAACAGATTAGAGGGAAAGAACGAATAAGACCAGTAGGTGTAAGATGCTGCAGGGTAGCAGGAAGAGCACGCTCACGGGCATGTGTTCATTGTCTGGTCAGCCCATCACTCTGCACGTACATGGGTTGGATGGCTGGAAGCAGGTCCAAAGTAGAAATCGACCAATTACTCAGCACTTAGCCAATTTCGACTTTGCCATTGGTTAATTCGGCCGCCCCAGAAGGAGACCGAGCTTGCAGGGTGTGCGAACTAGGTAATTGTTTTAAATGGATAGAAAATCACATTACATGGAAGTTAATCCCTTATCTTTAAAATGCGCCCATCCACCCAGGTACCAGACCAGCTTCTCCTTTAGCTCTGTTACTAAAGTCCATATGTGCCAAATCACTCAGAGGCTCCAATGTTCGATTCCTTGTCTATGCTATTTATTGATCTCAGCCAGGGTGGGAAGTTCTGCAGTTAGCCTCTGGAATTCTCTCCCCTTCTTAAAATTTACATCTTTCACCTGTCCTAATACCTCCTTACATGGCTTGTGTGAGAATGTGTCTAATAAGCCCCCTGTGAGGCACTGTAGGACATTTTTTATGTTAAAGACAGATGGGATGGGTCAAAAATTGGGAATTAAGAAAAATAATAGGAATTTATTTGTCAAAGGTGGCCTCTGGAGATGTCATTAGATTGATGTGAGCTGATAAGAGTAGTGCAATCCATTGAGGGTTTGGAGGATGTGGTTAACTGAGTGGGCTGTACTCTCTGTAATCCAGATCCCCCTTCTCATGTCCTTCTGTTGCCACATGTGAAATGAATTGCTTCACCACTACATCTACTATTTCTTGATAGACCGATCTTTGGTCTCTCATGGGATCAAGGGATATGGGGAGCTGGCAGGGAAGTGGGGTTCAGGCCCAAGATCAGCCATGATTGTATTGAATGGCTGAGCAGGTTTGATGGGCCATATGGTCTACTCCTGCTCCTATTCCTTGTGTCCTTGTGCCCTTTGCCTTTTGCTTCTGTAATTTCATTGTAGAAATGACCTCAGAGAATATCAGAACTATTAATTGACACATTATCAAGGGACGTCATTGAAGCAAACATCATGGGCAGAATTTTGCTGCCCCTCCCACCAGCCGGATTTCCCGGCCCTGCCGAAGTCAATGGACTTTTGAACAGCTCGCTGCAATTCACGACCCCACACCCACTGCGATGGGGTCACAAAATTCTGGGATGTGTAGAATAATTCAATGGCCCCTTGTGATTTCCTGGGCGACGCACTTACAGTCTATCCCTGGAAATCACAGAATTTCCCAACACACACTCACTCTGAGGACAGCTCGGCCAGGAAGTGTGAGATCATAGGAACTGTCTATTGGTGGGAAGGTTTACTGTGCCAACTGGTGTACTTAAGAGTCTCGCTGTTGCCATATCTGTTTGGCCAGCCGAAATAGCGAGGGTAGGGTTTTGGTGGTGGGGGGGAGAGGGGGCGGGGGAGGGGGCTCACAGCAAATTCGGCCGGTGACTCAAAATACCACACGGTGACTTGTAAAGACATTCACCACCCTCTCTGAGTATAATCAAATGCACTATTGGAATCTAATCAGGAATGTAGACACAGAATAAACAACCAAGTCCATCGGGGAAGAGAATTCTAGCTTCTGTCAACAGGTCAAGTCAACGTATGTGTGGTTGCTTCGTTTAAAGGAAGACGCTGTCAACTGAGTTGAAGGCAAGACTTTGTCAAAAGACAAATTCCTAAAAAAATACACAAAACTTTGACATAAATAGAAAGAAGGACCTTGTGAATGTGAATGTGTTGATGTGGCAATAAGGCCATCAGATGTCACCTTCAGCACCCTGGCTATTTATAGCACCATAATAGATTCCTTGGTTTCTGGAATTCAGTGTCTCAATGGAGCCCCATATCATCACTAATGCCAAGCAGATTGTCTGTTTTACAACAGCAGTTGTAAGTTTTTGATATGACTGTGTCGTCTAAAGACAATTTGTGTGATATAATGCGGCACAGTTGTTTCAACGTTCTATTATGTGAGGGAAAGGTGGATAAGACTATTAACACAGAAATAAGCAATGTCAACAGAAAATTTTAATTTGTTTTTTCGATTACAAAGAGACATTTAAAAAAATTGCAATGACATCATGCTCTAATTACTTTGTATTTTCAGCGACATTGTTTACAAGAGAAATGTGATTGGCTCTTGTCACTGCGATGGATATATGTTTCAGTTTTCATAGTTCTTGCCTCTTGCAGGTTTATATAGAGATAAAATATATATGGTAAATGTCCTCATGTAATCACTTACAATTTTCCGGAGGGATTTGTCTATAAATGTCTGCTTGATTCTCCAGTTGTGGGAAAAACAAGCCGTACAATTTAAAGATTGAACTTAAGTGGTGTAAAGTAATACAAGCAAAAGAGCTGTAGTCATTCGACGCTTTGTAGCCACTTTTGGACCTGGTTTGATCTCTTCTTGAAATGGGAAGGGAAGGATGGATGGGAAGGGAAGGATGGATGGGAAGGGAAGGATGGATGGGAAGGGAAGGATGTATGGGAAGAGATGGATGTATGGGAAGAGATGGATGTATGGGAAGGGAAGGATGGATGGGAAGGGAAGGATGGATGGGAAGGGAAGGATGGATGGGAAGGGAAGGATGGATGGGAAGAGGGATGATTTCCTCTCAGTTCAAAGAGTGAATTTATAGTTGTGCTACACATGACGCATACTAGAGACCTTCCCTGCAGATCAGTTGAAAACTTTCTTTGGAATCTTAACCCACTCCTCCAAATACTCTGTCCTTCCTCTTTTCAAATTTACTCTGGACTGTGCAGTAGGTGAGGCCAAGTTTCACACTGTGATGGATTTCAACGATCTTATTTTCTTCACTTGTTCTCAGGGTGTTGGCAAGGCTGCATTCGTTGTCCATCTTGAGTTGTCCTGAGAAGATAGTGGTGGTCCTTCTCCTTGACTCGCTGACGTTCTTGTGTGTGATTGTCCCCCCACAATGATATTAAGTTGGGAATTCCCAGATATTGGTCCAATAGCGATGAAGGAACAGTGACATATATCCAAGTCAAGGCGGTTTGTGACTTGGAGGTGATGGTGTTCCCACTATATTGCTGCTCTTACTGCATGAAGTGCCTGCCCTGGCTCAGTGCAAACACTCTCACTCCTGCATGTCAGGGCTGTGGGCTCACGTTGAACTCCAGAGACAGAACCACAAAATTTAGGCTAATACACCAGTGCCATTATCAGGTCATTTTCACATTGCTGTATTTGGGATCTTGCTGTGCACAAATTGGCTGCTTTGTTTCTTACAGTGACTACACTTCAAAAATATTATGTTGCCTGAGATGCATGTTGGGGGTATCCTGAGGTTGGCAAAGGAGCTATAGAACTTCAAATCTTTCTTTAATTACTCTTCTCGGTGGTGGAGGTTGTGGGGTTGTTGATGTTATGCCGGTGAGTTGCTAAAGTGCATCCTGAAAATCATATCTGCTGCATCCACGGTACCTGGGTGGTGGTGCTGGGACATGTACTGAGTACAGTGCCAAGGGCGCTGACTGAACTCTGTCCTGTGTGGTATTGAACTTCTCAAGTGTTGTTGCAGTTGCTTCTGTTATATCGATCCCAAGCCAGTTGAAGTATGGAACTAGACACCAATACTTTTCTCGGTAATAGGTTTATTCACAGAAGGCAGCATTACATATGTTTGCTTTCTATCCACCTGCCCAATGTCCCAGCAGTCTCTCTTTATAAGTGTTCTAAGTACTTAATTAAATAATGCCCTTTACCTATGCATCTTAACAATATAATTAACATACCATTAACATATTTCATCCAGATGAGTAGTGCATATTCCCTCATGCTCCTGGTTTGGGAATTTTGAGCAGATCTTAGCACTAGAAGGGGTGAAGGGGAAACATATTTCTCAGATTTCAGAACAATGCAAAGGTGTATCATGCTTACTTTGGAAGTCCAATCCTCCTTATCACCAAATTCCAAGTTGGGAGTGGATGTTTCAATCCCAATCCCTAACATCTCTCTCCTTGACAAGTACAAAAATATCCCATCTCCCACAATCCACAGGAACCCCAGTTAACTACTAATAATACAAGCTGGTAGAACATTTTATAGGGGCTCAGGAACATGAGGAGGCCATTCAGCCTCTTAAGCCTGTCCTATCATTCAATGAGCTCACCTTAACTCCATTTAACTCCACTGTACCTTTAACAGCACCTTCCAAACCCGCGACCCCTACCATCTAGAAGGACCAGGGCAGCAGACACATGGGAACACCACCACCTGCACATTCCCCTCCAAGCCACTCACCATCCTGACTTGGAAATGTATCGCCATTCCTTCACTGTCACTGGGTCAAAATCCTGAAACTTCCTTATAACAGCACTGTGGGTGTACCTACACCACGGCTGGAGTTTTCCAGCCCCACCCACCACTGGGATCTTCTGGTCCTGACAAAAGTCAATGGACTTTTTGTTGGCCTGCCCCATCCCCTGGGGATGGAAAATCCTGGCCTGTATCACTGCAGCGGTTCAGGAAATTGGCTCACCACCACCTTCTCAAAGGAAATAAGGGATGGGTAATAAACACTGGCCTTGCCAGCGTTGCCCACATCCCGTGAATGAATAAATAAAAAGAAAATTTACTCGCCTTGGTCCTGTAACCCTAATATCCTTCCCTAACAATGATCTTTCACTCTCGTTTTTGAGATTTTCAATTGACAGCCAGTCTCAACAGCTTTTCTGGGGGGGAGAGAGGCCTAGATTTCCACTACCCTTTGTGTGAAGAATACTTCTGGACAGTATTCCTGAGTAGCCTACCTGTAATTTATAAGTTTAACAATTAAAACTTAACTTTAATGTTAGTTCTGGACTCCCTCACCATCAGAAATAGTCTCTATCTACCCTATGGACTCCTTTAATCATCTTAAACACTTCAGTTAGAACACTCTTTAATCTCTAATACCTGTCCTCGCAGCTTAATTTAATTTGATTGTCAGAGGGGTCACAAAGCAGTTGAATGCCATGAAAACTTAAGACTTCCCATTATTTTTACTTATTTTAAATTTCAACGGGTTACACAAAAGAAGCATTCCCTGTTGAGATTCCCCTAGCCTGTGCTTCTGTATCGTGGCAAACCAGCTTGTAACAATTGCATTAATGTTGCCACCAGGGTGCACCATTGCTTCTCCTTCATGGGATGCCTCTTGGTGTGGACTCGGTCAAGGGACCCTGTTTGTGCTTTTGTAACAACGGAGCATATACTTAACAAACCTGTAATGCAGCAAATCCAACTCTCCAAATCAGAATGGGATAGAGGCCAGTCAGAGGAACCAAGGCCAGTTGCTGACACTAGTGCAATAGCCATTATAGTCATCATCTTTCTTTTATATGATATGGTGGCTAACAGTTAATCACTGGGTATTGGGTCAGTTGCAGGCCAAGGCCTATAGTTAATGACCATCAGCTTTTCTGCACTCACTTCACATTTAATACTCTTGAGAGAGGATTTACAATAAGAATTTAGCCACAGAACTATAGGGTTTGAAAACTTTAAAGCGCAGAGTCATCAAGCCATGGAAAATGAACAGTAGCCCGGAGAGGTGTAAACATTTACAACTGCCTGGGTAGAGTAGGGCTCTACCAAAGGCAATACACTTGACAACATTAAGTGGCATCTGTCTAAGCCATTTCCATTACACTCACAGTTAAATCAGAGGTGTAACTTGCACACTGACCAGACCTCAAAGAACAGATCCAGCTTTTGTTCAAAGAGCTGCCCAATTTTTATGGGTAAGGTCTGGGTGGCTGCAGGGAGCTTCTATAGAAAGGTACACTTCATTTTAAGGTGCACAGGTTTAGAGTTTTACTGTCCGATTGGCAGATCTGTATATTAACTTTTTACTGTGAGTTATACAGCTGCAGAGTACAAGCAGCCCACAGTAATGGTTCTCTCCCAGGACTCAGTATGAAAGAGGAAAGCGAGTGCTGCCAACAGCTATCTTTCTGTAGAAGACACCATCGGGATCGAAAATCGTGCCAGAGGATTCCATTGCTGAGAAATGACAGCAGCCTGGATTGAGAAGTGCAGGATCGAATGGCCTTCTCATGGCCTGTCCAACAACACAGCCATTATCGATTTGGTCAGCTTCCTTCAGGTCAGAGGATCACGCTGTTGCAAAGTGAAATCAGAAGTGTAGCTTGCCAAATCTGATCCCAGGCGCACTATGGCTCGAAGACTGAAATAAAAAGGAAAAGCTTGAAAAAAAAACTTACATTTATATAATTTTTTTCATGACCTCAGGATGCCGCAAAGCGGTATACGGCCAAAGTTATTGTTCTGAAGTGTAGTTGCTATTATAATGTATGAAACATGGCAGCCAATTTCCACACAGTGAGTCCCTACAAACAGCACCATGATAAAGGGCTGGAAAATCTGTTTTGTTAGAGATGTTGGTTGAGGGATAAATACTATCTAGGACACTGGAAAAAACCCCCTCACTCTTCTTTAAAAATAGGATATTTTATTCCTTTAATTATCGCTCCTGTGAAGCTCGGAACACTTTACTGCTTTAAAGAGGAAACTTAAATGCAGGTCGCTGCTGTAATTGGTGCTGCAATTGTACTCAAAAGGCATTGTCCCCATGGTTATGATGTGCTAAACAAATACCAAGTTCAGGTCAAGTCACATCAAGCCCAGTGTACAGAAACAGGCCATTCGGCCCAACTGGACTGGGCTGGCCTTTATTCTTCACACAAACCTCCTCCCAGCCCTCTTCCTCACCCTATCAGCATACATTTCTATTCATTTCTCTCTCATGTGCTTATCATGCTATTTGCCTCAGCTACCCCTTGTGATAGAGGGTTCCACATTCTCACCACTCTCTGGGTAAAGGTTTCTCCTGAATTCATTATTGGCTTTATTAGCGACCATCTTATATTGATAACTCCCTGGGTTTGGACATTCCAAAAGTGGAAATATTTTCTCTCTCTCTCCCTGTTCATTATCTTACAGACCTTAGCCTTCTTTTTTCTGCACAGAAGGGTTTATATATAAGGGCTGATTTCCTGATTCTGTGCTCCCAGCGGAGAGCCTTGCTTGATAGCAGCATGGAGTGAGGGCTCAGGGCTGCAGTGTTGCGACCCATGCTTCTTTCAAGCATGCCTGAGTAGCTGGCGATCAATCCTGTACGAGAAAAATGAAAGAATTGGTGGCAGTATTGTATCAATGAACAATATGTTCTGTATTAAATATTCTCTCAAAAGTATTCTGTGTTATCGATTAAAATGAAAACAAACACCCAGTGTTAGCAGCTAACTATGAGCCATTTGAATGGAGCACCATAACAGGCTGTTCCAGGAATTGAATATTCCTCTAACTGAGGGTCACCGACCCTACGGGATAGCCTTGACTATCTCCCAGAATTAAACATTAATCTCCTGAACACAATTCACAGGGCCATTAAAAAATGTGTTTTTGCCAGTTTCTTTGAACACATTTATTAGTTTTAAAAGTTTTTTGTTAATGCTGATTTATTGCGGGAGGGGGGGTAGTTGGAGCTGTGAGGTCATGTGATGAATCCTCTAGGAGTGTATCCAATCAGAGTAGGCAGCTCCATCTGTACTGCCCATCCAGGATCACCAAAAATGGCCCCTTTAAGACCATGCTGAGCAAAAATTTCAACAACAACTTTGTACTTACATCGCAACTTTAACACCGTAAAATGTCCTAAAGTGCTTCACAGGAGCAAAAGTTTGATACCAAGCTTAATAAGAATATATTACTGCTGATGAACAAAAGCTTGGTCAAAGAGGTAGGAGGGTCTTAAAGGAAGATGGAGAGTAGAAAGATGGAGAGGTTTAGGGAGGGAATTCTGGAGCTAGGGAATAGGCAACTGAAGACACTTAAGATGGTGAAGCACTTAAAATCAAGGATGCTCAAGAGGCCAGAATTAGATGAGCGCAGATATCACAGAGGGTTGCGAGGTTTGAGGAGATTACAGAGATAGGGAGGAGCAAGGCCAGGGGAGGATTTGAAAACAAGGATGAGAATTTTAAATTCAAGATTTGTTCAACTAGAGCCTATGTAGGCCAGTGAACACAGGGGTGACAGGTGAATGGGACTTTTCAGGACATGGGCAGCAAGATTTTTAATGATGTCAGGTTTAGGGTAGAACTTGGGATGCTGGCCAGGGTTGCATTAAACTAGTCAATTCTAAAGGTAACAAAGAATGGAGAGGGTTACAGCAGCAGATGAGCAGAGGCAGGAGCCGAGATGGGCAATATTGTGGAGGTCGAAATAGGTGGTCCTAGTGATTGCCTGAGTGTGTGGTTGGAAGGTCATCTCAGGGTCAAATGTGACACTGAGGTTGTGAACAGTCTGGTTCAGCCTCAGATATTTGCAAGGAGAGGGAGAGAGTCAGTGGTTAGGGAGCAAGTGCTTGTGGACCGAGTCCAAAGACAATAGCTTTGTTGTTTCCAATATTTCATTTAAGATGTTTCCATTCATCCAGTACTTGATCTAAGATAAGCAGTTGAACAATTCAGCAATAGTGGAGGAATCAAAAGAGATGGTGGTGAGTTCGAGCTGGGTGTTGTCAGTGTACATGTAAAAACTAATGCTGTGTTTTCAGATGATGTCGCCAAAGAGCAGTGGGTTGATGAAGAGCAGTAAGGGGGCAAAGATAAATCCTTGGAGGATACCAGAAGTGACAAGCAGGAAGAGAGGCCATTACAGTTGATTCGATGATCCTGATTGGATAGATATGAATGCAGCCAGATGAGGACTGTCCTAACCAGCTGGATGACAGTGGAAAGGCATTAGAGGAGGATGATGTGGTTAATCGTGCCAAGGGCTGCAGACAGATCAAGAAGGACGAGGAAGAAAAGTTTTCCTTCGTCGTAGTCACGTATGTCATTTGTGACTTTTATAAGAGTCATTTCTGTATTGTGGCAGGGTGGAAATCTGATTGGAGGGATTCCAACATGGATTCTGAAGACAGGCACAGATTTGGGACACACCAACACGTTCAAGGACTTTGGAGAGGAAAGTGGGGGCTGGAGATAGAGGGATTAAAGGGTTGTTTTTTTGAGGGGAGGGGTAAAGGTGGCCAATTTGAAGGACACTACCTGAGAAAAGAGAACCATTAACAATACCAGCTAACATGGAGCCAGGAAGGGAAGTTGAGTGGTTAGGGGGCATGGGGTCATGGGAGCAGGAGATGGGCTTTGTGGCAAGGGAGAGCTTTAGAGGAAGTTTGGCCTGGTGCTGATTGGGTAATCCCAATCTTAGTGACAAAGAAGGTCATAAACTCTTCACACTTGTTGTTGGAGGTGAGGGTGGCAGAGGCAGGGGAGAGGGGTTTAAGTAAATGGTTTGCAGTAGAGAAAAGAAGGCAGTGATTAAGGTACATTTACATTCCAGGATGATTCTGGAATAGTGAACAGTTATAGCAGATGAAAGCAGGACCTGATGGCTCTTTATGTGACCTGTCCAGATCGGGTCATGACTGGTCAGTTATCTGCCATATACTTTCAAGCCTGCGTCTCTTGGACTTGAGGGAGTGGAGATGAGGGCTGTACCATGGAGAATGGCCAGAATGAGAAAGAGAGTCAAGGCCTTAGTGGGGACCAGTGGGTGGGTGGGAGAGAACTAGAATTTTAAAGGAGAAGTGAGCTGGCTGGAACAAGGTGAGATGCTCAAAGGAGGAGAAAGCACCAGAGGAGTAGGGAAACAGACCAAGATGTAACTTTATTGTAAGACCCACACAACCACTGCAATGGTCTTGATGTGGCAAGTGATGGAAGATGGTAGCATAGAGGTGATGTCAGAGGGCTAGTAATCCAGAGGCCCAGGCTAATGCTCTGTGGACATGGGTTCAAACCCCACCATGGCAGCTGGTGGAATTTAATTCAATTAATATACCTGGAATTGAAAGCTAGTCTCTAAAATGGTGAATACAAAACCATTGTTGATTGTCATAAAAACCCATCTGGCTCATGAATGTCCTTTAGGGAAGGAAATCTGTCATCCTTACTTGGTCTGGCCTACATGTAACTCACAGCAATGTGGTTGACTCTTAACTGTCCTTTGAAATGGTCTTATACTTAGTTCAAGGGCAATTAGGGATGGGCAACAAATGCTGGCCTTGTCAGTGATGGCCACATCCCATGAAAGAATTAATAAAAAGTATAGTCAGACAGGGAGGCATCATTTAGAGGGAAGGTGTCATCATCCATCAGCCAGGCTTCTGTCAAGGTCATCAAGTCAATGCAATCATCCACAATAAGTTCATGAATGACTGTAGAGTAAAGGGTTAACATCAGAAGCATGTAATGATGATGTAGCATCATATGATTGAGTAACAAAGATCTGGAGGGAGAAGTTCCAACCTTGTGCAGAGTTCCCAATGTGTTCATAGTAGCTGTAAATAAAGAATAATGGTTTTAACAGCCTCTAGCAGCTTGCTTTGGAGAATAGGAAAATCCCAAAGAACCTTGCCTAGGCCCCAAATACATGACAAAACATGGTGGCAGTGGACAGTGAGTAAAATACCCAGGAAAACTTTAAGAAATAGCTACAGACCTGGTAAGTCAAGAGATCTTTGAAAGAAGGACGAAAGAAACAGATTCAAGACTCAGTGCAGCAGATGCAAGCTGAGACACAGACCTGGAGTCTGGACAGCAGTGAGCACAAACCCGAATCAAAAAGCAGCACCAGTGAAGTAGCAACAATTCCAGGGCTCAGTAGAAACATGGAATCTACACTACCACACCCAGAATCATTTTGGAGCACTGAAGTCTCGCAACAGGCCCAGAGCTGGCATGACAGGAGAGTGATGTTCACGAGATATAGAACTGCTCCTGGCTTACACCAAAAAATCTAAACTATGAGGTCAGTATTCTACTTTATGCAGTTAGATCTATTACTGATGACGCAATAGCAAAACAGACAGTTGGTGAGACTTCAACTTCTTCTGAGGAAGCCCTGAAAGCATTCGATTCATATTTCAGTGTCTCCAGAAACTTAATGATGGAAAGGCAAAATTTAACAAGAGAAAGAAAAGTCCAGGCAAAAAGCATGGATTTGTTCATCAATACAGGCTGACAGAGAACTGCGATTATGGATTCTTAAGGGCTGAATTGATTCATGACAGAATCATCTAGGGGCCCTAGATGAAACATTCTCAGATCTCTTACAGACAAGAGATGATCTAACATTAGCCAAGGCAGTACAAATTGTGAGGCAAACTAAACTTAGAAAACAAAATTGGACACTTGTTCATGGAGAAGGTGAGGTCCTATACAGAAGATCAAGTGCGACCATTCAGTTTGTTGACCATAAGAGAGAAAATGCCCCAAAGCCTAAATCTGCCAAAATGGGGAAAAATGCACCAACCGCCATCTTGAAATGTCTTCGAAGTGGCAGGAACAAGCCGTACAAGCGAGATGAATGACCAGCAAGGGGAGCAGAGTGCCACAAATGTGGAAAAATAGGCCACTTCAAAACTGTCTGCCGCTCGAAAATACTGACAACCTGTCAAAAGAGGGAAAAATATTAAAGCAGAGACACATACAAAAAGCGGAAGAAACACAGCATAGGAAGTAACCTTCCTTGGGGAGGTAAATGATCCTGAAAACAAATACTGGAGTATTAAACTTGAAGTGGATGGCCACCCAACAGAGTTTAAATAGATACAGGAGCAGGAGGTTCTGTTTTATCAGATGCAGTAAAATGGCTTAAACAGATTACATTGTAACCTTCATCTATCAAATGACACATTGGAAATACATTGAAAGTCAAAGGCCACCTTGTGGCAAAGTTGAGGTATAAAGGTAAAAAAATCTTCAAACTTCTCTATGTCATTCAAAATCAAGAATGCTTTCTACTAAGCAGAAAGGCATGCTTAAAAATGAAACTAATTTATCAAGTGGATGAAGTTGCTGTTGAGCATTACAGCAGCACATTCAGGAGTGAGTTTTCAAAATTATTTACAGGCTTAGGGAAGTTAAAGGCTGAGTACCATATCACCCTAAGAGCTGATACAAAACCAATTTGCTGCTTCACACCGAGGAAAGTCCCTCACCCACTCTTGGACAAAGTCAAGATTGGAGTTGAGAAGATACAACAGCAAGGAATTATTTCACTGGTCACCATGCTAACAAAATGATGTTCAGAAATGATCACGGTCCCAAAGCCAATAAGCCAATAAGAATCTGCTTGGATTTAACTCAATGGAACACATCAGTGGAGCACAAGATCTACCTGATTGCCTCAGTGGATGAGTCTCACTAAACTAGCCAAGAGTACTCTATTCACCAAACTGGATATGAACGGTGGATTTTGGTGGTTGCCTGTGGACAAAGAATCCAGATTGCTGACCACATTTATAATACCATTTGGTCATTATTATTTCAATAGATTGCCATTTGGAATGATGTCCACTCCAGAAATTTTCCAGAGAACAATATCTCACACTCTAGAAGGCATATGCCTTATGGGTGATATGTTTATACATGGCTCCACGATAGAAGAGCATGACCTCAGAGTCAGAGTGGTCCTGAGAGACTTACAGGATGCAGGCCTAACATTGAATGAAAAATGTGAGTTCGGCAAACCTATGATCACGTTTCTAGGTCACATGGCACAAGTCACTGGAATCCACAAGGAACAAAAGTAATCAGAGAATTTCCACAACCCAGGAACATATCTGAGCTTCAAATATTCCTCGAGATGGTCAATCAAGCAGGCAAGTTCCTATCAAATTTAGCAGAGATCAATAAGCCTATGAGGCAGCTGTTGAGATGGTCAACAGTGGTGCTGGAACATGGACCAGCAAAATGCTTCTGAAAAGATTAGACAACTTTTAATCTCCTCTGAAGATTTGGCACATTACGACCCAGAAGATCACAGCAGCAGCAGATGCATTATTTACAGGTCTGGGGCAGTATTATTTCAAGTGCAGAGAGACGGTAAATGTAGAACAGTTCACAATGCCTCAAGGTCATTATCAGAAATAGAACAAAGATATGCTGCAATCGAAAAAGAAGGATTGGCAGCAACATGGGCATGCAAAAAATTCTCAAACTATGTTATGGGATTGTGGTTCAAAATGGAAACAGACCATAAGCCACTAGTCACTCTTCTGAACATGGAAGAAATAAAGAAGATGCCGCCCAAAATCTAATGGTTCAAATTAAGATTAATGAGATATGAATTCATAATTGAGTATGTCCAAGAGAAGTTTCAAAAGACAGCAGGCAGACTGTCGCAGATACCATCAGAAGGAACCAAACAAAAGGATTTACACTCCATTGAGGAGATGGAAGTGTATACACCCCAATTACTCAAAATTTACCAGCTACTGAAAAAAGTTTCAGGAAATAAAACAAGCACATCAGCAAGGTGATGAATGTCTTCAGATAAGAGGATATTGTCTGCAAGGATGACCAAGTTTATACCTCCAGTAATCCAGTACTACGCCAATACTTTGAGCAGTACAAGTACCTCACAGTCATCGATGATTTGCTATTGTCATTGATTATTACTCAAGGTGGATTGAAGTGAACAGATTGCACAGCATCACAGGGGAAGTAGCTTTTTAAAATTTATTCACGGGATGTGGGCTTCAATTACTGGGTCAGCATTTATTGCCCATCCCTAGCTGCCCTTGAGAAGGTGATGGTGAGCTGCCTTCTTGAATCACTGCAGTTCATGTGGTGTAGGTACACCCACAGTGCTGTTAGGAAGGGAGCCCCAGGATTTTGACCCAATGACAGTGAAGGAACGGCGATATATTTCCAAGTCAGAATGGCGAGTGAATTGGAGGGGAACTTCCAGGTGGTGGTGTTCTCATCTACCTGCCGCCCTTGTGCTTCTAGATGGTAGTGGTTGTGGGTTTGGAAGGTGCTTCGAAGGAGCCTTGGTGAATTTCTGCAGTGCATCTTCTACATGGTACACCCTGCTGCTACTGTGTGTCGGTGGTGGAGGGAGCGAATGTTTGTGGATGGGGTGCCAAGCAAGCGGGCTGCTTTGTCCTGGATGGTGTCAAGTTTCTTGAGTGTTGTGGGAGCTGCACTCATCCAGGCAAGTGGGGAGTATTCCATCACATGCCTGGCATGTGGACAGGCTTTGGGGGGTCAGGAGATAAGTTACTAATCGCATGATTCCTAGCCTCTGACCTGCCCTTGTAGCCACAGTATTCATGAAGCAAGTCCAGTTCAGTTTCTGGTCAAAGGTAACCCTCAGGATGTTGATTGAAGGATTGAGTGATGGTAATGCCATTGAACATCAAGGGGAGATGGTTGGATTCTCTCTTGTTGGAGATGGTCATTGCCTGACACTTGTGTGGTCTGAATGTTACTTGTCACTTGTCAGCCCAAGCCTGGATATTGTCCAGGTCTTGCTGCATTAGATGTGGACTGCTTCAGTACCTGGGGAGTTGCGAATGGTCCTGAATATTGTGCAATCATCAGCGAACATCTCCACTTCTGATCTTATGATGGGAGGAAGGTCATTGATGAAGCACCTGAAAATGGTTGGGCTGAGGACACTACCTTGCAGTGATGTCCTGGAGCTGAGCAGACTGACCTCCAATGATCACAACCATCTTCCTTTGTGCTAAGTATGACTCCAACCAGCGGAGCATTTTTCCCCTGATTCCCATTTACTCCTGTTTTGCTGGGGCTCCTTGATGCCACACTCGGTCAAATGCGGCCTTGATGTCAAGGGCAGTCATTCTCACCTCACTTTGGGAGTTCAGCTCTTTTGTCCATGTTTGAATCAAGGCTATAATGAGGTCAGAAGCTGAGTGGCCCTGGCGGAACCCAAACTAGGCATCAGTGAGCAGGTTATTGCTAAGCAAATGCAGCTTGATAGCAATGTCGATGGCCCCCTTCCATTACTTTACTGATGGCCGATGATGAGGCGGTAATTGACCAGGTTGGATTTGCCCTGCTTTTTGTGTACAGGACATAACTGAGCAATTTTTCACATAGCCAGGTAGATACCAGTGTTGTAGCCATACTGGAACAGCTTGGCTAGGGGCATGACAAGTTCTGGAGTACAAGTTGCCAGTACTATTGGTGGAATATTGTCAGGGCCCACAGCCTTTGGCTAGTATCCAGTGCGTTCAGCCATTCCTTGATATCACGTGGAGTGAATCGAATTTGCTGAAGACTGGCATCTATGATGCTGGGGACCTCCAGAGGAGGCCAAGATGGAACATCCACTTGGCACTTCTGGCTGAAGATTGTAGCAAATGCTTCAGCCTTATCTTTTGCACTGCTGTGTTGGGTTCCTCCATCATTGAGGATGGGGTTATTTGTGAAGCCTCCTCCTCCAGTGAGTGTTTAACTGTCTACCATCATTCACGGCTGGATGTGGCAGGACTGCAGAGCTTAGATTTGATCCATTAGTTGTGGGATCGCTTAGCTCTGTCTATCCCTTGCTGCTTATGCTGTTTGGTATGCAAGTAGTGCTGTGTTGTAGCTTCACCACATTGACAACTCATTTTTAGGTATGCCTGGTGCTGCTCCTGGCATTCCCTTCTGCACTCTTCAGTGAACCAGGGTTGATTCCCTGGTAGAGTGGGGGATATGCCGAGCCATGGGGTTACAGGCTGTGGTTGAGCACAATGCTGCTGCTGCTGATGGCCCACAGTGCCTCATGGATGCCCAGTCTTGAGTTGCTAGATCTGTTCGAAATCTATCCCGTTTAGCACGGTGGTAGTGCCATACAACACGATGGAGGGTATCCTCAATGTGAAGGCGGGACTCCATCTCCACAACGACTGTGCGATGGTCACTCCTACCAATACTGTCATGGGCAGATGCATCAGCGGCAGGTAGGTTGGTGAGGATGAGGCCAAGTATGTTTTTCCCTCTTGTTGGTTCTCTCACCACCTGCTGCAGACCCAGCCTAGCAGGTATATCCTTTAGGACTCGGCCAGCTCAGTCAGTGGTGGCACTACTGAGACACTTTTGGTGATGGACGTTGAAGTCACCCACCCAGAGTACATTCTGTGCCCTTGCCACCCTCAGTGTTTCCTCCAAGTGATGTTCAACATGAAGGAGCACTGATTCATCAGCTGAGGAAGGGAGGTACGTGGTAATCAGCAGGAGGTTTCCTTGCCCATGTTTGACCTGATGCCATGAGACCTCATGGAGTCTGGAGTTGATGTTGAGGACTCCCAGGGCAACTCCCTCCCGACTGTATACCACCGTGCTGCCACCTCTGCTGGGTCAGTCCTGTCACTGGGACAGGACATATCCAGGGATGGTGATGGTGGTGTCTGGGACATTATCTGTAAGGTATGATTCCATGAGGATGACTATGTCAGGCTGTTGCTTGACTAGTCTGTGAGACAGCTCTCCCAATTTTGACACTAGTCCCCAGATGTTAGTAAGGAGGACTTTGCAGGGCTGAGATTGCTGTTGTCATTCCTGGTGTCTCGTTCGATGCCGCGTGGTCTGTCTTGTTTCATTCCTTTTTTGTGACTTTATAGAGGTTCGATACAACTGAGTGGTTTGCTAGGCCATTTCGGAGGGCATGTAATAGTCCAACACCTTGCTGTGGGACTGGAGTCACATGTAGGCCAGGCCAGGTAAGGATGGCAGGTTTCTTTCCTTAAAGGGCATTAGTGAACCAGGTGGGTTTTTTTTACAACAATTGACAATGGTCATCAATTCCAGATTTCTATTGAATTGAAATTCCACCATCTGCCTTGGCAGGATTCGAACCTGGGTTCCCAGAGCATTACCCTGAGTCTCTGGATTACTAGTCAGCCCCATGATGGGATAAAGTTGATTTTATTAAAAGATACTAATAAAGGTAATAATGGAATCAAATCAAAACCAAAAACAAAATAAGTCCCTTACAGACATGGAATGGAGTTGGGTAATTACTTACATTATTGATTTCCACAGCAATCTCAAAACAAGTACTGTATGTCAACCATGCCTGTGAATCTCTTTGGGATTAGGAATTGTTAGGCCCGTGTCAAATCGAGGCCAGTTTACCAAAACTGTGATAACAGGACAAATTGTTTTGTTTCTGTCAACACTCCCTAACCAAATCCTTTGACTTTCTACAGTTTTAAAATAAATTAAATTTTGACCTGTTTCTGGTCCAAACTTAATGGGCCCAATTTTGTGTTTAGAATAACGGCAAGTGTGAATAGCTGTGAGGCTAACAGCGTTCAACATTGTGACGGGGTAAACCAGACAGCAATGTCTGATATCCACATGTCCAGAATTAAATATGGAAATCAGGAAGTCGATGTCAGCGATACCCCCCTCCTTCACGAGATACACTGTTGCAATCCTCACTGAGAGTCATTGAAACAAAGTTGTGAACTTGCTGTAGTTGCCCACTAGTTCTGCAGTAAATATGGATGAAAACGTTTGGGTTGATGTAGTCAGTAGTACATGAGCTCCTAACAATGCGACAAATGATAATTATTGCTGAACAACCCCTTGGATCCTGAAAATTAAATTTTACAAGTGTGGAGTCTCATTTCTCAGAAAAAAATAGAGTTGGTGGTTTAAAAAATGGATCCTTCTTTCCTAATCCTTATTCAACTTTCTGCATATGATTTCAATCTAATTTATAATTCCTGCTTTTATGTCCTGGCTTAGGTTATGTGTGTCTTGGTGAGAATGCTTCAACCTGATTGGTTGAAGAGACTTTCTGTTGCTCATCCTGCTCACAAATGTTCCAGAACTAGTCGTGCCCTTAGCTAAGTTGTTTCAGTACAGCTATAACACTTGCATCTACCTGACAATGTGGAAAATTGCCCAGGTATGTCTTTTCTACAAAAAACAGGGCAAATCCAATACAGTCAATTACCACCCCATCAGTCTACTCTCAATAATCTGCAATGTGATAGAAGGTGTTGTTGACAGTGCTATCAAGTGGCAATTATACTGCAATGACCTGCTCACTGATGCTCAGTTTGGGTCCTTCCAAGGTCATCAGCTCCTGACCTCATTATAGCCTTGGTCCAAACAGGAACAAAAGATCTGAATTCCAGAGGTGAGGTGAGAGTGACTGCCCTTCACATCAAGGCAGCATTTGGCTGAATGTGGCATCAAGGTGCACCAGCAAGAATGAAGTCAATGGGAGTGGAGGAAAGCTCTCCACTGGTTGGAGTTACACCTAACACAAGGGAAGATGGTTGTGATGTTTGGAGGTCAATCATTTCAGTCATGGAACATCATTGCAGGAGTTCTTCAGGGTATTGTCCTGAGCCCAACCATCTTCCAATGCTTCATCAATGACCTTCTCTCCATTCATCATAAGAATACTCGCTGATGATTGCAGGGTTCAGTTCCATTTGCAACTCCTCTGATAGTGAAGCAGTCTGTCCTCTTATGTAGCAAGAAACCGGACAACATTCAGGCTGGGGCTGATATATGGCAAATGACATTTGTACCACACAAGTGTCAGACAATGACCATCTCCAACAAGAAAGAATCTAACCAGCTCCCCATACGTTCAAAGGCATTACAATCATTGAGTCACCCCATCATCAACATTCTGGGCATCACCATTGACCTGAAACTTAACTGGACCAGCCACATAAATACAAGCACAGGTCAGAGGCTGGGAATTCTGTAATGAGTGATTCACCTCCTGACTCCCCAAAGCATGTCCAAGGCACAAGTCAGGAGTGTGATGGGATGCTCACCATTTGCCTGGTTGAGTGCAGCTCCAACAACACTAAAAAAACTCTGCACCATCCAAGACAAAGCCACCTGCTTGATTGATTCTCTACCCATCAACTTAAACATTCACTCCCTCCATCAATGCACAGTGGTAGCAGTGTGTGCCATCTACAGGATGGACAGCAGCAGCTCACCAAGCCTCCTTCAACAGTACCTTCCAAATCCATGACCTCTACCAACCTAGAAGGGTAAAGCAGGGGCTGCATGGGAACACCACCACCTGCAAGCTGCCCTCTAAATCACACACCATACTGACTTGGAAATATATCTCAGTTTCCAAATCATTGCTGAGTCAAAATCCTGGTGCTCCCTTCCTAACAGCACCGAAGAATATCTTCATCGCATAGATGGCAGCAACTCAAGAAGGTCACCACCTTGCCAAGGGACATTATTAATGGGCAATACTTTTTGGCTCTGCCAGTGGGGTCCAAATCCCATGAATGAATTTAAAAAACACACCTCTTTTGGGCCTGTCAATATTTAGTTGTGAGTCCAGGTCTCTGGCGTAGAGCCTGTGATTGAAAGCCCCAAAGCCCGGACTGGCCCTGACATTGGCAGCTCTGTTAGTTACAAATGCCATATTATTTGGCAGATATTTAAACATTAAATTCCTGAGGAGAGTATCACAAATCAATAAATAGCCCGTGGCACCGACAGAGCGGTTTGCTCCCTCTTTTCCCCCAAGGCGAACACAATGCTGTTCACTTTGGAGCATTTCAATATCAGCTGTCAGAATTTTTAGAGGTCCCTTATCGCTGACACATGTATTTAAACATTCACTCCTACCAGCAAACATCTTTCATTGTCTATCAACATCAACGTGGTGGCACTCAGTCCGCTTCAATGTTTACTGCAAACGATTCCGAAGCTTTTTCAGGCAGTTACTCTGAATGTAGCCTTGCATGCTTGACCTTGATGCTAGTTGGGTCATTTTGTGGTTTGATGTTGTGTACTGAAGGAGCTGACAGCCGGCAGGCAACCCATTAGCTTATTCTTGTCATTCATCAGGTTGATGTGCAGCATTTTATTCATAGTCCCACACTTTAAACTACAACCATAATGTAACACTTCATTTGTCATTCCCTTTATTGCCGTGTGCTTTTCTTTTGATATAATAGTCCAAGTGCCTCCATTGTACTCTTCCTCTCTTCCTAATTATGTTTCTTAATTTTTCCCTCTCATCTAAAATTGGCTGCACTTTTCTCTTGCAGAGATTGCACTTCACATGTAATTCAGACGGATATATTGGCCTTGGATGGAGTATAACGTAGACTTACCAGAATGATGCCTGGGCTCCAAGGGTTAAATTACAAGGAGAGATTACACAAACTGGGTTATATTCCCTGGAATATAGGTGGTTAAGGAGTGATTTGATTGAAGTTTCCAAGATACTAAGGTGAACAAGATAGAGAGAAATTATTCCTGCTGTTTGGGGTGTCTAGGACGAGAGGGCATGAACTTAAAATTAGAGCCAGACCTTTTAGAGGTGAAATTAGGGAACGCTTATACACACAAAAGGTGGTAGAAGTTTGGAACAAATGGCAATTGATGTTAGATCAAGTGTTAATCTTGAATCTGAGATTGATAGATTTTTGTTAATCAGAGGCCGTATGGGATATGGGTCATAGGCAGGTAAATGGAGTCACATACCAGCCATGAACTTCACTGAATGGTGGAAAAAGCTTAAGGGACTAAATGGTTAACTTTTGTTCCTATGCTCCTATGTGATTCTTTAGTTGTGAAATGCTTCAGGACATTGCAAAGACATCATAAGGGTTGAAGGCTCTTCCTTCTTTTTTCTTTCTTGTGGCAGTACCGCACAAGTGGTCTCAAACCGGTATTTGTAGGGTGTGAAATGCATCCATCAAGACCAGAGTGATACTGTTGTGCCTAACTGCATTTGTACTCTTGCTGTGCTTTTTCAATGCAACCCCACTCTACAATCTTAGTAGTATGGAGTTATACTGCCGCCTTCACATTGGCTCACACTCCAAAACACTTTGCATCGTCACTGCAATTGCAGTGCAATGTGCAACTGCAACTTTCAATTCCCATTTTCTTGTCATCTTCTGGGATTGGGATTCCTGGATGCTGATAGAGCGAGGTTTGGCAATGCTCCTACCTCTGCTATTGTTGAGTGTGATTTTGCACTGGGAGTGTGGAGTCTTTTGACAATATACCCCATAATTCTGAAGTCAATGGGTTCATGTATTTGGAAATCAATCAGCTACTAATCCTGATGCACTAATTATGATCCTCTCACTGTGCTCTACTCGTCAATTTTGACGCTGTTTAATTCATTTGAAATCAGGCAGCTGATGATTGTAATGCCCTGGGAAGAATTTAGATACATGTTCAGAGCACCTTGCTGCCGGCAATGAAACATACAAAGCTTCAGGAGCAAGTAGTTACAGGAGACAAGACCCTCTTTTTGCTGCAGAATTCAGATCAAGATGAAAGTATTAGTGCAGCACTGTATCACATCGCTCAGTGACATCCTAAAATACATCACAGACTCCCGAATCTTGTGCTATACATCATTGAAATGCTGGGTTTACCTGCGAGCTTAAGCAATGGCAAAGTCTTGCTCCACTGAACTCTCAGTGCAATGACATAACATCAACACTTGATTCTTATTCGTGAGAATTATGTCTTCCTGAGGCTTAACCCACAGGGTGCAGTTCATATCAAATTACGAAAAATATACCTGCAATAAAAAGGGCTATGTTACAACAACACCAGTGTAGTGTTACTATTCAACACTTTTAACACAGTTAAATGTCTCAAGGCATTTTGCAGGAGTGTTATCAATCCAAAAGCTTGGCCAAAGTGGTAATGTTTCAGGAGCGTCTTAAAAGATGAATGAGAGAGAGGTAGAGGGGTTGAGCGAGGGAATTCCAGAGTTTTGGGTCTTGGCGACAGAAAGGATGGCCACATTGGTAGAGGCCAGAGTTGGAGGAGTGCAGATATTTTGGAGGGTTGTAGGGTTGGAGGAGATTACAGAGATAGAGAAGGGCAAGGCCATGGAGAGATTGGAAAACAAGGGTGCAAATTTTAAGATTGAGGCATTGCTCAATGGAGAGCCAGTAGAGGTCAGCGATCACAGGGGTGATAGCGGAACAGGACTTGGTGTGAGTTAAGATATGGGCAGAAGAGTTTTGATGACCACAAGTTTGCTGAGGGTAGAATGTGAAAGACCAGCCGGGAGTGTGTTGGACTAATGAGGTCTAGAGATGCCAGAGGCATGGATGAGGGTTTCAGCAGTAGATGAGCTGAGGCAGGGATGAGGTGGAAATAAGTGGTCTTATATGGCATGGATCTGTGGTCGGAAGCTCATCTTGGGATCAAGTATGACATTAAGACTGGTTCAGCCTCAGAGGGTTGCCAGGGAGAGGGATAGACTCTATTAACTCATAAATAACACTGAATTTTACACTGGTGGGATTTTACAGCCCCGCCGAAGTCAATGGACTTCTGAAGGGCTTGCCACATTTTATGGCCCCACCCCCACTGCGACGGGGCCATAGATTTCCGCCCATAGTTTATTTATTCTTTGGTATCAATGAGCTTCCCTTGGGAGCGAGGAACAAAGTATTTAAATCAAGCATTGCCTCTTATATTAGCCACTTTAATTTAGTGTACATGTATTTGACTGACACACCAGAGGTCTCTATATAATTACAGTACTGAATAACTTACCTGCTTAAACTACATAGCTTCCCCTCACTTGTTACATTTCAGAGGTTGATGGACAAGGTCACATTCTTTAGCATGAGTAATTATGAATCCGACGATAATGAACACAATAATTCAAGTACTGTATTGTGTGATTTTTCATTCACTGTTGTTGAAAGGGTGCTACTGATTATAAGAAATATTAAACAAATTAAATTTGTGGGTATTTTGTCTTTCCCTTTCCTACTGTGTATGCTCACATGTATATACACACACAAAGACACACACACACACCCCAGCACAGACTCCAACATACACTCCCCAACACACACACCAAGACGTGCAAGCAACCCCTGCAACACACACATCCCAACACACACAAGCACACCAACATCCACAGACACACTCACCCCAACACACAAATAAATACATACCAACATGCACAAACACAAACACCTGTACATGCACAAACAGACACACACACATCCCAACACACATACACCATAACATACGCATCCCAACACACACAAAATACACCAACACCCATGGATGCACAGATACACACACACCAACATGCACTATGTGCGTGCACACACACACAAACACATTTTCTCACACACACACATACACACATAAACACACACATGCATACACAAACATGCACTCTCACACATGAACACACACACACACGAACATAGATACACAGGCACAAACACGCACACACAAGACCACAGCCAGGGCCAACTCCGGATATAAGAGGCTGAATTTTCTGGACCCACAAGGTCGGGAATAGAGGTGGACTGGGCTCAGAGGTTACGCAGTCAGCCAGCATGCCAGCTTCCTGGCCCTGTTCCTGATGTTGTTGAAGTTTTGGGGCCAGAGATGGCAGCCTACCTCTCATGAGGTGGGTGAGCAGTTAAGCTTGTTACGACCCTGGTTGAGCAGGGATTAAGGCAGCTGACTGGGGTTTTCCAGTCGGTCTCGAGTTTCCCGACAGAAAATAGGACAATGGGCCAAAGGCTACAGAGGTGGCCTGGCCACTTTTCCTGTTTTTATTTAAATTTAAAAAAAAGTTGGTGAGAGGGCATCTCTGTGTTGAAGCACCCTCTCCGTTACTTACCCTTTACTGCGTCCATGTTGTTCCTCCCAAACTGGACGGCCTCGGATTGGCCCTCCAGCTTCGAGAGACCACCCATTGGCTTTAATTGGACGGGGAACCTTTCACCATGCCAGTTAAAGGGGCATCTCCATGAAAACCCTGAAGAATGACTGTTTGCCCAGAAGTGGGCTTGGGATGCAGAAACTGTACCGACTCCTGTTTCCCATCCCAATGCAAAAATTCAGCCTGAGGCTGCATCTGGATGCCCACTTTAATAGAAATGTTGCATCAGTGTGGAATAGAGAGCAGAGTGAGCGGCCTAGGTGATTTATTACTAATCCTAAGGCATATGTCAGTCAAGAAGGAATGAAATGTTATTGATACCTGCATGCGGCAGGGCACAGGCTTGCTAAAGTGAGTAGTAGCTAGTGAATTATTTGCTGCATCCAAACCTGCTGATGACTCATAACAAAATGAGAAGAAACCTCTTGAACCAATGACTCTTGATAGGAAAGAACAAGAAATTTCTTACAGGGAGGTTTTAAAATGAACATGTGTAGGTTTGAGTTGTTGGAAAAAATTGTCGAAGAAACAATGGTCTGAATTTTAACCTGTAGAAGTTCCTGGTTTTGGGTGGGGTTTGTGAGGTGGGGGTGGAGGAGGGTATGGGAGATTGACAGTGCATCAAGCATTCAGCTTCGACTCACCCGCTCCCGCATTTCATTCCAGTGCGGTGCGGTAGCCTGCGTGTGCCACATATGCTGTTTTATTTTGGATTTCAGGCAGGGACCAAGATGACCAGCATATTGCTCCTCAGAGACTTGTCACTCTACAGGACAGTGAGGGCCACAACAGCACAAGAAATAGGAGCAGGAGTGGACTGTATGTCCATCGAGTCTGCTCCGCCCTTCAATATGATCATGGCTGATCCTGGGCTTCAACTCCATTTTCCCGCCTCTTAATTCCCTTAATTCTCAGAGAGACCAAACATTTGTCTATCCCAGCCTTAAATACATTCACGGATGGAGCATCCACAGCCCTCTGGGGCAGAGAAAAGAGTCGCAATCCTTTGAGTGAAGTAATTTCCCCTCATCTCAATCTTAAATGATTGGCTCCTTATCCTGGGTCTGTGTCCCTGTGTTTTAGTTTCCCCGACCAGCAGAAACAATCTCTCAGCGTCCACCCTATCAAACCCCTTCAGAATCTTGTAGGCTTCAATGAGATCGCCTCTCATTCTTCTAAACTCTGGAGACTATAATCCCAATTTACTTAGCCTCTCATTATAGGACAACCCCCTCATCCTAGGGACCAATTTATTGAACCTTCGCTGAACCACCTCCAGTGCAAGTATATCCTTTCTTAAATACGGAGTGCAAAACTGCACACAGTATTCCAGATGTGGTCTCAACAAAACCCTGTACAAATGCAGCAAGACTTCTTTATTCCTATACTCCATTCCTGTTGTGATAAAGGCCAATATGCCATTTACCTTCCTAACCGCTTGCTGTACCTGCAGGCTAACTTTCTGTATTCCTTGTACAAGCACACCCAAATCTGTCTAAACATCAACATCTACAAGATTCTCACCTTTTGAAAAACATTCTGCTTTTCCATCCTTACGACTGAGATGCAAAACTTCACACTTCCCCACATGATACTCCATCTGCCATCTTGTAGCCTGCTCATTTAACCTTTCCATATCTCTTTTCAATCTCTCTGTGTCCTCCCCACAGCTTACTTTTCCACATAGCCTTGTGCCATCAGCAAACTTAGATATATCACTTCTCTATCTCTTCATCTAAGCCATTAATATAGTTTGTAATAGTTAAGGCCCTAGCACTGATCTTTGTGGCACTCCATTAGTCCCAGACTGCCAGTCTGAAAATGCCCCATTTATGCCCACTCTCTGCTTTCTGTCCATTAACCAATCCTGTATACATGCTAATATATTACCTCCAACTCCATGAACACTTATTGTACCTATTAACCTTCTGTGTGGCATCTTACCGAATGCCTTTTGGAAATCCAGGTTCCCCTTCATCTACCCTACTAGTTACAATCTCAAAATATTCTAATAAATTTGTCAAACAGGATTTCCCTTTAGTAGAACCAAGTTGACTTGTTCTAATCATACTACACTTTTCAAAGTGCGTTGTTAAGACTTCCTTAATAGTAGATTCCAGACTTTTCCCAATGATCGATGTTAGGCTAACTGGCTTGCACTTCCATTTTCTCATTCCCTCCTTCATTGAAAAGTGATGTAACATTTTCCAACTTTCAATTTGATGGGGCTATTTTTTAATCTAAGGAATTTAGGAAAACCATGGCTGGTGCATCCATTATCTTTGCAGCTTTCTCTTTTAGACCCCTAGGGTATGGGGCATTAGGTCAAGGAGATTTGTGGGATTTTAGTCCCTTAAATTTCTCTAATACTTTTTCTCTGCTGATATTAATTTCCTTAATTTCCTCACTCTTTTTAGTCCCTAGGCTACCGTCTATTTCTGGTATGCAACTTATATCTTCTACTATGAAGACAGACAGAAACTATTTTAGCAATGCCTTTGCCATTTCCTCATTCTCCATGATAATTTCTCCTGTCTCTGCTTCTAAGGGACCAATGTTTACTTTAGCCACTCTCCTCTTTTTTATAATACTTATAAAAGCTCTTACAATCTGTTTTTGTTTTTCTGGCTAGTTTACTCTCATATCCTATTTTTCAACTTTTTGGTGGTCCTTTGCTGGTTTTTAAAGCATCCTCAATTGTTACGATCCCAGCTGATGTTAATACTGGACAAGTCAGACCCCAGAGTGAAACCTGGCTTGGTAGACCCTAACTTTGTTTCTTTTTTTGGAACCTGTGGTGGTCAGTTACAGAACACATTCGCAACAGTCTACCAGCATACCTTTAAAACAAAAAAAAACAAGAAAAAATGAACTATATTACGCTAGACAGAAAGGGTGGAAATGTTTCAATACAGATATCAGAAAATGATTCAAATTCACACTATTCCTTTTATCCCAGCAACTCTTACAAACATAAAAACCCAGTGAAGATTTACCACTGTCTCAACATCAAGGTTTCTTGCTCAGGTTAGCTCAGTTTCAAACAGTCTTCTTCCGGTGGAGTTCTGAGCATTCACAAGATGCTTCTATTCAGCTGGTATCTCTCTCTGAGGTACCCGAAAACCACACTAAACTCACTATTACTTCAACTTCAGAGCAAACACATGAGTTCCCTAAACTCACTTCCCCAGCAGGCTTGCAGGATTTGTTATTGGAGAGATTAGATCTTCTGCCTGCACTCTCTGGTATACACACACTAACTGATTGCCTTTCTGTGTTTCCCCGACTCTCTGGGCAGAATTTTACGGCCCCGTTTTGGCGGGGGCAGGGCTGTAAAATGCAGTGAACGTTATAAACCCCATTGGCTTCAGCGGGAACATAAAATCCCACTGCCGTAAAATTCTGCCCTCTGTGTGTCTCTGGGCCTAAGCAACAGCATAATTTTTTTGACCTTATTTATTTTTTAGCTTAATTAAACTACTAACCCCTTGGTAACTCCTCTCATCCCTTCAAGAGTCGTAAAACCTCATTAAAAATGCATGTATACAAACAGTGGCCTAGGCTTTCCGGCACCCAGCTCACAAAAACCTCTAAATGAAACTAAAACCAGGTTTCACCTGTCTTAACATACAAATACAAAATATAAATTTAACTTAAAGCTTTAGATTGTTCTTAACACGATCCTCAGGCTTGCTACTGCTCTTTGCAACATTATAAGCATCTTCTTTTAATCTAATACTATCCTTAACTTCCTGAGTGAGACATGGATGGGTCTTTCTGCTGAGGTTTGGTTTGTCAATGGGATGTATTCTTGTCGAACATTTTGAATTGTTTCCTTAGCAGAGAGGTACAATTCAGAGGAGGTCATACCCAGCACACAGGGTCTACAGGCAGAGGATAAACTTCCTCAACATGTCTGAACACCAGTGCCTCAGGACCCTCAGGCCGTCATGTCAGGCATTGACAGGCATTCGCAGCCTGCAGGGAGAAGAGCTGTTGCCAATTAGACCTGGTGGCCACATTTTACTAGTGGCTGTCTGAGTTACCATCACCCTCAACTTTTTTTGCTTCTGGATCCTTCCAGGGCTGCGCCAGAAACGGTCCATAAGATCTCACAGTCGATGTACAAAAATGTATTAGACAGAATCACAGAATCACACAGTGCAGAAGAGGCCCTTCGGCCCATCAAGTCTGCATCGACACGTGAGAAACACAGATCGAATGTAATGGCCTGTTTGCCAGGTCCTCCAGTTATGTCAACTTTGCCACCAATGTTGCCAGTCAAAGTGAGCGGGCACTCAGGTTTGTGATTTTGGCTGGCTTCCCACTGGTGCAGGATGCCATTGACTGCACACACGCGGCAATTAAAGCACCCATAGATTGCCTGGGACCACTTATCAACCACAAGGGCAAACACTCCATCAATGTGCAGCTGGTGCTCAACCACAAAACTATCCTTATGTAGGTGTGCTCAAGATTCCCAGGCACTGCCATGTTGTTTTTGTCCTGCGGCCACTTACCCTGATTTCTTCACACCTCGAAGCAGAGTTGCCGGTGGGCTGCTTGAAGACAAGGGATACCCGCGTAAATTATTGCGTGTTTCACTTCAGTTCCACAAGTCATCTGACAATTGCGAAAGGCACTTTCTCCAATCCCCCCCATTCCCCCAACACAAAGGGCCTCTTTCACAGCCCCCACCCCACTGCTCAGCATCAACTCTTGTTTTACCATTCATCACATCTCAAAAAGACAACTTTCAGGCAGAAACCAAGAAAACTGGAAAATATATTCATGTTGCTCAAAAATGAAACAGCAACTTCATATTGTCAGATTGTGTAAGAGACCAGTGTGCATACTCTTGTGCAATGACAAATCTTTACTTATCCTCTTCCTAGCACATCTACATGGTGTAACCGCTGTAGCTGCAGCAGAAGTAGAGGCAGGCTGCTCACATCCCTGCCCTGACTGCTCACATGCTCTTGGTCAATGTTCTTTGGGCTTTTGACCCCGCATGGACCCCACCAAAGACAGCAGGTGTGAAGGGGCAGACTCGGCTACTGGGACACAAGGCATCATGTGGGCTACTGACTGAGGAGGGGTGGTTACAATGGATAAGAAGTGGAAGTGCTTTTAGCCGTGTCCTCACTTCCATGTCCCCCTTTCACCATCATCTCTCTCATATCCCAACTGCATTTCTCTGCCAACAATATGCTGAAGAAGACTTTGCTGCAAATCATTGGGGAAATGAATGGTCAAGGCTAGGGTTTTATCAATCCTATTTAAGGTGGCATTCAGAGATTTAAAGCCATTGGTAAGGGGCTGAATGCTCGCATTTGATTGGTGGACTTGATGCTCTATAAAAAGTGGTGACTCTTTCCATTGACAAAGGCATGATCACCAAGGTCTTTGACATCATGTCACTTCTGCATGAGATGGACCTCTCCAATCTCTCTGCAACTGTACACCACACGACAGGAAAACCTGCCACTCACTGCTGCTGCCCCGTAGAAATATATAATTGTCCTTTTCATCAATGGTCCCAAAGCTCAATTTCTGTATCCAGCTGAGCTGAGCTTGGTGTGTCCTGTGACCCCCCAGTACGGACTCTTCACTGAGGACCCTGACCTCACCATCTGTTCTTTTGTGCTTAGTTGTGATGCATGAGCCACCAGGTAAAAACCCAACTACCTTTCTTACTGGTCCCACCAAAAAATGAGTATCTGAACTGGTACATGGTCTACAAGAGTCCTGTGACAGTGCACCCTCAGAGTGAGTGACCTTCTCTCAGGAATTGTCACTGTCTTCCTAAACCACCTCGTGTGGGGACATCTGAAGGTCCTGTGGGAGATTAAAGGTGAATTAGAGCTGTCAAGGTATGAATGCTGTAAGTGATCATCATACACATGATCATATTTCATTTGCTGTTGTGATCAGGTCAGTATGGCTGAGTGTCGTATGCCATCTGACATTTAATTCTGTCACCAGGTAGCTGGGAGCACACCCCCCACCCCCCATCCCCCACCCCCGCCCATCACCGGGGACAAAACTCACCAAAGCTCCACTGATATCCGGAGTTAGTTACAAGATGGCTGGGGGATAACCTCGAAATCTCTGTCTCTCCCGCGTGTTCTGTGCTCTTGTCTCCTTGAGGAGGGAACCTGTGGTAAAGTGGAGTACCATGTACCTTTAAGAGAATGCAAGTGGACTAACCATGTGACAGAAGTGACCATTCAATGTACAGCGCAGGCTACTGGTTAACTGTAAGTCTAGAGTTGGAGGTGGTTGTGGGGGCACACAAGGACTTAGTGCTCTGCCTTCTGTTGCAATAAACAATAACAGTTTGTTCTTATGTCGGTCTCTCTCCGTTATTGATAGTGCGCATCAACTAACAAGTGTAAATGAAAGCGTGCAATTCAAGTTTATTCGAGTAGTGAACTTATAGACTCAAGACATAAAAGAACATATGAGTGAGAGTAATGGGATATGTTGAATGGAAGCATGGACAACATTTGCTGAGTGACTAGGAGAGAGACTCGTCATTTTGCATAAATGTGAGCGTTAATGTGTGTGATTGATGAACAGGTGAGGCTGTGAGGAAGTGCATAGATGGAGAGGGATGGATGTACCTGGAAGGTAAATTGTTGTGAGGCGTGATTTGCTGGAATAATGTTGACAAGGCAGAGTGAGGAGATTGTGGTGATACACACATCAGGATGTCAGTGACTTCTCCCACCTTTCCAGCCCCACTTAGGCCATTAAACTGCTTTCAGCATTGAATCCATGAGCCTGATACTACAGTCCTGCTGCTAACCTCATGGGCAACCTTCAGCCACGCCATCTTTGTTTCCCTGGCAGGCTCCTCCATTCTGTCATTAGGGAAGTGCATGGCCCTTGCAAGGAAATCTAGAACTCGGGGGCACAGTTTCAAAATAAGGGCTTTCCCATTTAATATGAAGATGGGCAGGAATTTCTTCTCTCAGAGGGCTGTTAGTGTTTGGAATCCTCTCCCCCAGCGAGCAGTGGAGGATAAGTCCCTGAATATATTCCAGGCTGAGTGAGAAAGATTTTTGATTGACAAAGGAGCCAAGGGTTATGGGGGACAGGCAGGAAAGTGGAGTTAAGGACAGATCAGATTAGCCATGATCTTATTGACTGGCGGAGAAGGCTCGAGGGGCCCTGTGGCCTATTCCTGCTTATATTTCTTGTGTTCTTATAACACCTGCTAATGCTAGTTGGTCAGGAAACTGGGAATCAGCAGTGGCTGGGTTAAAAAGCCACCGACAGATGCATTTGCACTTACCTCTGAATTTCCCTTCATGTATCACCCCTTCCCACCTCAGTGCAGTGGGACCTTAAAGTTCAGGCCCTCGAGTGACAATGAGCGCACCTGCTAATGGTTGTGGATTGTGAAGGGAGTGCAAAATAAAACAGAAAGAAAGTCAAGGGGGCAGAAAAGCAGGGAAAGTAAGAGAAATAAAAGAGATTTAGGAGCAACAAGGGATGTCTAACTCGTGAGCTCCCTCAAGAAGATAAAACCCAGCAGATATCGGATTTATAGATTGAAGAAAAGGTTTTGATAAGATTCTCCATGGTTACAGCATCTCATCTTATCTAAAAAAGAATCTAAAGGTCATTTATGATCATCATTGAAAGTGCATATACCTTGAAATAAGTTTTGGAGTGTGGCATCACCTCAGATGAGACTAACTATTGCTTAGAGTTTTTTTAAAATTCAAAAACATGCCATTAGCAGAATGTATTGCATTACAAGATAGTAAGTAAATCCTACTTTGTCACAGTCTTTCATTTATTGGTCTGAAAATTGTAAATTTTGACTTTTTTTCCTCATTTCTCATATAAATGTGTGACCAAGTGTATAATGGTGTCCAGCAGGGCTTAGTATGAGGACCACTAGTTTTTTATATATGTGAATGACCTGGGCTTGGATGTAAGAGGCATGAGTTTGTGGATAACATAGAGTTTGGAAAAGCAGTAAACAGTGAGGAGGATAGCAGCACACCTCAGGAGGACATAGGCAGACTGGTGAACTGGACAGTCACATGGCAGACAAATTTTAATGCAAAGAAGTGGGGAAGTGATGCATTTTGAAAGGGAAAATGAAGAGAGGCAAAATAGGGCAACTTTAGAATGGTTGCAGGAACAGAGAGACCTGGGGGCTCATATACACAAATCTTTGAAGATGGCAGGAAACGTCGATAAGGTCGTTAATAAAGAACACAGGGTCTTTAGATTTATAGTCTGTAAAAATAAGGCAGCTATAAGAAATCTATATAAATACATATATCTATACAAATCACTGGTTAATGATCTCACCTAGAGTATTGTGTCCAATTCTGGGCACCACATTTTAGAAATGATGTCAAGGCCTTGCTGAGGGTATAGAGGAGACTTACCAGAATGGTACCAGGGATGTCGAAAATATAGTTACTTAGAGAGATTAGGGAAACTGCTTTTTCTTCTTAGAGCCAAAAAGGTTAAGGGGGACATTTAATAGAGATATGCAGATTTATGATAGAATTTTTATGGAGCAGATAGAGAGAAACGGTTTCTGTATGTAGGAAGCTCAGTAACCAGAATAACTTGACTTGCAGTGGTCTATTGGGCAAATCTGTGGGTCCAGCCAGTGCTGGCACAAGCGCTGGTCCTTACCTTGTTGTGCAAGGCCACTGTCCACTTCGTTCCACCTCTGTGGCTTTCCAAGGAGCTGTCCATTCAAATCGACAAGGCAGCGGCAGGATCCAGGCTCCTGCCGCTCAAAACTAATCAGTGCCTTGAGTTGGATGCTGAGCTCGCCTCCTGGCCAATTAGGCCATTTACACTTAAAAATCAGGCTATGATAGCAAAACAGCTCGGACGCGGGGTCAAGGACCCAGAATTCATCCTGGGCCGGGTTCTTGACTCTACATTGAAAATCAAGCCCATTAACTCAGTTTCTCTCCACTGACGCTGTCTGATCTGCTGAGTATATAAAAATTCCAGAGGATCTCTTATGGTATTGCTCTTGAGGTATAGAATCTCTTACTTCTTACTATGTAACATACAACAGTAACGACTTACATTTATGTACTGCCTTCCATGGAGAAAAATGACCTAAGATGCTCCACAAAAGTGTAATCAGATGAAAACTTAGACACAGAAGGAGCAATTAGGAGGAGTAACAAAAACATGGCAAAAAAGATGGGTTTTATGGAGATTTGTAAAGGAAGAGAAGGATCTGAAAAGAAGGAGGGATTTAGAGGGACACGCAATATATTATCGAGACAAATAATTTATTGTGATTCAATAAGTCAAATTGTAATTTTAATATTAAGTTTGTAGTGATAATTTTAGGCTCGGGTTATATTCCTATATACATATAGGAACAAAGAAACATATGACTTAGGAACAGGCGTAGGCTATTCAGCCCCTCGAGCCTGCTCCGCCATTCAATAAGGTCATGGCTGATCTGGTTGTGTCTAAACTCTAATTTGCTGCCTGACCCCCATAACCCTTGACTCCCTTGTCTATCAAAAATCTGTCTAACGCAGCCTTGAATAAATTCAATTCCCCCAACTGCCACTGCTTTCTGGGGAGGAGAATTCCACAGACTAACAACCCTCTGAGAGGAAACAAAATTCTCCTCATCTCCATCTTAAGTGGTAGACGTCATGTTCTTAAACTGTGTCCCCTGGTTCTAGCCTCCCCAACAAGTAGAATCCTTCTCCCGCTATCTAACGTATTGTTATGAAACAGAATTCAACATGGAATAGTTAAAACATTTTTTTATCCTTATTGCTATTTCTTATTTCTACCTGGACTTTTCTGTTGAACAAAGAAAATTAAGATGGCTGGCCCTCCGTCCCCAGAACAAAACAATTCACTTTTCAGTTTTGGGAATGTCACACTTCATTATGTCTCAGGAGCTTCTATCAGACCACCTGGGCTCTACACAGCCCAACTTCACAGGGAGCTACTGGAAGGCCATTTGCATTTGGCACACCACACTTTTTAGTGGAGTCTGTGAGTCTACGAAGACAATGGCCAGAATTTTCCATCCCCGTTGGCATTGGGCGTCATGGCGGGTGTGAGCCGACAATACGACGGGAAGGCCAAAAATCGACTTCATGACATGGTGAAACCAGTTTGCGGTCGTCGGCTCCACCCATCAATGGCGGCCATGTTTCCCACCGCCAGTCATCGGGAACCTCACTGTGATACATCTGCATAGCGTTATAAACCCAGCTCGCTGGGATCACCCCCCGCACACTGGATCATCACAACAGCATTTAAAAGGCGTTCACCTGGCGGGCTGCACTTTGAGGGGAACTCGGAGGTGGGTGCACAGTAACGTTGGGCAGTGCTCGCGAGGGTCGCCCGTTCGACTTCAAGGATGAGGCGCCGCACATTCAGGCGAGGACACAGGCAGGTCGCTTTTTCCCGGCTGGCTGACAGTGCGGTGCTGGGGTTGGGGCAATTTGGACAGGGCAAAGGTTGCATTGTGGTTGGGGCGAGGGGGTGCCAGGAAGCACGGTCTGATGCTAGTGCACAAATGGTTGGCATTAGGGAAACCTTGTGTAAAGTGACCATCCCTCCCTAGCTGAGACAGTTCAGACGTAGCCAGATTGACGTGATTGCAGTTGGGCTTCTAGCTTATCTGCCCACTCAGGCAGAGGCATCAAAGTGCCACCAAGTGCTCCAGAGATTTTCACCCCTCAGACACAGACTGCAAACTAATGGGCATTTTAGTGGGCTGCAGAACAGTTGGATGACTGGGCACATTGTACAATCTCCTTGCTAAAGCTGGCCATGGAGCAGTCACTGGTGGAGGTGCTCACAGCCCCTTGCAATGTCAGCATCCCGGTTTGGACCAGTCTCCCCCATGGTTCAAGCTAACAGTGCTGCCTTGCAGTGCAGGTTAGGAGAATGCCTGCGCCTGAGCTGAGAGCACAGCATGCAGTCCAATGGGCAAAGCTGCTGCCAATCGGTCAGGTGGAGTGGGGCAGAGGTAGGTGGGGTCTCAGGCAGCCATGCAGCGCCCTAATCTCTAGCTATCCAAGTGGTGGCCAGCACTCTCCGGGGTGCATTAAGGGGCCTTCAGGCTTAATTAAGAGAAGTTCTTAGTACACCAATGCTAACCCATGCATCTCTCTCTTTCATCCTGCAGGAGGAGTACATCAGGAGCAGGGAGCCTGGTGAACTAGCTGAATAGCTCATGATGTAAGAGAGTGAAGATGAAGAAGAGAGAGCGATGGTGGCGCCTGGCTGGACAGAGGGAGGAGCATTGTCCTCAAGAAGATGGGGCGGCTGGGGTTCCCACATATGCTGCTGAAGAGCCACAATGAGCCATCGTTGGTTGGCGCCTAGCAAAGCCCAGGGCCTGTAGACAGTACCTGTCATTCCTGCAGATGTTCGAGAACCAGTGTTGCCGAAGACTGTGCATGTCCAGGCAACTGGTCGGTCATATCTGCCACCTGATGCAGGATTTGGTGCCATGGGGACATGGAGGGCATCCACTACCAGTGGCCGTGAAAATGACAGCGGTGCTCAAATTCTATGCCAGTGGTTCCTTTCAGGGCTCCACAGGTGACATCTGTGGGATATCACAAGCCTCCACCCACAAATGCATCCACGAGATCATGGATGTCATCTTTGTGAGGGCAGACAACTTTGTGCATTTCACCCGGGATCAGGAAAGCCAGGAGCAAGAGTGCTCGGATTTGTCCAGGTCTCAGGTTTTCCACAGGTGCAGGGTGCCATCGACTGCACCCACGTGGCGCTCAGATCTCCATTGTAACAAGTGGTCAACTATGTCAACCACAAGGGATTCCACTGGCTGAATGTGCAGCTGGTGTGCGACTACCACAAACACATCCTGCAGGTCTGCGCACGGTTCCCAGGAAGTGTGCACGATTCCTATGTCCTCAGTGGGTCTCAGATCCTGAACGTCTTCCAGGGTCCAATGAGGCTGCAGGGTTGGCTCCTCAGGGACAAGGGCTACCCACAGAGGCTGTGGCTGATGACGCCCGTGCAGCGGCCTCAGACTGCAGCAGAGCGACGGTATAACGAGGCTCATGCTGCAACTCGCAACTTGGTGGAGCAGAGCATTGGGATGCTGAAAATGAGGTTCCAGTGCTTGGACCGGTCTGGTGGAGCCCTGCAATATAGTCCACAGAGGGTGTCACACATGGCGCTGCAGCGGGGAGAGGGGTTGGCTGAGGAGGAGATGGAGGAGCTGGAGGTCTCCTCCGATGAGGAGGACGTCGACGGGAATGAGTGTGAGGAGATCCTCGAAAGTGAGGATGATGGCAATGAGGCTTTCACTCTGTCCAGATGAACCAGGTGCACTCAGGAGGCCCTCCTTTTTTCTAGATTCGTACAGGATGATGACGACATGCAGTGAGGAGATACCATAGATCCTCACAAAGCTTATGTGAATGTCTGACTCCCGCCTGGCTGATGGCAGGTCCCTTGCGCTCTGTGAGCAGGGTCATATCATGGAGATGCAGTAGGGGAACTTTAACTTCTCCTGATCCTATGGCATCCTTCATGCGCTGAACCCTTCAGGACCACACTGTCACCGGACACAGATGCTGATGAGATGGGGGGCCAGCCGCACCTCAAAGGTGCTGAGAGCACACGGAGAGAATGATGGACTCTGTGCCACTGGCCCAGGACATTCTGGCAGCAATGATAAACCCATCGAGGTGCGGCCATGACTGATGTGACCAGTGACTGTGAAGGCTACACCATCAGTGAGCTGGGAAGGCTGCACAGAGCACAGGGAAGAGGCCCTGGACTGAGCCACCTGCCTCTATCTTGTGCAGAAAGGTTTACACACTCATCAGAACAAGGAGCCATTGGCAGGGAGGCATCGGGGAGTTTGTTTACGATAGTGAACATTATGAACAAGTGATTAACGCCCATGCCCAGGCTGTGATTCCTGATTGGTCTCAGCTACAGCTCATTACTGCTGAGCTGTGTACTGTTGCTGTGGCTGTTCCTGCTGCTGTGGGATTTCCAGTGGCTGTTCCTATTATTGTGTTGCTGCCTTCCCTCAAGCCTTCTTCCATCCTTTGTGTTGCTGGGGACCTGAGGCCTGGAGGAGAGACAGAGAGGGAGAGAGAGGAGGTGCTGCTGCTACTACTACAGGACAGGGAGGCCAGGAGGTGAGGAGTGTTTCGTTTAACATCCAAGGTGGGCGTCTGGACTTTTGTTCGGTGGGGGCTGAAGGCGACTGTGTGTTTTGTAGGGGGAGGAGAGAAGACCACTGCAGAGACTTGGGGGAGAAGGTGTATGTGTGTGTTGTTTAAGATCTTGCCACCCACCCCCTGCCATCCTCACTCCGACCGTGTCTGAGTCCAGGTAGCAGGTGCTGCCTGGTGAAGAGGGACAGGGCTGTCTCCTGTGTGCCAGGCAGTACCAGCAGCCTGGTGAAGACATTGCCCTACCCCTACCAGAAGATCATCAAGGCCTCCACTCACACTCCACTGCACCTAGTGACACCCACCTACACCTTACCCTTTCCCTCCTGTGTCTCCCTGTCCTTTACTCCTCTCCCTCCTCTCCTCTCTGTTCTTTGTCATCCCGGAGGGGGAGGTTACACTATCCTTCCCCCCATTCCGCGGGGTGGGATATTGTGGAGTATATTTCTCGGGGTAGGTGTGGCTCAGTCCCTATGGCTGCGACAGGGTTGCCTGTGGCTGGGCCTTCCTGGGCGAATGTGGAGGTGGCGCTGTCACCGGTGGTGGACCCCTAAGAAAACCTCTGCGGGAGCAGCTGCTTCTGTGGCTCTGTCACCTTTCCGCCTCCTCACCAAGACCCTGGGGGTGAAGAGCCACACCCACCCCGAAATGACAATTGAGGCATGCAACAAGGCAATGGCTGGGGCCATCGGCCCCTCAGCCATAGTTGCCGCCTTGAACATGTACGGCAAAGCCGTAATTTTCCTGAAGTCTGAGCGGGCGGTGCACCTGGCCCTAGAAAAGGGGCTCACTGTGGGCGGGACCTTGTAGAGGCCGTGGCTCAGAAGATCATAATTTCCAATGTCCCTTTGTCCCTGGTGAGCTCATCCTCCCCCACCTCCATCAACTGGGTAAGGTCAGGTCCGGGGTTGCACCGATCCCGCTCGGCCTCAAGGACGCAGCCCTGTGACACACCTGCTCCGTCCGGCGCCAGGTTTTCGCCCGCCTGGCCCGGGAGGAGTGCGTGGAGGGGGGCTTTAATGTGGAATATGAGGGGGCTGCCTACAGGGCCTTTTGGACAGTGGACGGAGTGCGGTGCCGGGGGTGGGGCACGTCCGTAAGAACTGCCCTGCCTCCAAAGCTACCAGCACCACCCAGGCGCCTGTGGCTGGTGAGACGGGGGAGAGACCCCGCGCTGTAAGAAGGTGTGGAGGAAGGCCCGCCACCTGGAGACGGCCCTCCAAACCCAACCTGATCCCCAGACCCCCGAAAACACCGGCTCGGGGGTAAAAACATCACCCGGTCCTGGCGACACGTCCACGCTCGCTCCCAGGCCCGTGTGCACCTCAGTGTCACGTGCTGGGCCTGGCACCATCCCCGCGTGGGTTCCCGGGTCCGGCGGCAGTGGGGCACATGATCCCGAGCCAGTGGTCCTATTAAAGTGGCCGGACCTGCCCAAACCCCAGGGGGCGGAGCGTCCAGTCCAGGGGGGTTGGATGAGGCAGCGGGGGCCTTGCAGATGGAGGTCTCCCCAGCCCCCAGACTACCCCAGAAGAGACCCCACCCCTCGGAGGGGGAGGGCCTCGTGACTCGCGAGGTCCCCTCCCCCAGTGCAGTGGTGGTGGCGCCTCTGCCCTGTAAGTCCTCACTCTGCCCTCTGGGGGCAGCCCAAACCCCTGTTCCCTTGCTGCAGTCCCCTGAGCAGGGCCCCTCAGGGGTCAGTGAGGGTATCGCCCTTGCGGTGGTGCCTCACCCCGACCCACCTTGTACCCCCGAGGCCCGCCAGGGGACTGCAGCAGTCCCTTCATGGCACCGATCTGACAGCAATGGCGAGGAAGGCCTCGGGCTCCCTCCCAACCTAGGGCGCCGGGTGCCTCCGTGCTAGGCCTGGAGCTTTCTCCAGTCTCGCCGGGCGACCCGGTGCCTGGGGTAGAGCCGGGCTCTGAGCCACCACCACCTTTTGGCCCATTTCCCCTAAGAGGAGACCAGGGAGGGTCCCTCTGCCCTTGATCCTGGGGGTGGGATCGAGGTGGAGGTGAAGTTCTGAACCAGCCCCTGTACTCAATATGGGGGAGGGGTTGGTAGCTGGAGGCGACGACCTGGAGGAGGACGGAGTGTCGGTGATGAGCACCAGGGAATATTTAGAGTCATTGTCGGATGAGCTGGTAGATCCCCATCGATTCTCCCCTCATCCCTTTAAGGGAACTCCAGGATTTTTTAGTGAGTAATCACGGTCGCTGAGATTGGCCTTGGACCATTGGAATTCTTTTCCTCTTGTGTTCTGGTCCACTTGTGAGGCCCTCAATGCCCTTGGGCTGCACTGGAACGCTAAGAGGATGGTCCACACGTTTCTCGCTGGGCTCCCAAGGAGAGGAAGGATTAAAATAGTCGTCTCCTTCTTACACTGTGCATTAGGTGGTGGTAGCACATACTTCTGACAATGAAGACTACCATAGCCAGCCTCAACGTCCACGGCAGCAGGGACACACAACGCAGGTTCCAGAACTTCTCGGTCCTCAGGGACAGGAAGTATGCGGTGTGCTTCCTGCAGGAAACCCAGACCGTTCTGGGAGACAAAGCTACGTGGCTCCTGGAGTGGCGAGGTGGGTGTCTACATGAGTCACCTGGCCTCTAATTCTGGCGGGGTGGCTATCTTGTTGGCACCACATTTTCAGCTGGAGATCTTGGGGGTCAAGGAGCCGGTGCCAGGCCAGTTGCTGCACCTCACTGTGCGCCTGGGGGGCGCGGCGCTTCACTTTGTGAATGTGTACGCTCCCCTGGGCACGCAGCTTCTTTGAGGAAGTGTCCACTCATCTCAACTCCATCGATACCGGCGAGTGCATCGTACTCGGGGGGTTTTCAACTGTACCCTCGAGGCCCGGGACCATCACGGTACCCAGCACCGCTGACTAGGTGTCAGTAAGTTAAGGGACCTGGTCGGGTCCTTCGACTTGGTGGACGTCTGGTGACAGCTCCATCCTGACTCCAACATTTTCACCTTGGCGTCACCGGGAGTCGGAGCATCCAGACTCGACCTCCTTTACATTTCCAAGGCATTCATGTTGGCTTCTGTGCGGTGGGTGCCGTGCACAGACCACCGTCTGGTGTGGGCGGAGCTCGCTCTGTTCTGCGCTCAGGCGGGGTCCGCGTACTGGCCCTTTAACCACCTGCTGCTGGAAGACGAGCGGTTCCTGGACTCGTTTCATCGTTTCTGGGCCGGCTGGAGAAGGAAGCGGGGAGGCTTCCCCTCCTTGAGGCTATGGTGGGACGTGGGCAAGACTCACGTCCGCGTTTACTGTCAGGAGTGCGCGAGGGGGTTGACAAAGAGGTGGAAATCCAGGGTCGAGGAGTTGGAGGAGGAGGTGCTCGACCTGGAGGCATGTCTCTGTCAGCCCGACGCGGACCCGGCCCTGTGGCTGGTGTACGATGAGAAGAAGGGCGCGCTGCGGGACCTGCAGCTCGTTGGGTCCCAGGGCACGTTCGTGAGGTCACGGATCCGGTTCCTCATGGACCTGGACCATGGCTCCCCCTTCTTCTACTCACTGGAAAAAAGGCACGGGGTCCGTCAGCAGCTCCTTAAGCTGCTGGCCGACGACGGATCCCTTGTCTCGGATCCGGAGGGCATCAGGGCCATTGCCAGAACCTATGACACTGCCCTGTTCTCTCCAGATCTGTCCAGCGAGGATGCTCGCAGAGTTTTGTGGGAGGACCTGCCGCAGGTTGGCCTGGAGGGCGCCGGAAAGCTCGACTCCCCTATAAGTCTGGGGGAGCTGACCGGTGCCCTCAACAGCCTCTCCAGGGGCAAATCCCCGGGGCTGGACGGACTGACCGTGGAATTCTTCAGGGCGTTCTGGGATGTCCTGGGGAACGACTACACGGGTGTCCTTGGGGAGAATATCGCAACCGGGGAGATGCCCCTTTCGTGGCGCAGGGCCGTGATTGCCCTGCTACCTAAGAAGGGGGATCTCCGCCTCCTAAAAAACTGGCACCCGGTGTCCCTCCTCAGCATGGACTACAAAATCTTTACCAGAGCCATGTTTTCTCACCTTCACACCGTGCTGGACCACATGATCCACCCTGACCAGTCCTACATGATCCCAGCCCGCACCATCTTTGACAGCATCCATCTGGTCTGGAACATTATCCACTTTTCCCAGAAGACTGGTCTGTTGAGTGCCTCCCTGTCTCTTGACCAGGAGAAGGCGTTCAACAAGGTGGATCACGAATATTTATTCAGGACTCTGCGAGCATTCGGGTTTGGGACACATTTCGTTGTCCGGATCTGATGTCTGTACACTGCCACAGAGTGTCTAGTTAAAGTTAACGGGTTCCTGACGGTGCCCCTTCACTTTGGGAGAGGAGTGCGTCAGGGCTTCCCCCTGTCTGGTCAATTGTATTCTATCTGCGTGGAGCCTTTCCTGTGCCTCTTGCGGAGGAGGTTGTTGGGATTGGTTCTACCGGGCCGGGCATCGGGGTGGTCCTCTCGGCTCACACCGGTGACGTGCGCCTCATGTTCACCGACCCACATGACCTGCGGAGGATGCGCAAGCGCCAGGAGGTCTACTCTGCCCGGTCCTCCGCCAGGATCAACTGGGACAAGTGTTCTGCATTCCTGGTTGGTCAGTGACAGATGGATCCCCTCCTGAGGATCTCAGGCCTTTCAACTGGCGCAGGACCAGCTTCCTCTACCTGGGGATCCACCTCTGCCCCACTGAGGAATCCTGACCGGCGAACTGGCAGGAAATGGAGACGAAAGTCACCACTCACCTGTGATGCTAGACAGGACTGCTCCGAGTGCTGTCTTACTGGGGTCAAGTTCTGGTCATAAACCAGCTGATTGCCGCCATGTTGTGGTACTGGCTGGTCACTTTGACCCCTCCCCCGGATTTTATCACAAAATCCAGAGAATGCTCGTCAACCTCTTCTGGGACAAAAGGCTGCACTGGGTCATTGCGGAGGTTCTGAGTCTCCCACTTAGGGAGGGCGGTCAGGCACTGCTGTGCCTACGGACCCAGGTGGCGACGGAGGTGTCCTCTCACTTTCCATCGGGGACCTGGGCTGGAGGGTATTGCACGTGGCAGTGCCATACAGCCATAGGTTGTGTCAGTTCACGGACTACCAAGAAACCTGCCTCTTTTGCGGTCTTGTGGGGTCCATGGACCACGTTTACATAGGGTGTTGTAGGTTGCACTCCCTTTTCAGTTATTTAAAAAACCTTTTACCGTTGTTTTGTTGGCACTTCAGTTCCACGCTTCTGATCTACGGGCACCCGGTGTGGAGGGGGTGCCAGGAGGGAGGAGGACCTCCTTGTGAACCTGCTCCTGGGCCTAGCCAAGTTGGCCATTAACAGGTCCAGGCAGTGGGTGACCGAGGGGATCATCCTACCCGACTATCTGCCCCTCTTCTGTGGCTACATTCACGGTGGGATGTCCCTGGAGAGGGAGCACGTGGTGTCCGCTGGCACTATCCAGGCCTTCCATGTTCAGTGAGCACCGCGGGGACTGGGGTGTTTTATTGAACCTCTTAGTCATGTTTTGGTTTAATGTTTGTAAGTTTCCTTTAAATTTTGTCTTTATTTTTGCATTTTCCCTTTAAGCGGCTGCTTTTACTTTGTCCCTAATTTTGCTAATTTTATTCACTTTGTTGACTCAAAAGAGTTACATCTTGCTAATCTTCCTAACTCTTGGCCGCTATGTCTTGCTGCTCCCCGAACAACCACAGAGGAGGTGGAGGCAGCCTGCTGACTGCGACGCCCTGTCAGTGATGACCTTGGCAGGCGTCCTCTGGAGGGCCAAGACCTAGAGGCCCACGTCCTACTTTCGAGGTTCTGCTGTGTGGCAGTGAAACCCTCACTGGCCTGTGGATCTGGAGCTGCTGGGGTCACAGGAAGAGGGGATGTGGATGGGCCAGATACTCCCAGTGTCACCTGGATGGATGGCCCCGGGGTGTGCACCTGCTGATATTCCTCCCTATGGGCACCCAAGAGCCCCAGGCCGAACCCTTGAGAAGAAGGGGTAGCTGGGGAGAGGTCGCCTCTGTCCTCTGAATGCTGGGAAGTCCCTGTCTCCACCTGCTGTGGATCAGAGAGTGCGATACGCTCACCAGATTGTGACCCACGACTATTCTAGAACCAAGTCCCACCGAGGTGTGTGTCTCTGTACTGGTGGAAGGTCTGGGTGAGCGCTGTGATGGGTCTTCAATTAGGGTGTCATCAGATTCTTCTTCTGAGGTTTCTTTGTGGCTTCAGTCAAGTACCTGCGTCATGGACCCCCTCGGCTGCTTCCCAGATGTGCCTGCAAAAGCAATGAAAGATAGTTAGTGCACAGCAGGGGACTGCAGTACAGGGGAACTGACTCACAGCATGGTTGTCTGATGGATGTTGCACTGCTGGATCCTCACTTGGTAGAGTAGCACTGACCTCACCGTCAGCGCAGGAACGGTCCAGATCCTCACCGGCCAGCTGGATGGCTCTGTTTTCAAAGTCCATGAGGACCTTGATTTCAGGCATTCCTCCACCGGTCTGCAACCTCTCCCTGTTGTTGTGTGCCAGCTTTTCCTGTATGAATAGAGATGGAGAGAGTGTAAGCAGGAGACCTGCCAGGCCAGTTGAGAAGGATGCCTGGCAGGGGTGGGTGCTGAGTGGTGCCAGGGACAGGATGAGGATACGATCCGCAGGACAGATGAAGGTGTGTGTGAGAGAGTGAATGGTGATGTCCCTTGAACTGGCAGTGAGTGAGATCCCTGTGGATGTGTGATGGGTTTGTGAGTATGTGAGCTGAGAGTGATAAGAAGCGTGACTTACCCTGGTGGAACAAAGGAGATCATTCATCCTCTTTCAGCACTGGGTGGCTGTCCTGTTTTGCAGGATGTTGGCCTGACCACTGCTGCCACCATTTGCCATGCTGGATTGGTGATCTTGCTTGCTGGTCTTTGCCCAGAGCTGGGGTAGAGGGCATTGTGGCCGGCCTCCTGCATCCAAATCCTGCTCGGAGGAGGCGTCGTAAATCTGGGAGCAAGATGTTTCTTCCCTTTGGCAGTCATCAGTTCCCAGTAGCTTCATATCCCTTGAAGAGTGTTAGCTCCATGTGCAGGTGGCTCTTAAATATGGTGCCCGGTTTACTGAAGGCCTGAAGCGGGTGAATCGAAGGCCCCCCCACCAGTGACCCGGCCTGTTTCTCAGGAATGCAAAATGAATGAGATGGTAATGGGATTTTCTACATTTTAAGCTTCAGGATACAGAGGAGGCTGCTTGGGGGTAGAGTGTGGGTAGGTGGGAGATAGTGTGTCGGAATGCTGATTAATGGTACTGTGAGTGGGTGAAAGACTCTCCGGGTAGGTTGTGTTGAGAGAGTGATCCAGGGGTTTGGGGGTGGGGCTGAGGGAGGCGAATTATTTCTGAAAACCAGGTAGATGGTCACAGAATGTAGAAGAATTAGGAGAGGCGATCACGGCTTTGGAACAGTGAAAAATGGAAAGGTATATGGTTAAATGGGGTGAGGGTGAGGGGGGAAGGTGGGAAAGGCTGGATGTGAAAGGATTTGCAAAAGGATTCAGAGGTATAGAAATACTGATTTGTTAGATGGAGCTCGTTCTAGTCTTGCACTGGAGGGATTTGTTGGGTGCGTCAGCACTGGGATAATGATGGACCATCTTGAGTATAAATACTAGGAGGGAATGTTGCAGGGTGCCACTGACAAATGTACAATGGTTGGATTTTCCTAAGGGTAGGTTGTGCGAGGGAGTAAGAGCTCACCCTGTATATTTTTCTTATAAAATATATAGAGAAATGCTCATTGCTATCTCTAAAAATTTCAAACTGAACAAAGACTTAAAATGGCTGAATCTATGTCCGCCTGTGATCCCGAACAAAAGAAGCTACCAGGCAGTATAGGGGAAACTTGCACATTACTATCCCTGAAGAACCACTAATGACCCCTTGTGGGCTGCACAAACTAAGTTCAAAGAAAGCTATACAAAGACCATCTGCATTTTCATAACCCAGGCTGGCCAACAGGAGTCTGCTCGTCCGCAACCTTCCTTTCAATTCTTAATGGTCGAGATATTTAACAATCTCGAGGACTCAGGTGAGGGATACACGTCCTTTGTCAAAGACAGTATAGAGACGTGGGAGTCATGTGACATGGGCCTCTGGCTTGTGGCTTGCTAAACTGCCAAGTTTCAGTCTGCTTTTTATCATCTAACTGGCAGCCTCACCGAAAAGGAACTCTACCCAGGGTGAACACCTGGCCCCATCTATACTGCTTCTGCTGTAAGTTCTGTTACCATCGCCTACAAGACTGATTCAACTCTGCATGCCTATCCCATCGTGTGAAGTCAACACCATCAGAAAAATGAATTGTCCAGTATCGGTTTTCAGCTTACCCACCCCCATGAAGGAATACCTTATTGGACTTTGATTCTGGACTCTGGAACCCACGTGAAACAATATTTCATTTCTCTGTGGTCTCTGCACCATAAATCTTTCTTTTCTCTATCCATCTTTTATTGTATTAATGCAAAGGGGGCAATATTGTGACCCTCATCCCACGTTTTGAGTGTATGAAAATAAATTAACCCTTTGAGTTCACCCTAGCTTGAGCTTGCTGTGGGATTATTAATAGAAAATTGGACCACGCCAAAACTGAGCGGTTGGGAAATACGCCATTGCTTAAAAAGGGGAAGCAAATTAAAAACGCCTTTCTGTTTACGGACGCCTGGTTAGAGAAATTAGTGCTGCATAAATTAACGGCCCCCCCACCTACACACTCCCCCCCACCTCCCCCCACACCATCTCTAACAGCTGGCAATGGCAGAACGATTCCAAAAGCCTCAGACTCTGTTTCTGTGGCTCTGTCACCGTGTCCAATTCCAAGTACCACAGGCAAACACAAACTCTGTAAGCTCTGTGAAACAGATAGTTCAGACAAAATTCAGAGCAGACCAGAGAAGGGAGGGTGAGGACATTTACCAGATGGACAACCATCTTTCTTAGTTCAAAAGAGGTATTGAGCCATGAGGTGAGTTTCCCGGTTTAGACAGGTCACACGGCTTATGTACAGTCTAGGCCTAGTCCAGGTCCAAAAATGAGACCACCTATTCAAGCCGATGTTGTTTGCTGATATGTGACAGCATTTGGCAGTGAAGTTGATCCTTGGCCCGGTGCCTTTCTGTATCAGTAGCTGTCATATATTTATTTCTGGTCGTCTATGGGATGCATTGATTCAGTTAGCTTGTATAACTGAGTAGCATATCAGATCCTGAGGGAACTTGACAGGGTAGATACTAGGAGGATGTTTCCACTCGCAGTGCAGGCTAGAGCGAGGGGGCACAGTTTAAGAATAAGAGGTTTCTCTTTTAAGATGGTGATGAGGAGAACTTTTTTCTCTCAGAGGGTTGTCATCTGTGGAATTCTCTTCCCCAGAAAGCAGTTGAGTCTGGGCCACTGAATTTATTCAAGGCTGAGTTAGACAGGCTTTGGATAGACAAGAGAGTCAAGGGTTTTGGGGCAGTGGGGGGAGGTGGGAGTGGGGCTAGGGCAGGCAGGAAAGCGGATTTGAGACCACAACAAGATCAACCATGGTCTTATTAAATGACAGAGCAGGCTCGAAGGCCAAATGACCTACTTCAGCTCCTAACTCCTATGTTCCAGGACAAAGCATCCTGCTTGATTGGCATCCATTCCACAAACATTTGCTCCCTCTGCCACCGACACACAGCAACAGCAGTGTGTACCATCTACAAGATGCACTGCAGAAACTCAGCAAGGTTCCTTAGGCAGCACCATCCAAACCCCTGACCACTATTATCTAGGAGGACAAGGGCAGCAAATACATGGGAACACAACCACCTGGAAGTTTCCCTCCAAGCCACTCACCATCCTGACTTGGAATTATATCGCTGTTCCTTCACTGTCGCTGGGTCAAAATCCTGGAACTCCCTCTCTAACAGCACTGTGGGTGTACCTACACCACAGGGACTGCAGCGGTTCAAGAAGGCAGCTCACTACCACCTTCTCAAGGGCAATTAGGGATGGGCAATAAATGCTGGCCTAGCCAGTGAAGCCCATATCCCGTGAATGAATAAAAAATGTAAGCTATGATTGGTTAAAGCAGCTGGATTAATTCTCTTTAGGGGCATGGGTTCGAATTCTGCTGCTGGCTGATTTTTAAATGCCTTTGGTCATTTTACCATGTTAAAGATGCTATATAAATGTAAAGTTATTGTTCTTTTAGAAACATGGGTAAATTTCTGCCTCTTTTAGTACACAGATGGACCATAGTAAAGATGAGAAACCATACAGCAGCCCCCGACTGCTACCGCACAGAATCAGAGGCTGTTCAATATTTCAATAAAAACTCACTGTAAATATTTGAAGGAATTCTCAACTTGTACCTCATTAGATAAATAGTTGTTTACTGATTGTCATCTTTTATCACCCCTCTGGTTTTAAAGTTGCAATTCATTGCTACAGCTCCCATTTATTTATGACTAACAAAATGACAATTTATTTTAGATGTCTACCTATTGTCACAATCTATCATTGCTAAACAGATCATAGACCGAAACACTTGATCATTTTCATGCCGCTCGCAATCAGATAAATGTAGTAGCAGTGTCCCATGAACAGCCAGAATAATGAAATTCTCCACAAAATCGCATTATCAGCAAGCGAAACAAGCAACTGATTCATTCAGTAGTGATTTCACTGCAAAGTGATTCACTTCAGATGTTGCTGTGAAGAAAATTACAGGCCATTGGAGTGAAAATCTATTGTTGTTTCTTCATTCTCATTGTTATATTTAGTTTTTCAGCCCTAGTTCAATGACAGCAAGACAGATATTCACCTCAGGCCACCGTTTCTGCTCAGCTTCATCAGTCAGGGGAGCAGTTGCCATCTTGAGTTGAAGGTATTCCTGGAGGTTTTGCGACATGATTACACACACCCTCACCCTCCACCCCCAACCCCACTTCCACCTCCACCTCATCCTCCCTCTATTGGTCAACCGCCACACCCATCCTCATGGTGTACCATCTTCTCACACCAACTGGGCAGCTAGCAAAATGGTGGCATAGTGGTGATATCACTTAACCACTAATCTAGTGGGTCTGGGAGTATGGGTTCAAGCCCCACGATGGAAGCTGATAGGATTTAAATTTAGTTAATAAATCTGGATAATGAAGCTAGTCTCAGTAATGGTGACTATGAAACAATCATCGATTGTTGTAATAACCCTTCTGGCTCACTAATAACTTTTAGGGAAGGAAATCTGTCGTCCTTACCTGGTCTGGCCTACATGTGACTCCAGACCCACAGTAATGTGGTTGACTCTTAACTACCACCTGAAATGGCTTAGCAAGCCACTCAGTTCAAGGGCAAATAGGAATGGGCAACCAATGCTGGCCTTGCCAGTGATGCTCACATCTCATGAAAGAATAAATGAAAAAAATGTTGGACAGCCTTTTACCCAGTACAGAGCCTCCAGGAAACTTATCTTTAATTTCTGGAGACTTGCGGGCAATCCTGGAGGAGTGGGAACCCTTGTTGTGGTGAGAGGAAAGCCATCACTGCTGGACAGGTTTCTAGCCTGGGATTTTGCCAGCCCTCTGGAAATGGGCTGGGAAGCAGGAGGGCGGGTAAAATGGGGGAAGGCATCAGGAGGGAAGACTGACATCTTCTGGCTGCCATGGGAATTGCATGAGGTGGGAACAGCAGTGGCTCAGCAGCCCATCGGCCTGAGGTGGATGGTTAATTAACTGGCCTATTAATGGGCATTTTACCCTTTGCTGGCATTTTTCCAAAGTTCATAGGATCTGGTTAAGTCACCATTTGCAGGGATGGACATACTTGTGTCACCATTAGTGCACAGAGAGACTACTGTACACACCAGTTTTGGACCATTACTGGGCAATGCCACAACTGATTGACTAACCTTGCAGTAAACACATGTTTACCAGCAGAGGTTTGACCATGAGCATTGCCTCAGGGGGTGAACAATCACACCCTGCAGTTTCTGCGCTGTGTCACGTTACATTAATTGTACACCACGGCACCTTTCAAAATTCATTCCCAGGATGTGGGCATCGCTGGCAAGGCCAGCATTTATTACCATTCCCTGACTGCCCTTGGGGAAGTGATGTTGAGCTGCCTTCTTGAACTGCTGCAGTGCTTGAGATTGAAGTGCTCACACAGTTGCTGTTAGGGAGGGAATTTTCAACAACAATGAAGGGACAGCAATGTATTTCTAAGATGGGTTGGTGTGTAACTTGGAGAGGAACTTGGTGGTGGCGGTGTCCCCATGCTGCCCCTTTCTAATGGTGCATGTAATGACAATACAACGTTCAATGGTGTAAGTGTGTTGATGTATCCAGTGAATAGGGAATGTAGTTCCAGCAGAGACATGTTGTTGAGATTGTCATGCGTTAGAGATTGGATTTTCAACTCCTGTCTGGGCTGGGGACGGAGGCAGATAGGGCCCGAAAATTACCCCACCAGCCAGCGTGCCTGCTCCCTGGTTCCATCCCACCACCAGGTCATTTTTGCGGAGGTGGGATCTTGCAGGTAAACCACTGCTGCTTCCCTGTGGGTTCCCGGAGTAGGAAGTGGGGGGCAATTGGGTGAGGGGCTTCCTCTATGGCCAGCAGAGGGGGCCCCCTAAGTGGCAATGGCTGCTCCCACGGCTCTGACTCCATCACTGGAGGCTCACCACTCTGATTGCTGCGTTCTGCCTTCCAAGACCCAGCACAGTGTAAAAAAGGCTTACCTTGTCTTTGAGGATGCCTCAACATGAAGGCACCTGCAGACCTAAGCAGCAACCACCTCTATCGGTGACGTTGCCAAGGCTGCTGGGCTGCCAGGCCTCTGACTGGGCTGGCAGCTCTGAGAGGCAGGCTGCTGTCCTCAATTGGACATTGGTCCTGGTGGTGGCCCCTTGATTGGCCAGTGCTGGTGTCATCCTCCCCAGAATCCTGCCATCCAGCTGCATGGGCTCACGACCCACTTTCAGTCCCCGTGGCCTACAGCCTTGGATTTGGTAAGATTTTGGCCTGTTAAGGTTGCCAACCCTCCAGGATGGGCTTGGAGTCTCGAGGAATTGAAGATCAGTCTCCAGGACACCCTGGGCAGTGTATCACGCTCGGTATGCGGGTGCGTGCCCGACATGCCCGCGCACAAAATGAGGTGGGATGACGCCGGGCGTGCGTCCCGATGTCACCGCACAGTCACGCAACATTTCGTTTGACAGGCATGCGCTGGAATCAGCTGAGCGCCCACCAATAATTAAAAGGCCTATTAAGGCCATTAACAATCTAATTAAATTCAAATTTACGCTGCCAGTCCAACCTTACGGCTGACGGGCAGGCGAAAAGGCCAAGCGGCCTTTACATTTTTTAGGAAACCTCACCCATAGGCGGGATGGGGTTTCCTAAAGCAAATAAACATTAAATAAAAATGTTATTTTAGAAATAAAGCCATGTCCTGGCTCATGGGGAGGTGGTGACATAGCGGTATTGTCACTGGACCAGGAAACCTGGGGTAATGCTTTGGGGACCTGGGTTCAAATCCTGCCACAGCAGATGGTGGAATTTGAATCTAATAAAAATATGGAATTAAAAAGTCTAATGACAATCATGAAACCATTGTTGATTGTCATAAAAACCCATCTGGTTCACTAATGTCCTTTTGGGAAGGAAATCTGCCATCCTTACCTGGTCTGGCCTACACATGACTCCAGACCCCCAGCAATGTGGTTGACTCTTAAATGCCCTCTGAACAAGGGCAGTTAGGGTGGGCTATAAATGCTGGCCCAGCCAGTGACGCCCACATCCCATGAATGAATAAAAAAAAGGGCATGTTTTATTAAATTTTTATTCTCTTCATTATTTTTTTTTTACGCAGCATTTCAATCTCCCTGATGCAGCTCCATGCATCTGGAGCGTGGGGGCAAGTCATGTGATAAAACCTCCAGGAATACATTTAATCACAGCTGGTAACTCCATGGCCTATGTATCCAGGCACTAAATCCCACTGCACTATTTCATTCAGCACTGTGGTGATACTTGCAAATCATTTCCATTTGTTGTATTGTGTGAGTGCAAGGACATTAACAAGTTAAATTTGAATGGTTACCTCTCACCATTCCCCAGAAACTGAACTGGACAAACCATTTAAATACTGTGCCTACCAGAGCAGGTCAGAGGCTAGGAATCCTGCGGCGAGTAACTCACCTGCTGACTCCCCAAGGCCTGTCCACCATCTACAAGGCACAAGTCAGGAGTGTGATGGAGTACTCCCCACTTGCCTGGATGAGTGCAGCTCCAACAACACTCAAGAAGCTTGACACCATCCAGGACAAAGCAACCAACTTGATTGGCACCCCACCCACAAACTTTTACTCCCTCCAACACTGATGCACAGTAGCAGCAGTGTGCACCATCTACAAGATGCACTGCAGGAATTCACCAATCCTTAGTCAGTACCTTCCAAACCCATGACCACTACCATCTAGAAGGACAAGGGCAGCAGATAGATGAGAACACCACCACCTGGAAGTTCCCCTCCAAGCCACTCACCATCCTGACTTGGAAATATATCGCTGTTCCTTCTCTGTCGCTGGGTCAAAATCTTGGAACTCCCTTCCTAACAGCACTGTGGGCGTACCTACACCACATGGACTACAGCGGTTCAAGAAGGCAGCTCACTACCACCTTCTCAAGGGCAATTAGGGATGGACAATAGATGCTGGCCCAGCCAGCGACACCCACATCCCGTGAATGAATAAAAAAGAAACTTTCCGTCAGCTTCTGTTTTGTCCCATTTTGGGGAGGTATCACTGAAAGTGAATGCAGCATCTTTTGGTATTTCTCCTGGTGTTCCCTAACACTTTGATCAAGGTGCTTTTTGGGAAGAATAATGCGCACTGGAATATTGGGCCCATGATGACCAGACCATAAGTCTGCTGCTCTGGTCACTGTAGTCCTCTCTCTGACCTGTTTCTCCTTTTGAGAAGAGTCATAGAGGCCGACAGCACAGAAAAAGGCCCTTCGGCCCATTGAGTCTGCGCTGGTCAAACAAGTTATAAACAAGAAATACAAGGTGAAATAATTGGAAACCTTTTTCTGGCCACATGATGATTTTGCGCCTTTTCATTTCCAGTGGGTAATGTGGGCCAGAAGTTGAACTAAAATGGATGTAATTCTTATCAGGGAATATTGCCAGCTGCTTCCCTGCTGCATGTACCCTGATAGCACATCCACCCTATAATAGTACAAAGAGGAAGAAAAAAAACATTGACATTTTTCAGCACACTGAAAACATCTTAACATTTATTTTCTTGTCTTGAGAAAGCACTTGCTGGATGATATAGTTCACTAACCTTTAACAGAAGAAATTAAATACAGTGGTGATTTTATCATACAGGTGCATCATTTCGCTTTACACATTTTGTTTGTTCCTGTGATATTCAGAAGTGATTCCTTTGAGCGATTGGCAAGCTAAGACTCATACTTGTTCACCAATATACATCCAGACTCTGATTTAGCATCTTAATAATAGAAAATGGCTTGTTCGATTAGAACCAGATTTCCTCTGTTCAACATGATCATCTTGCGAATGAGCATGCTGTGAGGCAGACGAGTCTTCACATGTATCTATCGGTAGCAGCTTTGTAAACGCAGAAAGCAAACTTCACGAGTGACTTCTTCTCATTAAGCAGAGCTCTGTTTTTCATTTCCTCTCTCTTTGCAAGGCCTCCACACCTCCATGGGTGGTGACAACTCCCTGGGAACTCAACAAGATGGAAATTCTTCACATGTAAACTGGGAGTGAGTATCAGCAGGGTGTTTGTCCACTGAGAGCATCAGAAAGCAGGCCAAACCCGTGCGCCGTGCTTGTTTTCCAATCAGGAGCAGGAGCTCGGGCTGATATTTACCCTTAGAAGATGCTACAATCAACTGTAGCATCTCAACAGCCCCCTTCAGCTGTGAACAACAAACTCAACCAAGGATGTGAACGGAATTTTAGTGGTGCTGTCTTCAGCCACTTATCATGAGACTACAATAATTTTCATAATATGTTTCTGGTTTATTGTAAGATAGGTTTATGGGGAATCTGTAGTTAGGTCTGTCTGTGTGTGATTTAATTACATTTGGAGTCAAGTAAACTGCAGGCTTTGACTCATCAAAAGAAGCTAAGTGCTTGATATGTTAATGAGTAGGCATGGATGTTGGCTTTGCATGTAAGGTGTAAATGGAATTTGCATTTGTAGATAAATGAAGGAAGATTTGGATTTCAAAGGGACTTTAGTCTGTTTACAACTAGCTAGATAAGCAAGGCCAAGGAATGTATTTGTTTTTCCCAAAGGTTACTGACAATATATAGTAACAACATGAAAGTTTTTGTTATGAGGGAGAAATAATTTCAAAGACTTATGAAACAATAGAATTCACATATTAAGAAAAGAGAAGCATATATAAAGGAGAATGAGGCTATGTGTCAGAGGCAGGCATTGTGAGATCTAACAGAAATGTGTGAAATGGCCTTAATGAAGCCTCCAGTATTTGTGCATAAGTCTGCTGTCTACTGAAACTGAAACTGGAGAAAAGTCATTTGGAATTCTACTGTCCAGGGTATTGTGTTAATTTGCTGGATCTGTTTAAAATCTAAAATCTATTTTTGGACCATTGCCTTAAAGGGGGTGTAATTGAGAATCAGGTTAATTAGGAATTTTAGGAGTTCTTATAGTAGTATTTTGTAGCTCTATGTATGTGCTTGGAATCTTTTCTTTTGTTAATAAATATTTTAATTTAATTAAAAAAAATCTCTAAAAGTCTTGGTGGGCTTATTACTTCTGAATTCAGTGCACACATTTCAAAATAAATACAAATTGCAAAACCATTGTGATAGTGCGATTAAGTTTCCCTCGTGGATTTGGTCCACCTGGCACACATCATCTGCTGCATCATAACAAATTGGGGGCTCATTGCAGGGTATTTAAAATTCCATCTTTTGTGTTAGAATTGGTGAATCCTAAGGTTACGAGTATGAGAAGAACTTTGAATTCGGGAGTTGGTGTGAGGGATTTTTAAAGTGGTGAGACTGCAAAAATAGCTGTATCCACAGCTAAAGCTTTTTTGGAAGTAGAAGATATAACTCTGGTCGTGTTACAAAAAGTATTTGAGGGTAAGTCAACAGAGTTGGTGGATAAGTTGAAGTTGAGGTTACCTGTAGGGACAAAGAAAGTAGACATAGCAAAAGTGATAGCATAGCATTTGAAGTTGGAAGTGATACCTGACACTAGTGAGTCACAGCTGGAGGTAGCGTGACTTCAGTTACAAATGAAGAAGCTTGAATTTGAACATGCAATGGAAATGAAAAAAAAAAGCTTGAACTAGAAGCAGCAGAAAAAGAAAGGGCATAGAAAGAGAGAGAAAGGGGAAAAGAGAGAGTATTTCAAGAGGAATGGAAATGCAAAAACTTGACCTCCAGAGGGAAAAGTTAGTAATGGAGGGGAGGGAGAAGGGATGAGAAAGAGAGTACCTGCTTAAAAAGCTGGACTTTAAAAAGAGACCTCAGATGCTGAGGAAGGTTCTGATGATGAAAAATCCTTCAACCTAAAGCCCAATGGGTAGATATTTAAATGTGTGCAAGCTCTTCCAAAGTTTGAAGAAAGGGATGCAGAGGCAGTCTTTATTTCATTTAGGAAGATAGCTAAACAGATTAAATGGCCACAAGAAAACTGGACATTGCTTTTAGAGTCTAGGTTAGTGGGTAGAGTTCATGAGGTTTATGCTTCACTATCAGAAGAAGTGTTGGTGGATTATGATGTGGTAAAAAAGGCTATTTTGAGTGCATATTAGTTGGTTCCTGGGGCATACAGGCAGAAATTTAGGAATATAAAGAAACAGCTTGGGGAAACTTATATTGAGTTTGAGAAAGTAAAACAAAGTAATTTTGACCAGTGGGATCAGGCATTAAAGATAGGGACAACATATGCAGCTCTTAGAGGAGTAATTCTTCTGGAAGAATTTAAAGATTCAATTCCTTCAGTAGTGAGAGCTCATAGAGAGGAAGAGAGGGTTAAAAGAGTTAGAAAAGCAGCAGAGATAGCTAATGATTATGAGTTGTTTTATAGATCTAAACCTTTTTCTCGTCATTCTTTTAGCTAGGCAGGGAAGAGAGGGAGCAGGTGGGTATTCCTAGGAAGTTTTTCTCAGGCTAAAAGGGAAGGTGCTGAGGGTAGAAGTGACACTTGAAAATTGAAATGTTTTCACTGTAATGAAGTTGGGAACACAAAGTCAATGTGTTGGAAATTACAGGGAAATCTGTTGCAATTGTTGGGATGCAGATAAGTTCTGGAAGTAAAAGTGTTGTGGGTTCTGAGGTTCAGGCACAGGAAAAAAAACAGAGGTTTGTGTACAGGTAAAACAGGAATAATCAGTGATAGGTAAAGACATGGGGATGTGTTCACAATTTACACAAGAGAGTTTGGAGGAGTAGGCTGCAAGAATGTTTAAAGATTTTGTATGTGAAGGGGAAGTCTTTCCATGTTTACAGAGTGTAGCAGGTAAATATATTAAAATTTTAAGAGACACAGGGTCTAGTCAGTTTTTAACATTATGGGATAGTGATATTTTTTGTTCAGAGGGAGTATTGCAGGAACAGATGATAATAAGTGGGTATCATGTGGATACTAAACCTATTCAATTATGGAAAATAAATTTAAAAAGTAAGTGGCAAACAGATGAGGTGAGTGTTGGAGTAGTGGAAAAAATGCCCATTGCAGGGGTTCAATTTATTTTAGGTAATAATACATCTAGGTCACAGATATAGTTGAGCAACCTGTAGAGGTGCTTTCAACAGAAGTGTTGCAGAAGGAGCATCCTGGATTGTTTCCAGATTGTGTGGTAATGAGATCACAAGCTCACAGGTTTAAACAGGTATAAGATTAAGTTAAAAGGTAGGGAAAAGGTGTTGAAGTTCAATTAGCTGATATGATATTTGATAAGATTGCTCAGGAAGAAAGAATAGAAAAGAATACAGTTGAAGTATTTAGCTCAAGGCAGTTGGTAGTTACATCAAAAGGATCCACAAATAAAGCAGTTATATAAGACAGCTTACTCAGAAGCAGAGGCATAATGTATTCCAGAATGTTATTACCTTAAGGGTAATGTGTTAATGAGAAAATGGTGCCTGTATCAAGTTTCAGCAGGTGAAAAATGGATGGAAGTGCATCAGATTGCATCTGGATATAGAAATGAGATACTGAGAATAGCTCATGAAATTCCAATACAGGGACATTTAGAAATTAGAAAGACATAGGCGAAAATACAAAAACATTTTTATTGTCCTGGATTGCATAGAGATATAGTAGAAGCCTTAAAACATGTCACACATGTCAGGTGATAGGGAAACCACAAGCAATGATTTAGCTGGCACCTTTAATTCCAATTCAAGCATTTGAGGAGCCTTGTACTAGGGCCATGATTGATTGTGTAGGACCCCTCCCTAAGATTTAAAGTGGAAATCAGTACTTGCTGACAATAATGGATGTGTCTACAAGATTTCCTGAAGTGATACTTTTGAGAAATATTACAACAAAGAGAATTGTGGAAGAGTTGACTAAATTTTTAAAATATACGGCTTGCCAAAAAAAATACAATCAGATCAGTGATCAAGTTTCATGTCACAGCTGTTTAAGGAAGTAATGAACAATTTGGGTATAAAACAGTTCAAGTCAACAGCTTACCACCCTGAATCACAAGGGGCTTTTGAAAGATGGCATCAAACTTTAAAAACCATGATGAGGGCCTAAAGTCAGGACTATCCACAAGATTGGGATGGGGAATTACCATTCTTGTTATTTGCTATTAGGGATGCTCCTAATGCATGAACTAGGTTTAGTCCTTTTGAATTAGTCTATGGTCATGAGGCAAGGGGATCACAAAATGAGAAATTAGTGGGTCAAAATTCGGAAATTACTCTCCTGGATTATGTATCAAATTTCAGAGAAAGATTGAATGGAGCATGTGAGTTAGCTAGGGAACATTTAAAGATATCACAGCAAGTGATGAAAGCGAAGGCAGGTAGGAGACCCACAGCTCATAGTTTTGTTGCTGGCGAAAAAGTTACCAGTATTGGGTGGCTCGTTAAAGGCAATGTTTAGTGGGCTTTGCAGGATTGAAAAGAAACTGGGTGAAGTCAATTATTTAATAAATATTCAGATAGAAGAAAGAAGCAGAGGGTGTGTCATGTAAATATGCTTAAAAAGTATTTTGACAGGGAAGAGGAACAAAAGGAGGTATTAGTGGTGGTAGATAAGAAAAAGAGGTAGAAATGAAGGATTCTGAAATTGATTTTCCTCTTATCAAATTGGATAATGAGGGGGTGCTTAAAAATTTAAATTTAATATTGAGTTACCTCCCAGACAAGTGTCAAAGTGATTTGGAGAAGTTATCGCAGTCATACGCAACTATTTGTGGGAATAAGCTAGGGAGGACAAAATTAGCTACCCATGATGTGAGTGTAGAAGATTCATCTTCAACAAGGCAACATCCTTTATCACAAGTACAGAAAAAAATTGAATTCATGCTTCGAAATGACATAATTGCGTCTAGTCGTAGTAACTGGAGTTTACCAATTGTGATGGTACTGAAACCGAATGGAACACAAAGGCTGTGTGTGGAGTATCAAAAGGTGAATACAGTGACAAAAACGGATTCATATCCAATATTGCATTGAGAAAATCAACAATCAAAGTTTATCACAAAGATTGACTTGCTGAGAGGATATTGGCAAGTACAGTTAGCGGAGAGAGCAAAGAAGATATCAGCTTTTATGGCACCAGATGTACTACGTCAGTTTAAAGTCATGCCATTTGGTATGAGAAATGCACCAGCAACATTTCAAAGACTGACAAACAAAGTAATTGCAGGTCTGAGCAATTGTGCTGTTTATATTGACAACTTGATAGTTTTCAGTCAATCATGGGAGGAGCATTTACAACATCTGGAAGAATTATTTAATTGACTACAAGAAGCTAATTTGGTGATGAACCTGGCTAAAGGTGAATTTTCAAAAGCGCAAGTTACATAGCTAGGCCATATCATTGGACGTGGTAGGGTGGCTCCGAGAGATGTGAATGGCAAATTTATCATGGATTTTCCCGTGCCTACAACAAAACAAGAAGTTTTGAGATTTCTGGGCACAAATGGGTTTTACCGGAAATTTGTACCAAATTTTAGCAGTGTGCTTGCTCCATTGACTGAACTATTAAAAATTACAAGAAGTTTCAATTGACATAGGAGTGTCAGAAGGCATTTGACAGTTCAGAAACTGTATTGACTTTGACGCCAGTTTTGGCAGTACCCAATTATGCCAGGCAATTTAAGTTGGCTGTTGACATGTGATGTAGGCATTGGGGCTGTACTGTTGCAAGAAGATGAAACTGGAATTGAGAAACCGATAGGGTATTTTTTCACGAAAGTTGAAAATATTCAGCGACCGAAAAGGATTTGGGTTTGGTGTTAGCGCTGCAGCATTTTGAGGTTTATGTGGCAAGCAATTCATCAGAAACAATTGTTTACGCAGACCACAATCCTTTAAAAATTTTGGACAAATCTTGAGACCAAAGTGCAAGGCTGTCCAGATTGAGTTTATGACTGCAACCATTTAATTTACAGATTATACATGTGGCTCGATGAGGAAATATAATTTCAGATGCATTGTCGAGGGTTTAAAGCTCAAAGGGAAATTGGACATTTAAAACCTGGACACTGGACTGAAATGACCTATGTTGATACCAAGGATTTGTATATATATATTGTTATGTTAGTGCATACATCTGGTAATATAATAATGTGGATATATAGATAAGTATAGTAGGTAGTGTAAGATAGGTTAAGAAAATGAAGCTGTCTTTTTAAATTATGACAATTCATTTTCTCATAAGGAGGAAGGTGTCATGAGACATTAATTTTCATAACATGTTTCTGGTTCATTGTAAGGTAGGTTTATGGGGGTAAGTATAGTTAGGTCTGTCTGTGTGTGATTTAATTACATTTGGAGTCAAGTAAATTGCAGGCTTTGACTCATCAAAAGAAGCTAGGTGTTTGATATGCTAATGAGTTGGCATGGATGTTGGCTTAGCATGTAAGGTGTGAAGGGAATTTGCATTTTTCGAGTACTGAAGGGAGATTTGGATTTCAAAGGGATTTTAGTCTGCTTACAACTAGCTAGATAAGGAAGGTTAAGGGATGTGTTTATTTTCCCCAAAGGTTGCTGACAATATATAGTATCAACATGAAAGTTTTTATGTTATGAGGGAGATACAGTTTCAAAGACTTATGAAACAATAGAATTTACATATTTAGAAGAGAGAAACATATATAAAGGAGAATGAGGCTATATGTCAGAGGAAGGCATTGTGAGATCTAACAGAAATGTGTGAAATGGCCTTAATGAAGCCTCCAGTATTTGTGCATAAGTCTGCTGTCTACCAAAACTGAAGCTGGAGAAAAGTCATTTGGAATTCCATTGTCCAGGATATTGTGCTAACTTGCTGGATCTGTTTAAAATCTAAAATCTATTTTTGGACCGTTGCCTTAAAGGGGGTGTAACTGGGAGTCGGGTTAATTAGGAATTTTAGGAATTCTTATAGTAGTAATTTGTAGTTCTATGTATGTGCTTGGAATCCTTTCTTTTGTTAATAAATATTTTAATTTAGTTTTTTATAAAAAATCAAAAAGTCTTGATGGATTTATTACTTCTGCATTTAGCATCTCGAAATAAATACAAATTGCAAAACTGTTTTGATAGCGTGTTTAAGTTTCCCTCATGGATTTGGTCCATCTGGCACACATCATCTGCCATGTCACAGCAAAGTCCACAATCAAAAGAAGTTAATCAGTGGTTCTATTGATTAATTTTTGTAATCATGTGCAAAGTGTAAAGGAGAATGGAAGCTGAGTGGGGGAAGTAGTCTATTTAATTACAGTACACATTCATATATTTTTTAAAATTACTATGAAGAAAATATCTGATGCAATATTACTTTCAACATATAAGCAGTATGTGTGTTCAATAACTAATGATTGCATGTGGGCCACTCTTTTTCTTCTTACACTGCTGACTTTGTTGGGAATCTTGATTGTGAAAAAGTTTGCAGTAAGACTGAAGAAGCCAGCTATGATGAGAAACAGGTGAAACTGTTTTCCTCATTCAACCTTTAGCTCAGGAATGATCTTCATCAGTCAAGAAGCCTTCTTGAAGATCAGTGGCTCAAAGGAGAGAGTTTGACCTGCTAATATTGATACCAGCACTAAAAGGGTTCAATTATGAGGACAGGTTGCAAAGTGTAGGCTGGCCTGACCTTGAATAAAGGAGATTAATGGGTGATCTAATCGGTGTGTTTAAGGTGATTTAAATGAATTGATAGGGTAGATAGAGAGAAAAGCTTTCCTCTGGCAGAAGAGTCCAGAACAAGGAGACATAACTAAAATTAGAGCTTCAGGGATGATGTCAGAAAACACCTATTCACATGAACCTTAAAAGCCATTGGGGCTGGCAGTCAATTGAAAAGTTCAGAAACCAATATTGATGGACTTTTGTTAGATGAGTTTACCTTGGGTTCTAGAACCAGGATGGGTCGCAGGAATTAGGGTATAAATTGGCCATGATCTAATTAAATCGTGAAACTGGCTCGAGGGCTGAATGACCTACTCCTGTATGTCTCTGAACATGCAGAATGAGCATGGGAGTTGATAGTAATGGAGAAGAGGATATTTTGCTAATTTACTCAGCAGTAAGTGCTCTTGATCAGTGGCATTAATTACACAATCGTCATTTCAGATATCGAGCTCTGGTTATTAGTCTCCAGTAGCTCCTTTTATTTTATTCAAACAAGTTTATTCATACATCCAAGGCAGCATGTGTGAAGCCATCTAACCTCTCTCCTCTACGCAAACACTTACGAAATAGGAGCAGGAGTAGGCCATTTGGCTGCTCGAGCCTGCTCTGCCACTCAGCAAGATCATGGCTGATCTGTTTGTGTTTCAAGTTTCACATTCCCATCTACCCCCGATAACCTTTGATTCCCTTGCCTAACAGGAATCTATCTTTCTCTGCCTTAAAAATATTCAGTGACCCCGCCTCCACCACCTTCTGAGGCAGAGAGTTCCAAAGTCGCAAAACCCTCAGAGAGAAAAAAATTCTCCTCATCTCTGTCCTATAAGGGCAACCACCAGTTTTAAATTTTAAACCCTTTCTGTTTCCACCCCCTTTCCGTTTCTTCCCCCTCCCTTTTGTTTTTTCCAATACTTTATATAGATTTTTCTTTTCCCATCTATTTCCATTATTTTTAAATCTATACCTGTAATGCCCTGTCAGTCTTTCCACCCCACCCCCACTAGAGCTGTACCTTGAGTGTCCTGCCATCCATTCTTAATTAGCACATTCTCTTAGATAATATCTTCAACACCTCTTTGTTCCTTTGTCTGTGACATCTTTTGATTATCTGCTCCTATCACTGCTTGCTTGTCCCTACAACCACCCGCCCCCCCCACAACTTCTCTGCCCCCACCCCCCCACCTTAAACCAGCTTATATTTCACCCCTCTCCTAATATTACTCAGTTCTGTTGAAGGGTCATGAGGACTCGAAATGTCAAATCTTTTCTTCTCCGCCGATGCTGCCAGACCTGCTGAGTTTTTCCAGGTAATTCTGTTTTTGTTTTAAATCAGTGCCCCCTAGTTCTGGACTCACCCACAAGAGGAAACATCCTTTTCACGTCCACCTTGCCAAGGTCGTTCAGAATCTTATATACTTCAATCAAGTCACCCCTGCTTTCTGAGGTCAGGGGGAGCTCATGTTTGCTCTCCTTAATGAGCAATAAAAATTACAGCCTGATAGGATTAGGGGTACATTTCATCATGACAGTCGGAGAAATTAAATTCAGTCCTTGGATCTGTAAAAGTGACCATGAAGCTGTAGGATTGTGGTTAAAATTCTCAACTGGTTCATTAATACTCTTTAGAGAAGGGATCCTGATGCCTTTCTGATCGATATATCATTCCAGTCCAACACCAACATGGCGGACTCTTTACTGTTTGAAACTACTCAATTTTGTCAAACCATTGCTACAGCAAGAAGGAGGCCCGCCACAGACTTCTCTGGACAGTTTGTGCAGTATAAAGGGTTAACAGATGGCTATAAAATGTATGACATAGATGTTGATGTACCACAACATTAGTCAGTCATGTGTTAGACTCTCTTGAGAGAGGTTGGAATCATGCCTAGGAGCATGATTCTGTAACCTGTTTAGGAATAGTACTAATAAACAACCGTTATGCAGATACTAGAACACGATTGCAGTCTCCCTACTAACCAAGTCCCACGCCTCGAGTCCAAGATAGAAGGATCATCTCAGAATATGGTGGCAGCAGTGGAGACACTGACGTAAAAAACACATTGGTGGTATCGAAGCAACCACAGAGTGACGAACACCTTGATAGCAGCTCGTAACAAGTTGGCAGAAGGAGGGGGCACACTGGACAGAGGTAACAATGGCAGTGCCTGATGAACCCATTTAACTGCCTCGAGGGTCTGCAGAGAAGACAGCAATGGGAGTCATGAAAACGCCTTTTTCTCCAGTACCGAACAGCATCAGGTCCAGTAGCAGACGACGTTCTCCTAAGGCAGGGTGTGCAGGAGTCCACCGTGGACTTTGACACAATTTTTAAAGCTTACTTCAACCTGAAGCGAAACTTAGTGATTGAATGAGCATGTTTTAACCAGCGCCTACAATGACCTGGGGAATCGATTGAATTATTTCTAACCAACCTATATTGCCTAGCTTGTTCTTCTGGACACAGGGCATTGAAGGACGAGCTAATCTATGATCACGTAGTCATGGGTGTTCGGATGAAAAGCTCCCTGGCTTTCTGCAGACCAAAGGTGATCTTACTTAATTTGGATGAAGTGGTCCGGTATGCGAGGCAAGCCAAGCTTAGAGTAATAATCCTGGCTATAATTCGGCTTCACTTCGAGGTTTCATGTGACTCAGTTGACTGGGTAGGCCCACAGGCAGTAGCCCCACTCACAAGAAAGCCCACCAGACCAGGTGAAAGCACGGGAAACTCCATGCCGGCAGCCATTTTGAGATGCTTGTGGTGTCAAAACCCAGCATAGATGCCGGGACTGCCCAGCAAGGGGTGTGGAATTCTTCCAGAGCAGCAAAACTGGACGTTTCAAGTGTTTCTGCAAATTCAATAATTTTAATCAAAGCAGAAGATAAGAAACTAATTACGAAACACACTCCATTCAAGAAATGGAAAATCAAGATAAAGATGAAACTATGGAGTTTCTGAAGGGAGTTGATAGTCTTAGTCCAGACTATTGGTCAGTTAGAGTCTAAGTTAAAAGCTTTGATATCCTCTTTAAAACTGATACTGGAGCTATTGTTAACATGACTGGTTTCATCCAATTATCCCTCATCCATCAGACATCAAATTACAAGGTCTAGGCACATAAGCTTTCCAATTAAAGGCAGGATTATTGCTTCTCTTAGCTACAAGGGGTGACAGATCGTTGATCCTCTCTCTGTTATTCACAATCAAAGTACATGCCTATCGAGTGCCGATGTTGGCACACTTCTAGAAATCCTAGAAAAACAGATGATGCCCATCATTTGAATGACTCACTGTCTTTTATGAAACAATCTTCAACCCTTTATTTAGAAGCAGTGGAACCTTGGCCTACAGCAGCTGAGGGGGTTGATTCAACTAGCAGCAAGTTCCTTTCTTTCATTGAAACACTATTCACTAGACCCCGGGAGGAGTTTGAAGTTATGAATCCCTCAGTTCTTCAAGAAGTAAGACCAGAGGTGGTGATACAGTAGGCACGGCAGCAGGTGGTGACCATCCCCATGAGGACCTGCTCGACCTGAATTGGTTCTTCCAAGAAGAAAGTGATAAGGAAGAGACCATTGCAGCACTGTGTGATCTCTTGGAGACTGAAGTCCTCGAGGATGATTCATCTTTCCAGTTGATAGATGTGCATTATGAAGTCCCTGTTGACTTTTTTGAGGAGTCAGCTGTGTTTCTAGTAGCTGAACAGCATTCCAATCTTCGTTCTACTGAACCTACTAATGTACTGCCTAGTCTATCTAGGAGAGTCTTCCACAGAGAATGCTTTGCCTGAGTCTAGGTCAGAGTCTATGGAGGTTCACATTGCTCAAGAGCTGGTACCTTCCCAGGGTGAAAGTCACTTGCTACCCAGGGTGAAAGTCACTTGTCACCCATGCTTCAGTCCCAGTTGAAGGTCTTCTCTTCAGAGCTGGAGGTCAGCACAGAAGCTGCAGCAGAATCTTTAGCACTTCTGAAGCTGCAGAATCCTGGACAGAAATCTTGTCCCTGAGTTCATTGTCTACAAGAAATTCCTCTCATTACAGAAGATGAGGCTGTCTTGCCGCCATATCCTCAGCAATTCTTCCCATTGCCCAGAGTGCAGCAGTTTGGCTTTTCCAACACTGCCTACAGAAAGGAGACGGTCCTCCTGGAAAATCATTGGGAAATCTCTTCTTTTTTTTCTGGCAGTCTTTTGTTGGTTTTTTTCCTTTGTTGTCTAAGTCCATTGAAATCTCAGATCTTCAATGCCTCTTCAATCTTCGATGCATCTGAGAATGATACAGCTGTGACAGCCTTCCCTGGAGTTGAAGATCACTCCTCCTTTGAAGGTCTTTCCCCGTCTGCTTTGAGGGAGCAACAAATTCCTCAGAGTGTCCTGAGTTCTTCTCTTCTAGTACCTGAGAGTCCAAAGTTTGATTCTCTTCGGTTTTCTCTTTTCAATCAGCCTTTCGTTGAAAAGTCTTCGTTGACCTTGCAGTTCAGTCATTCTGCAACCTATGCTCTCCTTTCCAGCAATGCTGCTAATGTGCTGTCCTGCCCTCTCAGATGCAGAAGGAAGTCTTCATGTCTTCAAGATGTCTCCCCTAAGGGTCGAGAATACTATGGGAGATTGAATCCCCCAGGTCAGTGACCTGGGAAGGGGGAAGAGTAGGAGTTGGAGTTAGGTAGAATCTGTAGTTGCAAACAGGGAGTTACAGTGATGGAATGTAAATAGTTAAAGGCATAGTTTCATGTTGTTGTTGAAAGTAGGATAGTATGCTTTGGGGGAAGTGTAGTATAAAGGGTTAACCAATGGGATATGCCAATGCATGAAGTAGATGATGATGTACCACTGACATCAGTCAGTCATGTGTTAGACTCGAGAATGAGAGGTTGAAATCACGCCCAGGAGCAACATGTCTATTCTGCAACCTGTTCAGATAGAGCACAAATAAACAAGTGTCAAGCAGATACCAGAGTATGACTGTAGTCTGCCTAATAACCAAGTACTACACCTAGAGTCCAAGATAAAAGGACCATCTCAGAACAGTTAGGAAAATAAATGCCAGCTCACACAATATCTACCCTGTCAAATTTAAGCACAATTACTTTTTTTCCTCTTTATTCCTTCATGGGATGTGGGCATCACTGGCAAGGTCAACATTTGTTGTCCGTCCCTAATTGCCCTTGAACTGAGTGGCTTGCTTGGCTATTTCAGAGGGCAGTTAAGAGGTAACCACATTACAGTGCACCTGGAGTCACATGTAGGCCAGACCAGGTAAGGACGGCAGATTTCCTTCCCTAAAGGGCATTAGTGAACCAGATGGGTTTTACAACAATTAATGATAGTTGCCATGGTCACCATTACTGAGACTAGCTTCTTTTATTAATTGAATTCAAATTCGAAACGCAGAGCATTAGCCTGTGCCTCTGGATTAATACACCAGTGACATTACCACTATACCACCATCTCTCCATTTTCTTACTCACTTTGGGATAGGCCATGTCTGACAGGATTGAATTCATTGAAAATACACACAGAACATATGAAGCTTACCTTCGCACTGCACCTTAGTTGGCCTAGGTTTGAACTCTGGTCTCTTGAGTGAATGTTAGGAAAATAATTGAATCGACAGCGGTAGAGAGTGAAGGACAGCAGCAATGTTCTACAGTGTCGCAGTTTGAATACTTTATGCATGTCTGAAATGCTGAGCTCCAGCTCCTCCTAAATAAAATATCATTGCTGCCCATGAAAGCGTTACCAGTTGATGAACATGAATGAAGTAACTGCCAATCCTAATTCCACTCTTGAATTGTACACTAGCCTGATGATTGATCCTTCAGTAAGGGGTGTATGTGCCTCCTGGTGCTTGTTTGTTTTCTTTTTGTTTAACATTTGTGACTGTTCATTGTGCAAACAGCAATGCCATTGCTTTAATAGCCTGTACAAAGTTGATAAGAAGCTTAACGTCCTCTAGTGTAATCACAAAAAGTCCTTTATCCTGGTTAAACCCATCACCAATGCAACATGTACATTGGACACAGGCTCAGACAATGATTATCATGTCATTCAAAAGGAGACAATATTGAACGCTTACTATTTTAGCATTCTGAAATCTTCTAATGAAATGCCAGCTTCTGTAGCAGGTAAATAAGATTTTAATACTTTTGACTTGCTTTGGGTTTTAATGACTTGTTCTGAAAACAATGTGTGTGCAATCTAGTTGCTTCATTAAAGAAAAAAGTTTGGACAACGTCTTGGCTGGAGGCTAGGGTTACCAACCCTCGAGGATTGCCCTGGACACTGCTACGAGCAACCTGGGAAGAAAGTCTTAGAGGCAATAAACAAAATTGTGTTTTGTTTTCTTCACTTTCTTCACTTGTTAGCTGCAAAAATATTGGAGATGGCCCAGAAGGCTGTGTGACTGGCAGTGAAGAATCATCCAACTGGCTATTGAAAAGGCTGTTGGCTTTCCTATTCCGCATGCTCCATGTTGGACAACCAATGGCTGGATTGCAAGGGGAGTGGGTGGGGGGGGGGGGGAGTGTTATGTGGGAGGTCATGTGATAAAACATAAGAACATATGAAATTGGAGCAGAAATAGGCCATTCGGCCCCTCAAGGGACCATTCAATAAGACCATGGCTGATCCGTTTGTGTTTCAAATTCCACATTCCCAGTTACCCTCGATAACCTTTGATTCCCTTGCCTAACAAGAATCTATCTACCTCTGCCTTAAAAACATTCAATGGCCCCGCATCCATCAACTTCGGAGGCAGCGCGTTCCAAAGTCATATGACCTTCTAAGAGAAAAAAATTCTCCTCACCACTGTCCTAATTTTAAAACAGTGCCCCCTAGTTCTAGACCTCCAGGAATTTGTCCAACTAGATTTGACAATCTTAAATGTAGTTTTACAATGTTCATTCTTGTCTTGCTGGGGGGATGACTGAGATCCTAGTTAAGGCCAAGATTCTAACACACTTATTAATCATGTAGATTGGTTTGAGTGCAATGTGCATCTGAAGAAACCCGGAAGATCATTAGCACTTATAATTACATTAAAACCTGAGGCCTGCTCATATATCCTTGTGGCTGGAACAAAATAAGATGGAGTAATTTGATCGAAATTTTCAAGGCATTAAGTGAAACAGTTAGGTAGGTAGAGAGAAATTATTTTCACTGGTGGGGAGTCAGGACTAGGGGCAGAGTCCAAATATTAGAATCTGACTCTTCAAGAGTGAAATTAGGATAGTCAAAGTTTGAAACTCTCTTTCACAAATGGCAATTGTTGCTCGGACAATTGTTAATTTTAAACCTGAGATTGATAGATTTTTACTGTCCAAAGTCCAACCATTTGGGACAATCAATGGCTGATATGTGGATTTAAGCTGCAGATGAATTATAATCTCATGGAATGGTGGAAAAAGTTTGAGGGGCTATATGACCTAATCCTGTGCCTGTGGCTGATGTACTGTGAAAGGGGTGTGAGTACAAAGGCTATGAGGTTTTTTGCAGAGCCCAGGTTTTTCATAATCATGATTCATATTAATCAAAACTATTGGTGCACCTCCATTTGCCAGCATCATTGCCCCAATTGCTTAATCAAAACACCCATTAAAGGTCTTGTAAATATATACACTTTCTACTGAGGATGCTTAAGGATTGGAGACAAATGTTTCTTTTTGGGGTTGGATAGTAAATCTGAATGTAAATTGTTACATCTTCCAGCAAAATTCTTTTTGATCCAAGGCGAAGAACAGGCCTGGCTAATTTGTAGGGCCCCAAAGGCATAATATAGAAATATAGAAAATAGGAGCAGGGGTAGGTCATTGAGCCCTTCGAGCCTGCTCCGCCATTCAATATGATCCTGGCTGATCCTCTATCTCAACACCGTAGTCTCGTGCCCTCCCCATACCTCTTGACGCCTTTAGAGTCCAGAACTCTATCTATTTCCTTCTTAACTATATTCAGTGACTTGGCCTCCATGGCCTTCTGTGGTAGAGAATCCCATAGTTTCACCACCCTTTGAGTGAAGAAGTTTCTCCTCATCTCAGTCCTAAGTGGTCTACCCTGTATAACACAGGAAATTTAAACTTAGGACCTGAAGATGTGGTGACATTTTATTCAGTTTGGACAACAGAAATGGAGGGGAAAGGAGAGATATTGGATTTCTCTGAGAAATTATTTCCAACCAACTCCAGCTATTCCCAATAAGATACAGGTACCAGACCCCTTATCCAGTGTCCCCAAATCCAGAAGGACTGAAAACTGGCTACATTCGAAGCTGACGTCCTGGGTAACAATTTAAATAAAATCCTTTTATTCTTTCTTTTTCATGCTTTATTTTATGCATTGTAAGTACATGCTAGGCCTAGGACCCAAAATTTGTAAATCCCCCAAATCTGGCACATGTCCGGTCCCAAGATTCCTGGATACGGGTGCTGTAACTTTACATTACACATTGTCCTTCATTCTCCTCCAAGCCAGTCCTGATAAGACACAAAGCTCTCCAGACTGGGTCAGACCCAGACCACTGGCCTATCTCACTCCTTCAGGTACTGATTATGTTGCTGTGCTCCTCAGTTACATTTTTTCAAAAATCCTTCCTTGCCTCTTGTTGTACGTTAAGTTGTTGTTGTTGTTGGCTTTCGATTACTCTTCACACTCAGTAACAAGCAATTCTTTCCTTTCTTCAGGTGATATTTGCATTCAATAGTACAATACTGAAACAGGGCATTTATCCCAGGAAGTCAGTACCAAATTTTCCTGCACGAGAGTCGCTTAACCCCACTTTCTTGCCCGACCCTCGTGGAAGACAAAAACAACTTGCATTTCTATAGCGTTTTTCATGACCTTCGGATGTCCCAAAGCAATTCCAAATCAGTGAAGTGCTTTTGAAGTGTAGCTGCTGCTGTAGCTTTTTTATTTGTTCACAGTGTCACTGGCTGGGCCAGCATTTATTGCCCATCCCTAATTGCCCTTGAGAAGGTGGTGGTGAGCTGCCTTCTTGAACCGCTGCAGTCCATGTGGTGTAGGTACACCCCCAGTGCTGTTAGGGAGGGAGTTCCAGGATTTTGATCCAGCGGCAGTGAAGGAACGGCGATATATTTCCAAGTCAGAATGGTGGGTGGCTTGGAGAGGGGCTTCCAGGTGGTGTTGGAAATGCAGCACACAGTTTTCAACCAGCAAGCCCCCACATACAGCAATGAAATAAGCATTGTTGATTGAAGGATACAGGTCATCCAGGAGAAATCCAATGTTCTTTGCATAGTACCATCGGGTCTCTATGCCCATTTGAGGTGACGGATGGGTCCTCAGCTTATTGCCTCATCTGACATGTGGCACAGCATGACTGCGCTCAATTGTAAACCGAGATTATGTGCGCAACTCTCTTGGGTAAGTGGGAGTTGAAACCACAGCCTTCTGATTCAGGAACAAGGATGCTATCAATTGAATCAATGTTAATTCCAGTATAACTCCAGTCCACTTGTGTTTGGATGCACATCATGTAGTGATAAAATTAATAATAATAATGATAATAATAATAAGCCACTTGAGCGTGGCTTTCTATGATTAGGAAAGTGGATACTTGAAGTCGTGATGTCACTTCTCGGTTGATTTAATGTTGTAACTGCAGTGATGTGGCGAGACCAGAGAAGTTGGGACTATTCTCCTTAAAGCAGGGAAGGTTAAGTGGAGATTTAATTGAGGTGTCAAATTATTAGGCCTTTTGATAGATTTATTATAATAAGAAACTGTTTCCAGTGGCAAAGAAGTCATTAAGCTAAGGACACAGATTTAAGGTAATTTAAGGCAAAAACCCTAGAGGGGAACCTAAGAGAAATATTTTTACACCGTGAGTTGTTATGATCTGCAATATGCCTGAGAGGGTGGCAGAAGAAGATTCAATAGTAGCCTCTAAAAAGGAATTGGATATATATTTGAAAAACAAGAATCTGCAGTGTTATATGGAAAGACCAGGGACTTGAGACTGTTTGAATAACTCTTTCAAAGAGCTGGCATGGTCATTATGGGTCAAGTGGCCTGAATTTGATTCTGTGGGGTTCCATGATTCTATATTGCTGGAATGGACGTCTCACTTTTCTCTCAGTGACCCAACTAAGGTCAATGGCAAATGACATACTCCCCAGTGGAACTAAACATCTAGGCTGGGATATGAACTCAGGTCACCACATTGACAATCAGTGTAGACTCCAAATTCCCCATTCTAACCCAGTTCACACTTGCCTTTGTCGCCCCTGAGTCAATCACTGCAAAGTACTTCTGGCTGACATCTTAATTCTATACCACCTGTACATTTTAGCTCATCCAGGATTTGCTGAACATATCCCATCCTGCACACGCTCTACCTATCCTTGCTGATTGACATTCATTCGTGGTCTCCCTAGAACTCCAATCTAAAATTTGTTTACATTACCCTATGACCTTGCCTATCCCATCTTTGTAACCTCTTACAAGCCCATCCCTTCCATCTAAACTCTCCATCCCTTTGACCTCAGACTCTTAGACCCCTGCACCACCCTCTATGTTCTATCATTGGTGGCCATGTCACTTGTGCCAATTGCTGAGGAACAACCTCCTTAAACATTTCATTCTTCAAGGCTCTGCTTCAAACCCACCTGTTGGACCAATCTTTTCTGATATTTCCTTCTGTGGTTCAGCATCCATTATCTCTGTGAAATGCCTGGGGATGATTTCTAAAGATTCCAGCTGAGCATATGCTGGCAATGTTGAAATGTGGCTTTGAAACTGCGACTATAATTCCTTTAAATCGGTCTGAAATACTTGGACTTGTGACAAAGCCAGCAAATTGTCTTTTAACAGCGACATGACTTTGAACTATCTCTTTTGATCCTGTCCATGTGTTTCAATCGAGTAGGGCTGTCACGCCACTGACAATCCAATTGGTGTTCAATTCTGTTTCTCCAGTCTATTGATAAAGTTGAAAACAAAAACAGAATTACCTGGAAAAACTCAGCAGGTCTGGCAGCATCAATGGAGAAGAAAAGAGTTGACGTTTCGAGTCCTCATGACCCTTCGGCAGAACTGAAGTATAGTTAGGAGAGAGGTGAAATATAAGCTGGTCTAAGGTGGGGGGCGGGGGGAGAGAGAAGTTGAGGGTGGGGTGGTTGTGGGGATAAGCAAGCAGTGATAGGAGCAAATAATCAAAAGATGTCACAGACAAAAGGAACAATGCAGTGAAGCCCTTCCAGTGAAGCCCAACGCAAACTGGAGGAACAGCACCTCATCTTCCGACTAGGCACTTCCGGGCTGAATATTGAATTCAACAACTTTAGATCTTAAACTCCCCCTCCCCCCATCCCCACCCCGTTTCTTCCCCCTCCCTTTTTTTTCAATAATTTATGTAGATTCTTCTTTTCCCACCTATTTCCATTATTTTTAAATCTACAACTAATACCTTGTTAGTCTTTCCACCCCACCCCCACTAGAGCTGTACCTTGAGTATCCTGCCATCCATTCTTAATTAGCACTTTTCTTAGATAATATCACCATCTTCAACACCTCTTTGATCCTTTTGTCTGTGACATCTTTTGATTATCTGCTCCTATCACTGCTTGCTTGTCCCCACAACCACCCCACCCTCAACTTCTCTCTCCCCCCGCCCCCCACCTTAGACCAGCTTATATTTCACCTCTCTCCTAACTATACTTCAGTTCTGCCGAAGGGTCATGAGGACTCGAAACGTCAACTATTTTCTTCTCCACCGATGCTGCCAGACCTGCTGAGTTTTTCCAGGTAGTTCTGTTTTTGTTTTGGATTTCCAGCATCCGCAGTAGCTTTTAGCTTTTTGTTTTTATATTGATAAAGGTGGTTCTCTGACATACGAACATACAAATTAGGGGCAGGAGTAGGCCATTTGGCCCTTCAAGCCTGCTCCGCCATTCAATAAGATAATGGTTGATCTGATCGTAACCTCCTGCCTATCCCGATAACCTTTCACCCCTTTGTTAATCAAGAATCCATCTAGCTCCGCCTTAAAAATATTCAAAGACCCTGCTTCCACTACTTTTCCAGAAAAAGAGCTCCAAAGACTCACGACCCTCGGAGAGAAAAAAATGCTCTTCATCTCTGTCTTAAATGAGTTGACCCCTTATTTTTAAACAGTGACCCCCTAGTTCTAGATTTTCCCACAAGAGGAAACATCCTCTCCATATCCACTCTGTCAAGATCCCTTGGGATCTTAAAGGTTTCAATCTTATTCTTCTAAACTCCAGCGGATACAAGCCTAGCCTGTCCATCTTTTCCTCAAAAGACAACCCGCCCATTCCTGGTATTAGCCTAGTAAACCGCCTCTGAACTGCTTCTAATGCGTTTACACATTTCCTTAAATAATGAGACCAATACTGTACACAATACTCCAGATGTGGTCTCACCAGTGCCCTGTACAACTGAAGCATAACCTCCCTACTTCTGTATTGACGACAATGAGTTTCAATTTATCATTTATAGGAGTCAAGGGGCAACAACCATTTCAAAACCAATGAACAGTCTTGACCTAATTAGATGTTGAATAGTAGCAGACCTCTCCTGGTATTGCTCAGAGCAGATTAAAGAGTGAATTGTTTAACAAGAACCGGAACATTCTAATGTGTGATACACAAGGTACTCTTCTACTGATGTGGAACAGTGGAACATGTGGCAGGAGTTGGCCCACTGGCTTCGGAACAGGCTCAAATGTGTGTCAGAAGCTCACGCTGTTTGGGGAACAGTCGTGGGATGTGATTTTCCCTGGGTTTGGCCAATTAAAGATGATGAATGGAGATGGAGGTACCCTCTCTCCAACTTTTTAAACTTTAAATTGCAAAATAAATTAAGCAGCCTGGCCACTATTGTTCTGGGACAGGGGCGGTGGTGGTGGAGCCCTCTACAGGACGACCTGAGACTGCAGCTGAACCCAGGCAGACAGGGGGGACCTCTAACCCACGAGCCCCCATCTACAGACAGGCGACCACCTCGAGGCACCTAAACTGGCCCCGCTGCTTGTGGGGACCTGGAGCCAGGCTGGAAAATCCCATTTGGCCTTTGAAAACAGGCCTCAATAGGCTCTTAACCAGGCCAATTGGCTATCTGCTGTTTGTGGGGAAATGGCCTGGGGACATGATGGAGCTGGAGAACTGGCACACCAGCCAGTAGTGTGAAATTCCCACCCGCCCTACTGTGCGCTCGCCCCCATGGAAAATTACTTTTAAAGCTAGATGGTATAATGGCTGTAGATAGTTACATTCTGAGGCTAATGACAGGGTTATTCCTCTTCCAGAGACTGAGTACAAATAAATCGAGCAGACTGACAGGATCTGACAGGATTTCTTACACATTTTTTTCAAAGAGTGTTTCGTATTTGAAGCACACCTGACCTCTAAACTCTAACCTCTGATGTACGACACCTGAAGAGTAAGATTTGAAATATGTAGGATAATTTTAACCAAACTTGCAGGGTGTGAAATGGGTGACTTCATGTTGGCTGCTCGGTTGAGTTTACTGTGTATTGAAGTCAGTTGATGTTGTAGGGTGGCTGAGTTGTGCTATTATTGATAGAGTTGATCTGCAGACACTTCTTGGGTGGAAACTTTAAGTTTATTAACAATATGCTCAGCAGCAATTACATGTGCGCTTTCAACTCCAACTCTATCTTCACGCTGACTGCTGCTGTAGCCTGCACTACTCTTCTATTGGTTACCACAGATCATGTGATCTTGCCTAACAAATATTGATCTTAAAGGTATATTACACACTAAATAAAACTACAGTTGGCAATTAAATTGGATTGGAGTGGGGTGAGGGGAGTGGTAAAGTGGGCAGTCAAACTGAACCCCTCCCTGTTTCCCACTCAGCAGCATAGGCTAAAATTACCCCTATGATTTCTGGCGTTTGAAATTTGCGGAAGGTATTAATGCAACACACCACTGGAAACCGGGCAGAAAAAAATTAAAATCCTCCTTAAAAATGGCAGACGGGGGCCAGATGATGTCATTAGGCCATGGCTCAAGTTTAACTCTGGTTTGACCTGGGGAACGGCTTCAGCTTTCTGCTGGGTAAGGCTTGAAAGCAGACATTGCCATTCCAGTGAGTAGGCAAGATCCTCAGAACACCAGAGGGAAAATTAGGGCCTCCTCTGTGCCCTGGACCAGCCAGCGCTCTGCCTCCACGCAACTACAAGATAGCTCCATCCACAAATTAGCTGACCGTATGGGGACTGCACTTTGACGTCTTAATTTCTTTTTCTCTTCTACTTGCCTGGAAATTGGTTGGTGATGACATGCAACAGTTAACATCTCTACGGCCTCATTCTGTCAGAGATGGGCAGTCGAGTAACTGGAAAGTCTATCTTGCTGCTGAAAACACACTGCCTTTAAAATCCTCACCTTAATCTCTGAACTGTGCAATCTTTAAACATTTATAAAGTATTTACAACACAGAGATAGGACATTCTGCTGAAATGTCGATGTGTAGGCTCCACTCGAGTCTCCTCCCGCCCCACTTAATCTAACCCAACAACATATCCGTCTATTCTTTTCTCCTTCATGTACTTATCCAGCTTCCCCGTATCTATGATATTCTCCTCAGCTACTCCTTGTAGTTTCTGGTCTCACGTGTTTAAGTGGAAACATCTTCTTTATGTACAACTTTTGAAACCCTTTCATAACCTGAAAGGCCTCTCTCAGGTCAACCCTCAGTCTTCTCCACAGAAGAGTCCCGGCCTGTTCAATCTTTCCTGATAGTTATAAGCTCTCAGTCCTGTTATCATGCTCGGAAATCTTTTTCCGCACTTCTCCAATGCTTCTATGTTGCTTTTATAATACAGGAACCAGGACTCCTCACAGTACTCCAGGTGTTGCAAGGCTCCATACAAGTTTCTCATAACTTCTCTGCTTTACAATTCTATCCATCTGGAAACGAACCCCGGCGCTTTTTTTTTGGGGGGGGTGGTTTTCCCTCGTCAGGCGGGCTCAGCAGGGGCGGGCAGGGAGCCGACTGCCGCCCATGATCGGGGCCGGACTGTAATTTCATGCTGGCGGGACAATTAAGGCCCACCCAACGTGAGCCGCGTGCAGCAGCACTGCCTGTGCTGGGGGGAGGCAAGAACGCAAGGTCGCACATACGCACAGGTGCGCACTGGAAAAGCTCCCTGAAGCACAGAGTTACCTCAGGGAGATGAAGAGTTTAAAACATCAAAAATAAAGCTTTTTAAAATGTGATAAAACATGTCCCTGCTCGTGTGACTCTGCCACATGGGCAGGGACATGTTATGAATGAAATTTTTAATTTTTATTTAATTTTTATTTGCTGTTGGAAACCTCATCCCACCCGTGGATGAGGTTTCCTAAAAAATGTAAAGGCCGCTTGGCCTTTTCGCCTGCCTGCCAACTGTAAGGTTGGACGGGCAGCGAAAAATTTATGTCAATTACCTTTTTAATGGCCTTAATAGGCCTTTCGATTGTCAGTGGGTGGGCTGCTGACTCAGGTGACTACCAAAATATCGCGCAAGCGCACGATGACACCGGGACACTCGCTTGGCGTCTGTGCATGTCATTTTACACCCGCCCGATAAGCTAAAAATTCTGGCCTTTGCTTTTTTAAAATATGGCTTTATTAACTAGCATTACTACTCTTGGTAATTTTTATATCTGTAAGCCCAGGTCCTTCTGTTCCTCTATCTCATCAGATATTATATTGCAAGGAATATATTGCTTCCTTACACTACTATTCAAAATGTACAATCACGTTGTTGCCTAGATAGAATTTCATTTGCCAATTACACATACAAACATACGAATTAGGAGCAGGGGTAGGCCAACTGACCCCTCGAGCCTGCTCTGCCATTCAATAAGATCATGGCTGACCTGATTTTAACCTCATATTCTTGCCTAGCTCCCCCCTCTCCAACCTTCCAATAACCTTTCACCCCCTTGCTTATCAGGAATCAACCTACCTCTGCCTTAAAGATATTCAAGGACTCTGCCTCAACCACCTTTTGAGTGAAAAGATTCTTCCTCATCTCTGTCCTTAATGGGTGACCCTTTACTTTGAGAAAGTGACCCGGAGTTCTAGATTCTCCCACAAGAGGAAACATCCTTCTCGCATTCGCCTGTCAAGCCCCTTCAGGATCTTATATGTTTCAGTCAAGTTCATTCTGCAAATGTATTTAAGTTTTCCTGTGATTTGGCACAGTCTCATCATATATAAAGTATGCCCCCTGACTCCACATTTTCAGACCTTAGTGATGAGTTTACCAAGCGGAGCATTATCAATGATTTTTTGGAAATCCAACTATATTACATTTGCTACATTATCCTTATTTATCATTCCTCTTATTTCTTCAAAGCATTCAATCAGGTTGATGAAGGATAACCTTCCGTTTTCCATACTGGCTACTTATTAGATGTTCATCTCTTACAGGTTTGGGTAAAGATTCCACTCTCCTCCCTATCACAGACAGTGGTCTGTAGCTCCCTGGACATGTTCTAGCTCCCTTTGTAAATATAGGAATCACTTTTGCTGTTGGCCAGTCATTTAGTATTACCTTTTCTAATGAAATTTTATACACTGTGGCTCCACTATCTCTTCCCTATTTTTTTTTTTAATATGTGTGAATGTAATGTATCCAGAGCATGATTTGTTATCCTCTCGAAATTTGATTAATTTACCAATTATCTCCCCCTATTTTACCTCAAATGTATATATTTTTTTGGATTTATTCTTTTGATCGATGGTGGCTATGCACACCATATTAGTCTCCCTGGCACCGAGGCAAATTCATTGTTTAATAATTTTGTCATTTGGCTGTCATTACCTGTGAGTTTAATGTGTGTATTCTCCTTCGTGGCTCCGTCTCCATCGTGATTTTCTTTTGTTATTGATATGTCTGGAGAATACGTTACTATTTCTTTTCATGTTTGTTGACCTTGCCATCTCACAGGGTGGAACGTTCTGCTCCGGAGATGGTGGTGGCGGGTGGGAAAGGTGGCGCGGGACCTGCCGGCCGTCATGGCGGGTTTCTGAGCCAGATTGTCCGCTTTTCAGCTCATTACATATGCATGAATGTGATGCACGTTATATCTCATGGCTGGGCGGGCTGGCATTCATCTGCCCCGCCATCACCTCATCGGCTCCCATTACCGGCCTCATGTTTAAATCGCACCCACGCACACATCACTCTCTGCAGCCCAGGGCCTGTCATGCCAACCCACAGAATGGCCCCTAAGGAAACAAAGCACGTTGCTCCTCCGGGCAGTGGAGGACCGGCGGGACATACTTTCCCCCTGTGGTGGAAGTCGGAGGTATACCAACCTCACCAGGCTGGCTTGGGAGCAGGTCACCAGTGCAGTCAGCGCCAACGTGCCCCAGATGAGAACCGCCATCCAGTGAAGGAAGAGGACGAATGATCTCATCCATTCCACCAAGCTAAGTCCAGCTCCTCCTCGCTCCCAACTCACACTCTCACAAGGCCATCAGGCATTCGCAGGGTTACAGTACAGGGATCTCACACACTGGCAGCACAAAGGGCATCACCACTGACTCTCTCACACACACTTTGACATCTTCATCTCTTGTCACATCTTGTGCAGCTTGCATCCTCAGTCCTTCCAGAGGTCCTCTCAGCACACACAGAAGGCAGGCGTACTGATCAACTGCATCTGTCCTGCTCAAAGTCCATCCATATGTCTTTATGCAGGAGTAGATCACCCACAACAACAGGGAGAGATTCCAGATTGAAGGTGGGATGCTGGAGCTCAGACCACTAGATTTGAAGAGCAGGCGGCAGAGCTGGCCAGTGAGGGCTGGGACCGTGCCTGTGCTGAGGGTGAGACTGGCATCTCCCAAACCACTGAGGACCCATTAACAGCTCCTCAGAAACTGTGAGTAATTTGTAATGTTGGTCACTACGCAACAATGACTCATCATCTCTTCTCTCTTTAACGGGCACCAGCAGGAAGTGGAAGAGAGCCACCAGCAGCCATCCCATCAGCCCCAGCCCCCATCCACCTCAGATGAGAACCCTGGGGACCCATTAGACGTAGAGCCTTCACAGTGCTCACCCGCACCCTTCATCACTACAGAGACACATACCTCTGTGGCACGATTTTTTAGTGCAGGCTCTGGTGAGCACAGCATAGGGGAGATGGTGGCATGATGGTAATGTCACTGGGCTAGTAATCCAGAGGCCCAGGCTAAAGCTCTGGGGATACTGGGTTCAAATCCCAGCAAGGCAGCTGGCGGAATTTGAATTCAATTAATAAATCTGGAATATAAGACTAGTCTCATTAATGATGACTATGGAACTATCATCGATTGTCGTAAAAACCCATCTGGTTCACTAATGTCCTTTAGGGAGGGAAATCTGCCGTCCTTACCTGGTCTGGCCTACATGTGACTCCAGAACCACAGCAATTTGGGGTGACTCTTATATGTCCTCTGAAATGACTGAGCAAGCCACTTAGTTGAAGGACAATTAAGGATGGGCAGCCAATGCTAGCCTTGCCAATGATACCCACATCTTGGGAAAGAATAATAAAAAAAGATTGGGGTCCACAGCAAGTGGAGGCAAGGACATCCAAAGTCACCCGCACTCGGAGGGCTGCTGGAGGCCAGGCTTCTGCTGAATCCCAGTCAGCTGATTTGCCTGTGGGCTTGGCCGTTACACAGATGTTGGAACTGCAAAGACAGATGGACATATTAGGCACAGTTGTCAGAGGCTGTTACCAGATTAGAACAGAGGATGGAGGAGTCCGTCCACGTTCAGTCTGATGTCATTGCGCCTAGATGCCAGCGTACCGAGGTCAACACTGGTAGGATGGTGACCACCATGGAGACCTGGGTCCAGGATTCTGTGCTTGACCCATGCCAGATGCTCTAAGTATAGGTGGCTAGGCAAGAAGGGGGTAAGGATCTCAACCTCACTCCAGGTGCCTCTTCTCCTTAAGGAGTCAGGAAGGGGCCTTCATGCACCCAGAGGGAGGAGAAACATCAGGCGGTACCCAGAGGCCATTCACCCAGGTGACTCCAAGAGTGTCCAGCTGCTCCCAATCCCCTCTGCCTGTGACCTCATCAGCTCCAGCTCCACAGGCTGAGGCAGGTGCATCTGTCCCACAGCAGGAGACCCAAAGCAGGCCAGGGTCCTCCAGGCCTTGGTCCTCCAGAGGACGCCTGCTAAGTTCATCGCATATAACAAGGAGTAGCAGTCAGCAGGCTGCCTCCATCTCTGCTGTGGATGTCGGGGATACACCCAGGCATAGTGTTAGGGTAAGAAAGAAATACTAAGAACACAAAGGTGGCACAGGTGTTCACAATCTGTATATAATTTGCAAATGTGTAAATAGAATTTGTTACTGTCAACTTCTCATCTAGTGTATGTCTCTTCCATCTGATAATATGCTCCGAGGTCAGTCAAGTGTAACAGATGCCACACCCCCTCACAGATATCCCATTGTATACCTCAGTCTATGGTGTCTCGCACCATCTCTTTACAGTGCTTCACCGTTCTCTGCTCAGTAGCGACATGAATGAAGCCTCTGGCTCTAAGAACTTGATGGTTGGGCAAGCCATCTATGAGAGCTGCTTCAGAGGTTCATATAATGTTGCCTCATGAGTTTAGAAGCTGCAGGCTGGTTTAGCCCCTCGACGCTCCTGCACTGAAGAGTGCCCGATGTGGACCTTAAAGGATTAAAGGTGATGTGCATTGCGATCAATCTCAGTTGCTGCATATTCATTGGCCTCCATCTCATGTCTGTCGGCCTTGAGTGTGTTTTATATATCCACCAAAACTCGGTCATGTGTTCCTGGCGGCCTGCAGTGTTATCTCATGTCTGCGTATACACCTGAAGATTATGCCAGTAGTGGTACCCACTTTCCCACCTGCGTGACGCAGAGCTATGGACCTCGGTGACACCTGTTGAGCTTTGTGATTCCTGCTGAGCGGCTGAAACTATGAGAAGTTGGAGGTGTGTGTAAAGGCCACAGATGCCGGACCTTGACATGGGAGGATGCTGCGCTCAGCCAGAAGGTCTGGCTGTCATCTCTTGACACTAACCCTGTTCCAGCTCTCAGGTTGTCATGGTTACGTGCTCGTTACAATGGCATCGGTGTGCCTGGTTTCAGTATGGATGTGTCAGACTGGTGGGATGAAAATGTGGAGCCCTCAAATGCGATCAGAGTGAAGCTTCAATCCATCTGATGTGTGCTCTATGTCATCAAAAATTAGAATATTCAAAACCTAAATGAAGCGCCAGCATTTTTGGGCCCACAGATGCCAAGGCTAGACTGTACGGGAAATTGGTCAACTCCAAACAGACCCATGGTTCTGAGTGTTTGACAGAGATCAGACCATGATGCTGCTGAAGTATTAACAGACACTGAGCTGAAGTGCAGGCTCACATCCATGACTGAAAGTTACAGATGACTGCATCCTGAAGATAGATCTCATGCTGTGGACTCAGTGTGATGACGAGGCCTGAGTACTTGTTTTGCATGAACAATTGCCTCTGCAGAAATACCGCAGTGCAGATTCAGATTAGGCCTCAGGCATCAAGACGAGAACCACTGAGTGATGACAGTTCTACTTGAGGTGTCTTGCAACACTGCAGGCATACTGCCAGGAGTGCACTGGGGATTGCAGTGCTGCTCCTGCCTCTTGAAGGCTACCGTAGGTATTGGAATGTTGGTGATATGTTTGTACATGTCTACGCTGCTCACGAAGCACACTGTTGGAGTTATTATCCCAAAACAGAGAGGCCACATTCTCCAGAAGCTGCCTTGCCTTCCGAGGATGAGGACATCATGAGGTAAGAATGTAACTACTCATTCAAGTATTAATGTGCTTCATTGAGGTGATGAGGATTGCAATGAGGGTGTTAAGGTGGACCCAGCATGGAGGCCGCTGGTGATGAGCTAGTTGCCATCATCCTCCTGGAACCTCGTGGCTATAAGCAATCACATGCATGCCTGCCTCATCGGCCTGTGCTATGGCCTCTTCCTCTGGAACCTCAACTTCTTTGCCCTCATCAAGCTCAGCCTTGTCGACGTCCTCCTCATCAGAGGAGATGTGCAGATCCTCCATCTCTCGTTCTGCCAAGTCATCCCCCTTTTGCAGTGCCAGGTTGTGTAGAGCACATGAAGATGTAGGAGAACCTTTAGGAAGAGTACTGGAGAGTGTTGCCCTTTACAGGTGGTTACTTCTGGCCCTCACCATTTCCTAAGAGAGGGACAAAGGGTCTTTGGAAGCCAGTCCAAAAATGGCCCCAATCGGGAATAGACTTTCACAAGAATGCATAAATTGAGTTAAGGTACCAAATCCCTTCATTTGACTGCGTTTCATTAATTATTCTGATAGTGTTGAACCCGTAGTTGAATGTGGCGTTGTACGATGACGGTAGAGAAACTGTGAAAGTTGAGATTCCAGAGTGCCTTCTAGTTACCTTTTCATACCAGACTTAAAAGTTTGTGCTGCCCTCTCGTCTAGGCCATTCGATGAGGGATGCCAAGGGGCTGTTTTAATATGTCGGATTCCATTCAGATCCATAAATTTCTGAAACTCGGTGCTGGTAAAGGCCGTACCATTATCAGAAACAACAATTTCAGGTAGGCCATATATGCTGAAACAGTGACGTAGCTTCTTGATAATTGCGTTCAACATTGGCGATTTGACTTTGTATACATCCATCCATTTAGAATGTGCATCCACAATTAACGAGAACATGGTACCTAGGATTGGCCCTATTTGATCAATATGTGGTCGAACCCAGGGTTGACCAGGCCACTCCCACGGATGCAGTGGAGCTGAAACAGGCAACTTCTGTTGTTGCTGACACTGGAGATGGTGCTTGGCCATCTTTCAATGTCACTGTCTATACCTGGCCACCAGACATAGCTTCGCACAAGCATCTTCATCTTCAATATGCCTGGATGCGCAATGTGAAGATCTGTCAAGAATGGCTCTCTTCCTCGTGAAGGGACAACTCTTAATCCCCACAACAAAATTCCATCCTGACAGCTTAATTCCGTGCTTTTGACATGGAATGGTCTCCATTCTTCAGCTACTGGCGAGTTTGGCCCTCCTTGCAAAACAAAGTCTCTGATTTTCGACAATATTGGATCTCTGTTCATCCAATTTCTAATTCATTTCGCACACACAGGCAAAGAATCTAAGAAATACAGTATAATAAAAGCAAAATGCTGCGGATGCTGGAATCTTGAAACAAAAACAGAAAGTGCTGGAAAAACTCAGCAGGTCTACCAGCATTTGTGGAGATAGAAATAGAGTTAACGTTTCTTCAGAGTTAAAGGAGAGTCATATGGACTTGAAACGTTAACTCTGTTTCTCTCTCCACAGATGCTGCCAGGCCTGCAGAGTTTTTCCAGTATTTTCTATTTTTGCGTAAAAAATACAGTAATAGGATTAAGTCTTGTGGAACTGGAGTGTTTACAATACTATCTGGCAGCGGAAGATGACTGATTGCATCTGTATTTGCAATGTGTAGGCCAGGGCAGTACATAAAAGTATACTCATACACAGATAATGTCAGAACCCAGTGCTGTATTCTTGCTGATGCTATTGGTGGAATGTCCTTATCCTCACTGAATAAACCCATTAATGGTTTAAATGGTTCATGGTCCAACTTGATCGTAAAAGGTAGGAACTTTTTTACACTGAATGCTACTGATAATCCTTCTTTTTCTAACTGAGAGTAGCCCTTTTCGGCTAGGGAAAGGGTTCGCGAGACATAGCCAATAGGCCTTGCTGATCCATTTTCCATCTTATATGGTAAAACAGCTCCTATTCCACAAGGAGGCACATCACATGATAACACCAGCTCTTTCAGTGGGTCGTAGTTTACCAATAAATACACCGAATGCAGCAATTTCTTTGCTGCCACAAAGACTTTTTCTTGCTGTGAATCCCATGACCAACGGTGGTTCTTTTTAAGCAGTGAGTGTGTTGGTGCCAAAACAGTTAACAGATTGAGTAAGAAGCAGCTAAAGTAGTTGATCATACCCAGGAAGGGTTTGAGTACTGTTACATTGGATGGTGATGGTGCATCTTTTAATGTCCGAGCTTTATCTTCTACTGGATGCAAACCCCTGGCGTCCACTCTGTGACTTGGATAAGTCACTTCTGATGCTTGAAATATGCATTTTTCCCTCTAACCATACGCTGGCTTCCATGAACCTTCTCAGCACCTCCTCCAGGTTGGCCAAGTGTTCAGCCTCAATTAACCCAGTGAAGAGAACATCTTCTAAATATACAATCACTCGTGGAAGTCCTTGCAGAAGATGCTCCATTCTTCTCTGAAAAATAGCACATGCTGACGAGACTGCAAAGGATAGACGAGTGTACTGATAGAGACCCTTGTGTGTGTTAAGAGTCACATATTCTCTTGACGTACTGTCCAATTCTAATTGTTGATAGGCGTGGTTCATATCTACTTTTGTATATGACTTGTCTCCTGCCAGCTTGGCGTATAAGTCATCTATCCTTGGAATGGGGTACTTGTTTAGTTTTGCTGATTTATTTACTGTCAATTTATAGTCTCCGCATATACGTTTGGTCTGGTCAAGCTTGACAAATGGAACTATAGGTGCGACCTACTCAGAGAATTGGACAGACTGGATTCCTCCCAGGCTTCCTAACCTGCACAGCTCTGTGTCCCCCTTTTCTTTCAGTGCATAAGGCACAGGCCTGGCCTTGAAGAAACATGGTGTTGCCTGGTGATTGACATATAACTTGGCATGCATGCCTTTCAACTTTCCTAATTCATCCCCAAAAAGCTGTTGTATTTCTCCAGAAGTTCTGGAATTCTGTCTGAGTTTTAGGTGAAATATCTCAGATCATTCGAGTTTTATCTTCTGCAGCCAACCTTGACTTAAAAGACTGGGTCCCTCTCCTTTCACATTTATCACAGGCAGATGGGCTGTCTGTTGTTTGTAATAGGCTGGGACAGTGGCAATGCCCTTGACTTGAATAAATTCTCCCATGTAAGTTCATAACTTAGCCGTTGTCTTCTCCAAGTTTATTGGCTGTCTTCCTTCATTAAGGTACCTGAAAGTGTGCTCCCCAACCACAGTAGGTGAGGCACCAGTATCCACTTCCATACGCAGAGACTTCTCATTTACTTGTACTGTCACCGTAATAGGCTCAGTTTTCACAGCAGTTACATTATACAGGGAGTACACATCAGTATCAGCAGCTTCAGCCTGTGCTGTACCCTTTAACGCGATCAGGTTTGTTTGCTGTCTTGCAGGCTGCTTCACCTTTGTTCAGCATTGCCTAACAATGTGACCCTTCTTATGACAATAATGACATTCTACCTATCTGCTCCGTGGTCACCTCCACATCTATAACAATTTTGTCTAGAAGCTGTTGATGAAGCATTTCTGTAAAGCTTCTTAATGTTGTTTACAGTGGATATTGAATCGCACTTTAATTCTGCAGGTCTGGTTTTCGCTCCACGCTCAGTAGTAGGTTCCCACCCCAAAAGCAGGAAGGCGCCATTATCCATGTGTAATGAAGCCTGCAAGCCTTTCGCAGCACTTTCCATGGCGAGGGAGATTTCCAGGGCATATTTAAAGTCGATATCGATTTCGACAAGCAAGCGGCACTGAATGGCGTCGTCCTTGACCCCACATACCAGTCGGTCCTGCAGAATATTGTTTAATGTGTCCCCAAAGTCGCAGCGTTCTGTTAACTGCTTGAGGTTTGCCTCATAGGTTGCGATGGACTCTCCCGGGGCATGTACTCTTGAATTAAATTTAAAGCGTTGCATTATCATGGAAGGCTTTGGCTGGAAGTGTGTTTCCACTAGGCCCACTAACTCAGCTTGGAATTGGGCGCACTTGGGGCAGCCAGGTTGCAAATCAGGTTGTATGTTTTAGCGTCACATACACTTGAGGGGATCACTTCCTGCTTTTCTTCAGGGGTTATTTCATTTGCTATAAAGTAAAATCTGAGGCGCTCAATGTACTGGCTCCAATCTTCAATATTAACATCATGTGGGCTGATTCTTCCAAACAGTGGCATGACTGGCGAGTAGGTTTTAAAATTCAGTTTACTCACAGTAACAGGGTGGGGGGCACAGTCGAAGTCGATTTACCCTCACCGCCAAATGTGATGACTCAATGGAGCAGACAGGTTTCATAAAGAAACAGTTGAACTTTATAATGGAGACATCTAGGAGTGCTTGCACCTAGCCCCGATCTCTCGTCTGAAAAACATCCGCACCCCTGGATTGCCTGTGCTAAGAGCCCACTAGTCGAAGCCCCCACAGTATATCACATGACCTATGATTGACAGGAGGGAGGGACAATGCATCCATCTACCACATTAGCCCAGTCGCTCTCCCCACCAATCATGTGTCTCAGTGCTCTCTTCCCCACTCATACCCCCACCACCACCCCCCTGAAGTTATGAGTCTTTCTGCATGCTTTCCCCGGCTCCATTGCCACACACTCCACCACTCTCAGTCCAGCCTCCTCCCTCGCCTCTGCTTTGGCCATTTGACCTGGAAGGGAGCGTGATTCTGGCGAGCTGAGTTTGTAATGAGTATTCATGAAATTCAAATGCATGCAAATGCGTTTCCTGACATGACCTGGTGGGCAGCCAGATCTGCTATGAAAATCAGGAGTGGAAAATTTCAAACTATTTTTACACTGGCGGGAACCTGACTTTTCAGCACACTCTGAGTTTTCCAGTCCCACCTGCCATGATTCTGTCACTGGTGGGACCGGAAAATCTCACCCATAGGCTGGGATTTTCCGTGCTAGCCGGCATCGGGCGTGTTTGGGGGTGCGAGTGGACAATGTGGCGTGATTGATTTCACAACGGTGTGAAACCTGTTTCCAGTTGCCTGCTCAGCCCGCCGATGGTGGGCCACGTTTCCTACCATTGGACATAAGGAACCTCATTGTAATAAATCTCCATATCATTATTAGGCCTGCCCGCTGGAATCATGCATCCCCGCTGGATCGTCTGCCACATCGGCGGAAAAGCATGCCGACGTGTTTCACAACAAAGGTGCGCACTTAGCGGGCTGCATTTTGAGGGAAACTTGGAGGTGAGTGTACAGCAACAATGTGCAGCGCTCGCCAGGGTCACCTGTTGGACTTCAAGCTTCAGGCGCACTGGGGGGGTGGTGGGGGCAAGGGCAGCCCTGCGGTCGAATGTAGTGCACAAGCATTCGGGGTGGGGGCTAGGGTGGACGAGGGAAGTGGCCACGCACTAAGGACTCCTGATATGAAGTGACCATTCCTCTGCAACTGAGACAGTTCAGGCACAGCCATTGATTTGATTGGAGTTGGGCTTCTAGATTCTCTGCGCACTCAAGCAATACAGAAGCATGAAAGTGCCACCAAGTGCTCCAGAGATTTTCACCCCTCGGACACAGACTGCAAACTAATGAGTGTTTTAGTGGACTGCAGAACAGTTGGACGACTGGACATGTTGTACAATCTCCTTGCTAAAGCTGGCCATGGAGCAGTCACTGGTGGAGGCGCTCACAGCCCCTTGCAATGTCATCATCCCGGTTTGGACCAGTCTCCCCCATGGTTCAAGCTAACAGTGCAGCCTTGCAGTGCGGGTTAGGAGAATGCCTGCACCTGAGCTGAGAGCACAGCATGCAGTCCAGTGGGCAAAGCTGCCACCAATCGGTCAGATGGAGTGGGGTGGAGGTGGGTGGGGTTTAGGGCAGCCATAGAGCGCACTAAACTCTGGCCATCCAAGTGGTGGCCACCACTCTCTGGGAAGTGTTAAGTGGCCTTCAGACTTAACTAGGACAGGTTCTTAGTACACCCATGCTGACCATGTGTCTCTCTCCTTCATCCTGTAGGAGGAGTACATCGGGAGCTTGGAGCTTGGCGAACTAGCAGTAAGTTTCGTGGTGCACAGATAGCAAAGACAACAGAGGAGAGAGTGACTGGGGCGCCTGGCTGTGCAGAGGAAGGAGCAGTACCCTCAGAATGAAGGGACGGCTGGGGATCCCACACATGGGGCAGAATTTTCTGCCTGTCGGGTGGGCGGGCCCGACCCAATCTCCTGCGGGTGGGGAGCCGATACCCGCCGGAGAAGCAGGCCCTGCTGCCATTTTATGTGGGTGTGTCAATTAAGGCCCGCCCAGTGTGACGCCCAATGGGAAGCGCTATGCTCTTCCTGTACGGACGGGGGGAATTCCCCAAAAGCGAGAGTGCGCTCTTCCACACTTGCGCACGAAAGAGCGCACATCTCCCTGAGGCTAAGTGCAGCCTCAGGGAGATCGCTTACACTTTTAAAAAGATTAAAAATGGAAAAAAAAAATCCCTAACATCTCCGCCTCATGTGGCAATGTCACACGAGGTGGGACATGTTCATAAATTACAGTAAAACTTCATTAAACTTTTTAAATCCCGACATGAAACCTCATCCCACTGGGGCTCCTGGCCTGCCCACCATTCTTAAGGTTAGACGGGCAGGTCCTTTAATTGTATAATTGATCCTGTTAATGTCCTCAATTGGCCATTGATAGGTCGGCGGGCCCGCAGCTGATTTTGCTGTGCTCCCGCCTTCCTGAAAATTTAAATGGACCGGGATGACGCCTGATGTCTTCCCGTGTCATTTTACGCCTTCGCCAGCGGGCCCTGTCCCCTGCCCGCCAACAGCAAAATCCTACCCATGCTGCCAAAGAGCCTCAGCGAGCCGTCCGATGGCCGAGAACTGTGTTGCTGAAGACTGCACATGTCCAAGGAGTGAGGCGGACATCCCTTACTGATGTTCCCGAGCTTGCCTTTGCCGCTGACTCACACTGCTGGATCCTCACTTGGTAGAACACCACCGACCTCACCGTCAGCACAGGAACAGTCCAGATCCTCGCCGGCCAGCTGGATGGCTCTATTTTCAAAGTCCGTGAGGACCTTGATTTCAGGAATTCCTCCATCGGTCTGTGAGCTCTCCCTGCTGTTGTGAGCCAGCTTGTCCTGCATGAATAGAGATGGAGAAAGTATAAGCAGAAGACCTGCTAGGTCGGATGATAAGTATGCCTGGCATGTATAGGTGGTGAGTGGTCCCATGAATGGTGTGAGGCCAATGAAGGTATGTGTGAGAGAGTGAATGGTGATGTCCCTTGAACTGGCAGTGAGTGAGGGCCCTGTGGGTTTGTGAGTGTGTGAGTTGAGAGTGATGAGAAGAGTGACTTACCCTGGAGGAACAGAAGAGATCATTCATCCTCTTGCGGCACTGGGTGGCTGTCTTCTTTTGAAGGGCGTTGGCGCTGACCACCGCTGTCACCGCCTCCCAAGCCTGGTTGGTCACACCGCTGCCCATCCTGTGGCCGGAGTCTTGCGGACATCACAGTGAGTCTCCACTGTGTCCAAAAGGTGCTCGAGGGACACGTCATTGAACCTGGGGGCTGCAGTCTTTTTGCCTTTCAGGGCCATGTCTTCTGTGCAGTAGTCATGGGCTGGAAGCATTGAGAGGTGTGCGCGTGGCTGCACTTTAAATATGGCGCCTGGCTTGATGAAGCGGCGAGGTGGTGGTGTGGCGGGCTGCGGGTGCAGGGAGGGGGGTGGTGAGGAGGGGATAGAATTTCTTGTGACGGGAGTGTGAGTCAAAATAAGAAAATGGGACTGACTAAAAGCTTTGAGGGTTTATGAAATAACAGCTGCAGTGTGCAGAATTCGAGATAGCTGAAAGGAGTAGCAAGCTTGATCTGTGCTTTTGGTTTAGATGTTAGATTGTTTGGAAAGCTAAAGACATTAACCGAGTAGAACAGGAACAGCCCTGTTTTATTTGGAAACCATATCCAGTAGAATATGTGCATTATCAGTTTTGACAAGAGACTTCCTGGTAACTTCAGCCAGCTTCAGGCATTATATCTGAACACTGGATGGTAATTGAAAGGGAAGGGACTGCTTACGTGGAAAAATTCACATATTGCTGTAGCAAAAAGGCCAAAAACAGAATTTCTGATTGTGCATTGTGTTGCTATTGGGGTTCGGCGATGTGTTGTGGTAATGGTTGATCTAATCCCATCTAGTTGCAGCGTGGTGAACACAGCCTCAGTGACATGGAGATCTTCCAGTACTTTCTGCATGTGCACAGCATGAGGAGAATTTGACAATATAGTGTTCCTGACAGAGGGACCACACACAAAAAGTGAATTCCCTGACCCTGCCCTGTTCAAATGTCTCAGTCTCCTCCCTTTCTATCCATTGCCCTCCACTCTCTCTTCAGTCCCCTATACCAACTCTGACACTTGGCTTCTCTGCTACTTACCCTTCCTGGCTCTCTCCAAGCTCACTTTGTCTGTGAGATCCACCTTTTGCACTCTTGCACTCCTTCCTGCTGAAGTCTTGCTTACCCAGGCCCATTTCCTTACCACCTTGCTAGCCAACATAGTAAATGGGTTCCCTCTCATTACATATCGCCCCCTCCTTTTCAAATCCATGCCCCCTCTCCTCGGTAAATCTTTGTGTTGTCATGTCCAGTATATTATGGACTTTCAGTCAATACTTGTATTAAAAAAAACACAAAAGGCTACAAAAAGGTGGCCATCCGAGGATCATCATACTTTTCTTGTGTATTGAAACACTCCTCTGTCTCAAGACAGAACAAAAGGAACTTTCCAGACTGATGTTGGCTCAATGCCTTTTCCTGAAACCAATTCAAAAAGGTAATTTCAAGTGTAATGGTTTATTCATATACAAAGACACTAGCTGTCTCAGATTCTCTAGATGTGATGGCGCCACACAGGATGCATAATTGACCCAATCACCTGCATTATTTGGAAAGGGACTTTGGACTTGTAACAGGTCACAAGGTGAGTCAGCCATGTTTGTTGCCTGCTTTTAAAACTGCTGTTCTGCAGACAGAGATTCCACTGAAAGCTATCAACCAACTGCAAGACATCCAAGCAGCCAAGGTAATAAACAGCATTACCTTGAAAGTGGGAGGTTCCTAACAAAGAGAAGGACTTTCCCCAACCTGTTCTAACTTTGAGTTCACCTGAGAATCAACCTCCTGGAAATTCAGCCGCAAGAAACCGCGTTGCTTAGTGAGAATTCAATGCCTTAAAGGACCTTCACTTCACCCAAAGCATCAACTCATCCAGGGAACTACAGGCCTGAACAAAAGGAGACTGAGACAATCATAAATTGTAATTGTATTTTTTTCCCCCTCATCTGTATCTAATCGTTGCATGAGTGATTGTGTGAGTGAGATGATTGAGTTAGTCATCACATTTTTTTAAACCTCTAGGGCAAGTATGTGATAATATATAGCACTCCTTATTTTTAAATTCACAAAAAAGCTGGCGGCTGGAATTATTTAAATTAGGACAATCACTCTGGGAATAAGAAAACACACACCTCTCACATACAAAACACACAGATCACAGGCAGTAAGAAAACATATAGGGTACATTTTGGGTCATCGGGCAGGCATGGTGGGCAGCCCAGGAACAGCCGGGAAGCAGTCCGCCGCCCTTGATTGGCCCCAGACCGCAATTCCATGCTGGCTGGCCAATTAACGGGCAGCCAGCATGAAAGGAGCTCTGAGGAGCTCAGTGCTGCCAGGGTGGGGGCGGGAGGAGTGCGAGCGCAAAAGTCAGTGCATGCTTGGGGGAGCACTCAATGAAAGCTCCCTGAGGAGCTGCCTCAGGGAGCTGAAGAATTGTAAAAACAAAAATAAAGATTTTGAAAATGTGAAAAACATATCCCCACATAGGACTCACTCACATGAATGTGATAAACGTTATAAAAATTATGTCAAATTTTTTATTTTCTAATTAATGTTGGAAGCCTCATCCTGCCCGCAGATGAGGTTTCCTAAAAATTCCGAAGGCTACCTGACCGAATTGCCTGCCCACCAATTGTAAGATTGGACGGATAGCGAAAAGTAGGTTTAAATTAATTGATTAACGGCCTTAATAGGCCTCTTAATTGTTGGCGGGCACGCTGCCGACTCTCGCAAGCCCACCGGCCAAAATATTGTGCGGGTGCGCGATGACGTCGGGACGCTCACCTGATGTCATCGTGCGCTATTTTGCACCCGATCGGGTCAGGCACGCACTCGCCCGCGGGACATAAAATCCTTCCCATAAATTCTCTTTGTGGCACAATAACCCCTCTGTCCTTGTTACATATCTCCATCTCCAATCGTCCCTCCTTATCTAAGGTCCTTGACTATATCGTTACCTCCTAGTGATGTGAGCACCCATCCCACAATTCCCTGTTTGCATCCCTCTAATCCCCACACAGCAGCAAAATAGTATACGCTGTGATCGTGACCATGTCGCACTATGGCCGTTCATCCTTCTTTACCTCTCCGCAGTTTCCCATATGGTTGGCCACACCATCCTATTCCAACACTGTTGCCTCGTTATGCATCATAATGGAAGTGCCCTCGTATGATTCCAGCCATAGTTAAATGATTGTGGCCAGAGCATTTCCAGCAATTGCCATTGCCTCTGGAGTTCTCCAATGGACCTGTCCTCAGCTCTCTTCTGATTTTCTTTTACAGGTGCCCTCTCGCTGGTGACATCATCCATAGACATGGGGTCAGCTTCCATAAGTGCACGAATGACAATCAGTTCAACCTCTCCATCACCTCTCCTGAGCCCTTCACTATGACAACTGCTCTCAGATGAGACCTCACTACCTTTAGCTAAAAACCAGGAATACTAAAGCTTTGGGGTTGATTTTGCCTGGAGTGGTTTTTAGGCCCTGACATGGTACTTGCAGGAACCTAGAGGTCTGAAGATTGATAGAAATTGTCCCTCGGCCCAATTCTACAAACTCAGGGTGAGCAAAAAAAAAAATTAAACTTAGCTTATTTCCTACATTACGTCAGTGATTAGGTTTCATTCCCCATAGCATACTGTAGTGCGTCCTAAGGTCAGGAAAGATGCAGGATAAATGCAAGATTTTCTTTCCTTCCTATTTGGCCACACCAGGCTCACTGCACAATGTTCCTGACACCACTAATTGATAACTCATTTGGTAAAGGGATCCTTCAACAGGCCTCCCAATAACTCATTTAAAAAAGGGACCTAACACCTGGTTGAAATATCCGCCCGGAATATCAAAGAAAATGGGCCAGTGAGTTCAGCAGTTGGACCATTGCCAACGTAGTCTGGTCACAGGCTGTTGCGTGATTGTTTGCCAATCATTTTGCACACGTGAAACAGATGCAATTCAAATAATGTTCGAATCTGGAGGGTGGAATCGTCCATTTTACCCGCCGGCCGCAATGGCGGGTTTTCACGCCGTATCGTCCCAAACCTGCCGCATTAATTCTGCATTCCTGGGAAACATTTCATTTCCATGGTGGGTGGGCTCTCATTCACCCACCACACCGTCACCTCGCCGCTTCATCACACCGGGCACCACATTTAAAGTCCAGCCATGCGCACACATCTCAGTGCTTCCAGCCCACGACTACTGCAGGGAAGGTGTCCACAAAAGGCAAAAAGACTGTAGCCCCCAGGTTTAGTGACATGTCACTGGAATGCCTTTTGGACTCCATGGAGGCCCGCCTTGATGCCCTCTACCCCCGCTTTGGCTGCAGGATGGGCAGCGGCGTGACCAACCTGGCTTGGGAGGCAGTGGCAGTGGTGAGCAGTGCCAATGCTGCACAGAAGAGGTTGACCATCCAATACAGATAGAGGATGAATGATCTCATCCATGCAGCCAGGGTAAGGCAACCATCTCATCACTCTAAACTCACACACTCCAGCCCATCACACATTCACTGGCATCTCACTCACTGCCAGCTCAAGGGACATCACTGCCCATTCTCACACACATACCCTCACAGGTCCATCTAGCCTCATCTCCTCTGGAGACTGCCTCCTCAGCCCTCACCATCTTGAGGCCACTTGCATAGGTCTACATGTGCTCCCACACACACCCTGGGATATCCTCCTTCCCCAGTACAGCCCTCATCCTGAAGCCTCTTCCCTTGCCTGAGGCCACTGTTCCCCCTTCCCCAAGCAAACCCTAGCCCCGCAGCCATTGAAAAGCCACCCACATATGGCTTGTCTAGTAGGTAGGGACCTGCCATGAGCCCCCCTAAAAGTGATGCGGTGCTGTCTGTGAAGCCTGGCGCTGATGACTGCAAATGCTGACTGAAGCAAGATAGGTAAACAAACCTCGAAGTCCCGAGCGAAGTGCAGCTCGTTGGGTGCACGTCGTTTATGTGCTGTTGTGAAACACGTCAGCAGGGAAACACGCCGACATGGGCGGACGATCCAGCGGGGGTGGGGGGTGGGGGAGGTAATTCCAGCGGGCAGGCCTAATAATGATATATTGATGCATTACAATGAGGTTCCCGAAGTCCAATGGCTGAGCGGACAATCACAAACAGGTTTCTCGCCATCGTGAAACCGATTGTGCCATATTGTCCGCTCACGCCACCGGGCACACCCAACACCAGCGGACACGGAAAATCTCGGCCAGGGTCTCTGGATCCTATCACAGGCCCTGCTGTATTGACAGTGATTCTCCTAATCGCCTCGGTGTGACAGTAGGCAGTGTGACAAGGTGTGGTGAGGCAAGGGCTACTATTTGAATGCCCTCCCCCAAGGTCGGTTTGCTGTTGGGGGGCATTTAATTGGGCAGGAGGGTAGCAGGTAGGGACCATAGCACCTTCACACCTCAGCCCCAGTTAGGTCCGGGGTGGGAAGGCTCCCGGATGACCTTCTTACTGCGCCACCAATTAAATGCCCACTTAAGGGCCTCATCCTGCCACTGCTGGTATTGGCCCCATGGCAGGTGAGGTGCTTGCCATGCAGGAAGCAAATCCTGTTGGGGTTGCTCATGGGCTTCCGGGAGATCTCTCGTTCAAAGACACTCTGTACTTGATTGAGAGATCTGACATCGAGAAGGAGGGGGCCTGCTGAGAGCCATCCCTGTCCTTGCTGCTGCCCCCGCCTTGATTCTCCACAATAGCTACCCTGTGACACCCCCCCGCCCCCCACCCCACTATCACTGACCTGTGGCCTGGGTGCCTCAGTGATCCTGGGCCTTGGGTGGGTGCATTACAGGCAGCAACCAGCACCTCCCTGCTGGCATTGCTGAACAGTGCACAGCTGCGGGCCTCTGGCCCAGGTGATCTTGGAGAAGGTGTTGTGCTGCCCAGTTAAGTGCCTGGTTGGCGCTTAATTCAATAGGCCTTCCTGAAAGTTGGTGACGCTCCCCAGCTGCCGGGCAAGATCCCCACCACCTACATTAAATCCCACCTAAGAAATGTGACAAGGAGTGTGACAGGGGATGGCGTGACAAGGTGTCAAAAGGTGGAGTTAAGCTTGCCCTCTAAAGCACTTCAACAACAATAACAATTTGAATTTATATAGTGTGATGGTGGAGATGGTGGCGTGGTGGTAATGTCACTGGACTAGTCATCTAGAGGCTCAGGTTAACATTTTGGGAACATGGGCTCAAATCCCACCATGGCAGCTGGTGGAATTTAAATTCAATTAACAAAAACCTGGAATTGAAAGCTAGTCTCTGTAACGGTGACTGTGAATCCATTGTCGATTGTTGTAACAACCCATCTGGTTCACTAATGCTCTTTAGGGAAGGAAATCTGCTGTCCCTACCCTGGTCTGGCCTACATGAAGAGATTCTGGAAAAGAAGAGAAAAACTCAAAGACCTCGGTGGAGAATGGGGAAGAAATAAAAATTATTAAACAAATGCGAGAGTGAATTGAAAGGAGCTTGAAGAGTTGTTCATATCATAAATAATTGATAAGGCAACAGTTGAAAAAAATATTTTATGGAGTTCAGAATGCTGCCAGGCACTGTAAGTCTCAAGAAAGCTATCACCATGCTCTTTGATATAGATGAAAGGATGGAAATGGATTCTGATTTAATTCCCTGAGATGAAGCATCAATTGTGGGTTTTCATCATCAGAGATCTGAATTCCTCACAGGACATTGGAAATACTGAGCTGTGGGAACATCAACATGGTTGAGGCATTTACTCATTTTGCTATGCTGAAGTGCAGTGTGTTTGCTGGGGAGAATCAGTGAGACAGTGTTTTATAATTTCCACCAGGAGGTTGGTGGGGTGGGTAGTTGGGGGGCGGGTGGGGCAGGCTGCTCACAGACACGTTGGGAGCATCGACTGCTCCAGTTTCCCCATTGGTTCAGTTGGGAGGGTGTAAACTGTGCCATGGGAAACAGGAAAGTGGCAGGCTTGTGTGCTGAATTAACTGATCTGTGGCAGGTTGGCAGGCAGGACTTTGCGATTGTTATAAGTGCGACCGGCTAGTGAGGGGAAACACACTGATCTCCGATTACAGTTCAGCAACTGTTGCTGGAAGGTGTGTTTCCATCATAGAATTAGAGGATTTTATTGTAGGGGAGGAGTACATTTGGCCCACTGTACCTGTCTGGTTCTCTGAAAGAGCTGTTCACTCAGTCCCTCTCCACCACTCTATCCCCATAGCCCTCCAACATTTTTCCCTTCAAGCAAACAAGCAATTTCCTTTTGAAAGTTACTATTAGATCTGCTCCACTATCCTTTCAAGAGTGTATTCCAGGTGATAACAGCTTACTGCATAAAAAAAAATTATCTTCAACTCCCCTTTAGGTTTTTATCATTACATTACAATTCTTACAACGCAACAATAAGTACACTTCAGAAATCTCCTTTGCCTCCATTCACTTTCTCCAAATAAATTGTGTTGCTATGGGAACCCATACAAGTCCTAGCAATGCCTGTCCTTTCATGGGATATACGGAACATTTTTTAATCTAGTCCTACTTAGATTCCTTCTCTCACCTCTCCCTTCAGTACATTGATGGCGGTGTCAGTGCTGTTTCCTGCTGCTAGCCTGACACTGAAAGTTTCATCAACTTTGTCTCCTCATAGTCTGACTTCACTATCTCCATTTCTGGGGGTAAGCTGTCAACTAATATCTACTAGAAGTGCACTGTCTCCCACAGCTCCTTGATTACACTTCCTCCCACTACACTTCCTGTGAGGACTCTTCCAATTTCCCAGTTTCTCTGCCTTCGTAACATCTGTTTTGACAATGCAACTTCCATACTTGTGCTTCCAATATACCTTTCTTTTCCCTCAATTGAGAATTGCACATCCCCACACCCCCACTGTGGTTGACAGAGTTCCTCACCCTGCCCATCCCATTTCACGCACTTCTACTTTCATCATTAACCCCCATCCTCCCCTTCCACCCCACCAGCACCGGCATTCAACGTGTCCTCCGCCTCCAGTTCAGGTACCTCCTGTATGATGCCACCACCAAACACATCTTCCCTTCTCTCTCCTTTTCAGCTTTCTGAAAGTACTGTTTCCTCAGCACCACACTGCTCCACTTTTCAATCACCCTCGCACCCACTCCACATGGCATCTTTCCATGCAAGCGCAGGAGATGTCACACCTGCCCTTTTACTCCCTCCCTTCCTGCCATGCAGGGCCCCAGAAACTCCTTCCTGGTGAAAAAGTGATTCACTTGCATTTCTTTTAATTTAACATACTGCGTTCAATGATCATGACGTGGTCTCCTTCATACTGGGGGAACTAACCACACAATGGGTTCAGTTCACAAGCATGAGCCTGATTTTGCAGTTGTTTGCCATTTGAATTCTCTGCTCCACTCCCACTCTGACCCCCATGCCCTCAGTCTGTTCCAATAAAGCTCAAAGTAAGCACAGAGAATAACACCTTATCTTTGCATCAAGCATTTTACAAGCTTCTGGACTCAGCATTGAGTTCAGCAATTTCAGATCATAACCTCAGCCATCGTTGCTCAGGCAGCAGTAATGATTCTGCTGTTTGCATTCACACCTCCTCCGTACCCATATGTTGCTTCTTTACTTGTCCCATTACCACTCCCTTTTGCCTTGCACCATCATCCCTTTTGTCAGGTAAGTCACTCCTGCTTTCCACCCTATCACAGGCCTTCCCTTCTGTTCTTTCCCCCTTCCCCCTTCTCCTGTCTCCGTACTTGTTTCCAACCTGTTACATCCACAAAGTTTTCCCGTTCTGATAAAAAGTCAGACCACAACTGAGTTAAATGTCTGTGGTGGTGGCCCTGTCCCCCAGCCAGAAAGCCGGTGTCAACCCCGCCATTTCCAGGAGCCCTGATGGGTTTAAATGTCAATTAGCCAGTTCACTGCTTGCTGTCAGGGCTCCTGTGCCTTTAAAGGTGGAAAGACCGCCTCTAAGAGCCGCCAACTATGGAGTCGACAGCTCTTCAATCCCAACAGTGCTAAGAGGAGCGGTGGTCGCTGCTGGTACTGCAGGAGGCTCCGGAACAGCAGCATAGATGGGGGTTGCAGATGAGAGGTGAGTGATGAGGGCTTACAAGGGCCAAGCAGGCAGCACAAAGCCAGGGGAGGGGGATGGAGATGGGTAAATCTTTCAGCACGGTTTGCCTTTGCTGCCAGCATGGCACTCCGTGGGGCACAGGGTACCCGATTAGGACGGCCTCGCATCAAACCTGCAGGGAAGTTGCCAGGGTATCGTAGGCATGGTGGGATGAGGCCCTTAAGTGGCTCTTAAATAGTCAGTGAGATCAGTGACTGGATAAGAAGTCAGTGAGTGTGTTGGTGGTCAGTAAATGGGTCAGAGGTCAGTGAGTGGGTCATGTTTCAGTGAGTGGTTAGGGGGGCAGTGACTGGTTCCAGGGTCAGTGAGTGGGTCATAGTTCAGTGAGTGGTTAGGGGGCTGGTGACTGGTTCAAAGGTCAGTGAATGGGTCAGTGGATGTCTCAGGGCCCCGTGTGCTGTTGCATAACTACACAACGCTAGCAGCCGTTGAGACTGAGTGTGTGGCAGCAGCAAGCTTTCAGCATTATTTCCTGTCAAGCACATTCTCTGCCATGTGAAGAAGAGACAAGAGCAGCAACATTCACATAAAAAGAGAAGGAAAGGGAGATGGCAAGCAGACAGATCATGTTTCACTTCTTCACCATTACATCTGTCCCATATCATGAGATATCAGGCATTTGGAATCTAACCTGGCAGAGAGCAGTCTGGTGCCAGAGGGAACTTTGCCCTGTGCCACAGAGCATGGGGATTTGGTGATTGCACTCAAGGCCTAGGGAGACTAATAAATTTGGAGTGCTGTGGGTTGACTGCCTGATTCACTATCCCGCTCTTCCATCAAATGAGGGTTTCATGTTTGCAGCAGAGCTTTCCAGAGTTTATCCTAATGTTTTTGATTTTCAGCATCCGCAGTTTTTTGCTTTTATCTAAGGAGATATTAGGTTAGGTAACCAAAACTTTGGTCAAAGAGGTAGGTTTTAATAATTGTCTTAAAAGGAGCAAAGTGAGGTAGAGAGGCGGGTGTGTGTAGGGAGGGAATTCCAGAGTTTGGGACCCAGGCAGCTGAAGGCACAGCCACCAATGGTGGGGCAATTAAAATTGAGATGGTCAAGAGGCCTGAAATGGAGGCTGCAAATATCTCAGATGGTTGTGGGCTGGGGGAGATTACAGAGATGGGGAGGGGCAAGATCATGGAGGGACTTGGAAATGAGGCTAATAATTTTAAAATCAAGATGTTGCTGGACTGGGAGCCAATGTAGAACAGCGAGCACAGTGATAGGGGTACGGGACTTGCTGCAAGTTAAAGCATGGGCATCAGAGGTTTGGATGACCTCAAATCTATAGAGGGTAGAATGTGGGATACCATCCAGGAGTGCAGTGGAATAGTCAAGTCTAAAGGTAAGGAAAGCAGGAATGAGGGATTCAGCAGTAGATGAGCTGAGGTGGCAAAGTTGAGCGATGTTGCGGAGGTGGAAATAGGCAGTGTTGGTGATGGCGTGGATATGTGGGTGGGAGCTCATCTCTGGGTCAAATGTGACACCAAGGAGCCTTTAAGTCTTTCAAAGATGGCCATCATGGTGAGCCGCAGGACATATTCCCCATGAGTTTTTTATTCATTCACAGGATGTGGGCTTTGCTGGCTGGGCCAGCATTTATTGCCCATCCCTAGTTGCCCTTGTTCAGGGGAATTTAAGAATCAACCACATTACTGTGGACTTGGAGTCACATGTAGGCCAGACCAGGTAAGTGCAGCAGATTTTCTTCCCTAAAGGACATTAGCAAACCAGATGGGTTTTTACAACAATTGACAATGGTTCCATGGTCATCATTAGACTTTTAATTCCAGGTTTTTATTGGGATTCAAACGCAGGTCCCCAGAGCATTACCATGGGTCTCTGGTATACTAGTTCAGTGACAATACCACTATGCCATCACCAGCCCCAAGTGAAATGGCCTTGCTGATGAAAATGCTGACGTTAAGTAGGGATGAAGATTTCTTTTAGGTCATGGTTTCAGCTGAAATTTTGGTTTCCTCAAGGATTAAATTAAATGATAATGGAGAGTTTCCTTGGATTGCCAGGAAACAAGGCATGTTTCCCCATAAGAGAACCATGGGCCAGTTACATATCTCCAATCCTGGTCCTCACAGAGCCAACATCATGTTCGGAAATCATAGCCTGCGGCAGCCACAAGGCAGGAAAGCAAAGGAGTGCATGAATTTCTGCCTCCGTTAAAGAACGCAAAATCTTCTTCCGGCTTAAAGTTCATTTTGATGTTTTGCAAGACTAAAGGGGACTCAGGGTCCCTTCAATAAACTGTCAGGAGTGACCTTATTTTTATGATAACAATGAATCTCTCCTTGTTGCTGTTTCAGGAATTAAGAGGCTTGAGGATCGGCAGGAATTGGTCCATGTGGAGGCAGTGAGATTTATAGTTCCCACACTGTGGATTAAGGCCCTTGCTGCAGCAATAACAGTTTGAACTGAGCATTGAGTTCAAATGGCCCTGCTGAGTTTGTGTTTCTCCCATGGGAGTCCCGTCCCGCCTCCCCATTCCCCACCCTCCTGCCCCCGGAGAAAATTGTTTCTGCCGGATATGGGGGTGGGACTTCCAGGTGCGCGGTCCGTCCGTCATTTTGGATATGCCATGGAGTCTCAACAACTCTGCAAAAATCCAGGACTTTGTGTCTCTTCTCCTTTCCACCTTGGGTATTAAAGCATCCAGTGCTTCTTCAGAAAACCTGGGAGTCCTCTTTCTTACGTATTGCTCCATTTTCTGTGCTTTTTCTTCTCTACAAGTCTCCCGCAGACATTTCTGTGCAACAAGTTCAATTCCCCTTTAAGAGAGACAGGCTGCCTTTAAGATGGGCAAGCTGGCTGAAACATGTGCTAGCCACGCATGCTGGTTGATCACCTGGTGAGCATGCAGCCAGCCAGCCAGCAGTCTGGTATGTGTGCTTCCTGCTTCAATAGGGCTGGGCATGGGGTAATTGTGCATCAATCTATCTATCACCCAGGATGGATTTTTCTGATTTGCTGTGTGCTAATGATGGGATGAAAATGGGCCTTGACCAATTTTCCACCCTAGTGTTTTCAGTGGGAACAAAGGCCATTTGCAAAAACTAAAGACTGCTCTTTGGAATAAATACTCCAACCTGGCAGTTCAATGTGGCCCGGAACATCTCCAGGTGGGGTGGAAAATTCACTCGAGGGGAGAAGAATGGGAGGGAGTGAGAGGAGGGTGGAGACAGCCTCCAATTAAAGGTAATGGAAGTAGGTGGGAAAAGAAAAATCTATATAAATTATTGGAAAAAAATGGGGGGGTGGAATCGGAAAGGGGGTGGGGATGGAGGAGAGAGTTCATGATCTAAAATTGTTGAACTCAATATTCAGTCCGGAAGGCTGTAAAGTGCCTAGTCGGAAGATGAGGTGCTGTTCCTCCAGTTTGCGTTGAGCTTCACTGGAACAATGCAGCAAGCCAAGGACGGACATGTGGGCATGAGAGCAGAGTGGAGTGTTGAAATGGCAAGTGACAGGGAGGTCTGGGTAATGCTTGCGGACAGACCGAAGATGTTCCCCCCCCCTTTTTTTTCCAATAATTTATATAGATTTTTCTTTTCCCACCTACTTCCATTATTTTTAAGTGTATTTCCATCCTTTGTTTTATCTCTACCCTTTAGCCTTTTTTGATTCCTTCACCCCACCCCACCCCCACTAGGGCTATCTGTACCTTGCTTGTCCTGCTTTCGACCCTTAATTAGCACATTCCTTTAGATAATATCACCACCTTCAACACCTTTTTGTTCTTTTGTCTGTGACATCTTTTGGTTATCTCCACCTATCACTGGCCCTCTATCCAGCTCTACTTGTCCCACCCCTCCTTAAACCAGCTTATATTTCACCTCTCTTCTATTTTTACTTAGTTCTGTTGAAGGGACATTCGGACTCAAAATGTTAACTGTGCTCCTCTCCGCAGATGCTGCCAGACCTGCTGAGTTTTTCCAGGTATTTTTGTTTTTGTTTTGGATTTCCAGAATCTGCAATTTTTTGCTTTTATCCAATTAAAGGTATTGGTTGACACCCAGGATGTGAAGAGTGGGAGGAAAATGGGAGCAGAGAGTTTTAGTTAAAATGATTTAGAGAATCTCTTAAATGAGGTAAGGAAGGAGGGTATGCACTGCTTGGAACTGGAATAGAACAAAAACTGCAATCTGCTGCAGGAGATGTTTGGTAATAAGTGATACTGACAATGAGTGGAAAATCCCTAATGCCAAGGGCATCCCCACAATGTTTCTCAAGGTTCAATGATCCGACAGTGACAGCGAAGGCAGCTGCTATGGCAACCAATTAGTGCCAGTGAGGCACAGAGACAAGTGCTCACTGCGTGGTGTAAGTGCTCCAGGATTAGCCTGTGGAGTGCCGCAGCCAGCAAGGAAGTAACGACGCCAGTTACTCTATCACCCTGGATCGTGTGTAATCATCCATGTATGGCTCATGAAGTGTTTCCCTTCATGTGAAAGTCCTTACACAGCTAATACTGGAGAATTTCGGGAGTCTTTCTATGTGTCAATTCCGTGGATATCACTGTGTTGGACCTTTAATATTGCAGCAAAGGAATTACTGACACTCAAAGAATAAGAAAGACTTGCTTTGTCTAGCTCATTTAGCATCCGCAGGAAGCACCACAGCATTTTACAGCGAATTAACTACTTTTGAAATGCAACCAGTGTTGAAATATGGCAGCCAATTTGTGCACAGCAAGCTCCCACATACTGCAACCTGGTCATAGCTAGGTAGCCAGCCCATTTTTTTTGGATTTGTTGGTTGAAGGATAAACACCGGATATGACACTGGGGAAAAAAAAAATCTCCCATGCTCCTCTTCGAGATGGTGCCTCAGGATATCTCAAGCTCAATGAACAAACTGAAGGACTCAGTTTAAGTTTTCATCCAAAAGGCAGCACAGCTGACAGTGCAGCAATCCCTCAGCACTGAACTCGAGTTTGAGCTTAGATTTTGTGCTCAGGTCTCTGTTGTGGGACTAGAACCTTCTGACTCAAAGATAAAAGCACCACCAACTGAACTACCTCCAACGTCTAAACTCTGAAGGTCTCTGCTATGATTTTTAAAAATCTCTGCAGAAGAAAGGATGTGACAGTTACGGACAGGTACACAGGAATGGAGATTCTTGGACCAATCTGCCCCCAGTCTGTCATTCATCCCAACACTAGCATGCAGCATCACAGAAAAAGCCACTGTGGGAGTGATAGATGGATTCCCACAACTGGAAACATTTTCTCTATGTCTACCCTATGAACCCTTTCATAATCGCAAAGATCAGGTCACCTTCTGTTTTTTAGAGAAAAGAGCCCCAGCCTGTTCAATCTTTCCTGATAGTTGTAACCTCTCAGTTCTGGTATCATTTTTGCAAGGGGATTGCTTTGAAATAGCTAAATCCCACAAGTACTAATTTGGTCAGTTTAGCATGCTTTTGGTTAAGGGAGCAAAGGTCAATCCAGAATCTCCAGCTCTTTAAATAATACGATGGGATTATTCATGTTTGCTTTAACTACTGAAGAAGTAGACAGGGCTTCAGTTAATTATCACATCAAAGCTTGACATCTCCATCAAATGACACACCCTGTATTCCTATGATTCAGCCCACCCTCTGTCACCAATAACAGTGGATCAACCAGCCCTCCCAACATGTGGTAAACCCACCACCTGATTCAGCCCCATGCCCTTGTAATGCCTCTACCTCCTATGCAATTTATCACCTTTCTTTTGTTGCCTAAGATTGTTGAACATATTATCTTCCAGAGGCTTGAGTACAAAATCTAGGCTAACAGTCTGATGCATTGCTGAGAGAGTGCTGCATAATTGGAGATGCCGCCTTTTGAATGGGAAGTCAATCCAAGGCCTAGTCTGCAATCTCAGGTAACATCAAAGGTCTTATAGCAACATTTGCAGAAGAGCAGTGGAGTTACCACTGGTGTCCTGGCCAATATTTATCCCTCAATTAACATCACGGAAACAAATTAGCAGGTCAGTATCTCACTGCCATTTGTGGGATCTTGCTGTGCCCAATTTGGTTTCTGCATTTCCTACATCACAATGGTGGAGTACACTTCAAAAATACATCATCCGTTGCATTTTAAACCTGAAGGCTGAAATGAGCTTTATAAATGCATGTCCTTTTTTTTTCTGTTGTGTGCTCACTTCCTTCTCCATTTCCTCTTCAATTCTCTCCTGCTCATTTCCTGGCCTACGTGCAGCAGCAAGACTGTCAATGACAGTGTCTGTTGTGAGCATAACTAAGGCTTATTATCTCTCCTTCTGCTCCTCAATGTTTTGTGGTGACTGGTATGAGTGATTACACTGCTCACTGCCACTGTCTCCTCTTTGAGGCTCCCCTCTACGGAACTGTCCAGCTGTGGTTCTATTCCAAAAGCATCTGCAACAACAGTTACCTCTTCAGCTGCTCAGCTCCTCAGGGATAGCCCCATGGCCTGCATCATTTCTTCATCTACCTGCCGGGCATTGGTGACACAGGGACAGCACATGTAAGCTGGCAGCGCCCAGCTCTATCTCTCCAACTCAACAAACTATCCCAGACATTAAATTGTCGATGAGTCAGAACTTCCTCCAATTGAACATCAGAAGGACTGAAAACCCAGGCGGTAAATTTTGAAAGTGATTTTCTACCTTGTTCATCCTAACTTTCTGAGGTCAACTGCGGAGACCCCAGAATAATGGCCTAAACACCAGATGGGTTGTTTTCCAGGATTTCTGCACTAATGGAGCACAAGTAGAAGATGTCCCCACATGGAAGAGTACTTCCATCATTTTTAGCCTCTTCACAATCTCTGTACCCTGGTCAGCTTCAGGCCAAACCAAATTGCATCTATTCTCGGAATTCTGTTCAACCAGCAAACGATCTTCAAACTTGATATTCTACCCTTCAGCTTTATCCCCTTCTGTAGCATTGCACCCCTCCTGTGACCTCTGACCCTTCCTTCCTGTGTCTCTCTCCTCCTCCCCATCGCATCTGGAACTCCTACTCCTTTGCTGACACAGGGAGCGGATCGATGTTAATGAGCTGAGACAGGAAACAATGATTTTCCTAAACCTAAACACTTTGAGTGCAGCTGTAACACCAGAGTTGGTTGGGGGTGGGTGGGGGTGTGTGTGAGGAGGATAGGAAAATGAGCCCCTTTTTTATTTCGAATTACAGTTCGTGAGGGGTTATCCCTGAGAGTCAGGACAAAGACCAGGAATAATTTATAGAACACAGTTTTGTGGAGATGGAATGCTTTACTACAGGGAATCATTGAGGCAAAGAATGTTGCTTCTTTTAAAAGAAAGACTATAGGACCAGCACTGACTCAATGGGCTGAATGGCTCCTGTGTGTTGTAAAACTCTGTGATTCAGTTACTCCAGAACTATGACCTCAGAAATTACATTATATGGCATTTGTATATGAATGTTTATTGCATTCAATTTATTTTCTGTTCCAATAGATATGTTAACCTGTTCACAGAATCATAGGCACAGTAAGAGACCATCTGGCTCATTGAACAAGCTATCCAATTAGCCCTGGTCCCCTGTAATTGCCCCCGGCTAAGTTTTGCTTAATAGCTCTGCCACTGTAGGTGGGGCGAGGTAATGCTTTCACCCTGTTGTTTGTTTGTCTGTCTATAAACAATATATCTCAAAAAACTAGTGGACAGATATCAATGAAACTTGGCACACAGGAAAATTGTTAAGTTTTTGGTGAAGATGCGACTCAGATCCTCGAATCTTTTAAAGGATCCGTTAACATTGGGAGATGGGGATTGACTTTTTTTTTGGAATGTTGTGGGTTGTTTTATTTAGAATGGTGTGAATTGTCTCAGCTGCTCTGGTGGAATTTGTCACAGCTGTCAAAATGTGAGCAGAGTTTTCCGAGCAAGTTGTTGGATTTGGATTGGCCTGAAGATTCCTCAAAGAGATGGAAGATCTTAATAAAAAGATTTATTTATTTTTCAGCTTTGTAGTTACAAAGCATCAACCAGGCAGGGAAAAGCCTCAAGGAAGAGCAGTGTAATTGTAAAAAAGGTGAGCACAGTGTGGCGGAGGAATGCGCTCTACCAACTGCCTTCTTCATCTAGTTGCTTTGTTGTGCCAGTGATCATGAAGCATGACAGGATGGTGCATGAAAACACATTTCTCACAGTTTCCAGACATTATTTCATAAACCTAATGAATGTCCTTTCACATAATTGCAAAAGCTCTTACATAGGAATTGCCACAGGCTTAGATGTCCAGTACATAACATATGAGAAACATTGCATCTAAAATTGGCTTATTGTGATGCTCAGACATGGAATTATTAGGATTTGTGCAGCACTGTTTAGCTGTCTTGGCACATACCTGTGGAAATCCCTCCATAAACCTCCCCACTCCTCCCTCATTTAAGGCACTCCTTATGGATGCTCTTTGATAAAACTATTGACCACCCTTCTAAATAAATCTTATGTGGTTTGGTGTTAAATTTTGTTTGATTATGCTCCTCTGATGTGCCTTGGGGTGGTTTACATCGTTAATGGCATCATATTAATGAATTTTTTTTGTCTTTCATGGGTTGTGGCTGTCACAGTATTTATTGCCTATTCCTAATTACCCTGGTGCTGGTGAGCTGCCTTCTTGAACCACTGCAGCTGTTGTTGTCTGGCGCTCTTTAGTAGGAAGATTCACATACAAACAGCTCACGAATAATATTGACACCACAACAAGGTGTCAAGGATTTGAAACGGATTGGGTCCTGAATATTGAGGGGCATATGTCCTTCAAGAAGGATGGGAAGCTAGGTAAAGGTGGAGGGGTAGCACTGTTAATTAAGGCTGGCATTTGTGCAATAGTCAGAGATGACCTTGGTTCAGGAGATAAGGATGTAGAATAGGTTTGGGTGGAGATGAGGAATAGTAGGGGAAAGAAGTCATTCATGGGAGTGGTCTACAGGCCCCCTAACAGTAACCTCAATGTAGAACAAAGTGTTCAAGAAGAAATATTGGGTGCTTGTGATAAAGGGACGACAATAATCGTGGTTGACTCTAATCTACATACAAACTAGAAAAATAAGATTGTCAGTAGTAGCCTGGATGAGGAATTCATAGAATGATTTTGAGATAGTTTTTTAGAGCAGCATGTTCTGGAACGAATCAGAGAGCAGGGTGATGGACATCTCTGACCGGCTTGAAAGGATTTTGGAGAGGGAGGGGGAAGATCCAGTTGTTGTGGTCCACATCGGGACAAATAACATAGATAAGACTAGGAAAGAGGACCTCTTTGGGGATTATCAGGAACTAGGAACTAAATTAAAGAACAGGTCCTCAAGAGTTATAATCTCTGGATTACTACCCGAGCCACGTGCAAATTGGCATAGGGACGCGAGAATAAGGGAAGTAAACATGTGGCTAAAGGAATGGTGCGGGAAAGAGGGGTTCCATTTCGTGGGGCACTGGCATCAGTATTGGAACAGGAGGGATCTGTACTTTTGGGACGGTCTCCACCTGAACCGATCTGGGACCAATGTTCTAGCGAAAAGGGTAAATAGGGTGGTCAACAGGACTTTAAACTAGAGAGTTGGGGGGGAGGGAAGGGTAAAACTCCAAGAAGTATGACTAATGGGAAACAAAGCAGCAGGTTAGCGTGTGGGGGGTGGATTCAACTTCATGGAAAATTATGAAAAAACTGAAAAGAAAGAAGAGCCCAGGAGAGGCTATTAAAGTCTCCAGAATGCAAAATAGGACAGAGTGTTTGGAAAGGGCTAGGAATCTAACTTCAAGCACATCAGATAAAGGGACGACAATGAGAAAGGGGACGGGAAATACAGGACTGAAGGTGTTGTACCTGAATGCACGCAGTATACGAAATAAGGTAAATGAGCTTGTGGCGCAGATTGAAATTGGCAGGTATGATGTGGTGGGCATTACAGAGACATGGTTACAAGGGGATCAGGACTGGGAGCTAAATATCCAAGGATGTGCATCCTATCGAAAAGATAGGCAGGTTGGCAGAGGGGGTGGGGTTGCTCTGTTAGTAAGAAATGAAATTAAATCGATAACAAGAAATGATGTAGGGTCAGATGATGTAGAATCTGTGTGGGTAGAGTTGAGGAACCGCAAAGGTAAAAAAACCATAATGGGAGTTAAGTACAGGCCTCCGAACAGTAGTCAGGATGTGGGGCACAAGATACACCAGGAGATAGAAAAGGTGTGTAAGAAAGGCAAAGTTACAGTGATCATGGGGGATTTCAATATGCAGGGAGACTGGGAAAATCAGGTTGGTAGTGGATCCCAAGAAAAGGAATTTGTGGAATGTCTACGAGATGGCTTTTTCGAGCAGCTTGTGGTGGAGCCCACTAGGGAACAGGCAATTCGAGATTTAGTGATGTGTAATGAGGCAGATTTAATAAGGGAGCTTAAGGTGAAGGAACCCTTAGGAGGAAGTGACCATAATATGATAGAATTTACCCTGCAATTTGAGAGGAAAAAGCTGGAATCAGATGTTACGGTATTACAGTTGAATAAAGGCAACTACAGAGGCATGAGGGAAGAGCTGGCCAGAATTGACTGGGAGATGAGCCTAACAGGAAAGACAGTGGAACAGCAATGGCAGGAGTTTCTGGGAGTAATTTGGGAGACACAGCAAAAATTCATCCCTAGGAAGAAGAAGCATACTAAAGGGAGGACGAGGCAACCATGGCTGACAAGAGAAGTCAGGGACAGCATAAAAGCTAAAGAGAAAGCATACAATGCGGCGAAGAGCAGTGGGAAACCAGGGAATTGGGAAGCCTACAAAGACCAACAGAGGACAACTAAAAATGAAATAAGGAGGGAGAAGATTAAATATGAGGGTAAACTAGCCAGTAATATAAAAGAAGATTGCAAGAGTTTTTTTAGATATATAAAGCGTAAGAGAGAGGCAAAAGTGGACATTGGGCCGCTGGAAAATGACGCTGGAGAAGTAGTAGTGGGGAACAAAGAAATGGTGGAGGAACTGAATAGGTACTTTGCATCAGTCTTCATAGTGGAAGACACGAGTGACATCCCCAAAGTTCAAGAGAGTCGGGGGGCAGAGGTGAGTATGGTGGCCATTACCAAGGAGAAGGCGCTAGCAAAACTGAAAGGTCTGAAGGTGGATAAATCACCTGGACCAGATGGATTACACCCCAGAGTTCTGAAGGAGATAGCTGAAGAGATAGTGGAGGCGTTAATGGTGATCTTTCAGGAATCATTGGAATCAGGGAGGGTCCCAGAGGACTGGAAAATCGCTAATGTAACCGTCCTGTTTAAGAAGGGAGTGAGGCAAAAGATGGGAAATTACAGGCCGATTAGCCTGACGTTGGTCGTTAATAAGATTTTAGAGTCCATTATTAAGGATGAGATTTCAGAATACTTGGAAGTGCATGGAAAAATCGGGCAAAGTCAGCATGGTTTCATCAAGGGGAGGTCATGCCTGACAAATCTGTTAGAATTCTTTAATGAGTAGGTTAGACAAAGGAGAGCCAATAGATGTTATCTACTTGGACTTCCAGAAGGCCTTTGACAAGGTGCCACACAGGAGGCTGCTCAGTAAGATAAGAGCCCATGGTGTTAGAGGCAAGGTACTAGCATGGATAGAAGATTGGCTGTCTGGCAGGAGGCAGAGAGTTGGGATAAGGGGGTCCTTCTCAGGATGGCGGCCGGTGACTAGTGGAGTTCCGCAGAGGTCAGTGTTGGGACCACAACTTTTCACTTTATACATTAATGATCTAGATGAAGGAACTGAGGGCATTCTGGCTAAGTTTGCAGATGATACAAAGATAGGTGGAGGGACAAGTAGTATTGAGGAGGCAGGGAGGCTGCAGAAGGATTTGGACAGGTTAGGAGAATGGGCAAAGAAGTGGCAGATGGAATACAACGTGGGCAAGTGTGAGGTCATGCACTTTGGTAGGAAGAATAGAGGCATAGACTATTTTCTAAATGAGGAGAGAATTCAGAAATCTGGAGTGCAAAGGGACTTGGGAGTCCTAGTCCAGGATTCTCTTAAGGTTAACTTGCAGGTTGAGTCGGTAGTTAGGAAGGCAAATGCAATGTTGGCATTTATTTCAAGAGGACTAGAATATAAAAGCAGGGATGTGCTGCTGAGGCTTTATAAGGCTCTGGTCAGACCACAGTTAGAATATTGTGAGCAATTTTGGGCCCTGTATCTCAGGAAGGATGTGCTGGCCCTGGAGAGGGTCCAGAGGAGGTTCACGAGAATGATCCCAGGAATGAAAGGCTTAACATATGAGGAACGTTTGAGGACTCTGGGTCTATACTCGATGGAGTTTAGAAGGATGAGGGGGGGATCTGATTGAAACTTACAGAATACTGAAAGGCCTGGATAGAGTGGACGTGAGGAAGATGTTTCTATTAGTAGGAGAGACTAGGACCCGAGGGAACAGAGTAAAGGGAAGACCTTTAATAACAAAGATGAGGAGAAACTTCTTTAGCCAGAGAGTGGTGAATCTATGGAATTCATTGCCACAGAAGGCTGTGGAGGCCAGGTCATTGAGTGTATTTAAGACCGAGATAGATAGGTTCTTGATTGGTAAGGGGATCAAAGGTTACGGGGAGAAGGCAGGAGAATGGGGTTGAGAAACTTATCAGCCATGACTGAATGGCAGAGCAGACTCGATGGGCCGAATGGCCTAATTTCTGCTCCTATGTCTTATGGTCTTATGATCTTACGGTTATATTAGATTTGCTATTGTGTAATGTGACAGGGTTAATTAATGACCTCAGGGTTATGGCAACCCTAGGCAGCAGTGACCACAATATGATTGAATTTTACATCCAGTTTGAAAGGGAGAAGAGTGGGTCTAAGACTAATCTTTTAAACTTAAAAAAGGGCTTAAAGCTGAGCTAGCTGAAGCAAACTGGGATACTAGGCTAGGGGATAGATCAATCGAGAAGCAGTGGCAGACATTTAAGGGGATATTTCAGAATACTCAGAATGTGCATATTCCTACTATAAGGAAAAATTCTAAGGGGAGGACCCATCATCTGTGGTTAACTTTAGAAGTTAAGGAAAGCATCAAATGTAAGGAAAAAGCATATAACTGTGCAAAGTGGTAGGTCAGGTGATTGGTCAGAATATAAAGGATGGCAGAGAATGACTAAAAGGTTAATCAAGAGAAAGAAAGTAGAGTATGAGAGGAAGCTAACTAGAAATGTAAAAACAGATAGCAAGAGTTTCTACAAGTATTTAAACAGGAAAAGAGTAAGTAACAAAAATAGAAAATGCTGGAAAAGCTCAGCAGGTCTAACAGCATCTGTGGAGAGAAAAACAGAGTTAACGTTTTGAGTCCGTATGATTCTTCTTCAGAACTCTGAATGAGAGTCATACGGACTTGAAACGTTAACTCTGTTTTTCTCTCCACAGATGCTGTTAGACCTGATGAGTTTTTCCAGCATCTTCTGTTTTTGTTTCAGATTTCCAGCATCCGCAGTATTTTGCTTTTATCTTAAACGAGTAAGTAAAGTGAGCATTAGTCCTCTCGAGAGTGACAATAGGGAGTTAATAGTAGATGATAAGGAAATGGTGGATGAAATGAACAAATATTTTGCTTCTATCTTCACTATTGAGGATATAAAAAAACATTCCAGTAATAGCTTCAAATCAGGAGGTGGAGAGGAGGGAGGGACTTGGTGAAATTACAATCACGAGGGGAGTGGTACTGAGCAAACTGATGGAGCTGCGGGCTGACAAGTCTCAAGGTCCTGATGAACTTCATCCTAGGGTCTATAAAGATGTGTTTAATGAGGTAGTAGTTGCGTTGGTGTTAATTTTCCAAAATTGCCTAGATCCTGGAAAGGTTCCATCAGACTGGGAAGTAGCAAATATAACCCCTCTATTCAAGGAGGGAGGGAGGCAGAAAACAGAAAACTATAGGCCAGTTAGCTTGGGGATGGTGTTAGAGTCTATCATTAAAGAGGTTATAGCTGGGCGCTTAGAAAATCTCAAAGTAATCAGGAAGAATCAGCATGATTTTATGAAAGGGAAAACATGTTTAACCAATTTATTAGAATTGTTTGAAGGAGTAACATGTGCTGTGGATAAAGGGGAGCCTGTAGACATACTGTACTTGGATTTCCAGAAAGCATTTGATAAGGTGTCACATCAAAGGTTATTGTGGTAAATAAAATCTCATAGTGTAGGGGGTAACATGTTAGCCTAGATAGAGAATTGGCTGACTGGCAGAAAATAGAGAGTATGCATAAGTGGGTCTTTGTCTGATTGGCAGAATGTGACTAGCGGAGTCCTGCAGGGATCTGTGCTGGGGCCTCAACATTTTACAAATTACATGAATGACTTAGATGGGGGGAGTGCAGGCATGGTAGCTAAATTTGCAGATGACACAAAGATAAGTAGGAGCGTATGTTGTGAAGAAGAAATAAGATCTTTCCAGACAGATATAGATAAGTTGAATGAGCGCAGTATAAAGTGAGAAAATGTGAATTTGTTCACTTTGGCAGGAAGAATAAAAAAGCAGGGTATTACTTCAACGGAGAATGACTGCAGAAATCCGAGGTCCAGATTGATCTAGGTGTTCTCTTGCAGTTTTGCTCTCCTTATTTAAGGAAGGATATAAATGCATTGGAGGTAGTTCAGAGGAGGTTTACTAGACTGATACCTGGAATGAGCATGTTGTCTTATGAGGAAAGGTTGGACAGACTGGACTTATTTCCACTGGAGTTTAGAAGAGTGAGGGGTGATTTGATTGAAGTATATAAGATCCTGAATGGTCTAGGCAAGGGGGACACGGAAAGGCTGTTTCCTATTGTGGGTGAGTCCAGAACTAGGGGACACTGTTTTAAAATTAGGGGTGACCCTTTTAGGACAGAGATGAGGAGAAATGTTTTTCTCTCAGAGGGTTGTGCGGCTTTGGAACTCTCTGCCTCAGAAGGCGGTGGGGATGGTTGGGGGAGGTGGTGGGGGGCACTGAATATTTTTAAGCTGAAGGTAGATAGATTCTTGTTAGGCAAAGGAATTAAAGGTTATTGGGAATGTGGAACTCGAAACACAAACAGGTCAGCCATGATCTTATTGAATGGCACAGCAGGCTTAAGGGACCAAATGGCTTACTTCTGCTCCTCTTTCGTATGTTTGTATGTTTAACATGGTAAAACATCCCAAAAAACCTCACAGCAGGAAAATCAGACAAAAATTCACTGAGTCACATAAAGAAATATTAGGTCATATGACCAAAAGCTTGGTCAAAGAGGTGGCTTTTGAGGAGTTCCGTAAAGGAGGACAGACTGGTAGAGATGTTGAGAGGTCTAGGGAGGAAATTGCAGAGTTTGGGACCTGTTTAGCTGAAGACATGGCAACCAGTAGTAGAACAAAGAAAATTGTGGCTGTACAAGAGGCCAGAACTGGGGATTCTGGTTATTCATTCTGCTGTGAGTTGACAAGATGAAACAAAGGTCTACCAACTTCTAACAGGTAAGTCCCTGGGGCTGTTTGGTGGGTGAGGAGACTGCTACAAAGGCCTGCCTCCACGGGCTGGGGGTTGGGGTGGGAGTGAGGGGAAGGCTTGAGGCCTTCAGAGCTAAAGAAGGGTCATAATGGACATGAAATGTTAACTCTGTTACAGGTGCTGCCAAACCTGCTGAGTTTCTCTAGCGCTTTCTGTTTTTATTTCAGATAGGCAGTATTTTGCTTTTTATTTTAGCCTCATCTGCATATCCATTGCAAGGGCACAAGTTCTACAGGGGGACTAATATTTAATCCCTGGCCAATGACGACTGTTCTGAGGCTACAATTTAACAGAATGAGGGTGCAGTTGACTCTGCAGCTAGTCAACTCTTTTGCTGGAAGAATTAACAGCAGCAATGGGTGTCCAAAGTAAAACAGCATGGTACCTCCGCACCCTAACATTCCACTGCTGGCTGAATGCAAAACCAAACTTTAAAAAAAATTTATAGTCTTTTAAAGGAACAGGGAAGGCTAAAATGGGCATTTAATAGTTTTTATTTTAATTATGGTTTTGGTCAAGTGAAACAGGGAAAGACTACCCTCTAGTTGGGATATCAGTGATGAGTGATTAGCACTAAGAGAGACCAGGAGAAATTATTTTTCTTGGAGGATTGTTGGAACCCGGATTGCTTTGCCTCTGGGACTGGTTGACTAGGGAATATTTGATTCATATGGGATAAAGGGAAAAGCTGGACAATTGCATTAGTTTTGAATTCATTCTAGCTAAGTGTCAACACAGACTTGGTGGGCTGAATGGCATCCCTCGATGTTTCCAAAGTGTTGAGCACAGCGAGCAGTTCTTGCAAATGTTACACTTGCTTCCTGTAACACCATCCCATCACACTTCACCGATCACATCTCCATTGTGTATCCTCCGGCTTGCCATGAGCAATGCCACCTGAGCACTGCTAGTGGCCTTGAGATTATGCGTAATGTCAAGGCCTCTGTGTTCAGACACAATGAATTCTGCTTAAAATCTATTAGTAAATGGGTTCGAGAAAGGAAGAAAAATGCATTTATATAGCACCTTTCATGACCACTGGCCGTCTCAAAGCACTTCACAGCCAATGAGGAACTTTTTGAAATGGAGTCACTGTTGTAATGGAGAAAATGTGGCAGCCAATCAGCATGTAGCAATCTCCCACATATAGCGATATGATAATATCCAGATAATGTGTTTTTGTGATATCGATTGAGAGGTAAATATTGGCCCAGATACAGGATAATTCCAATGGCCTTCAAAATAGTGACATGGGGGTCAGAATCTTGCCCTTGTCGGGCGGGCTTGGCGGGGGTGGTTAGGAAGTTGACCGCTGCCCCTGATCAGGGCTAGAAGTCGATTTCACACTGGCGGGCCAATTAAGGCCAATTAAGGCCCGCCCAGTATGAAATGTGAGTGGCAGCGTTCAGTGCTGCCTATGCAGGCAGGGGGAAGAGGGCGAGCGGGGCGAGTGCGAAACTGTGCGCGAGTGAGCACTTCGTAATCTCCCTGGGGCACAGAGCTGCCTCGGGGAGATGAAGAGTTATAAAAAAATTAAAGAAAATAAAAATGTAATGAAACATGCCCCCTCATGTGACTCTGTCACATGAGCAAGGGCATGTTATTAATTAAGTTTTAAAATGTTTATTTTATTTTTATTAGCTTCAGGAAGCCTCAGCCCGTTCTTGGATGAGGTTTCCTGAAATGTGCAAAGGCCACTTAACCTTTTCGCCTGCCTGCCAACTGTAAGGCATGATGGGCAGTGAAAAATTCAACTTAATCGATCATTTAATGGCCTTAACAGGCCTTTTAATTGTCGGCAGGCCCACTGTCCGCTCCAGCGTGCGTCCGCCAAACCAATTATCATGCGACTGCGCGTTGATGTCGGGACTTTCGCCCGGCGTCAACGCGCGTCATTTTACGCTCGAACAGGTTGGGCGCGCGACCGCCCGCCAAGCTAAAAATTTTGCCTGGGATCTTTTACCACCCTGAGAGGGCTGGCAGGGCCTGAGTTTAATATCACGTGTAAAGTAAGCGCTCCCTCAGCACGGCACTGGAGTGTCAGCCTAGATAATTGCGCTTAAGTCCTAGTGGAAGACTTGAATTCAAAACCTTCTGATTTAGAGATAAGATTGCTATTAACTCAGCTATTTCTGGCATGCAACACTGAAAAGGATTCTAATTTACACACCTGCAACAATACTGAAGCCAGTCACCTCCCCTTGTGAGTCAATGACATTACTATCATTGAGGCTTCCCACCTTCAATGTTCTGGAGGATCTCCATTGACCCTAAGCTGAACTAGCCCAGCCACAGTCTATTAAAGCAGGCCAGGGGCTGTGGATTTAGGGTGAGTGGCTCATATCTGACTCCTCAAAACCTCTCTACCACCTACGAGGCACATACCAGGAATGTGATGGAATACTCCCCAGTTGCCTGGATGATTGCAACTACAACAACACTCAAGAAGCTTGATGTCTGTCAGGACAAGGAAGGCCAATAGGTTATCACTTCTTCCACTAGCCTCAACATTATTTCCTCCATCATCACTGGTCAGTGGCAGCAGTGTGTGCCATTTACATAATGGCCAAGGCTTCTACGACAGAGCCTTCCAAATTTGCCATCTCTACCACCTAGAAGGACAAGGGTAGCAGACACATGGGAGCACCATCACCTGGAAGTTTTCCTCCAAGCCACACACCATCCTGACTTGGAAATATATCGCCATTCCTTCACTGCCACTGGGTCAAAATCCTGGAACTCCCTCCCTAACAGCACTGTGGGTGTACCTGCACCACATAGACTGCAGTGGTTCAAGGAGGCGGTTCACCACCACCTTCTCAAGGGCAATTAGGGATGGGAATAAATGCTGGTCCAGCCAGAAATGTGTACATTTTGAGAATGAATAAAAACGTTTTACAAAAACCTTAATCAGTTCTATGTGTGTCTTATAGCACATTGGTATTGTCCCTACCTCTGAGCCAGAAGCTCTCTGTTCAAGTGTCATTCTGGGACTTGGTGGCCTTAGGAGGGGCAATCATAACACGGCCAAACAGGTTGACTATCAGCTGTAAATCCTTCCAAAGCACCTATGGCAGGTAGTAAGAGCAGGGGAGTCTTCTGGTCAGCTAGAACCTGCAGAAGGCAATGGCAAACCACTGCAGCACCTTGCCAAACATAACCATGGACCAACTCATGGAAGTCCATGGTTGGCAATGCCCTCTTAGGGCATGGTGGCTGAAAGATGAAAGAATCAGCTTTATGCCACTATCCCACAAAGTCATTTCAAAGCCTAGGATATAGATTGGAAAGCAGTAAATTTCCTAAGCAAGAAACTGCTTCTAACCTTGTATTTGATTTATAGAGTAGCATTTTTTCCTTTAAAATGAATCCAGAATTATTAGGAACATAGTGACAGGGGAAGGCATGCAGCTGCTCGAACCTGTCCCACTGATCAATGAGATCATGGCTGCTCTGTATCTTAACTCCATCTACATGCCTTTGCTCCATATCGTTTTATATTCTTCTGTAGCAAAAGCCGATGTATCTCAGATGTTAATGGTATGTTAATTATAATGTTAAGATACAAAGGGGAAGCACTTTAATTAAGTACTTAGAGCACTTATAAAGAGAGACTGCTGGGACACTGGGCTGCATTCTGTGAATAAACCTATTATCAAGCAAAGTATTAGTGTCTAGTTTCATACTTCACCGACTAGGTTGGGATCGATATAACACTCAGATTTAAAATGGTTATTTGAGCTAGCATCTATATGACTTTTTGTGGGAGGGACCTACCCTTTACAAATCCATTTTGGCTCCCATTATACTCAAGTCCTTGAAGAGGAAAGTCTGCCCTCATAACTGCTGCAGACTCTGAAGTCAATGTGGCCAGAATCTGTCAATAATGCCATAGATTAGTATTAGACTTGAATGTAGTTTACTGAATCTTTTATCTAAACTAACTGCTGCTTTAAGGAAAGACTCATAGGGGTATCAACACTAGGTTGGGATGAGTAACCTTCTGATATATTCTAATATTCAGTCAATGTGGTGCATGGGATGCAACGCATTAGCCATAACCCCTTACAAAATTTCCCACCATGATTAACTTCTATCCCAAGATGCAGCAGAAATCACTAAGTATTAGGCGGCAGATATGCCCACTAAGGAGAGAATAAGGACTTGGTTTGAAAACGGTACAATTATGTCTTAAGTAGCAGCAAATTGATCAGTTGCTGTAAAAAGCAGCAGAATTCCAGCTTTAGGAATTTTCAACTCTTTGCACTCCCATTGTTTACCTACACTTTCACTGACCATGGTATCTTCCCTTGGGTGTATATTTGTATTGAAATATTAACAGTAATCTTTGCAACTTTAGGGGATTTGTATCTAATGCCACTTTAGAACAAGATTGCTTTTTGATTCATTGAAATCTTTGGCACCCAATTTCTTTTCTAGTGAAACTCTATTTCCATCTATGTCATTGCTGTAGAAACTCTTTTTTTTTTCTCTCTAAACTCATTGCATTGATGTAAAAGGCAATGGTAAGGAACAAGGAAAGCTCTGATTACAATAGGAGCTGAACGAGGAAGCTTTCACATTCAGCAAAGTACATTTTATACCAAGGTAACGTATTTGCGAGGGGTCAGGAAAGATATTGTAAAACCAAAGTCTCACTTAACAGTCTGAAAAAGACGGCCCCTTTGTGTCTTCGCAGAATCTCTAGTTCAATGTCTGCACATCATTCTCATTAAAAGTCCTTACCTTCAAACATCTTCCACTGCTCATGGATTACAGAGATAGCATCGCTTCATTGTCATATGTGGGGGGGTGATAACCTTTCAAGCACTGAGCTAGCCATACAGAACCAAGACCTTTTCTTTATTTGTCATGTTCTTAAACTGTGATCCTAATCCAAAGTATCTCCAGTGTTCTTTAAAGGTTAAGGGAAACGTATGATATTTTGTAAAATACAAATGTTCTGAAAACCCAATGAATAGGTTGGTTCTGTGTAACACTGCCTGATGCTAAACTCTGATCTTCAGAAATAAAATTCTCTTTACTTCTGTTCAATCGTGAGTTTGAACCCAGCATTGATGTATAAAATGCACATAGTTCCCATGCAGGTCCCAGAATGATTGCCTCATTAAGGAATCACTTTAAAATTAATAGGAATTATTTATTTTTCTTTCATTTCCAATAAGTTGGAATTTATAGAACAATTAATTATAAGGATAAATACATGAATATAACTTAGAAATATAAGACGGCCACTAATAAACCCAGTAAAAAGAAACTTGCTTATCAGAGAGTGGTTAGAATGTGGAACTTGCTACCTCAGGGAGCAGTTGAAGCAAATAGCAAAAATGCGTTTAAGGGAAAGCTAGGTTAATACATGAAGGAGAAAGGAATATAAGGATATGTGGATAGGGTTAGATGTAAAGAGAGGGGGAGGCTTGTGTGGAATGTTGACTCTGGTTGGGCTGTTCAACAGTGAAAACACAAACACCCACTGAGTAAGAACATAAGAAATAGGAACAGGAATCGACCATTCAGCTCCTTGAGCCTGCTCCACTGCTCAATAAGATTGTGGTTGATCTGATGTGGTCTTAGTTCCACTATCCTGCCTATCACCCATCATCTTTGACTCCCTTGTCAATCAAAAATCTGCCTAACTCAGCCTGGAATATATTCAACGACCCAGCTTCCACTACTCACTGGGGGAGAGAATTCCAGACACTAATGACCCTCTAAGAGAAGAAATTTCTCCTCATCTCTGTCTTAGATGGGAGATTCTTTACTTTTAAACTATGCCCCCTAGTTCTAGATCCCCCCACGAGAGGAAACATCCTCTCAGGATCTACCCCGTCTCAAGCCTCATCAGAATCTTATACACTTCAATAAGATCACCTCTCAATTTTCTAAACTCCAGTGGGTACAGGCCCAACCTGCTCAACCTTTCTTCATTAAAACAATACAAGAAACATCTAATAGCAAAGGGAGGACTTATTAGATTAATCAGTATCCACTGAATGCAGAATAAAAGAATGTTGTGCAATTGAGTCCAAAGTGTTTCTGATTGCTCAGTGCTGATTTATAATTAGTCTCTCTGACTGGCTGTATATTAATATCTGCAATTATTCCTGATAAACTGTCTAACTATTCCACTTAGAGGCAAAGCGCTAGGTCTACAGAAAAAAATGGGATAGGATCAAGTGTTTACTAAATCCCACTTCCAAGAACAGCTGGCATCAGATCCCACAGCGACTCCACGGAGACTGCAATATAGCGGGACCGCATGGGTGGGATAATTCTCTCCTATGGTTGCCAACAACAACAACTTGCATTTATATAGCAATATAATATGGAAAAATGTCCCAAGGTGCTTCACAGGAACCTTATCAAACAAAATTTGAAACTGAGTCATGTAAGGAACTATGAGGATAGGAGACAGGTAGGTCTTAAAGAGCATCTTAAAGGAGGATCTGGTATCACCATTGTGGGTCTTAGATGAGGCTGGTCGTGGACTAGATTTATAGATAATGCTGGAGGCAAGGCTGTTGGTAAACTTTACCTTTATTGAACATTATACTAACAATGTATAGTACAGGTTTAGCATGAGGCTCTACGTAGAGCTATCCCTCAGCATACTCTTTTGTCATCTGATCTTACATCACTGATGATGCAGACTCTATATTTACATACTAAGCTTCCTTAGACAGCACCTTCCAAATTCCTGGCCACCACCATATAGAAGGACAAGGGCAGCAGATGCATGGGAACTCCACCACCTGCAAGTTCTCCTCCAAGCCATCCTGACTTGGAAATATATCGCCATTCCTGGGTCAAAATCCTGGAACTCCCTTCCTAACAGCACTGTGGGTGTACCTACACCACATGGACTGCAGTGGTTCAAGAAGGTGGCTCACCACCGCCTTCTCAAGGCCAATTAGGGATGGGCAATAAAAATGCTGGCCTAGCCAGTGACGCCCACACCCCTTGAAAGAATAAAAGGAAACTAAACATTAACCTTTTATACTGTAGAGGAGAGAGGTAGAGAATTGGAAAGGTTTAGGGAGGGAATTTCAGAGCTTACAGCCTAGGCAGGTGAAGGTGTGGTTGCCAATGGTGCAGCAATGAAAGTGGGAGATGGGCAGGGGGCCAGAATTAGTGCAGAGATCTTGGAGAGTTACAGGGTGATAGGGCGTTACCAAGATAGGGAGGAGCGAGGCCATGGATAGATTTGAAAACAAAGATGTGAACTTCAAAATACATGGGGATTAAAACAACACAGTGCATCAACAGAAGGCAGATAACAGGGCTTCTTCCAGTATCAGCATGTGTACCTCAGCCAGTCTCTATTGCTATGAGTTTAATTAGTACTCTACTGTAAACTATAGAAAAGATATCCCTTATTAGTTTCTTAACATGTCCAATAATCCCATGCTGCATTCATACATTACGCTGCGCTGTCAGCAGAAATGCAGTCTTAATTTTAAAGTCCCAAATCCCTCCTGGAATTTCCACAGGCTCCCTTATCCCTGTTACACTGGCACAAGTCATCCTGAGTCCTTTTAAAAGTCCCTTCACTCAATCCTCCTGAATGTAATTGAGTTGACTTCTAGCAACAAGGCTAGTGACTTCTTGGTCCTTACAAGGTCCACGTCTTCAAATGGGGAATCTGTTCTCACCAGCATTTGTCTCTTACAGCCATAGCTTCACTCTTTTTCTCTCTTTCTCTCTCCAGGGTCTCTGAATATGACTGCCTGAGAGTCTATAAGTCTACCCATGGCAAAACCAGCTGCTTTGTCCTTTGTTTTCAAGTGTTAAGCCTGGCACCTGACTTTTAATAAGGCTTGTCCTGGGGCCCTGTCCCCATGGTAACCAAGCCATACAGGCTTTTGGGCACAACTAATAGCAGGTCACATGCCCCTTTTCATTAGGCCATTTTACCTTGAATTAAAGAGACAATTTAAAACATAACCATCTTACAAAAACTAGTAGTGATAACATCTTCCCGTTGTATACTTTAAAAAAAATTTGTTCATGAAATTTGAGCGCTGCTGGCTGGGACAGCATTTATTGACCATTCCTAATTGCCTTTGAGAAGGTGGTGGTGAGTTACCTTCTTGAACCACTACAGTCCATCTGGTGTAGATACATGCATGGTGCTGCGAGGAAGGGAGTTCCAGGATTTTAACCCAATAACAGTGAAGGAACCGAGACACATTGCAAAAGTCAGATGTTTGACTTTGAGGGGGACTTGCAGATGGTGGTGATCCCATTCGTTTGTTATCCTTGTTTTTTTAGGTGGTAGAGGTCTACCTGTGTTAGAATTTTGAGTCAGGCCTGCATCTATCTGGCTAAAAGAGAAACAATCTTACATCTATGCTGAGTTGCTGAAGTCCTTGAGGATCTCCCAAGGCACCTCGCAAGCAATTAGTTACTTTGGAAATATAGATGTTGTTGTTTTGTGCACAAGCATAGTGGCCAATTCCCACACAAAACTGTCCCACATGCAGCCCTGAGATGAGTGGCCAATTAATCTCCCTTTCTGCTGTTAGTTGAGGAAGAACTTTTGGCCAGGACACAGAGAACTTTCTGTTCTTCTTCAACGAGTGCCATGGGACCTCACACATCTTTCTGAACAGGTCTTGGTTTAATCTCCTCTCAAAGAGGATACCTCCAGCCACGCAGCACTCCTCAAACTACTGCACTGCTGTATCAGCCTAGGTTTTGTGTTCAAGTCCTGGATGGACCCTCAACATTCAAAGATAAAAGTGCCTCAACTGAGACAATCTGTTACTCCTCATATTCAGAATCCGTTCTCTACACACCAAGAGCCAATGCGGTGGAGTGTTAACCCCCAAATAACCAGGTTAAGAGCAGACAAATGAAGGTTGGTTGATTTGAAGCCTACTAAAACTATTGGTACTTAACTGCAAACCTAAATGCCTGCATTGTAGCTTATTTCCATTTCTATAAAGAAAATGTCCATCACAAAGTTTTACGGGTGAGTATTTGAGTACAGTGTCCCTCAAGTAACTGCCGAGCCTTTACAGATTCCAATTACCTTCTCTTCACATCTTTTCTAGGTTTCTATTCCCCCTCCTTCATCTTCATTTTCTTCAATCTTACACGTCCTCTGAAATTATATACATTCATCTTCATCAAAGAAGTGAGTTTTATCTGCTGACAGAAGACAAGCCCAGAGATATAATTGAGCACAACAAGCCATTGACCAATGAAAGGAGTTTAAATTTAAAGGCAACACATTGGACAAATAGATCAATGTATTGATTGACTGAACATTGTTGTTTCATTAATCTTGACAATATTTGGAAGAGGACATCAGAGTCCCTGATGAAGCTTAAGAGTGATTGTATCGCAATGTTGTTTTATGGGCTGGGAATACTGTTTATTCCAGTAGGTGAAGAGCAGATGCTGTATGTGTTTGACCAGAAATACTTCATTGTCAACTGTCAAGTTGGTGGAGGCTTCCAAAGGAACCCAGCCCTATTTCCAATTTCACAGTCACTGTCCATCAGAAAGGATTCAATCTTTTAGGTGTTACCAAGCCTTAGAAATGTCAAGCTGTCGCTTGAAGTAAATATGCAATGTAATTATTTGCTTAAAGGGGATGAAAACAGCACATGCCACAAGCAATTTATTTGGAAACCTTGGCATCAAATTTTAGAAAGTCAGGTCAGAAGTTAATTGCGTTTGTACCTCAATAGGCTGTTAACATTTGAAGTTGGTTAATCTGAAGAACTCCAGAAACTTACATAGGATTCGATCACATATACGACACAGAAAAAGGCCATTTGGCCCAACCAGTCCATGCCGGTGTTCATGCTCCACTTAAGCCTCCTCCCATCCTTCCTCATCTAAATCTATCATCATAATCCTCTATTTCCTTCTCCCTTATATGCTTGTCTAGCTTCCTCTTAAATCCATCTATGCTATTTGCTTTAACCACTCCCTGTGGTAGCGAGTTCCACATTCTCCCCACTATTTGGGTAAAGAAGTTTCTTCTGAATTCCTGATTAGATTTCTTGGACTGTTTATATTGATAGCCTTTAGTTATGCTCTTCCCCACAAAAGGAAACAATATCCGTTCTATCAAAACCTTTCAGAATTTTAAAGAGCACTCACCCCTCAGCCTTTTTTTTCGAGGGAAAAGAGACCCAGCCTCAATCCACACATATACACCCACACATTTCTGGTATCACCCTTGTAAATCTTCTCTGCAACATCTCCAGTGCCTCTATATTCTTCTTATAATTTGGCGACCAGATCTGCACACAGTCGCCTAAAGTGTGGTTTGATAAAGGTTTAGAATAGCTTATTTACTTTTCAATTCTATCCATGTAGGAATGAAGCCTAGTGCCTGGTTTGCTTTTTAATAGCCTTTTTAATCTGTGGCGTGACTTTTAGTCTATTAGTGCGCCAAGGTCCCTTTGTTCCTCTACCCCAACTAGATTTGCACCTTCCAAGCAATGCGTAACCTCCCTATTATTCCTGCCATAATGTACTACCTCATGTTTATCTGTTGCAAACTATTTGAACACAAAATCTAAGCTAACAATCCAGTGTTGTACAGGAAGAGTGCTGCGCAGTCAGAGGTGCTCTCTTTTGGGTGGGACATTTAACCAAGTCTGCCTTCTCAGGTAGATGTAAAAGATCCCATGGCACTATAGAAGAGCAGGGGAGATTCCCCCCCCCAGTGTGTCCTGGCCAATTTTTATCCCTCAATCAACATTAATAAAAAACAAATCACCTTGATCATTATTACATTGCAGCTTGTGGGAGCTTGCTGGCCACAAATTGGCTGCTGTGTTTCCTACATTGCCACAATAACTACACTTCAAAAAGTATTTAATTGGCTGTGAAGTGTTTTGTGTTTTGGGATATCCTAAGGCCAAGGAAGGTGCTTCAGGAATTAAGACCAGGATTTTCCGCACCCGATTGTGAAGGCATTGCCCAGTGGCAATCGGAGAATCTTGCAAGAAGGCCCTAGATCCATTTCCCAGTGATGTAAATCTGGGGAGAGATTGTCCCCTTCCCCCATAAGTGGAAGGCCACATTTCCCGCCACCGTACATTGACAACTTACTATGAATACATTGTCATATCATTATTGTGGCCACACGCCGGAATCATCCTCCCCACATCAAATTTAAATCCCATGTCAGTGTGATTTTAGAATGGCGTGATTTACACCTGCCTTTAAAAGGCATGCACCTGGCGACCTCAAGTTTGAGGGGAATCCAGAAGTAAATGCACATAACTTAGCGCAGCGCAGATCCCAATGTAAGGAAGCGGCTCTGCGGATTGTGGGGTGTGGGTGTCACAGGCAAGTCTACACAGTGATTTCTTCATGACTGGCTTGTGATGCTGGGGCTAGGGAAATAGTGATGGACAGAAGAGGGCCTTGGGGCTTGGGCAACAGTGCAGGAGACAAGGGAAACTGGGGGCTAGGGTTACAGTGCAAAGGAGGTTCATGGCAGCACAGGCTGAAGGTTGCACACTAACACATGGCAGGGGTGGTTGGGGAGAGGGGGAGAAAACAGGCAGGCAAATGGAAAAACATGTCAAAGATGAGCACTCTTCCGCAGTTGAGACCGTCTAGCTTGAGCTCAATTGACATGCTCGGAGTGAGGCTAGTCAAGTAAGCCCACTTGTGTCTACTCAAGCGGCACTAATTCTTGAGCGTGCCAATGATTGCTCCTCTACTTTTAACCCCTCGCACAAATGCTTCAAACTCCAATGAGTGCTGTGGTGCTGCAGAATCATTGTGGGGCTGGCATACTTGAGGATCCCCTTGGGAAAGGTGGCCATGGAACACTGGTGGAGGGATGCGCTCCTAATCCCTTGCATTATGTTTCAGTTGATATTGAAAAGTCACCCCATGGTGCAAGCAAACTGTGAAGCCTTGGGGTCCAGGTTATAAAGTGCCTGCGCCTGAGATGAGAGTTCAGGGTGCAGTGGAGTGGCTGTCACTCGGTCATGTGGTGTGGGGTGGTGCTGAGTGTGAGCATGGTGAGCCATTATGCAGGCATCCATGTGGTGCCTGGACTCTCCGGCATGTGTTAAGGGGCTTTGGGGGGCAGCCGCAGGCGATGACTTGACCAAGAGTAGTCCTTAGGAGACAATTGCTGACCCTTGCATCTCTCTCTTTGGTACTCAGTAAGGAGACCATTAGGAACATGGAGCCTGATTGATCGTGCTGTCTGCCTGATTACCCATAAGCAGGAGAGAAGAAGGAGAAGAATGCGACAGAAGTGCGTGTCTCACCAAAGTGAGGAACAGAACCCTCAAAAACAAAGGGTGGCATGGCCTTCTCTGCACACTGGCATGAAGCTATTAATGCATATAATATTTTGGAAAATATTTTTCTGTTAAAATAGAGGATTAGTCTGTGGGTGTGTCTTAATTGGATTAAAGCTAGCTAGCCTGGGTGCTTTGATATGTACCAGTTTTGAGATGTAAACAGAGAGGTAGAGTGCATTTGCATTTTTTGAATAGAGTATTCAAGAGGTGGGGTGAAAACTGATACCTATCTAGCAGCTACCAAGCAATATGTTTATATTACTAATAAAATTGGTACTATGAAAGGGGTTTCATTGTTAAAAGGTGGAGTTCAAAGAGGCTGGTGATACAATGAGAATTAACATTCAATGGGAGTGATAGGTATAACTTCAGTAGTTTTCGGGTGTGCAGAGCAGAGGCGATGTAAGATCAAAAGGCAGCTGCAAACCTCCAATTGGCTCCACAGGAACCAAAGTGAAAAGAACCTCATTTTGAATTCCTAAGGTGAAAATGCTTTGCCTGGTTAAGTCTATGGGTTGCTGTTGCTTTAATGGAGATTAGTTTGGGAATTTGTTAAACGTTATGCTAGTAGTAATTTGTAGCCACGTGTATATATATTTAACCTGTGTAAATTACTAAAATGTTTCATTTAGTTTAATGTGAAACCTGGAGAACTGGTGGTCTGATTTCTGAATTTAGAGTCGCATCTCAAACATAAGACTTAAAATTATAGGTTATGACAATTGGTTAAAGTTTCCCTCTGGGATTTTTAAAATAAATCCGCTTTACCAACTGCATTGGTCATAAGAACACAGAGGATCAACATCACAGAGCCTTCTTTCGTAGGCACCTTACTAGACCCAGGGTCTGGAGACGGTGCATGTACTACCTGCAGACGAGTGAGAACCAGAGTGAGTACCATAACAAATGGATCATGTGTGTGTTCAAGGTACCCCGGAAGCGTCCATGACTCGTACATCTTCAGTAGGTCTTAGGTCCCTGACATTGTCCCGGGACCACACAGGATGCAGGGTTGGCTCCTCGGAGACAAGGGTTATCCACAAAGGATGTGGTTGATGGCGCCTGTACAGCAGCCTCAGACTCCTGGTGAGAGAAGATGTAACAAGGCTCATGCCGCAGCCCAGAGTTTGGTAGGGCACACCATAGGGATCCCAAAAATGCGATTGCTGTGCCTGGACAGATCTGGTGGAGCACTGCAGTACACTCTCCAGAGGGTGTCGCGTATCATAGTGGCTTGCTGTGTGCTACACAGTCTGGTGATGCAAAGGGCAGAGGACCTGGATGATGAGGAGATGGAAGAGCTGCACATCTCCTCCGATGAGGAGGAAGTCGAAGGGGGTTAAGGTGATGAGGTCCTGGAAGGCGAGGGTTCAGGGATGAGGCCATGGCACTGGCCAAACGAGGCAGGCATAGTCCTGAGGTCCCCATTGCCACATGATTCCAGGAGGATGATGACGAGATGCAGTGAGATGGTTCCAGGAGGATGATGACGAGATGCTCCTGAGATCTTCATATTGCTTCTGGGAATGCCTGACACCTGCCTGGCTGAGAGCAGCGTGCATACGTTCTGTGAAGAGGCTCATATAGAGACGCTGCGAGAAACAGCGGCCACATGGACTTTAAGACAATTTGATTCTTTGGCAGGCTTCATCACCTGTTCCGTTCAGCACCACAATTTTACCTGTCAAGAATGGTGTTGAGATGGGGGCAGCCCCACCTCAAAGGTGCTGAGAGCACACAGAGAACATCACGGAACCTAGTAATGCTTGGGTACGAAATTCTTGCAGCAAACACAAGCCACATGGAGGTACACGCATCACTAATCTGGACAGTGACTTTGAAGACGGACCATCACTGTGCTCAAAAGGTCACACTCTGCACAGGGGAGAGGCCCTGGACTGTGACAGCAACCTTCGTTTTGTGCAGGAAGCAAAGTTTCACATCTGGTTGACACAAACGCTGCTCAGCATAACAAGGAGCCATTGATAAGGAGTCATTCTTGGGAGTGTATTTACAATGGTCAACTTTAAGTACAAGTGATTAACACCCATGCCCACCTTGTGCAGCTACATCTCCTTGATCTTCCTAACTCTGCTGCTACCTCTTGGTGCATCCCTGGCATCCACAGCGGAGTTGGAGGCAGCCTGCTGACTGCTACGCCCTGTTGTCTATGGTGACATTGGCAGGCATCCTCTGGAGGGCTTAGACCTGGAGGGCTCCAGCCTACTTGCGGGTCTTGCTGTGTGCCAGTGCCACCCTCTTTAGCCTGTGGAGCTGGAGCTTCTGGTGTCATAGGAACAGGGGATTTGGATGGGCTGGTCAGTCCCAGAGTCATCTGGGTGGATGACCCTGGGGTGTGCACTTGCTGATCCTCCTCCCTATGGGCACCCAAGGGTCCCTGGCTGACTCCTTGAGGAGAAGGGGCAGCTGGAGTGAGATCGAGATGCCCTGCCCCTCTCACATTGACACTGATGGATGCCTTCAAGTGCCTCAGTGATGGAGTGCAGCTCCTTCAGCAGTGCAGGACCGATGTCCTGGACCAAGGTCTCCATGGCGGCTGCCGTCCTACCAATGTTGACCTCGTTGCTTTGGCATGATGTCGGCACTATTACCTCAGATTGAAGGCGGATGGACTCCTCCATCGTGCCTTGCAATCTGAGGAGTGCAGCAGACATCCCTTCCTGATGTTCCTGAGCTTGTCTTTGCAGCTCCAGAAACTGAGATCCAGAGTCCAGAGGCTCGTCATCTGACTCAGACTCAGCAGATTTCTGGCCTCCAGCAGTCCTCCAAGTGCCAGGGACCTGGAATGACCCCGCCTCCTCTTGCTGTGGGTTGGACAGCACTCACCAGATTGTGATCCCGAGGCTACTGTAGAACTAGATGTGTGTCTTTGTGCTGGTGGAGGGTGTTGGGGAGCATTGTGATGGGTCTTGAATGTTAGTGTTTGTGGATTCCTCTTCTGTGGTGTCCTCAGGGCTGGAGTTGACCCCCTTGTGGACCCCCTCGGCTGACTCCCACATGTGCCTGCAAAGAGAAATAGTTAGTGCATAGCAGTGAAAGGGGACGCATCACTCACGGCATGGTTGTCTGATGGATGTTGCATTGCTGGATCCTCACTTGTTAGAGCACCACCAACCTCACCGCCAGCACAGGACCGGTCCAGATCATCGCCAACCAGCTGGATGACTCTATTTTCAAAGCCTGTCAGTACCTTGAGGTCAGGCATTCCTCCACCAGTCTGGGACCTCTCCTTTTTGTTGTGTGCCAGCTTGTCCTGCATGAAGACAGATGAAGAGAGAGTAAGCAGGATACCTGCCAGGCCAGATGATAAGGATGCCTGGCATGCGTGGGAGGTGAGTCGTGCCAAGGATGGGATGGGGACATAATCCGCAGGGCAGATGAAAGTGTGTATGAGAGTGTGAATGGTGATGCCCCTTGAACTGGTAGTGAATGAGATCCCTGTGGATGTGTGATGGGTTTATAAGTGTATGAGTTGAGAGTGATGAGAAGAGTGGCTTACCCTGGCGGAACGGAGGAGATCATTCATCCTCTTTCGGTACTAGGTGGCTGTCCTTTTTGGAGTGTGTTAGTGCGGACCACCGCTGCCACCTTCTCCCATGCTGTATTCGTGACCTTGCTTGCTGGTCTTCACCCAGAGCAGGGGTAGAGGACATTGTGGCTGACCTCCACTGCGTCTACTAGGCACTCGAGGGAAGCTTCGCTAAATCGGCAGCATGTTTCCTAGCTTTGGCAGCCATCAGTTCCCAGCATCTTCCTATCCCTTGGAGAGTGCCATCTCCGTGCAGGGGCGGCCTTTAAATATGGCGCCCGGATTACTGAAGCTCGGAGGTCACGGTGGGGCGGGCGAATCTGAGGCCACTCCACCAGCAATCTAACGTAAAACATGTGCCTCTGATTTATTTTTTACAACATTGCACACAATACGGGGTGAAATTCCACCAGTGCCATCAACGGGTCAAACGCCAATTCCTCATCCGATATTGGACTTTGCCGAGTTCTGGGAAAGTCCTGGCCCAAGTCTTTCCTTATTGGATAACTAGAATGCAAATTGCACCAAAAAGCTTCCCAGCACTGTTTACTTCTGACTTATCATTGGATAAATGAACTTTTCGCAGTGTGTACAAGGGCTTTGAATTAAGGGCAGTATAGTCGAATTGGAAAAGGTTCCCAGACTAATACTGGCAGGTGAAAACCAATGGAAATGAAACAGTTTCAAGTGGAGGCTCCCTCCCTTGGATTGAGGGGAATGACAATCCCTGGAGGCTCATTCTAACTAAAATTGAAAACCTGTCAATAACTCAGTAAAAAAAATGAGAAAAACTGGAGACTCAGTTGGCAAAAATATTTGATAACCGGCAGGGCTTATCGATTGCGATAAGCTTCTAGCAATGGGTTGACACAATGTGGTTGTGTGCTGAGGTCCGGTACCAGGGACTGAAACGTGGGCAAGTGTTTAGAGATGTCTTCCTCTGTGATCCTGCATGAACAAGCGATAAGCACAACTTTCAACATTTGACACAACAGATTGTGTCACGTTCAGCAGCAGTGTAATGGTTATAATACCGCTCACTTACCCAGATTGGTCATGAGTTCAAGTCCCACTGTGCCGAGTGGTGGATATGAATCTGATCATTTATGGGTGGGAACTAGAATTAAATAAATGACTGTGGTAAATAAATAAATGACCGCAGTGAGTAACTCACCTCCTGACGCCTCAGAGCCAATCCAACACCTACAATGCACAAGTCAGGGGTGTGATGGAATATTCCCCACTTGCCTGGATGAGTGCAGCTCCAACAACACTCAAGAAGCTTGACACCATGGAGAGCAAAGCGGCCCATCCACCACCTCCAACATCCATTCCCTCCACTACCGAAGCACAGTGGCAGCAGTGTGTACCATCTTCAAGATGCACCGCAGCAACTCACCAAGATTCCCTTGTCAGCGCCTTCCAAAACTGCAGACCCAACCACCTAGAAGGGCAAGGGCAGCAGACACATGGGAACATCACCACCTGGAAGTACCCCTCCAAGCTATATTCCATCCTGATTTGGAAATATATCGCCGTTCCTTCACCGTCGCTGGATCAAAATCCTGGAACTCCCTCTCTAACAGCACTGTGGATGTACCTACAGTACAGGAACTGCAGCAGTTCAAGGGGGGAGCTCACCACCACCTTCTCAAGGGCAATTAGGGATGGGTAATAAAATTGTTTCCCTAGCCAGCAATGCCCACATCTTGTGAAAGAATAAAGGAAATATTGACATGGGAAACTGTCAATCCCACCCTGACTAAGGCTCCAGTTCACATCAGGTAGCTGGCTCTTAATGTCCTCTGAGATGGTGCAGCCAGCCATTCAGCTACCCCACAATTGCTAAGAACGCACTCCAGCAGCACCTCAGGGCAACTTGGGATGGGCAATGAATGTGGGTGCTGATCACATCCGAAGAATGAATAAGAAAAGCACTAGGAAGTCCTCTGATCTACTTACCTTCCACAATGGGTGATTACGATATGAACAAGTTTGGTGAAAAATATGGCTTGTTGTTGAGGAGTGGTCTCTTGGGTAATGGCCCATGGGCTGCAATGTCCAACACTTCACAGAATTGTGCAAGGTTGTCTCAACTTGACCATTGAATGGCCATTTGTAAAATTGGATACTCGTGTGCAATACTTCATCCTAGGTCACCAGTGACAACAAGCCCCCACGTACAGAGAATGTCACTGAGGACCCTGCCAACTGTCCACTGGGGTAGTGCCTGCTGATGTTAAGGATGAAGAATTGGACTGTTTGCAGCAGCAACAGGGAGATGATAGCATTGTGCTATTGCAACTGGGCTAGTAATCCAGAGGCCCAGACTAATGCTCTGGAGACATAAGTTCAGATCCCACCACAGTAGCTCAGGGAATTTAAATTCAATTAATAAATCTGGACTATAAAGCTAGTCTTATTAACAATAACCATCAAACTACTAGACTGTTGTAAAAAAATCCATCTGGTCTACTCATGTCCTTCAGGGAGGGAAATCTGCCACCCTTATCCAGCTTGGCCTACATGTAACTCCAGACCAACAGGCCTCTCAAATGCCCTAGCAAGCCAATCAGTTCTATCAAACCGCTGCTGTTAAAAAAAAGCACTATGGATGCACCTACACTGCAAGAACTGCAGTGGTTCAAAAAAGCGACTCTCCACCATCTTCTCAAGGGCAGTAAATGCTGGTCTTGACAGGGATGCTCACATCCTAAGAACAACTTAAAAAAAAAAGAGTAGAATGACATGGAGGGAGTTTCTGAAGGATGACACATTGTGAGGTGGAGGTACCCAAGGAGCGTTTCAGGACCACATGCTGACGAGAAACTCTGGCTGAATGAGGAATAGGTCGAGTGGAACCTCTCTACTCCTCCCAAGCTTTCAGTGGGTGAGAGGGAGGCGGTGGACTGGAGTCCCTGGGTCCTATTAGATGTGTCACCAAGGTTAAAGTTGGCTAATGCTTCCAGTGACTGTTAGCTGGTTCCAGCAACATGTAGTATGGTGGTAGCCAGCAAAGCAAGGGCTCGCCCCACTCCCATATCCATGCTGATACACAGGGTAAGTGCAAAGTTGGGATTATGAAAAAGCATTTTTGCAAGTGTCAGCATCTCCCTTTTGTGATATACAACTCCTGCCTTGAGGAATAAACCTGTAGGCCGTTAGCAGTTGCTTACAGGTCTCAAAGTGGACTGAGCATCCAAACTAAGATTGATTCAATCATCCAAGGAAGGCAGAGATACTAATAAATCCATTGGTTCAGAGGCTGCCCAGGGGACTTTGGTATGTTTGCAGGAAGCAGGGTTCAAGATTCAGTCAATGGCAAATGTATCAGGAGACTTTCTTGTGAGCTTATCATATCAGGCAGGTGGTAAGGTTAATGTTTAATCTTTTATTAAGACTAATAGGCTTTGTAACAGTTAGCAATTTTGATGCAATTCCATTTTGCCTAATAAATAACCTGCTGTCTGTGGTCACTGGGGGATGGTCTTGCATGAAATAGCTTTTCTAAAGGCTTTAATTGATATATTGTTGAACTTATTCCATATAGAACAGAAATAGATAGTTGCTGTGTTTTAAAATAAAATGTCTCATTGGAATTAGTGATGGAAAATCCATAAAATTGTCACTGCATGCATAATGAGCTAGAGTGAATAAACTATCAGTCTAATCTATTTACTTGTCTACCTAGTTCAGGGGCTACATCAAAGGTATCTTTTGGTTCTTAAGTTTTGTTCTATGACAGTCAACTTGGCTCCGCTGGTCGCACTCCTGTTTCTGAGGTGGTCGGCGAAATTTTCCAGTCCCGCCCGCTGGCGGCGTTTACCGGTGCCGCTGAAGTCAATGGACTTTAGGCTGGCTCGCTGCATCCGCCATGGTGGGACTTGTCGTGCCGTGGCCAGAAAATCCTGGCTGGTGAATTCAATCCCCACCCCAGGCCTTGACTGTCCAGGTGCCAAGAGGCAAGAGCAAATAGAAAGTTAGATCCAGTTGCAACATCGGTGTCCCACCGGTTGGGTTCAGTTAAAATTCTCCCACAATTTAATCTGGCACTTCAGTGCAGTTCTGAGGGAGATGGAGGTGCCGTCTCAGAGGAAATGTTTAAACTGACATGGTCTCCTTGATTAGTTGGATATACAAGATTTGTCACAGACAGAATGTATTTGCTCTCTTACTGTCCATGATCAGTATGTTTTGCATGCAAAAAGGCCTGTCTTCTCTTACCCTTGAAGTGTATATTCCAATTAAATAATCCAGCAGCAAGGTTTTGTGAGTTTAAAATAAATAAGCTAATTTCTTCTAAACTCACATACCCCAAATTAACGCAAGGTCACACACTCGCTCTCACACATGCACACGCACACACACACACACACGCACACACACACAAGTACACAGATTGCATACAGATACTGCTCTTTTACATATTACAGTTAATTCAGCCTCTGATTCATGATTTCCCATGTGGCAGGTCTATGGTTTGTAGAATGGATTTGATTATTTATTGTTGAAATGAGGGTCTTGTAAAGCAAAGGGTTCACAGCAGGTTGTGACATTTCCTGCAGTCAAATATCTAAGAGGTTGCTTTTCAGGTGAACTTTGACATTGGAACAGGTTAAGAACTTTGGCTACTTGATGACTTTTACCTAGTTTCAGAGTCTGGATTTCAGACTGGCTGATGACTGATGGTTCTGATGGATCTTCTGGGTCCTGGGATCATAAGAGTTCAGTCCCCGAAACCCGTTTCAATCACATGACTGCTGGGTTAACACTTCTGAGGACCGCCCAGCCTAGTTTGGATGGGGCAGGCCATCGTGGTATAATCGAAAATTGATAGTGAGTTTTGATCTTTCCTTTTATCCAGTAATAAACATGGAGATAGGCAGTCTAGAAACTTTATAGTCTTTAGGTGTTGCATGGCCCATCCTTAAACAATGAGAAATGTGAATTCCACAAATCACTATGAGGTACCTTCACCGATATCCATATTTAATTAGGTATTCACCAGAGACCTGATACTGCCTGTAGTCCAAATGCTCAAAGTCACATGATTTGTGGCAGCCATCTTAACAGCTTGTTTCTGTACCATTATAAAAGTACTGACTGAAAATTCGTCACATAACATGCCTGTACTAGACATGACAGATAGAATAGTGATATTTAAGTCCAATGCTCCCAAGTAGTGGTTTCACAATGCTGCGTATGTGATCTTGTTATGTACAAATAGGCTGTCTCCTTTCTCTGCATAACAGCAGTGACTACATTTAATACTCATTATTAGTTGTGAAGCTGTGATTCGGTGACAAAATGATAAAGGCATTATATAAATGCAATTCTTTTCTCCTGTTACTACCTCTGAATCTTTTACAATAGCTGAAACCTTCTTGGTTAACGTTGTTCTGGTACAGACCAGGAAAAAGGAACCTGAGGACAAAGGAGGCAGAAACTTAGAAGAATTTATATTAACACCCTTGTGTCAGCCAATGAGTTGGAAGTGGGGAGAGACTTAGGGCAGGATTCGTAGCAAACAATCTATCATACAGCAAATAGAGTCTATTTAAACAGCAGAGTCTACTTAAAAAAGGGTCACCAAACAGAACTCATAACCAAAACTATAGCAACATTTCCTAATAAAAGCAGGATTATTTCTCCAATGCAGTGAGTGGAGGATAGTTAGATATAAATTGTGCACAGATAATCAATCCCAGTTACTTAGAGCAGTGTGGTGTCCAAGCATCCCTGTTCTTACCAGGGACAGAGCTGTCACTATATGCAACCAAATAAGTAATGCTTATTTGATTAAAAATCTTTTGATAAGCACATCGTTTTCACTAATTAATGAACAGAAAATATTACAACAGCGCTGGTTTAATCTAAAGAAACATCATTCTTTCTTTGTTGATCTTCTCACCAGGGGATTCTTCCTCAAGGTGAACTGTAGCTTTACTGCCATCCAGTTAGAGAGTTAGCTCTATTTGTGCCCAATTTGGTTATTAACAAAGTTCAATCAAGCTGGACAGTCCAATATGTTATTCCTCAGAACAAGTTCTACCTAACATTGATAGAAGTTTTCAAAATCATGAGGGGTCTGGACAGAGTAGATAGAGGGAAACTGTTCCCACTCATGAAAGGATCGAGAACAAGAGAGCACAGATTTAAAGTAGTTGGCAAAATAAGCAGAAGCGACGTGAGGAAAAGCTTTTTCAAGCAGCGAGTGTTTAGGGTCTGGAATGCACTGTCTGAGAATGTGGTGGAGGCAGTTTCAATCGAGGCATTCAAATGGGAATGAGTCTGTGATCTGAAAAGGAAGAATGTGCAGGGCTACAGGGAGAAGACAGGGGAATGGCACTAGGTGAGTTGCTCATTTGGAGAGCCAGTGCAGACACGATGGGCCAAATGGCCTCCCTCTATACTGTGACAATTCTGTGCTTCTTTGATTTCAAACAAAGGGACTCAGCTTAAGACATGAAATTTGCAAGTGACCCACCTGTATTACTGCTTTGTTATTATCATTGTGGGTCTTAGCTTAGGTTGTCCTTGGTTAGTAGAGATAGAGAGTGCTGGAGGCAAGGCTGTTGGTAAACTTCACCTTTTATTGAACATTCTTCCAACCATATACAGTACAACACTTAGCATGAGGCTTCACATAAAACTATCTCTCAGTAGACTTTGTTGTTATGTGATCTTACATCTCCGATGATGTAGACTTTCTATTTACATATTTAATATTAACCCTTTACACTACAACTGCTTAGTTTTTCTCTAGGTTGCCAGTTTAATTGAACTCATGGCTTTGTGAGTGGTGACTAGTTGCTTTTCCAAGATTGTTTTCCAAATGATTTTTTTGTTTAATTGGTGTCAGCAGTTTCATTAGGTTCTTGGCTTACAGTACAAGGAATACAGACACTTACTCTTGCAGTACACAGGCAGCTTTTAAATAATTAAACAAGTACAACTGCATTAACTAATACTTCAGTCAACACAACGACATGAAATGGTGCAAAAGAATTCTACCATGGAATACTTCAATGCTGGTAACTGTTGATAACCAATGTCCACATGAAATCAATTTTCCTTGGGCTTTTGGTGAAAGGATGGCAAAAAAGACACTCCTGTTTGAAAAGCAGAATACTGCAGATGCTGGAAATCTGAAATAAAAACAGAAAATGCTGGAAATGCTCAACGGGTTATGGCAGTATTCATGGGGAGAAACGGAGTTGACATTTCAGGTCTGTGACCTTCCATCAGAACTGGGATGAGTTAGAGATGTAATAGGGTTTGAACAAGGGGTAGATGGGGCAAGGACAAAAGGGAGGTCCATGATAGGATAAAAGACAAGAGAGATTGAATAATTTGAGACTTAGTCTACCAGGACCAAAGGGAATGGACATAGGGCAAGAAAAGAAACAAACAGAATTTGTGCCTATAGCAGGTATGCTGCTGACTGAGAGAAAAAAAACTCAAATAAAGAACAGGAAACAAAATGGAGCAGAGATTACAGTCTGAAATCATTGAACTCACTGCTGAGTCCAGAAGGCTATAAAGTGCCTAACTGAAAGATGAGATGCTGTTCCTGAAGCTTACATTGACCCTCACTGGAACAGTGCAGCAGGTCGAGGACAGAGATGTCAGTGTGAGAGCAAAGTGAAGAATTAAAATGACAGGGAGGTAACTCTGTTTCCCTCCACAGATTCTGCCATAACATGCTGAACATTTCCAGCAGTTTTTGTTTTTAATTCCTGTTTAAAAGGTTAGTTTCAATGTGCAGTTTATATGCTATTTGTTGATTACCATCCTGTGAACTTGCTTGGAGGCACTAAAACAGAAAGCTGCAGGTTCAGCAGGCCAGGCACTGGATTGAAGCTCTCCTCACCCACTTTCACTGAAGGTGTGAAGTGAGCTGGCTGGATGAAACTCAGCAGCGGGTTTCAGGACAGCTCAGGAACTGAAGGAAAGTGTGCACAGATTCCCCGATGCGGCACTGGAGTTTCTGGTGGAGGAGGTCTAGTGGAGGTGGGTGTCCTCTGCCCACAGTGGAGTGGGCACTACACGTTGCCCTGTCCCTCTTTTTTTTATCCTTTCCCAGGATGTGGGCATCACTGGCTAGATCAGCATTTATTGCCCATGCCTAATTGCCATTGAGAAGGTGGTGGTAAGCTGCCTCCTGAACTGCCACAGTCCATGTGGTGTAGGTACACCCACAGTGCTGTTAGGGAGGGAGTTCCAGGATTTTGACCCAGCAACAGTGAAGGAACGGCGGTATATTTCCAAGTCAGGATGGTGAGTGGCTTGGAGGGGAACTTCCAGGTGGTGGTGTTCCCATGTGTTATAGATAGTAGAGGTCACGAGTTTGGAAGGTGCTGTTGAAGGACCCTTGGTGAATTGCTGCAGTTTATCTTACAGTAGTATACACTACTGCCAATGTGCATTGGTGGTTGAGTGAGTGAATGTTGAAGGTGGTGGATGGGGTGCCAGTCAAGTGGGCTGCTTTGTCCTGGATGGTGTTAAGCTTCTTGAGTGTTGTTGGAGCTGCACTCATCCAGGCAAGTGGGGAATGTTCCATCACACTCCTGACTTGTGCCTTGTAGATAATGGACAGGCTTTGGGGAGTCAGGAGGTGAATTACTCTCCACAGGATTCTTCTCCTCTGACCTGCTTTTGTAGCCACAGTAGTCCAGTTCAGTTTCTGGTCAATGGTAACCCTCAGGATATTGATAGTGGGGCAATTCAGTGATGGTAATGCAAGTACAATCAATCCTCCTCGATGTCACTGAGGTTCAACCTTATGGAATCTAAAGTCCCAGTGATTTCAGGTCTACCAGCATGCCGTGACCTCATGCTAGTTACAATCCATGGAATTAGTCAGACATCACAAGGCAGATCAACCTCAGAAACTACTCCCATTACCTCAGTTCACATATTAAGTATCCAGAATGTTTAATCAAAATTGGTGGTTTCAAGGGAGCTGCAACATTAATATCTAGGAGAATGCATGTCCATCGATTGACCCACCATATAAGTGCAGTTTCCACATACAAGACAAATTGGAGGATGAACTAGACAAAATGGAGAAAGGCAGAATCATTAGAAGAGTACAAGAGCACACAGATTCAAGGGATGAGTTAATAGCTGCGGAATTCCCAGCCTCTGACTTGCCCTGGTAGCCACAATATTTATTTGGCTGGTCGAGTCTAGTTTCTGGTCAATGGTAACCCCAGGATGTCGATAGTGTGGGATTCAGTGATGGTAATGCCGTTGAATGTCATGGGGAGCTGGTTGGATTCTCTCTTGTTGGAGATGGTCATTGTCTGCTACTTATGCAGCTCGAATATTATTTGCTACTTTTCAGCCCAAGCCTGAATATTGTCCAGGTCTTGCTCTCTCCTGCAATAGCTGGTGCTGCTCTTCCTGGTCTCCCATCCCTTCTGCAAACTAAGAGGGCCCCTGGCTAGTTGACCAAGCATTCCTTCCCCACCCGCCCACACTGGGAGTTAATTAGAGGGGGAGCAGGGGTGTATTTTCGAGCTTGAATGCTTCAATTGAAAACAGGGCATTTAGATGAATTTTAAACACTTCAGCTGGTCCCAACATTGGGCCCGATGTGGGGAACAGCTCTGCTTTGACCAGTGCCAGGTCTTAGGGGCGCATTTTACAAGTGGCAGCCAATTAATTGGCCACTGTTGGGCCTGTCATCCTATTACAGACAGCAACCCACTCCCAAGAGCATTGTCCCAATCACAGAACCGGCAGTTCAGCAGCACCACAAGGAAAGGGGAGAGTCAGTCTGAACGCTCACCCCAGGAAACGGTCCAATGGCCTATATTTCACAAACAGGTATACCTATTTACATATCCAAGCGGCAGGTAGACAACTTATTTGTCCCGACTTTCGTCTTTAGTCTTTAGTCTTAGACTTTAGTCAGCAGTGAAGCAGTGTTGAAGAAAGCTGCCCACAAAGATTTCCACAGTGTGGGCTTCTCCATTCCTGATGGCAGTCCAAAAGCACTTAACATCTTTCACTGATAATTTCAATTCTCAGATAGCAAAATAAATGACTATGAGTAGATTATGATGGGCGTGCATTTTGGGATGAGCAATAAATGCTGGTCTTGCCAGTGAAGCTCATATGGCAAGAATAAATAAAAAAGCTAAAATAAAGATAAACCTTTTTCAAAAAAATGTTAAAAATATATGGATTATTTTTTATCATGATGGAAAAATGAGGAATTCAACAAATATATAATTACTCAGGATCAGTGTGCATGTTTTGTACGTTTAGCAGTAATTATGAAGTTAGTATGCTGTTAAGAACCTATTCAATAAAGTGAACATTTTCAAGGGTTTTTACCATGAGATAGCAGCATACGAATAGAAGTTCTGGTCAATTCAATTGATTTCCATCGATTGTTGCCGGGTTGGATGATGCCTCAGCAGCGCTCCCTCTGGAGAAGTTTGGAATCACTCACAGCAACTTCAGGATCTCCATATTATTCTGCACACGTGCGGACTCCAGAAGTTGCTGTCAGTTTCAGTAGGGTAATAATGGCGAATGCTGACAGTTTTGTATCACTCTTGCTGCAAAATCCAGGCCATTTACATTCACAAAGGGAAGGATTTTCCAGTCCCGCCCACTGTGGGACCGCAATTCCCGCCTGAAGTCAACAGACCTTTGGCTGGCCTGTCAAATTTTTTGTCTCACCCGCGACCATTCCCTGCCATGGGCTGGACTGGAAAATCCCGGTCAATGAATTCTCATCGTCAACAAAGCAAAATCGAAAGTAAAGTAAGTTAAACTACTGCCCACTCCTCATCACCATTCTTTCTCTTGTTGCGAAGTTTCTTGCTGGGGATGTTGGCAATCTCCTCACAGACCCTTTTGTTGGTGTGGAAGTCATTGCCAAGGCGGGTGTAGTATTTCTCAATGATCACTCGGGCGGCTTTCTTGACCGTCTTAGTCCTGACATGACCCATCTTGGATTCCAGCTGAGAGAAGAGAGAAGAAGCATTGCTCACTCTCCTGTCCACTGTTGGCTCTGAACTTGGCAAGCGATTAGCGAAGGGATAAGGAAGAAGTGGTTTTAATTTGTAGTCAGCAGAAAATTAAACTGGATTTGTTAAAGCACGATCAAAATGTGACCTCTAGAATTCAAATTAAACTCACTCTGATTCTGAGGCACGATCCAACTTGGCCTTGCCTGCCACAGGTTATATTTGACAATTGGAAGATTGTGCAGGCTGTACAGCGGCATGACTGTGAGAGGGACCAGAATGAGAAGCACAGAAATCAGAGGTGGATTATGTTGATCTTGATGTGTGTCAGTGGGTTTGGAGTGGAAGTAATTTGTCACTCAGAGATATGTACTGCTTTTTTCAATTGCCTCTCACGCATTCAGATCTGAGGGTCGGCAGTGAATGTTAACTGTTTCCATGTATTTCCTAAAAGGAGAATGTGGAAAGGTAGATGGGGTAAAAGCAACTGCAGGTCAGATTTGTTTATAAGGGCAAAACATTTAGGCTGAAATCTTGAAAGACAAATTGGGAATAAGCCTGCAGGTTAACCTTCATCAGTTGCTGACTGAAAATCCCTGGAGTGGGAACTAAATACAACCTTAATAAGTCAGAAGCGGGAATACTACCCCTGAGTCCACGGTTGCCCTTTTTGGGCGTGAATCCCATGTTGAATGTCAACCCTGGCTGTATTCTGATCTCTTCCGATTGGAAATATCTGAAACAGGGCACAAACCCATCACTGTCAGACATATAGGTGGGAATGTAACCACAGATACAAGGGTGGGGGGAGGGGGGGGTGGGTGCTGGTTGTGGGGTGGAGGTGGGGGTCATTTTAAGCTGCTCGTTGAGAAACACATGGGATTACGTGAATAGCCAGGTTTACACACTTCCCATTCTTACTCCCTCTTCCCTTCAATGCGGACTAAATTCAGTCAGGACGTAAAGCTAGTGTTGAATCTAATGCCATTGGTTTCCCAATGGGTGAGTTAGGTCACCCATTGTCCCCAAAAGCTCATTCCAGGTACAGAGTATCGACGGTTAACTGATAGAGAAAGATGTAATGTACTGTAGTGAAACAATGTGCTTTCAAACAGCAGCTTTTTACACCCTTGCTATGTATGCTCTGTAAATTAATCTTTGACGTCTCTCTATGCATGAGGAGTGAATAGACATACAAGTTACTGTTAGCCTATCAATAGTAAGGTCAATTGAAGTTCAAGCCACCTTCCAGTATCACTTGTACTCCTGCTATGCGTTCTTGTTGCCTTTTGGATCCCTGATGTTGGTAAGAATCATATTTTAAGCTTGGAAAGATATGAGCTCTTAATGTTTAATATTGGCCATGCTGCCTTGTACAAAAGAAGGGCTGGTTTGAACTGGTTATGTTACACATCAATCAGTCTCTAGTCCACCTGTGAAATGCAGTCCCCTGGAACACCTACACATAACAATTAGTTCCTAGCTAGTTAGTTCCTAGGTCTTTATAGATATTTACAGATAGTACATTGGGCTGAATTTTCCCCCCCCGTCGGGGGGATTGTGTGGGGGGCGGGCGGGAGTGAGTCCGAACCCAATCGGCGCCCCCGATCGGGTCCGTGCCGCCATTTTATGTAGGCGGGCCAATTAAGGCCCGCCCAGCAGGATGCTCGCCTGGAAGTGCTGTACGCTCCCTGTGCGGGAAGGGCGGATTCCCTGAGTCCGGGCCTGAGCTCTTTCATGCGTGCGTGCGAAAGAGCGCAGAAATCTCCGAGGCACAGAGGTGCCTCAGGGAGATCAGTTTAAGGTTTTAAAATTTAAAGAAAGGAAAAAAAACTTCTAAAACATGTCCCCTCATGTGACAGTGTCACATGAGCTGGGACATGTCAATGAGTTTTTAAAATAGTTTTTACTGAATTTTAAAACACTTCATGAAACTTCATCCCGCCCGTGGCTGAAGTTTCATGAGAAATGCAAAGGCCGCCTGGCCTATTCGCCTGCCGCCAACCTTAAGGTTGGACGGGCAGCTCATTTAACTGTTTTAATTAGTTTTTAGCAGGCCTTTGACATTTTGGCAGGCGTGCAGCCGACTCGGCTGCACACCTGCCGAACTGACAATCTAAATGACGCGCGGTGACGTCGGGACTCCCGCCTGATGTCACTGCGCGCCATTTTGCACGTCGGTGAGCGGGCTCCGCTCGCTGACTGGAAAATTCTTCCAATAGATAACAATGACACCTGTTGTAAGCAACTAGTGACCTCCTCTCCAATGGGGGAGAGGAATCAAAGTTCATTAACTAATTGATAATTCCCCTTGTTCTCTGTGACTTTTTTTTCTCTATTTGGTCTTCGGATATGTGCATGGGTGTGGAGTCAGACCAGGTAAGGGCATCAGATTTCCTCCCCTAAAGGGTATTAATGAACCAGATGGCTTTTTGCAATAATCCAGCAATTTCATGATCACTATTAAGGATAACTAGTATCTTATTCCAAGTTTACTCCTTAATTGAATTTAACTTCCCCAGCTGTCGTAGTGGCATTTGAATTCATGCCTCCAGTGCATTAGTCTGGTAACATAACCATATGCTACCATACCCTTACCCATTGAAAGTAATTGCTATATCTTCTGTTATATATTGTTGCATTATCTGTAATTATCTGTCAACAGCTAGGAACTAATTAACTAGGTACTAATTGTTATGTGTAAGTGTATCAGGAGCCACTTTTCACAGTTGCACTTGAGACTCATATGAGGTGCATCAGAACCAGTTCAAACTGACCTTTATTTTGTACAAGGCAGCATGAAATATTAAACATAAAGAGCTCTCACCTTTCCAAGCTTGATTACTTCCAACACCTCGGAACCAAAAGACAACAAGAATATATAGCACCTTCTTTATCAACTAACATTGATAAATTGCTTGTTGCCAATTATTCCATTCCCTTTTGTTCATTTAGGGATTGTTTGCAATCTATTTCCTTCCAGGGAGTTATTTGTATTTTGGGTTAGGGGAGTTAGACTCTTTCGAGTTATCAACAGTCACAGATTGCAACTCTTTTCGAGTACAATCACAGTTCTTGGTTTCCGGGAGTGGGACATGAACCCACAACCTTCTGATTCAAAGGCGAGGGTGCTATGAACTGAGCCACAGCTGACACCTCTAGGGGAGTTAAACTTGCACTATCTTAAAACTTCCTGTACAATGAAATCAATTTTCACCTCCTGAAAATGAGGTGGTCTAATTTTCTAGCAAGCTGTATCCAACTCAGTATTCATACGCATGGTCAAGTGGCTTGCTTCCAACTTGTTGAACCAAGCAACAATCAATTGCACAGCCAATATTAGTTGGCTGGTCTTCTTTGGTGAAAAATAGAGCCGATAATAAGTGTCTTGGTGTTATTTATCAGGCTGCAGGCAACTTGTGAAAGGTGCAAAGCTAATGAAATAGTCAAAGTTTCACATGCTTCCCAGTCCAGACTTTCAGAAGATAATTGAGAGCTCCAAAGTAAATGTCAGCTCCCCAATAAAAGCTGATAGTTATCAATGGCTCAGAGGGTAAGGACTGAAAATCAGGTGCTGTGAGCCCATGATTTCCCGGTCAAAACTCCCAGCTTCTCCAAGTAGTTTCCACACTACCAGTGCCCGCCCAGCGAATCAGCCCAAAGCCAATTAGCATTTGGAAATAGTGCCAGCTCAGCTGTAGTGGACATGTCTTTGAGTCAAGACCCACTCCAGAGTGTTGAGCACATAATCCAGACTTTAACACTTTGATTGCAGTGCTGAGGGAGGGCTGCATTGTCAGAGGCATCAGCCTTTGAATATGACGCTAAACTGAGGCTTTGGCCTGACCTCTTGGGCGGATGTCAATTTTTTGATTGCACCTCTGCAAAGTATCTTGGAACGTTTGGTCACAATGCAGCTTAAGGGCCTGGAGGTGGAGAGAGAATGGGTGACACCCCCCCTCCACCCCACCTCCCCCCCACCCAGCCACCAGTGAATACACGGAGTATAGTAAATAAGATTGGGGAGTTACAGGTGCAGATTGCCATGTGGAAATATGACGTTGTGGTGATAACAGAGACCTGGCTCAAGGAAGGGCAGAACTGGGTGTTAAATATTCCCAGGTAGAAGGTGTTCAGAAAAGATAGGAAAGGAAGGAAAGGAGGAGGGGTGGTGGTATTGGTTAAGGAGAGCATTGCAGTGCCGGAGAAAGAGGATGTCCAAGAGGGTTCAAGGACAGAATCAATTTGCCTAGAGCTAAGGAACAAAAAGGGTGCAATTACATTGCTCAGTGTAGTCTATAGACCACCAACTAGTGAGAAGGATGTAGAGGAACAAATCTGCAGGGAAATTACAGAGAGATGCAAGCATTATAGGGTAGTTATAATGAGTGATTTTAATTATCCAAATGTAGACTGGGACAGTGGTAGTGTAAAAGGTGGAGAGGGGCAAAAGTTCCTAGATTGTGTTCAGGACAACTTTCTACAGCAGTATGTGTCCAATCCAACAAGAAAAGATGCACTGTTGGACCTGGTTCTTGGAAATGAGGTTGGCCAAGTAGAAAAAGTGTCAGTGAGGGAACATTTAAGAGACAGTGATCATTGTATTGTATGTTTTAGGATGATGATGGAAAAGAATGATAGGCAATCCAGAGTAAAAATAATTAACTGGACAAGAGCCGACTTTGATGGGGCAAGAACTGAGCTGGGCCAGATAGACTGGAATGAAACATTGGCAGGAAAAACTGTAGCTGAACAATGGGCTATCTTCAAAAAAGAATTGGTTCGGGCATATTCAAGGTATATTCCATCAAAAGGAAAAGATAGAGCAAACAAATCCAGAGCTCCCTGGATGAAAAAGAAGATAGAAATTGAGATAAAAAAGAAAAAGTGTGTTATCACAGGTATCAGGTTGAAAATACAAGTGAGAACCAAGGGGAATACAGAAGGCTCAGAAGGGAGGTGAAAAAGCATATTAGAGAAGTGAAGATGGATTGTGAGAAAAGACTGGCAGCCAACATAAAGGGGAATTCCAAAGTCTTCTATAGGCATTTAATAGTAAAAGGGTGGTAAAAGGAGCAGTATGGCCAATTAGGGACCTGAAAAGTAATTTACACCTGGAAGAAGGAGCCATGGCTGAGGTATTAAATTAACACTCTGCATCCCTCTTTACAAAGGAGGTAGATGCTACCCAGGCCATGATGACAGATGAGGAAACTCTGTCACTGGAAGTGTTGAAAATTAATATGGAGGAAGTGCTAAATAGACTTCTAGTCCTTAAAGTTGACAAGACTCCGGGACTGAACGGGATGCATCCAAGGATATTGAAGGAAGTGAGAGTAGATGGGGCAAGAACAGAGGCACTGGCCATAATATTTCAGTCTTCCCTAGACTCAGGGGTGGTACCAGAGGACTGGAGAATTGCAAACATTATGCCCTTGTTCAAAAAAGGTTGTAAGAATAAGCCTAGCAATTACAGACCAGTCAGTTTAAATTCAGTGCTGGGCTAGATTCTAGAAACAATTATTTGGGATAGAATTAGTAGTCACATGGAAAAATGTGGGCTGATATGGAAGAGCCAGCATGGATTTCTAAAGAGGAAACCTCTACAAAGTTCCATTAAGACCACAGCTAGAGTATTGCTGTCCACCATACTTTATGAAGGATGTGAAGGTCCTTGGGAGGGCGCAGGGGAGATATACCAGAATTGTTTCATAAATCTTGCAAAGAAAGTGAGTGTTTCTGGCAAGGACAGCATTTGCTGCTCATCCCTACTTGCCCTTGAGAAATGGTGGTTCCAGGAATGAGGGATTTTAGCTATGAGGTTAGGTTAGGGAAGCTGGGGTTGTTTTCCTTGGAGCAAGGGAGATTGAGGGCAGATTTGACAGAGGTGTACAAGATTGTGACAGGCTTAGATAAAGTAGGCAAAGAATAGCTGTCGCTCATTAGCTGACGGTACAAGAATAGGAGGCACAGATTTAATGCTTAGAACAAGAGATACTTGAGGGATGTGAAGAAGAATTCTATACAGTGAGTAATAATGACCTGGAACTCGCTGCCTGCGAGTGTGGTAGAAGCGGAGACGATCAGTAATTTAAAAAGAAAATTGGATGGGCACTTGAAAGAAATAAACTTGCCGGGCTGCAGGGTTAGAGCAGGCGAATGGGACTGACTGGATTGCTCTACAGAGAGACAGCATGTACTTGATGGATTAAATGGCCTCCTTCTGTACTGTAATGACTCTGTAACTCTAAGTCATTGCTGTTGATGGAAAAGACTTCCTGGCATTACTTGAAGTAGAGGGGTGGATTTCCCCAGGTGTCCTGGTCAAGGTTCATTCCCTGATCAACACTTTGAGAAACAGGTATTCATCTCATTGCTGTCTGCAGCAGCTACCATTGCTGGCCATCTGAGCCTAGCTAACAACAACCAGTCTCCACACTTCTTTCTAGCCAGGCTGGAAGTAAAGAACTCAAGTCACAATTAGACCCAACATTTAGCATTTTCATTGCAGAACACAAGTATGAAGTACTCTACATGCGGAAACACACTGGAGCGATGGCAGGTTCAGATCTTACTGAGAGCTGATCTAAACATTGAAGGCTTTCCTCAGCATTTTGAAGCCTGCTACAACTGTCAAGCTAGAAATTTTTTCATCCTGGTGAGTTTACGGATACATTAGACATGAAAGTGGAACGCTTGTGTACAAAGTCTAATACAACTTTCCAAGCTGCAATTCCTTCTACTGGGAATTTAATCCTGAATAAATTATATTGATTTGTGAATCACAGAAGCCTAGAGGGGAATTTTAAACCCTCCCCCCCCCCCCACCCCAAAATGGTGGGTTTGGGCGGTGTGTGAAGCGAAAATTTTAAATATTTCAAATCCAACCTCAAGCTGTTCACTTCTGGTTTTGGTGGAGCTAGAGGTTGGGGATGAGGGTGCGGGTGGGGGTGGTAATGGGGGGGTAGATGCCAGGGTGGGGACAGAGAAGTTAATGAGATTGTGGACCTCAGATGTTTTTCTGCCTCCAGGGGCAGAAATCTTCGCTCGGTGGGCGGGTGCGCGCCCAACCCGCTCGAGCGTGAAATGACACGCATGCATGCCAAGCATGCCAACATCAACGGGCAGTCGCGTGATAGTTCGGTCGGTGGGGGTGCGCTGGAGCTGGCGTTGTGCCCGCCGACAATTAAAAGGCCTGTTGCGGCCAATTAACTATCCAGTTAAGTCAAAATTTTCACAGTCTGTCCAACCTAATGGTTGGTGGGCAGGCGAAAAGGCCAAGCGGCCGTTGCATTTTTATGGAAACCTCATCCACAGGCGGGATGAGGTTTCCAGGAGAAAATAAAAGTAAAATAAAAACTTTAATTTTTCATTATTTACATGTCCCTGCTCATGTGATAGAGTCGCATGAGGGGACATGTTTCATGACATTTTTATTTAAAAATTTTAAAAATATCTCTTCATCTCCCTAAGGCACGGAGCCGCCTCAGGGAGGTTATGCAGCGCTCACTCGTGCGCATGTGTGAAGCTCTCACTCAGCCGGCTCACACTCCCCTCGCACAGGCAGCGCTTAGCCCCCGCCAAGGGCAAAATTCTGCCCCAGGTTTAACATTGGCTGGCTGGATTTCCTCGGCCAAGGGAAATCCAGTAACCAAAAGGAAGTGATGTCTGCAGCATGTGGTATGTGCTTTTCCAGCACTCCTTGTGGGCCAGTTGGATTTGGAATGCTTCCCCCAGGCCCACCAAGCTAATCAGCTCCCCTTCCCATGATCGGACCACTCCATGATTGGATTCCCCACTGCAACTGGACCCCTCTCACAATTTCATACTAACCTCCATATTCACCCACCCTGCACCCTGCCCTGCCACCACACTCTCCCCAGTCACAAAACCCTCTCCCTGAGATTACTGACCCCCTCCAGGCTATTGCAGAACCATCACGAACACTGATCATCCCGACAATCATTGCACCCCTGACCTCCCCCCGCCATCTCTCTCCCCAGTCTGCCTCTGACCCCCCCAGTGGTCAGTCCCCATTCCCCCATCAATCCTTTAACTATACAGTATGCATAGCCCGATTTCCACCTTGCAATCTCTGCCCCAAGAACCTGAGGTCTACCTGTCCCTGGACAATGGTCACCTCTGGAACGTTCTGCATCCACAATGAAGCCAAGCCTATCAAACAGGCTGGCTTCTGGATGGGAATCCTGTTGATAAAAAACACACATACATACTGTGGAGTTAAAAGGATTCAGGGGAGTACAACTCCTCACCCCAATAAAGGCAGGGTTATAGGGCCATTCAGCACAGAAAGATGCCATTCTGCCCATCGTGTCTATACTGGCTCTTTGAAAGAACTATCCAGTGAAACCCACTTTGAAGATAGGACTCTGGGATAGTTTCCAATGCCTTTGTGAAGTGTTGGAACTTTAAAGTGGAGGATGGAATGCCAGGAGCCAGCAACCTGCTCACCTTCAATGGACTGACTGTTAAGCTCATTGAAGAGGTTACTAAAAGGTTGGAGAGGGACAGAATCAAATTTTCAAGGGTAAGAATAGGAAAAGCCAGCAATTTAATACAAACAAATAAAGTATGAGCAGGATTAGGCCATTCAGCCCCCCGGCCCTGCTCTGCCATTCAATAAGATCATGGCTGATCTGATTGTGGCCTCGGCTCCACATTCCGCCTACCCCTGATAATCTTTGACTACCTGGTTAGTCAAGAATCTGTCTACCTCTGCTTTAAGAATATTCAATAACCCTGCCTCCACCGCTCCCCGGAGAAGAGAGTTCCAAAGATTCACGAGGGAAAACAAATTCTCCTCATCTCGGCCTTAAATGGGTGACCCTTTATTTTTCATACTGTCTCTTAGTTCCAGTACCTGGTGCCGTTGGAGCACAGCTGCTTGGAGCACAGCAGGGAGCCATTATTCATTGTGGCTGCTGATTTAAAGTCTTGGAAAAAGTGAGGATATTCAAACTGAGGTGCACGTGAGCTGGCACTAAGCTGTTTGAGCAGTGTGGATGAAGTACCATTAAAAGATGAGCATTTAGGCCCTTGTCTGCACAGTGAACCTGCTGCTCTCCTGGCCCTCTGCTGTCCTGCCTGTTCCAGTCTACAGGGCAATGGCGACCCCAGTCATGACCACCATCCGCCAGTGAGAATCTCCCTCCAGAGCCAGCTTCTGCCTTCAGGCAGTGCCCAACACCACAATTGGGCACTAGGCTCACCACCCCACCCCAGCCAAATTAGGGCCCTTGCCTATAAAAATCACATTGTGTCACTGGCCCTGATGCAGCATGGTGTTGGGATCCTGGACTGATCTGGAATCGAGTTCCCAGCTTGGGATTGTTAAAACTGCAAATTGAAAAGCGATTCTTTGATATTCAAAGCACCGTATGAATGACACGATAATTAAACAGGAGATTTCAGGAGAAGTGTAGGCAACAAGGGCAAGATTTTATAAGAGAGAAACCTTTATCCTTCCAGCACAAAGAACTTGAACAATTCCTTTCCTGAATTGTATTCATGAGGAAAGATTGCATGAAACATTATAGTTATGGTAAAAAATTATGGTTTCTCGATGTCAAATTAAATTATTTGATGTTTGAAAATAAATAGTGTCTTGCTTCTTTCTTAGTCTTTTGTATTCTGAACAAAGGAGGAAAGAAACGCTACAGAATTGAAAACTGAATAATAAACCAGGGTTCAGCCAGACTTGGCAAAAACCAGAACCTGCAACCCATTCCTGCTCCTATTTCTTATGTTCTTATTTTCCTTTTTTTAGTTATTCCTAGCTGTGAAACTCTTTCTTTCCTATTTCCTTCATGTGTGCTTGTGTGTAGTTGCGACGACCATCCCCCAGGTTTGAATGTATGAATAAATAATACTTCTGATTTAACCCTAAAGTGAATTTACTGTGAGTCACTTTAAAATTGACTTTACGAACAGAGTGTGTTTGGGGAAACATGCGACAGCCTATTTCAAAAGTTAAAACACTTCTGCTCACGGACAGACAGCGAGAAAAATATAAATATAAAATAAAGGAGTGCAATCAGGGACAGGCAGTGAATAGGCTCAATTACTTTGTGCAAATTGCTTCATAGAAAACTATTAGGTGACATTAAGATCATTAATGAGGCAATGAAAAGAAAGCATAAGAAGAAAAGAATGCAAAATAATTAAGAGAATTAAAAGATAAAGGACGTCTTGGTGCAATGGGTAACGTCCCCATCCCTGGGTCAGAAGCTCTAGGTTCAAGTCCCATTCCAGAACTTGATGGCCACGGAAGGTGTGTTCATAATGTGGCCAAACAGGTTGAGTATCAGCCTGTAAACTCTTCCAATACGCCTGATGGCAGGCGGTAAGAGTGGGAGAGTTTCCTGGTCAGCCATAATGCAGAAGGCATTGGCAAACCACTGCTGTACTTTGCCAAGCATAATCATGGACCAATCCAATGGAGGCCCATGGCTGCCAATGCCATCATAGGGCATGGTGCCTGGAAGAAGAGGAGGAGTTGGATTCAAACAAGCAACGAACCATGCCTATACTGCTGTGGAAGTCAGAGATACAATGTGTTGCTTGGTAAAAAGCAAAATACTGTAGATGCTGTAATGAAAACAAAGTGCGGGGAATGCTCAACAGGTCTGGTAGCATCTGTGGATGCTACCATTTTGGCCAAATATGACTCTTCTTCAAAAGCTTGCTTGGTAACTTGGGGTTAATTTTCAACTTATTGCCCAGGCAAAGAGCTGGCGATATGATTCAGCTCCTTGTTATATACACCAATGGTGATGGGATGATTTCTGCAAGAGACCACTTCACTCCAGCTGTACTCTTTGATGGTAAGTTGGAAATCTATGATGCTATTAAACCCGTGACACTCAGTGCAGTACCAAGGGACTGTCGGAGGTGCTGTCCTTGCAACATTCAATTGAGTCCCATCTGCCCTAAGCGATGGACAGCTCTATTTTGAAGAAGAGCAGGGGAGCTCCTGCTGCTGCATAATGGACAATATTTATCCTTCAAGCCACATAGCTGAAGCAGATTATCTAGTCATTATCACATTGCTGATTGTGGGAGTTTGCTGTGAGCAAATTGACTGCCATGTTTCCTGCATTACAACTGTGACAACAGTTTAAACACACTTCATTGGTTGCAAAGCACTTTGGGTCATCCTGAGGTCATGAAATGTGCTATACAAATGCAAGGTTTTCTTTTTACGAGTGGGGCTAGAACTTTCATGTGCATTCTGACTTCCTCTTTATTATTGCAAGGGCCTCTGCTAAATGAGCTCCGCTGATGCGGCCATGCCCTTGGAAGTTCCTGGCGCTAGATTAGGACTTTATTCGCCGTTGTTTGACTGAGTACTGCTTATTTGATTATTAAAAGTTTCTAAGCGATCACGCAACCAGGAATACTTAACATCGTATGAACTGTCAGATTAAATTAGATGCCATGAATGTTTGGAAGGTTTAAAATATTTTTAATCTGAATTTGTGTCAGGAGATTATTAGTCACATAATATCTAATCAAATATTTACACTTCATTATTTATTTAAAAATTAGGCATAAGAAAAAATGAAAAAGGTTTTACAGCACTATTCCTTTTTTAGGTCTCTGCTGATTGCAGTGTGAATGAATTGAGGAAAAATATCACAGAAACACTAATGGATTAGTTATAAAAATAGCAGTGAGTGATGGGGCAGATGTCTGGACTGTTTCCATTGCAAATCTACTAATCTTCAACCATAATTGAATAAAAATGAATAGAAACATACAATGTGGACATTTGCTTCTATAAGACAGACTACTTACTCTGCAGTTACCTTTACTTTACCCTGAGTCTAACTGAAGGTGAGGGGTCTGATGCAGGGTTGATTAGGATTGGAAAGAGCGATCAGAGATTGACAAAGCCCACTGAACACCCAGAACTTTGGCAGAAATTCAGCAGAGATCTCATTGACGATACAACAGGAGAGCCTTGCAGAGTTTCCTCTCTCTCTCCCCGCTACTTCTCAGAATGCTTGTGCCCCAGGATAAGACAAAGGCCCTCAGGCTCACATATACCTGGATCCATCCTTGACTGATTTTATCCCTATTCCCCAACCCTCTCCCCAACCCCTCAACACCCCCCACACCACCGCCCACCCCCAACCCCAGTACCTGGGAGAGGCAGTTCCAGTCAATCTAGGACACTGCCTAAAATCTCTCTCCGACCGCTCATGGTAATGAAGCAAAGCCCAGGACTTCACTAAATTCTCCATATCTCTGTGCTTTCTCTTCCTTTTGATCAGCTCAATCCAATGATTCAGGGTGGACCCTGAATCCAGATTTAAGCTGCATTCACATTGGCATCCCCAGCTATCACAGACACTAGACTCAGTTCAGTAGATCCCCAGCTTCACAGACACTGAACTGTCAGTGGATCCCTAATTTCCATTAAAGGACAGCCTTAACATTGGGTGCTTGGCTCTGTGGCTGATCAAATGCCATGAAAATTGGGCCTGTAGCATCACTGGCCTTTATTATCATATATGAAGGGCAGGTGGTGACGCAATAGTGACGTCACTGAACTAGTAATTCAGAGGCCCAGGCTTATGACCTGGGACATGGGTTCAAACCCCACTATAGCTGCTGGTGGAATTTAAATTCAATTAATACATCTAGGGTATAAAGTTAGTCTCAGTAATGGTGACCGTGACAACTACTATCAATTGTTGTAAAAACTCATCTGGTTCACTAAAGTCCTTAAAGGAAGGAACTTTGCTGCTGCCCTTATCTGGTCTGGCCTACATGTTACTCCAGACCCATAGCAATGTGGTTGACTCTCAACTGCCCTCTGAAATGGCCGAGTAAGCCACTCAATTCAAGGGCAATTAAGGATGGGCAACAAATGCCCATGAGTGAGTATAAAAAAAAAGTTGTTGGGCAAGGAATGGTGCAGAGGAGATTTACCTGACAATACCAGGGACTTAAGTTATGTGGAGAGATCATTAGAAGGAGCTGCAACTGTTCTCCTTAGAGCCAAAAAATGATCATTGAAGATGGAAGAGATGCTCAAAATAATGATGGGTTTTGAAAGTGACAATAAGCAACTGTTTCTATGGGCAGGGATTTAAGACAATTGGCAAAAGAACTGAGGGGAAATAAAGGAAATAAAGAGAATTTCTTTCCAGCAGTGGGTTATGATCTGGTGCACACTGCCTGAAAGGACAGCGGAAGCAGATTCTATAATAACTTTCAAAAGGGAATTGGACATCTACTTGGACAGGTAAAAATTGCAGGGGAATCAGATTAATTGGATAGCTCTTTCAAAGAGCCAGCACAGGAATGATAGCCCAAGTGGCCTCCCTCTGTCCTGTAAGAATCTTTGATTTTATGATTCTATACGGCCAAAAAAACAAATCTTCGTGCAGACTGCCCTTTTTGATGCTTACTTTGGGGCTGCCACTGACTGCCTGAGATTCTTGCATTGGCAGCTGGCAGCATAAGAACCACACTAAGTCCAGCCTAAAAGCAGCTTAAACAAGCTGACATAGTATCCTTATTGCCACTAGATGTCAATAGTGTACTTAGCCAGTTTAGCTCGCTACATGTCACTACATGTACCACTGCTACCAAGCAGCCGATCGATTCTCTGATATACGTCACTTTTCTGCGAAATATGTTGAGTGCTAAATTAGCTTAACTTGAACTTCACTATTTGAATATGAGCACCCAGTTCATTTAGTTGCCGTCTAAATAAGATGAAATACAAGTTCATAATTTATAGGAGATCGACTGAAAATCTGATAGGGAAATATGGGGAGGCGTTAGAGGCAGTTCAGATATAAACTGAGGAAAGTGAGAACACTAAGGAGTTCTAACACCATTCTAGGTAGGTTTTTAGGAGAGAGGGATAGAGAGATGGAGTTGAGGTGGCTGAAGGCACGTCCACCATTGGCACAGCAAAGAAAATGGGGGATGCACAAGAGGCTGGAATTGGAGGATCTTGGAGGGTTGTAGGGTAATGGGTAAATATATGATCTGGGTACCATTCAGAGCATGGAGCTTCCATGATTTGCCCATGAGTTAAGTGATCTCAGCCAGGGTACCAGTAAAGGTATATATCCTTGTGGAGAGGAGAAAATCAAATCAGGAGTGTGATGCGAATAACAAATTCATCCCACGTGGCTTCTCTTACAGAGAAGTCCTTGATATTGTGTCAAGTTAAGATGAAATCCAAGTGGATGATTTCTAAAAAAAGAAGTCATGTTTCAATGTTGAGAAACACTTCATCTGATTCATAGCTGGGACTCTCCTTTCCTCTGGTACTAACTTCCTTTGTCTTTCTCTTACTGTGATGAGGCAGATGGAATTGTGTTTTTCAATTGCTGCCAAGTCTGCAAAACAAACAGACTATTAGACCCACCTGCAAACCTTAGCTCATGCCATCTCCCTCTCGTTCATCAAAGCGTTAGAAATGGTTAGCGTTTGGATCGACTGCCTATTGGGAAGAAACTGTCAGCTTCTTGTAGTAAAAGACCTGGAAAGCCCCTCAAGGTCTTTGCTTCTTTATTCACCTCACCATTAATAAAGGTACCCTGCGAAATTATGATTGATGTCAAGAGCTAGGATTTTTTTCTATTCAAGAATTCTCCCTGCAGCAAAGGAGATTGAGGGGAGATTTGATAGAGGTGTACAGATTGTGGCAGATTTATATAAGGCAATCAAGGAAAAGCTTTAGCTGATGGTACGAGGACCGGGGGACACAAATTTATGGTTGATGGTATATGATTATTTACGATTTAAGGTTTTGGGCAAGAGATGCAGGGGGAATGTGAGGAAGAATTTTTCTATGCAGCGAGTGGTAATGACTTGGATCTCACTGCCCATGAGGGTGGTGGAAACAGAGATAATCAATGATTTCAAAAGGAATTTGGATGAGAACTTGAAGGAAATAAACTGCAAGGCGATGGGGATAGAGTGGGGAACAGTACTGACTGGATTCTCTACGAAGAACTGGCATGGATTCAATGGGCTGAATAGCCTCCCCAGTGCCGTAAATAACTCTATGACTGTGAATTTGCTGAGGAAATTCTTCTGACTTTGAATGGACCACATTGCATCGTGTTGCTGATGGAGCTGGTTGTATCTCACTGATGACGATATTCCTTCAGTAAGCAGATAAGATCAAATTGCTTTAGGCTGTCCATGTAGTAGTGCCTTAATTTACATCCTCTGAGGTGACATGATGGGCATCTTCCAAATTCTGAAGCTTGGGGTTTACAGTAGTTACTGGTCAGTAATTGTGGGTGTGGAATTCTGCCAAGGGCACAATTGGCAAAATACTCCCAGGATACACTGGACCCTGGTTTTGCCAAGGTTATGTTACACCGCCACATCCTGCACAAATTCAAAAGCAGGAGCCCTAAATTAAAATCTGCCACAAATCAGTACAAAATAAGCTAACACAATCAATCATAATCGATTCAGGACGAATGTGACATCCTCCAGCCTCACAAAGAGGAGTGGGATTGTCAGAAAATGAGCCATCCTTCAAGTGGCTAATTCAATGCTCTTGTTAATACTTATAATTGGCTTCAGTTCACCCCGGGTCACTGCTGTCTTCAATGAACTAATTACTGGAGCAGATCAGGACACTTGATGGATTCAGCTGACTGCTGGTTGCAGGTCTTATGGGTTATAAATTGGTCTGCTCTATTTTTCGGGCACGGGGGAGATAATTGACACCTTGCCTGTGCTGATTCTGTCGAATGTGGGCAGCGCACAAATCTGCTGCTCTCGCCTCATTTCCCTGATTGTTGCATCCATACAGGGCCTCTCATGACCACCAGAGATCTCAAAATGCTTTGCAGCCAATGACGTGCTTCTGGAGTGTCGACACGGAAGCCAATTTACGTACAGCAAGCTCCCACAAGTGGCGGGGTTGGACAAGCGGAGAGCCGCCCTAGTTCTGTGGGGGATCCAGGAAGCTCTCAAAAAGGAGTGGGAGCAGGTGGCCAGGGAGATCAACTTTCAGAGTGTGGGCCTTGGGATCTAGCAGCAGAGCTATAATAAGTGACATGTCCTCGTGCAGGTGGTCAAGGTCAGGAGATTAACACTGATTTCAAGTGGATGCCTATGAGACAGGTTCTGGTGCAAAGCAACAAAGGCACTTTAACAGGCCCATTCAGTGGAAATGCACCATTCCACCCCAGGGGCATGATCAATATTGTGGGTGGGGGCTACTTTGGGCAAATGGACCTTAAAATCAGCGTAAAAGATCAAGGATACACCAGGGTAATGTGATTATGAGCACAACCCCAGTTAAGTTCAAAATTTGGTGCTCACTACCATTTCGTATTCCATTTCCCGCAGATCCCACTGATACCTGGATGGAAACCATACGGAAACTCACGGCCTGGTCCATTATCCCATGAAGATGTGAATGAAGATTATGCTGAGTGTTAAAGGTCCCACCAGGATCCTGTGAAAATACGCTGGGAATTGGGAAGCTGAAGAGCCGATTAACTTCCGCTCTGATGTCTACATGGTAGAACGACATGGCAACAAGAAAATGACTTACAAAGATGCGCCTGCAGTAAGTGATAGGAAACAACAAACTCCCAAGCACAGTCAAACCGTTCCATTATTTTACTTTAAAATCTTTGTACCTGTTGTGCTAATCAACGTATAATCAAGATGTTAGTGTGAATCAATAGATCTTCCAGCTCTGTGTGCACAGTTTGACAATGACTAAAACTCTCCATAGGGTTCACCAATATACCACTACAACTCAATCTCTACTGCATCAAAATGAAACTTCACCCTCTCCCATTGTTAGTCATCTCTAAGGAAGATTGTCAGTTCGTGCCAGTTTTACATAATTGCCAAGCATCCGCTTGGAGCTGGGTTGAGAGTGACAAAGCCGTTTCCCTTCAGCTCTCACAGGCAGCAGATAGGAAAGACTCCAATGTGGGCTGGTATTTAACCTGCATTCCAAAGGTGAAAGGTCAGTGTCTAATGCAATGCTTCCTCTAGTTGCCCTCTCTCCCTCTCCCCCCTGGGGCGAATGCTTTATATGTAACCGATTTTCAAATTGGCCTTCCGGATAGTAACCTGGTGAAGCAGATCGTCAGCTCAGTGTAGAACCCATCTGATTTACAAATCATTGAGACCAGTTCAACAGCTTTCAGGCTGGTTTTATCACAGGCAATCACTCCATCTGTTACTGACCTGGTGGTGAAGGTAAAATCATCTCCATTTTATTCATTCTCCCGAGAATCAGCATAACATTTGGAAATAGGCATTAAGAAAGGTACCTTTTGTAGTTTAAGGGTCTGTTACATACAGGTTTAATGTGGGACTGAGTACAGTACTCCCCACTCAGTAATGTAAGAAGGCACATGACCCAGGCCGAGGGTTAGTGTGGTGTTGAGCAAAGATGTGTTAAGACCTAAAAATGAGATAGCTCCATGCCTGTACCCTTTACTGTTTAGTTACAAGTAGTTAATAAAGGTTTGCTGTTGACATACAGAAGACTACAAAGACTCCTTTAACAGACGCTTTCTGCAACCAACACCATCCCAACACCCTTTAGTTAACAAAGAACCATAAAATCTCAAAGTATTGGAAGAAGCCATTCAGCCCATCATGCTGGTGCCAGCTCTTTGAAAGAGCTATCTAGTTGGTTCCAGTGCTCTGCCTGTCCCCGAGCCCTGCACATTGATTTTGTTTTCAAGCATATACCATTTTGAAATTTACTCTTGAATCTGCCTCTGCCATCCTTTCAGGCAGCGCATTCCATAAATTCCTGTCCTTTCAATCCTCCTGTCAGGGGAGCCCTCCATATTTACTCCATCAAAACCCTTTGGACACATTTATAAAATCTCCCTGTAACCCGCTCTGTTTTGTGGAGAATAATCCCAGTTCCGTACAGAAGACTTTGGAGAGTTGATAGATTTTAACTCGAAGGATACCCAGAGCTGATTGCTGTGAAGCGAGTGAGTTCAGTGGCTCAATTCAGATGCTCAGTTTATAAGGGTGGGGACACATTAATCCAAAGGCCAAAAGGTGAGCAGGGGCATTACTGTAGAGGCACCACTAGCACATAAATAAAGGCTGTATATATTACAAATTCACTTGATGAATCCTTCTGCCTTTCAATTTACCAGACAACGGCGTTACTGAAATGTCTAATTTTTATTTCACTCTATCTCTAATGTGTAAAGAAATTAGATTAACTTGCTGCATTAGGTCTCCACGGGCGATTCAGCAGAAGAATATTGTTTGACGTTATCTAATAGATTCTACAATTTAGTCCACTGACCAGCTTAATAACTGTTAGTCCTGAAGTGTAGAGAAGAAACCAAAATAACAACAGGATATGCTGGACGTACGCATTGTGTCCGTGAGTATCTGTAAAGAGGAGAGATGAGTTCAATGGACATCGGACTAAAAAGAAAGACTTACTTTTAAAATGGTGTCTCTTGTGATCTCAGGATGCTTTAAGGAAAGTGCTTAAAGCTCAAAGTGCTTTACAGCCAGTGGAATATTTTTCAAGTATAATCACTATTGTGATGTGGGAAACGTGGCAGTTGATTTACGCACAGCAATCTCCCACAAACAGCAAAGTGATGAATGACCAGCTAATCTGTTTTTGTGATGCCTGTTGGGGGGTAAATATTTCTCAGGGATAACGCCACTGCTCTTCACAGAATCACACAGTGCAGAAGAGGTCCTTCGGCCCATCAAGTCTGCACCGACACGTGAGAAACGCCTGACCTACCTACCTAATCCCATTTACCAGCACTTGGCCCATAGCCTTGAATGTTATGACGTGCCAAGTGCTCATCCAGGTACTTTTTAAAGGATGTGAGGCAACCCGCCTCAACCACCCTCCCAGGCAGTGCATTCCAGACCGTCACCAGCCTCTGGGTAAAAAAGTTTTTCTTCACATCCCCCCTAAATCTCTTGCCCCTCACCTTGAATTATGTCTCCTCGTGACCCTTCAACTAAGGGGAACAGCTGCTCCCTATCTACCCTGTCCATGCCCCTCATAATCTTGTACACCTCGATCAGGTCGCCCATCAGTCTTCTCTGCTTCAATGAAAACAACCCAAGTCTATCCAACCTCTCTTCATAACTTAAATGTTTCATCCCAAGCAACATCCTGGTGAATCTCCTTTGCACCCCCTCCAGTACAATCACATCCTTCCTATAATGTGGTGACCAGAACTGCACACAGTACTCCAGCTGTGGCCTCACCAAGGTTCTATACAACTCCAACATGAGCTCCCTACTTTTGTAATCTATGCCTCGATTGATAAAGGCAAGTGTCCCATATGCCTTTTTCACCACCCCAGTAACATGCCCCTCCGCCTTCAGAGACCTATGGACACATGACAAGGTCCCTTTGTTCCTCAGAGCTTCCTAGTGTCATGCCGTTCATTGAATACTTCCTTGTCAAATTACTCCTTCCAAAGTGTATCATCTCACACTTTTCAGGGTTAAATTCCATCTGTCACTTATCTGCCCATTTGACCATCCCATCTATATCTTACTGTAGCCCAAGACACTCAACCTCACTGTTAACCACCCAGCCAATCTTTGTGTCATCCTCAAACTTACTAATCCTACCCCCCACATAGTCATCTATGTCATTTATATAAATGACGAATAATAGGGGACCCAGCACAGATCCCTGTGGTACGCCACTGGACACTGGCTTCCAGTCACTAAAGCATCCTTCTGTCATCACCCTCTGTCTCCTACAACTAAGTCAATTTTGAATCCACCTTATCAAATTACCCTGTATCCCATGTGCATTTGCCTTCTTTATAAGTCTCCCATGTAGGATCTTGTCAAAGACTTTGCTGAAATCCATATAAACTACATCAACTACACTACCCTCATCTACACACCTGGTCACCTCAAAAAATTCAATCAAATTTGTTAGGCATGACCTCCCTCTGACCCATGCTGACTATCCCTGATCAAACCTTGCCTCTCCAAGTGGAGATAGATTCTCTCCTTCAGAATTTTCTCCAATTTTCTCTTCTTTGAAGTAATGCCATGGGATCTTTTGCATCCACCTGAGACAGCAGGCATGGCTTCAGTTTATCATGTAATCTGAAAGACAGCACCTCCAGCAGTACATTCAGTACTGCACTGGAGTGTCAGCCTTGATCTATATGCTCAAGTCTTTGGGGTGGCACTTGAGCCCACAACCTTCTGGCGCAGAGGTGAGAGGGCTACTAACTGAGCCACAGTTGACACAGTGACAAGATCTATAAGAAATATTTGATGATATGTGTTAAATGAGAGTTTCAGTGTAACTAAAGAAACAAAAAGGAGTGTAGGAGGAGGAAGAGAAATAATCAATTCAAAGAAACCTGCCCATAGCTTAATACTCTAACAGGTAGAGTCTGGAATCAGAATCTGGGATCTTCCTGGTCTGTACCATCAGAATAAACCCATCAAAGCAGGGGAGCAATGGGAGAATGTTGCAAATCATACTGCGAGCAAATTGAGATATTGCCCCAACTGATACCAACTGATACAGACTTTGCTTCCATCTGTATTTAAATGTGTTGTTGAAACACACAATGCTTTCTGTGACTGAATTAATTCAAAACATTCCTTTTGCAATTTCAGTGCTGTATTGAGGGAGTGCTAAAGTGTCGATGGTGCCAACATTACTGAAAACAGATTACCTGGTCATGAGCACATTGCTGTATGTGGAATCTCACTGTGTGCAAATTGCCTGCAGAATTTCCTACAGTACAACAGTGAACACACTCTAAATGTAATAATTGGCTGGAAAGCACTTTGGGGGCATTCTTAACTCATGGAAACTGCTATATAAATGCAACTTTTAATTTACTTTTTATAGAATTCAAGTATTTAAGAGCTGCAACTTTAGCATCACCATGGTAAACAATTCTAATGGAAGATTTGGCTCCCAAACTATCTGACTATAAAAGAATAGACAACCTTGCCATTTTAATTGTATAGCACATCCTGAATAACAGCAAGCCTGCTGTGTAATGCTTTGAGTACCAGCTGTCACTGGCAGATGCCCAGCAGCATCCAGATGTTGCCAGTCTTGTTCCTTTAAGTAAGATGTGCAGAGTCTCAAACAAAAATCCATCCGCGGTTCTTCAGTTGAAAAGTATGAAGCTGTTTCCTGACCAGTGAGGCAAACCTACTCACTCAGAATTCAACAACAATTTCAGATCACAACTACTGCTCCCATTTTCAGCAGACATTGGTAATGACTCTGTTTTTGCCATGTTCATCTCCTGTTGATTTACTTATTATTTCTTTACTCATCTCATTACTGTCGCTGAATCCCCCATTATCAATATCCTGGGGGTTGCCATTGGCCAGAAACTTAACTGGACTAGTCATATAAATATTGTGGCTACAAGAACAGGTCAGAAGCTAAGGAACCGTGCGACGAGTAACTCACCCCCCTACTCCCCAAATCCTGTCCACCATCTACAAGGGACAAGTCAGGAGTGTGATGGAATACTCCCCACTTGCCTGGATGTGTTCAGCTCCAACAACACTCAAGAAGCTTGACACCATCCAGGACTAAGGCAGCTCACTTGATTGACATCCCATCCACAAACATTTACTCCCTCCGTTGCCAACACACAGTGGCAACAGTGTGTACCATCTAAAAGATGCACTGCAAGAACTCACTAAGGCTCCTTAGACAGCACCTTCCAAACCCATGGCCACTACCAAAGAAGGAGCATGGGAGCAGATAGATGGAAACACCACCACCTGGAAGTTCCCTTCCAAGCCACTCACCATCCTGACTTGAAAATATATCGCCGTTCCTTCACTGTCGCTGGGTCAAAATCCTGGAACTCCCTCCCTAACAGTATTGTGGGTATGCCTACACCACATGGACTGCAGTGGTTCAAGAAGGCGGCTCGCCAATGCCTTCTCAAGGGCAATTAGGGATGGGCAATAAAAATGCTGGCCTAGACAATAATGTCCGCACCCCATGAAAGTTTCCCAGCAGTAGGTTTCACCATGGTCTTCCATGTCTTTCGATACATGTCTTTTAGAATGAGGAGGAGTAGTATGTTAGCACTTGCCCCTGTGTCAATCTTGGCCAATAACGAATAGTTACAACTTTCTTAGGGAATATAATTTGAATCTTGGCAAACACTTGGGATGGTGTTATGGTGTCCAAGTTTTCCACAAGATTGACAATGTGAGACCTATGTTCATCACTCATCATCTCATCGTGCACATCACCATTTTCTGGTTTGTCAATCACCTCATGTACATGTTTCTGGCAGGATACCCGATGGTCATTCTGATTGCTCTAAGGTACCCGTTGTGTACGTCTGCTTATATCAGTGCACAGCTCCTTGTGGTTGCATCAGCCTTTGGTATAGTGCACTGCTGCTGCCCATGGCCCTTTCTGCCACACGCCTTGCAGAATCGATGGAAAACTGGGCATTTCCTTGGTGCATGCAGAAGTCCTCACCTTCTACATGTCTTGCTATGCTTGGTTGTTCTAGTGAGTGCGTCACAATTGGGGTTGTAGGGAGGACATCTAAGTTTTGTCAACGTCCGAGGATCATTTTGTACTTATGTCCATCCTTGAGTAGCTCTTTGATGTTGTACAGTTTGGGCCTGCCCAGCAGGTCTTTCTGGAATACTTCCATGGGAGTGGATGTGATCACCAACTCAACAATTCCATCTGCTAGCTCTGTGTTTGAAAAATCACACTACTTACTCTTTTCTCTGCATCTGCTGATGAAGTGGTCTATGGATTCTGTAAGTTGTTGTTGAAATGACATGAACTCTAGTCAATTAATACAGAAGTTTAACCTGATTCTGAACCGGTCTTCCAATGTAGTCCATATCTTTTGGGAATCCTTTAGCTCTTCTTCTGTTAATCCTGACGTGTTCAGCCTGTGTAGACCTTCATTCCCAATTCAAAAACAGAATTACCTGGAAAAACTCAGCAGGTCTGGCAGCATCGGCGGAGAAGAAAAGAGTTGACGTTTCGAGTCCTCATGACCCTTCAGCAGAACTGAGTAAAGTTAGGAGAGGGGTGAAATATAAGCTGGTTTAAGGTGGTGGGGGGTGGGGGGATGGGGGAGAAGTCATGGGGGGGTGGTTGTAGGGACAAGCAAGCAGTGATAGGAGCAGATAGTCAAAAGATGTCACAGACAAAGGAACAAAGACATGTAAAAGGTGGTGATATTATCTAAGAGAATGTGCTAATTAAGAATGGATGGCAGGACACTCAAGGTACAGCTCTAGTGGGGGTGGGGTGGAAAGACTGACAGGGCATTACAGTTATATATTTAAAAATAATGGAAATTGGTGGGAAAAGAAAAATCTATATAAATTATTGGAAAAAACAAAAGGGAGGGGGAAGAAACGGAAAGGGGGTGGGGATGGGGGGGAGGGAGTTCAAGATCTAAAGTTGTTGAATTCAATATTCAGTCCGGAAGGCTGTAAAGTGCCTAGTCGGAAGATGAGGTGCTGTTCCTCCAGTTTGCGTTGGGCTTCACTAGAACAATGCAGCAAGCCAAGGACAGACATGTGGGCAAGAGAGCAGGGTGGAGTGTTAAAATGGCAAGCGACAGGGAGGTTTGGATCTTTCTTGCGGACAGACCGCAGGTGTTCTGCAAAGCGGTCGCCCAGTTTACGTTTGGTCTCTCCAATGTAGAGGAGACCGCATTGGGAGCAACGAATGCAGTAGACTAAGTTAGGGAAAATGCAAGTGAAATGCTGCTTCACTTGAAAGGAATGTTTGGGCCCTTGGACAGTGAGGAGAGAGGAAGTGAAGGGGCAGGTGTTGCATCTTCTGCGTGGGCATGGGGAGGTGCCATAGGTGGGGGTTGAGGAGTAGGGGGTGATGGAGGAGTGGACCAGGGTGTCCCGGAGGGAACGATCCCTGCGGAATGCCGCCGGGGGGGTGAAGGGGAGATGTGTTTGGTGGTGGCATCATGCTGAAGTTGGCGGAAATGGCGGAGGATGACCCCAATTGCTAGGTGAATTTTTATGGCTTGCTTGTCTGGTTCAGGCATGCCTGAAACAAGAAACTAAAGCTTTGTACACTGTTTAAACGTTCAGAATTCAGATAGTAGGTCAGCTGCATACCAATTCACACTGGGGAATTTTGTGACATTCTGACAATATTCCTTTGACCTTCCTCCTTCTGAAGTACCTGGGATGAGTGTCACTGTAACCGTTTTCACGCGCTTTTCTGAAACACCACCCACAAAGATGAGTCCCGGTGGGAATGCACCATGGAGGAAATGGGACTTTGCTTTTTATTCAATTTATTGTTCAGCAACTTCCCAACCCTCCTGTTATAATCACAACATTTTCTGGCCGATTTCTATGAAGGTTTTTCTTTTGTGTTTGACTCTTCCTTTCTCAGTAACAATCTAGCCCATACTCACCTTTCCCGACTGAGCTGACCCAGTGCTGGTCCTCTTGACGCGCTGTCCCACTCATGGAACTGACAGGCTATGTACTACAATCTCATCACGAGGGATCTGTCTGATTACCAGCTCTTTACTTGAGCACTAGCTCGGCACTGTGTCTCCAAAGCATTTCTTTGCAGTCACCATGCTGCATTTTCAACGCTCTCTGATGCTGCAACTTTGTTGCGGTCTAGCCAAAATGTTGAGTGTCTTCTTGTAGCATAAACCAGCTCTATTCACCATGTCATACCTGTACTTAATCTTTTTCCATCCTTGCCATCATGTTGTGGCTTTTACTAAAGATTGCTATTAGATGCCACCATTATCATATAGAAGGAACCAGAGCTGCCACCATGTTGTGTCATTATAATGATATAATACCTTGGGACTATTTACTGTACAAGCCACAAGGCACCAATCACTCATAAGGGATTGGGTAAACACATTGTTGTGGGTTCATTTATTGAGACTAGGCACATGAAAACAGTTATACATAGGTATAAAGCTTGAAGACACTAGAGCTGCGTGTGCGCTCTGCTCAAAGCAAAAGTGAAACTAAGACTGGATCACAAGACACATTTCCCTTATAGTGATGTCATGCTGATGTCCCTTAAAGGCATATTACAACAACTTCTGCCCTATAACAGATCTTCCCTTTTGCACTTCACTCAGCCCTTTCTTACCTCCTGTACTGGCTTAAAACCTCTTTTACATTTTCCAGTTCATACGGACCTGAAACATTAGCTGTTTATCTTCCCACAGATGCTGCTTGACCTGCTAAATATTTCCAATATTTTCCGTTGTTATTTTAGCCACATATTAGCTGGAATTTTTCTATTTTTTTTAAAAAAAGACTGATAATTGTTGAATGGGGAAAGAAAAATAAAAAGTTGAGCCTCTGGTACACAAACAAAAATAGAAACTGTTATGAACAGTGGGGCAATCAGCAAGCATTGCAATAGAATTGAAGATCATTGTCAAATAAGGGAATGGGAGATGAGGAGATTATTTTTAATGCAATGAATCTGGAATGAACTGCCTGAAAAGGTGGAAGCAGATTCAAGAGTAACTGTCAAAAGGCAATTGGATAAATACTTGTAAAGGAAAACTAAAATTCCAGATTATGAGGGAAAGCACTGGCACAGGCAGGATGGGCTGAATGGCCTCCTGTGTATACGATTCTATGATACCAATTCCCATCTTTTTCTCCCCTTGATTCTATTAGAGTGCTTATTTATCTTTCAGTTTTCAGTTCCAAAGAAAGCACCTGCCAAATTGTTGACCTGCATTGCGCCTCCGGAAGTTTCTGTTTTGTTTTAAATATTAAACAAGTAGTGTTTCCATTTTACACAGCATTTCCTTGGCCCTCAAGAATTGAATCTCTTTGATGCCCCCCAGACCTCTCACTGGGGAGGATGTCCCGCCCTCTGCAGCCGCCAGCCAATCTGATTGGCTGAAAGCTCCATCAGTCCCAGCAGCGCTTTAGTGGCCACTGCCGGGACTGCAAGAAGAGCTGTAAGAAGGTCCATGGATCCATGGAACGGGCAAATACAGGGTCTTGGGCATGGAGAGTTTCAGCAGGTCAGGGAGGGGGTTGCAGTGAGGGGTGGCGATTGGGTTTAAGGCTGCGGGGGGTTGGGAAGAATAGGAGGGTTGATCTTTCCCCGATGGGCAAAGAGCAGCCCCCCGAAGATCAAACCCTCCTTCCCACCATTTGAAGGGTGCATTTTAAAAATTGGGCTGCCCAATCCTGGCTGGCTGCCCATGCCAAACATTTTTGCCTTTTTGACCCTTGATTACCGATTTGAATATGGGGATGAGTTCCAGGGTGGGCGGGAAGGTGGTGGTGTGGGCACCAACCTTATTTTGCGTGCCCCCCATTGGAAACGCAGCTAGTGGGGGCAATTAAAATGCAGCCCAACCTATCTCTGGGATGTCTCCCTGTGCCCTTTCTCAGGGTTCACTCTTTGGGTTCTCTCCCTGGGACCTTTTCATGTCCCCTCTCCCTGTCGCCTATCTCTTCTCTAGAATGGTGCCCTTCTCCTGGGTCACATGATTGGGGTTTTCATGCCTTTTTTTCCTCTTCACACAGGCACACTGGGACTTTGTCCTCGGCCCAAAGGTCTGCAAACGCCAGGCTGCGCATGCACTGCCCACCCCCCACTCTGAGCATGCATGGAAACTCCAAGGGCATGCTGGGACTTGTAGTTCCTGGCCTCAGCTTGATGATAAGGCAGGTTTTGACCTGATAACAATACAAAATTAGTGCTCAATTCATCATTCAGATTGTGCAGAAAAAGTTAAAGTTAAATTAAATAATAAATGATAGTAAAGGTAACAAGGTCTGAATTTTTCAGCAAACTGAAATCTAAGATTTTTAGGTTGTTAGAGTTAAGTGAAAGCATTTCAGTTAACCTCCCAAAAAGCAAAGTGACATCAAGTCAGGAGGAGAAGCTGACTGGTGTTTAGCTGGTGAGCCCTTACTTATTTAAGTAGTAAGTTTAATAGACTAATAAATAGAGACATTGCAGGGCAGCTTGGTTAAAGATCAGGTTCTGAGGAATGAGATAGGTCAAGTGAATCACGTGTCAGTTGGGGAACATTTAGGAAACAGTGATCATAGTATCGTAATGTTTAGGCTGGCTATGGTAAAAGGACAAGGAACAATTCAGAGTGAGACTAATTAATTGTTGGGGGGCAACTTCAATGGAGTGAGAACAGAACTAGCCCAGATAAATTGCAGTCAAAGATTGACAGGCAGAACACTAATGGAGTGATGGGCTGCCTTTTAAGAGGAGATGGCTCGGGTACAGTCAAGGTACCTTCCTCTGAGTGAGAAAGGTAGGGAAAATAAATCCAGAAGCTTTTAGACAGTAGGATCATAGAATCACAGGATCCTTACACCACAGAAGGAGGCCATTTGGCCCATCATGTCAGCACCAACTCTAGGAATGAGTAATTTACCTAGTGCCATTTCCCCACCTTCTCCCCTAACCCTGCATATTCTTACTTTTCAGATAATAGAGAAGCAGGTAAAAAGGTGCTTATGACTGGCATCAAGTGGATATTACAACTGAGAATCAGGCTTAACGTAAGATGTTCAGACGGGGAAATGAAAATGCAAATAAGAGAAGCAAAGAGAGAGTATGAGAAGAGACTGGCAGCTAACATAAAAGGGAATCAAAAAGTCTTCTCAAAGCATATAAATAGCAAAAGGGTGGTAAAAGGAACAGTGTGGCTGATTCAGAATCTAAAATGGGATTTACATATGGAAACAGGGGCATTGCTGAGGTACTAAATGAACACTTTGTATTTGTCTTTACCAAAGAAGGAGATATTGCCCAGCTCATAATGAAAGAGAAGGATACACTGGATTGGCTAAAAATTGATAAAGAAGAGGTATTAGATGGGCCAACTGTAGTAAAATTTGATAAGTCACCTGGACTAGATGAGATGCATCCAAGGATATCGAGGGAAGTAAGAATGGAAATTGTAGAGGCGCTGATCATAATCTTCCAATCCTCCTTAGATACAAGGATAGTGCCAGAGTACTGGAGAATTACAGATGTTGAAGAACCAGTCAACATGAACTGTCCTGCATGGCTAATAGCCATTTGGCTGAGACACTAGGAAACTTGCATTCAATGTAATCAAGAGAGTACATTGGTGAGGTAAGAGAAAATATGAAGTAGATTTTGCAGGACCTGGGAACATCCTTTTCAAGTAATCAAGCTTTTGATTTAACTTTTGATTAATATTAAGTATAATTACAAGATCATGAGGATAATTATTCTCATTTCATAGTTAAAATTTGTAAAGAGGGGTTTGCATGAAAGCCCTTCACACCTGCTTTCATTCCCACTTCAGCTTTCCTTTCATAGTTCCTCTTTGTCAGGATTGAAAATATTTATGACATTATGAAAATGACAACTGTGGGGGAATTCAAATCGAGAGGCCCTAAATTTAAGATAGTCACTAATAAATCCAATATGGAATTGGAGAAACTTCTTTAGCCAGAGAACGGTGAGAATGTCAAACTCCCCTACACAGGAAGCACTTGAAGCAAAAACATAGATGCATTTAAGGGGAAGCGAGATAAACAGATGAGGGAGAAAGGAATAGAAAGATGTGATAGGAAAGCAAAATACTGCAGATGCTAGAAATCGGAAATAAAACAGAAAATGCTGAAATTACTCAGCAGGTCAGGCAGCATCTGTGGAGAGAGAAATTGATGGGTCATCGACCTGAAGCATTAACTCTGTTTCTCTCTCCACAGATGCTGTCTGACCTGCTGAATATTTCCAGTATTTTCTGTTTTTAGTTTTGAATTATATAGAGTAAACTTTGTGTTATCTGACACTCTACCAACCAGAATTCTCCAGTAGCTGTAATTTCTGACACCTCAATTTTTTTTTTAAAGCCAGTCTCTTTCAGTATTCACATAAAGCACTCTTTTAAAAAAAAAATAATGACAGTAGATTGTAAATCTAGAGAAGTTGTTCTTTGGCTTTACACTGAAATTATTAAATCATTAGGTCAGTTTTGGTTATTGTGCCTGAACAACGATATACTGTTTGGAGCAACTGCCAGTGAACTGACTACTGAACTGCTTTTTTTCAACAGCCAGTCAGCAGCTGACAGCTTGATTTTTGCTCTGATGCCATGTTGTGCTGGGGTGTTTGACTGCCCAGCTGTTTCCCATCTCCCCTGAACCCCTCAAAGACAGAGCAGGACCTTGTCTTGTGTCCGGAGTAATGTAACTCTCAGTTAACTGGCATTTTTGATTAACCGGCACCGCCCATTCCCCGAGCATGTGGGATAGCAAATATTTTATTGTGCTGTGGGTTGATGAAGTAGAGTGAGAGGAGATACATGTGAAGCATAAACATCTGTTTAGGTCAAATGGTCTTTTCTTGTGCTGTAAGTTCTATGTAATTCTATGTTATAATTAAATTAGGCCTCTCTGGATTTAGTTGTTTACCTAATGAAGACACTTCGTTGCTCTGGACTTACACACGAGGACCACTTGGGTGAGTACCTGGAGGGAGCTTTTGTCAGCAAAACTATGTATGTCAACATTTGAAACATATTAAAGAAGTTTTCATTGGCAGACCTTTGCAACAATATAAATGGATGACATGAATTATTGATGAGATGGGAATCCACTATAATGCCGAGCTTAGGTTTGGAGAGTCCTTAATTTCAACTGATTATTCATTGGATTTTGTAAGCATGAATTCTGAGTGAATTCTTATAATTGTTTGCAACTTCCAAGGCTTGAGTTTTGATTGATTGCTATACCTCAATATAGACGACTTGCCATTCTATTGATGACGCACTGCTCCTGGTATATTTATCAGACCATTCCTGTCACATCTCTCTCACAAGGTGAGATCAGGCAACATTTGACAATGCAGTTAAACAAATGACAAATGAATTTTAGGCCAATAATTTAATTTCGCTTCGCTAAACCTGGCTGACTATGCAACCTCTTCTCTAAGGGTTGCCTATGACAACCAACGAAGAAGATCCAGCAACTATTGAAAATTAAATTGAGTCATTTTGATTATGGCAGCAAATCTACTCCTTTGGGCTGTTTTTTTTAGGCTAGTTGATAAATTTCCCATATCACTGCTTGTGTGTCAATTTGGCTCTGTCGCAGAGGTCGTGGTTCACCTTGAGCACATATCTAGCTAACAATCCATTGTTAATCAGCGGCAATGTCACATTATCAAAGATCTTTTGGATAAGAGGTTTGATCTCATTCTGGTAGTTCAAACACACACTAGAATCATCTAGTGCTTTTCAAGAAGAGCAAGAGCTTTTCCCAATATCCCGGCCAACATTCTTCTCCCGATCAACACCACCAAAAACAGGTTTGTTGGGCATTCATATAATGATGTTTTTGGGTCTTGCTGTGTGTGAATTAACTGGTACATTTCCATGTGTTGAATAATGACAAGGCTTCAAAAGTAATCATTTGGCTGCAAAGTGTTTGGGACTCCTGAGGAAGTGACAAGGTATTGCAAGCGTCCACCTTGGTGTCCCAGTTGGACAGCCAAGGATTTAAGCCCCTCATCAGAGTCTTAAACGCATAGTATAGGTTTATTCTTCAGTCCACATTACTGAGGGAGATCTGTGCTGTCAGGGGTGCTGTCTTCTGGATGAGGTGCTAAAGTGAGGCCTTCTGATGAAGGGTCATATGGACTCGAAACGTCAACTACATCCCTCTCCGCAGATGCTGTCAGACCTGCTGAGTTTTTCCAGGTATTTTGTTTTTGTTCTAGATTTCCAGCATCGGCAGTATTTTGCTTTTACACCCATCTATCCTCTAGGGTGGATGTAAAATATCCTCCTGTGCATTTTGAAGGATGGCGAGAACGACCTCCCAGTGTTCTGGACAATATTTCTCCCTTTATCATTTTGCTGCTTGTGAGATCTTGGGCAGGATTTTCTGGCCCCACCTGCCACTGGGATCATCCGATCCCGACAAAAATCAGTGGACTTCTGGCTGGGCCGCCGAACTCCTGCAGCAGGCCCTGCTTCAACAGGGCTGAAAATCCCGGCCTCATTTTAGACCATAAGACCATAAGACATAGGAGCAGAAATTAGGCCATTCAGCCCATCGAGTCTACTCCGCCATTCAATCATGGCTGATAAGTTTCTCAACCCCATTCTCCCGCCTTCTCCCCGAAACCTTTGATCCCCTTACCAATCAAGAACCTATCTATCTCAGTCTTAAATACACTCAATGACCTGGCCTCCCCAGCCTTCTGAGGCAATGAATTCCATAGATTCACCACACTCTGGCTAAAGAAGTTTCTCCTCATCTTTGTTCTAAAAGGTCTTCCCTTTACTCTGAGGCTGTGCCCTCGGGTCCTAGTCTCTCCTACTAATGGAAACATCTTCCCACATCCACTCTATCCAGGCCTTTCAGCATTCTGTAAGTTTCAATCAGATCCCCCCTCATCCTTCTAGACTCCATCGAGTATAGACCCAAAGTCCTCAAACGTTCCTCATATGTTAAGCCTTTCATTCCTGGGATCATTCTCGTGAACCTCCTCTGGACCCTCTCCAGGGCCAGCACATCCTTCCTGAGATACGGGGCCCAAAATTGCTCACAATATTCTAAATGTGGTCTGACCAGAGCCTTATAAAGCCTCAGCAGCACATCCCTGCTTTTATATTCTAGTCCTCTCGAAATAAATGCCAACATTGCATTTGCCTTCCTAACTACCGACTCAGCCTGCAAGTTAACCTTAAGAGGATCCTGGACTAGGACTCCCAAGTCCCTTTGCACTCCAGATTTCTGAATTCTCTCCCCATTTAGAAAATAGTCTATGCCTCTATTCTTCCTTCCAAAGTGCATGACCTCACACTTCCCCACGTTGTATTCCACCTGCCACTTCTTTGCCCATTCTCCTAACCTGTCCAAATCCTTCTGCAGCCTCCCCGCCTCCTCAATACTACCTGTCCCTCCACCTATCTCTGTATCATCTGCATAATTTTCTACATTATCACAGTGACTACATATCAAAAATACATCATCGGCTGCAGAGTGCTTTGGGACATCTCCAAGTTGTGAAAGGCATTATAGTAAAACATGTCTTCCCTTTATCTTTCAACCAGTTTACCTATTCATGCTCTCCCTTCTTCTGAAAACAGGAATCAATATAAAAATGCATGTGTTTCATTCTTATCTGACGTGGATAAACAATTCTTCATCATGTAGTTGCTCAGTTCAACAAATATTGTCAGCACCGCATGCCTACTGGTTTCTGATACCAGCAACCTTCTGTAAAAGATTGCAAGCAATATAACAAAGTGCCTTGCGTTATGATTCAGTGGCTGCACAACTGATTAAATCCTCTGAGATATATAAACATTACAGATTGGTTATTGTGGTTATTCTACGTGAGCATGTTATTCATAAACTGATTCATTGCAAAAGGCTTTGCAATCTATGGCTTGGCTCGAGTGACAGACATTGTAAACCATTCACATTCACTGCCATGCTCACTCAGCTACTACAGAGCGTGGGTGCCAGAAACCATTCGCTTGTTGTTTTGAGGAGTCATCCGCACTCTAATTCAAATTAAACATTGTTATGAGCTTATCAGAAAACTGTATTGGTTCTCCATTTGATGAAGATAATGATGAAATTTGCACTTACTCTGGATTTAATTTAGGTTGAGGCACCATTGAAGAAATAGCCATAAGCACTGGTCTAATTAGCAGTGACTTTGCCCTGATGATAGATGTCCATTAGTGTATTTGCACTGGGTTCCTTCTGCTCCCTGCGTACCATAATGAATCATGCCAGTGTGTTGGCCAAGAGTAAGTGTGAAACTACCCACCAACACACAGGAGCAGGCCAGCTAAAAGACGGTCCACTTATCTGGAAGATATATTGACCTAACATTGAAGTTTGATACCTGAATGATTATTAAGCCAGCTGCACTGGGCTAATGGATTGGCCAAAAGGCCCCCATCCTGTACTGGGATGGTTCAATAACTTGATTGCCTCGGTGTTGCTGGATGAGGGAAGAATTTCAGCACTTTGTGATCTCTGGTAGAAAGTTCACATGTGGGCTAAGGACACAGCTATGATGCTCCACATGAGTACATAGTTTGCCAAAAAGTTTTGGATTTGAGATCAGTGTATTTATGCTGGGAATGTGGACTCTGCTGGTGTTGGTGGATCAGTGGGAGATCAGTGCTGAGAATGTAGACTCTGTTGGTGTTCGTGGATCAGTGGGAGATCAGTGCTGGGAATGTGGACTCTGTTGGTGTTCGTGGATCAGTGGGAGATCAGTGCTTGGAATGTGGACTCTGCTGGAATTGGTGGATCAGTGAGTCAGTGTTGGGAGTGTGGACTCTGCTGGTGTTGGTGGATCAGTGAATCAGTGTTGGGAGTGTGGACTCTGCTGGTATAGGTGGATCAGTGAATCAGTGTTGGGAGTGTGGACTCTGCTGGTGTAGGTGGATCAGTGAATCAGTGTTGGGAGTTTGGACTCTGCTGGTGTAGGTGGATCAGTGAATCAGTGTTGGTTGTGTGGACTCTGCTGGTGTAGGTGGATCAGTGAATCAGTGTTGGGAGTGTGGACTCTGCTGGTGTAGGTGGATCAGTGAATCAGTGTTGGGAGTGTGGACTCTGCTGGTGTAGGTGGATCAGTGAATCAGTGTTGGGAGTGTGGACTCTGCTGGTGTAGGTGGATCAGTGAATCAGTGTTGGGAGTGTGGACTCTGCTGGTGTAGGTGGATTAGTGAATCAGTGTTGGGAGTGTGGACTCTGCTGGTGTAGGTGGATCAGTGAATCAGTGTTGGGAGTGTGGACTCTGCTAGTGTTGGCGTATCTGTGGGAGATCAATGAGGGTAATTTTGACTTTTGTGAGAAAGTAAAACTGGTGATGTCTGATCGGCTACCTTTTATATGTCTGTCTCCATTTTCATTCCCATTGATTTGAAAGCACTCTATCACTCAGTTCCTGCTGCTACACTCGCTGTTCACTGAAGTGGCTTTAGGTATTACAAACTGAAGATGTGTTCTACCCAAATAATCATCATCAATGTAATGGCTCATTAAATGCAGAATCATATGTATTGCAAGAAACCCTTCATATTAGCACTCATACTAGTCCAGAGCTGCTGCCAAGCTGCAGGCTGCTCATTAGTACTGACTGTCAGATGATGCATCATTGCATTGGAGGTTAGTTTAAAAGGGGTGCGGTGCAGCATTGCATTTGAAATGGGAGGAGTGTAAGAGGAGCAAAATGCTGTCTCTGATGTGAGGTGCCATCAAATACAACGCAGCAGATCCATCATCCCAGTCACAGCTACATTGGAATGATGGGAGAAATGTGTCTATGTCGACTGAAGGTTAACAAGGAGGCCAGTGCCCATTTCTTCATCAAGGCTTTCATCCAAAAGTTAACGCCTGTAAAGTTGTCAAAACCACGTTGGCCCTCAATTTTTATGCCCTGGGCTCCATTCAGTCTCACCACGGATGTCCATGGAGGTATGAAGATCACAAACACAAGATTCAGCACAGCCAACAACTTGGTCATCTTCAGTAGTGACCAGCAGCAGTGTGATAGGGCACCAGAGTTTTATAGGTCAGCTGGTTTGATCAGAGCTCGGGTGTCATCGATTGCACCCTTGTTACCATCTACTCACAGTGCACAATGCTGTGCCCAACATGTACCAGAAGGCTCTTTATTCTAACAGTAGTTCAGGTGAATACCTGCTTCCCAGCGCTTTTATCCATACCAGCCTTAAGGAGAAGAAAAATTTGAAGGATGTCACCAGGGAGGCTATGGGGCCTCTCTGCAATGGTGGCTTATAACACTCTGCCATCAGTCATGGATAGAAGCAAAGTGCTGGTGCACAAAGCCTAATGTTCCTAATCAGAATTAATACAGCAAGAACCAACGTAACAAAAGTAGGCCTTTCAGTCCTTTGATCCTGTTCTACCATTCATTTAGACCTTAGCTGATCTGTATCTTAACTCCATTTATCTGCCTTGGTATCAAATCCCTTAATATCCCTTAATAACCCCAGCTAACAAATCTTCAGTTGCCCCCTAGCCTCAACAGCTTTTGCAGGGAAGAAACTTCCAGATCTCCAGTACCCTTTGTGTGAACAACTGCTTCCTGGCACCGTACCAGATCGGCCTGGCTCGAATTTTAAGCTAATGTTCCCTTGTTCTGAGCTTTTACTTGAAAGGACATAGCTTTGCTCTGTCCACCATGTTCAATTGTTTAATTATCTTAAGCATCTCAATTTAATCACCCCATAATGTACTTTTCCCAAGGGGAAATAGCCCGAGTCTATACCATTGGGATCATGAATGGCAAGGCAGCGTGCTAAGGCACAAGTGTCTGTGCCATGATCCCAAATAATTCGAGTCTCTGCATGTTCCATAACTTCATCCTGCACAGAACCTCACTATAACGAATAGGGTAATGAAGCCATGATAGAGGGAAAGGATAAAAGTGACGTTAAGGAATTAGCTGTTGAACTATCAATCAGTAAGAAATTCTGGTGCACAGAATAGAATCACAGGAAGTTTACGGCACAGGAAAAGGCCACTCTGCCCATCGTGACTGTGCCGGCCGAAAAATGAGCCACCACCCTAATCCCACTTTCCAGCATTTGGTCTGCAGCCCTGCAGGTTACGACGCTTGAGGTGCATATCCAGCTGTGAGTTTCTGCCTCAACTACCCTTTCTGGCAGTGAGTTGCAGACACCAACAACCCTCTGTGTTAAAAAATCTTTTCCTCCCCTCCCCTCTGATCTTTCTACCAATCATTTAAAATCTATGCCCCCTGCTCACTGACCTCTCTACCAAAGCAAAAAGGCCCCTTCATCAGAAATAAATTTGGCAAAGCTTCCAATGAGTGCCAGAGGCTTCCTGTTTCTTAAAGCTGCAATTATCTGCAAAGATGGACAGCAGCAGAGTCTTGCTGATAGCCTGTTGGGATTCAGGATGACCTGAGATTTCCTCCTCGTGTTGTGCATTGCAATGACACTATATCAGAATCCGTAAAGCACACATCATTGGAACATGAATGGCCTGGAATTAATACAAAGACTTGAACAAAAATTGTAGCTTAACAATCAAACAACACTGCGGGAATGCTATGAAAATACTACAGGAATACTATGGGAATACTGGGGAATACTATGGGAATATTGCAGGAATACTTTGGCAGTACTGGGGAATACTATAGGAATACTATGGAATACTGAGGAATATTACTAAAGTACTGCCGGAATACTTTGGGAATACTGGGGAAGGCTATGTGAATACTGCGGGAATAATATGTGAATGCTGGGGAATACTATGTGAATACTGTGAGAATACTATGCTGTCGGAAGTACTTTTTTTTGGACGAGATGTTAAACTGAAGTCTTGCAACTCCCTCAGTTGGTAATAAATGATCCAATTACATTAATTTGCAGAAGAGCAGGTGATTTCTCTTTGGCCAATACTTATCCCTCAACTAAACTCTCTAAAACAGAATATCTGGTCATTTTCACATCGCAGTTTGTGAGAGCTTGCTTGAACATTTTTTATCTTTATTCTTTTATAGGATGTGGGTGTTAGCAGGAAGGCCAGCATTTGTTGCCTATCCTTAATTGCCCTTGAATTGAGTGGCTTGCTGGATCATTTCAGAGGGCAGTTAAGAGTCAACCACATTGCTGTGGGCCTGGAGTCACATGCAGGCCTGACCAGGTAAGGATGGCAGATGGGTTTTTACAATAATCAGTGATAGTTTCACAGTCACCACAACTGAGACCAGCTTTCAATTCCAGATTTATTAATTGAATAGAAATTCTACTAGCTGCTGTGGTGGGATTTGAACCTGTGTCCTCAGAGCTTTAGCCTGGGCCTCTGGAGTACTAGCCCAGTCACGTTGCCATTATGCCACCATCTTCCCAACCTGTGAGAGACTTAACCTTGAAGTTATACTGATGAAGCCAATCTGACCATCTGTATGTGTGTAGAGGTCAATGACCAGATCCTGATGTGGCTAACAATGTAGTCAGCGCTGAGTGAGCTTTCTAACCTAGAGATACATATGCCAATGTTCACAAGCATAGACACAGGCTAGTGCTTCCTGGCTTCCCGCTCTCCAGTGGAGTATTTGCGTTCAGTTTCCGACAGTGCGTGTGATGCATAAGTGATTGACTATTCGCTTCCTTCAATACAGTGTGAGTGTACAGCTCCTATTGCATTTCCTGATGGATCTATTGTGACATATGTTTCCACATGTGGGTTGAGATGAGTGAGGACTGGTGGAGATGTTATCTTTGCCTTTAATGTTTCAAATGCTGTTTGCTGTGTGACTGTTCATTCCCATGGTGCATCTTTGTGCAGTAGCTTCCGAAGAGGCTTTGCGATCTCTGCCTGCTTGGGAACGAATTTGTGATAAAAGTCGGTAGTACCGAGAAACAACGCTAACTCTTTCACATTAGACAGGTTTAGAAGTGCAGGAAGGGTTTTGACATTGCCGCGTGTAGGCTTTACTCCAGTTGCTGTCACTCTGCGCCCTAGAAATCCAACCTCAGGTGCCGCAAATATGCACTTGTTCTTCTTGAGCATCAAATTGCATTGTGCAAATCGAGTGAGCACCGCTGATAACCGCTAATTGTATTCTGCTTTGTCCCTTCCATAGACAACAGCATTGCCAAGTATCCCCTGAATGTCTGACAAGATGGAAGAAACATTCTGGAATGTGCTAGGTGCTGAATATAGTCCGTAGGGCATTCTACGGTACTGAAACACACCTTCATGAGTAACAAAAGCAATAAGATATCGGTTTTGCTACACTAGTCGTATCCTTAGGGAGATGGTAGAAGCAGTTGACGTTGATTCCGTCAAATGCAAATTAGATAGATTTCTTTCTTAAAATAACATTTTAGGACATAGTAAATGAGTAATTTCAGACAGGAATGCGACAAGTGTGCTTGGGAGAAATAGGTGACTTTGGCCCTATGGTTCCCAAAGCTCTCCATCATTGGCACTTTCCCTTGTGTCTTGTCTGTTGTAGATTAATTGGTAGAGATTGATGGCCATAATTAATCAACCCACTCCACTGTTGTATTATTTGACTATCAGGGTTGTAGAAGGTGAACCAATGGATTGTTCCTAGCCTAGCAATTCCTATATCTCTAGAAGTTATTGCCTCGCAGGCTAAAGCCAAGTTCAAATAAATCATAAGCAGCTCCTCTCAATTTTGTGATGAGGTCCTTCCGCCTCGCCCAGCACATGTCCCAGTGCTGGATAGGAAAACACAAGCCACTGAAATTACTACAAAAAAATAGGCGGAGGGGGAGGGGGGGGGGTGTAAATTCACTTTTCAGAAGGGGTTTTGAGCAGTTTGTGGGGGTAAGATATTAGGATCCCATTTAGTGACACAACGAGGGAACCATGGCAGCTGAAGGGTTGGCACATATGAACATTAATATTGAAACTGAGAATGATTGAATATCAGGTTAGAACAGTGTGAAATATGCAATATTTTAATACAATACATAAATACATCTATAATAGCTCCCAATGACATTCTAATAACATTGGTGCAAGTTTCACTAATATTAATATCTTATGAATGACAGTATCAATAATTTTCCACATGAGCAGGTGGTAAAATCAAGAGCTTTTCAGATTACAAATATATCAATAATTGATGAGCAATGATACTGGTTCATGCTGAATGCCAGGGATAGCATTCATAACTTGTGATTGACATGATTAATAATTCTTTACTCACTGAGGATATGGGTTGAGTTTCACTGTTACAACAACACATTCCAATCACAAAGTCAGATGGAAAGGAGATAATTTTAGAAAGAAATGCACCATTTCTGTAGCAACCCCATAAGCTTCCTCCAGCCGGCTTCGGCCTATACGTGGTATCGAGAGGGATCCGAAAAACTTATTGAGGTGTGACAAAGGCTGGATATCACTTCAAGGCCCATAGTTGAAGCTATAATGCTTGCTGCAATCTTAAGGCCAGGCTTCTGAGGCAAGGCCATTCCTCTTTGGCTTGTGTGAGGCAGCTCACGGATGTCTGGCTGCAAACTAACATCCAGCACACATACAGCTAATAGACTTGGTTAGCAACTGTTCAACCCCATGAGGCAAATGTTGCATTGGCCATCAATCTCCAACCTCATGTCCAATGGACTCCAGGGTGAAATTAGAACGAGCTCACAGTGAATAAGGTGGACCATTTGAATACCAAGACTAATTTTTATTTTTGTGATCAAAACACAGCCAATCGAGTAGGAAGCTCGTATCGAGCATAAGCGCTGGTATAGACCAGTTAGGTCAAAAGACCTGTTCTTGTTTTTTTCATTTTTTTCATAGGATGTGGGCATTGCTGCCTAGGCCATCAGGTATTGCCCAAACCTAATTGCCCTTGAGAAGGTGGTTGTGAGCTGCCCTTTTGAACCACTTCAGTCCGTGTGGTGTAGGTACACCCACAGTGCTGTTAGGGAGGCAGTTCCAGGATTTTAACCCAGTGACAGTGAAGGAACAGGGATATATTTCCAAGTCAGGATGGTGTGAGGCTTGGAGGGGAACTTCCAGGTGGTGTTGGAAATGCAGCAAGCAATTTGCACCCAGCACGCTCCCACATACAGCAATAAAATAAGCAATGTTGGTTGAGCATTATAGGTCAGCCAGGAGAAACTTGCAGCTGGTGGAGTTCCCATGCATTTGCTGCCATTGTCCTTCTAGATAGTAGAGGTCATGGATTTGGATGGTGCTGCCGAAGGAGTCTTTGTGAATTGGTGCAGTGCATCTTATGTATGATACACACTGCTGCCATAGTGCGTCAGAGGTGGAGGGAGTGATGTTGAAGGTGGTGGATGGGTACCAGTCAAGCGGGCTGCTTTGTCCTGGATGGTGTCACGCTTCTTGAGTGTTGTGGGAGCTGCACTCATACAGGCAAGTGGGGAGTATTCCATCACACTCCTGATTGTGTCTTGTAAATGGTGGACAGGCTTTGGGGAATCAGGAGGTGAGTTACTCGCCACAGGATTCCTAGCCTCTGACCTGCTCTTGTAGCTACAGTGTTTATATGGCTTGTCCAGTTCAGTTTCTGATCCTGGTATCCCCCAGGATATTGATCTTCGTGCATTCAGCAATGGCAATGTCATTGAATGTCAAGGGGAGATGGTTGCATTCTCTCTTGTTGGAGGTGATCATTGCCCAGGTCTTGCTGCAAATGGACATGATTGGCTTCAGTATCTGAGGAGACGCAAATGGTACTGAACATCATGCAATCACCAACGAACATCCCCACTTCTGACTTTATGATGGAAGGAAGGTCATTGATGAAGCAGCTGAAGATGGTTGGGCCTAGCACACTACCCTGAGGAACTCCTGCAGCGATGTCCTGGGACTGAGATGATTGACTTTCAACAACCACAACCATCTTCCTTTGTGCTAGGTATGACTCCAACCGGGAAGCATTTTACCCCTGATTCCCATTGACTCCAGTTTTGCTAGGGCTCCTTGATGCTACACTCAGTCAAATGCAGCTTTGATGTCAAGGGCAGTCATTCTCATCTCATCTCTTGAATTCAGCTTTTTTGTTCATGTTTGAACCAAGGCTGTAATGAGGTCAGGAGCTGAATGACCCTGGCAGTACCCAAATTGAGTGTTGGTGAGCAGGTTATTGCTAAGCAAATGCCACTTGATAGCTCTGTTGATGACCCCTTCTATCACTTTACTGATGATTGAGAGTAGACTGATGGGGTGATAATTGGCCAAGTTGGAGGTTTTCTTGAGTCAAAGAAATAGCAGGTTTATTAGCCACTAAGCCCGAGGAAAAGTAATAAAAGATGTGATGTCACACACAAGCACACACATACACACACTCACACACACAGAGGTGTCAGAAGTAAGGACAGATAGAATCCAAATAAAAGTTAAAAGAATATACAGTTATATGTCCTTTGCTTGTCCTTTAGGCATAGGTTGTTGAACATTGCAGCCATTTTAAGTTAGCTGGTTCCTTGGATGTGGTCTGATGTAGAAGTTGTTGCAATTCTTACACCATCTTGGGTTGTTGGTAGATTTTGGTATGCTGATTTCTTGAATCGGGCACTGCACTTGTTCCTGGAGAGTGAGAAAAAGAGAGAACTTTTCAGCTTGCTTCTTCTGCTTTTTCAAAAAATCTCTCCTCTGACAACTTCTTTTTCCTCTGGCTTGGTAAAGTTGTTCTTAAAGCCCTGCTAGTTGTACATTCCAGAGGAATTTGATTACTATGTCAGCTGTTGTCATTGTGTTGTAGAACAGATAATCACATTTTCTGATATTTCATCTCAGACACTTATGACGAATTTCAAAATAGTAAAAGCCAACAGGAGATGGGGGTCTTTCACATTTCACAGGGAACGGTTTGAGTGTCTGTTTCCACTTGGGTGGAGTGCAGGTTGTATATCCTGGGTGGTTAGCTGTTCCCCATTGTCTTAAAAAGATTACAGCTGATGAAAATCCAGCACTTGGCATTTTTCATATCTTCCTTAGATAGTGTTGAGTTTTGATGACTGTAAGTTACTGGAAATAACTCTCATCATACTCCCTTAGGGGGTCTTGTTTGCTTTTCTCACCTTCACCTTGCAAGGTGGCCTTGCAATTTAAAGTAGTTTGTTCTGTCTCATTTCAATTTGCAGAATTTCCAGTCAGTTGAAGGTTTTGAAAATCATATTTCAAAAAATACAGAGGTCCAGCTTCATGACGCAGCTGAGAGGAATTCTAACCTGGAACACAGTCTCAGTACAAAATGTATGGCCAGGCATGGAAACTGAAGCCTATCATCCAACCCTCTTGCTCAAACTGTGCCTCGTAGGTCTTGGCCAGACATCTGAAGAGTCCAGAAGCAACCCCTAGTTAAAATAAAGCCTTTTAGAAAATATTGTCATATATCCTGATTGTAAAGTAAATATCATATTTTTCCTAATTTACTGTGGGATACCGAAGCAGGCGTGTGTGTGTATGTTTGTGTGTGTGTATACGTATGACTAATTTAATTAAACTAAAGATGGTCAGACTGCAGGGTTTGAATCATCAAAGGGGTTAAATGTAAAACAGGCATTTTGAAACAGAGATGGGTGAGCTAAGAAGTCTCAGCAGTGTGAATAAAATTTGCATTTTGTAGGTAAGTTGAGATGTTGTTTGATTTTTTAAAGGGACAGGATAAGATGTTTTACAACTGGCAAGATAAATAAGGCAAAGTTAGTAAGTTTATTTTTCCCAAAAGTGCTGGGCATAAGGGCAACATGAAAGATTTTTATATTCTGGGAAAAGTAACTTCCAAAACAAGGGTGAAACAATGGGATTTTCGGATCACAAGGGAGAAAATATATTTAAAGAATATATTTGGAAACTATATGTGGAGTGGCCCTGTGAGGTTTTGAGAGGTGGACTGTGCAAAATAGACCTGTGAAAAAGTAGCCTCTCATCACACCAGAGACGTGCTGGTTTGGTCTAGAGTGCAAGGTTTTGTTTAAAGCCTTACAATTCCATTGTCAAGTGAGGGGGAGAGAGAAGCTGTGAAATATCTCCCTTATAGCAACAGTGGGTACTTGAGGTAATATTGCTGGATGTTTTATAGATTAAGAATCTATTTGGACTGTTGCCTGAAAAGGGGCGTGCAGTTGGGAGTCTAGTTAAGTAGAAATCTTTTCGGAACCATTATAAGACTGTATAACTGTAAGTTTTGACATTTCTTTTGTTAATAAATGTTGTAATTTAATCTTAAAATCTCCAAAGGTGATAATTGACTCTACTTCTGACTTCAGTGTGCATACCTTCTCGTAATAAATACAAATTGCAAAATTGTTGTGATGGCTTGACCAAAGTTTCCCTTTGGGATTTGGTCAGACTGACCAATTGCCACCTGCCATATCATAACGCTATTGTGGAGATATCATTCATATAACCATTATCACCAATACAAGTTTGAAGACTAGGAAACTCAAACCTCTGGTTAATACTCTATTAAATCAAATGAATGAGATAATAAGACACAACCACACGCATATGAAATATAGATTTAAAGCAAGACTTGCATTTAAATAACACCTTACATTCTCAGTGGATCATGTCTCAAAGCGCTTCATAGCCAGTGAATTACATTGGAGGTATAATCACTGTTGTAATGCAGGAAACTCACTTGCAGACAGTAGCAGAATTTTACATCCCAGAGGCTGGTGCACGTCCAGCCCCATTGGGAGTAAAATAGTGCGCGATGATGTCGGGCGAGCGTCCCAAAGTCATCGCTCACTCACGCAATATTTCGGTCGGGGGGTGGGCACGAGAGTCAGCAGCGTGCCCGCCAACAATTGAGAAGCCTATTAAGGCCATTAATCAATTAATTTAATCCGATTTTTCGCTGCCCGCCCAACTTTACCGTTGGCGGACGAGCAAATAGGCTAGGTGGTCTTTATATTTTTGAGGAAACCTCATGCATGGGCGGAATGACGTTTCCAATAGTAATTTTTTTAAAATTTAAATTTTGAAACATCATTTTTAATATGGGTTGCATGTTTCCCTTATTTTTAAAATCTTTATTTTTCATTTTAAAATTCTTCAGCTCCCTGCAGCAGCTCTGTGCCTTCAGGGAGGTTTCAGTACGCGCTCCCTCCCTGCGCACGCGCAGACTTCAGCGCTCACGCTCCTCCTGCCTCCCGCCCCGGCAGCGTGAGGCTCTCAGCGTGCGTTTCACTCTGGCTGGTTGTTAATTGGTCAGCCAGTGAGAAATTGCGTTTGGAGTCCGATTGCGGGCGGAGGTCTGTTTCGCGGCTGTTCCTGCGCCCGCCTGGTGAAGGGAAAATCCTGCCCAGTGTAATCGTTTTGGAATTTGTGTGTTTTTGTCACGCAGTAAGACCTCCCTTTGTTTCTTTTTAATATGTATTAACTTTATACTTGTGTCAAATTATAACCAGTTGTGAGGTAGACTAACATCTTAGCTCAGAACCATGTGATGGGAACCTGGAGTGCGGAGGACATCGGACGAAAGTTCCTGACTGAAGACATCAATGCTGAAGTTTATATGGATCTTTGAAAAAAAGATTGGGCAAGGATACACACACACAAACAAACAGACACACACACAGGCACACACACACACACACACGCAGACACACACAGACACACACTCACATAGACCCACATACAGACACACACACACAGACACACACACACGCAGACACACACACAAACAAACAGACACACACACAGGCACACACACACACACACACACACACAGACACACACACAGACACACATGCACACAGACCCACAGACAGACACAGACACACCAACATACACACAGGCACACACACACAGACACACACACACACACACACAGAGACACCGGCACACATACACACACACACACACACAGAGACACACACACACACACGCACACAGACACACACACAGACACACACACACACAGAAATACCAACACACAGGCACACACACAGGCACACAGGCACACACACACACACACACACACACAGACATGCATACAGACACAGACATAGGCACACACACACACACATAGAGACACACACAGACACACACACACAGACACCGACACACACACACGCACACACACACACACACACACAGACACAGACACACACACACAGACACACACACAGATACACACACACATACAGACACACACACACACTCAGACACAGTCACACACACAGACACACACACACACACATGCAGACGCACACACACAGACATGCACACACGCACACACACACATAGACACACACACACACAGACATACACACACAGACACACACACAAACACACAGATACACACACACACACACACATAGATACAAGCACGCACGCATGCACGCATACACACACACAGACAGACACACGCACATTCACACACAGATACACGCACACACACTCACACACACACAGGCACAGGCACACACATGCACGCACACACACACACACACACACACACATAGACATAGACGTGTCAGGACATGTCACTGGGGGGGTGCTAATCACCAGACACCCTGATTACAGAAACTGACCTAGACAGTGGTCTCTCGGGTGTGTGTGAATGGCTTTCCTCCTGCCTTACCAAGATACAGAAACCACATCGATTGCTGCCAGTTGCCTGGAGACAGCCCCTGCTGAGAGCAGGAAATGACCACATGAAGGTTGTCTTTGCATGGCAGGGATGGGATTGATATTTCAAACAGATGACTCGATTTAAGGCATTACCTTATATGCCGAGATACCAGGGTCAGAAAGGGGAGTAAAGCCACAGCTTCCAAGGACATTGAGGCTGCAGCCAGGAAGTGTGACTTGGTCAGTCACAGGAAGTCATGTGGAAGAACTCGTTCAGCAGACTGACCACCCGGGGATGAGCTCCTGCACGTGGTTCTTATTAAGCAACTGGTGTTGTAAGTATATATTACTGCTTAATGCATTAATAAAGGGTTTCCACATGAATTGGAAATTGTACCCATAGTTTGTTGTTTTTTGTGCTGCTGATTGAGGGATTAAAGATTGGCCAGGACACTGGGGATAACTCTCCCGCTTTTCTTCAAAATAGTGCTATGGGGTCTTCTACATCCACCTGAGAAGCTGGACAGGGCCTTGGCTGAACATCTGATCTGAAATACAGCACCTCTGACAGTGTAGCACTCCCTCAGCACCCGGTGTCAGCCTTGAATTTTGTGCTCAGGTCCTGGTTTGGAACTTGAAGCCACAACCTTTTGATCCCAAAGCATGCATGCTACCAAGTGAATCAAGGCTGACACCTTAACACTCGCATGCCAAAAACTCGTCTGGAGGCTGCAAGTGTGTCACCATGACTGTTGCACTAGCTTCATTAAGATTAGTTTGAAAGTCTCCAGGAACACCTCTCATGTGTTGTTTCTTTTCTAGGTTTAATTAACTTGGGCAAATGTGAATAATCACATTCTGCATGTTGATGTATAAGCTCATTTAGTGATAATGTTAGGTGCTAAAATTTGTTTTTCTTGCTTTTGATGTCTCAGATTAGTTATTACACCACGGAAATTCCACACACAAAACCTCATTAATTTATGCAGCATTCAAATTCTTATCTCATCCTGATAACCCCGATTCACACCAGATTATCCCTACAGTCCCCTTCACTGCTTCACTACATACTTGGACTTGTCTAATTTACGGTATACTTGGAGTTCCCCCCCAAGTCACACACCATCCTGACTTGGAAATATATCACCGTTCCTTTATTGTGGCTGGGTTAAAATCTTGGAACTCCCTCCATAACAGCACCGTGGACATACCTTCCCCACACAGATTGCAGCGATTCACAAAGACACGAGGCCAATGAGGAATTGGCAACAAATGCTAGTGTTGCCAGCAACACCCAAATCCTGTGCATGAATGAAAAACAAATACACGGCAGAGCATTGCTCTACGGCCAAGTTGTGGTTTCGCCAACATGTTAGGCATGTTCTTCCCCCTCTCCTAACGGCCCTGATTCATGCTCACTGCACAGTACCACAAGCATGAGCTAGCCTCCTGCATATCGCTGGATAGTGTGGGGGTGTAATGTCAGCAGGCTGCTTATACATGGGGATGTCATGGCCATTTCCCAACAGTCACAGTGTGGTTCGTGTTGTGGTACATCTTTAAGTGGGTGTGGTTGCATTTTCTGAATATGTTACTGGAGGGAAATTATGCAATGTCTCATGTGATTCAGGCTCAGTCTCAGTCTACTATGAGGAAACAAACAGGTCAGGTATGCATATAAGTTCTCCAACTTTGCAATACTGCTACCAACTTCTTAACTCCTTGATAAATGAACCTATGTATTTGTATATAATGCACAAATGCAGACTGGCTTCTTATCTTCAATGCTTGATCAATTTATGTAAGGTAAATTCAAACTGACACTAACATAATACGGATATTGGATACAGGATAAAGGTCAGAAGTCTGTCACATTCAAAGGCAGGCTACTTTCCAGCTGTTCATAATATTGGTTTCAAGTTTGAAGACTTTACTGTCTTGCTGATGTTAACCTTTTAAAACATTCTTTGCTCAGTCCCAGCTCAGTGAAGTCATTTTGTATCTTGAGATTGAAAGTTGTGGGTTGGTTAAGCACAGCTGAGACTTGAACACAAAATCTAAGCTGACTCTCAGTGTTGTATCGAAGGAGTGCTTCATTCTTGGTGTTGATGCTTTTCAGATGAGGTATTAACTTGAGACCCCATCTGGTCTCTTGGCTAGACCTAACAGATCCCATGGTACCGTTTCAAGGAAGAGCAAGGGAGTTCTCCCTGGTGCCCTAGCAAATATTTATTCCTCAACCAACATCATTCTGCCCCAGCCACTCGCCTCAGCTTCAGGACATCATAAATCATAAGAAATAAGAGCAAGAGTAGGCTATTTGGCACCTTGAGGCTGCTTTGCCATCGACTAAGATAGTGGCTGATCTAATTGTGGCCTTAAATACACTGTACTGCCTGCTCCCCATAATCCTTGTACATCAAAACTCTGTCTAACTCAGCCTTGAAAATATTGAATAACCTAGACCCTATTGCTCTCTGGGGTAGAGAATTGCAAAGACTAACAACTCTCTGAGAGAAGAAATTCCTCCTCATCCCTGTTCTAAATGGGAGACCACTTACTTTGAAACTCTGTCCCCAGTTCTAGATTCCCCCATGAGGGAAAAGATCCTTTCAGCATCTACCCTGTCAAGTTCACTCAGAATCTTATATGTTTCAATACATCACCTCTCATTCTTCTAAAATCCAATGAGTATAGGCCCAACCTGCTCAACATCTCCACATAAGACAACCCCTTTGTCCCAGGAATCAACCTAGTTAACATTCACTGAAATGCCTGCAATGCATTTATATGAGGAGAACAAAACTGTACACAGTGCTCTCCAGGTGTAGCAACACTTCCCTTCTTTTATATTCCATCCTCTTTGAAATAGAAGCCAACATCCCATTTGCCTTCCTAAATACCTGCTGATCCTGCATGCTAACTTTTTGTGATTCACGTATGAGGACATCCAGATTCCTCTGTACTACGGCACCCTGCAGTCTCTCTCCATTTAAATAATATTCTGCTTTTTTATTCTACCCATCAAAGTGGACAACCATACATTTTTCTACATTACAACTCCATCTGCCAAGTTTTTACCCACTCACTTAACCTATCTGTATCCCTTTGCAGACTCTTTGTAGCCTCCTCACAACTTGCTTTCCTACCTATCTTTGTAGCATCAGAAAATTCAGCAACAACACATTTAGTGCCTTCATCCAAGTCATTCATATAGATTGAAATAGTTGAGGACCCAACGCTGAACCCTGTGGCGCTCTGCTAGTTTTTGTTTGCCAACTGAAGATGACCCATTTACCGCGACTCTCTGTTTTCTGTCAGTTAGCCAATCCGCTATCCATGTTAATATATTACCCCTCAACACTATAAGCTTTAATCTTCTGTAATAATCTTTTATGTGGCACCTTATCGAATACTTTTGGAAATCAAAATACACTATATCTACCAGTTCTCCTTTATCCACCTTACATATTCCATCATCAAACAACTCTAATAAGTTTGTCAATCCCAATTTCCCTTTCATGAACTTTGTTGACTGTTTGATTGTCTTACGATTTCCTCAATGCCCCCCACTACTTCCTTATTGATGGGTTCTAGCATCTTCCCAATGACAGATGTTAGGCAAACTGGCCGATAGTTTCCTGTTTTCTGACTCCCTCCTTTCTTGAATAGACATATTGCAATTGCTGCAGGAGTTCCTCAGGGTAGTGTCCTAGGCTCAGCCACCTTCAGCTGCTTCATCAATGACCACCCTTCTATCATAAAGTCAGAAGTGGGAATGTTTGCTGATGATTGCAGTGTTTTCGCAACTCCTCAGATACTGGAGCAGTCTGTGTCTACATGTAGCAAAACCTGGACAACATTCAGATTTGGGCTGATAAGTGGCAAGTAACATTTACGCCACACAAGTGGTACGCAATGACCATTTCCAAGAAGAGTGATTCTAACCATCTCCACTTGACATTCAATGGCATTACCATGACTGAATCCCTGACTAACAACATCCTAGGGGTTAACATTCAATGGCATTACAACGCCTGAATTCCTGACTTACAACATCCTAGAGGTTACTATTGACCAGAACCTAACTGGACCAGCCATATAAATACTGTGGCTACAAGAGCAGGTCAGAGGCTGGGAATTCTGCGGTGAGTAACTCACCTCCTGACTCCCCAAAGTCTGTCCACTATATCTACAAGTCAGGAGTGTGATGGAATACTCTCCATTTGCCTGGATGAGTTCAGTTCCAACAACACTCAAGAAGCTCGACATCATCCAGGACAAAGCAGCCCACTTGATTGGCACCCCATCCGCCACCTTAAATATTCACTCTCTGCACCACTGGTGCACAGTGGAAGCAAACCTACCAACACTCCATGCACCATATCTTCTAAACCTGCAACCCCTACCACCTAGAGGGACAAGAGCAGCAGACACATGGGAATGTTACTACCATAAGTTCCCCTTCAAGCCACACACTATCCTGACTTGGAATTATTTTGCTGTTCCTCCACTGTTGCTGGGTCAAAACCCTGGAACTCCCTCCCTTACAGCACTGTGGGTGCACCTACACCACATGGACTGCAGCGGTTCAAGAAGGCGGCTCACCATCACCTTCTCACAGGCAATTAGGGATGGGAAATAAATGCTGGTGTTGACAGAGATATTCCATGAACTGGTCATAGCCACATAGTTGATTGTGGGATCTTGCTGTGCACACATTGTCTACATCAGTGACTATGCTTCAAAAGGACCTCATTGGCTGTAAAGCGCTTTGAGACACCTGAAGTTGTGAATGGCACTAGGTAAATGCAAATCTTCCTTTAGTTTTTTTTATAGGTGAAACCACGTCTTTGAAAAAACAATGAAATCTCTTTTAAAGCTTCACCCTTTTAATATTTGAAATTTGAGTAAATGGGATGAAATCAATAATCCTGTTCCTTTCTGGATTTGTGCTGTAGTCCACATAAAATTCAAAGCTGAGTACAATATCCTGGGTGAAGTGGCTACTTAATTTGGCTGTCCTTCATAAAAATGAATGATCGCTAAAGCATTAACAATTCAAAGGATGTTGAAGAGAGGTTGTACTAAACCTGTCTTGCTAGATGTAAGGTCCACCATGAAATGAGGTTGGGGGCAGCTTCAATTCCTAGCGGGTATGAACCATGACTGAAAACTGTCTATAAAATGCCCTTAAATTGGCAATGCTGCTCAGAGAAGCTGCAAAATAGATTAAAAAAACAGGCCACAGTTGAGTGATGGCGAGAGAGGGCTCTCTGTATTCCCTAGAAAACCTGTCTGGTTTCTTTCGACACAGGACTGGCCAGGCTGAAGGATTTTCCTACACTGAAGCAAACAAAAACAAAGGTATCACCCATGATCAGGACGTACTCAGGAATAACCTGGAGAATCCAAATAAAAATACCCCAGGAACAAAAATGATCTTTGCAGGTCACAAGAAAAAGAGTGAGCATGAGGACTTAAGAGCTCATCTCAAATCTGCCACAGACTGGTCCCCAGACTGGCTCTTTGAAAAAACATGCATCTTTGTAATGGTTGGATTCCCGTGGGGTGGGGTTCAAAGGGGCGTGATGGGGAACAGAATGCAGGGAATACTAATCGACATCTGGCAGTGCTCCTTCTAACCTTTGAATGCAAATGCCAACCCATGGCTATGGATATGGAAAGGGATTCCTCAGCTTAATAAGCACAATAATTTAGGAACAAATATGGGAGACAAACGTGGTTTCTGTCATTTAATACCCAACAGCTGATAGTTACAGATGTTTCGTTTATTATTCATTCATTTGTTGCCCATCCCTAATTGCCCTTGAGAAGGTTGTGGTGAGTTGCCTTGTTGAATACAATTGAATGGCTTGCTAGGCTACATCAGAGGGCAGCTCAGAGTCAATCGCATTTAGGCCAGACCAGATAAGGATATTGGTGAATCAGATGGCTTTTTAAACAACATTCCAGTCACTACACATACACCCTTACTAAAAATAGGTTCTGGGTCCAGATTCATTTAATTTGCATTCCTCAGCTGCTGCACTGGGCCTCGAATTCATGTCTTGGGATTATTAACCCAATCTCTGGATTACGAGTCCAGCAACATTATCTCTGTGTTACCATACCATTTAGAGCAGAGCTTGGAGTGGTGTTCAATGGAGGTGAAGGGAATGATAAGAGACCCAGTGAGAGCACCCTGTTGCCTCATTTAGGGAAGGCCTGCTGAATTAAGTGCCATTCAGGCACCTAACAGGTCAGCATCGGGGCCTTCCCTGGGATCAGAGAGCCTGGGGATGGAAGTCCCACCTGCCAAGAGCTGCTGGCCAATCAGAGGCCGGCAACTCTATTGAACAGCTGCGCCATCAGGGAGATGGTGGCTGCTGCTAGTACTACACCCAACCAAGACCGAGGATCATGAAAGGACCCAGTCACAGCTAAGTGATGATGGGAGAGGATTCATGAGGCGGGAGTTGCAACGGAGGGGGGTTGGCTACAAGGGCATGGGGGTGGATTTCAGCAGCCATCCCCCCTCACTTTTCTGATGCCAGGTACCTCAATCAAGCACTGAGTGCCTTTGAACACCACCACCTCCCTCCACCCCACCCACCACTTGGAGCCGAGAAGCAGCCCCGCACCCGTTGCATAGTGAGACCACTTCCTGCTGCTGGGTTAATACCAGCAGTGGTGGGGTGAGGCCCTTAAGTGGGCTTTAATTGCTCACGTATGGCCTTCCTGCCATGTAATTAATCAAGTGGAGCCAGGAAGGTGGTGCGATCCTTACCCATCATCCTCCTACCCGATTAAATGCCCTCCCTATCTGTCAAACCCATCACAGGGCAAAATATTACATTCCACATCTGGAGTAGTGTGTACAATATTGGTCTTCTTATTTAAGGAAAGATGTATATGCATTAGAAGCAGTTCGGAGAAGGTTTACTAAATCAATACCTGGAATGGGCAGGTTGTCTAATCAAGAAAGGTTGGACAGGCCAGGCTTGTATCCACTGGAGTTTAGAAGAGTAAGAGGAGACTTGATTGAAACATATAAGATCCAGAGAGATCTTGACAGGGTGGATGTGGACAGGATGTTTCCTCTTGTGGGAGAATCTATAACTAGGGATCACAGTTTAAAAATAAGGGGTCTCCCATTTAGGTCAGAGATGAGGAATTTTTTTTTCTCTCAGAGGGTTGTGAGAATTTTGATTTCTCTTCCTTAAAAGGCAGTTGAGGCAGAATCCTTTAATATCTTTAAGGAAGAGGTAGATAGATTCTTGATAAGCAAGGGGATGAAAGGTTATTGGGGATAGGCAGGAATGTGAGGTTAAAATCAGATCAGCCATGATACTATTGAATGGCAGAGCAGGCTCGAGGGGCTGAATGGCCTGCTCCTAATTTGTATGCTTGTACATTTGTTTACCCTTTGTGCCCTATACCTGCTAGTTACTGAACTATTTCAATTGATGGAACAGGCTCATTTATTCCATATTTTGTATGACACTTGACAGAATGTATTAGTTATTCTGTGGTCCATGATGTTAGCAGATTAATTATTACAGATGGGATGTGAGAGAACGGCTGTCAGAAGCCAGTTGGTGCAGGGTGGTCTGATGAATGTTTTTTGAATTGTTTTCAATGTTGCGTCAGTGTTTGAATAGTATAGAGGATATTTTCCATTTTTAGAAAGTAGGGTGCCTCCTCATTTTTTTTCCATTCTTTTGTTGGAATCATCATTAATTAGGATTTTGTTAGGCTTCTTGGCAGGAACATGACCAATTAGGACTTGCCTGCAATGATGCTCATCTATTCTTCCAAAGTGGTTTTGAAAACCGTTTAAATAATGAAAACACTCAAAATACATACAGTAAGGTCCCACAAACAGCAATGAGATAAATGACCAGATAACCCTGTTTTGACTGAAGGATAAATATTGGCTAGGACACTGGGAGAGTTCCCCTGCTATGAGGTCTGTTACAGCTATGTTGGGAGTCAATTGAAAATTTCAAAACTGAGGTTGATAGATTTGTGTTAGATGAATATATTATCGAATAAGATCAGCCAGCCAAGATAAATCAATGGAGTTACGATACAGATCAGCCACGATCTAATTGAATGGTTGAATATGCTCATGTGGCTGAAGGGTCTACTCCTGTTCCTCTGTTAGAGAGCAGGCAGTACCACAGGTCAATGTTTCATCCAAAAGGTACCACCTCTGATGGTGCAGCACTCCCTTTGTGCTGCACTAAAGTATCCATCTAGATTATGTGCTGCAAGTCTCTGGTGTAAGGTTGCAGCCTTCTAGACCTAGAGGCAAGAGTCCAGTGACTGAGCCACAGCTGAGGTCTTAAAACATGAGTGGCAAATGTTTTTATGTAGACCTGTTAAGAAGGTTTGACCAGAGGTTAACCTGTGCTGATGGACTGAGCATTTGGCCCATCTATGTACAGCAGAGATGTTATCCTCAACCTTAGTCAGAAATGTTTAGATTTTTGAGCACTGATGCCTCTGGAAGTCCATATAACACCCAGGGGAAGCTCATATAAAGCCTATGTAAAGTCCACGTGAAGCCCGCATAAGCCCTTGTGAGGCCCATGTGGAACCCACTTCTGTAGATGGATGCTAAACAGCTGGAGGCAAACCTCAATTCCTTCAGTGAAAGTCCCGATGGATATTTATGTTCGATGGTAATAACAATGATGTTAATAATTTTCAAATAGCTCAGTAGTACTTGACATTGGTAGAATTTGGAGTGTGCTAGATCTGTTATGAGCAAGGTTAATTGGTTCAAAGTTTCCATCGATAACTTAAACTAGAAATCTTGCAAACCTTCTGGTTCCCCCATTATCATCACAATGCTGTAATTTTAAAAAGAAATTCTTGGAAAGTGGGAATTTCTGGTAAGTTTGACATTTATTGCCTTAAAAAGGTGGTAGTGGGCCACCTTCTTTACTGTAGCAGTTTGATACAAGCAAGTGGTTTACCAAGTCAGTTGAGAAAGTGGATAAATGTTACCCACATTGGTGTGGGATTGAGGTGACGTAAAGGCCAGACTGGGTAAGGATTGCAGGGTTAGGACATTCGTGATCATTAATGTGTTTTTATAACAACCAACAGTTTCATGGTCACTGTTACCAGTTTATTTTTACAGATTTGTAAAACTGAAATCAGATTTATAAACTTGCCATGATGGGAGATGAGTTCACTTGTCTCTCGATTGCTAGTCCAGTACCATAACCAGCAGAGTTCTTGGTGCATTTGGTCTTTCTTCCTTCACTAATGAGAAAGTAAATCCCAGAACTACATCAGTTAGATATATTCTCTATAATATTCAGTACTGTAATTCTGGAGTTAGCAATGGCTTCTTTTAAGCAGGATGATTACAACACTTGGAGCAGGAGAAGTCAACACAGCTCCTTGGGCCTGCTCCACTATTCAATAAGGTCAGGACTGATCAACTCCACTTTCCCACCCTATCCCTGCATGTTCCTTGATTCCCTTCATGCACAAAGATCTATTACTCTTGGTCCAAAATGTATTCAGTGGCTGACCAGCCACAACCCTCTGGGCTAGAGGATTCCAAAGATTCACAGCCCTGTGGGTGAAGAAATTTCTCCTCATCTCAGCCCCAACTGGTTGATCCTTTATCCTGAGCCTATGCCCTGTAGTTCTGGACTCTCCAGCTAGGGGAAATGGCCTCTCAGCATCTACCGTGTCAAACACACTCAGAATTTTATACATCCCAATAAGGCCACCTCTCACTCTTCTAAACTTCAGAGAATGTAGGCCCATTCTTCTCACTCTCTCTTCATCAAACAATCTCTCATCCCAGGAATCAGTTCAATGAACCTTTATGGCATTCTCTCTAACATTTAATGGCATTACCATTACTGAATCCCCCACTATCGACATCCTGGCAGTTGTCATTGACCAGGAACTGAACTGGACAAGCCATATAAATACTGTGGATACAACAGCAGGTCAGAGGCTAGGAATTGTACGGAGAGTAACTCACCTCCTGACTCCCCAAAGCCTAACCACCATCTACAAGGCACAAGTCAGGAGTGTGATGGAATACTCCCCACTTGCCTGGATGAGCACAGCTCCAACAACACTCAAGAAGCTTGACACAATCCAAGGCAAAGCAGCCCATTTGATTGGCACCCCTTCGACAAACATTCACTCCCTCCACCACCAATGCACAGTGGCAGCAGTGTGCACCATCTACAAGGTGCACTGCCGGAACTCACCAAGTTCCTGAGGTAGCACCTTCCAAACCCTCGACCACGACCACCCTGACTTGGAAATATATCACCGTTCCTTCACTGTCGTTGGGTCAAAATCCTGGAATTCCCTTCGTAATAGCACTGTGGGTGTACCTACACCACAGGGACTGCAGTGGTTCAAGAAGGGAGCTCACTACCACCTTCTCAAGGGCTATTAGGGATGGGCAATAAATGCCGGCCTAGCCAGCAATGCCCACATCCTATAAATGAATGAAAAAAAAGCAAGTATATCCTTCCTTATGTAAGATGATCAAAACTGTACAGAGTATTCCTGGTGTGACCTCATCAAACCCTGTACAATTGCAGCAAGATTTCCTTATTCTTACACAAAAACTGACTGGCAATAAAAGCCATCATGCTATTGTGTATAATTCTGAAGGAAATGGGAGAAACTCCATTACATAGTGGGGCTACGGCAGATATATTCAGAATACAAAGACAGCGATCAGAATATAACCACAATCTTTTGTGTGTCTTTATCTGAACATAAAACAACAATGGAACAAATAGGATTTTATGCAAATAGACTGCTATATAATGGGAGCATGTACATAAAACTTCCATCTAGGCTTTGTGTTTCTATCTAGTTGTTGAAAAATAATTCAAACACTGAAAGTATATCAACTCGATCCTGTATAATACTCCATATTGTAATTCATTGGCCTTTATGAAAAAGTGTTTTTGATAAATGATTCTACTCTCCAAAGGAATCAAAGTTGTTTTTGGAGAATAGAACACTTCACAATGTTTCTCATCCAGCCTTAACGTCAGGTGCGATATAGTAAGAAGCTAGAGTAAAAGCTGAATCTACTATGTCCCAAATTCTGGCTTATCACCTTCAGGTGAGCTCTCCTACTGCGTCAGTCACACTGTCTATTTCTCGCTCTGTGCCATTTTCTGGCTGCTCGGAGTGTAATTATGGGTTGGGAAATTTTTTCTGTGAGTTCGTATCCAGTAGAGCTGGGCTGAGGCTACTGGATCTTAGCAGTGAGGAGGACAATATCATTCTGTCAGTCTATCAGGCCCCAGGGTCCAAAGTTGGAATGGCTGTGTTAACCCCCTTGGGTCACATTGCTCATTGTGGTCATGTATTCTTTAATGGTGTGTGCTAATTAGAATTTGTGAACTGGTCTGAAATGCAAAATGAAGGGTCCCATCTGAAGCAATAACTGTTGCTCTCTTCCATTTGTTGACAGACAAAAGTAACAAAACATGATGGTTCCAAAACTCCTTATAGCCAGTGAAGTACTTTCTGAAATGTAGTCGCTATTGTAATGTAGGAAATGCGGCAGATAATTTCTGCAAAGCAAGCTCCCATTAATAGCAACATGATAACAACCATTTAATCTGTTTTAGCAAATCACCAAGGTTCCTCCGACAGCACCTTCCAAAACCACGACCTCTACCAACTAGAAGGACAAGGTCAGCAGATGCACGGGAACACCACCACCTGCGAGTTTCATTTTGACTTGGAAATATATCACCGTTCCTTCACTGTTGCTGGGTCAAAATCCTGGAACTCCCTCCCTTACAGCACTGTGGGTGTACCTACACCACATGGACTGCAGCGGGTCAGGAAGACAGCTCATCATCACCTCAAGGGCAATTAGGGATGGGCAATAAAAATGTTGGCCTAGCCAGCCACACTCATGTCCTGTGAAAGAATAAATAAATAAATAAATAAATACAAGGTGATGGCAGAGGAATAGATTCCCAGCAGGACACTGGGGAGAACTCTAGTGTCCTTCTTCAAATCATGACATGAGATCTTTTAGGAGTAGCTGAGAAGAGAGACTGGGCCCTTAGTTTAACATCTCATCAAAAAGTTAGCTCCTACTACAGTGCAGCACTCCCTTTGTACTGCACTAGAGTGAAAACATTGACTGGGATTCAAAGTCATGGAGTGGGAAATGGAAGTATGCTTCCAGTGGGAGGGGTGCATTGTGGGAAATTAGGGTAGAAATTCATGGATTAGGTGCCTGTGATTTCTTGATACAATTCTGTTCCTGCACCGGTTTGGGGAATATGTAGGAGCACAGATTCAGCCTTGTAAACCTTTTCTCCAAATGCAAGGGGACTTGTTTTATGTGTTATGAGTAGCAAGACAAAATGGTCACATTGGTATGTCATTCCTTGTCCCAGTGTTTGTCCTTTGTGATGCTCTATATTGTTAATGTTGAATTTGTGCTGCAATAGGATATCTGCCTTAAGTTAGTAATTAAGCACAACTGTCCCTAGTTGGGGACAGGTTAGGGAATCATTGCAAGAGTATGTAAACCAGTTCACTATACTCTGAGGGATCATTTCTATAGTTTTTTTTCTTGAGAAATGTGTTTCTAGAGTGTTTGGTCTCACAAACCACGAGCAGGATTTATAGTGTTCTCTTCTGAGCAGGAAGCAGACATTGAGTATTGCTTTCAGCAGCTGTTCTCTGTCATTGATGAGTGTTCCTTCTCTCTCTTGTGGAGAGCTGGAGGAAGAGAACACAGCCTGAGTGTCTGAGAGGAAACGGGGGAGTCTGTGACTTTACTTTGCTGTCTTGGAAATAAACCTGTTTTAAGGTACAGGCAAGCTTCAGACTCATTCGTCCTCAACATACAATTATTGGAATTAACATATATTAGAATATTTGGGTTAGAAATTTCTCTCGGCCATTGGCGCAAAGTGGGTGATATCGGATCGGCTGGCCATTCTACGTAACATCTGACATTGAATTCTGTTCGGGGCAATGGAATGGAATCAGGCACTGAGTCTAATGGGAAAGCTAATATGTTATGGAGTTGATCTTCCAGGCAACTTTTCTTAGTGGATACATTTAACTTTATTTACAAGTTAGCAGCAGCAACTACATGTGTGCAACAAGCTCCATAACTAAAGAAGAACTCTGCTGTGGACGTTCCCCGTGCTGCTAACACATTGGTTTACACAGATCATGTGATCTTACAACACAGGATTATTCTTAAAGCTGCAGTCCAACATTTCCCCAAACTATAATTACTATGTTCCTCTCCCTTTAACTTTTCTGTACATTTTGTATTTACAAGGATATTGTCAGGAAGATATATTAATTCTCATAATGTTACTGGAATTTATTGTAAAATAGAGTAATAGTGGGATGTGTGTGTGTATGTGTGTGTGTGACTTAATTGAATTAGAGGCAGCTAGTCTGGGTGCTTTGATGTAAGAAGAGAAGTTAGGTTTGAACTGTTAACTAGGTAAACTTGGGGGAAGTTTAGGAACGTAGGTGTCAAGGGACAATTTGCATTTTTAAATAAACAAGACTAGATTGTTTTAAAAGTGGGAGTGTAATGTATACCTAGCCAGCAGAAGTTGTAAGAAATAGTGTGTTTATTTATTTTTCCCAAAGATTACTGGTGGAATTGGTACTATGATAGATTTTTTATTAGTAGAGAGGTAAAGTTCAAAAGACATAGTAAAACAATGGTAATTTGCATTCAAAGGGGAAAATATGTATATAGGAGCAAAGGTTGTGTGTAAGGGAAGGCAGTCTAAGATTCAACAAGTGTGAAACGCCTTCAGCATCTATGCCTCAAACTGCTGCCTTCAGGGACTGAAGTTAAGAGAACTCATGTTGAATTCAGTTGTTCAGGGTATCATTTACTTTGCCTGGGTCTTTTAAAAATATGTCTTACTATTGCCTTAATGAAAGTGTAACTGGGAATTAGTTTGATTAGAGGATTTAGAAGTTATCATAGTAGTAATTTGTAGATCTATATATGTATTTAAAGTTATTTATTCTATTAATAAATGTTTAATCTAGTTTTGTAAAAACCTATAAGACTTGGTGGTCTTATCACTACTGAATTCAAGGCATGCATCTCGAAATTCACACAAATTGCAAAACAAGTTGTGGAAATTGCTTCAAGTTTCCCTTTGGGATTTGAACAACTCAGCATTTACCATCAGCTGTGCCATAACATATATTTATCTCATGACATTACAATATTTACACAGGTCATGAAATTACAAGTTCAGTCTTTCAGGTGGTTTCCTGATTCGCATGGAATGTTGCAGCTCTACAACTTCAGATTCTGTTGTAGAAAACACATTCTCTGGAACCGCATTAACATTAGGTACCTCATTCGGCACTTGCAGTTCAGAGTCCTCTGCTCCGACGGAGACATCGGGCATGCCTGTCCTTGATTGAGCAACTTCAACAGGAACCATAGGTTCAGCAATGGTTACAGGTGATACATCATTTTGTTGGGGTATCTCTCTTTTTCTTAAATGATCCACATGCTTATGGGTGATACGGCCCTCCACTTACACGTGGTATGACAATGGTCTGGCCACAAAACTCACTTTACCAGGTAACCACTTCGATCCTGCACTGAAATTCTTTACACATACTGCTTCACCAACAGTAAATTATTGCTCATGACTATGCAAATCATGAGTCGCTTTTTGGTTCCCTTGACTTTTCTTCACCTTCACCTCCAAATTGGGAAGTATTAGGCTTAGCGTTGTCTGAAAACGGCACCTTGATGAAACGATAGAGGCATATTCGGAACTCCTGGATAAGCAAATGCTGCGAACTGGCACTTGTATCGTTGGATTGACTTGTGTTTGACTAGCGTTTGTGTATGATAATTCTGATAGTTGCAAGTGAACAAATGGCATAGTCATGGGTTGCCTCTGATCCAGAGTTCTAGAATGATTCACAAAATCAGGATGGGGAGCAATGCTGAATCCCACACAGTATGATTTTTTTTTTAAAGTCTCAGTTTAGTCTCGGCCTTCTTTTTGACTTCACTGTCAGCCAGACTTCCCTCAGATGCAATCTCAACTTGTCATAGTTCAGTAGTTGAGCTACCCATGACTTAATTATCTACTCACATCTTGGAAAGTTCTTTTGCTTTCAAAGCCTCTTTAGCTTTATTTAACTGATTCTTCAGCTCTCCTGTCTCCTTCCTATATCTGTTGGCTTCCTCCTGGAAACTTGAACATTGCTGCACCTTCTCCGCCAAATGGTTCTTCAGTTTGTTATGAGAGGTGTTAAATTCTTCCCGCTTCTCTTTGTAATTTTTTAGAGGCACAAACTTTGACCTGAGGGATTCTTGTAGTGTATGAAGGTCTTTCAACAGGTTTTCCTTCTCTTTGCAAAGTTCGCTCACTTCATCTTGAACTCTGGCATTCAGCAGAGTCTCTTTGGGGTTCTTCTGCTGTTCTTCCATGTCGTTGTTTAAGGCAGTCTTCATTTGCTTGAAAAGTGCATTTTCCTTCCTCAGACGCACTCCTGCTTTTAAAAAATACGTTTCAAGATTTCCTCTAGGTTAGCCAAGTGTTCCTTTTCTGTGAACCCTGTTATCAGTACATCGTCCAGGTAGAACACAACCTGAGGTAGTCCCTGTAGTGAGCTTTCCATTGTCCTCTGAAAAATAGCATAGGCTGAGGAAACACCGAAGGGCAGGCGTGTATATTGATGTAACCCTTTGTGGGTATTTATGGTTATGAATTCCTGGGAGACGTCATCCAACTCCAGTTGCCCATATACGTGACTCATATCAAGCTTATATACGTTGACCCTCCTGCTAGTATAGGCATATAGGTCGTCAATCTTGGAAATAGTGTACCTGTCCTGTTTGGCTGCTCTGTTGACCGTTAGTTTATAGTCCCCACAGATCCAGATGGTCTGGTCTTGTTTAAGGACAGGGACTATGGGTGCTGCTCATTCTGAGAACTGAACCATTTTTATGACACCCAGCCCCTCTAGCTGGTTCAACTCAGTGTCAACCTTCTCTCTCAGAGCATATGGCACCGATCTTGCTTTCAAGAAGCGAGGTTTTGTTTCTGGGTCCATGTAAATCTTGGCCTGTAGGCCTTGGATTTTTCCCAGTTCATCCCTGAAGATGTTGTCATTTTTTTTAGCAGCTCTGGTAGTCCACCTGCTTGCAACTGGAAGATTTCGGACCAGTTTAATTTAATCTCCTTCAACCAATCTCGCCTTCGAAGGCTTGGCCCTTCACCTTCTACCCCCATCACTGGTAGCTGTGCCAATTGGTGTCTATAATGTACAATTGCTCTGATGATACATTTTACTTGGATTTCTTCATCTGTGTACATTTTCAACTTGGCAGATGTTTGATCCAAATTTAATTGTTGATCACCTTTATTTAAATATCTGAAAGTGCGTTCTCCTATTACAATGGCAGAAGCACCCGTGTCTACTTCCATTTTTAATGGTTTACCATTCACTTGCACAGTAACAAATATTGGCTGTGTCTTCCCAACTTTCATGTTGAATAATGAATAAATGTTAGAATTGGTTGTTTCTGGCTCTTCTGCACTTTAGACTTCATTGGACTTCGTTTGTTGTTTGGAAGCCTGTTTAAATCTCGCTTTGCACTATCTCATTATGTGTCCACTTCTGTGAAAAAATAACATTCTACTTTTTTAAATTGCCAAATGCTAGAAGACTGATTGCTTCCACGTCGAAGAAAGTTATTTTTTCATTTAGTTGCTAAGCTGTTTCCTCTCATTTTTCGGTTAGCGGGGGCTGTTTCCCACTTTGCTGTGGAGTCCCAGCTTTTTGCAACACTATCGGCTGACTGTTCCCACCCGACTAGGAGAGTGGCACCATTTTGTGCCCCTTGATTTGCTTGTGAATCCCTTACAGCACTTTCCATCACCAGCACTATTTCTAACACTTTCTTAAAATCAAGATTCACTTCAGTCAGCAATCTTCGCTGAATAGTGTCTTCCTGCATACCACATGCTAAACGGTCTCTGAGCATGTCATTTAGGGTTTCACCAAAGTCACAATATTTCATTAGTTGTTTTAATTTTGCCACATAAACAGCATTTGTCTCCCTCAGGGCTCTATTCAGTGAATTGAACCTGAACCTCTGCATTGTGATTGAGGGCTTGGGTTGAAAATGTCCCCTCACGAGGTCTACTAATTCGCTGAAGTTCTTTGAATCTGTAGGTCTTGCTCCCGCAAATACTCAGGAGAATCGCTTTCCTCTTTTCCTCCCCTATGATTTTGTTTGCTTGAAAGAAGAACACAAGATGTTCTGTATATTGACACCAATTTTCTGTGGCTGGCTCAAAGGGATAAATGCTGCCAAACTGTGTCATTTCAGATGTATATATCTTTTATTTTTAATGAATTTAGATACTCACAATCACTAGGTGAGGAACAGCACTGAATCTGATTTATCCTTGTCGCCAGTTTGTTATAGAGTTGATCTTCCAGACAACTTTTCTTAGTGGACACATTTAACTTTATTTACAAGACAGCAGCAGCAACTACACGCATGCATCAAACTCCATAACTAAAGAAGAGCTCAGCAGTAAAAGTTTCTTGCGCTGCTAACAAAGTGGTTTACACAGATCATGTGATCTTATAACACAGGATTATTCTTAAAGCTATAATCCAATATTTTCCAAAACTATAATTACCACACAATATCAATCGTTTTCTACCATTGTCCGAGATGAATTTCTAGCTGGCAGACTTTACACTGATGAACAAAGAACAAAGAAAAGTACAGCACAGGAACAGGCCCTTCGGCCCTCCAAGCCTGCACCGATCATATTGCCCGTCAACTAAAACATCTTGCACTTCCGGGGTCCGTATCCCTCTATTCCCATCTTATTCATGTATTTGTCAAGCTGCCTCTTAAACACCACTATCGTACCTGCTTCCACCACCTCCTCTGGCAGCAAATTCCAGACACTCACTACCCTCTGCGTAAAAAATTTGCCCCGCGCATCACCTTAATAGTTTTCTCCTCTCACCTTAAATCTATGTCCTCTAGTAATTAACTCTTCCACCCCGGGAAAAAGCTTCTGACTATCTACTCTGTCCATGCCACTGATGCTTTCACACATTCCTGATGAACACTGCTCAGAGTGATCTCAGCAGCAGCTACCATAGGGGTTCAGTCGCAAGTATTTAATCACGGATGGAGAAAAGCCTTCCTGAAACTGCATGCTGCCCAATTTCATTTTTCTGAGATTGTCAATTACCATTGCCCAGCATAAATTATCCCAAATGTATTCCCTTGACACTAAAGTATTGATTCCAGGTAAGTTTGGATGTCGCTGATGAATAAGGTCTTTGGTTATATTTCTAATGATGCGCCTCCTTGATTCCATCCCCTGTTCTATTGATTCAAATTATGAATAACTCTTTTGTTCAATTTGTCTAGTCGGACATAGAAGATGAATCGGATGATCAGTAATTACAGCTGTCTTCGACAAGAGGCTGGTGTTCCAGAGATCAGTCGAATAAACCTCATGTGTCATTAAATTTATTAGCGAATGATATTCTGGCTCATTTTTGGAGCTTTTACTGTCTTATTGGAATTCTTCACAGCGGCCAAAGTTTTTTGTGGTCTTAATTTGCCCATTTAGTTTTAATTTGTATGCTTGTGTGGGAGTGGGGTGGGGAGGGGTGGGGGAGCACGTGGTTAATGCAGACTGGCACCGGGATTTGAGCTCAACACAGCCTGCTGAAGGAGCTGACCTATTCAACCTAATTTCAGCTCCAACTTCTGAAATACGTCTCATCCATTTCCAAAATTAGTCGAAAGTATTTGCATATCCAGCCTTGTGAGCTATGTGGGAATATTTGAATCAACAGTTCTCAGAAAAGTGGATCTGTGGAATTCCTCGATGGTGTAAATGTGGGAAATGACCAGAAATAAGTGGGCAGTCAGCTTTATTTGAGATGATTCATTGGTAAATCTTCATTGTACTAGTCATGGCTAACCACTGCAGCCCAATTGTTTACTCCGAATATGTACCTGATGCCCTGTTTGACTTGCCCTCTGTCTCAGATGTCCCACTAGTTTTGATGTCTCTCTCTCAAATGCCCCAATTGGCTAGCCATATCTGATGCTCTGGTTGGTTTGTCCTCTCTCTCAGATAGCTTGATTAGATTGCTCTCTTTCTCTCTCTCTCTTTCGGATGCCCTTATTGTTTTAACCTCTCTCTCTCTCTCTCTCTCTCTCTGGTGCCCTGGTTGGTATGCCCTATCTCTCTCTCTCTCTGCCATCCCCTTCACTCAGAGCGTCCCATGCAATCTTCTTTGTTGCTGACTGCCTGTGGTTTTCTTTGTATTGCTTGGTACAATATTTCAGACCTTGGGGACATGGATGGTGAAGAAGGGCTGTTTCTTTATTGTTGTTTAAAAAAAAAATAACGTGGGCAAATTAAGATCACCAAAAACTTCGTGAAAAGGCTGTGAAGCATTCCAATGACAAGATAGTAAAAGCTCCAAAAACTGGTCCTTAATTGGTCTAAATCCACCGAGGAAGCATTTTCCAATCCTAGAGGCATAGCTCAACCAATAGGAGCTGAAATTTGCGATCAAGTCCAGAAGATAATCAATGACCCAGGGCTCGTCAGGCCCAGTGGCCTCCATGAGACCATAAGACGTAGCAGCAGAAGTAGGCCATTCGGCCCATCGCGTCTGCTCTACCATTTAATGAGATCATGGCTGATCTGATAATCCTCAACTCCACTTTCCTGCCTTTTCCCAATACCCCTGGAATCCCTTACTGATTAAAAATCTGCCTATCTCAGCCTTGAATATACTTAACGACCCAGCCTCTACAGCCCTCTGCGGTAAAGAATTCCACAGATTCACTACCCTCAGAGAGAAGAAATTCCTCCTCATCTCTGTCTTAAATGGGCGTCCCCTTACTCTGAGATTATGACCCCTGGTCCTAGACTCTCCCACAAGGGGAAACTACCTCCACAAACAACCTCCACAATGGCCTTTGGGAATGACACTTGAATACAGCGCAGCACAAAAACAAGGTTTTCTTACACAAACACATGGAAGTTTGACAGATTTGTTTTTTTTATTCAATGCTTCATTACAGGTAAAATAATTGTTACACATCATTTAAACCATTATATCAGGCAGAATTTTACCCTTGGCATGCGGGCATGTGCCCGACACGCCCGTGCATGAAATAAAGCATGTTGATGTCGGACGAGCGTCCCGACGTCAACGCTCACTCTCGCGATATTTCGCCGGGTGTGCGCGCGACGAAGAAGGAGGCGTGCCCGCCATTAATTAAGTGGCCAGTTAAGGCCCTTGAGAGACCAACTGACTCTGAGTTTACGTAGACTGTGCAATTTTCAGGGCATCGCACGGGCAAAACGGGCAGGCGGGCAGGCCACAATTTGTAAAACCTCATCCACGGGCAGGATAAGAGGGGTCAGTGGGCTTTGCAAAGCGAATAGTGAGTAGTTTTGGATATCACTTGCTGCTGCTTGCTCCTGTGAACAAGGAGAGCTTCATTTCGCTTCAGTGCTGCATTCAGGCCATTTAAAAGCTTCAGTTCAGGACTCAGTGTTGTTTTCCAGGCTCCCGGAGGATTCACACCATCTGGGGCTTTCCAGGTATCAGACAGCCTTCTCTTACTCTGGTAATGGTAAGGTTTGGTCAGGTTTCCATTCTATAAAAATAGGGATTAGATCAAAAGAATTAAACAACAGATTCAATAAATGGGCTTTAGAGGAATCTTATGTTGTGAGCACTTGATATGTGCCAAGTGTAACTGGGTTAGGCTTATTTTGTTATAATTTTTTTGTTCACCATAAGGAGTGCAATATTTTATGCTTAAAAGGAGAAGATTGGTAATGGGGATTGTGCTCTCTGCTGGAGGCACCTCCTCTGAGGAGGAAGAGAGGGCCAGAAGGGGGAGGAGGCCAGGTGTCGCTATTCAGCCTCCAGGGGCGTGACCTGTGGGGGGAGAGGTGCAGTCACAAGGGGCACAGGGCCAGCAGGAAGGCCAAGGTGGAAGGGGCCGCAGAAGACGCCACTATCCTGCTGCCAGGGTTTGCAGGCGGCGAAGCAGCTACCTCAATATGTCTGAAGTGCAATGCTGAAGGAGGCTCCGTCTCCCAAGGGAGACAGTCACCTCCATTTGCCAGATGATCGGCCCTGAGATCAGCTCTGATTGTGTGGCTCTACACCCCATGCCAGTGGCTCTGAAGATCACAGTGGCCCTCAACCTCTATGCCTCCGGCTCTTTCCAGAGCTCAGTGGGGGGATCTGTGTGGAGTCTCCCAATCAGCTGTCCACAGTTGCGTCAAACTGGTGACAGAAGCTCTGTTCAGGCGTGTATTGACTTTCATTCGTTACTGTATGGACGAGGCCAGCCAGGCTGAGCGAGCCAGAGGCTTCGCAGTGATTGCTGGATTCCCCCGCGTCCAGGTTACAATAGACTGTACACATGTGGCCATCAAGGCGCCAGCGGGTGAGCCCAGTGCCTTCGTCAACAGGAAGGGCTTCCACTCCATGAACGTGCAGATAGTGTGTGACCACAGGATGCTGATTCTGCAAGTCTGTGCAAGATACCCAGGCAGCTCCCATGACGCTTACATCCTCAGACACTCCCAGATGCCGAGGCTCTTCAGTGTTCCAGCCCAGCTGGATGGATGGCTGCTGGATGACAAGGACTATCTGCTCATGATGCCTCTCTGCCACCCAAGAACAGAGGCTGAGCAGCAGTACAACAGGAGCCACCCCTCCACAGGGGCTGTGGTAGAGGGGAGGTGATGGTGTAGTGGTATTGTCACTGGACTAGTAATCCAGAGACCCAGGGTAATGCTCTGGGGACCTGGGTTTGAATCCTGCCAGGGCAGATGGGGGAATTTGAATTCAATAAAAATCTGGAATTAAAAGTCTAATGATGACCATGAAACCATTGTCGATAGTTGTAAAAACCCATCTGGTTCACTAATTCCCTGTAGGGAAGGAAATCTGTCATCTTTACCTGGCCTGGCCTACATGTGACTCCAGACCCTTAAACCCTTGACTCTGAAATGTCCTCTGAAATGGCCTAGCAAGCCACTCAGCTGTGTCAAACTGCAACCAAAGTCACAAAAAAGGAATGAAACTGGTCGGACCACCTGGCATTGACCTAGGCACCGGAAACGACAACGGCAATCTCAGCCCTGTCAACCTGCAAAGTCCTCCTTATTAACATCTGGGGCTAGTGCCAAAATTGGGAGAGCTGCCTCACAGACCAGCCAAGCAACAGCCTGATATAGTCATCCTCACGGAATCATACCTTACAGATAATGTCCCAGACACCACCATCGCCGTCCATGGGTACGTCCAGTCCCACTGGCAGGACAGACCCAGCAGAGGTGGCAGCACAGTGGTATACAGTCGGGAGGGAGTTGCCCTGGGAGTCCTCAACATCGACTCCGGACCCCATGAAGTCTCATGGCATCAGGTCAAACATGGGCAAGGAAACCTCCTGCTGATTACCATGTACTGCCCTCTCTCAGCTGATGAATCAATGCTCCACCATGTTGAACATCGCTTGAAGGAAGCACTCAGGATGGCAAAGGTGCAGAATGTACTCTGGGTGGGGGACTTCAATGTCCATCACCAAGAATGGCTCGGTAACACCAAGCTGGCTGAGTCCTAAATGATATAGCTGCTAGACTGGGTCTACGGAAGGTGGTGAGGGAACCAACAAGAGGGAAAAACATACTTGACCTCATCCTCACCAACCTGCCTGCCGAAGATGCATCTGTCCATGATGGTATCGGTCACAGTCCTTTTGGAGACGAAGTCCTGCCTTCACATTGAGGATACCCTCCATCGTGTTGTGTGGCACTACCACTGTGCGAAATCGGATAGATTTTGAACAGATCTAGCAACTCAAGACTGGGCAACCATGAGGCATTGTGGGCCATCAGCAGCAGCAGGATTGCACTTGAACACAACCTGTAACCTCATGTCCCGGCATATCCCCCACTCTACCATAACCATCAAGCCAGGAGATCAACCCTGGTTCAATGAAGTGTGCAGGAGGGCATTCCAGGAGCAGCACCAGGCATACCTAAAAATGAGCTGTCAACCTGGTGAAGCTATAACACAGGACTACTTGTGTGACAAACAACATAAGCAGCAAGTGATAGACAGAGTTAAGCAATCCCACAACCAATGGATCAGGTCAAAGCTCTGCAGTCCTGCCACATCCAGTTGTGAATAGTGGTGGGCAAGTAAACAACTCACTGGAGGAGGAGGCTCCACAAATATGCCCAGCACAGCAGTGCAAAAGATAAGGCTGAAGCATTCGCAACAATCTTCAGCTAGAAGTGCCAGGTGGATTTTTTTTTTCCCCCGTGAAGGACATTAGTAAACCAGATGGATTTTTGCAACTATTGAATTCAAATTCCACCATCTGCCCTGGCAGGATTCGAACCCAGGTTCCTAGAGCATTACCCTGGGTCTCTAGATTACTAGCCCAGTGACAATACCACTACACCATCACCTCCCCTCTACCACAGCCCCTGTGGAGGGGTGGCTCCTGTTGTACCGCTGCTCAGCCTCTGTTCTTGGGTGGCAGAGAGGCGTCATGAGCAGATAATCCTTGTTACCCAGCAGCCATCCATCCAGTCGGGCTGGAGCACTGAAGAGCTTCGACACCTGGGAGTGTCTCAGGATGTAAGTGTCAGGGGAGCTGCCTGGGTACCTTGCACAGACTGGCAGAATCTGCACCCTGTGATCACACACTATCTGCATGTTCATGGAGTGGAAGCCCTTCCTGTTGACGAAGGCACCTGGCTGACCCGCTGGCGCCTTGATGGCCACATGTGTGTAGTCGATGGCAGCCTGGACACGGGGAATCCAACAATCACTGTGAAGCCTCTGGCTTGCTCTGCCTGGCTGGCAATGTTCAGCACCATTCACGATTCCTCAGATACTGAAGCAGTCCATGTCCAAATGCAGCAAGACCTGGACAATATCCAGGCTTGGGCTGACAAGAGGCAAGTAACATTCATGCCACACAAGTGTCAGGCAATGACCATCTCCAGCCAAGAGAGAATCCAACCATGGCCCCTTGATGATCAATGGCATGACCATCACTGAATCCCTCACTATCAATATCCTGGGGGTTACCATTGACCAGAAATGGAGCTGGACTGGCCATATAAAGACAACATTCAGGTTTGAGCTGATAATGGCAAGTAACATATGTGCCACACAATGCCAGGCTGTGACCATCTCCAACAACAGGGAATCTAACCATCTCCCCTTGGAGATCTAACCATCTCCTCACATAAATACTGTGGCTACAAGAGCAGGTCAGAGGCTAGGAACCATGCGATGAGTAACTCATCTCCTGACTTCCCAGAGTCTGTCCCCCATCTACAAGGCACAAGTCAGGAGTGTGATGGAATACTGCCCACTTGCCTGGGTGAGTGCAGCTCCCGCAACACTCAAGAACCTTGACACCGTCCAGGACAAAGCAATTTGCTTGACTGGCATCACATCCACAAACATTCACTCCCTCCATCACTGACGCACAGTAGCAGCAGTCTTCAAGATGCACTGCAGGAATTCACCAAGACTTCTTAGACAGCACCTTCCAAACCCACAACCACTACCACCTAGAAGGACAAGAGCAGCAGATGCATGGGAACTCCACCACCTGGAGGTTCCCCTCCAAGCCACGCACTGACTTGGAAATTTATCACCGTTCCTTCACTGTCGCTGGGTCAAAATCCTGGAACTCCCTTCCTAACAGCATTGTGGGTGTACCTACACCACGTGGACTGCAGCGGTTCAAGAAGGCAGCTCACCACCACCTTCTCAAGGGCAACTAGGGATGGGCAATAAATGCTGAATGAATAATAAAAAAAAAGAGAGAACCATAGGTCTTCTCAAGATGCACTTCCGATGCCCGGACCATTTAGGGGGCGCACTCCAATACCCCCCGGGTGAGTGTCACAGAAAGCGGTTGAATGCTGCGCTCTCCACAATCTGGCATTGGAAAGGGGGGACCCAGTGGAGAAGAAAATCTTGACGCTGCTGCACAGGCAACAGACGATGAGTCCAGTAGTGAGTCCAAGGTCGAGCATGCTCAGGAGATGCTGAGGGCATAGACGCTGACCTGGGCAACCTCCAGGGAGGCAGGGACACCCGGGATGCTTTGATCCAACGCTCCTTCAGCTAGACTACCAAATAAGAACCACCGCCACATTCCAGGGCTGCAGGCTCCATACTCGATACCTGACAGGACCAGTTCCTTGGTCAACAACATACACTATGAATAAAGTTTAAGGAGTCACACATCCATCAGAATGTCATGGCTTAGCCTGCACCTACAGAACAAATGAAGCATCCAGAGGCCAGTTACAAAAAAATAACATCTCATTTACTTCTGAGTGACAAACATAGCAGAAAATAACATTCACCGGTGTTTCACATCACACCATTAAAAAAAAACAGAGAAAAGGGGCAAACAAATATCACCTGTGGTAAACCCGTGTTGTGCTTAAGGTGCTTTAAGTTTTGGCTTGTGGGTGCTACGTCTAGGTGCTCCCCCCTCACTGGCACCGGCATTGGAGACGTTCTGCTCATTCTGCTGTCCTGTTGGCCTTGATGACCTTGGCGGTCGTCCTCTGGCCCATGGAGCCTGTGCTGGCCCCACCTGGGAGAGAGCGGCCAGTGGCACGGCTGGCATCTCCCCAGTCGCCGCAGCCTCATCAGATGCCACGGTCACTGGCAGGGGGGCTGAGGAGCTGCTTCCCCCAGCCGGAGCGCCCTGAGAGGAGCCCGCAGAGATGACAGGCACCTCTTGTGCCAGCATCAGGTCGCTCTGGGCCTCCCTGCTCACCATTGATGGACAGGCACCTATCTGGTATACCGGGTGCCCAATCCATCTCCCACACTGACACTGACCAGCTGAGATCATTGCTGGTGTGAGGGCTTGCAGGTCCGAGCGCATCCCCAGGAACCCCTGATTGAGTCCCTGGAGGAGCCTCTCCATGAGAGTCGCCACTCTCTCCATGGAGAAGGCAGTGCGCTTGGCCATGAGGGTCAACGCAGTGCTTATGCTCCACAGGGACTCCTCTGCAATGGACACCATGGCACACATTCCCTCATGTATCTCCGCCAGATCCTCCCGCACACCCTGCTGGACTTCCAGCATCTGCTGCCTCAGGGACGACTCCAGAGGCTCATCATCAGCCACCAACTGAGCATGTTCCTGGTCCCCAGCAGTCCTTGGACCGCCAGCGCCCTGGGCACTCTCTACCTCCGCCTGCACCTCAAGTGAGTGTGAAGTGCCGTCCCCAATTTGCACAGAGATACTAGATGCCAATCTAATGCCCAGCAAGGCACTGGTATCTGCTCTGGTGCCTGCTTGAGAGAGCGGGTGTGACGCTGGTGAGTTCTGATCAGTGTGGTCCTCAGGGGTCAGGGGTGGGCCTTCAGGCTCCTCACAACGAGGGGCTGCTGGTGAGCCTAAAATGGAGAAGGAAATGTCATTAGTTTAAGTTATTAGACTGTCAGTGTGCATGCCTGGCAGCCTCCTGAGACAGAGATCTGCATCATGGTGACTTGGTCTTTCCATTATCAATGGGGATTCCAGGTTCGAGGCTCACATCAATATACAGACAACAGTGGAATGGTTGCAATTCCTGACATTCTGACCTCAGTGCACTGCACTCTTACCTCCCTCTGGCTCCCCAACCTCACCGTGGCTGCTTGACTGAAGTGCATGGCGCCTCTCCAGTTTCAGGATTCATAATGAGTGAGGATTAGTAGGTGTGGGGGTCCCCGCCAGTCCGGGACCTCTCTGCATTGTTATGGGATGTTTTCTCCTGAAAGGTCAGAGGAGCATTGATTAGTCCACCCTGTACCTGCAGCGCCATTGCAGCCTGGCCAACCCCGCCTGAGGAAAACCTCGCAGGGCTCAGCCGATTCGTGACCCTGGAGCCGCAAGACACTCAGTCCGAGCAGCCAGGGCTCACCCCCTTGGCCAGCTCCTGCCTCATTGACATTTGCCACTCACACGCTAACACCTCTGAGGCCCACAGGGGGATGGACAGCTCTTACTTGTTCTGCTAAGTGACCCATGCCAACACGGTTCTCACCCTTCCCGGTCGCAGGAGATAGCTGAAGCGCTTCTGGCACTGCACCCATGTGCGCCTCAGCACGTCGTGGCTGCTGACCCTGGATACCACCTCCTCCCAGGCCTTTTTGGTGAGGTGGGGAGGGGGCCTCCTCCTCCCATCCCCGGGGACAAGGGTTTCTCTCTGCACTGCCACCCCCTCCAGGAGGGCAGGGAGGCACTCATCGGAGAAACGTGGGGCCAACTGCCCTGCCGACCTGCCCTCCCGCCGGCCGTGTCCACCCGCTGGGGCATCCGTGCACATGACTTTCACATCCTTTAGTGGGAGCCTTCCAGGGGCTGCTGAGGCCTTATTTGAATCGGCTGCCGGGCCGCCATTGGACCCAGCGGACATTAAGCCCCGCCCCCATCCCTGCCTAAATTAGCCCGTCCGCGTAAAGTTGCGGTGGCAGTCGGCTCACCGCCAGCTACCTCCTTTGCCCCCACCAAGCCCGCATGCCAAGGGTAAAATTCTGCTCATAGTGTCATTGCAGACATTGATGCCTAAGGCAAAAGCCTCAGGCATGTCTCTACACACTCGGCTATTAGCAAGTGTTGATGCCCATTACAGATAGAAAGCATTTCAATGGTCTTAGCATCAGTGTGAAGTTGTTCTCTCTTCCCTTATATATTAAACTTCACTTCTGTGTCACGAAGCACTTCAGCAAAAAAAAGCCTGAGGGCTAAGTTAGATAACACCCGAAAACCAGGGCAGGGATAGTGATGCATGATAAACTGGGGCCTGTCAATTAGAATGCAGGCAGCACACCAACCTGGTGCCGCCTGCACGTTATCATGATTGCTGCATCCAGCACTAACAGCACGCTTCATTGGCTGCATATGCATTAGCCAGAGGCCCAAAACTGTAATTTTCCACCACTACCTAAAGCTGGCCTGCACCTCGTAAAGGAGAGGTGGACCGTCGCTGGGGCAGGAAGTTATGCGGGAAGTGAATCTTCTGTGAAAGGGTGAGGAGAGGCCTGGGATACAATGAGCTGCAAGGTTTTCCGGCACTGCACCGGGAGGCCTACGTGGAGGAAATGGAAAGGAGGAGAGGTGCCCTGGACCTGCAGGGGGCAGGAGACTCTCAAGGCACACTCTTCCTGCTCCACCTCCTGCTCTTGCTCCTCAGTGGCTCACAGTATAGCGGTGGCATAGGCTGTGCCCTCATGATGGTGAGGTTCTGCCACATGTAGCAGACCACCATGAATCTTGACACCTGCTCTTCTGAGTACTGCAGGCCTCTTTCAGTGCAGTATAGGCAGTGGAAGCATTGTTTCAGCTCACCAATGGTCTGTTCTATCACACTCCATGTAGCATTATGTCTTTCATTGTATGCATGCTACGCACGTCTGTGTGTGTGTATGTGTTGTGCATCTCAGTCATAAATCACATTGCCAGTATAGAGAACATTGACCAACATCATTTGATGCCCATGGTCACACACTTGCTGGATGTTGAAGGAGTGGAATCCCCCTCAGTACTGATACAGGGTAGAGTTGCCATGCTGTACCTGTAAAGTGATGTCCGTGCAGCCAATGGCATCCTGCACAATGGGGAAGCCTGCAATCCTAGCAACGCCATAAGCTTACTCTACCACTTGGTTTCTGGCAAGGGAGAATGAAATGCAGTTGGCTGTCATTGAATTGAGAGCCTCAGCCTTACACGATGGTGGATAATGAACTGTGGGATGTTGCAAATACCTTCATCTCTCTGGAAGGAGGCAGACACATGAAAGTTAATTATTAAGGTTATCTTCACAGTTCTGGCGATGCAGTTATTTCCATGTTCTGAAGTTGCAGTTGTGGCTACAGCAGGTAGCAGAGTTCAGTATGAGGATAACCTGAGTGAAGTGCAGACATGTTGTTCCTTGATGAGGTTCAGGTAGGAGAATTGCTCCCCGAACAATTGCTCTGGGGGCATATGGTCTCCTGCGGAGGCCCCTTCCTGCCCTCCCCTACTCCGTCTTCCAAAAGCTTGTCCTACACTGTGTGGCCTCGGCTCATGTTCCAAGTCATGCTCTATTGCAAGGGAAATGCCTACTAGCACATTCATGTCTGGTTTGTTCAGAAGCCTTAAAATCAGTAAAATGTCCTTCAGCAACTGTCATGATGCTCCCTGCAGAATTTTTCACTTTGAAACAACTATGGAAAGTACAAAAAATGTCTAGAATTGTAGCAACAACCGGCAGAAAATCCATCAGCAATTGACCCGCAAGGAGTTGATGATCCTTTTAAATAGCACTGTTGGTGGTTGGGTAGATGGGGTCTTCCTGCTGCTTAATGTTTTTGTGAGTTGCGAGTTAGTTGAAGCTAACAGAAGATGCTGCCTGGAGCATTCAGCTACTAAATGACAGCGCTAGAGCCAAATCAGCATTGCATGCTGTTTGATGCTATGATCTGTCTTCTCTGCATACTCCCAGTGGACATTAGCTATGCACGCATTCACGTTCTCCCCAGTGGGGTAGCAAGATAGGCGTTCGGCGTGATTCATGGCAGAAGTGTACATGCTCACATCGATGCCATTTTGGTCCCCAACTTGCACCTGTAGCTCCCAAACAATGAGCGCTACCAAGTCAAACACCTTGTATTTATAAAGTACCTCTCATATCCTCATCCAAACTCAATCATTTGCAGCATTCTGTCCTATTTACAGCTGAATCTTGCAGGCGCAGATCGGCCTTAGCAGTTGCCTATGTACCCACTGGAACCCTACCAAACACCCCAGGTTGTCAACATAGTCATCTTTACCTTGAAGGATGAACATAGTTTCACATCTTCAAGATCCAACAAACCTGGGGAGAGTCTTAGTTCTGTAGTTGGAGCAGAAGCTGAATTAAGAAAAGAGTGACAATAGAGATGGGTGTAAATCTGAGCCCCAGAAATAGGAGTCAGGACATTGCAGCGGATGGAGACGTTGAAGGTAAGACAGCATTTGGAGAGATTATAGCGGCTGAGGATGATGTAATTTGAGGGGAAATTTAAGAGAACAGTTTTGAAAAAAATACTGTGAACAGTGCAGGCCAACAGGGGCAGATTGAAAATGCTGATGAGCATAAGGCGATAAAGAAAAAGTTGGGTACTTTTACGTTTTTGGTTATCAGGTTCACTTTGTCCAGCGAGCACAAACTGCACCCTTGATATTAAAACATTAGTTGGTGCTTGAAACAATATAGGCAGAGAGACCGATTAACTGAACAGACACTGGTTGTTCTTTGGAACTAAGAAGAGAGCACTAACACCATGTGTGCTTCTTCACTCACCTCCAGTTCTAGAATTACAGTTACCCAAGAAGTCTGCGCTGTGCAGCAATTGGTCAATACAGTCACATGGTCAACTAGCTACATTTTCTTAAAGGTACATAGCTCTCCGCTTTACCACAGGTACTCAGAACCTTAACACAAGGGATCAAAGCATCAGGACAATGGGACGAAGGTGGTGATGAGTTTGATGAGGGTTAATGATGAGATGGGAAAGGAACTGGGGTGGAGGCTTGGTCAGATAGGTGGCAGGAGATGAGGGTTGTTAAAGATAGAGGAGAAGCCAGGGGAAGCAGAAGCAGCTGTACAAACGGCTTGGATTTTGCACATGAAGGACTTCATGATCTCCTTATATTTCTTATTAATGTTGTGGATGTGGGTGCAGAGGGGACAGTGTGGGATGGACAGGAGGAGTCAGAGTTGTTCCTGCTCTCATGTTCTGCTTGATGTGGTCAGGGCGTACCAATTGATTCAAGTTTGAATTTAAGACCCCCAAGATCGCTATGGTAATAAAGGGAGTGGTGAGAGTTGGGGATAAATCCTGATTGTGGCTCGGATGAAGTCTTTAAAAGGTGAGGAAGAGGAAGTGTGAGGCAGACAGATGGAGATCACCATCGTTGTTAGTTGGTGACAGGAGGTGAAGACTGGAATTGAGAAGAGCACTTGCGGGGTGGGGGGAGGTATTATTTATTCCAGGGGCAGAAGGAGGGATGGGGGACATGAGTGAATCATCAATATGTTTAAATCAGAGTGGCCCCAAGACTGGAGATATACAGGGCAGGAATATATTGGCACAATGAATTTAGGATTGAGGTGGACTGACATGATTATGTAGTTAGAATATATGTAAGGCCACAGTTTACTCAGGTGCCCTAACAACTCCACACTTTTTTTTAACTGATTCTGCGCCTTCTTTCTCTGTTGGAGATTGACTCCTGCCACACCATGCTTCCATCCTGATTCAGCACCTAAAGGCGCTTCTTTACTGTGTGATTCTAGACTCAGTGGATGAGTATGGATGCATCCATACAGTTGCTTTTGCCCCTCTAACTCCCCCTCACCCCCTGCCCTCTACTCAAACTTGCCCCACCCTCTGCCTACATCATTCCCCTCTTCAGCATCAGTCTCACCACATGCCTGAAGCTTGTCCGCACCCAGTGCTGACACCCTAGCACTGCAGAGGAATACTGAGGGGGAACCCAGCCCAGCCCAGTGATGGACCCCCAGCTGCCACATTGCCTGAGATCAGCAAACTCATAACAGAAGAAAAATTGACCCAGGGACTTTCGATACCAATTTACAAGCTATGGTCTCCTTATCTAAGGAGGATATACTTGCCATAGAGGGAGTGCAACAGATGCTCACCAAACTAATTTCTGGGCTGGAAGTACTGTAATCCTATTGATAGGAACATAGGAACAAGAGTAGACCATTCGGCCCCTTCAGCCTGCTCAGTTATTCATTTAGATCATGGCTGATTATCTACCTCAACACCATTTATGAGGAGAGATTGGGGGAACTGGGCCTGTATTCTCTAGAGTTTCGAAGAATGAGAGGTGATCTCATTGAAACTTACAAAATTCTTATAGGACGTGACAGGGTAGATGTGGATAGGATGTTTTCCCTGGTTGGTGAGTATAGAACCAGAGAGCGCAGTCTCACAATAAGGGGCAGGCCATTTAAGACTGAGATGGGGAGGAATTTCTTCACTCAGAGGGTGGTGAGTCTTTGGAATCCTCTACCTCAGAGGGCTGTGGAAGCTCAGTCATTGAGCATGTTCAAGATAGATAGCGATAGATTTCTGGATACTAATGACATTAAGGGATATGGGATAGCATGGGAAAGTGGTGTTGAGGTAGATAATCAGCCATGATCTAAATGAATAGCGGAGCAGGCTCGAGGGGCTGAATGGTCTACTCTTGCTCCTAAATTCCTATCAATAGGATTACAGTACTTTGCCTGTAGAATCTCTGCACTAAGCAATGGGTGTTCGATTGCTGTGGGTGCATTTTGTGTCCTTCTGATTGAAGCCAAAGCTAACATATTGGAAAACAATGCTGACGGATAAAACATATCAACAAAGGAAAGGCTCCTTAGTTTACTTCTCACTGTTACAAAGATCAATAGACAAATGTCAGCAACTTAAAATGACATTTATCAAAATAGCAACAAGAAAGGCAGTAGAGATAACGTGACAGTCTTATACAAATAGGGATTGAAGTACAGTTGTTCAGTGTTTTCTCACGAAGGTCATGGTAGGAATTAGCCATAAGGGGAACGAGAATGCTTGTTTGTCACCCAGCTGCCAACATTGTGGAAGTAACAAATTTGCTCTTACACCATTCGAATTCTTCTTATTTTTTAATTGCCCCCTCACAAAATAAAGACGTTTGATTAAGGCTGTTTGCGCCATTGCCAGTCCCTCTGTATCACGGGATTCAGGTATTCTTTTCAAATAGTTCCAAGTGATTTGCCTCTGCTAACCCTACGCCGAAACCGCTTTGTGTGAAGGAACCCCCAAAAATCAGTCTTAAATTTGTGTTTCATTGGTTTGAGTGCCTTGCTGTGCTGAAATGGCTTCACGTGAACTAATGTCCTGTTCGCACTGAAGAAATTTGAACTTTTCAGTCAGGAGTTTTAATGCTTGTTTGTCAAGATGTCTAAAAGAATGGAATTGAAATCCTCCATTATTTGATAAAGGGACACAGCCCAGTCAAGTTGAACCGAATCAAAATGCTGGGAAATTAAGTCATTGACGTATCTGAAAAGGGATGATAGGATTTTCTGCTTGCTACAATACCGGCCACATACTGTCTTGTCGAGTCAGTAAAGGAGACTGTGTCAATCAGGCTGACCATAGTAAACTACAAGACCTGAGTAACTGATAAAAAGGAACAATGCTGACAGCTGCAGAGATGAGAAGCAAGGCCTGAAAATTGATAATGAGTTCTTTAACGTTAGAGGTTCAAAATCAACCTTGTGTGGTGCAATGGCCGACAGCAGGTTTTGAAGGAAAAACATATAAGACAGCCCATTGTACAAGAGTCCTCGGGGGAACCATCTGTGACATCGGGACACGATTGGGTAGGAGAGGGACCTTCTTTTTCTCCCAAGAACAAGGGGCATGGTCTATCCTTTGACTTGAGTACTCACTGGAAAATGATATATGAGAAGCTACTTACTCTCTGGCAAAACTGTCATGTCAAATTAAATTCTTTTAATTTGGAAAATAACGACAGTGTCTCACTTGATCCTTGGTCTGAGGAATCCTGAACAAGGGAGAAAAGGAATTCGGCAATACCCATAACTCAGTCAATGTAGCAAAGTAAATTCTGAAACCCTTTCTGTATTTTAAGGCCCTTTGGTCATATATCAATTCAGGAATGGATTTGTGAGAAAACACAAAATAACTAACGCTCATGTCCGCTTGTTCTGCTTTCCTCTGCAGAATCACACATCTCTGACCGATCTGAAAAATCAGAGACAATTCAGTATTTCCAATCTGTACAGATTGACTGCGTGTTAACCCTTGCACTTACATTAATCTTCACAACTAAAAATTGAACAAGAGCCACCAAGAACAGTTTCATAAAGGCCAACATGGTCACAGAAAATCTAGCAGTTCAACATTGGCCCTGAATATAGGTGCTGTGACATGTGAAGATAAGGGGTTACACTGAAGATGCTTTGGAAGATGGATCGAACACAGCTTAAGACACAGATTTGCCCAAACTTTAATTTCTCCTGCAGCATAAATTGTGGTGATGGTTTGAAATTTGGCATTCTTGCATTTGTCCTGATGAGTGCAAGCTGAAAAGCTTCAGCAACATGTTTCTCTTTTCAGCAATATTCAAGCTCTGTGCTACCAAGCGACCGTCTAATAAAGGAAGAAAAATTTGCATTTATAAGGTGCCTTTCACAATCTCAGGATATCCTAAAGTACTTCACATTAATTAAGTACATTTGAAGTGTGGTGACAGTTTAAATGTAGGAAACTTGGCAGGAGATTTGTGCACAGCAAGCTTCCACAAACAGTAATATGGAAATTAACAGATAATCTATTTTAGTAATGATGATTGAAAGATAGATATAACATATATGATACACATAGATGAATAAATCATATAAATATATATAATATCACTTCTATTGTTAGCAGAAAGAAATCACCAGCTGTAGGAAAGAATATAGTATAATAGGTTTTATTGCATGTCTTGTGGTACTGTGTTGCATCCCTACCTCTGGACCAGAAGCTCCGGGTTCAAGTCCCACTTCAGAACTTGGTGACCACGGAAGGTGCATTCATAATGTGACCAGACAGGTTGATTATCAGCCTGTAAATCCTTCCAGTGTGCCTGATGGCAGGCGGTGACAGCGGGAGAGTTTCCTGGCCAGCTATACTGCAAAAGGCAATGGCAAACCGCTGCCGTGCTTTCCCAAGCATAATCATGGACCAATCCAATGGAAGTCCATGGTTGCCAATACCCTCTTAGGGCTTGGTACCTGAAGGCGGAGGAATTTTTATTGTAAGGGGCTTGGACTTTAAGAATAAGAATGTCTCGCTGCCACTGCACAGGGCTTTGGTGACACCAGATGCATCATTTTGGTCTCCTTACCTAAGAAAGGATATACTGGCTGAAGAGAGGGCAACGAATGTTCACTAGATTGATTCCAGGGATTGGAAAGTATTGTCCTATGAGGAATTGTTGAGTTGAATGGGCCTATGTGCTTTGTAATTTATCAAAATGAACGGTAATTTCATTGAAATGTATAAAATTCTTCGAGGCCTTGACAGGGTAAAATGCTGAGAGGCTCTTTCCCCTGGTTGGAAAAGTCCAGAACTAGAGGCCATAATTTTAGCATAAGGGGTCAGCCATTTAGGACTGAGATGAGGAGACATTTCTTCAATTCGTGGGTTGTGACTCTTTGGAATTCTCTACTCCAGAGAACTGTGGATGCTCAGTTGATGAGTATGTTCAAGAGTGAGATTGATAGATTTTTGAGGAAATTAAGGGATATGGGGATAGTGTGAGGAAGTGGAGCTGAAGTAAATGATCACCTATAATTCTATTGAATGGCAGGTCAGGCTTGACAGGGCCATGCAGCCTACCCCAACTCCTATCTCATTTTTATTTGTTAAAACACGTATGAGCTGGGAGTTATTAAAGGCTGATTTTTTAAAGGCATTTTTATTATTTACAACTGCTTTGGAGCAAATACAAAGTAAGAGCACGGGTAACAATGGGTTGTAGAAGTCATCAGGTCATCTTAAACCAACCCTGCGTGAGGCCAGTACACAATCAACAGTGAGAAAAAGACATGCTCCCTCAGCCTTCAGTCCTTTAATTTGTCCATGGCAACAGCCTCCAATCCATGAGAGGAAAGGTGATTCTTCTCATAAAACACTGATATGCTGACACAGGGTTAAAAAGCTGAACGTCAGCTCTAGCGGCTGTTAGCTCACATATACAGGACAACAATAGGAGCAGTTCATTTTTATTAAGTCCCAAACTGGAACAGAGACAAGATGGGAAAGAGTCAAAGATTAGTCCACATTGTCGTTCCGATGTTTGCTTTTGTTGAAGTTGAAAATCCATTGCAAATCTCTTGATCCATTATTAATAAACTTGGCACCATGGAACCAAAGTCTTTGGAATGGATGGGCATTTTCTTTGAAAACTTAGGCCTGAATTGTCGCTTCCGGGTCAGGAGTGCGGGATCAGGATAACTCCCTGCTCTGCAAACCCAAACCGGGAGAAACTGTCCTGGAATCCAGCCCTTACCCATCACACCCCCCTCATCCCCACCACAAGCTCCCCATGCCCAATCCATACCAACTAATTCCACCCCATGACCCCACCCACCCCATGGTCCATCATATTCCATGCCAACCTATGCCCATCTACCCACCCCCATTGCTCCTGTAGCCCCTATGCCAATTTAGTGCCAACTTATGCCAATCCATGCCCTCACCCACCACTCTTTGCCCTTTACACCCCCATGCCAACTCATCCAGTATCCACCAGGGGCAGACCTCAACACCCATGCTGAGATGAAATAAAATAAAGTTAGTTACAATCCCCAGCTGAGGTTACCGCTGGGCAAGTCTGATCCCAGAGTGGAACCCAGCTTGATAGATCCTAACTTTTAATTATTTGTGTGGATATGTGGAGAGTAGCTACTGAACTGAGTCACAGGAGTCAGCTGATGAACTTTTTACAAAAGAATAAAACATTTATTCAACAAGAAAAGATGAACTATATTATAATACTCCTCCGCCCACAACTATACCTTTACAGATATATACAGATTTGTAAGGATAACACAAGTTACAAAATCCATCTTATACTTTAAAGTTCACAATAAATACACAGTCCATGTAAACCTATTGCAACCTGTAGTGACACCACACTCTGAAACCAGGTGACAGATGTCATCTCAACCAGATGCTATGGATCTCTCCTCAACTTCCCCCAGACGCTTGTCACACCTTGAGCCAACCAGTCTCACTGTGCTCTGTCTTTCACTCGAGGGTTTCCAATCTCCACTCTCCAAAACCTCGCCTTGGAATCTTCTCCCGAACTGATGTTTTCTCTTAGACACCTTTCACAAGGGTTCACCTCCAGAGTTTTGAACTCTCCTCCTGATGTTCCCCTCCCCTGGATCACCATGTGCATTCAAGCTGTCTTCCATGCACTCTCTCTCACCAACTCAGCCTTAACAGTACACCACTGCTTTACATGCCCATAGCAAAGAGTTACAAACTTTCAGTTGTCTCTTTGAACCTCCTTGCAGGCTGTTCTTAGTTTAAATCTGAAGCTTGTAGCCTTTCTCTCTGCCTCTTATTCTTAACTTCACTTAACAGGACCTGTTCCCAGTTCCTCTCCTTCCTTTGACTACAAGGCCTCCTTTGGATTTTCCACCCCTCCACTCTCCTGGATTTTCCTGGATTTTTTTTTCTTCGCTTAGGCCTTTTTGTTCTTTTGGGAAATCTGCAGTTCCTTCTCCCAGTGTCCAGTCTCTCTGGGGTCCTGGCTCCAACTGAACTTAAAACTGCTGTTTCTTTAGTTCTGTGTGTATGTCTGTGGGAGGAACCTGCCTACATGGCCCCCCTGTTGCTAGGCAACAGCACTATTCTTTCTACTCTTGTGTGTTTACTTTTACTTTGTAGGGGTTGTAAACTTCTCACTAGAAATGCAAGCAGCCTTTTAAAATGAAACTAAAACTCCATTTGACCTTTCTTAACACACAGATACAGAAATACAAATCAAACTTAAACTTCAAAGCTAAAACTCATTCCTAACACCCACAAATACAAATAGGACATACTTAAACTATCTTTATTTCCTAACAAGTTCTAAGTGGCTACTGCAGACTTTATTTTTAAAAACTAATTCATAAAAACTAATTCATAAAAACTAATTACTTTCCTTCAACATAATTCCTTATAAAACGCACATTTCATTCAGGTGCTTAATCCCCTATAAAAACAAACATTGGAATTCACAGTCCCACTTCAAAGAGTTTATAATGACTTGTAGCTACAAGTCAACCTGTGAAATGGCAGGCACCCTGTTGTGATAATGGAAGGTTGTGAAATCACCCATGCAGTACTAATCCAGTAATGATAGCCCTCAGGCTTATGTCAACAGAGTGTATAGCAAGCAATGATTCTTTAACATTCCACACAGATTTTTCAAAGATTTGAAAGGGAAGTTTTAAATATTTTGGTAGCTTAACAGTTGCCTTTTGACAGTCCCTTTTGCCAGCTATTTTTGACACTTTTGAAAGTTTCTTTTGACAGCTTTCATGACAGTTCCAATGAGTTTATACACTTTTTAAGCGCATTCATGTCCACTTTTAACTATCCCAAAGGACACCTAACCCCTCCAGAACAGTGCCTCCCTCAAATGTGGCCCAAGACTATATCCGAAGGGGTATCCTATCTCACCAAAAGGTTACCCCACCTTCCAAAAGACTCTGCAAAGTTTAGACCTGTTCCTACCAGGTCTCATCTGCACACATCATGTTTCCACACCTGTCTAACAAAAATCAGACATGATTGGGACAGCTGCTGTTTTATCTGAGCAGCTGCCTCCATGAAACACACATGTGCAAATCTCGACCTGTATACATTCCTGCCCAACGAAAATGGTAGGTGCTGTGTTGGGAGTGGGGGGGGGTGGGGGGTGGGGGGGGGTGGGGGCTAGCGAGACATTCGGATTTCAGCTTCCTCCACCATTTCACAATTATAGACAAACTCTCTATCATTGTAAAAATCCAGGCCTTAGTGTTTCAGTGTCAGATTTATATTTTAGAGGTTTCTTAACGACCGACTGAAAAATTAAAGAATTTAGCCCCAGTTGGGAAAGGTAACATTAAATGTAAGCAATGTGATTTTAGCAAAAAAAAACTAATGGCCAACAGACTTCGGAAACATTGGGAAAAGAATCAATGCAATGGGTATCCTCTAGCACAATCTGTTAATCGTAAATTTTCAAAGGATGTCGGATGTTTAATAAGATTGCAAATGTTATTGTCAAATGTCTGAGAGCTATTCCGCTGTGATAAAATGGGAATTATTGGTGCTGTAAAGCAGCTCTTATTAATCCAAGGAAGTTTTATTTCTTTCGGTACTGCAGGCCATTTGCATTGAAAAAATAAAGATTTTTACGGTTGATTGCTGTTTAGGAAAATAGCTCTGTCAAATTGCAAACAATGCTTCATTTTCTGTCTTGTCTCCTGAAATCCCTGTTCCTTGCTGGCCTATGGGTAGCCATTACTCTCCAGTTCCAACCACAAATGGTCAGTCTTCATGTCCACGTATTGACAGAGAGGCCGGGATTCTCAACATTAGTAGAATCCTGGCACATCTTTGGCATGACAGGAATCCTACTCCCTCCCAAACATCCCCACTGCACCCCTCCCCTCACCCCCCTGCCACCAGGTGGCCTGTCCCAACCACAGCTAGTTCTCCCGAGTCTATTAATTGCAATTTTTTTTCCCAGCCCAGCTTCCAGCTGGATTGCCACCTCTGTTTGGGTGCCTGCCTAAGGGTAGGTGGTAAATTGCAGCACTGGGCCAATGGCACTGGCACTGGCACAGTTCAGGCACCAAGGGAGTTGACTTGGCTGAAGATGGTTGGGCCTAGGACACTACCCTGAGGAACCCCTGTAGCGAAGTCCTGGGACTGAGATGATTGACCCCCAACAACCACAACCATTTTCCTTTGTGCTAGGTATGACTAGGATTATAAGACCTAGAAGGATTTTTTATTCACATGGCAGAATGCATTTTTTCCCTTAGTTTCAATGATACTGTGTTTGATGGAGGCTGTTATTAGATGATGCGAGATTTATTTTTTTCCGAGGAATATAAAAGAGTTTCCATTGATATGCATGGAAGCTGAGGACTGTAAGCAGTGCATACTGGCTGAATAGCAATGGAGGATACATAGGAGTCATAGAGGTGACATGAGGTGCCATGGGTGATTTGCGGGCGCATAAAGGGTACAAGGGGACATAAAAGTGGCATGTGGTAGCATGACAATCTGAGGGTTATGGGCGGGCATGGAGATGGGTGAGGAGGTGAGAGGTAAGATTTTAGGCTGACTTGAAACACTGTGGGAGTTAGGATACTCTGTTGGAGAAATTAGTGGGCCCTTGAACCAACCTGGCTCTGCAGCCACCCTCCTCCTGAACTGGCTCAGAGCTCACAAACTGCACTGCAAACACCACCCCATTGTGAAGAGACAAAAATAGCATGTGAAGTCACACATGGGCCGAGTGTGCAGTCTCTGAGCCGCAAAAGTGTACAGGTTGGGTTTTCCCAAGCCCAAAGGAAGATTCTACCCGATGAAGTGTCCCTATCACTTTTTCCATAACTTTGTCTAATTCTCCCCCATCCTTTCTTTAGGTGTTTGACTCTTAGCTGCCTTGTTCTAGTCATGGACTCAACTTAGCAGCCATTCTTGTGAACCTTGGAAGTCACCGCATTTCTGAACAAAATAACAAAGAGTGTTAATACTGAGAGTTGTTCAATGGAAACAGTTTTAATTAATAAGACACCTCTATTCAGCTTAATTAGCTGATTGATTTTCCTGGCTCATTTTCAATTTAATTGCGCAGAGCCAATGATTTTTTTTTGCCACTTTCCGGATGGTATGAATGAGCTAAGGTCATTAACAGAGACACTTGTTCAATTCTTAACAGGTAGCATTTGTCTGTGTACTTGCTACTACCTCTTAAAGATTTTCAGTCGGGTGATTTGATTGCAGAAATGCAATTCAAATAGGTTTTCATGTGAGAGTGACAGGAAATAATGAATCAAGAGAAGTCAAATGATAATATATTAGGAATTTTATATCCGCCTACGCTTACCTTGTCAAACTTCATCAGGCAATCTGCCATTGCAGACTTGTCATGCTGTAATTATATCCTCCTGCCAGTGGTGGTGTTGTAGCTCCTCAGATTGACCTCCCAGGTCCTCAGGTTTGTACTTCACAGAAACTTTGGGCAGGATTTTCCTCGGGCTTTGGGACTCCAAAGTCGAGACCAAATGGAATGAGGGAGTTGTTTTTCTGGAGGTAGCATCTTAATTGGCCACCTCCAAGCTCACCGTCCAATTATGGAGAGTGGATGGCCTCCTGATGCTGCTGGGCCAGTCAGACGACCAGCAGCTCTAGAGCCTCAGCCCCCTCACCAGGAGATGTGGGTGCTGCTGAAGCAGGCAGGAGAACACAAGGGCCCCTCAAAATGGAGACACCCGCAGAGGAATGCAAATAATTATATATTTTAAGAGACCAAGCTGGGAGGCTCCTCTGAAAGGAGGGGAAATGCCTCTGGTGGCAATGTTTGGGGCATGGGTGTGGCCTTAGCTGCCTGCAGCCCCCTTCATTGTGGGGTGGACTGTGAGGCTCCAAAGGACACCCCCCTCCCCAACCCGCTGCAGCGAGGCTGCTTCCATGGAGGTGATGGTTTTCACACACAGCAGGAGGCTGCTCTGCCACTGGCAAAATGCAAATGGGCCCTTGGACTCGCCCCTAAGTGGGGCCTTAAATATTTAAATTGGCTGCCTGACACCTGGCAGCTAACAGTCGATCCACATTCCTGTCTGACCCAGTGGTGGGAATGCATCAGGCAACTGCCTTGTGTGACTCCCTGTTATTTTCCCGGACCCCTTGCTTCCATTTCTGCCATTCCAGGCTAGGAAAATTCTGCCCTTCTAGTCTGCAACAAATGCTGTTTCTCAAATGTCTCCATGTTTTGTCAAAGTATTCTGTAAAATGTTATCATATGGATCCAAATATTGGAATGTAAGAACATTTGACGTGCAAAAGATAGTAAGAGCAGAGAGTAGAGCAGAGAAGAGCCCCTGGAGTATCCACAATGCAAAGTATGAAGAATGATTCAGTAAGAGCACGGACAGGAAACAATAGGAATGCAGAAGATGCAAAAAAGATGGACATGACAGTTTGGGCACTTTTCATAAATGTAAACGGCTTTCACAGCCTTATGTCGAGAACTAAATGGAACAAAAAACCAAAAGAGTGTAAGGAAGCATTAGAAGGACAATTTTAAGAGTAACTTGTCACATAAAGGGAGGCAGGTGACAGAAGCAGCCAGGTCTGTTCAGAACTGACAGTAGTGGAGTGAGTTTATTCAGCTCCATGATCACTGCTGAGCTGATGGATTCAAATTTAATTGTCGCAGCAGAAGGCCCGAATGCATGACTTCAAAATGGTGAATGAATACTTCTGCATTTCCTGGTATAATTATCCCTGCCTTCCATACCCTTTCATTTGAAGATCACACTGCCTTTGCACGGCACCAAGGCGGGGTCAACTAATATTATGTACAGAGGCAAGGATGAAGGGAGGGAGGGAGGTGGATGTCTCACTCGGATACCTTTTCACTTGTCTCCTCCACCCTCGGTACTCTATAGAGATCGTTGCCTTGGCAGCATTAGACCAATTGCATGATCCCTTGTCAGCCATGATCATTCACCTGGGAGGATGGAGATTTGGAGTTGTGAGTTGGTGCCCTCCACCAGCCGTGCCCATTGGAGACATCCACCTCCCTCCCTCTCTTCATCCCTGCCTCTGACTGAACCTGATGGCAAATGGTAGAGAATGAGCAGCAGCTCCTGACCTTGCTGGGATCTCAATCTTATGAGTCTCATGAGTTGGGAACAAACCTGATACAATGCGGGCTTCACCATAGAGAGGAGAACACAACTGAGCATCTTTGACATCCAGTCGCCCCATAATTATTATGGTGTGTCTTTAGTCGGCCACCTGTGCTGACCTTGAACTCCACCCACCCAAAATGACCCTCCTCCCACTTTGAGGATACAGACGTCCAGGGCAACTGTATTGTCAAGACCAGCCTTCAGAAAATGGTGCATGTAACTTTGCAGACAGGCTCCACCACCTTCTACCCTCTCCCTGTCACCCCCCCAACTTCCACCCATTGCCCAACAAATATCGCCATTCCTCTCCCCTCTGTCACCCTTGAACCTACCCCCCATTACTTTGGACACTATAACGATCCACGTCCACATGCCTCCCTCCACTCAGAGCCGACACCTGTTGTCAGGCTGCCTGGCCTGTAGTTTCCTGGTTTACCCCTTTTCTCTTTCTAAACAGTGGTATAACATCAGCAAATCTCCAGCCCTCTAGTTCAACTCCTGTGCCCTGTAAGATTGTGATCAATGCCTACTTTCATTAACCCATGCCCACCCTGACATTTCCCCTGCTCTGTTATCCAAGTCACCAGTCTTGTGAGCCTTTGTGACCCATCCAATGAGACCTTCACCTACCAGGTTCTTAACCTGGACCTCCCACCCTACCTCATCCCACTTCACCCTCTGACTGTGGCTGTTCCCTCCTACCACCAGTACCCTGAGTTGACCCCCCAGGAATCCACCGTTGACACCAATGACCCCGCCCTCTATGGTACTCCCCCTCCCTTCCCCATACACTGAGACCCTGTGTTTCCTGTACAGCTTTGATACGGCTTGTGGTACAAGAACACAAATTTCACAACCCCGCTCTTAAAGGTAGACAAAAGCAGTGTCTACATACCTCGAGATGAAGCAGAGCTCGCCAGGTGCATGACATTTATATACATCAGGAAATAAATTGTTCTAATAATCCGCTGGTGGGGCACTTAATTTGGAGGGGGTGATGTAGTTTTGGCAAGTTGGCCTTTTAATGAGATGTAAATGAATGCAGATGGGGTTCCCCACATAAATCAGCAGGACACTCGAGCTGCCATCAAAGTTCCAAACTCATTTCCTGCTGGTGGGAAACAGACTTTAGCCGCCATGTCAAACATTGTTCCCCCGCCCGCCATGATTCCTGCCGCTGGTGTGAGCGGTAAATTCTGCCCTTGGCTTTTGTGTTGTTCTGTCCAATGGTCCCAGTGACATGTCCAAGTAGAATTCAATGGAGCTTGTTCTGTTTAATTACCAACACCACCCCACTCATTGCTGCATCCTTCATAACGACTGGAGTACAGGGACTCTAGTTTATTTTACAGATCTCTCAGGTTCTCTCAGGTTTTTAATACCATTTCTGACACTTCCGTCCCATCTTTCATTCTGTTCTTGAGAGCTTTACTCTATCTGCCAGCCTTGGAAGCAATTCCAAGCTCCAATCTATCAATTGGGCCCAAATACCAATATCCAAAAAATTATAATCCACTCCTGTGCAGCATAGTCCATGCAGTATAGACACATCTGAGCTTTTAAGTTGACTTTGCACTGGGCCAGGCACTTTTAAATCTCCTCCATAATTCTATTAATGCTGAATAAGATAAAGTAAATTGAGAGAGATCTGAGCAGACATCCATTCTTTCCTTTTGTGGAGGTGTCTGAAACCTTTAAATATCTTCAGTGAGACATTTTAGATATGGTGTTAATCTTTTTCGAGGTTTTTCCTCTTGGGGTCTGAAGTAAAATTACAAGAGAACTACTTCAGATTTATCATTTTTGTGGAAGTGATTTGCCAGAGAAAATGATTTTCTATGGTTGTCACCCAAACTGTCACTGACATACATTTCTATGGTGTCACTTGAGCAACTCTATACATCCCGCCTTCTGCCATAATTGCTTCTAATGTGGCTTTCTGCTACCCTTCAAAATCCAATCTCAAATTTTAATGACTTCCTATGCTACACAAAAAAAGATTCTACCGTCAATTGACTGCAGCGTGGATCTTATTTCAGCCCTCAAGGTGGTCCCATTGACTGACAAGAGGGGATGAGAAGGCAATCTTGCCTCTGGTAAGATGAGGTTTGCATACATAATTGCATCCTCTTTCTATTCCCAGTTGGAGAAGTAGAAAGGGAAAAACAGAAAGCGCTAACACACGTTTCAGGGAGGCTCCCCACTTCCAAAACTGAGGAATGAAAATAAGGAAAAATTTCCCTCGATTTGGGTGATCAAAGTGAGAGGACGTTGAAAAATATTACTGCACGCAGAGAGCAAACTGGCTGGTGGAATGACCATAAACCTACTTAAAAGAAAAGGATTTTTAAATGATCTCAAAGGGCAGCATTTTCCCTCTGTCGGAGGGGGTTGTGCGGGAGCGGGCGCGAGCAGGCGGGTCCCCGATCGGCACCCCTGGTTGGGGGCTTGCCGCCATTTTATGTGGGCGGGCCAATTAAGGCCTGCCCAGCATGACGTGTGCCAGGAAGCACTATGCGCTCTCTGTGCAGGCGGGGTTGGCAATTCCCTGAGCTGGGAATGTGCTCTTTCGTGCATGCGCACAAAAGGGCGCACAGATCTCCCTAAGGCAAAGTGCTGCCTCAGGGAGATCAGTGTTACTTTTAAAAAGATAATAAACAATGTGAAAAATTTTATTCACATGTCCCCTCATGTGACACTATCACATGAGCTGGGACATGTCAATTACTTTTATTAAAAATGTAACACAAATTTTAAATCCCCCATGAAACCTCATCCCACCCGTGGATGAGGTTTCGTGTTTTTTCTGCAGGCCGCCTGGGCTCTTCGCCTGCCCGTCAACCTTACGGTTGGACGGGCAACATCCTTAACAACTTTTATTAGTTTAATAATGGCCTTAATAGGTCTTTGACAGTTCGGTGGGCACACAGCCACGTCGGCCCGCTGAACTGACAATCTAAGTGATGCGCGGTGATGTCAGGATGCCCGCCTGACGTCACTGTGCGTCATTTTACGCCTCGGTGAGCGGGCTCCGCCCCCGCTCACCAAAGGGAGATTTCTGCCCAAAGATCATTTCAGTCAGACAGTAGCATTAAAAAAAAAGAAAAACATGTAAGAAACAAAGAATGAGTGAATAATGAGTGACAGGGGTTTAACTTGACCAGGGCTTGAAGACATAACTCAGTCCCCCTTTCTGTCCCTTACTTTTATATAATACTTTGGTTTTGCATTATTACTAGTTCATCTTGCATTCACCATTGATCACTTGCACTCTCCTAAGCACTAGCCTAAAGACATCAATCCACAAACTCTTAAAGCACGAGGAGGCGAATTGACTCATCGTGCCTGTTTCCAGGAGGAAGTACAGAAGAAACAAAGAGAAGTCTACAGGATGATACGTTGAACACAGATAACAGAAGGTGCTGGGATATGGTCATAGGATATGGGCGGTGCCTAGGGACTTAGGATAGGTATTTTGAAGAAACTAAATTGTAGGGTAGATCAGTAAGGAGACATTCAGGGAACAGATAATTCAGGCACAAACTAGACACATTTCTTTGAAGGGAAAATTTGGAGCATCCATATAAATGAGACCTGGATGACAAAAATCAAAGTTAAAATAAAACAGACAAAAGCGGCATAAGATAAATGTCAGGAGCAAGATTCAATTAATAACCAGGAAGATTATGGAAAATACAGGAGGGAATTCAAAATCTTAATGCAGGAGGCAAAAAAAATTACGAGAAAAGATTAGCAGGCGACATTAAATTGAATCTGAAAACATTTTACAAATGTGTAAAGTGTAAGGGACTTGCTAGGGAAAATGTCGGTCCTATTAGGGATCCAAACGGGAAATCGTCATGCCAAGGTGGACAGCTTAGCAAGAGTGTTAAAAGTGCACTTTTCACCTGTCTTCATAAAGGAAGTGGATGATGTGAAGGTTACACTAAAAGAAGGGAGGGGAAGTTATGGACAGGATAGTAATAAGTAACAATTAGGATTACTGAATGTTGCTAAGTCACCTGGTCCAGATGAAATGCATCCTGGGTTTTGAAAGAAGCAAAGGTACAATAAATAGTCATTGATCACAATCTTACAATCCTCATTGGCCACAGGAGTTGAACCAGAGGACCAGAGAGTTGCTGATGTTATACCACTATTTAGAAAGAGGAAAGGGATAAACCAGGAAACTATAGGCCAGGGAGCCTGATATCGGCAGCGGGGAAGTTTTTGGAAACCATTATCAGGGGCAAGATTAACCTTCACTTCGTAAAAGGAGAACCAGCATGGAGTTGTTAAAGGGAAATAATTGGATTTGTTCATGAGGTAACAGAGAAATTTGGGCCAAATTGCTGGAACTCCCTCCCTAACAGCACTGTTGGTGTACCTACACCATCTGGACTGCAGCAGTTCAAAAAGACAGCTCACCATCACCTTCTCAAGGGCAATTAGGGATGGGCAAGAAATGATGGTCTAGCAGCAATGCCCATATCCCGTAAATGAATAATAAAAAAGTAGATGTTGTATATGACATCTGTTGGAAGGCATTCAACAAAGTACCATGTGAGAGGAGGACCCCGGGACAGGCAGTCAGCAGCACCTAGAGGACAGTGTGAGAAGAGGATCCTGAGACAGGCAGTCAGCAGCACCCAGAGGAGAGCAGAGGAGCTATAAAAAAAGCACAGGAAGCAGCAAGAGTTCGAGAGCAGAGGTGACTGAGGGAGTTTGGTGAGGAGGGAGGAGCTGCTCCTTTCCTTTGTACCTTTCCTCAGAAAGAAGAGCAGTGGTCTTGGTAAGTTGGACTTGGTGAGTAAATTAGAGAAGTGTTAATATTTTTAAACAAGTAGCTATTCTTGGATTTAACCGAGAAGTGCCAGGAATAAGGGAAATTTAGGGAAATATAATAAAGTAATATAAATAATCCAAAGTAGAATAAAGTTGACGTAAGGGAAGTAGAGTTAAGACATGGCCGGGCAGCTTAGTTGAGTGGAATGCATGTCCTGTAGTGTGTGCTAGGTCATGGAGGCTACCGGTGTCCTAGACGACCACATGTGCAGGAAGAGCTGCCAGCTGCAGAAACTCGAGCAGCAGCTGGAGTCACTGTGGCAAATCCACGAGGCTGAGAGCTATGTGGATAGCACATTCAGAGAGGTGGTCACAACACAGCTTAATGGCCTGGAGACAGAGGGGGAATGGGTGACCACCAGGCAGTCCAAAAGAAGTAGGCAGGTAGTGCAGGAATCCTCTGGAGTCCCGCTCACCAATCGGTTTTCCATTTTGGAAGCTGGCGAGGGTGCTGGTTCTTCAGAGGAGTGCAGTCAGAGCCAAGTTTGTGGCACCACGAGCGGCTCGGCTGTACAGGAGGGGACGAAGAAGAAAGGAAGAGCAATAGTGATAGGGGATTCATTGGTTAGGGGAACAGACAGACGTTTATGTGGCCGTAGATGTGACTCCAGGATGGTATGTTGCCTCCCTGGTGCCAGGGTCAAGGATGTTACTGAGGGGCTGCAGGACATTCTTCTGCGGAAGCGTGAACAGTCAGAGGTCATGGTCGATTAGGGACCTAAAAGGGTATTTACACATGGATGAAGGGGTCATGGCTGAAGTATTAAATGAATACTTTGCATTCATTTTTAACAAGGAGGTAGATGCTACCCAGGCCATGATGTCAGATGAGGAAACTGTCACTAGAGGGGTTCAAAATTGATAAGGAGGTAGCGTTGATAGACTGTGGGTACTTATGGTTGACAAGACACCAGGACTGGACGAGATGCATCCAAGGATATTGAAGGAAGTGAGCGTAGAAATTGCAGGGGCACTGGGCATACTTTTTCAGTCTTCCTAGACTCAGGGGAGGTGCCAGAGGACTGGAGAATTATAAGGATAAGCCCAGCAATTACAGACCAGTCAGTTTAACTTCAGTGGTGGGCAAGATTCTAGAAACAATTATTCGGGATAGAATTAGTAGTCACATGGAAAAATATAGGTTGATGAGGAAGGGCCAGCATAGATTTCTAAAGGAGAAATTGTGTTTCACTAAATTTGCTGGAGTTTTTTGAAGAGGTAACAGAAAAGTTCAATGAGGATAATGTTGATGTGGTGTATATGGGTTTTCAAAAGGCATTTGACACAGTGCCACACAACAGACTTATGAGAAAAGTTATTGCTCATGGTATAAAAGGGACAGTAGCAACGTGGATACAAAATTGGCTGAAAAATAGGAAGCAGAGTGTAATGGTCAAAGGATATTTTTTGGGCTGGAGGAAGGTTTGTAGTGGAGTTCCCCAGGGATCGGTATTGGGACCCTTGATTTCCTGATGCATATTAATGATCTAGATCTTGGTGTGCAGGGGATAATTTCAAAGTTTGCAGACGATACGAAGCTTGAGTTGTGAACTGAGGAGAATGGTGTGGAACTTCAAAAGGACATAGGCAAGTTGGTGGAGTGGGCAGATAGGTGGCAGATGAAGTTCGATGCGGAGAAGTGTGAGGTGATGCAATTTAGTAAGAAGAACATGGACAGACAATAGAAAAAAGGAGTGAAATTTTGAAGGGTTTGCAGGAGCAGAAAGACCTGGGTGTATATGTGCATAGATCATTGAAGGTGGCAAGACAGGGGGAAGAGAGCAATTAATAAAGCATATAGTATCCTGGGCTTTATTAATAGCAGAATAGAGTACAAGAGCAAGGAGGTTATGCTGAATTTATATAAGATACTCGTTAGACCTCAGCTGGAGTATTGTGTACAGTTCTGGGCACCACATTATAGGAAGGATGTGAACATATTGGGGAGAGTGCAGAAGAGGTTGTCAAGAATGGATTGGAGAGATTAGGAATATTCTCCTTGGAGAGAAGAAGGCTACGAGGAGATTTGATAGAGATGTTCAAAATCATGAGGTGGATGGACGGAGTAGATAGGGAGAAGCCGTTCCCGGTCGTAAAAGGATCAAGAATGAGAGGGTACAGGCTTAAAGTGATTTGCAAAAGGAGCAAATGTGACATGAGAAAAAACTTTTTCACACAGCGAGTGGTTCGGGTCTGGAATGCACTGCTTGGAAGTGTAGCGGAGGCAGGTTTAATTGAGGCATTCAAGAGGGCATGAGATGATTATCTGAAAAGAACCAATGTGCAGGGGTATGGAGAAAAGGCAGCACAATGGCACTAGGGGCAGAATTTTGCCCTTGGTGGGCGTGCGGGCCCCACTGGCTCGGCAGAGGGCGGACAGCCAATCCCCGCCGCCGAAACGGGGCCGGCCGCCATTTTGAGTGGGCGGGCCAATTAAGGCCCGCCCAGCGGCCTGCCTGACAGGAAGTGCTATGCGTTTCCTGTGCGGGGGGGAAGGGAATCCCCAGCTGTCAAAGTGCGCTTTTTCGCGCATGCGCACAAAAGAGCACACTGCTCCCTGAGACTAAGTGCTGTCTCAGGGAGATTCGTGACAGTCTAAAAAACTTAAAAAATAGAAAAATAAAAATATTATTAACATGTCCCCCTCATGTGACAATGTCACACGAGATGGGACATGTTAATAAATATAACATTACATTTATTAAAGTTTTTAAAAACGGACATGAAACCTCATCCTGCCAGTGGGTGAGGTTTCATGTATTATCTGAAGCCCACTGGGGCTCCTGGCCTGCCTGCCAGCCTTAAGGTTGGACAGGCAGGGCCTTTAATTACTGTAAGTACCCTGTCAATGGCCTCAATTGAGGGCGGGCGGACAGCTGATTTCGCTGTCTGCCCGCCTTCCTGAAAATTTAAAGGGACTGGGATGATGTCGGGGGTTCCTCCTGATGTCATCCCGCATCATTTTCCCGTCGGCGAGCAGGCCCCACCCCCAAATCACCGACGGGAAAATTCTGGCCTAGGTCATGATGCTTATTTGGAGAGCCGGTGTAGACACAATGGGCCAAATGGCCTCCTTCTGTGTCGTTAAAATCCTGTGATTCTGTGAGGGTATAGAGGAGGTTTACCAGGATGTTACCAGGGATAAAGGGTTTCAGTTATAAGGAGAAGTTGGAAAAGTTAGAACTGTTCTCCTTGGAACAGAGAAGGTGATCTAATAGAGGTTTTCATGTTAATGGGAGCTGTTGGTAGAGAGAGAAGAATTATTCCTTCTGGAAAGTTGGTCAAATCCAGAGGTCATAGATTCAAAATCAGCAGTAAAAGATCAAAAGGGGAGATGAGGGTTTTTTTTTCGCTCAGAGTTGCTGGGATCTGGAGGGGTCTACCTGCAAAATTCATTCCATACATCATTTTAAAGGGGAGTTTGACAGATACCCGAGGATAAGGAACTGACAAAGGCAGGGATATGGGACTAAGCATCACTGCTCTTTCAAAAGAGCCAGCACAGACATGATCGGCTGAATGGCCTCCTTCTGTGTAGTGAAGATCTATGATTCTATGATAATAAATCATAGTCAATGGCTTCTTCCTTTCCATCATGGTACTTTTGCAAATAGAAACCATATCCATATCCCAACGTTTATAACTTGTGTCTGGTCAAGTGTCAAGGAGTGAGGCATCAAGCAACTCAATTCAAATACAAGCATCCTGTTGGGTTTACTTCTAAATATGCTTGACCAGCAGATCCTTTGGAATTTGAGAGATGTGTATTCCTTCGCCACGATTAGTTAAGTTCTTTTTTTTTACAGCTTGTCTGTTTAAAATTGATTAGTTTGTCTGAAGCCATGAGAGAGGCCCCTGAAAGCCCATTAACATACAGAGAGAAATTGAGTTTGTACAATATTGGCAGCGGTAAAAGTCAGTTGCACTTGCCTTATACAGCAATATAAAAAATGACAGGTAGGAAAAGATCCATTGGCCCATCCAGCCTGCCCAATACAGCTCTGATGCTTTATGCATAAGAATATATATATAATATATATATATATATACAGTCTCAGCCCTGCCTGGAGCCATCCAATCTCTTGGGAGAGACAAAAAAAATGGATAAGTAACCAGGTCAGTTAGGAAAAAAAATCTGGAAAATTGTTCTCCGACCCCTGTAAGCAATCAAAAGGAGTCTTGGAGACCACCCTGGCCCTGATAATTCTATACAATGCCTTTTACGAGGTGATCTCCACTCCAGTTGAAAACAAGTCCAGGTCTCACATGTAAAAATTCACTGAACGCGCAAACTTCATTAGCTGGCAGCCTCTTTCAGAGGTCCATTATGGAACCTGACTTAGATTTGGCCTTATGCAATTTAAAATTGTGGTCTTTGGTCCTGCTTAACTGTTTAACTTGAAACATATTGTCTACAAACAGACAACTTAATTGCCTTTTAAACCTTGATCAAATCACCCCAAAGCTTACATTTCTGCAAAAGTGTGTGTCCTGTTCCATTGTTCGGTGTTTGATTATGTGTGTCTGTTGACTCTTCCCTGCAATGTGTGTGATTAGTTAAGCCTGGATGTGGTCACTTGGAAAGAGAAACTAAAATGAAGCTAGTTGCTGTAAGCATGAGAGAGCAGACCTTTTAAAGCATTGAATAAAACTCCTGTTACACACATAGATTGGTGCATCATCTCTGCATATCTCCAGGCATAAAACACAACACGGCAATGAGGATGATGAAGAATAATTTATACTTACTGGCTCCTGTAACTTTCCTTTCAGGAAATCCACCCATGTCTTGAGATTGATGGATTTTGAGGTTCAAGACCTACTTGCTCACAATGGGGATGGACAATCTGGATGTAGCAGTGACCCACAAGAAGGTGATACTCTTACATTGTCTCAGAGCAGAAGGCCAGCAAGTATTTGAGCAGCTCGCAGAAGACTATTTCTGGAGTGGAAAAATGAGACTAAACTGAGGCAAGCTGCTGTATGCATGAGAGAGCGGACATTTTAAAGCATTGAATAAAACTCATGTTACACACATAGAAGCTGGTGTGCCATCTCTGCATATCTCTGAGGCATAAAACACAACAGTGTGGACTTACTTTTTTTTGAGCATCTAAGGGTAACAAAGATGCTTCAAACTGGAATTAATCTTGTGGTTCCATTCTGTGCCATTTATTTTCACAGTTTGAACCTTACAGCAAAAAGATGTGACTGGAATAGTGTGTGGGCTGAAACAGCTGACTCAGGAGTCTATTGATGTGTTGTGCCAAAAAACGTTCTTTCAGCATAAAGCCTCCTCTGCTCAGGGCTCTGCCTTTAATCAAAATACTGATTGTCTCGTAATTCAGGGATTTCTGCGTTTATTGCTTAATTACCTGCCGACATCAGGCTCATGACACATGAAACACTTCACTATGGTGTAGTTTATTCCCTTCATAAAATAAAGGATATGGAATCACATTGAAGGTTGTGAACACAACACTCCATTTCAAGGGCTGCAAACAGGGAAACTGTGGAAGGAATTTTAACCCTGATAATGGGTGGCGTGTTGAGACCGTGTTGAAGTTAACAAAGTTTGATTTCTAAAGCTTGAGCACAGCCCAACCCGAACACATCCAGTGTCTGAGTTTAATGAACGCATCAAGGATTTCCTAATTGGATGCAGCCAGCATTTACTGGTATGATTTACATCCTGAGGAGAGGTTAACGAGGTCCTTTGAAATTGTTTTTAATTTGGTCCCAAATTTAACTTAAGCAACACTGGTTTCCCAATGCTTGGTAAACTGACCAGGGAAACACAAGCAATTTGAGAGCAGTTCAGATCGATATTTAAACCTGTCACTGTCCCATCTGGATAGAACCTCACTTGTTACAGCTGCTGTCTCAGTTTCCTCTTACAAATGTTTGGCAGAGGGGCCTTGTATGTTCAGCTTTATTTTGTTCAATCTTTGAGGTTTGCAAATTGACAAGACCAGAATGGGAGGCACCTTTGATGTGCCTGACAGCAAATCAGGAGTGGAAGAACATGCATGGGTCCATGGCAGCGATGAGGTACTGTGGTGGGATCCATCCTGGAGAGATGCAGGTCTCGCAGGAGCAGGCTGGTGCCGATCATATTGGTCCTCATCCGAGGCCCAATCAAAGCGTCACCCGTGCTAATGGGATTCAGAGTACCTTCAAAGTGTAGAGAGCAAACTGTCAGCAATATTATGGTGAACAAGCCTTTACCTACTAGCAGGTAGGAAAGTAGCTGTGAGTGCTGAGATTTTAATGTAATATTTCCACAAATTTGATTCAGTCCCTTCTGCTGTCTTGTTCACACTTTGTGCCGACTGGCGAGTTTCAGGAAGCTCTCGGATGTGATATTAAATTTCAGTCAGTCGGAATATCACTCCTAACCCATGATTAGCATGTGTTAATAGGCAACTCGCACCTTGGGGTTAAACATAAGCAGCCTAACATACTCCGGTTAAATGTGGAAGTGGGCAGGTTGAAGCTGACATCCGACACACTGACATTCTTGCCAGTTTTAACCCCCCAGCCTGCAATGCTCCCCCCTACCCACCCACCAAGGTCTCTGGAATTCAACAAATTCAGCCCACCAGAATTGCATTGCTGTACGTTGCTTGACATGAATCATTGCACAGCCCAGTGAGTGCATACATCCTCGGGGCCAGTCAAGGTTTAAAACACAAATGAATCCCAAACGCAGGATACGTTTATTCAGGATATTGTTTGGCTCAACACACTTCAGCTCTGAGTTTGTGACCCCCCCCCGAACCCCCTCCCCTCCATCCCACCCCCCCTCCTGTCCCCCCCAAACCCCCTCCCCTCCCACCCTCTCCACACTCCCCCCCCCACCGCCCCCGCCCCCCCCCCCCCCCCACCCCAACAACCGCAGCAGCATTTGTGCTGTCAGCTCAAAGTCAGTGAAAAGCTGACTGCTTCGTTCATTTTAATAATGGATATAAGACCCCCAGCTTTGGCCTTGTCCTGGCAGCCACTCTCGTGCAAGAGGAAAATATCCCATCAGCAGCTCAAATTTAAAGGGATGTGGCCATTAAAGGCTCCATGCGGTTCAAAAGATTTTAAATATTTGTCACCATTGGCAAAGTTTTTTGGGGGGAAAAGGGGAGAGAGATGACAGGAAAAATGAAAGAAAACAAAAGGACTTGCATTTATATAGTGCCTTTCATGACCACCGGACATCTCAGGGTGCTTTGCAGTAAACAAAGTACTTTCGAAGTGTAGTCACTGTTGCGATGTAGGAAATGCAGCAGCCAATTTGTGCACAGCAAGTTCCCAGAAACAAGAGTGTGGTAATGACCAGAGAACTGTTTTGATGGTGTTGATTGAAGGATAAATATTGGTCAGGACACCAGGGAGAACTCCCCCGCTCTTCTTTGAAATAGTGTCATAGGATCTTTTACACCCACCCAAGAGAGCAGACATGGCTTCAATTTAACATTTCATCTGAAAGGTGGCACCTCCAACAGGACAGCACTCCCTCAGTATTGCACTGGAGTGTCAGTGTTGATTTTTATGCTCAAGTCCTGGAGTTGGACTTGAACCCACAAACTTTATGGCTCTAAGGAAAAAGTGCTACCCACTGGGCCATGTCTGACACTTGAAATGAAGTGAAAGATTACCCAATGTAGAGACAGGAGACACAGTCTATTCCAACTTTCTTTATCTTTCTCTACAGTTGTGAATGCAGTATTAATTTATATCAATTTCCCATCATAACTAGATCTTTTGGGACTGAGTAACAGCCTAGTGAATGGATGTTGTATCTCTCCTTGTTTCCAATATGCTGTTTGTAGTGAATGCCCAGAACTGCTCATGATATTTCAGCTGCAGTCTAAATGAAGTCTGGTGGTGATTCATTATCACTTTATCATTGTATTCAATGCTGTTTACAGAGTACCTAGTTTTCCATTTGCCCTATTTACTAGGGGGAGTTGGTGACATAGTGGTATTCACTAGATCAGTATTCCAGAGACCCAGGGTAATGCCCTGGGGACCTTGGTTTGAATCCCACTGCAGCAGATGGTGGAATTTGAATTCAATGAAAATCTGAAATTAAAAGTCTAATGATGTCCATTGTCAATTGTGGTTAAAAAAAAACAACTGGTTCTCTAATGTCCTTTAGGGAAAGAAATCTGCTGTCATTACCTGGTCTGTGACTCCAGACCCACAGCAATGTGTTTGACTCTTAAAAAATGCCCTCTGGCCTGGCCAGCATTACCCACATCCAATGAATTAAAAAAAATCTTGCTTTTATGTAGCACCTTTAACATGGCAAAATGTTATACGTGGTAAAGTGGTAAAATGTGCGGCTGTGTCTGCTGCCCATATCCTAACTTGCACCAAGTCCTGTTCATCCATCACCCCTGTACTCGCAATCCTACATTGATTCTGTGCCTAGCAACACCACATATTTAAATTCTCATTTCTGTTTTCAAATCCTCTCTTGCCCACGCCCCCCTCTCTGTCTCTGTAATCTCCTCTAGCCCCAAAACCAACTGAGGCATCTGCGGCCCTCCAATTCTGGCCTCTTGACCATCCCCGATTTTCATTGTTCTACCATTGGCGGAAGTGCTTTCATCTGCCGAAGCATTAGGCAGGCTCTGGAATTTCCTCTTTTACCTGCTCTACGTCTCTCTACTCATTTAAGACGCTCTTTAAAAAATATGTCCTTGATCAAACTTTTTGACCTTCTGTCTTGTTACTTCCTTATGTGACTCAGTGTTAAATTTTGTTTGTGAATGTTCTTTTGAAGCTCCTTGGAATATTTACAACTTTAAGGTTGCTATGTAAATGCAGTTTGTTGTTGTACCCCATTGGTCTCCTTGGACAAACAGATTTTTTTCAGTCACTGCGCAATGGAGAAGATTTCATGTCATCAGTATCAATGAAATCCTTCAGCAGTCTCACCATCCATGCCTTCACTGGTTCAGTAATGCCCTTTAGGGAAGGAAATCTGCTGTCCTTACCTAGTCTGGCCTACATGTGACTCCAGACCCACAGCAAAGTGGTTGACTCTTGAATGCCCTCTGAGCAAGGGCAGTTAGGGATGGGCAATAAATGCTGGCCTAGCCAGCGATGCCTACATCCCATGAACGAATAAAAATAAACTTTAACTTTCAACTAAAACTAACTCATCATGACAAGCCTCTTATGTGGCACTTCACCAGTGAAAGTCTAAATATACCAGACCATTGTCTATATGCATTATAATTTCACCTAAGAGCTTGATTACACAAGCCAAGAACAACCTGTCCTTTCTAATTTCATGTTGCCAATCCCTGATTGGTACACAACTACTAAGTATTCACTAACATTATCTCTCATCATGTTCTCCAGCTGTTTACCTCATACTGATGTGAAACCAGCTGCTCTACATTCACCTGAGAACTCCGTGTTCCCTTTTTTTGAGCCATAGTGCAGCATAAATCACACTTTAATTCTTTGACATGATTTTCCTCCAAAGAGTCTGGAAAAAATGAGTATTTCTCATATGATTGAAACATGGAATTCCCTGCAGCAAAAAACAACTAAAATTGTCTCAGTGTTCCTTAAAAACAAAATGGTTATTTTCAGATGGTGGAGATGCTGTCTGGCAGGTCAATGGGATGAAGAGCCCCTCTGCCAAAACTCTGCCCCTAATTACCTGCAGCTCATGATATAAATTAAAGGCCCACACACTTTCATATTCTTGGTAAGGAAAGAAATAGATAAGAGAGTTTGAGGGGAATAGAATAATATTCAGGTTAGCGAGATAGAGAAATAAGGAGAGAAGGTAAGTTAATGTGAATGGGAAAGAAAGGCAATGAGAAAATTGGATTGACGTGGTGCTGAACTTAGATTGAGAAGATTCCTCAACACTTCCTATTATAGTGAAATCTGAGGCAATATTTGAAAGGACAGCAAGTATATTAATGTTTTATATAGGAATCTCCTAATCTTCATTAAAAGGCTCATTGTAAAATTCTTATTGATTTCCTTTCCTGTGATAAGTTCCTCCACTCATATCAGGGTCATTTCACTTGAAGCAACAGCCTAAGGAATGAAAATGATAATAATCGCCAATCCCTACTTGTCACTGCTCTTGGTTGCATGGACATGCAGCATTGCAGGATGGGTAATGTGCCCTTTCCCCCCTGCTATGAGGTGCATTTTGATTGGTTTCTTACTTAGAGGCCTAGCTGAAAAATGGCACGGCTCATCCTTGCAATTGAGTTTGGGCCTTTGGGTGAACTTCAGTCTAAGATTAGATTATTTTAACAATGCTGAAAACATGGTTTGAATGTTGCTTGTCAAATAACTAAGGATAAATGGAAATTCATAGAAATTGCTTGAACTAAACACTAAGGCAATGGCATAGTTGCAATAAAGCAAAGTTTTGAAAATATGATCATGAGAAAGGAATGCCAGCTGCTGTATCAATTCATTTTCACTGACCAATAAAATGAATCTCAAGGTCATCTTATAGATGTGGAAAATAACAGCCAATGAACTCTCACAAGTTTAGGTAAATGCTACGGTTCCCTCTTGCATTCAGTTGTTCCTTAAATCAATGAATCTTTTATCTTATCCTAAAATTGTATTAATGTTCTCAGGGCCGATCACTCTCGGTATGAAGAACTTCCTGATTTTATACCTCGTGCTAGCCTGAATCATAGTTTCATAGTTTACTTTGAAGCAGTGTTCTGGATTTATCTTCCATTGCTCAGTCACATCCTTTTGTGCCTGAAATGCTCAAGTTTCCTCAGGTCTCTTCATTATTCAGTCCTTGAAAGCTAGGACCGGATTTTGGCTACTGAGGCGGGTAGCTCAAGTCAGGAAATTTCCAAGCTTGCTGGACCTGCCTCGGGTAAAAGTGTTTCGAATCATCAGATTTTTGCCCTGAAGTGGTGGGTACGGGATGAGGTCGGGCCCACCGACCCCAGAAGCGGAGGCTAAGAGGGCACAAGGACGGCAAGTGCCAAGGTGGGCTGGTTGGAAGGCCCGCCTCAGTTCTCTGGAACTTGGTCCCAGTTGTTTTAAAGGATTGTCGGTCCTCTAGCCCTCACTGCGCAAACCCCCTCACCCTGCCACACACCCTTCCATGGCCTCTCATAAACTCCATGCCAACTCAATATCAATTCATGCCCCCCACCTAACCCCCATGTCCTCTAGTATGATCCATGCCAACTCAGTGACGACTCACCCAGTATGTAGGTTCAGGAGCCATGTAAAAATGAAAAAAACTTCTAAAATCGAATGCAGCTCTCACTGTACAGACTTGATAGTGAAAAAAACTCCCATTCCTGAGAACAACCAAGGCTTTTAAATCTCCTCAAATGGTTAATCTCTTTTAAAATTAACAAACTTCTGTTTATATCCCCAATTCTTTAGTAGCCTCTTTAAGCTGTCAATCAAACTGTGAACTGAGAACCCCCTGCTGAGATAAATAAAGCTTTTGAAACTCAGCCAAGCATTCTTAATGAATAGCCCTTAGGGGAATGTAAACAAATAACTCTATTGAAACTTCTTGAACAGATGCTACACCAGCTGGCCTGCCAATCAATACAGTCCAATAGGGCTTTTTTTTAACAATCACTCTCAGCTGCGGCCAGTTTTTTTAGAGCTTAAAGACTGGAGAATGTAAAAAAAACTTTGGATTATGAAGTTTTAACAGCCCTTATCTGCCCTTCAAAAGTATTTGTGATTACTCCATAAATTCTTAACTCCCATTCTGCAAGATAAGGCCCTTGCAGCAATGAAAATGAGGTCAGTTTGAAATTATCATTAAGTTCTAATGACCCTGCTGGGTTTCGCTCATGTGTGAAAACACCCCACCCCCTTTCTGCTGCCACCAAATATTGGATCTATCAGAAGCGGGGGCAGAACCTCCACATCCAGGTCCTTTGCTTCATTTTAGAGGTCCACAGAACTTTACCGACTCTACAAGAACCTGGTCCGACGGATCAGTCCTATGGATTTTCCCTGAACTGACTTCAGGGCTTCACAGCTGTGTGTCAACCATGGCTCAGTTAGTAGCACTCACCTCTGAGTCATAAGAATCTGGGTTCAAGTCCCATTCAGGCAGTTGAATACAAAAATCAAGGCTGATGCTCCAACATATAGTACGGAGGGTATTGTGTACCATTGGAGCTATGGTGTTTTGGATGAAATGTTCGACTGAAGCTGCATCTGCCTGATCAGATGGATGTAAAAAGATCCCATGGCACTATTTTGAAGAAGAGCAGGGGAGTTAACACTGGTGGGCTGGCCAATACCTCAAGCAACATCACAAAAGCAGAATATCTGGTTATTATCACATTTCTGTTTGCGGGAGCTTGCTGTGCACAAATCGACTGCTCTGTTTCCTTACATTACAGTGATGACTACACTTCAGAAGTACTTCATTAGCTGTAAAATGCTTTGAGGCATTTGGTGGTCGTGAAAGATGTTATGTTAATGAAACTCTCTTTTTTCATAGTTTCCTTTGTACCTTGGTGACCTTTTACTTGACAGTATTGAAGATGGGGTCTAAACTCTGTATCTTTAACCATGGCTGTTGTCCTCTGCACTGTTAGTTGTACAGTTCAGCATTCTACTTCATTCCTAGCTATTCAGCTAGATTTGTTCAAGGTGTAATTCACCTTGAAATCGTTTTAACTGCATTGCTTGAAAACCATACATGTTTTCCACAAGCAATTACATTCAATGAGCAGAGTGAAGCTCTAAAGTGGCACACTGCCCTCTCACCTTATGGTCCCTGGACAAGACTCAAAGGCCAGAACATTTTTGAAAAGGTGAGCAGTCCCACTGCCAGATCCAAAATGGGACCCAACCCTGCTGGGGTCTCTGCCATGACCGTCGTCCGATTGAGAACGGTGCCCCACCCCCCCAGCGCTAGTGGCCCAATCAGAGGGCCAGCAGCCTCGGCAGCAGCACTGACAGAGGTGGCCACTGATGAGGCCCCAGGAAGAGGAAGTGACACTCTCATAGGCAAGGTCAGGCTTTCTTTACTAAGCTGGAGCCAGGTGTATAGGGGAGGGAGGTGTGGTGCTGAGGATAGGCGGGTGAGGATAGGCGTGGTGAGGATAGGCATGGTGGAGATAGGCATGGTGAGGATAGGCGTGGTGAGGATAGGTATGATGAGGATAGGGGTGATGAGTTTGGGAATGGCGAGGATAGGGGCGATAAGGATGGGAGTGACAAGGATAGGGGTGGCGAGGATAAGGGTGGTGAGGATAGGGGTGGTGAGGATGGGGTGGTCAGGATAGGTGTGGTGAGGATGGGATGATGAGGGTACGCATGGTGAGGATGGGGCTAGTGAGGATAGGAGTGATGAAGATGGAGTGGTGAGGCTAGGGGTGGTGAGGATGGGGGTGATGAGGGTGGGGTGGTGAGGATGGGGTGATGAGAATGGGGTGATGAGGATAGGGTGGTGGGGATAGGGGTGGTGAGGATAGAGATGATGAGGATTGGGTGGTGGAGATAGAGTTGGTGAAGATAGGGGTGGTGAGGATAGGGGTGGTGAGGATGGGGGTGATGAGAATAGGGATGATGAGGATAGGGGTGGTGGGGATAGGGGTGGTGAGAACAGGGATGATGAGGATTGGTGGTGAGGATAGGGGTGATGAAGATAGGGGTGATGAGGATGGGGCAGTGACGATAGAGTTGGTGAGGATAGGGGTGATGAGGATGGGGTGGTGAATATAGGGCTGGTGAGGATAGGGGTTGTGAGAATAGGAATGATGAGGATAGGGGTGGTGGGGATAGGGGTGGTGGGGATAGGGTGATGAATATATTGGTGGTGAGGATAGGGTGATGAATATATTGGTGGTGAGGATAGGGGTGGTGAGGATAGGGGGGTGGTGAGGATAGGGGTGGTGGGGACAGGGGTGATGAGGATTGGGGGATGTGGATAGAGGTGGTCAAGAGAATGGTGGTGGTGGTGGTGGGAGAGGTCTGCAGCTCTTTGCTGGGTAGAGAAACTGGGAGCGATGCTTTTATGGGGAGCGTCGATAGTGCCAGCACAAACTGAGGGGCGGGGAGGGATGAGAGATAGCAAGCCTTAGAATGAACTAGCAGGTAGGAGCAGAAGATGGCACCACCATCAACCAGTGAGGAGTTGGAGCAGATACAGTGGGGACATTTTCAACCGCAACCCTGCCAGGTCAGAACAAAGCAATAGCAATTACTCCCATCCCCACCCACAATCTTACCTTCAACCCCGCCCCCACCCTCACCCACAGTCCCAATTAACCCTTAGCAGACATATTGTACTTGTGCCATTGGACCTTCATTCAGAGTGTGGCAGTATTGAAAATCTATTTGAGCAGTGAGCGTGAGATATGTTTAGGAAACATGGGCCTCATCAAAGCACAGATGCTGAGTGAATAATCCTCTCTCTTCCTAACATGTGTTTTTAACCTGAACACCTGGTTCTTTGGTATAATAATTCCTCAATTAACATCGATAAGACACAATGGCTGGAATTTTCCAGCCCTGTTGGCATTGGGTGGCATGGCAGGCGATGGAGGGGCAATATGGTGAGAAGGCCAAAAATCCTTTTTACACCATCATGAAACCAGTTTGTGATCATGTGCTCCACCTGTCAATGGTGGGCTACGTTTCCTGCCACTGCATGTCGGGAATGCCATTTTAATATATTTGCATCTAATTATAAACACTACTCACTGCAATCTTCCTCCTACGTGAAATTTACCACCCACATCACCGTGACTTGTTATGGCACAGCGGATGGTAAATGTTGAGCTGCTCAAACCCCAAAAGGAAACTTGAACAGCTGCTATAACTGTTTTGCAATTAGTTTTTATTTCGAGATGTGTGCCTTGAGTTCAGTAGTCCACCGACTCTTAGAGGTCTTTTACAAAACTAAATTAAACATTTATTAATAGAAGAAAAGATTTTAAGCACATACATAGGTCTACACATTACTACTATGATAACTCCTAGATCCCCTAATTAATCTGACACCCAGTTACGCCTCCGTTAAGGCAACAGTAAAAACAAAATAGATTTTGACAGACCCAGGCAAAGCACAGTGATATTCACAGTGAGTTTCTTTAGCTTCGGTTCCTATAGACAGCAACTTGATGCATAGAAGCTGGAGGCTTTTGACATTTGTTAGATCGCCATAACAGTCCTTCAAGTGCCAGAAACCTGGGAAGTCCCTGTCTCCACCTGCTGTGGATCAGACAGTGCGATGTGCTCACCAGATTGTGACCCTGAGGCTACTCTAGAACTAAGTCCCACCGAGGTGTGTGTCTCTGTGCTGGTGGAGGGTCTGGGTAAGTGCTGTGAGTGATCATCAATTAGTGTGGCACCAGGTTCTTCTTCCGAGGTGCCCTCAGGGCTTGAGTTGAGGACCTGGGTCATGGACCCCCTCGGCTGCTTCCCAGATGTGCCCGCAAAAGCAAGGAGGGATAATTGGTGCATGGCAGGGGACTGTGGAACAGGGAACCTCACTCATAGCATGGTTGTCTGATGGAAGTTGCACTGCTGAATCCTCAATTGTCTGAGTGCCGCCGACCTCACCGTCAGCACAGGAACAGCCCAGATCGTCCCCAGCCAGCTGGGTAACCAGCACCACCAACCCAACCCGGGGAAAAGAGGCCAAAAAGATCGGATTTTCGTTCTGGGGGCCTGCGGTCTAGATTAGAAGTCGGGCCTGTCCAAGAATGAGTGCAGAGGTTGCTGGGTGTGGAGGCGGGTTGGGCAGGAGGCCTGGCTATGTGCTCCAGCATTTGTTGAAGTTATTTTAAAAAATGATTAAAGCAAAAAAAAAGCCCTCCAGCCCTCACTCCTCAATCCCCTCACCTCCACAAACGTGCCATGCCCTATCCATGCCAATCTATTCCACCTCATGCCCCCCACCCATCTCCTATGGCTTCCATGCTGCCCATACCAGCCCATGACCCTCTACCCACGCCCATGGTCCCTCACACCTGTTATGCTAATTCATGACCCTCTATCCAATCTGGGACTCTTATCGCCCTATGCAAATGCATGCCCCCACTCATCCGCATTGCTCTTTATAGCCCCTCTGCCAACTTAGTGCCAACTCATGCCAAACCATGTCACCCACTTCCCCTTGCCTTGACCCCTTCCATGCCACCTTACCTTGTATCCACCATGGACAAACCTCAGGAGCTATGCTGATATAAAATAAAAGTCATGTGTTTATTGATGACATCACTACTTTAAAAAGCATTCCTTGATTAAAAAAAAACACTCAATACATTGGAATTCCTTCAACTAACCTCCTACAAAAACAAACATTTCTATTCTATGACCACTTAGAGCTGTCAATCGAACAGCTCAGTTAACAAGCACCCCTCTGTGATAATGTTAGGTTGTAAAATCAGCCATGCAGCACAAATCCTATAATGACAAACCCCAGGTTTATGTCAACAGACAGAATGAAATAGCAGGCACTGTTTTTAAAAAAATAAAGCCCAGCAGAGTTAAATCCCTTGACAGCTTTGAGAATTCTAATGAGCTTTGTCAGTTCGTTCACAACTTGACAGTTCTTTGACAGCCTTGATAGTTCTTTGGCAGCTTTGACAGTTCCAATGTGATTATGCACTTTTTAGGCATAATCACTTCTACTTTTAACAATCCCAAAGGGCACCTGACCCCTCCTAAAGAGTTCCTTACCTCTCCTGAAGGTGTCCCAGGATCATATCCAAAGGGGTACCTTACCTCTCCAAAAGGGTACCCTGGCTATCCAAAAGGATCCACAAGGGTCAGGCCTGCTCCTACCAGGTATAGTCTGCACATTTCGGGTTTCAGACACCTACCTCACCAAAATCACACATGACTGGGGGGTAGCAGATTTATATGGGCAGCAGCCTCTGGGAACCATGGATGTGTGATTTATAACCTGCCCCCATACTCGCCCACACCCCGCAAAAGTAGTCGAGGCCAGGCGCGGTGCTGAACTTCCGGACTCCTGGATTTGAGCTTCTGCTGGCATTTTTGCACAGGTGGAGAGCCTCTCACGAAAATTCAGGCCAGTGTCTTTAAGCAAGGGGGAGATGGAAAGGAAAGGGTAAAAATGAAAATGGAATTGTGCAATTCGAGTTGTGATAAATTCAAGGAGACAGACACCATCTCTTTGGACACTAAAACCAGCAGTAATCTGATAGTCCAGAAAGCAGCAGGCGAATTTATTTAATAAAAACAGGAAATGCTGGAAAGCCTCAGCAGATCTGGCTGCATGTGTGGATGGCTGGCAGGCGGGCTCGGATTGGCCCACCATGCCATGACCTCAGCACCTCCTCTCTCCGGGCGCCATATTTAAAGCACACCAAGGTGCAGCCTACTTCATTTCTACAGGCCAGGACTGCTCCAGACGACAGGTGGCCCCCAAAGTGAAGAAGACGGCAGCCCCTAAATTTAGTGACTCCTCTCTGGGTGCCTGCTTGGACACAGTGGAAGCCTGCCACGAACTCCCCTACCCGTACCCTGGGAAAAGACTAGCCACCAAGGTCATCAATCTAGCACGAGAGGCGGTGGCAGCGGTGGTCAGCGCCAATGCCGTCTAAAAGAGGACAGCCGCCCAGTGCCGCAAGAGGATGAATTATCTCCTTTGTTCAGCGAGGGTAAGTCACTCTTCTCATCACTCTCAACTCACACACTCACAAACCCATCACACATCCACAGGGCCCTCACTCACTGCCAGTTCAAGGGACTTCACTGCTCACTCTCTCACAAACACCCTCATCTCCCCTGCCCATCATGTCCTCATGCTGTCCATGGCACCACTCACACTCCACACATGCCCGGCATCCTTCTCATCTGGCCTGGCAGGCACCTTGATTACACCCTCCCCATCTGTCTCCATGCAGGATAAGCTAGCCCACAAGAGGGAGATGTCCCAGACTGGAGGGGGCATGCCCGAGCTGAAGGTCCTCACAGACTTTGAAATCAGAGCCATCCAGCTGGCTGGCGAGAATCTGGGCTGTTCCTGTGCTGACAGTGAAGTCGGCAGCGCTCAACCAAGTGAGGATCCAGCAGTGCAACATCCATCGGACAACCATGCTGTGAGCCATATCTCCTGTTTCACTGACCACTGCCATGCTCTAATTATCTCTCTTTTCTTTCGCAAGCACATCTGGGCTGCAGCCCAGGGCACAGCCATCAGCCCGGTCATCGACTCCAGCCCAAAGGACATCTTGGAAGAGGAATCTGCAGCTACTCCAATGGAAGACATGTCACAGTGCTCACCTACACCTTCCATCAGTGCAAAGACACACACCTCAGTGGGAACTAGCTCTAGAGTAGCCTCAGGACCACAATCTGGTGAGCACATCACACTGTCTGATCCACAGCAGGTGGAGACAGGGGCCAGGATTTTCCCCTCGGCGATTTGGGGGCGGGGCCCGCTCGCCGAGGGGAAAATGATGCGGGATGATGTCAGGTGACTTTAGCTGCAAATCAGGAGGTGAACGAGAGAAAGAAACTTGGTGAAATTGAAATCACTAGGGAAATGGTACTGAGCAAATTGATGGAGCTGCGGGCTGGCAAGTCCCTGGGTCCCAATGGGCTACATCCTAGGGCCTTAAAAGAGGTGGCCAATGAGGTAGTCAATGTGCTGGTGTTAATTTTCCAAAATTGGCTAGATTCTGGAAAGGTTCCATCAGATTGGAAAGAAACAAATATAACCCCTCTATTCAAGAAGGGAGGGAGGCAGAAAACAGAAAACTATAGGCCAGTTAGCTTGACGTCTGCCGTGGGGAAGTTATTCGAATCAATCATTAAGGAGGTTATAGCTGGGCACTTAGAAGAGCCCAAGGCAATCAGGGAGAGGCAGCATCATTGTGTGAAAGGGAAATCATGTTTAACCAATTTATTGGAGTTTTTTGAAGGAGTAACATGTGCTGTGGATAAAGGGGAGCCTGTAGATGTACTGTACTTGGATTTCCAGAAGGTATTTCATACGGTGCCACATCAAAGGTTATTATGGAAAATAAAAGCACATGGTGTAGGGGGTAACGTATCAGCATGGATAGAAGATTGGCTGGCTGGCAGAAAGCGGAGAGTAGGCATAAATGGGTCTTTTTCTGATTGGCAGGATGTGATGAGTGGTGTCCCACAGGGGTCTGTGCTGGGACTTCAACCTTTTACGATTTACATCAATGACGTAGATGAGGGGAGCGAAGACTTGGTAGCTAAATTTGTAGATGACACAAAGATAGGTAGGAAAGTATGTTGTGAAGAGGACATAAGGAGGTGGCAGATAGATATAGATCGGTTGAGTGAGTGGGCAAAGGTCTGGCAAATGGAGTTTAATGTGGGAAAATGTGAAATTGTTCACTTTGGCAGGAAGAACAAAAAAGCAGAGTGTTACTTAAATGGAGATGGCGGCATAATCCTGAGGTGCAGAGAGATCAAGGTGTTCTAGTACATGAGTCACAAAAAGTCAGTATACAGATACAGCATGTAATTAAGAAGGCTAATGGAATGCTATCCTTTATTATGAGAGGAATTGAACATCAAAGTAAGGATAAAAACAAAAAGCTACTGTGGATGCTGGAAATCCAAAACAAAAACAGAATTACTTGGAAAAACTCAGCAGGTCTGGCAGCATCGGTGGATAACAAAAGAGTTGACGTTTCGAGTCCAACATGACCCTTCAACAGTTCTGGGTCATGTTGGACTCGAAACGTCAACTCTTTTCTTCTCCACCGATGCTGCCAGACCTGCTGAGTTTTTCCAGGCAATTCTGTTTTTGTTATCAAAGTAAGGATGTTATGCTTCAGTTACACAGAGCATTGGTCAGACCGCATCTCGAATACTGTGTGCAGTTTTGGTCTCCTTATTTAAGGAAGGATGTAAATGCATTGGAGGCAGTTCAGAGGGGGTTTACTAGATTGATATTTGGAATGAGTTGGTTGTCTTATGAGGAAAGGTTGGACAGACTGGACTTATTCCATTGGAGTTTAGAAGAGTGAGGGGTGATTTGATGGAAGTATATAAGATCCTGAACGGCCTTGACAAGGTGAATGTCGAAAAGATGTTTCCTCTTGTGGGTGAGTCCAGAACTAGGGGGCACTGTTTTAAAATTAGGAGCCGCCCTTTTAGGACAGAGATGAGGAGAACAGGTGGGGGGAGGAGAGAGAGTCAGGGCCAGCGTCACAGCAATCACCCTGAGGCACAGAGCTGCCTCAGGGGGATTGAAGGGCTTCTGAAATTATAAAATAAAAGGTTTATACATTGATTTAAACATGTCCCCTCATGGGACTGTGTCACATGAGATGGGACATGTTTTTATATTTATGAAATTTAAAAAATTTATTTCATAAAAGCTTTAGGAAACGTCATCCCACTTGTGGGTGAGGCTTCTTAAAAGAGGTGAAGGCCGCTTGGCCTTTTGGCCTGCCCCCTAACCTTAAGGCTGGACGGGCAGCATTTAGAATAGCCTCAGTGAGATCCTTAATGGCCTTAATAGGCCGTTTACATATCGGCGGGTGCGCAGCTGACTCTGGCGTGCGCCCGCCGAATGAAACATCGCCACTCAGCGCGATGACATCGGGACGCACGCCCCATGTCATCATGCGTCATTTTACGTGTCAGCGTGTCGGGCCTGCCCCCGCACGTCAACTGAAAAATCCTGCCCCAAGGTCCAATATCAGGTGCATCTTGGGCCTAACGGTTGAGGCACGAGGGTTGATCCAAACACAAACTAATTTCTAGACCATTGCTTCTAATCTCTAAGCAAGTGTGCACATTTCTTTTCTTCCCCCTAATGTCACAGATGGTAAGTGCACTCTGGCAGATACTTGGTCCTATCCTGTTCTGCCTTGAATTAGCTGGTCACAGCTATAGAAGCACAACAACCAGCCTCAGTGCCCCAAGCCAGGCAGGAATGAGATAATGGGCAGAATTTTACGGCCTTGTCGCGGCGGGGGTGGGGCTGGAAAATGCGGTGAACTGTTCAAAAGCCCATTGACTTCGGCCGGACATGGAAAATCCCGCCTGTGGGAGTGGTTGTAAAATTCTGCCCTATGTCTGAATTCCTATGCCTGATTTTTAGTTGTGAGGGTTTGTTCAGTAGGTCTCAGTGAAAGGTTCAGAGACTAGTAAGGTTGAACAGTAGTGTTTATTGGTAACACATAACTGTTTACATATGTGCAAAGCATGGCCCAGACTAAGAGCTAACTCCATGTTGGCTTCCCATTGACTGCCTCCATACAACTCTGTCTCCCGTCTATTGTCCTGTGCCTCTCTATATCACACTGCGTGTAATACTGTTCTCCAGTCCCACATTAACCCTTGCTATGCCAAACACCCTTATACTACTGTAACCAATGCAAGTGTGGATATCGGACAGAGACTTGAATGGGAATATATTTATTAACAAGTTTCCCTTTTTAATGTTACTCCATAATCACCGGCCTTCTGGAAGTGAATTACCAATGGCTACAGATTAACTATGTTTTACACTCACATTAAGCAGAGCGTCTGGGGCCATCTGCTGTTGTTATTATCCAGCTGATGGATAGCCCCAGGGCCGCTCATAAAGCTGTTTTCTGAAATAGGAGAATCTGAGGCTTGTCAGTGGCGTCACTGTAAGGGGCTGGGGAGGTGGTATTTTAACCTGGAGGGAGGAGTGAGTTCAGGTACAGGTGTGGCTTAAAGTGGTTGAAACTCTGCCAGTGTGCAGAAGTCAGCTTCATTGTGTAGACTTCTGGGTTTAAGTTGGGAACATTCTGTTGGTGATGTGTAACCCCAGCTGGAGAGGCAGTTAGTGGTGTGACTGTGTTAGTTGATCAACTCTTGCAATCGTGTAATTTGCATTCAAATGTCGTTGCCCATTCACAGCTTGCCTGAGTTTCCTGAAACGTTGCATTGGAAGGAAGATGAGAAAACAGCTTTCGTGACACAAAGTCAGGTAAAAAGAGCAACAAAATAGTCAGTGCAGGTCCCAGCTGCTTTCTTAGCTGCCACTGGGAAAGGGCTTTTTAAGAGTATTTGTGCTGAGAAGCCAGGTTCTGCCCTGTGGAGGTTTTGAACCTCATATCAGGATTGGTGACACGTTGTCTGCCTCAGCCTGGACCTTGAATCAGCAGCAGCAGAGACTGGTGTTCAACACAGAGGGGGGAACAGTGGAGGGGGCAACAGCAGAGGGGGCAAGAGCAGAGGGGAGAAGAGCAGAGAGGGGACAGCTGGGAGGGACAGCAGAGGTGGGGACAGGAGAGGGGGGTAAAGGCAGAGGGGGGAGACAGCAGAGGAGGCAAAGCAGAAGGGGGAACAGCAAAATGGGGGACAGCAGAGGGGGGAACAGCAGAGGGAAGAACAGGAGGTGTGGGAACAGAAGAATGGAGTACAGCAGAGGGGAGAGCAGCAAAGTGGGGAACAGCAAAGGGGGCAACAGCAGAGGAGGTAAAAAGATGGAGGGACAGCAGAGGGGGGATGTGGTTAAGTGAGGTACCCTATCACTTTAAGAGAATGCAAGCATACTGATCATGTGACAGCACTGACGAATCACTGTACAATGTGGGCAACTGGGAACTGTAAGTCTAGTTCTGGAGGTTTCTGAGTGAGCACATATGATCTGGTACTCTGCCCTATGTCTCAATAAACTATCACTGTTTATTCTTACATCAGTCTCCCCCCATTATTGATTGTAAGCAGCAACTGAAGAGGACATAGGAAGGTGTGTGGTTAGAGTTCGGTTTGCCAACAAACTCATTTAGCCAAGACATAAAAGGGGAACAGTGAAGGGGAACGAGGGGAACAGCAGAGGGAAGGACAGAAGAGAGGGGAACAGCAGAAGGGGGTCAGCAGAGGGGGGGACAGCAGAGGGTGGGACAGCAGAGGTGGGAATAGAAGGTGGGGGAGGAGCGGAGATGGGAACAGAAGGTGGAGGAGGAGCAGAGGGGGTAACAGCAGAAGGGGGAACAGCAAAGGGGGGAACAGCAGAGGGGGGGACAGCAGAGGGGGCAGCAGAGGGGGGACAGCAGAGGGGGGAACAGCAGAGGGGGGAACAGCAATGAGGGAACAAGAGGTCGGGGGACAGCGGAGGGTGGGACAGCAGAGGTGGGAATAGAAGGTAGGGGAGGAGCCCAGATGGGAACAGAAGGTGGGGGAGGAGCAGAGGGGGTAACAGCAGAAGGAGGAACAGCAAAGGAGTGAACAGCAGAGGGGGGGACAGCTGAGGGGGGAGCAGCAGAGGGAAGGACAGAAGGTGGGGGGTGGTAACAAAAGGAAAAACTAGTTCATAATTGATAAAAACCAGCAATGCTAGCACCAGTACAACTGGAATTCCATTTTCAGGAATGAAGACAGTTCAGACAAGTATCATCATTTCCAAGTTGTACTTCTACGTTAAAGCATCAGCGGGTGGGCTGGGATGGGGGAGGAGCAGCAGGTGCGAGGAGCTCAAAGGAGGCACTATATGTGTAACAGGGTGTGCAGGCAGAGGCTCAGCTTCCTTGACCATTTGACATAGCAGTGAATCCGGAGGTTCTGAAGGTTCTAGCTGCTGTGGTAGGTGGCGACAGCTGCTCCCTGCTGGACCTGCTGGTCACACATGACCAGTGGCTGGGAAGGTCACTCCAGCCGCAACCCTTTTAGCTTTGAGATCTTTTGAGGCCTCTACCAGAGCCTTAGCCAGGACCCACAGTCAGTTGGACATAAATGAATAAGACAGGTCACTGACGGATTGTTTGGCAGGGTCAATAGAGAAATATAAAAAATATATATAATTGTGCCTCAAAATATACAAAGCAGCAGTGGAGACAGCTCTTTAGAAAGTGCCTGAGCAGTAGATGGTGTTGTGGATGAACACTGTCCTCACACTTCTTTAATCTGGCTTTGAACCTCACATCAGTCAGGTCAGGATCTTTGTTCAATAGCTGTGAATTTCCCATCTGAAATAAGGTTTGGAAAGCCTCAAACCGATTCCAGATGTACAGGAGCCTACACCAGAAAAACTGAGGCCGGAATTTTCTAGCCCTGCCGAGCCATTGAAATCTCCGTTCACATTGGCGGGCCTGGAAGATCCCGCTGGAGTGAGGGGCTGGAAAATCCTGGCTCTCGTGTCACAAAATTGGCAATGTGAGGCCTGTAGAGTGTCTGCTGCGGAAAACAGCCAAGGGTTGTTTAAGAGGCTGCGATAAAAGCTGTGGGTTAGTGTGGAGGTAATTTTACCTTGCGTCCAAACTGGGCTATGACTAAGATAAAAGCAAAAAACTGTGGATGCTGGAAATTCAAAACAAAAACAAAAATACCTGGAAAAAGTCAGCAGGTCTGACAGCATCTGCAGAGAGGGATACAGTTAACGTTTCAAGTCTGTATGACTCTTCAACAGGTGACCGTCAACACCTCTTTGTCCTTTTGTCTATGACATCTTTGGGCTATCTCCACCTATCCCTGGCCCTCTATCCAGCTCTACCTGTCCCACCCCCACTTAAACCAGCTTATATTTCACCTCTTTTCTATTTTTCCTTAGTTCTGATGAAGAGTCATACGGACTCGAAACGTTAACTATGTTCCTCTCCGCAGATGCTGTCAGAGCTGCTGAGTTTTTCCAGGTATTTTTGTTTTTGTTTGGGCTATGACTAAACTGGGAGCCCTTGATGGTGTTGCAGAGTCAATAAGTGTTTTATTTCCAAGCTTTGCCCTCATACAACAAAATGGCACTTCCTCTGGCAGCTATAATATGTATCTAGTTTTATTTCTGATTTGTAAAGGTTGGCAGCAGTGAGCACTCGACTGTGTCAGCAGCTGGCACTCAAATCTCCTCCTTTGTAAATCTGGTCTGCTTTTAACGCCATTACTCTTAATGGAAATCTCCAACTACCGGTCCGAAACCTCCCTTTCTGATGGCTTGTCTTGCATCTCCATTTCATTATTAATGACATTGTCATTGTCTGTTTGCTTCAATTACTCTTCCCAAACCCTCCAAATTGTCTTCTTCCTCCTCCTTCTCACTGTGCTGAAATTAAGAGCCATTAAAATGCCTCCCACTTTAACAAATATCTCAACTAGACTTTAAAACGGTGCATATTTTTATCTTTTCCCTTTTTATATTGGTCATTGGGATGTGGGTCACACTCAGGAGACAGTGTTTATTGCCCATTCCTCTTTGGTCCATGAGCCCATCAAGAGTTATTCACATAGCGAGGTACTGGACTGACATGTAGTTGTTTTCTAGATATTCTTTCATAGGTAGCCCCGTATTTGATGCCCAGCCCTAATAGCCTTAATGTAGTGGTGAAGCAAGGAGGAGCAGCAGGTTCCCTTTGCTAGTTATTTAAGGTTTGACATCAGTCCCAGCTGGCAATGAAAATTCAAGTGGCAACCTTTCAATTCTTTGGAATCAGCACATCAAACAAATTCAAAATGATCCTGTTTTAAAACATTTATTCATGTTTGTTGAAATTTACTTCACAGAGGCTTTTTTGGTGCCGGTTAATCAGGCATCGCAGTTTGAAAAGAGCAGCAATCATTAGATCAAAGCTGCTCTTTCCCTTCAGATCTGTGCCGTGTAGCAGCCCCTTAATGGCAGTGTGATTTACTTGCCTCTCCTCGGCCTGTACATTTTGTGGACTTTAAAAATTGATTGAGGTTCCAAGGACAAAGACACTGAGCCTTCTTTGCAGTCTACTTCCTACGGCCATTCTTCAGGTTTCCGCATCCTTAATTGCTCTGGGATTCGTTAACACGTGGGAGTAATGAAGACCTACATTCTAATTCAAAAGAAGTGGCTATTTCACCGCTCCTGCTGTGAGTGAGTTTTCATATAGTCCAGTGATAGTGGGTGGAATTTTCCATGCCCGCTGGCGTCAGGCGTGCTCGGTGGAGTGAGCAGACAATATGGCTCCATCAGTTTTACCACGGCGGGAAACCAGTTTGCGATCGTCTGTTCAGCCCGCCGATGGTGGGCCGCGTTTCCTGCCATCGGACATCAGGAACCTCATTGTAATACATCTGCATATCATTATCAGGCCAGCCCGCCGAAAATGTTCCTCCCACCACCACACCCACTGGATCGCCCATCCGCTTCAGCCAGAAAGCATGCTGACGTGTTTTACAACAGCATATAAAAGGCGTGCACTTGGCGGCCTGCACTTTGAGGGGAACTCGGAGGTGAGTGCACAGTAACGTTGTGCAGTGCTCGCCAGGGTCGCCTGTTGGACTTCAAGCTTCAGGGGCATCGGGGGTCGGGGTTAAAGGCAGCCCTGCCATTGAGGCGACTTGTGGTTGGGGGGGACGGGCTGGGGTGGGGGGGAGAAGGGGGGAGGCGGCTGTGGGGAGGCGGGCGTGGGAGGGTAGCCCTGCCATTGAATATATGCACAAGCATTTGGAGGGGGGTAGGGTGGGTGAGAGAAGTGGCTACGCATTAGGGAAACCTGTGTAAAGTGACCATTCCTCTGCAGCTGAGACAGTTCAGGCGCAGCCACATTGATATGATTGGGGTCGGGCTCCTAGCTTGTCTGCCCACTGAAGCAACGCAGAGGCATCAAAGAGTTCATGAACATTTTAGTGGACTGCAGAACAGTTGGACAACTGCACACGTTGTACAATCTCCTCGCTAAAGCTGGTCATAGAGCAGTCACTGCTGGAGGTGCTCACAGCCCCTTCCAATGTCATCATCCCGGTTTGGACCAGTCTCCTCCAAGGTTCAAGCTAACAGGGCAGCCATTATTAAAAAATTCATTCATGGCTGGGCCAGCATTTATTGCCCTTGAGAAGGTGATGGTGAGCTGCCTTCTTGGACCGTTGCAGTCCATGTGGTGTAGGTACACCCACAGTGCTGTTAGGAAGGGAGTTCCAGGATCTTGACCCAGTGACAGTGAAGGAACGGTGATATATTTCCAAGTCAGGATGGTGAGTGGCTTGGAGGGAAACTTCCAGGTGGTGGTGTTCCCATGTGCCTGCTGCCCTTGTCCTGTCCTTGTCATGGGTTTGGAAGGTGCTGTTGAAGGAGGTTTGGTGAGTTCCTGCAGTGTATCTTGTAGATGGTACACACTGCTGCTACTGTGCGTTGGTGGTGGAGGGAGTGAATGTTTGTGGATGGGGTGCCAATCAAGCGGGCTGCTTTGTCCTGGACGGTGTCAAGCTTCTTGAGTGTTGTAGGATCTACACTCATCCAGGCAAGTGGGGAGTATTCCATCACACTCCTGACTTGTGCCTTGTAGATGGTGGACAGGCTTTGGGGAGTCAGGAGGTGGGAGTCATGTGATATGGTCACGGAATTAGTGCAGCGCACTAATCTCTGGCCATCCAAGTGGTGGCCAGCACTCTCTGCCAAGAGTTGAGGGGCCGTCACACTTAACCAGAACAGGTTCTTAGTACACCCATGCTAAACATGCGTCTCTTTCTTCCACCGTGCAGAAAGAGTACATCAGGATCATGGAGCCTGGTGAACTAGCTGTATGCCTGGTGGTCTATGGAGCGTGAAGATGCCGGAGGAGAGAGCGACTGAGTCTCCTGGCTATGCAGAAGCAGGAGCAGCACCGTCAGGACGAACCTCAGGCTAGGGATCCCGCACACATCATCGAAGGGCCACAGCGAGCTGTCGCCTAGCAACACCCAGGGCCTATAGACGCCGCCTTTCATTCCTGCAGATAACCGAGAACCTGTGTTGCCGGAGACTGTGTATGCCTAGGGAACTGGTCGGTCACATCTGCCAGCTACTGCAGGATTTGGTGCCACAGGGACATGAAGGGCATCCACTGCCAGTGGCTGTGAAAGTGACCATGGCGCTCAATTTCTATGCCAGTGGTTCCTTTCAGGGCTCCACAGGTGACCTGTGTGGGATTTCACAATCTGCCACCCACAAATGTGTCCATGAGGTCACGGATGCCATCTTTGTGAAGACACACAACTTTGTGCGTTTCGCCTGGACCAGGAGAACCAGGCTGCAAGAGCGAGTGGATTTCCCCAGATCTCAGCTTTCCCACAGGAGCAGGGTGTGATTGGCTGCGTTCATGTGGTGCTCAGGTCTCCGTCGCTGCACATGGTGGACTACATCAACCACAAGGGATTCCATTCGCTGGTGTGCGACCACCAGAAACGCATCCTGCAGATGTGTGCATGGTTTCCGGGGAGTGTGCACTATGCCTACATCCTCAGTCAGTCACAGGTCCCTGGAGTCTTCCTGGGGTCCACAGAAGCTGCAGGGCTGGCTCCTCGGGGCCAAGGGCTACCCACAGAGGCCGTGGCTGATGACACCCGTGTGGTGGCCTCAGGCTGCAGCAGAGCGACAGTGTAACGAGGCCCATTCTGCAACTCGCAACTTGGTGGAGCAAACCATCGGGATGTTGAAGAAGACGGTCTGGTGGAGCCCTGCAATTAAGGTCTGCAGAGGGTGTCATGCATCGTCGTCGTCTGCTGCGCCCTTTACAACCTGGCGCTGCAACGGGGAGATGAGCTGCCTGAGGAGGAGATGGAGGAGCTGGAGGTCTCCTCCGATGAGGAGGACGCCGATGGGGATGAGGCTGAGGAGGTCCTTGGAGGTGACGATGACAGGGATGAGGCCCTCACACTGGCTAGACAAGGCCAGCGCACTTGGGAGGTCTTCATAGCTGCTAGATTTGTGGAGGATGATGACGACATGCAGTGAGGTGACCCCATAGATCCTCACATTGCATCTGTGAACGTTTGACTCCAGTCTGGCTTATGGCAGCGTGAATACCGTCTGTGAGAATGCTCCTGTCATAGAGACGCAGTGGAGGCCCTAATAGTTGCTCAATCGCCGGGGGATAATGACAACATGCAGTAAGGACAGTCCATAGATCTTCACATTGCCTCTGTGAATGTCTGACTCCTCTCTGGCCGAGGGCAGCTCACTTGCGCCCTGTGTTCAGGGTCATATCATAGAGACTTCAGCCATGAAACTTCAGAAGCGTCTGCCCCTTTGTCAGTCTCAGCACCTGAGCCCTTCAGGAGCTGGAGCACAGCAACACTGGTCACAGGTGCTGAAGAGATGGGGGCCAGCCCCTCCTTAAAGGTGCTGAGAACACACAGAGTATGAGAGAGCCCTGTGGCGTCTGCCCACTACATTCTGTCAGCAATGACCAGCACCGTCGAGGTGCAGGCATCAGTAATGTGTCCAGATAGCATGAGGCTGGACCAGCACTTTGGTCTGAAGGCTGCACAAAGCACAGGGAAGAGGCCCTGGACTGAGACACCTGCCTTTATCTTGTGCAGAAAGGTTTCACTTCTGAGTGACAAGAACACTGCTCATCAGAACAAGGAGCCATAGGCACAGAGGCATTGTTGGGAGTTTATTGACAATAGTGAACAGTATGTACAAGTGATTGACACTCATGCACAGGCTGTGCAACTAATTCTCCTTAACCACCCTAACCCTGCCGCTATGTCTTGGTGCTCCCTGGACATCCACAGCGGAGGTGGAGGCAGCCTGCTGAGTGCCGCATCCTGTCTGTGATGACCTTGGCAGGTGTCCTCTGGTGGGCTGAGGCTTGGAGGGCCCCAGCCTGCTTTCGGGGTCCTGCTGTGCCAGTGGCACACCCCTCAGATTGTGCAGCTGGAGCTGCGAAGGTCACAGGAAGAAGGGATTCAGATGGGCCGAAACTCTCAGAGTCACCTGGATGGATGGGCCCAGAGTGTGCACCTGCTGATCCTCCTCCCCACGGGTGCCTGAGGGCCCCTGGCTGACTCCGTAAGAAGCAGGGGTAGCTGGAGTGAGATCGAGCTGCCCCGCACCCCTCTCGCATACACACTGTTGGAGGCCAACTATGTCATCAACGATGTAGTTGAGCCTGTGCAGGAGCAACGTCCTGGACCAAGATTTGCATGGCGGCTGCCATCCCACCGGTGTCGAAATAGGTGCATTGGCATACTGGCATTATTACCTCAGAGTGAAAGTGGATGGACCCCTCCATCGTGCCTCACAATCTGAGGAGTGCAGCGGATATCCCTTCTTGATGTTCCCGTGCTTGCCTTTGCAGCTCCAGCAACTGTGACATGACCGAATCTAGAGGCTCATCATCTGACTCAGACTCAGCAAATTTCTGACCTCCAGCAGTCCTCCGAGTGCCAGAGACCTGGGAAGTCCCTGCCGCCACCTGCTGTGGATCACACAGTGTGATGTGCTCACCAGATTGTGGTCCCGAGGCTACTCTAAAGCTCGGTCCCACCAAGGTGTGTGTCTGTGCTGGTGGAGGGTGTGGGTGAGCGCTATGACGGGACTTCAGGGAGGGCGCCTCCAGATTCCTCTTCAAAGGTTTCTTTGGGGCTTGATTGGAGGCCCTGGGTCATGGACTCCATCGGCTGTTTCCAGATGTGCCTGCGAAAGCAAGGAGAGATAATTAGTACATGGCAGTGGCCTGTGAAACAGGACACATCACTCACAGCATGGCTGTCTGATGGATGTTGCACTGCTGGACCCTCACTTGGTATAGCAGCGCCGACCTCACTGTCAGCACAGGACCGGTCCCGGTCATCGCTGGTCAGCTGGATGGCTCTGTTTTCAAAGTCTTTGAGGGCCTGGATTTCATGCATTCCTCCACTGGTCCGTGGTCTCTCCCTCTTGTGTGCCAACTTGTCCTGCATGAATACAGATGGAGAACGTATAAGTAGAACGCCTGCCAGGTCAGATGGTAAGTATGCCTGGGCTGTGTGGGTGGTGAGTGGTCCCATGGACAGGATGAGGACAATGACGGTGAGTGTGAGAAAGTGAATGGCGATGTCCCTTGAACTGGCAGTGAGTGAGGGCCCTGTGGATGTGTGATGTGTTTTGTGAGTGTGAGAGTTGAGAGTGATGAGAAGAGTGACTTACCCTGGTGGAAGGGAGATCATTCATCCTCTTTCAGCAGTGGGTGGCTGTCCTCTTTTGAAGGGTGTTAGCGCTGATCACCTTTGCCACCACCTCCCAAGCTGGGTTCGTGCTGTTGCTGCCTACCTTCTGGCCAGAGCGGGGGTAGAGGACATCCCGGTGGGCCTCCATGGTATCCGAAAGGTGCTTGAGGGATGGGTCACTGACCTGGGGTCTACAGCCTTCTTCAGTTTCAGGGCCCTGTCTTCCTTGCAGCAGTGGTGCTCTGTAAGCACTTAGATGTGTGCCTGTGGCTGGTCTTTAAACATGGTGCCCGGCGTGATGCGGCAGCGGGGTGATGGCGGGCGTGTGACTGAGAGTCCGCCTGCTGTGGAAAGGGCGTGTTTCCCCAGAATGCATAAATAATGTAGCGGGTTTGGGACAATACGGCGTGAAAACCCGCCATCTCGGCCAGCGGGTATATGTATGTTTTACCTGCCCGCTACCGCACTAAGCGTAAATCTGAGACAATTCCGCCCAGTGAGCACACTGAAAGAACATGGTTGCATTAATAGACATATCCCCTACACCCCACCTCACCCCAATCTTTTCCTCACTCACACTGGGGCCTGTTCAAATGTTAACAGGGCTCCATTCTTCAGGTGTGAGCACAGACATGGATTGTTGATATACCGTTTCATCACTGGAGCATCACAGGTAAATCTGATGCTGTCATCACCTCACATTTATACATATATATAGCAATTACGGTTTTATTTAGTGTGTAATGTAGCTTTAAGAATAATACTTGTTAAGGAAGATCACATGATCTGTAGTAACCAATAGGAGAGTAGTATGCGTTACCACAGCAGCCAGTGTAGAGGTAGAGTCGGAGCTGAAAGCACACGTAGTTGCTGCTGATTATATTGTAAATAAATCAAGAAGTGTCTGCAGATCAACTCTATCATTAATAGCACAACTCGGCCACCCTACAACAATATACTATCTAACTGAGGTCACTAGATAGCAATATAGAAAGAATAAAGTCTACCTTTTAAATTGTCATTTCCCCAGGACATTGCAGAGTGTTTTTATAACCAGCATATTAATTAACTGTGGACATTACTGTGCAGGAAAACGTGACAGCTAATGTGCTCACATCAAGGCCCCACAAGCAGCAGATATATGGATGACCCATAATGCTCGTTGCGGAATATACTTTGGCCAGAGCACAGGTAAAACGCCCCTGCCCTTCTTCAGTACAGTGCCACGGGATCTTTTGCTTTCATCTGAGATCACTGGTGGGGCCTGGATTTAATGTCGCATTTGAAAGACAGTGCAGCACTCCCTCAGCACTGTACTAAAGCCTCAGCAGAGGTGATGTGCTCAAGTCCCTGGAGTTGGGCTTGAACGCAGGACCATTTCCCTCAGGCGCTATACCAACTGAAGAATCGATCAGCTATAGTTACCAGATCATGTATCCGGGAAGCTCGGGACTGGACGTGTGCCGGATTTGGGAGTTTTATGGATTTTAGGTCCTAGGCCGATCATGTACTCATAATACATAACATAAAGAATGAAAAATAAAGAATAAAAGAGTTTTATTCAAATTGCTACCCAGGGCACCAGCTGCAAATGTAGCCGGTTTTCTGGTCCTTCCAGAGTTTGGGACGCCGATAAGGGGTCCGACAGCTGCATTTTTTTCTTCTTCCTACTCTAGGGTTGTTGAGACTAATAGCAAAGTCCCAGCTGCTTCCCCAATTGAAAAGCAACTCAACATGGTATCAAACCCTGGACCCACTGCATTGAGTCACTCAGTGTAACACCAGAGGTGCATTTACAAGTATCACTTAGGATTTGAAGCACAGAAACAGACCATTAAGCCCAACTGGCCTCAGGTAGCATTTATGCTCTACCTGCACCCATGCTATTTCATCTGAAGTTATAAGGATATCCTTCTATTCCTCCCTGCCTCATGTGCTTATCAAGCTTCCCCTTAAATACGTCTATTCGAGTTTTACAATTCCATGCACTCTTGGGAGAAAGAAGCTTAGGCACTAAGCTATTGGAGCAGCTGCAACATGCACATTTTGATACTTATTCATCATACAAAAGCTTCAATAATTATTGGCGCTTGATTTGTTTGGCTGTTTGGCCTGTTGCTGTTGCATGGATCTAGATTTTTAAGCAATGCTTTCCTGGGCCTTAGTCTGAGCCCCTGCATTAATTTCTCCACTTACAACCCAAAGAATTAACTTTTGATTCGGCTTGTCATCAGCTGAATACATTTACAAAGATACATGTATAATATTTCCCATCAGTCAAAAAACAGATTAGAGTTTGGTAATGGAATACTGCCAGGGTCTAAGCAATTACCACTTCAGGCCTACTGGCTGTTTGAGTTAATATTACTGAAACACTGAATGCAAGAAATGAAATGAGCACAAATTGTCTCAAGAGCATTCTCATCATTCGCTTTGTGATTAGAATTATAGAGTGAATTATGTGTTCAGATAAGACACTAAACTGTCCTTTCAGTTGAATGCAAAAGATCCCATGCCATATGACTCCATCACTATTTGAAGAAGAGCAAAGGTGTTCTCCTTAGCGCATTTGCCAACATTTATTCCTCATCCAACATCTTTAAAACAGATTATCTGTTCATTTATTGCAGTTCTGTTTGTGGGAGCTTGCTGTGCATTAATTGGCTGGCACATTTCCCACATTACAACAGTGACTAAACTTTAAAGCACTTTGGGACACCCTGAGGCCTTGAAAGGCACTATCTAAATGCATCTCTTTCTTCCTTTCTCTCTTTATTGTATTTGACATGAGTTTACTCATCCCCTGATCTATAACTGAGTTAGCCGTTCTAAGCCAGGATGGGAGTGTTGCTGGCCTCATCACTATCCTGTGCCTTCTGCCAGAGCTGTGATTGCTGCAGTTTGCAATGCAACTTACGGAGGATCATCCTTCTATCCTGTGAGCCCTTGACTGCAACCCGCAAAGCAGTGTCCCTGTGACAGTTTATTACAGGCCTGCTAGAGCCTCTTTAGGGAGGCTCAACGACAGAAACCAGTGCCTCTCAGGTAAGTGCAGGTACATAGTCCTGGGTCCATACACTCTGTTGGAAGGGTAAGGATTTCAGGTGCCTCACTTCCTTTATTGCTTCTTCTTCCTTGTTCCTTCTCCTGTTCTTCCTCCTCCTCCTGCTCCAGCCAGAGCACATTTACCAGAATGAGTCCCATGCAGGGTGAAAGACCATATATGCTCAAGTAATAGCCTATCTCGTGTGAAAGTCGACCTCCGGCTTTTGGCCAAAAGATCATTCATTTTTCATATACCGCATGTAAAAGTCGAGACCCGGCTTTCCAAGGACACTCTGCTCTGACTGTGCGTCCAGGGTAGCACAGCAGAGAGCAGGATTTGAAGCAGCAGTGTTCTGATCTCCCTGCATCGGCCCTAGATCACCGAGTGCATTTTGTGCACTGATATATCGGGGAACTTTAGTAAAAGTTTAATTTCTCATTGAAATAACGGAGGTAAGATTGGAACAAAGCACGGAGTCAGTGAGCAGAGTGTATGTGGGCCGCGAGCACTCTAAACTTTCCCAGAAAAGGAACTAAGCTCACTGAGCCATCATGAACCATCCTTTGGCCTCACAGGAAAAGAAACAGAGTGAAAAGTTTGTCTTTTTAGGCTTCCTTCTGACTAATCCACCTCTTTGCGAGCCGCAGGAGCCTGAAACGGAGAGACTGAGAACCCAGTGCTGTTCCCTGTGAGCATCAGTAGACTGAGAGCTGGTGAGGATCTTTCCAATGGGCACCTGCTGACCTGGGCGCCATGGGTTTGTGGATGGGCTGAGGAACAGTCGGTAGCAATGTGAGTAGAATCGTCAATGTTGTGGTCTTGGCAACGTCAATATTAATGACCCCACCCCCCCCTCCCCACCCCATTTCCAACAAGAGTTTTGATCACCATTATGTAAATCCCTGTGCTCTACACACATCTACATACACAAACCTTTGACAGCGGTCGGACAAGTTTACAAAGCTGTCAGTCAACTTTATAAATAAAGACATTATTAAAGTACAAAAACAAGGAAGTTGTGCTAAACCTTTGCAAATCACTGGTTAGGCCTCACACTCCAGGGAGGAAGTCAAGGCCTTAATGAGGGCACAGAGGAGGTTTATTCAAATGGTACCGGGGATGAGGGACTTCAGCTATGTGGAGAGACCAGGGAAGCTGAAACTGTTCTTCTTAGGGCAGAGAAAGCTAAGAGGAAATTTAATAGAGGCGTTAAAATTCATTAAGGAGTCAATGAGGGGAAGCAGTTTCCTGTGGCAGGAGGTGGAGTAACCAGAGAATGCAGGTTCGAGACAGTTGGCAAAAGAACCAGAGGGGAAGGTGAGAATTTTTTTTTACACAGCAAGTTGTTATGGTGTGGAATGCACAGGCTGAAAGGGTGCTGGAAATTGATTCAATAATAACTTTCAAAGAGGAATTGGATATAACCTTGCAAAGGAGAAATTGCAGGGCTATGGGGAATGAGCAGTGGATGTTATTGGAATAGCTCTTTTACAGAGCTGACACAGGTACAAGGGCCTCCATCTGGGTTGTATCAGCCTGTGACCCTACTCGAGGAATGTGATTTTGAAAGTATCTTCAAGTTTGGTAAAACTTCATGTCTACAAGCATTCGCTTGTGATGGAGGGAAATCATTTTGCAGGAAGTTGGCAGTTTCCCATAGCTCGTAAATTGAAATTGTGCCGGGGAGGGGTTATCATGTAACCCATGAGCAAAAGAAGGTGACTGGCATTGAAGGAAATCCCATATCTCTGAGACAAATTTCCTGCCATGACGGACATTGGTAGTGATTGGTATAATAAAAATCACCCTCATCTTTTGGTGCTGACACAAGGCCAGGAATTGTTGGGAAAATCATCACTGTACAGCATTGGGATTACTGTGACACTCCAAGGAGGTTTGAAACAGCGTTGTACACATGGATCTGTTTCATTTGGGGCGACCAGTGCTACTGATCAATGGGGATTTGACTGCTGTTGATAAAATGGAAGGAAACAGTGCAATGTTGGAATTAACTGGTATCAAATGGTCTTTTATATTCTTCGAAAGCAGCTTTGCCATAATCTTCAGGGCGATGTTGATAATTCGCAAATCCTCACCAATGATAACCAAATTGCGGAAGTATAATTAGAAGGTACCTGCACATTTGGTTAATGGTTTAAGATCTTTAATGTGAATTCCAGGATAATAGCGATGATGAACAGAGCTCTTTGCTCGCAGTAAGTTGATTATCATCTGAAATCGTCCCCTCAAATGGATTTACACTATTCGCTTCAACTGCTCCCACTGGCAGCAAATTCCATGTTCTCCCCACTCTCTGGGTAAAGTATTTCTCCTGAATTCCCTATCTGATTTCTTGGGTACGATCTAATATTTATGGTCTCTAGTTTTGGTCTTTTCCACAAGTAGAAGCATTCTCTCTAAGCTGACACTATTAAAACCTTTCATAACCTTACATACCCCTATCAGCTCATCCCTGTAACATTCATATTGTGCCAGCTGAAGCCAATGACTGGATTGTTAACCTCAACATTGAACTATAACTTCTTCCCCAAGCCATACGAATAAGAAAAGCTCACCCTTCAACCTGTTTTCAAGAGAAAAGAGACCCCATTTACTTATCTTTTGCTGATTGGTACAGTCTCATATCATTCTTGTGAATCTTTCTTTCACCCTCCCCAGTGCCTCTGTATCCTTTAATAATGTGCAGCTGAATTTTACGGTCTGAGGTGGCAGTGGGTGGGAGTCTGATCCGGAAGTGCGTGGCTCACCCACTCCTGCCCCTGCCTGCGAGAGAAGTTCGGTTGTCTGCCAATTAATGGCTGTCGGGTGGGTTGGCACCCAACAGGGTTAGTGCAAGGTGGGCTGCTCAGCCAATGGGCACCGAGCTGGCAGGCCGTCACCCGCAAGTGGGTCATGGCCGCTTGTTTAAAGGGACCGCCACTATGGGACTGTGTCAGGTGCACCAGGGTTTTCCCACAGGAAGAAGATTTTGTTGCTGCGTATAATTATTTGGAAGCGCATTTCCAGGGGTGAATGCAATTTTGCTTTTGTCTGCTTTTACTGAAGGGAAGATTTCAGGGCCATTGGCAAGGAAGACAAAGCCATGGAATGCATCTGAAGTATGACCTTGATGAATACAGGGAGATATGAAGCATCAGGCTCTTAGTCTCTCTGCAGATGTTTGAAAGAGGGGAGCCAGTTGAAGGGGAGGACAAAAGATCTAGGACAGCCCCAAGGTTCGACACCAGCTCCCCAGCGAGCCCTCCCCCGGGCTGTAAGTGAAAGGCAGGAGGTCCTCTTGCAAGCTGATGAGGCCTCTCGGCCTGACCAAAGCAGCCTGGACAGAGGTCGCAGCGGAGATCAGCAGCCTTGGGGCCATCCAAGGAACCTGGGTTCAGTAGCAAAAACACCTCACTGACCTTTGAAGATCTGCCAGGGTGAGGATGGCTCCATTATGGAGATGTGCACACATGGAAGGCTGTGGGAAGGCTCCATTAGGGTACAGTCTTGAGCACTGTCCAAAAGTATGAGGCATTATGATGTTCTCGAAAGTCTCCTCATGCACTGTCTCTCGGTTATCAACAGGCAAGTCATGCGCACCCTGTACACACGACTGCCAGGGTATGGCCTCTGCCTGAGCCTCTGTGGATGCTGCAGTCTTCTTGCAGTGACCTCTTGCTCCTCAGCAGGCTGGCCTCCTACATGCACTTCTGGCTCCTGCCCCCTGTTCATTTGGCTCCTTAGACTCCTTCCCCTTACTGGGGGATGTATCTCCAACAGAATAAATTGTGCCCAAGCAGTGATGTTATATTTTAGCATCTGCCAGCTTGAAGACAGTGGAGTGATCAATATCCCTGATACTGTGCAGGGATTCATGCATTTCCAGGACTTTTTTTCATGGATGTGCACATCTCTGATAAGGTCAGCATTTGTTGCCACCCATCCCTAATTGCCCTTGAACTGAATGGCTTCTTAGGCTATTTCAGAGGGCAGTTAAGAGTCAACCACATTGCTGTGGGTCTGGAGTCACTTGTAGGCCAGATCAGGTAACAATGGCAGATTTCCTTCCCTAAAGGGCCTTAGTGAACCAGATGGGTTTTTATGACAATTGAAGGTATGGTCACTAATACTGAGACAAGCTTTATATTCCTTTATTAACTGAAATTAAATTCCACCTGCTGCCATGGTGGGATTTGAACCCACGTCCCCAGAGCATTAGCCTGTGGTCTCGGGATTACTAGTCCAGCAACATTACCACTATGCCACTGTCTCCCTACATTTGGAAGTCAAAAGCCTGTCAGCAGGAACTTCAGCCAATTCAGGCATAGATCCACCTCCTGCCTTTACATCCAACCTTACAACCAACAATGGAAAAAAAATTAGCTGGCGTATTCACATGATGGGAACATATTAAGTCATTGAGGATGTATTATTGCAGTTGATTAGAGTGCTAATAAGCTTAAAGTTAATTGCTTTTTACAAAATGGCGTTGGACTCATGACTTCAGAGCCCACCTACCCACTGTCCTATTGCTGATATTATGTCACTGCTGAGCTAAAACAGTGTGGCTTTCAATAAGTGAAATTCAGCCCATGGTGACTAGAGCTGCACACAAGTGTGGTCTAAACAAGGTTCAATACAGGTTTAGTGTAACGTCTCCACTTTTCACTCCATCTAGAAAGAAAGTCTAGTTCTTGGCTTGCTATTTTTATTATCCCATTAACCCTGGTCACTAGTTTTTCTGATATGTGTATTTGTGCTTCCAGATCCCTTTGCTCCTCTAAACCCTTTCAATTCTTCTTTTCCAAATCATATGTGACCATCTTATTTTTCCTATCAAAATGTACCAGCTTACACTTAATGCTAATTATTCTGCAAATTTATTAACAGCTTTCTTGTAATCTGGTACAGCCCCTGGCAAATATAGGAATTAAATCCCTGTTGTGAAGATCTGTGGACAGTCCCTCCACCACCAACTGAGGTTCTTAAGTGGGCAATTAATGCCCCCTTAGGGGCCTCACCCTGCCACCGCTGGGAGTAACTCTGTGCCTCAGGGAGCTTTTCCAGCGCAAAGTTCGTGTTTGACCTACGCCACCCACCCCCAGGCAGTGCTGAGCACTGCTGGGCGGGCCTTAATTGGCCTGTTGGTGAGAAATGGCGGTCCGGCTCCAATTGCGGGCAGCAGCTTGGCTCCCCGCCCACCCCAGCCCTGGTGAGCGCATCACACTGTCCAATCCCCAGCAGGTGGCGGCAGAGGCTTCCCAGGTCCCCGGCGCTCGGGGGACTGCTGGAGCCATGAACGTTGCTGAGTCCGAGTCAGATGACGAGCCTCTGGACTCGGTCATATCACAGTTGCTGGAGCTGCAAAGGCAAGTTAGGGAACATCAGGAAGGGATGTCCGCTGCACTCCTCAGATTGCAAGGCAAAATGGAGGAGTCTGCCCATCTTCAGGCTGAGGTGATAGCACCAGCATTGCTACGCACTGAGGTCAACATTGGCAGGATGGCAACCGCCATGGAGACCTTGGTCCAGGACGTTGGTCCTGCACTGCTGCGCGGGCTTAACTCCATCACTGATGCCATAGTTGGCCTCCAACAGTGTGTACGCGAGAGGGGTGAGGGGAAACTCAATCTCACTCCAGCTACCCCTTTCCGCTCACAGAGTCAGCCAGAGGCCCTCAGGTACCCATAGGTAGGAGGATCAGCAGGTGCACACTCCAGGGCCATCCACCCAGGTGACTCTGGGAGTGACCGGCCCATCTGACTCCCCTCTCCCTGTGACCTCAGTAGATCCAGCTTCACAGGCCGAGGAGGGTGCCACTGCCACACAGCAGAACCCCAAAAGCACCCTGGGGCCCTCCAAGTCTCGGCCCTCCAGAGGACGCCTGTCAAGGTCATCACAGACAGGGCGTAGCAGTCAGCAGGCTGCCTCCACCTCCACTGTGGATGTCTGGGGAGCACCAAGACATAGCAGCAGGGCTAGGAATATTAGGCAAAAGCTGTTGCACAGCCTGGGCACGGGTGTTAATCACTTGTACATAATGTTCACTGTTTTCAATAAACTCCTAAGGATGTCTCCCTGCCTGTGGCTCCTTGTTCTGATGAGCAGTGTTCTTGTCACTCAGATGTGAAACCTTTCTGCACAAGATAAGGGGCAGGTGTCTCAGTCCAGGGACTCTTCCCTGTGCTCTGTGCAGCCTTCAGACCAAAGTGATGGTCCATCCTCACATTCCCTGGACACATTACTGATGCCTGCACCTCGGTGATGCTGGTCATTGCTGCCAGAATGTAGTGGGCAGGCGTCACAGAGTTCTCTCATTCACTCAGTGGGCTCTCAGCATCTTTATGGAGGGGCTGGCCCCCATCTCTTCAGCATCTGTGACCAGTGATGCTGTGCACCAGCTCCTGATGGGCTCAGGTGCTGATGGCGGACACAGCATCACTTGCATCTAAAGTTTCATGGCTGCGTCTCTATTATATGACCCTGACCACAGAGCGCAAGCGAGCTGCCCTCGGCCAGACAGGAGTCATACATTCTCAGAGGCTATGTGAAGATCCATGGAGTGTCCTCACTGCATGTTGTTATCATCCTCCTGAAATCGAGCGACTATTAGGGCCTCCACTGCATCTCCATGACAGGAGCATTCTCACAGAGGGTATTGGTGCTGAGATAAGCCAGATTGGAGTCAAACGTTCACAACTGCAATGTGAGGATCTATGGGGTCACTTCACTGCATGTCGTCATCATCCTCCACAAACCTGGCAGCTATGAGGGCCTCTAGAGCGCGCCTGCCTCGTCTGGCCAGTGCGAGAGCCTCATCCCCATCATCATCACCACCGAGAACCCCTCATCCTCATCCCCGTCGGTGTCCTCCTCATTGGAGGAGACGTGCAGCTCCTCCAGCTCCTCCTTGGCCAGCTTGTCTCCCTGTTGCAGTGCCAGGTTGTAAAGGGTGTAGCAGACGACGATGATGCGTGACACCCTCTTGGACTGTATTGCAGGGCTCCACCAGACCAGCCCAGGCACCGGAACCTCATCTTCAGCATCCCGATGGTTTGCTCCACCAAGTTGTGAGCTGCAGCATGAGCCTCATTATACCATCGCTCTGCTGCAGTCTGAAGCCACCACACGAGTGTCATCAGCCACGGCCTCTGTGGGTAGCCCTTGTCCCCGAGGAGCCAACCCTGCAGCTTCTGGAAGACTGCAGGGATCTGTGAGCGACTCAGGATGTAGGCATCATGCACACTCCCTGGAAACTGTGCACACACCTGCAGGATGCATTTCTGGTGGTCGCACACCAGCTCCACGTTCAGTGAGTGGAAGCCCTTGTGGTTGATAAAGTCCACCGAGTGTAGCGATGGAGACTTGAGCGCCACATGAGTGCAGTCGAAGGCACCCTGCACCTGTGGGAATCCCGAGATTCGGACGAATCCAATAGCCCTTGCATCCTGGCTGTCCCGGTCCCAGGCGAAATGCACAAAGTTGTGTGCCATGAGGAAGGTGGTATCCGTGACCTCATGGATGCATTTGTGGGTGGCGGACTGGAAATCCCACAGAGGTCACCTGTGGAGCCCTGAAAGGAGCCACTGGCATAGAAATTGAGCGCCACGGTCACTTTCACAGCCACTGGCAGTGGCAGTGGATGCCCTCCATGTCCCCTTGGTGCCAAGTCCTGCAGTAGGTGGCAGACGTGAGCAACCAGGTCCCTCGACATGCGCAGTCGTCAGCGACACTGGTTCTCAGACATATGCAGGAATGGCAGGCGGTGTCTATAGACCCTGGGTGTCGCTAGGCACTGACCAGCCACGGCTCACTGTCGCTCCTGGGCAGTGTGTGCGGGAGTCCCTGCTGCCCCTTCTTCATGAGGTTGCTGCTCCTGCCTTTGCGTGCCAGGTGCATCAGTCGCTCTCTGCTCCGTCTTCTTTGCTCTCTGTAGGCCATCAAACACACAGCTGGGTCACCAGGATCCATGATCCTGATGTGGTCCTCCTGCAGGATGAAGGAGAAAAGAGACGTGGTTATCATGGCTGTGCTTAACATCTTTCCTGGCCCTGTTGACCGCCCCTTAATGCTTCCCGGAGAGTGCTGGTCACCCCTCGGATGGCCAGAGATGAGTGCGCTGCATGGCTGCCCTGTCAACCTGCGACATGGGAGAGACAGCTCCTAACTGGGATGCTGAGATTGCAAGGGGCTGTGGGCGCCTCCAGCAGTGACTGCTACATGGCCAGCATTGGCGAGGAGATTGTACAACGTGTACAATCCCACTGCTCCACGGTCCAATAAAGTGGTGATGGACTCGAAGTCTGTGCCGGGGTCTAGGGGAGTGGGTGGAGGGGTAAGGTGTGGAGCGCTTGGTGGCCCTTTGATACCTCCACATTGCTTGCCTGGGCGGGCAGGCTAGGAGCCCGACCCCAATCATATCACTGTGGCTACGCCTGATCTGTCTTGGTTGCTGAGGCATGGTCAGTTTATATAGATATCCCTAATATGTGGCCACTTCCCTCGCTTACCCTGCCCCCCTACCTCGATTGGCTGTGCGCGGGATGCAGCGCCAGGGCAGCACATGATCACCCCCCCCCACTCAGCAGTCGCCTCCGAGGCTGGCGAGTACTTGCACCCGGACAACCCCCACCCCTCAGAAGTCGCCTCTGAGGCTGGCCAACACTTGCCCGCGGACACTCCTCCACACCGCCTCAGCAGCCACCTCCAGAGGCAGGCATCACTTGCCCCCACCCCTCGGTGCATCTGGGGCCTGTTAACAATGGGTGAGCTGTGGAGAACGCTGCTGCTCACTCCCCTCAGTTCACCCAAAGTGAAGGCCGCCAAGTGCACGTCGCCTGTGTGCTGTTGTGAAACACGTCAGCGTGCTTCCCCACGATGCAGCGGGGGTACAAGAGCCTGGCGGGATGGCCTTTTAATGATATGCTAATGTATTACAATTAGCTCCCCGCTGACCAATGGCGGGAATCACGGCCCGCTGTTGGTGGGCTGAGCGGACGATTGCGACCTGCCTTCCTGGCGTTGTGAAGCAGGTCACGCCATATCTTCTGTGCACACCACCTACCATGCCCGCCACCGGCCAGCTTGGAAAATTCCACCCATTGCGGTGACCTTTTCTTCCCTTCAATTTTCCCTTACATCTTCATTCATCTAAGGTATCTCATTAGTATTCAGCTTCTGCCGGAATACACTGGCCCCGGGCTCTGTTGAGCACCATTTTCAATGTTTCACATTGCTGTTCTACATCATCGCTTATCATATTGTTGTCTATTTTAGTTTCCCATGTTCCCAGCCCCACAAAAATAACTCCTCTCCTATCTATTAACTCAATTTGTGTCATCCAGATATCCTTCTCAATTATTATCCTAAACAATATTTCCTTAGCAGTTCCTTCCACTTGAGTTTTAACCATCTTTTTACACTCCTGTTCAATGGTGAATTGTTAATCATGATGGTGCTTTGGCTCAGCAGCTTCCTGGCCCCATTAGCCATCTTTTCAAAATGGCTTCCTCACTGAGAGACAGTTTTCACTGATTTTTACAACTGTGTTTGACAGAAAATTGAGCTAGTTGGTCCCTAATTTAGGTTTCAGTTGCAAGAGATTTGAAGAAGAGATTGCTTCACTTCTCAACTCATCATCCATCAGAAGCGTAGAGTTCGGAAGAGCAAAATTGAAAAGCTCCATTCATTTCTGGCAGGTGTCTAACATATCCCTGCCTTCCTTGGATCTAATTATTGCAGAGTGAGCTACGTCCTACTTGTATCATCCCACGTGAATTAAATCTCTACTTCGGAATGGGCCCGATCTTTATGTTCTCCTTCAGCTCTCAGTCTGACAATGCGAGTCAAGCAAGAACTCAATCTTTCAAACGTCCTCCTCTAGATCTGACCTCTCAGTTGTGTTTCTTTCCATGTGAAACCGAGGATATAATCTTCATTCTCGCAGACGAGGCAGAAAGCTAAAGCTTCGCTACAAATAAACTCGAATGTGTTCTCACTAATCTGTAGTTTACGATCAGGATGTGTGACCCGCTTAAATGATTTATCTCGTTGAAAAAGCCCCTTTTTTTTTAAGCATCCAATTTCTGTCTTTCAGCATATCAGATGTCTCTAACTGGGACAGAGTCAGCTCAAAATTGTCTGCTTTCTTTTTAAAAAATCATGTTCTAGGTTCTATGGACGATGGAATGAGTAAATATGCTGAGTGCCACAGGATAGCAAGGTTACAGTTGGAACCATTTGTCCCTTTGATAACTTTTCTCATCCGTTTCATCACGTAATCTCTCCCACCTTTTATCCTGTCACAAGCCTTTCCTTTTGTCCTTTCCTCTGCCTCACAGCTTTCCCTGCCTCTGTACTTGCTTAAAACCTCTTCTATCTCTAACTTCTTCCAGTTCTGGTGAAAGGCCATTGACATGAAACATTGAGCGGAGCCTTCCGCACTGAAGTCCAAGTTCAGTGGCGGGAGTGGAAGTCGGGGTGATTTCCCCTGGTGTGTGGGACGGTTGAACACACGCAATCTTGCCCTGTTCAGCTCTTAACTTATGCATTTGTGTAATAGTGTGCTGAATCTCACGGTGGGGGCAGTAGGTTGCCCTCCCCACTGTTACCTCATGGGGTCAAACGTCCGGCGCCATATTTAAAGGGCACCTAGGCAGCGTCCCTCCTTTCCCCCCTTCGCCTGCTTCCCAGGCCCAGCCTCCACTCCATCCTTTCGCCCTACCCCCCCATTCCAGCCTTTGCCTGCCTCCCATGTCCAGCCTTTAGAGCAGCTTGTGCTACCGTCACCTGATACGAGTCAAGTTGTGAGTGGTCACTAAGGAGGCGAAGGCAGTGTCTATTTACCTCAAAGTCATGGAAGAAGTTGACCTCTCCAGGCGCTCACAACTTAAGTGCCGTCGTGGAAGTGAATATTCTAATTTCTCGCTGGCTGGAACTTAATTTGGAGGAGGAACTTCGTTCCTGCGAAGTGGCCGTTTAATGAGTGTGCATGACATGCTAATACACGAAAAAGAGCTTCATGGCATTGTTCATCGGGAAGCTTGACCTGCCTTTAAGCCTCCTTTAAAGTCCCGAGAACAGAATCCCTCCAGTTCATCCCGACATCGGGAAACTGGTTTTTGGCCTCACACCACATTAAGTTCCCCCGCCCACCACACTTCCCACAGCTGGCAGGACCGGAGGATTCCTCTGTTTTTCTCTCTCTATCGATGCCGCCTGACCTGCTGAGTATTTCCAGCGTCCTTTGTTTTATTTTGGACTCCTGGATTGTGAAGAATTAAAGTGATCAAACCTTCCAGCCAGCGGATGGGTGAGCCGTGGTTATTTTGGGTGCAGTGATAGGAGTCGAGCCCAATCCTTGGGGCACAGGCAGGGCCGTGCATGCTGCATTGAAAGCTGGGCAAGGCGGGTAAATGGGGTGCCTCGTGTACCAGGCGCTAAACAGCCAGCTGCCGCAAAACCGCAGCCTCAAATTTGTTCAAGTTGACCCAGCAGACATGCTGACATTCAGGGGCTGACATGGCTCCCTGTTGAAACAAACAGGAGCTGGACGTTAGTGAACGTGGCGAGAAATGGGAGTGAGGGGTCATTTTGCAAACGGGCACTCCTGGCTCACAGCTTCGTCCAATGGGTTAAGGACAACATTAGGAGGCAACTACTTACTTCCTGCCATTTACTACTCGTTAAATGTAATGGAAAATCCCAGAAAGTGAGCGCTCGACTTTCAATCAGGTGAATCTTTTACCAGGAGAACAAAATTGCCCCAAAGAATGTTAGCCCCTCGAGTGTGATGCGCCATTCAATGAGATCATGGCTGATCTGTGACCTAACTCCATAAACCTGCCTTTACCCTACATCACTTCATACCTTTAGTTCACAAAAACCTATCAATCTTAGTTTTAAAATTAACAATTGATCTCGCATCAATTGCTGTTTGCCGAAGAAGGTTTCAAACTTCTCCCACCCTTTGTGCACTTTGAATTCTCTTTCAAAGAATCACCTTTAAATCAAATTGAGCCAGGCCAATGCTGAAAGCTAAAAATAGAATGGCGTCGCCTCTCGATGACCTTTCTAGTGTTTCCATCACTTGATCTGATTAAACATTCATACGAAAAGGCAAATTGCACCAGTGCAGCTATCTGAAATGGATCAGTAAAGGCATCGTGCCAACTAATTCTCCGCAGTACAACAAACAATCACAGAACAACAGGTTTCCTGATGGCTGAGTCCACAACTCTGCTGCTCATATCCAAACTCATTTCAAGTCCTGTCCTTGTGCTCACTGACCTACATTGGCTCTGGTCCACCAATGCCTTGAATTAAAAATTTCCATCCTTGCGTTCAAATCCCTTGCCATGCCCTAATGCTACATTCGTCCAGCCCTACATCCCTCTGAGAACTCAGAGTTCCCCCAGTTCTGGCCACTAGTGTATTACAATTTCCTTTGCCCCACCATTGATGGCTCTGCCGTCTGGGCCCTGGAACCCCCTCCCTTAACTTCTCTGCCTGTCCATGTCTCTCTTGCTCCTCCTTTAACACCCTCCTTAAAACCTACCTCTCTGAGCTTTTGGCCATCTGCCTTAATGACTCCTTCTTTGTCTCTGTGTCAACTATTATCCATTTGCGCATCTGTGAACCCCTTGGGAAGTTTTACTGTGCTAAAGCTGCTAGATAAGTACAAGGTATTGTTGTTGAGCACGTAAATGCACCAATCGCTTTGTCAGTGAGTCATTGAGAAGGCTTGATCCCTGGTCTGTGCTAAGTTATCCGACTTTATCCAAGGGAGAATGAAATGACTTTCAGCGCTACCGACAGAGCAATAATTAGTTAGGGTTCCCAATTCTGATAGCTACTCTCTGTTGGAAAATGTTCCATGTGGATGCTGGCCAAGGGCAGGAGGAGGTTTTACTATCAGGCCCTAGGGTTAAATAGCCAACCAGCACTCTCTGGCCAAGCTCACGTGCCAACTTTATGCCAGTTAGGTGAGGTATTGAATGAATGGCCATTGCCACAGGAACTGTACATCTCAGCACGAGCATTCAGAAGCAGAGTGGTGTGAAGAAACAAATAATATCAATGTAGACCATAGCTTACAAATGCTTGTTCCCAGTACTGAGATGCGCCATGTTGCTGCTTGTGGGAGTTTGCTGTGCGCGACAATGCAACAGTCCCTATACAGTACTTCAAATGTACATAATTGGCTGTAAAACATTGTCAGGATGTCTTGGGGCCATGAGCATTGCTACAAAAAAGTCCAAATCTAAGATTTCCTATCGAACAAACTGGGCAAATCACAGTGCTCCTGTCGACTGCCTCAGGCATGCCTTGGGCCCAGTCAGAGTTACAGGGCCTCAATATACTAGACATTAGCGGCAGATTAGAAGGTGTGCTTATATTCTGCAGGAGAACTGGAAGCTTGACCATTTGGCTCAGAGGAAAGAGGCAATAATGATTGAGCCAGGCTTCTTTCTAAGTCAATGGTTACATATTGTTTTCGTCTAGGTCAGTGTTGTAAGGTGAAAAGGACACAAGCCAACAGCTGTTCCTTGGATAACGCAGAGGCAGATTAGACTGTCCTTGTGGTGAGTGTTAGCCTGGCACTACTCAGATGGCTTTAGCGAGTTGCTGCAAAGGTTTTATTCTTCTCATTTGCATTTAAATGAGAAAAAAATGTCAAAAATATGCTGAGTTAAAGTGAAATAAAGAAACATTGAATGTCAGCAGAGAATTGATGCATTGTGTGACAGGAAACGTTAAAAAACTGAAATGAGTTTTAATTTTGAAAATCTACTTACATTGCTACTCGGACAAGCTGCACAGTACATGTGTCAGAGTGTCAGAAGACAAATAGAATGTTTTTATCAAACATGCCAGGGACAGCAAGCAGAATAAGTCATTGATTTCCATTTCCCTTTAAGTCTTGCGCTGAGGATTTAAAGGAATAAAATCAGTCGGCTGTTGACACAGATGGTGTACGGTGTAATGCCATTTCCACTTAAATGAAAATTCAATCCCTTCGTAAGGACGAGAAAGGGGATGGCAGCTCTTAGAAGGAAAACTAAGCAACACATTTCCCCTACTTTAAGATAGCTGACACTCTAGTGCTGTACTGAGGGAGCGCTGCACTGACCGTCTTCAGAGAGAGACATTAAACCTCAGCCTATATGGCGTCTTAGGTGCACTATTTCGACGAAAAGTACAGATGTTCTCCTCAGTGTCCTCACCAAGATTTACCCCTCAACCACCATCACTAAGAAAAATGCCAACAGTGATTACACTTTTAAAAGTACTCCATTGGCTCTGAAGAGTGGGATAAATGTATTTTTTTGTTCAGGATTTGGTGCATGGTGTTTATATTCACAGTAAAGTGAGTGCAAGATCCATAAGAATAATTGGGGGGGTGGGTGGGGGTGGGGGACAGGCAACAGGAAAGTGGAGTTGAGGCCACAATCAGAGCAGCCATCACCTTACGAATGGCAGAGCAGGATCGAGGGACCGAGTGGCCTATTCCTGCTCCGAGTTCTTGTGTGACTCACAGGGAGAGGAAACTGAACATTTAGGCATGTGCTGCATATGATTTACCAACCATTTTGTTCAGAAGCTTGAGCACACTGTCGGCCCGAATGTCTGATGTGTGTTTCCATGGTTACAATCCTTCACCTGGAGCAAACAGTTAATAGAATCATAGAAGGGTTACAGCATAAAGGAGTCCATTCAGCCTGTCATGTCTATACCGGCTCTCTGCAAGAGCAACCCATCTAGTCCCACTTCCCCGCCTTTTCCCCACAGCCCTGCAATATTTCTTCTCTTCAGGTGATTCCCAAGTGCTCTTTTGAAAGCCATGACTGAATCTACCTCGACAACATCCTCATGCAGTGCATTCCAGGTTCTAATTACACACTCTGCAAAAAAGCTTTTTCCTCATGTTGCCCCACTTGCTTTTGTTGCCAATTAATTAGTAAACTGCCCCATGGAACAGAGGTCACAAGGGTCAGCAATAAGGTATTATTGATGTGCGTGAAACTGAGAAACAATGGACACTTCTTGTGGCTCTGACTCCTACTGATGCTTCACTCTTACAAAGTGCAGTCCTTGTAATAAATGCACATTTGATATCAGTCAGCATTTGTTCATTTTGATCAGAAAATAGTCAACGTACCTTTAATCATTTTGATGTGATGTGCTGTGAAATTTGGCTTTGAATTATCACTATATGGCGTCTATATGGCTCTGTATTATCACATCAGGCTCTTGTCTAGTAATTGGACATGTCATTAGTCCTGGTCTTTGTGCAAATTCAGGCACATCACTATCTGCCTGTGCCAAAGTAGGATTTGCTTACTAAGCTTAGATAAATGCTGTAATAGACCAGCTGGATCAATAGCTCTTGAATTGCCAGGCAAAATCAAAGAACTTGTTTAAATATTGAGTAAACTGGTGCACAATATTCTAAAATAAGCAATTCTGCCCGTGTGAGGCAGGATGACACATTAAGGAAATACAGCCAATATAACTAATGCAAGGCACATCCCTACTTGTCAACGGTAGAAATTCTCAGTTGAATCGAGTATTTCCAGGTGACAAGTGGCCTTTTTCATTGGCAACGTCTCTCAGTTGGATAATTCTGATTGGCAGCACTTTGTAGGCAGAAGTGGTGTAAGGAGGGGGATTGACACTGTTCTCTGCAGCGAAGAGCGAGAGCCCAGGCGGCTATATTGCCTGCCCGGTGCCAGAGTTCGGGGCATATGCTCAGGGCTGGAGAGGAACTAGCAGTGGGAAGCCTAAGAATACATCAACAGTCAAGACCATGTGAAGAACCTATTTTTATTTTTCTTGGACTGTGTCTTTAAAATTGGACTTTTGCTTTAAAAACTACCATGGCTGCAGTTGAAAGACATGTTCACTTGTTCACTGGAATAAGATGAAGAATATCTACAACGTTGCTATCCTGGAAAATAGTGTGCCATAAAAGAACAGGATGGTGCTGGAAAGGAGTTCTGGACGAAGGGGAACTGCCTGACGACAGCATTTTAATTGGCTCCTGACCAGGTGATCAGGGTTTTGTGTGGTAACAGTACAGGGAGAACAGTTCCTAGCCTGCAAAGAGGGAAGACCTGAAACCTCTTTCTCCTGTGTTTGTAAGACTCCAGCAATTCTACCATAATAGCTAGCTGGCTATCCCTCACACCTCTGTAACCTGCTTTCTCTGAAAAACCCTGTCAAGAAAAAAAGGAGAAAAATCACCAGTAGAGACTTTGAAAAGCAAGTTTTTCATCCAGTGAATCACAGACTGAAAAGTGTTGGGAGGCCACCTCGTGTCATCAACAACAAACAGCAAGGAATTTGGAAGACATCAATCAAAATCAACCCACCTAATCCTGTACTCCAGATTGGTGTTATTGAGCTGTTTTATCTCACCCTTAAGATTCATTTTTTTTGTGTGTTATGTGTGTGTGCGTGTGTGTGTGTGTTTGTGTAGAGGGGTTTAAGAAGGGTTGGAGTTTAAGTTATTGAGTTAGAAGTTAGCAGTTCATATTTCTTTCTTTTGCCACTAGGTTAAAGACAATTTGTTCAATGAGCAGTTATTTACTTATTAAGTTCACAAACCTGGTGCTTGTCATCTGTTAAGCTAAATTAAACAGTGAGGTAGAATTGGGGCAATCTGGTGGTGTGGTCAAACTTTTCACATTTGCCGTGGTTCGGGGAACAGTGGGGCTTATATTACAGCGCACTATCCCCAGTGAGTCGTGACAACTAAATGCTACAAAGGTAACAAAAAGGCAAATCTGAAGGCTCTGTATATGAATGCACATAGCAAATGAATTAATGGCCAACATTGAAGTAAATAAATATGATCTTACAGCAATTACGGAGACATGGCTACAGGATGACAAAATTGGAAAAAGGAAAAAATGTGTAGGTAAAGTGAGTGTTGGTCCTTTAGAGAGTGACAGCGCGGTGCTAAACTAGATAATAAGGAAACAGCAGAAGAAATGAACAAATATTTTGTTTCTGTGTTCACTAGAGGATACAAAAAACATTTCAGTAATAGCTGCAGATCAGGAGGTGAAAGGGGGAGAGGAACTTGGTGAAATTGAAATTACTAGGGAAATGGTACTGAGCAAATTGATGGAGCTGCAGGCTGGCAAGTCTCCGAGTCCCGACGGACTACATCCTAGGGCCTTAAAAGAGGTGGCTAATGAGGTAGTCAATGCGCTGGTGTTAATTTTCCAAAATTTGCTACATGCTGGAAAGGTTCCACCAGACCTGAAAGTAGCAAATATAACCCATCTATTCAAGAAGGGAGGGAGGCAGAAAACAAGAAACTATAGGCCAGTTAGCTTGACTTCTGTCGTGGGGAAGTTGTGAGAGTCAGTCATTAAGGAGGTTTTAGCTGGGCACTTAGAACATCTCAAGGCAATTGGAAAGGAATACCCATGTTTATCCAATTTATTGGAGTTTTTTGAAGGAGTAGATAAAGGGGAGCCTCTAGACATGTTGTACTTGGATTGCCAGAAGGCATTTGATAAGGTGCCACATCAAAGGTTATTATGGAAAATAAAAGCGCATGGTGTAGGGGTCACCTTATTAGCACGGATAGAAAATTGGCTGGCTGGCAGAAAGCAGAGAGTATGCATAAGTGGGTCTTTTTTAGATTGGCAGGATGTGACAAGGGGAGTCTCACAGGGGTCTTTGCTGGGGCCTCAACTTTTTACGATTTACATCAATGACTTAGATGAGGGGAATGAAGGGATGGTAGCTAAATTTGTAGATGACACAAATTTAGGTAGGAAAGTATGTTGTGAAGAGGACATAAGGAGATTGAAGATGGATATAGATAGGTTGAATGAGTGGACAAAGATCTGGCAAATGGAGTTTAATGTGGGAAAATGTGAAGTTGTTCACTTTGGCAGGAAGAACAAAAAAGCAGAGTATTACTTAAATGGAGAACAGCTGCATAATTCTGAGGTGCAGAGGGATCTAGGTGTTCTAGTACATGAGTCACAAAAAGTTAGTATGCAGGTACAGTAAGTAATTAAGAAGGCTAATGGAATGCTATCCTTTATTACAAGAGGAATTGAACATTAAAGTAAGGATGTTATGTTTCAGTTATACAAGGCATTGGTGAAACCACATTTCTAATACTGTGTGCAGTTTTGTTCTTATTTAAGGAAGGATGTAAATACATTGGATGCGGTTCAGAGAGGTTTACTAGATTGATACCTGGAATGAGCGGGTTGTCTTATGAGGAAAGGTTGGACAGACTGGAGTTGTTTTCTCTGGTTTAGAAGAGTGAGGGGTGATTTGATTGAAGTATATAAGATCCTGAAAAGCCTTGACAAGGTGGATGTGGAAAGGATGTTTCTTCTTGTGGGTGAGTCCAGAACTGGGGGGCACTGTTTTAAAATTAGGGGTCACCTTTTTAGGACAAAGATGAGGAGAATTTTTTTCTCTTAGAGGGTTGTGCGACTTTGGAACTCTCTGCATCAGAGGTGGAGGTGGATAGGTTCTTGTTAGACAAGGGAATCAAAGGTTATTGGGATAAATGGGAATGTGGAACTCGAAACACAAACAGATCAGCCATGATCTCATTGAATGGTGGAGCAGGCTCAAGGGGCCGAATGGTCTACTCCTGCTCCTATTTCTTAAGTTCTTATGTTCTCCCAGTGGTTATACTTTGCAACTATGGTACTTTCCAGTGATCTTTCCATCACAACACTTCCCAGCCAGGGAACATGCCACAGGGCCACTATTGAATCTCCACAACTGTATGGTAGGAGCACTGATCGGACATGTCCATCATTGTGTCAACTTTGGCATTGCTGCCATGTCCATGATGCTTCTGCAGAGCCCACGTGGTCTAACAAAACTTGTAGTTGGCATTTTACATGAAAATATTTTAAACTATAATGATAAATATATTTTTATATTAGGCTAGATCTTGTGGTGGCTTGAAAAGCCCATAAATAATAATGTTAGCAAATGAGAAACAGCCCACGTAGCAGGGCATATACCCCAAAAGGGTCTGTTAACGGAGGAGGAAAATTCTTCGGCAAACCAGTCAGTTGGAGTGTAGCAAGATAGAAACCAGGAGAGGATGCAGCTGAGATAGTTTATGGTTAATTACAGCGAAGATAAATGCAAGAATGAACAGTGGGATAGGTTAGAGCAAATTCAGAATCAATGATTTTAGCAGCATAAAGTCAAACACAATTAGCAGGAGCAAAAACAAAAATGCTGGAAAAACTCAGCCAGTCTAACATCATCTGTGGAGAGAAAAACAGAGTTAACATTTCGAGTCCGTATGACTCTTCTTCAGAGCTAAAAGAGAAGCAAAAATGTGATGAAATTTATACTCTTTAAGGGGGGTGGAGCAGGTGAAGCTGGATAGAGGGTCAGCGATAGGTGGGGGCAAAGGAGAAATTGACAAAGATGTCATGAACAAAAGGAAAAAGGGATGTTAGTGGTGGTGGTGCTGGCTAAAGTGGGTGCTTTATGGTGGCATTAAGGTCAGAAAGCAGAATGTGATAATAGCAGGACAAGGGTAAGCCCTCTGGAAAGGACAACATGAACAAGTGACAGATGGCCCTTGTAGGGGTGAGGTGGCGGGAGTGGACAGTGTTGGGAAAAAAAATTGAAAATAGGATAAAAGGTAGGGATAAAACAATGAATAAAAATGAAAATAAATCAAAATAAGTGGACAAAAAATAAAAATTTCAAAAATGAAAATGAATATTGAAAAAGGGGTGAGGATGGAGGGGAGAGTTCATGGTCTGAAGTTGTTGAACTCAATGTTAAGTCCAGAAGGCTGTAAAGTGCCTAGTCGGAAGATGAGGTGCTGTTCCTTCAGTTTGCATTGAGCTTCACTGAAACATTGCAGCAGGCCAAGGACAGACATGTGGGCATGAGAGCAGGGCCAAGGACGGTCATGTCCATCCTTGGCCTGCTATAATGTTCCAGTGAAGCTCAACACAAACAGGAGGAACAGCACCTCATCCTCCGATTAGGCACTTTACAGCCTTCTGGACTTAACTTGAGTTCAACAACTTCAGACCATGAACTGTCTCCTCCATGCTCGCCCCTTTTTAATCCCCTTTTGACCCTAGATGTTTACTTATGGGTATAAATATGGAGAACCCCATGGCACTCCAAAACCTCGAGGGGATGGCTCATCAATCTGGATTTCCTGCCCTAACTGAGGTATCCCACATTGTAAGGATGACATTTGTTGCCACCATCTGTTATGAGTAGGATGTCCAATTTCAAGATCTAGTTATAGACATGGTACTGTCCTGTAGATTACGTGGACCTTGGATTATAAAGTGATATAAAAGCTATTATGTGCTGAGATTCATTGAACCTATTCGATGCGTTCACACACAACCTGCTTAACAAAGCCTGTGCCTTACCTAGGCCAGTTCCAGCAAGATCAGCAGCACTTCAGTTATCCAAACTGCTCTTTTACCATGTAGGACTCAAAACAGTCCTCAAAATAATAATATGTTGCACAACATTGTCATAGTTTAGCGCATCATCATGCCGTTCACCAATAACTGACAGACACCAATGCAAAAGAAGGCAGAACAGGAGAAGGGCCAACAACACGCGCCCCTTGAGTAGGAAGGACAGAATGAAAACAATGGCAGCATGTGAACTGGGAGGTTTGGTGTTCACGCTGGCTTACTGCCAATGAGAGCCAACTAGAAAACCCTATCTTGCCTCACACTGCAGGACATGTCCTCGTATGGTGTATTAGTCTGTTATGCTATGAGCTCCAACAATCCTTGCTGCCTGGAGGCCTGCTATCTTACTGCGAATGAGTCAAAAGTTTCACAGTTTCCATTATTTTATTATTTAAGCCTTTCATGGCTGCAGTGTGGGAATTCAAGTGAAATACATGCACTGCACTCACCGCCTCACTTACTGAAGTTGTTATAATGCAGAGCCTGGCTTTTAGCACTTGCTGCACTGCAAACTGCAGTCTTGAGAAGTGCTCCCCCATCATCCATTTTGTCTGAAAGCCTGGGACAGAGACTTGTTCAAAGCATCCCGAGCTTGTTGCACAAAGCCTCTATTGAGTCGAGTGAAGTGGGTGTCCCATGATTAAAAGCGTTATTAGCCCGGTATCGTCCTGTGCTGAATCCCAATCAAGACCAATATATCTTTCCTGAGTTACAGTGCCCAGACCTGAACACAGTGCTCTAAATGGGGTCGAACCAGAGCTTTATATAATTGTAACACAGGGCAGGATTTTTTAGTTGGCGTGCGAGGGCGGGCCCAACACGCCGACACGTAAAATGACGCCTGATGTTTCGCTCGGCGAGCGTGCACCAGAGTCGGCGAGCGTGCCCGCTGATGTGTAAATGGCCTATTAAGGCCATTATGGAACTGATTAATTGTTAACTCTGCCCGTTCAACCTTACGGTTGGCGGGCAGGCAAAAAGGCCAAGCGGCCTTCGTGTTTTTTAGGAAACCTCATCCACAGGCGGGATGAGGTTTCCTAAAGCTTTTATTAAATTCATAAATACATTTTCCTACATATAGAAACATGTTCCATCTCATGAGGGGACATGTTTAAATACATTTTTGCACCATTGTGCTTAATATTTTCAGTCGCAATTCAATCTCCCTGAGGCAGCTCCGTGCCCCACCGAGATTGAAGCGTTCTTTCATGCACATGCTGGGCAGGCCTTAATTGGCCCGCCCATGTAAAATGACGGCGCGGAGCCGATTGCGAGCGACGATTGGCTCCGTGCCCGCTCCCGCCGAGCCCACCCACCACTTGAAAAATTCAGGCCATCAGTTCCAACAGCCTTTTTCTTCCTTTTTCACTTATTTCTCCTGCGTTGGGTGAAATTCAGTGGAGAGAATGGATAGGTTCCCCCCTCAACCTGTAGTGCCTATGATTCCTGCCAACAAGGTGAGCTTCCTACATGCCCTTGCTATCATTCTACTCATTAGCCAAAGATAACAAGACACCCAAAGGTGCATTGCTCTGGTGCCAGGACAGAGGTGGCCAGCAATCCCCAGCGCTTGAAGCAAAAATTCTAAACTCAGTAATTCTACTGTCAAAGTCAAGGGGGTAAGGTGATATAATAATTATTTTACATGACCTGTCATCAGGTGTTCAAATCTCACCGTAGCAGTTTGAGAATCTGAATTCAGTTTGTAAAAACGTGGAAATAAAATGCTGAGGTCAGTAAAAGTGATCATGAAGCTGTTGGATTGTTATAAAACCCCAACGGAGTTGTTAATGTTCTTTAGGGAAGGAAGCCTGGGGCCGGAGATTCATGGCCCCAAATGGGACCGAACTGGAGGCGGGGCTGGGCAAAAATGGCAGCTGGGTCCCAGATCCGGAAGTCCCGTCTCCATTGCCAGCGCTGGCTCTATTTCACCAGCCTGAGAAAGGGAGCAGGTTGTGAAGCCCCCGGCCTCCTGTTGCCAGTACCATTTGGCCAGTTTGGATCCCTCATGATGTTCATGGAGGCGGCCATGATTGGGAAAGCCGCCTGATTTACAGCTGGCGAAACCATGAACTCTGGCCTGGAACCGGGAAGAGTGTTTCTTGCATGCCCAATGTGACTCCTGTTGCACATTCACTGATTCTGTAAGCCACTACAGTGTAGCAATTTGCTACAAGCAATATCGTAGACTGCTGCATTCGAACGAGATAGCCAACAACCATCAGTTGCTTGAGACCGCGAGTGATGGGCTAAATGCCAACCCTGCCAGTGATGCCAATGTACCCAGGATGATGTTTTTAAGAAAGCTTAAAGCTCAAGGAGGGTGAATTTACTGAGGCTTTTCCCACTCACCAGCCACAGAAACCCTGAGACAAACCCCATGGAAAATCACCCCACAGAACGCACTGGGGGAATGTGTCCTGCTTGCTCTGATGCAACAAGTGGCTTCAGAAATGCAGCCGAAACGCAGCCTGCAAGTGAATGGTTTGTCCGGGGTAAATAAAGGGAAATTTGACAACGGCTGTTTCAAGAGTTGTCAACTTTCTAGGGTTACCCTGCAGTAAAAGATTAACCTCCTGGATACTGCTGCAAGCAACCGGGAGGGTAAAAGAATTATACAGGTATGAAAAAAGTGCTTTTTAAAATTTTCTTTGAACATTTTCCTTCATTAGTTATAAAAATATTGGAGATGTGGAGAAAAATAAACAACAGATTTGAAGGAATGGCAGAGCCTCAGGACTGAAAATTCAGTGTTCAATTATTTATTCAGGCTTTAATATTGAAGTATACGATTGATTAAGGGGCTGCTTTTCTCGATATACATTATTGACTTGGACTTGAGGTGCAAGGCAAAATTTCCAAATTTTCAGATGACACAGAACATAAGAAATAGCAGCAAGAGGCCATTCGGCCCCTTGAGCCTCCTCCATCAGTCAATCAAATCATGTCTGGTCTTGAACCTTAATTCCACTTTTCCCTCTGAACCTCATGTCCGTTCATTCCCCTATAGTCCAGAAATCAATCTATCCCATCCCTGAATATACTCAATGACTGAGCCTCTGAGGTGGAGACTTCCAAAGACTCACAACCTCCTGGGCATGAAACTTGGAAATGTATTAAAGGGGGAGGAATTTAATGCTCTCCCCCCCCCCCCCCACCAAAAGAGAATTTGGTTGCAGGGGACATTTAATTGGGCGGAAGCATAGTGGGTGGAGGCCCCAATGCCTTCCCGCCCCTGCACCAATTAAGTCCGTGATGGGAAGGCTCATGGATGGCCACCCTGCCCCCCCGCCAATTGAGACCCTTAAGTGGGCAAGTAATGACCAATTAAGGGCCTTATCCCAGCGCTGCTGGTATTAGCCAGTGGCATGCACAACAAGTAAACCTGTGTGGGCTGTTTGTAAGTTGTCTCTTGGGTTGGGTGGTTGTGGGCAGTGCCGGATGTCCCTTCCTCAAAGGCCTGACCGAGGGAGCTGGCATCATGGAGGCCCAGTGAGAGCCACCCCCTTCCCTTGATGCCAACCCCTTTCCCTCCTTCCCCCATCACCCCCACCCCGCAAAGCCCTTCCTGCCATTACTTACCTTTGGCCCGGGTCGATCCGTGATCCTGGGTCTCCAGTGGGTGTCTTTCCCGCAGCAGCCACTGTCACTGAGCAATAATGTTTCCAGCCTCTGGTTGGTTGACAGCTGTCAGTAGGCAGGGCCTGCACCCCGGGTCCTGATGCTGTTTCCCTGCTGCAGGCCTCACCACTACCTGATTGGCTCATGGTTTGACCTTAAGCAAAGGAGGCAATGCGAGTCTCTCGCTGGCTCTCCAGCCAGCAGGCAAGAGCCCTGTCGCCTCCACAGGATCCTGCCAGTTAACTCTGTTCCTCTCTCCACAGATGCTGCCAGACCTGCTGAGTATTTCCAGCACTTTCCATTCCTTTATTAGCACAATACTCCGTAGACTGTGGCTTTTAATTCTGTGATGGGAACAGAACTGTAGAAATAAAATGTTGTGGATTGAGGATGTGCAGAGGCCAATGGCTAATGACCTTAAAGACCGAGAAGGTCCAAATTTTGATTTGCAGCCTGTGCTGAGCTAATTAAATAAGCACGCCATAACTGCGAAATGAACAGTGTTCCCCATTGTGATGGCTACCTGGTGATCCTTATTGGAGCATGCACGCGTGTGGACATTGTGGGATGAAAGGGTCACGACTGATTGTCATGACACACATGAAGAAACAGCCTGCTGCCATTCCAATAAACAAAAAAAAAATTCCAATTTAAAAAAAGTGATGTGTTAAAAGACAACTCATGCCTTTGGAATCTTAGGCCAGTATGACAAGGAGGGGAGGAAGGGGGAAATAGTTAGAAAAGAATGATCAAAATTCTGAGTGCTCAGAAAAACAAAATCTAACTTTGCCTGTTATTGGGTCCATGACGAAGATTAAAACCCCCACAGTATTTAAGCATGGCCATGGGTTTACCAAGTAAAAGCACACACCAAACAACATCTCTGGCTGAAGTAAGAAACTTACATTTTTTAATAAGAGGTCAGTCTGTTCCTAGGCAATGATGGTTGGGGACAATGAGATAATCAATGCTGTTACTTTACAAGGATTCCAATATTTAAAAAAAAAACATCTGATCTTGAACTGACCCGGGAGAAAATTGATGACTTTTGAGACATTCTGTGACTTACCCTGTTCAGCCCTATAACCTATGCCCAATGTTCTGCTTCTGTGATCCTAACCTTCTGCACATTCCCTCACTCCCTTCACCCTATCATTAATAGTCAACCTTTATGTCACATGGGTCCTACTCGCCAGCATTCTCTCTCTCTATCTCTCTCCTTCGAGATCCTTTTGGTTTTTTACTCTCCTTCCAGCTTCCTAATGCTTTGAAAATTCACCTCTTCGAGTTAACCTTTTCACCCCATGATCTAATTCCTGGCTTGGTATAAATTCCCATTCATGATCTATGAAATGCTGTGGGGCATTTTCCATTTTCAAGGTGCTCCATGAATACAAGGAGTCTTTTATTATCTACCTCAATTTCTAGACCTTCACATTTAATTAAGTGAAAATAGCTGAGCTGGTTTGAAATCATTGTGCAAAGCTGACTGCATCTCACTAATGGTGGCTGTGCATTTGTATTAACGTTGCCATTCTCTGACGGTCCTTGAGCTCAGCAATCCCATAATGTGTAATTAAAGCACTTACAACTGGTTTCAAGTCAAATAATCTAATACACAGATCATGCTTACATGTCTTTGGAGAGCACTTATTGTGAAGCAAGTGTTGTTTCTTTGTCGACAGATAGTGCTTTTGGAGACACAAATTTGGCCTGCAGGGTCTTGTGTTTCAACACCACCATTAATTGGTAATTATTTAATTCCTGGAAGCACTCACCATGGAAAGAAATCTCCATTATTACACTTTGAATTATGACTCCCTTTTTCAGACAGAATGAGAAAGCTAGACTGGAGAGAAAAGGACAGCAGGAAGCCTAAATATATTGGCAGCACCAATGCAGATCAATCAGAAAAGACAGAAGGACCTTGCGTTAATAGAGCACGTTTCACATCCTCAGGACAGCCCGCCAGCAGGCAGATGCTGCGCCGCAAGATCTCGCAAACAGCAAAGGACATTAATGATCGTCACTCATTCTTGGGAATGTGAGCTTCATTGGCATTTATTACCTAATTGCTCACAAGAAGGTTGGAGTGAATCATCGTCTTGACTCTCTGTAATCCTAACTTTTCTGTAGCAATTTGATGCAACCGAGTAGAGGACAGTTAAGAGTCAACTACATTGCTGGAATCACATGTGGGCTAGACCTGGGGCGGAATTTTAAGCCGGGCAGGATTTTACGGTCCTGCCGAAGGCAATGGAGTTTTGAACGGCTCGCCACATTTTGTGGCCCCGCCCCTGCCATGATGGGGACGTAAAATTCCATCTTTGTTTGGTATTGGTGACTAATGAGCTTTTAATTACAATCTGATTGTTATGTTTAGTTATTCTCATTCATGAGACCAGCTTTTATTGATTGGGCTTAAATTTCTCCAGTTGATGTGGTGGGATTTGAATTTATGTCTTCAGAGCATTAGCCTTGGTCTCTGGATTTCTCATTCAGTAACATGACCACTGAACCGCCATCTCCCCTACTGGCAACTTTGTCAACCTGGTGAACTCACCTGCTCATGTTTAAATAAATAATGACGTGGGATCTGTTACTTTCATCTGGATAGTCAGTTTAACAACCCATCCAAAAGATAGCATCTCCAATGTTGCCATGTGGCTTTGATGATGGGCTCCAGTTCCTGGAGTGGGGCTGGAACCCAGAAGCTCTTGACCTGGCAGTGAGCCAAGCTGAAGATTATATAGGACAAAGGGTAAAGGGGGAATAATTTGTTGTCAATACGAATGAGAAGATATTACTGTTTTTGCATTCTGTACATACCTTAGACTTACGGCAAACATCTGAGCAACTGGACAAATTCATACTGTCTACACAAGAGGAAAGAATGTAATAGGATTGAAGGGTGTAGGATCATGTCTCAACTGCATTTACATTGCAGCACTGTCAACTCAAGCAGCTGCTGGTATAATGAGCCTTTTGGAACAGGTCGAATGGGGGGAATGGCCTCCTCCTGTTCCTACATTCTGATGTTTCTTTACCTGAGCAAAAGGGTATTTTCTTCCTGTGCAGCTGAAGGCAACAGGCAACATGATGTCCTGGCACTATTGGAGAAAGTATGTTGTCGTGGCTACCATTTATTTCTCAATCGGCACCATCATCACGTATCTCATTGCTCCTTGTGGGTCCTTGATGTGTGCAAGTTGGCTGCCATTTTCCCCACATAACAACAGTGTGCGTACTTCAGCAGTGCTTCATTAGTTGTGAAGTGCCTTTTGATGTCCTATATAAATGCAAGTTTTATTTCTCCCCACTAGTGGAGTGCGGCAATTTTCTGAATACATGTTCCAGGCAGAGAATCGGATTCTCTGAGAGAAGCAAACCAGGAAATCCAGAGCGTTTCCCACCAATGGAGCTGCCTACTTGAATCCCATTTCCTTGCCTTTCTCTGCATAGCCTCTTATATTCTTCCTTTACAAATCTTTATCTAATTCCCGCTTAAATGATGTTACAGCCGCGATGGGTGAAACATTTCACAGGCTATTTTCAATGTGTACTTTAGGTACTAAAGAGGTAAAGAAGTGGCCTAGATGACCAAGATCCTACGTGGAAACACTAGTTTAGTCCACATTTAGTGCAAGACCCCATCTTGATCAAGGAATTGAAGCTTGTGTAAGAAATGGCCACCATTGGTTATCACGTATAATACGTACTAGTACTCATTAAAGAGGCTGTATGGCATTTTGACAGCTACTGCTTCAACTAATGCTGTTAATTGTATAATAATTGTGTTTAATTGTATGCAGGTGGTGGGCATTAAATGGGGATTCACTTGTGCTCCTATAAATAGGAACATGAGGTGTCAGCTGTGGCTCAGTTCATAGCACCCTCGCCTTTGAGTCAGGAGGTTGTAGGTTCATGTCCCACTCCTGGAAAAAAAAACAAGAACTGTGAATGTACTCAAAAGAGTTATAAATAGGAACAGAACCAAAAGTGCATATAAATAGGATTAGACAGAAACTGGTTGTTGGGTGAGGAGATGCATAATGTTTATCCCTGCTTATAAAAGTGCATAAAGATAAGGCTCTGGTTCTATCCTCTACTGTCTGGTTTTTTAGGGTCAAACAAATGCCCTCTCCAACAGAAGCCAGGTCTCTGAGGGTATATGTCACATTAATGTTGATTTCAAGTGCTACTTAAAGGGATACTCACCACTTAAAGAGATACTCACCATTTCATGGTCTTTTCTGCTGGAGTTCTGAAACACATCAGGAGACATTCTGGAACACTTTGTCATGACTTCACCAACACTCCAGCAACATTTATTCCAGAAATTCCCTGAGGACGTCATGTAAATAGAGTAAGTGCAGTGTTACACACCTTATAGGCATCAGGGGTGGCAGTGGCATAGTGGTAATTCATTGGACTAGTAATCCAGAGGCCCAGACTAATATTCTGGGCACACGGGTTCAAATCACACCACAGCAATTTAAATTCAATTAATAAATCTGGATTAAAAAGCCAGTTATCAGTGATTGTTGTAAAAACCCATCAGGTTCACTAGCCCCCATCCTGGTCTGGCCTACATGTGACTCCAGGTCTATAGCAATGCGGTTGACTGCCCTCTGAAATGGCCTATCAAACCACTCAATTCAAGGGCCACTAGGGATGGGCAACAAATGCTGGCCTGGTCAGGAATCACAAGAGTGAGACCATAGGCATCTAGCTAGGAGTCTGGGGGAGGAGACCACTCAGAGCAGCACCAGCTGTCAGAGGGGAGAGGGTGGGACATGAGGGTGAGGCGCACTCCTTTTCCCTCTAGGCACAGGGCAATCCTAATCCTTTGGACCTCTTCCACCAGGACATCCAGTGCCAAATCGAAGAACCTGTGCAGCCTCTCCTCAGCCCCTGAGCTATCTCACTAAGTGTCGTTGTGTGCCAAACAGATTGCTCCATACCTTGAGTGGAGCCCACATATTCCGCTACTCAAAAATTCCATCTAATCGGTGCTTGCCTGCTAGAACTGCAGCTTTTCCTTTTAGACCCTCCAGCCAAGTTCAAATTATGGTAATCAACAATTGGGACGAAATTTGTGTGTTAAAACCCACTTTTAAACAGGCTCGTCTGATTAGCACAGCACTCATTTAGCACCTGATTTCATCCTTTGGCCAAAGTAATGTCACCCATTTTCTACTCAACCTCTCAGCAGGATCTTCCGGTCCCACTCGCTGGCAGGATTTACCGGTGAAGTCAAAGAACTTGCTGTGACAGGGCCAGAAAATCCCGGCCTTTGTCTGGAGAATGAAGACCTGAGAAAGTTATGTTAATATTTTTGGATTGTGAAAGTCGGATAAATTTTGCTTTTGTCATAATGGCCTGAGTAGGCTTCACCTTTTTATTTTTTTGGTGCAGGGTATGCCAGTATGTAATGCTGGATGTGAGTGTCTCTAAATTTTATTGCACAGGCACTGAGTGGACTTTGGCTTCAAAGGAAAGGGTCATTTCAGACATCTGGGGTGGAGGCGGCAGCCCTGGCATGAGGTGGAAGCAGATCTTTGGTAGCCTAGCTGAAGGAGCATTAGATCAAGGTGTCCCTGGTGTCCCTGCCTCCCTGAAGGATACAGAGATATGCCTCCATGCCCTCAACTTTCTCCTTACCGGTCTCCTCTTCTGACTTGCCACTGGATTCATCATCTGTGGCCTGTGGAGCTGTGTCAAGATCCTCTCCCTCCAGAGGAACCCCCCTTTCCAGTGCCAGATTGTGGGGAGCGCAGCATACAACCACTATCAGTGACACTCGCTTTGGAGGGTTTGTAGTGCACCCCCTGAACGGTCCAGGTATTGGAAGCGCATCTTCAGAAGACCTATGATCCTCTCTATCACCGCCCTTGTGGAGGCATGACTCCTGTTGTAACGCTGCTCTGCCTGTGTTCTTGGATGGGAGAGAAGTGTCATAAGCCACCTTTTCAATGGATAGCCCTTGTCACCCAGCAGCTATCCATCCAGTCGGGCTGGAGCACTGAAGAGCCTCGGTACCTGGGAGTGTCTCAGGATATAAGTGCCATGGGAGCTGCCTGGGTACCTGGCACAGATTTGCAGAATCTGCATCCTGTGATCACACACTATCTGCACATTCATGGAGTGGAAGCCCTTCCTGTTGACGAAGGCACCCGGCTCACCCACTGGCGCCTTGATGGCCACATGTGTGCAGTCGATGGCACCCTGGACACGGGGAACCCAGCAATCGCTGCCAAGCCTCTGGCTCACTCAGCCTGGCTGATCTCGTCCATATGGAAATTAATAAAGGTCAGTACCCGCCTGAACAGAGCTTCTGTCACCAGCTTGATGCACCTGTGGACAGCTGATTGGAAGACTCCACAAAGGTCCCCCACTGACACCATGTAAGTACCAGAGGCATAGAAGTTGAGGGCCACTGTGACCTTCAGAGCCACTGACCTGGGGTGTCCACCCACACAGTCAGAGGTGATCTCAGGGCTGATCCTCTGACAAATGGAGGTTACAGTCCCTCTGAGAGGCGGAGCCTCCTTCGGCATTGCACCTCAGACATATTGAGGTAGCTGCATCGCTGCCTGTAAATCCTGGCAGCAGGATAGTGGCATCTTCTGTGGCCCCTTCCACCTTGGACTTCCTGCTGGCCCTGCACCCTTTGTGCCTGCGCCTCTCCTCCCACAGGTCCCTCCCCTGGAAGCTGCATTGGGACACCGGATCTCCTCTCCCTTCTGGCCCTCCCTCCTCAGAGGAGGTGCCTCCGGCAGAGACCACAAATCCCATTACCAGGGTAATAGAAAGCTGTCTGATATCTGGAAGGGTCCAGATGGTCAAAATCCTCCGGGGGCCTTGGAGACACCAATGAGTCCTAAAATGAAGCCTAGAAATGCTAAGAATGAAGCTCAGGATTGAGATGAAGCTGTCAAGTTCAAATAAGCAACCAGCAGCAAACTATCTCCTCAACTCCTCACTACTCACACTGGCAATGCTGCTGACCCTTTTCGTCCAGTCATAGGATGAGGTTTTGCAAAATGTGGGCTGCCCGCCTACCCATTTTGCCCATGCGACGTGCGCAAAATCACACGGGGAACATAAAGTCGGGTTCAGTTGGGTTTTTAATGGCCTTAAGTGGCCTCTTAATTGATGGCGGGCGCGGCTCCAACATCCATGTGCACCCACCTGAAGATCGTGCGTGTGCAGGATGACGTCAGGACACTCGCCCTACATCTTCTCACGCTACTTTACGCCTGATCGGGTCAGGCACGCGCCCACCCGCAAGGCATAAAATTCTGCCCTGTGTGTTTTTTGGTCTCCTTTAGGGTATAGATTGACATGAATAAATTCCATGTTGACGCGAATTGTTCACGTTTTGAGTGTGATACAGATAAGTCAACTTGCCATTTTCTTATACAAAAACAAAAAATGCTGTAAAAACTCAGCAGGTCTGACAGCATCTGTGGAGAGAAAGACAGAGTTAACGTCTCGAGTCGAAACATTTTTTTGTTTTTGCTTCAGATTTCCAGCATCCGCAATATTTTGCCTTTGCATTTTCTTATTCCTGACTTACTTCTTTTCCCCAGTTACCTTTCATTCTATTTGTTGTGAATGCACAAAATCGGGCTGTGCTGCGATGTTTCTCATGGTTGAATGGCTTCACTGAAACTTGCTGCAGAGGCTACACATGGACAGTGAACATTTTGGGTGAGGAATTGGAGGGGAACCAACTCCCAGGAAACCAACAGGGGTTCGAAGGAGGGGCGAAAGATCGACAAAACAAAAGAAAAAATAGATTGTAATTGCAATGTTTACCAGATATTGTTTCTGGACAGTAATATGGATTACAAAGGCATTCTAACACTTTTGACAGAAATATGTACCATTTGTAGCACTTAATAGAAACCTTTTGCTTTAATCTGTTTCTCTCAGTGTTTCTTTCTCCCTCTCCCTCTCCATTTTGATTTTAATTGGTTTGCTTATTTCACAAACAGCTCCGTTGTACTTGCCTTCGCTTTATCAGCAGTGGCACCATCCAGGCCATGTGATGTTTTGATTATTTATTGCCCTCAGTACTTTCCCACTGTATGGATTCCCCACTGTTTCACAGTGGAACTAACAGGATTAGCCTGTTTTTCCAACCCCCCACCCCCCCATTCAGTGTGAAGTTTAAAAAAAATGGTTTTGCCTCTCATTGACAAGAAGACCATGACCAATTTTTGCACAGCAGGGGCGATTATAAAGATAAATGTCTGTTCTCAGCGGCCGAGAGAGAAAAGCCTTAACAAAAATTGGCTTTAAAACTGAGTTTCTCTATAATTAAGAGCAGTGATGCACAACAGTACTAAACAGGTAGTATGATTGATCTGCTCCTTCCAGTGCTCAGTATGTTGGACCATTGCGTACTCCTGGCCAGACAGACCAGGCCTGAGGCCTCAAGTTATATCTCCAGGCTGAGGTAGCTGGTCTCAAATGGTCATTGTTGACCTCAGCCTCTCTGAACATGGGCAAACTGACTGGGCTTTCAGCTCCTATGTGCATTACATTTTGAAAGGTCATTGTCAATGCCTGCTTTGGTCATGCAATGGAGAAAGGGGGTCAAGGAGTGTCACATCCATGCAGGATAGGTAGCAGACTGGCACTGGTTGAGAGCTGGTAGCAAGTTATCAACCTCCTTGTTGGAATGTACATGAAGGCCTATGAGGAAAGTGGCTTATACGGTGAAGGAGCATGCAAGAAGCAGGGGGAGGCTCACTATGGAAGCCAACAGAAACTATTTCAGCAGGATGGGGGCAGGGAAATGCAAAATGTGATATGCCGAATGTTTGGGGCGAGAATTCGCTCAACATTTCTGGAAGGATCTGAGAATCTAAATCAAACGAAACACAGAAGCAGAGGTTGGGTGCTTAATGTGGTGTGCAGGGACGGTGCCATTTAGGGGGACTAAATGGCCAAAAATAAAGGGATGAAGACTGGTCTGTGTACAGAACAGAGTGTTTCAGTGAGAAGATTGTGATGGGCAGGGCATGTGTGCAATTTGGCTTTAGATGAGCATTTCTAGAAAAACTAGGCAATGGCATAGTGGTATTGTTACTGGACTAGTAATTCAGAGACCCTGGGTAATGCTCTGGGAACCTGGGTTCAAATCCTGCCATGGCAGATGGTGGAATAAAAATCTGGAATTAAAAAGTCCAATGAGACAACCATGAGACAGTTCAAAACCTATCTGGTTCACTTGAGAAAAGGAAATCTGCCATCCTTACCTGGCTTACACATGGCTCCAGACCCACAGCAATGAGATTGACTCTTAAATGCTCTCTGAAATGGCCTAGCAAGCCACTCAGTTGTATCAAACTGCTACAAAGTCACAAAAAAGGAATGAAACTGGATGGATCACCGGCATCGACTGAGGCACTGGAAATGACAACAGCAATCTCAGCCCTGCAAAGTCCTCCTGACTAAAATCTGGGGGCTAGTGCCAAAATTGGGAGAGCTGTCACATAGACTCGTCAAGCAACAGCCTGACATAGTCATCCTCATGGAATCATATCTTACAGATAATGTCCCAAATGCCACCATCGCTGGTCTGCCCTGTCCCACTGGCACAGTGGTACACAGTTGGGAAGGAGTTGCCTTAGGAGTCCTCAGCATCAACTCCATGAAATCTCAGGTCAAACATAGGCAAGGAAACCTCCTGCTAATTACCATGTACAGCCCTCCCTCAGCTGATAAATCAGTGCCCCTCCATATCGCACAACATCTGGAGGAAGCGCTGAGGGTGGAAAGGGTGCAGAATGTACTCCGGGTAGGGGGCATCAATGTCCATCACCAAGGATCACTCGTTGGCACCACTACTGACTGAGCTGGCCAAGTCCTAAAGGACATAGCTGCTCGACTGGGTCCGCGGCAAGTGGTAAGGGTGAGGGAACAAACAAGACATGAAAACATACTTGACCTCATCCTCATCAACTTACCTGCACTCAGATGCAACTGACCATGACAGTATCTGTAGGAGTGACCACCGCACAGTCCTTGTGGAGATGAAGTCCTACCTTCACATTAAGGATACACTACCACCGTGCTAAATGGGATAGATATCAAACAGGTCTAGCAACTCAAGACTGGGCATCCATTAGGTGCTGTGGGCCATCAGCAGCAACAGAATTGTATCGGACTCAAAACATTAACTGTGTTCCTCTCCGCAGATGCTGTCAGACCTGCCGAGTTTTTCCAGGTATTTTTGTTTTTGTTTTGGATTTCCAGCATCCGCAGTTTTTTGCTTTTGTACTCGAACACAATCTGTAACCTCACGGCTCATCATAACCCCCACTGCACCAGGGGATCAACACTGGTTCAATGAAGAGTGCAGGAGGGTATGCCAGGAGCAGCACCAGGCATAACTAAAAATGAGGTGTCAACCTGGTGAAGCTACAACACAGGACTACTTGCGTGTCAAACAGCATAAGCAGCAAGTGATAGACAGAGCTAAGTGATCCCACAACCAACGGATCAGATCTAAGTTCTGCACTCCTGATACATCCAGTCTTGAATGGTGGTGGACAATTAAACAACTCACTGGAGGAGGAGGCTCCACAAATATCCCCATCCTCAATGATGGGGGAGTCCAGCACGTCAGTGCAAAAGATAAGACTGAAGCATTTGCTACAATCTTCAGCCAGAAGTGTCGAGTGGATGACCCATCTCAGCCTCCTCCAGAGGTCCCAGCATCACAGATGCCAGTCTTCAGCCAATTCGATTCACTCCAGGTGATATCAAGAAATGGCTGAAGGCACTGGATACTGCAAAGGCTGTGGGCCCTGACAAAATTCCGACAATAGTACTAAAAACTTGTGCTCCAGAACTTGCAGCGCCCCTAGCCAAGCTGTTCCAGTATGACACTGGTATCTACCTGGCAATGTGGAAAGTTGCTCACGTATGCCCTGCACACAAAAAGCTGGACAAATCCAACCCGGCCAATTACTGCTCCATCAGCTCAATCTCGATCATCAGTAAAGTAATAGAAGTGGTCATCAACAGTGCTATCAAGCGCATATGCTTAGCAATAACCTGCTCATTGATGCCCAGTTTGGGTTCCACCAGGGTCATTCAGCTCCTGATCTCATTACAGCCTTGGTTCAAACATGGACAAAAGAGCGGAACTCTCGAGGTGAGAGTGACTGCCCTTGACATCAAGGCCACATTTGACCGAGTGTAGCATCAAGGAGCCCTAGCAAAACTGGAGTCAATAGGAATCAGGGGGAAAACTCTCCACTGGTTGGAGTCATACCTCACACAAAGGAAGATGGTTGTGTTTGTTGGAGGTCAGTCATCTCAGCTCCAGGACGTTACTGCAGGAGCTCCTCAGGGTAGTGTCCTAGGCTCAACCATCTTCAGCTGCTTCATCAATGACCTTCCTTCCATCATGAGGTCCAAAGTGGGGATGCTGGCTGATGATTGCACAATGTTCAGCGCCATTCATGACTCCTCAGACACTGAAGCAGTCTAAGTCCAAATGCAGCAAAACCTGGACAATATCCAGGCTAGGGCTGACAAGTGGAAAATAACATGCGTGCCACACAAATGCCAGGGAATGACCATCACCATCAAGTGAGAATCCAACCATTACTCCTTGACATTCAATGGCATTACCATCGCTGAATTCCCCAGTATTAACATCCTAGGGATTACCATTTACCAGAAACTGAACTGGACTAGCCATGTAAATACTATAGCTATAAGAGAAGGTCAGAGGCCAGGAATCCTGCAATGAGTAACTCATCTCCTGACTGCTTAAAGCCTGTCCACCATCTACAAGGCACAATTCAGGAGTGTGATGGAATACTTTCCACCTACCTGGATGAGTGCAGTCTCACCACATTCAAGACGCTTGACACCATCCAAGACAAAACAACCCGCTTTATTGGCACCACATTCACAAACATTCACTCCCTCCACCACCGACGCACAGTAGCAGCAGTGTGTACCATCTACAAGATGCACTGCAGAAACTCACCAAAGCTCCTCAGACATCACCTTCCAAACCCACGACCGCTACCATCTAGAAGGACGAGGGCAGCAGATAGATGGGAACACCACCACCTGGAAGTTCCCCTCCAAGCCACTCACCAACCTGACTTGGAAATATATCGCCGTTCCTTCACTGCCGCTGGATCAAAATCCTGGAACTCCCTCCCTAACAGCACTGCGGGTGTACCTTCATCATAGGGACTGCGGCGGTTCAAGAAGGCAGCTCACCGCCACCTTCTCAAGGGTAATTAGGGATGGGCAATAAATGCTGGCCCAGCCAGTGAAGCCCACATCTCATGAATGAATTTTAAAAAAGGAAACAGATACTGATTGTGAAAATACCAGCTGGAAACACATTGCAGATCTGTGTTTGAGAAGAAAGGAATGGAAAACTAACAACAATCCAACTGGAGGAGGCATGAAGGCAAAGTCTGGTGATATCTATGGCCAAGTACATTAGGACCAACTGACTGATCTAAAAAGGCAACAGAAATAACATAAACAGCGAGTTGACATGCTGTCAATTAGAGTACCTGCCTATTATCCCCACTCTCTATCTGCAGCCACTCAGCCAGTGTGTTAACCAGGTTAATAATTTGCCTTCAGTTCCGTGGACTTACATTCCCTGCTCTTACATTCTATGACTCAGCTAATAAAGGCAAGTATCCCATATGCCTTATTAACCACCTTGTCTACCTGTCCCGCTACCTTAAGGGACCGGTGGATGTGCACACCAAAGTCCCTCTGATCCTCGGTACTTCCTAGGATCCTACCATTCATCATGTATTCCCGTGCATTGTTTGTCCTGCCCAAGTGCATCACCTCACACTTATCTAGATTAAATTCCATTTGCCACTGATCAGACAATCTGACCAGCCTGTCTATATCCTCCTGTAATCTAAGGCTATCCTCCTCACTATTTACCACCCCACCAATTTTCATCCACGAACTTACTGATCAACCTTCCAACATTCAAGTCTAAATCGTTTATATATACCACAAACAGCAAGGGACCCAACACCGATCCCTGAGGAACCCCACAGGACCCAGGCATCCAGTCACAAAAACACCCCTCGACCATCAACCTCTGCTTCTTGCCACTCAGCCAATTCTGGATCCAATTTGCCAAATTGCCTTGGATCCCATGGGCCCTTACATTTGTTATTAGTCTCCCATACGGGACCTTATCAAAAGCCTTGCTGAAGTCCAAGTAGACTACGTCAAATGCATTGCCCTCATCTATACACCTGGTCACCTCTTTGAAAAATTCAATCAAATTGGTCAGACATGACCTCCCCTTAATAAAACCATGCTGATTGTCCTTGATTAATCCCTGCCTCTCCAAGTGTAGATTAATTCTGTCCCTCAGAATTGCTTCCAATAGTTTCCCCATCACTGAGGTTAGACTGACTGGCCTGTAGTTCCCTGGTTTATCCCTTCCTCTCTTCTTGAATAACGGTACCACATTAGCTGTCCTCCAGTCCTCTGGCACCTCTCCTGTGGCCAGAGAGGTATTGAAAATTATTGCCAGAGCCCCTGCTATCTCCTCCCTTGCCTCACTCAAAAACCTGGGGTACATTTCATTTGGGCCTGGAGATTCATCCTACTTTTAAGCCTGCCAGACCACTTAGAACCTCCTCCCTTTCTATGTTAATTTCTTTAATTATGTCACAGTCCTTCTGCCTTATTTCCATACACATGTCGTCCCTCTCACTTGTGAACGTCAACACAAAGTATTCATTTAGAACCCTACCTATGTCTTCCGGTTCCACACACAAATTACCACTATGGTCCTTAATGGGCCTTACTCTTTCCCTAGTTATCCTCTTACTCTTAATGTACTTTAAAATAGCTTTGGATATTCCTTCATTTTACCTGCCAATGTTTTTTCATGCCCCCTTTTTGCTCTCCTAATTTCCTTTTTAAGTTCCTCCCTACACATTCTATACTCCTCTAGGGCTTCCGCTGTTTTGAGCCCTTGGTATCTGCCATTAGCCTCCCGTTTTCTCTTTATCCAATCCTGTGTATCCCTCGACATCCAGGGTACCCTGGATTTGTTGGTCCCACCCTTTATCTTTACTGGAATATGTTGGCCCTGTACTCTCCCTATTTCCTTCTTGAATGAGTCCCACTGCTCCCAGTCCGCTCTGGCCAAATCATATCTGATCTTATTAAAATCGGCCTTCCCACAATTTAGAACTCAGATTTCTGGCCCATCCTTGTCCTTTTCCATAACAACCTTGAATCTAATGGAGTTATGATCACTATCTGTAAAATGCTCCCCCACTGACACCTCTACCACTTGTCTGGCTTCATTCCCTAAAGTTAAGTCCAGGACCACCCCCTCTCTTGTAGGACCTTCTACGTACTGGCTTAAAAAGCTCTCCTGGGTGCTTTTTAAGAATTCCGTTCCCTCTAAACTTACCACACTATGACTTACCCAGTTAATGTTGGGGAAGTTGAAATCCCCCACTGTTACTACCCTATTATTTTTACATTTCTCTGAAATTTGTCCACATATCTGTTCTTCTATTTCTCTCTGACTGTTTGGGGGCCTATAGTACACTCCCAGCAATGTGATTGCTTCTTTTTTGTTTTTAAGTTCCACCCATATGGCTTGATTTAAGGAACCTTCTAAGATGTCATCCCTTCTTACTGCTGCAATTGATTCCTTGATCAATCTTGCGATACCCCCTCCTCTTTTACTTCCTTCCCTGTCTCGTCTGAAGACCCTATATCCTGGAATATTGAGCTGCCAATCCTGCCCCTTTCTCAACCATGTCTCTGAGACAGCAATGACATCATACTTCCATGTGTTAATTGGTGCCCTCAACTCATCTGCCTTATTTGTCAGGCTCCTTGTATTAAAATAAATACCATCCAACCTTGCCAAGCTCCCTTGTGCCTTAACTGGCCTATAATTTCTATGCCTTCCAAACTCACTTGCTCTCTCTTCTAATTTTGGCTGTGCATCTCCCCCTGCTGAACCTCCTCTCAGGATCCCATCCCCCTGCCAAGTTAGTTTAAACCCTTCCCAACAGCATTCGCAAACATCCTTGCAAGGATGTTGGTCCCATTCTGGTTCAGGTGCAACCCGTCCACCTTGTACAGGTCCCACCACCCCCATAAATGGTCCCAATGTCCAAGAAATCTAAAGCCCTCCCTCCTACACCATCTCTCCAGCCATGCATTCATCTGGACTAACCTCCTATTTCTATACTCATTAGCGTGTGGCACCAGAAGTAATCCGGAGATTACTACCTTTGAGGTCCTGTTTTTTAATCTGCTTCCTAGTTCCCTAAATTCTGCTTGCAGGACCTCATCCCTCTTTCTACCTATGTTGTTGGTACCAATGTGTACCACCATCTCTGTATGTTTGCCCTCCCCCTTTAGAATGCCCTGCAGCCGTTCAGTGACATCCTTGACCCTGGCACCAGGGAGGCAACATACCATCCTGGAGTCACGTCTACGGCCACAGAAACACCTGTCTGTTCCCTTTACTATCGAGTCTCCTACCACTATTGCTCTTCCCCTCTTTTTCCTCCCCCTCTGTGCAGCTGAGCCACTCACAGTGCCATTAGCGTGGCTGCACTCCCCAGAGGAACCGTCACTCTCACCGTTTTCCAACACAGAAAAACGGTTCTCGAGCGAGATGCATCCTGGGGATTTCTTGACTACCTGCCTGACACCTTTCTTCTGACTGATGGTCACCCATTCCCTTTCAGTCTGCACTTCCGTAAACTGTGGGGTGACCGGGTCTAAAAGTGTGCTATCCACGAAACTCTCAGCCTCACAGATGCGCCTCAGTGCCTCCAGCTGCCACTCAAACTCTGAAACTCGGAGCTCAAGTAGCTGCAGCTGGTGGCATTTCCTGCACACGTGGTCAGTCAGAGCGTAAGGAGCGTCTAGGACTTCCCACATGTTGCAGGCGGTACATAGCATGGGGCTGAGCTGCCCTGCCATGCCTCTAGCTGAAAAGAAAACCCTTACTTTAAGTTAAATACAGCAAAAAAAGTTAAACTATTTATTATGTATAAAAACTAGAACTCATACCTTTCCTTAGCTTAATTTATTTTAAACTGGAGAAAAACTGGAGAAAAAACTGGAGAAAAGCTCTTACCCGCCACTCACCAAGCAGCTCTCACCTTTGTGCTGACGTCACTTTTTGAAGCTTCCCTGCACTCGCGCTGGTTCTGATCTCTCCACTGCTCTCTCGCGCTGTCTCACGATGTCACTCTTGTTATTTTCAATAAGAACTGACTGCAGGATACTCTTCCCAGACTGCTTCACCGCGATGCTGACTGCAGGACACTCTTCCCAGCCTGCTTCACCGCGATGCTGACTGCAGGACACTCTTCCCAGACTGCTTCACCGCGATGCTGACTGCAGGACACTCTTCCCAGACTGCTTCACAGCGATGCTGACTGCAGGACACTCTCTCCAGACTCCACAAAAGACAATTGCTGATCATTAATTTTAAAACTGTAATTTCTGTTAGCTCTATGTATTGGGGAATATTGGGCAAAGATGGTGTTAGGTTGCAGAACAGCCATTATCTCAGCAAATGGCAAAAAATGTTTGAGGGGCTAAATGGCCTCCTCCTGTTCCTATGTTCCTCTACCATTGTTATAATGTAGCAAACATGGCAGCCAATATGTGCATGGTAATGTCCCACGACAGCAATGTAATTATGATCAGATCATCTGTTTGAGTTGTGTTAGTCGGAGCATATATATTGACAAGGGAACTGGGGAGAACTCCCCTGCTTGAATTACTTTTGAAGAGTGCGGTCATTCTTACAAATTGGCAAACTCAGCAGCATGTTTGTACACGGTAAGACCTCCAGAAAAGCAAATCAATGAATAACCAGGAAATAAATGATCTGCCTGTTCTTCTTCAAGTCCTGTCATGGGATTTTTATGCCTACCTGAGAGAGCTGAGATGGTTTCAGTTTTAACCTCTCATCTGGAAGTCAATGCAGGGCTCCCTAAGCACCACACTGAAGTATCAACTGAGATTACACGCAATTATTTCACTCAGAGATGGGAGTGTTACCAGCAGAGCCAAGAGTTGACACTTAGTTTGCCAGCAAGTAAAGCAATATTTACAATATAGACTCAAGTGACACTTTGCTGCCCTTAGATTGGTTGAAGCCCAATGGCCTTGTGGTCCTATTTAAAAATGCATTCCAACTGTACTCGTACATCTTAATTGCCTCATGCAAAAATACTATTAACTATGGAATACAAGATTTTTTTAACGGGGGTGTACATTACATTTTAAATGGAGTTTATATTGGCTTTGGTGACATTTCAGTTTTAATGTGTTAATTATTTTGAACAATGTGGAACTGCTCACAATTAATCTGAAACTAATATTTTGATTAGAAAGCTGCTATAATCCCCTAAAATTAATGTATCATAAATAACACTGGCCAGTCATATCTCAGATTAAGTTACCTCCCTTGTGAGCTGACAGGACACGGAGCATGAAGTGAGCATAGCTTTTGATTAATAAGCTGCTGCTTCAACGCAATGTCAGGAAGGCTGTTGGGAAGCAGTTTATTAAACCATAAATTTAACAGCGTCACCAGATCTCCTGGGGACCTGGCAGCTTCCATTCTGTGTGGGAATGCCAGACTATCTAGTACCCACGATGATTACACCAGGGTAATGAATTCAAGGGCAAACCCTTGGGTAACATTGATAGACTGGTCATGAATTTAAAGGTGGCTAGGGTACATAGTGGACACATGCATTCACCAGGAGATTTCGATTCACTTGCTATCATTGCCGCTCCCGAATGAAGGCACAATAGATTTTCCTCCTTTGCAAATTTTTTTTGGATGATTTCTTAAATCACATTTTTGCCACCATTGTTCTATGATCAAAATATGTTGACCCGTAGCCAAAGCTTGGGTTTCCATTTTGCACTTCAAATGTCCCAAGGGGTTTAATGGAAAAAAAGGTTGTGGCTATTGAAGAGAAATGGAGAGAAGGTCAATCAGAGGATGAGGCAACTCATGGGCTTTAGCCTGTTTTAAACTCTGCCTAGTTTGAAATCAATAGAAAAGGAGTTTGAGCAGATTGTAAAACAGGCTACTGATTTATACCACATGGAGCCAAAAGGACCATCAAAAATAAGGCCTTTCAAATTGAATTTTCAAAACACTACATCTACAAGGATTCAAGCATCAATAAGGAAGTAATGGTCCACATGCTGAGCACAAGAGTGGTCTTTGGCCAACAGTCCAAGTGGGTTTAAAATCAGCTCAGCATCAAGATTGCCACTGTCCTGGTACTTTTGTTCTTACATCTGCAAAGCACAAGTTAGGAGTGTGATGGAATACTCTTCACTTGCCTGGGTCAGTGCAGCTCCAACAACCCCCAAGAAGCTCAACACCATCTAGGACAAAGCTTGCCTGATTGGCATCCCATCCACCACCTTCAACATTCATTCCCTTCACCACCGATACACAGTGGCTGGGATTTTTCGTGCCCGCTGGCATCTGGTGTGTTCAGTGCTGTGAGCGGACAATATGGTGAGAAGGCCAAAAATCAGTTTCACAACGTCATGAAGCCAGTTTGTGATCACCCGCACCGCCTGCATTGGATGGCCAACCTCTTCCGTGCAGCATTGGCAATGACCACCGCTGCCATCGCCTGCTATGCTGGATTGGTGATGCCACTGCCCGTCCTGCGGCCAGAGCGGGGGGTAGAGGACATCGCAGCGGGCCTCCACGGCATCCAAATGGCATTCCAGAGACGCGTCATTAAACCTGGGAGCTGCAGTCTTTTTGCCTCTCATGGACATCTTCCCTGCAGCAGTCATGGACTGGGAGCACTGAGATGTGTGCGCGTGGCTGGACTTTAAATAAGGTGTTTAGTGTGATGAAGGGGCGAGGTGATGATGTAGCGGGTGAATGAGAGCCCGCCTGCCATGGAATGCATAAGTAATGCAACGGGTTTGGGATGACATTGCATGAAAACCCGCCATTGCGGCCGACGTGTAAAACATCTTTTTACCCACCCGCTACTGCACTTAGTGCAAATCTGGGACGATTCCGCCCAGTGGCAGCAGTGTGTACCATCTACAAGATGCACTGCAGAAACTCACCAAGGCTTCCTAAACAGCACCTTCCACACCCATGAACACTATCGTCTAGAAGGACACAGGCAGCAGACACATGGGAACACCACCACCTGGAAGTTCTCTCCAAGTCACTCACCATCCTGACTTGGAAATACATCACCGTTCTTTCACTGTCGCTGGGTCAAAATCCTGGAACTTCCTCCCTAATAGCACTGTGGGTGTACCTACACCACATGGGCTGCAGTGGTTCATGAAGGCAGCTCATCACTATCTTCTCAAGGGCAGCTAGGGGTGGGCAATAAATGCTGGCCTAGCCAGCGAAGCCCACATCACATGAATTAATTAAATAAAACATTTCTTATATGGATGTGGAATGTGGATATTCTATAGAAGACACACTCAACCGCTGAAGAGTTTCACCAAAGACACCATTGCTGTTTATTCATATTAGGTGGCAGGTCAGGATCACCAACAACAAAGTACTGGAATATGCTGAGTGCTGACAGCATCAATATTGAGGGGACAAAAATCAATGCTCAGTTCTATTGGGTTTGACATGTTAGGATCAACAACATGTCTACTGAAGAGCGTGTTTCATGGTGAATTGCTGGATGGCAGAAGATAGTAGGAAGGACACCAAAGCGTGACAAGAACATGCTGGTAGTTCACTTGAACCAGTGCAATATGGATGTTGATTCTCTGGGAACTCTGCTGGTCCAGTAACATGTGGAAATGGTGAGTTGAGGTGAGAGAAGTGGAGGGCTTTGAGTCACAATACATTGCCAACATGGAGACGAGAAGCCAAACGGAAGGGTTGTCAACGACAGAGTAATGAACAGGCCAACATCCCTCCTCCTCCCAACACACTCACCCCAGGAACATGGTTTTATGAGGTCATGGTGGTCAATGTTTTTCACATATCAGTCTGCATATTTACATAAACATACACAAACACTGGACACAAAATACATTGCAAAATTTATGAGTACAGTTGATGAGTTAGTGGATTTTTTAATGATTGGAGGATCTTGTGCACAATGATTGAGTCGCTCTGACCTTTACACCCAAACTCCCAATATCTGTCACAAAAAGCTGAACGTTGAGTGCGCTAACTCTTACCCCATGATACCAATACTAGGGAATGTTAATGCACTATAGGAAAGGCGCCCAAACAATGAACTGACAAACAGGTAAACAGAGAGAGAGGGGGGGCAAGGGAAACGAGAAAGAGGAGAGAGAGAGGGAGACAGAAGGATCAAGGCAAAAAGATGGAGCAAGGGCAGAGAGATACTACACTGAATTTTTATCAGAGAGGGATGTGGAAGAATCATTATCATGCTAAGTGTATTTAAAGATTTGATAGGGTAGATTTTCACCTTCAAGATCTGGACATTAGGGTGAATCATCTGCCCATTAGAAAAACACAGTGGCATGGTCATCAGGCATGGTTCTGTTCTAGGCGGGCAGTCCGCTTTGCCAGTTTACTACCAGGTGGTGAAGATAAAAATTTACCCCAAAGGACACTTAATGGGAGTTCCCAAGTCACCAGGCACCAGGCGGTTTAGCCTGCAGTGCACCTTGAGGAGCCTAAATGATGAGATAGCAGAGGTATGAGCATTATTTTTCTAGTCTCTGTGGAACCAAAATACTGATAATGGCCACAGTTTCATTTCAGCACAAAAACTTTGGAAATGACTGAGTAATTATAGAAAAATTATCTTTGCTTTAATGACTAGAATGCTAGGGACCATATTAAGGAACAGCATCAGTAAACATTCGGATTTGGGATACAGAAGAACATATTTCTGAAGAGGACATTTATTTGTTTAATAGGCTAAATTGTGAAAGATTGTTTTTCTTGGTCACTGACTTCGATAAGGGGGTATAAACTTAAGATTAATGCTGGAACCTTAAAAGTGAGGGAGTCAAAATGTTTTAGTGCAGATGGTTTTCAGATGTGGATTGAATCACCCAGAGCCAATTAAGTATAACATTTGAGAGCAAATCAGAAAAATATCAAAATTTAAGAATATGGGAGAGAGCAGGGAAGTGGGATTAAAGAGCTTCAGTTGAGGAAGTTGCACTGGTACAGATATGTGAAACACGCATTGAAACTAAACCAAGTGCAGCTATGCGTTATGGTGATGGACAGTGGTTGAAACTCAACCCTGAGCTGAATAGGGCTTCAAGGCATGGTACAGTCTGATTCAGCCTGAGCAGGCAACTGGCTGAAGGGGGATCATTTATGAATTAATTGTTCAACAATTCTCAAAATGTGAGCGTCTCTGGCAAGGCCAGCAGTTATTGTCTATCATTAGCTGCCCTGGGCATGTGGAGTGATGAACTGAGTGCCTTGCGAGGCAACTTCAGAGGATAATTCAGAGTCAGCCATGTTGCTGTTGGGCTGGAGCGACATGTATAGGGTGGACCAGGATAAGGATGACAGGTCTCTGTCCCTGAAGGGTGTAAGTAAACTAGCTGGAATTTTTATGACAATTCAACAGCTTCATAGTCATTTTCACTGAAACCAGCTTTTTATTACCAGGCTTTTTAAACTGAATTCAGGTTCTCAAACTGTCAGGGTGGGATGATGTTACTGGATCACTGGTCCAGTAACTATACTACCCGCATCCTAATTAACCTAACATTAGAGTGAATAGATGGTTGATTTAATCAGCTCCAATGTTTTTCCTACCGTAATATATGTTATATTCCCAACAACTAAGACGTTTTATTCAATGCAACACATGGAATGGAACCTTCCACTCCTGCCAGCAGCGGGAATTGTGGCGGACTTGGTGGGAGGGAAAAGACCTGTTCCCCCAACTGTGAGGTCAACTGTTGGAATTTTATTCTCCTGACTTTCAAGGTGGGTTAAAGATGGATCGAGCTTCCAGACGAACAATGTCGGAAACCCCATTTGCATTTATTAGCATGTCACGAATGCTCATTAAAAGGCCACTTTCACCACGATTAAGTTCATCCTCCAAATTAAGTTCCTTGCTAGTAGGTAACTAGAACATTCAGTTTTATGACTGTGTATCAGTGGCGTGCACCTGGTGAGCTTCACTTTAACCATGAATTTGAGGTTAGTAGATGTTGCTTTTGCCTTCTTATTAACTGTTCATGCTTTCATATTGGGTGCCAGTAGCACAAGCTGTGCCAAGTCTGGGCACAGGAGGCAGGACCAATGGGAGGCAGGACCAATGGGGAAGTCTGGAATGGAGGCAGGACTGGCAGCGGAAGGACCAGAGGGGTAGGGTGACATGGAGGCAGGACTCAGTAAGAGGGGCAGGGGGGAGAGGACCAGCGGGAGATGGTGAGATGGAGGCAGGATTTGGTGTGGGTGGGGGGGGCAGCAGGGACCAGAGGGGAAGAGAGTAGGGTGGGAGACTGTCTGGGGCATGTTTAAGAGAATACCTGGGGAATGAAGCCATATTGTCCAGGGAGCATGTTAGAGGGCTCAGCATGACAAGCATGTCTTGGATCTGGTCTTGGGAGGGAGAGGGCCTCTCTGGACAGCGACTGTCTTAGATGTGTTAAAATGGGAATGGCCCGAGATTTACTACATTTGGCCCCTGGGGTTGGGAGGATAGTACTGGGATGCAGAGGGCACAGTCACATTCAGCAGGGGCAGTTGGATCCAATAGGGTGGAAGTTCAAGTCTCAGGGGGTAGTGGATAATCTCACGTGGAGGGTCTCTGAAAGTAAGGCTGCAGCTGGCCTTGAGAACAGGATGGGTGAAGTTCACGAGGGGCACGGCGATGTCAACGTTGAAGGGAATGGGGGGAGAACAGAAGAGCTATATAAATGATTATCAGGACAAAGGTAATGGTGAGGGGCTGAATGGTGACAGGAGGGAGAGGAATTAGGAGGTGGTGACTGTGGAGGAGGATGGGAGGAACTTGGTGGGTGATAGGAGGAGGTTGGAAGGTGCTGGAAGCATTTACAAATTGCATAAGAACCGTCTTTGACTTTCGAAAGTAATGATGCAGTTTGAAAAGGATTCAGGAAAGAATGATATGGGAGGAGTCTCAAAGTGGGTGGGAGGAGTTAATGACTCCTCTTTTGGGCTAAGTGAAACTCTTTCGAGTTATCAACAGTCACAGATTGCAACTTTTTCGAGTACAATCACAGTTCTTGGTTTCCGGGAGTGGGACATGATCCCACAACCCTCTGATTCAAAGGCGAGGGTGCTATGAACTGAGCCACAGCTGACACCTCATTGGGCCAAGTGAAGGGGGACCTATTAGTTATTTGATCAGGCCATGGAGAACCGGGCTCAGCTGAGTACTGTTTTTTTAAATTCATTCATGGGGATGTGGGCGTTGCTGGCTAGGCCAGTATTTATTGCCCATCCCTAATTGCCCTTGTCCAGAAGGCATTTAAGAGTCAACCACTTTGTTGTGAGTCTGGGGTCACATGTAGGCCAGACCAGGTAAGGATGGCAGATTTCCTTCCCTAAAGGGACATTAGTGAACCAGATGGGTTTTTACAACAATTGACAATGGTTTCATGGTCATCGTTAGACTTTTAATTCGAGGTTCAAATGCCCATTGAAGGAGCATTGCTCCATGACTAATGCGGTGCATTCCTGTGAGAAGCCCTGTGAGAGCTGGAGTGGAGTAGGTGTGATTGGCCATCTATTCCTGACAAAGGCAGGAGAGAAGGGACAGAGGCGAATTCATTTAAGGGGCACGGCTTCTGGCGGCAGCTGGATGTACACTCCGAACTTCCATACTCCCAGCTAAATGGTCATGGCCGACAAGGCATAACGCAGAAACTCTTTCCATTATGCCAAGGCTATGTTCTCTCTGTTGAGTGTCTAGGGTTATGGAGTCAAGCTGACCAGGGCCTGATGGAGGGTTCTCACATATGGCTGTTATCACCCGGGCTAAGGCGCAATGTCTCCATTCACAGTCATGGCTGAAGGCAGAGGAGCACCTATCTGTGGTCCTCCAGGATGTCCTTCACCTGGAAGGGGTGGGCTGGGGATGAATGTCTGGATGGAGGCCAGGCCAAGGGCTTAGCACTGGCTTCCTGGCCTGGAGATGGAGGGAAGCTTGTTAAGTATATGCTCAATAAACATATCAATTCGATTTGTTCACAGACACCAAGAGGCATCGAGGATGCAGGCTGCAAGCAACCCAGCCTTGTTTCTGGCTCTCATACAAATGAGAAGAAGGGCCCATTATAGATTGGCACAGGGGCAGGTGGAGCAACAGCCTGAGCAGCAAAACGGAGCGGGGCCCCAAGAAGTCCCAGATGCCCCTGAGGAGGGGCAAATGCAGTGAAGACCAGTGACCCAACTACAGGTATTCCGTATAGGGAAATGAGTGAAAGGCAGTGCCACAGGTGCCTTGGCTTGCCAGGGATGTGGTAGCTCACATTTGCCAGCTTCTCTGAGATGAACTGCAGCCGCAAGGACTTGGAGGGCATCCCATGCCAGTGGCATTGAAGGTCACCGCTGAACTTATTTGCCAGTCCTACCAGGGGTCCATTGGGGACCTTTGCGGTATCTTCCAATTGGCAACACAGAAGTGCACATGGGAGGCAACATATGCTCTATTCACTAGAGCACACCAGTATGTCCAGTTCCACATTGATTCTGAAAGCCAGGCTGCCAGAGCAGAGGGACTTGCAGTGCATTGATTCCTGCAAGTGTGCTGCACAATCGACTGCATACAGCTTCCTGGCAGCTGCCTGTCAGATTCATCAGTCGAGAAGGTTTTCACTCTCTGAACGTTCACTAATTTGTGACCACAAAGGTAAATCCTGCATGTTTGTACTCCATACCCAGGGAGCACTGACCACTCTTAAATCTTGAGCCACTTGCAGGTGCCACAGATCTTGGAGGGGCCTTGGCGCTTACAGAGCTGGCTTTTCGGGGACATGGGATACCCCCAGAAGACATGACTGAAGACGTCAGCTTGCCATCCACAGAGTGCTGCTGAGGGGAGCTACAATGAAGCATGGGCCCCCACCAGCTTGGTGATAGAGCAGGCAATAGACCTCCTGGAGGTGAGGTTCGGATGTTTGAAATGCTCAGGTGGAGATCTAAAATACTTACCACAGAGTCTCCCAGGTCACCATTGTCTGCTGTGCCCTGCATAACCTTGCACTGCAAAGGGGGAAAGTCTTGTCTGAGGAAGACATGGCGGAGCGAGATGTTTCCTCCGACGAAGAGAATGGTGAAGGGGATAGAGCTGATGAAGGCCAGGAAGTCACAAACCACATGAAGAGGCCATAGGAGGTCTACAACATGGCAGATGTGCCCGTGGAAATCTGATAGCTACCAGATTGCAGGTAGGGTAAGCTACCTGTTGAGCTTTTTGGTTTTCTCTCCTTTGCTGGCTGAAAGGCCCCAGCACCTTTTCTTTCACCGACATTATTTCTCACCAATGTTCCATGTTTCCTGAGAGCTTAATTAAATAGCACTACTTACCATCTGCCCTGATGTTGGTTTGATCATTTGAATGTGCTCAACAACGGTTAAATGCAAAGCTCTGATGGTAAATGGCCACAGAAGACCCTAAACAGTATTGCTTTCTGCCACAACCTTAGGCAACTTTAATTAGAATAATGATTTCACCCATGCTCTCACAAAGCCAGTGTGCATGGCAGCTTATAAACGGTTTGACATCATAACTCGCCAGGGATGCACTCGTGTCACCCTGGCATCTGCTCCCAAAGGAGGGCCAACTAGGCAGCGAAATCTTTCAGGTAGAACCACATAGATGGGTTAACAGGGAGGAGCAACATGAGAGCGCTGTCTGTCCCTTTGAGATCGCTCCTCAGTTCAGATTGATGTGACATGATTGTACTCCCACCCCTTGATCACCCCTCGCACATCAGAAACTCATATTCCTTGACCTCTTAGTCACGCCAATAGATTTGGAGGTGTCTTTGTAGTACACTCACTGAGAGTGCCTCAACTGGACTATCAGTTGCTGAGGTACAACCACTCAGGACCCTGCGATCATCGAGACCTCTGCAAGTCTCATCCAAGATGGCCTTAGCATTAGTGTGAGACTGTGATCTGTCATTCTGGACACTCTAGCCAAGGTAGAAACCTTTCCTGCATGGACCCTGCAAAGACCTTTTAGAGCTGGTGATGCTTCACATTGTTAGCCTTACAGTCCTTGAGACAGTCCAGCACACAGATCCACCCTACTCTCTCCCTCCACATTCACTAAAAGCTCTGTCATGCAATGAGTTCCAAGTCAATTTGATTGATAACCTTTTACCCAAGGTCCAGTGGCACCCTTAGTAAGAAGGCGAGCAGGCCAAACAGTTCTCCATATGACACCTGACAAAAACTTCAGCCAAATGCACACACGCCTCTTAAATCCTGCACTCAAATCCCTCTTGAAATCAAGGCTAATGTTTCTGTTGCCTCTTTACTTGCTTCGTTCAGCTGCATGTTAACGGAAGTTGACAAATTACCAAGGAAGGACATTCATGATTGAATGTGCCCAGCCCATCTTCCTCCAGACAGTTGGGGCAACCTCTGGATTAAGAAGACAGGGTCAAACTACAGTCTCTCAGCCCTGAAACTGCATCTACATTGAATCCTGCCACTCACACAGCAGATTTAACCCCCCACAAGTAGTTGTGCCATCCTCCCACAACTGACATCAGGGCAACAGCAGAAGGAATGCAATGATCTTGATGAACACATTTCAGAGGTATGAACATGAAGAGCTGTCAGAAATGGCTGACCTGAGGAGCAGCCAGGCAGCACACTGACAACTGACGGGCAGTGCTTAATCCTTCACACGTGGGATTATAGACTAATCACTTTGGTGATAACGTGGGAGAACTGAATCTAAAGGAGTTCCTGATCAGCCTCTGATGGGGGCCAACATCCCAAAGCCTTAAACGCCCATGAACATTGCAGCAACAATTAGCAAGATGGTATCCATGGGACTTCCAAACAGTTAACTTGAACAATGAGATAAAAATAAAATACTGTGGATGCTGGAAATCTGAAATAAAAATAGAAAATGCTGGAAAAACTCAGCAGGTCTGGCAGCAGCTGTGGAGAGAGAAACAGAGTTAACGTTTCGAGCCAGTTTTTCGAGTCTGAAGAAGGGACTCAAAACGTTAACTCTGTTTCTCTCTCTACAGATGCTGCATGACCTGCTGAGTTTGTCCAGAATTTTCTCTTTTTATTTTAGTTAAATTGAACATATATTTACAGTAGTGTAAAATATTTACAATGAGTGTACACTTGTGCCACCTATGTGTCTTTAGTACTTCTTAATTTTTCTTATCCTACTGCTACATTCAGGTGAAGCCCCGACATCCACAGCGGAGGCACTGGTGGCCTGCTGGCTGCTATGCTGTGTTAACTGGGATGACTTTGGCGTGCATCCTTTGGTGGGCTGAGGCCTTGACGGCCCAGGTCTGCTTCGGGCGCAGAGGCAAGCGCACCCACCTCGGCCTGACCTGCTGGAGGCGATGGGGTCACTGACAGAGGGGAGGTGGAATGGCACCCTTGGAGTGTCCTGGGCTAAAGCCCCCAGGGTGCCTGGCTGGCGCTCCTCCACCCAATGGGTGCCCAATGGCCCCTCCCTGACTTCTTGAGAAGGGGCATCTGGAGAGAGGTCGAGGTGCCCCAGCCCCCTCTCGCTTAGCCACTGTTGGAACGCACTCATGGTTTGAGCGGAGTGCAGGTCCGAATGTACATCCAGCAGAAACTGTACGTTCTACTGAACCTGGTCTCCAAGGCGTTCGCCACTCTTTCCGTGGAGACAGCCAAGTGCTCTCATGCCAGAACCACGCTAGCAGACAGAACATGAATGGACTTCTCCAGCCTTCATGGCCTCTGGCAGCCCTGCTTGGTGTTCCCCTGCTTCTCTCTGTATCTCTAACAGGTCTCTTAGGGTCGAGTCCAGAGGCTCATCATCTGCATGGGGCTCAGCAGGGGCCTAGTGTCCAGCAGTCCTCCGAGTGCCAGAGACCGGGGCCGTCACTACCACCACCAGCTGTGGGCCCATGTCTGTGAAGCGCCTACCAGATTGTGACCCCAAGCTTACTCTAGAACTAGGTCCCTCCGAGGCGAGTGTATCTACGCTGGTGGAAGGTGCAGGTAAACGCCGGGACAATACATCCTCTGAGGATTCTGAGGCATCCTCCTCAGGGGTGGGCTTGGGGCTGGGGTTGGGGCCTGTCTGGTTGCTGTCCTCCCCCATTTCCTGCTGGTACTGGAATAGAGAAAAGAGAGATTTAGTGATTGATTAAGCGGGTTCATAAATTAAAGAGAACTCACATTCAGTACGTGCATATCAGAACTGCAGACTGGATGCATCCTCACTGGGTTCCTGGGGGAATCCGATCTTGCCTTCTGTGCATGCACAGTCACGTTTCTCTGGCTATCTCAGCGACCTGCTCCTCCAAAGTGGTTAGGACTCTAATCTAGGCTGTACCCACTCCAGCCTGTTCCTGCTCACACTTGTTGAGGGCGTTCTTATCTTGCAGAGAGACAGAAGGATTGATTGGGTGTATGAGCAGTTCAGGAGCATGCATATCTATTGCCACTGCTCAGCCCTCATCAGTAAGTGATTATAAAGCCATTTGTGCAGCAACTAATATGAGATTAAGAGCTCAAAGTGGTTAGTACACATTCAGTGCTGATGTCCCATCAGCTGGTCATGTGTGACATCCCTGTGCACTCTAACCCTTGAACTGCCTATCGCTCTTATGAGAGTGTCAGTTTGCGGTGAGTAGATGGTGTATTTGTCCCGGTGGAGCGCAGTCGATCACTCATCGTTTTCTTGCACCGCAGGTCAGTTCATTTTTGCATCCCATGGGCACTCACCACCCCAGTGACCTCATCCCAGGCCGCCGTGGTCAGACGGGAGGGCATCCTGCTGCTATCATGGGGAAACAGCACCTCCTACCTTTCCTGGTCAGCCTGGAGGAGAATCTCCAGGGAGGCCTCGCTGATCTGTGGGGGCCTTTAATCTTTAATCCCCTTGACACTCAGGTGCTGAACGACAGCCAGACCGCAGGTCCTGGCCTGCAGTGGGTGAATGGTTGTTGGGGTGCCCCTTAAATATGGCACCTGGACTTTTTCCCCATGAGGTAATGGTGGGGATGGCGACTTCCTGTCCGCACCACCCCAACCCCCCCCAAACCCCAACACAAGGTTCGCCGTGCTTCTCGCGGACGCATAAATAATGAGCTGAACAGCACAAGATTGCGAGTGTCCAGCTGTCCTGCCACCCAGCAGGAATCACTCCCACTTCCACGCCCGCCACCGAACTTAGGCTTCAGGGCGGGAGATTCCACCCATGGAGTCGTAGTTTGGGATGTGACAAAATGAGGGCCTTGCTATCTTTGAAATGTTCCCTGGTGCAGGCGCATTCTACAATGATGGAGGTTTTCCCTTGGGAGGACTGGGTTTCATTTGCACTTTTTAGCTCTGTACATCCATTTCATGAGCAATTTAATCATCAAATAGGATAACGGCTCAGTGCTAATGAATTGAGACATGTTCTGACAGGAACTCAGCTTGGGAGTCTGGCATGTGGGTACTGGATGAGAATGGCAAATAGAGAAAAAATAAGAGCAAAAATCAAGAAACGCAGAGTAACTAGCCAATTCCTTGGGTTTCCCAGTCTGACCCCTGACTGTGCTTTAAATACTACAAACATTTCTGACCATGAGCATCTGGGGTCCTCGCGTTGCCAGCAAAGTCAATATGAAGTGGGGGTCCCAGACACCTTGCAGCAGGTAGCACGGTCTCCACTCCCAAGTCGATAGAAAAGAAAGTTGGGCAGAGTGCCAATTCACTATTGCCCATGTTGCGTTACCACCCAGTTCGGGTTTATACCCAAATAGACAACCAAGGGGAGGGGATTTTCTACCATAACTCATCAACATTGGAGTGGCTGAGGCAAACAACGTAGCTCGATTTAAGGGGAAACTATAGGTACGTGAGTTAGAAAAGAATAGGGAATACACTGGTAGGACGAGATGAGGGTGAAATTATGTAATTAAAGAGGGAGGAGGCTATTGTGAAGCATAAACACCAAAGTAGACCAGTTGGGCTGAATGGTCTGCTTCTGTGCTGTAAATTTTATGTCATTCCATACAACTTTTTGATTTAAAATTGAAATTTCAAACCAATGCACCTAGAAGGATGTAAAGATCACATACTGAGAACTCATGTGGCCTTTGGTAGATGTTCCAAAGAATCGGCCCAGAGTCAAGATTGCCACTAAGCCAAATGTTTATATGTTAGGGTTTCAGTTGCCAGAACCTATACTCCCCAAACTCTGCATGTTCTGGAACATTCCACCTACCTGGTGGACATTTAATCTTGTGCCCCCAACATTGAATGTTCCAGCTCACCTCCAACAATTCAGTTTTTGAACATTTATTTATGACTTCAAGAGCTCCAGCACACGCATGAAGGCTTTTATCTTCCAAATATAACTGCTCCCTGAAGTCGAATGGTCAGACAATGCTCACCATTAAGTGAACAACAGTTGGGTACAGGATTGAAGGATGACTGGTCCCCATTAAATCCTACCTTGGGTGGGAGAGGAGAAGAGTGACAGGAGGAAACTCCCATTCCTCATCCCCATACATGGGCTTTAGCCTAGCATCAGTAAATGGGTGTACCCTGTGTATGTAGTTTGTTCCAACTTGGCCTCACTCATTATAAAGCAGCAGCTCCGCACTGTCATTGCAAACAAGAATTTAAAGTAGATGTGAAATATAAAACCACAGTTGTTGGAAGGATGAAAGGCAGAAATGGGGGCAGTCATTGGGTTGGAAACATTTCCCCTCCTGTAAACTGTGCACTTATATACTTGACCATGTTGGTTGGTGTTTGGTTATCAGTTATCAGTACTGTGGTAGGTCCTCAGATCCCATACAATCATTACAGGCGAGTGGAAATCATTGCCTCTGTCATTTACATGGCATAGTAGTAAATCATTAGAAACAATGAAGGAAAGGGACTTGTAAACTGTATATAAATTTACTGTCAGACTCAGTCAAATCCAGTCATTAAGTTTATGGTTACCGGCATTTTAAAGATGATCGGTTTTGAGTATTTATTAGACTGTGGTCTCTCTGTCCTGAATCTATTACTTCAACAACACTCATATACTTTTTGAGCACATTGTTAGTTATGTAAGTGATTATAGCCTGAATTTAACCTTTGGCGGGTGCGCGTGACTGGCGGGCACGTGTGACTGGCGGGCGTGCGTGATTGGCGGGCCCAGGGACGTTCGGGAAACTGGCCCCTGACCCTGAGTTCACACTGGTTGGCCATTAATTGGCCAGCCAGCGTGAAATGCGCTCTGAAAAGCTCAGCGCTGCCGGGGTGTGGGTGGGAAGAGGGTGGGCGATGATGTTTCTGTGGGCGCGGGTGAGCGCTGCGAGAAGGCTCCCTGAAGGCACACAGCTGCATCACAATCAATCACCTGAAAATATAGCTGATAAAAATGCCATCCACAGATATTTATTTTTATTTTATTTCATAACAGAAATTTCATCCCTCCCTTGGATGAGGTTTGATGAAAAATGCAAAGGCTGCCTGGTCGATTCGCCCGTTCGCCAACCGTAAGGTTGGGCAGAACACGACAAATCAGAGACAGTTGTGCAATTGGGCTTAATTGCCCTCTTAATTGTCGGCAGGCGCACTCCTGACTTATGCGCACACCCGCTGAGCAAAATATCGTGCGAGCGCACGATGATGTCGGGACGGTCGCCTGGCATCTTCTCACGCAATTTTACACCTGATGGGGTCGGGCGCGTGCCTGCCCGCCGGACTTAAAACTCAGCCCCATGTGTGTGCATAGTGGGTTAGGACAGGAATTGGGTCGAATGTGGTATTTCCCACCGTCCAATAACTTGTTGACACCCATTGTCAAAACTCGCATCCAAAGCGAGGTAAGTTGCTGGTGATAATGGCTCCTCTTTGATCTGTGTGCCAATGAGGAGCTAGCTCCATGGCTTGTGATGATACATTTTCTTATTGAGCTATAAGGAGACACTGGGATGTTCCACTTAAGTTTAAAAAAACTCAACAAAAGTGCCCCCTTTTTTGATGGGTACAAATAATAGAAAACTAAATTGTAAGGCAAAGAAAAATTATAAAACCAAAGAATGTTGCCACCGGTGCCCACCAGTCCCTGTGTTGTTGACCAGTCACAGAAGGCCATAAGTGTACCAGTGAACATTACGTGCTCCTTCTCCAGGGTCAGCCAGGTGTGGACAAGACTGTGGAAGAGAAACAGGCAGCCAGAGCCAGCACGCCAATGGGACTCAGTTTGTAATTTGGGATTCCATTCTAGTCTGTGGTTAACAGAATCAGGGCTCATAAAGGGGATAGTTTGCGATCTGAAGTCTTCAGTGTTTGCAGGTGGCGCTCTTTGTGGAGGTCTAGCATGATCACAGCTGACTGTGGCTCCACAGTGCATTTTCTCAGTGAGCCTGAGCCACTGAGACAAGGAAGGTCTCAAGTTACCAGCACTGAGTTTCCCTTGCTTAAACAATGAGGCCTTCCAGCATGGCATAGTGCCAGTGAAACCACACCCTCTTGCGGCATTATGAGCTGAAAATATGCCCCTGGAGGTCAAAGGCAGGTCAGTTATCAATGATTTTAAATATTTTAAAGCAGTTCTGACTTTGATTTTCACACCTGGGGGAGACTAGCCAATGAGAGAGAGAAGTGGTGACATCACGCTGTGGGCGAGTGTGCGTCACCATGACGATCAGTGGCTACAGTCACTGGGCAACAGGCACCAACACTGAGAACAACCCACAATGACACCCAATTACCACCTCATGTGTGGCACTTGTGACAGAACCTGTTGCTAATGGATTGTTCTCTTCAGCCATCAGCAAAAGTGCAGCATTTGAAGCAGTGATTTGGCTGAATCATCTGATGTAGATGGATGGATTCTGATGCCAATGACAACACTTTTAAAACTGTTATAAACTTTTAAATACTTTTCGCACTTATGACAGTTTCTGAAAGTTTATAAACTTTTAAATGCTGAAACAAAGGAAGAAAGGGAGGGAGACTGAGAGAGGGAGGGAGACAGATTCAGAGGCAGGCACAGGAATGTTCTGGGACAATCCTCGGGGCCCCAGCTTTTCCTAAACTCCCCGTCCGCTCGGATCGGTTCCTCAGATGTGGCTCTTCTCCCGACCCTCCAACCCTGCAAATGAAGGCTATCTTGGCTTTGGCAGCTCCTCTTCCAACTCCCACCCCAGCCTCTGTCCTGCCCACACCCACCCCTGCCCAACTGGCTCTTCAGTCCCACCGCTTCAGAAACAGAGGAAAATTGGAGGGGGAAGCACAGTGGAACCGTCTTAGGGATCGAACAGTGGGACCATTGGCATGAGCTCCTCTGGAGTCCATTGAAAGGCACCCCTGCTTCTGGATTTCAGCATAAGTGAGATCACTGGAGGTTGGGGTGCCATTGTGGCCCTCAATAGCAGCGAGCACCTTGACATTCACCACTAATTGGAAAGGCGAATCTGGGCTGAAATGTGTGCACGTGGAGTTTGGACTCAATCGAGATTGGATTTGATGGTGATGCCTCTGGGGGGGTAAATAGTGGTCATGGTCAAAGCTCACACAGAGGAAGAAATAGCTTGCATTTACATAGAGCCTTTCACATCCCAAAGAGTTTTACAGCCAATGGAACATTGTGAAGTGTAATCACTGTTATTGGGAAAGTCAGGAGCTAATTTGCACACAGCAATCTCCTACAAATAGCAACGTGATAATGACCAGGTAATCTGTTTTAGTGATTTTGGTTGAGTGATAAACATTTACCCAGGATTCTGTGGATAACTCCCCTGCTCTTGGTTTGTCATAGTGCCATGGGATCTTCTGCATCCACTTGAGGGTGGGCAGTCACGGGCTTTTTCTAACATCTTGTCCAAGAGACAGCACCTTCAATAGTGCAGCATTCCCTGAGTACTGCGGTGAAGCATCAGGGGTGAGACTTAAGCCTACGGTCTGCTGAATCAAAGACAAAAGTGTGAGCAGTGAGTCAAGGCTAGCACCTCAACACGTTCCACTGCAGCCAAACAGACAGAGCCAGTCCTTATTGCATTTGTTTTGGGTTGGATTTAAATCCAAATCACATTCTGCTTTTCAGAATGTTGCTTTGTTATGGCGCTGCAACTTAATGGGCATTGATAAATTAGCACTGTGAAATTGTATGGAACTACAGAACAGCACTTTATAATCATATTGTTATTTATGAAAGCAAGGCTAAATCATTATCAACATTCCTTTAATAATTAAACTTTCTAAACCAATAAGCAAGAACATTTTTAATATTTTGAGGTACGATTATGAAGAAAAATCACAGCAAGGTCATATTCCAGCGGAATCGCTGACCTATTTTAAACTTCTAATATACTTGCTACAGGCACAGAAAATAATTCATGATTTTTTCTCTGTTTATCTACGCTCCCTCTGGCGTTCACTATTCTCTTTAGCTATCATTTGTTTTGTGCACCTTAATCTGATCTGTGGCTGTTTTTATTTTACACTGGTCCCGGACACGGGTCCGAGGGGCAGCGTCAAATGTAGGTGCAACCAGAATATGGATGGAGGAGAGAAGTTGATCCCAAGTTGGAAACAACCTGGCTCTCCTTTATCTGATTTTCCCTGTGTCACCTTTCCAGACCTTCTGGGATTTCAAACTGTGCAGCCAAAAAGGACTGAGATGGATTGCATAGAAATGACTCCTTCAAGTCAAGACAGTGAAAAGGCACAAGGTCTGTGGTTAGCACAGAGTCAGTACAAGTGTGATCTTTTAAGAATAACCCTGGCAACTATCAAGCAACGTCTGGTGCTAGATTAAATGGATTCACTCAATCCCCAGTCTGGAGCATTGAAATGAGACAGAAGAAAATGATAATCATAATTGGAAATGTGTGTTACCCTTCTTGTAGTTCCATTATTTAAGAAAGGTGAAAGAGAGAGAAAGCAGGAAATTATAGACCTATTAGTTTAACATCTATTGTGGGGAAGTTATTGGAATCTACAATTAAGCACAGTGAGTGATCACTTAGAGAAATAATGGATATGTGCTCAAATTATAAGGAGTTTGAAGGAATTGAAAGGATTAGTGGTGCCCTACAAGACCCTGTGCTGGAGCATTAACTATATTCACTATATTTCCATGTATGTCCTGATCAGAGAATTTATGCATGATAATGATGCTGCACTATTTCCCAGACAGGAGACCAGCTCCCAAGGCTCATGGATCGTCTGTCCCGTGCCCATGACACGTTCTCCCTCACCATCAGTGTCAAGAAAGCTGTAGTTATGGGGCAGGATTTTGTGTCCCTGCCTGTGATCAGACTCAACAACACACCACTGGAAGCATTCAGTAAATTCTACTACCTTGGATCTATGGTGACAGACAACCTGTCCCTTGACAAAGAACTCAGCGCACCAACTTTGGCTGACAAACAAAACGGGCATGCAAAAGTAACAAACTGAGCTGCAGGACCAAGATGTTTATCTACAATGTATCCTCAGCACATTGCTGTTGGCAGCAAAGCCTGGCCAACTTACACCTACCAAGAAAACGGCTCAATAACTTCCACCTCCGGTGTCTATGACACACCCTTGGCATCACATGGAAAGTCGTCAATGAAACAGTCCTTTCCAGGGCAAACATGCCAAGCATGCTGGTGCAAATTAAACAAGGAAGGCTACACTGGCTTCAGCATGTACACAGGGTGGAAGATGGCCACATACCCAGGGATATGCTGTATAGGGAGGTAGCCCATGCTAAGAGGCCAGCCTGGCACCCAAAGCTCCAATTCAAAGATGCTGACAAAATAGACATGAAATCCCTCAACATCAATCACAGCAATGGGAAACTCTAGCTGACGATTGATGGAAGATGTGCATGAACCTAATTGAATTTTCCGAGGAAGTAACTAAGTAGTAGACAGGCGAATGTTCGTGGATGTAGTTTATATGGATTGCCAGAAGGCATTCAATAAGGTTCCATATAAGAGACTGTTAACTAAACTTAAATTACATGGAATTGAAGGCAATTTATTGACCTGGTCATGAGATTGGTTAGGCATTAGAAGACAGAGAGTAGGGATAATGGATATGTGCTCCAGGTGTAGGAAGGAGTTTGCCACCATGAGGGTATGTAGGTTCAGAAGCTCCAAAGCAGATGCCAGCCCTGCAAACAAGGCATCAGCAGAGATCATCCCACATCACCAGCAAGGGACACGTGTGGCAGACTTTACCTATCCAGAATTGGCTTGTTCAGCCATCAAAAGAAGTGCAGCAGATGATCTCATCTGATCTCACCAAAGTTCCGAGGATGCATTCCCTTCATCTCTCACAGATGGAAGGATGCCAGTCAGCCAATTGCCAATCGCCATACTTATTCATGACTTAGATAAAATAGAGAACCATATATCCATATTTGCTGATGACACAATGTTTGGTGCTATGGCAAGTAGTGTAGACAGAAGCATTGAAATACAAAGAGACAATGATAGATTAATTGTTTGGGTAAAACCATGGCAGATGAAATTCAAAGCAGGTAAATGTGAGACCATTCATTTTGAACCAAAAAAGAATAGGTCCAAGTATTATTGAAATGGTCAAAAGTTAGAAACAGTGCCACCCCATGACCCCTCCATGTCCCCTCAGGTCCCCCTTGCACCTTCCATGCTCCCTAATATCCCCCCTACTGAGCTCAGACCATTTTTAGATTTTGGAAATCAGCTGAGGATTCGTATTAGCCACAGCTATCAAAACAATCCATTATAGATATAAGACCCTGAACTTGAAAGAACAGGTTGTGTTACATTTCCATTTCAAAGCATATTGCCTAAAAAACAATGGAGGGGAACAGGGGCTTAGATTTTTTTTTAAAGCAGGGGATTTTTAAATTCCAAAAACCAGACCTCTCTGCACAAACATGACAGGAAGCTTTACCAACACATTTTTCTATGTTTTTGAATGCATTATTGCACTTTCTCTAAAGGAAAAAAGTACTGTAATGCATGCAACCCGTGAAAAGATCACACGAAAATGGCATGGGGGCCAGAAGGCACTGGAAAATTGTTTAATCTGCAAAAAAAAAACAATGCTCTGCATTTTGTGAGCCAATTCCTGCCTCCACAAGGAGGGAGGAGCCTGGCCCAGTTGTGTCCAATTCTGGGCACTACACTTTAGAAAGAATGTGAAGGCTTTAGGGAGGGTGCAGAAAAGATTTACAAGAATGGTTCCAGGGACGAAGGACTTCAGTTACATGGATAGATTGGAGAATCTGGGGCTGTCCTCCTTACAAAAGAGAAAGTTGAGAGGAGATTTGATAGAGGTGCTCAAAATCATGAGGGGTGTGAACAGAGTAGGCAGAGAGAAACGATTCCCATTGGCAGAAGGTTCAAGAACTAGGGGACATCGATATAAGGTAAATGGCAAAAGAAGCCACACTGAAATGAGGGAAAACCTTTTTTTATGCAGCAAGTGATTAGGATCTGGAATGCGCTGCCTGAGGCTGTGGTGGAGGCAAATTCAATCATGACATTCAAAAGGGAATTGGATAAGCACCTGAAGAGAAGGGATTTGCAGGGCTGAGGAGAAATGTTTTGAGGGATGGGGGTCGAACTAGCTGAGTTGCTCTTGCAGAGAGCCAGCATGGACTCAGTGGCTGAATGGCCTCCTTCTGTGCTGGAGTCATTCTATAAGAAGAGCAAGGGAGTTCTCCTAGTGGGGACAATTGGTTGATGTATTTCCTACATTACAACAGTGACGACACATCAAAAAAAGCACCAGGATTGGCTGGAAAGCACATTGGGACATCCTGAGGTAAAAATATTTGTGTTTTTTTTCTTAGCAGAGGTTGAGTCAAGGAAACTATATTTCTTGACTCTTGAGAGTCAGGAATGAAACACAATTATTGAGGTCTGTGGCCAGCCTAAATATTTCATATTAATGCACGGTGTTTACACTCAGTGGATGTGCCATACTATTCTCTGCATTATCTTTACTGAGGGTCAGCAGTTCATGGGCACACTATTTGTCAGTCATTAAATATTCATTGAATGTGCAGTGCTTTCAGCAATGCAGAAGGTTGTTTTGTAAATATGGCCCTTGGGTGAATCTTTTCAAGGATTTAACTCTATAATATTATAGTGGTTTGAAATACGGCTGCCCAAGTTCATAGCTGAAATAGCCTTCGTCCTCATTTTAGCAACTATTTGTTTCCCTTCTCCAAATTTTCCCTCCTTCTCCTGAAGGCACTGACCTGTCCATGTTGACTCAGGGAAAATGCAATATTGGTGCTGGCAGATTGACTGAGCGCCTGTCTGATGATACCAATGACAGCTCACTATCCTCTGTGCCACCTTTAGTCCAACCAGGCTATGGAATGATATGATTGGACGACGGGGGATGGGTATCGCTGTGGTTAATACTCGTGATTCCTGTTGGGAGGCTGCACACAGCTGTGGAACAGGCCTACAATGACTAGCCATACGCTGTCCTTAGCATCAAGCAAGCAATCGGCACCCTTTACCAACATTTCTGTTGTCTGCACCATTCTGGTGCCGTTTTCCTGCCCACCCTGAGGGGTATCGAGATTTTGTTGTCATTTGCTGCATGCTGTGTTGTGCAAGAAACAGTTCCTGTGCAGAGTTTTTTTTTTCATTCTTTCATGGGATGCAAGATCAGCATTTGTTGCCCACCCCTAATTGCCCTTGAACTGAGTGGCTTGCTAGGCCATTTCAGAGGGCAGTTAAGAGACAACCACATTGCTGTGGGTCTGGAGTCACATGTAGGCGAGACCAGGGTAGGGACAGCAGATTTCCTTCCCTAAAGAGCATTAGTGAGCCAGATGGGTTTTTACGACAATTGACAATGGTTTTATGGTCACTATTACTGAGACTAGCTTTTAATTCCAGATTTGTCAATTGAATTTAAATTCCACCAGCTGGTTGAACCCATCTCCTCAGAGCATTAGCCTGGGCCCCTGGATTACTAGTCCAGTGACATTAACGCAATTCCACTATCGCCCCAATGCAGTTTGCTGAAATAGGAATGCTGATTTAAATTCCAAATAGATAAGGTAGGAAAATTCACATAACTGATGCTTTTGTACAGTCAGAAACGGGTCAATCAATAGAACTAAAAATGAGGGAAATAGTGGAGGTAGAATTACTTCTTCCATGTTTACTCCAGTATTCCATCACATTCGCATGTGCTAATGATGAAATGCTTCCAAAAATAACTCCTCAATGGCTTGTAGGTAATAAATGGGATGGAGTGAACTGTGACTAGACTGAAGTCCAGTTTCAAATGGTAAAATATGTGAAACTTTTGCCAAAACTGACAAACATAAATCGGTTTCCTTTAACAGCTCCTGCAAGAACAAAACATCGTGGATACTTGAAATCTGAAATAAAGTTCTAAGTTCTGGGGAAAGGTCATCATCTCCCACAGATGCTGCCTGACCTGCTTAGTATTTCCTGCATTTTTGGTTTTTATTTCTTTATCCATTGTCTGGCAGGGACCTCTGTGAGTGTGTAGATGTCTATTTTGAGTAGGTTTGCATATATCTGCCTGGAATAGTTACATATTGACAACAAATTTTAACTCTCTTGTGTTAATTGTTTTCTATTTTAAATTTTCCTATGTTCTTCCATCTCGATTATTATAAACAGTTGGAATTACAGGTCTTGTCTGCAATTCTATCCTTTCAAAGAGTGTTTATATAAATTTCTTAATTAGGCCAAATTGGTTTGATTAATTTTTCAAATAATGTTCTCACTGCAAGGAAGATCTGTAACAGCTCTGACACCAGATATATCCTCCTTGAGAACCTTGTGTTGTATCAATATTCAGACATTGGATTGAGGCTTTGTTTAGCAAAAAAAAAAACCCTTGAGATTACTGTTGTTCTTTAATTCGTTTGGAAACTGCTCAGCTGAGACACTGTGATGAGAAGTATCTCGACCTAATGTTTGGTTTTATTTCGAGCGCTGGAGGGCAGGGACCTCATATTCTGAGAAACTGGTCATTTCAGACACAGAAAACACTCAAGGCTAGTGGGAGAATTGTACTGTCAAGTTTATCTTCTGACTCTGACTGGATTGTAAATCTGGCTGCCTCAGTGGTTCTAATGGATGCTAGAGATTCCCAGGCACTTCCTGAAGAGGAACCAAGTATTGTCCAAGTGTCTCAGTAAACACCACCAGAAATAGGCTCATCACTTCTCAGGGTAGTGCCCTCGGCCCAACCATCTTAAGCTGCTTCATCAATGACCTTTCTTCTATCATAAGGTTAGAAGTGGGGGTACTCGCTGATGATTGCACAATGGTCAACACCTTTCGCAACTTCTCAGATACTGAAGTAGTCCATGTCCAAATGCAACAACACCTGGACAATATCCAGGCTTGTGCTGACAAGTGGCAAGTAACATTCGCACCACACAAGAGCCAAGCAATAATGATCTCCAACAAGAGAGAATCTAACCATCGCCACTTGACATTCAATGGCATTACCATCACTGAATCCCCCACTATCAACATCCTGGAGTTACCATTGACCAGAAACTGAGCTGGCCATATAAATACTGTGGCTACAAGAGCAGGACAGAGGCTAGGAATCCTGCGATGAATAACTCACCTCCTGACTCCCCCAAGCCTGTTCACCATCTACAAGACTCAAGTCAGGAGTGTGATGGAATACTCTCTACTTGTCTGGATGAGTGCAGCTCCAAAAACACTCAAGAAGCTTGACACCATCCAGGACAAATCAGCCCACTTGATTGGCACCCGATCCACAAACATTCACTCCCTCCACCACCAACACACAGTAGCAGCAGTGTGTACAAGATGCACTGCAGGAATTCACCAAAGTTCCTTAGACAGCACCTTCTGCAGCAGATAGATGGGAACACCACCACCTGCAAGTTCCCCTCCAAGCTACTCACCATTCTGACTTGGAAATATATCGCTGCCCCTTCACTGTTGCTGGGTCAAAATCCTGGAACTCCCTCCCTAACAACACTCTGGATGTACCTACATCACATGGACTGCAGTGGTTCAAGGAGGCAGCTCACCACCACCTTCTCAAGGGCAATTAGGAATGGGCAATATATGCTGATCTAGCAAAGTTCATATCCCATGAGCGAATGAAAAAAACAATCATTCACCCTATTGCAGTACACAGAGTCACAGTTGCACTTGTGACACCAATTAAATGGGAAGTCTTTCAGAATGTTTCTATGGGAAGTGCTAAGATGCTACACAAATGGAAAAACTTTCTGATCACAAGTTCCGGTTTTCAGCACCGATACTTTTGCACTGATTCCCTTTTATTTGTTTCATATTGCAGGAATTTGGGATGCCCACTGAGATACTGACATATCTTATGGGCCTGAATTTTCGGCTCAGTGAGCGGGGGCGGGGCCCGCTCGCCGAGGTGTAAAATGACACGCGGTGATGTCGGGCTGGCGTCCCGACCCCACTGCGCGTCATTTGGATTTTCAGTTCGGCAGGCGTGCAGCGCACCGAACTGTCAAAGGCCATTTGAAAATCAGTTAAAGTAATAAACTGAGCTGCCCATCCGACGTTAAGGTTGGTGGGCAGGTGAAAAGCCCAGGCGGCCTTCGCATTTTTCATGGCATCTCATCCATGGGCAGGATGAGGTTTCATGAAGGGTTTATAAATTTAATAAATTTCTCCATTAATATTCATTGACATGTCCCAACTCATGTGACACTGTCACATGAGGGGACATGTCCTAAAATCTTTTATTTTTTTTATTTGAATTTTTGAAACGTGAAAGAGCGCAGGCCCCGACTCAGGGAATCCCCTCCGCCCGCACAGGGAGCGCTCAGCGCTTCCGGGCACACGTCACGCTGTGCGGGCCTTAATTGGCCCACCCTCATAAAATGGCGGCGTGGACCCGATCAGGAGTGCCAATCTGGTTTGCACCCGCCCCCAAACAACCCCCCTCCCGATGGGGGGGAAATTCTCCCCATGATTTTAAACCTCTCATTAGATTACACCCCATTCTCCAATCTCAGAGGTAGGACCACCAAACTCGATAGAGGATTCTCATTAACATTCACTGAACCAGCAGCCTAGATTTCCCAATACAGCTGCAATTTATACCAAACTGGTTAGAAATCAGTTTCGTGTTGATAGGGAAGGAAAAGAGTTATTTGCATCTCCATTTCCAGGCTGATCTTCTTATTAGATTTAAATGTACCTCCAAGTGCCCATGCCACTGAATGCAGGGACCATGCTAGTGCAGTGAGCAAAACATTTGAAAGTAAATGGGTTTTAAAGGACTGTTAAGTGATAATATCCTGAGAGTCTTTGGAAAGGTGCAAAGGTCATTTTAGTCAATTAGCCAGGGCTGAAGAGCTGATGACTGACATAACAAGAAGGGACAGTAACTCCAGGATGTAAGTATGTGTCTGAAGACAAGCGGTAGAGCTGCCTGGCAACTGACTACATGTTTGTTTGATGGTTGCCGAAGCAGTGGTCATGCCATGTGTTGGATTCCTTACCCTGGTTTGTTGGGACTTAAGGATCTGAGTTGCATGCTTGTTTTGGGGCGACCGAGTTGGTACCAAAGACAGAGAAGATCAGTAGATCTTTCTTAGAAGAAACACATTCTATTTATTTACAAAAGGAACTCAGCAGATACACTTGTGTGCTTACAACTCAAAGCTCTGTCTTTGCACTTCAGACTCTAACTCTCAAGACTACTGACGACAGAGGTAGCTTGTGCTACTCTGCTATTGGGTACAAAGATCATGTGATCTTTCATTACATTCTGCTATTGGGTACAAAGATCATGTGATCTTTCATTACAACATTCGCCTCAAAGGTATATTACACATCAGATTACTACATCATGTCAGATGAGTATGAGGAGGTTTGCACTGTGCACCACTACATTGAATCCTATTCATTGGTCACAATGTAAGGAAAGAAACTTTCACAATCTGAGGATGTCCTAAGTTCTTCGCAACCAACGAAGTGGTCTTGTAGTGTAGAATATTTGCAAGAATGTCATGCTAAGTTAGACTGTAGCTAGCTTTTATTGCCACTGGATGTGCTAGCTGCCTGGTAGCTTCAGATGCCCTTGTAGCAGACAGCACAACTTAGTAGCTGGCTCTCCAATGACCCACGCTCTGTTAATACAGTCCCTCAGTCTTTTCTAGGTAGCTGTTCAGCTCCTGAAGATATGGTTGGCAGCATCTTGATGCGTACTGCTGATCAGAGTGCCTGATCAGATCTGTTGATCACTCTGGTACACCTTCTTTCATGCAGCACCAGTGAAAATGTGAAATACTGTGATTGCAATTCTTCTGAGGCTACGGCCAATTTTACAACTGGCCAGTTATCGTAGTTGTTCCCTCAGCTCTGCTATTCCAGCTTTCTTTGGGAATAGGGGCGGTTAGATGCTTTAACATTTGGTTAAAACAAAGCATGTGTGCTTCTGCCTATAGGTGAATAGGACAGATATGATGCAGATTGGCTTGCTCAGTGACCTTTCTTTGGTCCTTCTCTGCTTCATCCCAAAAAATCCAAAGGAAGTCTTAATGGGAAAGCTAATATGTGAGCTGCTGGAGGTAAGATGGCCACCCCTCAGTGAATGGCATAAAGGAAGATGGGAAAGTCCTTGGCTACAGTAAAACACAATAACAATACAAAATGGATAGCCTTTGTTAACTTGTTGCTGGCAAACAGTGACTCATGCATCTTTTCCAACGAGCTTACTGACCGTGGACACTGATTTTGTACAGGTAAGAATAGAAAACAATGCAAATGATACAGAAACAACAGAGGATAGAATTCTGGACAGCATAACATCATTCTCCCCTCTTTGGCATAGAGCAGGTGCTTCCTGCAGCCATTGGAAACCATAAAAGAAATTGGGATTGGCACCAGAGAGTGCAGAGACACCGTGTAGTGGATTTCCACCCCATTTCCTGACTGTGGTGGCCCCATTATCACTTGCAGAACAGGAGAACATGATTGGAAAACCTAGGCTACCTCGAGTTCCATATTCAGACCCCTTTAATACCCCCTTTTAACAAGGGACCAGTCCCCTTTTAAAAGAATTTATGGACTCTGTTTAGACAATGGTTTGTAGCAAGGAATAGTGCAATCTTTCCCACCTAAATAGGGGTGCTGTGGGATAGTACGATGATCTTTGATTGACTTGCTTGGTGTTGGGCTCCAATTCAATGCCAACTGACAACAATTACTGTTGAATGGCTACAAAGATCGACACAACTCCTAGTGGACATAGGGCCTACCAGAAAAAACAAACCCTAATTCAGTTAAAAGATGATTTTATTTCAAGGTGTGACAAGGTGGCTGGTTTGGAAAATTTATAAAAATGTCACTTGATGTTCCTGGAATGCTTGTCTGAGCTTGGATTGAGGTATATTTAAGAAGCAAACTATTGCTTTCCTCTGAGCAGTTTCTTTACCGTTTTCTGTCTTTGAAGCATATGGTGTAATGAAAAATATAGAATACACTTTTAATAAATGTTAAGGGGTAACTTGTGAGATCTATGGAGCTAGCTGAGCTTCAAAAGAAATTTCACAAGCTGCCACAGTGTGAATACAAATGAGGCACCCATAGCTGCTGATTGATGTTGTCTGTCAAGTTTATTTATTGGAAAGAGCTATCTTAGGTTCATTATTTGGTCATTTATTTTGAATTTGGTGACAAGTCTAGTCAAAGGGTCAAGGTCCATTGAGCAGGAGAGCTCCAGGGTTCAACAAAATAGGAGGGAAGATAAATCAAGAGAGAATGGTTAGATGACAACTAGCTTCACTGGTTAAGAGGCAAAGGGAAGACTGAGAGAGGTTTGGAGCTCCAAGGTCTTGGGGACTTGGGATAGAATAGAAGCCAGTGTTTTATGTGCTGTATTTCTATTTTTGCATAATACAAACTTACCAAACTCGCTCAGGACTGGTAAACTAAACATGGATTTGGTTTATTTGAAGACACAGTACAGGATTTCTCAGCAGAAAAATTTACTATAAAGAATCAACAGTTATTGTTAACAAGAAAGTATAGTTGCAATTCCTTCACACCGCATGCTGCTAGCTAAACTGAAAGCTCCCTGAACAATGTCTGCTGGTCACATGGTTTATATCCTGGTAACTTACTCATTAGCATTTCCTCTGTTAAAATGATATCACAACAATATATATCTTGAATTAAATAAAATAAGGATCCAAGGAAGAGCAAGGATGTGTAGAAAGTTATATTTGCGGTTTAGAAGGAACAGAAGAGGAACATTCAGAAATGGTGGCCGTAGTAGCATTGAAAAAAATAGAGAGAGACACAGGAGAGGTTGCAGCAGAGAGAGTTGGAGGCTAGGGTGGAGATTGGATTGCATATCAGACTTTACCCTGCACACAGCGTCTTCAGGATTTCCCTTTAAATCAGCTCCCAATTTACACTTGGGAAAAAAACGTAAGTTAGAGATTGATGTAAAGGTTTTTAATCAGCTAAATTTGTACTAGCTCAATATTTACTGTTGAATTAATCTTCCATTTACATTGCTCCACTTACACACCCTTATATTTGATTAAAATATTTTTTTTTTGCAGATCATGAGACGTGATGGATGGAGATTATTAGTATGGAGTTGCAAATTGGATGTGCAGAAAGTTTACTGTACCTGAACTTATAGTGCTTATTAGCCACACAATTACTGCTGTGTTGCAAGGGGAAGCTTTCAAAGGGGAGGCATCGAATGCAATGGTGACGAGAAAACTAATTAAATATTTGGGCTTTTTAATAAAGCCTTCTCATCAGGAGACATTGTACATGAATAGAGTGACAGCAGAAAACTAATGAAGACATGCACAGTTATGGCAGTTGACAGTTTAATCATTTCCTTTATTTGGAAAGGTTAATCAATCATAAGTGTGAGTAAAAAAAAATGGGAAACATTTACAGCCTGTTTGGCTTTTCTTAGAGAAATTCTTCTTTGACAATGTTGTATGAGGTTATATTTTCAGGTCGGAATTGCTATCACATAATCTTGTGCAAGTAGAATGGTTCTTCACCCATTCAAATGGGCGTCGAGTGTACTTAGCCAGAACAGGAATAGTTTCCATTTGTTATTTGTAAGAAAATTGTGTACACGTTCATTTAACGTGAGTTTACAATCTGAATGTAAACAATCAAAGGGCAGTGTCACACTGTGTTACCGCTGTATGGTGTCTTCTCCCAGTAAGATGTGCCTACACATGCTAGATCTGGAGGAGAGGCTTTTCTGTCACTTCATAATAAGTGGAAATCAGGTTGCTCTTGTTCAAGACAAATGCCTGAATTATTGCTCCCAGGTCGAAAGTGCAGAGTTGGGCGAATTCCCTGCTCCACAAAACCCGACTTGGGAGTAAGTGCCCTGAACAGTAAGATGTTTGTTCTGGAGCAGGGAACAGGTAATAACTGGAGTCAGGCCCGGAACCACCCCTCCCCCGGAAAGACTGCAAAGGCAGCCACAGGAGCTGCCGCATACAGAGGCTGGCTATCTGAAAGGCCTGCCTCGGTGCTCTGGGACCCTGTCCCAGCTTTGAATAGAAAATAAAACAGAAAACAATGCTCCAGCCCTCACCCCTCACACCCCCTCAACCCCCACACACTTCCTGTGCTCCATCCATGCCATCCCATGCCACCTCATACCGCTCACCCACACCCATGGCCCCTCATGCTCTCCATGCCAACCTATGCCCTTCCTCCCCACCCCATGGTGCTTTAAATCCCCTATGTCAAATTATGTCCCTCCACACAACCCCATAGCCCTTTATAGCCCCCATGCCAACTTAGTGCTAACTCATGCCAACACATGGCCCACCCTCCACCCTTCCCATTAAACCCTTCATGACAACTCACCTAGTGTTCACCATAGGCAGACCTCAGGACCCATGCTGAGATGAAATAAATTAAAATTCTAAGTGTCTATTACAAACTTTATTAAAAAAAACACTCTCATTCATAAAAATCCTATAATGATAGCCCTCAAGCATATGCGAGCAGAGTGAAATAGCAGGCACTTTTTTTTTAAACTGCAGCAAGTTTTATTTGTAAAAAAAAAGTTAAAGGCGGGAGATTTAAATGCCTTGAGAGCTTGACAGTTCCTTTTACAGATTGACAGTTCCCCTCACAGCTTGATAGTTCCCTTGGCAGTTTGACAGTTTTCTTCAGTTTGACAGTCCCAATGAGTTTATCCACTTTTTAAAGCATATTCATGTCTAATTTTAATGATTCTACAGGGCGCTTTACCTCTTCCAAAGGGGTTCCTGGACATATCTGAAAGGGTATGCTACCTCTCCAAAAGGGTACCCTACCTCTCCAAAGACCTCTGGCAGCTTTAGACCTCCTGAAAGGACTAAAGCCATAAGTCATGTTTTGGACATCCCAGTTATGCAATTGGATCTGTTTGAAAGCAGATACACTTTAACATGTGCAGCTGCGTCTGTGAACCATAGTTGTGCAAACTACAAGTATGACAGAAAGGAATAGAGATTACAAATCTAAGAGTAAATCAGCAGATGAGGCTAGAGGTTTAAAAATAATAAAAGAACCAAAGTAAATGTATGCAGCATTCAAAACAAAACAGATGAACTGATAGCTCAAATAGAAATAAATAAGTACAATCTGATAGCCATAACAGAGACGAGGCTGCAGGATAACATAGATTGGGACCTGAATATTGAAGGGTACATGACATTTAAAAAGGACTGGAAGCTAGGAAAAGATGGAGGGGTAGCTCTGTGAATTTTTGATCGTATTAGCACAATAGAGCCAAATGATCTAAGGTCAGGAAACTAGGATGTAGAAGCAGTTTGGGTAGAGATGAGAAATGATAAGTGCAAAAAGTCACTTGAGGGAGTGGTGTGCAAGCTCCCTAACAGTACCCACAGAGTATGAAGGAAGAAGCAGAAAGGTACGATGAAAATCATGGGGGATTACATATAGACTGGAAAAATCAGATGGACAAAGGTAGCCTAGATGAGGAATTCATAGAATATTTCAGGATAGTTTCTTAGAACAGCACATTCTGGAGCCAACCAGGGAACAGGCTATATTGGACTGTGTATTGTGCAACAAGATAGGAATAATTAATAACCTCATAATGAAGGCACCCCTGGGTAGCAGCGATCACAATATGATTGAATTTTACATTCAGTTTGAGGGGGAGGCGGTGGCATAGTGGTATAATCACTGGGCTAGTAATCCAGAGACCAGGATAATGATGGGTCCTGGGCTCCAATTCCACCACAGCAGATGGTGGAATTTGAACTCAATAAAAATCTGGAATTAATAGTCAGATGACAGCCAGGAGGCCATTGCTGATTGTATCTGTTTGGGTTTAGAAGAGTAAGAGGTGACTTGATTGAAAAGTATAAAATCCTGAGGGGTCTTGACAGGGTTAATGTGGAGAGGATGTCCCCTCTTGTAGGAGAATCCAGAACAAGGGGTCACTGTTCATGAATAAGTGATTGTCCATTTAATACAAAGATGAGGAAATTTTTTTCTCTCAGAGGGTGGTGAGTCATTGGAACTCTCTTCCTCAAAAGGTGGTGGAAGCAGAGTCTTTGAATATTTTTGAGGCAGAGCTAGATAGGTTCTAGAGGGTGAAACTTCATTGGGGGTGGCAGGAGTTGAGATTACAATCAGAGCAGCCATGATCTTATTGAATGGCGGAGCAGGCTCGGAGGGGCCGAGTGGCCTACTCCTGACCCTAATTCATATGTTTGTATGACTTCTGGAATTGAGTCTCTGGCGCCATTTTTAATGAAAATTCAGGCCACAGTAAGCTATCTGTGTCCATGCTGTTATAATTTAGAGGTACTTATGTCCCCAGTGAGTTCATAATCATTTCTGAAGTCTCCAGTGATATTTGGTTTAATCAAAATTGTGCTCATGATTTATTTTTTAAGAGAGTCATGCCTTGTCTCCAAACCATCTGAGGGAGCTGACATTCAAGAAATAGTTTTTGGAGTGCAGCGACTGTTACGTAAGACCATGAAAAAGTCTTTCTCTCGCTAGCCAGACTACTTTGACTTGCAAGGGTTATGGCTGTTTCAAAATAGCCTCGAAGACTAACAGGAGCAGTTCCTGTTTGTGTCAGGTGTGTAAGAGCAGCTGTGAAATGCATCTTGCATTTCAATCCAAAAAGTCCCCATGCAGATAGTGCTGCCCCCATCTGGCTTAGGGTGAGTTAGTGCTGGCACCAGGGAACTGGTAGGCAGAGTGCTGGTGATTTTCTGACAATCATTATCAGTGCACATTGAATCCTGCTCCAGCACATACTTGGAAAAACCTAACGCAGAAGCCTGAGCTATGACGTGGAAAGCCAAGCCCCCACTTCCTTCTCCATCCAAAACACGGAGGCCTTAGTTGTTAAGATTACTTTGCCTTCTAGCATTTACCATTGTTAGTCGCCAACTCTTTAACGCATTGTTCGGATGGTAGTGAGGATTGATAAGGATTGGACAGCCTGAGAAACTATTATTGGCTGAAGAAACCACAACGTTCAGAGGGTTAAAGAGAAACTGGAAAATCTATCCACAGAATAGACCATAATGAAAGTCGAGTTGATTTTTGTACTGCACGAGTGAGTCAATTGTAAAGAGAGTCATTGTGGCACAGAAGGAGGCCATTTGGCCCATCGAGTCAATGCTGGAAGACATGACTGCAGTATAGGGGTATCTGGCATACCAAGGATTAATGTAGGACTGGGAAACAGTACTGCCCACAGTGTGATCTAAAGAGACACATGACCTAAGACTAGTGGTCAGTTTTGGACTGGACAGAGATCTGTGTAGAAGTAAGCACAGAGTTAGCCCATAGCTTCTGCTATACTATGTATATATGTATATAGTTATGTGTAATCAATAAACACTTAATGGGCCATAACTTCCGAGCTCCCCAGCATTGGATTGGGTGGGGGGGTGGTACCCCAAAGATGCGCTAGGGAGTCTCTCTCGGAACTTCCCAGGCAAGGGTTTGCATGACAATTGCCCAGAAGCGCAAGCTTCCTCTGGGCAAGTGTGCTGTGCTGCGAGCCATCTGAAAACGCAATTTAAATCGCAAACTTCGGATGATTCCGCCAGGGTCACTCCAATAGTTACCCAGAAAAAGATAAAATAATTAAAACCTCTTCTCGTTTCTTTATTATTGTAAAGGCCCAGACTGATCCCGACGGGACTCCTCCAACACCCCTGGTCCCCCAGAGGACTCCCTCCAGACCCTGACTAACCATCACCCCACAGTATTCCCCAACCCCCTGACCCCCCCATGGAATTTCCCCCCACCGCCCCCCCCGATCTGACCTGAACCCCCTATACCCAAAACCCCCCCACCCCCAGAAGACCCACCTAACCTCCCCTGACCTGACCCAACCTCCAAACACCCCACTTGCCCCTCGATCCGACTCTCCCTACCCGAATTGTCCCCCCCGCAGGTCCGACTGCCCCCATACAACACCGCTAACTCAACCTCTGACCTCCCCAATGGCCCCCCCCACCGAGAAGTGATCCCCACCCAACCCTCTTAAGGTCCAACACCCCCGACCCGACCCAACAAGCCCCTACCTGACCCTCGCCCCTCCCCCCGCAGGCCTGACCCCCTCCAGACACCCCTTGACCTCAGCTGATCCGACCCCCACCCACACCCCAGACCTCCGATCCCCCTCAACCTCCAAATCCTATCTAATTACCTTAGACACTTACCTTCTCACTGGCCTGTCAATTTCTTTGGACCCTTTAAGTTTACCTGGTTTCCGGCAGATGGTGCTGTAAAAAAGGGGGGGCGTGTCCTCCTTAACTTGGACGGAGCTGGACTGCGACGCTGGGCCCCAGGGACAGCCTGGATCTCGCCTGGCCTGAGTTGGAAGGTCGGGTGAGACAGGCACAGAAGAAAATCCACACGGGTAATTGGGCACGGGGTGGCAATCTGACACGGGTTGGTACTCCGAGTATGTTACGGCCTAATGTTCAACCATATGTGAGGCCCACTGAACAGACACACAACGTACAACAAATAACAATTATAGTGCAGAATCGAAGATGACCAATTCAGAGTGCCTGGTCAGAATTTTATGGCCCTGTTTTGGCGGGGACGGGGCCGTAAAATGTGGTGGGCCGTTAGAAATGCCATTGACGACGGCGAGAAAGTAAAACCCCGCTGTCGTAAAATTCTGCCCCCTGATTTTCCTGTGGATAGCATCTACTGATTATTCTCATCTTGCAACTCCAGATTGACTTCCCTGACCATTTGGATAACACTAATCAGTCATCTCCATCTGTGGAAACAACCTCTAACATCTAAAACTGAAAATGACTGGATGGAGTTAGTAATAAAGCAAAACGAGGCTAGTATCAGGCAAGTACAATACAACAGCATGATAGTCAAGAGGTCAGATGGGTGCTTGCATACTCTAACTTCCTTTGCTCCACCATCGATGGCTGTGTTTTCAGCTGTCCAGACCCTAAACCTTGGAACTCCTTCCCTAAACCTCTTCAGTTCTCCATCCTCCTTTAAGATGCCTCTTAATCTTTGATCAAGCACTGGGCCCGCTGTCCCCATTGGATCAGTATTTTTTTTTTGCCTGATTACACTCCTGCAAAATGTCTTGGGACGTTTTATTACGTAAAAGGTGTGATGTTAATAGAAGTTGGTTATGCGACCCAGCACTGCCAGTATTTGCTGTCCTTGCAGAAATTTGGGATTGTGATCTCTCCTTGAGCTTACAGGTAGCAGGTCTGGATAATAAAATGCTGATACCTTTACACACAACTGGAACCCAGAGTACTAATTGGTTGCCTTTAACCAGCCAACACTGCAAATGCAGATTCAGAAAAGGGAATGTTTCACACCCTTGTCAGAAGCTGAAAGCACTGCAGATATATCATGGATCATGCATGATAATGCACCCTGAACCTAGCTTCATTTAATGAGGGAACTGTAGAGTGATTGAGTTTGACAAAGGGATTGGTGAACAGTCCTTCATTTTTGATCGTGGCCCCATCACTATTATTCCCCAGGGTAATCTCAGTGATGAATTTGACACCTCCAGATTAGGAATTATGCACTAGACCACTTCCTTTATAGACAAGGCACAAACTCATTGTCCTTCGCTATGTTTTAGCATTCAGCATTGTAGAGGTGATGGGCCTGCTGGACTATATCGACCATATTGTGATTACACTAGAAAGGCCCTGCAGTCTCTTCACTTTAATAATAATAAAAGACCGAGAAGGTCAAATTGTCACCTGCCTGTCACAAGTTTTCGTCTCCCTTATTGATGTTATCTTGCCTTCTTAACAGCAGTTCCAACAACACTCAACAAGCTTGACACCATCCAGGACAAAGCAGCTCGATTCAGTGACACCCTCACCACCACCTTAAACATTCACTCCCTCCATCACCAACACACATTGGCAGCAGTGTGTACAAGATGCACTGCAGCAACTCACCAAGATTCCTTCGACAGCACCTTCCAAACGCTTGACCTCTGCATTTGAGTAACCTTTCTCAGTCTCCCAATTCTAAATCAACAGAGCTGAAAAGACCATGGCCCAGATATTCCAGTCAGCACCAATATGGCACTGCCGCTGCCGGCAAAGATTTCCACACCAACACCAGATTGTGTTATTTTAGCCAGGATTCCTGACCATCTGATCCCCGCTGCAGCAGTGATGGGTCATTGTAACCATCCCTGCGGAGGACTGGCAGGCGCAGGAGAAGATGAGCAGAGAGGACACACCATCTTTTTACAGCATTTGCTGATGTATTCAGGTAAGTTTTTACAGATCCTTACCTTCCAGTGTGTATGAACGGGTAGGTGAATGGGCGGGCGGATGAGTGGGCAGGTGAGTGGGCGGGTGAGTGGTTGGATAAATGAGTAGGTGGGTGAGTGGGCGAGTGAATGGGTGGGTGAGTGAATGGGTGAATGAATGATTGGATGAATGAGTGGATGAGTGAATGAGTGGATGAATGAATGAATAGGTGAGTGAATGAGTGGGTGAATGAGTGAATGAGTAGGTGGGTGAGTGAGTAGGTGAGTGAATGGGTGGGTGAGTGGGTGAGTGAGTGGGTGGATGAATGAGTGAGTGAATGGATGATTGAATGAGAGGATGAGTGAGTGAGTGGGTGGGTGAGTGAATGGGTGAGCAAATGGGTGAGTGAATGGGTGGGTGAGTGGGTGGGTAGGTGAATGAGTGAGTGGGTGTTAGTTGGTGGGTGAGTGAATGGGTGAGTGGGTGAGTGAGTGATTGGGTGAATGAATGAGTAGGTGAATGAGTGAATGAGTGAGTGGGTGGGTGAGAGTGAATGGGTAAGTGAGTGGGTGAGTTGGTGGATGAGTGAATGGATGTGTGAATAGGTGGGGAGTAGGTTTCTGAGTGAGTGGGTGGATGAATGAGTGGGTGGGTGAGTGAGTGGGTGGGGAGTAGGTGGGTGAGTGAATGGGTGGGTGAGTAAGTGAGTGAATGAGTGAATGGGTGGGTGAGTAAGTGAGTGAATGAGTGAGTGGGTGGGTCAGTAAGTGAGTGAATGAGTGAATGGGTGGGTGAGTAAGTGAGTGAATGAGTGAGTGGGTGGGAGAATGAGTGGGTGAACGAATGGATGCGCGAGTGAGTGGGTGAGTGACTGATGAGATGGGATCATGGAATCAGGCGGTCAGGTCAGGGTAGGTAGTCAGGTCAGGTTGGGGGCTAGGTAGCCGCGTAGGCTCGGGGTTTGAGTGGGTATTGTTCATGTGGACAGGAGTAGTTGGGCTGTGTTGGAGGGGTGGGTGGGTATTTGGGCTGGGTCTGGCGGTAGTCTTTGGGTTAGACTGGGGCTTAGCCGCGATCGGAGGGTAATCGGGTTGGGCCAGAGGGGTAGATGGGTCATGGATTGGTCGTGGGAGAGAGAGTCTGCTCGGCTGGGGTTGAATTGGTTGATTTGGGTTGGTGGGGGGGGGTGGGGGGGGGGGGGGGTGGTGGTGGTTTCTATTGTGGTGATCAGTTCAGATACCCTGTTAACCATTGAATTAGATCAGAGATTAACCAATATAACATTTCCAGGGTAAGTATCCAGGTAAGGCCTGCATATCTGTGCTCGGTGTAAGAGACATTCACGTAGTGTCCTAGGCAGCGTAAACCAGCCCATCTGAAGTTTTAACTTCCTGGGCAATTACAGTGCAAGTGTGTGCTTCAGGAATTCCACAGTGTTCTTAAGTGCAACATAGGCTTAAATCCAGATTTTGCCACAGTTGATGTTGGATCAATGTTTGAGAGGGAGAGGAGAGGAGAGAGAATGTACAGGAAAGTGCAGGGAGACAAAGAGGGGGCAGAGAAAGAGAGGAGAGATAGTGAGACAGCCTGAAAGCAATTCCTAAATAAACTTATGACCTTGACTACAGTTCAAAATTGATAATTTTGTCTCGTCCAGAACACATTTTAAGGCCACTTCTGCCAATTTATTTGTTCATTCTTAACAAGTGGGATTGTTCCAAAGTGTGTTGTATGAAATGGAGATTCTCCCACAACCAGTTCAGGATGCAATATCAATTTAAGGGTCTTCATATATAAAGATATTTATAATGGATTACAAACCTGCCTCTGAGTTCTTAGAATCCCTTATGGGCAGAGAGTGGGAAGGTCTTCAAATTTAAGCACTTTGCAAAGCGATGGGCCGATTTAAATATTGCTTTCAATCTGCTTTGTGTCTTCTCCACTTTGGTGAATGACTGTTGGTGCACTCGATGCTTTCAAGTCTCTCCACACTGGATTGTACAAGGCCCTAATCTTCTGCCTGCTTATTCAATCACAGCATCATTGCTTCTTTGTCCATCTCCAAATTTATTGTAAACAGACTTTGCCTCCTTATGGCTGTCAAGTTATGAACGTACATAACGTCAGCCTTTTCAGTTTAACTAGCCTTTCATTTCTCTATGTTACTGTTAGTTCAAGGGCCCTCTGATTAAGAAATTGGCCTTCCATTTTCAAAGCATCTTTCATGTCCTTACGGCAAGGCGCTGCACAGTTGATGGGCAGAATTTGGGAAGTTCAGGAACGGGTGCGTGCAGGCGTGCCTCTGATCGACGCCCCCGCCATTTTACGTGGGTGGGCCAATTAAGGCCCGCCCAGCGTGACGTCTGCCAGGAAGTGCTATGCACTCCCTGTGCATGCAGCGGGGGGGATTCCCTCAGCCTAGAGTGCGCTCTTTTGCGCATGCACGCAAAAGAGCACATAGATCTCCCTGAGGCTAAGTTATGCCTCAGAGAGATCGGCGCCTAATTCAAAAATGTTAAAAATAGAAAAATAAAGTTTCCCTGACATGTCCATCACTTTTAATTAAGCTTTTATTGAATTTTTCAAAACCTACATGAAAGCTCATCCTGCCCGTGGATGAGGTTTTATGCTTTTTCTGAAGCCCGCCAGGGCTCCTGGCCTGCCCGCCAACCTTAAGGTTGGACGTGCAGGTCCTTTAACTGGTGCAAATACTTGTTAAATGGCCTCAATTGGCCGTTGACAGGTCGGTGGGCACACAGCTGATTCTGCTGCCCCCACTGACCTGAAAATTGAAGTGACACTGGGTGACGTCGGGAATTCCGCCTGACATTATCCTGCATCATTTTATGCGTTGGCGAGCACGTCCCACACCCCACTCGACGACCAGGAAATCCTGCCCGATGAATAGCGTAGTCACTGTTGGTCCCTTATATGGCAAATAAGATATAGGAGTAGTGAATCTAATAGTAATAGTTGCTTGGTAATGCATAACTTGAGCAATGCTGAAAAAAGAGACATACTGTCAAAGCTTTTCATCTTGCACTCATCAGGACACACATAAGAATGCCAAATTTCAAAGGGAGCAACAATTTATTCTGCATGAGCAAAAGGTGCTGATTGGTTGGCAAGTCTGCTCTGATTGGTTGAGCCATTGCCATGGAGAATAATCTATTATTTTTTTCTCAGTGAGGTTAGTTGAAGGATAAATGGTGGCCAAAATGCAAAAAGAAATCCACCCTTCTTCTTTGAAGAATGGCTAAATGACCTTTATTAGTCATCTGAACAGGTTGACAGGGCCTTGGCTTATCATTTCATCAAAAAGACTGCAAATTCAACAGTGCAGCACTCCCTCATTACATGAATCAAGTGTCAACCTGGAATATATGTTCAACCCTCTGGTGTGGGAGTTGAAACTATCGCCTCCTGCCTCAGGCATGCAAGTGCTAATGGTGACAATGTCTCATGATGCCTGCTTGGTTGAGATTGTCTAACTGATCACTGTCTGGTAGTCAGGTTTTCCATTCCAAACTTATTTCATACAATGTTAGTCAGTGTTTTTGTGCTGAATGACATCAATTTAAGTTGTCCTTCTCTACTCGAAATATTCATAAATGAATGGGCGCAAAGCTTATCAAACACCTTCACATTCGTGGCTAAAGGCTTAAAAGGGTGTACACCTGAGAGTTCCTGAGATGTGGTCCTTGCAGTACGAGATTACAGAATCACCCCTAGTGTGTTTGAATTAAATTCCTTTCCCCCCACTACCCCCCACCACTGTTTTCTTTTAATTTGTCCTGGGGATGTGGGTGACACTTGCAAGGTCACATTTATTGTCCATCCCTATTTGCCCTGAAAGGTTTGTGTTGGGCCTTCTCCCTGTTTTAAACGCCTGTGGTCTGTGTGGTGATATTGTTCCCACAATGATATGAGCAAAGGCAATTTGAAGGGACCGATCCAATGACGAGGAGAGAATGTCTGCACGTCAGGATGGTGTGCGACTTATAAATCATTTATTTTAAACATGAAAATGCCTTAATTAAAAAGGCATGCTAAATTAATTTTATTCATCTATGCCGTCAATGGAGATAAATGCCAGCTTGTAATTTCCTTTGGTTACAATCGATAGAGGTGTAAAATGGACCACTGATTTGTTCTTACCCATTTTAAACTCGCATAAAGTCAATATTGTTCCTTGTGTTTGCAGACTAATACACAATGAGCTTAATTTCCAGACAGAATGATCTTCGGGAAACCTGATAGTACTGTCCCAATGATTAGAGGCACAAATCAGTACCTGTCAGGATTAGATACTCAGATATCTAATCCTGACTGAATTAGGAGGGAGTGGAAGACCTGGGTGGTTTAAAAATGTTGCTGAGCAGCAAAAGCATGGGCAGATTTTTCTCAGTTTGTCATGTTCTACAGCACTTTTGGGCAGTGTTTGATTTTGTGGCCATAATTTGTAGACTTATGATCAATTTGCTACCTGTTCTTTTGTGCTCTGCTTGGAATTGAGGTGAATTTACTGTTAATTCCTGCAACTTGAGTCTGCTTCATTTTAACTCTTTCAAAAACAAAATCCCCCTCTTTGAATTTGCCTCTCTCCTGTGGGTGCTGGCTCACTGCTTCAGGGGCCACCCTCTGATACCTCAGCCAAATGACAACTTCATGTAGGAACCCAGGTTTACATAGGATTACATAGGATGTACAGCACATAAACAGGCCATTCGGCCCAACCAGTCCATGCCTCCACTCCAGCCTCCTCCCATCCTTCCTCATCTAAATCTCCCAATTAGCCCTCTATTCCCTTCTCCCTCATATACTTGTCTAGTTCTATTCGCTGCAACCACTCCCTGCAGTTGTGAGTTCCACATTCTCAACGCTCTCTGGGGAAAGAAGTTTCTCCTGAATTCCCGATTGGATTTCTTGGTGACTATCTTATATTGATGGCCTCTAGTTCTGCTCGTCCCCACAACAGGAAACATTCTCTCTCTATCCTCTCTCTCAAAACCTTTCATAATTTTAACGACCTCTATTCAGTCACCCCTCAGACTTCTTTTCTCAAGAAAAAGAGACCCAACCTCTCAATCCTCCCCTGATATGAATATCCACACAGTTTTTTTCCTTTATTCTTTTGTGGGACATGGGCATCACTGCTAATTGGCCAGCATTTGTTGCCCACCCTTAATTGCCCTTGAACTGAATGGTTTGCTAGGTTATTTCAGAGGGCATTTAAGAGTCAACCACACTGCTGTAGATCTGGGGTCACATGTAGGCCAGACTGGGTAAAGATGGCAGATTTCCTCCCCCAAAGGGTATTAGTGAACCAGATGGGTTTTTAGAACAATTGATGATAATTGTGTGGACACTAATTCCAGATGTATTAATTTAATCTATACTGCACCAGCTGCCATGGTGGGATTTGAACCTATGTCCCCACAGCATTAGCCTGGTGCAGGTCGGACAGCGTCTGTGGAGAGAGCAACAGAGTTTACAGCTGGAATTTTCCGGCCTCCTCATGGCCGGGACCCACCCCAGGAGATTCGACGATGGGCGGGGCCAGGGCCGGAAAATCCCACCCAAGATTTCGGGAAAAGATGTTCTGAAGAAGTCATTTTGGACTCGAAACGTTAACTTTGTTTCTGTCTCCCCCAGATGCTGCTGGACCTGCTGAGTTTTCCAAGCACTTTGTTTTTATTTCAAATCGCCAGCATCCACAGTATTTTGTTTTTATGTAAGTCTTATGAAATGGTCATCAATCCCTCTTTGGATAGAGTGTTGCAAAAAAAGTTATTTATAAGATGCTCCAATAATACATTTATAAATCTATCGACATATTAAACTCAGGAGATCATAACTGTTAAATCCCAGCATTAAACTTTTATGATGTTCTTTAAATGCATGCTATCTCGCAGGCTCATACAATATTCAGACTTATGTCCTCAAGCTTTACTGTTTAAAGATGCAATGCCCATAATCTCTAGCACATTGCCTTAATTCACTTGCCTCCAGCTAGAAGAATTGAGAACATTCCCCAGTACCCTTGATATTATTACAGAATGATCCATAAAGAAGATTCTCTCCTATGAATCTGAACAAAGAGAAGTGGCACCAAAATCTATAGGTTGTTCCCACTAGGGCAACAATCTCCGCCTTCCTTCCGCATATGGTGGTATCAGCCATGGCCCGGTGGGACGCACTCTCGCCTCTTAGTCACCTGATTGTGGATTCATCTCCCAATCCTGATACGAGTGCATAATCCAAGGTGGCACAACAGTTCAGCATTGAGGGGATGCTGCATTGTTGGAAAGTGCCGCTGTTTGAGTGAGATGTGATAATCGAGGTCCCCGTCTCAGGTGAACTCAAAACAATCTTCTGACCCAAGTTCCGGGAAGTTCTCTGGTCAATTTTTTACCCCTTAACCACCAGCACTAAGAGTGATTACCTGTGTGTGGGATCTTTCTGTGTGAAAATTGGCTATTGTATTTCCTGCATGACAATCATGATATTTACACAGTGCCTTTAATATGATAAAATGTCCCAAGGTGCTTCACAGGGCCATTATAAAACAAAATTAGACATTTTAAAAGTACTTCATTGACTGTAAATTGCATTGAGTTGTCCGGAAGGTGTGAAAGATGCTGTATAAATTCAAGTCTTTTTTATCTTTCTTTATTTCTTTGCAACAAGTTACCCCACATTTTTTTTCCAGTGGAATCAGCTTCCGTTGATATACTAACAATTCCCAACTTTATCCCTCTGTCATAGAGTTGTTCACCCACCAGGATCGATCTAGAGTCCCCAGAAATTGAAAGTTAATCTTCAGAATATTGCTGTACAAACCCAGGGGAAAGGAGCCCTGGCAAAACTGAATTCAACAGAAATTGGAAGTGTCATGAACGTGTAACCATGATATTGCCGATTTTAAGAGCAACTATTTGAAAGGCACGTTCCTATTTTCAAACCTTTACATTGAGTTTAAAAGCCTTTTTCCAAATGAAAGTACGAACAGGCCACATAGCAGCTTCCTGTGTCTATTCAAACTTTGTCAGACTCATATCTCTAGAGCTGGATACAAAGAATCGTTAAAATGCAAAGACCCCACTGGGGGCGTATCATCTAAGGAGTGTGAAAAACCCTTTTACTTCTGAGGGAGGAGACAGGAAGCGACTTCAAAGGACAATAACACAATTAATTTCTTTGTCTGGTGTAACAATCAAAATGAACACTGCAGCCATTTTGATCTTGGCTGTGGTGAAGACAGGCTGCGAAAGGCATGCGCGCAGAAACCCCGTTAAGAACTCTGAGAGACATCAACAGAGGGGTTTTTCTCTCTGCCATCAGGAGTCAAAAGGGAAGGTTATCCAGGAATCAAACGCAGTTCTGCTGAGAAGAATCGAGGCAATCTTCAACTGTCATAACTGCAGAACCACTGAGGAGCAAGAAACCTTCTCTCTCTCCCAGAACCAGCTTGACCTACTGAGTCCACCTGAAAAAGGCAAACACTGACTAGTCGACTGCAGAAGCCATCGTAGATGCTAAATCAAACCTCAAATTTCAACGTCAGAAGGAAAGAACTCATGCAATGGACCCGCAAGCATAATTTACCGAGGTGGATATGAAATCTGATCTTTTAAGTATCCATTTTTCTTGATCTGCATTTTAATCTTTGTATTTGTATTTCAGTGAATAACTTTATCACTTTTACTTCAGTAACTTTCAGCAGCAGTTTTGGAACAAACTAAAATTTAACTTGTTTAAGGCTAAAGCGTATCTGCTGGGTTATTTTTAAATTGAACCATTCATAAATCAAAAGGGGGCCACATATATGCACACATAAATTCTTAGCACATGGGCTATTTTGAGGAGATGCCTTTTACGCGGTCATGGCAGAGGGAACCTCGCCACTGCTTGGACTCATACAGAGGAAAATGGTTGTTGTTGGAGGCCAATCAATTCAGTCCCAGGACATCACTGCAGGAGTTCCTCAGAGTAGTGTCCTAGGGCCAACCATCTTTAGCTGCTTCATCAATGACCTTCCTTCCATCATAAGGTCAGAAGTGGGGATGTTCGCTGATGATTGCACAACATTCAGCACCATTTGCGACTCCTCAGATACTGAAGCAGTCCATGTCCAAATGTAGCAAGACCTGGACAATATTCAGGCTTGGGCTGACAAGTGGCAAATAACATTCACACCACACAAGTGTCAGGCAATGACCACCTCCAACAAGAGAGAATCCAACCATTGCCCTTTGGCATTCAATGATATTAATGTCACTGAATCCCCCACTACCAATATCCTGAAGTTGCCATTGACCAGAAACTGAACTGGACTAGCCATATAAACACTGTGGCTACAAGAGCAGGTCAGAGGTTAGGAATCCTGCTGCCAGTAACTCACTGATTGACTCCCCAAAGCCTGTCCACCACCTACAAGGCACAAGTCAGGAGTATGATGGGATAGTCCCCACTTGCCTGGATGAATGCAGCTCTAACAACATTCAAGAAGCTTGACACAATCCAGGACAAAGCAGCCCACCCACATCCACAAACATTCACTCCCTTCACCACCGACGCACTGCGGCAGCAGTGTGTACCATCTACAAGATACGCTAGAGCAGTTTGCCAAGTCTCCTTCAACAGGACCTTCCAAACCATGACTGCTACCATCTAGAAGGACAAGGGCAGCAGATGCACGGGAACACCACCACCTGGAAGTTCCCATTCAAACCACACACCATCCTGACTTGAAATATATCACCATCCCTTCACAGTCAATGGGTCAAAATCCTGGAACTCCCTCCCTAACAGCTACACCACACGGACTATAGCAGATCAAGAAGGCAGCTCAGCACCACCTTCTCAAGGGCAATTAGGGATGGGCAGTAAAAATGTTGGCCTAGCCAGTGGTGCCCACACCCTGACCTCCTGCCATAAGTCAGAATCAGTGGAGGGTTAAAGGTGAAGTGACTGACAACGAAACATGGGGAGGGAGCATACAGGATAGATAAGTGGATAGTTGACACAGTGTAATGACTAGATGTACTGGGCAGGTTTCTATTTGAAACAGATAACTTTACTACAGAGCTCTTTTAGAAGCTACAGGCTTGAACCAGGTCCATGACTAGAAAATCACCCCCCGGATTACCCAGGCTTCGGGACATTTGTCACAAGCAATCATGTATACCCTAATAGGCAGTAGGGAAAGGCTATACCTTCAATCACTACGTTTCCTCCCTCTAGCTTTTTTTTTACATATCCTATTTACAAAGAACATTTTAATCCGCAACATATACATGCATACAGCTCAGGTGATTAAACCTTAAAGCCTGAATTTTGTGCTCGTCGGGCGTGCATGATTGGTGGGCCCGGGAGCGGCTGGGAAACAGGCTCCTGACCACAATTGGCCTCCGACTGCCATTTCAACCTGACCGGCCAATTAACGGCCAACCAGCGTGAAGTGAGCGCTGTAAAGCTCAGCACTGCCGGGGTGGGGGCAGGAAGGGAGTGGGCACCGACGTCACCGCGGGTGCTGGTGAGCGCTTCCACTGAGCTCTCTGAAGGCAGACAGCTGCCTCAGGGAGCTGCAGACTTCCAAATAATAAAATAAAGCACAATAATGCTGTATAAAATGTCCATGCAGCACATTTAAGCACCTGAAAGCCTACCTCATAAAAATGCTGTCTGCAGATATTTCTTTTTATTTTATATCCTAACGGAGATTTCATCTCCCCCTTGGATGAGGTTTCATCAAAAATGTAAAGGCCACCAGGCTGATGGGCCCACCAGCCAACCGTAAGGTTGGACAGGCCACAAAAATTGCTTACAATTGCGCCGTTAATGGGCTTAATTACCCATTTAATCGCTGGCGGGAGCTCTCCCGACTGCCGCGCGCGCCCATCGTGCAAACTATCGCACGAGTGCGCGATTACATCTCGTGTGATTTTATGCCTGCCTGGGTCAGGTGAGCGCCCACCCTTAAACTTAAAATCCTGCCTTAAGTCTCTGAGGTGGTTTCCTTATTCAGTTAGAGCCTTGTGGTCTACCCCTTGTGGTTCTCCCACTGGCTCATCGTGATCAGGAACTGCAGCATCAGGTACATCATTAGAAAGTGGCAGTTCAGGGTTTGGCAACTCTACAGGGACATCGGGTATGTCTATTCTAGGTTAATCTGTCACCTCAGGGATTAATGGTTCGACATTAATCACAGGCAGAGTAGCTGGTAGTTGGAATGTCTCTTTATTCCTAAGATGATCCACATGTTTTTGAACAATTCGGTCTTCCACTTCCACCTGGAAGGACAAGGGACCAGTTTCTGTGACAATTGTACCAGGAACCCAACAAGGTCCACTTCCAAAATTCCACACAATAACTGTATCTCCTATAGCAAACATTCAAGCTTTGCAATGAATATCATGATTCAATTTTTGATTACTCTGATTCTTCTCTACCTTCCTGTCTAAGTTTGGAAATACCAGACTTAACCTTGTATACAGGTGGCATTTCATCAATAATTCAGACAGTGTTGAGCCCATAGTTGAATGAGGCATCATATGATAACTGAGAAGAAAGCGGGAAAGCCGAGTTTCTAGAGTAGCTTCTGATAATCTCTTCATCCTAGATTTGAAAGTTTTCACAGCTCTCTGAGCTAAACCATTTGATGAGGGATGATACGGTGCTGTTTTAATATGTCTGATTCCATTTAAACACATGAATCTCTGAAACTCTGTACAGGTAAAGACCGTACCATTATCCAAAATGATGACTTCTGGTAGGCCATGTATACTAAAACATTGCACTCGATGTCAGCGATCTGACTTCATACACATCCATCCATTTAGAATGCACGTCTACGATCAATAAAAACATAGTACCTAAGAATGGTCCTACATAATCAGTATGTAGTCTAACCCAGGGTCGACCAGGCCACTTCCATAGATGCAGGGGAGCTGAAATAGGCAACTTCTGGTCCTACTGTTGCTGACACTGGAGACAGTGCTTGACCATGCTTTCAATGTCACTGTCTATGCCTGGCCACCAGACATAGCTTCACGCAAGCACTTTCAACTTCGCTATGCCTGGATGCGCACTGTGAATCTCTGTCAAGAGTGGTTCTCTTTCTTGCAAAGGGACGATGGCTCTTGATCCCCACAACAAGATTCCATCTTTACAACTTAACTCTGTTTTTCGGGAATGGAATGGTCTTATCTCTTTATATACAGTTGAATTTGACCACCCTTGCAATACAAGGTCTCGGACTTGTGACAAAATTGGATCTCTGTTCGTCCAATTCCTAATTCGCTTCACACACACAGGCGAACAGTCCAAACAATTCAATACAAGCACAACTTCTTGTGCCACTGGAGCATGTACAATGCTATCTAGTAACGGGAGCCGACTGAGTGCATCCGCACTTGCCAGGACAGAGCATAAAGGTGTACTCATATGCTGATAAAATCAGAGCCCAACATTGAAATCTTGCTGATGCTATTGGCGGAATGGCTTTAAACGCCTGAATAAACCCATTAATGGTTTATGGTTCGACACAATGGGACAATGTCCATGAAGATACTGGTGAATTTCTTCACTCCAAATAGTACTGATGAACTTTCCTTTTCTAGTTGTTAATGAACCTTCTTGGCTGCAGAGAATGTTCTGGAGACATCGCCAATTGGCCTTTCTGAACTGATCTCTGTCTTTTCTTCTTTTGTTTGTCGCAGAGTTTTGTCTTGTCCTCTATTTTGATTTCACAGTCCGCCACATTTCTCTCTGGTGAAATCTTAACTTGGTTCAGTTCAGCAGTTGAGCCACCCATGGCTTCATTATCCACTCACATCTTGGAAAGTTCCATGACTTTTCCTTCTAATGCCTCTCTTGTTTCACCCAGCTGATTCTTCAGCTCCTCAGTCTCTTTCTTGTATGTCTTGGCTTCCTCCTGGAATATTGAACACTGTTGAGTCTTCTCTGCCAACTATATCTTCAGTTTGTTCAGAGTGATACTAAATTCATTTTGTTTCTCTTCATGATTTTCCAGAGGAACCCCAACCCTGACCTGAGGGACCCTTGCAACATGTGAAGGTCCTTCAATTCTCCTAACTCATCCCAAGGTACACTGTCATATTCCCTTAGCAACTCAGGACCTCCTTCTGTTCTCATTTGAAATATTTCAGACCAGTTGAGCTTAATTTTTTGCAACCAGTCTCAGCCCAGAAGACTAGGTCCTTCGCCTGTCACTATGATCACTGGAAGCTGAGCTGTCTGTTGCCTATAGGACACAGGTACTGTGGCAATGCCCTTTACATGTATGGACTCCCCGGTGTATATCTTCAACTGAGCTGTGGTTTGCTCCAGATTCACCAGCCGAGCACTTTCATTTAGGTATTTAAATGTGTACTCTCCCACCACTGTGGTTGAGGCTCTCATATCTACATCCATTATTAGTGGCTTCCCATTCACTTGGATTGTGACAGTAATAGGTTCAGTTTTCATCACTGTGACATTGTATAAGGGATAGATATCAGTATCGACAGCTTCAGGCTCTGTTATATTGTGCACTTCAATCATTTTGACCTGCTGCCTTATGGGCTGTTTCGATTTCGCCCTGCATTGCTTTATTATGTGACTTTTCTTATGGTGGTAATTGCATTCTGCTTCCTTGAATATGCAGGTGTCAGGTACGTGGTTACCCCCACATCTGTAACAGATTAACCTCGGAGTCACTGCTGAAATGCTTTCACTAGGCCTTTTTATTTTTCTAATAGCAGAGATTGTCTCTCGCTTTGCTGCTGTGTTTCTGGTTTTTGCGCCACGCCCAGTGGTAGGTTCCCGCCCCACATGAAGTACAGCACCATATTGTATGTTCCGTAAAGCTTGTGAGTCTCTTGCAGCACTTTCCATGGCGAGTACTATTTCCATTGCGCACTTCAAATCGATGTTGACTTCTGCAAGTAAACGGCGCTGAATGGCATCGTCATGAACTCCACAAACTAATCGGTACCGCAACATATCATGAGTGTGTCTCCGAAGTCGCAGTGCTCAGACAACTGTTTCAGCTTCACTATATAGGTTGCGATGGACTGTCCTGGGACCCTTACTCTGGAGTTAAACTTAAACCTCTGTATTATTATGGATGGCTTCGGCTGAAAATGGGTCTTCACGAGGTCTGCTAATTCATTAAAAGATTTAGAATTGGGCGCGTTCGGGGCTGTCAGGCTGTGGATGAGACTGAATGTCTTGCTACCACATACACTCAAAAGGATTGCTTTGTGCTTCTCCTCCGCGGTAATTACATTTGCCACAAAATAAAAACCAAGGCATTCTACGTACTGGCTCCAGTCTTCCATAGTCTCATCGTAAGGATCGATTCTGCCAAAGAGTGGCATGACTGGTGAGTATACTTTTCTTTTTTCCCTTAAGACCTGATGGACTCATATTCACAAGACGAAGTGCTTCGTCAGAGCTATTTTACCCTCGTCACCAAATGTAATGGCTTGACATACCGGACAGGTTTCAACAAGAAACAGATAACTTTGTTACAGAGCGCTGTTCAGAAGCTTACTTGCTTGAACCAGGCCCTCGAATAGAAAGCCACACCCCTGGATTACCATGCTTAGGGCTTATTGGTCGGAGTGTCCAAGAACAATCACGTGACCCCTGATAAGCAGTAGGCAAAGGCTATACCTTCAATCACCACACACAGCAACACAAAGACATCAGAGGTTGGGAAGAGAGTAAGCATATTCTCTGACTTAACAGGTTCAAAGCCTCAGAAAATCGATTATTATTCAAAAATGCCCACTTTGCAGCTGGTTACAACCCCAAACTGTAGCAATTTAAAAAAACCCAGCCAGCTGGTGAAAAACCTGTCAAAACTAGCAAAATCATTCTTGTATGGCACAAAGCTATTAATTTCACTGTGGACCTCAATGAATTAAGGTCAGAGCAGGGACAACATGGATATTGACACATTTTCCTCTCTGAACTTACATGTTAGTGTTCTCTCTTTGTGGGGGAGGTGTCATAGTTCCATCTTAAAGTAAATTAAAAAAAATACATATACTGTGGGAAAACATGGCACAGTTTGTTACTGGTACTTCCAGGAAAATTAGTACGACAAAATACTTAACCTGGTTGTACACACTGAGAGAGTGGTCTAGTGGGGAGGAACAGGATTGCTTCCTGTTGACCGAGATTGGCAGGATTAAATTGTATTTAGGGGAAATGACTAAGAGGAGAGGCTATCTTGCAGGATCAGGTCATTGCTATTTGTGTGTTTTTGGGATCAGGACTGTGGTGAGCTGAGGTGGGGGAAGGGCAGTGTTGGGGAAGGGAAGGATTTCAATTGGCTTCCAGGAAAGTGCCTCAAACTACTTGTTCCCTATTGAACCAGCTGACGTTTCTTTCACTCTTGCTATGATCTTCAAACAAAGGGCTCCAATCACTGCAAATGTTTCAGATATATAAATGGTTAGCACAGTGACGCCTGGTGCACATCCCAGGAAGGAGAATTACAGTCTGGGGGTGGGGGAGGTTAGCCCTCCATGATGGGACAACACTGTCAAAATGTCTGGACAGCCACTTGAAATTAGGTAAAATGGAATTGTCAGACGCAGAGCTGTCTGGACACGCAATGGATTTTGGACATGTTGTTCTATATGGGTCAGAAGAGGTGGACAATTTTGACACATTCACCATAGAAAAGTTACGGCAGAGAAAGAGGCCATTCAGCCCACTATGCCTGCGCCAACTATAAAAAGAGAAAAAAGAAACTAGCCGCTCATTTCTAATCCCATTTTCCAGCACCTGGTCCGTAGCCTTGCAGGTTCTAACACTTCAGGTACAAACCCAGGTACCTTTTAAATAAGTTGAGCGTTTCAGCCTCAACCACTAATTTGTGCAGTGAATTCCAGACACCCACCACCCTCTGGTGAAAAAGATTTTCCTCATGTCCCCTCTAATCCTTCTACCAATCACTTAAATCTGGTAATTGATCCCTCAGCTAGAGGAAACAAGTCTCTCCTACCTACCCTATCTAGGACCCTTGTAATTTTGTACACCTCAATTAGGTAACCCTTCAACCTCCTCTGTTCTAAGGAAAACAATCCTAGCCTATTCAATCTTTCCTCATAGTTGCAATTTTCAAGCCCTGGCAACGTTCTTGTAAATCTCCTCTGTACTTTCTCCAGAGCAATTATGTCCTTCTTGTAATGTGGTGACCAGAACTGTACACAAAATTCCAGTTGTGGCTTAACCAGTGTTTTTTACAGTTTCAGCATTAGATCCCTGCTTTTGTATTCAGTACCTCATCCAATAACGAGACGAATTCCATATGCTTTCTTTACCACCTTATCCACTTGTCCTGCCAGCTTCAGGGACCTGTGGACATGCACTCCAAAGTCTCTCACCTCCTCAACCCCTCTCAATATCTTCCCATTTATTGAGTATTTCCTTGCTTTGTTTGCCCTCTCTAAATGCATTACCTCACACTTCTCTGGTTTGAATTCCATTTGCCACTTTTCCACCCACTCAACCAAACCATTGATATCATTCTGGAGACAAAAGCTATCCCCTTCACTATCAACTACACGGACAATTTTTATGTTGTCTGCAAATTCCCAAATCATGCCTCCCACATTTAAGTCCAAATCATTAATATATACAACAACCAGCAAGGTACCCAACACTGAGCCCTGTGGAATGCCCCTGGAAGCCACTTACCACTCACAAAAACATCCATCAACTGTTTCACTTTGTTTCCTGTCACTGAGCCCATTTTGGATTCAACCTGCCACCTTCCCCTGTATCCCATGGGATCTCACTTTCCTGACCAGTCTGCCATGTGGGCCTTGTCAAATGCCTCACTAAAATCCATATAGACAACAGCCACTGCACTACCCTCATCAATCCTCCTTGTTACTAAGACATAATCTTCCCCTAACAAAACCATGCTGACTATCCCTGATCAATTGTGCCTTTCTAAATGACAGTTTATCCTGTCTCTCAGAATTGATTCCAATCATTTTCCCACCACCAAAGTCAGACTGACCAGCATATAATTTTCTGGTCTATCACTTGCACCCTTTTTAAATATTGGTACAATATTCGCAGATCTCCAATCCTCTGGTACCTCACCTGTATCTGGTAGTGATTGGAAAATGATCCTTAAAGCATTCACTATTTCCTCCCTGGCTTCCTTTAACAACTTATGATACAATCCACCTGACTCTTGTGATTTATCCACCTTCAAGGATACCAGTCCCTCCAATACTTCCTCTCTCATTTTGCTTATTGTATTGAATATTTCATACTCTTCCTCTTTAACTAGAATGTCTGCATCATTCCTCTCCTTAGCGAAGACAGAGACAAAGTACTCACTGAGAACCCTGCCCACATCTTCTGCATCAATCCCCAAATTACCATGTACATCTTTGATAGGCCCTACCCTTTCCTTAGCTATCCTCTTGCCCTTAATGTACTGGGAAAACATCTTTGGATTTTCTTTGATTTTACCCACTAATATTCTTTTGTATCCTCTCTTTGCTTTCCTAATTTCATTTTTTACTTCACCCCTGTACTTTTTGTGACTGTCATAAGTTTTCTTTCTCTGCTTTAACTTGCCCTGTATGCTTCTGGATACCCAGGGGGCTCTAGATTTGGCAGTACAGCTATTTTGTTTTGTAGGGTCATGTCTACTTTGTGCCCGTAGAATCTCGCTTTTGAATGCCTCCCACTGATTTGGCACTGATTTCCCTTCTAATAGTTGTATCCAGTCCATTCTCGCCAGCTCACCTCTCAGCTTTGTAAAATTTGTCTTCTCCCAATTTAGAACTCAGAGAGAGATGAATAAAAATAACCTAAGAGAGGTGCAGTAGCTCTGTCCCGATGACCTGTATTCGCGTATATAGTTGGTTATGTAAATAAAAGTACTTTGAAGAAAATATCTTTGCCTCCAGCCATATCTCTTACTAGAGTAAGACACCCAATGTCTTGCAAGACAACCCAACAATAAGCGACTCAGTGCTGTCTGTCTGACCTATATACAATTGCATCTCATTCAATCAGAAGCTAACGTATATATTTCTGATGACCTTTCCCTGTCAGTGACAAAAATACTGAATGAAGAGTTTGAACTCCTGTTTTACTAACCTCAGACTTTTCCCTCCCCACAGCTAATGTAGAGAGAGGCGAAGGCACAAATTCGGGGGAGAAATACAAGCACGCCCTCCATTTTGTTTTTGATGTACATTAAGCTCACCGTTTAAACTGTCTGTGCTCATGGACAGTTGCATATATTGAGTGACTGGTGCTAGCTAATTGCCACTTCACACAGGCATTGCTTGAAATGCATTAACTTTCTGTTGGCTATTTCAGGTAATTCAATTGATGTACTTGCTGATTTAATAATGGACTTCCTCTTTTTCTTCATATTCTAGCAGAAGAAGCCCTTTTACACATCCCATAATTATGTTGATACACTAATTTCATTTGTTCCACAATCTGAAGTCTGTATTAGGGATTGGATTCATCCAAATCCTGAAGCCTGGGGCCTGTTTTTGTTTCACAGTGTGCCGTAGTTAATTAGTATGGGTGGAAACTCAAGCTTCATATAGTGCCACAGATAACCACATGTGACTTGTAGAAGACCTGTGTGGGGGCTTCAGACAACAGGTTCCTGGATCGGGGTTGGAGGGAGCGGTGTTGGAGAGGGTGTGCCTGCTTGACCGTTTTGGTGATTTCCTTGAAGTATTGAATAAATACCATTGGCAACATGGAACTGGCTGATTCTCAGGATTAGGTTGGCCTTTTACTTATATTTAATCTCGTCCTACACTTTTTTTTATTTGTACAGTGGGAGAAGCAGTTATAGTTTCCTCAGCACCCTACAAACAGATCACAGCCCCACCTCTCACACCTCCTGGTTGACTGCAAATGTCACCAGTTGCAGTCTGATAACACAACTGAGTGGTGAAATCCCAGGTTTCAACCTTCCGCGGAAAATCTGGACAACCTTCAACCGCTTGAGGGGGGGCCAGGGAAGAGATGGCCACTTGTCCCACAAGTGGAACGTGAGGAACTACTGAAATTGTGCCTCTGGCCACCCACGTCAGATCATCGCCGTAGACTGAACTCCTGCCCCAAAAGAAGCATTCCTGGTAGCACCATAACCAAACACACTGCATCAGCTGAAGCCATTGAATGGGTTGTTAACCTCAACATTGAACTATCGTACACTGATGGTCAGCTTGCTGACTATAGGCATCCTACCTTAAATGCCACTCTCAGTTCAGTTCTGCAAGGGGTGTGGCCAATCTACAAAACCACCTCTAATTGAAAATCTTTGGGAGGCTAGAGGATGGTTGAGCGAATGCTGGAAGAATGTCAAATTACAAACGTCCTTGCAAGTTGCGATGCCATATCCAGCCTCCTTTACCTCTCTAAAGTCCTGTAATGTGTTGTCACCTCCAAATTCCGTACCCATCTTGCCTGGAACACCATGTTTGAACCCCTCCAATCAGGTTTCCGTCCCTGCCGCAGAAACTGGCTTTATCAAAGTCACAGATAACATCCGATGTACTGCTATGTTACTGTAATGGAATCTGTAATGAGTGAGTGTGCATTATCACTGCAGGAATTGATGTCACACAGCATGTGATATAGCAGTAAGTGTTGTGTTGATTCCCTAATAAGACGTGCATGTAGAGCTCTCCTATAATTCAGATATAGTATTGTGAGTCCTCAATAAAAAGAACCCAAAGTATTTGTTCCTATTTATCAGTGTGTGAGTGGTAGGTTTGTGTGAAGAGCCCAGTAATGCATTGTCAGTGACAAAGGTAAAAGCTCTCTCCTCATCTACAACCTTTGACAGAGTTGACCACACCATCCTCCTCCAAAGCACAACCACCATCCCCTAGCTTGGCGAGACTGCACTTGCCTGGTTACATTTTCATCCTCTATCTCATCGTAGGCAGAGAACCATTTTCAATGGCCTTTCCTCTTGCTCCTGCACCTCTGGTGTCCCTCGAGGATTTATCCTTTTTCCTATTTCTCATCTGCATACTGATCCTCAGCGATATAATTCAAAAGCACAGAGTTAGGTTCCACATGTACACTGACAACACCCAGCTCTACCTCACCGTCACCGCTCTCGACTCCAGTACATTATCAGACGGCTTGTCTAACATTCAGTACCGTACGAGCAGAAGTTTCCCCCAGTTAGATGTTGGGAATGCTGAAGTCATAGTCTTTCATTGTCACTGCAAACTTCAATCCCTAGTTACCAAATCTCTGGCAACAACCTGAGACTGAGCCAGACTTTTCGTAAGCTCATTGTCACCTTTTACCTATGGATGAGCTTTGTGCCATCACCTAGACAACCAATTTCCACCTCTGTAACATTACCAACTTGACCCTGCCTCAGCTCATCTGCTGCTGAAACCCTCATTCATGCCTTTGTTGACACTATTCCAGTACACTCCTAGCTGACCTTCCACATCCTACCGTTCATAAACCTGAGATCATCCAAAATGCTGCTGCCTGTGAATGGCAGAGCAGTCTCGAGGGACCAAATGCGCTACTCCTGCTCCTAATTCGTATACTCATATGTTTACTCGCGTCAAGTCCTGTTCGTGTACCATCCCTGTGCTCACTGACCTATACTGGCTCCCAATCACAAAAAGCCTTGATTTTAAAATTCAAATCCTTGTTTTCAACTCCTTCCGTGACCTTGCTCCTCCTGAACTCTGTGGCCTCCTCCAGCTGCACAACTCTCCGAGATGTCTGCGCTTATCTAATTCTGACCTCTTGAACATCCCCAATTTTAATTGCTCCACCATTGGTGGCCTTACCTTCAGCTGCTTCGGACCTAAGCTCCGGGATTCTCTGCCTAATTCTCTTTCAATCTCTACCTCTTTATCTTCCTTTAAGACAGTCCTTAAAATCTGTCTCTTTGACTAAGCTTTTGGCCATCAGCCCAAGTATCGCCTTATGTGCCTTGGTGCCCAATCTTATTTTGCGATGAAATTTTCTTCTGAGGTTAAGGCTGGGACATATTGGGGACACAGATTAAGTCGAGCTTTATTTAGCATTTAACCACGCTTTTCCAAGGTATCAAAACTGTTTCTCACCACACCGCCCCCCACCGACATCACATTTTGAGAAAATAATTCTCCCTGAGGAATATATTCCCTGGCCACTCAGCCAGAAATAGGAGAGTTTTTCGAGCCTTCTGTCACTAGTGTTATATTCTAGCGCAATCCGACCCAGCTCCAACTGGTTTCTAACACAAAACACACCATCTGCTTGAGGGAGTTGAAGAATATAAATCAACTTTGGCCAGTCATCTGAGACCACCCTTTACTAGCTCTCAGCAAATATGACGTAGCTTGGACGAGCACGAGGCCTAGTAGTCCTTAAGCTTACTTTCAACCCCCAGAGGATGAGACGCAGAAAATTGACTTTCTCTGTGTTCGAAAGCACCAGCGTATCTTTGGTTCAAGTCTTTAACTGCAGCATGTAAACATTCATCCTATCATACTTCATTAAATGGTAGTCCTTTATGGCCATTTTCCCCAATATCATTATAGATTTCATGTACAAACATTAATTCTAGTATATTATGGCAGTCCTTGATACAAAGTCACACAATTCAACTCACAAACCTTTGTTCTTACTTTTGAAGAAAAGTTCCAAGTCTCAGAATGTGTTAGAAGAGGACAATATACCCATTGGGTTGGAAAGATGTTATATTTCGAATAGATTCTCAAAATGTTTGGAATAATTGATTCTCTTTCTTTTTACTCCAGTCGGTGGATTTTGATTAATGCTCATGGCTGTTTTGATGTTTTCATATGTTGTTAGTAGATTCTCATTATCATTTATTTAAAAAAAAATAATTCTCAGGATGTGATGCCATTGGTAAGGCTGGCATTTATTCCTGTCCCTAACTGCCCTTCAATAGGTGGGGGTGAGCCTTTACCTTGAACCACTCCAGTCCATATTGGGAAGGCACCCCAGCAATGTTGTTAGGGAGGGAGCTTCAGTATTCTGACCCAGTGATGATGAAGGAACTGTGATATATGTTCATCATGTGTGATTTAAAGGTGTTGTTCCCCGCACACATCTACTGCCCTTGTCCTTCTAGGTGGTGGAGATTGCGGGTTTGAGAGGTGCTACTGAAGAAATCTTGATAAATTGCTGCAGTGTGTCCCATAGATACTACTCAGTGCAGCAATGGCGGTAGAGATTTAGGCTAATGGATAAGGTGCTGATTAATCACATTGATTTATCCTGGGTGGTGTTGAGTTTCTGCACCCATTCAGGCAACTGGGCAGTATTCCATCACACTTCTGACTTATGCCTTGTAGGAGGTGGTGATGCTTTGTGGAATCAGGAGGATGTCCAGCCTCTGACCTTTGTCTGGCCAAGTTGAATTGCTGTACATAGAATGCACAACACAGAAACAGACCATCTGAGCCAACTGGTCCAAGCTGCAATGGTCAATGGTAAGTCCCATGTTGTCGATAATGGGACAACCAGCAATGTTAATGCCATTGAATACCAGTGGGTGGTTGTTACGCTTTCTCTCACTGGAGATGGTCATTGCTTTGAAGCACCATTTCCAGTTGCTATTCTAATCTTGTGTAGAGTGCAATTCCTAATGCCAGAAGTATCAGGTCAAACTTGGGAACAGGCCCATTAAAACAGAGCCATGACGGCTCTTGGGTCAAAAGTAAATGTGTGGACTCCAGGTGGGAAATGATGATGCCTATGAGGGTCCGATGAATGTTGAAGATGAGGGGAAGAAGGATGTTGAAGATAATTGGAAATGGGACGTTAAAAATAAGATGACTCATTGACATGACAACAGTGAAGATTATGGCTGGGATGTTTGTATCACTGCAGCTTGCTGCTGTCTCTCAGCTTTAATATATATTTAAAACAGAGTATAATTAAAAATAATAACGTTTATAGTGAATGTTGACAATTTGGCGTGTTAATTATTCCTTGCAATGGCTTAACTCTCAGCTGGGATCCTCATTTGTAGTTTTAATATATCTAATGATATGGTTGGATCTTGGCTTTGACCCTTGTGATGGTGAAGATTCATATTCCGAGGTACAGGTATTCTCAAATGTGTGGCTCGATTATTATTTCAAAGTGAGGCTCATTAATTAATCAGAATCTAAGTTAATTAGTTGCTTGGTGGAGTCACATTGTAACAACCTGGAAACAATCTACAAGTAGTTGATGTTGCAGTTAATTCAGCCACAAGGTACGCATAAACTTCTCTGTTATGAGCTCTGCCAACTTACTTAATCTTCTGAGAGAAAATTGCTGAAAAATTCTCCCTGCTGTGCAATAGTAAAAAAAGCTAAATGTTACAATGGCTTTCTATCTCATCATTAATGTCTCTCCTTCTCCTCATTTCCCTTATCCCTCTCCTTTATCTCTAACATCTTTTCTCCCCACATCTCCAACATCCCTCCTTCATCTTGACTTCAACCTATCTCATTTCACATAGCCGTTTGATGAGCATTGCTGAAGAAAGAGAAATGCTGTCGAAATTTTTCGTCCTGCACTTATGAGGATAGCTTGCAAGAAATAACCAAACTGTAATGGGGGAAACAACAATTTATACTTCATGAGAAGAGAGTTCTGATAGGTTGGCAAGTGGGCTCTAATTGGTGGAGGCGTTGCCATGGAGAGTGCAGCATGGAGCAGTTAGCTGCCCAGCTTTGTTCAAACTCAAACCTATTAAAACCTATTCAACACTTATGTTTTGAGTTTTGCAAGCAAGGGCTGTTTGGGTGCAGTCGGTCCTTTGCCTGTTGCGAAAAGCCGAAGGGATACTGTATCCAATAATAGATGTGATTCTGCAATTGGACAACACCTGCTAAATAATCCTGATTATGCTAAGAATTATACTGAAAACCAATTTAAGATTGTCAGTTGGTCTCACAGTGTGGCTCACTTACGCATGCTGGAAGCCACATATATTCACACACAGGGCCTTGTCCTTTGCTGACAGAAAGAACATGTGCACACATTCACCTTTTTCATCTAAACAAAAGCTTAGGGATCAGTCATCCTCTGGTTCATTCCCCAGGGCAATACCTTGACCAATCAGAGTCGGCCTGCCCAGTTTGAATTTGAACAAAGCTGGGCAGCTAACTGCTCCATGCTTCATTTTCCATGGCAACGCCCCCACCAACCAGAGTCCACTTAACAACTAATCAGCAATCTCTTCTCATGCAGTATAAATTGTTGTTCCCCTGTTACAGTTTAGTAATTTCTTGCCTGCTATCTATCTCATTTCTCTCATTTCCAAAATCCTACCTTCCTCTCATCTTCAACATCCCCTTTTACTGATAACATCTCTTCATCTCCTTATCTCTGCTGTTTCACCCACTACCATCTAGATGGACAAAGGCAGCAGATACTTGGGAACACCACCAGCTGGAAGATCCCCTCCAAGTCACTGACCATCCTGATTTGGAAATATATTGCCGTTCCTTCACTGTCGCTGGGTCAAAATCCTGGAACTCCCTGCCCAACAGCACTGTGGGTGTACCTACACCACATGGACTGCAGCAGTTCAAAGAGGCAGCTCAAAACATCTTCGCAATAATTGCTGGCCTAGCTAGCAAAACCCATATTCCTAAATGAATTTTTTAAAATGACAGTTCCTCAATCACAACAGCACAGCCAGATGTTGAGACAGCTTGGGAAGTGTGCATATTTACCCACAGACACAATTCAACATGTTTCATAACATTTTTATTTCTTCAATAACCTTTTTTAAAATGGCAACCTGGCAACATTCACAAATCTTTAGCAGTTCTATTAAAGTGAAAAGAATTGCCCTGTAACTGGTGATATCTATTATAGAAAACCACAGCTTAAATTGTTGTTTTGCAGATACTTATCAATGAAAAGGAGACAATTTGTGGGGAATGGAACAGTTATTTATTTTCTTGTGTGTTGTCAGTATCAAGTTCAATTATACCACAGGATAAATAGGCTCTATTGTGTCAGCCACAGCTCAGTGATTGCATTGTTGCTCCTGACTCCAACATTTGTGAGTTCCAATTCTGCTCCAAAGAAACAGCACATGATTCAGGATGAAAACCAAGTGCAGTACTGAGGGAGTGCTGCACAGTCAGTCAAAGATGCCGTCTGTTAGATAAGATGCTAATCCAATGCCCTGCCTGCCCACTCAGCCGGACGACTGGATGTAAATATCCCATGGCACTATTGGAAGGAGAGTAGGAAACTGTCTTTGGTCATGTCATGTGTGCTCTGTTTGAAGGCAGGTCTTTGGCTCATTGTCTGCTAATGCTTCATCTTGAACCATTTTCATGGCAGTTTTTGTCAGTGCTGGTTTGCCATTGCCTTCCAGTGTCAGGAGTAGGGTGAGGAGGCAGGTCCCAAACTTACCTCAGCTGGAACGGGAATCGAACTCATGCTGTTGGCGTTATTCTGAATCACATGCTGGCCATCTAGCCAACTGTGCTAAAATTAACCTGCCCAATATGTATCCCTCAACCAACAGCACCAAAGCAAATTGATCACTATGACACTAATGTTTGCGAGATCTTGCTATTCGCAAATGGGCTACCTCATTTCCTATTTTACTACAGTGACTACACTTCAAAAGTACTTCGTTGGCTGTAAAGTCCTTTGGGATAACCTGAGACCATGGAACGTGCTATATAAATGCATATCCTTTGTTCACTGCAGTGGTCCAGGGGATGGAATTTTACAGCCCTGCCAGGGTGGGGGTGAGGCCATTCAAAATGAGCCATTCAAAAGCCCATTGACTTTGGCAGGACCATAAGATCCCGCTGGTGCAAAATTCCACCCCATATGTCCATAGTCCATTTAGGAACAGGAACGTAACAGCCAACATCACTTTACAGTTGGAACTTTGCACATGACAGAGAGATTAGAGCTTAACCCCAGCAATGAGTTTTGAATGTCTAGTGAGGTCCTGGGTGAAAGGACTGTATTTTAACTGCACGCAGGTCTGCAGGAGGTAGCGCTAATGGGAGTGTTTTTCAGCAGATACAGTCTTCAAAACAGTTCCGCTGAAACATCGAAAAATTTGACGGTGCTGAATGTTTCCCTCATAGAACACCTGGGACCATTTCCATCTTACTACCATTCCTACTTGTCGGCTGGCGGTCCTCACATTCCAATTTTGAGCAGATCACTTTAGGTCTCCAAGTTCCCAACAGATGTAAGCCTCATCAGTCCCTGCAGACGGAGGTCAAAAGATGCATTTGTTGTTTCTACCCACGTTGCTACTGCCCATTCTTCAAGCACACACAAGCAGCATGCTGCGCATATCTGGAGGTGGTCATTTTCCATGGTATTTAATGTGGTCCTCGCTTGCTCTTAGCTAAAACGCTGTAAAGTTTTGCGAGACACGTGCTTCTATTTCATTGTACATTTTTACAACTATTTTGACATTTCACTGCAATATTTAAACCAGGTGAATTTTGATAAAAGTCCTGATCTCTCAAAGGGCTTTGGGCAACATGTTTCTTTCCACCCTTCTGATGATTCCAGTCTGGCCGGAGCAGGAGGAGGAGCAGGAATAGGAAGAGGTAACAAACAGAGGTATAAGAAAGAGGTGAGCTCTCAGTAACCCTTGCCCTCTGAACAGTCTGCAAGGACCAGGACAGTATTCCTGCACCTTCCTGGAAGGTGACTAGTCAGACAGGTCTGCCAGTGGACCCCACAAAAGGCTAAATGTTCCCCCCGGTGCGGGGGAAGTTGATGGGCAGGCACGCTTCCGATCGGCGCCCCCGATCAGAGGCGCTGTGCCATTTTACATGGGCGAGCCAATTAAGGTCCGCCCAGCGTGACATCCGCAGGGAAGCGCTATGCGCTACCTGTGCGGGCGGGTGAGGATTCCTAAAATCGAGAGTGTGCTCTTTCGCGCATGCGCACAGAAAGAGCGCAGTCATCTCCCTGAGGCTAGGTGCAGCCTCAGGGAGATCAGCTCTAATTGTGAAAAAGCTCAAAACACAAAAATAAAACTTCCCTAACATGTCCCCTCATGTGACAAAGTCACATGAGTTAGGGCATAGTCATAATTTCCAAAAAAACTTAATTAAAATTTTTAAAACTCTACATGAAACCTCATCCCGCCGGTGGATGAGGTTTCATGTTTTATCTATTTGCCGCCAGGGCTCCTGGCCTGCCTGCCAACATTAAGGTTGGACGGGCAGGTCCTTTAATTGGTTAATTGCTCCTGTCAATGGCTTCAATTGGCCATTGACAGGTCGACAGGCCCGCAATTGATTTTGCTGCGCACCCGCCTTCCTGAAAATTTAAATGGGGCACGATGATGTTGGGGGTTCCACCTGACGTTACTGCGCGTCATTTTACCTGTCGGCAAGTGGGCCCCACTCGCCGACGAGAAAATCCAGTCCAAAGAGTGTGTCATATGGTTTGTTGGTTTTATGCTGCATAATTTTACTCTGCACCAGGGACGTGGTACCATTAATCCAAGCTTGGGAGATGGCATTAATAACAATGTGGGAGGTCAAACTATAATCAAGTCTAAATGATGTAATTAAGACTGGCACGAGTAACAAAACAAATCGTAGAGTTTTTTTTTGAATATTTATTATAAAATGTAATAAAAGTGTTTTGGAAAAAAATTGAAAACGCGATCTATTGGAAAGTCCGCGATTTCAAAACATTTGTTTTCATCACACTCAATACAGTGCTGACCTCACACACAAAGTTCACCATATCCAGGACACTTGTCACATCAGGCACAGTTTCCTGGCACAAAAACTATTGTGGCACAATTGTTAACGTCCCGAGCCAGAAGCTCCAGGTTCGATTCCCACTCTGGGACTTAACGGTCAGAGAAGGCGCATTCATAACGTGGCCAAAGAAAATCCACCTAACGTGCCTATGGCAGTCGGTAAGAGCGGGAGAGTTGTCAGGTCAGCCATGCTTGATGCGGAGTGGCCCCAAGCTATTGCCTCTGATGACAGACGGGCGACTAGGAAAAACTAGCCATAGAAACAGAAGTACTTTGTTAGCCTCATGTGCCACCAGGTGCAGGAAAGGACTAAATCTATTGACATTGAGGGTGAGAAAGGAAAGTTCTAACACCAGGCAAAAAAAATACTTCAGCTGAATTTTCCCTGCTCTACGCATTGTCCAACATCTATCCATTCCCTTCTATCCTTAAATAAGCTGCAGGCACCTAAAAACTATTGATATTCATACCAACAATCCTTGACACAGCAACTATAGGAACATGTTCTATATACAAAATCCCTGATTCCACCAATGTCTGGATAATAACTCTCAATGTGATGTAAATGCTCTCTTACCTAGACCAGCACTTTGATGAGGCAGCACCAGTGTGGAAGGTAGATGTTTGCGCTTAGTAGCGGATTCTTGAGATTCTTGGAGCTCAGCTGGAGAAGGATCAGTTGAAACCAATTGTGCAGATCTGAGGCAGCTGGTTTTCTGGCATCAGGAATGTTGTTGGTTGAGGGTCCCGATGTGCTCTCCAATTCCGATTGTACAACTGCCCCTGCTATCGGGCTGCAGCTCTGCCCTCTTGCTGACCTGTGGGGAACCAGGAAGCCTGTGAACTGAACCCATTTATTCTCCAAACCTACCCAAGATGGTGGAATCCAGAGCCCGCAAGACCCCAGTGTGAACATCCCTCAGGTGAGCGGCTTTTTAAAATTCTTTCTCGGGATGTTGACACCGCTGGAAAATCCAGCATTTGTTGCCCATCCCTAATTGCCCTTGAACTGAATGCTTTGCTAGGCCATTTCAGAGGGAAACTAAGGGTTAACCACATTGCTGTGGATCTGGAGGCAGACCAGGTAAGGACGGCAGATTTCCTTCCCTAAAGGACGTTAGTGAACCAGATGGGTTTTTACAACAATTGATAGTAGTTTCATGGTCACCATTACTGAGGCTAGCTTTCAGTTCTGGGGGGAGGATTTTCCCCATGTCGGACGGGCCGTGCAGGAGTGGGCATGGACCCGATTGCCATCTGCGATCGGGTCTGCGCCACCATTTTACGCAGGCGGGCCAATTAAGGCTTGCCCAGCGTAGTTCATGACTGCCATGGATAGAGGGATTGGGCGGGTGGCGGCGGGTGTGCACAAACCGCCGGGTCCAATGGTGACCTGGCGGCCTGTTTAAATGAAGGCCTGGCAACATTTGCAAGGCTACTCACAATGGCTGGGAGAAGAGCACAGCAGAGGGGCAATGCACATGATGCAAGCCTGGAGGGTGGGCCATTGGGGCAGGCCAGGCCGGAGGGTGGGCCATTGGGGCAGGCCAGGCCGGAGGATAGGCCACCGGGGCAGTGTGCCCCTCGTTTCTCTGACGAGTGCCTCGCTGTCCTCCTGGAGGAGGTGGCAGCGCGGTGGGAGGTCCTTCTTCTGAGGGATGGGAGGCGGGGGCCCCCCCACCTGATCAAACGTGCGTGGGAGGAGGTGCCCCGAGTGTTCGCTCCCAAGCTGTGGTGCAGCACATATGGGTCCAGTGCCGCAAAAGATTCAACGATCTCCTGCATTCGGGAAGGGTGAGTACCATGTTGCCTCAAGTCACCTAATGCAGCCGTCACCCTTTCCCACCAACAACCACCCCCCCACTCCATCCCAACCCTGAGTACAGTTACAACATTGAATCCCTCATGGCCTGTACCTCTCACTGGGTGTGACAGCAGATATTGCCCATGCTCAGTTCACCCTGAGAGGGTTGAGCTAGGATGTGTTCTGCATCCGCAGCGTGTGTGACACTGACACCCAGAGTATAGGATGGGGGTGAAAGTTAAGGGTCTGCGCCTAGGCATGTCGAAGTCAGGGTGCTAACATGCTGGGAGGGGAGCTTCCAGGTTGCGGGGCACCAATCCATCTGCTGGTGTTTGCGCTCCACATGCTTGTGCCTCTTTGCTTAGCAAAGTAACACCTTGTGATGCCATACGTGCATGGGAGGAGGCAACATTTGGGCAATGGGGGGAGCGGGTGTTCAGCCCTGGCTTGTTTGGGTGGTTGTGTGGCAGCCTTGGGGTAACAAAGAGCTGGATCCCTGCAATGTCCCACTCTGGCTGGGGTGGCAGGGATGCGATGGGAATTCAGGTACAGGCTGGACTAATCAATGCTCTTCTCTCCTTTTCAGGGGAAGACTGTGCACAATGCATCGGAACGAATGCGGACTGGCGGAGGCCAGGCCCAGTTGGCGATCCTAACACCTTTAGAGCAGCAGGCCATGGATCTGGAGGGGCGCCATGCGCCCAGGTCCACCGGTGGCGGTGAGGCTGGGGTGCCACGGGGAGGTATGTTTGGCGAACACTCAGGTCACCATGTGTGTCCCAGCAGCCACGACACTGCTGAATGCTCAGTGATTGAAGTTTGCAACATGGGTTAACCATTGATTATGGAAGGTTGAGCGCATAATGATCTGGGGGAGCAGCATGCAAGTTGACATTGTCTGCACTGTAACTAATCAAATGTCCTTTTTCTTCCTTTCAGCATCACCGGAGCAGGGCCGGGAGGAGGAGGCAGAGGACCCACCTCTCATCCCTGAAGCCCCCGAGCAATTGCACTCACCAGTGTCACACCATCTCAGCCAGGCAGGCACCAGCGCAGATACTAGCACCTTGGTGGGAATTAGATCTTCGGCTAGTCTCCCGGGGCACGGCGGTGAGGGCACTTCACACTTGCTTGAGGTGCGGGCAGAGACAGAGACAGCCTCATGTCCGAGCGCCATGCTTCCCCCATGGAGAGAGTGGTGACTCTCGTGGAGAGGCTCCTCCAGGAGACCAATCAAGGCGTCCTGGGGTTGCGCTTGGACCTGCCAGCCCTCACAGTGGCAATGACCTCAGCTGGTCAGTGTCAGTGTGGCACATGGTTTGGGCACCAAGTATCTCAGCTCGGTGCCCATCCATCCACAGTGAGCAGGGAGGTCCGAAGTGACCTCACATCGGTGCAGCAGCTGCTTGTTGTCTCTGCGGGCTCCTCTCAGGGCACTCCGGATGAGGGCGGCAGCTCCTCCAACCCTCTGCCAGTGACCGTGACATCCGATGAGGTGACTGGGGAGAAACCAGCTGTGGAACTGGCTGCTCCCTCCCAGGAGGGGCCACCAGAGGATGTCCGCCAAGGTCATCGAGGCCAACAGGACAGAACGGTGTGCAGGCTGTCTCAGGTGCCAGTGCCAGCGAGGGGACAGCACCTAGATGTAGCACCCGTAAGCATAAATTTAAGGCACCTTAGGCACACCAAGGGTTTCTCACTGTTGGCCCAACACCCTTTTTTTTGCTTTATGAAGTTAAATTTATTCCCTTAATAAATTTTGCTATGTTGCCATGCCTCAGGGTGATTCCTTACTTCTGCGTGGACGGGAACCCCTGATGTTATGAGTGAGTTGTTTGACATTGAGCTTTATTGACAAGGCCCGTAGTTAATGTTACCATCCAGGCAGATTTAGCACTCAGGACTCGAGTATGGAGCCTGCAGACCTGGCGTGTGCTGAAGGTCCATATGTGGTGAGCTAGCTGCAGATTTGTTGGATTAAAGCCTCCCGGATGTCTCTGCCTCACTGGAGTATGCTCGGGTCAGCGTCTACCCCCTCAGTGTTCTCCTGTGAGTGCTCATCCTCGGAATTACTGCTGGACTCATCATGAGCATCCGGAGCAACTGTGTCTACGTCTTCCTCGTCCACTGTGTCGCCCCTTTCCAGTGCAAGATTGTGTAGAGCGCAGCATGCAATCACTATCACCGACACACGATCTGGGGGTAATTGGAATGCGCCCCCTGAATGGTCCAGGCATCGGAAGCGCATCTTGAGAAGACAAATGGTTCTCTCCGCCACAGCCCTTGTGGAGGCGTGGCTCCTATTGTACCGCTGCTCTGCCTCTGTTCTTTGATGGCGGAGAGGTGTCATGAGCCACCTTCTGAGGGGATAGCCCTTGTCACCCAGCAGCCATCCATCCAGCCGGGCTGGAGCACTGAAGAGCCTCGGCACCTGGGAGTGTCTGGGTGGGAGCTGCCTGGGTACCTTGCACAGACTTGTAGAATCAGCATCCTGTGGTCACACACTATCTGCACGTTCATGGAGTGGAAGACCTTCCTGTTGATGAAGGCACCGGGCTCACCTGCTGGCGCCTTGATGGCCACATGTGTACAGTCTATTGTACCCTGGACGTGGGGGAAGCCAGCAATGGCCGCGAAGCCTCTGGCTCACTGTGTCTGGCTGGCCTGGTCCCAACAGTAGTGGATGAAAGTCAATACACACCTGAACAGAGCATCTGTCACCTGCTTGACACAAGTGTGGACAGCTGATTGGGAGACTCTGCAGAGATCACCCACCGAGCCCTGGAAGAAGCCAGAGACATAGAAGTTGAGGGCAGCTGAGACCTTTAGGGCCACTGGCATGGGGTGTCCACCCACACAGTTTGCAGAGATCTCTGGGCCGATCATCTGACAGATATATTTGACTGTCTCCCTTGAGAGACGGAGCCTCCTTCGGCACTAGACCTCAGATATATTGAGGTAGCTGCTTCGCCGCCTGTAAACCCTGGCAGCAGGAGCGTGGCATCTTCTGCGGCCCTTTCTGCCTTGCACTTCCTGTTGACCCTGCACCCCTTGTGCCTGCGCCTCTCGTCCAAAAGGTGGCTCCCCTGGAGGCTGAATGTGGACTCCTGGCTTCCTCCCCCTTCTGGCCCTCCCTTCCTCCTCAGAGGAGGTGCCTCCAGTGGGGAGCACAAATCCCATTCCCAGGCTAAGGGAAGGTTTCCTGAAAGCTGCAGGCCCCAAAAATGACCTTTACTGTAGAGTCCTGACCTGAAGGCTGTTACTCCTGTCCAAGCAGCTGGTGTGAGTTTTGAAGTCTTCCTGCTCACACAGGCAAGTATAAATCACTTTCACACTTAAATAGCTGAAAGATCACATTTACGACCCCACTCACCCCTCTTATCCCACAAATGTCTCCACCTGCCTGCCCGTTGTGCCCGTGTGATGTCCTGAAAATCACACGGTCTGCGCATATTGGAAACCAGTTACTGCCTCAAGGGCCTTAACTGGCCCATTAATTAATGGCGGGTGCGCCTCGGAACTCATCACGATGGTGTGTGGTGATGTCGGGACCGATGCCCAACATCATCGCACGTCATTTTACACATCGGCGTGAGGGGCCCGCCCCCGCACACCAACAGGAAAATCCTGGCCTGGATTTTTTAAGTGTGGATACATTCCGCCCTTGGATGAGGTTTTATCAAAAATGTAAAGCCCGCCTGGCCTGTGTGTGTGTGTGTTTGTGTGTGTGTGTATGTGTGTGCCTGTATGTGTGTGTGTGTGCCTGTATGTGTGTGTGTTTGTGTGTGTCTGTGTTTGTGTGTGTGGGTGTGTGTTTGTGTGGGTGTGTGTGGGTGTGTGTGTGTGTTTGTGTGGGTGTGTGTTTGTGTGTGTCTGTGTTTGTGTGTGTGTGTGTGTGTGTGTGTTTGTGTGGGTGTGTGTTTGTGTGTGTCTGTGTTTGTGTGTGTGGGTGTGTGTGTGGGTGTGTGTGTGTGTGTTTGTGTGGGTGTGTGTGTCTTTTAGAGATAGTTAAGCCAAAAGAGAAAATGGGCATCTACGCTGTTCTGTGTGTCCCATTCAGCCTTGCCACCTGCCATGTGTGTGCCTTCTCTTTGCTAACGAACACTTCCTCTGCTGGGGCCAGAGTTTGCAGTGTAGCTGGACCTCCCTCTGTCCTTGCATCCTTCCTTCTGTTTACTTGCAACTTCTACAAAAGGAGGGGCAGTGTGTTAGGCTTTGCCCTGAAAGGTGAAAATGTGTGGGATAGCTCAGCATGATGGGCATGATGAGAGCCAGAAGCAGCACGTGTGGACAAGAGAGGAGAGTCATTGCGGGAACAGCAGCAAGCATTCAGCATGAGTACAAATGCAAGGAAGTGTGAGAAAGTGGCCCGTTTGATTGGAAACTTGGCATGAGATATTGGGATGGGGTGGGGGGGTGGGGGTGAAATTTTGACAGTGCTGAAGGGAAAATAGGATGATGCAGTGCTGATTAAAGAAACATGAAGGGGAGTCTTACCTTGGCAATTCTGGTGAGGTTGTCATATTTTTTCTCTTGTATTGTAGGGGAAAACATAGCTGGCATGAAATTGTTCGGACATCCCTGTCATTGCTGCTGACTAATTTGTTTGCACACCCTGAAACAAACATCATCATCAAGATGTTTCACATCTTGTTTTCCTGATGCTATGCAATCACGTGGCCGTGTCACACGTACACAGTATTTTGATGATGAAAATGAACAGTTCTTCCCCGCCCTCAAAAGAGAATGAAAGAAGGCTTTATTTTTCAACTTGAAGACATTTCCCCTTTAAGAGAGAAGGTGCAATTGGAAAAGAAGGAAATATTTTTTTAATCATGTCCTTCTTTTATGAAAAGTGAAACCTGTCAGATTCCCTTAAACTCCACTGTGGATGGAATTGGGTGGAATGCAGCATCTCCGTGACCTGGCTTTGAAGAGGGTCAATTGCCTTTGTGAACGGGGGTAGAGACACATTTGTGTCATCAAGCTCATTTTTAACGTAAGGTGGGTGAAATTGGAGCCAGTCTTAGTTGCCTGTATTCAGTGATCCACTTCCTTTGCAAACTGAAGCCAGGCAGCCTTCTCCAAGAGATGAATTACCTTCTGTGGCCTGAGAATAACAGTTTAATCAAGAGGAGTCTGCTGATTATAATCGGACTGTGGCACCACTTGCAAATTGTCGCCTATTTTTTGAATTTATCAGACTAAAACATAAGTGATCTCCCAGAGCAAATGAATGCGTTATAGTACAAGAGGACAGAGGGCAAAGTGAAAAATGAATTAAAAGGCTGGGAGAATTAAGAATTAGTCTTAGACAACCAGACATAGAGGCAAAAGATAAAGACAGATGGTTCATTCCATAAAGAGAAATTAATGAGAACAGTAATAGGTCAAAATAGGCTGATTAGGGTGCGCTAACAGATGTGGGGATTGTCTTTTTCTTATTCTTTCACGGGATGTGGGCATCACTGGCTGGGCCAGCATTTATTGCCCACCCATAATTTCCCTTGAGAAGGTGGTGGTGAGCTGCCTTCTTGAATCGCTGCAGTCCATGTGGTGTGGGTACACCCACAGTGCTGTTAGGGAGGGAGTTCCAGGATTTTGACCCAGCGACAGTGAAGGAACGGCGATATATTTCCAAATCAGGATGGCGAGTGACTTGGAGGGGAATTTCCAGGGGCAGCATTTTCCCGTCAGCGAGCGAGGGGGGAGCGGGGCCTGCTTGCTGATGCGCAAAGTGACACGCTGTGACATCAGGCGGGCGTCTCCTTAGAGTTGGCTGTGCGCCCGCTGACCTCTCAAAGGCCTATTAAGGCCATGTTTAAAAGTAAAGTACTTAACTGAGCTGCCCGTCCAACCTTAAGGTTGGCGGGCAGGTGAGGAGCTCAGGTGGCCTTCGCATTTTTCATGAAACCTCATCCATGGGCGGGATGAGGTTTCACAAAGGGTTTATTATTTAAATAAAAATTTTTGAAATAAATAATGGACATGTCCCAGCTCATGTGACAGTTTCACATGAGGGGATATGTCCTTAAATTTTTATCCCACCTTTATTCAAATTTCCATAACTTAAACAAATCTCCCTGAGACACGGAGATCGCTGCACTCTTCTATGCGCATGCGCGAAAGAGCGCAGAGAACCACTCAGGGAATCCCCCCTGTCCACACAGGGAGCGCTCAGCACTTCCAGCCGCGCATCACACTGTGCGGGCCTTAATTGGCCTGCCCACGTAAAATGGCAGTGTGGACCCAATCGTGGGCGCCAATCGGGTTCGTGCCCGCCCCCGCCCGCCCCTGCACAACCCCCCTATGGTGGGAAATTTCTGGCCCAGGTGGTGGTGTTCCCATCTATCTGCTGCCCTTGACTTTTTAGATGGTAGCAGCTGTGGGTTTGGAAGGTGTAGCCGAAGGAGCCTTGGTGAGTTCCTGCAGTGCATCTTGTAGATGGTACACGCTGCTGCTACTGTGCGTCTGTGTTGGAGGGAGTGAATGTTTGTGGATGGGGTGCCAATCAAGCAGGCTGATTTATCCTGGATGGTGTCAAGCATCTTGAGTGTTATTGGAGCTGCACTCACCCAGGCAAGTGGATAATATTCCATCACACTTCTGATTTGTGCCTTGTAGATGATGGGTAGGCTTTGGGGAGTCAGTAGATGAGTTACTTCGCACAGGATTCCTAGCCTCTGACCTGCTCTTGTAGTCACAGTATTTATATGGCTAGTCCAGTTTGGTTTCGATCAATGGTAACCCCCAGGATGTTGATAGTGGGGGATTCAGCGATGGTATTGCCATTGAATGCCAAGGGGTTGTGGTTAGATTCTCTCTTGTTGGAGATGGTCATTGCCTGGCACTTGTGTGGTGCGATCGTTACTTGCCACTTGTCAGCCCAAGCCTGGATATTGTCCAGATTTTGTTGCATTTGGATATGGACTGCTTCAGTGTCTGAGGAGTCATGAATGGTGCTGAACATTGTGCAATCATCATCGAGCATTCCTACTTCTGATCTTTTGTTGGAAGGAAGGTCATTGATGAAGGAGCTGAAGATGGTTGGGCCTGGGACACTACCCTGAGGAACTTCTGCAGTGATGTCCTGGAGCTGAGATGACTGACCTCCAGCAACCATAACCACCTTCCTTTGTGCTAGGTATGACTACAACTTGCAGAGAGCTTTTCCCCCGATTCCCATTGACTCCAGTTTTGCTAGGGCTCCTTGATGCCTCCATCGGTCAAATGCTGCCTTGATGTCAAGTGCAGTCACTCCCACCTCACCTCTGGAATTCAGCTCTTTTGTCCATGTTTTTAACCAAGGTTGTAATGAGGTCAGGAGCTGAGTGGCTGTGGCAGAACCCAAACTGAGCATCAGTGAGCAGGTTATTGCTAAGCAAGTACTGCTTGATAGCACTGTTGATTATGCTGTCCTTCACTTTACTGATGATTGAGAGTGGACTGATGGGGTCATAATAAGTTTGATTGGATTTGTCCTGCTTTTTGTGTGCAGTACATACCCGGGCAATTTTCCACATTACCGGGTGGATGCCAGTGTTGCAGCTTGTTATGCCGTGGCAGGTGATGTGTGCCAGGTGGACCAAATCCACAAGGGAAACTTAGCAACGCTATAACAACGGTTTTGCAATTTGTATTTATTATGAGAAGATTCGTGCACTGAATTCATAAGTAATGAGTCCACTAATGCCTTTAGAGATTTTAAAAATCTAAATTAAAACATTTATTAACAAAAGAAAAGATTTTGAGCACATACTAAGCTTGCAGCTACTTAATAATATAACAAATCCCAACATTCCTAATTAACCTGACTCCCAACTATACACCCTCTTTAAGGCAACAGTCTGACATAGATTTTAAATTTAAATAATCAAGCCAGCAAGTTTACCACAGCATCCACTCGACGGTGGAATTCCACAGGCTTCCCTCCACCTTTGGTAACTGGACACAGAAAGCTTCTGCAAAAGTGGCTGGAGGCTTCCCAAGGATGTTTTACACACTCCTTTTTGATTAACGGGCCACTTAAGGCCCTTGAGGCACCAATCGACAGTGATTTTTCGGCACCTGTGCAATCTTCGGGTCGGCGCATGAGCGCAACAAGCAGGGCACATTTGTATAAACCTCATCCACGGGTGGGATAAGAGGGCTCAGTGGGGCCGAGAGTGTGCACAGTCAAATATTGATTTTTCAAAGTTACTGATACTTGCCTGTGTGATCTGCAATACTTCAAAACGCACACCAGTTGCTTGGTCTGGACTCACAACCTTCAGGTCAGCACTCTGGAGTGAGGAATCTTTTTTGGGCCTGCAGGTTTCAGGAAGCCTTCCCTTAGCCTGGGAATGGGAGCTGAACACTCCACTCGAGGTAGTCCCTTTGAGGAGAAAGGGATGGCTAGAAGGGGGAGGAGTCCAGGAGTGCACATTTAGCCTCCAGGGGAGCCACCTTTGGGAGGTCAGGCGCAGGCACAAGGGGCACAGGGCCAAGAGGTAGTCCAAGGCGGAAGAGGCCACAGAAGATGCCACTATCCTGCTGCCAGGGTATACAGGCAGCGAAGCAGCTACCTCAATATGTCTGAGGTGCAGTGCCGAAGGAGGCTCCGTCTCCCAAGGGAGACAGTCAATTATATCTGTCAGATGATTGGGCCTGAGATCTCCGCTAACTGTGTGGGTGGACACCCCATGCCAATGGCCCTGAAGGTCACAGCTCCTCTCGACTTCTATGTCTCTGGCTCCTTCCAGGGCTCGGTGAGTGATCTTTGCGGTGTCTCCCAATCAGTTGTCCACACTTGTGTCAAGCAGGTTACAGACTTTCTGTTCAGACGTGCATTGACTTTCATCCACTACCGTTGGGACCAGGCAAGCCAGACACAGTGAGCCAGAGGCTTCGCGGCCATTGCTGGCTTCCCCCGTGTCCAGGGTGCTATAGACTGCACACATGTGGCCATCAAGGCGCCAGCAGGTGAGCCCGGTGCCTTCGTCAACAGGAAGGGCTTCCACTCCATGAACGTGCAGATAGTGTGTGATCACAGGATGCTGATTCTACAAGTCTGTGCAAGGTACCCAGGCAGCTGCCACAACACCTATATCCTCAGACACTCCCAGGTGCCGGGGCTCTTCAGTGCTCCAGCCCGGCTGGATGGTTGGCTGCTGGGTGATAAGGGCTATCCCCTCAGAAGGTGGCTCTTGACACCTCTCCGTTATCTAAGAATAGAAGCTGAGCAGCAGTACAATAGGAGCCACGGCACCACAAAGGCTGTGGTGGAGAGAGCCATCAGTCTTCTCAAGATGCGCTTCCGATGCCTGGATTGCTCAGGGGGTGCACTCTAGTGCCCCCTAGATCATGTGTTCCTGATAGTGGTTGCAAGCTGCGCTCTCCACAATCTTGCGCTGGAAAGGGGGACGCAGTGGATGATGAAGACATCGATGCAGTGGCTGCGGCTGCACACGATGAGTCCAGCAGTGAGTCTGAGGATGAGCACGTACAGGGAAATGCTGAGGGGGTAGACGCTGACCCGGACATACTCCAGGGAGGCAGGGACACCCGGGAGGCTTTAATCCAATGAACCTTCAGCTAGCACACCACAGATGGACCTCCAGGACAAGCCTGGGCTGTATGCTCCATATTTGAGACCTAAGTGCAAAATCTGCCTGGTTAGGAACATTAACTAAGGTCTTTGTTAATAAAGCTGAATGTCCCACAAAGCTCACATTACATTATTGGAAACCATCCACCTGCAGAACAAAAGAGGCACCCTTAGCCACGGTGACATGTCTGAATCTATTCTTGCAACCAAAGAAACTTAAACTCATTGCTTCGGCGATTGTCCACGTAGACTCCTCCACCATGGACACCAAGCCAAGCATAGACTCATGCATCTCCACCAGATGCTCCCGCACACCCGGCCGCATTTCCTGCCACTGCTGCGTTGCGGACGACTCCAGAGGCACATCATCAGGCACCAACTGGGCATGTGCTTGGTCCCCTACAGTTCTCCGACTGCTGGTGCCATGGGCACTCTCTGTCTCTGCCAGCTCTTCTAGCGAGTGTGAAGTGCCCTCACTGCTGTGCCCCGGGACACCAGCCGATTTTCTAATTCCCACCGAGGTGCTAGTATCTGCGCTGGTGCCTGCCTGGCAGAGTTGGTGTGACGTTGGTGAGACTTCAGGGCTCTCAGGTGTGAGAGGGGGCCTCTGCTGCTCCTCCTCCCGGCCCTGCTCCACTGATGCTGAAAGGAAGAACAAGGACATTGGATCAGTTAATGTGGAGACAATGTCAATGTGCATCCCTGTCCCCCGGATCATTATGCGCTCATCCTTCCATAAGCAATGTTGCAAACTTCAATCACTGAACATTCAGCACTGCCATGGCTGTTGGGAGAACAATGGTGACCTCACTGCTGGGCAAACATACCTCCCTGTGGCACCCCAGCTTCACCGACACCGGAGGACCTGGGCGCATGGCGCCTCTCCAGATCCAGAGCCTCCTGCTCGAAGCGACTGAGAATCGCCAACTGTGCCATCCCACCGTCAGTCCTCACCCGCTCGGCGGCATTATGTACATTCTTCTCCTGAAAAGGAGAGAAGAGCATTGATTAGTGCTACTTGTACCTGGATTCTCTTCGCGGACGACCCAACCCAACCAGAGTGGGACATTGCAGGGCTCCAGTGTCTTCTCACCCCGCTGCTGTTGAACACTCACACAAAGGTCACATTAGGCACCACATGGTCGAACCTTCCATAGCAAGGTGGCGCAAGCACGTGGAGCACAGAGGACAGCAGATTGATCGGTGCCACGCCACCTTGAAGCTCCCCTCCCAGCATGTCATCACCCTGACTTTGACATGTCCTGGAGTTCCAGCACTACACCTAGGTGCAGCTCCTCCAGGTTGCCCCCAGAACTGTAATGTGGTTCACAGCATACCACTTGCTGCTGGCACAGAACCCATCTCTTCACCACCCTCTCAGGGTGACCTCGGCATGGGCAATATCTGCTGGCCCACCCAACGAAGGACACATGCCGTCAATGATTCAATGCAGTCACTACACTCAGACTTGGAGGGGTGGTGGCCAGGTAGAAAGCTACCTGCTGGGTTAAGTGACCAATGCCAACATGGTGCTCACCCTTCCTGAGTGCAACAGGTTTATTGAAGCGCTTGCAACACTGGATCCAAATACATCGCACCACGTGACGGGAGCTCACCACCTCCGCCACCTCCTCCCAGGCATGTTCGGTCATGTGGGGGGGCCCTCCTCCTCCCACCCTGGGGTACGAGGACCTCCCGCCGTGCAGCCACCTCCTCGAGGAGGGCAGCAAGGCAATCGTCAGAAAAATGAGGGGCACAGCTCCCCCCGCTGCCCTACCCTCCTGCCTGGTCTGCTCACCAGCAACGCCCTGGGGAGCCCTTCCTCTGGCCGCGATTCACAGCCTTGGAAAGGCTGCAGCAACTTTTTAAAACAGGCCCCAGGGTCGCCATTGGATCCGGCAGTCATTGCAGTCCCGCCACCGCCCGCCCACTCCCACTGTCCTCAGGAGCCGCGATTCACACTGGACGGGCCTTAATTGGCCCGCCCGCGTAAAACGGCGGTGTGGATCCAATCCCAGGCAGTGATCAGATCCGCGCCCACTCCTGCTCCGCCCCCCACTGCACAGCCAGAAAATTCAGCCCATAGATTTTAAAAGACCCAGGCAAAGAGACACACAATATCCTGAAACAGTCAAATTCAAAGTGAGTTTTCTTAACTTCAGTTCTTTGTAGACAGAAGCTTGAGGTGGAGATGCTGGGAGTTTTCTCACGTGTTACATCTTACAGTGCCTTCCCTTTCCTTTAACCATACTTCCCCCTTTAATTGCAAATTCCCATTGTTTCACTTTGTCTTTGGACTTTACCTCTCTAATAATAAAAATCTCTCATAGTACAAATTTTACCAGTAATCTTTGGGAAAAATAAACACACTGTTTCTTAACTTCTCCTGGCTAGGTGAAACATTTCACCCCTCCTTTGAAATCAATCTAGTTTGGTTTATTTAAATATGCAAATGTTCCCTTTACGCCTATGTTTACCTACTTAACATTTCAAACCTAGCTTATCTCCTTTTACATCAAGGCGTCCAAACCAGCTGTCCTTAATTCAGTTAAGTCGCACACACACACACCTAGACATAGACACAGACCCCACTATTACTCTACTTTACAATAAATTCCAATAACACTATGAAAATTATTATATCTTCCTGACAACCCCACACCGCTAACTTCACACTACTCAACACACTACACTCCTATATCGCTAGCCTCACTCACTGTTCAATACCCCACATCCCTATATCACTAACCTCACACACTGCTCAATACACCACGCTCCTATATCACTCACCCATCAACAATTTATCTCAATCAGGGTTCATCTTAACATTCATAAACTCCACCTCACCTTCACAAACTCCACCTCACCTTCACAAACTCCACCTCACCTTCACAAACTCCACCTCACCTTCACAAACTTAGCACTGCCACAAGCCTGACACCCACATCTCACAGCTTGCACATACTGTCAACTATTCAGCTATGGCACACAGTGCAACACACTCACTGACATTCCTGCCTCTAACAGGACAAGTTGGCCCATAACATGAGGAAACAGCAACAAACTGGTGGAACAGACATAGCTGCATGTTTTCAACCACAAGACAGTTTTCAATATTAGTAGTTTGACCATTACGAACTTAAGAATTATGAGCAGGAGTAGGCCACTCGGCCCCTTGAGCCTTCTCCACCATTCAGTAAGATCATGGCTGATCTGATTGTAGCCTTAACCTCAAATTCCTACTTACCCCCGATAACCTGTCATTCCCTTGTTAATGAAGAATCTATCTGGCTCTACCTTAAAAATATTCAAAGACCCCGCTTCTACCACCTTTTGAGGAAGAGAGTTCCAAAGACTCACAACACTCTGAGGGAAAAAAAACCCTCATCTTTGTCTTAAATGAGAGATGCCTTATTTTTTACCCCTAGTTCTAGATTCTCCCACAAGAGGAAACATCCTCTCCACAGCCACCCTGTCAAGACCACTCAGGATTTTAAAGGTTTCAATTAAGCCAACTCTTACTCTTCTAAATTCGTGGATACAAGCCTAGCCTGTCCAACTTTTCCTCATAAGACAACCTGCCCATTCCTGGTGTTACTCTCGTGAACCTTCTCTGAAACTCTACTAATGCATTTACATCTTTCTTTAAATAAGGAGACCAATACTGTACACAATACTCTGGATGTGGTCTCACCAATGCCCTGTACAACTGAAGCATAACCTCCCTACTTTTGTAATCAATTCCCCCCACAATAAATTATAACATTCTATTAGCTTTCCTAATTACTTGCTGTACCTGCATACTAACCTTTTATGATTCATGCACTAGGACACCCAGATCCCTCTGAATCTCAGAGCTCATCAATCTCTCGCCATTTTGAAAATAAACTTCCTACCAATATGAACAATTTCACATTTGCCCACATTATACTCCATTTGCCAGATCTTTGCCCACTCAGTAAACCTATCCAAATCCTTTTGTAGCCCCCTTATGTTCTCTTCACAATTTACTTTAATAATAGCTTCTAACATTTTCCCTATGACAGATGTTAGGTTAACTAGCCTGTAGTTTCCTGCTTTCTGCCTCCCTCCCTTTTTGAATAAAGGAGTTTTATTTGCTATTTTCCAATCTAATGGAACCTTCCCCAAATCTACGGAATTCTGGAAAATTAAAACCAATGCATCAACTATCTCAATAGCCGCTTCTTTCAAGACCTTAGGGTGAAGTCCATCTGGACCTGGGGATTTGTCAGCCCTCATCCCCAACTATTTGCTCAATACCACTTCGTTGGTGATTGTAATTTTCCCGAGTTCCTCCCTCCCTTCCATTTCCTGATTTACAGCTATTTCCAGGATGTTACTTGTGTCCTCTATAATGAAGATCGAAGCTAAATATCTGTTTAATTCATCCGCTATCTCACTACTTCACATTATCAATTCCCCAAACGCACTCTTTATAGGAACAACGCTCACTTTGTTAACTCTTTTCTTATTTAAATATCTAGAGAAATTCTTACTCTCTATATTACTAGCTAGCTTTCTCTCCTATTCTAAATTTTCCCTCCTTATTAGTCTTTTTGCCATTCTTTGCTGTTCTTTATATTCTTTCCAATCTTCCGACCTGCCACCTGTCTTTGTGTATTTATAAGATTTTTCTTTAAATCTGATACTGTCTTTAACTTTTTTAGTTAACCACAGATGGTGGGCCAATGATTGGGATTTTTCTTTCTCATTGGAATGTTTTATATGATATATATATGCCACTGAACTTCTATTGATATATCCTTTAACCTCATTTGCCAGATCACTTTAGCTAGCTCTGCTTTCATGCCCTCATAATTGCCCTTATTTAAGTTTAAATTATTGGTCTTGGAGACACTCATTTCTCCCTCAAAATTAATGTAAAATTTAATCAAATTATGATTGCTGCTACCTAGGGGTGCCTTCACTAGGAGGTTATCAATTAATCCTATTTCATTGCTCAATACCAGATGTGGTATAGCCTGCTCTCTGGTTGGCTGCAGAACATGCTGCTCTAAGAAACTATCCGGAAAACATTCTATGAACTCTTTGTCTACGCTGCCTTTGCCCATCTGATTTTTCCAGTCTATATGTAGATTAAAATCCCCCATGATTATTGCTGTACCTTTCTGACAGCTCCCTTTATATTTTCTTTTATACTCTGTCCTACTGTGTAGTTACAAATAGGGGCCTGTACACCACTCCCACAAGTTACTTCTTGCCTTTATTATTCCTCATCTCAACCCAAACTGCTTCTACATTCTGGTTTCCTGAACATAGATCATCCCACTCTAATGTGTTAATACCTTCATTAATTAACAGAACCACCTCTCCACCTTTTCCTAACTTCTTGTTCTTTCTAAGTGTCACATACCCTTCAATATTCAGGTCCCAATCTATATCACCCTGTAGCCATGTCTCTAATGGCTATCAGATCGTACTTATTTATTTCTATTTGCGCTATCAGTTCATCTGTTTTGTTTTGAATTCTGCGTGTGTTTAGATACAGAGTCTTTAGTTTTGTCCTTTTATTATTTTTGTAGCGTCTAGCCTTATCTGCGGATTCACTCTTAGAATTGTACTCTCTGTCCCTTCCTGTCATAGTCTGTTTATCATTTCCCATATTAATATCTGTCTCTACTCTTTCGTTTACCACATCTTCCCAAATTTGATCCCTTTCTCCCACTCTTCAGTTTAAAACACTCTCTACTTCCTTAGTTAGGCAGCTCATGAGGACGCCAGCTCCAGCATGGTTCAGGTGTAGACCATCCCAACAGTACGGATCCCACCTTCCCCAATACGGGTGCCAGTGCCCCACAAGCCAGAACCCACTTCTCCCACATCAACCTTTGAACCACGCAGTCATCTCTCTAATCTTATTTGCCCTATGTCAATTTGCATGTGGCTCAGGTAATAATCTAGAAATTATTGCCTTTGAGGTTCTGCTTCTTAATTTGGTGCCTAGCTTATCATACTGACTATGCAGAGCCTCCTTCCTCATCCTGCCTACATCATTGGTACCTACATGGACTCAACCACTGGATCATTCCCCTCCCACTGCAAGTTCCTCTCCAACCCTGAGCAAATGTCCCAAACCCTGGCACCGGGCGGGCAACAAAGCTGCCTGGACTCGTGCTCTTTGCTACAGAGAACAGTGTCAATCCCCCTCACTATACTGTCCCCTACTACCACTACATTCCTGTTTGGTCCCCCCACTTGGACAGCTTCCTGTTCCACAGTGCCATGGTCAGTTTACTCATTCACCCTGCAGTCCCCACTCTGATCCAAACAAGCTGAGAGAACCTCAAATCTGTTGGACAATTGCAGAGGCTCATACTCCTGCACTACAGCCCTCTGGGTCCCCTTACCTGACTCACTCACAGTCACACCCTCTTGTTCCTGGCCACTGACCAAATCAGAAGACCCTGTCCTGAGTGGTGTGATTGCCTCCTGGTATAAAGCATCCAGGTACCTTTCCTCCTCCCTGATGTGTCGCAGCGTCTGCAGCTCAGCCTCCAACTCAATGACTCTGAGCTGAAGTTCCTCAAGCCGCAAACACTTACTGCAGATGTGTTTGACCTGGATCACAATGTTATCCAAGAGCTCCAACATGCTGCAGCGTTAACACATCACCTGTTCTGCCATCCTTAATGTGTTTTAAATAATTACTCAAATTATATTAGAATAGAATAGAACTTACCCACTTACCAGATACTCACCAAACAGCTAGCTCCTTTCCTTGTAGTAGAGAGAGAACTAATTTCCATGGGGTGAGAAAGATAGAAAAAGTAAACAAACATCTCCTTTTCTACCCCCCACCCCCCACCAAATCTTCATTCAGTTAGTTGGCTGCTCTCCGTTTGCCAAGGCTGCACTAACAAACCCTGAATTAATAGTAAACTGAACTGGGGCTACAGTAACCAGATTCACCCAGTTAGCTAATTAACTACTCAGCTGAGAGTGAGTTTACCCTGTTTAAACTGCAAGAAAGAAATAACTTAGCTTCTTTACACAACACTTTCCAGTTACTGCTAATTACAGACTAGATTATATTTTAAGAGCAAAATTTAAGAACAAAATTAACACTTAAAATTCCCCTCTCACTAAACTTCAGTCTCCAAACTCCAGTTAACGGCTGCACTCCGTTACAGGGCCCATGGCAAGCGGTGTTGCTGAAGACATCCAGGATGACGCTATGTTCCTGCCTTATACACATTTTCAGACTCCACTTCACCCAACCTGGTATGATGCAGAAGTTGCAGATAGTGTTAACCATGGACCTCTTGCTTTTCACCTCAACCCTCCTTCCATCACCCTAACCCTCCCCTTGTGCATTTATGATTGCCAGGAGCTGCCAGCCAGTTGTGCCTGGTGCAGTGACATTGGGCTGTGCCACCTGATCAAGCATTGGTGCCTCCCTGGAAATAGGGCATCGCCATGAAATGTACAATACAGTCTTTTCCAATTAAAGATGAGTCCCGTGAATTCCAATGGTAATATGAAAATGAATGTGATGTCTTGCTGTGTGTACTCATTGTGGAAACAGTGACAGCGTACCAAAGTAATTGCTGATTTATGAAGCATGTTGAGATGCTTCCGAATAACAGTACAGACTACAATATAAACTGAAACCTTCCTTCCTTATCCTTTGCCGAGAAGGAATATGCATCAGGATGTGGCAGGGCAAAGAGTGGGATTGTGGCTTTGTAAGAAAGGGGTTAATAAGGCTATCCCAGAACTCTGCTAATGTTATACTGCTATTACTTTCTAGTTATAGTGCAGTAAACCTTGAGCCTTTGCCTGTTAAGCAGGTAAGTTAAAGCCCATTTAAAACATGATTGGGCTATTGAGCATAATGCAATGGTCAGTTTAGTCACTTCAGTAAACCTAATTAAAAGACATAAAAACAAAAAGCTAAAAGCTACTGCGGATGCTGGAAATCCAAAACAAAAACAGAATTACCTGGAAAAACTCAGCAGGTCTGGCAGCATCGGTGGAGAAGAAATCAGTTCTGCCGAAGGGTCATGAAGACTCGAAATGTTAACTGATTTCTTCTCCACTGATGCTGCCAGACCTGCTGAGTTTTTCCAGGTAATTCTGTTTTTGTTTCTAATTAAAAGACATGTGTATACTGACTCATTAATTGCAAAGTAACAATAGTAAGTGCAGGAAAAATAATTATGTCTGCAAAGGAGAACATCTGGGTATATATCATCCTTTAAAGCAGGAGGTTACATTTTTTTTCTATTCATTCATGGGATGCGGGCATCACTGGCTAGGCCAGCATTTATTGCCTATCCCTAATTGCCCTTGTTCAGAGGGCATTTAAAAGTCAGCAACATTATTGTGGATCTGGAGTCACATGTTGGCCAGACCAAGTAATCTAACATTGAAATTCCCTCCAACTAGGAAATTTATGGAATATAATTTCAAACCCATGGGCATGTTTTGACCTCATGTTTGGAACTATAAATTTCAAAAAAAGGAAAGCTGCAGCCAGCAGTACAGGACTGAGCAGCAAGGGGTGAAATCGGACATTTAGTGAAAACATAGTGATTCATCAAAAGGGCTCGGACATTGATTAACATGATCAAGAAGTCTCATTGCCCAATACAATGGCACAAAGGACATATCATTAATACATTAATACAATACACTCAAGGAATTACTCAGCCACCAGAGACAATAGTACTGGAATAGGGTCATCAAACCCTCATTAACTTTGGAGCCAGGTGCTGTTGCTGTGCTACTTCAAACAGAAGGGGAATTGCTCATACAATGAGAACTGATAATATTCCTCTGGATATGCCTTCCATGGAAAACCCTGTATTGTTTCAACGAGCAGGAGCTAATAACATTTGTCTGAACTTTGCGTGGAATCAACTAACTGGACACTGGAACAACAGGAATTATGTTTTGGCATGTCTGAGTTAAATTATTATAAAAGCAGAGCAGATCTGAGCCTCTTGGAAGGAGTGTCGAGTTTGATCACCTAGACTCAGGCCTACAGTCAACACCAGTCAGTCCAGCTGTATTGGGGGTCGTAAGTTTTAGCCAAATTGTAGTGATATTGGCCTGAGGGTTTGGGGTGAAAACTTGGTGTTTTTTGCTGGTACCTTGTAACTTGTTTCAGCCATATCTTGATGATATTGGTCTGAGGGTTTCTTTCTTCAGGTTTCAGGACAGGACGCGGTGTTTTGCCTGTGTTTCTGTAAGTTTTAACCGAGTTGTGGCGACTCTGTGTCGGATACTGGGAATGGGTTGTTTTAAATTTTGGGTTTTGTACTGTGGGTGATTCAATAAAGCAAATTATCAGAAGAAACTTGTGTCACTGGTCATTATGTTTAAGCCATACATTTGTGAATCTAGTGTCACAAACTTGAGTATGTGGGTCTCTGAGGGAATAGGGGAACTCCTACAGTAAGAGCAGCAGATTTCTTTCCCTAAAGGGCATTTACAACAATGATTTCATCATCAGACTTAAAACCAGATTTTTATTGAATTCAAATTCCACCATCTGCCGTGGTGGGATTCAAACCTAGGTCCCCAGAGCATTACCCTGGGTTTCTGGAAGTCCAGTGACAATACCACTAATCCACCACCTCCCCTCATGGTGCTGAATCGAAGATGGTCTTAGCCTGACTTGGCAGAACAGTGATTATATGTAACGAGTGAAACTACCGACAAGATAGCAAAGTGAGAGAGTTGTACCAATTTACAGAGATCAGGCTTAAGTAAGGAAAGCTAAAATCATTGACAATGGACAGATCAATTAAATTCTCCTTTCATGGAGTTTTTAAATGATGTAATGCAGATTGTCATGAGGGGTGAGTGAGAGAAATGTTTAAAACCCTGCAGTTTCTAATGAATGCTTGGATTCATTAAGGCTGATGAAACTGAACTTAAATCCCAACAATTAAATCCCAACCAGCCATCATTAGGTCTGATTGTAAATATTACCAATTAAGTGTATGTTTAAGTATTATATGGACTATTATTACATGGACTATGTGATTCGTAAACCTGATATTCTATGTACAAGAGCCTTTTTATTTGAGGAGTAAATTATAAATAATTCCTCTTCTAACAACTTCAGATCTACCATTTGTTGAGAAAATTCATCAAAAGATTAACAATCACAAATAATTAATGTCTCCACAACAAGGAAGCTACTGAGAAAATGACATCTTATTTTCAATAATTCTCCCTTTTTTGTATTCTTTCATGGGATGTGGACACTACTGGCTAGGCCAGCATTTATTGCCCATCCCTAATTGCCCTTGAGAAGGTGGTGATGAGCTGCATTCCTGAACTGCTGCAGTCCATGTGCTGTGAGGAAAGAAGGTCCAGGGTTTTGACCCAGTGACAATGAAGGAACAGTGATTATAGTTCCAAGTCAGGATGATGAATGGCTTGGAGGGTGTTATGACTGGTCCCTTGGTGGGGTTCCCCCAATGTGTTATGCTCCCGGGTGAGTCCCCGGGTGAACTGACTCCCCTTCTTTATTCAACCCCCTCGGTTGTTTGCAACAAGGTTAATTTAAAAAGGACCCCATCCCTTGTGGATACCTTTTCCCAGTTCAAATATATTTATGTTTTAAAAGGAGCCAATTTAACCAAACTGTCTTGAGTCAAAGAAAGAGTGGGTTTATTAATTACTAAAACACGAGAAAAAATAATAAAAATGCAACACATATACACACAGATTAGAAATGAGAAGTGAGTCCAGAAATAAAAGTTAAAAAGATATATGAATAAGTCTTTGTCTGGTCCGTGAGAAGTAGATGGTGAAATGCTGCTGCCATTAAGTTGGATGATCCGGGTAGAGCTGGCTTTGGACAGTTGAGGAGTTGGTTTGAACACTTTTGGTTCTGCAGCTTAGCTGAAAGGAATTGTCCTATTTCCTTTTCAACTGTGGCTTTGCTGACCTGTGATTTGCTTCCAGCAAATCAGGCAGAAAGGACTTTTTTTACTTGCAAGTGCAGGGGGGCCTGGCTGGTGTTCTTCAGCTGTGACCTTCACAGCAAACCCTCATGCACCAGGCCTGGAACACCACAGAAGTAGCGTTGCAGTTGGCTTTTTAACCCCTTTTCTTGTGTATTTCTGGAAGGGAAAAAACAAACATGTCTTTTGTCTAGATCTGCTTACTTTTCAACTCACATCATGTCCACAGTCTGGAATATAACTCACAGAAGATGGTTTCTGCTGAGATGGTAACCAGCCTTCATTATCTCCACAGCCACTGGAGATTACAGTTCAATTTTTGCATTGCATCTTTTCCTTTGAAGTGTCTATGTCTGAAGTAGTGATATTCTATTCTCTGGACTAGTTGGTCAAATGTAATCCACATAGAATTTTGCAACAAGTGATTACTTTACAGTCCCTGCCAGCTTTTGCTTGTAGGTCCTTTTTGAAATAACACATGTCTTACTTAAAAGTTCAATATGTCTGTAAATGATTTTGGGCTATGATCCATGGCCATGACAGGGGGCACTTGCAGGTGGTGGTGTTCACATACATCGGCTGCCCTTGTCCTTCTAGAGGGCTATGGTTGGAGCAGACCCGAAGCATTAACTCTGTTTCCCTCTCCACCGACGCTGCCAGACCTGCTGAGCTTTTCCAACATTTTCTGTTTTTTTATGGTTGAGGTTGTGGGCTTAGAAGGTGCTGTTGAGAAGCCCTGGTGAGTCCTTACAGTGCATCTTGTAGATGATACACACTGCCGTTACTGTGCATCGGTGATGAAGGGAGTCAATGCTTCAGATGGTGGATGTGATGCCAATCAAACTGGACCATGTCAAGCTTCTTTAGTGTTGTAATTTTACAATCTGGTTTTAATTGATTCATGACTCATCCAAGTAGGTTTGAGCTGTATCAAGTTCAGTTTACATCTTAGAAATTTCTAGCCAGCAGAATCAAACCCCAGACAGTCTCATTCAAAAATCTGCTCACTGTTTTCAGTGGATTTTTGCCCCATGAGGACTGTTTTATCCCCAAGGACTAATATATTGCAATTGACCCTCAGGCCTGGAAACATGGACTGGGAGTTTCCAGCCCTGCCAGTGGCAGGCATCGTCATGGGCGCGATGGGAACATTTAGAGAGCAGTGAAAAATCAACTGATTTTTGGCTGCTCTCCAAATTTTTCCATCCTGCCCGTGACGATGTCTGCTGCTGGTCAGGCCGGAAAATCCTTGGTCTCTACACAACATGATTGTGCATCTCACAGTAAATAACACCAGGTATGTATTAATTATAATTCTTCTCACCTTGCTGTCTCCCCCCCATGCTTGTTCTGGGCATGTTCTTAGATTACCTTCAGAATTCTAGCTAGCCCCCAACAACTTCAGTGAAACTCATGCCTGCTCAAAGTTGGTGTGGATTCCTCACTGGACTTAAAAAGGCCCCTAGCACCACAGAGAGGAAAGATAAATTATCCCTCAGGTAGCTAACATCTGAATAATGACTACCTGAAGGGAATTCAAGGTCTAGCGCTCTTCAATTGTTAGCCCATTAAGAATCTCTAACTCCCTCCATTAGAGTGGTAGGACATCACTCCAATTCTCCAGAACCTCATTAGGACTGATGGCTCTGCAGCATATCAGCAGGCTTGGATAGCTTGACTACATGACCCCAAATCCACAATCCTGGACAATTAAGGTCAATGTGCTGTGGAAATGGTGGCCAGAGGTTCCGTTCCATTACAACTCCAGCGCTTGTGAGTTCTGGAGCCATGTTGTCTTGGGAACTCTTTATTCTATATTTATCCTGTATTGAGTGACTTATTGGTGCATGATCACAGTTGCTGTGAACTAATTTTAGAGAAATCAGCCATGGTAGCACCATTTTTCTTTAGCCTTTGGTGTAAGGCCAATATTTGCTGAGATCCCCACTCAGATAGATTGAGAAAGATTACAATAAACATGCACCTCATGGTGGGACACTACAATTTACTTTAAACACTAATATTTAAATCCATTAAATGTGCACTTGCCTACTGATTATTGACCATCCCTTTAAAGCTGTTCGGATGAGAAGCCTCTGTCCAATGACTGTCATATTATGCGCCACTTAATAATAGTCAGCAGTCTCTATCCCCTGTGCTCAGCAAAGTTGGCACCCCAGGCAATTTGGAGAGCTCACATAGCTTCTAAGTTTGCAGCTTCCATGTGGTTTGCCCGCAAGAACAATCCACTTGAGTTAACACTGTGATATTTCTTTCCTGTCAACATAGCCACTCCATATTGTTGGAGAAATTACTGAGACACTAACACAAACAGTTCCAGAAATTCCCACAGCTCCCAGAGCAGTCTTGATCTCTTCATTATTGACTTCACATATTAGTGGTTGATTTGAATTAACATGATGGCCCAGTCTGGGGTGGGGTAATGAACATTGCAGAGATAAAAGCTGAACTAAGGGTGGTATTAGCACAATAGAGAGGGATGACCTAAGTTCAGGAAACCAGGATGTGTAAGTGATTAGGTAGTGATGAAAAATGATAAAGACAAGAAGTCACTTGTTGGAGTGGTGTACAGTAACCATATGGTAGGTCAGGGCATTAAGGAGGAAATAATGGGAGCTTGTTAGAAAGGTATGGTAATAATCATGGGAGATTTTAATCTACATGTAAACTGAAAAAAATAGATGGGCAAAGGTTGCCTAGATGAGGAGTTCATAGAATGTTTTTGGCATAGTTTCTTCGAACAGAATCTTCTGGCACCAACCAGAGAGCAGGCTATACTAGACCTGGCATTGAGCAATGAGATAGGATTAATTAATGACTTTATAGTGAAGACACCCTCTAGGTAGCAGTAATCATAATATACTTGAATTTTACATTCAGTTTGAGGAAGAGAAGAGTGGGTCTAAAACTAGTGTTTTAAACTTAAATAAGGGTAATTATGAGGGCATGAAAGCTGAGCTAGCTAAAGTGAGCTGGAAAATTAGGTTAAGGGAAAGGTCCAGAGAGATGCAGTGGCAGACATTTAAGGGGATATTTTAGAATACACAGAATAGATACATTCCAATGAGAAAGAAAAATTCCAAGGGGAGGACCCACCATCCATGGTTAACTAAAAAAATTAAAGATAGTATCAAACTTTAAAAAAATCATATAATTGTGCAAAGATGAGTGGCAGCTCAGAAGGTTGAACAGAATGAACAGCAAAGAATTACTAAAAGATTGATAAGGAAGGAAAAAGTAGAGTATGAGAGAAAGCTAGCTAGAAATATTAAGACAGACAGTAAGAGTTTCTATAGATATTTAAAAAGGAAACGTTAACAAGGTGAGCATTGGTCCTATAGAAAGTAAGTCTGTGGAATTAATAATGGAAAATAAGGAGATGGCAAATAAATTGAACAGGTATTTGGCATCAGCCTTCACTATAGGCAAAATAAGTAATATCCTAGAAGTAGCTGTAAATTAGGAAATGGAAGGGAGGGAGGAACTGAAGGAAATTACAATCACCAGGGAAGTGGTACTGAGCAAATTGTTGGAGCTGTGGGCTGACAAGACCTTGGTTTTGATGGACTTCATCCTAGGGCCGTAGAAGAACTGGCTGGTGAGATAGTTGATGCGTTGGTTTTAATTTTCCAAAATTCCTAGCTTCAGGGAAGATTCCATTAAATTGGAAAATAGCAAATGTAACTCCATTCTTCAAAAAGGGATGGAGACAGAAAGCAGGAAACTACAGACCAGTTAGCTTAACACCTGTCATAGGGAAAATGTTAGAAGCCATTATTAAAGATGTTATAGCAGAGCACCTAGAAAAATTCAAAATAATCAGGTAGAGTCAACATGGTTTTGTGAAAGGCCAATCATGTTTAACCAATTTATTGGAGTTCTTTGAAGAAGTACTGTGGGTAAAGTATGAATTATACTTAGATTTCCAGAAGACATTCAATAAGGTGCCACATCAAAAGATTATTGCTAAAAATAAAAGCTCATGGTATATGGGGTAACATATTGGCATAGATAGAAGATTGGTTAGCTAACAGGACACAGAGAATAGGCATAAAAAGGTCATTTTCTGGTTGGTAAGATGTAATGAGTGGTGAGCCACAGGGGTCAGTGCTGGGTCCTTAGCTTTTTTAAATTTATATAAATGACTTGGATGAGGGGACCAAAGGTATGGTTGCTAAATTTGTTGATGATAGGAAAGTAAGTTGTGAAAAGGACACAAGGAGGCTACAGAGGAATATAGATAGGTTAAGTGAATGAGCAAAGATCTGGCAAATGGAGTATAATGTAGGAAAATGTGAAATTGTCCATTTGAGCAGAAAAAATAAAAAAGAAGCATATTATCTAAATAGTGAGAGATTGCAGAGCTCTAAGATGCAGAGGGATCTGGGTGTCCTAGTGCATGGAGCACAAATGGTTAGTATGCAGTTGCAGCAAGTAATTAGGAAAGCTAATCAAATGTTATCATTGATGATGAGGGGAATTGATTACAACATTAGGGAGGTTATGCTTCAGTTATATAAGGCATTGCTGAGACTACATCTGGAGTATTGTATACAGTATTGGTCTCCTTATTTAAGGAAGGATGTAAATGCATTGCAAGCAGTTCAGAGAAGGTTTACTAGACAAATACCTGGAATAAGTGTGTGGGGGTAGGTGGGAATTTGGAGTTGAATCATGATCTCATTAAATGGTGGAGCAGGCCCCAGGGACTGAGAGGCCTAGGCCCAGGCTCCTAATTTGTATGTTCGTGTGTTCCTATATGGTAAAGGGAAAATTAGACACAACCAAGTCTTTTGATCAATATTAGATAGCCAAAGGATTATTATTATATCATTTTCCATTACTGCCTTGCAGTGTCAGATGTTTGCAATCATCTCACCATGCTTAATGGTATCCAATTTAAGCTCTTCCAATAAGCACCTGTTTGGAGCTCCTCATTGCCTTTGGTGGAGTTTAGGTGCATCTAGAGTACAACAACACATTCACAAAGCTAACAGTGGATAGGGATGTCCCTGGATTTCAACAGCTTAAAGCCATCTTTTTCCATTGTACAGAGACTGGTAAGCTTCCATTAGCTTGTGCCACACTACCCTTTTTAACACTGGTTTGTGTGGTTCTCTGTGGGTAAGTTGGAAGAACCACAGTCCCAAGTGAGTGATCTGACCACCAGGTCCCATCACCTGTCAACACTAACTGATCAATTATCCTCATTGATCTGGTGAACTTGTCTGCTTCAACTATTGGGTTTAAAAAGTTCTGGGGCGAGCGACTGCTTTGTTCCCATCTCCACTGACTAAGTAAGTCCACATTCAATGCAGTCGAAATATTTTTGAAGTTGAGATGCTTTTGTTGTCTGAGTAAAGGTTTTGAAGTTGTAGGATTACCTCTGCAGCTTCAATAGCTTCCACTGTTGAATTGCCAGAGGTTGCTTTACAGGTGAACTCAGTAGGTGGAATCAGAATTTGCAGGGAGGAGAGAAGGTTCCTTTCTTCTGGTTCTGCAGGCACGGCACTTTCAAATTGCTGAGTTACTTACAGAGAAGCTGGGGCTGTTTCTAAACACCTTTCTCTGTCTCTCCCTGGGTTGAAGCTTCTTCAAGATGGATCTGCCATTTCCCGTCCTTTTCAATGCTTTTGCAGGGAAGCTAAGATAGCCGCTGTTATCATGTGACCTGCACGAATTGCCTTGATTACAAGTCATCTCCTACATAAGGTATCGACACTTAAACAGCCTTCTCCCACCTGTGGTTCTGAGCTGTTGTCCTGGTCAAAGCACATTTTACATTCTTACAATGAGGCATCAACAAAACATCATTATCTCCTGGATGAAATAGTGAACCCTAATTAAGAACTGTCTTTTTGTCCTCTTGGAAGAGGAGACCTAGTCTGAAGCCCACAATCCTGTCTGCTAGATTCTAGTCATTTTGGAACAGTCTTTAAATTCATTACAATTTTTTTTTTAACCTTTAAACCTTTAAAGCAGCTTTTTCTTAAAAAATTGTAATATTATAACAGTGCATTGTATATCTCCATCTTAAATCCCTAGTTGATTATCAAATGGGTACACTAAAAACAAATAAAATTAACATGCAAGAATACATTGTTGACTCCTGACTACCTTTGAGGAACCTCTCCCTGGCCAGGTTGCTACCTTGCTTCAAAGGATGCAATTCTGAATGAAACCACACTGGATTTAAACCTATCATACAGGGGAGTTGCTGCTACAGAGCCTATTGAGGGTCTGATGGAATAGTACTGGTGTACTTGCATGTGCACTGTAACTGGAGCTGAGGATAGACCAGTCAATAGTAGGACTCAGCCTGCCTTGTAATCCTTCAGTTAGCCACGGGTTTCCCAGGAGGCTACATACACACACCTTACTAAATGTCTAACCTGATAGTTTCTCATCAGTTTGAGCAGAACCTGAAGCAAAAGAAACTCAATGTCATCAAATGCACTACCAGTAAGAGCCATTACATCCTTTTCAATAATGTTGACATCTAGTGAGGTAGTGGACTTGATTAATAATACATTGTCTGGTGACTGGTAATTAAAATCTTATTAGAAAGTATAATTGGGGAGGTTAGGTCTAAATTCTAGTGTCTGAGCTGACTGTTAATTTGATGTCTGCTCATGTCCAGTTACTCTTTCATATAATTTGGGTCAAAGTAATAATTAAACGTTGATTGTGATTGATCAGGGCAATAAGGATGTGAAAGTGGAGAATGGATGGGGGTTGGTTGGGAAGCATCTCAATGAGCCTCTGTAGACGGGAAAGAAGAATTAAATTGGGTCAATTTAAAATAATAAGTGAATTAAAATGTATAAGTACAGGAGTGCAGCTAATACTATTACAAAAGACTGCCAGATTCTTTTAGGTCTTTTTTTTTTGTACGAGATATTGCCCATGAGATGTAGTGTAAATAGGACAACCAGTCACCTCTGAAAAGATTTGGGCAATAGATTCTAATTCCTGCAGTAAGATCATCCAAATTATAATGGGTGGTAGGTTCTGCAGACCCTCAAAAATAATCTTGAACTGAGGAATAGAGGAGTGTTGATTTAACCCGGTGAGGAGGAGTGAGCTGGCTCCCCCTTTCCTCAGCCCCCTCGGTTGGTCACAACAAAACTTTTTAAAATTCCCCGGATATGCCTTTTGTTAATAAGGGGCCAATCAATCCAAGTTTTCTTGAGTCAAAGAAAGAGTAAGTTTATTAGTCACTAAACCCGAGAAAAAAATAATAAAGATGTGACGACTCACACACACACAGATATCAGAAGTAAGAAAGTTAGAGTCTAATAAAAGTTAAAAGAATGTACGACTAAGTCCTTTGCTTGTCTTTGAAGCACAGATTGTTGAACATTGAGACCATTTGAAGTGAGGTGGTTTCCTGTAGAACTCTTGTTCTTTGTTCAGGTCTGCACTTTGTTGAAGCTACCTTTCAGCTTCCAGAGAGCGAGAGAGGGTGAGAGAGAGCGAGAGAGGGTGAGAGAGAGCGAGAGAGGGGGAGAGAGAGTAAGAGAGAGAGAGAAAGAGAGAGATCTTCCCTGCTCTTTTCCTGCAGTGCTTTAGATGATGTATTGTTCCTTTCTCCTCCTGCTTATTCTTACTCTTCTTTCTGATTCTGCTTGACAGAACTGGTTTTTAAAACCCCTCTCTGTAAATTCCTGGAAGGGAATACAACTAGCATGTATTGCATTCATTGTTGTAGACCAATTAATCCCATTTTTTGATATTTGCATCTCTGAAACTTTTGGCACATTTCAAGACATATCTCAACAGGAGATAGAGGTTATTTTTCCCTCCAGAGGGTTTTGAATGTCTGGTGGCTATCTGATCAAAGTCCAACAGTTTGCATCTTTAATGCCTTCCTTTCAAGTTTATCCCTGTTTTATTTGGGCCTTGACATCCCTCAGGTATGAAATTCTATGTAACAGCTCTGCAGTGCAATTCATATAGACTTTCCAGAGAAGTGGCCAACTTTATAGTATCAGCCATCAGGTGACTTGTGGCAGCCATTTTCTCATCAGTGTCTTTTCTTATTTTTTTTAAAATCAGGTCTTCTTTAAATAGCTCACTATGCCTGTGGTTAGCTGCTGAAGTTGTAGGTAGCTCTCACTCAGTCACAGTTTCCTGTCATTGTGACAACGTGCCATACATGGTCAGAATGATTGATGGGTGATAGCTGGCCGGGAGATTCCAAAAATTGACAGCTCCCCTGCCTGCCTAAATCCCTCCAAGAAATCCTGACAATTCAAAGATGGTCCTGCCCAGTGAGAACAGGAAGCTACTCGGGTTTTGTCATGTTAATCTATAGATGTTCGCTTTCAAATATTCTGAACTTTTCATTAAAAGGTAAACATTATAGGTGATGGTAAGTACTTTTATATGTCATAATTAACATATTTTTCATGTGCCATTCAGTCTCCCCATTCAATCCGCTTTTTCACACAGTAAATCTTTTCACTGCCATCTGAGCAACCCTCTGGAAAATAAGACCATTTATCACATAAAAGTTTAAATAAAAGCATCCTGTTGACATTGTCATGAATACTTTAGTTCCAGAAAATGGTTCATCTTCAAGGACTAAGAACATTCTGGAAGGATTTGTGTTTTTTAATAGACTCTGTCCCTTAAAGGGTTAGTGCAAGGATTCTTGTAGCTGCTGCTCCTGGAAAAGACAGCATTTTATAAGGACAGGTAATTAAGCAGTTTTATAGGGGCTGGAGACCTCTTGACCCAGGTGGACTGTTTATAAAAGGGTCATATGGTAGTTTATGTCTTTGGAAAAAATGCCATGCCTGGAAAACTGTGTTTTAAAAACTGGTAGGCTGTTGTGCTTTGGGGAAAACAAGAAAGGTCACTGCTCAGACAGAGAAGACAACAACCCCTGAAGCTCCAGATCCAGTCGATAGCTATGAAGGTGCGGATAAGGCCTCAATTTAGCATTTCATCCAAAAGGCAGCATCTCCTGCAATGCTGCACTCAGGTATCGGCCTAGATTTTATGCTGGAGTCTCTTTAGAGGGTAGCTGCTTACATGAGGTTCAGGGAAGATACATCTGGAACTGTATTTCAGTGCCTTTAGCAGAGTAACCAAGAGAGAGAAAATTAAAGAAAAATTTGGCAAGGAATAGGAACATGTCGCAAATAATTGCTAATCACAGCAGGACTGCTGGCTTTTGAGGATCTCAGCTTAAAAACAAAGTTTGTTTTGCTTTTCTATTTTCCGAAGTCACCAGCAGTTGGTTCATTAAGCATGAAATTTAGTTTTAAGCTTTGTGAAGGCACTTATTTCACACTGCTATGGTTACAGGTTCAACTAGCAGATGCAATTGAAGCTCAAGCACTCTGTAAGTACAGAAGCTTTCATCAGGCTCTCTGCTTTGGTAATGCATGGAGCGTCCTGCCATTCTGAAAGCAGGTTTGTCATCCACTTGGCTACTGCTGTTTCCACAGAATCAACACTTTCATCTTCAGGCACAGACAGCTGACGCAGTGTAGGGGGAGAGGATGTCCCGGGCTTTTGATAATTCCAGATATATTGCTGAAAGCCTGTCGTCAGATTCTCCAGTAATGTAATCTGTTCTTCAGGCAGTTTGGAAAGATTCCTGGCATATCACACGTCTTAACTACAGAATCCAAATTTGCATTAGACAGTTGCAGCCAAAGCGAATGGAACGTAAATGTTAGAAAAATGAGGATAATTGATGGTTTCAAACTCCACTTTGCAGCGTCAGGAATGTGGATATTTCTGATCAAGAGATCACATTCAATAACCAACTGTAACAGCATGAACAACTTGAAATTATATTCCATATGGTAAAATATTCCATAGCGCTTCACAAGAACATAATCTGACAAAAATGCAGTTTATGTCGACTGTGAATTAAATTGCATGCTTCATTTAGGAACATAGGAACATAGGAACAGGAGAAGGCCATTCAGCCCATCGAACCTGCTCCACCATTCAATATGATCATGGCCGATCGAACACTTCAATGCCTTTTACCCACACTATCCCCTTAACCCTTTACATTATTGTTAATGAGAAATCTATCAATCTCTACCTTAAACATACTCAGTAACTGAGCTTCCCTGGCCCTCTGGGGTGGAGAATTCCAAAGATTCACCACCCTCTGAGTGAAGAAATTTCTCATCTCGGTCCTAAGTGGCTTCTCCCTTATTTTGAAATTGTATCCCCTGGTTCCAGAGTCCCCAACTAGGGGGAACATCTTACCTGCATCTACCCTGTCTATTCCCTTAAATATTTTGTAGGTTTCAATGAGATCACCTCCCATTCTTCGAAACTCTAGAGATTACAGGCCCAATTTCCCCAATCTCTCTTCATAAGACAGTCCCGCCATCCCTGGAACAAGTCTGGTGAACCTTCATTGCAGTCCCTCTATGGCAATAACATCCTTTCTGAGGTAAGGGGATCAAAACTGCACACAGTACTCCAGGTGCAGTCTAACCAAGCTTCTATACAATTGAAGCAAGACTTCACTACTCCTGTACTCAAATCTACTTGCGATAAAGGCTAACATTCCATCAGCCTTCCTAATTGCCTGCTGCACCTGCAAGTTAGCCTTTGGTGACTTATGGACAAGGACACCCAGGTCCCTTTGTACATCTACACTTTCTAATCTCTTACCATATAGGAAATGTTCTGCACATCTGTTCCTTCTACCAAAGTGGATAACCCCACATTTTTCCACATTATATTCCATCTGCCATGTTCTTGCCCACTCACTAATTCTGTCCAAATCCTCCTGTAGCCGCTTTATATCTTCCTCACAACGCGCATTCCCGCCTAGTTTTGTATCATCCATGAACTTGGAAATATCACATTTGGTCCCCACATCCAAATCATTGATATATATTGTGAACATCTGGGGCCCAAGTGCTAATCCTTGTGGTACCCCACTAGTCACAGCCTGTCAATGCGAGAATCACCTGTTTATTCCTGCTCTGTTTCCTGCCTGTTAGCCAATCCTTCATCCATGCTGGCATATTGCCTCCTATCCTATTTTGTTAATCAACCTCATGTGGAGAATTTTATCAAAAGCCTTCTGAAAATCCAAGTATACTACGTCCATCAATTTTAAATGCATGTTTTTTTCACATTATTCAGTATATTCCTCCCCAAATCTAAATTGACCCCCATATTGATCTACATATGAACATACGAATTAGGAGCAGGAGTAGGCCACTCAGCCCCTCGAATCTGCTCCGCCATCTAATAAGATCATGGCTGATCTGATTGTAACCTCAACTCCACATTCCCACCAACCCCATAACCTTTCACTCCCATGCTTATCAAGAATCTATCTACCTTTGCCTTAAAAATACTCAAAGACTCTGGCTGGGACCTTGCTGCCCTGTCATGGCGGGACCCTCCACGGGAGATTCGGCGGCCCAGGCAAAAGTCCATTGACTTTTGGCAGGACCGGACCATCCCAATGGTGGGCAGGGCCAGAAAATCTCGCCCTCTGCTTCCACCGCCTTTCGAGGAAGAGAATTCCAAAGACCCACCACCCTCTGAGAGAAAAAAAGTCTCCTCATCTCTCTCAAATGGGCGACCCCTTATTTTTAAACAGTGACCCCTAGTTCTAGATTCTTCCACAAGAGGAAACATCCTCCCCACATCCACCCTGTCAAGATCACTCAGGATCTTATGTGTTTCAAATAAGTCACCTCTCACTCTTCTAAACTCCAGTGGATACAAGCCTAGCCTGTCCAACCTTTCCTAATCTATCACGGTTTGCATAGAAACTATAGGTGTAGCTACAAATGTGTTCATGTAGCCTTTGTCCTGTTATGGTAGAGCATTGCAAGGGTTAAACTGGCTAAACATTTACTGTTGCGTTCAGCTTTGTGAGCTTAAGGCAGGAGTAAGCTGAAGGGTAGAACTCAAAAATGGCAGCGGTGGTGTCAAATCCACCTGCATGTTGATCTGACATGATCTGACTGCTCTGCATGCTTTTGACAGGCCCATTTACCAAAATGGCGTCCAACACAATTGCCTCAGAAACGTGCTTGCACATCTCAGTCACCATTTTTGAGTGTTAGATGGCCACATAGTGTCTAAAAGTGGGCATTGCACAGCTCAACTTAGCCCCTCACTTCACTTCAAAGATTGAATTATTTTCATGCAAAGGATTTTATTTTTCTGACATTTAGATGATTTTTTTTTTGTAGGCCGTACACAGGATTTTTTTTTCCTCTTTCTTCTGGGAAAATGTTGACGCACTTAATGAAAGTCAGCCGGTGAGTCACATTTTCTTACTGAAGTGTGGAGTCTTTCTCATCAACGTTTGAAGTATGCCTGATAAAAATAAAATAACTGAAAGAAAATGAACTTCAGCATTAAATATGTTCATAGTTTGTGAAATATTTAAGCAAGTGTGGGTGTGAAGGAGAGTTAAAGGGAAAATAAGACAGATTTCTGGTGATCTCAATGAGATACTAGTATCCACAATAGGCCAGCGGGGAATTCTAAATAGGAAACTGGTCTCTAATGCAACTAAATAAGACCAATGGAGCTAATCCACAAAAGTACAAAATGAGAATAAGCCATTGAGCCAATTTCTTCCACAATTATGTAATCATATAATTTTAAAGCTCAGCTAAGGGCCATTCGGCCCATCGCGCCTATGCTAACTCTTGGAAGAGCTATGCAATTAGATAGATTCCCATTGCTCTTTAGCCCCTGCTCTGCAATTCCACCCCCCCCACCCCAAAGTAAATGGCCAATTCCCTTTTGAAGGTTATTATTGAATCTGTTTCCAACACCCTTTCAGGTAGCGCACTCCAGATCAAAGTTGTTATGTTTTAGTATTGGTACAGCCGATAACTTTTTAAAGACTAAACAATACTCATGGGGGCGTGGAGGTGATTGAACATTGAACATTATTCTAATTCAGTAACAGAACTGACAAGAAAACATGGGCCTGAATCTTGCGTTCCCGACCCGAACGCACGTAAAATTATGCGAAAAGATGTTGGGCGTGCACCCCAACGTCATCACACATTCGAGCATAATTGAGGTCGGCGAGCGCGCGTGGGAGTCAGAGCTGCGCCCGTCGACAATTAAAGGGCCAGTTAAGGTCATTAAAAAGCCTATTGACCGCGATTTTACATTACCCGAGTGACTTTTAGCTCATCACACGGGCAAAACAGGTGGGCGGAATTCACATTTTAATCATTTCCTCATCCAAGGACAGGATGAAATCTCCATTAGGATTTAAAATGAAAAGAAATGCCTGGGGACAGCTGTTTAATGAGGTATGCTTTCAGGTGCTTGATTGTGCTGCATGGACAATTGTTTTTTGCAGCTTTATTTGTGCTTTGTTTTATTATTTGGGGGCCTGCAGCTCCTTGAGGCAGCTGTCTTGCCTTCAGGGAGCTCAGTGGAAGCGCTCACCAGCACCCGCGGTGACATCAGCGCCCGCTCTCTTCCCGCCTCCCACCCCGGCAGCGCTGAGCCTTTCTCAGGGCGCGTCTCACGCTGGCCATTAATTGGCCAGCCAGCATGAAATCTCGGCAGGGGGCCAATCGCAGTCAGGGGGCCGTTTCCCGTCTGTTCCCGGGGTCCACCAATCGCGTGCGCCCGATGAGCGCAAAACTCAGGCCATGGGTTCTGCGGTCCCATAATTCCCTTGCTTGCAAAGTATGGCAAGCTAAACAAGACATTGAATTCATAACAGTAACAACTCAGTGTGTATAAAAAAAATCTCCTCATCTCTAACTGATTCTTGTACCATTTATCTCTAATCTGGGTCACTTACCCTTCTGCCACTGGAAACAATTTCTCCTTATTTACTCTTTCAAAACTACAGGATTGATTATTTAACCGAGTGTCCCTGACAGACAGATATTCAAGGTGTGCAGGCCTGTGATTTTTCAACCAGCGCTGCATATGGATGTTTTCCCTTGCTTGAGGGATCCGATCAGGTAATTGGATCTCACGTTCCACTGTGTGCCATTTAAGGGTGAAAATCACACCAGGTTTGCAAGGCTCAAAACTGGGCGCTTACAATCTAACACTTGACATTCCCCCCGCCACAGAACCGCAGGATCTCAGAATTGTAACAGTACAGAAGGAGGCCATTCAGCCCATCAAGCCTGCACCAGCTTTCCGAATGAGGAATTCCCCTAAAAACATTCCCCTGGCTGCCTTCTCCCCATGTCCCTGTGCATTCTGCCAAGGACCATGTACCAAGGGCCAACTTGCTCCCTCTGTCAGTTCAAAATAAATGGGTTAAAACCTCTGGTGCAATAATTAGTTACCCCACAAGTGGAAACATCCCCTCTATGCTCACCAAAACCCTCCATTAATTTTAAAGTTCTCTGTCAAGTTAACTATCAGCCTTCTCTTTTCTTGAAAAAAGGGCTCCAGTCTGTTCAGGCTTTTCTAATAGTTGTGCGCGCACAGTGGCAATATTTCTTGCAAGCCCCCGGATATAATTGAACTTTAATTAGAATGTAAAATACCTGGCGGTAGCATCGCACAGAGCCTCAGAATCACAGAATTGTTACAGTACACAGAGGGAGGCCATTTGGCCCATCGTGTCTGCACTGTCTCTCCAAATCAGCAACTCGCCTAGTGCCATTCCCCTGCCTTCTCCCTGTAGCCCTGCACATTCTTCCTTTTCAGATCACAGACTAATTCCCTTTTGAATGTCTTGATTGAACCTGCCTCCACCATACTCTCAGACAGTACATTCCAGACCCTAACCACTCACTGTGTGAAAAAGTTACTCCTCATGTCGCTCTGCTTCTTTTACCAATTACTTTAAATCTGTGCCCTCTCGTTCTCGATCCTTTCACGAGTGGGAACAGTTTCTCCCTATCTACTCTGTCCAGACCCCTCATGATTTTGAATACCTCTATCAAATCTCCTCTCAGCCTTCTCTTCTCCAAGGAAAACAGTCACTTCTCTAATCTATTCATGTAACTGATATTCCTCATCACTGGAACCATTCTCGTGAATCTTTTCTGCACTCTCTCCAATGCTTTCACATCCTTCCTAAGAATGGTGCCTAGAATGGGATGTAATACTCCAGCTGAGGCCGAACTAGTGTTTTATATAAGTTCAACATAACCTCCTTGCTCATGTACTCTATGTCCTATTAATAAAGCCCAGGATACTGTACACTTTATTAACTGTTCTCTCATCCTATCCTGTCACCTTTAGTGACAAATGCACATTTACAGCCAGATCCCTCTCCTCCTGCACCCCCTTAAGGGTTGTATCCTTTATTTTATATTGTCTCTCCATTTCTTCCTACCAAGATGAATCACTTCACATTTCTTTGCATTGAACTTAGCTTTCACCTCTCCACCCACTCCACCACTTGTCTATGTTCTTTTGAAGTTCGACATTGTCCACCTCAAAATTCACAATGCTTCCAAGTTTCATATCAGGGAATGCAAGGGTCCCAACACTGATCTCTGGGGAACTCCACTGCAAACCTTCATCCAGTCTGAAAAGCATCCATTTGACCACTACTCACTGTTTCCTGTCACTTGGCAAATTTTGTATTCATGTTTCCACATGAAATCAGATGAGGATGAAACATTTACAAAGAGGAAGCTCCCCCTTCAGTCTGATCTCACCATTAGCTTCTATCTCCTCACTATAAGGTTAATTCCACACTCTGCATGCCCTGACTTTGTGATGTTGCAGCATTGCCTACATTGTCTTTAAGTGTGGCAACCCCGCTGGGGGAGCAGCAGCATCTCTCTGTCCCCTTATACTCCAGAAATATTGTCTCCTAAATTTGTTTGAAATTAGTCTTCTACAATCATTACTTACATCTTAATTCATATCGTTGACTCTACAATTCCATATTTTTAATGATCTTTTCCAGTTTCTTGAACCCCATGACAGTGTTGGTGATGCATCTGCATCAACTTGATCACCCCCATTGCAATATTGAAAACATCTCTTCAGTTACTGACAGGACAACTTAATGGTTATGTTATCGAACTAGTAATCCTGAAGCCTTGGTTAATGCTGTGGAGACAAAAGTTCAAGTCCCACCACAGCGGCCGAATTTAAATTCAATTCATTAAATACATCTGGAACTTTAAAAAAAATTGTTCATGGGATGTGGGCCTTGTTGGCCCATCCTTTGACCCTCCCTAACTGCCCTTGAGAAGGTGGCGATGAGCTGTCTTCTTGAACCGCTGCAGTCCATTTGGTGTAGGTACACCCACAGTGCTGCCTGATGCCTAGGTCGATGCCGGGTGGTCTGTCCAGTTTCATTCAGTTCAGACATTATAGAGCTTTGATACAACTGGGTGGCTTGCTAGGCCATTTCAGAGGGCATTTTAGAAGCAACCGCGTTGCTGTGGATCTGGAGTCACATGTAGGTCAGACCAGGTGAGGACGACAGATTTCCTTCCCTAAAGGACATTAGTGAACCAGATGGGTTTTTATGACAATTGACAATGGTTTCATGGTCACCATTAGACTTTTAATTCCATATTTTGTTTTATTGAATTCAAATTCCACCATCTGCCGTGGTGGGATTTGAACCCAATTCTCCAGACTATTATGATGGGTCTCTGGATTACTAGTCCAGTGACAACACCACTATGCATCGTCTCTCTAATTAAGGAGCTAATATCTGTAAAGGTGGTCATGGAAATACCAGCTTTTTGTGAAAACCCAACTGGTTTACTCATGTTCTGTAGAGAAGGCAATTTTCCATCCTTACCCCTCTAGTCTATCCAGGCCCACTGGGCTGACTCTTAGAAAACCTCTGAAATGGCCGAGCAAGTCATTCAGTTGTATTCAAGAAGGTGGTTCACCGCCAACTTCCCAAGGGCAGTTAGGAATGGGCAATACAGGCTGGCCTTGCCAATGATGCCCATGTCAATGAATAAAGAAAACACTGGCAGTCGATACAAGGCCCTGAACCTCCCATTTACAGTTGGAACCCCTATTTCTGACCCTGAACAGACAAAAAAATACCAACTTACCTTCCTCTGATTTTTGAGGGCAGTCATCCATCCAATGGAGGATCCTGCAGAACTCAGTCAGTGCAGGAAACCTTGGAGAGAGCAGCGGAGAGTATCCGCGCAGATGCTAAATCCCCTTTTTATGGCGCTAGCTACATGTACTGGTAAGCAAAGTTTAAACGCCCTAAAGCTTCTTTGAAAAGCTACGGATAGAAGGTAGGGTGAGTAAAGGGGTGGGATTGTAGGTGGGTAAGGTGGTGAGGTTGGGTCAGGTCAGAGGATCAGGGTGGAGTTGGCTGATCGGGGGAGTCGGGTGGTTGGGCAGGAAGTTGGGGATCAGGGCGGAGTCGAGTGGTCAGGTCAGGTCAGGGGGGAGTCCGGGTCTCAGGGAGGGAGCCAAGAGATCAGATCGGATCAAGCATGCAGGTGCAGCAAACAGGTAAAAAGGCAAATGGTATGTTGGCCTTCATTGTGAGAGTACTTGAGTACAGGAGTAAGGATGTCTTACTGAGCTGTACAGGGCCTTGGTGAGATCACACCTGAAGTATTGTATACAGTTTTAGCCTCCTTACCTAAGAAAGGATATACTTGCCATGGAGGGAGTGCAGCGAAGGTTCACCAGACTAATTCCTGGGATGGCAGGATTGTCGTAAGAGAAGAGTTTGGGTCGACTAAGCCTGTATTCACTGGAGTTTAGAAGAATGAGAGGGGATCTCATAGAAACATATAAAATTCTGACAGGGATGGACAGACTGGATGCAGGGATAATTTTGCCCTGGCTGGGGGGGTCTGGAACATGGGGTCACAATCTCAGGATATGGGGTAGACCATTTAGGACTGACATGAGAAGAAACTTCTTCACTCAGAGGAAGGCTGTGGAGACCAAGTCACTGAATATATTTAAGAAAGAAATAGTTTTTTTAGACACTAAAGGCATCAAATGGGGAGAGAGCGGGAGTATGGCGCTGAGATAGAGGATCAGCCATGATCATATTGAATGGTGGGGAAGGCTTGAAGGGCCGAATGGCCTACGCCTGCTCCTATTTTCTATGTTTCTAAGTTTCTCTCTCTTTTTCTTTCTATCTTGCTCTCTCACGTTATCTCTCTCTTTCTAAATAAATAGAAAACTTTTAAAGAAAATGTACTTAAAGCTGCTATGGCATTAAATGAAGAAAATGAGGTACTGTGTCACTTTCCAAATGGAGCAACTGATATTCTAATGGGTCCAAAGGCCCATTCAATCGTGGGAATGAATGATGGTTTAATATAAAATATTACTGCTGAGTTCCAGTGCTGCCAAAGGAACTTGAATTTCATTCTGTTCCACTTAACACAATAAATAGACCTGCATAGGGAAGAACTGTCTTTTATGTGCAACTTTACAAAGAGGTCAAGCATTTCTCTTACACTGCATTGCACAGTACATAGTTTGTCAGAAGGATATTAAAACAGTAATTCACACGGCAGTGACTGAGTGAATAAATCCACTGCCAGAATGTTCCACAGCATTATAGACCAAGAAGGAAATACTCAGCAGGTCTGAAGGCATTCCACAGAAACTCCCAGAGCTGCTGGTATTTCAAATTTTGAGCATCTGCAGTATTTTATTTTTGTACAGTCCAAGGAGGGCCTGCGTATGCCATTGATTTGTGTTGTTTCCTCACCACAGTGGGAACAATGTTGGGGGTTCCGTCACAGGCCTTAGTGTCCTGGGTTAGGGAAGAGGAATGCAATCCAAGGGCTCCAGGCCCAATCGCTATCCCGTTACCCTTGATTTGAAGTGAATGTGTTTGGACGCTGGCTATTGGGCCTAAGCTCAGACATGATGCCTTCTTGTGGTCAATACTCTATGGGTAATGTCACATAATGAAGAAGTCACTTGGCTAAGGGTGTTGGAGCACTGACAGCAGCTAGGAACTGTGGAATTCAATAGCAGCTGTCCGACTCATTCACTGCGACTTCAGAGGAAGAGCCACTGTGAGAAATGGTGTATTTATGAATTTATGAAATTAGCATAATATTGTGAACCCTTAGCAGAAGGTCGGATGCTTTCTTTTTCTCTCTCCCTTCAGAGAAAAAAAAACATTCTTAGCAGCTAACCATGCTAGCCAGGGACTGAGGCAAAATCAAGATGTACTCGTCACTGAACTGATAGCAGGCAGTCTTCTGGTACTTTGTGTAGCCACTTATCTACACAAGATTCCAGTAAAGACTAACAAATGGCTCCTAGTATGAAGTAAACTAAAAGATAGCCTCAAGCGGAAGTGATGGACAAGGGGGAGGTGTCGCCCCCCCCCCTCCCTCCCACCAACATATTGGGTACCTGGACTGTGGTCACTGAGCTATTCGAACAAATGTTCGACACAGGGTAAACAACCAGCCCCTGGAAATAAATGAAAGTAGTGGGTGTGTGGAGGCAGGGGGGATCCTCGTCAGGCAGTTGCCTTCTTCAGATGAAGGAAGACCAGGGGAGATACAGGAAGACTTGGGGAAGAGTTTCCTAACACTGTCTCCTGAGCAGAATGCTGCTGCCACAAGCTACAGAGACAAGCTCCGCGCCATCCATCCGTTTGTCCTCTGGGATCAGTAAACCCCTCTCAGCTGTCATGGATCATATGCTTTTCCTATCTATTTATCTTATGCGTCATATCTAAACTGTCGTTCCTCAACTAACTTAATAAACTACCTTAAAATCACTTATGAATTCTCGACCACCTATTTTGGGTAACCTGTGACCCCTGAATGCTGAAACTTACACCACACACCTCCTCAGGTTTTCAGGGACTCCTTTAATGGAGCAGGCAGGCAGCAGAAACCTGCAGAGATCCATCTCCTTTCAGTGAACTGCCTGTAATCACCTCCTAAACCACACATCACTGGCCTGGCACCACTTCCAAACATTAACCATAACACTTAATTTTCACTGGTGGTCTGATGCACACATGACTGATGTGTGTGTGTGTGTGTGTGTGTGTGTGTTAAATAGAAGTATATTTCTGGCAAGGGTTTGGAACATAGGAACAGGAGGAGGCCATTCAGCCCCTTAAGCCTGCTTTGCCATTCAATTGGATCATGGTTTATCTTAATTCCATCTGTAGGCCATAATATGCCTACCCAACACAAATCTATTGATCTCAGTTGTTTTGAAATGTTCAGTTGTTCCTCCCGACACCATTCCCCCACCACCACCGCCCACCCCACCCCCCCCACCCTCCTTCCTCTTCCCCCCCCGCCCCCCCCCCCGCCCCACCCCACCCCCCACCCGCACCCTGGCACTGCAGTCTCAATGGCTTATTTTGGGGAGAGTTCTAGATTTCCCTATTCTTTCTGCAAATGCTGGAAGCAGCCGAACTTGTCCTATCAAGATGGCACACAGCCTGACCCGACTGATGTGACGCCATTTTCCAAATCTGGACCATATACGCCTATTAAATTAATTTGCATATTACTCACCATTGACCAAATGTTCAGCTGCAAGAGAAGTCCGACATGCGCTTCATTTAAAAGGGAAAGACACCCACCTTGCAGTTAGGTCAGTTTTAAGAGCATCTCCTATGCAAAAGGTCTGGAAGAACTCTGGAGCATCCTGAAAGTGTTCTTGTGATGCTGCATTCCTGACCCTGGAGCCTTCTCTTTGCCCTGGTGTTCCATTTTCCTTGTTTACAACTGCAGTGATAGTTATTCGGCAGCAGGCCCCTTTGAGTTAGCACAGCTTCACTTTAGGAGGGACAGACTTCCTTTAAGAACAAAAGGCTGGCTGCACCACATGCTATTGCCACACAATGCTTGACTCCCTGCTGAGCACAGAGAAAGCCAGCAAAGCAACAGGTGCTTAGCCCTACGCTCCAGTCTTGGAGAAGAGGTAGGCAGCATCAAATTTGTGATTTGTGACCACACCCGCCAACCTTCTTCCCCCATCCCAATGCCTGAAAAACAGCACAGACCAGTTTTTAGCCTTTAGTGTTTCTCCAATTTGTTGGTACAGCTTTGTTCCCCTCCATTTTAAAGTGGGGTATTTGCTGTATTTGAGTACATTTTAATTGGGTCCTAGAACTAAGTTGAGCACAGGGTGGAAGTGAGACAGATTCCAGGACCAGAAACTCTTTTGCAACTCCACTCAGCAACACTGAACTCTCCATGTAGGTCAGGCTTGAGGGTTCTGGGGATGGAAAGACACTGAATGTAATTGGCCCCAAGTGCCTTGTTTATTCACTCGAATGATTCCGAATGAATAATATTAATATTTAGGAAACAGGATACACTGCAGACTTTAATCTTCAAAAGCATTAAGCCTTTTGCAACTAGCTTCACTCAAGATTTAAAACAATTGTGAATCAGAGATAGGATGCTGTAAATAATTAATGTGTCAGATTGTATGGTTCTCTGCTCAGAGTATTAAAGCATCTGTAATGGGTTTTGGAAATATGATATGTGACCGAGTTATAGAGGCCCTAGTTTAGAGTACATGAAGAAAAGTCGATCTTAAAGAGAGACATTGTGACAAGCTGCGTAGCCAATAGTTGCAGGAAGACCCCAAATTTTGTGACCCCTTCCCCAATTAAAAAATTTAAAACTAATCGGGAATGATTGTAATCTAACTTTAATATTTTGCATTAAAACAAAAGCAAAATACTGCAGTCGCTGGAATTCCAAAATAAAAACAGAAAAAAAAACTGGAAATACACAGGAGGTCAGGCAGCATCTGTGGAGAGAGAAGCAGAGTTCACGCTGCAGGTTCATGATGTTTTATTGGAACTGGTGAAAGTTCTCCTGCAACACCATCGTCCTGAAATATTAAGGGGTTCTTTTTTTGCGCACATGCTGCCTGACCTGCTGAGTGTTTGCCAGCATTTCTTGGTTCTATTTAACATTAAACACTGGGGTCATCTTAGGCTTGATAGTAATACATTTAGTAAGTGAATGAGGTGCAATGGTGCCACCAAGCTGCATATAGTAAGTTGTTTAACACCATTCACCTCAATAGAAAATGCAATATGGTGTCAGCGTGGCTCTGTCAGGTTCACCCCCACTGTGCCATGAATTTGCACTTTTGAACCTCACCCCATGGTTTGAGCTGGCAGTCTAGGCTGACACTCCCCTGTGAGAATGAGAATATCGGACAGATTGCGTGCCTCAGGTAAGTAGTTAAGCCAAGGTCTGTCGGTTCAGGTAGATGCCAAATTTTTCAGGACATTATTCACCCAGTGTCCTGGAAGCCCCACTAATCAAGCAGATTAGTCCTACAGAGTTGTACTTATATAGAGCTTTTCATGACCTCAGGACATGCTGGTTAGGAAATATTCTAAATGCAGCTAAATAATTCCTTGCAATTCAGGCTCGAGTGTATGGTCCAAATGTAAGTTTATTACTCAGATGCCAATAGCATAATAACCATTACGGTTATGCAATAGATTCGTACAACCGGGTTTCTTGCAGACTCAAGATGATCAAAATTGGCCTCTGTAGATGTTGGGCTTGACAGTCCTGAGTTCTGAGCTTAAAGTGCTGCTTGCTGATATTTTATATTCCTTCCTTGTGAATTATATCACATGATGTACCCAGAAAGCATTTTGAAGCGAGTTCCTTCTCATCCAACATCCAGACTTGACATAATGGCCGCCTTAATGGTTTAGCTGTTGAACAGTTCATATTACAAAAGGAAGAGGACACTCTCAAATAGTTAAGTGATGGTGCTTTGATGCTTCCATTGTTCTGGCCAATTTACCTACTCCTGAGAGCTTGTATTGTGGCCAACATGTCTGTTATTTCCTATTTTCACTGTTCTGACTAACCTCTGATGTTAACATAAATTCAAATTCTGATAACTAAATAGAGATATAATTAACATTAGGACTCAGGCAAATTCCAACACATTCCAAAGTGCTCTACAGCCAATTAAGTACTTTTGAAAAGTAGTCATTATTGTAATGCAGGAAACACAGCAGAGAATTTGTGCACAGCAAGCTCCTGCAAACAGCAATGTGGTAATGACCAGATAATCTGCTTTGGTGATGTTGATTGCATGGTAATAAATAGCCAGGACATCAGGTGGTGCTCCTGATATACCTGAGAGGGGAGACAGGGCCTCAGTTTAACATCTCACCCAAAAGATGGCATCCCCAACAGTGCAGCACTCCCTCAATGTTGTATCTGTATGCCAGCTTGACTTTGTGCTCAAGTCTCTAAAGTGGAACTTGAACCTCCAACCTTCCTTTGAAGTGCTCCCAATGGAGATATGGCAGACACTGTTATTTATCTCATTCCTGTTGGCACAGCATCACTGACACAGCATTGCTGGCACTCAATGGCTGCTATTTTTTGTTACATAACAAAACAAATGAAATAAATAGACTAGCTCCTCTGTTAAACCAGTGGTCAGAGGATTGTTGAATGAAGACACTAAATGATCATCCCTTTATTATCACCACAGCAATGTATCAACGACACAACCCTGAAGGCTGTAAATAACCTCACCTATTTCAAAAGCACAGTCTCCAGAAATGTCTGTATTGACAGTGAGGCGGCTAATAGAAATGCCAGAGCAAGTTCAGCATTTTCCCATATGCACAAGAGACTGTGGAGGAACTGAGGTATTAAACTTACAACAAAACTTGCTGTGTATAAAGCTGTGGTAATTCTTATCCTCATATATGCCTGTGAGACATGGACTACCTACCTTAGGCCTATTAAGTGGGTTCCAAATGAGATGCATTCAGAACATCATAGGCATCAAATGGACAGATAAAGTGCCCACCACTGAGGTACTTCATAAAGCAGAAATGTCTGGAATTGACGTACTCATCACCAGAGCCCAGCTCAGATCGAATGGACATGTGCATATGACTGACGATAAAATCCCTAAGGCGGTCATGTCTCCAACTTAAACTAGGAGATGGCCTGTTAGGTTGGCTAAGATTAAGGTTCAAGTACTCCCTGAAGCTGAACCTCAGGAAACGTGACCTGTCCACCACAGACTGGGAGAAAAATGCACTAGAAAGAATGACCTGGGAGCAATCTCAAGTCGTGGTGTTGTTTCCTTCGAACAATAAAGAATAGGGACAGCTAAGGACAAAAGGCAAGTAAGAAAGACTGGGCAGTCCCAACTAAATCAGATAATACAGCCTTCTCCGCATCGTGGAAAGCCGCGCAGCTCTGCAATCGGGCTCCGCAGTCACATTAGAACACACAGCAGATGACTCCATGCGCACAAGGAACGGCCATCTTTTATAACAAAGAGAAACTGATGATGAATATAATCCCTGTTACTGCGCTGACATACTTCACTGTGACAACATACTAATTGGTGCAATTCTCACTCATTGGCCCAGATTTTCACTAGAAATCATAAAATCCTGAAAATGGCGAAGATTTCGAAGTCTCACCTCTAAACCCAGCGTTTCTCATCTACGGGGGGTGGGATTGGAGTCTGGCCACAGTTTGCCCATACGTAATTCACATAGGCAGCTGGCTATTTAAATCACCAACTTCCTCCACTGAAGTGGGATTTTGGAAGGCCAGGAGTGTGGAATCCAGGGTGTGCAGATTAGACCAGGTAAGAAGAGGCCTGAACTTGGTGAATGCATTTGGATGGCCAGGGTACCCCATTGGTTAGGGTCCTGGGATACCCTTGGGAGAGGTAAGGCACCCTTTGGGATTGTAAAAGCGAACATGATTATGCATTTTTTATTCACTTACTCACTGGAACTGTCAAGCTGTCAAGGAACTTTCCAGCTGTCAAGGAACTGTCCAGCTCTGAAGGCACTATTAAAGAGCTGTCCAGTTGTCAAAGCTGTCCAGGAAGTATCAAAACTGTCAAGGAACTGTCCAAGGACACTAAGTGAGTTGGCATGGAGGTGGTAATTGCAAAGGGTGGTAAGTGGGGGCAAGGGTTGGCAGGAGTTGGCACTAAGTTGGCATTGGGCCCATGGGGGCAAAGGGGTGGGTAAAGCAGCACTAAGTTGCCATAGGGGAATGGGGGCAATGGAAGGTGACCAGAGGGGCATGGAGTTGGCACATGTTGGCATGGATTGGGCATAAGGAATGTGTGGGGGGTAGGGGTGAGGGGTGAGGGCTGAAGGGATGTTTCTTGCTTTATTATTATTCTTTATTTATTTAAACACAGTGCTGGAGCAGGGAGACGGGTCTTGCACATCGTCAGCTTCCGCACCCAGCAGCATCTGCACTCGTTTTGGCATCACCTGCTCCAATTGCAAATTCAACCCGCTCACCAAACATCACCCCACCCCCCACCCCCCCGACCCCTGACTGAAGCTCCGACCTGCAAGCAGCCATTTTAAAGATCTAGGTCTCTAGGTCTGAGCCGAGAATTCTCCCGATTCTGCGAATCTGCTCTGGGGATGAAAACCTGGGCCTTAGTGTCTTTCAATGTGTTGAATAAGCTGTCACCATTTGCACTGCTAGCTCATATACCCTTCCCCATATAACCCCAGGACTTCAGCAAGGGTTACCATCTGTATTCATTGATTAGGCAGCTGCCTTGTGATTGTTTCCAGATTGTCACTGTTCTGTGCGTTAAATCTCAAATTCCTTACTCCCTTTCACATCCATGGACTATCCTTTTTGTTAACAGTCTCTTGTGTGGAACCTGGCCAAATGTCTCCTGCAAGTCCATATAAATAACATCCATAGATTCTCCCTTATCTACCATGTTAATGAGCCCCTCAATAAAGTCTAACTAGTTTGTTATGCATGGAATTAAAACAGAACATGCTGGAAATCCTCAAAAGGTCAAGCCTGCATCGAAATCACATGGAATTGGAGACACGTTTTGGAGGCAGCTTAGGATGTAGGAGGCAGAGAGTTGGGTGGCACAGTATATAAAGTAGATGAGAACAGAAAGTAACAAAGGTATATTGGTAGATCAAGTGAATGGGAAAAATTGTGGCAGAGAATTCAATATAGCTAAGTACCAGATCACCCACTTTGGACCCATAAAACATCAGATTATTATCTAACAAGTGAGAAGCTCAGAACTGGGCAGGAGCAGAGACATTCAGGGTACAGAAATTATTAAAAGCCAGCAGACAGATACAAAAATTAAAAGGTTAAAGGAATGTTGGCCTTCCTTCATCTGAAGGGGACTAGAGTACAAAGTATTGACAGGTTTGCTACAGTTAAATAAAGCTCTGGTTAGAGAGAATCTGAAAGATTACATTTAGTTCTGGTCACCACACCACAGCAAGGTAATGCTGGCCTTAAAGGGGGTGCAGTATCCATTCATGGAATGATACCAGGACTAAAAAGATTAAATTATGGGCTAAATTGCATGGATTAGGCTTGTACTCCCTTGAGTATAGAAGAGTAAGAGGTGATCTAATTAAGATGTTTAAGATGATCAATGGCATTGCTTGGGTACATAGAAACTATTTCCTTTGGTGAGGGAGATCAGAACAAGGGGGCATAACCTTCAAATTAAAGCCAGGTTATTCAGGATTGATGTCAGGAAACACTTCTTCACACAAAAGGTATCAATAATATGGAATACGCACTCCCCAAAAGCTGCTGAGGGTAGAATTGATTGGTTTTTGAGGGGTATTAAGGGATACAGACCAAGGCTGTTCAATGATGTTAAAGTTCAGATCAGCCATGCATTAATGAAATGGGGGAACAGGCTCTAGGGGCTATTTGGCCTGCTGCTCTGAGGCCCTTTCAGAGAGAGGACATACTTTGGGGCTTAAAATACAGCATGTTAAAACCTTACCCACCAAACCTGGGTACTCTCAGGATAGGCAGAATGTATTTGGGATACATACCGTTTGTCTACTGCCTGGGCGAGGGGAACAGGAAAATACGCACTAACATGTCTATTGTAGCACACGGACATCCTATAAAATGGTGGATAGGTGCAGTTGGTGAGTTCAAAATGGTGGTTGTGATAAAGGTGATACTCTGTTTCAAATTATTAAAACAAAATCCTTCTCTTTCATTGATACATGCTTAGTAGTAGAATTTCATGATTAGTGACTCTTATCATCAATGCCAGATATATTTTCTTTCAAGCTGTCCCCTTGGACTTTTTTTTTTATCCTTTATTTGCTTATACAATGAAGTACATGCACTCTGGGCCTATGCCACCCTGTGGGCTTTCTTCTATCAATTATTGAGTTGTGTCAGTTCTTTGTTTAGAAATTGATTGTGAACCATCTGTCTCTTTCTTTTCATCTCTGTCAAGTTTAAATGCAATCTTCTCCACACTTGTTGGGCAATGTATTATTCAGTGGAACCAAACATCTGAGGATCAAACTCTCTGACATATTTAACTTCTGCAGATATCTTGGAATAAACGCAATATCTGCAACTATTTCTGTTTTCTCTGGAGCTGGACTCCACCTGCATATATACCAAAGCTTGGTATAAAGTCAACTATAACTGAGAATGTCTTGTTATCCTATTACATTACAATGTGTATTGGCCAGTATTTATTGAGGTTAACCTACCTAAGCATGAAAATCCTGTACTAGGTGCCTAGCCAATGGCATCAATTTGAAGACATTGAGAGGTCCCAGGGATGGGCCTTTTGGCCAGGGAAAGCTGTGGAAGTATATAAGAACAGGAGTAGGCCATTCAGCCCCTCGAGGCTGCTGTACCAACCAATTGGAATGGGTCTGAAATGTATCTCAACTCCATGTACCCCTTTTTACTCGATAACTCTTGATACACTTACCTAATAAAAATTTGTTGATCTCAGTTTTGAAAATTTCAATTAACCCAGCATTGGTCACCTTTTGAGAGAGAAAGTTCCAGAGTCCTCTTTCCTTTGTGTGAACAAGTATTACCAGATTTAATTTCTGAATAGAATTGATTTTAGGGTTGAGCTCCTCATATCTTTTTGAACCCATGATTAATTCCTTGCTTTTTTTTCTTGCTCATGCTTCTTGAGCTCTGAGATAGGAGGTGTCAGCTGTGGCTCAGTCCATAGCACGCTTGCCTTTGAATCAGAAGGTTGTGGGTTCATGTCCCACTCCTGGAAACTGAGAACTGTGATTGTACTCAAAAGAGTTGCAATCTGTGATTGTTGATAACTTGAAAGAATTTTGAGCTCTGAGATGGTGCAGGGCACCTGGATTATCATTATGAGGAATCAATGAACACTGTGGGGAGGAGGGGGTGGGAGGGGGCTCATAATGGATTTGAAACAGGTTGGTTTTCAAAAGCGGTGATGAGACAGGTCCCATCTGGCAGCTCTTGACCTGAAATGGATCATCAGGGATAAACTGGAGCGAGTCCTACACAATAAGAGTCAGTAAGGGGTGCAGTCAGTAAGGGAGACTATGCCTGAGTGAGATTGAGACAGAGTGAGTGCTTGGGAATTTGATTCAAAGTGAGAATTCAACTGGTAAGTCTTTTTCAAGTTTAATTTAAATTAAGTGTCAGACACTGCCCTCGAAGTGGAAGTAACTAACATTCAAAGTTAATTTGCCTTGTTGAACTGCCTGGTTCTGGCAGTTATCTGTCAATCAGCTGAAAGCAGTTGGTTCAATTGGTGTTAATTACTGTAGCAGGAAGGTAATTCAGCTGGTGACACACCAGAGTCTCGTTACATAGGAGAGGGGATTTAAACCACACAGTCAGTCAGGGGTGTGGTCAGTGAGGGAGACGACACCTGAGTGAGACGGAGACAGAGTGAGTACTTGGGAATTTGATTCAAATTGGGAATTTGGTGTATAGGAGGAAAGAGGAGATTTAGGTAAGATCTATTGCAAGAGATAGAGCTTACTGAATTGGGAGTTCCGTGAAGTAGGAGGGGCTCCTTTTTTCTACTCTTTTTCAGCCTCCAACATTTGATTTCCACTTTGGTGCAGCAGCAGGAGTAGGTTAATCAGCAACTGATACTTAACTGGAGAAGTCCAAGAGCTTAAAGCATTGGAGAGACAGAGCCGGGAGTTTACAGATAAAATCTATAAGTGATGTCACAGGAGCCCTGTAAGTTGATTAGTAAGTATAGGCTTTTCAGATTCAGCACAGAGGGGACAATTGGTGAATTATTATATTGTACCATACTGTAGTAAACACTTTATATAAAGCCTAAGGTATGTCAGTGCAGCTCGGGCATGTGGGGAATGTGCATCCAGCAACAGGTGGGAAGTCATGCAGGTACATATTGTTCTCGATAATTAGATCAGCAGGAAGTATCACCAGCTGAAGAAACCTGAGCTCCAGGTTGCGGAACTCGAGTGGCAGCTATAGTCACTGTGGTACATCCATAAGGTTGAGGATTACGTGGATAGCGCATTTACAGAGGTGATCATACCACAGCTAAGAAGTACATAGGCAGACAGAGAATGGATGACCTCCAGAGTATCCAAGAGAAACAGGCAAGTAGTGCAGGAATCCTTTGAGGCTATCTCATTCTCTGACCGTTTTTCCATTTTGGATACTGGTGAACGAGATGGTTCTTCAGAGTACTGTAGCAAGAGCCAAGTTTGTGGCATCATGGATGGCTCATATGCACAGATTGGGAGGTGGAAGAGTGGAAGTGCTATATTAGTACGGTATTCCGTAGATAGGGGAGCAAACAGGTGTTTCTGTAGCTGGGGTCAAAGATGTCACAGAGCAGCTGCAGGACATTCTTTTTGGGGATGGTGATCAACCAGAGGTCATGAGAGGTCATGGTCCACAATGTGACCAATGACATAGGTAGGAAAATGAATGAGGTCCTGAAAGCAGATTTTATGGAGTTAGGAAGGGAATTAAAAATAAGGACCACAAGAGCAGTAATCTCAGCATTACTGCCAGTGTCACATGCTAGTGAGCATAAGAATGGGAAGATTGAGCAGTTCAACACCTGGCTGGAGAAATGGAGTAGGAGGGAGGACTTTAGAATTCTGAGGCACTGGGACCAGTTCTGGGATAGGTGGGACCTGCACAAGAAGGACAGTTTACACCTTACAGCAGGTGAAGAGGAAAGGAAGAAGTGCGTGTACGACAGATGCCAGGTAGAAAATCCAATGTAGAATCAGGCTGAATATAGAAGGACCAGAAGGGAAGTGAAAAAGCAAATAAGAACAGCAAGGCAAGAGCATGAAAAGAGACTGGCAGTGAACACAAAAGGGAATCCCAAGGTTCGATAAGCATATAAATAATAAAAAGGCAGTAAAAGGAAGGGCAGTGCTGGTTTGGGATTAAAAAGGGGGCTTGCATGTGGAGGCAGGAGAAATAGCAGAGGTATTAAACGATACTTTGCATCTGCCTTTACAAAGGAAAAAGATGCTAGCCCGGCTGAGATGAGACAGAGGGTAACTGGAACATTCGAAGAATTTATAATTGAGAAGGAGGATGTATTAGAAAGGCTATCTGATTATTCCATTTCAAAGGTGAATTTGAGCACAGGATGGGGCCTATTAAGACATGTAAGGAAATTATTACATGCAGCTACAGATTTAAATTTAACAAACGTATCATCCACATTCCATGTAATAATTTCCTTACATGTCTTAATGGGTTCCAACCTGCACTCAAGATCACCTTTGATATGTTGTAAGTAAGCCTGGGTACTAGATTTTAGTGAACCCAACCATTTTTGGATTAAATTCATGTTATATTCATTGTAGAAAGCTAACAAAGTCAAAATGCCATTTTGTGTTAACACTAAGATAAGAAGCCATTTTGATGTTGTTAACCTTTTTCAACAAACTAACCCAAAACAGTATTCTGAAGCAGGCACTGGTGAGCAACAGACAATTTCATTAGAAGGAAATACCTCAATTACTCTGGTAATTGAAGGATAAGTAATTACCCAGAAGGCAAAAAACAGTAAAAACTGGGAAACAAGAATACTGGTCCAAACTGGTTTGTAGATTTTAAAATGGAATGGCAGTTAAACTGGGAAATAAGAGTACTGGTCCAAACTGTTTTTTTACTTCTGGGTAATAAACAGGAGTTAATTAGAAGTCACTTTATGTTGTTTCTGTATTTCTCCATTAGCTTTTCTTAGGAGAAAATGAAAGTGCTGTAACAGCTGGGAGAGAAGCGGGATAAGCATTGGACTCCCTCCCTATCAGGAACACACACTGTCCTTGATTGCTGAGTCTATCTTAATGAATGGGACTCCTGTAAAGACAACAAGATCAGAGACATAGCTTAAAATAAACCATTGTCCGAAGTTTAAGACAATGTGCGTAATTAGCTACAACCAATGGAGTTAACTCTTTTCAGGTTATTGATAAATCATAGACCAATTAGCCATTTCCAATAACCTGGCTAGGGTGGCTTACAACATCTTTTGAGTATAAAAAAAGGGTTTGTGGGAACCATCTTTGTGTACATCAAGTTTGGAAGAACTGATTTAGATCTTTGTGGGCAGATTAACTTCCTATCTGTGTGACGGCCATTTCCAACAAACCTGAGGGGCAGGTGAGTATTGAGTATGGTTAGTACTGGCTTGCTTCGATGACAGATTCACTGCCAGTAGAAATCCCAGGAAGGTGTGGTGCATCTTGGAGGCAATGATGGTTTCAAGTTCAAGTTGTTGTCCACTTCTCTTGGATTGATCATCCATTTGAAAGCATGAGTTGGTAGACTTTCATTGATAAGCATACTTCACCTATATTCTGCCTCTATTACTTAGTTGATAAGTTTCTAAAACTTGCTTTTAATCAATAAACTTCAATATCATTTAATAATTTGGTGTCTGAGTCATTGCCTGATGGTTATATCTCTGTCAAATTCAAACAGTTTAAAAGGGCAATTTGGGTTCCAGTATTAGGCCGTGCACAGCCACATTGGAACAATCTAACATATCAAAAGACTCCTTTTTAAACTTGTAACAAATGGAGCAGCCAAATGAACTCCCCTTCCTTGTTGCAAAAAAATGTTTTGGATTGGGGGAGAGTGGATTTTAGTAAAATAAGGCAGGATCTGGCCAAGATAGACTGGGAACAGCTACTTGGGGAAATCTACAGAAGGGCAGTGGGGGGGCATTCAAAAAGGAAATGGGGAGGGTACAGGCTCAACATGTTCCCTCTAGGGTGATAGGAAGGAGTAACAAGCCCAGAGAACCATGGATGACCAGAGATATTCAGGATACGATGAGAAGGAAAAGAAAGGCTTTTAGCAGGTACAAGGGGAGCAAATCAGTGGAGGCATCAGTGGAGTACAGAAAGTGCAGGGTGGAGCTTAAGAAAGCAATTAGGAGAGCAAAGAGGGGATATGAGAAAGCTCTGGCTGGTAAAAGTGGGGAAAATCCCAAGATATTCTATAAGTAAATCAATGGGAAGAGGATAACCAGGGAAAGAGTAGGGCCCATTAGGGACCAAGGGGGCAATCTATGGGTACAGCCAGAGGAAATTGGTAGAGTGTTGAACGAATACTTCACAGCCATCTTCACCCAAAAGAATGAGGATGAAGGTATGGAACATGGGGAGAGAGACTGCGAGGTTCTTGAGCAAATTGATATCGGGAATGAGAAGGTATTGGAGGTGTTGGCAGGCTTACAAGTGGACAAATCTCCAGGTTTGGATGATTTGTGTCCCAGACTGCTGAGGGAGCCAAGGGAGGAGATCGCAGGGACTCTGACCCAAAGTTTTAATTCCTCTCTGGCCACGGGGGAGGTATCAGAGGACTGGAGAACAGCTAATGTGGTTCCGCTATTTAAGAAGGGGTTTAGAGATAAGCCAGGGAGCTACAGACCAGTGAGTCTCACGTCAGTGGTAGGGAAACTATTGGAGAAAATTCTGAAGGAGAGAATCTATCTCCATTTGGAAAGGCAAGGTTTGATCAGGGATAGTCAGCATGGTTTTGTCAGAGGGAGGTCATGCCTAACAAATTTGATTGAATTTTTTGAGGATTACCAGGTGTGTAGATGAGGGTAGTATAGTTGATGTAGTTTATATGGATTTCAGCAAAGCCTTTGACAAGGTCCTACATGGGAGACTTATAAAGAAGGCAAATGCACATGGGATACAGGGTAATTTGATAAGGTGGATTCAAAATTGGCTTAGTTGTAGGAGACAGAGGGTGATGACAGAAGGCTGCTTTAGTGACTGGAAGCCCGTGTCCAGTGGCGTACCACAGGGATCTGTGCTCGGTCCCCTATTATTCGGCATTTATACAAATGACATGGATGACTATGTGGGGGGTAGGATTAGTAAGTTTGTGGATGACACAAATATTGGCTCGGTGGTTAACAGTGAGGTTGAGTGCCTTGGGCTACAGGAAGATCTAGACGGGATGGTCAAATGGGCAGATAAGTGGCAGATGGAATTTAACCATGAAAAGTGTGAAGTGATACACTTTGGAAGGAGTAATTTGACAAGGAAATATTCAATGGATGGCATGACACTAGGAAGTTCTGAGGAACAAAGGGACCTTGGCATGTGTATCCATAGGTCTCTGAAGGTGGAGGGGCATGTTAGTGGGGTAGTGAAAAAGGCAGATGGGACACTTGCCTTTATCAATCGAGGCATAGATTACAAATGTAGGGAGGTCATGTTGGAGTTGTATAGAACCTTGGTGAGGCCACAGCTGGAGTACTGTGTGCAGTTCTGGTCGCCACATTATGGGAAGGATGTGATTGTACTGGAGGGGGTGCAGAGGAGATTCACCAGGATGTTGCCTGGGATGAAACATTTAAATTATGAAGAGAGGTTGGATAGACTTGGGTTGTTTTCGTTGGAGCAGAGAAGACTGAGGGGCAACCTGATCGAGATGTACAAGATTGAGGGGCATGGACAGGGTGGATAGGGAGCAGCTGTTCCCCTTAGTTGAAAGGTCAGTCACGAGGGGACACATGTTCAAGTTGAGGGGCAGGAGGTTTAGGGGGGACGTGAGGAAAAACTTTTTTACCTAATGGGCAGTGATGGTCTGGAATGCACTGCCTGGGAGGGTGGTGGAGGCGGGTTGCCTCACATCCTTTAAAAAGTACCTGGATGAGCACTTGGCATGTCATAACATTCAAGGCTATGGTCCAAGTGCTGGTAAATGGGATTAGGTAGGTAGGTCAGGTGTTTCTCACATGTCGGTGCAGACTCGATGGGCCAAAGGGCCTCTTCTGCACTGTGATTCTGTGATGTAGAGAAATCAGTTGAGAAATCTGCTAGGGGGTTCTCTGCCATGGTCTACTGTAAGTCTACCTTCATTGGTCAGTATACGCATTGGAATTCTTAAAGGTCCACACGCTATAAGATTGATCTTATCGGCAACCTCATAAATAGGGCCTGAGCCATGTATTGACCATGCCAGTTTGATGCTGAAATAGGGCGCATCAAAGACATCCTGTGGAATAATGGCTACCCCGATCAGATCATTTCATGCTGTATATCACGCAAACTCATGAACAGGTCCAAGGCCATCACTTTCAGCCTTTAAAAGTGCTCAGTCTACCTCAGATTATCCTGGAAGGGCAATGTATCTCAAAAATTTGAGCAACAGGTGAAAATAGCTGTTTCACGCTCCAACTATGCAGTAGCAACAAGAGTGGTATTCGCCACTAACAGGATGCTGCCATCAAGCCAAAATGACGTTTTGCCTCTCACACAAATGAATAATGTAGTATATGAATTTCAGTGCCAGTGTGATGCTACGTTTATGGGCCGTACGCCGCAAAGACTGGCAGATCGTATCAAACAGCATGTCCCAGCCACTGTTCGCAACAGGCAAGGTACAGACCGTACCCAACGAGTCCGTGCTTGCAAAATTCAAAACACAGGGTGGAATTTTCTATGCTGGTGTCGAGCAGTCAATATGGCGGAAAGGCCAAAACACAGTTTCATGCCATGGTGAAACCAGTTTGCAATCGTCCGCTCCGCCCATCAACGGTGGGCTGCACTTTCCACGGCCGCACACCGGGAACTTCTCAGGAATACACCTGCGTATCATTTTAAGCCCAACTCACCGGAATCATCCCCCCGTGTCGAATTTACCGCCCACGTCAACGGGAAAGCACACCGGGGGCGCAGAACACATCTTGACAAGTGTGACGTGCAGAATTCGGGACTTACCATCAGGGCTTTGGTCATATCGTGGACATCCGAAGAACAGAAGATGCTGCAGCCCGACAGCAACGCACACTGGAGGAACACGTGCATCGCATGCTGGGTGGACATGGCTCCGCCGCAAAGCAGCTCGTGGAGGGTGGAAAATCACTTTGAGAGTCGGCTTCGGGACTTCAGTATGTTGGCCATGGTCTGCAATGGAGGATCACTGAGATGATAGTGAGGAAGGTGTAGGTTTGACTGGGAGAGCAAGGTGTACCAGTGGGGGCAGGTTGTGAGAGGGGGGGAAAAAAGGTGTCGGGGGGGGTGAGGTTGTAAGGGGGGAGCAAAGGTGTTGGGGAGTGAAATTGGGAGGGGGTGAATGATGGTGTTGGGAGGATGAGTTTGGGGGGGTGGATTAATGATGGTGTGTCGGGGGGGAAGGTTGGGAGCGGGGAACGCTGGTGTTGGAGGGTGAGGTTGGGAGGAGGTGAGTGATGGTGTCAGGGGGGTGAGGTTGAGGGGGCAGGGAGTACAGGGGAGGAGGCTGGAACGGGAGAGAATATGGCAACTGGTGAGGTCGGTGTAAGGGGGCGGAAGGTGTAAGGGAAGGAGTTCGGAGGGGGAAAGGAAATTGGAGGGGGGATGGAGTTCGGAGCGGGGCTGGGCTTCAGATGGAGGAAGGAGTTTGGAGGAGGGCAGGACCGGGAAAAGGTAGGAGTCCGGAGGTGGGAAGGAGTCAGGAGGAGGGAAGAAGTCCAGTGGGGAGGAAGGAGTAGGGGGGGAGGAAGGAGTAACGGGTGGGGGTGGCAGATATCCAGGTGAACATGTAAGGGGGTGTCTGTGGATTCGATGACTGCCTCCTGGGCAGTCAGAAATGAGGGTGGGTGTGGTGAGAATGGGAGAGCGCAGAGTGAGCCAGGAGGGTTGGAGGATAAGTGTGTAATGGTAGTGGTAGAAGGATCAGCGAGGGTGGTTGGTGGGGACTCAGAGGCAGGTATGGACCCTGGGGGTGGGAAGAAGGAGGCCGGGGAGGTCAATGTTGATGGGGGTGGGATTCTCAGGAAGGTAGGGAATATGCACGTTCACCTGGACATTCCTGAAAGCAAAGGGTTCAGGCTGATAGGTGATGGTGGGGTGGAGACAGTCTGTGCAATGGTTGGTCCTGTTGCCTCTGATGGCTTCGGAATGGGCCCTCTGGAGAGCCGAGGCCTTAGGGGCCCCGGCTTGTTTTGGCTGTCCTCCTGTGGGCCAGCTGCTCCCTCTGTGGTGACAGAGAATGCTGTTGAGGGGGGTCACAGGCAAGGGGGGCTTGGGGGAAGAGGACAGCCTCTGAGATTCCTGAGTGGATGACCCAGGGGTGACCAGCTGCCGCTCCTCCTCCTTTCGGGTGCCCAGGGCGCCGGCCTGACTCTGTGAGGGGAAGGAGCACATGGATGGACGTCAAGATGCCCTCTTTCCCTCTCGCGTTGCTACTGTAGGAACTCACCCATGGCTCCTGTGATAGAGCGCAGGTCTGCACACATCTCCATGTTCTGCTGGACCAGGGTCTCCATGGCGTCCGCCATCCTCTCCATGGAGACCTCCATATAGGCACAATTGGGCACCACTTCATCAGAGAACAGAAGGATGCACTCCTCTGACTCACGTGCCACTTTGTTGAGGGCTTCCAATAGCTCTGCGTGAGGTTCCCCCTCATTCTGCTGACTCTCCAGGATGAGTTGGAAGGCCGAATCCAGAGGCTCATCATCTGACTCGGACCTCACAGATGCCTCTTCCTCAGCAGCCCTCCGAGTGCCGAGGAGTTTGGCTGAACCTACCTCATGTGTCCGTGCAGTGACCATCAGATTGTGAACCTGAGCCTGCTCTAGATCTAGGTCCCACCAAGGTGTGTGTTTTTGCGCTGGTGGAGGGTGTGGGTAAGCGCTGGGATGGGTCTTCCAGGCTGCTTATTTCCAGCTCTTCAATGGAGGAGGTGTCCTCTTGGCTGGAAGTGAGGACATGGATGGAACTGAGGGATTGGTTGGCTGAGGGCATCGGTCACTTGGCAGGTCTTCTTGTGAACCAAAGTAGAGATAATTAGTGCATGGCAACAGAGTCAAAAGCAGGAAAGAGAGCACTCACATTTGCGTTGGGAGAGGGATGATGTGGTGAAGGATCCTCACCAAGGGTGTTCACCGCCGACCTCACTGTCGCTGCAGGCACGATTCACGTCCTCACCAGTCAGCAGAATGGCACACTCCTCAAAGAGAGTGAAAGCCTAATGGGCTCACTCCATCCCCCGGTCTGGGACCTCTCCCTGCTGATGTGAGCCAGCTTCTCCTGCATGAAAAGAGATAGGGAGAGTGTGAGCAGGATGCATGGCACTGCATGGAATGTTTGTGCGGTGAGCGGAGCCATGGACAGGATGAGAATGCGAGATCCAGAGGATATGAGCCTGATGGAGATGTAAGGGTGTGTGTGAGAGTTAGCGGTGTTGTCCCTTGAGGTGTGAGATTCCTGAGGATGTGGGATGGGTTTGTGAGTGTGTGAGTTGAGAGTGACTAGAACGATTTACCCTAGCAGAATGGAGGAGATCATTCTGCCTCTTTCGGCAGTGGGTGGCTCTCCTCTTTTGCTGGGTGATGACCACCGCTGCCCTTGCCTCCCATGCTGGATTTGTCACCGTTTTTGCTGGCCTTCACCCAGCGTTAGACCCATGGCGTCCAAAAGGCATTCCAGGGGCGTGTCACTGATTCGGGGGGGCTGCAGTTTTCTTGCCTTTTGGGGCTGTGTGTTCTGTGCAGCAGCCCTGGGCTGGAAGCAAAGAGAGGTGTGCACGCGGCTTTACTTATAATATGGCGCCCAGCATGAGGATGCGGCGAGGTGATGGCGTGGCGGGTGAATCGGAGGCCGCCTGCCAGCGAAATGGCGTGTTTCCCGGGAATGCGTGATTAATGAGATGGGATTGGGGTGGTACAGCCTTAAAAGCCGCCATTGTGGTCGGTGGGTAAAACATTCTCTTTCCCACTCGCTACTGCACTTAGTGCACATCTGGGACGATTCCGCCCACAGTGTCTAACATTAGATATAATTTCATGATTGAACAGCATTTGCTAAAAAATCCTCAGTATGCTAAGAATTACACTGACAACCTATTTAAGATTATCACTCGGGCTTGCAGTGTGGCACATTTGCATGTACTGATATCTACATATATTAATACACGGGGCCCTGTTCTTTGCAGACAGAAAGAACATGTACACACATTGCGCCTGTTTCAGCTAAACAAAATAAGTGACAGCCATTCGCTGACTCATTCCTCAGGGTAGTGTCATGACTAATCAGGGTCAAGCTGCTTGGTTTAAATTTCAAACAATGCTTGGAAGTTAACTGTCAGTCATCATCAATTAGTGTATTCTCCATGGCAACACCTCCACCAATCAGAGTCCACTTGCCAACCAATCAACACTCTTGTTTCATACCTTATAAATAATTGTTTTCCCCTGATATCGGTACTCTTGTGAGTGCCCTGATGAGTGCAAGCCAAAAAGCTTCAACATGTCCCTTTTTTCTGCAATATTCAAGTGGATAAGAATTTATTGAATAGTAAAAGACAGTGATATTTATTATGAGTTACATCAAGGTGGATGAAAATACTGAGTGCGTTGTCCTACAAATTAGTGTTGTGACCCCTATTGTTTCTAATTTACATGGGTGACTTACCTGAGAATCATAGGCCAGATCTTCCATAAATTGGCAATCACCATCAGAGTCCCACAAAGAGTTTCATCGCAGTGGTGGAGCATTAGAGGGAAGACAAGCCATGCCGCCTTTGTACAACACCAGCTGCTGTAAGGTAAGGTCAAAGGTCCAGTGTGAATGTTAGTGAATAGGTAGGATGGATAGGTGTGTGGCGGGGTGGGGGGAGCAGGTGGGTAGGTGGGTGAGGTGGTATTGGGTCAGGGGGTAGTCGGATCGGGTCAGGGGGGCATCGGGGGGTAGTCAGATGTTCGAGCAAGGTAGTTGGGGGTCGGGGGCAGTCAGGAGTAGAGAGGATCAGGGTAGTCAGTGTGAGTGATCGAGGGGGTCAGTTCTATTGTTACCCAGGAGATAAATTAGGATTTTTCTGTCTAACATTTCCTGGATAACTATTCAACTAAGTATGTTGGAACTGTCTGAAGTCTCCAACTCTAACTCAGGCTTGTGTACTTTGGAGAGTCCCGTGGAGCAGGGGAATTGCCCATCAAAGGTTAAAACTTACTGGGCAATGAGGTCAGCCCATTGGGACCTCTGTGGGGCCCTGATGCACATTTTGGGTTGTACACCCAGTGTCTGACAATCCAGAGATGGGAAGATCTGGGCAATAGAACCTTGCAGTCAGAAGGGGGCCACTTGTTTTATCATGTCTGTACTGGCCTTTTGATTGTGTTATCCAATTCAGACCCATTCCTCTGCTCTTTATCCATATCCTTGCAATTTTATTTCCTTTCAATTATTTATCTAATTTCCATTTGAAGGTTAAAACTGCATTTTAGATCATAAGAAATCACTGAGTAAAAAAATTTTCTTCAGTTCACCTCTGGATTTTTTTTGCCTATTATCTTAATCCTGGGTCCAAAATTCTGGATGATTCATCTCGAGGGAATGGAGAGGTATGTTTTGAGGGAGGCCATAAGTAAAAGTTGATAAGCTTCACCAGGTTTTGCTACAATACAGTGAATGCAATAATAGAAATATTTGGCAATAAAACAATGTAATTAAATAGTCACTGAAGATATTATGCCTTTATATATTTTTAAAATCATGAGTGGTCGGGACAGAGTAGATAGGGAGAAACTGTTCCCGCTCGTAAACCGATTGAGAACCAGAGGACACAGTTTTAAAGTGTTTTGCAAAAGAAGCAAATGCGAGGTGAGAAGAAACCTTTTCACACAGCCAGTAGTTCACGTCTGGAAGTGTGGTGGAGGTAGGTTCAATTGAAGCACTCAAGAGGGCAACGGATGATTATTTAAATAGAAACAATGTGCAGGGTTACGGGGGAAAAAGGCAGGAGATTGGCACTAAGTTTAAAATACTCAGAGAGCCAGTCAGACACGATGGGCCGAATGGCCTCCTTCTACACCGTAACAGCTCTGTGATTCTGATTCTATGTCTTTGTGGTCGTCACTCTGGAACCCCCACATCCTAAACAAAGGGAGAGTGAAGATAGAGAGCTGCTACCACACATCACATTCCGAAATTAATTGCTGAAGAAAATACTATTTAATTTAAGCATTACTGAACCAGATGGGTTTTTACAACAGTTTAGTAGTTTTGCAATTATCATCACAGCTGCTAGCAGGTTATTCCATATTTATGTACCTAACTGAATTTAAATTCCCCAGATGCCATTTCAGGATTTGAGCTCAGCTCCAGATCATTCAGTCAGATCTTTGGCTTAATTAGTCCAGTTAAAGAACCACCATACCACCATTCCCTTGCAAAGGGATTTTTTTTTTTTAACCAATCTTCATGTTGATTGCTGGGCTTCCCTCCCACCAACCACTGTCAAAACGGAAAGACATTACTTGCCTTTATATGGGGCTAGCATTGCGATTTTATTTTTGGGGATGATCAGCTCTCCTTATACCTGCCTGCTCATAACTAAATTATCAAAACCAAAATTCTACAGAGCTGGGGACCTTTTATTCTTTCATGGGATGTGGGGTTTGTGGAGAAGGCCAGCATTTGTTGCCCATCCCTAATTGCCCTTGAACTGATTGGCTTTGCTAGGCCATTCCAGAGGTAGTTAAGAGTCAACTGCATTGTTATGTAGTCACATGTAGGCCAGACCAGGTAAGGACGACAGATTCCTCCCCTAAAGGACATCAGTGAACCAGATGGGTTTTTACAATGCTTACGATTACTGAGATGAGCTTTCAATTGCTGATTGAATTATTTGAATCTAAATTGTAGTGATGGGATTTGACCCCCTATCCACACAGCACTAACCTTGGCCTCTGCATTACTAGCCCAGTGACATTACCATTGCACAACCATCTACCCTAAGCATGTTGAGCGATGAGACAGTGAGTAGCTCTTTGAGATCCACCATGCTGCTGGATTTTGGTGTCTGCTCATGGTTGCTGTTGAATTAATGAAGGACAGCAGTCTGACCGAGCCTTAGTACCAAATCCTCCATTGTGAAACTATTTGCTGACACACATCGCCCAGGTTTGTACATGAAGGATAGCCACAATCAAGATAGTAGAAGGATTCTAACATTCAAGGTACAGTATCCCACAGGAGGCAGCGCTGTAAGAAGAGGAGGAAATAAATTGATTTAAACATTTCCTGGAAGGGGTACACTCTAACATGCCGTGTGATGCGCATCAGTGCTGTAAGACCTCTGGGCCCTTTTTTTTAAACTTACTTATCCCCAAATTAAATTCAAACAAACTAGGGATTGCCTCCCCCCATTCTTCCAACCTTTAAGATTTGAATGTTGGAGTCATTTCCAGACACGGGTATTCCCAAGAACGAGCAACACTGTCTGAAACCACAGAGTTAATGTTCCAAAAGCAAAATACTGCAGGTGCTGGAAATCTGAAATAAAAACGGAATAATGCTAGAAATGCTCAGCAGGTCTGGTAGCATCTGTGGAGAGAGGATCAGAGTTAACGCTTCAGGTCTGTGACCTCTCCAGCTTGGTGGACTCCAAGTGACGTCTGATTGGGACTTATGCAACAGCTACAGGTCTCAGACCGATCACGTCAATGTAAATAGAGTCTCAGATTCATTGGGCCAGAACTTCCGAGGAGTGCCAATCACTTGCCCAGGTTGGGGGCTGCACATTTCTCGGCCGCTCTTCCGACTCTGGCCTAGTGAGGAAGGTGCAGCATACCTGGTATTCGAATCCTTCCAGTGTAGAGCAGCAACATCGGGGGACTGAAGCCACACCCCATTTTGCAGCACTAGCTACTGTAAAGCAGGTAGGTATAAAGGTCCCTATGTTTAAATGCAATTTGAGAAGCCAGGGAGAGGATAAGTGCATAAGGTAGGTGGCGAGGATTGAGGGGAGTGGGGTAGGATGGGTCGAGGGGTAGGATGGGTCAGGTTGTCAAGTGGTCAGTCAAGGGGAATGGGTGGTAGCCGGGGTGGGGTTGGGGGTTGGTTGGGGGTTGGTTGGGGGTGGGGGCATAGTCAGGAGGTGGGAGTGGTAGTCGGATGTGAGGGTAGTCGGTGGGGGTGGTGGTGGTGGGGTAGTCAGGTGAATGGGGCTAGTTGTGGGGGTTGGGGGATAGGTGGGAGGGAAGCCAGGGAGCGGTGTGGGGGTGGGGGGGGGGGGTTAGTTGGGTAGGTGGGTGGTAGTTGGAGGGGTAGTTGGGTGGATGGAGGTAGTGGGGATGGGTGAGGATAGTCAGGTAAGTGGAGGGTAGATAAGGGTGTTAAGTTGATAGTTGGGGGTGTAGGGTAGGTAGTTGGGGGTTTGGGGGGTTAGTTGGGTCCAATGGGTGGCGGGGGGTGCAGGGGTGTTAGTACTATAGTTGCCCAGGAATTAGAAGTGGTTTTATTCCGACTAACTTTTCCTGGATAACAATTCTGCCAAGAGAGTCAGAACATCCAGAGTCTCCGATTTAGATCAGGGTATCAGATGGTTCCCAGTGCAGGGTAATTGCCCATCAGAAGTTTAATCTTCCCAGGCAATTCCCATGAAGTCCTTGCATGGGGACATCCAGGGGGTCTCCCAGCGCATCTTCTGGGGTACCTCTGGGGTACGACTCCCAACCTCCACCCCCCCACCCCCACCCCAGCCTGAAGGCCACAGTCATAATGGCACAGAAAGAGGCCATTCAGTCTGTCGAGCCCATGCTGGGTCTCTGTAGAGCAATCCAATCAGTCCCACTCCCCTAATCTATCCTGGTGGCATTGGATCTTTATCTCTCTCGAGTGCCCATCCAATCTCCTAATGAAATCTTTCAACATTTCCGCTTCCATTACCTTCCGAGCCAGCGAGTCCCAGTTATCATTTGTTGTATAAAAAGGTTCTTTCTCACAGCGCTTCCTCCCCACCCCCCTCCCCCAACCCCCCTCCTAACCACCACCACCACCACCACCGGCATCTCTCACCTTAAACCTTAAATCTGTGTCTCCAAGTTCATGAACCATCAGCTAATGGGAACAGCTTTTCTCAAATAAGCCTTGTTCTCATTCAGACTGTGCTTTGTGGCTGATCTCTGAGCACAAGCCGTTCTCCTTGAGCTCAAACAGTTTGAATGATTCATTTCCTCAGTTCAAACACAATTACCAAACCATAATACGTCAATACCTGTGTGGGAAGGAGCAGTAAATGCCAGGTGTCACACACAGTCTGAGAAAAGTAAAGCTAATGGTGTTTTGATTTTGAAGCTTTCACTCCTGCCTTTGTTTCTAAGTGAAGCCTCCTGTCCTCAGCCCTAGTTTCCTGCAATAGCCTCATCTAAATATTTCTGTTCATTCCCTCATTCAGTGTTAGAACTCCCCTTACAGGTTAGAGTGGATTTAATCCGTCTTCAAGCTGAAAACTGACCACTGGCAGTAGTGTTTGGAGAGCTTAAATTAGCAACAGTCATGCAGTGGAACTTGCTTTTCATTATTTAATATGCTGAGAGTACAGGTTATGCCTGTACCTATCTTCTGTTGGCTGGATGAGCTCTATCCTGAGTGTTTCTCACTGGAACATACTCCAAACAGCCCCACAGCTATAAGTAAAATGGAGCTTGACACAATCCAGTATGGGTGACCTGGGATTACTGGAAGAAGTCAACCATTAACAGAAATAATTATAACAACTGCACAGCATCCTTTGAGGAATAACCAAGCATCTTGAAGCCATTCCAGAATGAATCTTGACTATCAGGCTTATCAATAGAGTGGCAAGGCAGCAGATTACCAACACAGCCGATGAATTTGAAGAGACCTCAGTTGCTCGTTATTAAACCTTCTTCGGGCTTTGCTTCAATGGTCCAGAATGAAGAAGTTACTGAAGCCTCTTTATAGAAAGGCTCCTTGGAGCAGGCTTTTGAAGGTTTTCAGAATTTCCTGCCAAGGGCTTTAACCCAATTTAGGAACATTGGACTTTGGAGTAGGCCATATGGCCCCTCCAGTTTGCTTCACCATTCGATAAGACCATGGCTGATCTGGTTGTGGTCTCAACTCCACTTTCCTGTCTGCCCCCCATAACTCTTAACCCTCTTGTCAGTCAAAAATCTGTCTAACCCAGCCTTGAATAAATTCAATGACCCAGCCTCTACTGCGATTGGAGAATCAGAGGTTAGTGTGCATTACACAATTTCCATTGAGGGAAATTGTGAAATGTTAGTCACTGTGCTTGAATTTCCATCCATGAAACTCTATAATGGGAGGACTCAATGGTTAAAAAGCTCCAGCATGGCCCTATAAAAATCACATAATAAATTAAAGGATATTCAAGTACCAATGCAGTGTCCACCTTTTGCTGGCTAGTGTTCCCACTTAGGCAACATTTGAATGCCTGAAGAAGAGTCCTACTGGACTCAAAGTTAGCTTCATTTCTCTCTCCACAGATGCTGCCAGACCTGCTGAGTATTTCCAGCACTTTCTGTTTTTTATTTCAGATTTCCAGCATCCCCAGTATTTTGCTTTTATTATAACATTGTAACATCTCTGGGCAGACAGTAAAACAGGGGCCAGTAGCATTGTTGGGTCTACAAGCTCCAGGTCACTCTACAGATAGAAAACGCCACTGGAAAGTTGTCTGTTCCTCTGGGGTTTACTCTGTGCATTGCAGAGGTTTTCAACAGTCAGTGAAAGTAGCTTTCTTCATAACTGTACTTGTTGAAAAATTGATGTTCACCTTCGTAAAATACTTCACAATCTGTCAGCGAGATCAAAAAGTCCATTAGTGGTTTGAAGGTTTATAATTGGAGCTTTCTCAGGCCACATTGCTGTTTGGTTCTCTTCAAAAAGATAAACTAGTACTCACTGGAGAGGTGCAGTCAGCACAGACTGTAGACATTTACACTGATACCACCGCAGGGAAAAGAGGTGAGCGAGAATGACAGAATCCACTGTCAACTGAGGGTACCCATGGGATGGGGCTTCTGTTTTAGCACACAACAGGAGGATGAATCAGGACAAGGATTGTCACCTGCAAGAGACTGGAAACAAAATCAATGGATCTTGGTGTAAATTGATAAAACATATTCTTTCACTTGTGTTTTTCTCCAGTTTCCTCCCTTCAAGTGTCAGCCGTGGCTTAGTGTGTAGCACTCTCATCCCTGGTTCTGCATTCAAGCCTTGCTCTAAGACATGAGCACAAAGTGAATAAGTTCACATTTTCCCACATTTATATTCCACCTGCCAATTTTTGTCCACTCAATTAACCAGTCTATATCCCTTTGCAGACTCTCTATCTCCACTTGACAACTTACTTTCCTATTTATATTGGTGTAATCGGCAAATTTAGCTACTATAATTTTAGGGCCTTCATCCAAATCAGTGATGTAGATTTTAAATAGTTGAGGCCTCAGCACTGATCTCCGTGACACTCTACCAGTTACAGCTAACCGGCCTATAGTTTCCTGCTCTTTGTCTCCCTCCTTTCTTGAATAAAGGTGTTACATTAGCTCCTTTCCAATCCAGAATCTAAGGAATTTTAGAAAATTATAACCAATGCATCTACTATCTCTGTTGCCACTTCTTTTAAGACCCTAGGATGCAGGCTATCTGGTCCTCAGGACTTGTCAGCCTTTAGGTCTAATAGTTTTCCCAACACCTTTTCCCTGGTAATGGTGATTTTTCAAAGTTCCTCCTTTCCATTCTTGATTTTCAAGCACCTTTGGGAAGTTTTCTAAGCCTTCTACAGTGAAGGCAAACACAAGATACTTGTTCAATGTCTCCACCATTTCCTCATTTTCCACTATCAGTTCACTAGTTAGAGGACCAACTCTCACTTTAGTTATTCTTTTCCTATTTAAATATTTATAGGAACTCTTACTATATGTTTTTATATTACTGGCTTATTTTCTCTCATACTCAACCTTCTCCCTCTTTATTTCTTTTTTAGTCATTCCTTGGTGGTACCACTAATCTTTGTGATTTGATACTATCCTTAACTTTCTTATTCAGCTATGGATGATGCATCCTTCTCATAGAGTTTTTCTTTCTTACTGGGATAAATCTTTGCTAAGAGTTATTAACTATCCCCCTAAAAATCTGCCACTGCATCTCTACTGTCCTACCTTTTAAACTAGTTTCCCAGTTCACTTTAGCTAGCTCATCTTTCATACCCATATAATTACCTTTATTCAGATTCAAAACACTAGTCTTAGACCCACACTTCTCCCCATCAAATTGAAGATGAAATCCCATCATGTTATGATCGCTGACTTCCTTTACCATGAGGTTATTGATTAATCCTGTCTTATTGTTCAACACCAGATCAAGGATAGTCTGCTCCCCGGTTGGCTCTAGAACGCATTGCTCTAAGTAATTATCCTGGTTACACTGGATCACAGATCCTCAACGGGTTATAAATCACAGAGCACTGGATCACAGTTCCTCACAGAATTACAGTGTTGCAGTTGCAAGCTCTCTGTATCTGGTCCATGGGATCAGTCTTGTTGCCAAAAGCCCAGGCAGTGATTCTCAGTAGTGCACTCAACAATAGAGATGCATGAGAGCAAAACCTGATCCGCCAACTCCCAGCTCCCTGACAGTGCTTCAGAGTCACTGGGCTGGCAGAAGGTGAAACTTTGAACCCTTACTGACATCGAGCACCTTCCTGATTGCCTAATATTGCTGAGACCATCTGGAACAACTCCAAGTACTAACCCATCATGCAGCGACTGAATGTGGGATCTTTCTGGTTTGCATTGTTAAGTGCGGAGTATGTGGTACAGAACAAAACTGTCCAACATTTCCATTAATCATAAAAGTGAAGAGAAGGTTGCCATTTATCCCCAGGAGCTGGAAGACAGAAGTGAGGGAGTGACACTTCAGTTGTACTGAGCCTTGGTCAGACACCATCTGCAGTACTGCACTCAGTTCTGGGCAATGAACATGAGGAAGGATATATTGGCCATGGACGGAGTGCAATGTTAATGATCGTGAGGCTTAAAGGCTAGGTCATGAAGGCAGGTCGCATATACTAGGTTTGAACTCCCTTCAAATAAAAGGTTGAAGGGTCTACTCAAAGTGTATAAGATGGCTCAGTAGGGTAGATAGAGAGAAACTATTTCCTCAGATGGGGGAGCCCAAACCAAGGGACATAACTTTAAAAAGTAGAGATGGCCATCCAGGGATGATGTCTAGGGAAGGCAGTGGCCTAGTGGTATTGTCACTGGATGAGTAAACCAGCGACCCAGGGAAATGCTTTGGGGACCCAGGTTTGAATCCCACCATGGCACATTGTGAAGTTTGAACAATAAAAATCTGTAATTAAAAGTCCAATGATGATCATGAAATGGAAAGGTTCACTAATGCCCTTGAGGGAAGGAAATCTGCCATCCTTACCTGGTCTGTGATTCCAGACCTACAGCAATGTGGTTGACTCTTAAATGGCCTAGGAAGCCACTTAGTTTCTCAAGGGCAATTAGGGATGGGCAATAAATGCCTACTGGCTGAGCCAGTGACACCCACATCCCATGAATGAATAAAAGTCATCACTTCTTCACAGAAAGGTTAATGGAAATCTGAAACACTCTCCTCCAAAAAGCTGGGGCCACTAAAACATTTCCCAGCTGCTGTCAACAGGTTATTGTTGGGAAATGCTAAAAGTTAGGTAAATGGGTTGTCAACCCTCCCAGCTTGCCCAGGACTGCCCTGACATGAATCTTCATGGTGCTATTGCTCAAAGTCCTGGAAATCTTCATGTCCCAAAGTTCTCACCACTGTTGTGGCTTCCTTGCTCGGTGATGGGGCCGGCTGATGCACCAGGCACAGTTGGGAGTCAGGAGAATTGGACATTACATGGGGAGCTACTTGAGTTGGGGGAGCGGGGTTGCTAGTAAACGGAATAGCTCAGGACTGATGGGGGAGGGGGGGCCCAGAATGGGAGTGGGGACCTCAGGAGCTAGGGAGAGACTGAGGATAGGAGAGAATTAGGGGGAGCAGGAAACTGGGGAATGGAGTGGGAGATGGATTGTCAGGGTGGAGAGGGAGAATGGGAATCAGGCATGGTGGGATTGAGTGAGAGAGGAAACTGGGGAGTGGGGCCAGGAAAGGTGAGGTGGGAGAAAGAGAGAATGGGGTGTAGGTGTCCTTTGTGCTGAGGAAATAAGGATTCTTGGGAAAGTTGGACAGGAAACATGACCTCATATTTCCAGTTGGTGAAATCCTTTGATGATATTTCTGATCCAATAAGGTTCCTGCTTGGCCCCAATTTCCCTGCACAGTAAGAAATGGAAAGTTACAGCTTTGTGCCAACTTTTGTTTTCATGGTTAGTGAACAGAGGAAAACAAATCTCAAAATGGGCTGAGAAATGGGGCATATTTAGAAGTGTTCTGTTATAAAGAGGGTGGAGCAAATTCTATTCCCAGAAAAACCCTTAAAAGAATTAAGGAAGATGCATTTCAGTCTGTGCAGATTGCTCTGTGAAGGCTAATTATTGTAGACAATATTCTGTGTGAACAAACTCTGCATACTTAAGTGTTATGTTGCTCTGCAGTAGAAAGGAATTAGTTATATCAGATGCATAACGCAGATAATGAACTGCACAGCTGATTACGTATTTACCCGTCATAATTGCTAATTTCAGTCATTAGTGATAATCATTTCAGTTATGACCCGCTTCTGATAATTGTTCATTAGCATGCTTGGACGTTTTGCTCTTGTAATAGCTGATTTGAACATTGATAATTAATAACAGAAAAACTATCAATAATAATTATTCACATGCAATTGGGCAAATTGCTGTTTGCTGAGAGAGAAACCTGGACACAAATTATTGATGAATCAGCATAAAATCAACAGGAGAGCATCTAGAATTGAAGAGATAGCCTGGATTCTGACTGGAACTGCTCATAACTGTAGGAGGTAGGAGATACATGTCTTTCAACAGAGATACTAAGGGGCCTTGACAGGGTGGATGTGGAGAGGATGTTTCCTCTTATGGGAGAATATAGAGCTAGGGGTCACTGTTTAAAAATAAGGAGTCACCCATTTAAAACAGAGATGAGGTGAAATATTTTCACTCAGAGGGTCATGAGTCTTTGGAACTCTCTTCCTGAAAAGGTGGTGGAAGCAGAGTCTTTGAATATTTTTAAGGCAGAGATGGATAGATTCTTGGTAAGCAAGGAGGTGATAGGTTATCGGCAGTACGTGGGATGCAGAATTGAGATTACTATCAGATCAGCCATGGTCTTATTAAATGGCAGAGCAGGGTCGAGGGGCTGAATGGCCTACTCCTATTCTTTGTTCGTATGTCTGTATGTTCACTGGGAGTTAGATTAACTAGGAAAGCTAAGAGTTATCATACTATTAATTTGTAAACTTATGTATGTGCTCAAAATAATTTTTTTTATTAATAAAGGTTTAATTTAGTTTTGTAAGAAACCTATAAGATTCGGTCATCTTATTACTACTGAATTCAAGGCATCTATCTGGAAATAAATACAAATTGTAAAATAGTTGTGGCAGTGGTTTAAAATTTCCCTCTGGGATTTGAACAGCTCAGCATTTACCATCCGCTGTGCCATAACAAGAAACTACAAGTTCTGGTGTGAACTCTTGTGCAAAACAGTACATGAGCTGTTCACCATGTTAGGTTGCTCAGTTTCTTGATGGTGGGCTTTCTGCAAAGTGTCTATCTTTAAAAGCCCTCCTGTTAAAGGGTATCTCTTTGGCTCAGTTGGACATGCTCTTATTTCTGATTCTAAAGATTGAGAACTCAAGTCTTCCTGGAATTAAACGCAAAGCGTAGGCTGCTGCCCTTAGTGTTATGATTTTTGAGATACGGTAATTTAGATCAAATCATAGACTTAGGCCATCTCTGTCCCCATGGTTAAGATTTCCAATCCACTTGGAATGATTGGGAGTTTCCGGGGATTGGAGGTGCTTCTTCCAGGCTGTCCCTCTGGGTGCTCAACTATTTCACTGTCCTGTTGTCGTCCAACTGCCAACCCCTGCTGCATAGCATCACCAAATGCTGTTGGAGGGTTTGGAGTGGGCTTGAGGACCAGCACCTCCCACAGAGCTGCGAACAAAGGCAGCAAAGGTGGTGAGAGGAAACAACGCCAAGAGAGGAGTAACCAGTTAAAGGGATGAGTAAATATTTCCATTTGGTAGGTGAATGGGGAGCCAAGGAATGGAAAATTGGGATTGTCACTGGAAGAAAAGAGGGGGAAAGGAGAAGGATAGTTCCTGAATTGAGGGCTATTAGACTGTGAGATACTTCACTACATATGGCGATTAAGGTGTGGATAAAGCTTAATTTCAGAGGGAATGAGATATATTTTGAAAAGGAGAGATAAAAAAGGTATTGGGGAGTGGGTGTAGAGGGATGGGTTTATAGGTGGGAGCGCTGAATAGCCTCCTCCTTACCTGTAATTTCTACCATTCTATAAAAACTTTCCTTTGACAAGTTCACTTCCTCCATGAAAATGCAAGTTTCTTTTTCTTGTTATGTCACAGCGGATGGTAAAGGCTGAGCTGTTCAAATCCCAGAGGGGAACTTGAAACAACTGCCACAACTATTTTACAATTTGTATATATTTTGAGATACATGCCTTGAATTTAATAGTAATAAGACAGCCAAGTCTCATATGTTTCTTACAAAACTAAATTAAACCTTTATCAATAAAAATTTTTTTAAGCACATCCATAAGGTTACAAATTACTACTATGATAACTCCTAGCTCTCCTAGTTAATCTAACTCCCAGTTACACCTCCATTAAGGGAACAGTAAAACTCATAGATTTTAAAAGGCCCAGGCAAAGTTACAGGATACCCTGAGCAGTCAAATTCAAAGTGAGTTTTCTTCACTTTAGTTCGTGTAGACAACAACTTGAGGCTTAGAGACTGGAGGCTTTTCACACTTGTTAGAATTGTCTTTTATACAGGTTTCTCCCTTTTTAATGTAAATCCCATCATCACAATATATCTTTTCAACTCTACTTTTCTAACAAAAAAATCTTTCATAGTACTAATTTTATCGTTCAGCTTTGGGAAAAATAAACACACTGTTTTCCTTCTTCTGGCGAAGTGTAACATTTCACCCTCTCCTTTGAAATTCAAGTTACTTTGGTTTATCTAAAAGTGCAAATTTTCCCTTTACAATTCACATTCTAAAACTTCAGCCATGTTTACCTATTTAACATTTCAAACCTAGCTGCTCTTTTGATACATCAAAGCCTTCAGACCAGCCATCTTTAATTAAGTTATGTTTCCCCGCACCCCCCACACCATCACACACACACACACACAGACACACACTATTCCTACCTTACAATAAATTCCAATAATGTTATGAAAATTATTACCTTTTCCTGCAATTCTTTCTTGCCTGTCTGGGGGTTTTACCCTGAAGTCATGTTGCCTGCTGATGACCTCTGGGAATTTGATAGAACTGTGTCACAAATCAGTTGAATGCCCGTACAGACATGGCTTGATATGACTGCATTGGAGAGCGGCCATGTTTGCACTGCCCGAAACCAACCTGATCCAGTAAAGTGAGGCCAGCCCATCAACGTTTTTTCCAGTGCTTAGCACTTGATGCTCTGGGGAATGTGTCAAGGGTCAGGCGCAGAACTCTTGAATCAGGAGCTCTTAAAGGGCCAGTTGCTGTTGGACTGCTTTCCTGTTCTGTTTTGTTCCATTACTTCAAACACAGGCATCAGCTGTAACAAAGGCAAAATTAAATATTTGTCTTTAACAAGCACATGTTGCACAATCCAATCAAACCATACAAGATTCCACATGATTATATGAATCCTTATTATTGAGGTCATGATTCACTAGAAGAACTCAGGTACCAAGCTTTCCAGTCTGACAACAGCAAATAGCAGTTTACTCAGAACATGTATACCAATTCTACCTATTGATCTCTACGTTTTATGCATAGTAGCATTATACCATAATACATCAAAAGACACAGTGCAGGCTTCAGACATACAAAATGGAGCAAAGCAGATGCATTGATGTTCATCTCAATCCCTCCTAATGATTCAGTTACCATGGTTGTATGGTCCACTTAAGCTCTAAAATCACTTTACTACAACAAACTGAGCAAGCCAAAATGCCCCAGTCCCAAATGACATGGATGAATGACCTTTCTTAAACTCACCCTGCTTTACAGAAGCATCCTCATTTAACAGAGCTGAAAGCTGTTTTACCTCATTGTGTGCTGATCCCACAAAAATCCAAGGTACATGGGCAATGTGCACACACATCCTACAACTGCCATTAAATGTAGATATTCCTTTAGGCTGCAAAATGATTGAGGAGCTGGTGACAATCTCTGAGAGGAGGAGGGGGGGAGGGGGTGGGGGGGGGGGGGCGGGGGGGGCATAAACCAAAATAACCAAATTTACTGAAGAACCAAAATAAATTAAAGATGAATTAACAGACAGATGATACTTCAAATAAAAGAGTAAATTTCACTTTAAACAATCAATGCAACAAAGATTTGTCCTGCACAACCACAAACATCCCTATCATTCTCTGCAGATATGTGGGACTAAGCAGCTACACAGTTCCACAATATGCTGTTCTTAATTCACACAGAGTAGCTCAGGAATCCTATCTGACAGCAACTTTCAACTTTGTGTCTCATGGGTATAATTATAATTATCAAGGCACACTTCTATGAACCCTCTCTCCCTTGGGTTATGACAGTCCTGATGGTGTAGCTTTTCTGACATCCTTTTCAACCAACAAACCAATAACACCCTAGTACACAGTTTGGTCGCTTCTGAGATAATACCCAGCTCATTAGTGTCTCTGAACTATTTACATAGCTTTCTAGGTTTTAGATCTTTTTAGCCGGCTTGCACATTAACTTCAAGAACTCCTGTCTCCTATTCTGCCAAACACAAGAACTCGTTCTTCCTGAGAGTGATTTGCTTTTTCTCCTCACAAGAATTCTTTGTGTTACTCTTTCAGACTCTGTATGCTGTCTTTTCATGTCTGCACCTGATCCTTCACCCTCTATCTCCTGTGCTTGTAGCTCTGCTTTATATCTGCAGCTCTCCTTTGTGTCTGCAGCCACATGGCTCCTGGCCTTAACTTCCTTCCTGTTGGTACTGCTCCCAGGTGAAGGATTGCAAGCGCACATGGATGTGTATTCCTCATTATCCGAGAAAATTACAATTGATTCCTTTACAATTTGATCTCCAGCCCTCCATTCAATCCCATATCTTCCCTGTTGTTCTTCTTTCTCATCCCTCCTTTCAATGGCATAAAATCCATCACATTTCTAGCTCCCTTCAGTTCTGAAGAGGAGCCATATTCAACTCAAGACATTAACTTTGTTCCTCTCTCCACAGATGCTGCCAGACCCATAGAACCCTAGAAAGATTACAGTGCAGAAAGAGGCCATTCAGCCCGTCATGTCTGTGCTGGCCAACAAGAGAAAAAAGGAACTAGCCGCTCATTTTAATCCCACATTCCAGCATCTGGTTTGAGGCCTTGCAGGTTACAGCATGTCATATCCAGGTACCTTTTAAATGAGTAGAGTGTTGCAGCATCAAACACCACAACTTTGGCAGTGAATTCCAGGCGTCCCTCTGGGTGAAAAAGTTTTTCCTCACATCCCCTCTAATCCTTCTACCAACTACCTTAAATCTATACACCCGGTAATTGACCTCTCAGCTAGGGGAAACAGGTATTTCTTGCCTACCTTATCAAGGCCTCTCATAATTTTGTACACCTCAATTAGGTCACCCCTCAGCCTCCTCTGTTCTGAAAAAAAATAACCATAGCCTGTCCAATCTCTCCACATAACTGAAATTTTCAAGCCCTAGCAACATGCATGTAAATCTCTGCACTCTCTCCAGAACAGTTACGTTTTTCCTGCAATGTGGTGCCCAGAACTGTACACAAAATTCTAGCTGATGCTTAACCAGCATTTTATACAGTTCCAACATTACATCCCTGCTTTTGTATCCAATACATCTCCTGTTATGACATGACAGACGATGTGTGCCAGGCAGATCAAATCCCCGAGGGAAATTTGATCACGTGGTCACAACTGTTTTGCAATTTGTATGTTATAGCTTGATGAGTGCCTTGGATTCAGCAGCAATAAGACAACCACAACTTCAGAGGTTTTTAGAAAACTAAATTAAACATTTATTAACAAAAGACTTCAAACACATACATAAGTCTACAAATTACTATTATAATAACTCCTAAAACCTCTAATTAATCTGGCTCCCAGTTATACCTCCATTAAGTCAACAGTAAAAAGAAATAGATTTAAACAGACCCAGGCAAAGCAACACAATACCCTGAACAGCTGCATTCAAAATGAATTTTCTCAGCTTCGGTTCCTGTAGACAGCAGCTTGATGCTGGAGGCTTTTCACACTTGTGTTAGATCTAAGAATTCCTTCCCCTCTTACACATAGTCTCATCTCCTTTATACATGTTTCTCCCTTTTTAATGCAAATTCCATTGTTCCAATATGTCTTTGCAACTTGACTTTTCTCATAATATGTCTTTCATTGTATTAATTTTATCAGTAACCTTTGGGGAAAAAATTGTTTGGCTTAGCTTCTTCTGGCCATCCCTTTGAAATTCAAAAAAATGCAAAATTTCCTTACACCTCACATTCTAAAACTTCAGCCATGTTTACGTATTTAGCATTTCAAACCCAGTTTCTTGTTGATAACTTAAAACCAGCTGTCTCCAATACAATTAAATCCTCCCACACAGACATACACACAGAGAAACTAATCCAAACCCCACTATTAACCCACTTTTAAATAAATCACAATTATATTATGAAAACTATTATATTTTCATGACACACCCAATAAAGGAAAGCATTCCATATGCTTTCTTGACCACCTTGTCCACCTGCCCTGCCACCTTCAAGGACCTGTGGACATGCACTCCAAGGTCTCTCACTTCCTCAACCCCTCTCAATAAATTCCTGTTTATTGAGTATTCCCTTGCTTTGTTTGCCCTTCCTAAATGGCATACCTTGCACCTTTCGAGATTGAATCCCATTTGCCACTTCTCCATCCACTCAACCAAATCATTGACATCATTCTGGAGTCGACAGCTATCCTCTTCACTATCAACTGCATGACCAATTTTTGTGTCATCTGCAAATTTCCCAATCATGCCTCACATATTTAAATCTAAATCATTAATATGTACAACAAACAGCAAGGGCCCCAACATTGAGCCCTGTGGAACATCACTGGAAACAGCTTTCCATTTGCAAAAACATCCATCAACTATTACCCTGTGTTTCCTGTTGCTGAGCTAGTTTTGGATCCAACCTGCCACCTTTACCTATATCCCATGGGATCTCACTTTTCTGACCAGTCTGCCATGTGGGACCTTGTCAAATGCCTCACTGAAATCTACGTAGACAACATCCACTGCACTACCCTCACCAATCCTCCTTGTTACTTCCTCAAAAAATTCTATTAAGTTAGTAAGACATGATCTTCCCCTAACAAAATCATGTTGACCATCCCTGATCAATCTGTGCCTTTCTAAGTGACAATTTATCCTGTCTCTTAGGATTGTTTCCAAAAATTTGTCCACCGCCGAAGTCATACTGATCGACCAGGCAGGATAAATTAAGGATACTGTTCTAAAGGGTGTGCAGGAGCAGAGACACCTGGGTGCACATATATATATATATATATATATATAAAAGTCATTAAAGATGGCAGGACAGGTAGGGAGAGCTGTTTCTAAAGCAAATACAGTATTCTAGGCTTCATTAATAGGGGCAAAGAGTACAAGAACAGGGAGCTTATGATGAACTTATATAAGACACTGGTTAGACCTCAGCTGGAGTATTGTGTACAGTTCTGGGCACTACACTATAGGAAGGATGTGAACGCACTGGAGAGAGTGCAGAAGAGGTTTACGAGAATGGTTGCAGGGATGGGACACTTCAGTTATGAGAAAAGATTGGAGAAGATGGGACTGTTTTCCTTGGAGAGGAGAAGGCTGAGAGGAGACTTGATAGAAGTTTTCAAAATCATGAGGGGACTGGACAGAGTAGATAGGGAGAAACTGTTCCCACTTATAAATGGATCAGAACCAGGGGGGACAATTTTAAAGGGCTTTGCAAAAGTAGAAAATGTGAGGTGAGAGAAAACTTTTTCGCACAGCAAGTAATTAAGGTTTGGAATGCATTGCCTCGAAGTATGGTGGAGGCAGGTTTGATTGGAAATAATGTGCAAGGTTACAGGGAAAAGGCAGGAGATTGGCACGAAGTTAAAATGCTCAGAGAGCCGGTGCAGACATGATGGGCTGAATGGCCTCCTCTTACACTGTAACAATTCTATGATTCTGATTCTGTGATAATTTTCTGGCCAATCCCTCGCTCCCTTTTTAAATAATGGTACAACGTTCACAGACTTCCATTCCTCTGAGGCCTCGCCTGTATCTAGTAAGGATTAGAAAATGATCCTCAGAGCTTGTGCCATTTCCTCCCTGGCTTCCTTCAATAGCCTGGGATACAATCCATCCGGCTCTGGTGATTTATCCACCTTCAAGGATGCCAGTCCCTTTAGTACTCTTACTATACTTACTGTATCTAACATTTCACATTCCCCCTCTTTAACTAGAATGTCTGCATCATCCCTCTCCTTAGTGAAGACAGAGATAGAGTACTCATTGAGAACACTGCACACATCTTCTGCATCAACCAACAAGTTACCATGTAAATCTGGTAGGCCCTACCTTTTCCTTAGTTATTCTCTTGCTCTTAGGGGAGAATTTTCTCCCCTTCGGTGGGGGGTTGTGCGGGTGTGGGCGTGGGCGGGGGCGCAAACGATTGGTGCCCCCGATTGGCTGGGCAGAACCATTTTACGTGGGCGGGCCAATTAAGGCTGGCCCAGCGTGACGTGCGCCCAGAAGCGCTGAGCGCTCCCTGTGCAGGTGGGGAGCGGGGAGGGGTTGCCTGAGACGGGGAGTGCCTCAGGGAGATTACTTTCACTTGTAAACATTGAATAAAGGTTAAAAAAAAATTTAAGGACATGTTCCCTCATGTGAAACTGTCACATGAGCTGGGACATGTCTATTAATTTTATTAACAATTTTTCAAACACTTTAAAAACGTTCATGAAACCTCATCCTGCCCGTGGATGAGGTTTCATGAAAAATGCGATGGCCGCCTGGGCTCTTCGCCTACCCATCAGTCTTAAGGTTGGACAGGCAGCTCGGCTAATTGCTTTATTGGCTTTTTAAATGGCCTTAATAGGCCTCTTAATGTACTGGTAAAACATCATAGGATTTTCTTTGATTTTATCTGCCAATATTTTTTGATATCCTCTCTTTGCTTTCCATTTTTACTCCATCCCTGTACTTTCTATACTCCTCTAGGCTTTCTACAGTATTAAGTTTTTGTGAGTGTAATAAGCTTTCTTTTTCTGCTTTATCTTACCCTGTATGCTTCTGGATAACTAGAGAGCTCTAGTTTTGGTAGCACCACCCTTTATCTTTGTGGGGACATGTCTTCAATGTGCCCATTGAATCTCACCTTTGAATGCCTTCCACTGATTTGACATAGTTTTCCCTTCTAATGGCTGTATCCAGACCACTCTTGCCAGCTCACTTCTCAGCTTTGTAAAATTTGTCACCCCCACAATTTAGAACTTTTACTGCTGTTCTACCTTTGTCCTTTTCCATAATGATGCTGAATCTAACTGTGTTATGGTCACTATCTCCAAAATGATGCCCCACTGCTACTTCATCCACTTGCCCAGCTTCATTTCCGAAGATGAAATCTAGAATTGCACCCCTCTCATTGGGCTTGTTATGTGCTGGCTAAAAAAAGTTCTCTTGAATGCAGTTCAAGAATTTTGCACCCTCTGTGCCCTTCACAATATTCTTATCCCAATAGGCTAGTTGAGGTCTCCAACAATTACTGCCCTATTGATTTTGCACTCAGAAATTCATCTACCTATTTGCTCTTCTAATTCCCTTCCACTATTTGAGAGTGTATAATACACCCCTAGCAGTGTGGCTGCCACTTTTTTATTTCTGAGCTCAACCCATTTGGCCTCATTTGATGCTACATTTAATATCTCATTCCTCCTCACAGCTGTAATAGTTTCATTAACCAGTAATGCTACACCCCCCACATTTTCTAACCCCCTCCCTGTCCTGCTTGCAAACTCTATATTAAGGTATGTTGAGCTGCCATTTTGCCCCTTCTTCAGTCAAGTTTCTGTTATAGTGTAAAAAACTTATCTTTTTTTTCTGTTGAGCTGTGGATTAAAATTATAGTTGCTGCAGTTTGGAGGACATGTACACTGGAACAGTATGAGGGATATTTGCAATGTTGCTGTTCTGGAAGAGAGTGTGCCATGAAAGACAGGATGGTGCCGAGGAGGAGTCTGGTCTAATGCGGAACTGACTGGCAACAATATCTTAATTGGCTCCTGACCAGGTGACCAGGGTTTATGTGAGAGCATGCAGCAGGATAGCTCCTAGCCTGAAAGGAAAAACCTTTCTAAACCCTCTCTCTCCTGTGTGTGTGAGATTCCAGTAATTCTACAATAATAGCACCTGGCATTTTCTTCTCATATCTGCATAACCTACCCTCTCTCTGAAAACCCCTGTCAAGAGGTAAAGGGGAAAATCACGGTTAGAGACATTGAAAGGCAGGTGCTCAACCAGTGAACTAAAGACTGAAAGTGCTGTAAGGTCATCTTGTGTCATCAACAAAGAACTGAAAGGAATTTGGAAGATATCGATCAAAATCAACCCATCGAATCATGTACTCCAGAATTGGTGCTATTGAACTGTTCTATCCCACCCTTAAAATCCAAGTTTTTGTGTGTCTTATGTGTCTTGTATGTGTGTGTATAGGGATTTAAAAAGGGTTAGTGTTTAGGTTGTAGAGTTAGAAATTAGCAGTTCATATTTCTTTCTTTTGCCACTGGTTAAAGAGAACTTATTCAGTAAACAGTTATTTACTTATTAAGTTTACAAACCTGGTGCTCATATCCTGTTAACCTAAATTAAACAATTAGGTGGTTTGATCAAACGTTTTCACATTTGTTGTGGCTCGGGGAGCAGTGGGGCTTGATATTGCGGCGCACTATATCCAGTGAGTTGTGACAATAGCGATGATATCATGTTGCAATGTGTCTGTTTGTGCCCTCAGCTCATCGGCTTTATTTACTATGCTCCTTGCATTTACATATATACCTTTTAACGCTGCCAAATTCCTGTGCTGTACACTTTTTAACCGGTGCTGCTTCTGTTTTTCAGAGTCAGTCTGAATCCATCCCCCATTCCCTGCTCTGAATTTAGCCTCAGGTTCCCAATCCCCTGCCACCAACAGCACTAGCAAATTTGCCTGCAACAACATCTGTCCCAGTTCTGTTCAGGTGTAGACTGTCCAGCTTGTGCAGGTCCCACCTTCCCCAGAAATGGTCCCAACACCTCAGAAATCTGATACCTTCCCTCCAACAACAGCTTTTTGGCCACGTGTTTATTCACTCAATTCTCCTATTTCTATAGTTGCTTGCATGTGGGACTGGGAGTAATCCTGAGATTACTGCTTTAGAACTGCTTTTCAATCTCCTTCCTAGCTCCCTAAAGTCTGTTTTCAGGACCCCATCCCCTTTCCTACCTAAGTCATTGGTACCAATGTGGTCCACAACCTCTGGCTGATCACCGTGCCCCAGAAGAATGTCCTGCAGCGGCTCCATGACATCCTTGACCCAAGCACCAGGGAGGCAACATACCATCCAGGAGTCACATCTATGGCCACAGAAGTGCTTGTCTGTTCCCCTAACTAACGAATCCCCTATTACTACTGCTCTTCCCCTCTTTTTTCTCCCCTCCTGTACAGCAGAGCCGCCTGTGGTGCCACACACTTGTTTCTGACTGCATTCCTCTGAGGAACCAATGCCCTCACCGGCATCCAAAATGGAAAACTGATTGGTGAGCAGGACCCCAGGCATCTCCTGCACTACCTGCCTAATTTTCTTGGTGGTCACCCATTCCCTTTCTGCCACCAGGCTTCTAAGCTGTGGTGTGACCACTTCACGGAACGTGCTATCCAAGTTGCTCTCTGCCTTGTGGATGCACCACAGTGACTCCAGCCACTGCTCGAGCTCCGAAACCCAGAGCTCAAGGTTCTGCAGCTGGTGACACTTCCAGCAAATGTGGTTGTCTAGGACGCTGGTAGCGTCCACAACTTCCCACATATTACAGGACATGCATTCCACATGACTGAGCTGCCCTGCAATGGCTTTGATACTTCCTTTGCATTAACTTTATTTTACTTTGGTTTAGTGATGCAACTTTATTTTACCTGGCCTTGTCTTAGCTTTATTTCCCTATTGCTTGTGTTTCTTACTTAAATGTAAGAAGCACCCTCTTTTAAAAAGAATATTTTTCTAATTCTCAGCTACTTGATGACACTCCCTGATTGCAGTTTCTCACTAACCAATTAACTTATGTTTCTCCTGTGATGTTAGGTGTTGTTGACTGCCTGTCCCAGGATCCTCCTCTCACACTCTCCTCTAGATGCTGCTGACTACCTGTCCCAGGATCCTCCTCTCACACTCTCCTCTAGGTGCTACTGACTGCCTGTCCCAAGGTCCTCCTCCCGCACTCTCCCCTAGGTGCTGCTGACCGCCTGTCCCAGGGTCCTCCTCTCACACTCTCCTCTGTGTATTTCTGCACTTTCTGTTTTTATTTCAAATCTTCCTTACCATATTGTTTACAGATCAAAGGTCATAGCAAGGCAAAAGTGCCTTATTCAACCACCAGGCACTGGAAATTCTGTTGCCTGCCGTGATTGCTTGATGTGGCTGAGATGGTCACACCCAGCGATCAGAGTTGCAGTCAGAGAAGTGTGAATGGAGGTGACAGATTGTCTAGGGCACCATTTCAAAGAAGAGTAGGAGAGTTTCCCCCGGTATATTGGTCAATATTTATCCCTCAATCAGCATCTTTTAGAGGACAGACTATCTGGTCATTTATCACATTGCCATTTGTGGGATCTTGCTATACGCAAATTGGCTGCTGAATTTCCTATATTAAAGCAGTGACTACTGGTTAAAAACATACCTCATTGGCTGTAAAGTGCGCCAGGATAGCCTGAGGCCCTGAAAGGTGCTATGTAAATGCAGGTACTTTATTTAATTGTTCATGACTGATGCTATAACAATGCACTTTATTGCTGCAGTATGAATGTTTATTTCAGTATCACAATAATTGTGAGCCAAAAATAAACCAACCCTGTCAGCCCAGAGAGGCAGGACCTTTGTTGAATCAGAGCCTGGGGGTTCAGATCTTCATGGAGAAGGTGGTTTGCCTCTGAATCTTAAAGCACATCACTTGCCTGAAAACTGCATTAATACAGCCTGATACAGAGTGGTTTATTGAACATCTCCAAATTGAAGAACAAGGTTAGGAAAGTCACTATAGCAATGCTTCATGGTGCAGCATGTTCCATTAGTAAAGTTTCAAGACTTATTTTAAATTGGAAATTCAGTCATGTATATAAAAGAAAGATTGACTTAAGTCTGTCACGGTAATAAAAACTCGTTTAATTGGACTCATAGCAATGGTCCTCTAAGGGATTTAGATGGTAGGCTTGCCTCAGTTTTGATCCACTTCACAGAATTGTTGTTTTTACTTTACAAGAGTATTAAACCGACCAATAAAAGTTATCACCCACCCAGAATGTTGTTTCCCACTTGACATTAACTGCACAGTAAAGTTACCAAGACATTGAATGTATGGTCTTTCTGAATACTCCTATCTATTAAAACCTTTGAACATGGAATGCACATGCGTTAAATGTTATTCCTTCTCAGGCTGACCTCTTTCAATCTGTAAGAAATGACCATCTAATGGCCTTCCAATATATTAAGAAATTAATTGAATATTATAGAAATGTCTCTCTCTCTCTCTTTTTCCCTTATTAAGAGCAATTCTATAGCAGACTGCCAGAGCTGAGCCAGACACAGAACAATGTGGGCCTGTTATCTCTGCCAAGGACATGACTCCAGCACAGACACTGGTACAAGACATTCTAAGCCTAATAAGGCGCGATCTCATGCCCTATATCTAAACAAACTGAATAATCCACTTGCCTGGAGCAGTGCAGCTCCTACAACACTCAAGAAGCTTGACACCATCCAGGACAAAGCAGCACCACATCCACAAACATTTACTCCCTCCACCACTGACGCACAGTAGCAACAGTGTGTACCATCTACAAGATGCACTGCAGGAATTCACCAAGGCTCCTTCGACAGCACCTTCCAATCTCACGGCCACTACCATCTAGAGGGACAAGGAGAGCAGACACATGGAAACACCACTGCCTGAAATTTCGCTTCCAAGCCACTCACCATCCTGACTTGGAAATATATCACCATTCCTTACTGTTGCTGGGTCAAAATCCTGGAACTCCCTCCCTAACAGCACTGTGGGTGTGCCTACACCACATGGACTGCAGCAGTTCAAGAAAGCAGCTCACCACCACCTTCTCAAGGACAATTAGGGATGGTCAATTAATGAATGAATAAAAAAAAATAAGTTTAGCAGGATGTCCGAGCAAGAGCTATGTCACAATATGAATTTAGTGGTTGAGGAATGAAAATAGGAGGGATCTACCTTGGGTACTTAACTCTTAGTAATTGGATAATAAATGATTGGCAAACGATATCCACTAATGCCTTCGAAATAAAAATATCTAAGCAGGTTCCTGGGACAGAAAAAAGCACCATGGATAGAAGAGAGCTCCTCGAGGTAGATCCATGCTATTGTTTGCCTCACACCCTGCTTAGCTCATGAAGACCAAGGTCAGAAGAGACTGCCACTGCTCAGCCTTGGAGATCAGCATCCCTTCGCTTTATCCGTCTGCTCATCTGACCCAGCACCAGTAAGCCATTCTCATCTGCTACCGGGTCGTACATATTTTCTGTCCATTTAGCTCACGTATTGTAATTAAACTGTTGGTTCCTAATAAACTGCTTTAAGCTACTTGGGACCTTGACCCCTTTGTGTGGTAATCTGTGACTCCTGGGCCAAGTCTTGCAAACCTCCGTGTGGTTCCAGCTGGTCTGTTGGAACTGGTTTTAAGGTGCTTAAGTATTTTGTGTACTTTGACCAACTTTACCTTCTTGGATTCTTCAAAGCACTTCAGGAGGTTTCCTGATAGACTTTCCTCACTGTCTGGGAAAAACCCTATTGCCATTACCCAGATCCTGAGCTGCCACCAGATGCTGCACCCACAATCTGCCAGCATCATCACCAGGATCGTGTCCTCTGCCCCCCACTCCTGCCTGTGGTCTTTTTCTGCTTGAACCATACATCCCAGGCGAAACGCCCATCCTTTGCTGCTACATGCCCCTGCCCCCCCAACACTGATCCCTAATTTGGTCCTGACCATCTTTGACAAGTCATACATTCATTGGGAGGATAGAAGCTAATGTGCGGTGGGACCTTTTACATCCACCTGAGAGGGCAGATAGGACCTCAGTTTAATGCCTTCCTGAAAGGCGGCACCTCCAACAGTGCAAAAACTCCCTCAAGTACTGCACAGGAGTGTCAGCTATCATTTTCGTGCTTAAGTCCAGGAGTGGGACTTGAACTCAGAACCTTCCAGCTTGGAAGTGAGAAGGCTACCGGCTGAGGCACAATGGCGTGACTGAGGGAACTGGTGGTCAGGTAGAGCTGGGGTAACATCAGTGTACATGTGCAACCTGATGTTGTGTTTTTGGATGATCTCATCAAATGATAAATAGGAGGGAGTCAAGGATAATCCCTTATGAAACTCCAGAGGTAATGGTGTGGGTACATGAAGCCATAGCAGGAGATTCACTGCTATGATTGGATAAATATGTATGTAACCAGGTGACAGTTGGATGACAGTGGAGAGGTGTTGGGGAAGGATGGAGTGGTTAAACACATCAAAGGCCGCAGACAGATTGAGGAAGATGCAGACAGGTCAAGAATGATGTGGAGGGATAGGTTACCTTTGTCACAGTGACGTAAGGTATCATTTGTGACTTTGATGAGAGCCATTTCAGTACTTTGGCAGGGACAGAAAGTAACTGGGGGGATTCAAGTATAGAGTTCCATTAAAAATGGATTTGAAAGGTAACAAAGCATTCAAGGATTTTAGAGAGGAAAGAGTGATGGGAGCTGAGGTGGTAGTTAGCAAGGACAGATGAGTAAGGGGGTTGTATTTTTAAGGAGAGGGTAGGTGATGACAGATCTGAAGGTGAGGGGGACAGCACCTGAGGAGAAAGAATCATTAGCAATTTCAGCTAATATGTGGGTTAGGAAGCAATGTTAAGTGGTCAACAGTGAGAAATAGGGCTGAGGGAGCAGGATGTGAATTCAGAGCTAGGGCAGGGCGGACCTTTAGAAGAAGTTTGAAAAAGTTGACCAGGGAAGGAAAGGAGGTGGCAGAGGTTGTTTCCGTCTTAGTGACAATGAAGTCCATGAACTCTTTCACTCTTGCTGTTGGAGGTGCTCAGTTGAAACAAATGAACAGGTAGCTGTCAGCCTCAGTCCTGGGCAATCCAACTCTTGCTATTTGTAAATAAAGACACAGTGGAGAGAATGAGGAGGACTTTCTAGCCTAGAACCCTCCTTTGTCGTATGTCCAACAGCTTATGTGTGACCTCTCCAGAATGATGGTGGGTGAAGGGGCACTCTGAGAATCTCATTGCACATTTGCAGATGCCTATTTTAAGTGTGCTGTAGAGTGCGATCAATAAGTATCTTTGGGTCATCAGTGGCAGTAATGCCTGCAAATCTTAAGTGCTACAATGGCTTGATTGCTGATCCACTATATTTACATCACACATAAACAATATGAAGTGCAGAAGGACTTCCCCTCTGTAGTATACACAGGGCATTGCCTGTATCCTACTGGTCCCTGAAGGCAATGGAAGTATATTTGTGAACTAAAGAGGAGAGCCCTTGCCTTGTCAGCCAGCTTGAAATCAAAGCACTTCCTACTTTCAGGGGTCACTTCTGTCATAGTTTGAAGCAATACTTGTTGACAAGAACCAAACATTTCACAAAATTGGATTAGAGGACAAAAGACTTTCAGGAGGATCTCATAATTCTAGATCACCAACCTTACCATTTTCCCCTTTTCAGCGTCTGGCTGATTCCTAAATGCAGCTAGTTCCTGGGCCTCAGTCGGCTTTCCTGGCAACCCATGGACTATTCCTGATGCCAAGATCCTGGCAGCTGTCCTGAAGTGATCATTCATGCTTACAGCTGAAACGTTGATCAGTCGTCAAAGGCATAATTTAGAAATTACCTGAATACAGAAGACTTGAGTCTTCTACAACCAGTTTCTCTTTAAATACATTGGACAGCTTCCCACTCATGGTTAGTGAGATGTATGTAGGTACATGACTATTGCTCTGTGCTTTGATATCAGTAAGTGATTTGGTTGACTCCCCTCTTGGATAATTCTAGTCAAGAGCTCATGTTAATATTCTCATTGGAGCACTCCAGAACCATTAATAAGGTACTTTTTGTCCCCCTGGTTACAGTAATTGTGTATGACACCAATGCACCCATTTACTTCTCTAGGGATCTCATCCTGTACTTCAAGCCCTGATTGATCATACAAAATTAATGAGGAACTCAGAGAGCTACCACTGGAAAGTTGAGTGTAATTATAAACATGATGATGTGTTATCCAGCTGAATAGGGATGGATGTGACAGATCATGGCAGATGCTAGCAGATGATGAACTTGCTCCTTTACCAAGTTACTATTCTTTGTGCCTAATATAAACTGGCATTTCTGCTGGTATCATGCAGGAAACCATTATAGACAGATATTACATCAAACCTTTTAATAATTCAATGGCATTGTAAAGCTCTAGGATAGAGAAGGTAAAAGTTTGAGAAGTACTTTTGACACCAATCTTGTTTTCTTACAAAAATCATAGGGAAAAAAGACTATGAATGCTAAAAATTGGAAATAAAACTGGACAAGGATAATGGAAAGCTCAATGTGAATCATTACCAATCCTTTCCTTAGATATATATGTAGGAGCTGCTTTCATACATTAAGAACTGGATTTCCTTTGCAGCCTTCTGAAACAGGATGTTCTCTGAGAAATAATGACACTGAAAATATTTGGCATAATTGTGAGTGGGGAGATGCAGAACAGCGGCAGGATGGTGGAGACTTAGAAATATCATAGGAAGGAATATTAGTTGGAGGTGTCATGTCCAGAAACAGCATGTCCTATTCTGAACTTCAAACTTATTTTTATATTTTAAAACTGGACACAAAAGTCTGAAAGAATGGCCGCCCAAGGTACACGTGGATTGTGAATTAAAACTACTCCCCTGTCTCAAGAGGAAGAAAAGGAACATTCCAGACTGATGTCCACCATCTACAAGGTACAAGTCAGGAGTGTGATGGAATACTCCCCACTTGCCTGGATGAGTACAGCTCCAACAACACTCAAGAAACTTGATACCATCCAGGACAAAGCAGCCCGCTTGACTGGCACCCCACCTACAAACATTCACTCTCTCCACCACCTACGCACATTGACAGCAATGTGTACCATCTACAAGATGCACTGCAGGAGCTCACCAACAGTCCATAGACAGCATTTTCCAAACCCATGGCCGCTGCCACCTTGAAGGACAAGGGCAGCAGATAGATAGGAACACCACCACCTGCAAGTTCCTCTCCAAGTGCCCACTATCCTGACTTGGAAATATATTGCCATTCCTTCATTGTCATTGGTTCAAAACCCTGGATCTCCTTCCCTAACAGCACTCTGGGTCTACCTACTCCATATAGACTCCCGCAGTTCAAGAAGGCAGATCAGCACCAACTTCTCAAGGGTAATTAGGGATGGGCAAAAAATGCTGGCCCAGCCAGTGATGCCCACATCCCATAAATGAATTAAAAAGTGCATCGATGCCTTTTCTCGAAACAAACCCAAAATGGTATTTTCAAATTGAATGGGTCGTTCAAAAATAAATACACTGATTGTCACAAACATTCAAGGTGTTAAACCACAACACGGGATGTTGGAATCAACAGAAACACTGGCCTTATTTGGAAAAGGACTTGGACTTTTTGAAAGTCACATGATGAGGCAGCCATGTTTTCTGTCTGCATTTTAAAAATCAACACAAGCTGTTTGTGTGCAGTTCCAGAAAGCCATCAAACTAGCTGCAAGTCATTCAAGCAGACAAAGTAATTACTAGAAATACTTTGTGAGTGGGAGACCCCAACAGAGAAAAGGACTCCCCTGACCTGTTCCAACTTTGAGATCACCTAAGAAACAACCTCCTTGAAATTCAGCTACAGAAAACTTAGCCTGCTTTAAAGCATTGAAATCATCCAAGAAACTACTGGCCTGCCATGTGGGAGTCAGAGATCCTAAACCAGAGGCTGAGATAATTGTAAACTGTAACAGTGCATTACCTTCACCAGTATCTGATCTTTGTGTTTGTGAGAGACTGTGTGAGACATCATGGTTAATTCAGAGTAAGTGTATGAGAGTAAATAACATTCTTTATTTTAAAACTCACAAAAGCTTGCTGCTGTAATTATTTAATTAGGATACACCCTCAGAGGATAAGAGAACATACATCTCTTTCATTGCAAAACATAATGATCAGGGGCAGTAAAGGAGTACAAACATTCTGTGCATGACCGAGAGATTCAGGTGTTAGAAACTATCAGAATGAAAGTCAGTTGATGGACACTATCTGAATGTACTCAGCTCTGAAAACATTGGAATAGTTCAGTCCAGAGCTAAATAAAGGCATGGGTATTGGTTGCAGCAGCAAATGGGCCAAGGTGAGGGTCGTGTCGGGAGCTATAATGAAGGTGAATGTAAGCGGCATTGATGATGGAGCAGGCATATGTTCAGAAGCTCAGCTCAACGTCAAATTATAGATTAAAGTTGTGAACAGATTGGTTCAGTTTGAGGCTGTGGCCAGAGGGGGGAATGGCTGCAATGGCGAGAAAATGAAGTTTTTAGGAGGAGCTAAGGCAATAGTTTCGGTCTTCCCAAGGTTTCCTTGAAGGAAATTGCAACTCATCCAGGAGCAGACAGCTCAACAACACAGGTATATTTCTGCAGAGAGAAAGCACAGTGGGCTATAATGAGAAGGAGGAACTTCTGATTATTAACATGAGCGAGGCCTTGTGCCATCTTTCGGATGATAATAAACCAATCATTCATCTGTCTGAAAGATTCCATGACAGTATTCAAAGAAGAGCAGGAGGGTGCTCCCCAAAGCCCTGGCCAATATTTATCCCTCAGCCAACGGCACTAAAACAGATATACTGGATGTTCACCTTGTTGCTGTTTGTGGAACCTCGTGTGCAAATTGGCTGCCACATTTCTTACATTCCTGAAGTGACTTCACTTCAGGATTTCCCGCTCGCCGATGCATAAAATGACACACGGTGATATCAGGCGGAACTCCCGACGTCATCGTGCCCTATTTAAATTTTCAGGTAGGCAGGGGCTCAGCAGAATCAGCTGTGCGCCCGCCGACCTGTCAATAGCCAATTGAGACCATTGACAGAGTCATTGAAGTAATAAATGGACCTGCCCGTCCAACCTTCAGGTTGGCGGGCAGGCTGGGAGCCCTGGCAGGCTTCAGAAAAAGCATGAAACCTCATCCACGGGCGGTGGGTTTCAAAAAATGTAATCAAACTGAATTTAAAAGTGATGGACATGTCCCAACTCATGTGACAGTGTAACATGAGGGGACATGTCAGGGAAATTTTTAATTTCTATTTTTAACATTTTTTACTGTAGAGCTGATTTCCCTGCGGCAGCACTTAGCCTCATGGAGATTAATGCGCTCTTTTGTGCACATGCGCAAAAGAGCGCACTCTCAGGTTTAGGGACTACCCCCCACCCACACAGGGAGCGCATAGTGCTTCCATGCAGACGTTAGGCTGGCCCACCCAGTCGGGGGCGCCAATTGGAGGCGTGCCTCCCCACGCCCGCTCTTCAACATCCCCCCCCACCGACGGGGGGAAAATTCTGCCCCTCATTGGCCGTAAAGTGCTTTAAGATGTTCTGAGATGGCAGAAGGTGCTGGACAAATTTAAGCGTTTCTTCATCTTTCTTTCTAATGGAAGTTTTCTGTTCCTAACAAATTATTCCCTTTATCCCATGCTATTCCCTTGATCAGCAGTGGAAAGCACTGAAAATAAAGACGCTTTTTGATGGATATATTAAAATTCAGGTAAACGGCTTTAATTTTCAACTCAACGCAACTGCACTTCACCATTATTACAATACCGTTCTTCACTGTCGAGTGCTTTATGAATTTTAAGAAAGTCTGTATTAAAGTGAAGGTCTTATAAATGTGTGATCTAACGTAAGGAAAGTGAAAGTCAAGGTCTGTAGGTTTACCATAAATACAGTGTTCCATTGAAATGTCTGATAATAAGGGAGTTACTGTGAGCACAATTTTAAGCCTGGCATAATTTAAGTTTGTGTTCCATCAGCTGTGGGAGACATTTCTTGTTCATTGACCTGAGCTTGTCCTCTCTATCATTGTCACTACCCCTGTAACATGAACCATTGTTGCACCTCCCTCGGTTTAGCTGTAGCTGAAACTCTCAGTCACGCTTTTTGTAACCTTTAGAATTGACCGTTCCAATGCTCTTAAACCCACCGGAAAATTTGAGCTCATCCTAAACTCTGCTGCCCATAACCTAACTCTCTCTATCACTCCCGTGCTCACTGACGTACATTTGCAACGTCTTGATATAAAAGTTGCCAGCCTTTCTTTTCAATCCCAGCCTGGCCTCATCCCTCTCCACCTTTGTAATCTCCAGCCTTACAACCTTCTCCATTCCTCCAATACTGACCCAGGAACATAGGGCTTAGGAGCAGGGAGAGGCCATTCAGCCCTTCGAGCTTGTTCCACCATTAAATGAGATCATGGCTGATCTGATTGTGGTCTCAACTCCCACTTTCCTGTCTGCCCCCCATAACCCTTGACTCAAAAACCTGTCGAACTCAGCCTTGAATAAATTCACTGACCATCCTTGAGCATCCCCAATTTCAGTCACCCTCCATTGCGGCCATGCCTTCAGTTGCCTACCTCTAAGCTGAGGATTTTCCTCCTTAAACCTATTCACCTCTCTACCTCTCTCTCTTCTAAGTCTCTCCTCCTCTAAGTTGCTTCTTAAAGTTTATTTGACCAAATTTCGGCTACCTGACCCAATATCACCATATAAGACTCTCCGTGAAACTTTGGCTTATAACAATCCTGTGAAGCACCTTGGGATGTTTTTGCCACGTTAAAGTCACTAAATAAATGAAAGTTGTTGTTGCTTTCAGGGGAAATTCTCAGCAGCGCAATAGTCAGAGCCTTGTGCCCTCCCCCTGCACCTCCACCAAGAGCCTCTGGGTAAACAGATATATTGCACTGAATTTTCCCAGCCCCGTTGAGATGGGGTTGGAAGTGGGGGTTCCAGGACAAAAGGGGGGACAGCTCCCTGAAACATCCCCACGCCTAGTGGAACTTCCCAGACTGGGCATGAAAGTAAAGATGGTCGTTCTATCATGTGACCCTGTAACAAATGCCAAATTATCTTCCAAATAAGGTGTTATGATCATTTTAATTGCAGTACATTGCACGGAGGTGTGCAGCCAACCATACCCATGAAAGGCCCACTTAGAAGCCGTTTTCCAGTGGAATGGGGATCCTCTGTCATTGGAACGACACACTGCCATGTGTGGAGCCTACCAGCTCTCTAGAGGCAGCCTCCCAATGATAGGCTGGGGTTTTTTCAGTGTCCCCCCTACCTGCTATGGCCCTCCTCAATCTTACATTTGCAGAAGGTTAGAAAACCTATCTATGTTGATGCGCCCACACGATATCCTACCTGTCTCAGCAGCACCCACCACTCATGGTGGGGCTGCCGGCCAGGCATTGCAGTGGGCTCTCTGATTGGGCCTTCTGCTTCTTTGATCTGCCCACCATCCTTAATTGGATGGGTCTCCTGGAGGCAACTTCTTAATTCGCCCCCTTCAGGCAGATCACGACCGACATCCTATCAAGGCCCTTCCTCAGAATTGAGGCCAATGTTGAGATTGTGACCCAACCAGATCAGCTCATTGCCCATATAGCACTGAGACACACTGACAAGGAACTTCTTACCTTGGTTTCTGGTCTGTTTTAGTTTAGGTAGTCTCAATTATGACAGCTATTATGACTCCATAGAAACCAATAGCATTTTAAAAAACATTTGAATTTCCAGTTAATAGCTGAAAAGGATTACACAACAAGGTTACACCTTTTAAGAGTTTTACTTGTAACAAATGACTGAAACTAAACGCTATTTTGTAGCCAACTCATACTTTAAACTACAGAAAGGAACATTCTTCTTTTATATGTATCATACATTGCACTCTCCATGGAATTACGTCTTTAAAGCAAACAGTCCACAGTTGCTTCTAGCTTCCTATAGTTTCACATTTCCCCATTTTGCCGTGTAGTAACTTGAGTGGCCACCTCCAGCTGTTTCTTTAGTTTTCAGAGAGCTTTCCAAATCTGCTACCAGCAGTAAAGCCTGTCCTGATGATTCTTCCCCTCTGGCTACACCAGGATGAATGTCCTGGATTCCAATGGTAGCTCTTCAACAAGAGACAATCTCCCTCCCCCGGCCAGCTTTGGCAGCCCTCAAAGAACATGAAGCCTCTTCTATCTGCTGACCGCACCAACTATTGACCTTTTCCTCCTCCTCGTTTCTCTTCTGCCCCAAACGCTCAGAGCCGGCAGGTCTATTCGCCGTTAGTTTAGTTGTCCTTGCCTTTTGTGCCGGGGTGTGAGAGCTTCGCACCTTGCTCAGCCTCAGCCAGGCCTGTCAGGCAGGATTCAGAATCATCACATGTCCTTCTTCATTTTGACCAAAGTTTAGTGACACCGTCCAAAACATAATAATCTTATAAACCTCACGTTGAAACACAGCACTGTGGGTCTTGTAACCGGCCTCAGTCCTCCCCGGTTTTGGAGAGTTCCAGATAGCCATAGAGTGAAAATTGGCACCGGCTGAGGATGGAATGTTGCTTAGCTACCATGGTAGAACAGGATTGCATAGCACTTAGGGCACAGAGACAGGGCATTTAGCCAACTGGTCTAGGCCAAAGTTTATACTCTAAATGAGCCCCATCCCACCTTACTGCATCTAACCCTAGCCACATATCCTTCTATTCCTTTCTCCCTTATGTATTTAACTAGCTTTCCCTTAACGCATCTATTCAGCTTAGCTAGTTTTTGTGGACCATGTTACATGTTCTCATCACTCTGAGTAAAGATGTTTTTTCCAGGTTCTTTATTTGATTTATTAGTTATTATGGATGGGTTTTCCGGTCCCATCAGTGGAAAATCCTGGCCAATGCTATATTTATGGCCACAAGTTCTGGCCTCCCCGACAAATGGAAACTCTTCTCTAATTCTACCTTATTGAATCTCTTCGTAATTTTAAAGAGTTTTATCAGGTCACTCCTCAGTTCTGTCTTTTCTAAAGAAAAGGTCCCAGCCAATAGTTATGCCCTCCCAGTTTTGACAACATCCTTGTAAGTCTTTTATTCATTTTCTCCAGAGCTTCCATATCCATATTTTAATATGGGTCAGAATTTTTCCCTCATTGGGCGTTTCCCTCATTTCCCTCAGTGCGCCCATCCCGAATGAGAGTAAAATAGTGGGCGATGACGTTGTTGAGCGTCCCGAGGCCATTGCGCACTCTCGCAATCCTTGGCTTGACGGGCGTGCGCGAGTGCCACCTAAGGCTCTTAATGATGCAATTGTCTGAGATTTTTTGTTGCCCGTGTGATTTTCTGCTCATCGCACAGGCAAAACAGGCAGGCAGCCAGCCACCATTTCCTCAAACCTCATTCAAGGGCGGGATAAAATAGGTCAGCAGCATTGCCAGTGTGAGTAGTCAGGAGTTTAGAAGATAGTAGCTGGTTGTTTATTGATACTTGGCAGATCCATCTCTGTTCGGGGCTTCATTCTTAACATTTCCAGGTCTCATTTCAGGGCTCATTGCTGTCTGCCAGGCCCCCGGAGGATTCAGGCAATGTGGACCCTTCCAGGTATCAGACAGCCTTCCGTTACCCTGGTAATGGGGATTGTGGCCTCAGCTGGGGGCAGAAGGGAGAGAAGACCAGGTGTCCCAATGCAGCGTCCAGGGGAGAGACCTTTGGGAGGGGAGGCGCAGACACAAGGGGCACAGGGCCAGCAGGAAGTCCAAGGTGGAAGGGGCCACAGAAGGCACCACTATCCTGCTGCCAGGGTTTACAGGCAGCGATGCAGCTACCTCAATATGTCTGAGGTGCAATGCCGAGGGAGGCTCTGCCTCTCAAAGGAGATCGTGACCTCCATCTGTTAGATGATTGGGCCTGAGATCAGCTCCGACTGTGTGGGTGGACATCCCATGCCAGTGGCTCTGAAGGTCACAGTGGCCTCAACTTCTATGCCCCTGGCTATTTCCAGGGCTCAGTGGGGGGATCTGTGTGGAGTCTCCCAATCAGCTGTCCACAGTTGCGTCAAGTTGGTGACAGAAGCTCTGGTCAGGTAGGTACTGACCTTTATTCTTTACCGTACGGACGAGACCAGCCAGGCTGAGCGAGCCAGAGGCTTGGCAGCAATTGCTGTGTACCCCGTGTCCAGGGTGCCATCAACTGCACACATGTGGCCATCAAGGCGCCAGCAGGTGAGCCCGGTGCCTTCGTCAACAGGAAGGGCTTCCACTCCATGTACGTGCAGATAGTGTGTGATCACAGGATGCAAATTCTACAAGTCTGTGCAAGATACCCAGACAGCTCCCATGATGCCTACATCCTCAGACACTCCCAGGTGCTGAGGCTCTTCAGTGCTCCAGCCTGACTGGATGGATGGCTGCTGGGTGACAATGGGCATTTGTTGAAGAGGTGGCTCATGACGCCTCTCTGTCACCCAAGAACAGAGGCAGAAAAACGTTACAATGTGAGTCATGGCTCCACAAAGGCTGTGGTAGAGCGGACCATAGGTCTCCTCATACCGGAACCATTCAGGGAGAGCACTCCAATACCCCCCAGAGTGGGTGTCACTGATAGTGGCTGCATGCTGCGCTCTCCACAATCTGGCACTGGCAAGGGGGTACCCACTGGAGGAGAGGGTCTTGACACAGCTCCACAGGCCACAGATGATGAGTCCAGTGGTAAGTCAGAAGATGAGCACAGTGAGGAGAATGCTGAGGGGGTGGAGCCAGATCTCGGTAACCTCCAAGGAAACAGGGACACCAGGGATGCCTTGTTCCAATATTCCTTAAGCTAAGCTACCAAAGATCAGCTTCAAATGCATGCAAGGGCTGTCTCATTTAATCCGGATGTCTGAAAGGACCCTTTCATTTGAACACAAAGAACACTCAGTGCCTGTGCGATAAAGCTCAGAGACACTTACATCCAGCATCACATACAGGCGAACCCTGCACCAATGAAATAAAAAGGTGAAGCATACTGAGGCCATGGTGACAAAATCAGATTTCTATCATTTTGACAAGTACAGACTATTTACATCAGCCTCTCTGGTCTGAAGTCCCAGGCCAGTATACATTAACTAAACATAAATGAACACAACATCACCCGTGACCTGTCCCTCTTGTGCTCATGGTGCCTTTAACTTACGCTTGGGAGTACTGCATCTAGGTGCTCCCCCCTAGCTGGCACCAGCATTGGAGGCAGCTGCTGACCCTGCTGTCTTGTTGGCTTTGATGACTTTGGCAGTCGTCCTCTGGCCAGTGGAGCCTGTGATGGCCCCACCTGGGAGGGAGTGGCTAGTGCCAAGACTGGCATCTCCTCAATCGCCGCAGCCTCATCAGATGCCACAGTCACTGGCAGAGGGGCGGAGGAGCTGCTGCTATCATCTGGAGTGCCCTGAGAGGAGCCCGCAGAGACGACAGGCAGCTTGTGTGTCAACATAATGTTGCTGTGAACCTCCCTGCTCACCATTGAAGGACGGGCCCCCAGCTGGGATACTGGGTGCCTCATCCATCTCCCACAGTGACACTGACCACCTGGGGTCAGCGCCTGTGTGAGGGCTTGCAGGTCCGAGCACATCCCCAGGGACCCCTCATTCTGTCCCTGGAGCTGCCTCTCCATGAGAGTCGCCACTCTCGCAATGGAGGAGGCAGTGCGCTCGGCCATGATGGTCAATGCAGTGCTCACGCTCCGCATGGACTCCTCCATCACAGAGACCATGGCACGCAGACCATCATGGATCTCCGTCAGATCCTCCCGCACACCTCACTGGACATCCAGCATCTGCTGCCTAATGGACAACTCCAGAGGCTCATCATCAGCCTTCGACTGAGTATCGTCCTGGTCCCCCGCAGCCCTCCAACTGCTGGGGCCCTGGGCACTCTCTGCCTCCGCCTACACCTCAAGCAAGTGTGAATTGCCCTCACAAATTGCACTAAGATACTAGCCACCGCTCTAATGCCCACCAAGGTGCTGGTATCTGCGCTGGTGCCTGCTTCAGAGAGCGGGTGTGACGTAGGTGACAGTGATGCTCGGTGGTCCTCTGGCGTCAGGGGTGGCCCTTTGGGGTCTACAGATGGGACACCTCCTAACGAACCTAAAAGGGAGCAGAACGACATGTCATTAATTAAAGTCATCACACTGTCACTGTGCATGCCAGGCACTCTATTGAGACAATGGAGATGTGTATCCTGGTGCCATCATCTTCCAATGATCAATGGGGTCTCCAGGTTCAAGGCTCCCATCGAGGAGACTACACTCAAATGGTTTCACAGTCCGAAACTCTCACCTCTGTGCGCTGCTCTCTTACCTTCGTCTGGCACCCCCACCTCTCCATGCCTGGTTGCACGAGGAGAGTGCCGGCTCTCCAGCTCCATGGCGTCCTGCTCGAACGGGGAGAGCAGCAGCAGGTTGGGCGGGTCTCCACCTGTACGTGCCCTCTCGGCTTGGTTATGGCTCATCTTCTCCTGAAAGGACAGTGGAGCATTGATTAGTCCGCTCTCTACCTGCAGCGCCTTTGCAGCATGGCCAACCCCAGCTGAGGAACACCTTGCAGGGCATATCTAAGACATCGACCACGAGCCACAGGCACTCAGTCCAAGCAGCCAGGGCTCACTCCCATGGCCAGCTCCAGCGTCACTGACAGTTGGTACTCAGACTCTAACACCCCTGAGGTCCTTTGGGGGACGGCCACACCTTAACACTTCTGCACACTGACCCATACCAACAAGGTACTCACCCTTCCTAAGTGTAACAGGTCATTGAGGTGCTTCCGTCACTGCACCTGGATGCACTGCACCATGTCATAGCTGCTCGCCAGGGCTGCCACCTCCTCCTATGCCCTCTTGGTGAGGTGTGGTGACCTCCTCTTCCCATCTCTGGGGACAAGGGTGTCCATCCTGGCAGCCACCTCCTCCAGGAGGATGACAAGGCACTCATCGGAAAAGCGGGAGGGCAGAGTGCCCACCTGACCTGCCCTCCCGCCTGCCGTGTCCAGCCACATTCAACTCCATAACTTCGATATTAAGAATGCAGAACAGACGTCCTTCCAGGGGCTGCCTGGGCTGTTTTTAAACAGGCCGTCGGGTCATCATTGGACGCGGCAGCTGACAGGCCCCCACCCCGCTTGGCCCTCCCCGGCCATTGCGGAGCCGCATTTCATGCTGTGCGAGACTTTATTGGTCCATCAGCGTGAAATCACGGCCGCTTCCAGGCATGCCCGCCATGCCCACCCAACAAGGGCAAAATTTAGCCCATGGAGACCAGAACTGTGCACTGTTCAAATGGCTTGCTGACATCTGATGTAATACTCTGTACAATTGCACAGCTGGTGTCCAGTCTTGCTGGACAGCAGCCCAGTTCAGACATAGGACTATAATCCTGCAGCCTCAATTGTCTGAGCACTACTTGCTAATATTGAGGTTACAGATGCAGAAGAACCGTAGAGCATTCATCAAACTTCATCAAAAGTTCCAGAGAGGAAAGTGTCTGAATTTAAATTGCACCTATCAATGAAGTACTTTAGAAGTGCAGTGTCATGACAGTGTGTCATGCCCTCCACCATGGTCCCTCATACCCTCCATGCCAACCCATGACCGCCACTCATCCCCATGGCCCTTTATAGCACACATGTCAACTGAGTGCCATCTCATGTCTCCACCTACCACCCCTTGCCCTTACACCCTCTATGTCAATAGTGTCCACCATGGGCAGACCTCCAGAACAATGCTGAGATTAAATAAAATAACGTTATAAATATCTATCACAGAATTCACTATCTTGAAAAAAACACTCATTGATTAAAGTCCATTCAATACATTTAAATCCCTTCAAGTGCTTAATCCCTTATAAAAACAAACATTTGTATTCATAGCCCCACACCAAAGACAGCTAATTCCCTTTATAACCACCTGGAACTGTCAATCAAACTGTGAAATTAGAGGCCCCCCACTGTGATAATGATAGCTTATAATTTCAATAGCTGTATGTTGACATGAGCCTGAGGGTTGTCATTATAGTATTAGTACTGTTTGACTGCTTCCACAATTGCACTTTTAAGTGTGCTGCTGCTTCCGTCAACCACGGATGTATGAAATATATCCAGGCCCCATTCCACGCACCACCCCCGGTGAAAATGGTGGGTGCTGGATACAGGGGCGGGATTTCCGGATTCTGGCTAAGGTTCAATCTTCACGGAAATTTGGGCCTAAGTATACAACGAAGGTTTTTTTAAAATCCTATTTTAGGGGGCAATACTTTTGAAATTTTAAAGTGGGAATTGGTCTAACAATGTAGAATATTTTGTCTATGTTAGTTTAACATGGCAATCATTACCGCCCTTAAATGGGAACAGCATTTAGTCTATGCATAGGATAACATTGCAAATCAATACTGCTGCTGAAGCATGCAGTTCCAGATGGATGGAAATATAGGTTGTCGGACTTAATGGATAACACTTCTTGGAGATGCCGAGCTCACTTTAACTTCGATGCTAGTGTAATGGAATCAACTTTCACAAATAGGACCTGCTAGCTGTGTTATGTGATCTCAATATTTATTGAGTTATCCTACAGGGGTACTGTTTGGTTTTAATAGACTCAGTGTCAAATGGGGGGATGATTTTCTGTGTCGAAAGAAATTATAAAAATCAGACCACAGCGTTGCCTTTCCAGCAGAATTACAGCAGAGCCTTGACAGAATTCTGGGAGCATCTCTGAGCAAATTCGGTTGCATAATTTAATCTTGAAATGAAAACTAAATTGCGAAAGTTGCCAATGCCTTTATCTTCCCTCAGCTCAAGACTGAAATCACTCTTGTGTGACTGATCAAATCTCCTTTCCACATCAATACAAATGAATCCAGAAGTTTTCACACATTTTGAATAACTGGGATGTAAAAGTCCAATTTTTCCGAAGTCTTCTTAAGCCTTTTCTTAAGCAAACTCTTTATGTTGCCAATAACGGTTGATTCTCTAATAGTAACGAGGTTGATTCCTGTAACAAAACAACATTGATTCAGAGGTCACTAATGGGCCCATAGCGATGGTTGGAGTTACAATGAAGAAAGAGAGGCTCATTTCATTATAATTTTAAGAGCATATGAGCATAGGGTGTGAGACACCCAGCAGTTATACCAGCACAAAGCAAGCACCTCAGTGAAATAAACTGGTCCAAGGTTGACCACAGAAAGGGGGTTGGGTGGGGTGGGGGAGTCTTGCAGAAGGGGCATTCTTTTTATTCAGTTTAATCCTTTGTTTTATACTTTAAAGATACATCATTATAACCTTGGCTGATATTTGAAAAATAATATTTGATCTTTACCAAACATGGAAACTCACAGGGTCAGTCTCCTAAAACATTCTGGAAGGTCACTGATGGGCAGGATCAGCGTGTGCTGTTCTAAGCAATGGCAAAGAACAAGCTGCCAACTTGCTATTCCACTATGTTGCACAAAAACAAACTTCCCCAGGAAGTGATCAACATCGACATGGGATTGTGGAGACAAAAACCCTAGACTTATTTAAGAAACAGCTGAATGCAATGATGGGGAAGCTGAAGGTATTTTTTGGATAAATTAGCCAAGATAAGTTGAATGGTCTTTCTTGTTTGTAAGATCCCTACCACTTACACCATCTGTTTATGACAGACAGCTAACGTTAGCCATTTGTCATGTTAAGCTCACTGACTATTTTGGCAACTTAGCTGTTTGTGCCATGTCAAAGGTTGGATTACTTTGGCCCCTTAATTTCCTGGCATTACAGTTTGCAGAAACAGCACCGACTACAGTGGCAAAAAATAGACGGACAGAGAAAAACAATGAGCTTCAGCATGAAAATTAACCTTCAAAGTTATTTGTATAATCTCCTTTACCCCTCAGGCCTCCCAGAATGCAGCATTTCCCCAACTTTTGCCTCTTGTACACCCTGCATGCCCCTCACCCCACCCCTGGTAATCATGCTTTCAGTGATCTAGATGCTAAGTTCTGACATTCCCTCCCCAGCCTGTTTGCCTAAGGGGGTGTGTATTAATTGTAGATATAGCTTATCCTACTGCCTATCAGGGGTCATGTGATTATTCTTAGAGGCTCCGACCAGTGAGCCCTAAGCGCGGGTAATCCAGGGGGAAGGACTTCTGGTCGAGGACCTGTTCAAGTATGTAGCATTTGAAAAGCTCTCTGTAACAAAGTCATCTGTTTTGAGTGAAACCTGTCCAGTCCTTCAAGTCATTACATTTGGCAATGAGGGTAAAATAGCTCCAACGCTGCACCTCACCTTGTGAAATCAAATCTTAAGAAACAAGAAAAGTATACTCACCAGTCATGCCACTATTTGACAGAATCTATATTTACAACGCAACTATGGAAGACTAGAGCCAGTATGCAGAGTGTCTTGGGTTTTTAGAGTCATAGAGTCAGAGAGTTTTACAGCACGGAAAGAGGCCCTTTGGCCCATCGTATCCTCGCTGGTCATCAAGCCCCAATCTATTTCAATCCCATTTTACAGCATTCGGCCTATAGCCTTGTATGCTATGGCATTTCAAGCGTTCATCTAAATGCTTATTAAATGTTGCGTGGGTTCCCGCCTTTCAGGTAGTGAGTTCCAAATAACCCCCACCCTCTGGCTTAAAACACCTTTCCTCAAACCCCCTCTAAACCTGCTGCCCCTTACCTTAAATCTATGCCCCCTGGTTATTGACCCCTCCACTAAGGGGAAAAGTTTCTTCCTATCTACCTTATATATGCCCCTCATAATTTTGTACACCTCAATCAGGTTACCCCCTCAGCCTTCTCTGCTCTAAGGAAAACAACTCCAGCCTATCTAGTCTCTCTTCATAGCTGAAACGCTCCAGCCCAGGCAACATCCTGGTGAATCTCCTCTGCACCCTCTCCAGTGCAATCACATCCTTCCCATAGTGTGGCAACTAGAACTGCACACAGTACTCCAGATGTGGCTTAACTAACGCTTTATACAGTTGCATCATAACCTCCATGCTCTTGTTTTCAACTAATAAAGGCAAGTGTCCCATATACCTTCTTAAACACCTTATCTACCTGCCCTGCTGCCTTCAAGGATCTATGGACATGCACACCAAAGTCCCTCTGATCCTCTGTACTTCCTAGGTTCATTTCGTAGCGAACAAACTTACCGCGGAGGAAAAGCAGAAAGCAATCCATTTGAGTGTATGTGGCAGCAAGACATACAATCTCATCCACAGCCTGACAGCCCCAAACATGCCCAATTCTAAGCCCTTTAATTAATTGGTAGACTTTGTGAAAACACATTACCAGATGAATCCATCTGTAATAATGCAGAGGTTTAAGTTTATGCAGAGTAGGGGCTGCGGGAGAGTCCATCGCAACCTATATAGCAAAGTTGAAGCAGTTGACTGAACATTGCGACTTCAGAGACACACTCAATGATATGTTGTGGGACCAATTAGTTTCTGGAGTTCACGACAACGCCAATCAGGGGCGTTTACTCGCAGAAGTCAACATCGATTTGAAGTGCGCAATAGAAATAGCACTCGCCATTGCTGCAAGAGACTCACAGGCTTTATAACATGTAAAACATGGCGCTGTTTTTCATGTGGGGCGGGAACCTACTGCCGGGCGTGACACGAAAACCAGAAACACAGCAGCGAAGTGAGAGACAATGTCCACTGTTAGAAACATGAAAAAGCCTATTGGAAACATTTCAGCACCGACTCCGAGGTTAATTTGCTATAGGTGTGGGGGTAATCATGAACCGGACACCTGCAGATTCAAGGAGGCAGAATGCCATTATCGCCATAAGGAGGGGCATGTAGTAGGGCAATGCAGGGCGAAGTCGAAACAGCCCATAAAGCAGCAAACCAACATGATTGAATAATCTAACAGAGCCTGAAGCTGCCGATACCAATATCTATTCCCTGTACAATGTCACATCGGTAAAAACTGAACCTATTACCATCACAATCCAAGTGAATGGGAAGCCACTGATAATGGAGGTAGGCCTCAGCCACAGTGGTGGGAGATTACACATTTAAATACTTAAATGAAGGTACCCAGATACTGAATCTGGAGCGAACAATGTCTCAATTGAAGATATACACTGGAGAGTCGATACAGGTAAAGGGCATCGCCACAGTACCTGTGTCCTATAGGCAACAGACACTCCAGCTTCCAGTGATCATAGTGACAGGTGAAGGATCTAGTCTTCTGGGCCAAGACTGGTTATAAAAAATTAAGCTCAACTGATCTGAAATATTTCAAGTGAGAACAGGAGGAGGTCCTGAGTTGCTAAGGGAATATGACAGTGTATTTTGGAATGAGTTTGGAGAATTGAAGGACCTTCACTTGCTGCAAGGGTCCCTCAGGTCAGACTTGGTTCCTCTGGAAAATCATGGACAGGAACAAAATGAATTTAGTATCACTCTGAACAAACTGAAGATACAGTTGGCAGAAAAGACTCAACAGTGTTCAATATTCCAGGAGGAAGCCAAGAGATACAAGAAAGAGACTGAGGAGCTGAAGAACCAGCTGAATGAAACAAAAGAGGCATTAGAAGGAAAAGTCGTGGAACTTTCCAAGATGTGAGTGGATAATGAAACCATGGGTAGCTCAACTACTGAACTGAACCAAGTTAAGATTTCACCAGAGAGAAATTTGGCTGACTGTGAAATCAAAATGAAGGATGAGACAAAACTCTGTGGCAAACAGAAAAAGAAAAGGCAGAAATTGGATCAGAAAGGCCAATCGGCTATGTCTCCAGAACCCTCTCTGCAGCTGAGAAGGGTTATTCCCAGCTAGCAAAGGAAGGTTTATCGGAGATATTCAGAGTAAAGAAATTCCACCAGTACCTGCATGAGCAACATTTCACCATTCTGTCAGACCATAAACCATTAATGGGTTTCTTCAGGAGTTTAAAGCCATTCTGCCGGTAGCTTCCGCAAGAATTCAACATTGGGCTTTGACATTATCTGTGTATGAGTATGACTTTATGCACCATCCTGGCTTGCATATTGCAAATGCAGACGCACTCAGTCGTCTCCTCTTACCAGATAGCATTGTAAATACCCCAGTGCCACAAGAAGTTGTGCTTGTACTTAATTCCTTGGATTCTTCGCCTGTGTGTGCGAAGCAAATTAGGAATTGGATGAACAGAGATCCAGTTTTGTCAAAAGTCCGAGACCTTGTATTGCAAGGGTTGTCGAGTTCACCAGTGTCTGAAGAGATTAGGCCATTCCATGCCCAAAAAACAGAGCTAAGTTGTCAAGATGGAATCTTGTTGTGGGGATCAAGAGTTACCCTCCCTTCACAAGGAAGAAAGCTACTCTTGACAGAGATTCACAGTGCACATCCAGGCATATCGAAGATGAAAGTGCTTGCGTGAAGCTATGTCTGGTGGCCAGGCATTGACAGTGACATTGAAAGTATGGTCAAGCACTGTCACCACTGTCAGCAACAACAGAAGTTGCCTGTTTTAGCTCCACTGCATCCGTGGAAGTGGCCTGGTCAACCCTGGGTTAGACTACATACTGATTATGTAGGACCATTCTTAGGTACCATGTTTTTACTGATCATAGATGCACATTCTAAATAGATAGATGTATATGAATTCAGATCACTGACATCGAGCGTAACTATTGAAAAGCTGCGTCAATGTTTTAGGACACATGGCCTACTGGAAGTCATTGTTTCTGATAATGGTACAGCGTTTACCAGTACAGAGTTTCAGAGTTTCATGAGTTTAAATGGAATCAGGCATATTAAAGCAGCACCGTATCATCCCTCATCAAATGGTTTGGCTGAGGGAGCTGTGCAAACTTTCAAATCTGGAATGAAGAGGTTATCAGAAGGTACTCTAGAAACTCGACTTTCCCGCTTTCTCTTCAATTATCATATGATGCCTCATTCAACTATGGGCTCAACATCATATGAATTATTGATGAAACGCCGACTTCATACAAGGTTAAGTCTGGTGTTCCCAAACTTAGATGGGAAGGTAGAGAAGAATCAGCGTAATCAAAAATTGAGTCACAATATTCATAGCAAAGCGCAAAGATTTACTGTAGGAGATACAGTTTTCATGCAGAATTTTGGAAGTGGACCTTGTTGGGTTCCTGCCTCAGAAACTAGTTCCTCGTCCTTCCAGGTGCAAGTTGAAGACCAAATTGTTCAAAAACATGTGGATCATCTTAGGAATAAAGAGACATTCCAGCAACCAACTTTCCGCCTGTGATTAATGTCGAACCATTAATCCCTGAGGTGACAGATTGACCTGGGATAGACATACCCAATGTCTCCATAGAGTTGCCAAACCCTGAACTGCCACTTTCTAATGATGTACCTGATGCTGCAATTCCTGATCATGTCGATCCAGTGGGATAACCTCAAGGGGTGGAGCTACGCCACTCTAACCGAATAAGGAAACCACCTCAGAGACTTAACCTTTAATCACCTGACTTCTATGTATGTATATGTTGTGACACATTCAAATGTTCTCTGTAAATAGAAACTGTAAAAAATCTAAAGGGGGAGGAAATGTAATCATTGAAGGTATAGTCTTCCCTACTGCCTATCAGGGGTCATGTGATTGTTCTTGGAGGCTCCGACCAATGAGCCCTAAGCGCGGGTAATCTGAGGGCCGGGCTTCCTGTCGAGGTCCTGGTTCAAGCATGTAGCATCTGAAAAGCTCTCTGTAATAAAGTCATCTGTCTCTAGTTGAAACCTGTCCAGTATGTCATGTCATTCCAGGGTGGTAGGATAGTGGTAATGTTGTTGGACTAATGCTGCAGGAATGTAAGTTCAAATCCTGCCATAGCACCTTGGAGAATTTAAATTCAATTCATTAATAAATCCAGAATAAAATTCAAGTATTAATAATGATCAGGGAGCTACCAAATTGTAGTAAAAGCTCCTCTGGTTCACTAATGTCTTCAGGAGAGAAAGTCTGCTGGTCTGGCCTACACATGACTCGAGAGGGCAAGCATTGTAGTTACCTTTTACCTGCCCTCTGAAATGGCCTAATAAGCCGGGCAATTAGGGATGGGCATTAAATGCTGACCTTGCCAGCGGATCCCACAAGAACAAACAAAAAAAAAACTCTCTCTTCCTCTTTAAGACACTGTTTAAATCTCTTTCTTTCACCGCTGGGAGTGTGTTCACTGCCAACTCCTTGGATGGCAGGAAGGGAAATTCTGCCATCCGAAAAATCCTGGCCCTGGTCCTTAATTCCCATCACCAAGTGCGTCTTCTTGGAGCCAAAGACCTAACCTTAGTGTAAAAAATGGATATATATTTAGCTGCGTTTAAATGGATATATATTTAGCTGTATTTGAATGGATATATATTTATCTCCACCTTAGTCTGAGGTAGTTTTCTGAACTATATGTTTATATATTGCCGTACAATATCTGTCACTGCTGCAAATTCAGCTCAACAAGATGGTTGTGGCATTTCAGTGAATGGCCTACTGACCTGTACCGATTCCCTCAGGCAGACAGCAGACTCGCAATATCTGCCAAGAACAGGCCATAATCAATTTTCTAATACTCTAACCCCCTAATTAACCTAAGTCGTAACAGTGACTGCACTTCATTGGCTGTGAAGTGGTCGTGAAAGGCGTCATGTAAATGCAAGTCTTTCTTTTTTTGCCCTCTATGTGAAGGTATTGTTTGTGTCATCCTCTTTAATACTTCTGGTCAGAATCTTCAATTTATGCTCCCTGGCTCTCCAGAGAAAACAGCCTTTCAGGGTTTACCTTCTTAAGGCTGGTAGACAATATTGAAAGCCTCCCAGGTGTCCGCCTTCACATTCTTCTATTCTAATGAAAAGGAGTCTCAACTTTCAGAACCATTCACCATATCTGTAGCTGTAAATGTCAGCCTTAGCTCAGTGGGTAGCACCCTCACCTCTGAGACAGGTGGCTGTGGTTCAAGTCCCACTCTAGAGACTTAAAGCAAATAATTTGGCTGAGGCCTTCAACCAATGTCCCTTCAGCCCTCTCAGATAGATATAAAAAATCCCATGGTGTTACTTTGAAGAAGAGCAAGGGAGATCTGCCCACTGACCTGGTCAATATTTATCCCTCTACCAAAATCACTCAAACCTGGTCACTATCATGTTGCTGTTTGTGGCATCTTGCTATGCACAAATTGCCTATGATTCCTACATTACAACAGGGATCATGCTTCAAAATGTACTTCATTGGCTGTAAAGGGCTTTGGGCTATCCTGAAATGGCGAAAGGTGGTATGCAAGTGCAATTCTTCCTTTTTCTTTTGCCTTGTTCTCTCAATTTCTCACTCTAGCCTTTGCATGACTCCAGTATTCGCGTTGTCATGCAGCGAGCAGAATTGCAAGCAGCAAATGACATTGATTCTATTGAGAGCATTTGCTCCATCAAGTGGTGTTGGTGGGGAGGGGGTGGAGAGCAGAGCTCTGACTACTATGAGCAGTGACACCATTATCCTGTTTCTGAGTACATTTACAATACCCATGCCTGTGGGGTCCAAAAACAGATCTTTTCCACAGCTATTAAATTGCCAAGTGTTATCTTTTCAACATGATTAACATTGCAATGCACAGCAGTCTCTGAATGGTAGAGGCTGTAATAAATGTCACCCCAAAAGAGCCTCTTAATATAAAATGCAGCCGCTTATAAACCAAATTGCTTCTCCATATTTAAAATTACAATTTGGGTCATATTCAGGTATTGTAGTTTTTGTACCAATTCAGTATCTGTACAGTTGCCAATGCAGATTATATTACACAGTGGTTAGGCCACTCAGTAGTGCAGCTCCATTTTTATTCTTCCTCAATCCCCTGGGCCATCATTCAGTTGTTACTTCAAATAATCACAGCTTGAATTTCTAGATATTTATAGGCCCTGTTTCTTTCTCTGATAATCTGTGTAGGCAGCTAATTGGGGTCTTTCCCTGCTGTCAGCCATGACAGTATGGTCACCAGTCACAAATAGCTATATTGAACAATACAATCCTGATTTTTGTGAACTTTATTCTATTTTCTCTCTATCAGCTTCCATGAAGATAACAATGGCACACGCACACACTTAATAACAGGATAGTGCACAGTCTAGCAGCAAAGGGCTTGCTTTTAAGCAGTGGTGGCTCATTCACAGCACCTGTTTGACACTCATATTTCATTCGATGCCTGCTACTCTCTGTTTTTTTTTGTGGTGATCCAAATGAGCAAGCTGAAACTCAGTATTCATTCTCTCCTCTCTGTTTCCTTTACTCGGGTCTCTGAAAGTCTTAAATTCTGCCATTTTGACAAAATGCATTTCAAGTAAAGTGGAATCTCCTGAGGTGAAGCTGCCCTGGACTGAATTTCTGGATTTCTGCTTTGTCACTCAGCCATGTAAGGTTCCTTCACTCCATCCAGCTGGACTGGTTCTATAAGTTTTCCCCTGAGTACATAGCAAGCCTTGAGGACTGGGGAAACAACCAAGTCTTTCAATATAATTAACCTATTGACTTTACTATGATGTTCTATAGTTTCTGTATTTCCCAAATTATGTATTTTTAGAAATCCAACCAAATTGATGGGCTTCTGAAAATTTTGAGTGCTGTAAGTTCTCTACTTGCAAATCACAAAGTACAATTCTTTAGCTGTGAGTATTGAATATAAATAGCCTTCTCTCGAGAAATAGAATTGATTTGTCTGCAGGTAAACCTTATCAATAAACCTTACTACACAAAAGAAAGAAAAATGAAATAATTTGCATTTATATGGCATCTTTCACATCCTCATCATCCCAAAGCACTTATCAGCTAGTGAAGTGCTTTTGAATTGTAGTCACTGTTGCAATGTCAGAAATACAGCAGTCATTTTGTGCACAGCAAGCTCCCACAAACAGCATTGCGGTAATGACCAGATAATCTGATATAGTGTATGCGCAGTAAGGATATCATCTTCTTAACTTTCAGTTTGTGGACTTCAGCCAATGTGGACTTTTGAGAATTGACCTTAAATAGTGGCCAAAGTGCTATCCAAGATGGCCACCAAGATTTAGGCTCTTTGTAATTTCTGCACAGTCAAAGAATTAAGTCCTGCCTGAACCTGTTTCTGGAAAGTTCTCAAATGCAAATAGGTGTCCCAAGTGCAAATTGACCACCTTTACCAGAACAATGGACGTGATTTGACAGACATTGGCTACCAGGTTTGCCAGGACGATGAGAGTGGAACATTCAATAAAGTCTTCCAGTGAGCTAATTGTAGTTGCTATGTTGATGGGTTATTGATCATTCCTCCATTGTGTATCAATCACCTCAGCTCCACTGCATTATGTGAACAATGAGAGACACTGAAACTTGTCATCACATGACCGAAACTAGCTGGAGAGGAGTCAAGACCTTTTTACTCCCCAAGGCAAGCCAACAAGGCAGCCTGAAACCAACAGGGCAAAAGGGACAATTCCACCAGCTGGAAGAACAGAAATTTGTGTAAAGACCTGTCAAGCCTGGATGGGTGAGGGGTCAAATTCGTTTTCACCTGCAAAGCTTTGTCTCTACAGAAACCCAACCATAGCTTCATTTGGAAATCCAGAGACTTCCAATTCCTGTCCAAATCTAAAGCACCACAAGAGAAAACGCATCCAGGCTTGCAACATCTGCTTTCTAAAAGGCTGTGTATCCTCGTAATTTATATTTTTTGCTAATAACCTAAATACATGCTTTTGTCTCTAGAATCCATCCATCTTTACCTGTGTGTGTGCCTGTGCGCATGAGTAAGTGTGTTTCGTTGTGTCTGCATTTCAGGGTGTTGTGTGAATAAGCATTATCCTTTCTTTGGATTGGTTTAAATTTACCCAAAAGCCTGTTTCATGTTTATTACTGAAAATCATAACACTCAAAAGATTTAAAGACACCCCCTCCAAAACACAAATAAAAACAGAAAATGCAGGAAAAGCTCAGCAGGGCTGGCAGTATCTGTGGAGAGAGAAACAGGGTTAACATTTCAAGCCCATATGACCCTTTTTCAAGATTTCCAGCATCCACAGTATTTTGCTCCCCTGTAAAACACATCTTGTTCTGGACAACTAAGAGGTGAGGGAAAAGGGGAAAAGTTATCCCACTGTCTCTCCCCGTCTGTAACAATCGTGATATTATTTGAGGGATAAATATTGGCCAGAACACCAGGGAGAACTATACCATTCACCTTCAAAGTAGTGCCATTGGAAAGTTATTATCCACCTGGAGGCCAGGCTGAGCTTTGGTAAAATGCCTCAGGCAAAAGGCAGCAAAGAACAGATTTTAGCTACTGCACCAATCTAAATTGGAACAACAAACTGCATTTCTGTACCACTCTTTAGAAAAGGTTTGCAAATAGGAGGAAAGGAAATGGACACAGCGATTAGATGAGCGACCAATAGCTTGGTCAGTGAGCTAGTTTTAAGAAAGTTTCTAATGTTGGGGGCAGGAGTAAAGAGTTGGACAGGCTTAGGGATGGAGCTCCAGAGATTTGGATGGTGTGTTTTATATAGAGATGAGACACGAGCTTCTGTGTGTGCAAAAGGAGTTCTGTTCAATGCTTTAAAATGTCTGCTCACTCATGCTTACAGCAGCTTGCCTTGGTTTAGTTTATTTTTCTAAATGACCACACCCAGTCTTAACTAAAGATACACAATGAGCAGTCAAAAGTTAACAGACACGCAAAATCAAACATCGAAGTGAGCAATTGAACACTACATGGGCTGAAGGCATTGCCAAGAAAGACCAGGTGATGGAAAACAATGATGCACAAAAGGTCAGAGTCAGGAGAATGAAACACTTGGGAGGGGATCTAGTGGAGAAAGAGGTTGAGAGATAGGATGCCTGAGGATATAGAGACAGTTATAAATGATGATGATGAGTTTAAATTGATTGCATTGAGGGAAAGGGATCAGCAAGGAGACATGATAAATGAGTGTGACTTAGCAAAGGTGTTACGACTGAGTGAGGAGGAATGAGCTGGCTCCCCTTCTATTCAGCCCCCTCGGATGGTCACAGCAAAGATTTTAAAATTTATTTTCGCTTCAAATGCTTTTTCCAATCCAAATGTATTTATTTGTTAATAAGGAGCCAGCCAATCAAACAAGGTTTTTTTGAGTCAAAGAAAAAGTTTATTAGTCACTGAACCTGAGAAAATATAATAAAGATGTGACGTCACGCCCACGCACAAATATCAGAAGTAGGAAAGTTAGAGTCCAATGGAAAATTAAAAGAGTAAATGATTAAGCCCTTTGCTTGTCTTTGAGGTGTAGTTTGTTGAATGTTGCAGCTGTTTGAAGTTAGGTGTTTTCCTGTAGAATTCTGGAGTTGAATTTGTTCAGCTCTGCGCTCTGTTGAAGGCACACTTTTAGCTTCCAGAGAAAGAGAGAGAGGTCTTTCCTATTCTTTTCCGATAGTGTTTTAGATGACTGTCATGTTTCTTTCTCCCCCTGCTTGTTCTTTCTCTGATTCTGCTTGGCAGAACACATTTTTAAAACCCTTCTCCGTATATTCCCAGAAGAGAATTTGATTAGCATGTCTTGCAGTCAGTTTTGTAGACCAAGTAATCCCAGTTTTTGTTATTTTCACCTCCGTCTTTGACACATTTCAAGATATAAATCAAAAGGAGATGGGGTTATTTCAGCCTCCACATGGTGTTTTGAATGTCTGATGAGTACCTAATTGCACTTTGCATCTTTAATGCCTTCTTTTCAGGAGTGTCCATGTTTAAAATGGACCTTGACACACCCCCACTGCTACCACCCTCCCACGCCTCACCAGTTGTGAACTTCCATGTAACAATGCTGCAGTGCAGTTCATTTAGTCTTCCCAGAGAAGTGGTGAACTTAATGACATCAGCCTTTTGTGATCATTGTTGCAGCCTTTTGTGATCATTGTCTTCTTGAATTTTTTTTTAAAAACAGGTTTTCTTTAAACAATTCAATATGTCTGTGACAAAAACAAAAATAGCTGGAAAAACTCAGCAGGTCTGGCGGCATCTGCGGAGAGGAACACAGTTAACGTTTCGAGTCCGTATGACTCTTCAACAGAACTAAGGAAAAATAGAAAAGAGGTGAAATATTAGCTGGTTTAAGGGGGGTGGGACAGGTAGAGCTGGATAGAGGGCCAGGGATAGCTGGAGATAGCCAAAAGATGTCATAGACAAAAGGACAAAGAGGTGTTGAAGGTGGTGATATTATCTAAGGAATGTGCTAATTCAGGGTAGAAAGCAGGACGAGCAAGGTACAGATAGCCCTAGTGGGGATGGAATGGATGGAAATACATTTAAAAATAATGGAAATAGGTGGGAAAAGAAAAATCTATATAAATTAGTTGAAAAAAAGTGGGGGGGATCGGAAAGGGGGTGGGGATGGAGAAGAGAGTTCATGATCTAAAATTGTTGAACAATTTTAACAATGTGACTATGATTGACATTGCCAAGAGGCAGTATGTAGGTAAGAAAGAGAAGGTGGCTAAGAACAGAGTTACATTCATGCTGCAGGGGAGGTTAGTGCATTGCAGCAACTCATGAAGGCTCCTTCGACAACACCTTCCAAACCCGCCACCTCTACTATCTAGAAGGACAAGGGCAGCAGACACATGGGAGCACCACCACTTGGAAGTTCCCCTCCAAGCCACTCACCATCCTGACTTGGAACTATATCGCTGTTCCTTCATTGTTGCTCGTTCAAATCCTGGAACTTCCTTCCTAACAGCACTGTGGGTGTATCTACACTACATGGACTGCAGCGGTTCAAGAAGGCAGCTCACTGACACCTTCTCAAGGGTAATTAAGGATGGGCAATAAATTCTAGCAAAGCCAGTGACACCCACATTCCATACAAGGATTAAAATAAAAAAAATTCTGGAAAGGCAATAGCTGTATTTCGGTAACTAGGAATGGAACCATACAAAGCATTTCCAATGGAGCAATGGCATTGTAGAAAGATAACATGGCCAAGTACGTTAAATGCTGTGGAATGGTTAAGGAAGAAAGGAAGAGTTTAGGTGGCACAGTCAATGAGACTGTCATTTGTGACTTTACAATGTCCATTGTGCTGCTGGGACTGGAGGGGTTTGAGCACGGAATTATGGTACAGATGGGCATGGAGCTTGGAAACAACAACTTGGATAGAGGAAAGAGGAGTCACGCACTGTGCTAGTCGTGAGGTCAGATAGGTCAAGAATGAGGGAATGACGATGGTGGCGGTTTGGAGGTGAGAGGGATAGTGTTTGAAGAAACTGCTCACTATGTCACCTTGGGCGGGTACCAGGGAAAGGAGATGGGTAAGCTGTTGTGGAATGAGGGAACTGAATGAACTGAGATGGGTTCTACACTGGGAAGAACTTGGGAGGGGCATAGGAAATAGCAGGAGTAAGGCCATTCGGCCCCTCAAACCTGCTCTGCCATTCAACCTGATCATGGCTGATCTTCTGCCTCAATGCCACTATCCCCATATCCCTTGACATCAATAATATCCAGAAATCTCTCAATCTCTGTCTTGAATATACTCAATGGCTGAGTCTCCACCCTCTGAGTGAAGAAATTCCTCCTCATCTCAGTCCTAAATGGCCCACCCTTTATTCTGAGACTGCATCCTCTGTTGTGTTTTTATAATGATATGAAGACAACAATCACTCTTAAGGGATTGGGTAAATACGTTGTGGGTTCATTTATTAAGGCTAAGCACATGAGAACAGATATACATGGATAGAAAGTTTAAGACATCAGAGCTGTGTTCTGCTCACGGACAAAAGTGAAACTAAAGCTGGATCGCATGCCACATTTCCCTTTGAATGATGTGATGCTGCTGTCTCTTAAAGGCATATTACAACACCGCCTGATTCTAGACTCCTGCAGCCAGGGGAAAGCCCCTTCCTGTATCTACCCTGTCGAGCCCTGTAAGAATTTTGGATGCTTCATCTCTCATTCTCCTAAACTCTAAAGAATATAAGCCCAGTTGCAGGCCCAGGTGGGTAGGCAGCAAGGAGAGGAGAATCGGGGCATAGGTATCTCTGTTTGTGTCCGTTGGGTGTGTGCGGGTGCCGGTGAAACTGTGGGCAGCAGCTGAAGCCTTGGGTGAGCAGGACTGATCTGGACTTTGGGCTGTTCTCCACATCAACGTGGTGGAATTCCACAGCGAGTGCTCTCAGGTGAGGCACGAGGCCGAATCGAAGCTGTAGACAGAGGGGGAGAGGGTTAGAATAGGGAGAAAGAGGCCTGGGCAATGATATTAGAGGGAGGGATGGAGATTTAAAAAATGAATATCAGGAAGAACAAGTTCAAGAAAAGCTTTGCAAATAAGAATATTGGCTTCTTGTCCTACCATCTGTTTATTGATTCTCTTACTTAACGCTTTTCTTGGACCTCCCTTGCATTTTCAAATGAAAAATAGTTACAGACAAGAAAATAAAGCACACTGCGCTGGTGTAAAGGGCCCATTGCCATGGTAACACACTGACTTACGTAGGCATGTCTAATTGGGCCTCACATGTCATAAAGTTCACCAACTGCCACTGGCTCAGGGTGGGTGGGAGAGAGGCGAGAGATTGCAGGCTAGAGATAAGAGAAAGCGAATGAAGTGGCTGAGGCAGCGCGGCAGTTTTTCTTAGTGATGGCGATTTCCATGCAGCCCTTACATTTGCTGTTTAATGTGAGTTTGGGGGCTGGGCAGACGATTTAAGAAAGCTGTTGGCTACAGATGAAAAGAAATATAGGCCTGTCCTGGTCATCTGGATTATTCTTGAAGAGATCAAGGCAACTGGTCAAGCTCAGAATGGCAATTAATGACCGATGATGACACTTGGGTTTGTGTCCCTCTAACTTGTGTGTTGTACTGGGGAGAGTGGCAGAGTTGGAAGACAGTGGTTGCTTTAATGGAAGAAGAGCACTGAAGACAAAAGTGAGGGAGCAAAAAAGCAACAGAGGCATTGAGACAGGCAGAGGGCCAAAAGAAAGGGAATTGGCAATTTGTTAGCAAGTTTGGGGCAGAGTTATTTATATTGGGCAGATGACCCACAGAAAAGTTACGGCACTGAAAGAGGCCATTCAGCCCATCATGTCTGCAGCAGCTTAAAAAAAAACTAGCTGCCCATTCTAATCTCACCTCCCAGCACCTGAGCACTTGCAGCCTTGCAGGTTACAGCACTTCAAGTGCAGATCCAGATACCTCTTAAATGAGTTGAGGGTTTCTGCCTCAACCACCAACCAGGCAGAGAATTCCAGACTCCGAGGTGGTGAGAACAATGGGGTTTAAGGTGAATAGGGTAATGTGGGTGGTATGGGTGACACACTAGTGGCCAGTGATGGCCTTATGGGTGATCAGAATAGCCATAGAAGGTGATGAGGATGAGGGGTAGCCATTCTTGCAAGTATCATAGGTCGTTCCTTGGAAAAAGGTCAACTTTTCTTTATTTGTTTATGGGATGTGGGCGTCGCTGGCTAGGCCAGCATTTATTGCCCATCCCTAATTGCCCTTGAGAAGGTACTGCAGAGCTGCCCTCCCTGAACTGCTGCAGTCCATGTGCTGTAGGCACACCCACAATGTTGTTGGGGGAGGGGTTCCAGGATTTTGACCCAGCGACAGTGAAAGAGCTGAAGATCAGCATGTGGTAAGATGGCAACAATGATGTCTAAATCAGGAAGTCTCCAAAAACACATATGAACAGGGGAAGCTTGCAGTCAACAGAAAAGAGTTTGTAAGAGAAAATTTTTGGGAAACCGAAAAAACAATTACAAGGAATCCTCTGTCATCAGGAGTGGAATCCTGCACCTGATCATTGGGCCCTTTGTTTTATTGTGACATGTTTAGCGTGGGCTTTCTGTAAGATTGCCCAGGATTTTCCTGGTCCCGTCTGCAGCCGGGATTTTCCAGTTCCCCGCCTGCCCAAAGTTAATGGGCGATGGCCTGCCTCTCCGAATTTTCTATCCCACCTGTGGTGTGTTCAATCAGCCCAGAAAAAATATTGGGACCAAATCCCTGTTGTGTGGCAACTCTTGAATTAAAGGCCTCCATTTTCAGCGCCCTGTCCCCCTCAGCAACCAGCTAAACGACATTGTATTCCCTGGTTAGTGTGGACTTGTTAATCAATTGTTCAGAAATAAAAGTCACCTTCAATGGAGCCAACAACTGAGCTACAGTTAATTCAGGCAGCATCTTAATTAACCGTTCAGCCACATTAAAATGCACCTTACATTTCCTGAAGAGAAACCTTGATCAGATACAATCAAAATCAAATGAGTTAATCCACTTCCAATTGCCTTTTTGAAGGGAAATTGGTTTCAGTTTCTTATGTGTGGAAGCCTGCAGGCAGTCTGTAAACATGCTCCTGTTCTTGGATAATACCAGCAAAGGAGGGATAGGAGGATTAATATAAATCATGGCAGTGTTGCCAACTGTGATTACATACATTTCTGGAGGTTTCACCACATGAATTCCCCCCACGCTCCAGCCATTAGTCGGCCAACATATCCATCTTTGTGACGCACTACCTTCCTACGCCAATTGGAAAGCAAAACTACTCTTTCCTCAATTGGATGATGCATTGCCTGTCAGCCAAACAGTCTTTTCTTTCCCCAGTTTCAATATTTTTATAGCTGGTAAAGAGAAATGTTCAAAGAAAATGACAAATAAACAACATTTTTTTAATGTCCCGATGATTTTTCTCCAGGGTTGCTCACAGTAGTTGATTGGAGATTAATCTTCAATTCCTAGAGACTCCAGACTATTCCTGGAGGGTTGGCAACCCTATAGAGAGCGGAGTATATACATTTAATTTGATACTGAGAGAGACCCCTTCTTGCATTGTTGGTGCCTATGGATCAGGACAAGTGATCTGTCGGGTTTCACTATGGCTGGGTGCCAGGGGGCCACACATGTTAAATTATAAAATGGGTCGGTTAACTCAGTAAACACAGGTAAAGATAGCCGGGCATCACTCTAGCCAGCGATGCCACCACTGCAACAGGAGCTTGCATTTATATTGTGCATTTCACATTAAAAATGTCTCAAGGCGCTTCACAGAGTAAGTGACAAAATAAATATCTAGATTTTCATGTCAGAGGCAGGAAATGGAAGTTGGGGTTGTTTCCAGGTCCCGGGCTGACTTTCCCTCCCGCCCAGTCCAGGGAGAAACTGAAACCAGGAGGAGAAAACAGAAAAAACTGGAAAATAACAATTCTGGTCCAAACTGGTTTTGTGTACCTTGAAATGGAACACCAGTGAAAACTGGTCTGATCTGTTTCTTCCTCCTGGGAAATCATCTCCAAGTTTCACAGAGCGCGGGTGGAGTGGGGGGGGCGAGGGTGTGGCGTTTGCGGGAGCAACCCTTGAACTGATTTGTAAAGAGGTTTGATGGCCAATTAGCAGCTACATGGGCAGGGATGGAGGCGGGACTATTCAAGAGTAGGCCCGATTTGAACTCAATATGGCAGCCATTCCTGTGGTTGTTCTTTGAGAACTGAAAGTTATCAGTGAAGATTCAGTGAAATGCGGACCAGATTTTTCACACTACAATGAGTCAGGAGGCCTGGAACCCGGGGCAGGGAAGCCCCTTATTTTTCGGACAATGACCTTGAGATGGTGCTGCAGGCCATGAGGGAGAGGAGGGAGGTCCTCTTCCCAAAGGGTAGCACAAGGAGGCCACCCAAACAGTCTAAGCAGGCGTGGATGGATATTTCCGCCACTATCAGTGGCAAAAGTGTAGAGAGAAGAAACTGAAACCGTGCAGGATAAAGTTCATTGACCTGATACGCTCTGGCAAGGTGAGTGCTCCCCACAACCCTCAGGACAGGCACCTGGGTATTTACCCTTCAGCAGTCACATAAGATAATAATGAGCAGGAATTCAGCCTCTCAAGTCTGCTCCGCCATTCAGTAAGATCATGCCTGATCTGATTGTGACCTTAACTCCACTTTCCTGTCTGTCCTCCATATCCCTTGACTCCTTGTAGATCACAAATCTGTCTAACCAAGCCTTGAATATATTCAATGATCCAGCCTTCACTATTCTCTGGGGTAGAGAATTCTAAAGGTTAATGGCAGACCCTTTATTTTTAAGACGTCCCCTTAGTTCTAGATTCCCCACAAGGGGAAACATTCTGTCAGTATTCACCCTGTCAAGCCCCCTCAGTATCTTATATGTTTCAACAAGATCACCTCTCATTCTTCTAAACTCCAATGACTATAGGCCTAACCTGCTCAACTTTTCCTCATAGGGCTAACCCCTTCATCCCAGGAATCAGCCTAGTGAACCTTCTCTGAACTGCTTCCAATGCATGTATATCCCTCCTTAATTAAGGAGACCAAAACTGTGCACAATATTCTAGATGTGGTCTCACCAATGCCCTGTCCAGTTGCAGCAAGACTTCTGTGCTTTTATATGCCATCCCCTCTGCAAATAAGGCCAATTACTTGCTGTACCCATGTATGGGCTTCTTGTAATTCATGTTATATGTCTGAAATGAGAGTGAAGTTCTCCAGCCTGGAACCAGACACCATTTGATTGGCGCCTCATTAAAAACAGTGTCATCCTTCCCATTACCAGCAATTCTGATGAGTTTTTTTGCTGTGACAGGTGAAAGGGGGTGCAGGAGGAGCCGATAGGTGGTCTGCGGGGTCTTTCACCCCACGGAAGTGGTCTGCAGAGAAGCAGTTTGAGAAATGCAGCTTTATAAGTTTGTTTCCTGAATGCTGGAGCTCAGTGAAGTCCAAATTGTAAATAGCACTGTTGTATCACTGTTGGTCATTGAGAGATCTTGCACCTCAATTGTTTTCAGCTCTTTCAACACTTGCCCACTGAAATGTATTTAAGAACACCACCTTACTGTGTATGTTTGACCAGGTTTAGTGACCCTAAAAGAGAGTTTTAATCCCTGAATCTTTGATGACAAGATTCTTTGCTAAGGTAATATCAGGTTCTTTCATTTCCTACATACCCTGCTGCCAAAATATTGTATCAATAAGCCTCTAGGATAAAGTATCTTGCTAGTTACCTACTTGTCAAGTTACGTATCATCCTTGATAGTGTGTAGCACCAACATTGAGTCTGTAACCGTTGACTGCCTCTGTATATCTCCTGTCAGTGCTAAAATCTTCTCACTGTTGACAGACAATCCCAGAGCACAAAATATAAGAAGATTCTGTTCTGGAATAGAAGCAACTTAACACAAGGCTGCAAAGCCTTAAGGAAATGCCTTAAAGAAAAGATCAGCTGCTGAATGCTAGGGCACAGCGATAGTTTGTAATGGATGCCCTATTACCAAAGGCTACAGGCAAGCACAGTGGGGCCTGACACAAATAATTTGTTCAGGCAAGTTCTTATCATCATACTTGTCACTGCTTATTCTCATTAAAGAACAGCTTATTCTACATAATTGAAGATTCTGCTCATCCACTTGACATCTCCTTTGATCTCCATGACACATATGGCAAGGTGCTTCTAGCAAAATCAAGCCTGATATTAATACCAGTTCAGTGCAGATACAGAAAACCCAAATGTAATTTTGTCTAGGCATTATCAAGTAGGAAAGGGAATGCGTGGGGAAGATGTTTCGACTTGTGGAGGAGGCCATAACTAGGGTGTGGTAATCTGATGTGTAATATACCTTTAAGAAGAATGTTATAATGAAATATTACATGATCTTAGTATCCAATAGCAGACTAGCGTGGGCTACCTCTGTAGTTAGTATTCTGTAGTCAGTAGTTAGTAGTTAGAGTAGTATAGAGATAGAGTTTGAAGTGTTAGCACATGTTTAGTTGCTGCTGAGTACCTTTGTAAATAAACACAGGGTTTCTACCTATGACGTGTCTGCTACTCAACTCTATCATCAGCACCAAATCGGCCGCCCCTTACAACGAGCGTGCGATTCAACAAACTGCTGACTAGGGTCCAACACAGGGGCTTTAATTATAAGATAGTTACCGATAAACTCAAAAGGGAATTCAGGGGAAATGTATTTCCTCAGCGAGTGGTGAGAATGTGGAATTCGCTACCACATGGATTAGTTGAGGTGAACAGCATTAACGAATTTAAGGCAAAGCTAGACAAGGAGATGAGGGAGAAAGGAATTGAAGGATATGCTGACAGGGCTCTCTCTCTCTCTCTCTGGCAGTCCCTTGGAGTGAGGAAAACGCCTGCCACAGACTACATCCCGTGGCAAGAACCTGTGCATGGAGTCTTTTCATTTGGAGAGGCTGTGCCTCTGCAGCTCCCACATGGTGCTGGCTGACCAGGAGACTCTCCCACTATTCTGATGAAGAGTCATACGGACTCAAAATGTTAACTGTATTCCTCTCTGCAGATGCTGTCAGACCTGCTGAGTTTTTCCAGCTATTTTTGTTTTTGACTCTCCTACTATGGCTGACCAGGAGACTTTCCCACTATGTTAATGCCTGCCATGGGCATAGTGCAAGGATCTGCAGGCTGATACTCAACCTGTTTGGCCACATTATTAGCCGACCTGGAGTGGGACTCAAACCCGGAGCTTCTGGTTGAGAGGCAGGGATGGCTGGTGGGACTAGAGGCATGTTTGAGCATTAAGGTCACTGGAGCAATTGGGCCGAATAGCCTGTTTCTGTGCTGTATGATATATATAGCTTGATGGAAGGTTTAGTATTTTTTACAAAATGATTGGAGCCCTTGGTTTGTTTTTTATTGTTTTTATTCAAAGTCTCAGATGCAATGGAATGCGTATTTGTGCATTGTTTACTCTAGTGCTGTTTTGAGTTTTGAAAACAAGTGTTTACTCTTTCAACAGTCCATGCATTTCTTCTCAGGCATTGATCTTCTCCCTCGCGAAGAGGGAATTCACAAGCTCTGCCATCCCAGAGGCTAAAGCAGACAATTAAACGGTGCTCAAGTGTCCACTGTAAATTCAGTAGGATTCCCATCACATATCCGCACCATCAATTCTGCAGCAGGAAAATCACACACCGGACCTGACTGTTACCAGCTAAAATTACAATGATCTGACTGTTACCGGTTAAAATTACAAGGATCTGACAGTTACTGACTAAAATTACAAGGATCTGACTGTTACCCGTTAAAATTACAAGGATCTGACTGTTACCCGTTAAAATTACAAGGATCTGACAGTTACTGACTAAAATTACAAGGATCTGACTGTTACCCGTTAAAATTACAAGGATCTGACTGTTACCCGTTAAAATTACAAGGATCTGACAGTTACTGACTAAAATTACAAGGATCTGACTGTTACTGGCTAAAATTACAAGGATCTGACAATTATCAACTAAAATTACAAGGATCTGACTGTTACCGGTTAAAATTACAAGGATTTGACAGTTACCAACTAAAATTACAAAGATCTGACTGTTACCAGTTAAAATTACAAGGATCTGACTGTTACTGGTTAAAATTACAGGGCTAGTTACTTAAACAACAGTAAGGTCGGAATTTGCAGGATGGGTTCGAAAGCTGGCAGCCTGGTGTCAGAGGGGTGCTAGCATCTTCCTGCTGCTGTGGCAGTTTGCCACTGGCAGGAAAGTTGGCAAATTGGTCACCAACTAGGAGGCCAATTGAGCCTCTTAAGTGGCCAATTAAGGGCCACTTCCTGCCTTCACACGTTGCAAAAGCAAAATTCTGCGGATGCTGGAAATCTGAAACAAAAACAGAAAATGCTGGAAAAACTCAGCAGCTCTAACAGCATCTGTGGCGAGAAAGACAGAGTTAACATTTCGAGTCCGTATTCCAGAATTTTCTGTTTTTGTATCCGCAGGTTGCGATATGCCTTTAAGGGATAGCAGCCTGCCATCACTAGAAGGGACGTGTGTCATGTGATCCAGTCTCAGTTTCACGTTGGCCTCTGAGCGTTCTGCAGCATACACAGCTCTGCTGCTGATGTCTTCAAGCTTTCTTACTTTGTATAACTGTTCTTATGTGTCTGGTTTAAAGAAGTGAACCTACAACATGTTTACCCAATTTCTTATAAGTAAGCAGTGCCTTTATATTATTATAAAAACACAACTTGATGTCCAGCGGTGGTCAAACAGCCTGGTAGCAAGATTAATTACAGATATGATATAGCATGAGATGACCCTCCACACTTTGGTCAGATCGTAATGAGTGTGCATAGAGTGTTTACATCGCAGTGTGGTGACTGCACAGAAAAGCTTGGAAGACAAAGGGCCGAGCTAGTTCTCAAATAAAAGGCTGGTGAGCAGACGGATCCCTCGTGGTGAGATTGTAGCATATTCACTGTCAGTTCCGTGAGTGGGACAGCGATTTGAGAGGACCAGCACCCGGTTGGCTGAGTGGGGAAAGGTGAGTGACCAGTGTGGGTCATTTCGATAGTAAGTGAGGAAGAGTCAAGCAAGAAAAAAAAAACTTCATTATATAAATCAGGCCAAAGGAGGTTGCGATTATAACGGGTGGCTTTGGGAGCTGCTGAATATAAATTAAATAAAACAAGGAGGAAGGTCAAAGGGATATTGTTAAAATGTCCACAAAATTCCCCAGTTTGGACTGGGATGCAGTTGATTAACTATCTGGATTCAAAATGTTTAAGCAGCGCACAAAGCTATGGTTTCTTGATTTCAAGTGTGTCTCAGTCAGACAAACAAGCCAAAAGAATAAATCTAGCAATTGGGAATGAAAATCTATATGGGCTGAACACGTCAGGGTAACAGCAGAAGAGCTAAAGGATTCCCAAAAGACATGGTTCAGAATCAGGTTAAACTTCCATATTCATCGACGTGAATTCACATCATTTGACAACAGCCTACAGAATCCATAGACCACTTCATCAGCAGATGCAGAGAAAAGGGTATGTACTGTGATTTTTCAAACGCAGAACTAGCAGACAGAATTGTTGAGTTGGTGATCGAAACCACTTCCAATGAAGCGTTCCAGAAAGATCTACTAGACAAGCCCAAAACATTTAGCATTGAAGAGTTACTCAAGGATGGATGTAAGTATGAAGCGATCCTCACAGGTTGATGAAGCTAACAGGTCCTCTGTACAGCCCCAGTTGTAACTAGAACACCAGCACTCACTAGAACAGCAAAACCTGCAAGACATGTGGAGGTGTGGCCTTCTGCAAGCACCAAGGAAATGCCCAGCTTTCCATCAAATCTGCAATGCATGTGGCAGAAAGGGCCATTGGCAGCAGCAGTGCACTAGACCAAAGGCTGATGCAGCTACAAAGAGCCATGCAGTAATCCAAACAGACCATACACAATGGGTACCTTCAAGCAATAAGAATGACCATCCGGTATTGCGTCAGAAACATGTACATGAGGTGACTGACAAAGCAGAAAATGCTGATTGTGTGCAGGACGAGACAATGAGCAGTGAACACATGTTTCACACCATCAATCTCGTGGAAAACACAGACACCGTCACACCATCTGAAGTGTTGCCAAGATTCAAGTTATCTGGCCTAAGAAAGTTGAAAACTACTCGCTATTGGCCAGGATTGACACAGGGGCAAGTGTCAACATCCTACCTCTGCGCATTCTAAAAGACATGCACCACAGACATGGAAGGCCATGGCGGAACATATTACTGCACAACTTGCAGTGTACATCGGTTCACTAATTCCATGTGCAGGATCTATAGTCCTGGAATACAGGTACAATCAATTCTCCTGGGTTCTACATCATGGAGACTAAAGGCCCAGCGATTGTAGGTATACCAGCATTCCGTGCCCTCACACTAGTAACAATACGTGGAATTAGTCAGACCTCACACAGCAGATCAACCTCAGAAACTACTCCTATCACCTCAGTTCACCACCTAACATCAAGGGAGCTCTAGGAGAATTCAAGTCCGACAACTGATCTGGTACATTTTGTGAAATGCAAATATCAGCACCTACAGCAAGAAACAGCAAATGATCCTGCACTACAGAAACTATGGAAAAGCATCATCGAAGGATGACCTGATTCAATTCAACATCTCCACAAACACGTGAGACCACTTTGGCCTTACTGGGATGAGCTGGGCATCACTTGGGAAGTCATTTTTAAAGGCAGGCAGGTCATCATGCAGGAATCTCTGCAACCTGATATTCTTCAACAACTTCATCACTCACACATGGGCATAGATCAGACAAAAAGACTCGTAACAGAGACAGTCTAATGACCAGGTATGAATAATGACATTGAAGTCGTCATCAAGAAGTGTGAGGTATGTCAAGAACATATTGCCAAGTCAGCACAAAGGACCATTGGTTCCATGTGAAGTTCCTACCAATCCTTAGTCCAAAATCACATTTGATCTCTTCAATGTCCATGGCACTGACTTCATTGTCATCAGCAACTACTTTACCAAGTACCCCATTATTCAACAATTTTGTAATACATCAAGCACAAGTGTTGCACACATTCTAAGTGTTATTTTTAGTTAATATGGTGTGCCTAGAGAGATCATTGTGGATAACGGTCAACAATTATTGGTAAGCCATTTCAAGCTATGTGTGAGAAGTGGAATATCGATCACACTACTTCTTCTCCTTATTACCCTAGATCTAACTGAACGAATGATTCACATGGTGAGATCCCTAATTCTCAAATGTAGACAGACCAAGCAAGATCTACACGTTGCAATGATCTGAGACCAACACCTTTAAGTGCAACTATAAGAGCTCATGTTTTGCAGACCAGTGAGTACCGATTTACCTATTCTTACCCATTCTACTCCCAGAAACTAGAGGGCAACTTTTAAAACTGCAAGAGAAAAAAAAACAACGGGCACAATAAAAATGTGGGTAAAGAATTGCCAAGTTTACAGTTGGGACAATGAGTTCGCATCCAGGAACCTGTATGTGGCAACCAGTTGAGGTGATAAGGATTTGTTTGGGACCAAGGTCCTATGAAATCATTACACACAAAGGCACAATTATAAGGCGTAACCGAGGAGAAATCAGATCCATTTCAGCTCCTCAACCCCATACAGTCCTATTGCATCTAGCACAAGATCCCGAATGAAGCCAGGAACAACATCCAATCACAGAATCACAGAATTACAGTGCAGAAGAGGCCCTTCAGCCCATCGAGTCTGCACTGACACATGAGAAACACCTGATCTACCTACCTAATCCCATTTACCAGCACTTGGCCAATAGCCTTGAATGGTATGATGTGTCAAGTGATCATCCAGGTACTTTTTAAAGGATGAGAGGCAACCCGCCTCCACCACCCTCCCAGGCAGCGCATTCCAGACCGTCACCACCCTCTGGGTAAAAAAGTTTTTCCTCACATCCCCCCTAAGCCTCCTTCCCTTCACCTTGAACTTATGTCCCCTCGTGACTGACCCTTCAACTAAGGGGAACAGCTGCTCCCTATCCACCCTTTTCATGCCCCTCATAATCTTGTACACCTCGATCAGATCGCCCCCTCAGTCTTCTCTGCTCCAACGAAAACAACCCAAGTCTATCCAACTTCTCTTCATAGCTTAAATGTTTCATCCCAGGCAACATCCTGGTGAACCTCCTCTGCACCCCCTCCTGTGCAATCACATCCTTCCTATAATGTAGCGACCAGAACTGCACACAATATTCCAGCTGTGGCCTCACCAAGGTTCCATACAACTCCAACATGATCTCCCTATTTTTGTAATCTATGCCTCAATTGATAAAGGCAAGTGTTCCTTATGCCCTTATCATCACCCCACTAACATGCCCCTCCGCCTTCAGAGATCAATGGACACACATGCCAAGATCCTTTTGTTCCTCAGAACTTCCTAGTGTCATGCCGTTCATTGAATACTTCCTTGTCAAATTACTCCTTCCAAAGTGTATCACTTCACACTTTTCAGGGTTAAATGCCATCTGCCACTTATCTGCCCATTTGACCATCCTGTCTATATCTTCCTGTAACCCAAGGCACTCAACCTCACTGTTAACCACCCGGTCAATCTTTGTGTCATCCAAGAATGACAATCCCACAGATCACTGTGAGCAATTAAAGAAACCTCCAGACGAGGCTACCATTACAAGATCCGGATGTACGAGCAGATTATCCCTATGCTTTAGAGGCTCATAGATTCATCAGTTCTATGCATTTATATAATTGTAACTAAACCTTGGGCTGAATTTTTAGCTCGGTGGCTGGCTTGTGCTCGACCCGACCGAGCGTAAAATTATGTGTGTTGACATCGGGCAAGTGTCCCGACGTCATCGCGCACTTGAGCGATATTTCAATAGATGGAGTTGGCAGCGCATCTGCAGACATTTAAAAGGGCTATTAAGGCCATTAAAAAGGTAATTAAAAGAAATTTTTGCTGCCCGTCCAACCTTATGGTTGGCAGCCAGGTGAAAAGGGCAAGTGGCTTTTGTATTCTTTTGGAAACATCATCCACAGTGCGGGATAAGGTTTCCAATAGCAAATAAAAATAAAATTAGAATTTTAAAATTTAATTAATAACATGTCCCTGCTCATGTGACAGAGTCACATGAGGAGACATGTTTTATAACATTTTTAACATCCTTATTTTTTAATTTAAAAAACTGTTCATCTCCCTGAGGCAGCTCTGTGGCTCAGGGAGATTTTCAAGCACGCCCTTGTGCCTGCTAGCGTGAAATCGCAGTCTGGACCTAATTGTGGGCAGCAGTGAGCTTCCCGACCGCTCCTGCCCACCTCCGCCCAGCCCACCCGACAAAGGCAAAATTCTGTCTTGAACATGTATTGTAAATAGTTATACTTCTTTGGAAGGGGGTAAAGATCTTTAAAAAGAAAGGGGGATGTTGTAGTATGCCTTTAAGGGTTAGCAGCATGCCATCACTAGAATGGAAGTGTGTCATGTGATCCAGTCTCAGTTTCACTCTTGCCTCTGAGCAAGACACACACACAGCTCTGCTGCTGGTGTCTTCAAGATTCTACCTTTGTAGTTTAAATAAATGAATCCACAACATGTTTACCCAATCCCTTATGATTGATTGGTGCCTTTATATCATTGTAAAAACACGACACCACGGGCATTTAGCTTGTGTTGGGAGGGTTTGTCCCTGTGTGAGGACACAACTGGGTGAAACCTGGTGCCCTCCCAGTAGGCTTTGAGTGGGGAGATGACCTCCCTTATTGCAAGGTGCTGACATATAAAAGTAGGGAAGTCTTACTACATCTCTGTCGGGCATTGGTGAGACCACACCTGCACTACTATGTACTGTTTTTGCCTCCTTATTTAAGGAGGTATATACTTGCATTGAAGCAGTTCAGTGAATATTTACTAGGTTGATTTCTGGGATGAAGGGGATGTTTCCTAAGGAAAGGATGAGCAGGTTATGCCTATACTCATTGGAGCTTAGGAGAATGAGAGGTGATCTTACTGGGATATACGAGATACTGAGGGGGCTTGACCAGAGCAGATGCTGAGAGGATGTTTCCCCTCATGGGGGGTTCTGGGACTAAGGATCACAGTTTCAAAATAAGGGGTCTCCCATTTAAGACGGAGGTGAGGAGGAAATTCTTCTCTCAGAGGATCATTTGGAATTTTTGGAATTCACTATCCCAGAGGGCACTGGAGGCTGGGTCATTGAATATATTCAAAGCTGTATTAGGCAGATTTTTTTTATCCACAAAGGGGTCAAATGTTTTAGAGTTAAGATCACAATTGGATCAAAGTCATGATCTTATTGAATAGTGGAGCAGTCTTGAGGGGCTGAATGGCCTACTCCTGCTCCTAATTCTTATGCCCTTATTTTTAGGGGCACTCTATGGCTGCCTCATGCCTAAATCTCCACCACCAGCACAGGAAACGCCGCTCATTCGTCCCCTCCCCTGATTGTCGGGCCCACCTGCTGCCTGGCGAGCCCAACCCCGCCATCTCTTTCTTTGAGGACGCCTGACCATCGAGGTGCCCTGTCCCAGCAGCTGCAGGCTCAGCAACAGCCACCACTAACGGTGATGCTGCTGAGGCTGCCGGCCCTCTGATTGGACTGGCAACTCTTGGTGGGGGGGGGGGGGCGAGCCACCATCCTTAATTGGTTGGCGGCAGCAAAATGTCATCCACTGCCAGCCAAAACAGCTTCTACTTTCAGCCCCGACAGGGGGACCTCTGCTGCCTCCCCATAAAGCAAAGGCCTTACTGCAAAGTGCAATAAGTGTAGATGAGTGTGGATGAAACAGGCTCGAAGGCCTGAATTCACTTTTTTCGGTGCAGCTCCATGTGTCCTGATTAAATGCTCTCAAGACCTCTCCCTTGTTTTTAAATCCCATCACAGCTATGCCCCATTCTATTTGAGAATTCCTCACCAGCCTCTAGCCCTAACCTGAACCCTTCCTCGTTCTGAGTCTAGTTACTGCCTGCCCCCCTACTTATACACTCCGCCCTCACAACTAATCTTTCAGTCACCACCCGCCTTCCTGCAAAACTCTCTTTCTAAATTGCTTCATCTTTCTCCCTCTCTCCCTTACCATTCAGCGATTCTTTCAGTCTTTATTTCTTGGTCAAGCGTCAAGTCCCCCTCTTCCCTGTGCAATATTGGGAGCGCTGTAGAGTTCAAGATACCCATGGGGAGAAGTATTTATTGAGCTGGGATTCTGTATGAACAGCAGCAGACCAGGTGCCTCTGCCAGCCCAACACTCTCACCTTCCTGTACAGTGACATTTCCTGAAGGATTGTTCTGGTGAACTTTCCCTCCAGGTAGCTGTGGTAAATCCTGTTCGGCAGCTAAGTAAGGTCGTCTGCATCAAATAAATAAATCCTATAAGCAAAAGCCTTCTAAGGAATGTCGGATTAGAGGAATGTTATGATATTTTAACACGTTGCAATTACACAAAACCAGTGAAAATAACGCCAAAACCAAACGATAAAGATGTAAAGTAGTCACTGGGAATACGTCAGTTATAGACTTGTACATTAGACTTTGGCTTGTTTGCTTAGCTATGTCAATCCAAACGTTCTCTCCTGTGATTTCCTATGAAGCAATGCATCAACCATGTTAACTCAAGTGGATCATAGCAACCTTTTTATAGAATCCGAAAATCCTGCAGCACAGAAGGAGGCCATTCTGCCCTGTTGTAATATGCCGTTAAGGAATATCAGCATGACATCACTAGAAGGGAAATGTGTCATGTGATCCAGCCTTAGCTTCACTTTTTGCTTTGAGCAGAGCACACACACACACAGCTTTGATGCCTTCAAGCTTTATATCTATGTATAATTGCTTTCATGTGCCCATCCTTAATAAGCGAACCCACAATGTGTTTACCCAATCCCGTATGAGCGATTGGTGCCGTGTGTCTTGTACAGCGAATAATCCCAAGGTTTTATATCATTATAATAATATGACAGGCGCACCCTGCATGTGCTAGCTCTTTGCAATAGCAATCCGATTAGTTCCTCTCCCCTACTCTTTAGTTCTTCTCCCCTGCGCGATCCCCTTAGCCCTGTCAGTTTTTCCTTTTCAAGTATTTATCCAATTACCTCGAAAGTTATAATTGAATCTGCTTCCATCACGGTTACAGCCTAAATGGTGTTGATTCAGCTGTTTTAGTAACATATAACCTCAGTACAACCTCAATTACGAGCAACTAAATCAAAACACAAGCACACAAGAGGGTCCATGCCTGCTACTGACCTCTTAGCTTCTCCTAGTCAATTAGCTGACAGAATAATATGTTACAGAGCACTGGAGCAAACAGTTCAGGAATGCCCTCAGTTCAGCCTTTGCTCTTTGCTGAAGTTAGCTGATCTAGGCTGATGAGGCTTTGAGGAACTGCCCTGGGCCCCAGGATCTCTGGCATGGGGAAGGACTGAATCTGCCTGCCTCTAATCTGCTGCCCAGTGACTCCCACTGAAAAGTGTATAGGAATGAATATAGGGGAAGGAAAGTTTCAGGGTCTAACTGTTATGGCTCTGGCAGTTGAATAGCCTGACAGCAATCATTGGGCTTGATTCAGGGGAGACGATGGCCTAGTGATAATGTTAATGGACTAGTAGTTCAGAGACCCAATCTAATCCTCTAGGGGCACAGGTTCAAATCCCACTTTAGCAGTTGATGGAGTTTAAATTCAATTAATTAATAAATCTGGAATTGAAAGCTGGTGTAAGTAATGGTGACCATGACAACTATCACTGATTGTAAAAACCCTTTAGGGAAGGAAATCTGCCATCCTTACATGACTGACCTACATGTGACTCCAGACACAATGTGGTTGACACTTAACTGCCCTCTGAAACCACCTGGCAAGGCAATTAGGGATGGGTAACAAATGCTGGCCTTGCCAGTGATGCCCACATCCCATGAAAGAATTGAAAAAAAATAGGTGGGGGCCCCATCCACTGACTGGAAAGTCAGGGGCAAGCCCACTTCCACTGTCTCAGGAAGTCACAACTCTATTTTATTGTCATCAGGGTGTGGGATGATGTCCTACCTCTAGGAGCTGCTGACTAATCAGATGACCAGCAGCTCTCCAGTCCCAGTAGTGCCACTGGGAGTGGTAGCCACCACTAGGACTATAGTCAGAACCTGAGCAGGAGGTCGGACTTGAAGGTAAGTGGAGCATCTCACCAGGGCTAGTCAGACAGGCCCTGGCAAGAGGGGACAGGGGTTGATGGATGGCAATCGGGAGGCCAAGGCGGGTGTGTGGACGAGTGGCCCTTTCTGCTGGGGGGGAAGCCCTCCATTGGGAACAGGGTACCTGAACTGAAGGGCCAATCTCCACTTCACCTCACTGGGGGTAACAGAGGTCCTTAAGTGGTTGTTAATTGGTCACTTAAGGGCCTCAGTTGGCCCAAGGGTAGGCAGGTTGCCCAACACCTACCCTTCTGCGGGTAAAATACCAGTGAAAGTCATTAAGCTCTCAGCTGGCACATGAGGTTTGGCTATTTCAGGTACTTGCTGCTCCTTGGGGAACTGTACCCAACATCTAAGCAAAGAATAAGGGGAGAATTGGAATAAAAGTATATTTCCTTTTACATGGTTATCTCGCTGTAGCCTCAACTTACCTCTTTGGTACATGTCTTAAGTCTCAGATGTATTATTGTTGTTGTGAATAGACAGTCAATGAATACATTCACAATGAGCAAATTGGATTCTGCATTTCCCTGCATTATTGCAGTGACTACACTTAAAGTACAGGTACAACATTTCAAAACCGGCGACCTCAGGGCCGGTTCCGTGACAGATTTTGGATCTTGCTGGTTTTCGGTTTGGGCGGTTTGGGTTGAGCAAATCAGTTTGGGTGAGGTCAAGGGTCACTCGGACCACTCCGAGCACGGGAAAAGACAGGTGCGCGAAGCTAATAACCAGTTGGAACGCCACTGTGCCAAAGGAGCACCTAGTTCAACAAGCTGGTAAGTTATTTTATTAATCTAATAATAAGGGGGAGATTGTGTTGTAGTGGTAATGTCACTGAACCAGTAATCCAGAGGCACAAGCTAATGCTCGAGGGGACATTAGTTCAAATCCCACCATGGCAGCTGGTGGAATGTAAATTCAATTAATTAAAAAAAAAATTCAGGAATCTGAAATAGCTACTGTTGTTGTTAGAGGAAAATGCATCTGGTTCACTAATGCCCCTTTAGGGAAGGAAATCTGCTGTCCTTACCTGGCCTGGCCTACACACGACTTCAGGCCCACTGCAATGTGGTTAACTCTTAACTGGCCTCACAAGCTACTCAGCTCAAGGGCAATTAGGGATGGGGAATAAATGCTGTCCAGCAGTGCCAACATACCATGAAAAAAAATCATGCATGGTATTAAAAAACATCTGGCTTTTGGACATCACTGATTTTCAGAAAGCCAGATTTCAGACACTGTGCTTGTACTTCTTTGGCTATAAAGTACTTTGGGATCTACTGAGGTTGTGAAAGTCACTATATAAATGCAAATCTTTATTTTCTGAGAAAGGAAAGCTGGCAAAGTGAAGTTATTGGAAACTCATCGTCTATGATATTGTTTTTTTGATTACTTCATTGCTTCTGGTTTTGGAAGGCCCACAAAAGCCACAGGCAGGAGGACTCTCCGATCACCATTGGCAACAGTTACACTTGTACATTTCCTCCAGTGTTCTGCCAAATTGCACCAGACATTGTGGATCTTCCCTCCCCATTGCTTTAGGTATGTCGTGGCAATGTCACCATGCTTCCTTTGTGGAGGGAGCACTGAGCCCAGAAGGAAAAAACTGTTTGGACCAGTCATCTTATTTCCCAATTTTTACTGGTTTTTCCTTTTGGCAGTGCCGTAGTGGTGTCATCATTAATGAACAGAAAGGACATGCTCATTGCTGAAGTACATTCCCTTTAAGGAACCCAAAGGAACAAAAAACTCTATAGAGAATGACTCAAAGATGACTACTGAAAAATGCTGGAACATGCTTCCCAGTAAACTAGGCCAATCTGTTAATGGGTAAAGTGACAGAAGATCTGTGGGAGGTGTTCAAAAAAGAATTTGTGATACAGAACCAGCTTATATCCCTAAGGGGCAAAAGATTTACTTGCCAAAAAAGAATACAGGGTCCACTAAAGAGATAAGAGACAACACAAAACCTAAAGATAAAGAGGGCCAAAATGTAAAAATAGCACAGGTGTTGGAGTTTAGAAGCTATGTGAAGAACAGCATAGGCTGATAAAGCAGATTGAAAGAGCTACAAAAGGAGGATATGATAAGCAAAAAAGTGGTGTCCCATTTAAGGCAGAGATGAGAAGATTTATTTCCTTTCAGAAGGTTGTGAATCTTTGGCAATCTCTTCCCCAGAGAGCAGTGGAGGCAGGGTCAATGAATATTTTTAAGGCAGAGGTAGATAGATTGTTGAATAACAAGAGAGACAAAGGCTATCGGAGAATGTGGAGTTGAGGCTACAATCAGATCAGCCATGGTTTTATTGAATGGTGAAGCAGGTTCGAGGGGCCGAGTGGCCTACTCCTGCTCCTAATTCATATGTTCGTAACTCAACAGGGATATCAAAATCAACAAAATTTCTTTGAAAGCTCCATTAGGACAGAAAAGATGCTTAGGAGGAATGTGGACCCTTGACAACTGATAATGGTGGAATTATTAATCAAAATAAAGAAATGATGGGCATTTGGAATAATCATTTGCATCAGTATTTACATTGGAGGAAGAGGCCGGCATGTCAGAAATTCAAAGGTTATTAATATCGAGACTGGAACAGGGATTCACCAAAATTCATGTAAGCAAAATAACAGTAACAAAGAAAATAATGGCACTAATTCGTGACAAACACACAGGACCAGGTGGTTGCCACTCCAGGGTTTTAAAGGAGTTCGGGGAGAACATTTTTTTTTTCCTTTTTGTGTATTTATCAAACTCCCTTTTGAAAATTATGCTTCCACCATCCTTTCAGGCAGTGAATTTCAGATTATAAAACCAGCTTTGTGAAATAAAATCTCCTCACCTCCCCTCTGCTTTTTTCACTTACCTTAAATCTGTGCCCTCTGGTTACTGATCCTCTAGCCAATGGAAACAGTTTTTCCTCAGCTACTCTAACAAAACCTTCATAATTGTGAGCTCATCTATTAAACCTCCCCTTAATCTTCTCTGCTGTAGGAGGAGTAACTTTGTCTCCTATGGCCTCTCCACATAACTGGAGGCACTCATCCTTGGCATCATTCCAATAAATCTTCTCTGCACCCGCTCTAAGGACTTGACATTTTTTCCGAAAGTGTAGCGCCCAGAATTGGACAAGATGCTCCAACAGGGGCTGAACTAGTGATTTATAAATGGTTTAACATGTCTTTGTTGTTTTTATTCTGTCCGTTTCTATTCATAATGTCTGTAACCCCTGTCTGTTTATTTTAAATCAGAGTTCTCACTTTCAAAGTATCTTCTGGCCCAGAGCTCCCAAAATGCCTTTGCTTTTTGTTATGATCCCCAGCTGAGGTTGTCACTGAACAAGCCTGATACCAGGGTGGAACCCAGATTGATAGTTCCTAACTTTTATTTGTTTGTTTAGATACATGGATAGTGGCTACTGAACAGAGTCACAGGAGTCAGCTGATGAACTTTTAGCAAAAGACTAAAACATTTATTAAACAAGAAAAGATGGACTACATTACAATACGCCTTCAACCACCACTATACCTTTACAAATATATATATATAGATTGGTAAGGATAACACAAGTTACAAAAACTAATCTTATACTCTAATGTTCACAGTAAGTACACTGTAAGTAAGGTGACCTATTATCAGACACATCACACTCTGAAACCAAGTGACAGATGCCACCTCAACCAAATGGATCTCTCATCAACTCCCCCTAAACACTTGTCACCCTACGAGCCAACCGGTCTCACTGAACTCCATCTTTCAGACGAGGGTTTCCAATCTCCATCTCAAAGGGCTCGCTTTGGAATCTTCTCCCAAACCAATGCTTTCTCTCAGATGCCTTCCACAAGGGTTCACCTCCAGGGTTTCAAACTCTCCTTCTGATGTTCCTCTCCTTTGGATCACCACATGCATTCGAGCTGTCTTCCACACACTCTCTCGCAACGACTCAGCCATCAACAGTACACCACTGCTTCACATGCCCATAGCAAAGAGTTACAGACCTTCAGATGCCTCTTTGGACCTTCAGGCTTCTTACAAGCCTTTATCTCTTTAAGCTTGAAGCTTGGAGCCTTTCTCTCTGCTCCTTACTTTCACTTCCACAGAACAGAACCTTTTGCAGGTTCCTGTCCTTCCTTTGACTAGGAGGTCTTCTTCAGATTTCTCGTGTTCCACTCACCTGGATTCTTGGGGTTTTTTCTTTAGCTTGGGACTAGCTATCTGTCCCTTTTTCTCCAGTGTCTCCTGGCAGCTACTTTCAAAATCAACTGAACTCAAACAGCTTCCAAATCAAAACTGCTGTTTCTAGTTTCTTCTATGTGTCTGTGGGAGGGACCTGCCTCTCTGGGCATCTGTTGCTAGGCAACAGCCCAGTTTCTCTACTCATGTTTGTTTAACTTAGCTGCAACAGTCATAAAACCCTCATTGGAAACCCAGGCACCTTTTAACGTGAAACTAAAATTTAATTTGACCTTTTCTTAACATACAGATGTTGAAATACAAATCAAACTTAAACATTAAAGCAAAAACTCATTCCTAACACTCACAAATACGAATATAATTTACTTAAGCTGTCTTTATTTCCTGACATTTTCCCTTTGCTGAAAATTTTATAAATTGTCACTTGGTAGTGTAGAACTTGATCATTGCTGAAAAAAAGAGATATTCTGGAGTGGACTCAGAGTTCACTTGTGAACCAATCAGCACCCTCTTTCATTGCAGAATAAATTGTTGTTCCCTTTGAAATTTGGTATTGTTACATCTGTCCTGATGAGTGCAAGAGGAAAAGCTTCGACAGCATGTCTCTTTTTTCAGCAATTTTAGAAATCATCATGCAGGTCTCCTGCCCACAAGATTTGTGTAGATCAGTAAGGAACTCCTGGGGCTGAATATAGCTGTAATAGCCACAATCTGTTCTGAAAAGATGTATTGATTAGGTTCATTGGGTTTAATGAAACAGCTTAGGAAGATTTTGACTCATGTCCTTGCAGAGTCTAATTACCAGGTTCCAGCTTTCCAGGTTGGCTCAGAATTATATCTGACATTGTGCGTGCTCTTTATTGGATTGTATATTCTCGAATAGATTACTTTTCCTTTGAGAGCTCGTGTTGAATTAACCATGGGACTCCCATATGTATTTACCTGCTTCATTTTATTTTGCTTTTCTTTGGGTGTGCAAAGCTACAGAAATTGCCGATAGATAATTCATGGGTAGATACCCCTCCTGATGTCCGGGAACCTGCATCACCCTCGGCCTATTTGATGTGGAATGATGTTGATTTAGTAAAAACAAAGCAACCTGGTTAGTCAGAACAACTTGTGATTATTGCAGCACTGATTTTAATATTATAATTTCAGATGTTGCACCAACACCATTTTAAGGGAAGTGAGAAAAGGATATGCTGGAAATGTACAGCAGATCGATTAGGATCTTACCGGAGAAGCCTAATAAGCCTCTGGCAGAGTACTTTTGGTGAAAGCTGTACTTCAAAAGTTAACCTGTCTTTCCTTATCTTTCTGGTGTAAGATTTACTGAATTTCCAGCATTTTCAGTTTCTTTATTTCAGGCCTTTACAGAGCCTTTTCTTTCTCGTGCCTCACATGGTCTATCTCCTGCTGTTCCCTTTCCTTCCTCGACTTCTCTACCTCTATTTCTGGGGGTAGGCTGTCTGTTGGTATTTACTGTAAACCCATCAATTCCCATAGCTACCTCGATTGTACCCCCTTCCACTACGTTTCCTGTAGGAGCTATTCCATTCTCCTCATGTCTTTGTATCTATCCCATCTGTTCTGGTGATCCCACCATAACATCATAGATTCGTAGTGCACAGAAGGAGGCTATTTGGCCCATTGTGCTTGTTCCAGCTCTTTGAAAGAGCTATCCAATTAGTTCCAATCATTGGCCATTCCTCACTGCCCTGCAAATGTTTCCCAAAGGGGACCCACGATTACAGATTTAATATGGGCACAGATTTAAAATGGTTACAGAAAATGATTACAGATTTAACAGGTTGATAAAAAATAATGGAAAAATAGCAGCTGCATTGATTCGTTTCTCCCAACAAAATCATCTCCTCGCTGATATCAAGTATCAGAATGCTCAAATATGTAACTTTACTTCCAGCAAGTAAACACTTCAGCAATATCTATATGCTATTAACTGTGGTCATACAGTCACCCAGCTGGCTCCTGTGGTGGTAGATTCCTCTCTCAATGATCAGTCGGGCTCACTCTCTCTCTCTCTCTTTCTCCCTCTCACTCTCGCCCTCTCCCTTGCTCTCACTTGCTCTCACTGTCTGTCTCTCACTCTCATCCTTCCCTTGCCCTCTCTCGCTGTTGCTCTTTCTCTCTCTCTGAGATCTCCTCCTGGCAATTAATGGGGTCTTCTTCCTTCAACTATAGTACTGTTTTCCGATGTGTTCAATCTTTTATACCTTTTTTTCTGGGGATGGGGTTAGTTTACTATATTCACAAGCCAGACCATCCTATGAAGTTTCTTTTAAAACACAATACCAAATTGTATTCTGAAGCCTTTGTTTAAACCATGATTTGCACCATCCAGAAAGCTGTCCATCTTCATTTTGTTTTGGTTTGGTTTTTCAGCTTGGTAAGTTCAGATTTAATTTTATAAGGCTGATAAACAAGCATCTCTTCATCAGAACTTTCCTAGTTTCCCATGTCATGCCTAAATAAGGATGGCTTGGATTTTCCAGTCTCCAGATCATCAGAGGACAGACATATCCCCAAGATATGCTTCCGGATGCTGTGGAAGCCCCAACACAATGAGTCCATCCAATGGGCAATTCCCCTGCTCCCCGGGACCATCCAAGAAAGTCCACAATTCTGAGGTAGAGGCGGAGACTTTGGACAGTTCTGGCACACTTACCTGAATAGTTACCAAGGAAAGGTTAGACAGAAAAAGAGTGTCACATCAAAGGTTACTACACAAGATAAGATTACATGGTGTCGGAGGTAACATATTAGCATGGATAAAGGATTGGTTAGCTAACAGGAAGCAGAGAGTAGGGAAAATTGGGGCTTTTTCAGGTTGGCAAGCTGTAGCTAGTGGAGTGTGACAGGGATCAGTGCTGGGTCCTCAACTATTTACAATCTACATCCATATGTACGGTAACTAATAGGAAAGTAAATTGTCAAAAGGAGGCGGAGCCCACAAAGTGACATAGATAGGTTAAGCGATTGGGCAAAAATTTGGCAGATGGGGTATAATGTGGGAAAATGTGAATTTGTCCACTTTGGCAGGAAGAATAGAAAATCAGTGTATTATCTCAATGGAGAAAGGTTGCAGAACTTGCAGAAAAAAGGGATCTGGGTGTCTTGGTACATGAATCACAAAAAGTTGGCATGCAGGTGCAGCAAGTGATTAGGAAGGTAAATAGAATGTTGGCATTTATTGTAAGGGGAATGGTATATAAAAGTAGGGAAGTTTTACTGCAGCTGCACAGGGCCTTGCTGAAACCACATCTGGAATCTTGTGTAGCTATTGGTCTCCTTATCTGAAAAAGGTATAATTGTGTTAGAAGCAGTTCAGGGAAGGTTCACTTGACTCATTACTGGGATGAGGGGGCTTATCTTTAAAAAGGTTGAACAGATTGGGCTTCTATCCATTGGAGTTCAGAGGAATGAGAGGTGATCCGATTGAAAAACATATAAGATCCAGAGGGGACTTAATAGTGTAGATACTGGGAGGATGTTTTCACTATGGTGGAGACTAGAACTAGGGGGCACGGTTTAAGAGTAAGAGCTCTCCCTTTTAAGATGGAGATGAGGAGAATTTTTTTCTTTCTCAGAGACTCATTAGCATATGGAATTCTCTTCCCCAGAAAGCAATGGAGACTGGATCACTGAATTTAGTCAAGGCAGAGTTAGAAAGATTTTGACAGACAAAGTGAGTTGAGAGTATGGGGAACGGACAGGAGAGTGGAAATAAGAATACAACCAGATCAATCACGATATTATTGAATGGCAGAGCAAGCTTGAAGGGCTGAATGGCCTACTCCTGCTTCTAAGTCCTATGTTCCTATTTATCCAATTCATTTCAAAAATTAATATTGAATCTGCTTTTCTCACCCTTTCAGAAAGTGCCTTTTAGACCATGCAATGGAAGCAGCATGCGATGGACAGAGAAAAACAATCCCACAAACATGGTTCAGATCTAAACTCTGCAGTCCTGCCACATCCAGTCGTGAATGGTGGTGGACAATTAAACAACTCACTGGAGGAGGAGGCTCCACAAATATCTCCATCCTCAATGATGGAGGAGCCCAGCACGTCGGTGCAAAAGATAAGGCTGAAGCATTTGCAACCATCTTCAGTCAGAAGTGCTGAGTGGATGATCCATCTTGGCCTCCTCCAGAGGCCCACAGCATCACAGATGCCAGCCTCCAGCCAATTCGATTCACTTCACCTGATATCAAGAAATGGCTGAAAGCACTGGATATTGCAAAGGCTATGGGCTCTGACAACATTCCAGCAATAGTACTGAAGGCTTGTGCTCCAGAACTTGCCGTGCCCCTAGCCAAGCTGTTCCCATACAGCGACAATACTGGCACATAACCGTCAGTGTGAAAAATTGCCCAGGTATGTCCTGTATACAAAAAGCAGGACAAATCCAACCCGGCCAATTACCAGCCCATAAGTCTACTCTCGATCATCAGCAAAGTGATGGAAAGTGTCATCAACAGTGCTATCAAGCAGTACTTATTCAGCAATAACCTGCTCACTGATGCTCAGTTTGGACCATTCAACTCCTGACCTCATTACAGCTTTGGTCTAAACATGGACAAAAGAGCTGAATTCAAGAGGTGAGGTGAGAGTGACTGTCCTTGTCAACAAAGCCGCATTTGACCGAGTGTGGCATCAAGAAGCCCTAGTAAAACTGGAGTCAATGGGAATAAGGGGGGGAACACTCCCCCGTTGGTTGGAGTCATACCTAGCACAAAGGAAGATGCTTGTGGTTGTTGGATATCAATCATAGTCCCAGGACTGCAGGAGTACCTCAGGGTAGTGTCCTTGTCTCAACCATCTTCAGTTGCTTCATCAATGGCCATCCTTCTACCATAAGGTCAGAAGTGGGGATGTTCACTGATGATTGCACAATGTTCAGCACCATTTGCAACTCCTCAGATACTGAAGCAGTCCATGTCCAAATGCAGCAAGACCTGAATAACATTCAGACTTGGGCTGATAAGTGGCAAGTACCATTTGTGCCACACAAGTGCCAGGCAATGACCATCTCCAACAAGAGAGAATCTAACCATCTCCCCTTGACTTTCAAGGGCATTACCATCACTGAATCCCCCACTATCAACATCCTGTGGGGTTACGATTGACCAGAAACTGAACTGGACTAGCCATATTAATGATGTGGCTACAAGAGCTGGGCAGAGGCTGGGAATTCTGCAGTGCATAACTCACCTCCTGACTCCCAAAAGCCTGTCCACCATCTACAAGGCACAAGTCAGCAGTGTGATGGAATACTCTCCATTTGCCTGGATGAGTGCAGCTCCAACAACACTCAAGATGCTCGACACCATCCAGGACAAATTAGCCCGCATGATTGGCACCCCATCTACTACCTTCAACATTCACTCCACCCATCTACCGAAGCACAGTAGCAGCAGTGTGTGCCATCTACAAGATGCAGCAAGTCACCTAGATTCCTTCAACATCTTTTAAACCTGCAAACTCGACTACCTAGAAGAACAAGGGCAGCAGGCACATGGGAACACCACCACCTGTAAATTCCCCTCCAAGTCACTCACCATCCTGACTTGGAACTATATCAATGTCACTGGGTCACAATCCTGGGACTTGCTTTCGAACAGCACTGTGGGTGTACCTACACCACATGGACTGCAGCGGTTCAAGAAAGTGGCTCACCAGCACCTTCTCAAGGGTAATTAAGGGTGGGAAATAAATGCTGGCCTAGCCAACAGTGCTCATATCCCATGAAAGAATTTTTAAAAATGAACAATTCATGGTGTGACAAACTTTCTCCCCACCTTCCCTTTGCTTCCTTTGCCAATTATTTGGCTCATAATTTTCTGTCAAAATCACAGAGACCAAGAGCGTCGCCATTAATTATGTGAAAATGCAGGTGGAGGCACGATTAAAAACAGAAACTAAGTTGCTGTCAGAAAGTCATTGCTCCTCCATGAAAACCCCATCTCAGTTCCTACCTCCCCACCATTGAGCAGTGTGATGTTCCTGTACTTGTTCTGTAGATATGAACTAAAGTTGCTTGAGAATCTATGAGCTTGTGTGAAATGACACAAGAAACTTGCTTTGGAACCATTTAAAGTCCATGTGTTTTTAGTTAAGCCAGGATGTGTTTTGATATGCTAATTATGAATTACAGCCAATTAACTTCTCTGGCACTGAAAATTAAGTATTACAATCATGGAGTCTCATTCCTTCAGGTTTTATTTGTTGTTCGAAGTTTTAAAAGTGTGAATTATTTTATTTTCCCTTTTTACTCTTTCTTTCTTCTCTCTTTTAATCCAATATTTCTTTCCCTCTCTTTATTTCACTTTCTGTAGCTGATTTGACATTACTTTCAGCCACTCTAACTTACACTTTCTTCTCAGTCCTTGCGCTGTTAATTTCACAATTCTGTAATTTGATTGATTAAGGAGATGCACAACAATTTGTGCTGTTCACTCTGATTCCATGTTTTGTGTTACACTCCTGCTGTGTATCTGGTGGTATGTCTAGGGCTGAGCCCTGAGACATATCAGCGATATTTAATGGAGGACATGGGTGTCTCACCTGCCAGCTGGAGAGCTGGCAAGAGCCTTGCCTCTTTTAGGTAAGGCCCCCATATTAAGTGCCACTGAGGCACTTTTAGCTGGACAGCAGTGGGCCTTGCCCAAGATCAAGGTTCGCAGAGGCTGGAAGTCCCGCCTGCTGAGAGCTGCTAGCCAATTAGAGGCTGGCAGCTCTATTGAATGGCAGCACCACTGAGGAGGCAGTGGCTGCTGCTGATACAACACCCATCCAAGGCCTCGTATCATCGCTGGATCCCAGCTCACAGGTGCCCAGATGGCAGGAAGGGGTCAGCAGCAAATGAAGGGGTTGGTTCTCAGCAGGCTCCCCCTTTCTTGGTACTGAGGCCTTAGATCAAGCACTGAGTGCCTTCATGGGTTTCCTTATTGTGTTTCCCACATGGTGAGCACCCCCACCCACTTAAGGGGCTCATTTGGTGACAGGACATGTAGGCCATCCACAGGCATTCCCAATAGGGTCTTAATTAGGGTGGAGGTGGGAAGGTGGCGGGATCCCCATCCTCCTGCCCATTTAAATTCCCTTCCCTCCAAATTCACCAAAGGGGAGGACATTAAAATCCATCCAGCCTTTTTCCGCAGAGACCTTGGAGATAGGCTAGAGCTGATGATGTATTATCTTCTACGTGTCTGGTGACTTAACGGCATAGGAGAAGACCATTCAGCTCCTTCAAGCACGAGACCATTGCTGACCGGTGACCTCACGCTACATTCCTGACTTTGCCGCCAAAAAGTTAATACCTCTGGTTAACAAAGATCTATCAATCTCACTCACTCACACACCCGCATTTCCAGAAACACTTTATCCAATTCAGGGTCGCGGGGAGTCAGAGCCTATCCCGAAAGGCAGTGGGTGCTAGGCAGGGCACACCCAGGACAGGATGCCTGTCCATCACAAGGCACACTTGAGTTCCTCAGGGTAGCCTCAGCCCAACCATCTTCAGCTGCTTCATCAATGACCTTCCTTCCATCATAAGGTCAGAAGTGGGAATGTTTGCTGATGATTGCATAATGTTCAGCACCATTTGCCTCAGATACTGAAGCAGTCCATTCCAAATGTAGCAAGACCTGGACAATATCCAGGCTTGGGCTGACAAGTGGTAAGTAACATTCACGCCACAGAAGTGTCAGGCAATGACCATCTCCAACAAGAGAAAATCCAACCATCGCCCTTTGATGTTCAATGGCATTACCATCACTGAATCCCCCAATATCAACATCCTGGGCGTTACCATTCACCAGATACTAAACTGGACTAGCCATATAAATATTGTGGCTACAAGAGCAGGTCAGAGGCTAGGAATTGTGTGATGAGTAACTCACCTCCTGGCTCCTCAAAGCTTGTCCACCATCTACAAGGCACAAGTCAGGAATGTGACGGATTACTCCTCACTTGCCTGGATGAGTGCAGCTCCTACAACATTGAAGAAGCTGGACACCGTCTAGGACAAAGCATCCCGCTTGATTGGCACCACATCCACAAACATTCACTCCCTCCACCACCGACGCATAGTAGCAGCAGTGTGCACCATCTACAAGATGCACTGCAGGAACTCACCAAGGCTCCTTCGACAGCACCTTCCAAACCCACACCCACTACCTTGTAGAAGGACAAGGACAGCAGATAAATGGGAACACCTGGAAGTTCCCCTCCAAGTCACTCACCTTCCTGACTTGGAAATATATCGCCGTTCCTTCACTGTCGCTGAGTCAAAATCCTGGAACTCCCTCCTTAACAGCACTGTGGGTGTGCCTACACCATAGGGACTGCAGTGACTCAAGAAGGCAGCTCACCACCACCTTCTCAAGTGCAATTAGGAATGGACAATAAATGCTGGCCCAGCCAGCGAATCCCACATCCCGTGAATGAATAAAAAAAAACTTTCAGGGACAATTTACCGTAGCCAATCCACCTAACAGTGGACAGTGGGAGGCAGACATAGCACCTGGAGGAAACCCACTCAGATGCAGGGAGAATGTGCAAACTCCACCGACAGACACCTGATGTCAGAATTGAGCCTGGGTCCCTGGAGAGGTAGCAGAGTGAACCACTGCACCACTCTGCTGCCGAGATCTATCAATTTCAGATAGAAAAGTTAACAATTGACCTAGAAATCCATTTTCCACATTCACATAATCTATTAATATATCTTTATAATTTGATGCTTCCATCTACATTGCCACCTATCTTTCTGTCATCAGCAAACTTGAACATGTAGCTTTCTATTATTTTTTTTCTTTATTCTTTCTTGGGATGTTGGTGTCGCCTGCAAGGTTAGCATTTTTTGCCCACCCCTAATTGCCCATGAACTGAATGGTTTGCTAAGCCATTTCAGAGGGCAGCTAAGTGTCAGCCACATTGCTGTGGGTCTGGAGTCACATGTAGGCCAGGCCAGGCCAGGTGAGGATGGCAGGTTTTCTTCCCTAAAGGGACATTAGTGAACCAGGTGGGTTTTTACGACAATTAATGATAATTGTCATGGTTACTATCAGTGAGAATAGCTTTATATTCCAGATTTATTAATTGAATTTCAATTCCACTAGCTGCCATGGTGGGATTTGATTTGAACCCACCTCCCCAGGACATTAGCCTGGGCCTCTGGATTACTAGCCCAGTGATATTGCCATTACACCATCATCTCCCCAAAATCATATCCCATCATCTTAGCTATTACTAAATACAATGAATAGTGAGGCCTTAACATAGATCCTGTGGGTCGCCATTAATTTCATTCTGCGTACATTATCCCTACTCTCTGTCTCCCACCTCTCAGCCAGTGTCCTAACAGGTTAAATATTCTCCAGGGGCTTCAACTTTAGCTAACAATCTCTTATGAGGGACTTTTGCGAATGTCTTCTGGAAGTCTACATAAATAACATCCATAGACATTCCCTTGTCCACTGCTTCAGCCACCACTTCAAAAAATATCAGTCAGATTCACCAGGCACGACCTGCCCTTTACAAATCCACGTTGATTCTTTCTGATCAGTTGAAAATTTCCAAGAAATTCAATCACTTCATCTTTAATTCTAAACTAGTAATTTCTAATAATGGACCGTGGGCAAACAGGTATAAAATCTTTGGTTTCCCTTTCACCTTTATTAACTAGCAATGCGATATATGCAGTTTTTGAACATCTAAAGAAAGAGTCTGTGAATGAGAGAACTTTGGAAAGTTTTTATTAGACATTCGCAATGTTCCAACTGATTTAATTTAAAATCTTGGCACGGAAGTCATCTGTTCCTGGGGATTTTTTTTGTGCCAACATTTTCTTCATTCCTGTTATTTTGCTTGTGTTAATTTTGTCCCTGGGCTGCATTTTACGTGCCCCTGCTTACACCCATCATACCGGGGGGGGGGGGGGGGGGGGAGGTGGGGTTGGGGGGGATGGGATTGGGGGGGGTCGGGTGCTGAAGTCAGCAGCCGCCCCTGCCATATTTATACCAATAATCAAGAGTCAATCAGGCTGGTTACCAAGCCAATTGACCCCGATAATACACTGTCCACGCCATAAAATATTTGGCGTGGGCAGCTGAGTGGGAGTGGGCTGTTATTCGCAATAAGTGCTTGTTGTGGAAGAACAAGTCCAAAGCTAATCTTTTTCCACAAGTTGGTTTATTCATAAGACAGCTCTTCAGTGTAACAGGCTTCCAAGTATCTATCACACAGAGCGTTCCAGCTGTATCTATTTATACTGTTTTGATGGGAGAACGAGTGCCCATCACCTGTTTTAAATCGGATTTGTCTTTAACAATGTAATTGCTATGCAATGTAATTACTGATACATTGACATGGGCAGCCCAATTTTTTAACAAAAATTCTTCAAAGGGCGGGAAGGAAGGGAGGGTTTCTGTCTTCAAGGGCTGCCCTTTGCAGATTGGGGGCAGCACCCCCTAAGATGGAACCCCCCCCACCCACTTTCTTCCTACCCGCCTGCAGCTTTAAACCCACCATTCCAACCCCCCACCCCATCCACCGTCACTAACCTGCTCAAGACTCTGGACTTGCCTGTTTCCAGGGATCCATGGACCTTTTTTTGCTTCCTCATTGCAGTCCCAGCTTTTCCTGCTATTGGGGTCTCGGCTCTGCCAGGGCTGATGGAGCTGCTGGCCAATTGGATTGGCTAGCAGCTCCTGACGCAGGAATTCCTCTCGAGTGAGGGGCAGAAGTTCCACATTGGCTCTTTTCAGCCCGCCCGCAATGCATTATGGCTGTGGGGCAGGTGGGCATGGAGCCACTCAAGTCAGTGTCTTGATGGCCATGTGGGTGCAAGCGATGCCCTGCACCTGGGGGAGTCCTGTAATGACAGCGAAACCTATCAGTGTGAGACCATGTCTGTTGTTAACTGAATGCATTGTCCAGCTCTGACAATGAGGCCATCAGTGTCCAATGAGATTCAGTGGTATGCGGCCACTTTTGAGATGCCACTAAGGTTTGCAGCTAATGCTTGGAAGGTAACCAGAAGCAGAGAGGCTCAAGGCCACAGTGGCTCCAACAGCTACTGGCAGGGCATGATGACCAGTGCTGTGAGGTGCGAGATCTTCAGTGACAAGGGCACAGATGTCAGTGACCATCCGCCTGGAGAGTTGCAGTCTCCTATGGAACTGGGTCTTGGCCATCTCAAGGCAACTCTGTCTTTGGCAATATATCATATGTTGAGGATTTGGCCTCCATTGCCCTCCTGATGCCTGGATTCCTGGCTTCCTGCAAAGGGTGTAGTCCCTCATCACCGCAAGGCCCAAAATCTGACAGTCATGGCGCCATTACCAGCTGCAACCTTCCTTCTGGCCAGGTGGCTATCCAATTGTCCTTGGCAGCTGACCCCTTTCAGGACCTGGGCATTGAGTGCCCATTCTTACGGGAAGATGGTGGAGTAGTGGTAATGTCACTGGACTACTAATCCAGAGGCCCAGGCTAATGTTCTGCGGGAGGGGGGTTCAAATCCTGCCATGGGAGCTGATGGAATTTAAATTCAATTAATAAATCTGGAATATAAAGCTGGTCTTAGTAATGGTGACTATGTAATAATCACTGATTGTTGTAAAAACCCATCTGGTTCATTAATGTCCTCAAGGGAAGGAAATCTGCTGTCCTTGTCTGGCCCACATGTGACTCCAGACCCACAGCAATGTGGTTGACTCTTAATTGCCCCCTGAAATGGTGTGGCAAGCCATTCAGTTCAAAAGGGATGGGCAATAAATGCTGGCCTTGTCAGTGATGCCCACATCCCATGAAGAAACAGTTTTAAAAAAAATGTTGTAGCGCTAATGGGCAGCCCCTTTCCAAGTCCCTTTTTGCCTCACTGACCCTCTTAAGAGGATGGGGTGATATCCTGGGACAGGCATGACTGAACTCCCACTCTGTACCGACCTCCCTTCAGCTGGTCTGTTTCTTAAGAGGTTAGTAACATCTATGCCCCTTCAAAAGTGTCAAGATCAAACTTTGATGATTCCCCTGAATGAACTTTCTAACAATTTTAATTGATCTGAATTGGAATGAGAGTAGGATTCCTCTCCTGTCCTCCCCCACCATCCCCCAACCCCCACCCGCCCCCGGTCTGATGATTCTTGCAGATACCAGGAGCTGCTGGTACCAGTATTTTTGGGGCTTCCCACCTGCCTGCCTGCATTCCTGATTTTTGGCTGGGGGTGTTGAGTGTGGCGGGGGCTGAAAATTCAGCCCAAAGTTGCCCTTGCATTGTTGTTCCTCTATCCGCAGCATCTCACTGCAAAATGACTGGCCATTACTACCTCCGAATAAATGTTGGCAATGTTAAAGATGGGTTTCATCAAGTACACTTTGAGCAGGAGCTCCTTTATGTACACCCAAGGATGAGGAGAGATGTAGCCCACAGACAGTGATTGGAGCCTGGAGCAGCCTATGGCTGAGGAAAAGACCTTGGATTGGCCTAAGGGCAGGATGGATAAACTGAAGTAGAGGTGTCAACACTCAAGGTGGCTTGAGGTGGCAGAGCAGGTTGAAGGCCAGAACCAAAGTTTTGCTGGAAGCCAAAGGTAGAAGGTTTTGGAATTTGAAAGATTCAAGGAGCACTAAGCAATTAGATCATTGTAAATGCAGCTTCAGCAATGGGGGAGAATAACCGATTTTAAATTTAATTTTAATATATTAAATATACTAATATATTATATATATAATATATATTATACACACATATATACTCACACACATATTAATTAGTGTAAATATCATTAGAATTGGACTATCAGAATATGATTTGAAAAAAATTACTTGCCTTCCCATCGCTGCATTTATTCAACCTATTTGGTTATTGATTAATTTTCTGAGAATGCCATTTACTGGAAAGCAAGGTTTTCTCACTTGACCTCTGGAAAAGCTTGGCCAGCGTTAACTTGGCCTCTTCCAGCTGCACTGTTGACGTATTGTTAACGAGCAATTCAAAATACGATGTTCAATATGGACCACATTTGTTCATCTGTCAGCCTCCGTTTTAGCGGAGTCTTTGCCAGCTCTGCACCTTTTCAACATTTCGCTTCAGTCCTCTTACCCTTGATGAGCCATTTATACTGGGAGACAAGCACTTGCACGTTGTGGTCTGTCACTTTGCTTCTGGCTGTGGTCCTGCATGGAGAATTTCTGTACAAGTCAATGAGCCACAAACTCCCTTGTTGCTTAAAGTCACTTACTCTGACAATGGCCCAAATTAAATGCTGGCTGATCTATGTTGCTGAAGTGTTCTCATTGAATCAGAGGGGAACTGCCTCTAAAGGTCTCCCTCTGGAAGCAGGATTTACATTCCAATCTGCCACCAGTACTGGTGATGCTGCTTGCAGTGAGGTCACTAAGGACACAAAGGAGACAAGTTAAGGAGTGCGACAGGAAGCAAAATAGTGCAGATTCCGGCAATCTTGAAGTGAAAGCAAAGAAAGCTGTAAACACTCAGCAGCCTCTGTGACGACAGGAGGGTGGGGTTAATATTTCAGGTGTTTGTAGCCCTTTATCCGAATTGGAAGATGTTATAGATGAGGAACAGAGCCATGGAAAAGGGGGCAGGGAACAACAGAAAGAAATACTGTCTCCATCACTTCAAACCATTATGTTTAAAATGGGCAGCCACTCATATAAGCTAAAACCGTTATCCAATTACCAAAGTGAATGTGCAGGTACAGCAAATGATTAGGAAAGCAAATGGAACATTGTAATTTATTTTAAGGGGAATGGAATATAAAAGTGGTGATGTTTTACTCCAGTTATACAGGGCATTGGTGAGGTCACATCTGGGGTACTGTGTACAGTTTTGGTCTCCTTATTTAAGAAAGGATATATATCTATTAGAAGCAGATCAGAGAAGGTTCACTTAAATGATACCTGGGATTGGGGGGCGGGGGTGTGGGTGGGGGGCAGGGGTTATCTTATGAGGAAAGGTTGGGCCTGTATTCATCGGAGTTTGGAAGAATGAGAGGTGATCTTACTGAAACACATAAGATCCTGAGGGGACTTGACATGAATGCTGAAAGGATGTTTCCTCTTGTGGGACAGACTAGAACTGGGCGGCACAGTTTAAAAGTAAGAGTCTCCCATTTAAGATGGAGATTAGGAGGAATTTTTCCTCTCAGATGGTCATGAATCTGTGCAACTCTCTTCCCCAGAGAGTGGTTGAGGCTGGGTCATTGAATATTTTTAAGGCAAAGTTAGATAGATTCGCGAGTAACAAGGAAGCCAAAGATTATTGGGGGTAGGTGGGAATGTGAAGTTGAGGCAACATTCAGATCAGCCATGATCTGGCAGAGCAGGCCTGAGGAGCCGAATGGCCTACTCCTGCTCCTAATTCGCATGTTCGTATGTTCATATGTACTTACTTACTCATTACATTTCATTCTACCTGGTGTTTCTGAAATTCAACTACGGAATATCAGAAGTTGAATTACTGTAAGTGTTTTCTTCAAGGCACATTGCTTTTGCCATTATCCTGCATTCAGATAGTATTGTTTTTGTCATATAAGTTCAATCTTTCTTTAGAATTGCACAGTACATTCTACAAACAATCATTGATAAATTATCTTGTTGCTGGTTAGATTCAGAGTGATTACATTATAAATAAGCATACATAAATAAAAAATACGTTCTTTAAAACTAGCATGAAACTGAACTAAAATGGACATGAAATAAACAGTCCTCGTCAGAATTCTGTTCTGTTTCTTCATTGTGAAACAGTGCAAATTATGTTGATGAGAATCACCCAAATACTGGCCAGGAGATTCTTGGTCTCATTCTGTACTGCAGGCCACTTCCAAGATCTTGGTCCTTGTTGTAATATGCCTTTAAGGGATAGCAGCATCCCATCACTCGAAGGGAAGTGTGTCATGTGATCCAGCCTCAGTTTCACTTTGTCCTGTGAGCAGAAAACAGCACACACAGCTCTGTTGCTGATGTCTTCAAGCTTTCTATTCATGTACATATGTTTTCATGTACCCAGGCTCAGTAAGTGAAACCATGTGTTTACATCAAATATTATGAGTGATTGGTGCTTTTATATCATCATAAAAACATGTCAGGTGATACAGGCCATTGAGTATAGAGAGCAACTGGTGACCACAAATGATGGCGACTCCAGTCTGTAATTAGTTGGTGGGCAGAAGACAATGAAATAACAGCTGTAACAATGATGCTCCCATTTACTATGCAGCCAAGAATATGCCTGCACTATGGTGGGCTGAGCCATTCCCCACATGTCCAGCCTTCTACTTCCTCTCGGAACAACAGTAGAACCCCCCCTTGTTCTGACCCTCTACCGCACTAGCCACCTGAACCATTAACCCTGGCTTCTCCTCTGAAGGGAAAATTTCAAAAAGCACTATTCTTGATACCTGATTACAGATATCGCTACTTTCATTCATTAATGAATGCAACAGTTGTCTCCATTCATTTGTTGACCTACCCACACATTCATAGATTGCTTTAAGGGAAGAGAGGTTGCAAAATTTTTTACACAGGTAACAAATTAGGACAATCAGATAGTGAGCGTCATGTAAATGCCTTTTTCAAAGCCCTCTCCTTAACAGAGAATAAACACTGCTCCCAGTTCTAGGAGAGATAGAGCAGCACAGTAGTGACTCATTCATATATGTAATAGGCTTTAACCTAGTCACAATCTTTGAAGGCCATTAAACCTGGTCAGCCATCACTTACTTAAAACACACATACAGCAGATAAAAGAAGTGTCAGTTTTGACACTCGAAGCTGCTGTAGATTCTTAGTTTGTTGGACTCTGCCTATAATTGCATTTGCTCATACTTGAGTGGATTAAGGCGTATTGATTCTGGAAACCAAAATTACAGTCATTCGTCAACTCTGCTGGCTCATAACTGGAGATACAATGAAGCGATCTGTTCTCGGGGTGGAGCTTTATTCAGCAAAAAAAATGACTGCAAAATCTTTTACGTGCCTCTTGGTAACTGGACTGATAATTGGTGAAATCAAAATGTACCTGTAGGTTGGTGATGACTAATTGCTACCAACAAAGGACAAAGGGAACAACCTGTTGTGACGTTTATTGATCTCCAAGTTGTTAGAACCATATCTCTCAAGACTGAAATTTTCTTTTACAAAATGGAAGGATTTAGCATGATCCAGTCATCTGTATTCTAAACTGGGATTTTTTTTAAAAAGGTCATAAATTCACCTTGGAACTGTAAACAAGCAGGCCTCTTCCAAGAAATCACCTGACCCATATAATACTTGAGAAGGAGCTGTTAGTTTGTGTTGAACTGCAAAGAATTTAATTCATGAAAAGTTGGGAGACAAAAAGCAATCACAAGGGAGAGAGAAAAAACTTAAGTTGTGATCCTCCTTGTTTTGAAGGTAATTCGGTAGGAGAATTAGCTGAGGAAGGAAGGCTACCCTGACTGGCTCCTTCTCTCTACCTTGCCTAAAATTGTGTGCGGCTATCAACCTGTAGCCAGAGAACCCTAATCTGAGTGTAACTAGTCTGCATTTGGACCTGCAAAGCTGAGACCAGTTGGTGAGAGCTTCCAGACATCCACCAGGACCAGTGGCCCGTCTGCACATGAGAGAACTCCAGGTCGACAGCATCGAGACCCTGCGGACTTTATCTTTTACTTTATAATGCCCATCCTCCAAAGCCCTCCTCTGCAGAGAGGCTGTTTGTCATTTGTCTGTGTGTATGTGTGTCTGTGTGTGTGCTGGGGGAATCCTTTAGGAAGAGATAGACAGTTATACTTCCCTATTACAATTGTTTGTTAACCAGTACTTGCAAATTGTTAAAATAAATTTTGTTTTAAAATAAATTAATCATTCTGAGTTTTTGAAAGAAGCCTGGTCAGAGTCTCTTTTCTTCTGGGTACTAGAGCTATAGGCCATTTTGGTGAGAAAATTAAACATTTAAATTAATGGTACATCCTGCGGGGTAGTGGGGCTTGATAATTCTTGCACTCCTCCCATTGCGTAACAAAGCCGGGGAATCAGATGAATGTGATACGACTTCCACTATCATGTTATTACCTGTGTGAAAGGACTCAAGAGGCACACACCGGAAAAGGGAAAATTTGCAGGGGCTATGGGGGAGGAGCAGGGGAGTAGGACCAATCATTTAGGTCTTTCAAAGAGCCGGCACAATCCGAGGGACTCAATCACCTGTTTCTTCACTGTAGGTTTTTATAGTCCCATGTTCAAGCAGCACATCATCATCATGTTAGTTCTGGTATTTCATCATATGTTAGCATGTGGATGAAGGAAATCCTTCAAACCAGTTGATCCCATTGCTCTACCATGCCGACTTCTGCTGTCTTCCACAATCTTCAGCCTTACATAGCTATAGCTGGGCAAGAAGAGGTTGGTCCAGGAGCACAGAAGGTGTAGGACCCCTGACAAACAGTACTCTAGGCAGGAGGCTGAATGCAACAGAGGCTCATGCTGGGTGTGATGAATGAACAGCATGTGAATAGGCACAGGTTAAGCAGGGAGGCCGTTGCCGAGGTATAATGTCTGATTGAAGAAGATCTGCAGGGGCAGACTATTTTCGATATTGCCCTGTCCATCCCTTGATCTTCCTTCATGCTAAAAGAAGCAAACCCTTAACGCTCTCTTTTATTTCAGGTGCTGAAGATTTGCCGACACATCTGCCACTTTAGGAACAGGAGACCCGCCTTCCTGAAGATGTTCTGTCAGTTGATTTGACCCTAAGCAGCATCAGCTTAGAGACGGCTGCTTTTATATATTTTATATCTCAGAGCTATCCAGAGATGACACACCAGCTTATACGTGTGTAGGAACTTAACTAATTGTGCTTTAAAATGTTTGCTCCATGCTTCAGCTCCAACTTCCAGCTCTTTCTACAGTTTGGTTACTTTTTTCTGAGTACTCACCCGGCTTAGCCAATCAAGCACAGTGAGCATCAATAGTAAACAGACTCACATAATCAAACACAGAACAACAGAACCATTGAACACTATAGACACCATCTATCCTTTAGGGGCCAGGCTACTGGTGGGATCTCTTGAGATCGCTCATCAGCCACAAGTGTGCAGATACCATAACAAATTGATGTACTACCTGCCGTGGTGGATGGTAAGATCCCATAGCAGAACTCAAAGTAAAAGCAAAGTGCTCTCCCAACATCCCTCTTTCAACTGACAGAACTATAAGTAGGTTAGCCCTTCATCTGATTGCTGCATGTGAGATTTTGCTGTGGGCAAACTAGCTACCTTATTTTCCAGGCACATCAACGTAATTCACTATCTGAAGCACTTTCAGATGTTTCTAAGAGATGCTAAAGTCATACTTGTCTCAAGAAATAATCAAAAAGAGGGGAAGCAACATTTAACAAAGTACACAAACAATAGCTATTGAATCGCATATAATGCTGAATTAAATTCTTCAATCTTCGTCTTAATTCTTAACTTCAAGTTCTGAAGGGTGCTATTAAAGTTCATTCCATGACAATGCTGAGGAAGGTTTGAAATGACTGATCGCAATAAGAATTAACACTAAGTCTATTACCAGTCATGTTCCACAATATCCTGAGACCCAAAGTTATTAAATCGGAATGTTTTACTTGAGTAATTATGTTGCTGATCTGACATTTTAGCATTTGTTTTATGTCGTTCTGCAGAATATCATGACTTCATGGTCTGCCCAAGGCAATTATCGCCTTTGTTTTAATTACCAACTCCTGTCCTTGGAGTCAGCAGGTTTAACAATGGCTAATACCATTATCTGCAATGCACATGTTTGACTGTCACAGTCTGAGGTTGCAGAGGAGATTAATACAAGTTTCTCTTTCATTTTTAAACTTAATGGATTGTCCCCTAGAGTAAGCTTTTATGAATATTTCTATGGTCTCAACTTCATTCTCTAATTTTGTTAGAATAGCTCCTATAAATTGTTGATAAATTTAATTCTGCTCTGTTATTTTTTTACTAGTCAGTAGTCTTGCTCCTCTGAATTCTATCCGCATGGCTGCTTCACAGGACTGACTTCAGTCTCCATTGAAGTCAACAAGCAATGTTAGATGGGATATAAAATCAATGGGTGTAAAACCATGGATTTCCCACCGGGAAAGTTCAGTTAAAATTTGCACCCATTGTGATTAAGTTTTACTTACAGGTTGTGGATGAGCGCTGTCTTTAATAAGGGAGGAAGCTTTCCTTTCTGCTTTGAAGATGAAGAACTTTGTGCCAGGGTGATATCAAAAGAAAGTTATTTCATTGCTTAGTCCATTTGCAACGAATAATGTCCAACCTCTTTCCTCCCATCACTATGCTTCATGTTCTAATCTGTTGACACAACTATACTTAGTATTCCAAATAATCATTTGATAGTATGTAACTTGAGTATTGCTGAAAAAAGAGACATATCAAAGCTTGTTGTCTTGCACTCATCACGGCACTTTGTCAGAATACCAATATAAGGGGAAAACAATAATTTATACTGCATATAAAGAGAGTGCTGATTGGTTGGCAAGTGGACTCTGATTGGTAGAGGCAGATAGAAAGAATATGTACACACATTGTGTCTGTTTCAGCTAAACAAAATACGTGGCAGCCATTCGCTGACTCATTCCTCAAAGGCAATGCCTTGACCAATCAGGGCCAAGCTGCCTGGTTTAGATTTCAAACAATGGTTGGAAGTTAACTGTCAGTCACCATCGCTGGTACCTCTACCAATCAGATTCCACTTGCCAACCAATCAGCACTCTCTTCACATACAGTATAAATTATTGTTTTCCCCTTACATTGGTATTCTTGCGAGTGTCCTGATGAGTGCAAGATGAAAAGCTTTGACATGTCTCTTTTTTCAGCAATACTCAAGTTAGTACAAATATGTGCATTGAAACTTCCTGCCTTGTTCTTTCTAAATTCCAAATATGCCATTCGAAGCATTCTTCCCTCTCCCTGTATCCTCATTGTGTCCATATCAGGACAAGACATACGGTTCTCGGTTCAAACTCAGTCTTTCCCAGAACAGTGAAGTTCCTTTCTCCGAACACCCCTAATCTTTTAAAACCAAAGCTTGGCTATGCCTTCCTCAATCCTTCTTGAATGATGCCATCTTCTCCTCTTGTCAAAAGGATGTAGAGACACTGGAGAAGGTACAGTAGAGTTTTATATGGATGACACCAGAGCTGAGAGGATACAACTATGAGAAGAGATTAAAAACACTGGCGCTCTTTTCTCTAGGAATGCGGAGGCAGCACAGTACCTGATCAAGGTCATTAACACAATGAAAGGGATTGATAGGGGCAATGTATAAAAATGTTTCAGCTGTTTGGGGAGACCAGAATTGTGAATAAGATGTTCACTGATAAATCCAATAAGAATTCAGGAAATATTTCTTTACCGGGGAGTGTTAGAAAATGGAACTTGCTACCACAATGAATAGCTGAAGTGAATAGCCTAGAAGCATTTAAGTGGAAGCGAGATAAGTATTTGATGGAGAAAGGCTTAGAAGGTTATGTTGATAGGGTTAGATGCAGTGGAGTGGGAGGACAACATGGACCAGTGGGCTGAAAGGCCTGTTTCTGTTTTGTAAATTTCATGCAACTCTTTTTTGTCATGCACTCACACATGAACAATTAGCCAGGGGATGGTTTGACATCTGTGAAACCATATCCTGGCTGCATGTTCATATTCAGGAGAGGAAGGTAGGAAATCGGGAAGAGAAAGGTAATAAGGCTTGGGTTTAATGAATTAAACCTTCTACGCTGGAGCTGTTAACTGAATCTGTCATGGGGATGACAGTGAAGGAATTAATTGATTAATCTTAGCAGCCATATAACAGTTGATTTGAGTGAATGCAGCAGAAGCTAATGTAATTCACTGCAATGCACACAATGCATTGGATATCACAGTTGGATATCACGGTTGAAGTAATAGCATTGTCGCTGATTTCGAAGAAAGCTGCCCACAAAGCTGTAAAGATCTCCGTAACGTAGATTTCCTCTTTTCCTGATGCCAGTTTAGAGTCGGTGCCAAGTCAAGAGGATCTCCAGGCATCCATTAGCAGTGATGTCAGCAAGCAGGGTGAGCAACCAATCACATTGCAATATCCTCACAGACAGCAAATCTGCAATGATAAGCTCTATCGAGTTGCAGGCATGATTGATGTGTCCAGTGACAGTGAAGGCACACCACCAGTGGGCTAGGAAGGTTGCACAAAGCACAGGGGAAGAGGCCCTGGACTGAGACACCGGCCTTTATCTTGTCGTACTTGAGTGACACGAACATTGCTCATCAGAACAAGGAGCCATAAAAACCAGTGAATCCCATCACTTTTAATTTTTCGTTTCTACAGCTCGCTAAATAAATGATTTGAACATACGCATAAGAATTGAGGTAGAAGTTAAAACAATATCATTTTAAAAACATGTAGACATTCTTATCATAATGGAAAACTGCCACATGCCACAAATATATTCAGAAGACTAATGATGGCAAATGATGACCTACACCACATGGACTGCAGCGGTTCAAGAAGGCAGCTCACCACCACCTTCTCAAGGGCAACTAGGGATGGGCAATAAATGGTGGCCCAGCCAGTGAAGCCCACATCCCATGAATGAATGAAAAAAAAATTCAAGAAAAACCCAAAGATGCTTTAGAGATACGGAAAGAGCAAGATGATAACGGTAATAAACTTGATGTATCAGAAAGGTTTCTTGTTAGAAACAATAAATTTTATTTACAGAGCTCCTGATGAAGCTACATGCTTGAACAAGGCTAGAAAGCTCTGCCCCTAAGATTACCCGCGCTTAGGACTGATTCATCTGTACAGTCATGTGATCCCAAATAGCAGAATTAAAGGTTTTACTTACAATCACTACAATAACTAAGGAATGAATAGGGCCTATTAAAGCCCAAAAAGGTAACCTGTGTGTGGAGGTGCAAGACATGGGTCAGGATCTTTCTTTGTGTCTATTTTCAAAAAAATGAGGGGGCATTGAAGTTAAGGAGGATTATGTGACATATTGAATGGGATAAACATGATGCAAGAGGAAATAAAAAAAAGGACTTAACACCTTTTAAATTAGGCCTGATTGAAATGTGTCCCAGACAGGTAAGAGGAGCAAGGAGGAAATGGTGGAGGCTCTGACCATCATTTTTCAATTCACCCTGGCTACAGGAATGGGCGTCTGGAGGATGCTAACGTTGTACATTTTTTTAAAGGGGAGAAAGGTATAGACCAAGTAATCGCAGGCCAGTCAGTCTAACGTCAGTGTGGGCAAATTATTGGTAGAAATTCTGAGGGACAGTATAAATCTTTATTTAAAAAGGCACAGATCATCAAGGACAATCAGCTCAGATTTGTTAAAGGAAGGTTGTGTCTGACGAACTTGATTGAATTTTTTAAGGAGGTAGCTAGGGAGGTTTTTGAGGTTAACAAATTTGATGTGAACAGGATTTTTGAAGGGGTCCCATTTGGCAAACTGGTCAGAAAAGTGGAAGTCAATGGGATCTAAGGGAAAGTGACAAAAGTTGGATCCCAAATTAGCTCGGGGCAGGAGGCACAGAATAATGTTTGACAGATGTTTTTATAACTGGAAGGCTATTTTCAGTGGTATTCCACAAGGCATACCCTTGCACGTTGCAGTATATATCAACAATTTAGACATAAAGGTAGAGGGCATGATTAAGAAGTTTGAAGATTAAACAAAAATTGGCTGTGTGGTTGATAGTGAGGAAGAATGCTGTAGAGTGCGGGAAGATGAAAATGAACTGGTCAGGCGGGCAGAAAAGTGATGGTGGAATTTAATCTGGAGAAGGATGAGGTAATGCATTTTGGAAAGGCTAACAAGGCAAGGGAATACACAATAAATAGGAGGGCACGGAGAAGTGTAGAGGAACAGAGGGACCTTGGAGTATATGTCAACGGATCCCTGAAGAGAGCAGGACAGATAGATAAGAGGTTCAGAAGGCATATGGGAAACATTTCAGAGAATATAAGACCAGACAGCTGATGTTAGAACTGTATAAAACACTAGTTAGACTACAGTCAGATTACTGCATACAATCCTGTCACCACATTTTAGGAAGGATGTAATCACACTAGGCAGAGTGCAGTGGATATTTACAACCATGTAGCCAGGACTAGAGAATTTAGCTATGAGGAAAATTGGGTAGGCTGAGGTGGTTTTCTTTGGAACAGAGGAAGGTGAGGAGAGATTTAATTGAGCTGGATAAAATGATGATAGGTCCAGAAAGAGTGGATAGGAAGAACTTATATCCCTAAGCAAAGAGGCCAATAACCAGGGTGCATAGAGTTAAAATAACTGGTAAAAGGGTTAGCGGGGACTTGAGGAAAAATGTTTTCACCCAGAGGGTGGTGGGGGTCTGGAACTCACTGCCTGAAATGTGGTAGAGGCAGAAATTCTTATCAACAACAACAAAGGCTTATATTTATATAGCGCCTTTGATGTAATGAAATGCCCCAAGGTGCTTCACAGGAATATTATAAAACAAAGCATGACACTCAGCCACATAACCTAAATTACATAGGGAAACATAAAATAGGTCACCAGAGAACAGATGCTCCTGCTCCTTGGAGAACCACAGACACTGCTTGTTTAATTGGGTTAACAGTAAGTAAATAAATAGATACATCCAACATAGGTGGAGCATATGGAGCAGGAATTAATGGCTGTTGGTTTAATTGCTTGGCATTTTCTGTGATAATAGGTAGTGAAATAAGTCTCTGCAAGCAAATGGGCATTTTGTGTCTCTATGGGTGAACCCATATTTTAAAGGATGGCTGATCAAAATCAACCAAAATGAGAATAGTTACAGTTTACAGATTAGATTGCCTTTTATTCCCAGGTGACAGAAAACCTGAATGGAATACTTTCCCAATTCATTTCTATTGTTAGCTTCAAGTTTTCCAATGCAAAATGCAGGAAGACTGTACAATACACTGGGAATCTTCCTCACTAGGCATCCCCAAGCACTTCATGTAGAAAAGAGTGCAAACTGCTCCATTCCCACTTCTCATTGGCCCACAATTTGCTGGAGAGGGCGTGTCCCATTGGTTTGACTTTTTTCCTCAACCTTTTGAGTGAGACAGATTTATGCTGCAAGTCTTCAACTGATACTGAGGGCAATGGAACATCTGGAGCCTTGGTCAATGACAGAACCAATAGCATATCTCCTCCACCAAAGAGATTTAAGGATTGAGAAAGAAACAGAGAAATGATGGAGAATGGAATCGGTTGAGCAAGGAACAAATTCTGTGCAGAAAGAGAAATATAGAGAGGGAAAGAAAAATTGGATTAAGAGAGAAAAAAAATAGACAAAGGGTGGAATTTTACAAAAGTAGGATTATATTTTTCCACCAAAGTTAATGGACTTTTAAAGACTCGCCACATTACACGGCCCCGCCCCTGCTGTGATGAGGCCATAAAATTCTGCCCAAAGAAAATGAACTGCAAAAAACAGATCCAAAATCTCTAACAACAATTTATGACTTGCCAGAATGATCTCCGCAGTTTCAATTGTTCCATTTGCAGTCCATGGAGCTTGAGTGGTTTTGCAGGAATGTAGATCTCATCATTAAAAGGGTTTTACACTCTTAAATAGGTACACTAACTTTCTGTGGCAAGTTTAATTTCCTACATTAATGACTACACTTCTGAAGTACTTAATTGGCTATGAAGCGCTTGAGATGTCCTGAGGTCATGGATGACGCTCTGTAAAAGCAAATCTTTTTGTTAAATTAGCAATTAATGTGCAAATCTAACAATTTCTTGATGCTTACGGGGTACTTGATGACGGTAATTGCCATGTTCATGAGGCTAATGGTGGGGCAGTACACAGCAATCAACAACTTGTGATGATTCATAATTCATGAAGTATCTCTTCCTCATCACACAATTTTTGATGATTTACACACTAAACATAGAGGGTGCATTAGTCCTGCTGTTATTTTGGCAGCAAATTCTGGCCAAGTGCCTCCATTCTGCTTGGAGGTTTGATATGACCAGGTGAGAGAGGGTGAACTGGCTCCCCTCTATTCAGCCTCCTCCCTTGGTCACAACAAAGGTTTAAGTTTCTTTTTCATGAGGATATGCCTTTTCCAAATCAGAATGTATTTAACTATTTAAGCTGTGAGCATTAAGGAGCCAATCAAAAAACATTTTTTTGAGTCGAAGGAAGGGTCAGTTTATTAACTAATGATCCCAAGAATATCAATAAAAACATGAGATCAAGCACTTAACCCTCTTGAAGTCATTAGGCCACCCATCCCCCCACCCCTCCCACACACACACAGGAATAAGGGGAGTTAGAGTCCAATAAAAAAGGTGAAGGAATATAAGGTTAACTGTCCTTGAGGTGTAGATTTTAGATGTTGCAGCTAATTTAGGTTAGCTGGTTTCTTGGATACGGTCAGACGTAGAAGATGTTGTAATTATTACGAGACTCAGTTCGTTGGCGAGTTTATAGTAGTGTTGGCCTCTTGAACCAGGCAGCACGCTTATTCCAAAAGACAGAGAGAGAGAGCCCTCAGCTTGTTTCATCTACTGAAGACTTTCTTGACACTGCCTGTGTCACTTGCAATCTCTCTCTGGTGGCTGGCTAGTGGGTGAATATGTCTCTCTCTTCACACTCCCCAGAGGGTGATTTGTTGGTTTCTCACCTTAAACTTGGGATGTGCCCTTGTATTTTGTAAGCAGTTTGCTCTGTCTCAGTTCAAATTGCAAAATTTCCAAGTCAGTTGAAAGTTGAAAAATCATATTTTCAAAAATGAAGGGTGTGGCCTTGCAACAGATTATGTCTAATTTGGGTTAACAGGAAATTTTATGTTGAAATAGGGGAAAAATATTCCAAGATCTACTCCATCTAAGGTAGTCATTCCCTTCACTGGAACACGAAGGCCTGAATTTTACCCTCGGTGGGTGTGGGTGATTGGCGAGCCAGCAATCGGTTGGGAAACGGGCTACCTGACCATAATCAGCCTCTGACTGCGATTTCACGCTGGCTGGTCAATTAACGGCCAGCCAGTGAGAAACACGCACTGAAACGTTCAGCGCTGCCGGGGTGAAGGCGGGAAGAAGGCGGGCAATGATGTTTCTGTGGGTGCGGGTGAGCGCTGCGAGAAAGCTCCCTGAAGGCAGACAGCTGCCTCAGGGAGCTGGAGACCTGAAAATGCTAAAATAAAGCTTTTAAAAGCTGAAAAAGTGTCCGTGCGTCATAATCAATCACCTGAAAATATAGCTGCGAAAAAATGCTGTTCAAAAAAAATGTACTTTTATTTTGTTTCACCACGGAAATTTCATCCAGCCCTTGGATGAGGTTTGATGAAAAATGCAAAGGCCGCCTGGCCGATTTGCTCGTCTGCCAACTGTGAGTTTGGACGGGTAACGAAAAATCGGGGTCAACTGCGCCTTTAATAGACTTAATTGCCCTCTGAATTGCTGGTGGGTGCGCTTCTGACTCTTGCGCTCCCACCGAGTGAAATATTGCACGAGTGCGTGCTGATGTCGGGACGCTCGCCCGACGTCTTCCCGCGCGATTTTACGCCCGGCTGGGTAGGGTGTGCGCCTGCCCGCGGGACATCAAATTCTGCCCCAAGTTACTGACCTCAGCATTGACTGGGCAGTGGAAACTTGATCGTAGTGCTGCCCTGTTTCCTGCTGCCAGACAACCCATTCCCCTCGCTACACCCCCACTCCCCACCCCCACATCCCACACTCAGCACACCAAAACCTGACAGTCCAGCTTAATGTTTCCACAGATTGGTTTTGAATTTACTCCTTTCAAGTCCTCAGCTTCTATTGTTCTGAATAAGGTGAAACAACTTGTAATGGTTGACTTTATCTGGTCTCATTAGAATCCACTAACAGCTATCAAATCACCTCATTTCAAGTGAGAACATGCCCAATTTAAATTATTTTTCCTCATAACATAATCTCTTCAATTCCTGAATCAATTTACTTGTCCACATTTGTATTCTTTTAATAGCTGCAATATACTTATTGTACTCTGATGACAGAACTGCACACAGCATTGCCAATGTGGTTGCACCAGTGATTTCCATGGGTTTACCTCATTATTTTGCCTCAGTAATGACCTTTTAATAAACCCCAACATCTGATTTGCTTTACGCACTGTCACTGAACAGTTTGTCTGTCTGGGCCCCAGCTCTTTGACATTTTTCAGGCACATTTTGTTCATTAATCTCTGGATTTTTTGTCCTTGTGTCTGCGTCTCTCTATATGGGATTTCACCTGCCACCCATCTACCCAATTCCCAGGTAAATTCAAGGGCACAGAAATAAGGAAGGAAAATGTTAACTCAAAGCAGGAACTCTCTAAGCAAGTACATAATGACACTACTAGGATGCAGAATCCTTTCAAATATGTTGAGCTGAATTTTGAAGTGTTTTCTTTGTCCACTTTCTTTGTTCTTTCTGGGACATTGGCCATTTGAGAGTTGGGGAAACAGGGCCTGGTGGGAGAGACAGTTTTCCACCATCCAGACTCAGTGTCCAGTTCATGGAGGTTTATTTTTCAGGAGTTTTGCCTGAATTCTTGTGGAGCTATCTTCAAGAAGGGCACTAGCATTTGTTTGACGTTCCTCCCATTGAATCTGGAGGATGCGGCAGAGGCATTGCTGATGGAAGTTCTCTAGTGCTCTTATATGTCATTAATGTACAGTCTGGGTCTCACTGCAATACAGGAGTGTGCTATACACTAGGACTTTTGTGAACTTGCAGTGGTCTTTGTTATCAAACACTCGCTGCCGTAGTAGGTGTGGGAAGTGCTCAATATATTCCAGAGTGTCTCCTATATGGGAGGTGGGATATTTGGCTGACCAGGTGTGGGTTGATATGAGTTTTGTTTTGGCAATGTTCAAGGGAAGCCGGAGTCTCTTGTATGCAGATTTGAAGAGATCGCTCACGGATTCTACCACAAGATACTAGGGGATAGTTTGGGGAGTATCAACTGTCATTGTGGATTCACAGTTAAGGAGCTGTTGAAAACGTTCTTTCCAGGGTTGACAGATGGCATTGTCACCCTTAAGAAGAGAAACACCAGCCTGTAAGCGAAGGGGATTTTGTCCATTTGTCCTTGGCATGTAGATGGCCCTGGTATCGACAATGCTCGAACCCAATGGTCTGGACACAGGAGTCTAGTTCAGCTAACTTTATTTGACCCCACTGCCCTGGAATTGAGTTGGACGTGTGAAGAATGTCCAGGTTGGCTGTGAACAGCACTTGGAATTCTTCTGTTTGGTCAGGCAGCTTAGGGTTGAGCTTGTGCTGTAAAGCATTAGCTCAAGGTTAAAAAAAAGGCTGAAATGAGAAGTGATTGAAAAAGTGTTAATTTTGCCCAAGATTATAAGCAATAAGTAATTTGTTAGACTGTCTCAGTGATCAATGAAATACTCACACCCATTGTGTGAGGAAGTCTACAATCCCAGGCACAGGTCACCCTCTCAGCTTGTAAAGACAGAAAGATAAAACAGAAACAGTCACGTATTTGAGCAGAAAACTATGAGGATAAGCATTTTAAAACCTCAGATGGAGAATTCAGGAGGATAGTTAACAGTTAATTTTTGATAATTACATTGATTGGGGAAACATGGCATGTCCATTATTTTATGCTGTTATATGAAGCTTAGTTGTAGTAATTGGGTTATGAATTCAGTGATAACTATTGCTCTGTGAACAATGCAAAAAAAAATGTTTTTGGTCTCCTCGTACTAGGTGCCTTCTTGGTCTACCTTTGATATGACTGGAGAGACACTAGGGCATGTGCAAAAATGTCTGGTAGAGATCACAAGAGTGTCCTGTCATGACTCCAATGACTTACACCATTGTATGGCTAGTCACTGGGCTGAACAGGCAGATTTAGGTTGTGATATTAGATTCCATAGTACCGTTAGAAAGAGTGCTATGGAAGCCTGATGGGGGCTGTATCTCCAGCCACTCTTGGTATGGCCCGCGCAGTGCCCCATGCCCGGAGGGGCACTCGCATGAGCATCCTCTGTGCGCACTGGTCGCTTCTGACCTGGTGCTGTCATGATGTCAATCAGGCCGATTGGCCGAGTTAGTCCATTTGCAACTAGATCCATGCAGGTCCATTCAGCATATCTGTTTGCCACTCACTAACAAGCATACACTCAGCTGCAAGGTGGGCCCAGCACTAGTGTCATTTAAAGAACCAGGCGCCCGACTTTCAGCTAAGGTAATGTAGAATAGCTGCTACTATTGCCAAGTTTCTTCAAGTGCTCTGGAGTGTTGTTTGGAGGTGTTGTGGTGTGACTTCCTAGATTTGGCGGAGGGTGTTACTGCATCTCCACAGGGAGGGTAGGAGGAACTGGTCAACTGTCCACACAAAGGTTGCAATGGGTATAGGGGCAGCAGTGGCAGTGCCTCTGGGTCTGCAGCACAACAGGGATAGGCTGCAGAGAGGACAAGCTCCACAGAATACCCTCTGCCAAGGTGGAGCTGGACCCCTTCATGCCCCTGTGCCCTCCAAAGTGGCATGGACAAATGTTTAGCCCTTAGACTATTTATCAGGCAGAAGAGAAATGATCTAAAGGAAACCCCACATTTACAATTCTCCTTTACTAGCCATTGGGAACATGAAGAAAGCAGAAGGCATTTATTGATGGAATAGGAAGGCTATACAAGAATTTATTTTCTCCTTGACATGATCTCACTATTTGTTCACTTCATGAGGCATGAATGAATATCCAGGAGTCAATTCAAACTTATTTTCTGCTCCAACATTTTCTGGTTGAAATTAGCATAATTGGATAATAGGAATTTTGAAATGCTCCTATCATTAATGAAATTACACTGTGCAATTTCTCATGTCATATCATATTTGGAGCCCCATTTCACCTTTCACTAAACCCAAGTGGATCACTTGAATTGTAATTGGCTTCTTGATAATCGAGGCAATAATATTTTGAGAGAAGGAAACTAATTTATTTTTAATGAATAGATGCAGCGTTCTCATGGTACAATGAAGGTGGATGATCGAGAACAGTTACAGGCTGAGAAAACATCTAAACTAAAATTGTAATTTCTTCAAAACATTAACACTGAAAATTAATTTAGTAAATGGAGTCAGTAATGATTTTGGAATTCAGGAATATACCTTGCTATTGTGATAAATTTATGATTTAAAATTTAAACAATGGGGCTTTAGAAGATTTATTTAAGTCCATTACCTAAATGGACAAGTAATGACAGCCCTGCACTGTGATATTTATCCCTCACCATTAAAACCACACTTAAAACATGTTCCAGGGGGTGAGTGCATTGTTCACTGTGCTGGGATTCCTTCTTAGTGAGGAAACTTTAAATGTTCTCCATTAATATTCTTTAGTAAGCGTTCAATAACATGTGATGAAGTATGATCTTAGGGGGAATCATCATTGATCAGTGTCAAATTTTGGAGCGAGAGGTTGAACTCATTAGTGCTCACTTTTTGGGTGCCAGGAGAGCTGTTAGGGCTTCAAAATAGTGTCTGCACCACCAGATGTATTTTTGGCGTCAGGTATCATATTGATTGGCACACATGCTCAATTAACGTCTGCCGAAAGCATGCAGAGCAGGTCGATCAGGATGTCCTGCAAGGTGCAATGTTGTCTTGATGCTGGTGCTGCCATGTTGAAGCTGAATGCTTTAGTTGAAGCCCTCCCTCAACCTCACACACTGAACACATGTTTAGCAGTAGGAAGGCCCCCCTCCACCTCCCACCCCACTATCAGGGTTATAAAGGATGAGTAACTACTCCCGAGTTATTTGGTGTTTGATTTCTTCTTGCTGTTCCTTCAATTGTACAAGTTTATAGTAATTTCTATAGATGATTCACGTTGCAGGAGTTTACAGGGAGTGGTGTGGCAGATGCTGTGGGGCACTTTGGTAACTTTAAGGTTTCAGTACAAATCAGTTGTTTTCAGGCATGGGTGCATTAGTAGATATTCTCCTTGGAATACAGCATGACTGTGAGAATGAACACAGAGCAGGACAAGCTACTGGAAGAGGGAGGAGGGTGGAGGGGAGATGAGCTCTCAGTAGGAGGTCATATCCATCCAAGGTGTTCAGGGAGCAATTCGCCGACCTGAACCTCAGCAAGGAACAATGTGTGAGACATCTGTGCTTCAGTTAGGATGCCTCACTGAAATCTGCCACCTGTAGCAACCATAACTTCATATTGGTGCAGGAAAAGAACGACATTGACAGTGGTAATGATGGTGACTGTGGTTAATACATTTGGCTCCTTCCTGGCTGAAAATGCTTTCAATACCTCAGAATTGCTGTTGATGGTTACTTATGGAAGATCACTGAAGGGAGACCACTGAAAAAGGTCACTGAGGAAAGGTCACTGAAGGAAGGTCACCAAAGGATCGTCACTGAAGAAAGATCACCGAAGCTCTTTCTCCAATGAGAGCTAACATGATTTTGTTCTCTCTTGCTAGAGATAAGCCGAGTGAGCGTACGGTTTCACTAGGCTTGCAGGCTTCCCTATGGTGCAGAGTCCCAATGACTGCATGCACATCACTTAGCAAGTGTCACATGCCTGAACCGAAAGTGATTTCACTCCCTCAGCATCCACGAGTGTGCAAACTCTGTTGGCCATCTCTTCCAAGTTGATTGCATAGACTTCAAGTTCTGTGCAAAAGCCCTGTGCCAAGTTGGGGTGCTGGACTCCTCCATGCTCCTTAACATTGAACACAGGCTTTCTGGCAGGCTTCCCAATGCACCAAGACATTGGTTGTGCAAACCTATCACCATTCTTCTTGTAGGCTGTCCCATAAAAATCCTCATCTGATCCTCTGCAGCAGAACCTGTGGGCATGAGGGCATGCAACCACTGCTGTTCTCCTCCGGTTAGCTCCTGCTGCCTCCAGTTATGTGCCAGCTAGTCCTGCTAGAGAGAGGTAAATTGTGATAGTGAGTGTGGCAAAATCTGTTTGAGTGATAACTGTCATAGTTAAAAATCTGGCAGTATGTGCAAGCTGTGAGATGTGGGTGTGAATCTGGCAGTGTTAAGTATGTGAGGGTGTGGTGAAGCAATGAATCTTAGGTATGAGACCTGATTGATAGAGATTGTTTGTAGGTAAGTGAAAGGGGGTGGGGGTGAATTGAGCGATGGTTGAGATTAATGTTACAGTAGGTGAGAAAAGGTATTTGAAGATGCATTCACTGACCTTGAACACTTGTGTGCAGTCTTTAAAATTTTTGCTGTACTACATCCAGGCAGTCGGGGCTTTACTCCTGGCTTTGACATATATGGCTATTTGCTCCCACTGTTTTGCGTGTGTGCCTGGAGCCTCCTGTCCTCCATCTCCTCCAACAAAGCCTCAATGCAGTGTCCAGAATCCTTGGAGCTCATTCACTCCCATGCTATGCCATTCACTGTGTCCCAGGTCAGATTCACTTCCTGCATGACTGCTTGCACCTGCTCCAGCTACAATCCACCCACCTTTAAGAGATGCAGTCTGGCTTCAAACAGTGCTAGGAAGTGAGGATTTTGGACCCTCAGCTGATGTGTGCAGCCAATGAACAGCAATGGCTGCATGTGGAAATCATGCAAACCGAGCTGGCAGCACAAAATCAGTGTACAGCCAGCAATATGTTGGACGGGCATAGGTTAAACATGCATTGTGGCACCCATGGCCATTTTGGGGGTCTATCCCATTTAACCCCCTCCAAGGCTGCTCAGCCTTGTGCATGAAGCCCCTGTCTACCTTGCAGGTATCCAGATATACATATCCAGTCCATGGTTTGTGGCAGACAATACTTCTAAGACTGGCATGAGATATATCCCTTGTGGTGACCTCTGTCAGGTGAGTGACTCAGAAAATAAAAGATGGAAGAGCGTGAATAGGAAGGGGATACTTAATGTATAGAAATAGAGCCAGTGTTAATTATTTATAATATAAGGAAACTATTTTCACTTCTAAAATATCATCTCACATCCTTCAGCACAGACCTTCTTTCTCTGTGTTAATATGACTTGCAGGACTTTCATTATTTGTGAGTTTTCTACCACTATTCATCATTTAGAATTAAACGGATTTTTAAGACAGAACAAATTCTTTTTCTTACAAAATATGCATGTTTTATACCTTTTTATGACAAGATATGTCTATTAGAAAATATACTATGGGTGCAATTGTCAGTGAGTAATGGTCCTGCAGGCAATGGAAAGTACAAATAGCAAAGCAGAAGAATATTAAAAAAATAACTACAATGTTAATATTTAACACTTCATCTATATACAATGAGGCAGAGATTCTGCATTGGGCACTATCTTGAGTTTCCACAGAAACTCATTTGCACATCGGCAACCTTAAAATCTGCCACTTGATAACTTGCCGCAGTTTGTTAAGTATCATTGCAAATGGGTTTCCCTTAAAAAGTAATCATTTTAATCAGGGTGTCTAGTCTACCGGCTGTGAGTAACCTTACTTTAAATAGTTCAAAGTGGCTTTTACAACAGTGACATGGAACCATTTGCTAATCATGTTGGTGTACAGCCGTCAGCTTCTTAGGAAAAGAATTATATTCAAAAGCTGTTACGAGGCGCCTGTTGCTGTCCTTGCACCGAGAAAAGAAGAGTTTAATTTTTCAAGCCTTCTTGAAGATGCCCGAACAGCCACCAGTAGTAGGAACTCAGCCATTGGTGATTCATTTGATTTGGGGGTGTGGTCAATTTTTGTGGGCGGGTCTGGCTTCCAACACACAGGCCGGGATTTTCCGACCCTGTCACGGGTGGGACCTGCCGTGGGCGAGGCGGCGCCCCAGCCAAAAGCCCATTGACTCGTGGCGGGCGGGTGTGGAAAATCCCGCCGAATGGGTTTTAGACTGACGCTAAAGATCACAGAAACCTGCACTGCCGCTTATTGTAATTTGAGATTCAAATTCCGTGCTCTTTTGCGCAGGTTTTGCTAACTTCAGGGGAATTATGTCAAAAAAAAAATCGGTGCAACTGTGCGGAAACTCTTGGTCAGCAGGTCAGTTGTAGGTTGTGTGATTACAGAGGGGAAGAGGTTACTTGAGCAACCATGGTCAGTTGGCCCCACATGAAACAAGCTTGAACTTATAAGGTGTTTCTTATATATTCAGGGCATTTTAAAACATGTCACAGTCAATGAATTATCCTGGAAGTGTTGTCATTGTTGCTTTCTAGCCAGCCTGACAAACAATGCACAGCAAGTTCCCACTGTAAGATAAATGACCAGTTTATCTATTGTTGATGGTGTTGGTTGAGAGATGAATGATGAGCAGGCCAGTAGGAGAACACATGGCTCTTCTGTCAAAAAAGTGCTGTGGGATCATTTATCACCAGCTCAGTTTAACATCTTATCCAAGAATGGTCACCAGCAGCAAGCCCTCAGCTCATGCACTGAACATCAGCCCAAGATTTATGTGCCTAAGTTGTGGAGTGGGACTTGGGCCCGTGACCTGCTGATTCAGAGACGATTGTGTTATTACCCAGCCACAGCACCTCCTGACCAAGGGGCCAGGTTGATCACCTGCTCCCGGGCCTTTGCCAAAACTGCCAGCTGTTGGAAAATGCTGAATTCAGCATTGAAATAAGTGTCGCAATGAGTTTTGCAGGCTAGTAACTCTGCCTGTGTCGACAGCACCCACCATCCCAAAGGCTTTAATGTGGTCTCTCCCTTAAATGGACTAAGTTCATTACTATCAATCTTGGACTCTGACACAGCTGGCTTTGTGTGGGGGGGATGGTGGTGGATGGGAGTTGGCAGTAGTGGAGGAGTGAGATGGGGGTTAGGAGGGGGTTGGGGCAGGGGGCAGGTATGATATCTGACAAGGCAGCTGTTCTTAAAGGTTTGCTGTTGTTTGCTGAAAAGGGGAAAGTTACAGGGGCAGACAAGTGGATTCAATGTTCACAATGGCAAAACACTGCTCATTTTAATAGGAAGAAAAGCTTACATTTCTATCATGTCCAGACATTTTCATTTGAATTCTAATTGACTGACAACGCTGCTGTGCATAGAGCCATTTCTGCAGTCAGATACCATTTGAACACTAATGAGTGAAAACCCTTCATCTAGGAGGTTTAATGCCCACATGGATACGCTCAGTATTGACTTCACTGAAGCAAGTCAAAAGCCTCCACTTGCTTTGTCTAGCTGATGCTTCCTTTCTTGTGGGAGAGTGATCAAGGTGTTGCCTTTTGCAAATGTAGAGGTTGAAATTGGACATGAATAGAGGGACCCAGAACAGGGGAAATGCTTTTCCTGCCTGTCATACGGAACACCCGCTATTGAAGTCAGTCGATAAATATTGGGTAGGCCGTAGAATGGGCAGCCAATGAGATTTTGCCCATGTTTTTGTCACTGACTCCATGTCCATGAGTTTCACTCCCATCACGTTTGGCACTCGCTTTGCTCTGCAGACTGCCCAATGTGGCAACTGTGACTCATCCAATAGCCAGGAAAGATCCCAAGTATGAAAGCTTCAGGCTGTGGTCTTCATCACTTCTGCAGGAAGCCGTGCTCCCTGTAGTAACAGCCCAGAGATTCACTGGGTGCGATTTTCACTCACTCACTCAAAACCCATTCACTTGCACGGAGTTTTCTCAAAGTCTTATCCTGCATAAATCCCACTCATCTATGAAGCCTTTCCTTAACACCCACTGGTTCCCTATCTCCCAAAGCCATCAGTTTCAAAATCCTGATTCTTATATGCAAAGGCCCTTGCGATCTCACCCCACTGTAATCTCCTCCTGCAGCACTCTCACTTGGCCTGAGTCTGGCCTTTGCAGTGCCCTATGCCTCAACAGCAGGAGCAGAACCTGTCACCATCATGAGCTCACACTCTTTAATTGTCTCCCGAAGCCTCTCCGCCCAGCCACACCTCTCCCCATCTTCAGGCAGACTCTCAAGAGTCTACCTCCTGGGCACCTCCCTTAACCTTTGCTCTTCTCTTGCATCCTTCTTGGTGCACAACCTCTCCTGGCTCCCCAACCTTCAGTAGGAGCTTTCTCTACATTGACGATGCTGTGCAATTGCAGGTAAATTGAAGGCGGCATCAGAAGGAAGGTAAAAGCAAAATACTGCGGATGCTGAAAATCTGAAACAAAAACAAATAAAGCTGGAAAAACTCAGCAGGCCTGACAGCATCTACGGAGAGGAACACAGTTGATGTTTTGAGTCCGTATGACTCTGTTCTGATGAAGAGTCATACGGACTCGAAACGTCAACTGTGTTCCTCTCCGCAGATGCTATCAGAAGGAAGGTACTTTGTGTTGTACATTATGATTCCATTTCTATCAAATTACTTCACGGAGGTGTTATAATTGGGTAATTGGTTACCAGAACTGCACTTAGATTCAACTAAGTTCTCCAAGCATAAATATTTTAACACTCAACCCCTTCTCTCTCGGGAAACATAGCTGGATAAAGATTAAATCGATTTGTTTTCATTTGTTAATTAAGTTAATTAAATTAGCTGGTAACTTCTGGCACAAGATAAATACAGTGCTTGTATCCATGTGATATAATGTATATCCCCCTGTTGTACTTATACATGACTTGTTCCACCTGGGCCACCCAGTCATCCTCCATGTAAGCTCCATCCATTCGTCTCCCTATTTTCCCCATTTCTCCCAACAACCTGAACATAAACCACATAGTATTGCCGTACTTTCGGTGCACCTTCCTCAGTTTCCATTTATCCCTAGTTTTTTTGAGCAGGACGGGTTGAGACGCCACAGGAGCAAAATTAAGAAACAAGTAGGGAATTATATATAATTGTAATCGCAGTTGAAATCGCACCTTTTATGCTAGATGACACCCCCAGCCATTAAAAACCCATGTAATTGAATTATTTATGTGCCGGTTTTTGTGTTGAAATCTGTAAATATCATATCTATAAGTGACCAATACCATAAAACTGAATGAGACAAATGTATGAAATCAGTCCATAGAGAATGTCATGTCTAGCAGGGATAGCACTTGTAGTGAAATGCCCTTCTGATTGCATAGTTACACTAAACCGTACAGAACAGCCCAGTTTGAATTCCTGGTAATTGCTGAGATAACCAATCTCAGCTGAACAGTTTGAGAAAGAGCATCAACCAGGGGCTTTGGAGGAACAGAAAATGCCCTCAACCAAAAGGTGGGAAGTTGTGAGGTTTCAGAAAAGGGAAGTCTTGCATTATATAGCATTCTTCACAATGTCTCAAAGTGCTTTCCAGCCAATGAAGTACTTTTTAAGTGTGGTTCCTGTTGTAATGAAGGAAACACAGCAGGCAACATGCACACAGCAAGATCTCACAAACAACAATGCGATAATCCTGACTTGGCTGGGGGAAAGGTATTGAACAAGTCACCGGAGAACCTCTCTACCCTTCTTCAAATTGTGTGTGCCATATTATACATCCCCTGAGAGGGCAGGCAGGGCCTTGGTTTAACACTCGGACAGAAATGTGTGATAGATGCGACATTTGGACTTTTCAACTTACTAACTAGGCTAGCACTTCCTCAAATAAAACCCAGATAGTCACTACACTGCATCAGCCCTACCCCCACCTCAATCCAGAGGAGGCACTTGAACCACTCACCCTTGAGAGGGTGGTGGTGAGCCACCTTCTTGAGTGCAGTCCTATAGTTGAGGTGTAGGTACACTCACAGCGCTGTTAGGAAGGGAGTTCCAGGATTTTGGCCCAGCGACAGTGAAGGAACGGCAATAGAGTTCCAAGTCAGGATGGTGAGTGGTTTGGAGGGGAACTTCCAGGTGGTGGCGTTCCCATGCATCTACTGACCTTGTCATTCTAGATGGTAGTGGTTGCAGGTTTGGAAGGTGCTGCAGGAACCTTGGTGAGTTGTTGCATATCATCTTGTATAAGGTATACACTGCTGCCATTGTGCCCCAGTGGTGGAGAATGGTGGCATGGTGATAATGTCACTGGCTAGTAATCGAGAGGCCCACACTAATGCTTCAAAGACATGAGCTCATATCCTAGCACAACAGCTGGGGAAATTTAAATGCAATGAATTAATAAGTCTTGAATAAAATGCCAGTCTGATTAACAATCATAAAGCTATTGGGCTGTCATAAAAACCATCTGGTTCACAAATGTCCTCTTCACGGAAGGAAATCTGCCATCCTTATCCAGTCTGGCCTACATGTGTCTCCAGTCTCACAGCAATGAGATTGACTCTTAACTTCTCTCTGAAATGGTCTAGTAAGCTACTCAGTTCAATAGGAATGGGTCATAAATGCTGGTCTTGCCAGTGATACTCACACTCGAAGGACAAAAGAAACAATGACACAGATTGCGAGCTCATTGCTCGTTATTGTATTAGAGCGATGCTGGCAATGTGAGGCCTGGGCAGTCTGATGTGTGGTTTATCATGATGATATTCAGTGCTCTGTTGCCATCCTTCGCAATATCTATTTAACGATTGTAACTTTTAAAGAGAAACTGGACCTAGAAATTCTTTGAGCCCTACTCCACTTCTGGAGGAATTTTCAAAATACTGTTCACTCCTCACTCCAGCCCATTCCCAAACCCTGTTGATGTGCTCACTTGCATAAAGAGGGGATGTGACGATGGCACTGAGACCACTTCTTCAGTCTTCACCTCACCCAGAGCCAGGAATTTTGGGTTTGCACTGTAAAGTTCCGATGAGGGCAGGGATGGGCTCTTCCACACAAAGAACAAACATTTTCTTCACTTTAGAGCTGCTCCAGTAGGAATTATTTATGACTTTCACACCTCCCACATTGCGTATTAGATTGGAGTTTGTGGGCCAGAATCCACTTCAACAGAAACACACAAATACACCATCCCTCACAGAGATCTTTTATTTAACCACGATCATGGATTAAATCAGAAACGCGATTGCTCCTGCCCAGGCATCTGCAAACGCCCATTTGGCCAAACCAATGATCACTCCAAGTCTGAGGAATCTTTCAACATCTTCTTTCCCTTAGACTAGGATCCATTTGTCTTAGTCTACAACTGTGTAGGAGGTAGGTGTTGTTTAGTTCTTATGTTCATTGTGTCCACAGTTCCTTCATCATTTTCACATGCGCATCTCAGTGATTGGTTCCCTCAGCCGTGTCTCTACCATGTTGCTCATGATTGGTTCAAAGTTTGGTGAGTGGCTTCATGTCCCGTGTCGCCCTTGTGGGCTTTTATCTCCAGGCTGTACCAGTAAGTCCTTAGATCCCATAGCAACAAAAGATGTTGTCCTTGGTTAGTAGCTGCCTTTGTCTGACAATGTCTGTTAATGTTCCTTTATATTCCTGTTTCTCAGCTTGAAGTTAATGTGGTTTAAACATTGTTAAAGTTCTTTTTTTTGCTTTTTTAAGGAATGTTTAAACAAATTTTTTATTTCATTGCCGCTTTCCTAAGGTTAGAAATGTATTCCTAATAGTATGGAGGCAAAGAATACAGTGGGGTACCCGTGTTAGTAATGAGGTCAAAACATGGGTGTGGATTTTAATGGGGCACTGTGGTCCCCATGCCCTCAGCTAAAAAAGCAGGGGGGAGCCCACCCACAATCTCGGCGGCTGCCCCACAGCAATTTAAAGCTGGGAGCAGTGTTAATTGCTTTAAGGCCAGACTTCTGGCCCTATCTCAAAGTCCGGCCTTAGAGAGTTTCTGGCTGATCGGATGGTTGTTGGCTTTGTGGTCCCAGCAGCGCCACATGGGAGTGGTGGCCACCACTGGGACTGCAGGGAGCCCCTGTACACCGAGGAGCCCAGGTAAGTTTGGGGTCAGGGGTCTTAGCAAGAGGATGAGAGGGGGTGGGCTCTGGGTTCAAGAGGCCACGGTGAGGGATAAATGAGAGGAATGACCTTGTGGAGGGTGTCTCCAATGGGCCCAGGGGACCCAAAAAGGAAGTCCACCCATTGCCCGACAGCAGCCTTGAAGTTAAATATCAACTGGGGTGGGATGGGGCCTTAAGCGGTCATCAATTAGCTACTTAAGGGCCTAAATAGCCCCAAGGACAGGTGGGCCACCCGATGCCTGCCCCATGCCCTGAAAAATTTCAGTCAGGTCAGGGGCGGCCAGATAGGCCACCCTCTGAGTTTTACCTGCCCCTGCCTTCAAACCTGCCAGCAGGGGAGTGTAAAATCCAGCCCTTGTAGTCCAAAACTCTTGGCAGGTTATGTAAGGCCAAATGAACCAATATACTCACAGCCAACACTGAGAACATTGAGATGACAGATGATGCTGTTGTTGAAGAACAGAATGTTACAATTTGTTCCTTCCAATTTCTTTCCATCTGTGGCTGTGATTTCTCCTCATTCCTTTCCCTAATCTTTAGGCTTCCACATTCATAACCGTTCCCCCATCTATTTTCCACCAAGGTGCTTGAGGCCTGGTAGATGCTTGTCAGCTTTCTGACGTTTTAAACACAAGTTGTATAGAAAAGCATTGGCTTTGGGGTTAGCGAGACACTACAGAAGCCATGCTACCATAATAACAATATTAAGCCCCCAGTTTGGAGTGGTAAAATAAATTGAAATGTAAACATGTATGTGCAAGTTGACCATGAAGAAGGCAGTGATTAACTGTTGTACAGGCGTATATTGTAAAGTGGTTTTACAGTCTTTTAATTCACAGAATCACAGAATCTTTACAGTGCAAAAGGAGGCCATTCAGCCTGTACTGGCTCTCTGAAAGAGCATTCTACCTAGTCCCACTTGCCTGCCCTATCCCCATAACCTTGCACATTATTTCTTTTCAGATAGCAATCCAATTCCATTTTGAATACCACAATCAAGCCTGCCTCTCAGTAAATTCATTCCAGACTTTTCTAGGTGAAAATTTTTTTCCTCACGTCACTTTTACTCCTTTTCCCAGTCATTTTGAATCTGTGCCCTCTAGTTCTTGATGTTCGCTTGAGTGGGAACAGATTATCTCTATTTACTCTGTCCATGCCCCTCAGGATCCTGAATACCTCTATCAAGTCTCCCCTTAGCCTTCTTTTCTCCATGGAAAACGGTCCCAACCTCTCCGATCTATCCTCACAGCTACAGTTCTATATCTTTAGTATCATTCTTGTGAATCTCCTCTATACTCCCTCCAATACCTTCATATCCTTCCTCAAGTATGGCACCCAGAACTGGATGCAGTACTCCAGATGAGGCCTAATTTGTGTCTTATACAAGTTCATCATGACCTCCTTACTCTTGTACTCAATGCCCCTATTAATAAAGCCTAAGATACTATGTGCTTTATTAGCTGCTCTCTCAACATGCCCTCCCACCTTCAATGGCTTATGTACATATATACCGAAGTCCCTCTGTCCTTGCACCTCCTTGAGAGTTTCTCCCTTTGTTTTATACTGTCTCTCCATATTCTTCCTTCCAAAATCATTCACTTCACACTTCTCTGTGCTGAACTTCACCTACCACATGTCTGCCCAATCCACCAACATGTCTATGTCCTTTTAAAGTTCAAGACTATCCTCCCCACAGTTGACAATGTTCCCAATCTTCGTATCACCTGCAAATTTTGAAATCATGCCCTGCACAGTCTAGGTCATTAATGTATATCAGGAAGAGCATGGGTCCCAACACTGACCCCCTGAGGAACTCCACTGCAAACCTTCCTCCAATCTGAAAAATGACCATTTATCACTACTCTCTGTTTCCTGTTACTCAGCCAATTTCATATCCAAGTGCCTACTTTCCCTTTTATTCCATTAGCTAATATTTTGCTCACAAGTCTGTTTTGTGGCACTGTATCAAGTGCCTTTTGAAAATCCATATACACCACATCAACAGCATTGCCCTTATCAACCTTTTCTGTTACCTCCTCAAAAAACTCCAGCAAGTTAGTTAAACATGATTTTCCCTTAATAAATCCATGCTGGCTTTCCTTAATTATCCTGCACTTGTCTAAGTGATTATTGACTTTGTCCCGAACTATAGTTTCCAGAAGTTTCCGTACCAGTGAGGTCAAACTGACTGGTCTGTAGTTGCCGGCTTTATCCTTGCACCCCTTTTTGAACAAGGGTTAACATTCACAATTCTCCAGTCCTCTGGCACCTCCCCTGTATCTAAGGAAGACTGGAAGATTATTACTAGTACCTCTGCAATTTCCACTCTCACTTCCCTCAGTACCCTTGGATGCATCTCATCTGGTCCTGGTACCTTATCAATTTTAAGTAAAGATAGCCCTTCTAACAGTTCCTCCTTCTCAATTGTAAATTATACTAATGTAGAAGTTACTAGTGTCTCACCTCGGCCTGGGTAGCATCTTCTTCCTTTGTAAAGACAGATACAAAGTATTCATTTAATACCTCCGCTATGTCTCCTACCTCCATGTGCAAGACCCCTTTTTTTATCCCTCATTGGCCCTACTCTTTCTTTCACCACCCTTTTATTATTTATATGCTTATAGAAGACCTTGGGATTCTCTTTTATGTTCGCTGCCAGTCTCTTTTCATGCTCTCGCCTTGCTTTTATTGTTAGTTTTTTCGCTTCCCCTCTGATCCTTCTATATTCAGCCTGATTCTCCATTGCATTTTGCACCAGAAATCTGTCATACGCACACTTTTCCTTTACATCTTCACCTCTATCTCTCCCGTCATCCAGGGTGCTCTATCTTTATTTGCCCTACCTTTCACCTTCAAGGGAATATACCTTGACATTTTCTGCAATATCTTTTTTTGAAGGTGGCCCATTGTTCAGCCACCATCTTTTAGCTTTTCTTCCAATATTTGGTTCCAACTCACTCGACTTAGATGCTTTCTCATCCCATCGAAGTTGACTTTCTCCCAATTAATTATCCCTGCTCTGGATTGTTCCATGTCCTTTTCCAAGGCTAACCTAAACCTTCGATACAGTGGTCACCATCCCCTCAATGCTTTCCCGCTGATATTTGATCCACTTAGGCCAACTCATTCCCCAGATCCAGGTCCAACAGTGCCTGCCCTCTCATTAGACTGGAGACATACTGCTGCTGAAAATTACCTCGAACACATTCCAGGAACTCTCGTCCCTCTTGTTCCTTTGTATTATTCTTATCACAGTCTATATTTGGATAATTGAACTTCCCCATTAGAATTATTCTTATAATTCTTGCACCTCTCCGTAATTTCTTTACAAATTTGTTTCTCTACATCCCTTCCACTAGTTGTTGGTTTATATACTACACCAATCGATATTATTGCACCTTCTTCATTCCTTACATCTAGCCAGAGAGATTCCACCCTTGGCCCCTCTGGAATATCCTCTCTCTCCAATATTGTAACACTACCTTTAATCAATACTGCCACTCCCACCACCCCCCCACCCCCCGCCGCCTTTTCTTCCTTTCCTGTTTCTGCTAAACACCTTGTACCCGGGAATACTTCACACTCAGTCCAGCCAGGTCTCCATTATAGCAATAATATCATAATTCCATTTGTCAACCAGTGCCTGTAGTTCACCAGTCTTATTAACCACACTCTCACAATCTTATTAAATCCAGTACTGTCGGCCTGACATCTGTGGGGCGCAGTAGCCGAGGGACCTGGGGGTATGAATTTTATCCATAGAACTTATAAAAATAATTAGAAAAAATACAATCGCTGTTCCATAAATTAGAATTAGATAAAGAGCAAGCAAGTCAGAGGAGATTACAGATTAAACATCGAGGCAGCTGCAAGTTGCAAAATTAATATGCCTACAGAAACAATTCATGGAAGCACACAATTGCCACAGACTGATCACGTTTCGGTTTCTTTCTTGATTTTTTCATACTTGAACAACCCTGAGGTATATATCACCCGCCTGTGCAAAATTCTCTTTCCCCTGCTGAAGTTTGGCAGCTTTGTCCAGCATTTCATTTTTCTGACGCTCGGTGTCACAAAATGGCAGAATGACTGTTTGTTTCAATGATGTTCATTTTAAGAGTCTGCATAAGGGAAGTAAACCCATATTCCCTGACTGGGAATTGAACCCATGCCGTGGTGGTGAAAAACCAAATCCGAGCCACCAGACTTCAGGGAAGCTGGACTTGGGGATATATGTGCACAAATCATTGAAAGTTGCAGGGCTGGTTGAGAAAGTGATTAATAAAGCATATGGGATCCTGGGCTTTATAAATAGAGGCATAGGGTACAAAAACAAGGAAGCTGTGATCAACCTGTATAAAACACTGGTTCAGCCACAACTGGAGTGCTGTTTCCAGTTCTGGGCAACACTCTTCAGGAAGGATGTGAGGTTGAATTTTACACACAGGGTGGTGATCACCTCCTCATGTAAAAGTCAGGGGTAAACTTGCCTCTGTTCGGCCGACTCGTCCTGTAACCATGAAACATCGAGGAGGAGGTTGGGGTGTAGTGGTAATATCACTGGACCAGTAATAGAGTTGCTCAGGCTAATGGTCTTGGGACATGGGTTCAAATCCCAACACCACTGCAGCTGATGGAATTTAAGTATTTAAGTTCAATTAACAAAGAAAACCTGAAATTAGAAAGCTAGTCTTGATAATAGTGACCATAAAGCCATTGTCAATTGTCCTGAAAACCTATCTGGTTCACTAATGCCCTTTAGAGAAGGAAATCTGCCATCCTTATCTGGTCTGGCCTACATGTGACTCCAGACCCACAGCAATGTGGGTGACTCTTAAATACCCACTGCAAAAGCCTAGCCAGCCATTCAGCTCTATCAAACAGCTACAAAAAGGAAAACTCAGCTCTGTCGACCCTGCAATGTCCTCTTTACTAACATTTGGGAGCTTGTGTCAAAATTGGGAGAGCTGTCCCACAGACCAGGCAAGCAACAGCCTGACGTACTCACGGAATCTTACTTTACAGACAATGTCCCAGTGACACCACCATCCCCAACCCTGGGTATGTCCTGTCCCACCAACAGGACAGACCCACCAGAGGTGGCAGTACACCTGGTATACAGTCGGGTGGGAGTTGCCCTGGGAGTTCTCAACATCGACTCTAGACCCCATAAAGTCTCATCAGCTCAAACATGGGCAAGCAAGTGTCCTGCTGATTACCACCTAGTGTCTTCCACACCATCAGCTGATGAATCAGAACATCACTTGGAAAAAGCACTGAGGGTGGCTAGTGTACAGAATGTACATTGGGTGGGCAACTTCAATGTCCATCATTAAGAGTGGCTCAATAGCACCACTACTGATCGAGCTGGCCGACTCTTAAAGGATATAGCTGCTTGGCTGCAATGACGGCAAGTGGTGAGGGAACCAACAAGAGGGAAAAACATACTTGACCTCGTCCTCACTGTTGTAGATGCATCTGTCCATGACAGTATTGGTTAGAGTGACCATCGCACAGCCCCTGTGGAGACGAAGTCCATCAGCAGCAGCAGAATTGTACTCAACCACGGTCTGTAACCTCATGGCCTGCCATATCCCCCACTCTACCATTACCATCAAACCGGGAGAGCTACCCTGTTTCAATGAAGGGTGCAGGAGGGCATGCCAGGAGCAGCATCAAGCATATCTAAAAATGAGGTGTCAACCTGGTGAAGCTACAACACAGGACTACTTGTGTGCCAAACAGCAAAAGCAGCATGCGATAGACAGAGCTAAGCGATCCCACAACCAATGGATCAGATCTAAGCTCTGCAGTCCTGCCACATCCAGCCGTGAATGGTGGTGACAATTAAACAACTCACTGGAGGAGGAGGCTCCACAAATATTCCCATCCTCAATGATGGGGAGTGCAACACATCAGTGCAAAAGATAAGGCTGAAGCATTTGCAACTATCTTCAGCCAGAAGTGCCAAGTGGATGATCCATCTCAGCCTCCTCATAGATGCCAGTCTTCAGTCAATTCGATTCACTCCACATGATATCAAGAAACAGCTGAAGACACTGGATACTGCAAAGGCTATGGGCCCTAACAATATTCTGGCAATAGTACTGAAGACTTGTGCTCCAGAACTAGCTGCGCCCATAGAACACAAGATGTTCCAGTACATCTACAACACTGGCATCTACCTGACAATGTGGAAAATTACCCAGGTAGGTCCTGTATAAAAAAAAGGGCAAATCCAACCCAGCCATTTATTGCCCCATCAGTTCATTCTCGATCATCAGCAAAATGGAGAGGGTCATCAATATCAAGTGGCACTTACTTAAGCAATATCCTGCTCACTGACGCTCAGTTTGAGTTCCCGCCAGGGTCACTCAGCTCCTGACCTTATTACAGCCTTAGTCCAAACCTGGGCAAAAGTGCTGAAATCAAGAGGTGAGGTGAGAGTGACTGCCCTTGCCATCAAGGCAACCTTTGACTGAGAGTGGAATCAAGGAGCCCTAGCAAATTTGGAGTCAATGGGATTTGGGGAAAACTCTCCACTGGCTGGTGTCATACCTAGCACAAAGGAAGATAGCTGGCTGTGATTATTGGAGGTCAATCATCACAGTTCCAGTACATCACTGCAGGAGTTCCTCAGGGTAGTCCTAGGGCCAACCATCAACTGGTCAGTAAGGGAGACTTCACCTGAGTGAGGCAGGGACCGAGTGAGTATGATTGGGAATTTGGTTCGAAGTGGGAATTTGGTGCATGGGGGAAAGAGGTGCTTCAGTAAGGTTTACTGCAAGAAGTAGAGTGTGCTGAGTGAGAAGTTCAATGAAGGTCAGGGAGGAGGTGCTTTTTTCTTCTACTCTTTTTCAGCCTCCAGTATTTGATTTCCACTTTGATGCAGCAGAAGGAACAGGTAAACCAGTAACTGGTATTATTAGAAACTGTAAGTTTTATCTTTATTGTAAAGTTTACTGGCAGTGACAAAACCTATTGGGATGTGTAGGCTTTATTAATTATAAATTAATTAGCAAGTATTAATTTATTAACACATATTGGAGATGGAAGGGCAGACGATGTGCTACGATTGCAGGATCTGGGAGCTCCTGGATACCGGCGTGATCCAAGGCAAACACATCTGAAGTAAGTGTTTGTGTCTGCAGGAACTTCAGCACAGATTAATTGAACTGGAGGCCGAGCTGCAGACACTGTGGCACATCAGAGAGGTGGAACGTTACCTGGACACTTTATTCCAGGAGGTGGTCACACCCCTTAGGATAGTGTCTTCTGAACTAGTCAGTGGTCTGGGACAGGAGGGTGTGACTGCAAGTGAGGCAGGTAAGGGGGCCCAGAGGGGCAGGAGCCTCGGCCTTTGCAATTGTCCAAGAGGTTGAGGTTTATTCAGACCTGAACACTGCTGGGACCAGTGTTCTTGTGAGCCACATAGCTGTGGAAGTAGAGAGGCTTTTATACTATGTAATGGTGGTGGGGGGGGGGGGGGGGGGATCAAATTTGGGAATATGTGGTAAATCAAAAAGTAGAGACAAGGCAAAAGAGAAATATTATTATGGGAAATGAGAAACAGACAGTGACAGGAAGGGATAGAGAGTACAAATCTAACAGTAAGTCAACAGATGAGACTAGATAAAAAGAATAAAATTATAAAACTAAAGGTTCTGTATCTGAATGCATGAAGCGTTCAAAACAAAACAGATGAACTGAGAGCGCACATAGAAATAGCTAAGTACCATTTGATAGCCATTACAGAGACATGTCTGCAGGAGGACATGGATTGGGGCCTGAATATTGAAGGGCACAGGACATTTAGGAAGGACAGGAAGTGAGGAAAAGGTGGAGGGGTGGCTCTGTTAGTTAATGATGGTATTACCACAATAGAGAGCGATGACCTAAGTTCAGGAAACCAGAATGTGAAACCGTTTGGGTGGAGATGAGAAATGGTGAAAGCAAGAAGTCATTTCTGGGAGTCGTGTACAGGCCCCATAATAGTAACCATATTGTAGGGTGGATCATAAAGGATGAAATAATGGGAGCTTGTCAGAAAGGCACAGCGATAATCATGGGAGATTTTAATCTACACATAGACTGGAAAAGTGAGGTGGGCAATGGGAGCCTTGATGAGGAATTCTTAGAATGTTTTCAGGATAGTTCCTTAGAACAGCATGTTCTGGAACCAACCTGAGAGCAGGCTATACTAGACCTGGTATTGTGCAATGAGATGGGATTAATTAATGATTTCATAGTGAAGGTGCGCTTAGGTAGAAGCAACCATAATATGATTGAATTTTACATTCAGTTCAAGGGGGAGAGGAGTGGGTCCGAGACCATGTTTTTAAACTTAAATAAGGGCAATTATGAGGGCATGAAAGCAGAGCTGGCTAAAGTGAATTGGCACATTAGGTTAAGGGATAGATCAATAGAGATGCCATGGCAAACATTTAAGAGGATATTTCAGAATACACAGAATAGATACATTCCAACGAGCAAGACAAAGTCCAAAGGATGGACACACCATCTGTGATTAACTAGAAAGGTTAAAGATAGTGTCAAACTTAAAGAAAATGCATATAATTGTGCAAAGGCAGGTGGAAGGTCAGAAGAATGGACAGAATATTAGGAACAGCAAAGGATGACTAAAAGATTAATAAGGAGGGAAAAATTAGAGTATGAAAGAAAGGTAGCCAGAAATATAAAAACAGAGAGTAAGAGTTTTTATAAATATTTTAAAAAGAAACAAGTTAGCAAAGTGAGCATTGGTCCTATAGAAAATGAGTCTGGAGAATTGATCATGGAAAACAAAGAAATGGCAGGTGAATTGAACAGGTAATTTGCATCAGTCTTTACTATGCAGGATACAAGTAACATCCCAGAAGCAGCTATAGACCAGGAAATGGAAGGGAAGGAGGAACTCAGGAAAATTACAATCACCAGAGATGTGATACTGAGTAAATGGTTGGAGCTGTGGGCTGACAAGTGCTCAGGTCCTGATGGACTTCATCCTAGGATCTTAAAAGAAGCGCCTGGTGAGATAGTTGATGCATTGCTTTTAATTTTCCAAAATTAAGGGAGGGAAACAGAAAGCAGGAAACTACAGGCCAGTTGGCTTAATATCTGTCATAGGGAAAATGTTAGAAGCTATTATTAAAAAGGTTATAGCAGGGCACTTGGATAAGTTCAAGGTAATCAGGCAGAGTCAACATGGTTTTGTGAAAAGGAAATCATGTTTAACCAACTTATTGGAGTTTTTTGAGGAAGTAACAGGTGGTATGGATGAAGGGGAACCAATGGATGTACCGTACTTAGATTTCCAGAAGGTCTTTAATAAAGTGCCACGTCAGAAGTTATTGCATAAAATAAAAGCTCATGGCATAGAGGGTAACATATTGGCTGGCTAACAGGAAGCAGAGAGTAGACATAAATGGGTCTTTTTCAAGTTGGCAAGATGTAACAAGTAGTGTGCCACAGGGATCAGTGCTGGGACCTCAATGTTTACAATTTATATAAATGACTTAGATGAAAGGATGAATGGGATGGTTGCCAAATTTGCTGATGACACAAAGATACATAGGAAAGTAAGTTGTGAAGAGGGCATAAGGAGGCTACAAAAAGATATAGATAAGTTAAGTGAGTGGGCAGAGATCTGGCAAATGGAGTATAATGTGGGAAAATGTGAAATTGTCCATTTTGGCAGGGAGAATAAGAGAGAAGTATATTATCTGAATGGTGAGAGATTGCAGAATTCTGAGATGCAGAGGGATCTGGGTGTCTTAGTGCACAAATCACAAAAGTCAATTATGCAGGTACAGCAAGTAATTAGGGAAGCCAATAGAATGTTATAATTTATTGTGAAGAGAGTTGAATACAAAAGTAGGAAGGTTATCCTTCACTTATATAGAGCACTAGTGCGACCACATCTGGAGTACTGCATACAGTACTGGTCACCTTATTTAAGGAAGGATGTCACAGAATCACAAAATTGTTACAGTGTAGAAGGAGGCCATTCAGCCCATCTTGTCTGCACTGTCTCTCTGAGCATTTTCACTTAGTGCCAATCTCCTGCCTTTTCCCCATAACCCTGCACATTGTTTCTATTTAAATAATCATCCAATGCCCTCTTGAATGCCTCAAATAAACTTGCCTCCACCACACTTCCAGGCAGTGCATTCCAGACCATAACTACTGGCTGTGTGAAAAAGTTTTTCTCAGCTCACATTTGCTTCTTTTGCAAAACACTTTAAAACTGTGCCCTGGTTCTCGATCCGTTTACGAGCGGGAACAGTTTCTCCCTATCTACTCTGTCCAGGCCTTGATGATTTTGAGAACTTCTATCAAGTCTCCTCTTAGCCTTCTCCTCTCCAAGGAAAACAGTCCCAACTTCTCCAATCTTCCTCATAACTGAAGCGTGTCATCCCTGGAACCATTCTCGTAAACCTCTTCTGCACTCTCTCCAATGCATTCACATCCTTCCTATAGTCTGGTGCCCAAAACTGTACACAATACTCCAGCTGAGGTCTAACCAGTGTCTTACATAAGTTCATCATAACTTCCCTGCTCTTGTACTTTATACCTGATTAATGAAGCCTAGAATACTGCATGCTTTTGAGCTCTCTCTACCTGTCCTGCCACCTTTAATGACTTATGTACATATACACCCAGGTTTCTCTGCTCCTGCACACTCTTTAGAATAGTATCCTTTATTTTATACTGTCTCTTTGTGTTCTTTCTACTGAAGTGTATCACTTCACACTTCTCCGCATTGAACTTCATCTGCCACCAATCTGCCCATTCCACCAATGTGTCAATGTCCTTTTGAAGTTCTACACTGTCCTCCTCACAGTTTATAATTCTCCCAAGTTTTGTACTGTCTGCAAACTTTGAAATTGTCCCCTGCACACCAATATTAAGACAATTTATATATATCAGGAAGAACAAGGGTCCCAACACCAACCCTTGGGGAACTCCACTACAAACCTTATTCCAGCCTGAAAAATACCCATTAACCATTATTCTCTGTTTCCTATCCCTCAGCCAATTTTGTTCCCAAGTTGCTAGTGTCCCTTTTATTCCATAACCTATAACAGGTTCAGGTGGCGAGCCCACACCTGCATTCCTGACCTGGCCAGCTTCATTACGGGGTTAGGCATGTCCTAATCCTCCATAATTTTCATGGAGTCAGGCCAAGATTTTCAAGAGTTGTGGTTCACTGCCCCTCAGAGATGTAGTGCACCACAGCCTGCAGGGGAGAACCGACTGAAAAGTAAGTTTAAAAGGTCCTCCTCATGCCCCCCATGCCAAGGTCTGCCCCCCACCAACCCCTGATGGCCCCTCATGCCCCCCTGCCAAAGTATGCCCCCCAAATAACCTTCTTGGCCCCTCATGTGCCCCATGCACATTCACCCACTATACACTATACAGTACTAATAGATGCTATAATGACAAATAGGTTGCGTAAAAAAGGTTAAAAAGAACAGTCATTCATTCTTAATGTTCAATTTTCTGAAAATAAGCTCCATTTTACTACAGCCCAATAAAAGTGTCAATCATCCAGACCCGCTGCATCAGTTTAGTCCAACCTATGGTTCGCAAGCCACAATCCAGCCTATCATGCCTCTCTATCCAGCCAGTGTTCAAAATACCAGTAAGTGAAGTGGAAGGTTCTGCAAGGAGCTGCTCCTTCAATCAGAGGCTGTTTGTCTCCTGCATTTGCTGCTGATAGGCTCACTAGTGAGCCTGAGGCATGAACACCAGCAGCAGTGGTGGCAGTGAGTCTGCTAGGGTAGAAGAGAGGCTTTCAGGGAGGGAGTGCGGGGGGGAGGGGGGGTGGGTAGTAGAGAGAGAGGAAGAGAGAGAGAGAGAGAGAGAGAGACTGCCTGGGGTTGGGGCAGAGAGACTGCTGGGTGGCGGGGAGGGAAGAAAGAGAGAAAGACTTCCTGTCGGTGGGGTAGAGAGGAAGAGAGAGAAACTGCCTGCTGTTGCGGGGGGGTGTGTGGGAAGACAAAGTCCCCTACATGAGTCAAGATGGTGGCCGCGGTTGTTTAACAGCATGACCCAGGGCAGCTGAGTGTTAGATAGGACAGGGAGAGAGGTCTGTTCTGCACCTCTCCTCAGCGTTTTAATATTTAAACCAACCAGGCCCAGCAGGCACAAATGTGCATGTGTGTGTGCGTGTGTGTGTCACTCTCAGTCTCAGGGTTCTCACTCACCCTCACCCCACACACCAACACATACTATCACCCACTCACACAGTGGGTGTGGGCTTAACGTGAGCGAGTGACTTCCCTGAGACAGTGACACAGATACTCTCACACTCTAATTATCCTTATACATTACTAGTTTTTAAAATTATCAATTTATTGCTTTGCCATTTTTTTGGTATGCTCAGCAAGTTGTTATTTTTCTTCATAACTCAAATTTCTTTTTGAATGTCATGTTTAATGTTGTGCCTAACCTCATCTTTCTGAAATTTACTCTTCGGCACATTGAGTGAGAAAAAAAATTGAAATGTGGCAGCTCACAGGAAAATGTTGGACAAGCATGCTTTAAAGAATCAATAGCTGAAACTGCAAGCACTTGCAACCTCTTTATCTTGTGTAAAACATTGTGAAATTGACAGCATAGATCAGAGAGCCAGAGCTGTTAATCAAGCGATGTTTTCCCTGGGTTTTAGGTGTTTCAACAGACTAATGGATTTCTGGGCTCTGAGCCAAGCCTCATTATGTGTTTTTGACTGTGCGCCCAGATATGCATTAGAGTACAAATACTTTAAAGAGTCTGAATTATTGACACTTTTATTGGGCTGTAGTAAAATTGAGTTCTTTTTAAGAAATTGAAAAATTATCAATGAATGACTTTAAAATGTTTTTTACATATTCTACTGTCACTATAGGGTCCATCGGTTCTATACAGTGCATAGTAGGTAGATAGGCATGGAAGTGCCATACCTTGGCATGGGGAGCATGAAGGGCCATTCAGGTCATTTGGGGTTCATACCGTGGTCTAAGGCACGAGGGGTTATTTGGGGGGCATGCCTTGGCTTAGAGGGCATGTGAGGGCCATAGTTTATTTGGGGGGACATTGTTTGCATGGGAGGCATGAGGGGCCATAATTATTTTTGGCCCATCCACACCACCCAGTCCCTGCCTCTCCCCACCCCACCCTAATGAAAATCCTATCCTTGTTGGCACTTTCTCCCAAGGCTGGGGGACAAGCTGGGAATTTTCCCAACTCCCACTATCCTCCTTGAGGATGAAAATCTGGCCCTATGCATTCATATAGCACCTTTATCATAGTGCAATGCCTCAAGGCACTTCATGGGAGTGTAATCATGCACTCTAATGGATGTCTGGGCTCTCAGCCAAGAAGGTGAGTCCTAAATCCACCTAGATCATTGCCTTCAGCGAAGAATGTCAGAAGACGCTCTTTAAGTAGTGGCATCTAGAATCAGATGCATGTGCTCTGGAACATAGGGTATCAGTAACAGTTGGTTTATGTGCCTGGCTTATTGATGACACTGAAGTTGGGTCAAATCTTAACAAAAAATCTTCAATCATAACACCTTGATAATTCCTGCACTTTATCCATGATAGCAAAGGTGATGTAGAAGGGGTTACAATTGCCCTGAGCACCCCAGGGCTTAGGAAGAGGAAAATCAACCAAAGTTCCCTTGGCACTAAAGATTCCATTGTAGATAACTGGGATGTTTTTTTCTCTCTCTCTCTCTGTAGACAAAATTATTTTTCAGCATTTACCCAACTGCAGAATCAACAAGCAAGTGACGAATATTTGTGAGCGAGAAATTCTTGGATGCAACAGCAGAAGTATTCGTATTTGCATAAAAAAGTGTTTCTTCCTCCCACTGAACTATTAAGGTTTTGCGTCAATACCGGCAGGAGTCCAACAGCATTAATTAGTTACTGACAATACTAAACATATTGAATTGCTGCTTGATTGCCTACCTCACACTGTTCATACCAGGCAGCTTCAGTACTGAATAACAGCACAGTGCAATTATTTACCACACATTCAAACTTGATGCTGTAGCTCATACACAGAATTTCAAATTATTCAAATTTCATACGTCAAATAAGGCTAAATCTAATGTAAACCAGGATAAGATCTGGGTGGTTTTGAATATCTGTTAATTGGTTCATTTCTCCCTCTATGCCTGGGAAAACGTGACCTTTGCACCTTCACAGCTTGCAAACTGCACGCCCGACCCACGTGTGACTCCACACGCCATTTTTCTCTTTTCACCATGGGATCAGGTTTGCTGTGTGGTTTGCGAGCTGCGAAGCAGTAGAGGATGAGTGTGGGTGCGGAGGCAGGCCAGTTAGAAGGCCCACCTCAGTTCTCCAACACTGTCCCTTAGTTCCCACAGGGCTTAAAGATCCTATAAACTTCATCCCTCACCTCCCCACACCCCCTGACAAGTCCATGGCTTCTCAGATTGCCCATGCTACCCCATGCCACTCCTATATCCCCACATATCCTGCATAGCCACTCACCCAGTATGCACGATGTGCAGTCCTCAGATTCCATGCACTTTCACTTTAAGATATTTTACATTCCTCTGGGGGAAAAAAATGAGCCTGCCACCATCTAATAAAATCTTCCATATCATTGATACTAGAAAAAATAATACATTCTGCCATATGTAAAAAAAAAGTTTTAATACTTGTAATGCTACTAGTTTGTATCAACAAACCAGAAACCACATCAAAGGCACAATGTATTATTACAACTTTTTAAAACTGTCATTCATTCTTAGATGAATGGAATACCTACTGCGCTGAAACCCATTAGAACTTGAAGCTCAGTCAAGCATTAATGGCCGCAGCTGTCCAAACAATAGACCCCTCTCTGGAGAGGAAAAACAGAAGGTGTTAATTTCAACTTCAAAACAGTGTGGCTGTCAATTGTTGCAGGGAAGCAGATGGTTAAATATTTTTCAAGTATCAAAATCAGGCTTTTTAATTTATCAGGCAGAGCCATTTAAATCACAGTAGTAAAGATGAGAGTGCAGACTGACAGAACTCTTCAATACATTTTTTTCACTGCATTATGGTGTTTTTTGCATTAGAAAAACATTATAATGTATATGAATAAACATACAAGTCTGGTTAATGTAAGGGTCAACTTACCTTTGAAACGACAGATCCCTATGATGAATCACTGCATTAAGGACACATATACATTACAATAAAACACTGAATTGCAGGTGTCAAAACACTTTACACTTACCTTTGAGACTGTTCCAGATTCCTCAGTAGACTTTCCATTTTCTTCACAAACTCTCTGACCTGGCTTGCCTTTAATGGGCTTCCAAAACCCCGCACCGCCAGGCAAAAATCATGTGTGGGAGGAAATCTGAGTTTCGTCCCCCATTTAAAATGCGAAACCTGATCTCAGAGGGGGTGGGTGTGCGTTTTGAACACCAGGCATTCCCGACCTGCTAAAGCGATAAAGGAAAACGGCGTGGGGTGGGGAATGCAGAGAAGAATTGGATTTCCTCCAAAAAATATAAAGGCAGTATTTTATGCTCTCCCCCATGGCGTGTTCGGAGGTGGAGAGGGCATTTAATCAGGCGGGATGGTGGCGGGTGGGGATCCCACCACTTTCCCACCTCCACCCCAAAATCATCCCTGATTGAATGACCCATGGCTGCCCTTTCCACACCACTGCCAACTGAGGCCTTTAAGTGCGCAATTAATGATTGGCCAGCAGCTCTCGACCTGCAGGATTTCCCATCCCTGGGGTCCTGGTCCTGCGGAAGATTCGCCAATAGCTTATTAATTGCCTTATTGGCTCATAACTAGGTGAGGCTTCCCCAAAGAAGGCAACACAGGTCTCTCACTGCCTCTCCAAGACCCCATCACCTGCATAAAATTCCCACCCAAGTGTGGCCATTCACACACTCAAACACACCTCTGAAACCTGACAAATATTTGGCCCCTTAAGTCACATTGAATTGACTACTTTGCACAAGGGTTCATTCCTAGAGGAATAGAATTAAAAACCAAAGAAACTGGGGTTAAACTTGTATTGAACCTTGGTTAGAATACCTTTGGAGCACTCTGAACAGCCCTGGTCTCCAAATTACAAAAATGATATAGAAGTGCTGGACAATTAGAAGATACAAATATCAGGAAAGAGTTAACAGGTTACAAAAAGAGAAGGTATGGGGTGACCTAAACAAAGTCTTTAAATTGCAAAAGAATTTTATATGGCCGACTAAGAGCAGACATTTATTGTATGGGAATTCAAAACTAGCATTATGAGTTTGCGCTTTGGATGCAATCAGCGATTCAGGCTCAAAAATTTGAATTCCTGTACAAGTGATTCTTTTAATTTTTCTTGGAATGTTGGCATCACTGGCTAGGCCAGTTTTTGTTGTTCATCCCTGATTAACTTGAGAAGGTGGTGGTGAGATGCCTTCTTCAACTGCTGCAGTCCATGTGGTATGGGTACACCCACAGTGATGTTTGGGAGAGAGTTCCAGGATTTTGACCCAGTGACAGTGAAGGAACGGTGATATATTTCCAGGTCAGGATGGTGAATGGCTTGGAGGGGAACTTCCAGGTATCTGCTGCCCTTGTGCTTCAAGATAGAAGAGATCGTGGGTTTGAAATGTGTTTTTAAAGGAGCCTTGGCAAGTTGTTGCTGCACATCTTGTAGATGGTACACACCAGCTCCGATGAATGTTGAAGGTGGTGGATGGGGTGCCATTTAGGCAGGCTGCTTTATCTGCATGGTGTCAAGTTTCTTGAGTGTTGTTGGAACAGCACTCATCTAGGCAAGTGGAGAGTATTCCATCACACTCCTGACTTGTGCCTTGTAGATGGTGGAACGGCTTCAGTGAGCCAGGAGGTGAGTTACTCACCACAGAATTCCAAGCCTCTCACCTGCTCTTGCAGCCACAGTATTTAAATGGCTGCTCCAGTCAAGTTTCTGGTCAATGGTCACCCCAAAGATATTGATGGAGGGGATTCAGCAGTGGTAATGCCTTGAATGTCAAAGAGTAATGGTTAGATTCTCTTGTTGGAGATGGTCATTGCCTGGCACTTGTGTGATGTGAACATACTTGCCAATTATCTGAGGAGTTGCAAAAGGTGCTGAACATTGTGCAATCATCAGTGAACAACCCATCTTCTGACGTTATGTTGGAGGGAAGATCTTTGATGGAACAGCTCAAGATTGTTGGGCCTAGGACACTACCCTGAGGAACTCTTGCAGTGATGTCCTGGGACTGAGATGATATCAGGGCATAATCCAGGCATAATCAGGTTTCCTCTTCTAGCACAAAAATGCCTCAATTCAGATATGAGTTTTGCCATGATTCTATCTTCAAAAGATGTGACAGTGCCTATTACCATGATTTATGTGGTTGTATTATCTGTTTGTAAGGATAGAGAGTCTTGGCAGTACCTTTTATTGAAGCTGGCCCTCCTTTAATCTGTTATTATCCTCTGATGCACATTGGTACAGTACTGCAAAGGATAATGAATGAAGATAGAAGGATTAACTTTCTTCCGAGCCCTCATGCTTGTTACTTGGCAGGGTGAAAACTGAACAGTGCTATCATTATTCACAGGGAATGCCATTTAGGGAAGGGAGATTTGGCTTTGTTTCTGTATTAGCTGCCTTTACTCTATTGGTGCTAATGGCAGTGGAGAGGGGGAGGTTACATCCCTTTCTCAGCCAGTGCCAACAACAAAAAAAGGTGCTCATTCATTGCATTCTTGTTTGTATGATGTTGACAAATGATTGTTGTGAAGTCTGTCTATGTAAGTGCCAGCTGTGAGTAGCATCCCCATCTCTGAGTTAGAAGGTTGTGGGTTGAAGTCCCACCCAGAGACTGGCCGTGTTATCCTGGCTGACATTACAGCTCACTACTAAGGGAAGTGCTGCATTTTCAGAGTCACCGTCATGTAGATGGGATGTGAAATGGAAATGTGCCCCCTCGAGTGATACCATTTTGAAGAGCAGACAGTTCTCCCGGGTTTCCTGACCAATATCTAACATTTCCAAAACAGAATATTTGGTCATTATCACATTGCAGTTTGTGCAATTTGCTGTGAGCAAATTGACTGCTGTTTTTCCTCCATTACAACCGTGACTATATTTCAGAGGTGTTCCTGTGCTTTCAGCTGATTAGTCCTAAAGTCTAGAATGTCCTCCAGAAACTTTGGGGTGCTCTATCCTCCTTTAAGAGCTCCTGCCCCAATATCTCCTCACATGACTCCATGTCAAATTTTGTTTAATGATGGCTCCTGTGAAACACCTTGGTGCATTTTACTATATTAAAGGAACTTCACAGGAGCGATTGCAAATAAAACTTCATCAACTGTAAAGCATTTTGGAACATCCTTTTTTATTTGTTCTTTCACGGGGGGTGGGTGTAAACCAGCATTTATTGCCCAACCCTTGTTGCCCTTGAGAAGGTGGTGGTGAGACACCTTCTTGATCCGTTGCAGTCCAGGTGGTGTAGGTACACCCACAGTGCTGTTAGGGAGGGAGTTCCAGGATTTTGACCCAGCAACAGTGAAGGAACGGCAATATATTTCCACGTCAGGATGGTGAGTGGCTTGGAGGGGAACTTGCAGTGTTGGAGGCAAGATCGGAGGGAAACTTCCTGCATTTGTGAAAAATGTTATTTCTTTTTTTTTTACATTATATTCCGAAAGTGCTTAATTGTGTGCACATTCTGATTGGACATTTTCACAAAAAGAAACATGTGTGGCAAAGACACATGGCTCTGACTCTGGGTGGCGACTGGCGATTCACCCGAGGGATGGAATGATCACCATATCCATGAGTAACCTACAGATTTGGCAGTAAGGAAGGTGGGGGGGGGGCTGTGCTAGGGGAGTCACAGTCAGAATGGATGACTATTGGATGCTCCTGAAGTGGGAGGGCATCAAGGAGTATTAGTCCTCTTCTGCGGTCACACTACTATCCATCAAGAATTTCTGTGACAGACACCATGCATATATGAGTCCCAATATCCCCTTTGACATCTTCCCTGCTTTCTATCTCTTTTTCTGTTCTGAACTGCCACCTTGTTCTGGGTTTGAGTCCTTCTGTTTTACTCTTCAGGCTTCAGACTGTAGGCATGCTCTTGGTGGGATTCAATCTCCCTCAGTGTTCTCAGCCCTTAGGGAAGACAGCTTGAAGACAGAAGAGCTTTCTTTTGCATCTGGTAGGACATCACTACCTACAGAATAGGACAACACTCTATCAGTATTGCTGTCAGCATCTCTGGGAAGCAGAGTGTAGTTTAATGATTGAACAGTAAGTTCATTGAAGACTTTTCAATGAAAGGCTGATTCAAAAGAGAAGACTGAAGAGCATTGAAGTTTGGACCCTCTGAAAGTAGAAGGGAAGAACTCAGGTCATTCTGAAGAATTTATTGCTCCCTCATAGGGCTCCAGGAAGGAGTTTCAGAAGAAGAATGATTTTCAGCTCTTGTGAAGACTGTCGCAGCTGTATCCTCTACCGAAAAGGCATTGAAGATCTGAGATTTCAATGAACTTAGCTGAGAAAACAACCATTTTCCTGTAAGACTGCTGGGAAAAGAAGAAGAGATGACTTCCCAATGATTTTCCAGGAGGACTGCCACCTTTCTGTAGGCAGTGCTAGAAGAACCAAACTTCTCTCTGTGTGAAGCTGCTCCCCTCTGGGCAATGGGAAGAATTGCTGAGGATATGGAGACAAGACAGCCTCATCATCTGTAATGAGAGGAATTCCCTGTGGACAATTAACTCGGGCAAGATTGCTGTCCAGAATTCTGCTGCTTCAGAAGTGCTAAAGATTCTGCTGTAGCTTCTGTGCTGACCTCCAGCTCTGACTTTCACCCTGGCAAGGTACCAGCTCTTGAGCAGTGTGATCCTCCATAGACTCTGACCTGGACTCAGGCAAAGCATTCTCTGTGGAAGACTCTTCACAGACAGCAAGAGATAAGGTGGACAATACATTGGTAGATTCAATGGAACTAAGATCTGAATGCTGCTCAGCCACTAAAAGCACAGCTGATTATTCTAAAAAGGCAACAGAGGCTTCATAAAGTGCATCCAACAATGGGGAAAATGCATCATTCTCTAGGACCTCAACCTCCAAGAGTTCACTCTGTACTGTAAAGGATTCTTACTCATCATTCTCTAGGAAGAGCCAATTCAGGTTGAGCAGGTCCTCATGGGGATGGTAAGCATCTGCTGCAATGCCTTCTGTATCCACCATCTCAGGCCTTACTTCATGAAGAATTGAGAGAATCACAACTTCCTCGTCTACTCTGGGTATGGTGGATGATGTCTCTGTGCAAGAAAGGAACTTACTGTCAATTATATAAAGGTCCTCAGCTTCTGAAGGGTGAATTTTCACTGCTTCTAAATGAAAGGTTGAAGATTGTTGCATGAAAGACAGTGAGTTGTTTGAATTGTAGGGATCATTTGTTTTTTCTAGCATTCCTAGAAGTATGCCAACATCCACTCAACAAGGATAGACGTCGATTGTGAAGAACATAGAGAGAATCTGTTGTTCCTTCTAGCGAAGAGGAGCAATAATCCTGCCTTTGATTGGGAGGTCAATGCCACTTGAACCTTAAAACTTCATGTATGATGGATACAGGGTCATTGGGTGAGGTCAGTCAGCCATCTGCTAACATGTTAACAGAGGCTCCTGTATTAATTTTAAATGAAGTATTGAAGTCTTGAACTTGGACTGTAACTGACCAGTAGTCTGGATTAAGACTATCTACTCCCCTAGGAATTCTGTAGGGCCATCATTTTCTGGCCATTCCACTTCTTGGAAGGAACGTGTTTCATAAATATTCGCTGGTCTGTGACTTTGATTAAAATTACTGGATTTGCAGAAATGCTTGAAATGCCCAGTTTTCTTCCACACTGGAAGTATTTCCCTATTTGCCATTGGGGAGTCCTGGCACCTATGCTGGGTTTTGTGCCACACTGCAAGCATCTCAAAAAGGTTGCCGACGTGGAGTTTCCCGCTCTTTCAGTTTGTTTGGCAGACTTTTGTACAGGTGGGGTGACTGCCCGTGGACCTACCAAATCTACAAAGAGTCATATGGAGCCTCGGTGTTGCCACAAGTCATAGCCTGGTTCAGCACTCGGAGCTGGGGCTGCACGGAACCGCCTGCTCAATAACGGTGTGACATAACAGATTAAAAAAGGTATCAAAGGCTTTAATAATGGAATAAAAATCCTCAATGGACTCTTACACACCCTGCCTTAGGAGAATGTCATCTGCAAATGAAGCTACTGCATAAAGAAAGGAACTAACTTGAAGCTTTTGGTCTTTTTCATGAAAGCACGATGCTGGTCAGTACTGGAGAAAATGGTGTTTCCATATCTCCCACTGCTGTCCTCTCTGAGGCCCCTCAAGGCAGTCAAACAGGCTGCACAAAGGCAGGGACTGTTCAATAGGTACAGTCATCTTTACCTCTCTCCAGTGTGCCTCTTTCTTCCGCCAAAATTTCTCAAGCTGATTTCAAAGGTTCCTTCACTCCATGGTTCCTTTAATAACACCGATGTGTTTTTTACATCGATGGCTCCATCGCTGCCACCATGTTCCAAACTGCCACCTTGTTCTGGGTTTGAGTCCTTCTGTCTTGGACTCTGGGCGTGGGACTTAGTTCTTAGACAGGCTGTGGACACTTCTTTATTAGTACTACATCTAAACAGGTGTTGGATCCAGTGCACTTGGTCTGTTGGGCCTAAAGGATCTAGGTTGCACACTTTGTTTGGGGTGACCGAGTCAGTACAGAGACAGAACACCAGGAGGTTGTCATTAGAATAAACACATGTAGTTTATTTACAAACTAACTCTTCAACTATAATTGTGTGTTCACAACATAAAACATCAATAACTAACTCAAGACTCTCTCACATAGAGGTAGCCCGTGCTACTCTGCTATTGGACAATAAGATCATGTGACCTTGCATTACAATACTTGTCTTAAAGGCACTTTATATCTCAGATTACTACAACAGGTTATAGAGTAGGCACATAGCTCTTAGGCATGACTCCAACCTCTCTCTTGAGAGTCTAACATATGATTGACTAGTGTCAACGGTTCTTTATCATCTACGTCATACATTAGCATATCCCATCCATTAACTCTTTATACTACACTTTCTTTCTCCCTTTCCCTCTTTCCTTCTCTTAGCACCACTGAGCTGGACCATTAGATGTGCTAGGGAATGTAGCCAGCCCTGTGAGTGCTTTATAACTGCCTGACATCATTACCTTGTGGGTTTGCAGATGATGTACAGACTGTAGTATAGGACAGGTTTTACATTGTAAAACTCAATAAAAAAAGTCTTAAAAGGAGTATGAAATTATATGCACTTACAGATCAGGCTTACTCAATGATACTATTAAGGATAACACTGAAATTTAAGAACATAAAAGCAGCATATCATATCTGTCAAGCATCATATTCACTATAATGTAGAGAAATGTGGCTGCCACATTGTGCAGAGCATGATATGATAAACAACAATGAAATGAACATCCACTTCATCAGTTTTTGATTAAAGGAGCAATATTGTGTGGGGTGGGGGCTGGTGGGATGTGTGAGGGGATGATATCTTGGGGGGATGCCCCCGATGGGCACAGATGACTCTTAATTCACCATAAAAAAAACCCAAAGATGCCGGTTGCTGCAGCTTCCACTGTAATCCCTTCAGTCCCAAAGGCTAACAAGTGGCTTGCTGTTCCAGATATATTGTCATGGTGTGTTTTTGTCACACATACCATAGAATTATGGAATGGTTACAGCACAGAAGGAGGCCATTTGGCCCATTGCATGCCTGCTGGCTCCCTGCAAGAGCAACTCAGCTATCTCCACACCCCTACAGCCTTGTAAATCCTTTCTCGTCAGGTCCTTATCCAATTCTGTTTTCAAAGCCTAGGCCACCTAGGCCAATAACATATATCAAGAAAGCAGTAATCCTAGTACCAACCCTGGGGAATCCCACTGTGTACCCTCCTCCAGCCCAAAAAAACAACCATTCCCTTACTCACTGTTTCCTGTCACTTAGCCAGCTTTGTATCCAAGCTACCACTGTGCCTTTTATTCCATAGGCTTCAACTTTGCTGACATGCCTATTATGTGGCACTTTGTCTTTTGGAAGTCCATGTACAACATATCAGCTACATTATCGTCATCAGCCTTCACCATTACTTTTTCAAAAAACTCAAGCAAGTTAGTTAAACCTGTGCTGGCTTTCTTTAATGAATCCGCACTTGTGCAACTGCCTGTTAATTTTGTCTTGGATCATCATTTCCAAAAGCTTCCCCATTATTGAGGTTAAACTGACTGACCTATAATTGCTGGACTTTCCATGCACCCTTCTTTGAACAATGGTGTAATTTTTGCAATGTTTCAGTCCTCTAGCACCAATAATTTTATAAACTTTGATCAAATTGCCCCTACTTCTACGCCTGTCTAAAGCGTGGAGTCCCGACTCATTTTAGCCTACCTTGACAACTGAGATGTTTCAAAGTGGGAATCCATCTTGTGATCCACCTCCCCACCCCCTTCCCCCACTTTGCACCCTCTCCCAAGCTGCAGCATCACCCACCATTTGAGATGACCAAAGCCGGACACATTGCAAAGGGAGTAAAATTGTCAGAGGTGCCTTTTTTCTGATGAGACATTAAACTGAGAGCCTGTCTGCCTCTTCTGAGGGATGCAAAATATTCACAAACTCTTTGAAAAACAGCAGTTGTTGTTCTGGCCAGCACTTTTTCACTAACCTACAATACCAAAAACAACCTGCAATAGTCCCTCTTAGTTACCGTTTGTGGGACTTCACTAGGTCGAAATTTGCTTCTTAATAAAGTGACTGCCCTTCAGAAATTAATTCATTGGCCCCAACTTGCTTTGTGAAGTTCTGAGGATGAGAGAAGCTGCTATATAAATGGGAATACTTTCTTAGAACAATTACAAGGTTACAGCGTTGGGAATAATTACACTTTCTTTGACTGGTTTGCTGGAACCTCTCATTTTGTTGTGGGGTGGCCGAGTTGTGCTATTATTGATAGAGTTGATTTGCAGACACTTCTTGGGTGGAAACTTTAAGTTTATTTACAATATACTCAGCAGCAACTACACGTGTGCTTTCAACTCCAACTCTATCTCTACATTGACTGCTGAAGTAGCCCGCGCTACTCTCTTATTGGTTACTACAGATCATGGGATCTTTCTTAACAATTATTGTTCTTAAAGGTACATTACACACTAAATAAAACCATAGTTACTACACTGTGTAACTCAAAGCAGATAGGAGCCAGCTTCAATCCTTGGTTGGTCATGAATTATCTAATCGCAGCCGTGATAACAATGGAGGAATTGCCAGGATTGCCTGAGGATGGGGCTTTAACTTGAAAGGGACTTCATTGTCAATGGGCTTAGGTACTGCCAGATACCTGTGGGAGTGATGCTGTTTTGCTGATACCTGTCCATTTAGACATGGCCCTCGGGAAAATATAAGTTCTGGACGATGGGAGAAGGTGAAGCGAGATGAAGATGTGAGAACAGTCTGTATCTCCTGGTGCTTTCCTCTGAATTATGAGCTCTCATTAGCAGATTTCCCACCAGGGCCCTGCCCACATGTTCCTTATGACAGATGTTGGACAGGACTGATTTTGTTTATTCTTTAATGGGACATGGGCATCACTGGCATAGTCAGCACTTGTTGTCCATTCCTAATTGGTCTTGAACTGAAGAGTTTGCTAGGCCATTTCAGAGGGGCAGTTAAGAGTCAATCACATTACTGTGGGTCCAGAGTCCCATGTAGGCCAGGCCTGATAAGGATGGCAGATTACCTTCCCTGAAGGGAATTAGTGAACCAGGTAGGCTTTTGCAACATAGCTCCATGACCACCATTACTGAGACTAGCTTTCTATTCCAGATTTTCTTAATTGAGTTTAAATTCTACCAGTTGCCATGGCAGGATTTGAACCCAAGTCCCCAGAGAATTAACAATGGTCTCAGTCCAGTGACATTACCACTACACCACTGTCACCCCCTTGATTGCATCTCTTTTGCTGCTGTTGAGAACTGTGAGTGATTGAGCTTTCTCATCCTGGCTACACCAGGTAGTAAGAGCAGGGAATAGGCACAAGTGCCAACTTGCCTCGAGTGACCTCCATTCCAGAATGCCTTGACTGAAAAATGTGCAGGAGTGAGCTAGGATCATAGAAAGAGGAGAAGGCCATCAATCGCCTCAAACACCTCCCGCCATTCAATTAGGTCACGGCTGATCTGTATCTTTTGGGAAAGAGAATTCCAAATTTCCACTGATATGTGTGCAAAGAAGTGCTTCCTCACATCACCCTAAAACAGCCTAGCTCTAATTTGAAGGTTCTGCCTCCTAGTTCTGGACCCCCTCCCCCACACCCCCCACCCCGCCCCCACCCCATCACACCAGAAGAAATAGTTCATTTCCATTCACACTACAAAATAACTTAAAACATCTCTAACAACTCAGTTGGATCACCCCATGCTCAAAGGAATATAAGAAAGAAAGATTTACATTTATACAGCCTCATTAATGACCTCAGGATACCCAAAATGTTTTCCAGCCACTGATGTACTTTTGAAGTGTAGTCATTGTTGGAATGGAAGAAGCACAGCAGCCAATTTGCACACAGCAAGCTCTCACAAACAGCAACATGATAATGACTAGATAACCTGCTTCTGTGATGATGATTGAGGGGTAAGTATCACCCAGGGCACAGGGGAGCACTCCACCCACAAGGGCAAGAGTATTACCCACAGCGTCGTCCAAGTAAACAGTTGTCATAACTCTAAGAGTGGACAGAGGGCAGTATTTTGGCATATTGCAGTCTCTGCTCTTCAATGGTGTAGTCAGTGAGTAGCAGTCTGGTTCATTAATGTCCTTTAGGGAAGGAAATCTGTCATTCTTTCCTGGTCTGGCCTACATGTGACTCCAGACCAACAGCAATGTGGTTGACTCTAAAGTGCCCTCTGAAATGGCCCAGCAAGCCGCTCGGTTGTATCAAACCACTATGAAGTCTAAACAGAATGAAACCTGGCATCGACCTAGGCACCAGAAATGACAATGATACACCCAGACCTGTCAATACTGCAAAGCCTTCCTCATTAACATCTGTGGGCTAGAGATAAAATTGGGAGAGCTGTCCCACAGATGAATCAAGCAACAGCCTAACATAGCCTTATTCATGGCGTCATCTCTTTTAACTGCACCTTCCAAACCCATGACTTTTACCACCTAGGTCAGGCAAGGGCAACAGATACATGGGAACACCAGCACCCGCAAGTTCCATTCCAAGTCACACACCATCCTGACTTGTAGCTAAATCACTGTTCCTTCACTGCCTTTGGGTCAAAATCCTAGAACATTCTGGGTGTACCTACACCACATGGGCTGCAGCAGTTCAAGAAGGTAGCTCACCACCACCTTCTCAAGGGCAATTAGGGATGGGCAATAAATGCTGACCAAGCCAGCAACACCCACACCCCATGAACAAATAAAAAAAATATCTTTACATGGAAAGGATGACCACGGTGAAGGGGAGATGGTTAGGGCCGGGAAATTGGAATCTGTTAAAGTGACAGAGGAGATCAGAAGAGTCACAGTTGTAGGTGGGGAGAAACTGGATGAGGGGAGAATAAATAGAGTCAAGATAAGCTCAGTAGGGCAGGAAGAGGCTAAAACAATGGATATATCAGGACAGTCCTCTTTGTGGATTTTGGAAAGGAGATAGGCAGGCTGTGGGGTCGGGGAACTGTGAGATTGGAGGGCATGGAGGGAAGATCTTTGAAGGAATTAGATCAGTGACAGTCCTGGAAACAATGGCTTGATGTTTAGTGTTGGGGTCATTGTCCAAGGGGAAGTAGAATGAAGTGTCAGAGGGTTGGCATTCAGCCTTTGCTCAGTAGAGGTCCATTTTGCAGACAACAATGACAGTATCCTTGTCACCATTTGATAATGATATTGGGGTTGGAACCAAGAGTATGACGTACAGCAAATTCAGGGGAGACAGGTTAGGTAGAGTGAGTGAGGGGTGCTGATGAACGGTGATCAACTTGAAACTTTTGTGCAGGCAACGGGGGTCTCACCTGCTGACTGGAGAGTCGGCAAGTGACGCACACTGCCTGAAGGCCTGCCGAATCATGGGCCAATCAGGCAGTTGAGCCACTGATAGGCTTTCCACCAGAATCAGGGACCCGGGGGGCAGAAAGTTGGGCCCACTGAGAGCTGTTGACAAATCAGAGACCAGCAGCTCTTTTGCTCAACAGTGCCACCGGGGAGGTGGTGGCTGCTTCTGGAATGACACCCACCTGAGGCCCAGCACTGTGCAGAGACCCAGGCCACAGGTAAGTGATGGCAGGAGGGATGACACAGGGTGGGGCTGTGGAGGAGGGGTGGGGAGGTGGTCTCGCCAGCAAGGGCCGGAGTGTTGTTCTCAGTGGGGGCCCCTCCTTCCCAATGCCGGGTCCCTCGATCAGGCACTGAATGTCTTTTAATGAGGGGCCCCTTTTCCCAGAAGGAAGAAACAGTTCGGACCAGCACTCTTATTTCCCAGTTTTTACTGTTTTTTTCATTCTGGGTTCCCCATCCAGCGGAACCACCATACAGGTGTACAGCCCATACAAGACCCCTGCCCACCACTGGGTTAATACCAGTGGTGGCAGGATAAGACCCTTAAGTGGGCATTAATTGCCTAATTAAGGGCCTCAATTTGCAATAGGGCAGAAAGGCCATCCCTGGGCCTTCCTGCCATGAACTTAATGGGCGTGGCAGCAGCAAGGTGACAGGGTCCCTGCCCGCAACCCTTCTGCTTGATTAAATGCCCTCTCCAACTCCAAATGTGCCACAAGAGAAGACAAAAGACTCCACCCTCTGTTTCTCTCTCCACACTTGTGCCAGGCGGGCTGAGTATTTCCAGCATTCTCTGTTTTTAATCAGATTTCCAGCATCTGCAATAATTTTGCATTTGTTTATGTGAAAAGGGACACTACAGAGTCCCCACACTCAATTTAAGATAAATCTTCACACGGAACAAAAAGCCCATTGGCATTTATAATGATTTAGGGCTTCAAACCTGGGTGACCTGCATTTATCTTCCGGCCAGAATTCAACAGGAATGTTGAGAACCACAGCAACATTTCCATCAAATCTGTAAAACAAGAGAACATTAGTGGAAATGTTTCAGAAATCTGTCAGCAGGCTCTGTCGCTCTAAGACATAGTACACCCTCTGTGTTATTTCCTGAATCTGAAATTGCACCAAATGGAACATCTGAAACTAAATGTTTTATGGAAACTCATTTCCAGGGCTTTGCATTTGTACAATTACATCAAGTATATATCAATAGGTTAGTCGCACTACAAAGATCAATATTTATTGTCTATCCCTAGTTCCCCTTGAGAAGGTGGTGTTGAACTGTCTACATGAATCACAGAGGTTTGGTGCATTTGATTGGTCACTTTAGAGCCAATCGTGGTGTGTGCCTGGAGTCTCTCTCTCTCTGACACACACACACACACATATATATAGATATAGATAAGGCTGGATAAGAATGACAGACTTCATTCATTGAAGGAACATTTGACTTTTTTATGACATTCCAATAACTTTTACTGATATCAACTTTTTATTTCTAAATTTAAAATAAATAATCCAAATTTTCATACTGCAATGAATTGAAACTCATCTTCTCAGGATTTCTAGTCCAGTAACATAAACCATTGCACTACAGTACCCAGATTCAATGTGCGGAAAACAGCATTAGTTCAGTCAATTCATCTAATGACAGAATAAGTCATCCAGGTTTGAAGGAGATAGCTTTGGCCCTTGGTGTTAATGTTATGTTAATTGTATTGTTAAGGTTAAGAATAAGCAGGTGGAGGGTATTGATTGATTAAGTATCATGAGCACATTTAAAAAGGGACTTCCATGGTTATGGCTGCACCTGGGTGTCCTTGAAGAGGGAGTATGCAGTGCTTGCTTGGACACTTGATGACTGGTGGACACCACATTGATTTAATTTTGATTAGTTTCCTGTAAAGTTTTGTTACTTTTTTGTTACAGTGCCCCTTTAAGGGGCTATTAATTGATTAATTTGTTAATAAGTTTATTTTGTTTTGATTGATTTAAACAAAAGTATAGAAAGGGTATTTGATGGCTACATCCACACCTGGGTGCCCTTGGAGAGGGACCATACAGTACCTACCAAGTATGCCTGAGGCCTTCTATGACTGGACAGCACCTCATCTTCCGACTAGGCACTTTACAGCCTTGCGGACTGAATATTGAGTTCAACAATTTTAGATCATGAACTCTCTCCTCCATCCCCACCCCCTTTCCGATCCCCCTTTTTTCCAATAATTTATATAGATTTTTCTTTTCCCACCTATTTCCATTATTTTTAAATGTATTTCCATCCATTGTTTTATCTCTACCTTTTAGCCTATTTCGATCCCTTTCCCCCACCTGACCCCCACCCCACCCCCACTAGGGCTATCTGTACCTTGCTCGTCCTGCTTTCTACCCTTAATGTCACCTATTAGCACATTCCTTAGATAATATCACCACCTTCAACACCTCTTTGGCCTTTTGTCTATGACATCTTTTGGCTATCTCCACCTATCACTGGCCCTCTATCCAGCTCTACCTGTCCCACCCCCTCCCCCCCCCCCCATTAAACCAGCTTATATTTCATCTCTTTTCTATTTTTCCTTAGTTCTGTTGAAGAGTCATACGGACTCGAAACGTTAACTGTATTCCTCTCCGCAGATGCTGTCAGACCTGCTGAGTTTTTCCAGGTATTTTTATTTTTGTTCTTAACAAGCCTAATTACCTGCCCAACTCATTTGTGGTGGGAAGCCAATCCCCAGGCCCCAGGCCTGCAGTGGCCAAAATGGCCGATGTTGGGGAAACCGGAACGCCACCGGCCTTGAAGTTTGGCTCCCATCCGCCTCCATTCCTGATGTTCACAGGGTGTAAAAATTCAGCCTAGAATTTCTTGGAATCACTTTGAAGTTCTTCTGGTGAAATAGCCCATTGATATACTCTGTCCATTGACTCAGCCAAGGAGCGCTGTCTTGGAGAAGATGCCACTCAATCGTTTGGAGAGAGGAGAAATACTGAGCCAACGGCAAAGTAAGCAGAAAAAAAAATGGTGATTATCACTTAGAAATGAGAGCAAAGAGTAAAGATGAGTGGCTGAATGCTAGTGCTGTGACCATGGCTGCATCTTAGCCTAGAGGCATGTGAGGTTACTGAAATACTCTGGAGTTTTGCCTGATTTACCTCAGAAGAAACAGGACCAACTTGGCAGAATCTCCCTCAGATGTTAATTAAACATCGATGGGATGAAGTCTCGCCGCCCTGATGGATTTAAAGGTCACTGAGATAAGTAGCCAGCCTTGACTCAGTGATTAGTGGGTGTGAGTGTGAGCCTGCAACAACAGATTACCCACAGTCTGTACCAGTTCCTAGTCTGCTGCCAAAGTGGTATAGCAGAAGCAGTTTGCCTGAGGTTAAATAAAAGACATTTATTTCTTTAGCATCTCTCCTGACCTCTGGACACCACAAAGGACATTATAACCAATTAAGAACTTTGACGTGTCGTCACTGTTATAAGGTAGGAAATGCTGCAGACAATTTGTGCACAGCAAGATCCCAGAAACAGCAATGTGGTAATGACCAGATTATCCCTCAACTAACATCACTGAAAAAAAAAGATTAAGATTGACCAGGGCGTCGGGGAGAACTCTGGTCTTCCAATTGCATCATGGGATTTTTTCTTGCATCCACCCGAGAGGGTAGATATGGCCTCAGTTGATGCTGAGAGATGGCACCTACGACAATGCAGTACTCCCTCCGTACTGCTGCTGACGCATAAGTACATTTTGTACTCGAAGCACAAACTTCTGACTTGGAGGTTAGGGGTGGTTTATGAGGCAGTATAGAGACTGTGTATCTAAGATTGTTTAGCGAGAATATCTTTCATTTGAATTTTCTAATGGATTCTTTTTTTCTTCTGCATTTCTCCTGTCCCTTTTTTTTTGTTTCCCTCAATCCTTCTAATTCAACATTCATCTCAATCTTTGTAGAAAGAGAAAACCACAGAAAACTGATAATCCGAAGCAACCAAATGCATTTGCGTCACATGCATATTTCATTTAGCTCTGATCCAGGGACTGTAGCACCTTGGGCAGGATTTTCAGATCGTTGGGCGGGCCTGGGAGTGACCAGGAAACAGCCCCCACCGCGGAGCCCTGAATGGCTCAGCGCTGCCAGGGTGGAGGGCGGGAGGAGGGCAAGTGCTGAAGTCAGCGTGGGCGCAGGGGAGCGGGCGATGAAAGCTCGCTGAAGGCAGAGAGCTGCCTCGGAGCTGAAGAATATAAAACCATTAAATCAAGTTTTAATAATGCAGAAAAAAATGTCCGCATGTCAGACTCACTCACCTAAACATATGCATCATAAAAATTCTGCCCAAACATTTTAATTTTTATTTAATTACAGAAACCTCATCCTGCCCTTGGATGAGGTTTCCTGAAAAATGCAAAGGCCGCCTGGCCGATTCACCCGCCAACCGTAAGGTTGGAGGGTCGGCAGAAAATCACTGTTAATTAATACTTCAATGGCCCTTTTAACTGTCGGCGGGCATGCTGCCGACTCTCGTGTGTGCCCGCCCACCCAAATGTTGCGCGATAACATCAGGGCACTCACTCGATGTCATCGCGTGCTAGTTTATGCCCGAGCAGGCTGGGCATCCCCTGCCCGCCCACAGGACTTAAAATTCTGCCCTTGGAGATTTTTGTGCTTTTACATTATTACAATCTCCTTGTTACTTTCAAATCAATTTTATATTTCGCATTAAAATCAATCATCTGATTCCGTGACATGGAGACATAACAGGTTTTGGCAACGTGAGTGTGTTGTTAATTGAAGTGAATAATGTAGTTCATGGTAACTATTATAACAAAGTTATTATTAGTTAATAACGTTAACTAAGCTATCATGACTGTGAATTAAGGAACAAAGCCTTAAAGAGGAAATTTACCTGAGAATGGAGCCTTACCAGATGGAAATGTGAGCCAGAGACAGTGTTATAGCACCATTCTCCAGTCTGTGCTGTTGGACCAGTATGTCTTCACCCTGGGAATGCAGCCTTGCTAAACTTGCCCTTATGCTCAAGTCTGCCTCTCACTAAGATTAGTGAAGACATCCCATAACTCATAATTTCAACAGTTCTTGAAAGAATAATTGTGAAAAATTGCCTCCAGATGCACAATTAAATTCTAATTTGATGAACTGAAATCTAAACAAGTAAAGAGTTTACTGACTACCTGTTGAGCTAATATTATTTTCTTCTCTAGTTACTCAATGACATATATTGTATCGAGAGCTACAATCCAAACCAGTACCTTGTTTGAGTGCCGCTAATAAGAATGCTGCACTAATGTGTGATTAAGTGCAGTTCCATATCCATGGTTCCTGTATTTTGTGATGTTTTAAAGACCCTGCTGCGAGGTGGTAGTGAAGGAGAGTAACTTTCTCACAGAAAGAAGAACAGTCCAGGAAGACCAGTTGTTGTGTTTTAATAAAAATACAAAGAAATTGCATTTATATAGCACCTTTCACAGCCTCAGGATATCCCAAAGTGCTTTACAGCCAATGAAGTACTTTTGAAGTTGTAACATTGGAACTGCATCAGCCAATTTGTGTGTAGCAAGCTCTGACAAATAACACTCTGATAATGATCAGGTGATCTGTTCTAATGATGTTGGCTGAGGGATGAATATTGAGTACACACTAGGGACAACTCCACTGTTCTTCTTTGAAATAGTCCCATGTCATCTTTTATGCCCAGCTGAGATGACAGACAGAGCCGCAAGCAATGGGAGTATCAGCCTGGGTTATGTGCAAATGGGGGCTAAATTGGGTCCCTTTTTTAGGTGCTGCACAACCACCTAATGCTCAAAAAGGAGTCTGAGGTGCATGCAAATACACATGCCCACATACACATGCACACACAAACATCTGACTGGAATGCATAAGATGCATCTTGGTAAAGTGTTTGCTTGCCTAATGCCTGTCAGCAGAACAGACATCGTGGTGCATATCAGTGTATAATGCTAATTTGATGCCAACACTGCCATTTTCCAGTCCAACCAATACCCTGTCTTAGCCTTACACAGTTGAACCCAATGCTAAACAGCATGAAGGAACCCTCTGTGAGCACTATTTTAAAGGGACGATGACGCATTGACAAGTTGGTTGCTGGATTGTTTGTTCTGGCTCCAATTGGGTAAAAATATATGGGTTTTTGGAGCGTTTCTCCATTTGCCGGAAGTTTGAATACACTACAGGCTATAACCTGCCTGGTCTTGGAAGTGATTTTCTGTTCATTTAGAAGCTGGTGCTGAAGGAAGTTGCTTCCAGGCACAAGTGGCCTGGTAGTGTTTCCTCTGGGAATTGGGCATGAGTGGGAGAATGAAGGAAGGCCATGCAGAACAGGGCAAGCTGCTGGGGGAGGAGGAGGAGAAGACCATGCAGAGCAGGACAAGCTGCTGGGGGAGGAGGAGGAGAAGGCCATACAGAGTAGGGCAAGCTGCTGGGGGAGGAGGAGGAGAAGGCCATGCAGAACAGGGCAAGCTGCTGGGGGAGGAGGAGGAGAAGGCCATGCAGAGCAGGGCAAGCTGCTGGGGGAGGAGAAGGCCATGCAGAGCAGGACAAGCTGCTGGGGGAGGAGGAGGAGGAGAAGGCCATGCAGAGTAGGGCAAGCTGCTGGGGGAGGAAGAGGAGGAGAAGGCCATGCAGAGTAGGGCAAGCTGCTGGGGGAGGAAGAGGAGGAGAAGGCCATGCAGAGTAGGGCAAGCTGCTGGGGGAGGAAGAGGAGGAGAAGGCCATGCAGAGTAGGGCAAGCTGCTGGGGGAAGAAGAGGAGGAGAAGGCCATGCAGAGTAGGGCAAGCTGCTGGGGGAGGAAGAGGAGGAGAAGGCCATGCAGAGTAGGGCAAGCTGCTGGGGGAAGAAGAGGAGGAGAAGGCCATGCAGAGCAGGGCAAGCTGCTGGGGGAGGAGGAGGAGGAGAAGGCCATGCAGAGTAGGGCAAGCTGCTGGGGGGGGGGGGAGGAGGAGAAGGCCATGCAGAGCAGGGCAAGCTGCTGGGGGAGGAGGATAAGAAGGGCTCTCAGAGAGCAGGAGGCCAATTCCACCAAGAAGTTATAGGGAACAATTTTCTTACCTTGGCTTCACTGACTGAATTCACCTCAATTGCTGAATTGAGGGCCAATTCATAAGATGCCATCACTCCATAAAAGAGGTTGTGAAAAAAAAATCTGTCCACTGCTACAGCCACAAGTCTAACCTCAGATATGGTCAAAAACCTCATTGGCTGTGGCTACCAAGCCAACGGTGGCATTTTTTTGTGTCTGGCTCCTACTAGCCTGTTACTGGACATATAAACCGAGTCTCACACTGTGCAGTGTATTGCAGCATCAGGGACATCACTGAAGCTCTCTAAACATGGCCAAATACTTGAGTCTCATTCACTCTTGTCAGAGCCAAGCAAACGGAATGTGCAAATGGGTTTGTGTAGGCTGCAGACTTCCCCAGGGTGCAGGGTATCATTGACTGCATGCACATTGCCTTTTGATGTCTCATGTGAACTCAGCCATTTTCATCAATTTAAAGGGATTCCACTCACTCAAAGTGCAGCTAATGTGTGAGTGCAGGCCGTGTGTCATGCAGGTGAATGCCTGATATCCTGGCAGCAGTCATGATTCCTTCAGCCTGTAGCAGTCCTCCAGGCCACCTGTGTTTGATCACTGCAGCAAGTCAAAGGCTGACTACAGGGTAACAAGGCTAGTCCAGTCAGGAAATCATGGCCACTATGGGGCAACAGCCTTTCTCACTACCACTCAGGCAAGAAGCTAAGGAGTAGGAGCACGAGGAGGGGGAAGAGGACGCTGCATCATGGTGGGTTCCACAGCTGAAGGAGGTGATCACTCATTTCATATTGGGAAGGATAACTCCAAGGTCTGTGCAAAGCCCCTGTGCCAAGTTGGTGCTGGATTCCTCCACACGCCTCAACATTAACCTCAACCTTTCTGACAGGCTCCTCAGTTCACCAAGCACTTGGCTTAATACAACCATCAGCCGCCTTCTGTAGCCCATCCATTTAAAGATGGAATGAGTAGTTACCACCAGCATCCCTCTTCTGAGGCCTGGCACATTGAGGTCCTCATCAGATGCCTCTGAAGCAGAAACAGTATGTAGCCTCACCCTGTGCAAGCTGGCACCAGCTCCTATGGATTTGTGCTCGATGTCTCGCCATGCGCAGATCTTTCCTCAATTTTAGCCTTTAAACTGCATGCAATGGCAGTCTCTGACCTGGTGACTGCAAGCATAGGGTTGAAGGATGGCGTCTCTTCATATTCATTGTCTTCTTCCTCGTCCTCCTCTGACTGGAAATGATCCAGTTCTTTGATATCTTAAATGGAAAAATTACAAAGATTGTTTTTTGGTGAGGGGAGAGGAGAAGGTAAGAAGTGAGTGCTTACACCATCTGCAGCTTGTGAGCAAGAAGGAACTTGTAAGGTGAGGGAGAAGAGGGAAGAGAGATGGATGATTGGGTATGCAGATACGCTCATCATCGATTCCCTCCAGAGCCGCCAGTGGCCATGGCCTCAGTGATGCTCCTTTCAAAATGGCCAGCACTGTCTCCTCCATGGAGGTTAAAACATCCAGCTCATCCCTACTGCCTCTCTTGTGTGCCTCCTTCTCCTGCAAGAAAGAGGGAAGCGTATTAGTGAACATATTGCAATATGTTAAGGTAATGTGGCTGTCATGGTTGAATAGCTGCCATTGTGTGTGTTTCTCTGTGTGTGAGGGTGAGACAAAGCATATGAATTGAATGGCTGAGTGATTGATGGAGATTGTTGCTAGATGGGTAATAAGATGTAATAAATTGGGCAGAGGATAAGGCTACTGGTGCAGTTGGTTAGCTACACCATTTGAAGATTAAAAAGCGAGAAAGATTTGGGCCTGAATTTTACCTTTGGTGGGCAGGCCCGATCAGGCCCAGGAGCAGCCAGGAAACGGACCGCCAACTGCAATCGGCCCCCAGCCGCGATTTGATGCTGGCTGGCCAATTAACGGCCAACCAGCGTGAAACGCACGCTGAAATGCTCAGCGCTGCGGGGGTGGGGGCGGGCAGAGGGTGGACGATGACGACACCATGGGCATGGGTGAGCACTGCAAGGAAGCTCCCTGAAGGCAGACAGCTGCCTCAAGGAGCTGCAGACCTGAAAACGCTCAAATAAAGGTTTTAAAAGCTGAAAAAAGTATCCTTGCATCACAATCAATCACCTGAATATATAACTGATAAAAGTGCTGCCCACAGATATTTATTTTTATTTTATTTCATAACAGAAACCTCATCCCGCCCTTGGATGAGGTTTGATGAAAAATGCAAAGTCCGCCTGGCCGATTCGCCCGTCCGCCAGCCGTAAGGTTGGATAGGCCATGAAAAATCGGAGACAATTGCACCGTTAATGGGTTTAATTGCCCTCTTCATTGTTGGCGGGCGCACTTCTGACTTTTGCACCCGCCCGCTGAGCGAAATATCACGTGAGTGCGCAATGACAGCGGGACGCTCACCCGATGTCTTCTCACGCGATTTGTGCCAGTTGGGCGCGTGCCCGCGGGACGTATAATTCAGCCCTCGCATTTAATAACACTTTTCCTGACCGCCGGATAGCTCAAAACTTTACAGCCAATGAAGTACTTTTGAAATGTACTCACTGTTGCAATGTAGGAAATTCTCTCACCTTGACAACTTGTGTCAGACCGTTTAACTTCTTTCTACAATGTATCCACCTTCTTGAAACAACACTTCTGGCATTGACCTCCGCTGCTACATTCACCCCATTGCCTACTGAGTATGGAGCCCTCTGCCTCCCTACAGACGAAGGATATCTCTCCTCTCCATGTTGTTCATCCATTTTAAAAAAAGTATTCATTCATGGGCATCACTTAACTGCCCTTGTTCAAAGGGCATTTTAGGGTCTGCTGTTGGTCTATAGTCACAAGTAGGCCAGACCAGGTAAGGACAGCAGATTTCCTTAGTAAACCAGATGGTAATAATGGTTTCATCTTAGACTTTTAATTCCATACTTTTATTGAATTCATATTCCACCATCAAACCCAGGTCCCCAGAGCATTAAGCTGAGTCTCTGGAATACCAGTCCAGTGACAATACCATGATGCCACCACCTCCCCTATAGTACAGTGGCCATTGCTTAAAGTACCACAGCCCAGATACTTTTTAAAAAGCCTCACCACTCCTTGCAGCCCTAGTGAGGTGCAGGCTGCCTTTAAGTAGCGCTGGCCACTTGCAACATTGGGGATCCCCTGTTGATGTGTGCAGCTATTGAACAGCACAGGTAGTGCTGGCTGCAGGCAGCAAGCAATCAAAACAGCAGACAACATGCTGTCTGCACACACACAAGAGGCACAGATGAATCATGTATTATGATCCCCACACCCGTTTTGAGGGGTTGGATAATTGAACCAAAGACTCTTGGAAGTGGGACTTGAACGATTTGAGCGCACAATCCTTTTATTCAGAAATAAGAGTGCTACCCACTCTTCTTCTTCTTAGGCACTCCCTTGGGATCGAGGATGACTTGCTTCCACTCCAGTTCGATGGGTTCCAAAATGGCTGATAAGCCCAATGTGCGACCTGCAGGCTCTGCCACATGTGGGGAAGTGGTGCTTGAAGGGTGTCTGGTTGATGAGTTGCTTGTGCGCTTCCGCTGATGTCTCGACTTTGCCTCTGTGGTTTCCCAACGAAGTGTCTCGATGCATTCAGTGCCTTCCCAAATGAATCTTCTCCACATTGGTTGGACGGAGATGTTTGATCTCTTCAGGGATGCTTTGAGGACACCCCTAAAGCGCTTCCGCTATCCTCCTGGAAACCTCCTGCCCTGACTGAGTTCTGAGTAGTGCAATTGCTTCGAGAGTCTGGCGTTGGACATATGAATGATATTGTCCTGACCACGGAAACTGGCTTTGAGTGATTCACGCCTCGATGCTGAATAAGCTAGTTTGGGAGAGGATGTTGCTGCTGGACTGCCTTTCTTGACCCCGGATGTGGAGAATATTGCAAAGATGCTGCTGGTGGTACTTCTCCAGTGCTTTGCGTAAGTTGTCCAAGATTCCAAATGGCCCATTGAGCCACAGCTCACAAGGTCAAGGTTTTGAGCCTCTGCATTGTGATTGATGACACCATGTTACCAATCAGAAAATTTAGTGTTAAAGCGCATCCTAGAAATTTCCTGGCACACCTCTCAAAAATCCAAAGCTGAATACCCTATGTTTATCACTTTCGCAAAGCAACACTGTGACCAAATTGTATTCAGAAGCCTAAAGATTGATCAGTATTCCATACAGACAGTAGTGAAAGGAAGAAGCATGAAAAAGAAGGGGCTTGACTGATGACTATTGATGGTTTTACAATCTTCCCATGTAATTGAAAGGTGGAACTTAAGGAATACTTCTTTCCTCATTATATTCCAAGCGATTTGCTCTTACAGAAAATCAAGACGCTTAAATGAAAGGCACTTTAAAGATTGCTCAGGAGGGTTAATTGTTCTTTGCAGAGTTTGATTACTTCTAGATCTTGAGTTTTTTTGTCAGTGGCTGAGACGCTTGAATGGTTCATTTCTCTGGATCATTCTTAGCCAGAAGTTTCTCCAGGTTATTTAATTATATGCCAAAGTATTATTTGATTGCCTTTGCTGTTATTTTCTTCACTCTCTGGCGTTTTCTCTTCAATGCCTTTCTTTCAGTGTTCACGGAGTCCAAGACTTCAAACGCTAATGTTCCATGGGACATTTATGTATGAGAGGCCACCCTATCATGTAAGAATTGCAACCTTACTTTTACTTGGACCATGTTACTGATGTCCATTATTCCTATTGTGCCTTTATAATGAACAGATATAATCCCAAACTCCTTAAACAAGTAAGGAAGAAAGAAAGTAAACGTTTTTATAATGCCTGTTATGAACTCATCTCAACCCTAATGTAGGAAAGACAGCAGCCAATTTACACACAGCAAGATCCCACAGAGAGCAACGTGATAAAGACAGGGTGATCTGGTTTAGTGATGTTGGCTGAGGGGTAAATATTGGCTAGCAGAACACCCCTACTCTTTTACATGCACTTAAGAGCAGATGAGGCCTTGGTTTAATGTCTCATCTGAAAGACAGCGCCTCCGGCAGTGTAGCACTCCCTCTGTGCTGTACTCAAGCTCGGAAGAGGCAACATGAACAAACTCCATCGTGCAGAGCGTATGGAATAGGCTACCATGAGAGAGTAATGGCAAAATCAAGCAGAACTCGGATAGTTTTTGCTGAACATTCACTCACGTCTCTGTACAAGTGTTATGGAAGCAGGGCTATTTCAGCATCCACAGTGCTCTACTAGATTGTCCTCTACTAAAACCATGGAACCTGCCTGTCCATTTTTTGCCTTAAAGTTTCTTTCTCTCAGGTTCAAGAAAAACAGTTGCAAGTTCATTATCATGGCAGGATATGAAGACATTACTGCACCACATTATTATTTTTCCAAAATGCTTTGGAGAGCACGTACTGATGTGGATTAATTCAGTAACCATTTCCATGTAGCAAGACATGAGGTGAATGGCCTGTTAATCTATTTTGCAAATGATGACCTGGACCAAGAGATACCATGAGTACTTGAGACAGGCAGAGAGGACTTTATAGTTGAATATCTCATCCAAAGGATGGCACTTGAGCGGCCTGAACCCACAACACACTTTCTCAAGTGATAGGACCATTAGCAACTGAGACAAGTCAGTGCTCTGAGTGTGTCAGAGAGAATTAGACGATATTAGTGCTACTACTGCACCTGTTGCAACTCTTGTGAAAGGTGGAACTTACCAATTTAACCTCTTGTCACGAGTCCCTATCCTAGATATAAAATTCAGAACTGTTGCTTATATTCCTTAAGAGCACAGACAATTTAGGAATGATCTGATCACAATGTTTAAAATGCTAAAAGAGTTTGATAGGGTAGGAATCCCGAGCAAGGAGGAATAACCTTCAATTTAGAGCTAGGTCATTTACGATGGAAACAAGGGCAGTAGAAATCTGGAACTCTCTCCTTCAAAAAGCTGTGGATGCAGAGGATCAATTGGAACTTTCAAGACTGGGCTCGATAGATTTTTATTGGGTGAAGATATCAAGGGATATAGACCTTAGGCATGTAAATGGAGTTAGATGCAAATCAGTCAGTAGGCTCGAGGGCTTGAATAGTCTTCTCCTATATTCCTAACTGGAAATCTTGCAGCTGACATTTGTCCAGTGTTGAGAGTTTCTGCTCCTGTTTCCCTGGACTACGTTAGTTTAATGTAACTGATCGCTTTTTTAAAGTGGAAAAACTGAGGTGAAGGCCCAATCCCACATCGAAGGCCATTCAAAATTGAAAATAACACAATTGAAGACCAGATAAACTAGGAGGATGTGAACTGCTTGTGTCAGACTTGGGAAAAACATATCTGACCATTGGAGGAAGAGCTGACTGATGTAGGGAAAGTACTCCAACATTGAGATCATGGGGATGAATGAGTTAGACTATGCAACATATCTTAATTTCAATGCACTAAGTAGGGAGGACGCAGAGTGTGTAAAATAGTGTATTTAGAGGTGGGAAGGAACAAGAGCAGAAAGAGGGGGAATTGAGGATCATGTATTAGGATTTAAGGTTCAAATTTAAATCATTTAGGGCTGAGATGAGGAGGAATTTCTTCACTCAGAGGGTGGTGAACCTATAGAATTCTTTACCCCAGAGGGCTGTGGAGGCTCAGTCATTGAGTATGTTAAAGACATGGATGGATGGATTTCTAGATATTAAATTTACTAAGGGATATGGCGGTAGTGCAGGCAAATGACATTGAGGTAGAAGATCAGCAATGATCTAGTTGAATGACAGAGCAAGCTTGAGGGGCTGAAAGGCTGACTCCTGCTCCTATTTCCTATGTTCCTATGTAGATATTAACTGTTCCCATAGGGACAGGGAAAAGTATTTAGTGTGGGAGAGGGGCAGGGAATTTCACAGAAGGATAATTATGGATGGAATCTGAATGGAGTGAGCCTAATTGGTTGAATGGCTCTGGAATTGTATTCGTTCATGGGGTATGGGAATTGCAGGCAAGGTTGGCATTTATTGCCCTTGAGAAGTTAATGGTATGTTGCCTTCTTGAAGTGTTGCAGTGCGTGTGCTGTAGGAACACCCAGAGGGTTGTTAGGGAGGGAAAGTCAGAGCAGGGTGAACAAAGAGCAAAGGGCACTGCAAAGGAATGCATGAACTAGGAGCAGCAGTAGGAGAGGCGCCTGTGGGCTAAAGGGGAGAGATGGGTTGCACATCAGTTTACAGCTTCTCTCCTTGCCCCCTAGTCGTTCAGGGTGTGAGCAAAGTGAACCATGGAAGCAATATTCTAACTTTGCACTGAGTTGGGTTGCTATGCTTGCAATTAAGAAGCAGAAAACTCAGAGAGGATTCATTTCTCTAATTAACTTTCAGTAGTTAGGGGCCTTTGCCTGTTATTGAGAAGTAATGAGCTTCCCTGGTTTGGATTTGACATATTCGCTAGCCCCAAGAGTAATTACATTTATTAGTTCATTTTTATTTATGTGCCTTTAGTCAAATCTGTTCCTGTGTTTTTTTATTATTGAGACTAGTTAGAAGTAAATGATTGTCATGAGAAAGTACCTAATGGTATTCTTCTCCCTCCCTAGCTTTTAAATTTTAGATAGCGGATGCTATTTTTCTGATTATTTATTTCCCAATTTAAATGTTCTCCTCCTCTGGCATCCAAACATCATGCGGATAGTTTGTAATTAGATAAGGTTGAATGGAGGTAATCTCATTCTTCTGGAACCCGACCCAAACCTACTCCTGATTCTATATTTTTATTTAAACTTGCAGCTGAACAGGGAGACAGGAGCTTGCTTCAGTGTTTCACCCCAAGAGACTGCAACCCTTCCACAATGCTGTGCTGGAGAGTCAGGCTACATAATGTTACCCTAGTCCTTCTAAGACTGAGGTGAGAGTGCCACCAACTGAGCCAGGCTGGCTCTCCGGTAACCATACTTTTTGCCCAATGGCAGAAGTAAGACTGGTGACCTGATTAAACGCTATTTTCGCTGCCATGTCAAACAGACCCACAAGAGACAGACATAGTGAGTCAACCGTTTCACCCGCCCATTTTTGCCCTTTCCTTTAGCACCCGAGAATATTACCCGGATTAGGAATTGGCCATGAATGGTGCAAAACATTTGGAAACAAGTAAAGAGAAGGGGCCATTCAGCTCAGCTGCCTCATCCATTGTCTGTTTATAAGTTGTCCTATCATTGTCTCTACACCCAATCTATTTAATTTCTAGGGGGAAGGCTGTGCAAACTTAAATCTCTGGTGTCTCTCAGAGATAATGGAAGAAACCTCCATGTTTATCTGCCCAAGCTTGCCCACTGCAGTACTTTCCTTTGATTGGTTACTTCAGTGGCAGAGCTCAGGGAACCCATTATCGTAGGCAGGTGCCCTCATCTCACCAGTCCATGGCACAGCAGATAGGAGTACCAGTGCTCCTCATCAATGAATCACGGAAAGGAGTCTTATTGTTGTTGGTGATTGTTGATTAAGAATAAGCTATCGACCTACAGCATTGGTAATTGTATTCATTTGCTAATGGAAATGCAAGGGTTTCAGTAAATACTCCTGAGAATAGACAGTATTTTTTATTGTCAGTATCTTCTATTTTTCCAAATGTTTATGTCGATGATGGTGAAGCATGAATTAAGCTAAGCTTTAATCTCCACGTTCTTTCCTTCATCCACACTGCCTATTCCACCTCTGCAACATTTGGCTATCTTCTACCTCAACCGCAGCCCCTGAAAATCTAACCTGCACCCTTTGTCAATTTTTCCAGTGTTCTCAATGCTCACCTTCTGAGTTTCATTCTGAAATAACTCCAGTATGTCCAAACCCCTCTGCTCATATTGTCATTGTGCTGACTCCTCTCTTTACTGACCTTCTCTGGCTCCATGTGAAGAACCATTGGAAGACTCAACTTAATGTTTCTGAAAAAGGGCTTTGGAACAGTTTTTTCCTCTAATAGTATTTTTTGTCAATCCTTTGACGGGATGTGAGTATTGCTGGCAAGGTCAGCATTTGTTTCCCATCCCTAATTGCCCTTAAGAAGATGGTGGTGAGCCACCTTCTGATACAACTTGAGAGACTGACTGGGCCATTTCAGGGGGCAGTTAGGAGTCAACAACATTGCTGTGGGTCTTGGGTCACATGTAGGTCAGACCAGACAGATTTCCTTCCCTAATAATCATTAGTGAAGCAGATGGGCTTTCATGACAATTGACAATAGTTTCACAGCACCATTACTAAGACTAGCTTTCAATTCCATATTTAATTAACTGAATTTAAATTTCACCAGCTGCTGTCGTGGGATTTGAACCCATGGCCCCACAGCATTGGCCTGGGTTCTCTGGATTACTAGCCCAGCGACATTACCACCATCTACCCATAAGTGTTCTTGCTCAATGTTGATTTATTGCATTCATTTTGCTCTGTGTGAATTTCTTTGTTGTAATGAATTTAATTTGTAGTTTTAGCCTAAACTATTTGGCCTAACAGCTTGAGTTTTTCTCATCTATCAAAAAGAGCAGAAACATATGGAGGCATACTTTTCAGTGCAAGGATAAATCATATTGTATCTGTTCATGCGGGCATAGACTTTAAAATACTTGATCTTAAAATTTGCATCCATATGTTCTATTTTCTCCATAGCTTCAACCTTCCCTATCTCTGTAACCACCCCCAACCCCTTCAAGAACTCCATCTCTGTCCTCTTGTGCATCCCCAATTCTTTTGCCCTCGGACATGCCTTCAGCTAACTACTCCTGAGTTTTAAAATTCCCTCTACCAAGCTCCTCAGCTTCTCTCTCTCTCTCTCTCTCTCTTTCTCTCTTCCTTCCTTCCTTTCTTTTTCTCTCTCTCTCTCTCCACATTTGAGATGCTCCTTGAAATCTGCCTTGTTGACCAAGCTTTTGGCTTCGGGCTTAATGTCTTTGGCATGGTGTCAAATGTTGTCTGGTGTTGCTGCTGCAAAGCTTGAGGCATTTTGCTACATTATTAGAAGATGTTGTGTTATATGTCACAATGGACTTTGTTTTGCCATTCTGACATCTGTCCCTCCACTGTGAGGACAAGGTTAATAGGTTCACTATGAAATGCGCTGGACAGGACTTATGGTGAGAGGCAGTAGATCCTGAAAGGACTCCTGTTCAGAGATCAGCCTCCATTTCATGAATGAGGCATTAGTGAGGACCTACCTGGTAAACACGACGAGAGTCATCGCACAATATTTGAACTTCAACAACACTAAAAGCAAGTTGTTGTAAGTTCTTGATAACAATGAAGTGGAGATTTAACTATGGAAATGACAGTCTGCCTATGAGCCTTAAATCGAAACAATTCTCAAAATCGTAACAAGTTAAATTATTTCAACTGTTGTGAGCCTCAGCATTGAATCGTTGAAGGAGGGCACATTTAATGTCAACCTTTAGCCCTCTATGTCATAGGCTTTTTTTGGATCCTGTCTGTTGTAACATACCTTCAAGGGATATCAGCATGACATAACTAGAAGGGAAACATGTCATGTGACCCAGTCTTAGTTTTCCTTTTGTTTTGAGCAGAGCACACGAACACAGCTCTGATGTCTTCAAGATTTATACCTATGTAGAACTGTTCTCGTGTGCCTAGTCTTAATAAATGAACCCACAATGTTTTTACCTAATCCCCTATGAGTGGTTGGTGCCTTGTGTCTTGTGCAGTAAATAAGTCCAAGGATTATATCATTTAAATAACATGACATGGTGGCAGCGAAGGTAAGACAAGTGGCAGCAAGATTAAGTACAGGCATGACACGGTGAACAGCCTTATATATTGCTACAGGGCATGAGATGGCACTCGATGTTTTGGTCAAACTGCAATGAAGTCACTACACCAGAGAGCGTTGAACACATAGCCTCGTGACTGCGAATATAATGTCTGCAGACACAGAACCAAGCTCGTGCTCAAGTAAAGAGCTGGTAAGCAGATGAATCCCTTGCAGTGAAATTACAATGCGCAGCCTGTCATTTCTGTGAGTAGAACAGCGCATCAAGAGGACTAGCACTGGGTTCGTTCAGTTGGGAAAGGTGATTGACCAGGGTGTGGGCTGGATCAATAGTGAGCAAGGGGGTGTCAAACAAAAAAAACAAAACAAAACGGTCATAAATATTGGGCCAGAGAAGGTTGCAATTATGATGGGCTGCCACAGGAGTTAAACAATAAAATGAATAAAAAACGAAGATGCCATTATTCCCACCATAACTCATCTTCATGGGTGGAGCTTTGGAAAAGCACATGAAAATGGTTACAGTGCCACTCATCCCAGGTGCTACACAAAAGAAAGATCAAAGATGTATTGTCAGAATCTCTGCAAAATTCCCCAATTTGAATTGGGATGCAGCTGACCTGCTATCCAAATTCAAAATGTTTAAACAGTGTACAGAGCTTTAGTTTCTTGATTCAGGTTTGTCTGAACCAGGCAAGCAAGCCATAAGAAAAAAATCACTGAGTAATTGGGAATGAAGGTCTACACAGGCTGAAGACGTCAAGATTAACAGCAGAAGAAACTACAGGATTCCCAAAAAATATGGACTACATTGGAAGACTGGTTCAGAATCAGGTTAAATCATTGACTAGAGTTCATGTCATTTGGCCAACAGCCCACAGCATTCATAGAGCACTTGATCAGCAGATGCAGAGGAAAGGGTACATACTGAGATTTTTCAAACACAGAGCTAACGGACAGAATTGTTGAGTTGGTGATCGCATCCATTCCCATGGAAGCATTTCAGAAAGATTTGCTAGACAAGCCCAAAATGTATAGCATTGAAGCGCTACTCAAGGATGGATGGAAGTATGAAGCAACCCTTGGAGGATGACAAAGCTTACAGATCCCAAGTACAACCCCAATTGTTGATCCACTCACTAGAACCTCCTACCTAGCAATACATGTGGAAGGTGCAGACTTCTGCATGCACCAAGGAAATACTCAGCTTTCCATCAATCTTGCAAGGCATGTGGCGGGAAAGGTCATTGGCAGTGGCAGTGCACTAGAACCAAGGTTGATGTAGCTACAAAGAGCCGTGCACCGATCCAAACAGACCATACACAATGGGTATCTTCAAGCAATAGAAATCACCATCCACTATCCCCTCAGAAGCATATATAAGAGGTGACAAACCAGACAATGACAATGATGCGCACGACGAGTCACTGAGCGGTGAACACATGTTTCACACCGTCAATCTCGTGGAAAACATAGGTGTCATCAGACTGTCCGAAGTGTTTGCCAAGATTCAAATTACCTGTCCTAAGAAAGTTGGTAACTAATTGTTACTGGCCAAGATTGACACAGGGGCAAGTGCCAACATACTACCCCTCCTCATTCTAAAGGACATGTATCGACAGACATGGAAGACCAGGGTGAAACCTACTGCTCGGAAACTTTCAGCATACAACGGTTCACTAATTCCATGTGCAGGATCCAGAGTCCTGGAGCGCAAGTACAGTACATCCCCCTGGTGTCGCAGATGTTCTACATCATGGAAACAAAAGGCACAGTGATTGCAGGTCTGCCAGTATGCCTTGTCTTCACACCAGTAACAATCCATGGAATCAGTTAGACATCACAAGGCAGACCAACCTCAGAAACTACTCCTGTCACCTCGGTTCATGACCTAACATTGAAATATCTAGAATGTTTCAACAAAATTGGGAGTTTCAAGGGTGCTGCAACATTACACTTGCAGGAGAATGCAAGTCCATCAATAGATCCAACATGTAAGTGCAGCATCCACCTACAAGGCAAATTGAAGGTTGAGCTAGACAAAATGGAGAAAGAAGGAATTATTATAAGAGTACAAGAGCACAATGTTGGTGCAGCTCAATCACAGGTCATAAAGAAGAACGGACCATTTAGAGTATGCCCCAAACCATAACATTTAAACACAACTTTGAAAGGTTGCCCTTATAAAATACCCGCAATAGAAACGTTAAATCCAAGAGTTGCAGGTGCAAAATTCTTCTCACAGTTTGATGTCAAGAATGGTTACTGGTCAGTACATCTCGTGGAGAAGTCTCAAGAGCTTACTACATTTCGTTCCCCACTCCTCAAGATAAGGATGATCTTCGATGATGTCTAGATCTCTTAAATTTCTTGTCTGCATGCATTCTCAATTTCGCTCAAAAATCTTCATCGCTAAGGGAATTGTTGAGAAAGGATGTGCCTTTCATGTGGCATGAAGACCATCAATACCTCTTTGAATAAGTGAAACAGTCATTATTAGAAGCATCAACATTGCAATTTCACGATGCTAGGGAGACAACTACCCTGGAGCTAGATACCTCACAGAAAAGTCTGGGAGCATGCATACTACAAAAATACAAACTGATTGCATTTGCTTCAGAATCTCTGTCCATAATGCAATCCAACTACTCCAACATCGAGTGGGAAATATTAGCTTTCTTGCTTGGAATCATGCATTTTCATACCTATCTATTTGGCAATGATTTGTGGTACAGCCCGACCACAACACACTGAAGATGATTTGGTTAAAACCATTGACCAGTGCACCGCCAAGATTTCAACGTCTCTTGATAATGATTCAAAGTTCTGACCGTGAGATTAGGTACAAGCCAGGGAACTTGATGGTCACATTTGATACACTTAGCAGATTGCCTAACTCTGTGAAAACAGAAGATAAAAGCAAAATACTGTGGATGCTGGAAATCTGAAATCAGAAGATATGTTTAGATCTACAAGTTGATTTCATTGACATTGAACTTGAAAATTCTCTCCAAATTGATCTGTTACATTTTTCATAACGCAATTGTCAACAGCTGCAAGAAGAAATGGTGAAAGATTCTACACTAAGAAACTGTGGAAAACCATCATTGAAGGATGGCCTGACTCAATTCAGCATCTCCACGAACACGTAAGGCCATTTTGGCCTTATCGGGATGAGCTAGGCATCTCCTGGGAAGTCATTTTAAAGGCAGGCATTTCATCATACCGGAATCTTTGCGACCTGATGTTCTTCAACAACTCCATCACACTCTCATGGGCATAGATTGGGCAAGAAGACTCTCAAGAGATTGGACAAGAAGACTCGTAACAGAGACAGTCTATTGGTCGGGTATGAACAATGACATTGAAGTCGTCATCAACAAGTGTGAGGCATGTCAAGAGCACATACCAAGTTGGCACAAAGCACCATTTGGTTCCATATGGAGTTCCTACCCATCCTTGTTCCAAATTCACATCTGATCTCCTTCATGTCCATTGCATTGACCTCTTTTTATCATAGTCGACTACTTTACCAAGTACCTCATTATTTGAAAATTGTACGATACATCAAGAAAAACCATCACACACACAAAGTTTATTTGATGTGCCTAGAGAGATCATTATGGATAATGCTCTGCAATTTATTGGTAAACCATTTCAGGATGTGTGTGAGAAGTGGAATATTGGTCATACTACTTCTTCTCCTCATTACCCTAGATCTAACAGGCTAGCTGAATGGATGATTTGCACGGTGAAATCCCAATATCTCAAATGTAGACAGACCAGCAAGATCTTCACATTGCAATGTTACATCTGAGAGCGACACCTTTTAAGTGCAGCTATTCCATCACTGGCAGAGCCCATGTTTGGCAGGCCAGTGCGTACCAATTTACCTACTCTTTCCCATTCTACTCTCTCAGAAACTAGAGAGCAACTTTTAAAACTGCAAGAGAAGATGACCAATGTACACGATAAAAATGCAGGCACAGAATTACCAGGTTTACAGTTGGGACAACAAGTTCACATCCAGGATCCCACAGAAGGCACGTGGTAAGCAGCCAAGATGACAAGGATTTGTTCAGAACCAAGGTCCTAAGAAGCCATTACACGCAAAGGCGCAATGGTGAGGCATAACTGAGGACAATTCATATCCATTCCAGCTTCTCATTGCAGAGTCCAGCTGCACGTTCCTACTGCATCTAGGACAAGAACCCAAACGCAACCAGAAACAACACCCAAGAGTGAAAGTCCTAGAGATCACTGTGAACAATTAGAGAAACCTCCAGACAAGGTTCCCCTTACAAGATCTGTGCATACCAGCAGATTACCTCTACACTTTAGAAACTCTTAGATTCATCAGTCCTGTGCACTTATGTAATGGTAACTAAACATGAACATGTAAATAGGTATCACTTCTTTGGAATAGGGGAAAGTATCTTTAAAAAGAAAAAGGGATGTTGTCATATGTCTTTAAGGGATATCAACTTTTGCTTAGATACAGCGTAGTGTGCCTCTAACTCCCGATTGTGGCTTAGCATTGACATGATGCTTTGTCACCGTTTCAGCAGCTATCTTCAGATTATCTTTTACTTAAGGTTCTAGAGATGCATGGGATGTCTCTCCTTGATTCCTGGGGGAGGATCTTTCCCTTGTTGGGCGGGCTCGGCGGGGGCAGTTGGGAAGCCGACAGCCTCCTGATGGGGCTGGACCCGTAATTTCACACTGACGGGCCAATTAAGGCCCGTCCAGCGTGAAACATGAGCGGCAGCATTGCCTGTGTGTGGGGTGGGGGTGGGGGTGGGTGGGGGGCAAGTGTGAGCTTTACGCATGCGTGTGAGTGCACGCTTGAATATCTCCCTGAGGCACAGAGCTGCCTCAGGGAGATGAAGAGTTTAAAACGGTAAAAATAAAGATTTCTAAAATGTTATAAAACATGTCCCCTCAAGTGGCTCTGTCACATGAGCAGGGACATGTTATGAATTAAATTTAAAAATTTTCATTTTATTTTTATTTGCATTTGGAAACCTCATCCTGCCCATAAGGTTGGATGGCCAGCAAAAAAATTTAATTTAATTAGCCTTTTAATGGCCTTAACAGGCCTTTTCATTGTCGGCGGGCTCGCCGCCCGAAATATTGCGTGAGTGCGCGACGATGTCAGGACGCTCGCCCGATGTCATTGTGCATCATTTTACACTTGGTCGGGTCAGGCACACGCCCACCCACCAAGCAGAAAATTCTCCTCCTGGCTGTCAGCTGCAAAATCACTTTTGGCAGTGTTAGTGAACTGAGTGTTTACTGGTGACATATTAACCTCTTCAAAACAATTGAATTAATGTCTATTTTTAAAAAAATCTCTCAGAGGAATTGCCAACTGAACACATTCATTGATTAATTTTACCTCTCGTCAACAAACCTACATTTACAAATTGGAGAAAGGGAGCAATCTCTGGGCCGACACCAATGCCGCCAACAAAGATCTGGTGAGTGATCCGACAGCAGAGTAGCCAGGGTTCGACCTCCCTGGAAAACAATGCTCTACACTCAGGAGGTCCGCACTGTTCATGCAAGGATATCACACCTCCTCCACAAATGGAATTTCAAGGACAGCCCAGCATGAGACTGTGATCACTTGGATCAGAATGTTTACCACGTTGTCAATGAATGTGACCTATGAAAATTTGCTGCAGGATTCCAGGTAATCAACTTAACAACACACACAGTGCTGTGACTTGGCTGTCCAACTTGGGCTTAGAATTGTAAAGCTGCATGATATCACATGCAAGAACACCTATAATCATCTCTCGGTTCTATAAAGGATATTCATGGGTTCTCTTTCCCTCTCTCCTCAGGTTTTTTTTATGCTTATTGCTGCAGTTGCTTCTCTAATAGCTCTAAGCATTTATATTGTTTTGTATTGAAAACTGAAGGTCCACTTAAGCAGCAGACAGCCAATAGTGCACAGAAATTCCAAATTATTTTGCTTCAGTTGTGTATCGGACTGAATGATAATGGTTTCCTACAGCTTTAGAAATCGCAGTAGTTTCAGACAATGTTACTCTGCATGTGGAACATCGTAACATAGTAACAAGAGTAGGCCATTCAGCCCCTCGAATCAATTCAATTGAATCATGACTGATCTGCACCTCAACTCTGCCATATTCCTTGATGCCCTTTCCCTAATAAAAAATTGAACATCGGTTTTGAAAGTTTCAAATGATCCCCAGCATCCAGAGCCCACTGGGGGAGAGAGTCCCAGAAGTACCCTACCCCATGTGTGAAAAAGAGCTTTCTGATTTTGCTCTTGCAATGCTTGACTCTAATAATACGGTGAAGTCCCGCTTCTTCTGGATTCCATCTCCGGAGGAAAGTTAATATGGTGTAAGGTACAGGAAACATGACTAATTTTAGTCTAGTCGAGACCTTTGTGGTTTGGTTAATATTTTAACTTATTGGGCTGAATTTGCCCCCCATCGTGGGGGTTGTGCAGGGGCGGGTGGGAGCGAGCACGAACCCGATCGGCGCCCCCAATTGGGGGTGCGCCGCTATTTCACATGGGCGGGCCAATTAAGGCCCGCCCAGCGTGACGCGCGCCTGGAAGCGCTGAGCGCTCCCTATGCGGGGGGTGGGAATTCCCTGAGCCGGGGCCTGCGGTGAAAAAAAATTTTAAGGACATGTCCCCTCATGTGAAAACTGTCATTTTTTCAAAAATTAATAAACCCTTCATGGAACCTCATCCCGCCTTTGGATGATGTTTCATAAAAAATGCGAAGGCCGCCTGGGCTCTTCGCCTGCCCGTCAACCTTAAGGCCCGCAGCATTCTTAACAGCTTTAATTACTTTCTTAACGGCCTTAATAGGCCTTTGACAGTTTGGCGGGCACGCAGGTGACTCGGCTGTGCCCCCGCCAACTGAAAATCTAAACGACGCACAGTGACATCGAGACGCCCACCCAACATCACCGCACAGCATTTTACATGTCGGTGAGTGGGCCCTGCCCCCGCTTGCCAACGGGAAAATTCTTCCCATTGAGTGGCAATTTGTTATCTGCACAAAATAAGAAAGTGTTTCAACCAGACCCTTGCAAACAATAAATGTAGGTTTGTCCTAATTTAAATAAAATGATTCTTGCTGTAGTAATTTTATTTCAACCTTGTTATTCCCTAATAACAATACCCTAATACAGGCCAGTAACAGGCAGCCGTAGTGCTCTGTACCCATCTCCTAACATCACCACATGAAGATAAGTTAATAAAATGTTAAAGATGTTGGTGGTGGCCTCCACTGCCCTCTTTAAATTCCACTGATTAGGTTGTACATGGACTAAATATCCTGCACAGTGCATGCCCAGTACCCACTCATTGTCCAATTTCTGGCAGGGACCTTCAAATTGATGTTACCCCTCTCATTGACAAGTGTAAAGACTCAACATCTGTTTAGGAGGGATGCCTGATGAACTGTCTTTACTAATATGGCACAACACAGGCACACTCCACCTCTCTGTGTCTTCCTGTCTTTCTGTGCACATTCGTTTTTACCTCTCTCGCATGCTGACACATTCACCCAGAGTGCAGCATGAAGGATGTAAAGAGGGCTCTGAATTAGATTACAGATATTAGTTTTGGTACTGCAAGACTGAATTGGACGTGATCTCTTTAGAGATTTTGGACATTGCATGTTACACCTCTGTGGAGGGTGTTTAGTTTTACAGATGCCTAAGAAATCGTCAGGTTCTAGTTGGCTAATAATTTTGTAACTGATGTCAGCCTTTATTTGTTTCTTCTTTTTTCACACCATTGAGATTTTCTTCATTTTCTTAAGAATATTAATGTGTCTTTCAGATCCCTTTTCCATCTCTCTCTCTATGGGCTGAATTTCTGCTCCTGAGTTTGGAGCACGGAGTCGGGAAAATTCCTGACTCCACAAACCTGACTTGGGAGAAAGTTCTCTGGATGTTTTAATTTAGTGCCTGAGGGCAGGTGTTAACCGCCACTGGAAACAGTACAAAGGCAGCCGGGTGTGGAGGTGATTCGTGTGAAAGGCCTGTCTCAGTTCTCCGGCACTTGTAAGAAAAAGAATAAAACAAAAAACAGCCCTCTAGCCCTCGCCCTTCATTCCCCCACAAACTCTCCATGCCACATCCATGTCACCTCATGCCCCCAACAGACCTCCATGACCCCTCATATCTCCAGGCCAACCTTTGACCCTCGACCAACCCCTATGGCCCTTCATACCCTCCATGCCAACCCATATCCCTCTAACTTCCAGGGCCCTTTATAGCACCTATGCCAGTGTATTATCAACTCATGTCAATCCTACCCACCCCCATTTGCCCTTAATCCCTCCTTGCCAACTCACCCAGTATCCACCATGGGCAGACCTCAGGAGCCATCCTGAGGTGAAATAAAATAAAGTTCTAAATGTCTGTTGATAACTTCACTCAATGATAAAAATCCATCCAATACATTTGAATTCCTTCAACTACAACAGTGAACTGGCAGGCACCTGATGTGAAATCAGTAATGCAGCACAAATCCTATAATAGTTCTCAGGATTATGTCAACAGATAAAGTAAAATAACAAGCACTATTTTTTTTTAAACTGCAGCTTTTTTTTTTGTTTTTAACATTAAAGGGCAGGAGATTTAAATGCCTTGAGAGCTTGACACATCCAATGGGATTTAAATTATTTAACAGCTTGACAGTTCCAATGAGTTTATCCACCTTTTACGCACATTCATGTCTAATTTTAATAATCCCAAACAGCACTAGAGTTCTCTGAAAGTGTCCCTAGAACTATGCAAAAGGGTATCTACCTCTCCATAGAAGCCCACATTCAGAAGTTTCAGAAGCCTGGGTGACAAAAATTGCATCTGTTTGAAGGCAGCTGTACTTTTACATGTGGAGCTGCCTCTGTGAACCATAGTTAGTGCAAACCACAACCCTCCCCCATTTCCCCCAGTGGCAAAAATGGCAGTTACTGGGATTGGGGAGGGATGTCCTGAATTGGGGCTGTGGTGCCATTTTAGCTAAGGTTTTTGCTCCCAGATCAGCAATGGGAGAATTCCCAGCTCTGCAAACTCAACCTTTTAAAAAGTGATGGCCTGCAGCTCCGATTTTCATTCCAGGTGGGTGGGCTGGATTAGAGCATAGGCCAGCCGACCCCGGAACAAGTGTGGAGGCTGCCAGGTGCAGAGGTGGGCTGGGCAACAGGCCTGCCTCTGTGCTCCAGCACTTTGTTGAATTTAATTTTTAAAAAACGATTAAAACAAAGCAGCTCTCCAGCCCTCAGGTGTCAACCCACTCATCCCCAACACCCTCCCCTGCCCTATCCATGCCAACCTATGCCAATTGTAGAATCATAGAAATTTTGTGGCACAGAAAGAGGCCACTTGGCCCATCGTGTCTGTACCTGTTTGAAAATGAATCAGCCTAATCCCACTTTCCAACATTTGGTCTGCAGCCCTGCAGGTTACTGCACTTTGGGTGCATATCCTGATACCTTTTAAAGGAGGGTTTCTGCCTGTACAAACCTTTCAGGCAGTGAGTTCCAGACCCCAACTACCCTCTGGGTGAAAAAGAATTTGCTCATCTCCCCTCTAATCTTCCTACCAATCACTTTAAAGCTATAACCCCTGGTCACTGATCTCTCTGATAAAATAAATAGGCCCTTCCCATCCACTCTATTCAGGCCCCTCACAACTTAGCACATCCCAATCAAATCTCTCCTCAGTCTCTTCTGTTCCAAGGAGAACAACCCCAGACTATCCAATCTTTCCTCATAGCTGCAATTTTCCAGTCCTGGCAACATCCTTGTAAATCTCCTCTCTACTCCCTCTAATGCAATTACATCCTTTCTGTAATGAGGTGATCTGTACTGCACATAGTACTCAACTTGTGACCCAACTAATGTTTTATATCATTCCAGCATAACTGCCCTGCTCTTAAATTCTATGCCTCAGTTAATAAACAAAGGGATTCCATATGCCTTTTTAACCACCTTATCAACCTGTCCTGCTACATTCAAGGATCTGTGGGCATTCGCTCCAAGGTCCCTCACTTCCTCTACACCTCTCCGTATCCTCCCACTTATTGTGTATTATCTTGCTTTGTTTGTCCTTCCCAAATGCATCACCTCGCACATCTCAGGGTTGAATTCCATTTGCCACTTTTCTGCCCACCTGACCAGTCCATAGATATCTTCCTGCATCTACAGCTATCCCCTTCACTATCAACCGCATTGCAATCCATGTCCCTCAAAGTCCCCCCATGACCGCTCATACCTCCATGCCAACTCAAACCCCTCTACCCATCCTCCATGGACTCCCATATGTCTAGTGCCATCCAATGACCCCCACTCATCACCTGTCCCTTTATAGCCCCTATGCCAACTTAGTGTCAAATCATGCCAACCATTCCCCCATCCACCACCCTTTTCCCTTACTCCTTCTATGCCAACTCTCCTAGTATCCACCATCAGGTTTATGTCAACAGGTAAAATGAAATATCAAGCATTGATTTGATGTGAAATCCACACTTGTTTTAAAACAATTGAAGCCCAGCCGAATTAAATCCCTTGATAGTTTAAACAGTTTCAATGAGTTTTGACAGTTCTTTTATAACTTGGCAGTTCTTTGACACCTTTGGCAGAGCTTTGACAGTTCCAATGGGTTTAAGCAATTTTACGCACAATCATGTCTACTTCTAACAATCCCAAAGGGTGCCTTACTTCTCCAAAATGGTCCACTACCTCTCCAAGAGAGTGTTTTACCTACCTCAAAGGGTGCTTTACCTCTTCCAAAGGTGACCCGGGACCATACCCAAAAGGGTACCTTACCTCTCCAAAGGGGTGCCAAGGCTATGCAAATGAATCCACCAAATTCAGACCAGCTCTTACCTGGGGCAATTGGCACACGTCATGTTTCACACTTCTGGCCTACCAAAATCCCACTTCAGTGGAGGCAGCTCATGATTTAAATGGCCCACTGCCTCCATAAACTGTGTAAGCATAAACCCAGGCCTGACTCCATTCCTGTCTCTGCAAAAATAGGGGATGCCAGGTTGGGAGGCATGCCTTAGGAATTTTGGCCATTTCTGCTGTTTTCGCCAGGACAGAGAGCCTCTCTGTCACGGCAAAAAACTGGGTCCCTCTCCGTCTTGGCAAAAATTTAGGCCTATGTGTTAAAGCTGCCTCTCCTGGTTGCCAGTGTCTCATGAGCTCCCTCACCTCCACATTTTGGAGATTTCCTCTCTTGGAGTATGAGTTCTCCTGTTCCTTTATCCATTCCTCCTCCACCTACTCTTAGTCTTCTACTACCCTCCTCCATTCTTGCTGCATGGGTCAACAGCCTCTACCTCTTCTTGAGGTCCACAGCAAAGCTGGTAAATCTCCCTCTCCCGTGAGAGTTAGGGAATCTTGCAGGAAACAGAACTCCCTTCAAGGCAAGAGAAATGTTGTCCAAGCTGCTTTGATGCCAAAAAGGCAAGAAAAGCTTCTCCCTTTAAAGCATTCACAACCAGAGACTTGAGCATAAAGTCTCAGCTGAGACTCCGGCTGAGCACAGAGGAATTGCTGCACTGTCAGAGATCCCATCTTTTGTATGTGGCATTGAGGTCCTTTCTGATGGATGGAATAGATCCCATGGCACTATTTCATAGAAGATCAGGAGAATTCTTCCCCGATGTCCTGGTCAATATTTATCCCTCAGTCAACATTAGAAAAAACAGATGATCTAGTCTTTGGTCAGGATTTTTCCTATGGCGAGCGGGCTGGGCATGAGTGGGCAGGGGCGGGTGCAGAGCTAATTGCCGTCCACGATTGGCTGCGCGCCGCCATTTTACGCGGGCGGGCCAATTAAGGCCCGTCCAGCGTAATACGCAGCCGGTAACGCACAGCGCTATCTGTGCGGGCAGGGGGAGGAGGGAGAGTTGGGGCCAGCGCTCTTTCGGCACGCGCGTCAGAAAGCGCGACAATCTCCCTGAGGCACAGAGCTGCCTCGGGGAGATTGAACGGATAATGGAACAGTTTAATAAATGATGTAAAATTTATTTAAACACATCCCCTCATGTGCCAGTGTTACATGAGCTGGGGTATGTTTGTAAAGGTGGGAAAATGTATTTATTTATTGAATTAAAGCTTCAGGAAACTTCATCCCGCCTGTGGATGAGGTTTCCTGAAAAACGCAAAGGCCGCTTGGGCTCTTCGCCTGCCCGTCAACCTTAAGGTTGGACTGGCAGTGGTCTTAACTACTTTAATTAATTTCTTAATGGCCTTAATAGGCTGTTGACATTTCGGCGGGCAGGCAGCCAACTCTGGCGCACGCCCGCCGATCGAAATGTCAGGATGGCACACGATGATGTCGGGACACATGCCTGACGTCATCGTGTGTCATTTTTCGCATCAGTGTGTTAGGCCCATCCCCCGCACGTCGACCGGAAAATTCAGCCTATTATCATTCTGCTGTTTGTGGGACTCCACTGTGTACAATTTGACTGTTCTATTTCCGAAAATTGGGACTAAACTTCAAAAATACTTCAATGGCTGCAAGGCACTTTGAGACATCCTGAGGTCATGAAGGGTAAATGCAAGTTCCTTCATTCTAACCCTCCGCTGTCCCACAGAGAGTGCAGAATCATCGATGATCAGGGAAAAACACTGCGAGTGCCTGAGGGGAGAGGACTGTGAGGTTGGAGACATGGAACACTTTGCAGAAAACTCATGTGCTTTCATTTATATCAAGCTGCAGCCCAAGTGATTTTCCTTCGATAATTTCTGCACCTTTGGGGGCTCCCGCTTCCTGAAAGAGGTTTATACAATTAAGCAAGTTTGAGAGTTTCGTTATCTAGTATCACTTTCCAAGCTGTGAAAGAAGCTGCCAGTTATGGACCACTAGATGAGTAATTACCTGTACAACGCGGGAAATATTTAGGGTTAACCCCTCATTCTAGGTTCTGATCTCCCCCACAACATTGTGGAGTCAACTCCTGTGGAAATGTATCTCAGCCAGAAACAGCCCCTTGTGAGAAGAGCTGAGAGAAAGGGGAAAAAAACAAAGTTTTCTGTCTATTTTCCTTAGCCCCTGGAAGATTTCATGACAAATCAGCATCACCGAGTGCTGTTAATTGAAATGTTTCAGAATCCAGCAGGCTTTGGGATCCCAAGTTGAGGTCAGATTCAACAGATATCATTGGGAGCACAGTGGCGGGTGGGTGTTGCGGGGGGTGGCATCGAGGGGGGCAATTTAACCACACGCAACTAGATTCTTGAATCGTTTCCAACGCCATAAACATAGCTGACTCTCAAACTTGGTTAATTGCTCAACTGGATTCAAGAATCAGGGAGACCCTGCGGTGCAGAAATTATATCAGGGAGCACAATAAAGCATTCTGGGCAGATGCTAATAAAAAAGGATATGAATTATTAACAAACTGCCTGATAGATGCAGCAGCCAACATTCACTGGGCCAGAAGCTGTTGTTTGGGGCCTAGCTTGCCAAAATGACATCTGCAGCCTGCACGCACTTGCGGGGCAAAAATGCGCCGGAAGCCATATTGATGAGACCATTAGCACAGACTCAGTGAAGGACCATTGCAAGTAAACAGGCAGACACTCCCACGCAAAGACCTCTACCAAGATGATAACAGATGGAGTGGTGTATAAATGAGGCACTGAGTAACCCTACACCATTTGCAGTCTGTTTAACCGAGTACTCAGTCAGTTCAATCAGCCTCCTTCCTTTCCAAGTGGGAAACCCCAATTTTCCTCAGCCTTTCTTCATAATTCACACGGGTTCCAGACCTCATTGAGAGCTCGGAAGACTTACTGAAAGAAAGAAATAATTTGCATTTACAGAGCGCTTATCACATTCTCCGGACTCCAGAAATGTGCCGGAGCCAAGGAATCATTTTCGAAACGTAGGTGCTATTGTTAACTAGGAAATTACGGAGCAATCTGCACAACAAAATATCCCAGAAACACCAACGAGGCAAATTTGTCTTTAGTAATTTTGATTGAGAGGTAAATGTTGGCCAGGGCATTGGGAGAACTCCCCATCTCCTCTTTGCATTGTTCTGTCGGATTATTCATCCGCTTAAGCAAGTAGGTGGATTCTCAGTTTAATATCTCAACCGAAGAGGATAACCTTAAGGCTGTCTTGCTTAAGCACAACATAGATTATGTGCTCATGTCCTGAAGGGTGGCTTGAATCCGTAAGCTTAGAGCTATCATAGTCCAGGCTGAAATTTGTTTTGTAGCTGCATTCCTTCTTTGATCTAATAATCTACTATTTAACCTTTAAAGCTTTCTGACCCTGCAATTTCTGTCTCAGTCTCTCTTTGTGTTTCTCTCTGTCTAATTTTTACTCTCTCTCACAGCCTTTCCCTCTTTTTCTATTTGATCAGTCCTATTATAGTTTTCCTGATATTTCCTCTCTCATTCTTACTGGCTGTATCCTCAGTGTGTTATGAACAAAGACTCAAACTCTAACTTTTTCACAGCATCTTTACACTGAAACTCTTCCCTCCTGCAATCTGAGTGAAGGGCGATCTCATTACTGCTTCTTGCTTGACCTCATCTTCTCTTCAAGACTTTTGAACTTTAGCGGCATCTTGCAGTATGGCCTTGAGACCTTCAATTAGGCTTCCCAATTTAAAACAACCAAAGCTATTAAACAAAAGAATTGAATACAGGAAGAAATGGGAAGGACAAGATTAAACCCTCTTGAGTTGTCTATTGTGCTGATAGAAATTTCTGAAGTGGCTATAAGCAATTCCAAAGGTAGTAGTTATTTGGTGCTGATTCACGAGGGTGGATGAAGCAGGTGTAGAACATGGGAAGCACTAGGTGTCATTGTAATTACATTATACATTTTCATGCATAACTTTCACCATGTTGACATTCTCATAATATTCATATCAAGTGTCAAATTATCAAAACAAATCCATGTATCCTCCAACAACTTCAAAGAAATGAACAGATTGAGAACTAGGCATTCACCTCTGAGGAAAGTCAGGAATGTTAACCTTCAAACAGTATCAGCTTAGTGAAGTGAAGCCGCACTCTCCAATTGTGCTATTGTGTCATGTATGTATATTAACGCGGAGTACTATAATGGTGAGCCACAAATATAAAGAATTCTACAGCTTTCCAGGCTGAGTAATTGTTAAAAACAGGGCACCTGGACATTTAGGTTAAGGGAAAGTTTATTAGGATGTTCTATGGGACCTGCAGAAAAATTGTCCTGTTGTTTATCACACAACTAATGTTTTGAAGGTAGGCTATCAATAATACAGCAAAAGTTAAGCTAATGAAGGAGGTGATAGGTTAATGGAGTTTTTAAATGTATTTTTTCACAGGATATAGGCATCACTGGCTAGGCTAGCATTTATTGCCCATCCATAGTTGTCCTTAGGGAAAGTGGTGGTGAGCTGCCTTCTTGAACTGTTGCAGTCTATGTGGTGTGGGTCTACCCATAGTACTGTTAGGGAAGGAGTTCCAGGATTTTGACCCAGTGACAGTGAAGGAATAGTGATATAGTCCCAAATGCCAGAGGTTGGAGACTGAAGCTGTGATGTTCCAAACTATAGGATCGAGCGGTGGAAAGAGTAAAGGTTTTTTATTGAGCTGGAGGCTAGTTGGTCATTAATCCTGAGTCTTCCTCAATCACATTGTCTCTTCCTGTGCGTGAATTGATGCTAAGTGTAACCCATACATGGCTGAGCTACATAGAGTTCATTAGTCTGAAAGAATTTCTCCTTGGCTTACCCTTCAACAACCCCTCATTAAACATTTAAATTTTATTCATCATAGTGCTTTATATATCTGCTCTCTTTCTTTGACTTTAGATGGTCAGAAGTCAATGTACAATGTAACTTTCTACCAATCTGCATTGAACATTCCTATTGATTTGAGACTTTGGACTGGCAGAGAAGAGGCACTTTTAATTTGACAAACCTTTCCCATTTTCTACTGGGTATTTCTATTTGTTTCTCCAGTATTCTCCTGTCATAAAGGGAGTCGGTGAATCACTAATTAAAAACAATGACACTGATATTCATGAGGTAGCAGTGAGGGAATGAGGGTATAGGTCTGCAGCCAAGAAACTCATAAATGGCAGGAATAGTGTCCTTGCTGAATTTAACAGAGGATCAGGATTTTTTTAACTTCATTTCTCACCTGGCCGCCACTCAAATTGTGAAGTGGGCCAGATGCCTGGGAAAGCCAGCCGGAGAAGGGGAAGCAACCAGGGACCCACAGGGGCTGTCCCATGATAACCAGGAACGATTGTGAGCTGGTGGAGGGGACTCAGAGCATGGCAGAGAGGAAAGAAGGAGCGAAGGAGAGATCACAGGAAATAAGAGATTTCCGAGAGGGAAAGATTGCCAGTGGGAAAGATCAAGGCTTGGAAAAGAACATGGGGAGGATGAGATTGTGTGCAGGGAGAGGTTGCAAGAAAGAAGGGAGTGTGGAGACGGAGAGGGAGAGATCACAGGAAAGAAGAGATCGCAGGGAGGGAAAAAGCAGGAGACTTGACCACCTCTAAACCTGCCGTTGTTAAGCCCAAACTAAGTTGCAGTTGGATTTCACATTTTTACCAATTTAGTCCCATCCCCTGTCCCTCTCTCCTATCTGTCATGGGAGGGACTGGAGCGGTGGGGTGGGGGGGATGGGATGGGGAATTTAAAATTTCCCTCAACGGTTCCCAAGAATTAGCACTCTGTAAAACGTATCCATTCAAAAAAAGCAAATTTCCTGTTAGTACAGGATTGGGAATTCTTCTTCATTCTTGGGATGCGAGTATCATTGGCAAGACCGGCATTTATTCCCTATACCCAGTAAACCTTGGTGGTGGCGATCTACCTTCTTGAACCATGTGATGATAGTTCTTCCCTAGTACTCTGAGGTAATGGTGTTCCTGTCTTCCAGTTCTGATAACTTAGAAATAATCACACTTTACACTCAAGATGCTGGAGCTTCATTGAGTTTTCTTCTTACTGCTCTCCATGTGACTGGCAGACAGATACGTTATCCCTTCACTGTCACTGGGTCAAAATCCTGGAACTCCCTCCCTAACAGTACTTTGGCTGTACCTCCTCCGCTGGACTGCAGTGGTTCAAGAAAGCAGCTCACCACCACCTTCTGAAGGGTAACTAGGGTAAATCCTGGCCCAGCCAGCGAAGCCTACATCCTGTGAATGAATTAAAAAAAACATATAATATCTTTAAATATAAATAAATAAGAATATAAACAGTGTTTTCTTTTTCCAGGTGGAGTTGTCACCTTTTCATTACTGTTGCTCGCTGATCCTGATTTTCTCTCCAAATCGTTAAAAACAAATTGAAATCTTATTGATGCCCGTGTCTCATGTAACACTATCATTTCTGATTGATTATGGCATGACATTATTGTGAACAAGGCCCCTAAGGAGGATGTATTGCCTACAAAACTGGGATAGGCCATAATGGTGGCTCTTGGCAATGATGCCTACACTCCATGAAGGAATTTTAAAAATGTAGATGCCTTTTGTTTCCATTCGCTTCTTTAATCATTCTATCTTCTTATCTTAAAGCTGCCATGGGTAACTGTTTTGAGAGACATGGATCCTACATCCTCTATTTCAGCGAACAACTACAGTGTCAGCTAAATAGTACTTAGACAAATTAAATCCTAAAGCATCCTGGGAATGACCGACGTTTAACCATTTCAATATTTCTAGCTCCAGCACAAATTGACAAGTTATCCACAAGTTTAAAAACAAAACCTATATGAGATCGAACTAAATCCTAATCCTATGTATTTTACAAAGGCCTCACAGTAGGAAGGGTTTCAGGTTCTGATTTCACGGTCAGTACAATATAAAGTGTGGTCAGCCCCAAACTCAGAATAGCACCTTTTATAGCAGACATGTGAAATCTTCCACTTCTCTGAGTGAGTTTGCCAGTTTGCATTTAATTAGGATAGTTCTTTCCCCCCCTAGACCCAAACTATGTTTCTGTCAACTAGATTGATTTGCAGAGGATCTTACTGTTGACAGATGGAGCAATATTTCATCGAACTTCCACATGTGACCTTGTTGACCTATTCTGGTAGAAGTAACAGGCCTTTGGTACCATCTGAAAGAGAGCAGGGAGGTCTCCTGGTGTTCTGGCCAGTACCATAAAAATGGATGAACTGCTCATGCCTCTCCACTTCCCTGGTTTGTGGGATCTTCCTGTGTGCAAGCTGGCTGCAGCATTTGCCTACAAAACAATGGTGACTATATTTCAAAAGTACTGAATTGGATATGAATCACTTTGGTACATTTTAAGGGTGTAAGTGGTGCTATACCAATGCAATTTCAGTCCACCTTCCTTTCTTCAACCCTGAGTTCGATCTGAACACAGAGGTGAAATGCTAATGTATTACAAAGGCCTTCTGAATTCACCATACTCCCCTTGTGTTATAGGGAGATGGTGGTGTAATGGTGATGTCTCTGGACATGTAATCCAGAGGGCCAGGCTAATGCGCTGGGGACATGGGTACAAATCCCATAACAACAGCAGCTGGTGGAATTTGAATTCAATTAATAAATCTGGAACATAAAACTAGTCTCAGTAATGGCGACAGTGAAAATATCATCAATTGTTGTAAAAACCCATCTAGTTCACTCATGTCCTTGAGGGAAGGAAATCTACCATCCTTACCTGGTCTGGCCTATGTGTCAGATCCATCGCAATGTGGTTACTCTTAACTGCCCTCCAAACTGGCCTAGCAAGGTATTCAGTTCAAGGGTTATTAACCATAGGCAACAAATTTTGGCTTTGCCAGGGACACCAACATCCCATGAACGAATGAAAAATGGACATTACCAAATCCAAGAGATGGTTATTGGACAGTTTGGTTACCCGGTTATGTGAGACTATGACCCTAATATTTACACAGAAGTGGAGAGGGTGACAAGGAGTCAAAAATGGATGAAGAACCAGTAAGACTGATGATGCCGGGGTCCTGTCGATCTTAATGTCAACACTGTTGTTATTTTTTTTTGCTGTTTCCTGCCTGGCAGTCAGTCATAATTCACAGCCTGACTAGCAGCAGGGAGAGCAAAGCTGCAAGAGGTGGATGTAGCTGGGGCGCCCTAGTGAGCCCGGGGGTGGGGGGGGGTGGGGGTGCGGGGGGCACGAGGAGAGATCAGCAACCAGGGTTCGGGGAGGCTGAAGGCTTCCTTGAGGGGTCAGGGTCAGGGAAAGAACTGCTTGCCTGGCGGGCAAAAAGTGCTGTGAGGGGTACTTATTTTGAAGAGCTGGCAGCTCCCACCTCTCTTTCATTACCAGCTTCCAGTGAAGCAGCAGTAAATTCAAAACCTGGCTCCCAAATGCACTGTGGGAGCTTCATTTAAATCAGTTCCCCATGTTTACATGTTCAATCCCTCCCCACCTGCTAGGGGAAGGTGGGGGGTTAATATCAAGAGCCATAAGTCTATCCTTCATACATTTTTCACCCTTGCTGCAGACTAAATATCATGTTAGACAATGGTGTACATGGCAAGACACAAACAAAGAATTTGAAAGTAAGCATTTTCTTTTTAATATCACACTTAGCCTTCAATTTCTATAGTAGAAAGGATTAGATAAGCTTTCATTAGCCTGATAACTCTCTGCCTGGTGTGGGATTAAGCCCCACAGACTAAGAGGCTGTGAACCGGGATCCCTAGTCTCTGCTGATTCAGCTGATCTCACCTTCAGCTGCACTAAGGAGGTGTGTCATTCACCTCAATACCTTTTAGACAAAAATCAGACAGTGCCCTGGTTCTGATCCTAATCCAAAAAGTCTACACTTGTGTGCAGGTTTAGGAGCTCAGTAATGGGCTGAACTGTGATTCTCTCACACCAGAATGAGATAGCATCTTCACTAGAATGAGCAAGGACAATGGAGGCGGAGAGAGAACGGGCCTTTATCTCGGAGCATCACTAAGTTGCTTTTGAGTAATTGTGGAATGATACTGCACAGAAAGAGGCCATGCAGCCCATCACCTCTTTGAATGATTATCTGATCAGCCCAACTCCCCCGTCCTTTTCCCATAAACTTGCAATTACTTTGCCTCTCACAGGTTATATCCTATTCCTTTTTGAAAGTCACCATTGAATGTCTTTCTACCGCCCTTGCAAGTAATGCATTCCACATCATTGTAACTCGCTGCATCAAATACTCTTCATCTTCCCGACTGGTTCTATTACCCATTATCTTAAATCTGTGTCCTCTGGTTACTGACCTTTCTGCCAGCGGAAACAGCTTCTCCCTATTTACTCAATCAGAGCTCCGAATAATTCTGAACACACATTTTATCTGACATGTCCATTAGCATAGGTTTCTGTTTTCCCCTTGCAGGGTCACACTGCTGTCTGGTTCATTCCATCTGTTTCCTAATCGTCTTCAGACATTGGGATTCAAAGTTTTTGTTTTCTGTTTTGAAAGCTTGGCCTTTTCTTGTCTCCCAAGGGAATTATAATTCCCCAAGCAACACAAAATATAACTCAAAATCAGCACGAGTACTGGCGCAATTGCAGAAGATAAATATTTCATGGAAGTTACCTTTGGGAAGCAAGCAGCTTGTTTCAGACAGATACTTGTCTCGTCACCAGGGGGTGGAATCATGAGGCAATGCTGCTCTCTGTTTATATTCTCGAACCCTGGAATGACAGTTCCTGCAGATTCCAACTCAACCTTCTCTGTGAAGTGTAATCATCTGACAAAGTACCACATAACAGGCTGGTTAGCAAAATTGAGGCTCATGGAATAGGAGGGTCAGTGTCGACTGCGATTTAAAAAAAAAATTGTTTTGAGGAAAGAAAGCAGTGAGTCGTGGCAAGTGGTTGTTTTTCAGACTGGAGGATGGCAGACACTGGTGTTCCCCCCAAGTCTTAGTGCTAGGATCATTGCTTTCTTGCTATATATAAATAACTTGAAAATTGGAATACAGGGTAAAACTTCAAAATTTGATGGTGAAACCAAACTTGGAGGAGCGGCAAACAGTAAGGATGATACCACTTGACTGCAACAGGACATAGATAGGCCGACAGAAATGGCAGACAAGAGGGAGACAGAATTTAATACGGAGTAATGTGAAATGCTGCATTTTGGCAGAAGGGATAGGGAGAGTTTATAGAGACTTAATAGCGCCATTTTAAAAAGTGTGCAGGGGCAGAGAGACTGAGAGCTTCATGTGCATAGATCTTTGAAGGTGGCAGGACATTTGAAAATCATATGGGACCTTGGACTTCATAAGAAGATGCCTTGAGTACAAAAGCAGGAAAGTTACGCTGAAATTCTGATTAGGCCACAACTAAAGTATTGTGCCCAGTTCTAGCCACCACAACTTATGAAGGATGTCTAAGGAGGGTTTAGAGGAGATTTACCAGAATGGTTTCAGGAATGAGGAATTTTAGCTACAAGGTTAGGTTGGAGAAGCTGGAGTTGTTCTCCTTGGAACAAAGGAGGTAAAGGGGAGAGTACAAGCTTATGACAGGCTTAGATAAGGTAGACAAAGAAAAACTGTTCCCTTCAGCTGATGGTCCAGGGACTTGGGGACACAGATTTAAGGCTTTGGAAAAGAGAGACAGGGGGAATGTGAGGAAGATCATTTTTTTAAAGCTGGAACTCACTGCCCATGAGGGTGGTGAAAGCAGAGAAGATCAATGGTTTAAAAAGGGAATTGGATGGGCACTTGATGGAGGATAGAGCGGGGCAATGGCGCTAACTAGATTGGTCTGTAGAAAGCCAGCATAGATTGATGGGCTGAATAACCCCTGCTGTGCTGTAATGCTAACTCTATAACTCCATGAGCTCACCTTGATAAAAAAGTGAATTAAAAGTAATGGGCTCTGCACCCTTGGATTTATAACCCTTAGTCTGGTGTTCACGTCATCTGACACTTATTGCTTTTAAGGAAAACTTAAAATAAATGTCTGAATTGCATACATTATTTTCCTCCTTTTCGTACGTCAATTATCATTCTTTCAGCCAGCTGTATCTTTGCAAATAATGACAATCTTCCCCACCACCCCCCCGGCAACAACCACCCCCACCGCCCCACCCCCAGCCTTTTATAATCTGCTGACTGGATATAATGTAGACTGTGCTAACATGTTCTTCTGAAATGGTGTACATTACCCTACAGGTCAGGCATAAACTGATTGAAGCAAATCATGTTTTTAATTATGGGCATATGGCTGTATAAAGCACAAAAATCAGCAAAATACTAATATTGCTATATAACGCATCAAACATATATTAGGAAAGTCTGTCACATGTAAATTACCATAATGGGAACAGCTTGGGGATTGAGGATAAAAGTGTCCAGCTTGTTCCATCTTTTTTTGCAAATTTGCAGATTTGAATTCTTTGTTCTTGAGGGTGTGGGTAACCATCTGTTGCCCATCCCTGCTTGCCTTCAGGAGGTTAAGGGGTGAATGTTCTTGGATATTCTTCCTTTTACTCAGCATGATATTAGCGTAAGAGCTGCAGAATCTCTGCCAAAATGGTTCTAATGACATTCGACCCATTTGTCAGTGTTTCTGTGACTCTTCTGCTTAAGGTATGACACAGTGGAGGTTCCCCAGCGTATGTTCACAAACCAACCTTGTTGTGTGGGACTTGAGTAACATGTAGGACAGACCAGCTCACAGCTGGCGGGTTGCAGGACATCAATGAACCATATGGTAGAACTATACAGCACAGAAAGAAGCTATTCAGCCCATCATGCCTTTGCTAGCTCCCTGGGGATACAATAAGGGCAATGCCTGGAGGCTGCTTGCCATCAGCTGGCCTGGGGGGGGGGCCCTCAGTGGCTTTTACACTAACCCCCTCGCAACAGAGACACGGCCATCAGAGGGACACAGCCATTCCATAGAGGGGTTTCCCTTCCACAGGGATGGTCTCACAGCCACCATTTATTTGATTGAATTTAATACCTCTTCAGAGGATGCCTCAAGTTGGAGACACCCTCGTGTTCTCCTTCTGACAATGGCAGCTCCTACCTCTGCCAGTGGGGCAGCCACCCTTCCAAGGGTTGCAGACCCTCTGATTGGGCCTGCAGTCTCAGGGATCCGCCCGCTGCATTTAATTGGATAGCAGACTCATAGGCGGCCTCATAATTGGGGTCGGAATCCGGAAATGGTCTTAACTCAAGCTCATAACCTGAAAGCAGAGGATTCCATTCCAAAAAAGGTACCACTTAGCCCACATTATAACCAGTTAGGTTTTTAAAACATCCAACAGTTTTTATAGCCATTTGCTGATGCTAGTCCACAACTGAGCTAATTTTTTGAACTCATTTCACTAACTCTGGCAGATTTTTACTTATAATCCATTTTTGTTAAAGAGGCAATTAATACATTTAAGCAAATGACATCAACAACATGGAACAACTTGATCTTTTCCTCAATAGCAAAGCTCAGTGCCCCGACACTATTGTGTAGTGATTGTGGGTATAACCCTTCCTACTGCCCTTAGGGTTCACATGATTGTACTGACGAATGAGCCCTAAGTGTGGGTAATCTTACGGGTGGGGCTTTCTAGTTGTGGACTGGTTCAAGCATGTAGCTTCTAAACTAGCTCTGTAATAAAGTTATCTGTTTCAAGTAAGAAACCTGCCCGGTATATCAAGTTTATTACACATTGATAGCCACGATGGTCCGATACTGGAACTAGAAACAGGAGGAGGCCATTTAGCTCCTCGAGCCCATTCATTCCATCATTCCATCAGTGCGATCATGGCTGATCAGCAACCTAACTCCATAAGCCATTGCCCCATGTCCATGACTACCACTGTTTAACATAATTAGGATCTGAGATTGATAGATTTACCAATTGACCCATCATCAATTGCTGCTTGTGGAAGAGAGTTCCAAATTTCTGCAACCCATTGTTTGTAGAAGTGTTTCCTAACTTTGCTTGTGAAGGGTCTGTCTCCAATTTTTAGAATATGTTCCCAAGTTCCCAAACAGCAGAAATAGTTACTTTCCATCTACTCTATTAGTTCATCTTAATATGTTCAAAACTTTGATCAAATCACCCCTTAATCTTCTAAATTTCTGGGAATACAACCCTAATTTGTATAATCTCTCACTGTAGATATCATTCCATCTCCCTTCCAAGGCCAATATATCCACTCCACGAGATGCTGGCTGGAACTGAGTACTACAGTCTTTGTGTGGTCTAACTGGGGCTTTGTACTGCTGAAGCATGACTTCCAGCTCCTTGTATTCTATTTCTCTTGATATAAAGATCAGTATCCTGTTGCCTTTTTGATTATTTTTTTGGTACCCGTCTATGGCATTTTAATGGTTTATGTACCTGAATCCCCAAGTGTCTTTGGACCTCCACTGTTTCTAGGTTTTCACCATTTATTCATAGAAACATAGAAACAAGGAGCATGAGTAGGCCATTTGGCCCTTCGAGCCTGCTCCGCCATTCATCATGATCATGGCTGTTCATCTAACTGAATAGCCTGCTCCCGCTTTCTCACCATATACTTTGATACCTTTTGCCCCAAGAGCTATATCTAACTCCTTCTTGAAAACATACAATGTTTTGGCCTCAACTACTTTCTGTGGTAACGAATTCCACAGGCTCACCACTCTCTGGGTGAAGAAATTTCTCTTCATCTCAGTCCTAAATGGTCTACTCCATATCCTCAGACTGTGACCCCTGGTTCTGGACTCCCCCACCATCGGAAACATCCTTCCTGCATCTATCCTGTCTAGTCCTGTTAGAATTTTACAGGTTTCAAGAGATTCCCCCCTCATTTTTCTGAACCCCAGCGAATATAATCCTAACCAACTCAATCTCTCCTCATGTGTCAGTCTCACCATCCCAGGAATCAGTTGGGTAAACCTTCGCTGCACTCCCTCTATAGCAAGTACATCCTTCCTCAGATAAGGAGACCAAAACTGCACACAATATTCCAGGTGTGGTCTCACCAAGGCCCTGTATAATTGCAGCAAGACATCCCTGCTCCTGTACTTGAATCCTCTCGCTATGAAGGCCAACATACCATTTGCCTTCTTTACCGCCTGCTGCACCTGCATGCTTATCTTCAGCGACTGGTGTACAAGGACACCCAGGTCTCATTGCACATTGCCCTCTCTCAATTTATAGCCATTCAAATAATAATCTGCCTTCCTGTTTTTGCTATCAAAGTGGATAACCTCATATTATCCACATTACGCTGCATCTGCCATGCACCATCTATTCTTTTTAGACCCAAAGTTGATGACCTCACAGTTGCCTATGAGGAAAACCATTTGCTTTAGTTTTGTCCATTCACTTAATCTATCAATATCTCTTTGTAATCGCATGCTTCCATCTTTGCTGCTTACAATACAGCCTGTCTGTACAGCATCATTCAAATTGGGTATGTGGCTCTCTGTCCCCAATATACTTGTGCAGTGAGTATTTGAGGTTGGATGTCTCATCCGTAATGACACTGTGAATCACCTCTTGCCAGTCAGAGTACCTGTCCATTATGCACTTGTGTGCGAGGCCAATTAGCATAAGACCTTATCAAATTCAACTCTCTAGAACAGTAGTTCAAATTTGGGAGAAAGGATCGGCATGATTCCTGACACAATGAAGTTGCCTATAAGTAGTATGATGGTAATTTTTGAGGTGATTTTTGCTGTGTTGTGCATTTGTTTACAGAACATTTTTTGAACATTGGTCCTTTAAATGAAATCTTTATAATCTCCTTCCTACACGTTATTGCTAGGGAATTGCTAGCATCCCTGACGGCAAAATGCATAATAAAAGAAATGTATGTGCACTTTCAGCTCGAAGAGAATCGGCCCACCTCCTCTCTGTAAAACAATCTTACCCCAATCAGACTAAAATGAGCAGCTGGGGTCCACGCTGGTTAAAGGCTGCTAATTGACTTGTGGGGCCGCATTACTCCTGGCCTGACAAGTGAAAATGTTTGGAGCAGAATTCACTATTTTACTTTATATGTCAGCTGTGGCTCAGTTGGTGGCAGTCTCACCTCTGAGTCAGGAGGCCCTGAGTTGACGTCCCACTCTAGAGGCTTGAGTACACAACCTAGGCTGATACTTCAGTGCCAGCAGGTGTGGCTTCTGCCAGCAATGCACCCCACCTGAAACCCAGGATCTCTGAGGGACCCAGGCCACAGGTGAGTGATGGTGGAATGGGAGGGGGTCTTTGGGGAGGTGGGGCAGTCGAGGGCTGGGGGAGAGGAACTGTCAGCATGGGCTGGTGTTTGGCTCTCCGCAGGCCCCCCTTTCCTGAGACTCTGAGTACCTGACAATGAGAGACCTCTCCTGGAAGCCCACAAGCAACCCTGGTTGGGTTTGCTTTTTGGGCTTCATGCACAGTGAGTCCCCCACTCTCTGCTGGGTAAATGACAGCAACAGGGCGAGGCCCTTAAGTGGGCTTTAATTGCCCACTTAATGGTCTCAGTTGGCAGCAGGACAGGAAGGCCAACCACAAGCCTTTCCACCCCAGACTTGACCAGGGCAGAGGTGCGAAGGTGGCAGGGTCCCCAGCTGCCACCCTCCCACCTGATTAATGACCCCCACTACAATCTTGCCTCAGGGAAGGGCAGCAAATTCCACCCAAAGGAACATCACCACCTATAGGTTCCGCTCCAAGCCCTGTACCATCCTGATTTGGAACTATATCGCCGTTCCTTCATTCTGGGTCAAGATCTGGAAATCCCTTTCTAACAACGTCGCGGGCATACCTACACCAGATGGACTGCAGGCTCATCACCACCTTCTCAAGGGCAATTAATGATGAGCAACAAATGCTGGCCTTGCCAGCGACATCCACATCCCATGACAGAATAAATAAAAATCTGAGATCCCATCTGTCCTCTCAGATGGATGTAAATGATCCAGTGACACTCCTTTGAAGAAGATGGGTAACTTCTCCCATGTGACCTGGTCAATGCTTAACCCGCAGCCAATTTCACAAAAACAGATTGTCTGGTTATTTATCACATTGCTGTTTGTGGGACCTTGCCATGTGAAAATGTGTTGCCTTATTTCCCACATAACAGTAACTACACTTCAGAAGTATTTTGTTGACTGTGGAGTGCTTTGGAACAGCCTATGGTCATGAAGGGCTCTATAAAAATGCAAGTTCTTCCTATGACATAACATTAGATAAAGGGCCTAGTACAGAAAACTGCTGAGATTGAAAACAGAAGGAGGGGAATTTTGAAAGTCTTCCAGTTGTAAAAGTAAGGGAAGACTGAAGGAAGGGACGGAGTCCTACATCTCAAAAGGTCTGGGAAAGAATGGATTAGAGTAGGTAACCATGCGATAGACCTTATTTTTATTAGGATGGGTACAGAAGAGGGAGAGGGTATATGGCGAAGTATTTGTGGCTTCAGGAACTAGAGTGAAATGGTCAGAAAAACAATGATGATATTATCATCAATAAAGTACAGAGAGAAAAGAAAGGTTCTATTGCAAAGGAAGAAACTTGCAGGTGGGAGATGTTGGCAGGAAACTGACATTGACTCTCAGCCATCTGGGATGACCAATGCTCAAAGCCTCATTTGACTGTTATCACTGGGGATGTTCGCTAATGATTATAAATGTTCAGCACCATTCGTGACTCCTCAGATACTGAAGCAGTACATGTCCAAATGCAGCAAGACCTGGACAATATCCAGGCTTGGGCTGACAAGTGGCAAGCAACATTCGTGTAACAAAAGTGCCAGGCAATGACCATCTCCAACAAGAGAGAATCTAACCATCGGCCCTTGATGTTCAATGGCACTACTATCACTGAATCCCCCACTATCAACATCCTGGGGGTTACCTTTGACCAGAAACTGAACTGGACTAGCCATATGAATACTGTGGCACAAGAGCAGGTCAGAGGATAGGAATCCTGCGACGAGTAACTCACCTCCTGACTCCCCCAAAGCCTGTCTACCATCTACAAGGCACAATTCAGGAGTGTGATGGAATATTTTCCACTTGCCTGGAAAGTGCAGCTCCAACAACACTCAAGATGCTTGACACCATCCAGGACTAAGCAGCCTGCTTGATTGGCACCCCATCCACAAACATTCACTCCCTCCACCACCGACACAAAGTAGCAGCAGGGTGTACCATCTACAAGATGCACTGTGGAAACTCACAAAGGCTCCTTAGATGGCACCTTCTAAACCCACAACTGCTGCCACCTAGAAAGACAGGGGCAGGGAATGCCACCACCTGGAAGTTCCCCTCCAAGCCACTCACCATCCTGACTTGGAAATATATCGCCGTTCCTCCACTGTCACTGGGTCAAAATCCTGGAACTCCCTCCTTAACAGCACTGTGGGTGTACCTACACCACAGGGACTGCAGCGGTTCAAGAAGGCAGTTCAACACCACCTTCTCAAGGACAATTAGGGATGGGCAATAAATGCTAGCCTAACTAGCAACACCCGCACCCGGTAAGTGAATAAAAGAAATCTTTAGCATCACTCCATGGTGTCAGTTATTCATTGTATAACTCATTACATTAATTGGGATTCACCAGCCTCAAAAGATATCGGGTAAATTTCGTGATCCTGCCAGGAGATGTGTTTGACAGTGCCATGTGTCAGAATTAGGGCTACAACATGACAGCTCTGAATTCTCCGATCCTCACTGCCTCAAGCAACACTCCACATTTGTCATCATGGATCACTGAATTACCCAGGTATCAACTTTGACTCAGTTGCTAATATTCTTGCCAGATGTGAGATCTTCTAATAAAATAATGAATAATGAAGAATTATGAAATTAGTCCTGTCACAAGGCCCAGCCTGGAATTATAAAAAGCCATTTTGTCCCGCAATCTCAAGGAATGTCTGAAATTTTACCTGATGTTATACTCAGTTTCAGTCACCAGCTGTAGAAATTCAATATTGGATGACAAATGAACCACACAGCTTCTGGGTATATTTTTGGCCGTACCAGATTCTCAATCTTAAATTGTAGCATGGTTATGCTTCTGTACATTTGAAGCAAAGAAAGAATGACTCCCTCAACGACTCCATTGATTAGACACTCGCTAATGTCAAAGCCTAACAAAACCCCAAGGTTTAACACCCAGTCTCTGCTAAATTAGCTCACCTCAGTTGGAGGGACAGCACAATTGACCTTGGTTTTCTTGGACTAATAACAACAACAGCAACTTGCATTTATATAGCATCTTTAAGGAAGCAAGATATCCTAAGGAGCTTCCCAGGTGTGTAATCAAACCAAAGTTAACTCTAGACTTGGCTATTCCAATGCCCCTCTGGCCGGCCCCTAAATCTCCACCCAACATAAACCTGAAGTCATCCAAAACTCTGGTACCCGGATTTGAACTCGAACCAAATCCCACTCACTCCTCACCCCCGCTCTTGCTGACCTACATTGGCTCCCAACCTGGAAAGGTCTCATCCCTCCTTCTGCAACCTACTCCAGTCCTACAACCCTCTCTGTGCTCCTCCAATTTTGGCCTCTTCAGCATCCCCCATTCTAATTCTTCCACCATTAGTTGCCATGCCTTCAGCTGCCTGGGCCCTAAGTTCTGCAATTCCCTCCAGCTGTCCAACTTTCCCTCTCTTCCCCTTTAAGGCGGTCTTTAATACTGATCTCTTCAAGCAACATTATGTTCACCTGTACTAATATTTCCTTAGGCTAATAAATGTTAAAGGCACCATATAAATGCAAGTTGCTTTTGTTGCCAAATCCCTTCATGGCTTCACTCCTCCCTATCTCCACCTCCTAGCCCTGCAATTCCACATCCCCAGAATTCCGACTTCTCTGACTCCTGTGCTACCTCCCCATGCCCTCATGATTGGCGTCCATGCCCTTAGCCACCTAGGCGCCAGATTCCAGAATTACTCCCTATAGCCTTCAGTCTCTCGACCTTCTTTCCCTCCTATAAGGCTCTGTCTAAAGCCCATCTCTTTGCCTAATCATTCAATCATCCCTCCTAATCTCTCCCCCTCTGGCTTGGTGTCCAACTTGTACTCAGAGCTCTGCGAAGTGCCTTGGGTTAAAACAGAAGTTGTTGCTGGTAGGATACGGCAATGGTGGGAATTCCAAGCCAGTGTGTGATACCGTGGGCAATAATATTTTAAGAAGAGCTTGGCGCATGGTAGCTCATTTAGTCATTAAACCATCCTGGAGATTTTTCAGAATGGATGATCTAGTTTGAGTAATTTAAAAGAATTTGAATGCCCTCGGTAAGAGAAATATGAATGTAATGCAATATCGTATTGTTTCGAAATGTAAAGTGTGTTCTTGGGTTAGCAGCTTTAGATCAAATGATTACACATCTCACTTCATTCTACATTCTAAGTGTTGTTCGGGGTTTCCTTAAGGGATAAGCCTGCAGGCGAATGTAGCATCGTTTAACGATCCAGTATCCTTGCTTAATAAAAACCCATGATCCTAATTAGCTGGGAAACAGAATCTGAGGAACTACACAAAGCAATATAAATGCTAAGGGATTTGATATCATTTGATGTTCAGCTTTTGTTATGTGTTATGTCTCCACACGTTGCTGTTGTTGCTCCATCTTGTATCTTGTATTCTATTAATTTCTGAGCAAAACTGTTGTTTAAAAAAAAATGCAATTAAACTGGTTTTAATTGAAGTTTTCAAACAATGTAATTAGACTTGGTCTAATTAGTCTTATTTCCCCACCTCCATTTTATTACCTGGCAGTGCTCTATGTGGTTCATTTCTACAGATCATTAAAGTCCACCTTTTTCTACCCAGCTCATGGAGCAGCACGAGAAACATCGGATTTAAAATTAGATTCATCAGGCTGTATGTCAGAATGTTCTGTGTAATCGTTGTTGGAGATTTGACTTGGGTTCATTTGCTAGAACAGTGTATGTTAAGGGTATAGTAGTCAGGAGGTAGGTCACCATCTTTAAGCTGAAGTTGAAGCTATGCTTGTATATCTTTCATTAGGCGCATGTAAAAAACTCTAAAATATTTGTGACAAAACCGACTAATGAATAAGTAGGTAATTAGCCATATAGTCCACAAAGGATCAGAGACATCTCTCTCCATTAGAGAGAGACAATTGGTTATATATAGCTTGGGGGGTGCCACTCCACAAGCATGGGGCAAGGTGGGAAGGCAGGCTTCCATGAACTACCACAGCCAGTATCTGTACTATTGGTGTCATTCTGTATCACACTCCAGCCAACTGAGCTAGTCAACCCCCACTACAATAAGTTAAGATGCCAGAAAATATGCCCTTGGAGACTGGAACTGGAGGACGATTACACTGAATGTCTGTGGATTTCTACTGATTCCCTTTCATTTTCTTCCCAAAGTTCCGCTTATATTAGCCTCCGAGTGTGCCTGTGAAAATAGAACATAGTCTACTCCTCAATTCTGGCTCAATTGCTCATGGTTTTATTATATAAGTTACTCACAATGTGTCCCCTTTCCCTCTCACCTAAGGGCTCTTGGTAGCTATGCTTCCATCTGCAGCCTGACTCTTCTGATCAACACGATAGGAAAACATACTATCAAATACAAAGAGCAGAAGGGAGAGATGGGGAGCAGCTGAGGCAGTTAATGATAGAGTGAAACAAAAAGAGATAGCCGCAGTGCACAGTCAGAGAAAGACACTTGGTTGTTTCGGAGAAGCCTGCATCGGTGGAAGGGTCTAGTTCCCTTTGGGAAACTTGGAAGTTTTGACTCCAAAGTGTGTGTAGTTATTTTTTGACAGGAAGTCTGAAAGTGAGCCTGATTGACAGGGTTGGCTCCAACTCAGGTGGAAAACACTTTGGAGCAGCCATCAGCCCTAGGCTATGAATCTGAGGCTGTCAGTGGTAGCATGCCAGGGGTGGGTGTCTGATCACAGACCTTGGGGGACAGGGAGGGGCAGGGGTGGGGTGTTGGCTTGGGGGAGGGTGACGGCTGACCTCCTATGTTTTTTGGGGGCCACTTACTTTCTCCCCGAGGCTGTCCTCACCTCCCTTCCAGTGCCCGAGGCCTAGGGGACCTGGCCGGCCAGGGTTAAATCAGAGGCTGCCAGACTCATAAAATATTTAAACAGTCCAGCTGCCTCCTGGGGACCAGTTGGCCACCCCGTCCCCTGCCCCACCTCACCCTGAAGTGGGCAGCTTGGAGGTGGGTGGGAGCTGGGTTTGAGATTTTTAGAATTTAAGATCTGCTTCGACTCCAAGTCACCCATTTAATGGGGTTAAGAGATCGAGACAGAGCCAGTGGGTAGGATTTTCGCGCCCTGACACCGGCCGGCACCGTAGCAGGTGGGACGGGAAAATTTGGAGAGCCGTTGACTTTTAACACGTCTCCAAATTTTCCTGTCCCACCTCAATGATACCCACCGGTGTGGGGGGACGGAAAGTCCCGCCCAGAGATGGATGGATTCTGTCCCTCAGCACCGAGTGAGCCAAAAATACAGAGGAAGAATAATTCGACCAGACTAATGATATAGAAAACAATGGCCTCGAAATACAGATGCAGGGGGTCCATTTCTCAGGCACTGAATGGCCTCCTAAGCTTCCAATATGCTTGGCAGTAAATCCATACATTTAAACAAGTTGGCGCTGTGCACCATATTGATAAAAAGCTACAAAATTGAGAAGTGAAACGCTAAAAGCTCTGAAGAAGAGTCATATGGAATCAAAACATTGGGCTGAATTTTCCCCCTGTCAGGGGCGAAGTTGAAGGGCGGGCGCGCACGGGCGGGTTTTGGGACTCGGTAGACTTGTAATGGATATTGGTGGACAGTCTATCACCAGAAATTGAGACAGAGAGGTCAAGGAAGGGAAGGTAAGTGTCAGAGATGGATCATGTGAAAATGATGGAGGGGTGGAAATTGGAAGCAAAATTAATAAATTTTTCCAGGTCCAGACAAGAGCATGAAGCAGCACCGAAGTAATCATCGAATGGTTGACAGGGCCCTCAACCGTGTTTGGCCCATCTCCCGCGCATCCGCCCTCACACCTTCTTCTCCCTCCCAGAAACATGATAGGGTCCCACTTGTCCTCACTTATCACCCCACCAGCCTCTGCATTCAAAGGATCATCCTCCGCCATTTCCTCCAACTCCAGCATGATGCCACCACCAAACACATCTTCCCTTCACCCCCCCCTTGGTGGCATTCTGTAGGGATCATTCCCTCTGTGACACCCTGGTCCACTTCTCCATCACCCCCTGTACCTCAACCCCCTCCCACGGCACCTTCCCATGCAACTGCAGAAGATGCAACACCTGTCCCCTCACTTCCCCTCTCCTCACCGTCCAAGGGCCCAAACACTCCTTTCAAGTGAAGCAGCTTTTCACTTGCACTTCCCTCAACTTAGTCTACTGCATTCGTTGCTCCCAATGCGGTTTCCTCTACATTGGAGAGACCAAACGCAGACTGGGTGACTGCTTTGCAGAACACCTTCGGTCTGTCCGCAAGCATTACCCAGACCTCCCTGTTGCTTGCCATTTCAACACTCCACCCTGCTCTCATGCCCACATGTCCGTCCTTGGCTTGCTGCATTGTTCCAGGGAAGCTCAACGCAAACTGGAGGAACAGCACCTCATCTTCCGACTAGGCACTTTACAGCTTTCTGGACTGAATATTGTATTCAACAATTTTAGATCATGACTCTCTCCTCCATCCCCACCCCCTTTCCGATTTTCCCCCTCCTTTTTTTTTCCAATTATTTATATAGATTTTTCTTTTCCCACCTATTTCCATTATTTTTAAATGTATTTCCATCCATTGTTTTATCTCTACCTTTTAGCCTTTTTCAATTCCTTCACCCCACCCCACCCCCACTAGGGCTATCTGTACCTTGCTCGTCCTGCTTTCTACCCTTAATTAGCACATTCCTTTAGATAATATCACCACCTTCAACACCTCTTTGTCCTTTTGTCTGTGACATCTTTTGGTTATCTCCACCTATCACTGGCCCTCTATCTAGCTCTTCTTGTCCCACCCCCCACCCCCACCCTTAAACCAGCTTATATTTCACCCCTTTTCTATTTTTCCTTAGTTCTGTTGAAGAGTCATGCGGACTCAAAACGTCAATTGTGCTCCTCTCCACAGATGCTGCCAGACCTGCTGGGTTTTTCCAGGTATTTTTGTTTCTGTTCACTTTCAAATTGTACAGGTTTACAATTCATCTACAGAGTGGAGGAATTGTAAAACCAAGAGCGATCTAAAGGTTTTAAAGCTGAATTTCCACAATTGTTCAAAGGGTTTGGGAAGCTAAAAACAGCTCATCACATCACCTTACATCCCGAAGTAAAACCAGTGTGTTTGTTTTCACTGAGGAAAGCTCTTCACTCACTTCTGCAGCGGGTTAATCAGGAAGTTGACTCAATGTTACAACAAGGAGTAATAGTGGCTTTTGATAATTACCCTCAGGTGATGAATCCAGATAATTTACCACCCTTATTAAACCATTTGGGAGATATTGCTTTAACAGATTACCTTTTGGCATCATGTCTCCACCTGAGAATTTTCAGTGGATAATGATGTGTATCCTGGAAGGATTGGAGGGAGGAGTCATTTGCCACATGGATAACATCCTAATCCATGTCGCCACTACCACCGAGCATGATGGCAGAGTGAGAGCTGTGCTGCAATAAACTGAGCTTACCCTTAACAACAAATGTGATTTCCCACAACCAACTATTAAATATCTAGGGCATATTGCACATGTGTCAGGGATCAGTGTAGATCCTCAGAAAACTAGAGTGATCCAAGAATTTCCACCTCCTCAATGTCACAGCACTCCAGCGGTGTCTGGGAATGATGAATCAAGTGGAGAAGTAGCAAACGTGAATGAACCATTACGTCAGCTGCTAGGGCAGGACCAGGCTTAGTGCTGGGGAGAAGCCCAACAGATGTCGTTTGAAAGGATGAAGGACATGTTCCTATCACTGGACGTATTGGCTCATTCTGATCCAGAACTGCCTATGGTTGTTGCCACAGATCCATCATTGACTGGATTTGTGGCTGTAGTTTTCCACATTCAGAGGGATGGTAAATGGAGAGCGGTGTACTACGCATCTCGTTCTTTGACTGAAACAGAACAAAGCTATGCAGCTATTGAAAAAGAAGCTTTAGCTGCTAGCTGGGTTTCTGAGAAGTTTACATTGGAAGCAGTTGAGAGAAATTTTACCAGACTAATACCTGGATTATGCGGGCTATCTTATGAGGAAGGGTTGGACAGGCTAGGCTTGTATCTGCTGGTGATTAGAAGAGTAAGAGGTGACTTGATTGAAACATATAAGATCCTAAAGGGTCTTGACAGGATGGATGTGGAAAGGATGTTTCCTCTTGTGGGAGAATCTAGAACTAGGGGTCACTTAAAAATAAGGGGTTGTCCATTTAAGACAGGGATGAGGAGAAAACCTTTTCTCTCAGAGGATTGGGAGTCTTTAGAACTGTCTGCTACCATTGCCTTTGAAGAAGGGTAGAAGAGTCTTTGAATATTTTTAAGGCAGAGCTAGATAGATTCTTGATAAGTAAGGGGGTGAAAGGTTATCGGGATAGGCAGGAATGTGGAGTTGAGGTTACAATCTGACAACCATGATCTTAGTTAATTGCAGAGCAGGGTAGAAGGGCCGAGTGACCTACTCCTGCTCTTAATTCATATGCTGATATGTCCTGGGTCTTCAGTTCACAATTGAGACTGACCACAGACCTCTGGTTACTCTGGAACTAGCAAAGGTGCTGCCATGAGTGTAAAGGCTTTGTGTGAGGTTGATGAGATTTGATGCTACAACTGAGTATGTGCAAGGGAAGAAACAGACTACAGCAGATGCATTGTTGTGTATTCTTGCATAAGAGGATGACCAGAATATGCACCACAAAACCCTATTCTGAGGTCACATTTTAAGCAACGAAGACTCCTCAGTGTTTTGGATGTCTTGCTGATTTATGATGAGAGACTGGTTATACCTAGAGTTCCACAACATCGATACACTTCAGAGATGACACCAAGGTCACTTGGATATCATGAAGTGTCGTGCTAGAGTGAGAAATTCTGTCTGGTGGCCCACCCCGGGAGAGCCCCTCTCCAAATCCTTTGAAGAGATAATATACAATTACATCACGTGCACTGTCCGTTGGTAGGAGCAGGGGGAACCACTGATGGCATCCTCATTTCTGTCCAGACTGTGGCAATGTCTTGGAATGGATCTTTTTGAGCTCAGAGGGATATCTTTTTTGATGGTGATTGGCTGCTATTCAAGGTGAACAGAGTTAAATGTCTACGTCTGAGGCTGTTGTTCCATCGTTGAAAGGAATGTGTGCCACACACGGGATTCCAGACCTCGTCTTTTCAGACAATGGCCCAAAGTTTGCTAATAAATACTTCAGAGAGTTCAGCGAATGTTATGACGTTTTCCACATGACTAACTGACTGAGATACCCACAAGCTAATGGTGGGGCTGAAAGGGATAAAAGCTTTATTAAAAAACAATGACATTAACCTGGCAGTGATAAGTTCCACCCCATTCCTGAATGCTCTGGCTCCATACGAGCTTTTAATAGGGAGGAGTTTGAGGACTTAACTTCTGACTCTTCCACACACACTTATGCCATGCCTGACAATGGCAAATTTGGGCAAGGTGAGGAAGAAGGAGGATGAGTATCGTTCCAGTCAAACTCGGAACTATAATAATCACCACAAGAGTACACAACCTGCCAGACCCCCAGCCTGGAGAGCCAGTGTGGATTCACAGCCAAGCTCATCAAGGCCAAGTTCTTGAGAAAACACCACATCCGCTGTGACGGATATACATGAATAATTAGGTAAAGATAGATATTAGGAAGAATTCGTATATAATTAAGACATTATACTTTAGGATTGAGAAAATAGTTGCAGGCAAACAGTTAGCTATTTTACCCAGCATTTGCCAAACACATACATGGGTAGCACAGACCTTCATTAAAAATAGCTCTGAATTAATTAGAAACAGACCACTCAAGAATTCACTAATGCTTTTCATTCACTCAGTTTTCCAGAACCACATTATCCAATTCAGGGTCACGGGAAGTCAGAGCTTACCGTGACAGGCAATGGGCATTAGGCAGGGTACACCCAGGACAGGATGCCAGTCCATCACAGGGCACACACTCACACACACTAGTGGACAACCTACTGTAGCTAATCCACCTAACCAGTATGTATTTTGGACAGTGGGGGGAAACCAGGGCACCTGGGGGAAGGAACAGCACCTCATCTTCCGACTAGGCACTTTACAGCCTTCCGGACTGAATATTGAGTTCAACAATTTTAGGTCATGAACTCTCGCCTCCATCCCCACCCCGTTTCTGATCCCCCTTTTTTCCAATAGTTTATATAGATTTTTCTTTTCCCACCTATTTCCATTATTTTTAAATGTATTTCCATCCATTGTTTTATCTCTACCTTTTAGCCTATTTCGATCCCTTTCCCCCACCCCACCCCCACTAGGGCTATCTGTACCTTGCTCGTCCTGCTTTCTACCCTTAATTATCACATTCCTTTAGATAATATCACCACCTTCAACACCCCTTTGTTCTTTTGTCTATGACATCTTTTGATTATCTCCACCTATCACTGGCCCTCTATCTTCTTGTCCCAACCCCCCCCCCTTAAACCAGCTTATATTTCACCTCTTTTCTATTTTTCTTTAGTTCTGTTAAAGAGTCATACGGACTCGAAACGTTAACTGTGTTCCTCTCCACAGATGCTGTCAGACCTGCCGAGTTTTTCCAGGTATTTTTGTTTTTGTTTTTTCACCCGGGGGAAGCCTGCGCAGACACAGGGAGAATGTGCAAACTCCACACAGACAGACACCTGAGGTCAGGATCAAACCCAGGTCCCTGGAGCTGCGAGGCAGCAGCACTAGCCACCATGCCACCCCTACTAACCCGTTTCCTTTTTTTGGAAATAGGTATCCCTTCAATTTCGCTAACAAAGGAACCTTAAAAAAGGTGATAACACACATTAAAGGTGGCATAGTCTGGATTTGGAGTCGTTATCTATCAAGAAGGTATTCTTAAAATTTAGCTCAGCTTATCATGAAAGACTAGTGGACTTCTACGTATCAGAATTGAATATTAATAGGCACCTGGTACAAAAGACAGATGCTGTAAGAATACAGATTTCTCTAAACTGAAGAAAGGCAATTTTTTTTAAAAATCACTATTTCTTTATTAAAAGCTTAAAAACACTAAAAAATATAGAAGCAAGTGAAACTAATTAGGATTGATGTTATAACATATTCTAAGCACACATTGACCAGATATATGCTCATTGCATCAATATAATAAGGCCATCCTTAACAATTAAATCATAAGTGAATTATAAGGAATAATTAAAGGGGAGGAGTTAATGAAGGAGGCAAGCACTCGTAGATCCCAAGGATGATTAACCTAGTTTAGAAGGGCATAAACATAAAGCTTCTCTCTAAGAAATGAGAGATACTGTAGAAGGGTTTGAAATGTATTGAGAGACCTCCAATATTTCTCCTGTTGTCGGAAAGTTGGACATCTTAAAACAGAATTTTTTGTGTCCTGCTGTCCGTGCAACTGTATCACTCAGCAATTTCAGGTAACACTACTTTAAATATTTGATGGATATGCATAAATTTATTGATTTTGGCTGTAAAGTTGCATTTTAAATTCTTTTTTGCCGGATTCTATATTGGAACTAAGACTACTGTAACTACAAGAGCAGGTCAGAGGCTAGGAATCCTGCGGCGAGTAACTCACCAAAGCCTGTCCACCATCTGCAAGGCACAGGTCAGGAGTGTGATGGAATATTCTCCACTTTCCTGGATTAATTCAGCTCCAACAACACTCAAGAAGCTTGTCACCATCCAGGACAAAGCAGCCTGCTCAATTGGCACCCCTTCCATAGATATTCACTCGCTTCACCACTGACACACAGTAGCAGTAGTGTGTACCATCTACAAGATGCACTGCAGAAACTCATCAAGGCTCCTTAGGCAGCACCTTCCAAACCCATGACTTCTACCATCTTCAAGGACAAGGGCAGCAGATACATGGGAACACCACCACCTGCAAATTCCCGTCCAAGTCACTCACCATCCTGACTTGGAAATATATTGCCATTCCTTCACTGTCACTGGGTCAAAATCCTGGAATGCCCTCCCTAACAGCACTGTGGTTGTACCTACACCAGATGGCCTTCAGTGGCTCAAGAAGGCAGCTCACCACCACCACCTTCTTGAGGGCAATTAGGGATGGGCAATAAATGCTGGCCTAGCCAGCGAAGCCCACATCCTGTAAATTAATTTTTAAAAGTGTTTTTCATCTTGCTATAGTCATTAATGCTGCGATGTACTTATCCACATTAAATGTATTGCTTATTAAAAAGGTCCTTTAGCAAACTTGTAAATAATTTAATAAAGTATAATGCCTCTTGGAGTTTTCTGCAAGCAGTTTAAAAACTTAAGAACCCACCTCTCTTGCATTTTCTGAAAGTGGGAAAATACAATTTTTTGGAGAGAGACCCCCCCAGACCTTTATACTATCTGGGTAATTATACCTTAGCCAACACAACTTAATTTACAGGATGTCTGGAAGAAAGTAATATCTATTGATAGTCATCTTCCTTGGGGGAGGGGCAGTTCACTTGCTCAGGCCCAAAATAAGTGTCTGTGGGGAGTGGCTGTTTTGAACTCAAGTGAGGGGGGTTGTTGAAGGTGTGCTCCCAAGCTGGGGTAGCCCCAAAATGGGGATAGAGTTATAATTTGCTTTAGTGTGACCCTATCTTGTGGAGAAAGAAAACAGTACAGTGCGAAGGAACAGGAGTGAACTAGTTTCTACAAGGAGGAAACCGTCTACAGGGTTGACCAGTCCTTCAGGAGACCCAGAGGATGGCCTGGATGGTAAACTGGTATTTTCTGACAATTCTCATTCTACCCAACAGAGGTTGAGAGAATGCATGGAGAGCTAAAACTCTCATGAGAGAATTTTCTCCTCGTCAGGGGGGTTGGGCAGGAGCAGGTGTGGGCGCGCGCGCGCAGCTGATCGCTGCCCGCGATTGGCTATGCGCTGCCATTTTACGTGGGTGGGCTAATTAAGGCCCGCCCAGCGTGACGCTCGGAAGTGCTGAGCGCTCCCTGTGCGGGCGGGGGGAGTAGGCTGAGTCAGGGCCCGCGCTCTTTCGCGCATGCGCGCTAAAGAGCACAGAAATCTCGCTGAGGCACAGAGCTGCCTCAGGGAGATCAGTTTGAGTTTCAAAAATTTTAATAAAGAAAAAAAAATTCAGGACATGTCCCCTCATGTGAAAGTGTCACATGAGCTGGGACATGTCTATGAATTTCAATGAAAATCTTTATTTCAATTATAAATCATTCATGAAACCTCATCCCGCTCATGGATGAGGTTACATGAAAAATGCGAAGGCCGCCTGGGCTCTTTGCCTGCCCGTCAACCTTAAGGTTGGACAGGCAGCTTTGTTAAGTGGTTTAATTAATTTTTAAATGACCTTAATAGGCCTTTGACAGTTCAGCGGGCACGCAGCCGACTCTGGTGCATGCCCTCCAAACTGAAAATCGGAATGACGCGCAGTGATGTCGGGACGCACGCCTGATGTCACTGCGCATCATTTTACGCGTTGGTGAGCGGGCCTTGCCCCAGCTCACCTAACTGAAGATTCTGGCCCAAATCACCTCTGAGAGAGCTGAGAACAGTCGGGCAGGTAGCTTCAGCAGTTGTCTCTGTGAATCAGAGATGAAGTCAGAGACTTGGGAGGGGGGTTCGATGTATTATAAAAAGTTGATGTGAATATGTAAATAAACAGTTCACATCATCCTGGGGAAGTGATGTAAGATCACAAGACTATCATGATCAGGTTCTCTCCTGCAGCCCTGTGGCAAGGCTGAAGTCTCATTCTTTGTTATATTTTGAGTAGAGTTGATGTTAAAAACTACCTCAGAGGACTCCAGCAATAGTCATTAACAACACCTCAAACACAATATGTTAGACAGATCATCAACAAATTACTGTTCAAAATATACTTACCTGAAGATGGGACAAGGGGAGCAAATGACCTGACAAACAAACCACCTGGGCCACTGCAGCCATCTCTATGGAAATAAGGGCCCAGGCCCGATACTCAAGGTGCTTGAGCCTTCCCCCCAGATACAGGGATAGGTCCCAGTACCCAGACCATAGGCCCAAAAATTTCCAGGCCTGAGAGATTCCAGGGATCATATTCCTCCACACTTGAGGGAATAATTGAAACAAACAATAAAAATGTAATACAGTCTGAGAGTGATCATGTGATCATGGCAAAGGAGGCTAATTGGACCCGGATTATATAATGGAGATAACCCCAGGTGGTCACAAATAAAAGTCGAGTAGATTAAACTGAACAGTTGAAAAGAAATAAGTGGAAGCTGATTAAGAGAGAAATTTCACACTCTCTTGTTATCCTGTTTAGCTGATTCTCCTGTGTATTCACGTGACTTCAAGTAGCTGAAGATTTTTATTTCCCAATTATCGTTCCTCTTTCATTCCTTTTCTTTTTAAACTGATGGCCTGTGATTGAGTTATCCCTCCTGGGGCTCGGCCTTGCTTCTTTCAGTGGCATTGGGGAGAGTTGTCCAGGATCAGGCAAGAGGAATGTAATACCGTAAATTGTGGCGCATAAGGCGATCCCATTTTTCCAACCCCAAAAATCACGTTTTTGCATATATTCATCCTATAAGTCGACTCCCCCTTTTCAGCCATGACCTATTCTCCCATTAGAAATCAACCTCAATTTTTCAACCTACAGCTGGATGTTTTATTTATAACTGGGCACAAGGGTCGATATGGGCCGTATTGGGAAGAGGCGCCAGGGTTTAAGACGCACCCGCTCTTGGATAGCTATGATATTTGAAAAAGGCAACCATCCACGCCCACGCCAGCGGTTCAATTTTATACTTAGCGTATAAGTCGACTCCCGTTTTTGGAGGTTTTTTTTGAGACTTCAATGGTCGACTTATACGCCGACATCTATGGTACTTGCCCAATTTTTCATTCGTCTTAAATTAAATTAAATTGTTATGGGCGTACTATTCTCCTCCCCTTCCAAAACGATGCTCACCTACATGCCCAGGATATCCTTCGCATGCTAAGCACCAAGAGGGGGAAATCTGCCCCAAGACCTCAATGTTTGGCATTTTAGAGGAAGGCGAGGAACAGAAAGAGTAGAGGGCTAGCGGGCCTGAATGCCTGACCTCCAATCCGACCCAATTCACCCTCTCCCCATGATTGGCGGCCTACCACACTCGGTGACTGGGCTCACACATGACAAATGGCTACTGGGGGAAGATATCAGCGCTCATCAGCCGGGGATCTGAACCGCAGCAGGCGCAATGGCCTTCAGGGGAAGAGGGGAGAAAATGGAAGGGAGAAAAGCAAAGGTTTTTCCTCCAGAAGGTAATGAAGCCTGAATGGAACTGCGTGCTTCGGTGAAAATACACAGCAATTTTTGCCAAAAAAATTCTTATACTGCAGTCACGAGTGTCTGGTAGCAATACTCATCAAAGCAGGTGAATACATTGTTTCTGAGAAATGGAACACTATGGGATGTAAAGCACAATGTTTCTAACACAGGTTCCAGTGACGGGTTGGTGAATGGGGTACTGAGGCTGAATTCCAACGTTAACCAACTTATTTCAGAACTGAATAATTTACAGAATTCTGAAAAAAACAGATAAGCTGGTTTTTTTCCCCCTCTGTTTTACATGTTATTTCCAGTTTATCTCTCAAACACGGTGGGCAGAACTTTCCTGAGGCAGGAGGGGGCTGGTAAAATATCAGGGAACTGTGATGGGATAGCTCCCCAATGCATTCCTGCTGCGGGGAGGCTTCTCTTGCAGTTGGCACAAATGCAGGTCGCTGCACGGCAGCATGCAGGTAATTTAAATCATTAACACAGGAACATGGGAAATAGGGGCAGGAGTAGGGCATTCGGCTCATCAAGCCTGCTCCGCCATTCAAACAGATAATGGCTGATCATCCAACTCTTGTGCCATTTTTCCCCACTATCGCCATACCCCTTGATGTCATTAGTATCCAGAAATCTATCGATTTATGTCTTGGACATGCTCAATAATTGAGCTTCCACAGCACTCTGGGGTAGTAGATTCCAAATGTTCACCACCCTTTGAGTGAAGAAATTCCTCCTCGTCTCAGTCCTAAATGGCCTGCCCCTTATTCCGAGACCGTCCACAACATTCCAACTTTTGGAAGAGAGTAAATCCAATTGGACATTCCACAAGTAGGAAATTCATTTTGCAGGGTCAGAGGGCCTGGTTAGCACTATTTGTGGATTGCGTTGCTGCTAAAACCCAGTTACACCTTATTCAACAAGGCGCAACTTTTTCCATGGGCAGAATTTTCCACTGATCGGGCGGGTGCCTGACCCGAATGAGGGTAAAATGACGCGCAATGACATCGGGCGAGAATCCTCGTGTCATCGCGCACTCACGTGGAAGTCGGAGCCGCGCCTGCCATTAATTAAGAGCCCAGTTAAGGCCCTTGACAGCCCAATTGATGGCGATTTTACGTTGCCCATGCGATTGTCCGCTCGTCGCACAAACAAAACGGCCTGGCGCGCAGGCCACAATTTGCAAAACCTCATCCACGGGGGGGATAAGAAGGGTCAGCAGCAGCTTTGCCAGTGTGAGTAGTGAGGTCTGGCAGCATCAGTGGAGAAGAAAACAGTTGACGACAACTGTTTTCTTCTCCACCGATGCTGCCAGACCTGCTGAGTTTTTCCAGGTAATTCTGTTTTTGTTTTGGATTTCCAGCATCCGCAGTAGCTTTTAGCTTTTTGTTTTTATCTCTGTGAGTAGTGAGGTGTTTAGCAGATAGTTTGCTGCTGGTTGCTTATTGGCACTTGTCAGCTTCATCTCTGATCAGGGCTTCACTCTTAGCATTTCCATGCGTCATTTCAGGCTTCATTGTTGTGGATGGTCTCGGAATAAGGGGCAGGCCATTTAGGACTGAGACGAGGAGGAATTTCTTCACTCAAAGTGTGGTGAACATTTGGAATCTACTACCCCAGAGCACTGTGGAAGCTCAATCATTGAGCATGTCCAAGACATAAATCGATAGATTTCTGGATACTAATGACATTGGAGTCGGACTTTGTGGACTCATCCAGGTATCAGCCTTCCCTTACCCTGGGAATGGGGATTGTGGTCTCTGCTGGAGGCACCTCGTCCTCTGAGGAAGAGAGGGCCAGAAGGGAGAGGAGACCGGGTGTCCCAATGCAGCTTCCAGGGGAGCCACCTGTGGGAGGAGAGGCACAGGCACAAGGAGCGCAGGGCCAGCAGATAGTCCAAGGCAGAAGGGGCCGCAGAAGACACCACTATCCTGCTGCCAGGGTTTACAGGCGGCAAAGCAGTTACCTCAATATGTCCGAGGTGCAGTGCCGAAGGAGGCTCCGCCTCTCCAGGGAGACCGTGACCTCTATTTGTCAGAGGATCGGGCCTGAGATCAGCTCCGACTGTATGGGTGGACACCCCATGCCAGTGGCTCTGAAGGTCACAGTGGCCTTCAGCTTCTATGCCTCCGGCTCTTTCCAGGGGTCAGTGGGGGGTTCTGTGTGGAGTCTCCCAATCAGCTATCCACAGTTCCATCAAGCTGGTGACAGAAGCTCTGTTCTGGCAGGTCCTAGCCTTTATTCTTTACCGAATGGATGAGGTCAGCCAGGCTGAGCGAGCCAGAAGCTTTGCGGTGATTGCTGGGTTCCCCAGCGTCCAGGGTGCCATCGACTGCACACATGTGACTATTAAGGCACCAGTGGGTCAGCCGGGTGCCTTTGCCAACAGGAAGGGTTTCCACTCCCTGAACGTGCAGATAGTGTGTGACCACAGGATGCAGATTCTGCCAGTCTGTGCAAGGTACCCTGGTGGCACCCATGACACATACACCCTGAGACACTCCCAGGTGCCGAGGCTCTTCAGTGCTCCAGCCTGACTAGATGGATGGCTGCTGGGTGACAAAGGCTATCTGTGGAAGAGGTGGCTCATGACACATCTCCACCATCCAAGAAAAGAGGTGGAGCAACGGTACAATAGGAGCCATGGCTCCACAAGGGTGGTGGTAGAGAGAACCATGGGTCTTCTCAAGATGCGCTTCCGATGCCTGGGCCATTCAGTCGGAGCACTACAATACCCCCCAGAGCGGATGTCACTGATAGTGATTGCATGCTGCACTCTCCACAATCTGGCACTGGCAAGGGGGGACCCACTGGAGTAAGAGGATCTTGATGTAGCTGCACAGGCCACAGGGGATGAATCCAATAGTAAGTCAGAAGATGAGCACGGTGAGGAGAATACTGAGGGCGTGGAGCCAGACCTCCGTTACCTCCAGGGAGGCAGGGACACCAGGGATGCCTTGATCCAACTCTCCTTCGGCTAGGCTGCCAAATAAGAGCTACCACCTCATGCTCGGGCTGCCACCTCCCATCCTGGATCTCAGAAATGACCCTTTCCTTGGCCTCCAAGATACACTCAGTGTCTGTGCAATAAAGTTTCGAGCCACCCATGTCCAGCATTACATACTGGTGTACCCTGCACCTACAAAACAAATGAAGCAAACTCAGGCCAATAACACAAAAGCAAATGTAATTTAATGTTGGAACTCACAGATTATTGAACAGAACAATATCAGGTGTTGATGGTCACATCATTAAAAAAAAGTAAATCAAAATGGGGGAACAAAAGATCACCCGTGAGCAGCCCCTCTTGTGCTTAAGATGTTTTAAATTTATGTTTACGGGTGCTACGTCTAGGTGCTCCCCCTTCGCTGGCACCAGCATTGGAGACAGCCTGCTCATTTTGTTGTCCTTGATGACTTTTGCGGGCATCCTCTGGCCACTGGAACCTGTGCGGGCCCCGCCTGGGAGGGAGCGGCCAGTGCCATGACTGGCATCTCCCCAGTCATCACAGCCTCATAAGACGCCACAGTCACTGGCAGAGGGGCGGAGGAGCTGCTGCCGTCATCCAGAGCACCCTGAGAGGAGCCCACAGAGACGACAGGCAGCTCATGTGCCAACGTGAGGTCACTGTGGATCCCTGCTTGCCATTGATGGATGGGAACCTAGCTGGGATACTGGGTACCTCATCCATCTCACACACGGACACTGACCACTTGAGGTCGGTGCCTGTATGAGGGCTTGTAGGTCCGAGCACAACCCCAGGAACTCCTGATTCTGTTCCCTGGGGCAGTCCCTCCATGAGAGTCACTGCTGTCTCCATGGTGGAGGCAGCGCGCTCGGCCGTGAGGGTCAATGCGGTGCTCATGCTCCGCAGACACTCCTCCACAACTGAGACCTTGGCACACATACACTCATGGATCTCTGCCAGATCCTCCTGCACATCCCACTGGACATCCAGCATCTGCTGCCTAATGGACGATCCAGAGCTCCAGAGGCCCATCATTAGCCTTTGCCTGAGCATTGTCCTGGTCTCCAGCAGTCCTCCGACTGCCAGTGCCCTGGGCACTCTCTGCCTCTGCCTGCACCTCAAGCGAGTGTGAAGTACACTCACCAATGTGTACCGAGGTGCTGGTATCTGCGCTAGTGCCTGGTTCAGAGAGTGGGTGCTTCAGGAGCAGGTGCTGGGGAGCATGGTGGTCCTCCGGTGTCAGGGGTAGCTCCTGGAGGTCCTGCGCTTGGCTGCTTGGTGGTAGATCTAAGGGAGAAGAAGGACATGTCATTATTTAAATCATGATGCTGTCATTGTGCATGCCAGGCACCCTGGTGAGACAATGGAGATCTGCATCATGGTGCCATCATCTTTCAACGATCAATATGGAATTGAGTCTCGAGGCTCCCATCAATGATGAGACTGCACAAGATTGTTTGCAGCATCCGAAACTCTCACCTCAGTGCACTGCACTCTTACCTTCTGACACCCCAGCCTCACCGCGGCCGGTTAATCGAGGTGCATGGCACCTCTCGAGCTCCAAGGCCTCCTGCTTGTACCTGGAGAGGATGAGGAGGTATGGGAGTCCTCCGCCAGTCTGCCAACTGTCAATATTGTTATTGGATGTCTTCTCCTGAAAGGACAGAGGAGCATTAATTAGTCCACCCTGTACCTGCAGCGCCATTGCAGCCTGGCCAACCCCACCTGAGGAGCACCTTGCAGGGCACAGCCGAGTGGTGGCCCTCGAGGCACAAGACACTCAGTCCAAGCAGCCAGGGCTCACCCCCTTGGGCAGCTCCAGTATCAGTGACAATTGGCACTCAGACTAACACCCGAGGTCCATGGGGGGATGGCCACACCTTAACACTTTTGCACACTGACCCATGCCAACATAGTACTCACCCTTCCTGAGAGCTGCAGGTCATTGGAGCTCTTCCGGCACTGCACCTGGGTGTGCCACACCACGTCATGGCTGCTCACCCAGGCTGCCACCTCCTACCATGCCCTCTTTGTGACATGCGGTAGCCTCCTCCTCCAATCTCTGGGGACAAGGGTGTCCCTCCTGGCAGCCACCTCCTCCAGGAGTGAAGCGAGCCATTCATCAGGAAAATGGAGGGCCGAGTGCCCACCCGACCTGCCCTCCTGCCTGGTCTTTGCATCCTCATTTGCAGCCGCTGCTGCAGCTCGGGCACAATCAGCCTCCCCGGGGCTGCCTGCGCCACTTTTGAACTGGCCGCCGGATCGCCATTGGACCCGGTGACCAACAGGCCCCTGCCCGCCCCTTCTCAGATATTCTGCAGCCGGTGTTTATGCTGGGCGGGCCTTAACTGGCTGAATGAAATCATGATTGCGGCTCAATCGTGGGAGGTGGTTGGTTTCTCGACTGTTCTCGCTCGCCCCCGCCAAGCCCGACCGACCAGGGCAAAATTCTGCCCCGTGTGTTTTAACAGCAAGACGAAGAGCATAAAAAGTGAAATTTGCGTCAAATCAGTCATTCCTCCTTACCATCCACAAGGACTTCAAGACCTCATCCTGTGGAGGAGTGGGGAATCGCCACCAGCAACTTCCATGTTAAATTTCCCATCTGCTTACACCAAAAGCGGCCGTCAGTTTCACAAGAGTAATGATAACAATGATAGTTTTTTTAGTTCGTTCATGGGATTTGGGTGTCACTGGCTGGGCCAGCATTTATTGCCCATCATTAATTGCCCTTGAGAAGGTGGTGGTGAGCTGCCTCCTTGAACCGCTGCAGTCCATGTGGTGTAAGTACACCCACAGTGCTGTTAGGGAGGGAGTTCCAGGATTTTGACCCAGTGACAGTGAAGGAATGGCAATATATTTCCAAGTTAGGATGGTGAGTGGCTTGGAGGGGAACTTCCAGATGGGTGTTTCCATCTATCTGCCGCCCTTGTCCTTCTAGATGGTAGTGGTCGTGGGTTTGGAAGGTACTGCCTAAGGGGCTTTGGTGAATTCCTGCAGTGCATCTTGTAGATGGTACACACTGCTGCTACTGTGTGTGGGTAGTGGAGGGAGTGAATGATTGTGGATGGGGTGCCAGTCAAGCGGCCTGCTTTGTCCTGGATGGTGTCAAGCTCCTTGAGAATTGTTGGAACTGCACTCATCCAGGCAAGTGGAGAATATTCCATCACCCTCCTGACTTGACCTTTGTAGATGGTGGACAGGCAGTTCCGCCATCAATAAGGCCCCAGTTAGGGATGATTCAGAGAGCTCACCAGGATTTTGCCTGCACGGAGTGCCCCACCAACCCCCTGCGTGCAGAGTCTGCCAGCTCAGGCAGCCTCCCTGTGGCAGGTTGGGGGTCCAATGGATCCAGAGGCTCCAACCCCCAAAGAGGGGCCCCTGGCATGGCCCCAACAGTCCAATCTGCAGAGCCTACCGTCCTCTCCCCTTTCACTAATTATTTCCTTCAACTTTACTAATTATTTCCAAAGGCTCCTCCATGTTGAGGCGCCCATGAGGTGTCCTACCTGCCTCTGCAGTTCCTATCTCTCCCAGTGGGGTGGGCCTGCCAAGGCTCTAGAGCTGCCAGGCCTCTGGCTGAGCCAGAAGAATCTGGAGCCTGCCCACCTTCCTTAACAGGATGGCAAGCACGGAGGCAGCCCATCAGGAAGCTGCCTCTAGGAAAATAGCTCCCACAGTTTGGGACACAGAAATTGTGGCCACAGGATCCCCGTTTGGTCCAAAAGCCTGTGGGAAAATCCTGCTCAGTCTCCCAGTGGCTTTGAGGATTTTCCTTTAAGTCGCACCAATGTATTCCTGGGACTTATACCCCATCAGCTTTGTGACAATAGCACAGGTCACTGCTGGAATATGTAGCTTTCTCTGTTTAACTGCCCGAAACATCTTAGGAAGAAAGGAGGCCAAGGCTTTTCAGAGAGTTTAAGACTTCAAGACATAAATGTTGAAGTGATTCAAGCCAATTATTTAATAGATACTTTAACCACATTACTGTGAACTATGTAACCATTGTACATTGTTAACTTGTATGTATTGTTAATTTTATGTTCTACTTGTGCAAGTAGCAAAAAGATAATAATTAATGAGAGGAATTGTTTTTCACAAAGCATTTTGTGCGATTAGATTGGTTTGCCTTCTGCTTTCTCAGGAATGTTCATACAATTGAATTACATGTAATGCGATTGGATCGCAAGGAATGTATTTGCATATCAGTCAGCTGAATGCACAAACCTAACATCTAATTTAATTGATGATTAAATAAATAATATATTTTCACATCAGCCAATCAGGTGGAGGAAATGTAAATTTGGTTGGTAACTACAACACAGAAATTTGCATTAGAAGCATATTTCACATTTGAAATGTAGAACATAAGAACATAAGAGATAGGAACAGGAGTAGGGCATTCAACCCCTCGAGCCTGCTCCGCATTCAATAAGATCATGGCTGATCTTCTTGTGTTTTGATTTCCACGTTCCCATCTAATCCCGATAGCCTTTGATTCTCTTGCCTAACATGAATATATCTATCTCTGCCTTAAAAATATTCAATGATCCCACCTCCACCGCCTTCTGAGGCAGAGAGTTCCAAAGTTGCACAACCCTCTGAGAGAAAAAAATTCTCCTCATCTCTGTCCTAAAAGGGCGACCCCTAATTTTAAAACAGTGCCCCCTGATTCTGGACTCACCCACAAGAGGAAACATCCTTTTGACGTCCACTCTGTCAAGGCTGTTCAGGATCTTGTATACTTCAACTAAATCACCCCTCACTCTTCTAAACTCCAGTGGAAACAAGCCCAGTCTGTCCAACCTTTCCTCATAAGACAACCCACTCATTCCAGGTATCAATCTAGTAAACTTCCTTTGAACTGCCTCCAATGCATGGCGTGGCAGACAGAAAGTACAACCTAAGTAAAATGTTTACGACATAGATAGGCATAACATTACAAGGATATATGTAATGATGGGGGATGGGTTGTTAGTCTTCAGCAAAATGTAAAATGCTTCTCTCAATAAGCATCAATAGATTAGCATTGGGTAAGGGTATTAAGGGAGGTCTTGTGTTGCAGTGGGTAGTGTCCCTACCTCTGGGCCAGAAGCTCTGGGCTCAAGCCCCACTCCAGCACTTAATGGCTATGGAAGGTGCGTTCAGAATGTGGTCACATAGATTGATTATCAGCCTGTAAATCCTTCCAACATGCCTGATGGCAGGCAAAGAGCGGGGAGTTTCCTGGTCAGCCATACTGCAGGAGGCAACAGCAAACCACTGCAGTACATTGCCAAGCATAATCATGGACCAATCGATCATGGGTGTCCATGGTCGCCAACACCCTCTTAGGTCATGGTACATGAAGGAGGAAGGGTATTAAAGGATATAGAACTTGGAGTTACATCATTCCTAAATAATCAGTTAGTTCTGTTATAGTGACCACAAAACTATTGGATTGTTGTGAAAACTCATTTGGTTTACTAATGCCCTTTAATCTGCTGTCTTTGCACAGCCTGGCCTGTATGTGGCTGCAGTCCCAATGTGGCTGACTCTTATCTGCTCTCTGAAGTGGCCCAGCAAGCCACTCTGTTCTTAAGAAAACCCATGCATTGCCACCTTCTCATGGGCAATAAAGGCTAGCCAGTGACACCCACATCCTATGAAGGAATAAAAAAATGTAGAAGCTAGCTGCTGGAGTTTAGGAGAGTAAGAGGTGGCTTGATTGAAACAGATAAGATCCTGAGGGGTCTTGACAGAGTGGATGTAGAGAGGATGTTTCCTCTTGTGGGAGAATCTAGAACTAGGGATCACTGTTTAAAAGTAAGGGGTCACCCATTTATGACATGAGGAGAATTTTTTTTCCTCTTGGAGGGTCGTGTGTCTTTGGAACTCGCTTCGTCAAAATGTGGCAGAAGCAGAGACTTGGAATATCTTTAAGGCAGAGGTAGATAGATCCTTGATAAGCAAGGGAGTGAAAGGTTACCGGGGTAGGTGGGAATGTGGAGTTCAGGTTAAAATCAGATCAGCCATGATCTTGTTGAATGGCAGAGCAGGCTCGAGGGGCCGAGTGGCCTACTCCTGCTCCTAATTCGTATGTTTGTATGTACGTAATAAATTAGGAAGGAGAAAAACTGAGAGAGCTGAGAACTGAGGAAGCAAAATGCTGATTGACACGGCACAGATGATAGTTGTGAGAGATAAAGCAGTGCTTATTATAAAGATGCTGGGTCTACTATTTACTTTCAGCTGTAAACTAAAGCATGATATTATTTTGTCAATTGAAGGCACTCACCTTTACATTGAGAATACCGTCCACGAGATCCCGTCCCACATCATGGCACAAGCTGAAAGGAGACAATGAATTCAGAGCCCAGTACATCTGAATAACATTTTCTCAAACATTTCTCTGGATCTATAACACAGTTGAAAGCCACAGTAAAAATAAGCAGACTCACTCCCAACCTAGAAACTGTACATTTATGAACTAAACTGAATTTCATGATGTATTTTGAAGTGTTAGAGGTAAAGAAGCATTGCCATGGCAACAGATAGCTTTCTGGTTGGGAACTATTACAGTTGAAGTTCATTGAGTGGAGTTTGTGTTCAGCCAGTGTCACTCCCTGATCAGTAGTGCCACTGGGACTACCTAGAATTTTCCTTCCCAGAATATGAAACCTCTGGAGAAATCACTGCAAACAGTCCTGAGCATTAACTACGGATTAGATTTAACAGAGCCCGCCAATGCGGACCAGGTGGAGGGCTGGCCTGCATAATCATGGTGTAAGGTGCACATCGCATTCCCGTCGGCGGGAAAATGGACCCCCATGTAGTCAACGGCAGGAATGGGCCGAGGCGGGGAACCCACTCACTGGCTAACTAGGCTCATTAATTAACTACTTAAATTCCAGGATTTAGTGGTGGCTCAGGGATTCTCCCGAATCTGCATGGGTTTCCCCATGACTCCTGAAGGCCGCCCAACAAACCCTCTTTCAAAGGCCGATCAAGGAACCCAAAATCAAGAGGGCGGTGCCCACCAGAAGCCTTCCCCCTGCCCTTGCATCCAACACCCCTCCCCTCCCTCACCAGTGACTCCCTGCCCATGATCCCCAACCCGCCCACACTCTCCTCTCTCTAGGGTTCCCACGATGATCTCTGGCAAAGACCTTACTGTAGTACCAGAAGCAGTCACCACTCTTGGTGGCACTGCCTCTACTTGATTGCTGCTGGCCTCTAATTGGCCTGTAGCTCTTGGCGGGCAGGATTTCTGATACCAGGGCACTCAATTACGGGAAGGCCCAAAACTGGCTACTTAAGTGGCTGACAGACCAGGTCACTCCCATTGAAGTGATGTGGGTCTCCCACTGGTTGTCCAACTGTTGGGTGAAACTCCTACTGGGAACACTAAATCCAGCCCCGTATGTCACTTTGGCAATGGGGTCACAGGAACAGGGGTGGTGACTTGCTTGATTTTCCCCTTCCAAGAATTCAACAGTGATTGGGGTGAGATATCTCAGCTGAGATCAGCTGATTCACCAGAGCCCAGGGGTTCAACGTCAGGACTTTGTAAATGATGCAGTTCAATAGGGCATCTTGTGGTGTATAAACTCTTGGAGTCAAAGGATTTTTGACTGAGGCGGGCAATTTAATTACAGCTTTAAAGAGGAGCTTGACTTTTTTGAACAGGTGACATTGGAAGTGAACAATAGAAAGTCACAGCGTGGGTCAGAGGTTATGGGGTCATGCTCCACCCTTAAGCACCTAATCTAGACTGGCAATGTTGGAATTGCTCATCTTCAAATTACACCTTTAACCAACATCCTATTTGTCTCTTCCATTGGATAACTGCGAGCTTGTAACACACTCCTACAACACTATTCTCCAAGTATCCTGCCCAACATTCATCAAACACCAATCAACACCATCAAACTGGTCAGCCAGCTCATTTATTATTCTGGGATCTTGCTGTGCACAAACTGTCTGCTGTGTTTGCCCACCTAACAACTGTGACTGCACTTTGAAAGATCATTAAACACCCTGAGGGGTGCTTTGAGTTGTTCTGGGATCATGAGAGGTGCTAAAGGATGCAAGTTCTTTCTTCTTTCACAAATATTTCCAGAAGGTTCCAAGTTAAAGCCTGTCACAAACACCAAAAGGAGTGCAAAATCAAGTAAAACCAGAAGGACAGAAACAGGGGATTGATTTTGGGATGGGGGACATGTTGAGTGGAAAACTCCTGAGGTCAGGAGTGGAATTCCTAACGTTCTAACCACCAAGAACTTGGATTTAGAAGCTTGAACCAAATTAGTCAAACTCACAGCCCATGCTAAGCTGCAGAGGGTGAGCAGTTGTGCGTGCCGAACCTACCAAAAGAACTGAATGACAGCTGCCACGGTAACAGGTGATGTCAGTTGGGGTAAGCGGAAGACCTTGCATAGTGTAAAAAACATGGGCGACATACACACACTATCGGGTGAATGTTATTGCCAGTGACATTATTGCCCACACGCTTAATCCGCTGTAGCTCATTCCTCTCCGCACTGGTTTAATAGAGACATTAATATGTTCAGATAGGTCAGTTCCATCACTCAACAGTGGCGAGAGGAGTTTGGCACCTTAAACATTCATATAAAAGCATCGCCTACAGTTAATTGTACCCTTATGAATGGTATTAAACAAGCAAAATGTGACACTGAAAGAGATCCAAAGGTGTCAGTGGACTCAGCACTCAATGGAACCAGTCACTGTTATTACGATCCCTGCTGATGTTAATACTGGACAAGTCAGATCCCAGAGTGAAACCTGGTTTTGTAGATCCTAACTTAGTTTTTTTTTAGAAACAGCAGAGGTCAGTTACTGAACACATTCACAAGAGTCTGCCAGTATACTGTTAACACAAAAAAGATTTATTAAACAAAAAAAAAGAACTATATTGCACTAGAAAAAAAAATTGGAAAGATTTCAATACAGATACCAGAAAATGATTCAAACTCACACTGTTCCTTTCATCCCAGCAATCCTTACAGACACAGAACCCTAGTGAAGATTTACCAATGTCTCAACACCAAGGTTTATTGCTTGGATTGGCTCTGTTTCAGTTTTCTTCTGGCAGACTGCTAGCAATCACTGGATGCTTTTCTTCAGCTGTTAACTCTCCCCGAGACACGCAAAGACCACAATCTAAATGCACTATTACTTCAACTTCAGAGCAAACACATGAGTTCCTTAAACTCACTTCCCCAGCAGGCTTGCAGGATTTCTTACTAGAGAGATTAGACCTTCTGCCTGCATTCTCTGGTATACACACACTAAGGGCAGAATTTTGCCCTCGGATGGTGGACGGGCCCCACCGACTTGGCGGCGGGCGGGCAGCCGACCCCCGCCACTGAAACGCCATTTTAAATGGGCAGGCCAATTAAGGCCCACCCAGCGGCATCCCCGATGGGAAGCACTATGCGCTTCCTGTGCGGGGGTGGGAGGGATTCCCCATCTGTCAAGTGCGCTCTTTCGCGCATACGCACAAAAGAGAGCACTTCTCCCTGAGGCAAGTTTCTGTCTCAGGGAGAATACTGACAGTGGTAAAAACTTTAAAAATAGAAACATTAAAAAATTATTAACATGTCTCCCTCAAGTGACATTGTCACATGAGGGGAACATGTTAATAAAGACCACATAAAATTTATTATTTTTGTACAAAACGGACATGAAACTTCATCCCGCCAGTGGATGAAGTTTCATCAATAATCTGGAGCCCACTGGGGCTCCTGGCCTGCCCGTCAGCCTTAAGGTTGGACGGGCAGGTCTTTAAGTACTTTAACTAGCCTATCAATGGCCTCAATTGGCCATTGACAGGTCGGTGTGCGGACAGCTGATTTCGCTGTCCGCCTGCCTTCCTAAAAATTTAAATGGCCCGGGATGACATTGGGGATTCCTCCTGACGTCATCCCGCATCATTTTCCTCGGTGACAGGGCCCCGCCCCCAGTTCGCCGAGGGGAAAATCCTGGCCTAACTGACTGCCCTTTTATGTTTCCCTGTCTCTCTCTGCATGTCTCTGGACCCCTGTCACTAGGCAACAGCAGTTTTTTAAAAACTTTTTTTTAGCTTCACCAAACTACTAACCCCTTGGTAACCCATCTCTTTACTTCAAGAGTTGTAAAACCTCATTAAAAATGCACGTATACAAACAGAGTCCCAGACCTCCTTGCAGCCAGCTCACAAAAACCTCTAAATGAAACTAAAACCAGGTTTCACCTTTCTTAACACCCAAATATAAAATATAAATTGAACTTTGAGTTATACATTGTTCGTAACACAGTGAAGCAGCAATCAATAAAGCAAATACAATGATGAGTTCTACAGCTAAATCTGGAAATGCTATTCTGGAAGACGTCATGGTAAAACAGTATACTGTTCCATTCAGTGTGCATCTTAAGTATTGCCTCCATTTTGGGGGTGTCAAGGCACAAGAGAAACATTCAAAGCCCTGGCGTCTCCACAGAGAAGAGCCTCAAGGCTAATCCCTGATATGAGGGGAGCTGAATTATGCAGCACTTGAATTTTTCAGTTTCTAGTAATGGTGACTGAGAGGGAATCAATAAGACCATTGATGCAAATGGAAAGATAATCTAGAACACAATTTCAATTTAAATCATGACAATAGCGATTCAAAATCAAGGTTAATTCAGAAATCACAAAAAAATTACTCAATGTTTGTAATGGAATTTTGGATAAAACACAAAAACACAAAGTGTTAGAATTGTTTAACGAGCAGTTGAATACTGTGATTGAGAATGGCTGTTTTTTTTTAAGATTGATAAACTAATGGGCTACCCATGACCTCTTATTCAACCTCATGATTGGTCAGCTTGGCTCTGCTTGGCACTGTCACCATCTTGAGTTACCAGGTTGTGTTCTGAGTCCCATGCCAAGGACATTTCATAAGCTGACAATTCATTGAGTTGAGATATTAAACAATGTCCTGTCAGCCTCTTCCAAAGTACTCTGCCTGGGTGTTAAGGGTCTCTTGGTAATGATTATTCCTTCTTCTGAAAATAGGTTAACTGGTATTTGACAGTTTTGGTATCTGCTTTGTGAAAAATTCCTGCCTTGTAGCCTACATAACGTTAATGGCATGTCAGACGTTATCCATTGTTATGTGAAGTGCTTTGAGACATGTCTGAGGGATGTTATACAAGTGTAAATTCTGTTATGTCAGTTGCTTACTGGTAGCGAGCTAGATAGTTTGAGTTGTGCACATGTGGAAGCATTTGTTATCAGCTGTTCACAAGTAATGGAGATCTCAGTACCTGCAGGTGGAATTGATGGAAGTTGGCAGGATGCCTGAGAACTTTCAGAATGTGTTTACAACACAAGTACTTAAAGAAAACAAACCTATTGATTTGGATCAGGTCTGGAAGAAAAGGACAAGTTGAAATCTATATCATTTCTGAAGATAATTTTCGTTCTTTGTGTTTGAGATGCTCAACAGAGAGAAAATCAGAAATCACAAACAATCAAAAGCAAAATAATGGCTATTGTCAGCTGTGAATTAGTGCTGATAATTTCTAATAGAAAATGTATGCTTATGAATCAAAGAGTACAGTTACATTTTGATCATTGGGCTCCAGTAATGTTTTGTTGAGCAATTGATTTTAAGAATCCCCATTGGCAGTGGCACCTTCAGCTGCCTAGGCCATAAGCTCTGGAATTCCTTCCCTAAATCTGCCTCTCTTTCTCCTCTTTTAAGATCTCCTTAAAATCTACATCTTTGACCAAGCTTTTGATTATCCACCCTAACATTGACTTCTCACTCCAATTTTGCTTTATAACACATCTGTGAAGTGCCCTGAAATGCTTTATTACATTAAAGGCACAATATACATTCACACTGTTCCTGTCATTAGATGGAGTGCTTTAAAGTGGATCTCAGCCGAGGTAGCTTGGAGGTGGCTTCATTACCAGGGAAGAAGAATCTTTCAGCCAAAGTTTCCAACCCTGAAGTTGAGTTGGTGAGGAAAGGGCCAGTTAACCTCTGCGCCATTACTCCTTCCCCCTACATTGCTAAATTGTCTGGCTTAACTCACATATGTAAGATGGTCACTAAGGTGAGGCATATGATTACATAGAATATTTAGCACATAAACAGTCTATTTAGCCCTAACCGCCCATGCTGGTGCTAATGCTCCACTCAAGCCTCCTCCCATCTTTTCTCATCTAAATCTACCATCGTACCCTTCTTCCACATGTACATGTCTAGTTTCCCCCTAAATGAACCTTTACTATTCATTGCAACCACCCCCTGCGGTAGTGAGTTCCACATTCTCACCACTCTTTGTGTAAGAAATCTCTTCTGAATTGTCTATTGAGTTTTTTGGTGATTATCTTATATTGATGGCCTCTAGTTATGCTCTTCCCCAGAAGAGGAAACATTCTTGCTGCATCCACTCTATGGGCAGAATTTTCTGCCTGTCGAGCGGGTAGGCCCGACCCAATCTCCAGCGGGCGGGGAGCCGATCCCCGCCGGAGAAGCGGGCCCCGCTGCCATTTTACGTGGGGGGCCAATTAAGGCGGGTCGTCCGGCGGGTGTGCTATGCGCTCCCTGTGCGGGCGGGGGGGATCCTTGAAATGGAGAGTGCGCTCTTTCGCGCATGCGCACGAAAGAGTGCACACCTCCCTGAGGCTAAGTGCAGCCTCAGGGAGATTGCATGGACTTTGAAAAATATTAAAAATAGAAAAAAAAAATTCCCTTACATGTCCCCCTCATGCGACAATGTCACACGAGATGGGACATGTTCATAATTTACAGAATAACTTTATTAAAATTTTTAAAACCCTGCATGAAACCTCATCCCGCCTCTGGATGAGGTTTCATGTTTTTCCTATTTGCCGCTGGGGCTCCTGGTCTGCCCACCAGCCTTAAGGTTGGACGGGCAGGTCCTTTACTTGGTTAAATGATCCTGTCAATAGCCTCAATTGGCTATTGTCAGGTCGGTGGGCCCGCAGCTGATTTTGCTGTGCCCCCACCTTCCTGAAAATTTAAATGGGGCGGGGTGACGTCGGGGATTCCGCCCAATGTCATCCCGCGTTATTTTACGTGTCAGTGAGCGGGCCCCGCCCCCTGCTCGCCGACGGCAAAAGTCTGCCCATGAGGTTTATGGAATGATAGACTTTTGGACCCTAAGGGAATGAAGGAGTGTGGCAATCAGAGGTAACGTGGATCTGAGGTAAAAGATCAACCATCGTAGATCAGATTCAAGAGGCCTCATTGCCCATTCTTGCTCCTATTTTTTATCTTCTTATGTGACTCAGGATGAGCCAACCTTCAAGAGAAAAAAGGGGAAAAATTAGGGAACACAGAATAGCCATTGTGCCATTCATTATGCTCATGGAATCATGACACAGAGTGAGAAACATTTCCATCTTGTCTCTATATAGGTCTTTGGTTTATTTCTCCTGCTCACAGGCAAGAACTTTGAGTTTTATTTTTACCATAATAATTTTATGACACCCTGGAGGCATCAATATCTGCACTGAGAATCCCTACTTGCAACTTCCTCCCACACTGTAGAGTAGGAGGAAGTCGAGGGAAGAGATAAACCCTGTGAATGCTGTTTGAATGTTGTTGACCACATGTTTACGGGTGACACCAGCAGACAGGCCAATGTTGTTCTTTCACAGAGTGCTGACCCTTGTTCTGCTATTAACACATCTGCTTTCTTACCTTTATGCTGCTCTCAGCACCTTCGTTAGCCCTTACCTTCTGTTCAGCCTTGAACATATTCAATGACTTGGCCTCCACAGCTCTTTGAGATAGAGAATTCCAAAGGTTCATAACCCTCTGAGAGAAGAAATTCCTCTTCATCTCCACCTTAAATGGGCAACCCCTTATTCTTAAACTATGTTCCCTAGCTGTCGGTTCCCCCAAGAGGGGAATCATTCTCTCAGCATCTAACTTGTCAAGCCCCTTAAGAATCTGATGTTTCAATAACATTCCCTCTTAATTTCTAAACTCCAGTGAGTATAGGCCCAACCTGCTCAACTTTCCTCATAGGACAATCACTTCATACCAGAAAGCAGCCAAGTGAACCTTCTCTGAACTGCTTCCAATGCAGGTACATCCCTCCTTAAATAAGGAGACCAAAATTGTATGCAGTACTCTAGGTGTGGTCTCGCCAGGAGGATAATTTTTCCAATACAAAAAAAAGTACTGTGAGATGCCTGCCCCTTTAAGCTGCTGCAGACACTTTAATGTTGACTCAAACAGGCGGCCGCCCAATGAGAAACCTTTCCATCATCTGGCGATGAATTTTACATGGGGCATGCTTGCCTCCCCGTAACAAAAGTCAGCCGGCTCAATAAGGCCACCCCACAGCAGTAACACACTGCTGGCAGCCTTAACCAACAGAGAGTGGGACATCCGCCATTCAGTGGGAGGACAACCTGCCCTTGAGAGTCACTGGCCAATCTGAATGGCCGGCATCTTTAGCAGCCCCAGCAGTGCCAGAACTCTGTAATGGGGGCATCTGGGACTGCACCAGGCCCCAGGGAGAAGAGCAGTGGATCCCGGACTGAGGTAAACCCTGGGCTTTTAGGGTGGGAAGGGACCGGGCACCCTTGGGAGGGGGGACAAGGGAGATGGGAGACAGACTGTGGAGGTCAGATGGGGAGGCCAAAAGGAGGGATATTACCTTGAGGTTCGGGCGTGCCCGATCCACATTGGGCAACCCTGAAAGGATACATCCACACCCGCCCCTTCCCTCTTTTTCACCTCCAATGGTGAAAAAGAGTGACTCCCCACTCTCACCTGCCTGCCTATGCCAACTGTGTTTTTGGCAAGGGCAGTGTAATATTCGGGTCACCTGGCTCAATTGCCTGTTAATGATTCATTTCAAAATGGCAGGCAGACTGCCGATTTCAGTGCCACCAAACCTATTATGGGACCAGGTCAGGGTAGGGTTGGAAGGTGCTGGGCTAGCCACATGTCATATTTGTCATATTTTACATGCCCCCACCCCACTCCCCACAACAACTGTAAACATGCTTGTTGTGGGGGGGAGGGGGCGATAGTAAAATCCAGCCCCTGGTGTCCCCCGATATTCAAATGAAACTGACTCCCAAAGCATCAAGATGGCTGAATTTGCACCCTGTCACACTCCCAGTGACAATCAGGCTGGTAAAGGAAATGCAGGCCATGCCATAATTAGTGATCAATCTATATAAGTGATGTCTCCTATCAGCCCTGTAAGCACTTTGTATCGCAATGGCTTTACTGCTTAATATGCTGCAAATTAGACCAACTCACTTCCATTTTTTTATCCAGCACAGTGAAGAACACAATCCTACAGAACATGATTCTAAGCATCAGCATTAACAACATCCCCATTCCACTTTGTGTCACTTAGTAGCTGGGAGATGGGGAGGCTGTAGGTGCTGCTATTGGAAGCAATCACGGTAAGTTGCTTACTATGCTGGAGACTGGAATGAGATTGCAACCATATTACAGCTGTTCAGGAATAACATATTAAATAGTAATGATACCACGACAAAAGCCATTTGTACAATTCACTGCACTGATACCAAACACCACTTAAGGATGCTGGCTGCGTTTAACTCTGCTTCCTGAAGGTAATCTGTTGAGTTTATTTTAAGCAGGAATAATGCAGGTCTTGTAACTTAATATATATGTAGCTCTTGCTTTGTTTCTGCCCAGAAACTGCACATTTACATTCTACAAAATTCAGTTCCTAAATGTTCAACCAGCTCTCCTTATTGTGTAGAAGTGGTCATTGTTCATTTGGTACCTTTATTTGATTGATAGTATTATAGTCACATGATCCAGCAATAGTGCCTTTAACATAATGAAATATCCCAAGGCCCTTCACAGGTGCATTATAAAATGGAGTATGAGGTGTCAGCTGCGGCTCAGTTCATAGCACCCTCGCCTTTGAATCAGAGGGTTGTGGGTTCATGTCCCACTCCTGGAAAACCAAGAACTGTGATTGTACTCAAAGAGTTGCAATCTGTGACTGTTGATAACTTGAAAGAGTATAAAATGGAGTATGAGGTGTCAGCTGTGGCTCAGTTCATAGCACCCTCGCCTTTGAATCAGAGGGTTGTGGGTTCATGTCCCACTCCTGGAAAACCAAGAACTGTGATTGTACTCAAAGAGTTGCAATCTGTGACTGTTGATAACTCGAAAGAGTATAAAATGGAGTATGGCACTGAGTCACATAAGGAGATATTAGGGCAGATGACCAAAAGCTTGGTCATAGAGTTTGGTTTTAAGGAGTGTCTTAAAGGATGAAAGCAAGGTAGAGAGGCAGAGCGGTGTAGGGAGAGTATTCCAGAGCTTAGGGCTGAGGCAACGCAGACACCAATAGTGGGGCAATTAAAATTGGGGGCGCTCAATTAGAATTAGAGGGGTGAAGATGTCTTGGAGGAGATTACAGAAAAAGTGAGGGGTGAGGCCATGGAAAGATTTAAAAACAAGGATGAGAATTTTAACATCCAGATGTTGCTTGAATCAGAGCCAATGTAAATCAGTGAGCACAGGGTTTGTTTGGAGAAGTGCCTTTGTCATGTGACTTCTGTCATCCTTTTGTATAAAGGCTTGAGAGCCGAAGCCATTTTATCCACCATTTGGAACAGAGTTGATAGAAAGGGACCTGCTGCGAGTTAATGCGTGGGCAGCAGAGGTTTGGATGAGCTCAGATTTACAGAGGGTAGAATGTGGGAGACCAGCTAGGAGTGTATTGGAATATTAAGCCTAGGAGTTGCAAAGGCCTGAATGAGGGTTGCAGCAGCAGATGAGCTAAGACGGAGATGAAGTCAAGCGATGTTTTGGAGTTAGAAATAGGCGCTATTAGTGTTGACATGAAAGTGAGGTCAAAAGTTCATCTCAGGATCAAATGCTGAAACCGAGTTGCAAGCAGACTGGCTTAATCTCAGACAGTTTCCTACAGGAGGGGGAGTCGGTAGTTATGGAACAGAGCTTGGACTGGGGACTGGTAACAATAGCTTCAATCTTTTCAATATTTAATTGGAGGAAATCTTTGCTCATCCAGCACTGGATTCCCATAAGCAGTTTGATAACTTGGAGACAGTGAAGGAGTTAAGAGAGGTGGTAATTGGGTAGAACTGGGTTTTATCAGGGTACAATTGAAGCTAATGCTTCAGGTGATGTCATATGAACATATGAACAAGGAACAGGAGGAGGCCATTCAGCCCTTCGAGTCTGCTCCGCCATTTAATAAGATCATGGCTGATCTGATGGTAGCCTGAAATCTGCATCCCACCTACCCCCGATAAACTATCACCCCCTTGCTTACCATGAATCTATCCACCTCGGCCTTAAAAATATTAAAATACTCTGCTTCCACCATCTTTTCAGGAAGAGAGTTCCAAAGACTCATGGCGCCCTAAAAAAAAAAATTTGACTCATCTCTGTTTTAAATGGGAAACCCCTTATTTTTAAACAGTGACCCCTAGTTCTAGTTTGTTCCATAAGAGGAAACATCCTCTCCACATCGACTCTATCAAGACCCCTCAGGATCTTATATGTTTCAATCAATTCGCCTCTTACTCTTCTAAACTCCAGCAGATACAAGCCTAGTCTGTCCAACGTTTCCTCATAAGACAACACATTCATTCCAGGTATAGTCTGGTAAACCTTCTCTGAACTGCTTCCAACACATTTACATCCTTCCTTGAATAAGGTGACCAATACTGTACACAGTACACCACATGTGGTCTCACAAGTGCCCTGTACAATTGAAACATAACCTCCCTGCTTTTGTATTCAATTCCCCTCACAATAAATGTTAACATTCTATTAGCTTTCCTAATTACTTGCTGTACTTGCATACTAGCCTTTTGTGATTCATGCACTGGGACACCCAGGTCCCTCTGCATCTCAGAGCTCTGCAATCTCTCATTATTTAGATAATATGTTTCTCTTATATTCTTCCTGCCAAGATAGACAATTTCACATTTCCCCACATTCGACTTCAACTGCCAGGTCTTTGCCCATTCACTTAACCTATCTATATCTGTTTGTAGCCTCATTATGTCCTCTTCATAACTTATTTTCCTACCTATCTTTGTGTCATCAGCAAATTTGGCAAATATCCCTTTAATCCCTTCATCCAAGTCATTTATATAAATTGTAAACAGTTGAGGTCTCAGCACTGATCCCTGTAGCACACCGCTTGTTACATCTTGCCAACCTGAAAAAGACCCATTTATGCCAACTCTCTGCTCCATGTTGGCCAGCCAATCTTCTATCCATGCCAATATGTTACCCCCTATACCATGAGCTTTTATTTTCTGCAACAACCTTTGATGTAGCACTTTATCAAATGCTTTCTGGAAATCTAAGTACAGTACTTCCATTTGTTCCCCTTTATCCACAGCACATGTTACTTCCTCAAAGAACTTCAATAAGGTGGTTTAACAAGATTTCCCTTTCACAAAACCATGTTGACTCTGCCTGATGACCTCGAACTTATCTAAGTGCCACCAAGGAACAGCATGTGGATGAGAAATAGGAAGGGGCCAAAAAAGATTCTTGGGGGACACCAGAGGTAACGGTGTGGAACCAGGAAGAAAAGCCATTGCAAGTGATCCTCTGACTATGATTTGTTAGATAAGAATGGAACCAGTTGAGGGCATTCCCAGCTGGATGGCAGTGGAGAAGTGTTGGAGAAGGCTGGTGTGGTCAGGTGTGTCATAGGCTGCAGCCATTGAAATGGATGAAGAGGAAAAGTTTACCTTTGGCACAGTTATATTGGATGTCATTTGTCACTTCAATGAAAGCTGTTTCCATATTGTGGCAGGGACAGAAACCTGACTGGAGGGATTCAAACACGGAGTTCTGGGAAAGATGGGACTTTACTTAGGAGGTGACAGCACATCAAAGATCTTTGGAGAGGGAAGAAAGCTTGGAGATGGGATGGCAGAGTCAAGAGTTGTTTTTATTTTGAGCTGAGGTGTGGTGACAGTAGATTTAAAGGAGACTTCTGTTTATTGCATTCAAACTTCACCAACTACCATGGTGGGATTCAAACTGAGGTGCCCGGAGCATTACCCTGGCTCCCTGGATTATGACTCCAGTGACAACACCACTTTGTCACTGAGAGGGACCACACCTGAAGTGAGAAAACCATTCGCAACATTGGCTAAGATGGGGTCCAGGAGGGATTCTGGGTGATTAGCAGTTTAGTGGGAATAGGATTGGGGGAACAGGAGGTGAATCTCGTGGGCAATGTGAGATCAGCGAGGGCATGAGGGGAGTTAGGAGAGGTATTAGAGAAAGAGGTGAGTTCAGGACTAGGGCAGCATTAAAGGAAGTTTGGCTGGGTGGGCTAATGGAAGAGAGTGATACAGCAGAGGCACTGATTGGATTACCGCAATCTTGGTGACAAAGAAGTCTATGAGCTCCTTGTACTTGTTGTTGGAGGTGAGGGTGAAGGGGGTCAGGGCAGAGGGATTTAAGCAGATGGTCTGAAGTAGAGAAAAGAAGCTGGTGATTTATCTTTGCATTCCAGGTAGATCCTGGAATATTGAGCAGTTTTAGTGTTCCAGCCAGAATAGGCAGTGGATGGCTAAACCAATTATCTACCATATCCTTTCAAGTCTGCGTCCCATAGACTTAAAGGAGCAGAGATGAGGATTGTACCGGGGGAATGGCCAGGATGAGAGAGAGTAATGTTTTTATTGGGGACTAGGAAGTCCAAGGTAGAGGTGAGAGTGTGGTTGAGTAAATCAGTAGTTGCAGAAATGTTATGGTGTATGGAGGGCCAAAGGGGATTTTAAAAGTGCGGTTGTAAGTGAATTGTTTTTTTTTCCAGCGATGGATACAGGACGAGGTAGGATTGTGACAAAGAAGGGAAGTGTGGGTGGTGAGTGATGCAAGGTCTTATTGGTGATTGAGACATGGAACTAACAAGACCATGTGAGATGGCAAGTTCAAGGGGATGGCCATAAATATTGGTTGGGGAGTTTATATTAAGGGAGAAATTTAAGGAGGTTAAGAGGGCAGTGAACTCAGGAGAGAGAACATGATGAGTTGAGATAGAGGTTGAAATTAGTGAGTATAATGAACTTGGTCTACTGGACAGGTTTCTTACTTGGAACAGATAACTTTATTACAGAGCTCTTGTAGAAGCTACATGCTTGAACCAGGTCCATGACTAGAAAGCTCTGCCCCTAAGATTACCCACACTTAGGGCTGATTCATTAGTACAATCATGTGACCCCTAAAGGCAGGAGGAAAGGTTTTATCTACAATCACAACATTTCCTCCCCTTTTAGTTTTTTTTTACATTTCTTATTTACAAAGAATATCCTAATCCACAACATATATATATATAGTTCAGCAGTAGGGCACAGTATTAACCAGGAAATACTGGGAGCATGTAAGAAAGGCACAGCAATAATCATAGGTGATTTTAATTTGCAAATAGACTGGATTAATCAAATTGGCAAGGATAGCCTCGAGGGAGAGTTCATAGAGTGTATTAGAGATTGTTTCTTGTAGTAATATGTTGTGGAACCAACCAGGGAGCAGGCTATTCTGATTTTGGTTTTGTGTATTGAGATGGGATTAATTAAATATCTCATTGTAAAGGATCCTCTAGGGAAGAGTGATCATAGCATGCTAGAATTTCAAGTTCAGTTTAAGAGCGAGAAACTTGAGTCCCACACTAGTGTTCTGAAGTTAAACAAAGGTAACTACATAGGCATGAGGGCAGACTTGACCCTAGTGGTCTGGGCAGGAAGACCACAAGGCAGGACAGTTGATGAACAGTTGCAGATAGTTAAGGAGATATTCAATTCCTCCCAAGTAGAATATACTCCAAAAAGGAAGAAAGATGGTAAGAGGGGGAAAAAACATCCATGGCTAAGCAAGGAAGTTAAAGATAACATAAAAGGCAAAAACTAAGGCATACCAAATTGCAAATGTCAGTGGCAGGCTGGAAGATTGGGAAACTTTTAAAGATCAACAAAGGGTTACCAAAAAAATAATAAAAAGAGCAAAGGTAAATTATGAAAGAAAACTAGCGCAAAATGTAAAAACTGATAGCAAAATCTTCTACAAGTATATAAAAGAAAAGAGAGTAGCTAAAGTGAATGTTGGTCCCTTGGAGGATGAGGCTGGTGAGTTAATAGTCGGGAATGCAGAAATGGCAGAGACGCTTCATCAATATTTTGCCTCAGTTTTCAAGGTGGAGGACGCTAGTACCACCCTAATAGTAACAGGTAGTGCAGAGGATATAGAGAAGGAGGAACTTAGAACAATCACCATCACTAGAGAAAAAGTACTGAGCAAACTATTGCGATTAAAGGGTGACAAGTCCCCAGAACCTGATGGCCTACATCCCAGGGTCTTAAAGGAAGTGGCAGTGGAGATAGTGGATGCATAGGCTATAATATTCCAAAATTCCCTGTATTCTGGAAAGGTTCTAGTGGATTGGAAAAATGCTAATATAATGCCCTTATTCAAAAGGTGGGTGGGGGGGCAGAAAGTAGGAAACTATAGACCAGTTAATTTAACGTCTGTTGTTGGGAAATATTTGGAATCCATTATTAAGGAAGTAGTAATGGGGCTTTTGGAAAGTCAAAATGCAATCCATCAGAGTCAGCATGGTTTCATGAAGAGTAAATCATGTTTGACTAATTTGCTAGAGTTCTTTGAAGATGTGACAAGCAAAGTGGAGAATGGGGATGCTGTAGATGTAATATATCTGGACTTCCAGAAGGCCTTTGATAAGGTGCCGCACAAAAGATTAACACAAGATAAGATTACATGGAGTTATGGGTAATATATTAGCTTGGATAGAGGATTGGCTAATCAACAGAAAGCAGAGAGTTGGGATAAATGGGTCTTTTTCTGGATGGCAAGCTGTAACTAGTGGGGTGCCACAGGGTTTGGTCCTTGGGCCCCAACTATTTACAATCTATATTAATGACTTAGATTCAGGGATAGAAGGTACTATAGCTAAATTTGCAGATGACACCAAAATAGGTGGGAAAGTAAGTTGCAATGAATAAATAAGAAATTTACAAATGGACATGGACAGGTTAGGTGAGTGGGCCAAAATTTGGCTGATGGAGTTTAATGTGGATAAGTGTGAGATTATCCATTTTGGTCAGAAGAATAAAAAGACGGCTTATTATTTACATGGAGAGAAACTTCAGAATGCTTCAGTGCAGAGGGATCTGTGTGTCCTTGTGCATGAATCGCTGAAAGCTAGTATGCAGGTACAGCAGGTAATAAGGAAGGCAAATGGAATTTTGGCATTTATTTCTAAAGGAATAGAGTATAAAAATAGGGAAGTGTTGTTGCAACAGTACAAGGCATTGGTGAGACCGCACCTGGACTACTGTGCACAGTTTTGGTCCCCTTACTTGAGGTAGGATGTAGTTGCATTGATGGCGGTTCAGAGGAGATTTACTAGATTGATTCCAGAGATGCGGGGCTTGTCTTATGAGGAGAGATAGAGCAGTTTAGGCCTATAATCGCTGGAGTTTAGAAGGGTGAGAGGAGATCTAATTGAGGTATATAAGATGCTAAAGAGGATAGACAAAGTAGACGTGGAGCGGATGTTTCCCCTTGTGGGGCATTCTAGAATGAGAGGCCATAGTTTTAGGCTAAGGGGTGGTAGATTTAAATTAGAGAGGAGGAGGAATTACTTCTCTCAAAGGGTCGTGAATCTATGGAATTCACTACCTCAGAGTGCAGTGGATGCCGGGACGCTGAATAAATTTAAGGAGGAGATAGACAGATTTTTAAATCAGTAATGGGTTGAAAGGTTATGGGGAGAGGGCGGGAAATTGGAGTTGAGGCCAAAATGAGATCAGCCATGACCATATTGGATGGCAGGGCAGGCTTGAGGGGCTGAATTGCCTATTCTTGCTCCTAGTTCTTATGTCCTTATGTACACAGGTCATGCAATTAAAGATTAAGCCTCTGACGTGATTTTCTAACTCGGTTAGAGCAATGTAACTCTACGACTTGAGATTCTCGCACTGGATCAACATGATCAGGAACTGCAACATCAGGGACATCCTTAGGCATTGGCAGTTCAGGATTAGGTAATTCAAAAGAGACGTCAGGTATGTCTATTCCAGGTCGATCTGTCACCTCATGGATTAACGGTTCGACATCAGTTACAGGCAAAATAGTTACTCCTTAGATGATCCATGTGTTTTTGAACAACTTGGTCTTCCGCTTCCCCTTGGTATGACAAAGGTCCACTTTCAGAGACAATTATACCATGAACCCAATTAGAATCATTTCCAAAATTCCGCATGGAAATTGTATCTCCTACAGTGAACCTTCACGCTTTGCTATGAATATCGTGATTCAATTTCTAATTACTCTGATTCTTCCCTACCTTCCCCTCTATGTTTGGAAACACCAGACTTAACCTTGTATAAAGTCGGTATTTCGTTAGTAATTCAGGCGGAGTTGAATCCGTAGTTGCATGAGGAGCCGTACAATAATTGAGAAGAAAACCTGAAATTTGAGTTTCTAACGCATCTCCCTATGGGGAAAACTTTCGGAAAACTTCTTCATTCTAGATTTGAAAGTTTGCACTGCTCTTTCAGCTAAGCCATAGGATGAGGGATGATATGGTGCAGTTTTAATATGTTTCACTCCATTTAAACTCATGAATCTCTGAAATTCCATACTAGTGAAGGCAGTGCCGTTATCCAAAACAATGACTTCTGGCAGGCCAGGTACACCAAACATTGTCGCAGCTTTTCAATAGGTGCACATGATGTCAGTGATCTAACTTCATACACATCCATCCACTTAGAATGTGCATCGATGATCAATAAAAACATGGTACCTAAGAATGGATCTACATAGTCTATATGTAGTCTTACCCAGGGTGGACCAGGCCACTCCCACAGATGCAGTGGAGCTGAAAGAGACACGTTTTGTTGTTGCTGACACTGGAGACAGTGCTTGATCATACTTTCAATGTCACTGTCTATACCTGGCCACCTGACATAGCTTCGCACAAGCATCTTCATCTTCGAAATGCTAGGATGTGCACTGTGAAGCTCTGTCAAGAGTGTCTCTCTTCCTCGTGAAGGGACGACAACTCTCGATTCCCACAACAAGCTAACTCAGTTTTACGAGTATGGAGTGTTTTTATCTCTTCAGATGCTGGTGAATTCGACCATCCTTGCAATACCTGGTGTTGGACTTTTGACAAAATTAGATCCTGGTTTGTCCAATTCTTTATTTGCTTTGAACAGACCAATGAGGAGTCCAAGAAATTCAACACAAGTGCAACATCTTGATCCACTGGAGCACGTACAATGCTATCTGGTACGGGAAGATAACTGAGTGTGTCTGCATTTACAATTTGCACACCTGGACAGTGCATAAAGATATACTCATACGCAGATAATATCAAAGCCCAACATTGACTTCTGGCTGAGGCTATGAGGCAGAATGGCTTTATCTTCACTAAATAAACCCATTAGTGGCTTATGATCTGACGCTAAGATGAAATGTCAACCATGCAGATACTGATGAAATTTCTTTACTCCAAGTATTACGGATAAACCTTTTTCAAGTTCTGAATAACCCCTCTTGTCTGCAGAGAAGGTTCTGGAGACAAAGCCTATTGGCCTTTCGGAACCATCTTCCATCCTGTGTCACAACACTGCTTCCACACCATAGGGAGATGCGTCACAAGTTAATATTAATTCTTTTGATGGGTCATAATGTACTAATAGAGATAATGAATGTAATAGGTTCTTGACCTTTACAAAGGCTTCTTTTTGTTGCATCTTCCATGACCAACGATGGTTCTTTTTCAATAGTAAATGTAAAGGAGCTAACACTGTTGACAGGCTTGGCAAGAAGCGACTGTAATAATTTACCATGCCCAAAAAAGACTTGAGTTGAGTGACACTGGTAGGAGGGGGTGCCTCCTTGATTACCCCGACTTTCTCCTCTGCTGGATGCAGCCCCTGGACATCCACTCAATGACCCAAATAAGTGACTTTAGTCACTTGGAAAGTATACTTTTCTTTCTTCAATCGTACAGCAGCTTCCAAAAATCTCCTTAAAATCTCTTCTAGGTTGGCCAAATGTTCGGTTTCCGTTGATCCTGTGATCAGGACATCATCCAGGTACACTACTGCTCTTTGCAATAGGCTTTCCATGGTCCTTTGGAAGATTGCACAGGCAAATGACACAGCAAAGGGTAGACGTGTATATTGCTACAGGCTCTTGTATACCCTCTAGATGTGCTGTCCAGCTCTAGCTGTTGGTATGGCTCACATCCAGTTTTGTGTAGGATTTGCCTCCAGCTAGCTCAGTGTACAAATCTTCAATCTTCGGGATAGGATATTAACCTAATTTAGCAGCCTTGTTCACAATTAATTTTAGTCTCCACAAATGCGAATAGTTTGTTCTGGTTTCATCACAGGGACTATGGGCGCTGCCCATTCTGAAAATTGGACTGGCTGGATGATGCCCAGCTTCACTAAGTGGCACAGTTCTGCATCCTTTAGGACATAAGGCACAGGTCTGGCCTTAAAGAACTGGGGTGTTGCCTGAGAATCTACATATATTTTTGCTTGTAAGCCTTTTATCTTTCCCAATTGATCACAAAACATGCTGTCATACCTCCTTAACAACTCAGGAATTTCTCCTGTTCTCACTTGGAATATTTCTGACCAGTTGAGTTTAATTTTTTGTAACCAATCACAGCCCAGAAGACTAGGTCCTTCACCTGTCATTATGATCACTGGAAGTTGGGCTGTCTGTTGCCTATAGAACACAAATACTGTGGCAATGCCTTTTACCTGTGTTGACTCTCCAGTGTATGCCTTCAGCTGAACCATGGTTTCCTCCAGATTCAGTAGCTGGGTACCTTCATTTAGGTATTTAAATGTGTGTTCTCCCATCACTGTGGTCGACACTCCCGTGTCTACCTCCATGACTAGAGGTTTCCCATTCACTTGAAGGGTGATGGCAATTAGTTCAGTTTTTATTGCTTTGACATTGTGTAAGGAATAGGTATCAATATCAGCAGCTTCTGGTTCAGTTATATTGTGCATTTCAATCATCTTGGTCTGCTGTCTGATTGGCTGTCTCGATTTCACCCTGCATTGCTTTATAACATGCCCTTTTTTGTGACAGTGGTGGCACTCTGCCTCTTTAAAGCTACAGGTTTCCGATACATGGTTACCCCCCCTCCATATCGGTAACAAATTAATTTCTGAACCACTGGTGAAATGCTTCCACTGTGCCTTTTCATTTTTCGAGCAGCAGAGTCTGTCTCCGACTTTGCTGTCTCCCTGGTTTTCCCACCACGCCCGGCGGTAGGTTCCCGCCCCAACTGAAGAACGGCGCCATGTTGCACACTCTGCAAAGCCTGCGAGTCCCTCTCACACTCTCCATTGCTAGCACTATTTCCATGGTGCGCTTCAAATCAATACTAACTTCTGCAAGTAAACAGTGCTGAATGGCATCGTTGTGAACACCACAAATCAAATGGTCTCACCACATGTCATTGAGAGTATCTCCAAAGTCGCAGTACTTAGTCAACTGTTCAACTTCGTGATATAACTTGCGATGGACTCACCCCGGGCCCTTACCCTGGAATTAAACTTAAATCTCTGCATAAATACCGATGGTTTCTGCTGAAAATGCATCTTCACGAGGTCTAATAGCTCGTTAAAAGATTTCAACACTTAAAAGAATTGCTTTCTGCTTCTCCTCCACTGTTCTTTCATTTGTCACTAAATAAAAGCCTAGGTGCTCTATGTACTGGCTCCAGTCTTCCATGGACGAGTCATAAGGCTCGATTCTGTGTGGCATGTCTGGTGAGTATAATTTGCTTTCTTTCCTTAAGAATTGATGTACTCACATTCGCGAGGTGAGGTACAGCGTCAGAGCTATTTATCATCATCACCAATTGTAATAAACTTGATGTACCAGACAGGTTTCTTGCTTGAAACAGATAACTTTATTATAGAGCTCTTTTAGAAGCTACATGCTTGATCCAGACCCATGGCTAGAAAGCTCCGCCCCTAAGATTACCTTGCTTAGGGCTGATTCGTCATTACAATCATGTGACTCCTAAAGGCAGTAGGAAAGGTTTTACCTCCGATAACTACAGCAAGGATGAGAAGTTGTTCGGTGCAGAAGCTGATAGAGGAATAAAATGAGGGTATCTCAGTGTGAGAACACGCTTATCCTGCTTAGGAGTATGGTGAAGAACAATGACTTTGAAAGAGAGTTGAAAGGGGTAGAACAAGGTCAAATGCTCAAAGGGGGAGAAAGTGCAAGAGGAGTAGGATGTCAGGTTAAAGAGTGATAAGTGCCACACTACCACCATGGTGGTCTTGACGGCATGAGGTGGAAGATGTAACCAGATGGGGAGGCTTCATTAAAGGGGAAGGTGTCATCACCCCTCAGCCAGATTGCCATCAAGTCCATGAATGTTGATGCAATCATCCACAATAAATTCAGGGATGGCAAGGGGCCTCGTTCACAAGTGAGCGGGCGTGCTGGTGAGAGATGAGTGGAGGGGTGGTGAGAGCTGATCCACTGGCAGAGTCCACAGGGTCAGCAATGGGAGGAGTGAGTTGAGAGGGAAGGAGATTGACAAGATTAGCTTCCCAGCAGGCACACTATGTGGGAAGGGCAATGAGATAGTTCGGTGAGGCAATTGGGATTGTTACTCGTAATGAGCCTGCGCCGAGTTTCTCGGTGAGCCCATTGGAGGATGTGAAGGCAGGCACAGGGGGAAGCTGTGGGATTATCTAACAGGGAGTCAAGCCTGGGTCAGCACCAAGAGAACAGAAAGGTCAAGGAGTACTGAAAGGCTGAAGTAGGGAATTGGGAGGGCACAGTACCTAAACATAGAGAAGTGAAAGGAAGCACGAGAGTAGAAAAGAGACTAGGAGGTGTAGAGAGAAAAGAGGTTAAAAAGAATGAGAAAAAGTAGAAATAGCGTGAACACTGAGCATTCTATTCCTTTTGCAGAATGTTACACAAATCATCCCCCTCGCAGTGCACTCACTGCGAGAATCGAGACTTGGATTTACTACTCCAACCCAACCAAAGTCTCAGAACTTTGGAGCTTGTAACTCTTGTAGAGTCAAAACAATTAACTAAATTAACAATAACAAGGGAGAAATCAAGCACAGCCCCTAAGTCAGGTCAACTGTAACCTTTGGAGCTTGTAATCTCCATGGCTGTGCAGTGCTGTTAATAAGGTGTTGATGGGTTTCTATGGACTGCTTTGGATAACAAATGTTGAATTTAAAGGATTTTGTGCCTTTAACATTACAGAGAGAGAGTTATATCATCAGTCAGCCCACCTTGCTATTAAATCCATACCCTCAATCTCTCTCTTCTCACACACTATCTGCTTCTTCACTCATCATTCAACATGGGCCTTGGGCCTTCAGCTGGGTTTCTACATTTTAAGAACTGTGAGATAGAAGAGATTAGACTTCCACCTTTTAACCCCATCAATTTGGATAATTGATGATACAAATTTATTGATTACATTTTTATTGGAAAATAATCCTCAGTGCCGCCCAGAGAGTGCTGAATTCAGTGTTTCAGTTGGGACGCTCACCTGAAGTCCCATCTACCCTCCCAGGTGGATATTAAAAATCCCCTGGGACTATTTTAAAGAAGAACAAGCGGAATTCCCTCCAGTGTCTTGGCCAACATTTATCCCTCACTTAACATCGCTGAAAAAATACATTATCTACACATGATCACATTGCTGTCTGTGGGATCTTGCTGTGCAAAGATTGGATACTGCTTTCCCCTGCACTGCAAGAGTGACTCAAAAGATCAAACTCTCGGCCTGAACGTTCCGATTATTTTCAAGCTGGTGTCTGTCAGGCCCTAAGCTCTGGCTGCTCAGTTTGGATGACAAGAAATCAATTTAAAACAGACTTGTCCAACATTTTTACTTGGGGTGGAGTGGGAGGGGCACAATTCCATTTTTTTTTCCCCCTCAAGGGCCAATGAGCATATTTTGGAAAGACAAGGTTATGCACAACTTTAAATTCAATTTCAAAAAAAAGTTCAGGTATTAAGAGAAGAAGCAGTTGCTGAGCAAAAATAAAGCAATATCACAGCAAAAAGTTGTTAAGTTAAGGAAAGAGTAATTAATACAAATGGCCAGAGTGCGAGAGGCTCAGAGTGTGTGTGCCTGGCTCACTCGCAGCCTGAGGGCACTCACTCACCCTCACCCACTGTGAATGGATGTATATGTGTGTTGGTGGAGAGAGTAAGTGAGAAAACTGAGGCTGGGAGTAAGGGAGAGTAATACAATCTCACACTCACACTCGCGCACTCACACACTCGTGCATTCACATGCTCGTGCACTCAGATGGGCACTCACTCATACTGACACTCACTCTCTCACTCCCACACACACTCACTCTCACTCTCTCACTCCCACATACACTCATTCTCACTCTCTCACTCCTACATACAATCACTCTCACTCCCATACACACACACACACTCATTCATCCACTTCCTCCCACACACACATGCAGTCTCTATATCTATCTCTCAAACTCACACGCGCACACACATGCACACACGTACACACAATCTCCCACAATCTGCCATGCATAACAAGCAGCCTCTTCCCCTCACATCTTACCCCCGCCCCCCCCGACTTGGGGCTCCACAGCGTCTCACAATCAGACCTCCCCGAGGCCCTGCTCCCTGGCATTCGGCTCTCTGGGCACTGGTTGGAGGTGCTGGAGTGGCGTTCTGGTGCACTCCAACAGCACTACATCCCTCATAGGGCTGGATTTTTAAAATTCATTCAGGGGAGGTGGGTTTCGCTGGCAGGGCCAGCGTTTATTGCCCAAAACTAATTGCCTTTGAGAAGGTGGTGGTGAGCTGCCTTCTTGAACCGCCGCAGTCCATGTGGTGTAGGTACACCCACAGTGCTGTTAGGGAGAGAGTTCCAGGATTTTGACTCAGCGACAGTGAAGGAACGGCGATATATTTCTAGGTCAGGATGGTGAGTGACTTGGAGGGAAACTCCCAGGTGGTGGTGTTCCCATCTATCTGCTCCCCTTGTCCCTCTAGATGGTAGTGGTCATGGGTTTGGAAGGTGATGTCTAAGGAGGCTTGGCGAATTCCTGTAGTGCATTTTGTAGATAGTACACACTGCTGCCACTGTGCGTTGGTGGTGGAGGGAGTGAATGTTTGTGGATGGGGTGTCAATCAAGCAGGCTACTTTGACCTGGATGGTGTCAAGCTTCTTGAGTGTTGTGGGAGCTGCACTCACCCAGGCAAGTGAAGAGTATTCCATCACACTCCTGATTGTGCCTTGTAGATGGTGGACAGGCTTTGGGGAGTCAGGAGGTCAGTTACTCATCACAGGATTCTTAGCCTCTGACCTGCTCTTGCAGCCACAGTATTTATATGGCTATCCCAGTTCAGTTTCTGGTCAATGGTAAATCCCAGGATGTTAATAGTGGGGGATTCAGTGAAGGTAATGCCATTGAACTTCAAGGGGAGATGGTTAGATTCTCTCTTGTTGGAGATGGTCATTGCCTGACACTTGTGTGGCGCAAATGTTACATGCCTCTTGTCAGCCCAAGCCTGGATATTGTCCAGGTCTTGCTGCATTTGGACATGCACTGCTTCAGTATCTGAGGAATCATGAATGGTGCTGAACATTGTGCAATCATCAGCGAACATCCCCACTTCTGGCCTTATGATGGAGGGAAGGTCATTAATGAAGCAGCTGAAGATGGATGGGTCAAGGACACTACCCTGAGGAACTCCTGCAGTGATGTCCTGGAGCTGAGATGTCTGACCTCCAACAACCACAACATCTTCCTTTGTGCTAGGTGTGACTCCAACCACTGGAGAGGTTTACCCCCAATTCCCATGGACTCCAATTTTGCTAGGGCTCCACTCGGTCAAATGCAGCCTTGATGTCAAGGGCAGTCACTCTCACCTCACCTCGGGAGTTCAGCTCTTTTGTCCATGTTTAGACCAAGGCTGTAATGAGGTCAGGAGCTGAGTGGCCCAGGTGGAACCCTTACTGGGTGTTAGTGAGCAGGTTATTGCTAAGCAAGTGCCACTTAATAGCACTGTTGATGACCCCTTACATTACTTTACTGATGATCGAGAGTAAACTGATGGGGCAGTAATTTGCCGGGTTGGATTGTCCTACTTTTTGTGTACAGGACATACCTGGGCAATTTTCCACATTGCCAGTGTTGTGGTTATGCTGGAACAGTTTGGCTAGGGGTGCGGCAAGTTCTGGAGCACAAGTCTTCAGTACTATTGCTGGAATATTGTCAGGGTCCATAGCCTTTGCACTATCCAGTGTCCTCAGCCCTTTCTTGATATTAAATTGAATTGGCTGAAGACTGTGATGCTGGGTACCTCTGGAGGAGGCCGAGATGGATCATCCACTTGGCATTTCTGGCTGAAGATTGTAGCAAATGCTTCAGCTTTACCTTTTGCACTGATGTGCTGGGCTCCTCCATCATTGAGGATTGGGATATTTGTGGAGCCTCCTCCTCCTCCAGTGAGTTGCTTAATTGTCCACCACCATCGCAACTGGATGTGGCAGGACTGCACAGCTTAGATCTGATCCGTTAGTTGTGGGATCGCTTAGCTCTGTCTATCACTTGTTTCTTATGCTGTTTGTCATGCAAGTAGTCCTGTGTTATAGCTTCACCAGGTTGATGCCTCATTTTTAGGTATGCCTGGTGCTGCTCCTGGCATACCCTCCTGCACTCTTCTTTGAACCAGGGCTGATGGTAATGGTAGAGTGGGGGATATGCTGGGCCATGAGGTTACAGATTGTGTTTGAGTATAATTCTGCTGCTGCTGATGGCCCACAGCGCCTCATGGATGCCTAGTCTTGAGTTGCTAGATCTGTTCGAAATCTATCCCATTTAGCACGGTGGTAGTGCCACACAACATGAAGGAGAGTATCCTCAATGTGAAGGCGGAATTTCGTCTCCACAAGGACTGTGCGGTGATCATTCCTACTGATACTGTCATGGACAGATGCATCTGCGGCAGGCAGGTCAGTGAGGATGAGGCCAAGTATGTTTTTCCCTCTGTTGGTCACCTTACCACCTCCTGTAGTCTCAGTCTAGCAGCTGTGTGCTTTAGGACTCGGCCAGCTCAGTCAGTACTGGTGCTACTGAGCTACTCTTGGTGTTGGACATTGAGTCCCCCACCCAGAGTACATTCTGCCACTCTTGCCACTCCTCCAAGTGGTGTTCAACGTGAGGAGCACGGTTTCATCAGCTGAGGAAGGGTGGTACATGGTAATCAGCAGGAGGTTTCCTTGCCCATGTTTGACCTGATGCCATGAGGCCTCATGGGGTCTGGAGTCGATTTTGAGGACTCGCAGAGCAAATCCCTCCCGACTGTATACCACTGTGCTGCCACCTCGGCTGGGTATGTCCTGCTGGTGGGACAGGGCAGAGCCAGGGATGGTGATGGTGGTGTCTGGGACATTATCTGTAAGGTATGATTCCGTGAGGTCAGGCTGTTGCTTGACTAGTCTGTGAGACAGCTCTCCCAATTTTGGCACTAGCCCCCAAATGTTTGTAAGAAGGACTCTGCAAGGTCGACAGGGCTGAGTTTGCCGTTGTTGTTTCTGGTGCCTGGGTTGATGCCGGGAGGTCCGCCCGGTTTCATTCCTTTTTGGAGACTTTGTAGCAGTTTGATATAACTGAGTGGCTTGCTAGGCCATTTCAGAGGGCAGTTAAGAGTCTACCACATTGCTGTGGTCTGGAGTCACATGTAGGCCAGACAATTTCCTTCCCTAAAGGGCATTAGTGAACCAGGTGGGTTTTTACCACAATCAACAATGGTTTCATGGTCATCAATAGACTTTTAATTCTAGGTTATTTTATTGAATTCAAATTCCACCATCTGCCATGGTTGGATTTGAACCCAGGTCCCCGGAGCATTACCCTGGGTCTTTGGATTACTAGCCCCAGTGATAATACCACAATGCCATCGCCTTGTCCTCCCCAATTTGGGCGGGCTGTTCCCCAGACCTCCTGCTCGCTTGCGTAAAATACGGCATGGTGACATCGAATTAGCAATCCCACATCATCCCGCCTGCCTCCGATACTGTGGGAGGTGAGCAGGCAATGGAATTGGAAGCCCGCCCCACCGTCCTTATAAAAACCAGTTAACAAGAAATTGACCTTGGCCCAATCGTTTGCGATTTTACATTGCCAACTCCATTTTCCGTTACACACATGGGAAAAACATTGGGTGTGAGTTTCGCCAGGTGTGAAGAGGCAGCACTAGGGTGGTTAAGAAGGCCTGCGAGTGGCCTCAAAGCTGCATGTAACAGCAGAGCCTGCTGTTGAATGTGGCAGTATTTGGATGCTATTAGACTTTATTCATTAACTGTTCTGAGCATGCATTAACAAATAAGGAGAGAGTGAGAGGGCAGGGGGCTGGCAGTGACTGACCTCCGGTTCATAGTCTATCCCCTCTCCTTGCAGATCTCCAGCCGTTGTTGCCCAATTGGCCATGGAGCCCCCTTTCCCAAGTCTAGTTGGCCACTCTCCTGCCAAGCGGCTCCTAATTGGCCATCCAACACTTGATTTGCCATATTGAGACAGCAGGGGTGGGAGTGAGCCTCCCTCACCCCATTGGGAACCATCAAATCCTGCCCATAATTACACCAAGCCATATTAGGACAGGTAATCAAAGGCTGAAGCAAAGAGGTAGATTTTAGGGAACGACTAATGAGGAGGAAAATGAGGTAGAAGTGGAAAGCTTTAGGGAGGGAATTCCAGCAGTTAGGATCCAGGCAGCTGAAGACGGGGCTGCCAATGAGGCTGCAATAAAAATCAGGGATGTGCAAGAGGCCAGGAATTGAAGAGATCCCAGGGACCACTGTAGGTGAGCGAGTATAGGGATGATGGGTGAACAAGATGCAGTATCTAATAAGTAACAAATTTAAGATGAAAGCTAAATAGGAGTCTGAGATATAGAAAGGTAAATTGATTCATTTTGACTTTAAGATTGAAACTGGCATGCTGGTAAGATTGTTTTATGTTTAACAAAGTGAGTGATAGTTGTTCTGGAGACAGCAAAACCCTCTTGTTTCAGGTCCATGTTAGGTAGAATTGTGCAGCACGATAATAATATAAACATAGGTTAACTCGATAGCGTCAGCATCAAGCATTCCTTGGTGAGGTTCACCACAACTAAATGCAAATGGAAGCTCCTTCTACTCTCCCCACCGATTTATATTTTCCACACAGACAGCTTGTGATGGCTCTGTGTGAGATTGCCAATTTAATGCCCATTAGGAGCAAACTTGAGACTCTCCAAACTCGTTTTATGTAGGATCATTGCAACAGACAGCTAGGAACACTTTGGCATTATCAATCTGGACAGAATTTTACCCAAGGTCTTTCCCTCATTGGTGGAAACCTAGTGCCTAATTAGTCAATGTTTCATTCCTAAATTTGTGAGCAAATGTTGTTCTTCAAGTAACATAGAAACATAAAAGAGAACTCTATTGGTATAAGAAAACTGCATGCAAGTGAAAGCTTCAAAAGGCTAACATTGATCTCTTGACATTGTACATGTGAAGTGCTGAGGTACTGTCAGACAAAAAATTGGAATATTTTGTGTCCATTGTTTGGGCACCAAGGGGGTGCCCTAGGGGCTCCTAAGCGACATTCCCAATGGGCATGGACCCTGTGTGGCAGATTGTACCAGACACCATATTGGTGAGGGCAACAATACAGAAGTATGCACAGCATGCAGATCATGGTGTCAGCCAACCTATACCTCTGATTTGATGCCAACGGTGCTGTTTTGAGTTTGACACTTCAGCTAATGCCGTCCCTTAACCTCACACAGCTGAACACACATTCAGCATCAGGAAAGACCACCCCACCAGCGGCCATCCCTCTCCCCACCCACCCCTGCCCCTCCACCACCAATGGGACGTCTTTTCCTGAAAGGACGAGGGAGTATTGATTAGTCCACTCTCTAGCTGCAGCGCCATTGCAGCCTGGCCAACCCCACCTGTGGAACACCTCGCAGGGCACATCCGAGTCGTGGCCCTCGAGGCACAAGGCACTCAGTCCAAGCAGCCAGGGCTCACTCCCGTGGCCAGCTCCAGTGTCATTGACAGTTGGCACTCAGACTCTAACACCCCTGAGCTCCACGGGGGGACAGCCAGCCCAAAACAATTGAACATACTGGCCCATGCCAACATGGTGCTCACCCTTCCTGAGCACAGCAGGTCATTGAAGCGCATATGGCATTGCACCATGTGCGCCGCACCACATTGTGGCTGTTGGCAGGCTGCCACCTCCTCTCATGGCCTCTTGGTGAGGTGCAGTGGCCTCCTCCTCCCATCTCTGGGGACAAGGGTGTCCCTTCTGGCAGCCACCTCTTCCAGGAGGGACAGCGAGGTACTCATCAGAAAAATGGGGCAGGGGTGGGGCGGCGAGTGCCCCTGCCTGACCTGCCTTCCGCCTGGTGTTTGCAGACACTCTGGACTCCATCCTTGCAGTGGCAGACAGATGTCCTTCCCTGGCAGCCTTTCTGGGGCTGCCTGGGCCGTTTTTAAACAGGCTGCCAGGCCTCCATTGGACGCGACGGCTAACAGGCCCCCACCTCCGCCCCCGCTCGGCCCTTCCTGGCCAGTGACAAGCCATGCTTCATGCTGGGCAGGCCTTAATTGGCCCACCAGCGTGAAATCGCAGTCCGGCTCCGATTGCCGGCGGCAGTTGGCTTCCTGACCGCCCCCGACGAGCCCGCCCAATGAGGGAAAAATTCTGCCCAAAAAGTAAATAACTGTTTATTGAACAAACTGTCGTTAACCAGTGACAAAAGAAAGAAATATGAAGTGCTAATTTCTGACTCTATAACCTAAACTCTACCCCCTTCTTAAATCCCTATACACACACACAAGACACATAAGACACACAAAAACATGGATTTTAAGGGTGGGGTAAAACAGTTCAATAGCACCAATTCCGGAGTACAGGATTCGATGGACTGATTTTGACTGATGTCTTCCAAATTCCTTTCAGTTCTTGTTGATGACACGAGGTGGTCTTCCAGAACTTTCAGTCTTTAGTTCACTGGTTGAGCACTTGTCTTTCAATGTCTCCAACAGTGATTTTCCCCTTTTCCTCTTGACAGGGGTTTTCAGAGAGAGAGAGCAGGCTACAGAGATATGAGGAGAAAAGCCAGCTAGCTATTATTGTGGAATTACTGGAATCTTCCACATGCAGGAGAAAAAGATTGTAGGTCTTTTTCCTTTCAGGCTAGGAGCAAATCTGCTGCATTGCTTCTCACCCAAAACCTAGTCACCTGGTCAGGATCCAATTAAAATGCTGCTGTCAGGCAGCACCCTTGGTCCAGGACTCCTTTCTGGTACCATCCTGTCTTTCATGGCACACTCTATTCCAGGACTGCAACATTGTATATATCTCTCATCCTGTCCCAGTAGTTTTTCAACCTGCAGCCATTGCAATCTTAATCCACAGTCCAACAGAAAATAAAAAGATATGTTCCTTAAACTTGTTGTACAAAAGAGAATCTCTATGAGATAAATACATTTCATTGTCACTTGCCAAAAACAAGCAGGTGGAGTGAGCACATGATTTCCTTTGTATTGCAGGCTTTCTCATAGTGGAAGGTGGCTATTGGCTATTGACTGCATGCACATAACTTTGTGGGTGACAGATGTCATATTTACTCTATATGGGAACTCAAAGGAAGTCCACTTCCATTTCAATATCCAGCTGCTGTGTAACAACAAGCAGAGAATCATGCAGGTCAGCATCCAATATCCTGCCAGTAGTCATAATAGCTTTATTCTGTGGCGGTCTGCTGTTCCAGCTGCATGTTAAGGCCTATCCGCTGACGATATGACTGATGTCTTTGGTACATGACTCACATGCACTTGCACAGCATGCTTATAACAAATTCCTTGCTGCCACACAAAATGTAATAGAGCAGAAATGATGATTCCGGTGCCTGGATCACTCATAAGGAGTCCTACATTATTCAACATGGTGGTTATCAGATTTGTGGGGGGGCTGATGCATACAGTATAACTTCACCACCACAAGGGAACAGTTCTTGTTTTTTTTTTATTCGTTCATGGGATGTAGGCATCACTGGCTGGGCCAGCATTTATTGCCCATCCTTAATTGCCCTTGTTCAGGGTGCATTTGAGAGTCAAACACATTGCTGTGGGTCTGGAGTCACATGTAGACCAGACCAGGTAAGGACAGTAGATTTTGTTCCTAAAGGACATTAGTGAACCAGATGAGTTTTTATGACATTGGCAATGGTTTCATGGTCATCATCAGACTTTTAATTCCAGATTTTTATTGAATTCAAATTCCACCAACTGCTATGGCAGGATTCAAACCCAGGTCACCAGAGTATGACCCTGGGCCTCTGGATTACTAGTCCAGCGACAATGTCACCATACCACCATAGCCCCCTAAATTCAATATACAGAACACCTCAGTTTATTTTTCCAAGCAAACAAGATAGTGGTGGAGGAAGAAAGGAAAGCAACTCTCCTAAGCATCTTTGGGAGTAAAATTTATAATTTAATCTGTAGTTTGACAGCCCTGAACGCTCCCGATTCAAAGACCTTCAGTGAATTGGTAGACCTCGCACAGGGTCATTTCCAACCCAAACCCTCCGTAATCATGCAGAGGTTCAAATTTAATTCAAGTGTAAGAGCCTAGGGGGAGACCATACCAACATATGTAGTGAAGCTGAAATAGCTAACTGAATATTGTGAGTTCAGGGAGACCCTAAACGGTACATTAAGGTATCATTTGGCCTGCAGTGTGCACAATGATGCCATTCAATGACGGTTATTAGCTGAAGTAAATATCAATTTTAAAAGAGCATTGGAAATAACGCTTGCGATGGAAACGCTGAGTGGGATTCGTGTACAAAATGGCGTCTTTTTCCAGTTGGGGTGGGAACAGACCGCCAGGCGTGGCACAAAAGGGAGTCAGCCGCAAAGCAGGAGACAGTCCCTGCTACCCAAACATTTTAAAAATATACAGGGGACAGCTCAGCAGCAAATCTGACAATGAATAGTTACCGATGTGGAAGTAACCATATCCCTGAAACTTGCCATTTTAAAGAGGCGGGGTGCCATTATTATCATAAAAGAGGGCAATGTAAAGCAAGATTGAGACAGATTCCCAGGCAGCAAACTAAACTGATTGAGTTCATAATGTGGAAGAACCAGAAACCACTAATTCCGATGGTTATTCTCTAGTTAATGTGGAAGTAGGGAAAACAGAGTCAATCACTGTTACCCTGCAGGTCAATGGAAAACCTTTGATTATGGAAGTGGACATTGGTGCATCAACCACTGTAGCAGGAGAGCACACATTCAAATATTTAAACAAGGGTACTCAACAATTGACTATGGAGCAGACTTCAGCCAAATTGAAAACATATACTGGTGAAGCCATACAAGTGAAAGGTATTACCACTGTACCTGTTTATTACAAGCACTAGACAGCATAGCTCCCTGTGATTGTAGTGGAAGGTGAAGGACCAAGCCTTCTAGGCTGTAATTGGCTAAAATAAATTGAACTAAGTAAGTCTGAAATCTTCCAGCTGAGAGCTGGAGGACTGCCAGAGCTGCTAAAGAAATATGACAAGGTCTTTTGAGAAGAACTGCGGAAAATCAAGTGCCTGCAGGCTAAGATCTATGTTGACACTGAATCAACTCCTCATTTTTTAAAGCCAGGCCTGTGCCTTATGCCCTGAGAGAGAAGGTTGACACTGAATTAAACCATTTAGAGAAGCTGGGTATCATTCAGCCAGTTCAATTCTCACAATGGGCAGCACCCATACTCCTTGTCTTGAAACCGGATCAGGCCATCAGTATCTGTGGGGATTATAAGTTAACAGTAAACAAGGCTGCCAAGTGGTACAAATACCCTATCCCTAGGATCAGGGATCTGTATACCAAATTAGCAGGAAGGAGAACTTATACTAAATTAGTTTTGAGTCACACATATCAGCAGCTGGAACTGGAAGATACATCCAGAGGATCTGTAACCATAAACACACACAAAGTCTCACTGCATGTGCCTACCTTACGATGTTTCTTTGGCCTGCGCGATTTTTCAGAAGATGATGGTGAGTTTGCTGCAAGGACTACCTCAAGTTGTGGGCACCTGCACGCATCCTAATAACTGGATAAACAAGAGTGTAACACTTGGCTAACTTGGAAAAAATCTGAAAACGATTCTTGGAAGCAGGGGTGTGCTTGAAAAAGGAAAAGTGTACGTTTCAGGCAAGTTAAGTTGTTTACTTGGGACACAGGGTGGATGCTAAAGGGTTACACCCAGTCGAAGAAAAGGTTAAAGCTATTAAGGAAGCCCCCTTGCCCACCAATATCTGAGAGCAGAAGTCATTCTTGGGTATGGTAAATTACTATGGTCGATTTCTACCCAACTACCAACTTATTCCTAACCGACTTAGAGTCCTAGCCCTTCTACACTCATTATTAAAGAATAAACAATGTTGGTCTTGGAAGTCACATCAAGAAGAAGCCTTCACGAAAGTTAAACAGCTCTTGCAGTCTTCGAATTTGTTAGTACACTACGACCTGACAAAAGAATTGATGCTAACTTGCGACACCTCCCACTATGGCGTGGGAGCGGTACTATCTCACAAGGTGGATGACGGTTCAGAAAGGCCAATAGGTTATGTATCCAAAACACTCTTTACGGCCGAGAAGGGTTATTCACAAATTGAGAAAGAAGGATTACCAATTGTTTTCGGAGTTTAAAAATTCCATCAGAATGTACATGGCCGACATTTTACTACAATATTTAATCGCAAACCGCTCTATGGTTTGTTTAGCGGAGAAAAAGTTATCCCTCCTATAGCTTCCGCAAGAATTCAAAGATGGGCTTTGAGTTTATCAGCATATGAATATACTTTTATGCACAGACAAGGGATACACATAGCCAATGCGTATGCACTAAGTCGTCTTCCTTTGCAGGAGAGAGTTGAACATGCTCCAACTCCCAAGAGATCGTATTAGCGATCAATTTCCTGGATTCTTCACCAGTCTGCACAAGATAAATAAAAAACTGAAAAAAAGCGTGATCTAATCTTGTCCAGAGTACAAGAACAGGTATTGAAAGGATTGTCACAGGAACCAGTCCCCAAAGAATTGAAGCCATTCTTCATCCAAAGGAATGAATTGAATAGTCAGGATGGTAACCTATTATGGGATGCATGAGTTGTCATTTCTCCATAAGGGAGGGAACAACTCTTAACTAAGTTGCATAGTGTGCATCTTGGAATTTCCAAAATGAAACTGTTCGGAAGGAGCTATATCTGGTGGCCAAGTATAGACAGTGATATAGAAAAATGGTACCAGTACCAGCAACTACACAAGTTGCCTGTTGCAACCCCACTGCACCAGTGTGAATGGCCTGGTTGACCCTGGGTGAGACTGCATATAGATTATGTAGGTCCGTTATTAGGCACCATGTTTCTGCTAATAATTGATACACATTCCAAATGGTTAGACGCATACGAAGTTAGATCACCAACGTCAGGTGCGATTGTGGAAAGGTTACGCCAAAGTTTTTCTATATGTGGATTGCCAGAAGTCATTACCCCAGACAATGGTACAAATGCTGAATTTCAAAGATTCATGAGCCTAAATGGTATCAAACATGTAAAGACAGCACCACATCCTCTGTCATCTAACTGACTGGCCGAGAGAGCCCTAAAAACTTTTAAAGTTGGGATGAAAAACTTATCGGGAGGGTCCTTTTAGACCAAACTTTCATGTTTCCTGTTTCACTATAGAATGATCCTCCCACACCAGTACAGGTTCAATACCTTCAGAATTACTTATAAAGCACTGCCTTTGAATAAGATTAAGCCTGGTACTTCCCAATTTGGAGGGGAAGGTAGAGAACAGTCAAGGGAATCAAAAAGTGTCTCATGATTTTCTTAGTTGAGACTGAAACAGTATTTGAGTTGGTGAAACAGTATTTGTATGAAAATTCGGTGATGGATCGAGTTGGTTACCTGGTGTAATAGTTTCTGCGACCGGACTGTTGATGTACTATGTAGAAGTGAAGGGCCAGATAACACGAAAACATGTGGATCATTTGAGAAGAAGGGAGATACCACAACAAACCAATGTTCTTCCTGTAAGCATTGTAGAACCTGTGGGCCCCGTTGTGATTGATCAACCAAGGATAGACATACCTGATGTCTCTGTCGGAGTGGATAACACTGAACTGCCTGTGCTTAAGGAGGTGCCTGATGTTGCTGTGGTTCCAGAAAATGAAGATTCAGTAAAAGATTCTAAAGTCATGGAGCTATGACGTTCCACCCCAATCAGGAACTCACCTGAGAGACTGAACTTATAATTTCATAACCCGTGTATATATTTGTAATGTCATGAATGTAGTTGTTCTTGCAAATATAAATTGCAAAAAAAAAAATTCAAGGGAGGGGAATGTCTGCAGCTTGTAAATCAGAAGTGTGTGGGATGAGGGGGAAGTGGGATGTGAGAAGGGGTATTAGGCATGACAAGATGGATGGATTCAAAGGTTTGAGCCACTTTCCAGCCAGGGCCTCAACAATAGACTTCCTAACAATGGCCAGAGCCATCTCCACATGTGGAGTTCAGACATGCAGGTGTGCCTATTCAGCTCCAGTTAGCTCCTGTTGCCCCCAGCTGTGTCCTGCAAGAGAGAAATTATTGACTGCTGTAAAATCTGTTTGGCTGATGTGGCTGTCATGGTTGAATAGCTAGCAGCATGTGTCAGCTGTGAGATGTTGGTGTGGGATTTGCACCAGTGTTAAGTGTGTAAGGGTGCGGCGTGAAAATCCGGTGTCAGCCATGATTGGTAGAGATTGTTGGTAAGTGGATGATGAGGATATGATGCACTGAGTAGTGTCTGAGACTAGTCATGCAGTCATGGGTTATGGCGCTTGAAGATGCACTCACTGACCTTGGCCGCTCCCGTGAGCTCATTGAACTTCTTGTGGCACTGCATTGAGATCCTTGGGGTTTGCCGCCTGACACTGAACTCCACAGCCATCTGCTCTAACTTTCTTCCAAATGTGTGTCTGAAGGGCCTCCTGATAAAGGATCTCTCCTCCTTTCCACATCTTCCACAAGTCTCCAGTTCAGCATTGGAAAACCCAGGAACCTGTTCTCTCCCATATTCGGCCATTCTACACTGTTTCCCAGATCAGTTTCACTTCCTGCACAACTGCCAATACCTGGTCCCAATCCACCTCCCCTCAAAGAGGTGCAGACTAGCTTTAAGTAGGGTAATTTTCAATGGTGCTAGTCACTTTACCGTTTGGGTCCCTTACTGACGATTCCAGCCAAAAAAACAATGCAGTTAGCGCTGGCTGGAGCTGAAATCATTGAAAGGAGCAGGCATATGAAGTTGGTGTGTTGGCATCATGATCCCCATGTGTGTTTCGGAGGCTTTCCAATTTAGTCCCTCTCTTAAAACGAAAAGACAGCCTGTGTGGAATTTATTGCAAAATCCCCAAAACAACTGCTTCGGACAAAATGAGTAAATTTAAACAATCCCTGATTAAAATCTGCCAAGATCATTGGAAATTATCAGGGACATGTCTGTGTGAAGCAAGACTTTATGAGAATGTTTGGACATTAATAAGAGAGGCCTGTGCATTCCATAGTCTGGAACAAGCGAGCTGGAAGAGCAGGTAAAGATTACATGTGGTTTAATCTCTGAGGTAGTTGAGTGACGGCAAACAGACAACTGTCCATCTTTGGAGAGAGAAACAGGGTTAACATTACAGGTTGTGCTGTTTTTTAGCAGTTCTAATGTAGAATAATGGGTTAATAGTTATGGTAATGAGATAATGATGTGTATCATGATGTAACAGTGACATCATGTGCAAGACACTAAGAGAAAATGGAATACAAGAGAGAGAGGTACTTATCTAGAAGTTCAGAATGTACTTTAGTGTACATAAAGGAGTCTTTGAAGAAACCTACCAGAGTTAGACCCAAGTCACTCATAAATAATGGGAAACCTTCCCAATCCAGAACAGGCCACAAGTCACCTGAAGAGAGATCCAAATAGTATTTAAAGTGGAAACCAAACCACCAACCGCTGATGAAAGTTCACGGCCTGAAACGTTAACTCTGTTTCTCTCTGCACACATACTGCCAGACCTGCTGAGTCTTCCCAGCATTTTCTGTTTTTATTTCAGATTTCCAGCATCTGCAGTATTTTGCTTTTGTCTATCCCCAATGTCTAGCGATGGTGGGTGATTGAACAAAATGGATCTTCCCCTATCTTTTATTTATGTTTCAGCCAGCAGGAACAGGATAAAAGTAAGACATGGCGGCAGGTCTGATACTACAGCCGGAGAAGCCTGAAGAATCTTTACGTAGAAATAGGAAGTCCAAGAACAACATGAAGAAACTTCAAGAGTATGACGGAACTGATCATTTCCCTGACCTGTCACAGAGACCCGTGGGTTAAAAGTTGTAGGTATTGCTTGATGCTGTTTTTGTGCAAACTGTTTTAATGTTATGTTCAATGTTTAACTACTAAAGGTAATTTTGATTAACATAGTGAGTAGGACGATTTTCTTTGGCTATAGCTACTGTTCACAAAACACTGGAACATCTGTAATCCTACATAAGTCTAGTTGAAAGGGATGTGATTTTTGTTCAGTTATGACCTGATTGCTGTAATTCAGTCTCCGTATTAGCTAAAAATATTTGTTTTTCTATTAATCCATCCATCTAATAAAGCCTGTGAATTTAGCAGTGGAGATTGCTAAGGCATGATTTTAATATTGTTTCTCATGATGTTAATGCTGAAGAATGGAACACTTCCTAATTTGGACACTGAGTGAAGTACTTCCCAGATCAATTAGCACACATTGATGCAGTAGAAAGCTTTCTGTCCTCTAGTGCCTCAGCCTTGTTATGTCTGAATAACCATTCAAATTGGTGTGGTAATAACCAGCTGCTTTTATTTTCAGACCCTCTAGCATATGCCAAAGAACAAATAAACAGTGCAAGAGAAGACACTGAAGTGTAATCACTACAATGTGCTTACTCCCATAAGGTGGACCATTTAGTTTGCAGTTAACAATGGGCAAGCTCCACGCTTAACATCTCCGAAATTCAGCAGTGCAGTCTTTAGCCTTAATGAGTGGTTGCCAATTAGTGCCTGTTTTACACTATAAAAATGCACCAACACAGAACTCCACTGTATCTCAGTTGAACTCGTTTACATAAGTCTTTTATGGACACATTCATTGCATTACTCAGAAGCTGGATTTAAACCCACTGATGAAAGGCCTGGATCTAAACTCAAGGTAAAATAAGGACCTCTTCGTGCCTCATGGTTAATTTGTGTTAATTTCTTTGGAGCTCTTAGCCATAGCGAACAATTTGCCTTGATTAACATCGTTAGTGCCCTTTAGAAAATGTCAAATAGATCCCCTCAAGATCAACTCTTTTCTAAAAAAGCAAAGCCCATTTTCAACAAAGCAAATGCACAAAACATGAGGGAGAAAATGAATTTGTGCTCTATTCGGTTCCTAACCAGCTCACTCTCTCCCACTACATGTATTACAAGGTACAGTCACTTAGATTTTCATCTTTCTTAAGGTGGCTCTTATACGACAGCTGAAAGCATGGGTGGCATTTCTATTAGGCAGATCCCATTAGCTCATCTTTCATGGCCACCATTCAAGTTCCATCAGCCCCTAGAAATTATTAATAGCCTATTTCATCTTTTTCCTTTAGCTCAAAGCGTATACAAAGCATCAACAGAAGTCTCTGTCCTTAGCTGCTATGTAGGCTCTAATTTTAACTGGGGGCCATTTTTCAGTGGGTTTGTGGTGAGTTCAAAGCTCACCTGCAGGATGTCAAAAAGGGCCTGGGCCCTTTGAACTCCTGAGGCCTCAGCTCCATGCTGCAGGCTGACTCCTCAGCTGTCCTGGAATGGTAAACATGAGCACAAAATGACTCAAATTCATGAAGCTTGGTGTAATAAACTTAAGTGTACCAGACAGGTTTCTTGTTAGAAACAGTAAACTTTATTTACAGAGCTCATGATGAAGCTACATGCTTGAACGAAGACCAAGGCTAGAAAACTCCACCCCTAAGACTACCCACGCTTAGGGCTCATTTGTCTGTAGAGTTACATGATCCCGATAACAGTACAAAAGGTTTTACTTACAATTACTACATTCCTTCCCCTTTAATTTGGTTTTACCTCTCTTAGTTACAAAAATATCTTAGCCCATATCATATACAATTATAAAGTTCATGCAATTATAGATTTAGTTTTTGAGGAGGTTTTCTGATTCGGGTGGAATGATGCAACTCTACAACTTGAGATTCTTCCACTGAATCAACTTAACCATGTACCAGATTGTACCAGGAACCCATCTTGGTCCAGCTGCAAAATCTTTGCACAAAAACATGCAGCATCAGGGACATCCTTAGACAATGCTAGTTCAGGGTTATTTACTCCAACAGAGACATCAGATATGTCTATTCTTTGTTGCTCTGGCATCTCAGGGATCAAAAGTTTGACTTCAATTTCAGGTGGAGTAACTGGTTGTTGGAGTGTCTCTCTACTTCTTAGGTGATCCATATGTTTCCTAACAATCCTGTTTTCTGCTTCTACTTGGTGTGACAAAGGTCCTGTTTCAGAGACAATTGTACCAGGAACCCATCTCGGTCCAGCTGCAAAATTTTTGCACAAAAACTGTCTCTCCCACAGTAAATTCCTGATCTTTACTGTGAACATCATGATTCACTTTCTGGCTGCTCTGTTTCTTCTCCACCTTCCCCTCTAAGTTAGGGAATACTAGACTCAACTTTGTACGAAGACAGCGTTTCATTAGCATTTCAGGTGGTGTTGAACCTGTAGTTGCATGAGGAGTCGTGTGATAGTTGAAAAGAAATCTTGAAATTCGTGTTCCTAACATTCCTTCGGAGAGTTTCTTCATTCCTGTTTCGAAAGTTTGTACTGCTCTTTCTGCTAAACCATTGGATGAGGGATGACATGGTGCTGTTTTGACATGTTTAATCCCATTTAGGTTCATGAATCTCTGGAATTCCTACTATTGAAAGCAGTACCATTATCTGAAACAATGACTTCTGGTAGGCCATGTACACTAAAGCTTTCCTGCAGATTTTCAATAGCTGCATACAATGTCTAACTTCATACACATCCATTCATTTTGTGCGTCCATGATCACTAAAAACATGGTACCTAAAAATGGACCAACATAGTCCATATGTAGTCTAAACCAGGGTCGACCAGGCCATTGTCAGGGATACAGTGGAACTGAAATGGGAAACATCTGCTGTTGCTGACACTGGAGTCAGTGTTTAACCATTTTTTCTATATCACAGTCCATACCTGGCCACCAGATATAAATTTGTGCGAGCATCTTCATTTTTGAAATGCCTGGGTGCGCACTATGAAGCTCTGTCAACAGTGGTTCTCTTTCTTGCGAAGGCATGACGACTCTTGCTTCCCACAATAAGATTCCATCTTGACAACTTAATTCAGATTTACCAGCATAGAATTCTTCAGAGACTTGTGCATTTGACCATTCCTGCAATACCTGTTCTCAGACTCTTGATAAAATTGGATCCCGGTTTATCCAATTCTTTATCTGCTTCACACAGACCAGCTGGGAGTGCAGGAAATTCAACACAAGTACAACTTCCTGAGATACTGGAGCATGTGTAATGCTGACAAAGGGAGATGACTGAGGGCGGCTCATAAAAGTGTATTCGTATGCCAACAAAATCTAAGCCCATTTTTAAGTACTAGCAGAGGCTATCTGCAGAATTGCCTTATCTTCACTAAACAAGCCCAACAGTGGCTTGTGACCTGACACCACGGTGAAGTGTTGACTATGCAAATATTGATGGAATCTCTTTGCTCCAAATATTACAGATAAGTCTTTTTCAACTTATGAATAATCCTTCTCCACTACAGAGAGTGTTCTGGAGACATATCCTATTGGCTTTTCAGATCCATCCTCCATCTTGTGGACAATACTATTCCCACTCCTTAGGGAGATGCATCACAAGTGAGTTTTAATTCCTTTGACGGGTCATGGTGTACTAGCAGAGTAGTAAAGCTTCTTGACTTTTACGAAGGCTTCCTCTTGCTGTGCCTTCCAGAACCATCTGTGGTTCTTGTTCAATAATAAGTGTAAAGGGGCTAACATTGTTGACAAGTTTGGCAAGAAGAGACCGTAATAATTTACCATGCCCAAAAGAGACTTGAGTTCAGTGACACCGGTAGGAAAGGGCACTTCCTTGAGTTCCCTGACTTTCTCCTCTATTGGATGCAACCCTTGGCCATCATCTCAGTGACAGTTACTTGGAAAGTACATTTTTCTTTTTTCAAATGTACACCAGCTTCCAAATATCTCTTCAGAACCTTTTCTAAGTTGGCCAAATGTTCTACTTCCATTGATCCTGTGATCAGGACGTCATTCAGGTACACTATAAGTTGCAGAAGTCCTTGTAGTAAGCTTTCCATGGTTCTTTGGAAAATCGCACAGGCATATGACACACCAAAGGGTAGGCTTGTATATTGGTACAGACCCTTGTGCGTGTTTATGATGACATACCCTCTAGCTGTGTTGTCCTGCTTTAGCTGTTAGTATGCATGGCTCATGTCAGTTCAATGTAAAATCTTCCTCCTGCAAGTCTAGCGTACAATCTTCAATCCTCGGGATTGGATATTTATTTAATTTCGCAGCCTTGTTCACGGTTAATTTGTTGTCTCCGCAGATGCGAATGGTTTGATCTGATTTCACCACAGGAACTATGGGTTCTGAAAATTGGACTGGCTGGATGATTCCTAACTTCTCCAAATGGCTCAATTCTGCATCCACCTTCTCCTTTAGGGCGTAATGCACAGGTCTGGCCTTAGAGAACCGGGTGCTTCTTCATAACCCACATATATTTTAGCTTGTAGACCTTTTATCTTTCCCAACTCAGGAATTCCTTCTGTTTTGACTTGAAAAATTTCTGACCAGTTGAGTTTAATTTCTTTCAACCAATCACGGCCCAGAAGGCTAGGTTCTTCATCCATTACAACAATTATTGGCAGCTGTGCTGCCTGTTGCTTGTATGATACAGGTACAGAGGTGACGCCTTTGACCTGTATTGCATCTCCAGTGTGTATTTTTAGCTGAGCTGTGGTTTGCTCCAGGTTCAGTGGTTAGGTACCTTCTCTGAGGCATTTAAAGATATGTTCTCCCACCACTGTGATCAATGCTCCAGTGTCAATTTCCATGACTAGAGGCTTCCCATTTACTTGCAGGGTAACGGTGACTGGCTCAATTTTACTGGCCTTCAGATCGTGGAGGGAATAGATATCAGTATCAGCAGCTTCTGGCCCATCTATATTGTGTACTTCATTCAACTTGGCCTACTGTCTGAATAGCTGTCTTGATTTCACCCTGCTTTGCTCTATAACATACCCTTTTGTGACAGTAGTGGCATTCTGCCTCTTTAAATCTGCAGGTTTCGGGTACGTGATTACCACCACATCGGTAACACTTTAATTTCTGAATTACTGGGGAGCTGCTTCCAGTATTTCTTTTTGTTTTTCCAGCGGTAAGGACCATGTCCCACTTCGTGATTGACTTCCTGGTTTTTGCACCATGCCCAGCAGTAGATTCCCGCCCTGACAGCAGAGCGACGCCATGTTGCACACTCTGCAAAGCCTGTGAGTCCCTCTCCGCACTCTCCGTTGCTAGCGCTATTTCCATGGTGCGCTTCAGATCAATACCAACTTCTGCAAGTAAACGGTGCTGAATGGCACCGTCAGGTACGCCACAAACCAAACGATCTCGCAACATGTTGTTTAGAGTATCACCGAAGTCACAGTGCCCTGTTAACTGTTTTAACTTCGCTATGTATGTTGCGATCGACTCACTGGGGACCCTTACTCTAGAGCTGAACTTGAATCTTTGCTTGATCACCGACAGTTTAGGCTGAAAATGTGCCTTCACGAGGTCTACTAGCTCGTTGAAGGATCTGGAATTTGGCAGGTTCGGGACCATCAGACTATGGGTTAGGTTATACATCTGCAGACATTTCGAAAAATTGCCTTCTGTTTCCCCTCCACCGTCATTTCGTTCACAACAAAGTAGAAACCCAGGCACTCCATATACTGGCTCCAGTCTTCTATAGATGAGTCATACGGGGTCAATTCTGCTGAAGGGTGGCATGACTGATGAGTATACTTTTATTTCACCCCTTAAAAGTTGAAATACCCACACTCACGAAGCAAGGTGCAGCATCTGAGCTATTTATCCTCATTGCCAATTGTAATAAACTTGGAGTACTGGACAAGTTTCTTGTAAGAAACAGTAACCTCTACTTACAGAGCTTCTGATGAAGCTACATGATTGTATGAAGACCAGGGCTAGAAAGATCCGCCCCTAAGATTACCCGCACTTAGGGCTGATTCGTCTGTACAGTCACATCTTCCCCATAACAGTATGAAAAGTTTTACTTACAATTACTATACTTGGAGACCACAGTCAGGGATGCAGGGGTGGGAGGGCCACAAGATTGTAATGGGGACACCTAGGATTTCATTGTGGAGCCTGGAAAAGTGCCCCTGCTCCTCTAAGCCCCGCAAGGATATGATTATTTTTAAAAATCCATTTTTGGGTCTCTCAGCTGGCCCCAATCCACTCCTGTGCTGGTTTAGCCTAGCAAGAAACTCACTACCATTGCCTGCTTGTGCCTATGTTAAAAAAGACCCTGCTGGCTTTGGCTGGAGTCCCTTTCTGCCTTCTCAGAAGATCAGTGAAAATACACCCTGGCAGCTCCAGAGTAGAGCAACTTAGGTGATTTAAGCTACCCACCCACATGGTTTCCATCAATCTGGTTAAATTTCACCATGAGTTAAAGAGCCTAGATGATCTTGCAAGAGAAATCTGTGGTATAAAGGGTTAACAGAATGGATATGCTAATCTATGGGGCACATGACGCTGTGGAATTAATGTCAGGCAGTCAGGTGTGAGGTTCTATAAGGAGCAGACAGTCAGCCCCGAGGGGAGATGTGCCTTCCCTGTAACTGAATCCGTGCGTACCATAAATAGTGTAAACAAACTCGTTTTTAAGTAGATACCCAGATAGTCCCACAGCTCTTCCTTGCTGGGAATCCTGGACCAGCACATTCTAAAACAAAATCAACATCAATTCTCATGCTGTCAGACCCATCAGAGGTTTGAATCCTGCTATTATATCTGAAGAGACTCTTCTCATGCCTCTCGTACTCTTGGCCTAGATACAAAAAATTGCTTGTATGTTGCATTCACCCACCAACCTCTGTCTCCATTACAAAATGCCCTCTCCCTATTTGCCAGTACCTCAACAACCAATACTCCTCTGGGCCTGTTTCTCTCATTCAACTGAGCTGCAGTGTTTTTGAAGTCAAGGCACATTGCACAATCTCCTACGCAAACTCTTTTATCACCTCAAAGCTCTGAAGCTCCTTATTATCCTTAGACTAGCCACCCTCTAACAGTCCTCTTTTTGTCTTGCCATTCCCCAGTCAGCACTTCTGTTGAGTCCAGTGCCCTTGGTTTGCTGGGGCTAAAGGATCCGGGTTGCTCGCTTTGTTCAGGGGGTGACCGCGTCACTATAGAGACAGAGAACAGGAGGTTGTTGTTAGAATAAGCACCTGCTGTTTCTTTACAATCTAACTCTACAACTATACTTGTGTGTTCATGACATAAAAACTCTGTCTTCATTCCTCAGTGACTAACTCAAGACTCTCTCACATAGAGGTAGCCTGCACTACTCTGTTATTGGGCAATAAGATCATGAGATCTTACATTATAATACTTGTCTTAAAGGTACTTTACATCTCAAATAACTACATCCCTCCACTTTTAGTGAAAAATACATTTTACAATTTTTCAATATGTCAAGTTATTTACGCAGTTCAATTATTTACAGAGTCAGTCTCTTTGGGGGTTTCCTCAAGCATGCAGAATGTCTCAACTCTACAGCTTCTGAAGTTTGCTTTGGAGTCTCCCTTACTGAAGTCGCCTGAATTTCAGGTTCTACAACTGGTACCTATAAATTTATTTCTTCGACTCTTTCAGGTACAGTCGACCCTTCAAATACATTTGCACTTGGTTGAGTTCTTTCAACAGGAAGTGTTGATTCAGCCTTGAGCACTGGTGGAATCACTTCTGGATATTTGGCTTCATATATGATCCACATATCTTCTTATTATTCGATCTTCAACTCTCCCATGGTAGGAAGCACTTATTTCACTGAACGACCATGCTGATCCTTCTCTAAATTTTTTCACAAATACCTTCTCTCCTCCATGAAATTTTCGGTGCTGACTGTGACAATCATGTCCCATTTTCTGATTTTCCTGCCTTCTTTCTACCTTCCTTCCCCAAATTTGGCATAATTAGGCTCAGTCTCGAATGGAGACGGTGTTTCATTAACAGTTCAGCAGGTGTGACACCTGTTGTTGAATGAGGGCTGGTTCGATAGTGGAATAGAAATCATGCTAATTTAGTCACTATTGAATCTCCAGTCAATTTCTTTATACCAGATTTAAATGTCTAAATTGCTCTTTCAGCAAGTCCATTGGAAGAAGGATGGTATGGAGATGTTTTCACGTGAACATTACCATTAAGGCTTGTAAATCGGTTAAATTCAGCACTTGTGAATATTGTTCCATTATCTGATACTAGCACTTCAGGTAATCCAATTATATTGATGCTTTGTCATAGCTTGTCCATAGCTTGTGCTGAAGATGTGGGTGACCTTACTTCGTACATATCCATCCATTTTGAATGCATGTTTATTGTAAGGAGAAACATTGTTCCCACAAAGGGCCCCACATAATCGATGTGTACACAGACCCCTGGTCTTTCTGGCCATTCCCGGGGCTGTAATGGGGCTGTTGCAGGTAATTTTTGTACTTGTTGACACCGCATACAACATTTTACTAGGTTTTCTATCTCTCCATCCATTCCCGGCCACCACATCTAGCTATGTGCTATTGCCTTCCTTTTAGGAATTCTGGGATGTGCACTGTGAAGCTCAGGTAACAATGGTTTTCATCCTTCTGGAGGAACAATGACACGAGCTCCTCACAATAAAATACCTTCCTGGCTGGTTATCTTGTATCTTCTCTGGAAATACAGTTTCATTTCATCGGACTCTTGTGTTTTTGACTAACCAGAAAGAACTTGATTTCTCACTTTGGGTAAGACTGGGTCTCTGTTCGTCCAGTCTTTAATTTGTTTAGCACATTTTGATGATGGCTCCAGGAAGGTTAATAACAAGATGTATTCATGAGGAAGTGAAACAACCTCATCTTTTATCTGCATGGGTAAACGACTGAGTGCATCTGCATTTGCAATTTGACTTCTGGTTCTAGGAATAAAAATATACTCATACGCTGTCAGGATCAACACCCATCTTTGTATTCTTGATGAGGCTATAGGGGGTATAGCCCTGTCTTCATTGAATAGTCCCAATAATGGCTTGTGGTCTGTTATTGTAGTAAAGTGAAGACCTTGCACATATTGATGAAACTTTTTAACACCGAAAATGATTGCCAGGCCTTCTTTTTCAATTTGTGAGTACTTTTTCTCTGCAGTACTGAGTGTTCTCGACACATATCCTACAGGTCATTCTGATCCATCATCCATTTGATGAGAAAGCACTGCTTCCACTCCACAAGCTGATGCACCACATGTTAATATCAACTTCTTCTTTGGATCAAAATGTGCTTGAAGTGTAGATGACTGTAACAACTTTTTAAATTTTGTGAAAGCTTCTTCTTGTGGTGTTTGCCATGACTATCTCTGATTTTTCTTAAGCACACAATATAATGGTGCCAGTTCTATTGATAGATTAAGCAAGAAGTGTCCATATTAGTTAATCATCCCCAAAAATGATTTCAGTTCAGATTCTTTGGTTCTGGGGCTTCTTTAATTGCTTTCACTTTTTCTTCCATTGGATGTAGGTCTTGTGAATTGACCTTGTGACCTAGGTAAGTTACCTCTTTAGCATGGAATGTGCACTTTTCCTTTCTTAATCTCACTCCAACCTGTGTAAAACATTTCAGAACTTCCTCCAGGTTCATCAAATGTTCTTTTTCTGTGAGTCCAGTCATGAGAACGTCGTCAAGGTAAACTACAACATGGGGCATTCCCTGTAACAATCTTTCCATGGTTCTTTGGAATATGGTGCAAGCAGAAGATACGGCAAATGGTAAATGGGTGTATTGATACAGTCCCTTATGAGTATTTATAGTGACAAACTTTCAGGATGCCTGCTCTAATTCCAATTGCTGGTAGGCATGACTCAAATCTAACTTCGTTTAAGCATTTCCACCTGCCAATTTCGTGTATAAATCTTCAATTTTAGGTATAGGGTGTCTATCCAATTTTGCAACTTGATTGACTGTTAATTTATAGCCCCCGCATATTTTAATGCTTCGGTCAGTTTTGAGAACAGGTACAACTGGAGTTGCCCACCCTGAAAATTGTACTGGTTGTATCACTCCCAGTTTTTCTAATCTGTTTAGTTCTTCTTCATTTAGGTTGAGGCTCCCCGCCGAACATGGAGGACGGCACCATTTTGTGCTCCTCAAATGGCTTCTGAGTCTCGCACTGCACCTTCCATTGCAAGAGCGATTTCCAACGCCTTCGGAAAATCAAGATTTGTTTCTGCCAACAATCTCCTCTGGATCGCATTTTTGTTTGTACTGCACACCAACCGATCTCCACATCATTGATTGAAGTCCCCAAACTCGCAGTATTCAGCTAATTATTTCAGACTCACTGCATAAGAAGCAGCTGTCTCCCCCGCAGCTCTGATTCTTGATTTGAATTTAAATCTTTGTATGGTCACTGATGGCTTGGGTTGATAATGATTCCTTACGAGGTTCACTAAATCATCAAAGCTATTGGAGTCTGGGACACGGGGCGCAAACAGATTACGAATTAATCTGTATGTTTTACTCCCACACATGGACTGAAGGATTGCTTGCCTCGCCTCCTCCCCCGCAATGCCGTTAGCCTGGAAGAAGAACGTGAGGAGTTCAACATAGTGAGACCAGTCATCCGAGGTTGGATTGAATGGTTCTACTCTTCCAAATTGCGGTACCTCTTAGGGAATCAATTTGACGCTCAGGAGGAAATTTTCTTTAACTTACAACTACCATCCGAGGTGCAGCCCAATTTTGGTTCTTCTGGTTTCCTTTGTTTTTTTCTCTCGCTTTTTACCTCATTCCTGACATGGTTTTTCGTGCTTTTTCTCTCATCGCTAGTCTGTTGGATCCAGTGCCCTTGGGTTTGTTGGGGCTAAAGGACCCGAGTTGTACACTTTGTTCGTGGTGACTGCGTTGGTACAGAAACAGAGCATCAGGAGGCCATTGTTACAATAAATACCTGCTGTTTCTTTACAATCTAACTTTACAACCATACTTATGTGTTCACAACATAAAAACTCTGTCTTCACTCCTCAGTGACTAACCCAAGACTCTCTCACATACAGGTAGCCCATGCCACTCTGCTATTGGACAATAAGATCATGTGACCTTACATTACAATACTTGTCTTAAAGGTACATTACGTCTCAAGTTACTACAAGTTCCTGCTTTGCTGTGACCTCAGTCCTGCTCTTTCAGCCTCGGCAGTGTCCTGCTCCGTGAGCTTTGACCCTTTCCCATGGTTTCTTAGCAGCAGGAAATGTCCATTGACCTTACCCGTCCAATGTTATGACTTAAAATATTGGCTGAACTTGTTGTTCTTCAGCTGTAATAAGTGCTGCATGGGAAAGCAAAGCCTCGACATTCTGGCCGCTTCAACCTTTTGTAACTGAGGCAGGGGCTTCACCTCATTCTCCGACACTCTGCAAAATGATACCATCACTCTTTAAACCTGTGTGCTCATGCATTCTTTTCTCCAATTCGCAAACTCGGTCAATTGAAAATCCCCAGTGGAAATTCTAAACCACTCAGTTTTGAAAGATTGAGGGATTTAAATTATGAGTAAATATTATCACATTTCAATTCTGGGACCAACAGCTGAGGACTCAGCAAAGCACACGATAAAATAAATAAAATTGGCAACAAGGCCCAAAGCTAATTGAGAAAAATAGTGCTTATGTGTGTTACGAAGTGTGTTTTAGTACAGCTGTGGCTCAGTTGTAGCATCCTTGTCTCTGGGGTTTAGAAGTTTGGAGGTTCAAGTCCCGCTCCTGAGATTTGAGCACACCACCTAGGCTGACATTCCAGCACCATACTGAGGATGTACTACGCTGTTGGAGGTGCTGTCTTTTGGATGAAACATTAAACTGAGGTGCCCTATGTACTCTTAGGTGGATGTTTCCATGTTCCTGACATCACAACAGTGAGTACACTTCAAAGAGTACTTCATTAGCTGTACAGGACATCTTGAGGTTATGGAAGGTCTGATAAATGCAAGTCTTTCTACTTGGCTCTTCTTCCAGTGTTGAATTTAAACCATCTGTCAGGGGTTTAGTTTTGTTTTGCTTCTTGCTTTCTCTCCACAGATAATCACTTTTCTATTGTGTAAGGCACTCCTTCCTACAATCAAGCCCCTGCCTCACCCAAGTAATCACACTAAAACAATGAGACAGGAACTTCCACAAACCCATTCAGGTGGCTAAAGCACGGTGAAGCTGGTCTTCCCTCTGTTAGCTGGACTCCTGAATTGCAGGGGCGTGGTCATCTTGAGCAAGTGATTTACACCTACTGATGGGCAATAAATGCGCCTGCCCCTTCCTGGCTCTTCTTCCAATGGGAATTGAGTCTTGCAAGATTGATTAGAATTTACCAAAGTCCCAGTGTGAGCTCAGTATTGACGCCGTGGGACATGGCAGCTGCAGGAAACTGGGCTGCTGAACCGAGCCCCTTGGATAGCCTTCCCTAAAAGGACCCCCAGAATTCTGCTGGAACATAAGGGCAATGGACACAAGATGTCTTTGCCTTTTACCTGTCTGAAATCTCCACCTTAGCCTTTATGTGACTGAGCACCTTTGGTCCTGGGTTCCTTAACTAATTCCATCACCAACTGCCACCTCTCTAACTATAATGTGCCAGAATTCTACCCCCCCCTCCCCCCTCTCTTGAGGCCAAGGTGCATAAAGTGTGAGTTAGAAAAATTTCATTTTATTGATTGAGAATCACGTGATCTACTAAAGCTTAATTGTAAGTCAGTTACTCAAATCCTCACTTCATAGCTGAGTGTCTCCATGTCTCCGTTATGTGAAAGGTATTGGGCCATACAAGCCAGAAGGATCCCAGCTTGGCCGTCAGCCTTTGTCAAGTTTGCTGATTTCAGTTGGGGGAGAGAGGGAATTCCAATCGCAATGTGACCTTGCCAGGCAAGGACTAGATTGGACTCCATTGTACTATGCCCCTTCTCCCAGCAAGTCAAGTTGGCCGCCAGAGTGTACTGTTGAGCCAACATGTACTCTGGAGCGAGGTACTAAATTGTATATGGTTCCAGTGGAGCTATGCCTGGTGATTTGTCAATATCACATCACTGCAAGGGGAGAAAACGGAATTTTAAAATGTCAAGGATTCCCAATCAATGGTGTCTTTTGCACCTTAAACAGAACTTAGTTAAATAAGGTTTTTTTGCAGCGGTGAAATCATGTCAGAAAATGAACCAATACCCCAAAACATTAGGAGTTACATCAATGTGATTCATGTTAATAGCCGAGATTTCCTGAGTATCAGCTGGCATTTAAATACCCGTAATGCCAATCGGAAAATCTGGTCTCATGCATCCAACTGTGAGTAAAGCAATCAGTCCGAACTCTAATGACAGCAGCAGCAGCCTCACAAATGGTATGGAGATTGACTGTCTGCTGCTTCATTGAGATGAATTGTGTATTGCAGTCCAATATGCCTGAGTGTCTCAGTGCACTCTACTGACTGACAATGCAGCATGGATAATTACACCCCACTTTATCACTGGAGTGTTTGAAAAATGAGAGAATGAAATGCTGAATCTGGCACAAGAAGTTCAATTACATCTGTCAGCTCTCTCAGGTGGATGTAAAATATCCCATGACAATATTTGAAGAAGAGCAGGACATTTTCCTGGTGTCATGGCAATATTTATCCCTCAAGCAACACATTCAGACATCTCAAGGTCATTAGGAAAACTGTAGGTGAATCAATCTTTCTCTTCTCTTTTCTCTTCTCTTTTCTTCTCTTCTCATCCCCTCTCTTCCCTTCCCTACTCTTGTCTTCTCTTTCCCTCCTTTTCTCTCCCATTCTCTTCCTTTCACTCATTCTTTTTTCTCTCTCTTCTTTTCCTCTTCCCTCTCTTTTTCCTTCTCTCTCTTTTTTTCCTTCTCCTTTTTCTTTTCTTTTTCATTCTTTCCGTTCTTCTTTCTGCCCATCGGTTGGAGCAGACTCTGTGATTTGTCGGAGTCAAGCTAACACGCAGGAGATTGAAGAGAGCATAAATGACTTCAAGTGCACAGTTGAGCAGCAGCTTCTGATGCGACTAGATTCTACTGTCCACGCTTGAATGTCATTCAGTGTATTTCTATTAATTTTTTTCAGAGCATTGATCTGCTTCGCGCTGAGACTTTGAAAGTTAAGCTTTTCATTTGTGAAGGAGCTGCGTAGGCTATTTTCTTCCTGTCAGCTTCCATTTTCATAAAATGTCTTTCCGTGCCTTCAGCAATTTGCAATAACCTTTTACCTCCTCTAGTTAAACGACTTACACTATCTTGTCTCCTCACTGCTCTTCTTTTATAATGGGGCTGGGCAGAGAGCTTGCGTGGTGATTGGGGGCAGTGGGGGGAAGAGTTTCCCGGGCGTCCCGCTGAAATTAACAGCCGGGCACGTTCGAAATGCTTTCAGCCGGCTTCCTGGCTGATGGCCAATGAGATTGAGAGGTTCCCTGCCTGCCTGGGTGGCACAGGGCTGCAGTTGGGAACCAGGAATACGGCAGAGAGGGAGGGAGGCAGAGATCGTGGAAAGGCAGGGGACATCGAGGAGGTTGGGGGAGATTGTGGAGGGCAGGGTGGGCAATGCGGAGATTGGAGGAGATCGTGAAGTCTGTGAGGGAAATCATGGGGGTCAGAGAAAAGACTAGGAGGAGATCATGGAGGTTGGGATGAGATCAGAGTTGAGGAGAGATTGTGGAAGTATAGAGGATATTGTGGCAGGGAGCCGGTTGATCATGGAATCTGTAAAGCGGTTGGCATATTGAACGTGGAGCATCCATTGCTGATGCTTCCAGCACACAAGCACTGCTGTAGATCCCTGTATCTTATGGATCCAGCCCTTCACTCCTTCTTTTACCTGTCCATTTACCCATGGTCCATGAAACTCAGTCAACGTTAGTTAAAAATTAAAAGGAAGCTTTTAAGATGGAGGCATGCAGCCTCATTAAATGATTTCAATGGCCAACCTGCCTCCCGAGAACAAATATGACCACCCTCTAATCTGCCTCCATCAAAACTGGAAGTCAACAGGGCTGGGGCCGGTCTTAAGATTGAAAAATATTTTACTTCCCATCAGAACCAAACCCGCTTGTTCTTGTGGGGTAAAATTACCCACAAAAAGTCCAAGCTTTCAATCCTCGGTGCCGTTCTCGTGAAGACTTCCAGCCTTTGTGGCAGGTTAAATAAAAATAACACTTAACCTTCAAACTGTCTTTTTCTAGCTCTATACAAACTTAAAGAACAACTGACATAAACCTGATGGGCTGAATGGCCTCCTTCTGTGGCGTATATGACTCTATGACTCTAGAACAGGAGCAGGAGTGAGTCTGACACACCATGTAATACGATCATGGCTGCACTGCACATCAACTTTAATTTTCCACCATTCATCGATGTCCATTGATACCCTGACTGCACAAAAAGTCCGCCAAATCAGACTGGAAAGCTCCAGTTTCTACAGCCTTCTGGAAGAAGAGAATTCCACATTCCCGCTGCACTTTGTGTGAAACAATGGCCTAGCTTCAATTCAACGATTGTGCCAACTTGTTCTAGATTCACCCCCTCCAAGAGGAAATAATTCCTCTGTATCTACCCTGTCAAATCTTTTTTGTATTATAATATAGGAGTGCTTCGTTATGTTAAATTTGCACAGGATGTGGTTTAACAATTCTTGTGCCATTCAGCTGATCCAACCTAAAGTTGGAGAGGAACAAATGAGAGAAGTGGGAGAAAAAGGGAAGGAAAAAGAAACAAAGAAGAAATTGCTTATGGGCACAAGGGTATTCAGTTAACAGATGTTTGGGAGCACGAGTTGTAGATTGGATTCGTGATCTTGGTGTAAGGGAGGAGGGGAGTAAGAGATCATTGCTGCCTCTTCTGAGTTTCTCATCCCTGCAGTGCTCATGACTCACATATCGCTCATTTGTGGAAAGCAGTTGCTAAATTTTTGGCTGCAATTATTCTCGAGGCCAATCTTTCACTGCATAAGAACACATGAAAAAGCCCGTCCGCCTCCGGAGCCTATTTGTTCCACAAGCTTCAACAAAATATGACTTCTTATTGATTAACTTTTATTAATGATTCTGCAGAGCCTCTCCCAGCCCCAAAGAAAATGGAATCCAACTCCAGAGTATTAATCTAACTGTCTGCCTGCTATCTGCTTCGAAATCACCCTCCGCACTTGTATCTGCGATTTGCAGCTGAGGATAATTTCACATTCCCCAAACAGTTCCACTGGGATTAATCCTGCTTGGTTGCTCATGTAGTGCACACCTGTAGGATTACCTTGGAAGGACTGTGGTAGCTTTAGGCAGTAAGCACGGGGCATTAAAGGATCCATGATGTTACCACCTCTGATGTATGCATTGGAGCACTGAACACAACCACATGAGACTGTCTTGCCTGCTAGCTTAACTTGGGTGCTAACCTATTGATTTTCAATAGGCTAACGCCCAAGTGGACAGCAGAATTTCTGTCAGTGTCATTGAGGTGGGTGGCCTCTGTTCACTCGCTGTGCTATGGTTGAGACAATTCAGTATTTCGCTTTGAATCAACTTCAAATGAATTCGCAATAATGCAAGAAATGCTATCTTCCAAAATTTAGGGACGGGTTGGATAAGAGCAGCAGTTGACCAAGGCCCTACAAGTCTATCAGCCTGGTGATGGGACTATGAAGGATCCATCAGGTTAAAATAATTTATTAAAAATTTTCGGGGAGTGGTAGTGGTAATTTCGCAGGACCAGTAAAACAGAGGAGGCGTGGGTTCAAGTCCCACCATGTCAGCAGGTGGAATTTAAATTAAATTAAAAAAAACATTTGGAATTGAAAGATAGTCTCAGTAATGATGACCATGAAACTATCAATTGTCATAAAAACCCATCTGGTTCACTAATGTCCTTTAGGGAAGGGAGTCTGCCATCTTCACCCAGTCTGGCCCGCATGTGACGCCCATGTCCCATGAAAGAATAAAGAAAAAAAACAAAGACGTGCATTCATATAGCGCTTTTCAGGGACTCAGAATGTGGCAAAGTGCCTTACAGCCAAAGAAGCACTTTTGATGTGTAGATACTGTTGCAATGTAGGAAACAAAGCAGCTAAGTTGTGTCCAGTGAACTCCCACAACCAGCAATGCGCTACTGACAAGGACATCTATTTTAGTGATGTTGGTTAATGGATAAATATTGGCCAGAAGACTGGGGAGAACTTCTCTCTGCTCTTGTATTTCTCCTACATACATACATATATTGTTGTGAATATCTAGTTCATGGTTCATGTGTTTTAGAATATAATTTTTAATTTTAGGAATTAAAGTTTAACCGTAGAAAATGGGATAATGCAATTAAAGCAAGCTATTACACTTAAAAGGTTGGGGCCAGGTTGACTTAAGAGGTTAACAGCTATAAGGGTATGGTAAAATCGTGGGCTTTAGAGAATGCCTCGTGAAGTGGCAGTTCAAAAGGTTACCCATGTTTGTTTAATAAAGTCAGCATAGAAGAGATGGAGCTATAAAGCAGCAGGTGGGCTAAAGAGCTGGAGATGTGATGTCTGCAATGTTTCCAAGAACAGTGACAGTCCAGAGAGATGTTTTAGTTTTGGGAGGTGGAACTAAATTAGTTTAGAAGCATTCAGTAAACCCTGAAAGGTTGCACAACTCATTTACTTCATCGGACCAACTAAGAAATTGTAAATGAGGGATGATTAACATGAAGATCAAGTTGAGGACAGCCCGGCGCAGGCTATGTTGTCATGGAGATGGATGAATCTTAAGAAGGTTCTCTGATTTCAATTTAGCTGGGTGTTTGCTGAGAGAGGGTTTGGTTGCAGTTTGCAGCTCACTGGCAGAAGTTAGCCAATGACAGTTATATAGGCCTGCACTGTAAGCAGGGTAAAGAACAGACATCACCATTGACTGTGTGGAACATGGGCGAGGCTTAATCTCAGTTTGAATCCTGAGGGAACAGAAGCTTGGAAAATTTACAATACTTCCCAGCTAATTCAGCTGATTACTTTATTTTGCAATAAGACACTGTGAAGTCCACTGTAGATTCTCTTCAAACTAGGCAAATAGCTGAATTAGCTTTGAAGTATTGAAAAAGTAACCGGAACAAGGGACTGAGGCATCCACAGTCAAAAGAATTTTACGTGAAAGTGTTACCTCTGAGAATAGCTGGAACTGAGAAGAATTCTCCAGAGGACTGTGACATACTTATGGGTGGTATCTACAGGAGTAAATAACTTTAAGATTGATAAGTCTTATAAGGGAATTCTTAATGGAAGTGAGAAGTAAATCTGAGTGCATAACATATAGTTTTAAATCATGACCAGAAACTTACCTATGTTGGGCGGGCTGGGCAGGAGAGCGCAGGGTGGGCGCAGAGCCGATCGCCACCCATGATTGGCTGAGTGCCGCCATTTTACGTGGGCAGGCCAATTAAGGCCTGCCCAGTGTGACACACAGCCAGTAGCGCTCAGCGCTGCCTGTGCAGGCCGGGGGTGGGGGGGAGGGAGAATCGGGGCCTGCGCTCTTTTGCACACGCGCACGAAAGAACACAGAAATCTCCACGGAGCTCCCTCTGGGAGATTAAGTACATAATAAAAGTTTATAAGTAATAAAGTTAAAAATTATTTAGACATGTCCCCTCATGTGACACTGCCACATGAGTTGGGACATGTTTATGAATTGTGCAAAAATTAATTGATAGTTTTATAAAATCTTCAGGAAACCTCCTGAAAAACGCGATGGCCGCTTGGGCTCTTCACCTGCCCACCAGCCTTAAGGCTGGACAGGCAGCGCTGTTAATTATCTAAATTACTTCCCTAATGGCCTTAACGGGCCTTTGGCAGTTCGGTGGGTGCACAGCTGCCTCCGGAGTGCGCCTGCCGAACGACAGATCTGAATGACACGTGATGACATTGGGATGCACGCCTGACGTCATCACGTGTCATTTTGTGTGTCGGTGTGTTGGGCCCGCCCCCACACGCCAACAGCAATATTCTGGCCTGTGTGCTTCATTGGTGAACTCTGTGCTGTCTGCTTCCGAGGCCAGAATCTTATGGGGGTAACAGGAGTCTCAGCTGACAGCCAGAATCCACTAAGCACCCCATATCACCTCTTTTCAGGTGGCCCACTGCATCTTGTTCCACTCAGGCAGTTGACAGGCCAACATTGGGCCCTGCCTCAGGATCAAGGAACCTGGGGGCAGAAGTCTCACCCAACAAGAGCTGCCAGCCAATCAGAGGCAAGCAGCTATGTTGAACGGCAACACCACTGAGGAGGTGATGGCTGCTGCCGGTGTAACACCCACCTGTGACCTAAAAATGTCGCTGGATCCTAGGCCAGAGATGAGAGAGGTTGGCTGCCAAGGGCAAGGGTTGGTTCTCAGTGAGCCCTGCTTTCCTGTGCTGAGTCCCTCAATTGTACTGAATGCCTTTGGATGAAGGACCACCCTTCGCCCCTGCCCCTCAGTCCCCACTCCCTCCGGGAACCTGCAAGCAACCCTGCACTGGTCTACTTGTTGTGCTCCCTACATGGCGAGCCATCACCCACCACTGAGTTAATACTAGTGGCAGTGGGATGAGACCCTTAAATGAGCACTCATTGTCCACTTAATGGCCTCAATTGGCAGCGGGACAGGAAAGCCATCCTTGGGACTTAATCAGGGTGGAGGTGGGATGGTGGTGGAGTCCCCATCCGTCTCGCTCCTGCCCAATTAAATAACCCACTCACCACCAAACCCGCCACAGAGAGGATGTGAGCTTCCACCCCGAGAGTCTGGAGGAACATGAGACCTGAGCAGCAATTGGCAGCAATGCTTAATCCACCAAACTGAAATTCAAACGAAAAACCTTGAAGAAGCAAATAAATGGTGCCACTCGAACAGCTTTGTCTAAAGGGATGGAATTCTCTCATTTGCCAAGTGAATCAGACAGTGTTTATCCTCCTATAGGTATCAACCTTGACCCAATCGGTAGTACTCTCACTTCTAAATCACAATGTTCTGGGTTCGAGTCCTATTCTAGAGCTTGAGTATAAAAATCAAGGCTGGTACTCCACTGCAATACCAAGGGAGTGCTGCATTGTTGGTGGTGCCATCTTTCAGATGAGGCAATAAACCAAGGTCCTGCCTGCCTGCTCAGGTAGATGTAAAAGATCCCATGGCACTATTTCAAAGAAGAGCAGGGGAGTTCGCCCCGGTGTCCTGACCAATGTTTGTCCCTCAGTCAACATCACTAAAACAGATTATCTGGTCATTATCACAAAGCTATTCTTGGGAGTTTTCTGCGTGCAAATTGGCTGTAGTATTTCCTAAATTACAACAATGACTGTGCTTCAAAAATGCTGGTGCTTGTGAAAAGCGCTATATAAGCGCAACTCTTTTATTTGAGCATGCGAAAACAGGTGGAGAGCTGTAAAAGCACATAAGGTCATCTGCAGGACAAAACTGCCGGTGCCTTGAGTAGTAATTTTAAGTAAAGCTGGAGCACTTGTTTATTTCTATATTAAGTTACGTTCAATTTCTAGGCAATTAATAGTCGAACATTACCCTTTGAGTTAGATCCAGCAAAGCACAGATTGAAATTTGCAGACTCAGGCCAGCTCTTTTTTGTTTGAAAATTCTTTCTTTCTGCAAAAGTGCATTCTGGCCAATTTAATATACAGTAGAATCGTGCCTCTTGCCAAGTCTAGGACTGAGAGGAGTTATTGAAAAGGCATTCATCTTCATAATGTCTCCTCTGTCTCACATGGGGTCCAGTGGGGCCTGCCAACCTTCCACATCACTCTCAATCTTGAAATCAGAGCAGAAGCCTCCCTGAGTATTGCTGCGCTGAGGTCGTAGAGACTATTACATTGAGATAACCGAGCCCCTTGGTGGGCCATCAATTGTATCTCGAAGAAAAGAAATTCCTAGAGTGAGTAAGTTACAGGTCATGTTATCATTTAATTTATACCCCAGTGACAGTCCAAGTGATCAGGTTTATGGAGCTTGTGGCAGTAGTGACATAGTTACTCGTACATAGTAGTGGTAATGTCACTGGACTAGTAATCCAGAGCCTCAGGTTTGGGGGGCGGGGGTTGGGTTCAAATCCTACTACGGCAGCTGATGGAATTTAAATTCAATTAATTAATAAATTGGAAATTAAATGCTAGTCTCAGTAATGGTGACCATGAAACCCATCTGATTTGCTTTAGGAAATCTGCCCTCCTTACCTGGTCTGACCTACATTAAACCAAGGTCCTGCCTGCCTGCTTGGGTGGATGTAAAAGATCCCGTGCCACTATTTCAAAGAAGAGCAGGGGTGTTCTCCCCGGTGTCCTGACCAATGTTTGTCCCTCAGTCAACATCACTAAAACAGATTATCTGGTTGTTATCACATTGCTATTTGTGGGAGTTTGCTGTGTGCAGTTTAGCTGCTGTGTTTCCTGTATTACAACAGTGACTGTGCTTCAAGACGTACTGATGGTTGTGAAAAGGGCTATATAAATGCAAGCCCTTCATTCTTATTTAAACTTTAAAACTGTTAAACCAATGTGGTTGACTCTTAAATACCCTCTGAAATGGCCTGGCAAGCCACTTAGTTGTATGGAAAACTCAAAGGACCAAAACCGGATGGATCAGCCAGCACTGGGGCACGAGAAACGACACCTGTCACCCCTGCAAAGTCCTCCTTACTAGCGTATGGGGGCTTGTGCCGAAATTGGGAGAGCTGTCCCACAAACCAGTCAAGCAGCAGCCTGGCATAGCCATCCTCACCGAATGTCCCAGACACCAGTGTCGCCATCCTTGGGTATGTCCTCTCCCACCGGCAGGACAGACCCACCAGAAGTAGCGGAACAGTGGTGTACAGTCGGGAGAGAGTTGTCCTGGGATTCCTCAACATCGACCCTGTGAAGTCCCATAGCACCATGGCCAAGGAAACTTCCTGCTGACTGCCAATTAATGCAACCTCGCGTCCCCCAACCTCAGCTGATGAATCAGTGCTCCTCCACGTTGAACACTTCTTGGGGAAAACACTGAGGGTGGCAAGGGCACAGAATGTACTCTTCAATGACCATCACCAAGAGTGGCTCAGTAGTATCATTACTGACCGAGTTAGCCGAGTCCTAAAGGATACACCTGCTAGACTGTGGTCATGGAACCAACAAGAGGGAAGAACATACTTGACCTCATCCTTATCAATCTACCTGTCACAGAAGCATCTGTACATGACAGTATTAGTAGGAGTGACCAGCTCCTTGTGGAGGCAAAGTCCTGCATTGAGGATAAGCTCCATTATGTTGTGTGGCACTATCCCTGTGCTAAATGGGATAGATTTTGAACAGATCTAGCAACTCAAAATTGGGCATTCATGAGGTGCTGTGGGCCATCAGCAGCAGCAGAATTGTACTCAACCACAATCTGTAACCTCATGGCCCGGCATATCCCTATTCTACCATTAAACCATTACGCTGGGGGATCAATCCTGATTCAATGAAGAGTTCAGGAGGGCATGCCAGGAGCAGCACCAGGCATACCTAAAAATCAGGTGTCAGCCTGGTGAAGCTACAACACAGGACTACTTGCATGCCAAATAGTGGAAGCAGCTTGTGATAAACAGGGCTATGCAATCCCACAATCAATCTAAGCTCTGCAGGCCTGCCACCTCCAGTCATGAATGGTGGTGGACAATTAGACAACTCACTGGAGGAGGAGGTTCCACAAATATCCCCATCCTCAATGATGGAGGAGCCCAGTACATCAGTGCAAAAGATAAGGCTGAAGCATTCACAACAATTTTCTGCCAGAAGTGTCAAGTGGATGATCCATCTCAGCCTCCTCAGGAGGACCCCAGCATCACAGATGCCAGCCTTCGGCCAATTCGATTCACTCCACATGATATCAAGGAACAGCTGAAAGCACTGGAGACTGACAACAATCCAACAACAGTACAGCCTTGTCAAGCTGTCCCAGTACAGCCACTATATTGGCATCTAGCTAACAGTGTAGAAAATTGCCCAGGTATATCCTGTACACAATAAGCAGGACAAATCCAACCTGGGCAATTAGTGCCCTATCAGTCTACACTCGAACATAGTGTTGGAAGGAGTTGTCAACAGGGCTATCAAGCAGCATTTGCATAGCAATAACATGCTCACCAATGCTCTGTTTGGGTTCTGCGAGGCCACTCAGCTCCTGACCTCAGTACAGCGGTCCAAACATAAACAGGAGAGCTGAACTCAAGAAGTGAGGTGAGAGTGACTGCACTTGACATCAAGGCAGCATTTGACTGAATGTGGCATCAAGGGGCCCTAGCAAAACTGGAGTCAATGGGAATCAGGGGGAATACTCTCTGCTGGTTGGAGTCATACCTAGCACAGAGGAAGATGGCTGTGGAGGTCAGTCATCTGAGTTCCAGGATATCACAGCAGGAGTTCCTCAGGGTAGTGTTCTCGGCCCAACCATCTTCAGCTGCTTCACCAATGACCTTCCTTCCATCATAAGGTCAGAAGTGGGGATGTTTACAGGTGATTGCACAATGTTCAGCACCATTCACGACTTCTCAGGTACTGAAGCAGTCAATGCCCAAATGCAGCAAGACCTGGACAACATGCAGGCTCTGGCTGAGGAGTGGAAAATAACATTCACGCCATAAAAGTGCCAGGCAATGAGCATCTCCAATAAGAGAGGATCTAACGATTTCCCCTTCATGTTCAATGGCATTACCATTGCTGACTCTCCCACTAGCAACTTCCTGAGGGTTATCATTGACCAGAAACTGAACTAGACTAGCCATATAAATATTGTGGCTACAAGAGCAGGTCAGAGGTGGTGGTGTTCCCATGCATCTGCTGCCCTTATTCCTCTAGATGGTAGAGGTCACGGGTTTGGAAGGTGCTGTCGAAGGAACCTTGGTGAGTTGCTGCAGTGCATCTTGTAGATGGTACACACTGCTGCCACTGTGCGTCGGTGGTGGAGGAAGTAAATGTTTAAGGTGGCGGATGGTGTGCCAATCAAGTGGGCTGCTTTGTTCTGGATGGTGTAAAATGTTTTGAGTGTTGTTGGAGCTGCACACATCCAGGCCAGTGGGGAGTATTCTATCACACTCCTGACTTGAGTGTTGTGGATGGTAGACAGGCTTTGGGGAGTCAGGAGGTGAGTTAATTATTGCAGGATTCTCAGCCTGCAAGTTCCACCCTAAGTCACACATCATTCTGATTTCAAACTATATCACCGCTCCTTCACTGTCGCAGGTCAAAATCCTGGAACTACTTTCCTAACAGCAGTTTGGCTGTGCCTATACACAAGATTGCAACAGCTCAAGAAGCTGGCTCACTACCAGCTTCTCAGAGGCAAATAACGATGGGCAATAAATGCAGCCCTTGACAATGATGCCCGTGTCACGTGAAAGAATAAAAATATAGTCGTTTGGTATTACAGAACTTGAGTATTGCTGAAAAAAGAGACATTTTTTGTCAAAGCTTTTCATCTTGCACTCATCAATACAATAATACTAAATGTAAAGGGAACAACAATTTATACTGTATGAGAAGAAAGTGGTGATTGGTTGGCAAGTGGACTGATTGGTAGAAGTGTTGCCATGGAGAATGAACCAGTTGATGGTGATTGACAGTTAACTACCAAGCATTATGTGAAATTTGAACCAGATAGCTTAACTCTGATTGGTCAAGGCATTGCCCTGAGGAATGAACCAGTGAATGGCTGTCACTTATTTTGTTTAGCTGAAACAGGCGCAATTTGTGTACATGTTATTTTTGTCTGCAAAGAACAGGGCTCTGTGTACTAATATATGTGGCTGCTAGTACATGCAGAAGTGCCACACTGTGATCCCGGCTGGCTAATAATCTTAAATTGGTTTTCAGTGTAATTCTTAGCATAGTGATGATTATTTAGCAAATGTTGTCCAATCGTGGAATCATTGTGTTTTGGACACTGTGTTTTGAGTTTTGTAAGCACGGGCTGGTTGGGTATGATCTGTACCTTGCCCGTGTGAACAGTGGAAGGGACATGCTACTTGATACGATCTGCCAGTCTTTGAGACGTATGGCCTACATACTTAGCATCACACTGACATTGAAATCCTTTTGTCTGTGACATCTTTTGGTTATCTCCACCTACCACTGTCCCTCTATTCAGCTCTACTTGTCCCACTCCCCTTAAACCAGCTTATATTTCACCTCTTTTCTATTTTTACTTAGTTCTGTTGAAGGGTCATTCGGACTCATTCGCAGATGCTGCCTGACCTGCTGAGTTTTTCCAGGTATTTTTGTTTTTGTTTAGGCTTTACTATCAGGAGCCTTTCATTCATATTCTGCTGCTCTAACCTCAGTCAAGAGCCAGCATCTGATGTCCTTGCACTTTGTGTTTTGAGTGTTCCCTTGAGAGCTTTCTTGGGCCTGCTATTCTTGCAAGGTAGCTGCAGCCTTTTGTCTGTATAGAGAATGCATTCCAAGGATCCATTTCAATGGCAAAGCAAGTGTCAAGAGGCCAGTTTGTGGAGATCAGAGAAGTGAATTGTACAACTTGGGGAAGCACCTCAGACCTTAGTTTTGGAGGAACATGTAGCAAGACTGAGGTGCAAGTATCTATCTCCTCATCTCAAAGGGCATCATCCAAAAAATGACCAGAGCTGCTTAACTTGGTGTACCTAGGCTATGAGTCAGAATGAACAAATGTTCCAGTCACAATGTTTCTGTTGAATAAAACGCATGAAAATACTTTTATTCAAAGGCTTATTCTTCTTGTTTGTTCTTGTAATTGCACCAATCGAAGCGGGTTAAAGTGCTTTAGAAATAGTTTAACTGAAAGGTTTATTGTCGAACTCTCAAGGCTTTTCTGTCACAAGCAATGCAACAGCAACCAAAGATTTAAAAGCATGTACACAAAAGTATTATTTGCTTTTTATTTTTTAGCCCCAAGTCATTGGTTGTGTTGAACAGTTTTCTTTTATTGAGGCCTCTCACCTGCTGTATAGAATAAGGTGTCTTTCCAAATCATATTCTGCTTTCTTTGTTGGCAGATTAGAAGCACAGTAGAAGTACAGTGGGGGAAGAGGTCAGTATACCAGGCACTCCAAGGTAACTAATATTGAATCCAAGTCTGGAACCCACCAAAACTAACAGAAGCAAAATAAGAGTAGTGAAGAAAATGATGACGCTTAAAGAGTAACAAATCCCTCTGCCCCCAGACCAGATAATTTTCACCCCAGGGTTTTAAAAGAAGTAGGGGAGAACATTGCCGAAGCCCTAACCATAATCTTCCAAAGTTCTCTCCATTTGGGAACCATTTGTTTTAAAATGGAATTGAGCAGGTATATGGAGTTAGGCTGCAGATCTGCCATGATCTCACTGAATGGCAGGACAGGCTTGAGGGGCCAAATGGCCTCCTTCTGTTTCTATGCTCATATGAGAGAGCAGCACAGTCAACATTCACAGTTGAGCAGGCTGCAAAGCAAAGCCATGCATTATGAATGCCTGGGCAAGAGCTGAGGAGGAATAGGCTTCAAATGGGCCCACTTCATGGGCAGAATCTTCTGGCTGACGTGCGGGTGGTGGAGTCTGCACTCCAGCGCTTAAAATGCCGCGCGAGTGTCCTGATGTCACTGCGCGGCATCACGATATTTCGGTTGGCGGGTGTGCTATGCAGCGGGACAGGCGCCCGCCATTAATTAAAGGCCTTGTTAAGGCCATAAACTCTCCAATCGACCAGGATTTTGAGGGGCCCGTGCGAACTTCGGGTCGGCGCACGGGCCCAACGGGCAGGCGGGTAAGTGATTTTTTTACAAACCTCATCCAGTGGCGGGATGAGGTTTGATACCGGGTTTAAAAACTTTTAATGAAGTGTTTGTGTTCTTCACTAACATGTCCCATCTCGTGTGACATTTTCACATGAGGGGGGCATGTTAATGATTTTTTTATTTTTCTATTTTTAGAGTTTCACAGAGTTTCAGCAATCTCCCTGAGGCAGCACTTTGCCTCAGGGGGATAAGCGTACTCTCGCATTTGGGGAATTCACCTCCCGCACCCGCACAGGAAGCGCAAAGCGTTTCCTGTCGCGCGTCACGCTGGGTGGGCCTTAATTGGCCCACCCACTTAAAATGGCAGCGGGGCCCGTTTTGGTGGCGACGATCGGCTGCCCGCCCGCCGCCGAGTCGGTCGGGCCTGCCTGCCCGTCAAGGGCAAAATTCTGTCCCATATTTTAACAACAGTGCATTTATTTCGCTCCTTTCAGAGTAAAATGTTCCAAGTTGCTTCACAGGAGCATTATCAAACAAAATTTGCCACCAAGCCACATAAGGAGATAGTAGGACAGGTGATTAATCAAAGAGCTAGGCTTTAAAGAGCTTCGTAAAAGGAGAAAAGGAAAGCGGAATGTCAGCCATTTTGGCTCAGTTGGTAACTCTCTCACCTCTTGAGTTACAAGATCCTGGTTTCACTTCCCATACCAGGACTCGAGCAGAAAAAGCAAGGCTGGCATTCCACTGCAGTACTGAGGGAGTGCTACACTGCTGCAGGTGCTGTCCTCTTGGATGAGATGCTAAGCTGAGGCCCTGTCTGCTCTCTCAGGTAGATGTGGAAGAAGAGCAAGCAAGGTAACCCCAGTGTCCTGGCCGACATTTATCCCTCAATCAACACCACAAAAATAAAAGACTATCTGGTCATTAACACATTGCTATATGTGGGAGATTGCTGGGTGCAAATTGGCTGCCACATTTCCTACATTACAACAGTGACTAGACTTCAAAAGTACTTGGCTATAAAGTGGTTTGAGACATCAGGTAATCCTGAATGCTTCTATATAATGCAAGTATTTTTGGTGAGGTTTAGAGAGGGAATTCCAGAACTTAGGGCCTTGGCAGCTAAAAGCAAGATCGTCAATAGTGAATTGACAATTGGGGTTATGCAAGAGACAAGAATTGGAGGAGTGCAGATGTCTTGATGGGTCATCGGCTAAAGGGGATTACAGAGATAGGGAGGGTGAGGCCATGAAAGGATTTGAAAACAAAGATAAGAATGTTAAAATTGAGGCATTGGTTGGCTGGGAGCCAAAGTAGATCAGCGAGCACAGGGGTGATGGATGAACGGGACCTTGTATGAGTTAGGTTATGGACAGCAGAGTTTTGGATGAGCTCAAGTTTATGTAGGGGGCATGGTGGGAGGTCGGCTAGGAGAGCATTGGAATAGTCAAGTCGACAGGTAACAAAGGCATGGTGAAAGTTTCAGCAGCAGTTGGAGAGAGGCAGTGATAGAGTTAAGCGATTTGCATAGGTAGGCGCATCTGGGGAGGGGTGATGGCACTGATATGTTGTCAGAAGCTCACCTGAGTATCAAATATACTGGCAAGGTTGCAAATGGCTTGGGCCAGCTTCAGACAGTTGCCAAGGGAGAGGGATGGAGCTGGTGGCTAGGAAATGACTTTTGTGGCAGGGACCGAAACTAATGGCTTTGGTCTTCCCAATATTTAATGGGAGGAAATTTCTGTTCATCCAGTACCGGATGTCAGACATGCAGTCCGACATATCAACGAGAGTGGATGGGCATGGGAGGTGACGGAGAGGTAAGTCTTATCATTATCATGTTTTCCAGGCTGTCTGTGATATCTAAACATATTAACAATGACAGGCTGGAAGAGGCCCTCTAGCCCATCAGATCTGCCTCATATCATGTGAATCCAATAAGTGCAATTGCTACCACTATTCACCCTAATGTTCCTTTGCAGTGCACGACCCATCTATCACATTGCTGTGCAGCCACACATGCAAACATCTTAAAGGGACCACCAGTGGTGTTTGACCCGTGCGTGGTAAGTTCTGCATTGCAGTGCAGTGCTGTACCCACGCTGCTTAGAGGGAACCTTGCTTCCTAGCCCACCTGCCCTACATATATTGGAGCTTTAGTGTACCTAACCTTCTCGGTAATTGTCTTTTTTGCCTGTAGCAGAAGTTTGTGCTACATTTGGGGCTGCTTGGAGTAAATGGGTGATTGCACATTAGTTTAATACAGAGCATGGGGAACCATCTACCATTTGAAATTAATTACGTCAATAGGTCCCTATTATTAGCTGATGTGGGCAGCGTATGGGACCTGTCTTTTCAAATAAAGCAACAAGTGAGTAAAGGTCCCTAAATGATAAGGAGTGAGTGTGTACTGAAAACCCCTTGGGGCAGGATTTTTCAGTCGGCGTGCAGGGGCGGGCCCAACACTCCGACGCATAAAACAACACATGATGACATCAGACGCGTTTCCCGATGTCATTGCGCAGTCCCGCGATATTTCACATGAAATAACCGGAGTCGGCTGTGTGTCCGGTGATATGTAAACACCCTATTAAGGCCATTAAAAAAGTAATTCATGTAATTAGTAACGCTGCCCGTCCAACCTTAAGGTTGGCAGGCAGGTGAAAATGCCTTTGTGTTTTTTACCATCCATGAGCAGGATGAGGTTTCCTAAAGCTTTTATTCAATAAACAAAATTTTTCTCATGAATCTTAAAACATGTCCCATCTCATGTGGCACAGGTCACATGAGGGGACATGCTTAAATAAATTTATAAACCTTTCATTTAATAATTTTAATATTGGTTCAATCTCCCTGAGGCAGCTCCATGCCTCAGGGAGATTGAAGCGTCCTTTCACGCACAGGCGCGAAAGAGCGCTGGCCCCGAATCTTCCCCCTCCCCCCGCCCGCACAGGTAGCGCTGAGCGCCATTGGCCATGTATTATGCTGGGCCTTAATTGGCCTGCCCATGTAAAATAGTGGCACGGAGCCGATCGAGGGCAGCGATTGGCTCCACGACCATAGAACCATAGAACACTACAGCACAGAAAACAGGCCATTCGGCCCTTCTAGTCTGTGCCGAAATATTATTCCGCTAGTCCCATTGACCTGCACCTAGTCCATAACCCTCCAGACCTCTCCAATCCGTGTATCTATCCAATTTATTCTTAAAACTTAAGAGTGAGCCCGCATTTACCACGTCAGATGGTAGCTCGTTCCACACTCTCACCACTCTCTGAGTGAAGAAGTTCCCCCTAATGTTCCCCCTAAACCTTTCCCCTTTCACCCTAAAGCCATGTCCTCTTGTGTTTATTTCTCCTAATCTAAGTGGAAAGAGCCTACTCGTATCTACTCTGTCTATACATTTTGTAAACTTCTATCAAATCTCCCCTCATTCTTCTACGCTCCAAGGAATAAAGTCCTAACCTGTTTAATCTTTCCCTGTAACTCAACTCCTTAAGACCTGGCCACATCCTAGTAAATCTTCTCTGCACTCTCTCAATCTTACTGATATCCTTCCTGTAGTTAGGAGACCAGAACTGCACACAATACTCCAAAGTTGGCCTCACCAATGTCTTATACAACCTCATCATAACATCCCAACTCCTATACTCAATACTTTGATTTATGAAGGCCAGTATGCCAAAAGCTTTCTTTACAATCTTGTCTACCTGTGACGCCATTTTCATGGAATTATGTATCTGAACTCCCAGATCCCTTTGTTCCTCCGCACTCCTCAGTGCCGTACCATTTACTGTGTATGTCCTACCTTGGTTTGACCTTCCAAAATGTAACACCTCACACTTTTCCGCATTAAGTTCCATCTTCCATTTTCTGGCCCATTTTTCCAGTTGGTCCAGATCTCTCTGCAAGCTTTGAAAGCCTTCCTCGCTGTCCACAGCGCCTCCAAGCTTAGTGTCATCAGCAAACTTGCTGATCCAATTCACTGCATTATCATCCAAATCATTGATATAGACAACAAACAACAATGGTCCCAGTACAGATCCCTGACCACTAGTCACAGACCTCCAGTCTGAGAAGCAATCATCCACTACCACTCTCTGTCTTCTCCCACACAGCCAATTTCGAATCCAATTTACAACCTCTCCATGGATACCAAGTGTCTGAACCTTCTGAACTAACCTCCCATGTGGGACCTTATCAAAGGCCTTACTAAAGTCCATGTAGACAACATCCACAGCCTTTCCTTCATCTACTTTCTTGGTAACCTCCTCAAAAAACTCTACAAGGTTCGTTAAACACGACCTACCACGCACAAAGCCATGCTGACTATCCTTAATCAGCCCTTGGCTGTCCAAATAATTATATATCCGATCTCTCAGAACACCTTCCAATAATTTACCTACTACTGACGTCAGGCTCACTGGCCTGTAATTACCTGGTTTACTTTTGAAGCCTTTTTTAAACAACGGAACAACATGAGCTACCCCCCAATCCTCCGGCACCTCACCCGTGGCTAAGGACATTTTAAATATTTCTGCCAGGGCCCCTGCAATTTCTACACTAGTCTCCCTCAAGGTCCGAGGGAATATCATGTCAGGCCCGGGGGATTTATCTACCTTTATTCGCTGTAAGGCAGCAAGCACCTCCTCTTTAATCTCTATATGTTGCATGAAACTACTGCTTGTTTCCCTTCCTTCCTTATACACTATGCCAGTTTCCTGAGTAAATACTGATGCAAAAAATCTGTTTAAGATCTCCCCCATCTCGTGAGGCTCCACACATAGACGACCACTCTGATCTTCAAGGGGACCAATTGTGTCCCTTACTATCCTTTTACTCTTAATATACTTGTAGAAACCCTTCGGGTTTACCTTCACATTATCTGCCAAAGCAACCTTATGTCTTCTTTTTGCCTTCCTGATTTCCTTCTTTAGTATTTTCTTACATTTTCTATACTCTACAAGTATAGAAATCCTTTCTCATTTGCTTCTTGTTGCCTATACCTGCTATACACCTCTCTCTTCTTCTTAACCAGATTGCCAATATCCCTTGAAAACCAAGGTTCCCTATGCCTGTTAACTTTGCCTTTAATCCTGACAGGAACATGCAAGCTCTACACTCTCAAAATTTCGCCTTTGAATGCCTTCCACTTACTGAACACATCCTTGCCAGAAAACAACTTATCCCAATCCACTCTTCCTAGATCCTTTCTCATTTCCACCAAAATTGGCCTTTCTCCAATTTAGAATCTCAACTCGAGGACCAGACCTATCCTTATCCATAATTAGCTTAAAACTAATGACATTGTGGTCACTGGACCCAAAATGTTCACCTACACATACTTCTGTCACCTCACCTGTCTGGTTCCCTAATAGGAGATCAAGTATTACATCCTCTCTCGTTGGTACCTCTATATATTGATTTAGAAAACTTTCCTGAACACATTTGACAAACTCCAAGCCATCCAGCCCTTTTACAGTATGGGAGTCCCAGTCAATATGTGGAAAGTTAAAATCTCCTACTATCACAACTTTCTGTTTCTTACATCGGTCTGCTATCTCTCTACAGATTTGCTCCTCCAATTCTCTCTGACTATTGGGCGGTCTATAATACAACCCTATTAATGTGGTCACACCTTTCCCATTCCTCAGCTCCACCCATATGGCCTCTGTAGACGAGCCCTCCGGGCTGTCCTGCTTATGCACGGCTGTGATATTTTCCCTGACTAGTAATGCCACTCCTGCCCCTTTCATCCCTCCCCCTCTATCACGTCTGAAACAACGGAACCCCGGAACATTGAGCTGCCAGTCCTGCCCCTCCTGCAACCAAGTCTCACTAATAGCAATAATGTCTTAATCCCATGTGCCAATCCACGCCCTAAGCTCATCTGCCTTTCCGACAATACTCCTTGCATTGAAATAGATGCACCTGAGAACAGTTCTATCACATATGAACCCTTGATTTCCGTCTGTACATGCATTCCTCCCTTGACCTTTATCTTCCTCCACCTCACTATCTGCTCTAACACTCTGGTTCCCCGCCCCCTGCAAATCTAGTTTAAACGCCCCGGAGCAGCACTTGCAAACCTACCCGCAAGATGTTAGTCCCCCTCCAGTTCAGGTGCAAACCGTCCCGTCAGAACAGATCCTACCTTCCCTGGAACAGAGCCCAATTGTCAAGAAACATGAAGCCCTCCCTCCTGCACCATGTCCTTAGCCCCGTCCTCTCCCGCCGAGCCTGCCTGCCATATGAAAGATCCTGCCCCTTAGTCAGAGTGTGAATGTTGCTTGAAGGCTGAGTGGGTGGCAGGAGGAGTAGTGTATATAGTAGAAACTGGCAATTGCCAGTCAAAACTAGCCTAGTCTTGGCAATGCCCATATATCGGAGAACTGAACTATTTATTACTATTTCATGTTTGGTATGATTTTTTCATTAGGGAACATCGTGAATCATTTAATCAGCAAGTTCAAAAGAGTCAGAGGAAATACATCTTTAAACAATGCTTTGCTCTGACTCCAGTGTATCCTGATCTGGATAACTCCTCACCGGTGTCTTTCTATTTTGTTGGTGTCACACTTGGTACTCAATCGTATATCCTTTTTATTTGCAAATCAGGCCACAGTTTCTAATTCCACCTACAGGCCACTGCCTGTAACAGGTGGAAGGATTGAGATAAAGAATGGGATTAGACATGGGTGGAAAAAACCAGCAGCACGTACTGAGCCAGCGTCTGTGCTGCAACATTCTATGATTCTGGCGCCACTACCTTGCTTGTTTCACTTAATCTATCTCGTTTCCTTCCCTGGAGATTAGAAGAAATAAGTGAAGACATTGCAGCTGTGCTGGTTATAATCTTTCAAAGCTCTTTTTTTTCAGGGGTTGTGGTGATAGGTTGAAAAGGTGTTTTTTATTTATTCTTTCACAGGATGTGGGCTTCGCTGGCTGGGCCAACATTTAATGTCCATCCCTAATTGCCCTTGAGAAGGTGGTGGTGAGCTGCCTTCTTGAACCACTGCAGTCCATGTGGTGCAGGTACACCCATAGTGCTGTTAGGGTGAGAGTTCCAGGATTTTGACCCAGCGACAGTGAGGGAACAGCGATATATTTCTAAGTCAAGATGGCAAGTGGCTTGGAGGGGAGCTTGCAGGTGGTGGTGTTCCAATCTATTTGCTGCCCTTGTCCTTCTAGATGGTAGTGGTCGTGGGTTTGGAAGGTGCTGTCTAAGGAGACTTGGCAAGTTGCTGCTGTGCACCTTATGCGCTGCTGCCACTGTGTGTCGGTGGTGGAGGGATTGAATGTTTAAGTGTTAACTGTTCATGTCATTCCATTATTTAAGAAGGATTTGAGAGGGAAGCCACACTTACAGGCCCTAGAGTTTAATATCAGTTTGGGGGAGCTACTAGACTGTGTTATTAAGGATAGATGGACACTGGCAGATTAAATGAGTGGTACAACTATTTCAGATAGAGTTCAATATGGGCAAGTGTGAGGTCATCCACTTTAGCCGTAAGAAGGATAAATCACGTTATTTTCTAAATAGAAAACTAGGAGACATATAGAGGAGTAGAGAAATTTGTGAATTCAAATATACAAATCATTTAAAGCTAGCAGACAAGCACAAGGAGCGATCAATAAAGCTAATGGAATCTTGACCTTTATCTCAAGAAGCTTGGAATGTAAAGGGAAGAAAATTATGCTTCAGTTGTACAAATGCCATCTGGAGGTTTGTATTCAATTCTGGGCACCTGAGATCAGGAAGGATACATTGGCCTTGATGCAGCACAGATTTATTACAATGATACTGAGGCTTAAATTATGTTGATGGGTTGCAAAATCATGGCTGGATTTCCCCTGAATATAGAACTTACTGCTCCATCAGTCTGCTTTCAATCATCAGTAAAGTAATGGAAGGGACCATCAACAATTCTGTCAAGTAGTACTTGCTTAGCAATAACCTGCTCACTGACGTCCAGTTTGGGTTCTGCCAGGGCCACTCAGCTCCTGACCTCATTATAGCCTTGGTTCAAACATGGACAAAAAAACAACTCCCAAGGTGAGGTGAGGGTGACTGCCTTTGACATCAAGGCCACATTTGACCGAGTTTGGCATCAAGGAACCCTAGTAAAACTGGAGTCAATGGGAATCAGGGGAAAGCTCTGCTGGTTGGAGTCATACCTAGTACATAGGAAGATGGTTGTGGTTTTTGGGGGTCAGTCATCTCAGCTCCAGGACATCACTGCAGGAGTTCCTCAGGGTAGTGTCCTAGACCCAGCCACCTTCAGCTGCTTCATCAATGACCTTCCTTCCAACATAAGGCCAGAAGTGGGGATGTTCGCTGATGATTGCACAATGTTCAGCAAAATTCACGACCCCTCAGATACTGAAGCAGTCCATGTCCAAATGCAGCAAGACCTGGACAATATCCAGGCTTGGGCTGACAAATGGCAAGTAACATTCACACCATGCAAGTGTCAGGCAATGACCATCTCCAACAAGAGAGAATCCAGCCATTGCCCCTTGATGTTCAATGGCATTACAATCACTGAATCCCCCACTATCAGCATCCTGGGGATTACCATTGACCAGAAACTGAACTGGATTAGCCATATAAATACTGTGGCTACAAGAGCAGGTCAGAGGGTGGGAATTGTGCGACAAATAACTCACCCGCTGACTCCCCAAAACCTGTCCACAAGGCACAGGTCAGGAGAATGATGGAATACTCCCCATTTGCCTGGGTGAGTGCAGCTCTCACAACACTCAAGAAGCTTGACACCGTCCAAGACAAAGCAGCCCACTTGATTGGCATCACATCCACAAACATTCATTCCCTCCACCACAGTCGCACAGTGGCAGCAGTGTGTACCTTCTACAAGATGCACTGCAGGAACTCACCAAGGCTCCTTCTAAACCCATGACCACTACCATCTAGAACCATAAGGGCAGCAAATAGATGGGAACACCACCACCTACAAGTTCGCCTGCAAGTCACTCAACACCCTGACTTGGAAATATATCGCCGTTCCTTCACTGTCGCTGGGTCAAAATCCTGGAACTCTCTTCCTAACAGCACTGTGGGTGTGCCTACATCACATGAACTGCAGAGGTTCAAGAAGGCAGTTCACCACCACCTTATCAAGTGCAATTAGGGATGGGCAATAAATGCTGACCCAGCCTGTGTAGCCCACATCTCGTGAATTAATTAAAAAAACTTCATGATATGATATGGGCAAGGCATTAAAATGTTTGAAGGATTTGATGGGGTGGACACTGGTGAGTTATTTCCTTAAGTCGGTGAATCAAGAATGACAGAAGAGAATCCTAAAATTAGAGCTTGACCATTTAGGAGTAAAATCAGGGAGAACTTTCTTGAACAAAATAGAAATCTGGAGCTCTCCTCCAAAATGCAGTAAATGTAATGGTAATCAGAGCTTCCAAGAGTGAAGTTAATGGAGTTTGTAAAACAAATTATTCTTTCATGGGCATTGTGGCAAGGCCAGCATTTGTGGCAAGGCCACCATGAACTGAGTGGCTTGCTAGGCCATTTCAAAGGGTCAATCACATTACTGTGGGTCTGGAGTCACATGTAGGCCAGACAGGGTAAGGACAGCAGATTTCCTTCCCTAAAGGATATTAGTGAACCAGGTGGGTTTTTACAACAATCAATGATAGCTACATAGTCACTATTACTGAGGCTAGCTTTCAATTCCAGATTTTATTAATTGAATTTTAAAGTCCACCAGCTTCCTTGGTGGGATTTGAACACATTTTCCCAGAGCATTAGCCTGGAGCTCTGGATTACTCATCCAGTGACATTACCACTGCACACCATTTACCCTATAAGTTTTGTATGCAAAGGAGGGTATGGAGGGATATGGAGAAAAAGGTGGTTCAATGGAGGTGAGGTGCAAATCAGCCATGTTGTAATTTTAAATGGGAGGGGCCATTGCATGGTGCCCCAGTTGAGTGGTTCACCTCTCTGCTCAAATTCCCTGTATCCACTGAGCCCAGAAGATTCAATAGCCCAGTGGCAGGAACAGGGCAATTTGCTCTGCCTTCTTCAAATGTACAACAGTTAAATTTAGAGATGGAAATATTTGGTTGCCGATCTGAGCGTAATAATAACTCTTAGCTGGGGAAGAAGGTGAAGAGATGAAACAAATCAACTGTATGTAAAATGCCATGAGCAGGTTAGTATCGATATCCACAGGGAGAAATTAAAATGTAGTTCTACAAAGAGTTGATAAAGATCTTGGCAGCTCCCATAATTTGGCTCAAAAGTATACAGTCTCCAGTATACAGAGCATCATTCAGGATATTGTTAGAGCTGTTAACTATGTTCTTGTTTCCTTATTGCCAATTATCTGCACTCCCTTTCTTCTACCTCCTGTCTCCCAAACGATCTCCAACTCAAGTCAAAAATCTATCTCTAATTGCATATGTTCTCAATTTTTTTTATTCATTCATAGGATGTGGACATCACTGGCTAGGTCAGCATTTATTGCCCATCTCTAATTGTCTTTGAGAAGGTGGTGGTGAGCTGTCTTCTTGAACCACTGTAGTCCGTGTGGTGTAGGTTCACCCACCGTGCTGTTAGGGAGGGAATTCCTAACAGCACTGTGGGTGTACCTACACCACATGGACTGCAGCAGTTCAAGATGGCAGCTCACCACCACTTTCTCAAGGGAAATTAAGGATGGGCAATAAATTCTGGCCTAGCTAATGATGCCCACATCCAATGAATGAATAAAAAGAAAACCTTCCTTCTATCATTAAGTCAGGGGTGGGGATGTTTGCTGATGATTGTACAATGTTCAGTACCATTTGCGACTCCTCAGATACTGAAGCAGCCCATGTCCAAATGCAGCCAGACCTGGGCATTATTCAGGCTTAGGTAATTGATGAAGAAGCTGAAAATGGTTGGGTCCAGGCCACTAACCTGAGGAACTCCTGCAGTGATCTCAGTGAGATCAGGAGCTGAGTGACCCTGGCAGAGCCCCATTTGGGTGTCAGTGAGCAGGTTATTGCTAAGCAAGCGCCACTTGATAGCACTGTTGATGATCCCTTACATTACTTTACTGATGATCAAGAGTCGACTGATGGGTCAGTAATTTGCCGGGTTGGAATTGTCCTGCTTTTTGCTTACAGGGCATACCTGGGCAATTTTCCACATTGCCGGTGTTGTAGCTGCACTGGAACAGCTTGACTAGGGGCGCGGCAAGTTCTGGAGTGCAAGTCTTCAGTACTATTGCCAGAATATTGACAGGGCCCATAGCTTTTGCTGATGACCATTTATGTGAGACTTTATCAGATGCCTCCTGGAAGTCCATATAGATGACATTCATAAAAACACTCTCTCTCTCTCTCTCTCTTGTGCCTATTTGTGGTAATCTGATGTGTAATATACCTTTAAGAAGAATGGTATAATAGAAGATCACATGATCTTATTATCCAATGGCAGTGCAGCGCGGGCATTCAATTTACCTTAGCATACCTATACAAAGCTTCAACTCACAGTTACTGGTTCTAAATTTACCTTTTACTGGTTTGAACCTGTGGCTCTTTGTCCTACTCTCACAATTTGATTTGAGGTAATTCTGCCGACTCACCTTTTCCAAGCTGTTCACAATCTTACTTAGCTCTGCCACTGCACCTTTCAAATTCTGCCTTTAGTGGTGGGAAACGCCCAAGAGCTGGACAGTGATGAGGAGCACGGGCATTGATTTCACAATTCTAGTTCTGCCCTTTTTGTTAAGAGCAAAAAGATGAAACAGTTATAAAATTACAATATTGAGGTGGAGCTGATAACTTTCTGCGTACGTTGCTATGATCACCACCAGCTGCCCGAGTGGGCATTAAAACATCTCATTGTTCTCCAACTAGTCACTTGGTACAAAACTTGAATATTGTTGAAAAGAGAGAGATGTGTTGCTGAAACTTTTCGCCTTGCATGCATTAGGACAAATGCAAGAACGCCAAATTTCAAACGATCATAATTTATACTACAGGAGAAAAGGTTGCAGATTGGTTGTCAAGTGGGCTCTAATTGGCTGAGGCATTGTCTTGGAGAAAGCAACAGGGAACTATAGGCTCCCCAAGCTCCTTGGAAACTATTTGCTCACCTCGCATGCTTGATGCAGAAATAGAATGCATAAAAGCCATCCAGTGAGACACCGGCTATTCTGATCAGATCGGTGTTTGCTGTGTATCATGCAAACTCGCACATGGGCCAGTGGCCACCACATTTTAACCTGAAAAGTACCTGGTGTACCTCAAATTACCCTGGAAAGACTACATTTCTCAAAAATTTGAACAATAGGTTAAGGAAACCATTTCATGCTGCTTCAGTGCAGTGGCTACACAAGTGGTATTTTTCACTAACAGGATATGGCTGTCAGCCCAAAAAGACGTTCTGCCTACCACACAATTGAGCAATGTCGTGTATGAATTTCAGTGCCGGTGTGATGCCAGGTACACAGGCATATGTCCCAGTGATTGGTTGATTGAATCAAACAGCATATTCCTTCAGTTGTTCACAATAGGCAGAGCACAGACTGTACTCAACCAGCCGACGCTTACAAAACCCAGAACAAAATGTCCACTGTTTGATGTGATTCTGTGATTGGTCAGCACTTGCTGAACAATCCTGATTGCGCTAATAGTTACATGAACAACCAATTTAAGATAATTAGTCAAGCTCATAACATGGCTCATTTACACTTGCTAAACCCGTTCTCTGCAAACAAAAGAAACATTTTTAAGGCCTGCTCCTTTTATAAGCTACCTGGGAGCTTGGGTGCCTATAGTTCCCCATTGCCTTCTCCAAAGCAACACCTCAGCCAATCAGACCAACCAACCAACCAACCACTCAGCATCCTTTTCTCCTGTAGTACAAAATTGTTGTGATCATTTGAAATTTGGCATTCTTGTGTTTGTTCTGATGAGAGCTAGATGAAAAGCTTTGGCAACATGCCTCTCAGAATTACAGAATCTCACAGTGCAGAAGAGGCCCTTCGGCCCATTGAGTCTGCACCGACATGTGAGAAACACTCCTTTCAGCAATGTCCTCTAAATGTTCATTAAGTGTAACATGGTCAAAATAGCAGAGACTTGGCATTCTATCTTGTCAGTTTTCTCATCTTTTTCCTCCTCCCCTTACTAAATACGAACATAGGAACAAAGATGAAGAGATAAAGATCATCCCGTCCGGCAAGATTGTGCTTCCTTCTTCATTACAGTATACCCAGTCCCTACCCCAGCTGAAACCATGTGACTATGTGGGAGCAGCAAAGAAAACAATTCATTAAAAACCCAAGCCAATCTGGGGGAAATGATATTGCAGGAATTCTTCTCCGACCCATCCAGGAAATTGAAACTGGTCCAGGAGGTCATTCTTGTCGCGAATTCCCTGAAGTACCCAGTTTCTGTAGGAGATGAAGTCTGCCCCACTGGCAGGAACAGGTCCAATTCTCACTTATAGGAATTCAACGAATCAGAGTCCATTTTACAAGACGAGAGCCTGACCCAGAGACCCATGATTCACTGGGAAACGAGCCGCCTCCTGATATCTAACCTTGCTCACTTTGGAGAGGTTAAAATTCTAGCCTCTCCTATGCTGATAATTCTCTTCAAATTATGAGTGAAATTTAGAGTAGGTGATGGCGGTTTTGCCCACTGGCTGGAGAGTTGGCGAGAGCCCCATGTCACCTCTTTTCAGGAACGCCGACTGCACTGAATGCCTATCAAACACTTAACTGGGCAGTAGCGGGCTTTCCCAGGGATCAAGGGCCCCAGGGGCAGAGGTCCCACCTGCCATGAGCTGCCAGCCAGTTAGAGGCCGGCAGCTCTTTGTTGCTCAGCATCACCACTGAGGGGGCAGTGGCTGCTGTGGTAATGCACCCGCCCGAGGCCCAGGATGGTGAGGGACCCAGACCACAGGTGAGCGATGGCGAGAAGGGGATCGTGGGTTGGGGTCGCGGAGGAGGGAGGATTGGCAGTGAGGGCATGGAGGTGGCTCTCTGCGCACCCGCCCCCCACCCCAATGCTGGGTTTGTCGATCAAGTACTAAGTGCCTTTGAAGAGGGACACCCTCCTCCGGAGGCCTGCAAGCAACCCCGAGAGGGTCTGCTATTCGGGCCTCTGCACAGCAGGACCCCCGCCCACCGCTGCCTGAATACCAGCGGCAGAGCCTTCAGGCTGCTGTTAGTCCTCAAGTCCAAGGCTCCAGTGAGGGAAAGTCGACACTTTCCCTTTTAGCCCAAGCACAGATATAAGCAGGGAGTGCTGACAGTGTCCCCAGGAGGAAATGAAGAGCCTCCCATCTGCTTTCCTGACCATTATAACGGCCGGGATTTTCCAGCCCTGTCATGGGCGAAGCGGCCCCCCAGCCAGAAGCCCATTGACTTGTGGCAGGACCGGAAGATCCCGGTGGCGGGTGGATGTGGAAAATCCCGCTCAGTGTCTGGGCTTGTTTTAGTGGCAAGTGACCTACCTTTCCCACAAAGGCACAGCTCCAGCAGTTGAGTCCGTTAATATTATCAGGCATGTCTAACAGCAGCATTTCCAAAAGAATGTGCAGAGGGCACAGACCCGCTGTCATCCTGCTCATCTCCTTTTCCTTCTCTTGAGCATTCCTTGGACCCAAAGGAAGGAATGTCAGGGCCAATGAGGTGGAGTAGGGGACAGTCCAAGTTAAACAGAGTAAGGAGGAGGCAGAATATTTAGAATGATAGAGCTTCGGCGACATAAGAGATGAAAGGTTGGAGGAAGGCTGACTTGAATAACACAAATAAATCAACGGATAGCTAGAGGCTTGTGTCCCAGAGAGGAGACACCAGTTCTGCTCTTTCTTATCAGGTTTTCATGTAACCTGGCATTTTTCTACCATCTCATTACTTGACTAACAGCAGAAGAGACATCTGCAGCGATTGATTGGAACATTTCCTTGGGAAGTATTCAATACTAATATATCATCAAGCTAATATTTAAATTGGCAGTGCAAAATTACTGAATCCACCAATTTGGACTCCCAGGACTTCAAGGTGTTTGCACAAGACTAATTTTGTAATTAAAACCTCTCACTTCTCTTAGTTTGAAGAGAGTTCACCTCACATCGGGCGTAAAACTGCGGTCATGCTCAATAAAGGCGAGAGTTAAATGCATTGTAGTTGAGTCTGTTAATGGTATCAGGCATGTCTAACAGCAGTACTGAACTCACAGAAGAGCCTGCGAATTGTCTCAATGATAAATTCTGCCATGTATTTTGTTGTTTCTCTAAATCCTTGCCTGTCTGGAATTCTTGTGCTTAAACAATAATCATTCTTGATGCAGGATTTTTCTGGGCGTAAACGCCTTTCGTGAAATCAGCTCCAAGTCTTATTTTCCATGACTTGTGGTGAGGGAGAGTGGCTAGCCTTCAGGAGGCTACACTGGCAGCAAAGACAAGCCTCAGGGCAGCCTCAAATATTAAGATTGAGGGATGACATTTAAAGATATTTACAAGTTTGGCTTATCCCATTCAATCAGAAAGCTCTATCTTGCAGCATTTAGTTGAGCCTTAAATGAACGCAGAGATTTTAGGCTTGATTTTTAGGACACAGGGTGTGGGGTCAGAGGAGAAGTTGTTACTAAAAAGAGAATTGTCGGCCGGTGTGCTGGTCCCCCGGCTCCATCCTGCCCCCTGACAATTTTCAAGGAGGCCTGATGGGGGAGCTACCTGCCCGCCAGCTGCCAGTGGCCAATCCAGCTCATTACCTATCACTTTTGAGCAGTTGGCATGTCATAACATTCAAGGCTATGGGCCAAGTGCTGGTAAATGGGGTTAGGTAGGTAGGTCATGTGTTTCTCACGTGTCGGTGCAGACTTGATGGGCCGAAGGGCCTCTTCTGCACTCTGTGATTCTGTGTTTCTGTGCTTAAGGCTACTTAAAGGTGGAATACAGGGATTTTCCAGTCAGCCAGCAGGCTCCAGCTGCCAGGGTAAACAGCCTGGGCTTTGACTCAGAGATAAATAAACAGACAGCCTCGAAGCTGAGCTAGAAGCATGGAGTTTACTTTTTGTTCTATCACGGGATGTGGACATCACTGGCTAGGCCAGCATTTATTGCCCTCCCCTAATTGCCCTTGAGAAGGTGGTGGTGAGCTGCCTTCTTGAACCGCTGCAGTCTGTGTGGGGTAGGTTCACCCACAGTGCTGTTAGGAAGGGAGTTCCAGGATTTTGACCCAGCGACAGTGAAGGAACATTTTAGTAGACTTTTCCAACCGTTGTATAAAAATCTGTAAATAAAGTTCCTATGCGCATCTGTAGCAGAAGGGTCTGGTACATAAAGGGTTAATGTGGGACTGAGCCCACACAGTGATGTAAGAAGACACATGACCCAGACCCAGGGTCAGTCTAGAGATGGACAGAGATGGGTAAAGACCTCGGATAGAGTCAGTGCCATACCTGTACCCTCTACTGTATAAATGTATATAATAATGAGTTATTAATAAAGACTGCTGTTAATATATTCAAGACTACGAAGCCTACTTCATGATGTCTGAAGCAGGATTCTTCAATCTCCAAATAATTCTGAGATATATAATGTACAACAGCACCCATGTGGGGATCAGGGTTCCTTACATTGGCCCATGGTCTATGTGAATAGGGAAGTGTTTTGCTCATGTTTGGATTGTGTCTGACCACAAAGATATCCTAATGCAGGATGCACCTTTCAACCCTTAACATTCTCCAACCCTACAACCCTCAAGAACAGTGCATTCCTCCAATCCAGGTCTCTTGTAAATCCCCAATTTTCTTCACCCCTTTCTTCCCCCCTTCCATCCCCCACCACCCCATTGGCAGATTTGCCTTCAGCACTCTAAACCCTAGGCTTTGGAGTTCCCTCCCTGAACCATCCTGTCTCTTTATCACTCTTTCCTTCTTTAAGACACTTCTTGAACCCTACCTCTTGGACCAAGCATTTTGGTCATCTGTTTCAATGTCATCTAACATGGCTTGAAGTCAAATTTAATCAGAAAATGCTCCTGTGAAGCACCTTGTGACATTTCACTACATGAAAGGTGCTATATAAATGCAAGTTGTTGTTGTAACATGCACTTTCCCCACCCTGTCGCCACCCCCTGCTCCCCCCGGTCACTCTGAATTTTCTCCATTTACCTCTGAGGCTAGATCTTGGGCTCTGGCTGCAATAGAAAATCAACAAGTGCAACGGCATCTCCAAGGCGCTATGTAAATGCAAGTTCTTTCTTTCTTCCTTAATGGCTCCAGTCAGAAGGGGGCTAAGTCTGTGCCTTCAACTCCCTCCACACTAGGCTTCATTCTGTCATAGGGGTTGCTGGGTGAAGGTCAGACAGGCGTCCACTAGAAGAGAGAGAGAGAGAGAAGCTGAAGAAGCAATCCACCCACTAACCTGCAGGATTTTAATAACAACCTTTCGCTTGCTGCCTGCAAGCTGGAATACACTGCCCTCCAAATAATGCCTAGAAAAATGAGGTAAAGAGGAAGAAAAGGACAAAGGGTGGAATGTTCCGCTCCCTTTGGCAGTGGATGTGTTTGGCGGTGTGAGCGGACAATATGGCAAGAAGGCAAAATATTTGCTTTTACCCTGCCGTTGTGAAACTAGTTTGTGATCATCCACTCCACCCATCAGTGGCGGGCTGCGTTTTCTGCCGCCACACATCGGGAACCTAATTTCAATATTTTAGCATCTCATTATAAGTCCTGCTCACTGGGATCACCTCCCCCCACCACCGACCCCACAAGCTGGATCACCTGGGAGGTGTGTTTCACAACTGTACATAGTCGATGTGCACCTGACGAGCTGCACGTTGCTCGGGATTTCAAGGTTTGTTTGCCTACCTTGCTTCGGGCAGCCCTCACAGTCATCAGCGCCAGGCTTTACAGGCAGCACCACATCACTTTTAGAGGGGGTGCATGGGCAGGTCTCCATGTACCAGACCAGCCATCAGGTGGGGAGGGGTGGCTTTTCAATGGCTGCGGGGCTAGGGCTTGTTTGGGAAGGGGGAGCAGTGGCCTCAGGCAAAGGAAGAGGCTGCAGGGCGAGGGCTGTACTGGGGAAGGAGGGTATCCCGAGATGTGTGTGGGGGCACATGTTGATCTGTGCAAGTGGCCTCAAGCTGGTGAGGGCTGAGGAGGCAGTCTCCAGAGGAGATGAGGCCAGGTGGACATGTGAGAGTGTGTGTGAGAATGGGTGGCGATATCCTTTGAGCTGGCAGTGAGTGAGATGCCAGGGAATGTGTGATGGCCGTGTGAGTGTGTGAGTTTCGAGTGATGAGATGGTTGCCTTAACTTGGCAGCATGGATGAGACCATTCATCCTCTATCTGCACTGGATGGCGAACCTCTTCTGTGCAGCATTGGCACTGATCACCACTGCCACCGCCTCCCAGGCCGGCGTGGTGAGACAGATGGACCTACACTGAGAACTGTGTGTGCGGCTGCAGTTTAGTTATGGCACCCGGAGTGAGGAAACAGTGAGGTAATGGCATGGCGGGCGATTCAGAGGATGCCCACCAGCGAGAAGGGATGTTTCCTGTGGTGGTATAATTAATGAGGTGGGAAGTGGATGTTATGGTGTGAAAACCCCTCCATTGCAGCCGGCAGGTAAAACGTTGCTTTTCACTCCTGCCAGCGCAGTTAGTGCACATCTGGTACAAATCTGCCCATAATGTCAGATAAAAGAGCAAACCACAGCAGTCAGGCTAGGAATAGGGGGAAATGGTGGCGTAGTGGTGATGTCACTGGGCTAGTAATCTAAAGGCCCAGACTAATGCTCTGGGAATATGTGTTCAAATCCCACCATGACAGCTGGTGGCATTTAAAGTTCAATTAATTAACTTAAGAAAAATCTGGAATATAAAGCTAATCTCAGTAATGGTGACCACGACTGCTATCGTTGATTGTTGTAAAAACCCATCTGGTTCACTAATGCCCTTTAGGGAAGGAAATCTACCATCCTTACCTGGTCCTGCCTACATGTGACTCCAGACCCACAGCAATGTGGCTGTGTCTCAAATGCCCTCTGAAATGGCTGAGCAAGACACTTAGTTCAAGGGCAGTGAAGGATGGGCAACAAATGCCAGCCTTGCCAATAACGGACACATCCCATGAAAGGATCAAGGCATGTGAGCATCAGGTCTGCTGTGGATCACAGGTGGACACCCCCTACTGTCCCCTGAGCCATGCTGCAAGCATCACCGACCTACAGGCTGGGGAACAGCTTGCTTTATTTACTCCTGTCACTTCACTTGTCAAAGGCAACCCATTTCTATCTGCTATTGGAGAGACATCTTGTCAGAAATAACATAAAGCACTATGGGGGCAATGTGCCTCCACATTGCGGAATCTCTGTAAACAGCCTTTGCTTCAACTCTTCTCTAAGTGAGTGAATGGGTAAGAATGATCGAGCGTTCACTGATCAAGATGCAATCTGAACAACAATCACTGTGTTCGCAGAATTGGCAGGCATTGCATGCAGATCACAGAAAAAAACCCCACAAGGCAAAGCACAGAGCATCTGTTACAGATCTGGTTTTACCCTGGCAGGCTTGGGAGAAGACCTGCATTCTGAATTACTTCATTTCTGCTCTGGATAATGCAGAAATCAAAGAAAAAATGGGATGTATTGGAGATTTCTGTGACAAGACTAGGGCCTCCTGAGTCACTACCAGCCGAACACTAGGGTTTCAAGTGTGGGCAAGGTTCATTGGTGTCCCACAGTGTCCTCAACTGTCATTCCTGCCATGAAGCAGCTGGTAATGCACAGCTGTAAGCCAACCCTGGCACTCTACGGAGGGAGCGGATTTGATGCTAGTCACCTCGGGAAAGACTGGGACCTGACTGAGTAACACCCCATAGTTAACAATGAAACCTAGTCGCCAAAATGCTGTTGCTTACAGCGGAAGCAACTGGTGCAATATTGCACCCAACTCTCAACAGGAGGAAGGAACCAAAGAGAAAGATATATAAATGAAACATTCAAGTTGAAAATACTGAAAATGCACAGGTCCCATAAACACCATTACATTTCCCATACGGTGCCTGGAGAGATGGGGCTGGGTTTTCATCATGGATGTAAGAATTGGGAGCTGAGAATTTTCCCCACATTGCAATCCCGCCTCCGAACTAGTAGTGCTGGCAGGTGGGATTTTCATGTCTGAGAAGGCAGGATGGCCTGAGGCAGAGACAGAGGTAGGCCGCTGCTGAAGCGTCCAGATTAAAAGGCCAGCCTCTGTTCCCAGAACAACTGGTCAGGTCATTAGATCAGTGTAAAGCCCCCTCGCCCTCATTCCTTAACCCCTCTAACCACCCCCCTCATCCCCTTCACCCTTTCATCAGTCTACCCATTATTATCCACTTTAAAAACAAAACTCACAAGTCCTGTAATAAATACTTGGAAGACATTTAAAGGCTAACAAACCTGTCAAAATAAACAATCATCACTTAAATCGGCATTTGCAAAACCATTATCCTCTTCAGAATCTCATAAATCTGCCAAAGCCATCAAATTCACATTCACCTCGACAACTGAACAAATAAACTCTGCACTACAAAATCCATTGGTGCTTCTGAAGGTAGCTGAAAGCTCATATAGCTGTCAAAGATTTCAAACAGCCAAACTGTTGGCTGAGCTGTTCTACAAAGAATGAATGAAAGCAATGGAGAGAGTTTAAACAATCAGCCCTGGATCTTACACTGGGTTAGAGTTCAGTATTGTACAGTGCAGAACAGCACTGTATCTAGTAGATATTCTACTCTAATGTATCTGAAGATATTTTCCACTTTTTACAATGCTGTTCTTTCACTTGATAGCTTACTAGTAGTCAGAAGTAACAACCCGACAACCACATTACTTAATGGTCACTTATCTTTCCAATCACAGCAGGGTCATCACTCACTTTATAAAACACAAATATAGCTCAGGCTACGTTTTATGAGGAACTGCAAATGAGGCAGCACAATCACCTGTTATACTCTCTCCACCTCCAAACCATGGCTCACATCTCCACTCCGCAGGTGTGATTTAGGAAGGCTTCCAAAATGTTGTCACCTCAATGAAAATTGCAGAGGTTCTGAAATGCCCGCTTCCAGAATGTGCTGGAAACTTCTAAATTGCTGCGTGTGGGGTTGCCAACCCAAGCGATTTCCCATGCCGATGAAAATTGCCAGTGCCAGAAATGGGGGTGAGACTTCCAGATCCACACATTGGCCGCCATTTTACCTTCCCGCCCAGATCTGTTTAGTCCTCAATGGGAGCAGGAAAATTTGGCCTGGAATCTCAAGGAGAGGCTCAGAGACACTGCTTTCTCGGTTATTTCTTGAACATACTCCCAGACCCTACTGGGCTCCTCAGAGCGAAACATAGCAACCTGCAACAGAACTCAGGGACTGAAATTTTATGAATCCTCAGATTTAACATATGGCTCACCACAAAACATGTGCCTGGTCCAGTATGAGGCTCTGAGCAGCCAGGATAAGTGAGATCCTGGACACCAGACGTGGAGATCGACTCCTTAACACTAACGATGTGACGTCAGCAGCACTTGTCACTGATGAGATATTATCGGCAAACATCCTGGACAGAGAAAGACCGGTCATATTCATCCCTCAACCTGTATCACTAAAAACAAATTATGTGGTCATTATCACATTGCTGTTTCTAGAACTTGCTGTATGCAAATTGACTGCTCATTCCCTAAATTACAACAGTGATTACACTTCAAAATATTAATTTATTAGCTGTAATGTATTGTGGGATGTCCTGAAGTTGTGAATTGAGCTGTATAATTCCAAGTCTTTCTTTCAGTTTTATCTAAATGTTAACCATTTTTTGTCACAGTACTGAAAACATGACAATGACTCTCCATGTTGCTAATAAACTTCCTGTGCATTCAGAGCATTTCTTTTGATTCTACTTTTCTTTCCCAGGCTTTTCATTTCTATTTTTCAGCTGTACTCATTCTCTTTGTGTTTAATTTTTATGATTTTTTTTATTTCATGGGACACGAGCATCACTGGCAAGGCCAGCATTTGTTGCCCATCCCTAATTGCCCTTGAACTGACTGGCTTGCTTGGCCATTACAGAAGGCCGTTAAGAGTCCACCACATTGCTGTGGGTCTGGCATTACACGTAGGCCAGACCAGGTAAGGATGGCAGATTTCCTTCCCTGAAGGACATCAGTGAAACAGATGGGTTTTTATGACAATTGATAATATTTTCATGGTCACCATTACTGAGATTGGCTTTCAATTCCAGATTTATTAATTGAATTCAAATTCCGTCAGCTGTCATGCTGGGATTTGAACCCATGTCCCCAGAGCATTAGCCTGGGCCTCTGGATTACTAGTCCTGTGATATTATCACTCGGCCCACATACTATGCTAAACAGCAAATAAATTGAAATCTACTTTGTAATGGATAAAATAACATTCGCTTTTGTAATGATCTCAGATGATACCTGGCTTGATAAATCCTAGCTTTTATTTTTTGTTTGAAACCATGGAGGAACGTTATTGAACAAATTCACAGGAGTCTGCTGATGAATTTTTAACGCAAGGAATAAAACATATATTAAACAAGAAAAATGGACTATATTACACCAGGCTAAAAGTTTGGAAAGATTTCAATACAAACACAAGAAAATGATTCAAATATTCAATTTTCCTTTACCTAACTATATCTTTACGGACACATACAAATTCAGACAGATAAATAATTTACCATATCTATCTTATACTCTAATATTCAGGGTAAGTATGAGGTCCTTATGAATTGACAGGCAAACTGTGGTCAGTGTCATGAAGCGATATTAATGTGTATAATGTTATTGGAAATTATTTTTAAATTGGACTTGTAATAGGGTCTGTGTTTGTGTGTGGCTTAATTGGATTAAAGCCAGCTAGTGTGGGTGCTTTGATGATAGTAGTTTGAGATGTTAATTAGATAAATGTAAGGCTAGAAGGTAAAGAGGACATTTGCATTTGTTGAATAAACTATTCAAAAGAAGGGAGTAAAATCTTGCACCTAGCTGGGAGTCGCCAAGCAATGTGTTTATATTACTAATAAAATTGGTGCTATGAGAGGGGTTTTTATTATGAGAAGAGGTGGAGTTCAAAGACCTAGTGATATAATGAGAATTTACATTTAAAGGGAAAGCTAGGTATAACCCGAGAGGAGTTTGTATGTGCAGGTCAGAAGCATGTAAGATCTAAGCAGCCTTTAAGCCCTACAACTGTGCCTGCAAAGGAGAAACTACAAGGGATCTCATTTTGAATTTGTAAGGTCAAATGTGCTTTGCCTGGTGTCTGTTTAAAGTCTATGGGTTATTGTTGCCTTGGTGAAGATTTACCTGGGAGCGATGAATTTGGGGATTTGTTTAAAAGTTATTATGGTCGTAATTTTTAGACATGTGTATGTGTTTAATTTCTTGTTAAATTAATAAATGTTTAAGTTAGTTTATATTAAAAAACCTCTTGGAGGTTTAATTTCTGAATTCAGAGCTGCACCTCAAACATACCAATTGAAAATATAACTTATGCAGTTGTTTAAGTTCCCCTCTGGGATTTAAGCAACTCAGCCTTTACCAACTGCTGTGTCATAACATCAGACACACCACACTCCAAAGTAAATGACAGATGCAACCCAAGCAGATTCCATGGATCCCACCCAGACGTTCGTCACACTGTCAGCCAACCAGTCTCACTGAAACTCTGCCTTTCTCACGAGGGTTTCCAATCTCTATATTTGAAAAACTCACCCTGAAATTCTCTCCAAACATCGATCCTAACCAGGATCCACCTCCAGGGTTTCAATCTCGCTTTCCTGAGATGCCTTTCCCTTGGATCTCTGAGTACATTCAAGCTTCACCTCCCAAGCCAATTTCAAATCTTCGGCCATGCCAAGCAGAATGCCACTGCTCCACAGGAGTACCTGTTCCCCAGCAGTCTGCAGCACAGAGTCACCAACCTTAGGCTGCCCTCTTGGATCTTCTGGACTTCTCTTGAACCCACTTTGCTTCAAGTCTGCTCCCTGCAGCTCTGCCTTTTATTTGGAGCCCATTTCTCTGCTCCTTAATTTTAACTTTACTTAAGGGGCCCCTTTCTATCCTTTTCTTTGTCTCTTACCTGGGACTTTCTCCTGGGATTTTTTTTTTCTCTCTGTCTCACTCCCTGGCCTGGGACCCACTGCCTGTCCCCCACCCCTGCTCCCTTGGGACATCTTCTCTCTAATGGTGCTCCGGTTCTGATCGCCTGACCTGCAGTTTCGCGCCTTTTTCTTCTGCACATGTGCACATGGCCGGCCCCCGGCCTAAAGAACATAAAAAAACCCAAACTGCCCACGTGCGGCCATTTCCCAGTCGGCACATGTGCAGAAGGCCCTTAGCTCCGACCTCGATTTCTAAGTAATTTTCATGTTTCGTCACCGCTCCAGTCACTGTGGTCAGGTTCACACCCTGTAATGATTAGGGTTCATCAAACAATTAAGAGATCATTTTATTCAAAGTCTGAAATTATTTTTTTCTGCTCCACGTAACTTAGAGAGTAAATCTTTAAGCACACTTGCGTTCACTATTTATCACTTATTGGTGTGTCCCAATCTTACTTCCGTTTTTAAATTAAATATTTGGGCCTTTTCCCTCAGAATTACTGGCAAACAATGTGACTAGCGAGGATACATCCTGTAAGGACTGTGGGAATCCGGTCACATTAAGCCATAATTGCCCAAAGGACAATGATGGTTTGACCTCCCCATAGCATAAGAAATGCAGATGATGCTTTGCAAGGGAAGTTGGAAGCAGATTTCTAGGTGGACTCCTTGCTTACCCCAGGATGCCCAGGCAGTGAACTATTGAGCCATTGGCCTAGCAAGGTCCCAGCTTCAATCTATGGGGCAGAATTTTGCCGTCAGTGAGCAGGGGGTGGGGAGCAGGGGGTGGGGCCCGCTCGCCGACGCGTAAAATGACGCAGGATGACATCAGGCGGAACCCCCGACCTCATCGCACCCCATTTAAATTTTCAGGAAGGCGGGGGCGCAGCAAAATCAGCTGCGGGCCCGCCGACCTGTCAATGGCCAACTGAGGCCATTGACAGGATCATTAAAACAATTAAAGGACCTGCCTGTCCAACCTTAAGGTTCGCAGGCAGGCCAGGAGCCCCGGCGGCAAATATATAAAACATGAAACCTCATTCAGCGGCGGGATGAAGTTTCATGTTGGGTTTTAAAAAGTTTAATAAAGTTATTATGTAAATTATGAACATGTCCCATCTCATGTGACATGAGGGGGACATGTTAGGGAATTTATTTTTTTCTATTTTTCATATTTTTAAAAGTGTCAGCGATCTCCCTGAGGCAGCACTTAGCCTTAGGGAGATGTGCGCTCTTCCGTGCGCATGCATGAAAAATTGCACTCTCACTTTTGGGGAAATCCCCCCCACCTGCACAAGGAGCGTATAGCGCCTCCAGCCGGATGTCACGCTGGGCGGGCCTTAATTGGCCCGCCCACGTAAAATGGCGGCACGGCCCACTTCTCCAGCGGGAATCAGCTCCCCTCCCGCCGGAGATTGGGTCGGGCCCTCCCACCCGTCAGGCAGAAAATTCTGCCCATGGACTGTGCTGAATTATCGTATCCCACATGGAGGGAGATGGGTTGCTGTCTTTGGATTACGGAGGAGAATTTGGCAACAACATTTGTTCCTGAACCTTCACCATTGACTATTATGGAAGTACGTGTTTGTGTGTGTGTGTGTGTGTGTGCGTGTGTAGGGGGAGGGGAATTGGACATTGTTGTGATGCTTCCTGCAGTCAAACAGCCTTCATATGGCCACTTGTTCCAATCTTGGAGCACGTTTGATACCTGTGGAACTGCTGGGGTATGGTGAGAAGGGGTGTGGGATTCAGGTTAGTTAATTCTTTCTTAAATGGTTAACCAGGGCAGAAACAGTTACCAGGTTTGTTTATTTGTTGCAGTTTGATAGATTTGATAGCAAATATATAAGTTATGCAACATGGTAGAATGGTGGGACTGACAATATAATTGGGAGGCATTTGCAATATCCCTGTGCTTCATCCGATTTCGGGCTTTGGCTCACAATGTATTCAACTTTATAATGTTATTGAAAGTGTGATGAAGGCCCCTTCACTCTGCAGAGAGGGAAACAAAGGGTTTCTATTGGAAGGGGTCATTCAGCTAATCATCTTCCCAAAGTGTTTTGAGTTGACTTAATTCTGGACAGATCAGCTGTGCCCACAGGTTCTGGGTTCAAGACCCACACCAGGATCTGTGCTCAAGAATCAAGGCTGACACACCAATGCAGTACCGAGGGAGTGCTGCACTGTCGGGAGTGCTGTCTTACAGATGAGACATTAAACCAAGGCCCTTCAGGTGAATGTAAAAGATCCCACAACACTATTTTGAAGTATACCAGAGGAATTATCCACTGTGTCCTGGCCAACATTTATCCTTCAAACAGTATCTCAGAAACACATTATCTGATCATTATTGCATTGCTGTTTGTGGGAGCTTGCTGTGTGCAGATCGAATTACACGCTTCGTATGTAACCACAGTGAATATATTTGAAAAGAACTAATTGGCTGTAAAGGGGGATGCAAATGCAGGTCTTTTATTCTATTCACTATTCCCATTCATGCACTTAAGATACTTGCCAGTCGCCATTGTCTCTCAGTGACCATTCCAGTCCAGGTGCATATCGCTCCAGCCTCCAGCTTCTACATTCCTATTCCCAGGAAGTCGTTCTGGCTAGGTGTCGGCAGCACCCTGGAAAAGTTTATTTAAGTAAGGCCCAGCCATTCAGGTCAACAAGACCTCCAGGTTCCCAATCTTGCTGGATTCATCACTGGCTATCAGTCTCCCACATACTCTCCAGGCCCCCTTGTAAAAGTTGAAACCAGGGACTCTCTGGGACCTTGTTGCTTAGCGCATAGCAATGAATGGGAAGTCATACCAGCAGTCAGAGAGATTTTTTTATTAATATTAAAGCCCTGCTGTTTGTCTTTAAAGGGACGTTTGTAAAGTGACATTATAGTAGTCGTCAAATATTTAATATATTTTAGTAAATTATTTCCAAAAATTATACCACATTAAGCTGATAAAAAAACAGTAAGATGTAATGCATGAAGGCTGTGATCAATTGCTTTAGCTGGCAGCATTCCTATGAAGCTCTATATGTAGGAGGTAATGTTTTATTATCATATTGTGTCATCTGTGACTAATGTATTGTTCGTATTTTCATGAAAGGGAGCTTGTGTCTCACTCCAGTAGAATTTGAACTAGTTTTTCAGTTTATTGATCGTGCTGTACAGTTGTGAATAAGGCTGGTCAAAGCTACAACCCAGAAATAAAGGTCAGGCCAAACATCTGGCCCCCAAAGTCAAGCATTTAATGGCTCCTGTCCGATATACCCTGCCTCATTGCTGCATATTCACTATGTTGGAATTAAGGATTAATTTTACTCTGGTTCACCTTATTTCTATTCCCCAAAATTGTAGAACCTCTCACCTCCCTCTGTGGATTTTTCATTCTGGAATCATTATCCCTCCCTCAGCCAGCTAATACCTAGCTTAAGGCAGCTGAGCCATGGGGAGAGGCTGCAGAACCTGAGATCGTTTGCTGTGGGATTATAAAGTTCGAAGGAGTGATTATTTTAGCCTTCCCAGTTGATACCACTCTCACCTTTGAGTCTAAAGATCATAAATTCCAGCCCCACTTCCGAGACCTGAGCACACAATCAAGGTGTACAATCCCGTGCAGCACTGAGGGAGTGCTGCACTGCTGTAAGTGTTGTCTTTAAACCTGTGCCCTCTCAGATTGACATAAAACATCCCACGGCACGGTTTGAAGAAGAACAGGGGAGTTCTCCCGAGGGTCCTGACCAATATTTATCCACCAATCAACATCACGAAAGAATCACAATGAAATTCAAATCAGTAACGCCTGCTGTTTGAGTGCTAAGGATGTCATTTAATGTCCAAAGGCACATGCACACACCTCTGGGGGTGAATCAGGTGCCATATTGGTACCACCCATGGTGGTTCCAAGGGCCCTCCACTGTGTCCGGTCCATCTCCCGCGCATCCGCCCTCACACCTTCCTCTCCCTCCCAGAGCCATGATAGGGTCCCCCTTGTCCTCACTTATCACCCCACCAGCCTCTGCATTCAAAGGATCATCCTCTGCCAACTCCAGCATGATGCCACCACCAAACACATCTTCCCTTCACCCCCCCACACTGTTAGCATTCCGTAGGGACCGTTCCCTCTGGAATGATCTACTCCTCCATCACCCCCTACACCTCAACCCCCTCCCACGGCACCTTCCCATGCAACCGCAGAAGGTGCAACACCTGCCCCTTTACTTCCCCTCTCCTCACCGTCCAAGGGCCCAAACACTCCTTTCAAGTAAAGCAGCATTTCACTTGCACTTCCCTCAATTCAGTCTACTGCATTCGCTGCTCCCAATGCGGTCTCCTCTACATTGGAGAGACCAAACGCAGTCTGGGTGACCGCTTTACAGAACACCTTTGGTCTGTCTGCAAGCATGACCCAGACCTCCCTGTCGCTTGCCATTTCAACACACCACCCTGCTCTCATCCCCACATGTCCATCCTTGGCCTGCTGCAATGTTCCAATGAAGCTCAACGCAAACTGGAGGAACAGCACCTCATCTTCCGATTAGGCACTTTACAGCCTTCTGGACTTAACATTGAGTTCAACAACTTCAGATCATGAACTTTCTCCTCCATCCCCACCCCCTTTCTGATCCTCCTTTTTCCAATAATTTATATATTTTTAATGCATATATATATATTTTTCGACACATTTTTTCTTTTCCCACCTATTTCCATTATTTTTAAATGTATTTCCATCCATTGTTTTATCTCCACCTTTTAGCCTATTTCGATCCTTTCCCCCCCACCCCACCCCACCCCCACTAGGGCTATCTGTCACTTGCTCGTCCTGCTTTCTACCCTTAATGTCCCCATTAGCACATTCCTTTAGATAATATCACCACCGTCAACACCTCTTTGTTCTTTTGTCTATGACATCTTTTGGTTATCTCCACCTATCACTGGCCCTCTATCCAGCTCTACTTGTCCCACCCCCCTTAAACTAGCTTATATTTCACCTCTCTTCTATTTTTCCTTAGTTCTGTTGAAGAGTCATTCAGCCTCGAAACGTTAACGGTGTTCCTCTCCGCAGATGCAGTCAGACCTGCTGAGTTTTTCCAGCTATTTTTGTTTTTGTTTCAGATTTCCAGCATCCGCAGTATTTTGCTTTTATCTTGGTGATGACTTTAATGCATGTGCAATGAGGGTCTCAGACTCACAACATGGATTTGCTGCAGCCCAAGCTACAATTATATGAATCAGCAGTCAGCACAAAGTTATTGTGCTCACGTTGGACAGATACAATAGCCTGAAATTTTCGGGTGGCCCGCTCTACCTTCCCGCCACCCAAAGAGTCGATGGGGAACACATCCCCGCTGACTCCGAGCGTCCCACAGCCAATTGGCGCTCGAATGCGGGCAGGACTTCTGCCTCTCACTCGGGAGAAAGTCCTGACCTAGAGAGCCACGAGCCAATCCGATTGGCTGGCGTCTCTCCAGCCCCTTCAGTGACACCGCTGCAGTGGGCAGAAGAGGAACTTCAGGAAGACATTGGAGCCTAAGTGTGGGGAGTGGAGGCCAAGGTAAGTTGAAGGGGTCCCAGGGGAGGGTAGGGAAGGCCTGGGGGGAGGGTGGGAGGGTGGTGTGAAGTGGGTGATCGGGGTGTAGTGGAGGAGAGGTCGGGGAGTGAGGGGGAGGAAGGTCCAGAGGCCACTGGACCTTAAGAGGGAAGTGCCCCCATCAGAAGTGGGTTTCTGATGGAGGCGCCCACCCCCCTCTTCCCGCCCGAGATCTAGGCCTGTTGATTTTTCATGCCCACCACCGCACTTAGTGGAAATCTGGGACAATTCTGCACTTAGACTCTGGGGACCTGTCCACTGCAGCTTCTGGAGCGGCTGTGACTAGAGAGCAGACAGCCAATCAGATTATCCAGCAGCTCTCTGAGGTGGGACTTCGTACCGAGTGAGGGGGTGGAGGTCCCATCTCCGGACCATAAAAGCTCGTTGGAACGTGAAATGGCTGCAGGGCAGCCAGCATCAGCAGCGACGTGCTCACCGTCGACTCTTTGGATGGCGGGAAGGGAAACCCCACCTGAAAAATCCTGGCCCGTGTGTTCCGATGATCTGTGCCTTCCGTTCTTATAGAGGCTGCATCAGTTGGCAAGTGCATTCCACCATTCCCGCAGTAGCCATTATGGTCCACAAGAGTGTGGCAAGAAACAAACTTTTTTTTTGTTAAAAAGAGGATCCCAGGCTTTAAAATGGCATTTTATTCTCTGACATTAGTCTCATCAAGAACTGCAGTCAGGCTGTCAAACTTCCTTCAGTATTCATTCAGGTTTGGCAGTTGGAAGGTCACCTGAAAGGCCAGCAAAATAACTGCAGAATAGTAAACAACCATGGAGAGCTTCCCATGACACACACCCAACCCCCAGAGTCTACTTGTGACTTGTGCTGGCCTTTACTGCAGAGGTAAGGGAAATGCCCCGGCTACTGTTCAGTAAGCCTGGCCTGAAAGGGAATCGCTGAAACGACAGGTTATATTGCTCGCTCGACCTCTCCAAGCTGGGTTCCCGAGACATGGCAGGGCTTGCTGCTTCTCTAAGTCTCCTTGGCCATAAATTTAGACAACAAGCTTAACCGAATTCTCTAGAGCCCTGAGGTGATTAATTGAGGACTAACCAGCACTGAGAGTCCTGCACCCCAGGAGAAGAGAGGCCCAGCATTAGCTTTCACGTCAAATGATTTCACTACCTGGAAGCTGACCCAGAGGGCAATTCAAACTAATGCTGCTTGGCAATGGAGGCCTCACTTTTGGGATTCTATCATAGCCAGAAACAAGCAGATCAGATGGCAGGAAGAAAGGACTGCAAAAGAAAAATGATGGGGTGGAGAGGGGGAAAGAAAATCTCCAAAAGCAACAGGTGTACTGTGATTGGGAGACAAAAGCACCTCCTAGGCAACAATGAAGAAATATGGTAACACCAGGTTGGCTGTAGGAAATACATGATTAATATTTTATACAATTTTGTTGTGTGGCATGTTTATACCGTAGCCAGCACTCTCGGCAGTAAAGCTCTTGTTTCATTGCTCTCTAAAATCCTGTTCCAATTTGCTTTACTCTCCCGTTTTCTTCTCACCTTTCCCGATGCCACAGGACGTGGGCATGTCGGCCAGTACCCAACTGGCCCTAAATCACATGTGAGTTTGGATACTGGGTATCAGCAGGCTGTTCAACATGGGATGCGGCACAGCTGAACATAGCACTGCCTCACCTGATGCAGACGTAAGTGCCCTGATGTTGAAAAGCGAGCGGTAGCAGAAAGCCTGGATCGTCTTTCCTCTTATTAACCCAAATCCACTCTCGACTACAACCTGAGCTGAGGTCAGTAAACCAAGGAGCAAAGGAAAATAGGAAAGGGAGTAGGCCATTTACCCCCTAGGCCATTCAATTCGATCATGGCTGACCTATATTTCAACTCCATTTTCCCATCTTTGCTTCATATCCTTCACTCTTACCCAATAAAAATCAGTCTACCTCGGTCTTGAAAGATCCAATTGACCCCGACATCCAGAACTTTATTCAGGGGCCGAGAATTTCAAATTTCACTCACTCTTAATGTGGAAAAATGCTTCTTTATTTCAGCCTTGAAGAGCAGACCCCCAGTTTTAACATTGGCCAGGATTTCACGCTTCCCCGATTTTTAGGTGGGGGTGGGGGGGTGCAGGGCGGCATGAATTTGGAGGAACCTTCCAGGCTCCTGCTTGCCCCAACCATGCAGCGATTTTACACTGGGGCGGGCAAGGCCTCGGACAGGAAGCCCACCATTGCACCAATTGGGGCCATTAAGTGGCCAATTATATGCTACTTAAGGGCCGATTCCTGCCCCGCCTGAATTTTTAGGCTGAAGGGAGGATTGACCTGCCCTTCAGGAGATGGGACTTCCGCCCCTCACTCGGGAGGAAGTCCTGCCTCAGAGGGATGCCAGATAATCTGATTGGCTGGCTGCTCTCTAGTCTCGGCAGTGCCAGGAGCTGCAGTGGACAGGACTGGGACTGCAAGCAGTCCCTTGAGCCTAAGGGTGAAATCGCCCTAGATTTGCACTAAGTACGGTAGCGGGCGTGAAAAAAGATGTTTTATCCGCTGGCCGCAATAGCGGATTTTCATGCCATATCATCCCCTGTCCACCTCATTAAATATCCAGCCACAGGAAACACCCCGTCTCGTTGGTGGGAAGCCTCTGATTTACCCGCCACACTGTTACCTCGCCGCTTCCTTGCACTGGGCATTATATTTAAACTGCAGCCATGTGCACATTTCTCAATGCTTGCAGCCCAGGGCTACTCCGGTGAAGACATGGCCCCAAAAGCCAAGAAGCGTGCAGTCCCCCAATTCAGTGACACATCCCTGGGGTGCCTTCTAGGAGCCGTGGAGGCCCGCTGGGATGTCCTGTACCCCCGCTCTGGTCGCAGGAGGCCCATCAGTCTCACCACTCCAACTTGGGAGGCGGTGGCAGAAGTGGTCAGTGCCAACGCTGCACACAAGAGGTCAGCCATCCAGTGCAGAAAGGGGGTGAATGATCTCATTCATGCCACCAGGGTAAGGCAACCATCTCATCACTCTAAACTCTCACACTCACAAGGCCATCACGCATTCACTGGCATCTCACTCACTGCCAGTTCAAGGGACATCGTCACTCACTCTCTCATAGATGCCCTCACATCTCCATCTGGCATCATCTCTTCTGGAGGCTGCCTCCTCAGGCATCACCACCTTGAGGCCATTTGCACAGATTGACATGTGCCCCCACATACCCTGGGATATGCTCCTTCCCCAGTGCAGCCTCTTCCCTTGCCCGAGGCCACTTCTCCCGCTTTCCCAAGCAAGTCCTAGCCCTACAGCCATTGAAAAAATGACCCTGCTCAGGCCTTGGGCAGGAAGGGTGGGGGCAATTCCACCAATGGCCTCTTTTCAACATCGGCTAGTCTGGTAGGCAGGGTCCTGCCCGCGAGCCTCCCTAAAAGTGATGTGGCACTGTCTGTGAAGCCTGGCGCTGATGACTGTGAGTGCAGCCCAAAGCACGGTAGGCAAACAAACCTCAAAGTCCTGAGCGAAGTGCAGCTCGCCAGATGCACATCGCTTATGTGCAGTTGTGAAACGCATCAGCGTGCAATCACGCCGATGTGCCCGGATGATCCAGCATGAGTGGGTGGTTCCTGCAAGTGGGGCTTATAATGAGATGGTAAAGTATTGAAATTAGGTTACTGACATGCGGCAGTGGGAAATGCGGCCCGCCATTGACGGCTGGATCAGACAATCGCAAACTGGTTTCACAGCGGCATAAAACTGATTTTTAGCCTTCTTGCCATATTGTCCGCCCACGCCCGCCATGACACCAGCTGGAAAAGGGACTGGACGATTCTGCCCTAAATCTCAGGACCAAATGAGTGTGGGCATCTCAGGGTGGGGAGCAGAGCTGAGGCTTGGTGTGGGGTTGGGGGGGGAGGTGGTGGGGGCAAAGTGGGAGAGGTGAGCAAGGGGGTTGGGGTATTGATGGAATCGTCAGAGGGGTAAGTAGCACACACACGGGAGGCAGACCTTGTGGTGGGGGATGGTACTTGATGCTGAAAAGAGGCCATATATGGAAGTGCCCCCACCCTTCCTTCCCACGGCCTGAGCAGGGTCATTTTTTGGGCTTCCCCCCAACCCTGAACTCACCCCGCCAGGCTGAAAATTGATCATGGGTAGGAAACAGCCCTTAAGAACATAAGGAATAGGAGCAGGTGTAGGCCATTCAGCCCCCCTAGCCTGCCCTGCCATTCAATAAGATCATGGTTGATCTGCCCCAGGCCTCAACTCCTTTTTCATGCCAGCTCCTCATAGCCCTCAACTCCCCGATCTACTCCCCTTTAAATACTTTCAGTGATCTAACCTCCATAACTCTCTGAGGTAGAGAATTCAGACATTCACTACCCTCCGAGAAAAGAAATTCCTTCGCATCTCAGTTTTAAATGAGTGTCCCCTTATTCTGTAACCAGGTCCCCTAGTTCAAGATTCCCTCTCTAGTGGAAACATCTTCTCAACATCTACCCTGTTAAGACCCCTCAGAATCTTGTACGTTTCAATAAGATCACCCCTCATTCTTCTAAACTCTAATGAATAAAGGCCTAACCTGTTTAGCCGTTCTTGATAAGTCAACCTCTTCATCCCAAGAATCAGCCTAGTGAATCTCTATTGAACTGCCTCCAATGCCAGTATATCCTTTCTTAAATACGGGGACTAAAACTGTACACTGTACTCCAGGTGCAGCCTCACCAACACCTTGTACAGTTGTAACAAGACTTCCCTATTTTTAAACTCCAACCCCCTGGCAATACAGGCCAAAATTGCATTTGCCTTCTTAATTACTTGTTGCACCTACATGCTAAGGTTTTGTGTTTCATGCTCATGACCACCCAGATCCCTCTGTGCTGCACTTTTTGGGAATCTCTCTCCATTTAAATAATAGTCTGCCTTTTGATTTTTTTCCTACCAAAGTGCATGACCTCACACTTTCCTACATTAAACTCCATCTGCCAAGTTTTTGCCCACTCATTTAACCTATCTATATCCCCTTGCAGATTCCTTATGTCCTCATCACAACATGCCCTCCCACCTATTTTTGTATCGTCAGCAAATTTGGATATGTTACACTCTGCCTCCTCCTCCAAGTCATTAATATAGATAATAAATAATTGATGCCCTAGGACTGATTCTTGTGGCACTCCACTAGTTATGTCTTTCCAACCTGAAAAAGACCCATTAATCCTGACTCTCTATCTTCTGTGTGTTAACCATCCCTCAATCCATGCTAATACATTACCCCCAGTACCGACAGCTCCTACCTTGTGCAATAACTTTTTACGTGGCACCTTATCAAATGCCTTCTGGAAATCCAAGCACACTACATTTACCGGTTCCCCTTTTTTAACTCTGCTTGTTATAGCCTCAAAGAACTCTAGCAAATTTGTCAAGCATGATTTCCCTTTCACAAAACCGTGCTGACTCTGTTTGATTGCATTAAGTTTTGCTATTCCTTCCTTAATAACGGACTCTAGCATTTTCCCAATGACAAGTGTTAGGCTGACTGGCCTATAGTTTCCTGCTTTTTGTCTCCCTCTCTTCTTGAACAGGGGCGTCACATTAGCAGTTTTCCAATCCACTGGGACCCCCCGGAATCCAGGGAGTTCTGGAATATTTTGACCAATGTCTCCATTATCTCTGCAGCCACTTCCTTTAAAACCCTTGGATGCAGGCCATCAGGTCCAGGTCCTTGTCTGCCTTTAGTCCCTTTAGTTTGTCAAATATTTTGTCCCTCGTGATAGAGACTGTTACAAGATATTCCCTCCCATTAGCTCTTTGCTTATCTGATATCTTTGGGATGTTTATAGTGTCCTCTACCATGAAGACAGATGCAAAATATGGGTTTAAATTATCTGCCATTTCCCCGTTCCCCATTATCAATTCTCTTTCGCATCCTCCAAGGGTCCACGCTCAGTTTAGCTACTCTCTTTCTTTTTATATACTGGTAGAAGCTCTTGCTATTTGTTTTTATATTTCTTGCCAATTTACTTTCATAATAACTTCTCCACCTCTTTTTTAGCTTTTTAGTCATCCGCTGCTGGTTCCTAAAAAATTCCCAATCCTCTGACCTACCACTAGTTTTTGCTGCTTTGTAAGCCTTAGTTTTTGATTGGATACTCTCCTTGATTGCCTTTGTTAACCATGGGTAGTTCATCTTTCTCATCAAGTCCTTCTTTTTGACTGGGATAAATTTTTGTTGAGTGTTATGAAATATCTGCTTAAATGCCTGCCACTGCTCATCCACTGACCTTCCCCTTCGTCTATTTTCCCAGCCTGCTTTAGACAACTCTTTCTTCATATCTCTGTGATCACCCTTATTTAACTTGGGGACATTGGTTTGAGACCTGAGTTGCTCACCCTCAAACTGAATTTGAAAATCTACCATGTTGTGATCGTTACCCCCAAGAGGATCCTTAATTATGAGACCTCTTATTAATCCTACCTCATTGTACATTACTAGATCCAAAATAGCCTGCTTCAGGGTAGATTCTGAAACGTATTGCTCTAAGAAACAATCCCTGATGCACTCTGCAAATTCATCTTCCATGCTACCCCTGCCAATCTGATTTGTCCAGTCAACATGCAGATTAAACTCACCCATGACAATGGTAACACCCTTCTTACATCCCTCCATTATTTCCCGACTTACACTTTGTCCTACAGTGAGGCAACTCTTTGGCGGCCAATAGATGACTCCCATCCATTGCTTCTCTCCCTTGCTATTCCTTATTTCCACTCAAACTGATTCCACATCATGATCTATTGCACATATATCCCTACTCACCACCGCACTGATACCTTCCTTTATTAACAGAACTACTCCACCTCCTTTTCCCTTTTGCCTATTTTTCCGGAATGTCAAATACCCTTGAATATTGAGTTCCCAGTCTTGGTCACCCTGCAACCATGTCTCTGTAATAGTCATCAAGTCATATCCATTTATTTCTATTTGTGCTGTCAACTCATCTATCTTGTTACAAATGCTGTGTGCATTCAGATAAAGAGTCTTAAGCTTTGACTTTTTACCATTATTGCTCATTTTGGTTCTAATTTCTGCTGCAATCTTCTGCTTATATTTTCTTCCCCTTGTTGTCACACTTTGATTATCGTACGCCTCTTTACTACAATTCACCCTCTGCTGTCTCGGCTATTTTTGATTTTCTAGACTTCCCTTCAACTGAATCCCCAACTCCCCCAACTAATTAGTTTAATTAAAATTAGTTTTAAGTGGCCATTAATTAGCCACTTAAAGGCCTCAATTGGGGAAAGGGTAGGCAGGCCAGCCTAGGCCTCACCCGTCCAACTGTAAAAGTGCAGAGAGATTGGACAGGGCAGGAGCTCAGTGGGAAAGTCATCTGGGGAATTTTAAAGCTCCCTCCCCAACTGCTTGCAAACCCATCGGCAGGGGACCATAACATCCTGCCTATGAAATAGGAGCTGGAGTAGGTCACTCGGCCCCTCAAACCTGCTCTGCCATTCAAGAAACAATGGCTGATCAACTACCTCAGCTTCATCTTCCCGCATTATCCCCACATCCCTTGATAACCTTATTACCCAAAAACCTATTGATGCCTAGCTTGAATATATTCAATGGCTGAGCATTCATAGCTCTCTGAAATGAAGAATTCCAAAGATACCAAACTCTTTGAATGAAGAAATTTCTAATCCCAGTCCTTCTCAATCCTAAATGGCCGACCCTTTATTCTGAGACTGGGTCACCCAATGTTCTAGAGTCCCCAGCCAGTGGAAACTGATTCACAACATTCAGCCTGTCAAGCTTCTTAAGAGTGTTAGATGTTTCAATGAGATCACCTTTCATTCTTCTAAACCTTGGGGAATATATGCCTAGTCTACTCTCCTCATAGCCAAACCATCTCATCCCAGGAATCACTCACCTTTGTTGCACTCCCTCTAAGTTATCCTTTCTTAGCTAAAGATACCAAAAGCGTACACAATGCTCCAGATGTGGTCCCACCACTGGCACTTGCCTGTACTCCTTTCATTTATCAGAATAGTGCCTGCCACAAATTAAGCTGGTGTTACCAATGTTAACACCAGTGCCCGCAGAACCTGATGGAGGTGGTATCCTAGCAACACAATAAATTATTGGGACATAGATCAAATGTTATAACACATGTACACTTCGAAATGGTGCTTCTCATCTCGGGAAACTGCATCAACAGGTGCAAGAACATGATTTCAGCTCTAAACTTGTTGAGAACACTAAGAGCAACAATGACCCAGAGTAACTCATGAGTACACCTAGACTGTCCACATATATGCAATGTAATGTGATTCACCTGATTAATTAGCATATCGTCATCTGTCTGGCTTCTTTGTTTAAGGGTGTTGTAGGCAAGATCATGAAAATCCCAGGTTATCTGGGTAGGTATCTCATTACCATTTATTGGACGTAAATGCATTGGATGCAGTTCAGAGGAGGTTTACTGGACTGATATCTGGGATGAGCGGGTTGACTTATGAGGAAAGGTTGGACAGACTGGGCTTGTTTGCACTGGAGTTTAGAAGAATGAGGGGTGACTTGATTGAAGTATACAAGATCCTGAACATCATCAACAAGGTGGATGTGGAAAGGATCTTCCCTCTTGTGGGTGAGTCCACAACTAGGGGACACTGTTTTAAAATTAGGGGTCGCCTTTTAGGATAGAGATGAGGAGATTTTTTTCTTTAAGAGGGTTGTGTGACTTTGGAACTCTCTGCCTCAGAAAGCAGTGGAGACAGGGTCGTTGAATATTTTTTAAGGCAGAAGTAGATAGATTCTTGTTAGGCAAGGGAACCAAAGGTTATTGGGGTTAGATGGGAATGTGGAAATCGAAACATAAACAGATCAGCCATGATCTTACTGAATGGCAGAGCAGGATCGAGGGGCCGAATTACCAACTTCTGCTCCTATTTCGTATGTTCGCAAATATAAATTGTCTGCCGGATATCCCTACTTTACAGTAATGACTCTACTACCAAAAGTAATTAATTGGCTGGAAAGCACTTTGGGACATTCTGAGCTCATGGAAGTTGTTACATAAATACCAGCTCTTTGTTTGTTTGACATATTACAAATCTTGCACTTGTACACTCTTCCTGTAAACATTTACCATGATAAATTCCTGCATACATATGTAAAATAGAAATTATTTATATAACTGGGGGAGACGGAGGTGTAATGGTCATATCATTGGACCTGTAAATCAGAGCCCCAGGCTAATGCTCTGGGGGCATGTGTTCAAATCCCACCACGGCAGCTGGTGAAATTTAAATTCAATTAATAAATCTGGAATTGAAAGCTAATCTCAGTAATGGTGACCATGACAACTATCAACGATTGTTGTAAAAACCCATCTGGTTCACTAATCAAAATCTGACTCCTTTGTTTGGCCTACATATGACTCCAGACCCTCAGCAATGTGGCTGACTCTTAACTGCCCTCTGAAATGACCTAGCAATCCACTCAGTTCAAGGGCAACTAAGGATGGGAAACAAATGCTGGCCTTGCCAGTGATGTCCACATCCCATGAAAAAATACATTTTAAAAAAGAATCACACTGTAATTAGATCACCTCACTGGTGGTGGCGCTGCAGTGCCCCAGTTTTCCATCTGCAAGCTCCTCAGCTCAGATTGCAGACAACCTCCTATCTATTCCCTGTTTCACTTTTAACATTGATAGAAAATCAGACAATTAGATAAAAAAATATGGACAGAAGATATGATTTTAAAATGGAGGCAGATACATCTGTACACCCTGTGTCAGGGTCCTCCTAACAATGTGGGATCATGATTAGCACATTAAATATAGTCTCCTGCCTGAAGCAGGCAAAGACTTGACCTACTCATTTCCGGGAAGGTTGAAAATGGACCAATAGCAGGGTAGGGGTGCTAAGTGCTTCACCACACAGTCCCGTTCCTGTGCACCAGAGGCCCTGAAAATTGTCCTTGGAAGTCCAGCAGTGACTCAAATCCCAAATTCCACCCCTTCGCTGAACCTTAGGTTCCTTCTCCACAGTGATGGGAAGCTTGCTCCCCAGGCTGCGATCTCTCACGTACGAGTGTTTACAAGCTTCAAGGCATCATCCCAGTTCTGACAAAGAGCATGATCTCCTCCAAGCGTATTTCAGATTCACCCACATTGCCTCCGCAGGTCAGCTGGTAATCAAATCCTCGGAACCGATCTCAGATTGTGGACTGCAGCGGCTCAAGAAGGCGGCTCACCACCACCTTCTCAAAGGCAATTAGTGGTGGGCAATAAATGCTGGCCTAGCCAGCGACACGCACATCCCATGAATGAATAAAAAAAAATCCTTTTGCAACTCTAATGGCATTAGGCCGTCACACCTCAATGACACAATGTTGTCAAATTCCAATAGAGTTTTGGGTGCTTTCTAAAATGTTTATAACTGAAAATTGCCTTCCATATCTCCCATTAAGAAAGGACTTTCATATATATAGCACTTTTGATAGCCTCAGGGTAAAACCTTACAACATTTACAAACTTCTTTTGTAGTCACTGTTGTAGTGTACTTCATGCAGGAGGCAATTTGTGCACAGCAAGGTCCCACAAGCAGCAATGAGATAATAAAATCAAAAGAAGAGTCATATCAGGTTCGAAATGTTAACTCTGTTTGTCACTCCACAGATGCTGCCAGACCTGCTGAGCTTTTCCAGCACTTTCTGTATCTATAATAATGAGATCATGACAAGATAGCTTGTTTTTTTTTTGTTAGCGATGTTTATTCTGAGTGATAAAATAGGCCAGGCTTCAAATTGATTCCACGGTTGAAGGGTTGGGTAAGGGTGAGGGGGCGGTAGAAGTTGATGTTTCCCCTCACTTTGCCTGCCTGAGACAAGACCCAGTCAAAATCTGGCCTGCCCCATGCTCCAGTCCACCCCAATTGAGCAGCCCGAACGAGATTTGATGGCAGGTAAGGAATTAAGTCCAGCACGGTACGTGCAACGCCAAAAGTGTCCCAATTTCAAAGTGTGACACTTTGGGGAGGATTTTCCCCTTGTCGGGTGGGTGGGCCTGAGAGCGGCCATGCAAGGGTCCACCACCTGCGATCGGGCCCCAACTGCAATTTCATGCTTGGTGGCCTATTAACGGCCAGCCAGTGTGAATCGCACACTGATATGCTCAGCGCTGCCTGGGCGGGGGAGGGGGGTGAGCGCGGAAGTCAGCGCATGCCCGGGGGGTGAGCTCAGTGAAAGCTCCCCGAAGGCACAGTCTTGCCTCAGGGAACTGAAGATTTTAAACTTTACAAATGGAGATTTTAAAATGAAGGAAAACATGTCCCCCCCCGTCACGCGAGCAGGGACGCGTTAAAAATGAGTTTTAAAAGTTTTTATATCTTTTTCAATCACTGTTTGAAACATCATCCCGCCCGATGATGAGGCTTCGCAAAAAATGCAAAGGCCGCTTGGCCTATTCGCCGCTCGCCAACCATAAGGTTGGATGGGCAGGGAAAAATTCAATTTAATTAATTTATTAATTAATGGGCTTAACGGCCCTCTTAATTGCCGGCGGGTGTGCTGTTGTCTCCCGCGCATGCCCGCTGATCGAACTATTGCGCATGTGCACGATGACGTCGGGATGCTCATCGTGCACTATTTTTCTCCCGTTCGGGTCAGGCACACGCCCACCCAAGGGCGGAAAATTTATGCCCCTTGTTACAGATGCAAAGAAATCTGGAAAAAAAAACCCAGCCATTTTAGGCCAGCTCCTCTCTGACTTGAAAGCAGAAATCTTCACGGTTGGATTTTTCTGTTTGAAATATTTCCCCACAACAGGAATTTAAGCAAGCGTTTCAAAGGATGGGCCAGTTTAGCAAAGAAGCATCAGAAGCTTTGCTTCTGATCTCCATGAGTATGAAAAACTAAGAGAATCACTGCCTTATAATGAATCCTTTAAAATAACATTTTCAAATCCTTTTACTCTCTTACCAAACTGTACTCGTCTGTATTAAATCAAATAAAATAGCGCATTGCACAATGGCAACCTTCTGTTCTGTTAATTATAACATGATGTGAATTTGGTCATTGGTACCAGCCTGAAACACATTCGAGAGCTTTTTAAGAATATTCCCCTGAGCTGTCAGCCAGAACTAGTGTAAAAATCCTTTTCCTGTATTTAATTAAAGGAAAACCTACTAAAGTATACTTTTTATAAACATTCCTGCAACATATTCCTAGGGGAGATTGTGAAGTTGCCACATCATCTTAAATTTAATTGCAATAGAGTACATTGTTTACCGTTCTCATTAGTCCCTCTGACATAAAAGTATTGAGTTCCAGTCAATCAAATCCAAAAATCTTCAGAGATTTAGCAAGTGTTCAGATGGATTGTAAATAGGATTCAATATCATGAAAAATAATGTATCAGGTATTGCTCTCAGCACCAGATGAATAATGCTGAACTTGCCCACAGACTTTCTATGGACTTTTGCATCATACCTTACTGTAAATTGAAGAACCAAAGGGCGCAGCACTATCTGCACAATATTTAGGGTCAGGGTGATGAGGACAGACGATAGTGTATCTCCCTTACCAGTCATATTGAAGAACTGTTAATGAGCAGCAAACAATCTGAACCAGAAAATTGTAAGTTAGAATAGTTGAGTCGGTCTCAAATCGGATATAGAAAATGAAATAAAGAGAGGGAAAGAATGATGGGTCTGTTAGAGATAAATGAGACAGAAAAGAAAGCTGAAAAAAGAATTGACACAAGGTAGTATTGTGTTATTGTTACCATCCCAGCGCAGGTTACCCCTGGACAAGTTTGATCCCAGGGTGGAACCCAGCTTGATAGATCCTAACTTTTATTTGTTTGTTTAGGTATGCGAAGTGTGGCTACTGAACAGAGTCATCAGAGTCAGCTAATGAACTTTTAACAAAAGCATAAATCATTTATTCAACAAGAAAGGATGAACTATATTACAATAGTCCTTCATCCAAAACTATACTTTTACAGATATATACAGATTTAGAAGGATAACACAAGTTACAACAGCTATATTATACCCTAATGTTCACAGTAAGTACACAGTTTATGTACACCTCTGACGACCTGTGGTCAGACACACCACACTTTGAAACCAAGGGGAGAATTTTCTCCCCGTTGTGGGGGGGTGTTGGGTGGGAACGGGTGCGAGTGGGCGTGCAGCCAATTACCACCCGCGATCAGCTGGGTGCCACCATTTTGCGTGGGCGGACCTCTTAAGGCCCGCCCAGCATGACGCGCACCTGGAAGCGCTGAGCGCTCCCTGTGCGGGCAGGAGGAAAGGAGGCTGAGTCGGGGTCTGTGCTCTTTTGCGCATGTGCATGTAAGAGTGCAGAAATCTGAGGCACAGAGCTGCTTCAGGGAGATTATTTTGATTTTTAAAAATTTTAATGAAGAAAAAAATTTTAAAGACGTGTCCCAGCTCAAGCGACGACGTCACATGAGCTTGGACAGACCAATGAATTTTAATTTAAAAATGTATTTAATTTATGAACCCTTCATGAAACCTCATCCCGCCTATGGATGAGATTTAATGATAAATACGAAGGCTGCCTGGGCTTTTCACCTGCCTGTCAACCTTGAGGTTGGACGGGCAGCTCAGTTAATGATCTTAATTGGAATCTAAATGGCCTTAATAGGCCTTTGACAGTTCGGTGGGCGTGCAGCCGACTCTGCTGCGCGCCTGCCGAGCTGAGGATCTGATGACGCGCACTGACTTTGGGACGCACGCCCGATGTCACCGCACGTCGTTTTACGCATCGGTGAGTGGGGCCCGCCCCCGCTCGCCAAACAGGAGATTGTGGCCCCCAAGTGATGGATGCCACCTTAACCAGATGCTATGGATCTCTCATCAGCTCCCCCCAGTTGCTTGTCACACCGTGAACCAACCAGTCTCACTGAACTTGGTCTTTCATACGAGGGTTTCCAATCTCCACTCTCCAAGATCTCGCTCTGGAATCATCTCCCAAACCAACGCTTTGTCTCAGATGCCTCCCGCAAGAGTTCATCTCCAGGGTTTTGAATTCTCCTTCCGATGTTCCTCTTCCCTAGGTCACCACGTGAATCAAGCTGTCTTCCACACATTCTCTCTCACTGTCTCAGCCAGCAGCAGTGCCACTGCTTCACATGCCCATAGCAAAGAGTTATAGACCTTCAGTTGTCTCTTTGGACCTTTTTGCCTCTTGCAAGCTGTTCTCACTTTAAACCTGCTTTCTGCAACTTTTGTCCCTTTAAATCTGAAGCTTGGAGCCTTTCTCTCTGCCCCTCACTCTTAACTTCACTTAACTGGACCTTTTCCATATTCCTTCCCTTCCTTTGACTAGAAGGTCTTCTTGGGACTTTCTCCTGTTTCTGTTTCACTCCTTTGGCCTTGGGACCTTTTGGTTGTTTTGTGAAATCTGCAGCTCCCTCTCCCAGCTTCCAGTCTGTCTGAGGTCTTGGTTTCAAACTAAAATTTAAAGCTGCTGTTTCTTTAGTTTTTCTATGTGTGTCTGTGGGAGGGACCTGCCTCTCCGGACCCTTGTTGCTTGGCAACAGCCCAATTCTCCCACTTTTGTTTGTTTAACTTCTTAAGGTAAGGGGCATGTGAGGAGACAGACGACTACACTGGAGTGAGATGGAGACCAAGTGAGTAGCAAATTAGGTTCATGTGGTAAGTTCTGTTTAATTATAGATTAAGAGTACTAACCCTCAAATAAGTTAGGCTAGCTTGTTAAGTAGAGAACTGTCTAGAGTGGCAGTTATCTGTCAATCACCTGAAAGCAATTGGTTCATGTGGTGTTAATTACTGTAGCAGAGGGTGGGTGGGGAAAGAGATGTGGTGTACATAGGAATTATTCTAGGTTAATTAAGAGAGTAATTAAATTAAGTTAAGTAAATAACATAAGTAACAATGGCTGGGCAGATGTTATGTTGCAGCTGTGGAACATGCGAGCTTTTGGACACCAAGGTTATCCATGACAAACATGTCTGCAGAAAGTGTAAGCAGTTACAGGAATTCTGGATCAAGATTACTGATCTGGAAGCCGACCTGCAGACACTGTGCAACATAAGGGAGGGAGAGAAATACCTGGACACTTTGTTCCAGAAAACAGTCACACCTCTTAGAATAGGGGTGTCTGTTTTGGTCAGCAGTGAAGGACAGGAGGATGTGACTATGAGAGATGCAGGTAAAGGGATTGAGCAGACAGTAGTGAAGGAGCCTCAGACTTGGCTATTGTCAAACAGGTTTGAAGTGTTCACAATCTGTGTAGATGAAAGCAAGATCAACATGGTGGATGAGCAGGCTGGCCAATGCAACATGGCACAGGAAGCCATTCAATCTGGGGGAGAAAAAAGCAATATAGTGGTAGATATAGTGGTAGTAGGGGACAGTATAGTGAAAGAGGTTGACACTGTTCTCTGCAGCAATGAGTGAGAGTCCAGAGGGCTGTGTTGCCTGCTTGGTGCCAAGGTTTGGGGCATCTGCTCAGGGCTGACTTGCAGTTGGAGGGGGAGGATCCAGTTGTCATGGTCCATGCAGATACCAGTGACATAGACAGGACAAGGAAGGAAGTCCTGCATAGTCAGTATGAGGAGCTGGAACCAAATTAAGAAGCAGAACCTCAAAGGTAATAATCTCTGGATTATTACCTGAGCCAGGTACAAATTGGCATAGGGCAAATAAGATTAGAGAGACAAATGCGTGTCTCAAAGACTGGAGTGGGAGAAGTGGGTTCGGGTTTGTGGGGCACTGGCATCAGTACTGGGGAAAGTGGGGACTATACCATTGGGACAGTCTACACTTGAACCCTGTTGGGATGAATGTTCTTGCGAATCACATAACTAGGGAAGTAGAGAGGGCTTCAAACTAATTAAGTGGGCACAAAAGATCAAGGTTGGTTAGATGTGGCAAATCAAGGGGTAAATTCAAGGCAGGAGAGCATAACAATAAAAGGGAAATGAGGACCATGGAATAGCAGGAAGGGACAGAGAGCTAAAACTTAAGAATGCACCAATAGTCAAGACTAGATACTACAACAATAACAAAAAGACAAAACTAAAGGCTCTGTATCTGAATGCGTGTAGCATTCATAACAAAGTAAGTGACTTGATAGCGCACATTGAAATAAATACAATTAACTGTTAGACATGACGGAGACATGGCTGCAGGATGACAAGGATTAGGTCCTGAATATTGAGGCCAAATGGCATTCAAAAAGAATAGGAAGCTAGGTAAAGGTGAAGGGGTAGCACTATTGATCAAGGATGGCATTGGTGCAATAGAGATGACCTTGGTTCAGGAGATCAGGATGCAGAATCAGTTTGGGCGGAGATGAGGAATAGTAGGGGAATGAAGTCACTAGTGGAAGTGGTCTACAGGCCTCCTAACAGTAGCCACAATGTAGGACAAAGCATGCAAGAAGAAATATTGGGTGCTTGTGATAAAGGGATGGCAATAATCATTTTTATCTACATATAAACTGGAAAAATCAGATTGGCCATAATAGCCTGGATGAGGAGTTCATAGAATACTTTCGAGATAACTTCTTAGAGCAGCACGTTCTGGAACCAACCAGAGAGCAGGTCATATTAGACTTGATGTTGTGTAATGTGACAAGGTTAATTAATGACCTCAGAGTGAAGGCACCCCTAGGTAGCAGCGACCACAATATGATTGAATTTTACATTCAGTTTGAAAGGGAGAAGAGTGGGTCTAAGACTAGTATTTTAAATTTAAATAAGGGCAACTATGTGGGAATGAACGCTGAGCTCGCTGAAGCGAACTGGGATACTAGGCCAGTGGATAGACTAATAGAGAAGCAGTGGCAGATAGTTAAGAGGGTATTTCAGAATACTGAGAATAAGTATATACCTACTACAAAGAACACTTCTAAGGGGAGGATCCGTGGTTAACTATAGAAGTTAAGGAAAGCATCAAACTTAAGGAAAAAGCATATAACTGCGCAAAGATGAGTGGCAGGACAGATGATTGGCCAGAATATAAAGAATGGCAGAGAATGACTAAAAGGTTAATCAGGAGAAAGAAATTAGAGTATGAGAGGAAGCTCGCTAGAAATGTAAAAACAGATAGCAAGTGTTTCTACAGGTATTTAAAAAGGAAAAGAGTAAGTTGAAGTGAGTGTTGGCCCTCTAGAGAGTGACAGTAGGAAGTTAATAGTAGATAATAAGGAAATGGCAGATGAATTAAACAAATATTTTGCTTCTGTCTTCACTATAGAGGTTATAAAAACATTCCAGTAAGAGTTGTAAATCAGGAGGTGGAAGAGAGGGGAACTTGGTGAAATTATAATCACTAGGGAAGTGGTACTGAGCAAACTGATGGGGCTGCGGGCTGACAAGGCTTCGGGTCCTGATGAACTGCATCCTAGGGTCTTAAAAGAGGTGGCTAAAGAGGTAGTAGATGTGTTGGTGTTAATTTTCCAACATTCGCTAAATTCTGGAAAGATTCCATCAGACTGGAAAGTGCAAATATAACCTCTTTATTTAAGAAGGGAGGGAGGCAGGAAATAAGAAACTATAGACCAGTTACCTTGACATCTTTCGTAGGGAAGTTATAGTTCGAGTCGATCATTAAGGAGTTAATAGCTGGGCACTTAGAGATATTCAAGGTAATTGGGAAGAGTCAGCATAGTTTTATTGAAAGGGAAATCATGTTTAACCAATTTATTGGAATTCTTTGAAGGAGTAGCATGCACTGTGGATAAAGGGGAGCCTGTAGATGTGTTGTGCTTGGATTTCCAGAAGGCATTTGATTAGGTGCCGCATCAAAGGTTATTGCGGAAAATAAAAGCTTACGGTGTAGGGGGTAACGTATTAGTATGAGTATAAGATTGGCTGACTGGCAGAAAACAGGGAGTATGCATAAATGGGTCTTTTTCTGATTGGCAGGATGTAACGAGTGGGGTCCTGCAGGGGCCTGTGCTGGGACTTCAACTTTATATCAATGACTTAGATGAGGGGAGTGAAGGTATGATAACTAAATTTGCAGATGACATGAAGAGAGGTAGGAAAGTATGTTGTGAAGAGGACAGAAGGAGGTTGTAGGCGGATACAAATAGGTTGAGTAAGTGGGCAAAACTCTGGTAGATGGAGTATAATGTGGGAAAAGGTGAAGTTGCTCATTTTGGCAGGAAGAATAAAAGAGCAGAGTGTTACTTAAACGGAGAATGGCTGTAGAATTCCGAGGTGCAGAGGAATTTAGGTGTTCAAATAGTCATTTGTTAATATAGAACTTGAGTATTGTGAAAAAAGAGTCTAAGCTTTTTTTTTGCACTCATCAGGACACTTCACAAGAATACCATTATAAGGGGAAAATAACAATTTATGCTGGTTGGCAAATGGCATTGCTATGAAGAATGCACCAGTGATGGTGGCTGACAGTTAACTGCCAAGCATTGTTTGAAATTTAAACCACGCAGTTTGACCCTGATTGGTCAAGGCATTGCCCTGAGGAATGAGTCAGTGAATGGCTATCACTTATTTTGTTTAGCTGAAACAGGCACAATGTGTGTACATGTTCTTTCTGTCTGCAAAGAACAGGGCCCTGTGTACTAATATATGTAGCTTCTAGTAGACACAGAAGCACCACACTGCAAACCTGACTGACCATCTTAAATTGGTTGTCAGCATAATTATTTGCACATTGCGAATTATTTAGCAAATGTTGTCCAATCACGGAATCACATTTAACTTTGACACTGTGTTTTGAGTTTTGAAAGCAGGAGCTAGTTGGGTACAGTCTGTACCCTGCCTATTGCGATCAGTGACTGGGACATGCTGTTTGATATGATCCATCAGTCTTTGGAACGTACAGCCTACATACGTAGCATCACACTGGTGTTGAAATTCATGTACCACATTACTCATTTGTGTGATAGGCAGAATGTCTTTTTGGCTTGACAGCAGCATCCTGTTAGTGGTGAACACCACTCGTTTCATGAAAATAAAAGTAAGGATGTTATGCTTCAGTTATACAGGGCATTGGTGAGACTGCATCTTGAATACTGTGTACAGTATTGGCCTCCTTATTTCAAGAAGGATGTAATTGTGTTGGAAACGGTTCAGAGGAGGTTTACTAGATTGATACCTGGGATGAGCTGGTTGTCTTATGAGGAAAGGTTGGACAGATTCGGCTTGTTTTCACTGGAGTTTAGAAGAGTGAGGGGTGACTTGATTGAAGTATATAAGATCTTGAACGGTATTGACAAGGTGGATGTGGAAGGGATGTTTCCCCTTGCGGGTGAGTCCAGAACTAGGGGGCACTTTTTAAAAATTAGGAATCACCTGTTTAGGACAGAGATGAGAAGATTTTTTTTCTCTCAGAGCGTTGTGCGACTTTGTAACCCTCTGCTCCAGAAGGCGGTGGAGTGGACATTGAATACAGAAGCAAGAAAGTCTTGCTTATACCTTAACAAATCCCTGGTTAGGCCTCAGTCAGAATATTGTATATAATTCTGGACACCAATCTTTAGGAAGGGTGCCAAGGCCCTGGAGAGGGTACAGAGGATGTTCATCAGGGATGAGGATACCAGGGATGAGGGAGTTCAGCTAGGTGGAGTGATTGGAAAAGCTGAGATTGTTCTCCTTACTGCAGAGAAGGCTTGGAGAGAAAATGTTCAAAATTATGAGAGGTGGTAATAGAGCCAGTAGAAAAAAAGTTATTTCCTCTAGAAAGTGGGTCATACAAGAGATAATAGATTGAAAATGATTAGCAGAAGCACGAGAGTGGAAATGAGAAGAAATGTCTTCACGCCGAGAGTTGTTGAAGATCTGGAATGCACCACCTGACCAGTTTGGATAACCAAATTTGAAAGGGATTTTTAAGTAGGGCATGTATGTGAAGAGAACTAATTTTCTGGGTTATGGGGAAGGAGCGGGGTCAGTGGGGGACTAATTGGATAGCTCTTTCAAAGAGCTGACACAGACCTGATGGGCTGAATGGCCACATCCTGTGCTGTAAGGTTCTATGATTCTATGTAGTGTTTGATCAAATCCTGGTAGACATCACTGTATGTAGGGCAATAAATGCAAAAAGAGGTAAAATGTTGACTGTCGGAATCCTAACACTGTGATGTTAAATCTCTCCAAAGCATTTGTGAAGCCACACTGCTATGTCCTGCTTTGGTGAGTGAGTTGAGCAGAAATCCTACAGAAAGTGCAATACATACTTTTGGAGTAGCTCTGATTGTAACAATGGGACTTTGGGGGTCAGGGGAAACAGAACTACACCTGCATTCCTGCAGTGTGTCTCAGTGTGATAGTATAAACAGCAACTGCTACCACCAAGAAGGACAAGGGCAGCAGATGCATGGGAACACCACCACCTGCAGGTTCCCCCTCCAAACCACATGTCAAACTGACTTGGTTCAAAATCCTGGAACTCCCTCCCTAACAGCACTGTGGGTGTCCCTAAACCACATGGACTGCAGCGGTTCAAGAAGGCAGCTCACCACCACCTTCTCAAAGGCAATTATGGAAGGGAAATAAATACTGGCCTTGCCAGCAGTGATGCCCACGTCCCAAGAAAGAATATATTTTAAAAAAATAATGCAGGCGCTATAGTCCACTGAGAGGTATGCTGCATCAGGCAGATTTTACACTCAGCTACAATAAGTATTTGGAAAGGGGAATTTGGAGGGAATTTGGTGAGAAGGGAGTCACATGGAGACAGGATTTATGAACCTTATTGATAGGCCAGGCTACAATGCCAGAGCCATTTGCCAAAAGAAGGCTTGCATTTATATAGTGCCTTTGATGACCACTGGGCGTCTCAAAGTGCTTTACGGCTAATAAAGTACTTTTGAATTGTAGTCACTAGATGTAGGAAATGCAGTAGCCAAATTACACACATCAAGCTCCTGCAAACAGCGTTGTGGTAATGATCAGATGATCTGCTTTTTTTGTGAGGTTGACCGAGGGGGTAAATATTGGCCAGGACACTGGGGATAACATCCCCCAGCTCTTCTTTGATACAGTGCCATGGGATCTTTTACATTCAGCCAAGCTGGCCTAAAGGGCCTCAGTTTAAGGGCTCATCCGATCGATGGCAGTACTCAACAGTGCAGCACTCCCTCAGTACTGCAACAGAATGCCAGTGTAGATTTTTGTGCCTGAGCCCTGGAGTGGGAGTTAAACAAATGCTTTGAGACTCAGAAGCAGAGGTTTTTCCTTGAGCTGTTCAGCACTTGCTAACATTTTTACCACATGCAAATACTTCTGACTATTGCAGACATTGCTGGTTGGATGTGTCTTCATCTCTGCATTGCTAAATGGTTCTGCACAGGAAGATTAATTTTAAATTTAGGTAACCTGCCAAATTCCTCACTTTCTAATTGCACAGTGTTAAAATTCAGGCCCCTCATTATCTGAATCAGTCCCCAGTAGGAAATAGTGTCTCATGCTCAATTAATTAGAGGACTAACTTGGAAAGGAATTCCAGGTTGGATTCTGGAAAGGGAATAGATTAATTTCATTAAGCATCAATGTTGATGTACAGACATTATCAGCATCTGGAAAGGAATAAAGGTTGAAATTCTGCCATGCACTATTTTAAGAGAGAATTCCAAAATTCCAAGAAGAGAGGAAAGAAGAGAGATACGATGCAGCATTTCAAAAGTGGGAAGACAAGATTAAAGAAAAAGTGGTAAAAATCTTGTGATTCTAGACTTCAGAAACAGCAGTACAAAAGTCAAATGGCACAGCTGAATCTGTATCAATCACTGGTTAGGGCACAGTTCAAATACTTGCTGCCAATTGGGGTCCATAGTATTGCCATGATGGTGGAATGCTTCCAGCCATTGCTGGTGTGACCCACGCCACACATGATGACTAACAGGCCGCGAGTGAGCGTGTGACGTATACTTGACAAAAACATGCGGTGAGTGGATACTGATGTCAAATAGCCTGTAATGCTGATTTGACACACAATCGGCCAATTTGGACTGTGCAGGTCTCTGCCATCCTCTCTTAGTCACTCCCATCTTACCATGCATTCAGCTGCATGAGGGAACCCTCCCATCAGCGTTATTTAAAGGACTGACCATCCGCTTTACAAGGGAGGTGCTTTTGACTTACTTGCACCGGTGCAGACTCAGTGTGAGTGCTGTGTTTTGTGTTATTGGAGGAGTTTTGCAAACTTTATGGGCAGAATTTTACCACAGCGGGATTTTACGTTCCCGCTGTGGTCAATGGGATTTATAATGGGCAGAATTTTGCACTCGGATGGCGGGCAGGCCCCACCGGCTTGGCGGCGGGCGGGCAGCTGACCCCCGCCACTGAAACAGGGCCCGCCGCCATTTTGAATGCGCAGGCCAATTAAGGCCCACCCAGCGGCATCCCTGACGGGAAGCACTATGCTTCCCACCTGTCAAAGTGCGCTCTTTCGCGTATGCGTGCGAAAGAGCGCACTGCTCCCTGAGACTAAGTCCTGTCTCAGGGAGACCAGTGGCAGTCCGGAAAACTTTAAAAATACAAAAATTAAAAAATTATTAACATGTCTCCCTCATCACATGAGATGGGACATGTTAATAAAGAACGCATAAACTTTATTAATTTTAAAAAATATGGACATGAAACTTCATCCCGCCAGTGGATGAAGTTTCATCAATAATCTGGAACCTGCTGAGGCTCCTGCCTGCCCGCCAGCCTTAAGGTTGGACGGGCAGGTCTTTAATGGTCTTAATTATCCTGTCAATGGCCTCAATTGGCCATTGACAGGTCGGCGGGCGGACAGCTTATTTCGCTGTCCACCCGCCTTCCTAAAAATTTAAATGGACCGGGATGATGTCGGGGATTCCTCCCGGCGTCATTTTCCCCTCGGCGACCGGGCCCCACCCCCAAATTGCCGAGGGGAAAATCCTGGCCAATGTCTCGCTGCATTTTACGACCCCATCCCCGTCCCCGCCGAAATGGGGCCGTAACATTCTGCCCCGTGGATTTACAGAGGAGCAGTGCTGTGTCTTGACAAGTTGGTCAGGGGAGTCAGAAGGCCTGGCCGGAGAAAGCCTGCTTCAGTCATGGCGGGCATGGTTACTGTTCCTCGTGGTCAGGCTACTCAGAGCATCACTGGAGATGGAGTACTGGTGGCAGAGAGGGGAAGCGGTGAGGAGAGGGAGGATTAGGATGGCTCTCAGTGGAGGGCCCTGCCCCGAAGGGTTTTTGGGAGGAAACCCCCACCTCCATTTCGGCCAATAGCAGCACACGAGGTGGCTGCATTTCACAAAAGGGGCGGTGACTGAAATGCACTGCCCCCTACAAGCTGAGCTGCAGCCTGACAGAGGGAGAGGGAGGTGCTCTCAGTGGCTGTCAAGGTTGCCGTCACCCTGAAGCTCTACATCAGTGGGTGTCAGAAGGGAGCTGCTAACATTAGCAACATCCGATGGTTTGACATCCATCTCTGCATCGGGAAGGTAACAGTTAACCTGCACAGAAGGGGAGAGGATTTTCAGAGCAGGAGGAAGGTGCAGGTGGATTTACCAGACTGGCAGGATTCCTACTGGTGCACACTGCAATCAATTGCACCTATGTGGCTCTGCCGACTCCACATGTTAACGGGGAGATGCTCTGTAACTATAAGGGCTACCGCTCCATGAACGCCCAGTTAGTAGGTGACCATGCTGAGCAGATCCTCCTGGTGAATGCCAACTGTCCTGGCAGCAGCCGCGTTGCCTTCATCCTGGGGCAGTCAGCTGTACCCACCATCTTTGGCCTACCATGAAGAAGCGGAAGTTGGCTGCTAGGTGATAAGGGGTAGCCTTTATACACCTGACTCATGACTCTCCCCCAGCACCCGATCACATGTGGACAGCTCGCCCACAATGATATCCATGCAGTGGCCAGGAACATGGTGGAGCTGTCATGGAGTTGGCCACCGCGTCCACATTGTAAAGGATGGACTCCAAACTCTGTCAGAAGCCCTGTACCAATTGGAGGCGGATTCCTCCAAGCTCCCTAACAATGGCAACAGGCTTTGGGCCTGCCAGCGCTCCAACTATCTCTGTGTGCATGACCATCAGTGTTCTCCTGTATGTTGCTCCATCAAAGTCCTCGGGAGGGATTTTCCACACCCTCCCACTGCCGCGATCTTCTGGTCCCGTCGCAAGCCAATTGGTTTCTGTCTGGAGCGCTGAAGTTCTACATCAGTGGGTTTCAGGAGGGAGCTGCTAACATTAGCAACATCCTACGGTTTGACATCCATCTCTGCACTGGGAAGGTAACAGATAACCTGTCCGCCTGCGACAGGGCCGGAAAATCCCGGCCCTCACCTGAGTGTTCTGGAGTAGTATTTGCCGGGGACCTTATCCTCCCGGGAGCTGGCAGACGTGCTTTCCCTTCCACCAGCCTGGCGGCAGCCCGTCGATGTCCGTAAACATTCATGCTCATGTAGACAGAAAATTGCCGATTGAAAATGTAGCTGAGACATTCTGTAAACAGCTCTCTTTAATCTCGGTTTTGACGCTTTCTATTCTTGTTTCTGAGTGTTGACATGACAGGTGGCTTCTCTTCCTACCCAGCTGTGGCGTGATGTGACAGATGTTTATTTTTCTTGTTGACTAAATTTCTGCAGAGGAGGAAAGAAATCAAAATAAATTCCAGTGCTATTGTGATATCGGATCTTTAGCATTCCAGTGTTGTAGTGTGTACCCGTTCATCCTGATTAATGTCAATATTTTCCTGGTCACTCTCTCAGGGGATCACTAGTCTGTGGAATTTCCTGCAGTGAGCATTGGAGGCTGGGTCATTGAATATGTTTAAGGCTGAGTTACATAGCTTTTTGACCAACAAGGGAGTCAAGAGTTATGGGGTGGGGGTGGTGGGGCAGACAGGAAATTGGAGTTGAGGCCACAATCAGATCAGGCACAATTTTATTGAATAGCAGAGCAGGTTCAAAGGGCTGAATGGCTTAGTCCTGCTCCTAACTCTTACACTCTTGTGTATGTTGAACAGGATAATAGGTTATTGTAGCCGTGGAGCACTTTACATTGTTTTCCTTTAGTGATGATTCTCATACAAGAAGGTTAAATCCTTTCTCCTGAGGAGCTCGCGCATCAATGACAGGACATTGCCATCCTGAATTTCTTTTGATTTCTGTTCTCTTCTTCTGGAATTTAGGCAACAGAGCAGTAATGGAAAATGAACATCTGTCACATCACGGCACAGCTGGGCAGGAAGAGAAGCCACCTGTCATGTCAACACTTGGAAACAAGAATAGAAAGTGTCAAAACCGAGATTAAAGAGAGCTGTTTACAGAATGTCTCAGCTACATTTTCAATCAGCAATTTTCTGTCTACACTGGTTGAAAATCTGGTATTTATCTCGCAAGTAAATAATCTCTCAGAATGAGACAGGAGGGTTTGGAATCAGCAGGTGTGGCCAAAATTGTGTTTTTCTCACAGTTTGGCAACACTGAGGTGGTGGAGATGTTGGAAGAGGTGATGGAGAGATAACTCTGGGGGGTTGTCAGCCTCCTTATAGAACCTCACCCCGCGTGTTTGTAAGATGTTATCCAGAGGCAGCATTTAGATCAGGAAGAGGAAGAGATTGGGCCGCAAAGATAGATCCTTGTGGGATGGGGCTTGGGGCTGATAAGTGGCAAGTAACGTTCCCATCACACACATTCCAGGCAATGACCTCCTGTAACAAGGGGCAGTCCAATCATCTCCCCATGACATTCAATAACATTACCAGCACTGACTCTGTCATTGTCAACATCCAAGAGAGTTGTCACAATGATCAGAAATTCAACCAATGAACTCTAAGAGCAGGTCAGAGAATGAGTATTCTGCAGTGAATAACTCACCTCCTGAGTACACAAGTTTTCTCTACCATCTACAATGCACAAATCAGGAGTGTGATGGAATATCGTTCACTCGCCTGGATGAGTGCAGCTCCAACAACATTCCAGAAGCTCAACACCATCCACAAAGCAGCCCGCTTGATCGCTATCAAACCTACAGGCTTAAACTTGAACTTTCTCCACCATCAGTGTACCATGGTCCTGGTGTGTACTACCTGCAGGATGCACTGTAGCAGCTCACCTAGGCTCCTTCGACACCATCTCTCTAATGCATGAACTCTACCATCTGGAAGAACAAGTGTAACAGGTGCATGGGAGCATGCCCACCTTCAAGATCACAAGTCACACAACATCCCAACATGGATTGTTCCTTTACCATTGCTGGATCAAACTCCTTCTTACCAGCATTGTGGGAACACGACTAAACTGGTTGAAGAGGAGTGCCTACTATCACCTTCTCAAGCAATGTCCATATTCTGAGAACTAATTTTTAAAGAACACCAGAGGCAGTGGTGCAAAGGCAGGAAGAGAAGGCATTGCTGGAGATGAGCCAGCCACACTTGGATAGATGAGTGTGAAACCAAGCAAGAACTGTCCCACTCATTGGGATGTAGAGGAGGGGTGCTGGGGAAGGTGGGGTAGTTCACAATTCCGCAAAGAGGTTGAGAAGGATGAGGGAAGTTAGTGCGCCATGGGTACAATCACAGAGGATGTCATTTGTGATTTTCATCAGGGCCCTTGTGAAGGGATTGAAACCAGATTGGAAAGATTCAAACATGAAGCATTGGCCTCTCATGGCCAGCTCCCCATCTTACACACTCCTTGAACTGAAACTCATCCTAAATATAGGAACATAGGAACAGGAGTAGGCCATTCAGCCCATCCAGCCTGCTCCGCCATTCAAAACAATGACGGCTGATCATCCACTTCAATGCTTTTGCCCCACACTGTCCTCATATCCCTTTATGTCATTGGTATTTAGGAATCTGCCAATCTCTGCTTTAAACATACTCAATCACTGAGCTTCCACAGCCTCTCTGCTGCTCATGTGCTAAGTCATACAAAATCCTCTTCACCCATCACCCCTATGCTCACTTACCTATATTGACTCCTGGTCCGACAATGCCTCAATGTTAAAATTCTCATCCTGTTTTTCAAATCCTTCCATGGCTTTGACCCTCCCTATCTCTGTACCAATAAACAACAACAAACCTTCTCCTGCCCTACAACCTGGGCTGACAAGTGGCAAGTAACTTTTGCGCCGCACAAGTGTCAGACAATGACCATCTCCAACAAGAGAGAATCTAACCATCGTCCCTTGACATTCAATGGCATTACCATCATTGAATCCCCCACTATCAATATCCTGGGGGTTACCATTGACCAGAAACTGAACTGGCCGAGCCATGTAAATATGTGGCTACAGCAGCAGGTCAGAGGCTAGGAATCCTGTGGCAAATAACTCACCTCCTGACTCCCCAGAGCTTGCCCACCATCTACAAGGCACAAGTCAGGAGTGTGATGGAATATTCTCCACTTGCCTGAATGAGTGCAGCTCCAATGACGCTCATGAAGCTTGACACCATCCAGGACAAAGCAGCCCACTTGATTGGCATCACATCCACAAACATTCATTCCCTTCACCACTGATGCACAGTAGCAGCAGTGTGTACCATCTACAAGATGCACTGCAGGAATTCACCAAGGCTCCTTTGACAGCACCTTCCAAACCCACGACCACTACCATCTAGAAGGACAAGGACGGTAGACACATGGGAACACCACCGCCTTGGAAGTTCCCTTCCAAGCCATTCACCATCCTGACTTGGAAATATATCGCCGTTCCTTCACTGTCGCTGGGTCAAAATCCTGGAACTCCCTTCCTAACAGCACTGTGGGTGTACCTACACCACAGGGACTGCAGTGGTTCAAGAAAGTGGCTCACCACCACCTTCTCAATTAGGGATGGGCAATAAATGCTGGCCTAGCCAGGGACGTCCACATCCCCATGAATGAATTGAAAAAAATATATAAGTGCAAGTTGTTGTTGCTGTTGTTCTTTATGCATATAACTCAATACTAGAAACAGTTCGGTTATAATAATCTAGCTCGTAAGCATTACAAGAATCGTAGATGTGCAAAAAAGGATAATTCACAACCATTTTTTGAGACTGGGACAAAGGCATACTATGGGAAAGAAACAGAGTGGCCTTTTGCGGAAGTTATACCTCTCCTGGGCGTCCTCGAGGCTGACACTGGGTGCAGAATGTGGAAAGCTTGTTCGTGCTCCTGTAGAAACATCTCACATTGCAGAATACCCGGCTAGCTCTCCTACACAAAGGAAGTGAAACAAAGCTGGCAGCCACTCACTGTGCAATCTTAATACAATTCTTCAGCATGGAGCCTCTCTTACTGGGGAAACAGAACAGACACAAGATTTAATATAGAGGCAAAGAATAGATAAGCACCTGGGAATAAGAGTATTCATTACTGAAACAATTCTCTGAATAATGCACTATGCTCACAATGGGCTTTCTGCAAAATCTGCTGTTATTTATTTCAAGGGCTTTTTATGAAGTACTAGGTTGGTCCCTGGACTTTAATTAAATATAATGCTGACAAGTAGTGAAGATTGTTGCTATGTTTCTTTACAATTCACCTCACCATCCCATAGCGGCTCTCACCAGCTTAGCCTTGATTGAAGTGATCAACACATATTAGCATTCATAGCTTAATACTCTTGTTTCACCCACTTTATGCCTGTTTTACACCCATTTTATGCTCATAAAACAGGCGCAACAAAGTCCAATTTCTACTCTGATGAGTCACTTTGCATCATTTCCACTCATTAAAATGCTTCAGATGACACAAATTCATGCAACAAAATAGTCTGTAATAAAACATGTCAAACACTAAAGCATAGCCTACTTCCTGCAGTGCAGGTTTGTGATTTTTACATTTCCCATCAGCCTCATTAAGCAATGCCTACTTATCAGCACTATCCCTCCCCCTGGCAACAGTCTGAGATTAAGCCAGCCTGTTCACAACTTTGGTGTTACATTTGATGCTGAGATGAGCTCCTGGCCTCAAATTCGTGCCATCGCTAAGATCGCCTATTTCTACCTCGGTAGAAATCGCTCAGCTTCACCCATCTCAGCTCATCTGCTGCTAATTCCCATTCTTGTATCCAAATCCCTTAATGGCCTCATACCGCCATACTCCTGTAACTTCCTTCAGCCCTAAAGCCTTCCGAGATACCTGCACTTTGCTAACTCAGCATCTTATGCAAACCCGATTACAATCGCTTCACCAGTGGGGGCTGTGCCTTCAGTTGCCTTGGCTCTAAGCTCGAGAATACTCTTCCCTACGCCTCCCTGTCTTGCTACATCACTTTCCTCCTTTAAGATGCTTTTTAAAACCCAGCTCTTTGACCAAGGTTTGGTCATCTGATCTGATATCTCCTTTCAAAAACAGAAAATGCTGGAAAGACTCAGCAGGTCTAGCAGCATCTGTGGAGAGAGAAACAGAGTTAACCTTTCGAGTCTGAGAGCTCTGAAGAAGGGTCATGCGGACTCGAAACGTTAACTTTGTTTTTCTCTCTCCACAGATGCTGCTAGACCTGCTGAGTTTTTCCAGCATTTTCTGTTTTAGTTTCAGATTTCCAGCACCTGCAGTATTTTGCTGATATTGCCTTATGCGGCTGGGTATTATACTTTGTTTTATAATGCTCTTGTGAAGCACCTTGGGATACTTGATTACCTTAAAGGCGCAATATAAATATGAATGGTTCTTGTTAATTCCTGCAGCCTGTGTTGATCGCTGTACTAGAGGCAAGGATGTAAACTTCAGCTCTATATTCTGATCATGAACCTTTATTTTCAGCTGACCACGTTTTCCCCCACTTGATTTTCAGTTCATTATTATATGGCTGGATTCCCGTCTCATTTCTGTCAATGTCATTGCAATGATTAGCAGTGTGGATCATCATGCTATACTGTGGACAGTCTCTTTCACAATTATATTCACACTCCTGACACATCTTTTCTCTGGACAGTCAACAACATGTCAAAAACCAGAGACAATCAGTACAGAAATTGCCCTTGTATTTGCCCCAACTATACAGCTAAGTATCATAACTGATGTTAGACTGTAACTCAGACTGCAGAGTGCCCTCTTTATTTATTGTGGGTGTTGATGGATAGGAATTTATCACCCATCCCTAATTCCTCTTGTTCAGAGGGTATTTATGAGTCAACCACATTGCTGTGGGTCTGGAGTCACATGTAGACCAGACAAGGACAGCAGATTTCCCTCCCTAACGGGCATTGGTGAACCAGACAGGTTTTTATGGAAATCAGCAGGTTTTCACAGTCATCATTAGACTTATAATTCCAGATTTTTATTGAATTCAAATTCCACCATCTGCCATGGCAGGATTCGAACCCAGGTCCACAGAGCATTACCCTGGGTCCCTGGTCCATTGACAACATCACCACGCCATCACCTCCCCACACTGCTACTGATCTATACAGTTCTCCCTGTTTCATTAATCATAGGCTACAACTCAAAGGGATAGATTTTAACGCCCAAATTCTATTTTTTGATCACTACTTTCCATGCATTCTAACACTAAACCATAATATGTCAAAATTCACATAATGCAGACTTCAGATATACAACACTGAGCCAAGAAGATACATTGATACCCTCAACTTCTCCCAATGATTCTGTAACCATAGTTGTATGACCCACTTAAGCTTTTCAATCACTTTATTACTACAAACAGTGACCAAACCAGCATGTCCCACACACTCAAGACATGGATGAGTGACCCCCCCATTCCTTCAGCCCCTCAGACTTGCCCTAGGCCTGTTTGGCAAAGTGCCCCTGTTTAGCGGAGCTGCAAGCTGTTTGAATTCACCCTGTGCTGACCCCACAAACAATAAGGTACATTGAGATGCATGGATAGTGTGAACTCTCGTTCCCACATGCTGTACCACAACAATTGTGCTGTATGTTGTTTTTAGCACACTAACACACTCCTGTCCATACAAAAAATAGTGCTCAGCAGAACATCAACCCTCAAATGTCCAATGCGCTGCTAAAAACAACTGCATACAGTAGCCAAACATATGCCCTCCCCCACCTTCCCAAACCAAGCTCATTATATCCTGTATCATTTATTTTATGGTATAAATAACGCCTCAGTGTCTAGATGATTGTCATATTTGCAAGTGTTGTTGAACACTCTCATTAGTGACTTATTTTAACAAAATGCAGGCAGGAACAGCCTGTGATTTTGCTTTGTTCAAAGTACTAAACAAATCTACCAGGATAAGCTTTTAAATTCTAGGGCTAAACATCAATGATAGTTGTTTTCATTTATCTAGCACCAGTCGCTTGGCAGAACAAAGCTTGAATATTGCTGAAAAGAGAGACATTGGGGAGAATTTTCCTCATGTTAGGCCGGACGAACGGGAGTGGGCGTGGACCCAATCGCCACCCATGATCAGGTCCGCGCCGCCATTTTATGCGGGCTGGCCAATTAAGGCCCGCCCAGCGTAATGCGTGACTCCCAAGGATAGCGAGAGTGGGTGGGCGGAGGCGGGAGTGCACTGACCGTCGGGTCCAATGGCGACCCGGTGACCTGTTTAAATGAAGCGCTGGCAGCCTTGGCAAGGCTGCTCACAATGGCAAGTAGAAGGGCTCAACAGAGGGCCACTGGGCAGCAGCCCAGTCCGGAGAGTAGGCCAGCAGAGCAGGCCAGGCCGGAGGGTAGGCCATCGGAGCAGGCCAGGCTGGAGGGTAGGCCAGCGGGGCAGGCCAGGCCGGAGGGTAGGCCAGCAGAGCAGGCCAGGCCAGAGGGTAGGCCTTTGGGGCAGGCCAGGCTGAAGGGTAGGCCAGCGGGGCAGGCCAGGCCGGAGGGTAGGCCATCGGAGTAGGCCAGGCTGGAGGGTAGGCCATCAGAGCAGGCCAGGCCAAAGGGTTGGCCATTGGGGCAGGCCAGGCCGGAGGGTAGGCCATTGGGGCAGGCCAGGCCGGAGGGTAGGCCAGCAGAGCAGGGCGGGCCGGAGGGTAGGCCTTTGGGGCAGGCCAGGCTGGAGGGTAGGCCTTTGGGGCAGGCCAGGCTGGAGGGTAGGCCAGTGGGGCAGGCCAGGCCGGAGGGTAGGCCAGCAGAGCAGGCCAGGCCGAAGGGTAGGCCATCGGGGCAGGCCAGGCTGGAGGGTAGGCCACCGGGGCACTGTGCCCCTCGTTTCTCTGACGAGTGCCTAGCTGTCCTCCTGAGGGAGGTGGCAGCGCGGTGGGAGGTCCTTCTTCCGAGGGATGGGAGGCGGAGGCCCCCCCACCTGACCAAATGTGCATGGGAGAAGGTAGCCGAGAGTGACAGCTCACATGATGTGGTGCGGCGCACATGGATCCAGTGCCGTAAAAGATTCAACGACCTCCTGCACTCAGGAAGGGTGAGTACCATGTTGCCTCAAGTCACTTAATGCAGCCGTCACCCTTTCCCCCCAGAACCCCCAAACCCCACTGCATCTCTGAGTACAGTAATGGCATTGAATCCTTCACGGCCTGTATCCCTTGCTGGGTGGGCTAGCAGAGATTGCCCACTCCCAGTTCACCCTGAGAGGGTAGTGCTGAGATGGGTTCTGCATCCGCAGCATGTGTAACACTAACACCCAGAGTATAGATTCAGGGGCAAATTCAAGGGTCTGCGCCTAGGCAGAGAGCTGGAACTGGGAAGCATGTCGAAGTCAGGATGCTAACAGGCTGGGAGGGGAGCTTCCAGGCAGCAGGACCAATCCATCTGCTTTTCTTTGCGCTCCATATGCTTGTGCCTCCTTGCTTTGCAAGATTAGACTTTGTGGTGCCAAATGTGAAAGAGGCAGCATTTGGGCAATGGGGGGGGCGGGTGTTCAGCCCTGGCTTGTTTGGGTGAGTGTGCGGCAGCCTCGGGGTGACAAAGAACTGGAGCCCTGCAATGTCCCACTCTGACTGGGGTGGCAGGGATGTGATGGGAATCCAGGTACAGGCTGGACTAATCAATGCTCCTCTCTCCTTTTCAGGAGAAGACTGCGCACAATTCTGCAGAGTGGATCTGGACTGGCAGAGGCCAGGCCCAGTTGGCCATCGTGAGTCCATTCGAGCAGTAGACCATGGATCTGGAGAGGCGCCATGCGCCCAGGTCCACCGGTGGCGGTGAGGCTGGGGTGTCACGGGGAAGTATGTTTGCCGAGCACTCAGGTCACCATGTGTGTCCCAAAAGCCATGATACTGCTGAATGCTCAGTGATTGAAGTTTGCCACGTGGGTTGACCATTGCTTATGAAAGGACGAGTGCATAATGATCCGGTGGACTAGGATGCATATTGATATTATCTCCACTTTAACTAATCAAATGTCCTTGTTCTTCCTTTCAGCATCACCGGAGCAGGGCCGGGAGGAGGAGGCAGAGGGGCCTGAACATATCGACTCACCAGCATCACATCATCTCTGCCAGGCAGGCACCAGCACAGATACTAGCACCTCGGTGGGAATTAGTTCATTGGTTAGTGTCCCGGGGCACAGTGGTGAGGGAACTTCACACTCACTTGAGGTGCGGGCGGAGACAGAGAGTGCCCATGGTGCTGGCAGTCGGAGGACTGCTGGGGACCAGGCACATGCTCGGTCAGTGGCTGATGATGTGCCTCTGGAGTCGTCCGTGAGGCAGCGAACACTGGAAGTGCAGCAGGGTGTGCGGGAGGATCTGGCGGAGATACATGAGGCTATGCGTGGCATGGTGCCCGTGCTGGAGGAGACCACGCAGAGAATCACCGATGCAAGAGCCTCATGGCTGAGCGCCATGCTTCCTCCATGGAGAGAGTGGCAACTCTCATGGAGATGCTCCTCCAGTAGACCAATCAGGGCCTCCTGGGGTTGTGCTCGGACCTGCAAGCCCTCAGCTGACCTCAGCTGGTCAGTGCCAGTGTGGGAGATGGTTTGGGCACTAAGTATCCCAATTCGGAGCCCATCCATCTACAGTGAGCAGGGAGGTCCGAAGCGACCTCACATTGGCGCAGCAACTGCCTGTCGTCTCTGCGGGCTCCTCTCAGGGCGCTCTGGATGAGGGCAGCAGCTCCTCCGCCCCTCTGCCAGTGACTGTAGCATCTGATGAGGCTGCGGCGACTGGGGAGGTGCCAGCTGTGGAACTGGCCACTCCCTCCCAGGCGGGGCCATCAAAGGCTCCACGGGCCAGAGGACGTCTGCCAAGATCATCGAGGCCAACAGGACAGCACAGTGAGCAGGCTGTCTCAGGTGCCAGTGCCAGTGACGGGGGAGCACCTAGACATAGCACCTGTAAGCGTAAATTTAAGGCACTTAAAGTACACTACGGGTTTCTCACTGGTGCTTTTATATTGCCCCACTATTAGTTCATTACCACTTGGTGTGATGTGCAATACCTTTGTATTTTTTTTCTGAACTTCATTTTGTTATATCATTAAATTTTGATATGTTAGCATGGCTCAGGGTGATTCTCTACTTCTGCAGGTGGATGGGAAACCAGGATGTTATGAGTGAGTTGTTTGACATTGAGCTTTATTGACAAAGGCTTTAGTTAATGTTAGTATCCAAGCTGATTTAGCACTCAGGTATCGAGTGTGGAGCCTGCAGCCCTCGCGTGTGGTGAAGGCCCATCTGTGCTGAGCTAGCTGACGGTATGTTGGATTAAAGCCTCCTGGGTGTCCCTGCCTCCCTAGATATGCCCGGGTCAGCATCTACTCCCTCAGTGTCTGCCCCCTCAGCGTTCTCCTGTGCATGCTCATCCTTGGACTCACTGCTGGACTCATCGTGTGCAGCTGGAGCAACTGCGCCTACGTCTTCATCATCCACTGCGTCCCCCCTTTCCAGCGCAAAGTTGTGGAGAGCACAGCATGCAACCACTATCAGCGACACACAATCTGGGGGATATTGGAGTGCGCCCCCTGAACGGTCCAGGCATCGGATGCGCATCTTGAGAAGACCGATGGCTCTCTCCACCACAGCCCTTGTGGAGCTGTGGCTCCTATTGTACCGCTGCTCGGCCTCTGTTCTTGGATGGTGGAGAGGTGTCATGAACCACCTTCTGAGGGGATAGCCCTTGTCACCCAGCAGCCATCCATCCAGCCGGGCTGGAGCACTGAAGAGCCCCGGCAGCTGGAAGTATCTGAGGATGTAAGCGTCGTGGGAGCTGCCTGGGTACCTTGCACAGACTTGCAGAATCTGCATCCTGTGATCACACACTATCTGCACCTTCATGGAGTGGAAGCCCTTCCTGTTAACGAAGGCACCGGGCTCACCTGCTGGCGCCTTGATGGCCACATGTGTAGTCTATTGTACCCTGGATGCGGGGGAAGCCAGCAATGGCCACAAGGCCTCTGGCTCGCTCTGTCTGGCTGGCCTCGTCCCATTGGTAGTGGATGAAAGTCAATGCACGCCTGAACAGAGCATCCGTCATCTGCTTGACACAACTGTGGACAGCTGACTGGGAGACTCGCAAAGATTACCTGCCAACCCCTGGAAAGAGCTGGAGGCATACAAGTTGAGGGCAACCGTGACCTTCAGTGCCACTGGCATGGGGTGTCCACCCACATGGTTGGAGCTGATCTCAGGGCCAATCATCAGACAGATGGAGGTGACTATCTCCCTTGACAGACGGAGCCTCCTTCAGCACTGCACCTCAGACATATTGAGGTAGCTATATCACCACCTGTAAACCATGGCAGCAGGATAGTTGCATCTTCTTTGGCCCCTTCAGCTTTGCACTTCCTGTTGGCCCTGCGCCCCTTGTGCCTGCGCCTCTCCTCCGAAAGGTGGCTCCCCAGGAGGCCGAATGTGGACTCCTGGCCTCCTCCCCCTTCTGGCCCTCCCTTCCTCCTCAGAGGAGGTGTCTCCAGTAGAGAGCACAAATCCCATTCCCAGGCTAAGGGAAGGCTTCCTGAAAACTGCAGGCCCCAAAAATGATCTATACTGTAGAGTCCTGACCTGAAGCCTTTTACTCCTGTCCAGAAACTGTGAAGAGTTTTGAAGTATTCCTGCTCACGTGTCAGTAATTTTCACAATTAAATATCTAACAAATGCCATTCACGACCCCACTCACCCCTCTTATCCCGCCCGTGGATGGGGTTTGTACAAATGTGTCCCACCCATCTGCCCGCTGCGCCCGTGCGACGTCCTGAAGATGGCACTGGCCCCTAAAAATAACAGACAATTGCTGCCGCAAGGGCCTTAAGTGGGTGACTAATTAATGCTGGGCGTGCATCTGAGAACATCGCGTGCCCGCCCACCTAAATATCACAGTGGCATGCGGTGACATTGGGACGCTCGCCTGACGTCGCCGCACGTCATTTTGTGCGTCAGTGTTGGGGGGCCTGCCCCCGCACGCCAACGAGAAAATTCTCGCCGTGGGTGCTGAAGTTTTTCATCTTGCACTCATCAGGACAAATGCAAGAATGTCAAATTTCAGAGAAAAGGGTGCTGATTGGTTGGCAAATCAACTCTGATTGGCTGAGGCATTATCATGGAGAAAGCAACAGGGAACCATAGGTTCCCCACGCTCCCAGGTAATTATATCACATCTTTAACATAGAAAATATGCCAAGATGCTTATAGGGAATGGGAGAGGGAAATAGGTAAAAGTAATGGAGGAGCAAATTTTGAGCCATGGAGAGAGAGCTTGGGAGAAGCAATCTAAACCTTGGGCAAAAAGATGGGAATCTTTTAAAAGCAAGAACGATTTATATTGATAATAATAATGGTATTTTAATCAAAAAACATGTTCACAGCCCAAAGGCTGAATTTCAGCGTAACTTACATTAGAAAATCATAATATTCTTATGTTCATTTATATTCTTATGTCCATATATACAGACTAAGTATTTAAGTTAAAAATTGGAAACACATGACAATCGTGTAATAACAAGAATAGATGAACAAATTCAGCAGGTAATAGGGAAGCGATGGACGGAAAATATTAACAAAAGGAATGTTGAATTAAAACGGTATTACAGTTCCACCTATCTCACAATACAAGCACTGAAGTACATATAGATTTCATTATTTAAGTATTTCATTGAGGGCCTGAACCATGTAAAGGATAGGGCTACATCAGAACCTTTCTGTCCTACAAAGTTTTTTCCTAGCTTCATAAAGCTTCTTCAAGAACTCAAGATATTCCTAAGTGCTTTACAGCCAGGGAAGTGCTTTTTGCAGCGCAGTAATTATTTTATAATGTAAGATACACACAGCCAATTTGCACACAGCAACATCCCACAGACAGCAATGTGATGATGGCCAGATATTTGTTTTATAGTGATGTTCGTTGAGGGATAAATAATGGCTAGGACCCCAGTCTCTTCCCTCACCCCTTCCTATCTCTATAATCTCCTCCAGCTGTACACCCTCTGACATCTCTGCACTCCTTCAACCATGGCCCCTTGCATATCCCTGATTTTAATTGCTCCACCATTAAGCTGCCTGGGACCTAAGCTCTGGAGTTCCCTCCTTAAACCTATCCACCTCTCTACCTCTTTCTCTTCCTTTAAGATGATCCTTAAAACCTACAACCCTTTCTATACTTTTGATTATCTGTCTTAATATTGCCTTATGCGGCTCTGAGTCAAATTTTGTCTGATAAAGCATCTCGGAATGTCTTGCTATGTTAAAGGTGCTATCGAAGTGCATATTGTTGTACCAAAAGATGGACCCTCTGACAATGCAGCACACCCTCAGTGCTGCACTGGAGTGTCAGCCTTTTGCTCTTTGTTAAAAAGCCAACGTCACAGTGCCATGCCTAAGTCACCTCACATTCATTAACACCGTTTTACTTGTGATAAAAAATATCTTTCAGTTTAAGGTTTTATTCCTCCCTTTGGCTCTTAACTTCATCAACTTTTCTATTATGAATCTGGATGCAGTGTAAAAATAATAGTGTCATCAACGTCCTGAAACTAATATACAACTGACTATGGATTAATAGCGAGGAGCAGGCCACATGCTGAGGGTGTCAGAGTCAGCAGCGTTGTATCTATTCAGCTGTAACATTTATTAAAAAATCCAAGCACAAAACCTAAGGTTGCCAAGAAATAACCTCTTTCCTGAGGGACTTTGCAAAGTTTTAAAATGTTATTCAGTGGGAAGGAACATTTAGAGCTTTTGTTGGTTATTTTTCACAGCTCATATAACACAGCATCTGTGAAGCCAAATGTCAGATGCGTACCTACAGCCTAATGCAGACCATCGAGCGCTCCTGGCCAATGCTAGATACTTTTCACAACATTGTCGGGGAGCGTTAGTGAATTCCCTCACTATACTGCTAACAGTTGCATTTTTTCACAATACCACCGGACCTTTCTTGAAGTATGGACATGATAGCAGCTGGACTCATATAATATGGATGTAATAGGCCTAAGGAATATAGACACAATCCCTATCTCTAATACTGAAAACAGAAATAAGTGTAAACAAGACACTGTGAGATCTCAGAGACCAGCATGAACAATGGGAAACTAGTAAAAGGAATTCCGCTCGACAGCCTGAATCTTCTGGTCGGTGTGTGGGGGTGGGGCCCGCTTGCCGACGCATGAAATGACGCGCGGTGACATCAGGTGGGCATCCCGACGTCACCGCGCATCATTCAGATCTTCAATTTGACAGGCACGCACTGGAGTCGGCTGCGTACCCGCCGAACTGTCAAAGGCCTATTAAGGCCATTTAAACATCAATTAAAACAATTAACAGAGCTGCCTGTCCAATCTTAAGGTTGGCGGGCAGGCGAAGAGCCCAGGCGGCCTTCGCATTTTTCATGGAACCTCATCCACGGTCGGGATGAGGTTTCATGAAGGTTTCATAACTTTAATTAAAAATTTTAATATAATTCATAGACATGTCCCAGCTCATGTGACACTGTCACATGAGGGGACATGTCCGAATAAGTTTTTGAATTTTTTTATTAACTTTTTGAGAATGAAATTAAATTCCCTGAGGTATCAGTGTGCATCAGGGAGATTTCTGCGCTCTTTCATGCACATGCACGAAAAAGCACAGGCCCCGACCCTCCCTCCTTCCCACGTCCACATAGGGAGCGCTCAGCGCTACTGGATGTACGTCACGCTGGGCGGGCCTTAACTGGCCCTCCCACGTAAAATGGCAGCATGCGCCCGCCCACGCCCGCTCCCACTCAGCGCCCCCAACGGGGAGAAAATTCTCCAGAATTTTCCCGTTGGCACGCGGGGGCGGGCCCCGCACACATACGCATAAAATGACACGCAGTAATGTCGGGCTCTCCGATGCGCAACCACCTTTAATTAACCGGCCACTTAAAGCCCTTGACGCTCTAATCGACCGCTATTTTTCGGCGGCCGTGCAATCTTTGGGTCAGTGCAGATAGGAAAAATTTGTATAAACCTCACCCACGGGCGGGATAAGAGGACTCATTGGGGTCAAGAGTGTGCTCTGTCAAGTATTGATTTTTCAAAGTTATTGAAACTTGCCTGTGTGATCTGCAATACTTCAAAATGCATACCAGCTGCTTTGTCTGGACTTCAGGTCAGCACCCTGCAGTGAGGAATCTTTCTGGGCCTGTAGGTTTCAGGGAGCCTTCCCTTAGCCTGGGAATGGGAGCTGAACTCTCCACTGGAGGCAGCTCCTCTGAGGAGGAAGGGAGGGCTAGAAGGCGGAGGAGGCCAGGAGTGCACATGCAGCCTCCAGGGGAGCCACCTTTGGGAGGACAGGTGCAGGCACAAGGGGCGCAGGGCCAAGAGGTAGACCAAGGCGGAAGGGGACACAGAAGATGCCACTATCCTGCTGCCAGGGTTTACAGGCAGTGAAGCAGCTACCTCAATTTGTCTGAGGTGCAGTGCCAAAGGAGACTCTGTCTCTCAAGGGAGACAGTCAACCATATATGTCAGATGATTGGCCCTGAGATCTCCGCTAACTGTATGGGTGGACACCCCATGCCAGCTGCTCTGAAGGTCACAGCTGCCCTCAGCTTCTATGCCTCCGGCTCCTTCCAGGGGTCGATAGGTGACCTTTGTGGTGTCTCCCAATCAGTTGTCCACACTTGTGTCAAGCAGGTTACAGACGCTCTGTTTAGGCATGCATTGAGGGGCTCTTCAGTGCTCCGGCTCGGCTGGATGGATGGCTGCTGGGTGACAAAGGCTATCCCCTCAGAAGGTGGCTCATGACACCTCTCCACCATCCATGCATAGTGGCTGCCTATCATTTCTTACATTACAACAGTGATTACACTTCAGAAGTATCTTATTGGCTGTGAAGTGCTTTGGGACATCCTGAGACCATCAAAAGCACTAAATAAATGCAACACGGCAGAGCAGCAAACTGTGAGGAAGATAGTAATCATTCTACAGGACTTAAGCATGTTAATGTCGTGTTAATTACATTGTTACATCGAGCCTTCTCCGCCATTTGATAAGATCATGGCGGATCTCATTGTGGTCTTAACTCCATTTTCATGTCTACCCCCGATGACCCTTGATTCCCTTGTCTATCAAAAACCTACCCAACTCAGCCTTGAATGAATTCAATGACCCAGCCTCCAGTGCTTTCTGGGGAAGAGAATTCCACATACTAACAATCCTCTGAGACAAAAAAGAATCTTCTCATCCCTGTCTTAAAAGGGAGACCTCTCATTTTAAAACTGTGTCCCCTAGTTCTAGTCTCCTCCATAAGAGGAAACATCCTCCCAGTATCCACCCTATTCAGTCCCCTCAGAATCGTATATGTTTCAATAAGATCACCTCTCGTTCTTCTAAACCCCAATGGGTACAGGCAGCTGGAGGTGGTAGCATAGTTGTATTATCACTAGATTAGTATTCCAGAGACCCAGGGTAATTCTCTGGGGATGTGGGTTCAAATCCTACCATAGCAGATGATGGAATTTAAATTCAATAATAATCAGGAATTAAAAGTCTGATGATGACCACAAAAGCATTGTTGTTAAAACTGGTTCAATCATGCCCTTTAGGAAAGGAAATCTGCTGTCCTGACCTCTGAACAAGGACAATAAATGCTGGTCTAGCCAGCGATGCACCCACATCCCATGAATAAAAAAAAACTACTTTAACCTTTCTTCATTAATAAGCCTTCACCCAAAGAATGAGTTGAATGAACCTTCTCTGAACTGTTTCTAACATAATTATATCTTTTTTTCAAATAAGGAGACCAGTACATAGTATTCCAGATGTGGTCTCACCAAGACCAATCCCTAAAACACCCCTACTTTTATATTCCATTCCCATTGCAATAAATGCCAACATTCCATTTGCCTTCCTAATCACTTGCTCTACCTGCATACCAACTTTTTGTGATTCATGTACCAGGACACCCAGATCCCTCTGCACCACCAAGTTTTACATGAATACTTTGGAGAAGGCATGGAAGAGATTTAGTGCAGTGGTACAAAGGATGAGGGATTATTGTTAACGTGGAGAGGCTGTTGAAACTGGGGTTATTCTCCTGAGAGCACAGAAGGCTAACAGGAGATTTGATAGAGATGTTTCCAATCACGAAGGATTTAGAGACAGTAAATAAAGTGAGACTGTTCCCAATGGCTGAAGGGTTGATAGCCAGAATGCACAGATTTCAGGGGCTAAAGTGGATGTCCCGCCGGGCGGGCGCGTGCCTGACCCGATCGGTCATAAAATAGCGCAATAAGACGTCGGAAGTACGCCTGCCGACAATTAAGAGGGCAATTAAGCCCATTAATGGTGCAATTGACTCCGATTTTTGTGACCCGTCCAACCTTACAGTTGGCGGACAGGTGAATCAGCCAGACAGACTTTACATTTTCCATGAAACTTTATCCAAGGGCAGGATGAAGTTTCCGTTATTAAATAAAATAAAAATAAAAGCCTATGGACAGCATTTTTATCATCTATATGGTCAGGTGCCTGGTTGTGATGCTTGGACATTTTTTTTCTGATTTTCAAAACTTTATTTCTAGCTCCCTGAGGCAGCTTTCTGCCCCCATCTCGGCAGGGCTGAGCTTTCCAGCACGCGTTTCACACTGGCTAGCCGTTAATTGGTCAGCCAGCGTGAAATCGCGGGAGGGGGCCAATCGCAGCGCATCTCCCAGCCGCTCCTGGGCCCGCCGATCGCACCCACCCACCGAACTGAAAATTCAGGCCCAGGTGATTGGTCGAAGAACCAGAGCTGACGTGAGGGAAAGCCTTTTCTCAGCAGCGAGTGGTTAGGATTTGGAAGCACTTCCTGTTAGGGTGTTGGGACCAGATTCAATCATAACCTTGGAAAGGCAATTAGATAAATATTTGAAGGAGAAATAATTGCAGGGAGAGCGGGAAAAAGCAGAGGTGTGAGACTAATTGGATTGCTCTTTGAAAGAACTGGCGTAGGTTTTACAGCCAATTATCAATTATCCTGACTTGGAACTGGATCGCCGTTGCTTCACTGTCGCTGGATCAAAATGCTGGAACTCCGTCCCTAACAGCATGGTGGCTGTACCTACACCACATGGACTGCAGCGGTTCAAGGAGATACACAGTGGGGGAAAAACTGCAAAAACTGGGAAATAAGAGTACTGGTCCAAACTTGCATTCCATTTCAAACCAGCACCCTTATTCCCCAGTTTTTACTGCTTCCTCCTGTAATTCACCACCACCTTCTCCAGGTCAATTAGGGATGGGCAACAAAAGCTGGCTGCTCACATCCCATGAAAGAATTAAAAATAAGTACTTTTGAAGAGTAGTCAATACCGTAACCAAATTGTGCACAGCAAGATCCCACAAACAGCAATGCGGTAATGATCTGATTATCTGTTTTTTTTCAGCAATTGAGGAGTGAATATTGGCTAGGAAGCTGGGGGGTAAGTGCCCTGTTCTTCACAATAGTGCTATGGGATCTTTTACACCCATCTGAAAGGGCAACGGGTCTCCGTTTAACATCTCGTCTGCAAGACTGGTTTTCTTAGTTGTCAATGGAGTGGGATTTTCAGTTTCCATTGTGATCTGGCAATGATTTATTTATGTAACTGGAAAGCTTAAGTGATGACATGAATATTCAAAGAGCAGCAATCTTGATATTCAATCGTAGGAGCTAAGGTTTTGAGAAGGCATTATGGCAAGTCAGCCTGAATTTTGTATTTCAAATTCCTCTTTCAGCAGTAAAATTCAGACTCTCGTACTAGACAGCTCAATGAGGTCACCAGACACTTAACCTTAACTTTAGAACTTTGTCTTTCCAACAGCTGCCAGTCAATGAATACGCATAATAAAAAATCCAAAAATAAATTATGCCATAGAGGTTCCTTCCAAAGATATCTGCTGTTTACCCATCATTGCTATGGTGACATTGATTAGGCCACAGTCCAAATGCTGTACACTCTTTTGGGCACCTCATCATATTGGAGTCATGAGATCTACAGGATGCATTGCTAAACTCCACCCATCTATCCATCAAGATCACTGCGTCGGCCAAAGATTTGGAAGCAGCATGGGGCTTCGAGTAGGATCCACAGCAAACAAGCATTTTACGGCAGAAAATCCTTACTCAGCAAACAAAAGATCAAACAAAGTTTATTTACAGAGTCCATTTGTAAAGCGTCCCTACAAACTACAGCAAACAGAACGCACGACTGATATTGCAGCAACTTCTCCCGATAATAGCAGGGTGATTTCTCTGGCAAAATGCAGTGAGTGGAGGATAGTTACATAGATATTATGTGCGGAAAATGAATCCCAGTCATTTATAACAGCACAGTCCACAGGCATGATTGGTGGGGCAATTACCCAATCATTTCCATTCCCGTTGAGAGTGCACTCTATGTAGTCTAACTAGACAAAATCCTCCTGCTCTACTGCCAGGAAGCACAAGAGCAGCAAAGCAGTAGAAATACCATCGTCTCCAAGTTCATGTCTAACTCATACACTATCCTGACTTGGGGAAATATCGCTGTCCATTTATTGATTTTGGTGAAGAATCCTGCTTCAGACATGATGAAGCAGGCTTCCAGTCTGGAATATGTTAACAGCAAGTCTTTATGACCAACTCTTAACAATGTACATATTTACAGTAGAAAGTAAAGGTATGGAGCTGACCCCATTCTAGGTCTTAACCCAATTGTGTTCACCTCCAGGCTGACCCTAGCTCTGGGTTAGGAGTCTGCCTACATCGCTGCGTGGGCAGTACTGTACTTAGTCCCACATTAACCCTTTATGTACCAGACCCTTCTCTGCTACAATTGGGCCAGTATTTCCTACCTAACAGCTTTGTGGGAGCACTATCATCACGTGGACTGCTGCAGATTGAGATGGAGACCCACCACTGCCTCCTCAATGAGTCAATAAATATGGCCTTACCAGCACCACTTACACCCCAAGAACTAACAGAAAGCAGGGAGTGGGCGGGAAAGCGGAGTTGAAGTCCAAGGTGAGCCATGATTGTATTGAATGGGGGAGCAGGCTTGATGGGCCAGCTTTCTCCTCCTCCTGTTTCTTATGCTAAAATTGAGGAATGGTTTTACCAGGACAATATCGAAGATGAAGTGAGGGTTGGAAACACTGGGGCTATATTCATTGAAGCAGAGAATTTGAATGGATGGATTAGAAGAATTCAAATTTGTGAAAGGGTTTGAAAGATCAAATAACGTTTGAAAGGCAAAATAGTGGCATTTTACGCATGATTCAAGCTGCTTAAACCTAGGATCAATGCTCAAAGCATGAGGAAGTTAGATGATTTTATCGTGCTAAGGTTTATCAGTGTCTTAAATGCAAAAAAGCAGGTGTTGAACTCATTGAATCACAATCATTGAATTTAAGAAGAACTAGATAAACACATTGGGGAAAGAGATCTTAAGGTCACTTGGAAGGGGCAGAAAACTGGGATGAAGCATGAAGTTAACACTAGCACAGACATGGTGGGCTGAATGGACTTCTTCTGTGATAGAGGTTATACCATCTATAGTACATATTGTACATCTGATATTGGCAATCTGTCTACTCATGGTATTGTTTTGTATTGGCCAATTCAGGGGGTCCTAGTTCAGAATTATCGTTGTTTTTGGTTCGTCTCTCATTGCACAGTAAACAAGCAATACGCAGAATGTTGTGCTCAGATTGTGTTGTCCAATAAAACTGCACAAATGCATTTAATCAATTAGTCAAACAAGGTGGCAGCCGACTCCAAACAGTAACCGAACTTCAGTGTGATGGGTAAATTGTCTAATCTCCTGTTCATTTCAATTATTATCAGTATTGAATATGTTTGCTTTATGCAGAAAGCCCAAAAGAATTCGGGTTTTCTCAAATGTTATACTTTGAAGCAAACAACTTTAAACATAAATACTCAAATGGTGGCAAGTCCCTGAGGAATTAATCAACCAGATGATCAATCTATCCAGACCAGAGCTCAAGCCGAGTGGTAGGAAAATCGGTCATTGCTATAACTCTTTGGTTACATTGTGAAAGTAATGATTCATGACAGGGCTCTCAATGGGGGCTAATACAAGTGCGTTTCAGTTGGGTTTCAATGCAAGTCTTTAACATGTTAAACTAAGGACAAGGTTAATCTCTGATGCTGTTATCAGGTAAAATGTAACATTTGGTCACAAGACCTGACCAGAATCGACCGTTATTTTCCAGTGTCTGATTGAGCTAAGATGCCTTCTGTGATTCTGTGATTCTGTGATTCAGTAAGACTCAGCATCCTCAGGATATTGAATGGCAAATCAGTCAGCATGCTCACTTCTGATTCCCCTGCTGTGTGGACCTTGGATGAGGTTAGGCTAGGGTTTGTGATGCTACCCAGAGTTGAATAGCCAACAGACACTTGTGAGCCAATTGCATGAGTTATAGGTTATAGCATGCTTGTACTTCCAACATTTGATGCCAAGGTCAGTAATGTTGGTCCTTTACTGTCTAGATAAGATATCAATAGCTGAGTATGATCTTTTTAAATAATTGATTCCCAGGATGTGAGCGTAACTGGCAAGGCTGGCATTAATTGTTTGTCCATAGAGATACTCGCTAGGACATTTCAGAAGGTGGTTAAGAGTCAACAATGTTGATTTGAAAACTGGATTTACATATGAACCAGTAACATTAAAGCAAAATACTGCGAATGCTGGAAACCTGAAATAAATACAAAAAATGTTGGAAAAGCTCAGCAGGTCTGGCAGCATATGTGGAAAGAGAAACAGAGCTAACAGCCGGAATTTTACAGCCCCGTTGGCATCGGGCATCATGGCGAGTGGGGCAGATAACAATATGGCGAGAAGGCCAAAAATTGGTTTCATGCCATCGTGAAACCAGTTTGCGATCATCCGCTCCACCTATCAATGGCGGGCCGTATATCCCGCCATCCAACATCAGGAACATCATTTTAATATAATATTTTAATGTAATTATAAGCCCTGCTCAGCAGAATCATCCCCCCACGCTGGATTATCTGGGCACGTCAGCGTGATTACACGCCGATGTGTTTCACAACTGTACATGAGTGATGTGCACCTGGCGAGCTGCACTTCACTCAGGACTTCGAGGTTTGTCTGCCTGTCTTGCTTCAGGCAGCACTCATAGTCATTTGCACCAGGCTTCACAGACAGCACCAAATCACTTTTAGGGGGCTCATGGGCAGGTATCTACCTACCAGCATTGGCACTGACCACCTCTGCCACCACCTCCCAAACCAGAGTGATGAGACTGATGGGCCTCCTGTGGCCAAAGTGGGGGTAAAGGACATCATGGCGGACTTCCAGAACGTCCAGAAGGCGTCCCAGGGATGCATCACTGAATCGGTGGGGGGGCGGGCTACACACTTCTTGACTTTTGGGGCCATATCTTCACTGGTGCCCTCCTGGGCTGTGAGCATTGAGAAGTCTGGGTGCAGCTGTTGTTTAAATATGGCGCCCTGCATGAGGAAGCGGCGAGGTAACGGTGTGGCGGGCAAATCGGAGGTTGCCCGCCAGCGAGACGCTGTGTTTCCTGTGCCTGCGTAATTAATGAGGTGGGGATGGGGTGATACAGCGCGAAAAGCTGCCATAAAACATCCTTTTTCCCACCCGCTACCACACAGTGCAAATCTGGGACGATTCCGCCCAACATTTCGAGTCTGTATGACTCTTCCTCAGCTCTGAAGAAGAGTCATACGGGCTCGAAACATTAACTCTGTTTCTCTCTCCGCAGATGCTGCCAGACCTGCTGAGTTTTCTCCAGCATTTTCTGTTTCTATTTCGCGTATGAACCTGACTGGGTAAGGGCAGCGGTTCACTATCCATTGAAGGCGCATTAGTGAACCAGGTGCATTGTTATTATAAGTTTCACGGTCACTTTTACTGATACCAACTTTTTATTTCCGAATTCATTTTGAAACTAAATTCAAATTCTCAAACGATCATTTGAGCTGAGTGAGGATTTGGGCGCAGATTTAATTGGATTGCTTGCCCAAGCCCTTGGGTTAGTAGACCAGTAACATAACCATTTTTTGCCATGGTACTGTTCCTCAGGAAAGAGATCATGTCATCAATTCAAAATTAATCAATATATGGAGCAGGGTCAAGGGGATATACGTTCTACTCCTGCTCCTCTGTTTCCTCTTATGCTTAGAGCCTCAGAGAGATATCAGTTTTGGATATTCAGACACTTGAAGAGCGAAATTGCAACCCTGGAGAGGAATGCATTTACGTCTTTTTGAATACGTTATTTTAGTGAATTGCTGGGTTTGAATCAGCAAGTGACTCAGGATTTCAGGTTTGAAAAAGGTTAGGGAGGGGCCAAACCATGAAGAGATTTAAATACAACAGTGAGAATTTTTAAATTGGAGGTGTCAGGAGATCAGGAGCTAATACACGTCAGTGAGGACTGGGGGCGGGGTGGGTTGTGGGGGGATGGTGGATGGGTGAGGGACCGGGGATTGGCTGTTAATTGGCCAGCCAGCGTGAAATTGTGGTCGGGGCCCGATCGCAGGCAGCGATCCATTTCGCGGCCGCACCCACTCGCCCCCACCAAGCCCACCCGACAAATGGAAAATCCTGGTCATGGGAACCTTCAAAGCTGATTGGAACTGTCAGCGGTCAAATGATTTAACTCTGCTGGACTTTATTCTTTTTTAAATGTGGGGAGTTTCGTAAGATCAGTGCTTGATATTTTAATCTCTCTGTTGACATAAACCTGAGGGTTGTCATTATAGCATTTGTGCTGCTTGACTGAGTTTACAACCTAGCGTCGCCCCTGTTAAGTGAACAGTTTGATTGACAGCTTCAAGTGGCTGGAGAATTGTTTTCAAAATAAGTTAGTTGAAGGAATTTCACTGAATTGATTTTTTTTATCAATTAAAGTGCTTTTTTAAAAATAGTGACATCATCAATAGACACATCACTTTATTTTATCTCAGCAGGAATCCTGAGTTTGCCCATGGTGGATACTAGGTAAGTTTGCATTGGTGGGGTTAGGGGAAAAGGGTGGCAGGTGGGGGGGCATTTGTTGGCATGAGTTGGCACCATGGTGGCATAAGGGCTAAAAGGTCTGTGGGAATGAATGGGGGGTATAGGTTGACATAAGAGGCATGAAGGGCCTTTGGGGGTGGGCAAAGGGCCATAGAGTGGCATGGGAGTATGAGGGGCCATGGGAGGTGGCTAGAGTGCATGAGGTGGCTTGAGTTGGCGTGGGGAGCATGTGAGGGATGAGGGAGTATGAGCTGTGAGGGCTGGAGGGCTGTTTTATGTTTTGTTCATTTTTAAAATAAATTCAACAAAGTGCTGAAGCACAGAACCAGGCCTCCATACCCAGCGGCCTCCACACCCAGCGGCCTCCACACCCAGCGGCCTCCACACCCAGCGACCTCCACACCCAGCGGCTCCCACACCCAGCGGCTCCCACACCCAGCGGCCTCCACATCCAGCGGCCCCCACACACAGTGGCCTCCACACCCAGCGGCCCCCACACCCAGCGGCCCCCACACCCAGCGGCCTCCACACCCAGCGGCCTCCACACCCAGCGGCCTCCACACTCAGCGGCCTCCACACCCAGCGGCCTCCACATTTATTCTGGGGGCTGCTGGCCCAACTTCTAATCCAGCCCATCTCCTCCCCAATTATGAAAATCCAACCTTCTGTGCCTTTTTTTAAAACCCAGTTTGTGTTCACGGAGCCGGGAAATATCCTGCCTCTGCACTCCTGACCCGAGAATGAAAACCTGGGCCTGTGATTTGGTACGTTGTCTGCTTCTCCCTGAAAATCCTGCTTCTTGCTTCAACCTGGGGTTGCACACAGACTGGGAATGGAATTTGGGATCTTGTACTCTATGACTCAGTATTGTACTGGCTGCTGTGATTATCAACTCCCCCCATTTGACTAGCTCCTATTCTGTGGCCCTGCTTTGTTATAGCAGGATGCCATTAACATGGCAGCATTTACTGATCTGTAGAGCACGTTGTGGTAATGTGTACAATTTGAAGCTATTATAAAATGTGTACCTGGCCCAAAACATTTTCCAGACAGTTGCTAAAAGTCACTGCTGATTTATTTCACAAGGCCTGCTTTCGATTCTCGGTTTCTTTCACTACAATAATGTGTTTTTTTTTGTTAAAATTTATGATTTGAGACAGTAACAACTTCACATATTAGACTACGTGCAGACATGATAAAACCTTCCCGTGTCTACCTGTGTGATGGCGAAACATTAAATGAAAGATAAAACTGCCAATCTGAAGGAGCTGAGATTAGGATTTTTTTTCTCTTTAGACTCAGTTACTGCTGCAGCAAGTCATGATGTCAATATATTTGGAAAATGTTTCATCCCAAAGAACCTCATGGCATTTGAGTCAGATATCTGTAAACATAGCGCATGGTTTAAAATCCACACAGAGCTCCCCCATGTCCTGTATGTAGCTGTCAACTGAGGCTCAGTTGGTAGTATGCTTATTTTTGAGTCACGAAGGCTGTCCACTCTGGAGAAGAGTCATACGGACTCGAAATGTCAACTCTGTTTTTCTCTCCACAGAAGCTGTCAGACCTGCTGGGTTTTCCAGCACATTCTGTTTTTCTTTCTGCTGTCCATTCAAGTCCCACTCTCGAGACTTGAGCCCATAATCCAGACTGGTGCTCCAGTGCAGTACTAAAGGAGTTCTGTTCTGTCAGAGATGCCATCTTTGGGATGAATGATTTATCTGAGGTCCCATCTGCTCTCTTAGTTAGATGTAAAAGATTACATGACGCTAGTTTGAAGAAGTACAGGAGAGTTCTCGCCAGTGTCCCGGTCAATGTTGATCACTTGAACAGGTTCATCAAACTGGAAAAAGATTGAGATGTAATAGATTTTAAGCAAGTAGAGAGGCAGAGTAAGGGGTTGAGTGGGAAGATGGGGTGGAAGACTGGACTGATTAGATGACAAAAGGAATGATGGTGCAAAGCAAAAGGGAGTGGTAATGGGACAAGTAAAGAAACAAGAATGGGTCTAGAAGAGGTGTGAATGGCAAACATTAGAATCATTCACAGCAGCAGCCCTTAAAAATGGGAGCAATGGTTTAAAATTTTTGAGTTCAATATTGAGCCCAGTGAGCTGCCTGGATTTGGATTGGCTGTAAAATGCCATCAAATATATATCCAAGGCTAATACTTCAGGTCACATTCCTTTAATAGCACTATATGTGACTTCATGACGCCCTACCTGCTATAAGTGACTTACAGAACACAATAGAGACAAACTGAAAGAGTGAGAATAAACAGGCATAATCAGAAGCTGCGTGTATCTGGACATTAGCCACCAACAGGGTTTGTATGGAAACTGAGCTCAGTTATAACCCCAAAGTAATTATGTGAAAGGCAAAAGGATATTGGGTACCCCTGTTAAAGACAGGGGTAATAGATGCCTCACAGGGACCATTAAAAGTCAAGGATGCCATGGACTGGATTTTAGTTTTGGGGTTGGGATGTTGATGTTGGGCACATTTCTACAACTTCATTTTTGGCCAATTAGTGGCCAGGGAGCATGCTTACCCTCCAGCCCTAGAGATTGGCAGCCCCACCATCAGACGTAGTAGCTGCTGAAGTATTGTCATAGTGTTATAGTGTTGATCTTCAGACAACTTTTCTTAGTGGAAACATTTAACTTTATTCACAAGACAGCAGCAGTAACTACACGTGTGTATCAAACTTCATAACTAAAGAAGAGCTCCCCACTAGAAGTACCCACCTTGCTAACACATTGGTTTACACAGATCATGTGATCTTACAACACAGGATTATTCTTAAAGCTACAGTCCTAAACTTCCCCAAACTATAATTACGACACATAAGGACATGCTTTATATTTAAAAAAATTGAATCTATCGGCTGGAAACTCTATTTGAACTTATTTTTTAAAAAACTAAAAGCCACATTCCAGTGACTTGGATGCACAAAATGGATGCACAATTTGCATCACCATACCATCCACATTCCAACACCATTGAGATGGAGTCTACCTGTCTGCAAATACCCATCAACGACAATTACCTAAGGTGAACGTGTGTATGACACACATCCCCTATTCCATAAGCACAGCATCCAGATACTCAACTGGGTGAAGACAAACTATTAAACACAATCATTTGTCAGTGGGACCCTGGATGAGAGAAGGGATTCCCAGACATGACCTTATCAAGTTACAATTGGAGTACACTAGCCACGACCATATTTGAATTAATGGTCAGTTGGAGATGGACAGTCTTGTGACAGGCCAACTCCATTTATATGTTTTAAGCACATGCTTTCTCTGCAGTATAGGACAAGCAACTAAAACACTGAAGGGACAAGACCTGAGTGAATTCCTTCCGTCTCTCTCTCTCCACCCAACTTACAAGCTTTAGAACCCTGTTTGCTGATTGTGCCTACCTGAGTGCCACAGACAGAGATTTTTTCAAAGAATTCAACCCAGAACTACTGTCTCCAGGAGAATAGACAAATTGTCCATTTACATCTTTAATTTGCAGTGACATGTGAAGCATCAGGACCAGTAAATTCAACCTGATGCCAGCCAAGTCACTAACCTCCACAAATTGTATACCCCTTGAATTTCATTGGGCTCTAACTTGCTTAACCTATCCACTCTTTAATCTAAGATAAAAGCAAAATACTGCGGATGCTGGAAATCTAGAACAAAAACAAAGATACCAGGAAAAACTCAGCAGGTCTGACAGCACCTGCAGAGAGAGATACAGTTGACGTTTCGAGTCCGTATGACCCTTCATCAGAACTAAGACATGTAGAAATGAGATGAAATAAAAGCTAGTAAAAGGGGGTGGGACATGAAAGCTCAATAGAGGGCCAATGATAGGTGGAGGCCAAGAAGAGACTGCCAAAGATGTCATAGACAAAAGGACAAAGGGGTGTTGATGGTGGTGATATTATCAAAAAGTTGTGCTAATGGGGACATTAAGGGAAGCAAGCTAGTGGCAGATGGCCCTAGTGTGGGTGGGGAAAATCACGCTACTAATCCCCTCTTCCTTGCCCCAACACCAAAACCTAACTAAATTGAACTAGGAGAGGTCAGGGATCATGCTCACCAACCAGGGTTCCTTGACAGTTTGAAATCCAGCCAGGGAAGCCGGTTGCAGTTTTGGGGTACGCTCTTTGTGTCCTCTGGGGCCTGCCGTCCCCACGTGGTCCTGGTCTGTGGAATCAGCGAAGGTTCTTCAGTTGGGTGGAGGGCGCGGTTGTAGATGGTCGATCTTCATGGAGGGCTGCGGTTGCGGCCTTGTTGTCTTCGGTTGAGCCTGCCACCCCGTGCCCCTTGCCGTGATGTTGCCTGCGGGCCTGCAAACCTCCAGTTTCCCTTCCTCCACTTGGCTCAGCTCCCTGCTTAAACTCGACTTCAACCGCTCCCAACTGCTCACTGCCCTGTGTCAGCTTTCAAAACTGCTCCCCCTTCTGTGTCCCTGCCCAAAAACTGCTCACTTCAGATCTCCTGGCCCAGTTATACTGTTTTTTTTTTTAATTTCTTATCTCAATCCGAATCAATATTAGTTCTTTGTTTGATTTTGGTGGGCTTCCCCAGGTGATTGATGTCTCGTTGTTTTTAATGGGCTCGCATAATGTTTATCATTGTCTTCCTGCCCCCGTAACTAGTAGTGATTATTTATGCAATATTTTGTTGGGCTTTAGTTTCATGTTGATTGTTTTAAAGGGAAGAATGCGTATTCTGTCTCCTCTCATTGTCTGGTTTCAGGGAAAAGTCCAAAAGTCATATCCTTGTTGATGATATGAAAAATGTGGGAATTTTAAGAACCCTTCACACTGGAGGAACATCCATGGCATGTTGAGTGGATTCTCATGGAAGGGGACAGGAGTAAAGCTGGAGGAAGAAGTGAGGCTAAAGGAAGAGGTAAGGCTGGAGGAAGGACTCAGGAGGGGGAAGGAATAAGGATGGTGGAACAAGTAAAGGAGTCAGAGGGAATCAGTAAGGGGAAGGAATAAGTGGAGGGCGAGTCTGGTGCAGGGGACGACTAAGGGTGGTGGAAGGGGTTCCAGATAGAAGGGGTTCTGGGGAGGGGGGGAAGGGGTCCAGAGGGTGGAGGGGCAAGAGAGGGGATGGTGTCCGGAGGGGGAAAGGGGTTCCGGGGGAAAAGAGGTCCAGAGGGGGAAGGGGTTTCAGCAGGGGAAGGGGTCTGGCGGGGGGGAAGGTGTTTGGGGGGCAAAGGTTTTGGAGCGGGGGATGCCCAGGTGAACACACAAGGAAGGGGTCTGATGGGTCCATGACTACCTCCTGGAGAGCGAACTGAGGGTGGGCATGGTATGAGGGAAGGAAGAGTTTGGGATGAATGTGGATGGGGGTGGGATTTTCGTGAAGGAAGGGATGTGCACATTTACCTGGACATCACCGAAGGAAGAGGGTTGTGGCTGGTAGGTCACAGATAGAAGGTGGAAGATGATGCTGGTGGTGGGGGGGAGTGGGGGGGGAGGTGGTATCAACTGTGATGAGGGAGAGGAAATGGGTGACTGGGGATAGGGGAAAGATGGGGGAGCTGATGAAAAAGCGAATCCAGACCATACTGTCCAAATCAAAAGTGAAATGAGAGTCATGGTGGGCGAGATCAGGTGCTGCATGGGAGTGAGATCAGTGGGTAGGTGGAGATGCAGGTCAGCTCCGATGGACAACTGAAAGCGAACCCCAGCCAGGCAGCATTGAAAATGCTCAGGACATTGAGGTGAGTGTGAAACGTGAAGGATCCGTGTGTGTGGGAGAGTGCTTGCATGAGGCTCCGAAAGGTCCTGCCACAGACACATTGCTCCCTCCAGGCTCACTCATTGGCCAGCTGCTCCTTCTGCATTGACAGAGCACGGGGTTGAGGGGGTCACAGGCAAAGGGGACTTGGAGGGAGAGGACAGTCTCTGAGATTCCTGAGTGGATGACCCAGAGGTGACCAGCTGCCGCTCCTCCTCCTTTTGGGTGCCTGGAGGCCCCGGCCTGACTCCTAGAGGGAAGGAGCACCTGGAGAGACCTCGAGGTGCCCCGTTTCACTCTCGTGTTGCCTCTGCAGGAACTCACCCATGGCTTCCGCAATAGAGTGCTGGTCTGCACACATCTCCGCAATCTGCTGGACCAGAGTGTCCATGGCATCCACCATCCTCCCCATGGAGACGTCCTTATAGGTACATGTGGGCACCACTTCTTCAGAGAGCAGGTGGACCCACTCCTCTGACTCACGTGCCACTCTGTTGAGGGCTGTTGGAAGCTCTGCGTGATGTTCCCACGCCTTCTGCTGACTCCAGGATGAGTTGGAAGGCTGAATCCAGAAGTTTGTCATCTAACTCGGACCTCACAGATGCCTATTCCCTAGCAGCCCTCTGAGTGCCGGGGAGCTCGCAAAAACCTGCCTCCTGCTATGGACATGTTTGTATGGTGACCACCAGATTGTGAACCCGAGCCTGCTCGAGATCTAGGTCCCACCGAGGTGTGTGTCTCTGCGCTGGTGGAGGGTGTGGGTAAGCGCTGTAATGGGTCTCCCAGGCTGCTTATTTCCAGCTCTTCAATGGAGGAGGTGTCCTCTTGGCTGGAAGTGAGGACCTGGATGGAGCTGAGGGACTGGCTGGCTGAGGGTGTGGGTCGCTTGGCAGAGCTCCCTGTGAACCAAAGTAAAGTGGAATAGAGCATGGCAGCAGAGTCACAAAGAGGAGGGAGAGCATCATATTTGCGTTGAGGGAGGGATGATGTGCTGTAGGATCCTCACGTGGGTGTTCACCGCTGACCTCACCGTCATCGCAGGCAGGGTCCATGTCCTCACCAGTCAGTGCAATGGCACACTCCTCAACGTGAGTGAGGGGCCTAATGTGGGCCACTCCACCCCCTGGTCTGGGACCTCTCCCTGCTGTCGTGAGCCAGCTTCTCCTGCATGAAAACAGATGAAGAGAGTGTGACTAGGACACATGGCACTGCGTGGAATGTTTGTGTGGTGAGTGGAGCCGTGGACAGGGTGACTAAGTGAGCTAGAGAGGGTATGAGCCTGATGGAGATGTGAGGGTGTGTGTGAGAGTTAGTGGTGTTGTCCCTTGAGGTGTGAGATCCCTGTGGATGTGTGATGGGTTTGGGAGTGTGTGAATTGAGAATGATGAGAAGAGTGACTTACCCTGGCAGAATGGATGAAACCATTTATCCTGTAGCGACACTGGGTGACTGTCCTCTTTTGCAGGGCATTGGCGCTGACCATCACTGCCACTGTCTCCCATGCTGGATTGGTGATGCTGCTGGCCCTCCTGCGACCAGAGCGGGGGCTAGAGGACATCATGGCGACCTCCATGGTGCCCAAAAGGCGCTTGGGGGATGAGTCACTAAACCTGGGGCTGCAGTCTTTTTGCCTTTTGGGGCCCTCAGTCTTCCATGCAGCAGTCCTGGGCTGGAAGCACTGAGGGGTGTGCATGCGGCTGGACTCTAAATATGGCACCCGGTGTCATGAAGTGGCGAGGTGAGGAAGTGGCAGACGAATGAGTGCCCTCCCGCCTTGGAAATAGCGTGTTTCCCGGGAATGCATAATTAATGTGGCGGGTTTGGGATGATACGGCGTGAGAAGCCGCCATTGCAGCTGGCGGGTAAGACATGTTTTACCCACCCGCTACAGCACTTAGTGCCAATCTGGGACGACTCTGCTCTTAGACCAGGTTAAGTACAATAAAAACTACCGCCTTTTCTGTGTTAAAACTACAGAAAACCTGCCTGGCTGCACCGTTTATGATCACAACCCGTAAACCGTTAAATAGTCACAAAATTGCTGAGTAAAGCCTTTACAAAAAAACCTGGAGCAGGCAAATGAGGAGATGGAAAAGAGGGTGTCCATCCTACCCCTCCTCACCTGATTGTAATAGTATAGGGGAGAGAGAGGAGGTCCCTCCATCCTGAGGCTTGAAGAGTTTTTGACAAGGGGGAAATTAAAACTGACCACTGCTGCTGGACCACTATTTTGGAGTGAAACCCTCCTCGCCACCCGCATCCCCCCCCGCCAAGGGGCCGGCAGCTGCAGCTGTGGCTACCGTGTGATCGCGGTCATGTCAAAATAGCTACTGGAACGCTGGCATCACAACTGGCCTGCTGCCAGGGGGCCACGTTTCAACTCCAGCGTGGGGCCCACACGCCGACGGGAGAATCCTGCTTGCAGGTGGGTAGCAGTTCCTCCCCCGGGCCAGCATGTTCCAAAATGGTCCAGAGGTAGGAACATGTCTGCAAACCAGCACACTGACCGCTCACTGGTGATTGTGGGCCCGTCTGCCTCCAGCTCCACCTCTGCGCCCATCTATAAATTCGCTGCCCATATGCCTCTCATATGAAAACATGTCCTTTTGCATTGGACTTGGTAACCGTCCTAACGGTCAGAATAAATGATGCAAGGGAGGTTATAAGGTCAAAACCTAAGCAATCAGGGTCATTGCGTATGAGGGATCTTTTTCTGGGAATTTGGGTGTAAGCCAGTGATTGATTCAACAAGACTCACTGGATTTTGGATCATAGCGTAGGGAAAAGGAATGGGCACCAATGGACAATTGGAGTAGAAGGCTTCAAGGAAGCTCAGGGGACACCAGGCGGAACTGGTCGAAAGTGAAAGGTAGAAGGTGTGAACATATACAGTTGCTACTTCTACCCAGAGCACAATGGGGCAATGTAAGACTTAATTATACCTTGGAAACTACTGATTAAATCCTAGAATGTATTAAGTCTTATTTATACAAGCAATGTTGAAGCACCATCACCAACATTGAACCATTGGAAATTAAGGTCTAGAAAGGTCTACAGTCCAGAAGGAAAGTGCCTAATAAAAAGATAAGATGCTGTTCCACCCTATCACAGACCTAGTCTTCTATTCCTTCCTCCCATTCACTCCTTCCCTGCCCCTGTACTTGCTTAAAAAACTGTTTCAGCACTTAAATTTTCCAGTCCTTATGAAAGGCCATCAACTGAAGTGTTAACTCTGTTTCCCATTTTCCACAGAAGCTGCTGGATCTGCTGAGTATCTGCAGCATTTTGTGGTATTACTTCAGATTTCCAGCATCTGAGGAGCGCAGTTAAATTATCTTGTGGTATAAGCCAAACAGGTCACATTTGCCTTATCAAATCTGAATAAAGATGGAGCTTATGTTTGTGTAGTGTTTTACATGGTTTCAGGACATCCCATGGTGCCTTCCGGCCAATACAAGTGCTCTTAACGCCTATCCTGCTGTCTTCAGCATCCCTGTCGGCTTTTGTGTTTTTAATTTGTTAATTTTAACCCAGCCTACTTGCTACAGAAAAACTGACTTTCTGGCCAAAATAAATGCCTCCTTTTTAAAAACCCTCTTTCACTGACATATGAAACTCTAGCCCCCTGATGTACACTTAGCCTTCATGTCATTTTACTACAGGTATTGTCAATTCACATCATTACACATGCTTCATTTCTGGATATTGACAGGGCTCCCAGTTCTCCGTGTATTATACTGTGGCATTAGAAACCTTGCTGACTAATATCAAAGATGACCATAATTGTCATAGGCAGAATGTATCAGCTCTCTTCCTGCCTGCAATCAGCATGTTTTATATGGAAAGAGGTATGCCTTTTATCCTTGGAGTACGTATTTCAATTAAATAGTTCAGCAGCAAGCTTTGGGGAGGTTAAAATAAAGAAGGTTACTTACACTTACTCAGTGAGTGCAACGTCACAAACTCAGTCTCACTTGTGCACCCGCACATATACAGATATTAAGGACATGCACTTTTATGGATTATGGTTATCTTAGCCCCTGTTTTTCAAAATTTGGTCAGCTACATGGCAGGCTTGTGACCTTTTGAATGGATTTGATGATTTAAAGTTGGAGTGAGGGTCTTGTAAAGTATATCAGGTTGTGAAGTTGCTTGTAGTTGAATAGCTAAGAGCTTGTTCTCAGGCAAACTTTAAACTGGAACATGTTGCATATTTTGGCTGCCTGATGTCTCGCAGCTTGTTTCCGAGTCTTGCTCAAAGATTGGCTGAACAGATGCTTCTGATGGCTTTGGTGGGACGCCGAGCTGATCTGTATAACAGACAAAGAAATTATGGTTGTCGCCATATAGCTTTTCACCAAATTAAAGGCCTTTTGCAAGTGAGGCATGGTGTTCATGTTGATTCTACATCCTGTGTTGCGGGTTAACACTTCGGAGGGTTTGAGATGGCCGGTGCCTTTGTTTTAGAATGACCCATTCAAGTCAAATAATACCCCTTTGACTTGTTTCAGGGAAATGATCCACTCACATCCACCTGGAATGTTCTTTGGCTCCCTCTTGAGATAGGGGAGTGATTCTAATCCACAAAAGAAGCCAGGGAACTCTGGGTGAGCATCTTGTCCAGCACTTTTGTCCATTTAAAAAAAAAATAGAATTAGTTTGGAGTTCTGAATATTTCATGCCGGTACCGGGCATAACAATAATCCTAAACAGAAAATGCTGGAAACACTCAGCAGGTGACATAATGCTGTAGAATTAACATCACTGGACTGTAATCCAGGCGCCCAGGTTAATGTCCTGGGGACATGGGTTCGAATTCTACAATGGCAGCTGGTGGAATTTAAATTCAATTAATAATCTGGAATTGAAAAACCAATCTCAGTAATGGTGACCATGACAGCTAACATCGTTTGTGTAAAAACCCTTCAGGATCACGAATGTCCTTTAGGGAAGGAAATCTGTTGTCCTTACCTGATCATAGGGTCATAGAGGTTTACAGCACAAAAAAAGGCCCTTTGGTCCATCGAGTCTGTGCTGGTCAAACAAGTGCCTAACTATTTTAATCCCATTTTCCAGCACTAGGCCCATAGCCTTGTATGCCATGGCATCACAAGTGCACATCCAAATACTTCTTAAATGTTATGAGGTTTTCTGCCTCTACCACCCGTTCAGGCAGTGAATTCCAGATTCTGGCCTACATGTGACTCTGTACCCCACAGCAATGTGGCTGACACTTAACCACCTTCTGAAATGGTGAGGCAAGCCACTCAGTCCAAGGACAATTAGGGATGGGCAAAAAATGCTGGCCTTACCAGTGATGCCCACATCCAATGAAAGAATAAAACAGGACTGGCAGCATCTGTGGAGAGAAAAGCAAAGTTAACATTTCAGATCAATGACCTTTCGTTAGACCTTTTGACATTTATTGTTTTGTTTGGCTTATATGTTAATCATTCCTGTTTTGCACTGAAGCAATTCATTTAATACTTGGTTGGAAACTCAAACAAAATGACATAACCATGGTTCGGCACATTGTAAAATTTGACGTGATACAAAAACGAATAGCCCGCCTGCAGTTTGTGATTCAGTCAATGCAGAGAAGGCAACAGCTACTTATACTGTGAAAAGAAATCAATCCATGAATTTCCCTGAACCCAGTCAGTTAATACAAAATGGGTTCTCTGAATGTACCAATTATCAAATAAAGGCCTCCACCATCCTTCGAATTTAAGAACACAAATTCTCTTTGTTGTGTCCCAGAAGTCCAAGGACTGTATTTGGCAGTAATTGGGTTTAAGAGATAAACTGGAATGGAATAGTTGCTGTTAATGATGATGGTGTGTGACAAATTGAGTACCTCTGATCAACCTGCACATTAATAGGCATACAACTCACACCAGAAAACAGTTGCCTTTATACGAACATACATACATTCGATTTAGGAGCAGGAGTTGGCCACTCAGCCTGAGTCTGCTCCGCCATTCAATAGGAAGATGGTTGATCTAATTTTAACCTCACCATCACATTCCTGTCTACCCTTAATAACCTTACTTATCAAGAATCTACCTACTTTTGCCTTAAAGATATTCAATGACTCTGCCTCAAAAACATTTTGAGGAAGAAAATTCCAAAGTCTCACAACCTTCTGAGCGAAGAAATGTCATAGATTTTGTCTGATCGCATGGATTTGATGGACTGAATGGACTCCTTCTGTTTTTTAATGACTCTATGACCATATGACATTTACTCATACTTGAGAGATCTGGAGCTTTTTATGTTTCACGGTGTTTCCACTCCTTTGCTGAAGATGTTGAGGTTTGGTGTACGAGCTACAGGCTCATAGACACTGGCTGCCTTCCAACACTTTCCCAAATGGCCATTCTTTTCAGCCGTAACTGAACAGTGAAATAAAACCAAAAATCCCCATAGACTCGATTTTTTTACTCCTTTGTGTGAAGACTGGGGCTAATTTCAGTGACCTTACCAAATCATGGCTTCTTTTAATTCATTCATGAAATGGGGATGCTGATGGCTGCCAATTAATGTCCGTCTCAAATTGGTGCTGGTGATTAGCAATATTCTCCCTAACTATTTTTTGGAGTGCGCAGGTAATTCAGTTAAGTGCAAAGCCCCTTTAAATCCTGTTGTCCCTTGACGCATGTACAGTAATTTAAAGGGGCTGGCATAGCCTCGTTGGGGATTTTCAGATTGCTCCCCAGCTTAGAGGGAACATTATGGTGAGCCGCCTTCTTGAATACAGTTGAGTGGTTTGCAAGGCCATTTCACAGGGCAGTTAAGAGTCAGTCACAGTGCTGGGGATCTGGAATCACATGTAGGCCAGACTAGATAAGGATGGCAGATTTCCTTCCCTGAACGACATTAGTGAACAAGATGGGGTTTTATGACAATGCGCTACTCCCATAGTCACCTTTTTAATTGTCTTTTTTATTGCATATTTATTTAAGTAATTGAATTTAATTTCTCAGTGTCTTCCTGGCCCATTTGAGTTCACTGCATTCTAGTCAATGCATTTAGCAAATTGGTTACCAGGAGAACAGACAGACATTTTATTATCATTGAACCGCATAGCACATAAGGACCTGGCTCACTTTGTGCTGCTGGCTCTTTGACAGAGCTATCCAATCCATCCTACTCCTCAACATTGGTGCTTTCCAGGGATTTGAACACTGGACCGGTGTCGGTGCAGACTTGATGGGCCAAAGGGCCTCTTCTGCACTGTGTGATTCTGTGACTCTCTTATTAAAAGTCCGACCATTGACTAATTTAGTAACCCAAGTCCCTTTATGACGTCTGATGTAATTATTATTTTGAATTGCAGGTTATCAGTTAACACACATAAATGGAGCTGATTCAGGGTTAGCTCAGCCACTGAAAGCATTAAGAACCCAGCTTCAATGGATGATCTATAGCTGGACAGTTAGTCGATCTCAGCTCTGCTGAAGGTAACGACATAAAGCTGACCTTGCCACCCCTGGAGGAGTGCCCCCACTTCCGACCACAACTTAGTGAACTCTGCCAGAGGTGGATGTCAGTCGAAGATGAGATTGAGCTCAGCTTTCACCCTGACCCCCTCCCCCATGGTTAAATAACCTGAAAATACTCATTGCCAAAGTTCCCGGGTGAATAATGGCTCCTTGGGGAAGGTGTTGGAGTGTGAAGAACATTTGTACAACTGTAGTGCAATTAACAAGGAGCCAGCACTTTCTGTGGGAGGAGGATAAAGTTTACCCAGGGTTAACCTAATTACATATCAATTGGAGATCTGAACATGGATTAAAGCAGGAATGTTGCAACTTCAGATCTTAAAGGACTGAAGTATATATACTACATACATAATATATATATAAAATACATACATTATATCCCTTGATAACCTTATTCTGTCTCATTCTAAGGAGATACCCTATGAAAATCATCTTTCAATACCCTAAGACTGATGCAGTTTGGTACAACTACAATGGGCCAATGAGCTGGTGGGGTGGGGATGCAGTGGTCACAGTACATCCTGTTTTAACTCCAGCTGTGCTCAGTGGACGGGCTTGTCACAGTTAACACCACGGATGGTGACTGGCACCCATGGATTGCTGATTTACATGAATATCTGATGATAAAAAGTAACTTAAAATTAATCATTCTGTTTCTATAATCATGAAGCAAGATAATTAAAATTACATTAGTTCCAAATTTCACATCATTACTCATCCGTATGTGGTATCTGACTTTAAATTAACCTTAATTGCATTACTTCAGTATGTTAACTTCGGTTTGCTATCAGCAACATCGTAACTAAGTGGAACATATTTTTACTGATGATTTATATCTGTTCTCCTTCAAGAAGCAGATGGAATGATTGATAGACTCAAGGTAGAGTCAATTCAAAATAACCTTCTAGAAAGTTCCAAAAGATAATTGGCTAGAGCCTGTTCAGCATTCAACATGTATTTGGATCGCACTAAGAGTTCTGGAGAAAATTTAGCATACAGTACTTACTTGGGATAGGTTCTAGGATAAATTTTTTGGTTCTGAGCTGTGCTACAGTTTCTGTGGGTTACAAGCTTTGCAGTCACACAAATTAGAATTGGTTTACCCCACTAAATCTTCCAGATTTATCCTAACTATATATCAGTGTGATCTCCCTGCTTGGTTTGGGGTGATTACTCTCCTGGCTGGGGTCAGGAAAGTTGGGAGGCTACAACCTTTAAAAGGTTGCAGTTGTCACTTAGACAGAAAATCATTTTTGGAAGAGGGGTCAAAATAGTTGCAAACAGAAAATCAATGACTGATTATAAAATGGTGCGGTGCCCACAGGAAATAGACTGTGAAGCCAGTCCTTCGAGTAGTAAGCCAAAAGGAGAGTTATCCTTATTAACACTGAACCCAACAGGACGGTGCAAGGGATAGGCCAAGTAATTATGGGCCCCGCAGTCTGACTTCAGTGGTGGGCAAATTATTGGAATGAATTCTGAAAGGTAGGATAAACTCACTTACCAAGGAGTGGATTAATCAGGGATAGTCAACATGGTTTTGTTTGGGGAAGGTCATGCCTTCCTAATTTAATCGAATCTTTTCAGACAGTAACAAGGAGGATTGATGAGAGTAGTGTAGTGAATGTTGCCTACATGGATTTTAGTAAAACATTTGACAAGGTCCCACATGGCAGGCTGGTCAGAAAAGTAAAAGTCCATGAGATACAGGAGAATGTGGCGAATTGGATCGAAAATTGGCCCAGTGACGGGAAACAAAGGTCGATGGGTGCTTTTGCGAATGGAAAGCGGTTTCCAATGGCATTTCACAAGGCTCAGTGTTGAGGGAGGGGTGGTGGGTGAAGGGGATCCTTGACTGTTTGTTGTATATATTAATAATTTGGACTTAAATGTGGGAGGCATGATTGGGAAATTTGCAGATGGCACAAAAATTGACCGTGTAGTTGATAGTGAAGAGGATGGCTGTTAACTCCAGAATGATGTCAATGGTTTGGTTGAGTGGGTGGAAAAGTGGCAGATGGAATTCAACCCAGAAAAGTGTGAGGTAATGGTTAGGGGAGGGCAAACAAAGCAAGGGGATACATAATAAATGGGAGGATCTTGAGAGGGGTAGAGGCAGTGAGAGATCTTGGAGTGCATGTCCTCGGGCCCCTGAAGGTGGAAGGAGAAGTGGATAAGGTGGTAAAGAAAGCATATGGAGTGATTTCCTTTCTTGGACGAGGTATTGAATACAAAAGCAGGGATGTAATGATGGAACTGTGTAAAACACTGGTTAGGCCACAGCTGGAATTATGTGTACAGCCCTGGTCACCACACTACAGGAAGGATATAATTGTTTTGGAGAGAGTGCAGAGGAGATTTACAAGTGTGTTGTCAGGGCTTGAAAATTGCAGCTATGAGGAAAGGTTGGATCGGCTTGGATGGTTTTCCTTAGAACAGAGGAGGTTGAGGGGTGACTTAATTGAGGCGTACAAGATTATGAGGGGCCTAAATAGAGTAGACAGGAAAGACCTGATTCCCTAGTGAACAGGTCAATTACCAGATCTAAGATAATTGGTTGAAGGATTAGAGGAGACATGAGATGAAACTTCTTCACCCAGAGGGTGGTGGGCATCTGGAATTTGCTGCCTGGTTTGGTGTTGGAGGTAGAAACGCTCAACTAATTTAAAAGGCACCTGGATCTGCACCTGAGGTGCTGTAACCTGCAAAGCTATGACCAGGTGCTGGGAGGTGGAATTCAAATGGGCAGCTAATTTTTAAAAAATTATTTTCCTTTTCGGCCAAAGCAGACACGATGGGCTGAATGGCCTCTTTCTGTGGCGTAACTTTTTCTATGGTTTCTATATTTCCAGGATAGCTATATGAATAGCCTAGGACTTAAAGGGCATTTATCATCCATTTCATATTGATGGGCTAGTCATTGAGCTCAATTCCCACTGGCCATGTGTAGATTGTTAATCGCGTTTACTATGACCTTCAGTGATAAAATGAAGCTGTTGTACTGAATACAGAACAGCTCTTTAGGTCAACCAGAAAAACTGAGCGGAAGATTAAATACTACACAACTGGGGCAGGGACCTGGCGATGTTCTTCGCCGCTGCCCTGACCCTCAGTCACCTGTTCGGCAATGTCACTAACAATCCATTGGTCAAAACATCAAGTCAATTGTGGCTTAATGAACATGTGCTGAATGTTACAGTCAGCACAATTCTGGCCTTTAAAATCCAGCACAGGATGAAGACGCTCTTAATTTCCTGCATGCAAGGCTCTTATACAAATGCTTTGGTTAGTCTCAACCCACTTTGTGATGAGTTACGGGCCAAAGCACAAGAATGCTCCTAAGGCAGTAACAATTTGACAGTCAAGTTAATAGAGGCCCCAAGGCCACTGTTGCAGCAAGTAGACAAATATTACATTGGTGCTGCTGGGAGCACTTTTCTGAGGTTGGAGCTGAGGCACATTGGGCTGAATTTTCACTGAGTTAGGATGACGCGGAAGCGCGTGAAAAATGGCAATCAGGTCCAGATTCCAGGATTCCCAACCCCATTTCTGAGCTGTCTGATTTTCTGGAGTGCCTTTAAAGGGTATGGGCTGATTCCTGTCAATATCTGCATCCAGCACTCCGGACCTGGCTGGCTCCATGGCAGAGATAGGCATGTCCTATTAGAAGGCAATTTCACAATGTTTGTTTACACAAGGTTAAGTGGTTTAAAGGTCTTTTTTTTCATTGATGCTTCGAAGGGGTCTGGATGATTGAAAATTTTATTGCCTTCTAGTGAAATTACTTTTTCAACATAGGAAAAATTTATGAATGAATTACTTTTCTAAAAGATTTTTTAGCACATCCTATTGTTACAATAGGATTAATTGGTTCTAGACAGTGTATAGTGGGTAAATGGGCATGGAAGTGCCATAGCATGGCATAAAGGACATAAGCGGCTGGGGGGAGTGTGGGTGGATGGGCATAGTTGGCATAGGGGTAGCAAGTCATAAGGGGTGAGTGGAAGGGCACAGCTTGACATTGAGGGCATGAGAGGGCATTAGGCGCTGGATGAGGGCATGAGGTGGCATGGATGGGGCATGGAGAGTGTGGAGGGTGTGCTGAGTGGGTGTGAGTGTCGAGGGCTGGAGGGTCTTTGTGTTTTATTTTAACTGGGACAAGTCCCACTGCACTGAAGCGGGCCTTTTTAAAAGTCCACCTCCACGCCCAGTAAACACTATGGCCACCTCTGAACTTTTTCCAGGGTTGGCTGGCCTGACGCCAGCCCACACCTGCAGCCCCCTCCCACCGAAAACGAAGATCCCACCTTGGCAGGCACTTTCTCCCCAGGAAGGCAGGCCGAGCTGGGAATTTTCCCCGACTCCCGCTATTCAGCTCGAGGATGAAAATTCAGGTAATTGTTCAGACAGACTAGAGGAAGCTTTCTGAGAGCTTTGGGAAGGTGGACTAGATGGATTGATAGTCTTTTCCTGTAGAAAGCAATACGGCCTTGAATTTTCCTGGAGCCCTCTCTGGCAAAATGGCAACAGCACACCTTGAGTAATAGTTAGAAACATTAAGCCATTTATCTCTGAGTCCTGCCAAACTTTGATTGGAGGAATAGTAGGGAATTATTCCCACAGAAATTTAGGCAATACTAAGTTAATCTGAACCTAGTCACATTACACTTGGCCTGTTAGTGATGGATATGAACATTGTAGGCCCAAGATGGTAAATCCTCCATTCTCAGCCTGTGTCCCTGAGCATATGCACAAAAAAAAACGGCCAGAGTAAAAGTATTGTATAGGATTGTAACATCTTGTGAGAATAACTCAAGTCTGCCCTGTGCACTTTGGGCTTGAAAGTAGATCACACATGAATTGGGTTCAGTCCATGTGTGGTACATGTCCTCAATGAGGCCAACAGCAAAATTAGTCTGCCAACCTAAATTGCTTATTACCAACAAGCTACAGGTGCCTTTCACAGCCCCAAAGGCAACTCATCAGTCCCAGGGAGAATGAAGATCAGCTAGCTCTGACACCAATCAGGGGAGGGGGTAGGGAGGGGAAGGGGCAACTGGAGAATGGGGGCTGGTGAGTGGCGAGTAGCAGCATCTCTCGAGTTTACTATGAAGACAGGAGAAGCATTCCTCCTTCCCCTGGATCAACAGAGAGCTAAGTAAAGAAAATAAACACTTTTGGGAGGCAATCACTGTAAGGACAATGGTTTGATTTCCAACTGCTTGGGAATACTGACCACAGCATGTATGGTGAACAATATAGACAGTCACTTATCAATTTAGCAAAGAAGGCTTTAATCAGGTGTTTTGGTCCCTTACTCATATGTGCAAAAGGCCTAACACCTGTTAGAGGTGTGGTCCCTTGATAGCTATACCGATATGGTGGATGGCGCAATTCCAGTGCAGAATATGTGCATGCCTGCCATGTTGGATGCTTGTGTTCCCATTTTATGCCTGGATTTCAAAGACTTTGTTTTCACTGACCTATGGTAAAGGCAGATTCCTCAGGCAAGAATATAAATTAGAATCAAGTGGCAACATCTGGCAACTCACTATTAGGGATGCAGTTGACTTGCTCCTCAATGTTTCATTAAAAATCTTCAACGTCGGCTTTTTCAAAAGTATTGTAAAGACCGGGAAGCGTCTGTAGCTCACTTAGTTCTCTGGCACAGTGGCCAGAAACGCCAGAGCATCACCATGGGGAAGATAATTGGAGGTCCCCGTTCACCGATCTCCATGGTCAGTTCAGGATCATGTCCACGATGTTGACGAAAGCAGAGACACAATATGGAGGACAGATTCTTTCCCACGGGGAGGAGGGAGAAGGGAAAGAAGCTGACTTTCTGGCAGTGATGAGCAACATCATCAGAGGTTGCCCTGTACAGTGGTGGAGAGTGACGGGCAAAGTATGATGGGGAAGATGGAAAGGTTGCAAAAAGGTTTGTTGGGGGGGGGTGAATTCCTCACCCATGAATTCCTCATAGAGTCACACAGAATCAGAGAATGGTTACAGCACAGAAGGAAGCCATTCAGCCCACCGTGCCTGTGCTTGTGAATTCCTAACCGCAAATTTCTCATTGTGAATTTCTCACCCATGAGGGTCCTCCCAATAGTCCTCTGTAATTCTAGTGGAGCAGGAAAACCAGGCTAAAATTTACTGGTATTGTGAGCATCAAAAATATTCATTGCTTCTCCACGACCCTGCCCACACCTCCTGTCCCTGTGCAATCCATTAGCCATTTTAATCCATGTATTAAAATACATGAATAAAACTACCTGTAGATGTTTACACATTAATAATAAAGAAAATCCCAAGATACTTCAGTCAAAGGAAACTGGTTAATATTGTCCCATACAATGAAGTAAAATAAGAAGTGACGGTAAATTCTGTAGGTTTAAGAACTATGTTCTATTCTATCTCTGCAATTGACTCCTATCAGCATCTAATGATAAATAAAGACATAAAATTCCAAATGGTGAATATTTTGATTGTAATACTTGCTCAATCAGAAAGATCCTGCTACATTGCACCATCTCCTCAGAGATCCACTGTTGTCAGAAAATCATTTCAACTGCTTAAACTTAGCAGGAGAACCTTTTGTTTGGAGGAAGGTTTGGCAGGAAATAAATATGAAGCATTTATTTAATGTTAGAATGGAGTCCATTGAGAGGCAGAGATACCTGTAATAGTCGTGAATATTTACAATTAATTTCTATGCTGAAATATTGTTACTGCAGTTTTAAGCAGTCTAATTTGGATCTTTATTTGGATAAAAGTGTGACTCAGGGCAAACACATCTGCAGTAAGTGTTTTCGGCTCAAGGAGCTTCAGCTCAGAGTCACCGAGCTGGAGGCCGAGCTGCAGACACTGTGATGCATCAGGGAGGGGGAAAGTTACCTGGATACTTTGTACCAGGTAGCAGTTACATCTTTAAAGACAGGGTCTTCTGATTTGGCCAGTAGTCAATGGCAGGAGAGTATGACTCCGAGTGAGGCAGGTAAGGAGGCCCAGAGGGCAGGAGTGCAGGAGCTTCAGCCTTTACCTTTGACCAACAGGTTTGAGGTGCTTTCAGCTTGTTTGGATGAGAGTGGGAGCTGCAGGGTGGGTGAGCTGGCTGACCATGGCACCGTGGTATGGTAAACCATTCAAGTGGGGGGAGCACAAAGGAATGTAGTGGTAGTAGAGGACTTGACAATGTTCTCTGCAGCAAAGAGTGAGACTCCAGAAGGCTGTGTTGCCTGCCTGGTGCCAGGGTTCAGGACATCTGCTCACAGCTGGAGAGGAACTTGGAGTGGGAGGCAGAGGGTGTGGTCATTATGGTCCATGTATGTACAAACGACATAGGTAGAACTAGGAAAGAGGTTCTGCATACTCACTATGAGGAACTAGGCACCAAATTAAGAAGTAGAACCTCAAAGGTAATAATCTCTGGATTATTACCTGAGCCATATGCAAATTGGCATAGGACAAATAAGATTAGAGAAATTAATGTGTGGCTCAAAGACTGGCGTGGGAGAAGTGGGTTCCAGTTTGTGGGACATCAGCACCAGTATTGAGGAAAGTGGGATCTGTTGGGACCGTCTGCACCTGAACTGCGCTGGGACTGGTGTCCTAGCTAACCACATAACTAGGGAAGTAGAAAAGGTTTTAAACTAAATAGTGGGGCAAGGAATCACATCTGGGAAGGTGTGGTAAATCAAAGAGTAGAGACAAGGCAAGAGAGAAAGCTATTAATGTAGGGAGTGATAAACAGACTTTGAAAGAAAGGGATAAAGAGTACAAAGCTGAGAGTACATCAGCAGGTAAGGCTAGAGGTTTAAAAATTAATAAAAGGGCAAAACTAAAGGCTCTGTATCTGTATACACATAGCATTCGTATCAAGCAGATGAGCTGGGAGCGCAAATCAAAATAAATAAGTATGATCTGATAGCCATTACAGAGACATGGCTGCAGCATGACATAGATTGGGACCTGAATGTTGAAGGGAACATGACATTTAGAAAGGACAGGAAGTTAGGAAAAAGTGGGACGTGGCTCTGTTAATTAATGATGGCATGAACACAGTAGAGAGGGATGACCTAAGTTCAGGAAGCCAGGATGTAGAAACAGTTTGGGTAGAGATGAGAAATGATAAAGGAAAGAAGTCACTTGTGGGAGTGGTGTACAGGCCTCTTAACAGCAACTATATGGTAGGGCAGAGTATAAAGGAAGAAATGATGGGATCTTGGCAGAAAGATATGGCGATAATCACGGGGGATTTGAACCTACATATAGACTGGATAAATCAGATGGGCAAAGGTCGCCTAGATGAAGAGTTCAAAGAGTGTTTTAGGGATTGTTTCTTAGAACAGCACGTTCTGGAGCCAACCTGAGAGCAGGCTATCCCAGACCTAGTATTGTGCAAGGAGACAGGATTAATTAATGATCTGATAGTGAAGGCACCCCGAGGTAGCAGCAATCATAATATGATTGAATTTCACATTCATTTGGAGGGAGAGTAGGGTGGGTTCAACACTAGCATTGTAACCTTAAAAAAAGGCAATTATAAGGGTGTAATGGTATTGTTGCTGGACTAGTAATCTAGAGACCCAGGGTAACCCTCTGGGGACCCAGGTTCAAATCTCACCATGGCAGAATTTGAATTCAATAAAAACCTGGAATTAAAGGTCTAATGATAGCCATGAAACCATGTCAATTGAACCCATCTGGTTCACTAATGCCCCTTAGAGAAGGAATGCTGCCGTCCTTATCTGGTCTGGCCTACATGTGACTCCAGACCCACAGCAATGTGGTTGACTCTTAACTGCCCTTTGAAATGGCCTAGCAAGTCATTCGAGTTGTATTAATCTGGTAAAATGTCAAAAAGGAATCGGACCATACAGACCACCCAGCATCAACTAGGCACCAGCAACGGCAAACTCAGCCCTGTTGACCCTGCAAAGTCCTCCTTAAATTGGGAGAGCTGTCTTACAGACTAGACAAGCAACAGCCTGACATAGTCACTCATGGAATCATACCTTACAGATGATGTCTCAGACACCACCATCCCTGGGTATGTCCTGTCCCAATGGCAGGACATAGAAACATAAAAAGTAGGAGCAGGAGTAGGTCATTCAGCCTGTTCTGCCATTCAATATGATCATGGCTGATCCTCTATCTCAACGCCATACTCCCACTCTCTCTCCATATTCTTTGAAGTCTTTAGAGTCCAGAAATCTATCTATTTCCTTCTGTGGTAGAGAATTTCACAGGTTCACCAACCTCTAAGTGAACAAGTTTCTCCTCATCTCAGTCCTAAATGGCCTACCCTGTACCGTGAGACTGTGACCCCTTGTTCTAGACCCCCCCCCTCCAGCCAGAGGAAACATCCCTGAATCCAGTCTGTCCAGCTCTGTCAGAATTTTGTATGTTTTAATGAGATCTCCTCTCATTCTTCTAAACTTCAGTGAGTACAGGCCTAGGCGGCCCAATGTCTCCTGATACGACAATCCTGCCATCCCAGGAATCAGTCTGGTGAACCTTCGTTGCACTCCCTCTATGGCAAGTATATCCTTTCTTAGGTAGGGAGACAAAACTGCACACAATACTCCAGGCGTATTCTCACCAAGGCCCTGTACAGCTGCAGTAAGGCATCCTTGCTCCTGTACTCAACTCCTCTCGCAATGAAGGCCAACATACCATTTGCCTTCTTAACTGCTTGCTGCACCTGCATGCTTGCTTTCAGTGATTGGTGTACAAGGACACCCAGTCCCTTTGTACATCAAAATTTCCCAACCTATCACCACTTAAATAATACTTTGCCATTCTGCTTTGCCTACCGAAGTGGATAACTTCACACTTATCCACATTATACTGCATCTGCCATGTATTGGCCCGCTCACTCGTCTAAATCGCCTTGAAGCAATTTAACACCCTCTCCATTGCTCACAGTCCCATCAAGTTTCGTGTTGTCAGAAAACTTGGAAATATTACATTTGGTTCCCTCATCCAAATCATTGATATATATTGTGAATAGCTGGGGCCCAAACATTGATCCCTCTGGTACCCTAATAGCCACTGCCTGCCACTCCGAAAAAGACCCATTTATTCCTATTCTCTGTTTCCTGTTTGCTAACCAATTGTCAATCCATGAGCCAGCAGAGATGGCGGCACAATGGTATACAGTCAGGAGGGAGTTTCCCTGAAAGTCCTCAACATCAATCCGGATCCCCTGAAGTCTCAAGGCACCAGATCAAACATGGGTAAGGAAGCCTCCTGCTGATTGCCACATACCACACCCCCCCTCCACCACTCCACTCAGCTGATGAATCAGTACTCCTCCATGTTGAAAACCATTTGGAGGAAACACTGATGTTGGAAAGGGCGCAGAATGTACTCTGGGTGGGGGACTTGAATGTCCATCGGTAGCACCATCACTGACCGAGCTGGCTGAGTCTTAAAGGGCAAAGGGATAGGGTCTGTGGCAGGTGGTGAGGGAGCCAGCAAGAGGGAAAAACATGCTTGAACTCATCGTCGCCAACCAGCCTGTGTAGATGCAGCTGTCCATGATAGTATCGGTAGGAGTGACAACTGTACAGTCCTTATGTAGTCAAAGTCCTGTCTTCACACTGAGAGTACCCTCCATAGTTTTGTGTGGCACTACCACCTGTTAAATGGGATAGATTTCGAACACATCTAGCAACTCAAGACTGGGCAACTGTGAGGCACTTTGGGCCAGCAGAATTGTACTCAAACACAATATGCAACCTCATGGCCCAGCATGTCCCTCACTCTGCCATTGCCACCAAGCCAAGGGATCAACCCTGGTTCAATGAAGAATGCAGGAGGGCATTCCAGGAGCAGCACTAGGCATTCCTAAAAATGAGGTGTCAACCTGGTGAAGCTATACTACTTGCATGCCAAACAGCATAAGGTAGACAGAGCTAACGATACCACGACCAACGGATCAGATCTAAACTCTGCAATCCTGCCACATTCAGTCATGAATGGTGACGGACAATTAAACAGCTCACTGGAGGAAAAGGCTCTACAAATATCCCCTTCCTCAATCATGGAGGAATCCAGCACATCAGTGCAAAAGATAAGACTGAAGCATTTGCAACAATCTTCAGCCATAAGTGCAGAGCGGATGAGCCATCTTGGCCTCCTCCTGAGGTCACCAGCATCACAGATGCCAGTCTTCAGCCAATTCAATTCCATCCCGTTCTCAATTGAAACTCAATCCAAGGCGGATTGAAAGTGGAGCAGGGCCGTGGCTATGTGAGTAGGTAGGGGTTTAGGTGAGAGTTGGTTGTAGGTGCTTTCCTGACAGTTCATTGCATTTTCTGTGCTTCCTGGAGGACCCTTTGGCTTCCAAGCTTTCTTAGAGGCTTTCTGCTGAGTGCACCCTTCAGAGCACTGTCCTGTGCCATTTGTATTCCAGCAAATAGTGATTGTTTTTTCTGCTGGAGGAACCTCCTCTGAAGGGAGAGGAGGCCTGGTGTCCACAGGCATCGTCCCAGAGAGCGACCTGTGGAAAGGGAAATGCAGCCAGAGCGGGTGCAGGGCCAACAGGAAGTGCAAGGCTGTAGGGTCCACAGAAGATGCCATTATCCTGCAGCGAGAGTCTAGAGGCAGTGCTCCAGCTACCTCAACATGTCCGAGGTCCAGTGCTAAAGGAGGCTCCGCCTCTCTAGGGAGACTGTGACCTCCATAGGCCAGATGATTGGCCGAGTGACCACCTCCAACAGTGTAAGTGGCTTTCCGATGCCAGTGGCTCTAAAGGTAACAACCTTTTTTACTTTCCAAGGCTCAGTGGGAGATCAGTGTGGCGTTTCCCAATCTGCTGCCCACATCTGTATCAAGCTGGTCACTGACACTCTGTTCAGACGGGTCAAGAACTTCATTCTCATGCTAAAAGTGACTTAACCTTTCATTTGCAAGTGCTCCATCTTGGTGCCCCCCTCACCTTGCTGGCAGCGGCATTACAGGCACCCTGCTGACTCTGATGTCCTGTCAGTCCTGACAGCTTTGATGGACATCCTCTGGCCAGCGGAGCCTGTGCAGGCACCTCCTGGGAAAGAACATCCAGCGCCATGGCTGGGCACTCCTCAGTCTTTGCGGCCTCACCAAATGGCATGGTGTTACAAAAGTATAATGATTTTCACAATATTTTCCTGGCTTATTATAGAGTAGGTTTATGGGGGTGAGTTTGGTTGGTTCTCTCTGTGTGATTTAATTACATTTGGAGTCAGGTAGACTGCAAGCTTGGAATTATCAAAAGAAGCTTGGTGCAGGAATGTGTTTGAAATGCCAATGAGTAAACATGGATGCTGGCTTAGCCTGTAAGATGTGAAGGGAATTTGCATTTTTAGATAAGTGAAAGGAATGTTTGGATTTCAAAGGAATGTTAGTCTGTTTACAACTAGCCAGATAAGCAAGGCTAAGGAGTGTGTTTATTTTCCCAAAGGCTACTGACAATATTGGCAACATGAAAGTTTTTATATTATGAGAAAAGTACCATTCCAAAGACATATGGAACAATCGAATTAACATATTAAAGAGAGAGAAACATATATAAAGGAAAATGAAAGGCTATGTGAGGAGAGGGCCATTTAAGATCTAACAGGAGTGTGTGAAGCAGCCTTCAAGAAGCCTCTAGCCATTTGTGCATAAGTCTGTTATATCCAGTAACTGAAGTTGGAGAAAGCCATTTGGAGTTCCACTGTCAAGTGGATATCATGTTAACTTGCTGTTTTGTTTTAAATCTAAAATCTATTATACCTGTTGCCTTAAACGGGGTGTGTAACTGGGAGTCAGTTTAATTAGGAAGTTTAGGGATTGTTATAGTAGTATGTAATTGTAGTCTTATGTATGTGCTTGAAATCTTTTATTTTGTTAATAAATATTTACATTTATTTTTTAAAATCTGTAAAGGTCTTGGTGGACTCTTTACTTTGAATTCAGTGCACACATCTTCTTGTTAAAAAAATACAAATTTAAAAACCATTGTGATAATGTGACCAAATTTCCCTTGTGGATTTGGTCCGCCTGGCACACATCATCTGCCACATCATAACAATGGGCACTGGTAGGGGGGGGCACAGGAGCTGCTGCCTTCATCTGGAGCGCCCCGACTGAGAGGAGCCTGCAGATGCGACATGCGGCTGGTCTGCCAGTGTGTGACTGATTTGAACCTCCCTGCTCACCATTGATGGACGGGCACCTACCAGAGAGACTAGGTTCCTCATCCATCTCTCACACTGGCAGTGACCTGTTGATGTCACTGCCAGTGTGTCGGCTTGCAGGTCCGAGCACAAGTCCTGAAACACCTGAATGTGTTCCTGGAGCTGCCTCTCCATGAGAGTCGCTACTCTCTCAATGGAAGAGGCTGGGCGCTTGGAACTCTGGGTCAATGCAGTGCTCATGCTCCTCCACAACAGAGACCATGGCATGCAGTCCCTCAGAGATCTCTGCCAGATCTTCACATGCATCCCACTGGAAATCCAGCATCTGAAATATGATGGACGACTCCAAAGGCTCATCGTCTGCCTCAGACTCAGCATGGTCCTGGTCTCCAGCAATCCTCCAACTTCCAGCGCCCTGGGCCCTCTCTGCCTCCACCAGCTCCTCATGTGAGTGTGATGTGCCCTCACCACTGAGCAGTAACGTCTGAGCAGGCGTGCTATTGCCCACTGACATGCCTGTGTCTACGCTAGTGCTTGGTGCAGAGAGTGGATGTGACACGGGTGCATCGGTCAGCGGCTCCTCCTTGGGTGTCAAGGGGGGGGTCCTCGGGGTCTGCAGCGCGTCATGAGGATGGTGTATTTGGGGGAGGAAGAGAACATCTCAGTTGCGAACATCTTACTAAGTGACTGTGCTGGTAGATCAATCGTGTCAGCGTGTTCCTGTCCCTCGGAACTCATTTCTTCCTATCTTGACTCCATTCTCTCTCCCTTTGTCCAGTCTCTTCCCACCTACATCCACGATTCCTCTGACACCTTACGTCATATTAGCAATTTCCAGTTCCCTGGCTCTAACTGCCTCCTCTTCACCATGAACGTCCAATCCCTCTACACCTCCATCTCCCACCAGGATGGTCTGAGGGCTCTCCGCTTCTTCCTTGAACAGAGGCCCAAACAATCCACATCCACTACCACTCTCCTCAGTTTGACTGAACTTGTTCTTTCACTGAACAATTTCTCCTTAAACTCGTTTCACTTCCTCCAAATAAAAGGTGTGGTTATGGGAACCCACATGGGCTTCAGTTATGGAACATTCCTTCTTCCAGTCTTACTCAGGCCCCCTACTACAACTCTTTTTTTGGTACAACGATGACTGTTTCGGTGCTGCTTCATGCTCTCATCTGGACCTGGAAGATGTATATCAATTTTACTTCCAATTTCCACCCCTTTATCACCTTCACATTGTTCACCTCCGACACTTCCCTTCCCTTCCTTGACCTCTCTGTCTCCATTTCTGGTGATAGACTGTCCACCAATATTCATCACAAGCCACCGACTCCCACAGCTACCTTGACTACAGCTCCTCACACGACGCTTCCTGTAAGGACTCCATCCCATTCTCTCAGTTCCTTCAACTCCGTCACATATGTTCCAAAAATGGCGCATCTGACATGCCTTCCTGCTTCCTTAACCAAGATTTCCCACCCACGGTGGTTGACAGGGCCCTCAACCGCATCCAACCCATGTCCCACGTCTCTGTCCTCAGACAGTCCCCTCCCTCCCAGAAACATGATAGGGTCCCCCTTGTCCTCACTTTTCACCCCACCAGCCTCTGCATTCAAAGGACCATCCTCCGCCATTTCTGCCAACTCCAGCATGATACCACCCCATCGTCGGCATTCCTTAGGGACTGTTTCCTCCAGGACACTCTGGTCCACTCGTCCATCACCCCAACACCTCATCCCCTTCCCATGGCAACTTCCCATGTAAACACAGAAGGTGCAACACCTGCCCCTTTACCTCCTCTGTCATCACTGCCCAAGGGCCCAAACACCCCTTTCAGGTGAAGCAACATTTCACTTGCACCTCCTTCAATTTAGTTTACTACATTTGCTGCTCCCAATGCGGTTTCCTCTACATTGGAGAGACTGAGTGACCGCTTTGCAGAACACGTTCAGTCTGTCCGCAAGCATGACCCAGACCTCCCGGTCGCTTTCCTTTTCAACACACCACCCTGCTCTCTTGCCCACTTGTCTATCCTTGGCCTGCTGCAATGTTCCAGTGAAGCTCAGTGCAAACTGGAGGAACAGCACCTCATCTTCTGACTAGGCACTTTACAGCCTTCCGGACTTAACAAGGAGTTCAACAATTTCAGACCATGAACTCTCTCCTCTATCTTCAAACTTTTTAAAATCCCCTTTTTTAAAATTTATTTTTATTTTTATTTATTTTTATTTTTATTGATTCATTCATTGTTTTATCCCCCCCTTTTTAATTCAACTTTTATCCCCAGTTATCTTTTTTCCCCCCAATCACCGCCCTCTCCCCCACCCCGAAAAGGGCCATTCTGTCACTTGTTCATGTTGTTCTTTCACAGAGCGCTGACCCTTGTCCTGCTATTATCACATTCTGCTTTCTGACCTTTATGCCACTATCAGCACCTTCTTTAGCCAGCACCACTACCATTAACACTCCCTTTGTCTTTTTGTCCATGACATCTTTGTCAATCTCTTCTTAGCTCCCACCTATCACTGACCTTCTATCCAGTTTCGCCTGCTCCACTCCCCTTATACAGTATAAATTTAATCACTTTTCTACTTCTCTTTAGCTCTGAAGAAGAGTCATATGGACTCGAAACACTAACTCTGTTTCTCTCTCCACAGATGCTGTCAGACCTGCTGAGTTTTTCCATTGTCTTTTGTTTTTATTTCAGATTTCCAGCATCCGCAGTATTTTGCTTTTAGTATTGTATCCACTGGAGTTTAGAAGAGTAAGAGGCGACTTGATTGAAACATATAAGATCCTGAGGGGTTTTGACAGGGTGGATGTGGAGAGGATGTTTCCTCTTGTGGGAGAATCTAGAACTCAGGGCTCAACTCTAGAACTCAAAAATAAGGGGTCACCCATTTAAGACAGAAATGAGGAGAATTTTTTCCTTTCAGAGGGCTGTGAGTCTTTAGAATTCTCATCCTCAAAAGGCGGTGGAAGCAGAGTCTTTGGATATTTTTAAGGCAGATGTAGATAGATCCTTGATAAGCAAGGGGGTGAAAGATTATCAGGGGTAGGCAGGAATGTAGAGTTGAGGTTACAGTGAGATCAGCCATGATCTTATTAAATGGCAGAGCAGGCTTGAGAGGCCGACTGACCTACTCTTGCCCTTAGTTTGTATGTTCGTATGCAAAACTGAGCACAAAAATGTTAGGCCCAACACTCGCACTGTACAACTGACTCTTTCCATGGTGATGATCCATCCACACCACATCCTCTTGCGAGTTTCCATGAAACTAGACAGAAAAAGTTTGGCTGCAGGGGCTGTTGCCCAGTGATGGAAACCTGAGAACTGGGACAGGGCTGCAAGCAGACGGAGGGAATCCATTAGCGTACATAAACCACAGACTCTAACACACAAACTACAAACTTACTTCCTGGTTTTCAGTCCAGGTCACTTGCAGAAGTGGAGATTAACCTTTCTTTCCTGGGAACTCTCGGAATATCTAAGAGGATTGGCCAGACTAGGTGTGGTGATATTATTCGGGTCCTCACATTGACAACCTTGGGCCTGTGCATTACTCGCTCCTGCAGTGGAGTCAAGGGGTGTTACTTTGGCTTGGGAGACCGTGTTGAATGGGCAATGTCGGATCACCCATCCACGAGACTCCTCTCTCCTGATTCAACAGGCCATCCAATATCCTCCATTTCACAGTTAAAATAATCTGCAGTGAAATCCCGAAAACGGTGTAAACTGCTCGTGAAATTTAGCACCTGCGCCTCTTCAGAAGGGAAAAATGGATGAATCCAAGTTGCTTCTCATCATCAGTTGCCTTGATAAAGAGTTCTGTCCTTGAAAAGGTCATTGATCTATGAAAGAGTCATAACAACAAGGGTGGCTTAAGGACTTGTTCTGAATTGTCACCTCCGATCTCTGGATTTGTTTCCTATGGAGAAATGGAAAGTGAGATGCAAGATGATTCAGGTCTTTATAAAATTAAAGGGACAGGTAAAGTAGATGTAATCAGGATTTTTCATACTAGACTGCACACGGAGAACTCAATTACATAAATATAGAGAATTCGAGTAAGGCCTCAGGTTATTTTTAAAAATTACACCCTTCGAAAATATGTGGAACAAACTGAAGTGAAACCTATTTAAAAAACTGTGCCAAATATCACTTTTAGAAGTGAATCAGGTGAATATGGGGGTAGGAAGTGAATCAAAGCGATGGGAATAAGTATAGACGGAGATACTCAAATACTACAAGGGCAATAATGTTAGCAGCACTGCTGAGGCTGTGTGAATGTCACTGTGGGGACTCAGCTAGCCAAGGTTGGAAAAAGGCAACATGAAGATAGATGCTCAAAAGGTTTGAAGGGCAACCAAAGGCAAGAGAGAAATGGAAGGTCGTCCACAGCAGCCTGTGGCTCTAAGGTGTTTCATGGGCTGAATTGCCTTTCCCAGTTCTGTACTTAATAATGATCCGGAATTTGCGGTGGTAGAGCGATGCAAAAACGTCAGCACTCAGCACCGTTGCTGCACTGGTGCTGGCAGCCACTTTGGGAGTCCACACATGCACAGAATAACGCGGTGATCCAGGAGTTTCTGTCCGTGATTCTCCGCTGCTCCAGAGGGTGCGCTGCTGAGGGCCCCTTCAGAGAGCAACCACTGAGCAATCAGTAAATTGATGAAAGCTTCCACTTGCACACTGTAAAAAGCCCTTGAAAAAAGTTACACCTTGTTGAATGAGGTATATCTGGGATTTCAATAGCATGTTTGCTTCATAATCATTGCTGAACACCTTCGCCGGCCCTGAGAAACAGATAATATGTTTGTGGAGTGTCAAATATCTGCATTATGATTTAAAAATGTGCATATTTTAAAAGCATTTTAAAATCTGTTTATATTGATCCTTTATACTCTGAATCTAATCATAACTATTTATTTTGTTATCTGAAAAATTAAATTGAAAGTGAAGGATAAAGTGATTTTAATTTCCTGATTTGCTGGGCGTGAGAATATTTCCAACGTGAATGGTTGCTTCTCCTGCTTGCTGACATCACTGCTCCTGCACACCTGGAGATCCCTTTGCTTTGGCATCAGACTTAAACTGTTAGAAAATCCACACCACAGAGATTGCTAGATTTTTGTGGGTAATTTTTTAAAAAGTGACATTGCTTCACTGCAGACTGTAAATACAGCTGAATGGTGTAAAACAGTGATGAATCTCACACAATGCTGAAAGCCCATCAGGAGGGAATGTCGTTGGCCCTGGAGACTTTGATAAATGTCTTACCAAAACTCGTGTGGCTGTCACCCAAAAGATTCCCGGATAGGATTTTGAGAAACTTGTGCAACTATGGGCAGCAGCCATGAAATTCTACTTGGGATTCCCGCCCCCTCCCTCCTCCACCGCATCTTCTGACATCAAACTGGTGGGAGACGAGATGAAAGTACCAGAAAATGGCAGAAATCTAACTTAATCAGGATTTCCAAGTCAGTATCCTGATATCTCTGTAATGGTGCCTTTCCTGTCACATCACCTGCTCTGTTGCTCAGTCACAGAATTGCAACTAGCATCAACTACAACGAGAAATGGTGCCAAGTTGAATCCATGACACTCAGCCTGTAAAATGCTCTAAGGGTGGGCCTCAAGATTGGTCTTGAGAAGGACAGTCTTCTGTTGACTGACTTTACTGACTCAGGAGTATTGTTCTAAGCTACTGCTTTTATCAGTGATGCCTTTTCAAAATGAGATACCCCAACTGAAATGGGGCAGTTATCACCCCTCTCCTCCTTATTACGTTTGTCCAGTGAACAGCTAATTGCTATAGGGCAGGAAAAATATTGGTTCAAACAGCAATGATGCACAGAAGGAGTGAAACAATGCATTGTGCTCAGTTGGTGATCTCTGCTGGAACGCTACAATTGGTCTCAGTATCTAAAAGAGGAAAGCGACCAGAGTTCCCACTCCCTATTGCTGGAGGTATAGGGAGAACAAACTTGAATTGCCACAGTACCTTTACCTGACCTCAAGGAGAATCATAAGTACATCACAACCAATCTGAAGGTCTTTTGAAATATAGTCACTGTTGTAATGTAGGTTAGACAGCAGCCAGCTTGTGCAGAACAAGGCTGCAGAAACAACAGTGAGATTAATTGTTAGCAGAGGCTTTGGCCAGGACCCAAGTAATAAATTCCCTGCTCATCTTCGAATTGAGCCATGGAATCTTTTACATTAACGGGGTTTCTGACCTGGAGGTAAAGGGACTACAGTGAGACAAGGCCCGGACCAGATGTTTGATGGTGAAAACAAAATTGGACTCGGGCATGATGAGTCCTCTGGACATATCACCTGCTGCCACCTACTGTCAAACTCTAACATGAAGGATGGCACTTGAATGAGGTACAAGGCATGACTGGCACTAAAAGAAAACCAACGCTTGAAGCAGAGAGACAAAAAACAAAAGAAAGACTTGCATTTGTATAGCGCTTTTCTCAACCACCACGCATCTCAAAGCACTTGAAAGCCAATGAAATACTTTTGATGCGTAATCACTGTTGTAATGTAGCAAACACAGCAGCCAATTTGTGCACAGAAAACTCCCACAAGCAGCAATGTGGTAACGACTGAATAACCTGTTTTTGTGATGTTGACTGAGCAATAAATATTGACCAGGACACCGGGGACACCTCCCCTGCTCTTCTTCAAAATAGTGCCAGGGGATTTTATACATTTGCGTGAGCAAGACAAACAAGACTTTGGTTTGATGTCTCATTCAAAAGATGGCACTTCTAACAGTGCAGCACTCCCTCAGTTTTGCACTGAGATTAGGATTAAATTAACCAAATCATTGATAACATGAAACAGTAAACAATTTGACAACATTGGATGCTCTATGCTTTGAAGTCAGAGTGACCCTGGATGTGTTGGGTGTGTCAAAAGCTGCTTTAAGCTTTGTCCAAAGCTTCCAAGAAGTCCAGTTGCAGCATGTATTCTAGCTTTCCACTGTGTGTCCATGTTCACTTCTGTTTGCTAGTTGCTATTGTACTGCAGGGCCCAGAAATTCAAGGGCGCCTCACATGTGCAAAGTGGATGCCTGAGCACCCGATATGGTGTGACCAATACATGCTGGAAATGCATCATCCGCTTTTTATGTGAAAGACAGAATAAAAAAGACACCAGGGCCTGCATGAGAATGGGTAGTAAGCCTGCTATTTGCATATGTGAATAGGGGGCTTGGTGCCTGTTGGAGACCCTCTAAATATAGGCCACTGCTGTGCTGTGATAGCCCCACTATGACCATTTCACTGGAGAAGGCAGCTTGGCCTTTGGTTTATCACCTCATCTGATAGATGCCACTCCGACAGGATGCAGACCTGTTTTTCAGTGTTGGCTGAGGATTAAATATTGGCCTGTTCACAGGAGAGAACTTACCTGCGCTTTCTTGAAAGAGTTAGATGGGATCTTTTGCATCCAGGCAAGAGGACAGACCGGGCCTCGATTTAACATCTCCTCCTGAAAGTTGCATCTTCAGCAGTCCCTCAGCACTGCACTGCAGTGTCAGCTTTGACTTTATACTCAAGCTTCTGGGAGGGGCTTGAAACCCTTAACCTCCTGATTCAGACGCAGAAGCAACAACCACTGAGCCACAACTGGCACCTGAAGGGAATTATGTCTATTCCAGTGTTTCTCGTCACCATTTCACCAGGAAGCTTTGTTTTCTTTCTTATTTTTGTCTCCTCACTGCATTCTACACTATTTCATTTCATGCAAAGTGCTTTCGAGCATTTTGAAGATGTGCTAAGACTGATTAGAAAGGCAAGTCTTGTTTTATTTGATCTTAGATTGTTTTGTCAGATCATATTGCTAATTAATTCAAAACAGAGTTAATGAAAGTGCCATGTAAACAGTACTATTAGGTACAGATTTATTTTATCTATTTTTCATTATCCTCTTAACCTAATGCATTATTTCATTTTTTAAAAATGTAAGTGGCTGAATTGAATTGATAGAATTGAGATAGCTTAGAAATCATCATTGAATGGTAACTAAATTAAGACAGGTTTAATACAATAAATGCAATGAGTTCAGTATTAATTCAAAGGCAAAATGCTACAGGGTCTGGGAATTTGAAACTGAAACAGAAAATGCCGGAAATGCTCAGCAGCATCTGTGGCGAGAGAAACAGAGGGCGGAATCTTCCGGTCCTGCCAGCAGCAGGAAGTGTGGCGGGCGGGGGAGCTTAATTCGGCGTTAGGTCAAAAATCAGTTTCCCGACGCTTGGATTAGCTTTAGGCCTTTAAATGCAGGTTTAATGCGAGTCGAGCTTCCTAACGAGCAATGTCGGGAAGCCCTTTTCCCTGCATTAACACGTGAGGCATGCTCGTTAAAGGCCACTTCATTGGAATCAAACCACCCCCCCCTCCCAAATAAAGTTCCTTGCCAGCAAGAGTTAGAAATTTTACTTTCACAACTGTATGTAAGCGGCATGCACCTGGTGAGGTGGACTCCTCCCATGATTACGGTGAGATGCCGCTGTGTTTGGGGTGCGTCTGTAAATGCCAGTCTGCGCATGTGACCCGGTGGTGGCATTGCGAGTTGTGTGGAGGATGACCAAGAAAGGGAGGAAGGGTTAGTGGGGAAGGGTGGAGCAGTGGCCGGGCAAAGGTGGAAGGGATAGTGCAGGCTGTCCGGTGCCCTTTAAATATGGCACCCGGCCCTCCAACCCCATGAGGTTACGGCAGGGACGGCGAATTGCTGCCTGCCTCCACCATGAGATTCGCTGCGCTATGCACATCTGCACATGTAATGAGCTGAACACACAAAATCATCAAACTTGGACTTTAGGGTGGAAAATTGCACCCAAAGTTAACATTTCAGGTTGGTGATCTTGGGTCAGAAGAATAAACATTAGCTCACTAACTGCTAAATCTAATTATTAATCAACATCATTGCATTGTAAGTAGATATGAGGCTTTACAGATAAATTCAGTGACATTTTATTCCTGGTGGATGAAGCAGTTCAGTTCCTGGAATCCATTTTGAAAGTTGTACGTTTGAGGTATGGGGCTGCTTCTCAGTTTAGCCATAGTTTGCCTCGTCAGTAGCTCATTAACTGGAGTAGCATGTGGAAAGGGTGGGCTGGGCAGGGAGACGGAGAGAGAACAATGGGCAAATACCACCTGTCAATCCAGCCTCCATCCAGCTTTCCCGACGGACAGGCTTTCTCTAACCAAACTAGCCAATAGGCTGGAGGGGAAATGACCGCAGAGAAAAAAGGAATAAGTGAGAAAGTTGCATCGAAAACAGGTATTCTAAATGAGCACGAGTTCTCCATTTGCCTTTTGTCTGTGAGTATGTTAAAATAAATGCTACATTTTAGTATGGTCTCCAATTCCTCCCTTTTATTGTCACCATCCACTTTTTAAATCCATTTTAAGTTGACACTTGAATGAAATTACCTCTGCTGCAGCTTTGAGAAAACCTTGTCAACAGCTTAAAAAAACCATCATAAGCAGGATTTATAACTAATATTCCACTGGAGTTTGCTTTTTATACTGTTCCCTAAATATACAATTACTTACTATTTACTTGACAAGTGTCCTTAAAGTTAATTCTCTGATTAGGTACAGATGACTAATTATGACTACATATTGTTTACGCAAAACTCAATAACCAAAAAGCTGGCAAATGATTTTCTATAAGCCTTTGTTCCACACAAAGGCTGAGAAAAGAAGTTCCTTTGGAATGAGAGCTCCTTAGGGTTTACTCTTAAATTAGTTTCTCCACCCATTAACTGATAATTATTCTTCTTCACAAAGAATTACTGTGTGTACTGCTGAATTAATATGCTAAATTGTAGATATGTGTCTCTGGGTAACTGTTCTCCATGGTGACAGACATTACTGAATGATGCAGATTAGGTTGCATTACCTTGACAGGAATGTTTTTTTTGTGAGGAGTGTGTGTTGTCAATGAACTCCCGGCCCTGAACTACTGATTCTGTTTTGTGTAGCCCACAGTGAAACTGCTTTGGCACCATAAGGGGGAGCCTATGAAGCCACCAGGTGTCAGGGCCACGTGGGAACTGGAGTTTGGTCATTGCAAAGACTGAGAGGGTGTGGGCATTGCCATTGGTTCTGAAGTGAAGAAGTGCGGGTGGTCTATGAAATGCTGGGAACCTGTCTTTGGATTCAATCAGACTGTGGCTGATTTTTCGCCTCGACTCCATTTGCCTACCTTTGTTCCATATCTCTGTACACTCCTTACTTAAAATAAATTCATCCAGGACAAGTGAACCTTCCAGAGGGAAATTGGATAAATACTTGAAGAGGAAATGTCTGTAGAGTGACGGGGAAAGAGCAGGGGAGTGGAACTCACTAAATAGCTTTTTCCAAAGAACTGGCACAAACATGATGGGCCAAATGGCCTTCTCCTGTGCTGTATGATCCAATGAAAGTAATAACCAGGTTATTCTTATTGATCAGTGAGCTCATAGGACACTCAAAGCAATACCTGAAATGTTTAGAGAAGCAGATTGCATAGACAGCTCAACGGTTTTGCTCTTACTGTGTCCATGGTGCATTGAAGTGAAAGTCACAGAACTTTTCACATTCTGTCCACATGGGTGCCATGTGTAAGAACCTCAAGTCCCACATGGTGGTGGAACCATTTATTGAGGGTATATTCACCAGGAACCTCCTGTTTTGTTTTACATGGAATAAGGGAGCAGAGAGATGGGAATGTGGTGCTTTTGTTTTTATTCTTTCATGGGATGTGGGCATTGCCGGCTAAGCCAACATTTATTGCCCATCCCTAATTGCCCTTGGGAAGGTTGTGGTGAACTTCTTGAAATGCTGCAGTCCATCTGACATAGATACACCTGCATTGCTGTTAGGAAGAGAGTTCCAGGATTTTGACGCAGCGACAGTGAAGAAACGGTCTGTTTGTAAGGTGTTAGGCTGGCTTTAAGTGGTGCTAGCTGTTAATGATATGTTAATTATTTTGTTAGGATGCACAGGTGAAGGGCATTGTTTAAATTAAGTACTTGGCGTACATATAAATAGGGGACTGTGTCCCTTTAAGGGCTTTCACCAATGTTAATAGTTTATTTGTTTATCTTATTGGTTATTTCCAGGTTTATTAAAAGAGCATATGTAAGAGACAGCTGGGACACTGGGTGTGTGCGTGAGGAGAGCTGTAAGACTGAACAAAGTCAGTAAACTACCTATCAAGAGAAACTCTGTGTCTTGGTTTTGACTTCACCAAGCAGCCTGGATCCTGTTAACACTAGCCTAGTATGAACTTACGGAGAGGCAGTGGTATTGTTGCTGGTCTAATAATCCAGTGGCCCAGCGTAATTCTCAGGGAACCTGGGTTCAAATCCTGCCATGGCAGATGGTGGAATTAAATGACAATGAAATGATTTTTTCATTAAAAACCCATCTGGTTTCACTAATGCCCTTTAAGGAAGGATATGTGACTCCACACTCACGGCAGTTTGGTTGACTCTTAAATGGCCTCTGAATAAGGGCAGTAAATGCTGGCCTAGCCAGTGATGCCTAAAAAATATTTTGGCTACCTGCTGAGGTGTGTAGTCACTTTACACCACTGGAATACATGCTGCATTCATTCCAGTTAGCAGGGAGCACAATGCTGCTTGCTGCCTCCATTACTTTGACCAGGGTTCCAATCAAGCTGGAGCTGGTGAATCCTCATGGTGAGTTAAACTTTGGTTGCACCTTGACCCCATGGAAGCCCCAAGGTTAGGGGACCCTCACACTGGTGGCAGACACCAGTGCCAGTTTTGGTGATGCACTGTTCCCAAACTTGGTAGGAGGGGTATTGAGTTGTGCCTTAAAAGGTGCTGCTATGTCATTCAAAGATCAAGAAATACTATATGAAAAATATCACCCAGATCGCATCGTTGAGGCCAGGCACGCTGGTATTCATCACCTTCCTCGAGACATGCATTACATCGCACCTAAAGAAGGCAAGAATTTGGGCAGATGATGTTGTAACATCTGTAAGCAGGGTCAAGGTCACAAAAAGTGCCCACCCCCAGAATCTTAAGACATGAAAAAAATGCCAAGACCCAACAGAAACGGGTGCCACCCCAGATGCTTGCTCTGCCCATCCAAATAATAGCCATTTAATATTGCCTGGACCTCAGGAATGTATGGGCCTCAGGCCTTCTCTTAGCCAAGGGATACTTTTGGTGATTAAGCTTACCTGGGCTGGTTTCTACCTGTTTCCCAACAGAGTATTCTATCATTGATCAAACTCTATGCAAAAGAATCTTTCCTGGTTTCAGTCCTGAGTTTGCCCTTCACAACCCTGGATTGATGCCTCTGTGTCCTATTGCTTTGAAGTAGAGTTTACTTTCCTGTTATCTTAAATACCCTCTGAAAGGTGCCCTCCGAAAGACCTCTTTCTGAGGCTGAAGAATCCATCTGGTCTAAGTATTATTGATCAGGCATATCCTTGATAGCAGAGATCAATCTTGTTGCTCAGCTCTTAGCCCCTTTATATCATAGCAATCAGGACTATACCTCATATGCCGGGAGAGCAGCTTCAACTTGACTTCCAGGGATGGCATTCTGAACAATCTAATTGCCTACCCCAAATCTGGTCCATGCCAAGGATGGTCAGAGAGCAAAAAAGAAAGGTTTGCATTTATATAGTGCCTTTCATGACCTTAGGACACCCCAAATAATATTACAGCCAATGAAATACTTTTCAAGTGTAGTCATTGGGCAGCCAATTTGTATACAGCAAGACCCCAGAAACAGCGATATGATAATGACCGGATAATAAGTTGATAATGATCTTGGCTTAAGTATTAACGAGGACTCTGGCAGAATTCCCTTACTCTTCAAAATCGTCCCTCGAGCCTTTGCACCCACTTGAGATGACATTGTCTTAATATCTCAACCAAAGGATGATGCCTCTAACAGGGTGCCCCCCCCCCCCCACCTCAGTACCACGCTGGAGTATCAGTTTAGATTTTGTGCTCAAATCTCTGGATTAAGTCTTAGACCCACAGCCTTCTGGTTCAGATGTACAAGTGATAACCACTGATCCACAGTTGGCGTGGATAATAGAGCAATGTCCTCCATTTGTGTTATCCATAGAGCATCATCTGTTGCTGATTCAGACAGCAGATTGGCTTCTAATAGGTATCATTTTCGTGTCCTTTTTTTTTAATCCCAACAGGGCCCAACATGCCTCATAGTTAAGAGGTTTTAATTAACAGGTGCTGATGGTTAGACCATCGCTACTAAGTAATTCGCAATTTCCCAAGTGTGGAGTAATTTCAGACCATCAGGAGGATGCAGACTGACAGAAAGTGAAGCTGCCTGAATAATGAGCCTGGAAAATGTGTGTACCTGATGAGACGAAAGAAAGGCTTGGTTAGCCTCAGAGCTGCATTGTTTACTCCAGTGAGATCATTGATCATACTTTGCCTGAAAACTAACTCACTTAGGGCCGTGACAGCAGTGCGATAAAGACAATTAGTTATACTGGATTTCTATGTGTGGCTGAAGTGTATACATAGAATCATATAAGCACAGATGGAGACCATTCAGCCCATTTTGCTAGCTCTTTGGAAGGTCTATGCAATTAGTCCCTCTCCCTCTGCCCTTTCCCCAGCACCCCGATAATTTCTCTTCTTAAAGTGTTTCTTCAATTCCCTTTTAACAGTTACGATTGAAGCTGATTCCGCCAGCCTTTCAGGCTGCATATTCCAGATCACAACTCGCAGCTTAAAGCAATTTATTTTCATATTCCCCTGGACATTTTTTTTTGCCAATTATCTTAATAGAGGTCCAATATTTGGAAATGCAATCCATAATTGCTGTATGTGTGAATAACAGGTAACACGGAAAGAAAGGCTTGCATTTATATAGCACCTTTCTCGACCTCAGGACACTCCATCATGGTTTTCAGTCAAAGGAGGACTTTTGCAGTACAGGCACTGTTGGAATGTAGGAAGGGTAGCAGCCAAAATGTACACAAGTCAGCCCCACAAACAGCAATGATATAAATGACCCTGTCATGTGTTCTAGATGTTGGTTGAGGGATACATACCACAGGAGAAGAGGGATTACAGTACACCAGCACAGAATGTACATGCTACCATTTGACAAGCATTAAAAAGAAAAAAAATTACTTGCATTTACGTAGCGCCTTTCACGACCACTGGACATCAAAACTCTTTGCTGCCAATGAAATATTTGTTATGATCCCCATGGAAATCAACCAATTAGAAGAACAAAATTTACCAAACGACCCCAAAGAGAAAACCAACAGACAAGATTTCACTTTTATAACTTTTACTTTATCAATCAAAAAATGAGCAGCATAGATTAAATATGAATTAACAGGAAAATTGCAGTCAACATGAATTATAAATTACATGATAATTACAGATACAACAACAATAGATATCACAGATTTGCCAGGCACTCCACTTAACACATTCAGTCACAATTTCAGTCACAAAGCCCCTCATGACACTAATCTTCCTCAAGTTGAATTCCAGCTCCTTTCCTTCAAGGATCTAGCCACCGAATCTCATCCAACAGTTGCTCCCATTCACAAAGCAGGACAAAACCAACCTCGACAATTACTGCCCCAACAGTCTACTCTCAATCATCATTAAATTGATGGAAGGGGTATCAATGGTACTATCAAGCAACATTAAGCAAGTGCTTAGCAATAACCCTCTCACTGAAGCTCAGTTGGGACCCACCAGGGCCACTCAGCTCCTGACCTCAATACAGCCTTGGTTCAAACATGGACAAAAGAGCTGAATGCCAGAGGTGAGGTGAGAGTGACTGCCCTTGACATCAAGGCCGCATTTCACCACGTGTGGCATCAAGGAGCCCTAGCAACACTGGAGTCAATGGGAATCAGGGGGGAAACTCTCTACTGGTTGGAGTCATACCGAGCACAAAGGAAGATGGTTGTGGTTGTTGGAGATCAGTCATCACAGCTCCCGGACATCACTGCAGGAGTTCCTCAGGGTAGTGTCCTCAGCCCAACCATCTTCAGCTGCTTAATCAATGACCTATGTGTGTGTGCCTACATCACATGGACTGTAGTAGTTCAAGAAGGCAGCTCACCACCACCTTCTCAAGGGCAATTAGAAATGGGCAATAAATGATGGCCCAGCCAGTGAAATCCACATCCCTTGAATTAATATAAAAAAAAACAGACAGACACACACAGGTATAGACACGCAGATGTAGACACACAGACGGACACACACACACACACACACATAGACACAAACAGACAGACACACACACGTACACACAGTTATGGGTACACAGACAGATACACACACATGTATAGAAACAGAGACAGGCAGAGACATACACACATATATATATAGACACATAATATTCCCACTCCCACCCTTTTCTCACCAACAGCCCGAGTAGGGGGACCTGGCAGGCTTCAAACGTGGCTCCGGCCTCCTTCCTCCGCAGGAAGAATTGTAGTGGGGTGAGAAGAGGCCCTTAAGTGGCCATTTAATGGCCTCAATTGGCCCAAGAATGGGCAGACTGCTTGATGCCTCCCCTGCCATGTATAAATTTTGGTAGGGTCAGGGACGGGTGGGTAGGTGACAGGAATGACGCTCATGGCATTATGCCCAATTTTATGCCCCTGTCACCTGCCTGCCAATCACCCCCAGGGGAGCATAGAGCTCTGGCCATAGTCACAGAGACATTCACATGTTTACATTTAAACACAGAGACACAGAAACACACAAAAAGACATGTACACATATAAACGCAGACAAGCACTCACACACATTCACAAACACACAAATACGCACAGGCCAGAATCTTCCATTCAGCATGCAGGGGTGGGCCCCACACGCCGACACGTAAAATGACGTGTGGCGATGTTGGGCGTTCCTATTGACGTCACCGGGCGTCATTCCGATCTTCAGTTCAGTGGGTGCACATGGGAGTCGGCTGCGCGCCCGCTGAACTGTCAAAGGCCTGTTAAGGCCATTAATTAACTAATTAAACTGATTGTCAGGGCTGCCCATCCAACCTTAAGGTTAGCGAGTAGGCGAAGACCCCAGGCGGCCTTCGCATTTTTCATGAAGCCTCATCAAAGGGTGGGATGGGGTTTCATGAAGTGTTTATTAATTAAATAAAATGTGTCCTGGAAATTCATAAACATGCCCCAGCTCATGTGACAATGTCACATGAGGGAATATGTCTTAGTAATTTTACTTTTTCTTTTTTGCGATATTTTATTATTAAACTAATCTCCCTGAGGCAGCTCCGCGCCCGCCCACACCCGTTCCCCTCACAGACACACAGCACAAACACATTGACAGACACCCACAGGTACATGCATGGACACTCTTGAATGAAAATTAATATCAGGCAGAATGTAAGATTGTTGGCCAGTCGCAATTGCTTATTCTGACCTGTTGGCTAAGATAAATTTCATCGTCAATGTCTTATCTCCTCTATGCAAAATCTGTTTTTACTTGTTATCTCAGCTTTTGTTTCATTCAATTCTCTTCAATAGAAGGATCTCTCTGAAACTTTCTATCTGGACTTCCTCATGCACCGGGGACAGTCTGTCCCTTTACCACAACCCCTGCCTATGGTTCTTCCCAACCTTCAGCTATAGACACTTTATTTTTTACACTGTCACATTTTAACACATGGGTCAGGATCTTTCTCAGCTTCCTTTTAGTCCGAGTAACTCTTTTATATTCCTGTTCTGCTTCATGTCCTTCTCTCTCTATCCTCACGGGCACAGTGCTCCAGTTACTGTTCTATTCTTATTCAATGTTCATTCAGAACTCCAACCTTTCTGTTTTTCACTTTCCTCCAGAGGTTTATGTTTTTTTTTTCTCCTTGCCTCTTCCATAATTCCGTAAATTATGGAATCTGATGGAATTCTTCTCATAAATGCAGCTAAACTCTCAGTTTGATAGTGTTCGCCTGTTTAAATGGGTTCTAAGAGTGTTCAGAAGTGTTTTATAGCCAATGAAAGACATTTGTAATATAGTTGCCATTATAATGCTAAATGCGCTCAGCAAGCTCCATCAAAGAGCAATGAACTAAATAGAGTCATTACCACAAAGAAGGAGGCCATTCAGTCCATTGAGTCCATGCTGGCTCTTGTAGAGCAATCCAGGCAGTCCCATTCCTCCACTCTATCCCCTTAGCCCTGCAAGTTTATTTCCATCCAACTTCCTTCATGAAATCCTTGGTCGTCTCTGCTTCCACCTGAGTGATAAATATTGAATTATGATGTAAAAAAGACCTGACTGCCATGTTAGGTCAGAACTGATCTGGGCCTGCATCTTGCTCACTCCAACCAGTTCTACCACCAATGGAACTCATTCACTCCTGCCCATTCTCACCTCCCCTCTCCTCTCCCTGCCATTCCTTCCTGAGCCCCACTGCTGACAAAATAATTAGCAGCAAAACTTGAGCAGGAGTGAACTGAGGGAGAGAGGCCCAGTCTACATTGTTATAAACATGTGGAATGGGCTTCCTAAGCACTGATTGTCTGCATGGAACACAGATGGTTCTCATGTATAGTCCCACCTAGAGGATAGGAAGGAAAATATATATCTACATCAACCTGGCTACTTTATAAAATTATTATTTTATTTTTAAAATGGACAATGGCTTTTCCCTGACATACCTGACTATCCACGACTCATACCAGAGGAATTTCGAACCTTCAGATATCAACAGGGACTTCATTACCTTTAAAGAGGCCCTAATGCCCCCGTGACTGCAGATAACCAAATTCCAAAGAAATCCAACAACACCTTTTACATTTCTAAAGCAGAGCTCTCGCCAGCGGAAATGTTTTGTGTGCAAGGATAAAAGGACTCTGACTCCTCTATTAAACCTCTCAAGGTTCCAGACCTGGAAAAGTACATCCTTTGTCCAATACCCAGTGGAAGTAGTGGGAGGTATGTCTCATGACCTCCCCAAGCTGCTAGAACCTGTAATACTGCCGTGTGGAACTGAACCCAGGCAGTTTACCATTTAACCATCTAACAGGCAGCAGCAGAAAGAGCTCTGTCTAGATAAATTACCTGACCCTCATCTACACTGTTAACTACTGGAATATTGGAACTCCTGTATCTGTGCCTATAAAACTCATACATCTCTATGTGCTTTCTTCTGTTGGGGAAGTCATTGCTCCTGGAAAGAGGGATCACCCTGCAACAGTTTCAGCCTGCTAACCTCTGAAGGAATACACCATTGGACTTTTAATTCTGGACTCTGTACTCACATGAAACCATAACTCTTATTTTTATCATGGTCTTGCCCTGTACCCCTTTCTTTCCCTTATCCATATTTTATTGTACGAGTGCAAAAAGGGGAGAATGTCGTGAACCCCTTCCCCGTGTTTTGTGTGTGTGCAAAATAAACCAACCCTGTTATTTTACCTTACCTCGTGTTTGCTGTGGGGTTATTAATAGAGGATTGGATTACTCCAAACTGAAGGGCTGGGGAAACTTCACCATTACTTATAAATGGGGAAATCAGAAAACTTTCTGCTTACAGATGAGTAGTGAAAGGAGAAATCAGGGCCGTTTAAATTAATCTCCCTCTTGTCCGATATGTGTATGAAGCCTTATATTGTGATCTCTGTTTATCCAGTGTCATTTTTACTCTTGCTGCATTGATGGGCATCATGATCTGCCTGTTTCATATGCTACCAGTGATCAGCAGAAGCATGTTCACAAACTGCTTAACCAAGTTGGCAGCCTGCCTGCTTCCAGTCTGAAGTGTGTGTATGAGCCTCAGATGGTCAGATGCCATTTTTGACCATCTGGTACCTGCTTATAGCACCTCAGAAATGAGTGCAACACATCCAAATTTAGCCCCCATTATCGTCATTTAGGATTCTGTGTAGATGTTGAGGGTACTTGACACTTAGGAAAGAGTAACTTTGTTGTTGAAATGTTAAAGGATAACTAAGATAATTGAGATCAAAATTTGTTGGTGCCTGGTTTTGGTTGTGAAGGTAGCAATGCCCCCATGTGTAAACTGTCTGGCCAAGCTACCAATTGCCTGTTGCACCTCCACAGGCAACCTGACTCTCTGCAGAGACCAAGGGCAGAGTGGGAAGTGGGAGCCGATTGTAGCCATCGGCTGTGCCACCAGGAGCAGTACACTCACTGCTTCTGGCTTCGTATGACTAAAGCTTCCTAGGCCGATTCCTTGCCAGGTGAAGCTGAGCTGGGCAGGCTGCATGCACCACTCCACAGGGCAGTGTTTCCCCGAGTGGTCCTAAAGCAGGTTTTAGGCCCCTCCTTCACAATAACATGGGGGCCCGACATATCCAGCCACTGGGGATGCCTGAAAAATCATGGGACCAAATTTCGTGTCAGACCTTTGGGATGGAGGGCATTGGTGCCTGGAACTGGGCATCATTGAGCCAGTTTTATATCTGTAAAAATAGGTGTAACAATGTCCAGCCTCTACCCCAGCTGTATTCATATTAAGGGAGAAGGTAATAGAGGGTTACGGTGGTAGTATAGATGAGAGAAGATGGGAGGAGGCTTGAATAGAGGATAAACACCAGCATGGGTTGTTTAGGCCGAATGGCCTGCTTCTGTGCCACACATCCTACGTAATCCTACGTGGGTTTGGGCTAATTGGAAATACTATCAAAAAAAAGGCAAATCAGGGGTCAATTGAGGACTGGTGCAGAGGATGGTCCTCCTGTGTCCTTGAAGATATCTGTAAACAGACAAAGGAGCTGTGGCTGGGCATGAATCCACCTGTCGGAACCACGAGCCTCCCCTCCATGGTGATATTAAGGCAGTACGAGTGGTTGGGACATACTGGGAGCACAAAAGTGCACACTTGAGGGATGAGGTGAGGAACATGCTTGAAGGGGAGACCGATGAAGAAAGCGTATCGGGAGGTTTGACAAGAAATGGCTGTGGCAGGAAAGATGTCCTATTGATCCATATCCATGCAAGCAATATCAGCTGAGGTGACAATAAATGTATTAGGATTAACTGCAGCACCCTGGGGACTAAATAGTAAGAAATCAGCCAGAGATTCCTGTCTTAATGACTATCCAGTGGCTCCCACTGGGAAATCGAATATGGACATCAGCTGAGGTTATCAGACACATGTACAATGGACACCTTGGTGGAATGGCCAGGCAGAAGTCACTGTCTGGGCTTTCATACGAGGAGCAGGCTATTTGGTGAGATGGTGGTAGGTGGGCATTGCTTGTGGAATTGCATGCTCCATTAGTCGACAGGAAGGAAATTTGGGCTGTGAGGCAGAGTTACGGGTGTCTCGCCCTGGCTCCGTGTGAGTGCGTCATATCAGGCAAGGCTTCGTTCTGTCATTGGAACCTCCCAATTTCTGACCTTGCATCCTGCAGGAAAGAAAAAAGGATGAAACCAGTGATTAGATTAATTAATTTAACTGCGACTACCAATCCCACATCATGTAAAAGAAACATCTCCTGGTTAGTGGTGCCTGACATCGATGGGTTTATTAAGGAAACTGAATCATGACAGTGGCGGAATTGTAATAGGGCACATAATAGAATAATAAAGGGCTGTCACCATAATTAATCTTCCTGTCTTGTTTATTCTGTGCCTGTAAACTGGTATTTCACTTTATGCATTGATGAACAGTTCACAGAAAGTACAACAGAACATTTGATCCCTACTTTCAGCTTGGAAATTCATTCACAGAATATTCTTCTTTCACAGGACACATGAAAATTTTTTCTAATTCATTTTAATATTGTTCCACTCTTATTTTTCCTTTCATCTGACCCATGGGAGTTAGGAGCCCTCTGGGATCATTCCCAAGCATAGAAGTGAATGGCCTCGCAGACTGTTTGGCAATCAGATTGTCACAGCCGAGCTTAATCCTATCCTTGTCCCAGACCAGCACATACACACACACACACACAGGCCGCGGGTCAGTGATCAGGAATGTGCCCACAGAAGATTACACAGGGATTCCACCGCAGCACCTACCTGCATCTTCAATTGTTGCAAGACCTTTACCTCCACTACCCGACTAGCAGAGTAGTCCCACCGTTAATTACATTGTGTGACGAATTACTTCCTGAATCCAGCCCTGACTTTCCATTTTGCCAGTGTGCACCTGCATCCTCTTGTCCTAGTCTGTAATTTAAATGGGATTTGTGTTCCAATTGAAAGAATGTATATTTTATATAATTCCTTTCAAAGGACATCCCAAAGCACTTTACAGCTGAAAAAGCGCTTTGGAAATGTAGTCACTATTGCGATGTAGGAAATGCCACAGCTAATTTTCACACAGCAAGGTCCCAATGAGATCTTGGATATCTAAGTTGATTTAGTGATGTTGGTTGAGGAATAAATATTACAGACAAGAACTCTCTTGTTCTTCCTCAAAATAACAGGGCAGAATTTTTCCGTCAGCAAGCTGGGGGCGGGGCCCACCCACACCCACCCACACCCACCCACATCCACCCACACCCACCCACACCCACCCACACCCACCGACATGAAAATGACGCGGGATGATGTCGGGGGGAACCCATTTAAATCCCGCCCCATTTAAATCAGCTGTCCGCCCGCCGACCTGTCAATAGCCAACTGAAACCTTTGACAGGATAATTAAGGCAATTAAAGGACCTGCCGGTCCAACCTTAAGGCTGGTGGGCAGGCCAGGAGCCCCAGCGGGCTTCTGAAAAAACATGAAACCTCATCCACCGGCGGGATGAGGTTTCATGTCGGTTTTAAAAAACTTTAATAAATTTTCTGTGATATTTATTAACATGTCCCTTCTCGTGTGGCATTGTCACATGAGGGGAACATGTTCATAATTTTTAAATTTTTCTATTTTTAAAGTTTCAAACAGTGTCAGCGCTCTCCCTGGGACAGCACTTAGTCTCAGGGAGATGTGCGCTCTTTTGCGCACATGCGTGAAACAGCGCACTCTGACAGTTGAGGAATCCCTCCCTCCCCGCACAGGAAGCGCATGGTTTCGGTGGGGATCGGCTCCCGGCCCGCCCGCCCATCAAGGGCAAAATTCTGCCCATAGTGTAGGATCTTTTACGTCCACCTGAGAGGGTTTAACATTTGGTTTAATATTTCAAATGAAATGCAGTGCAACATCCGTCAGTACAGTACTGTCAGCCGGGACTGTGTGCTCAAGTCCCTGGAATGGGACTTGAACACATGGCCTTCCTTTTCCATTTCACTCGGTATCTTATGTAGACCCTTCTCATTCACCTGGCTGGTTTTCCTATAACCCTTTATTTTAGTAACTTGCTCTTGGAGTAACAAGGCACAGTTTGTAAATTTTCAGATGGCACAAAACTAGGAAGTGGAATAATGGCGAGGAAGGCAATGGTAGAATTCAGGAGGACAGAGTCAGGATGGTGGAACAGGCAGAGAAATGGCAGATGAAATTCAAGTGAGAAAAGGGAGCTGATACATTTTGGTCGGATGAAATGGGGACAATAGAAGCCAAATGGTACAATTTCAAAAGGGGGTGCAAGAACAGAGAGACCTCAGAGTGTTTGTGTACTATTCTTTGAAGATGGCAGGATAGGTTCACATAGCAGTTTATAAAGCATATGGGATTCTGTGCTATATAAATAGAGGTGTAGGATATGAAAGCCAGGGAGTCATGCTGAATTTATATAAAACACGGTCTCAGCAACAGTTGGAATATTGGGTCAAATTCTGGGCATCACACCTTAGTATGGATGTGAAAGCTTTGGGGAGGGTACAGAAGAGATTTATTGGAATGGCTCCAGGGATGAGGGGTTATGGTTAACGTAGATAGACTGGTGAAGCTGGAGTTGTTCTCCTTAGAGCAGCCTGATGAGTAGAATGGCATCTTTCTTTGCTGGGTTACTCTATAACTCCATAAATGTTGAGCATTTCAGTTAAATCGGTGCCCCCAGCTGAGACCAGTACATCCCTACAGTGAAGCACATCACTCTACTTAGAAAAATTCAAGGCAATCAAGCAGAGTCAACATGGTTTTGTAAAAGGGAAAACACATTGAACCAATTTATTGGAGTTCTTTGAAAGAGTCACATGTGCTGTGGATAAAGGGGAACCAGTGGATGTACGGTATTTAGATTTCCAGAGGCATTTGATAAAGTGCCGCATCAAATATTATTGCAGAAAATAAAAGCTCATGGTATAGGGGTAACATATTGGCACGGATAGAAGATTGGTAAGCTAACAGAAAGCAGAGAGTTGGCATAAATGGGTCTTTTTTCTGGTTGGCAGGAGGCGATGAATAGTGTGCCACAGGGATCAGTGTTGGGGCCTCAACTTTTAACAATTTATATAAATGACTTGGATGAAGGGACCGAAGGAATGGTGGCTAAGTTTGTTGACGACACAAAGATAGGTAGGAAAGTAAATTGTGAAGAGGGTGTAAAGAGGCTATAAAGTGACATAGACAGGTTAAGTGGTTGGGCAAAGACCTGGCAAATGGAGTATGATGTGAGAAAATGCGAAATTGTTCATTTTGGCAGGGAGAATAGAAAAGCTTATTATCTAAATGGTGAGAGATTGCAGAGCTCTGAGGTTCAGAGGGAGATGGGTGTCCTAATGCATGAATCATAAAAGGTTAATATGCAGGTTAAGCAGGTAATTAGGAAAGCTACTAGAATGTTATCATTTATTGTGAGGGGACTTGAATACAAAAGTAGGGGGGTTATGCTTCTGTTGTACAGGGCATTGGTGAGACCACATCTGGAGTATTGTGCACAGTACTGGTCTCCTTATTTAAAGGAAGATGTAAATGCATTAGAAGCAGTTCAGGGAAGGTTTACTAAACTAACACCAGGAATGGGCGGGTTGTCTTATGATGAAAGGCTGGACAGGTTAGGCTTGTAATCACCGGAATTTAGAAGAATAAAAGACGACTCAATTGAAACCTTCGAGATCCTGAAGAGCCTTGACAGGGTGGATGTGGAGAGGATGTTTCCTCTTGTGGGAGAATCTAGAATCAGGGATCGCTGTTTAAAAATAAGGTGCCACTCATTTAGGACAGAGTTGGGGAGAATTTTTTTTCTCTCAGAGGGTTGTGAGTCTTTGGAACTCTCTCCCTCAAAAGGCAGTGGAAGCAGTCTTTGAATATTTTTAAGGCAGAGCTAGCTAGATTCTTGATTAACAAGGGGGTGAAAGGTTATTGGTGGTAGGCAGGAATGTAGGGTTGAGGCTACATTCAGATCAGCCATAATCTTATTGAATGGTGGAGCAGGCTCAAGTGGCCTGCTCCTGCTCCAGTTCATATGTTCATATAGCTGGTTTTGATACCAGAGCAGTCCATTTACTCAGTAAACCATATGGGATCTTGAGCCCAGGTGCTTGAAATAATTCTTTCTCATTGGCCTGAAGAAACTTCAATTTTGGGTTTACTTTAGAATGCCAGAGGCAAGATGGAGACACAGCTATGTCCAAATTGGATATTTTGAGCACTTTGCTCTATTCTGCTTCATGACAAGTGACAACATGCGCTTAAATTCAAATCATTGTTCATCTGATTGAAGCATGATTGAGATCCAAGTTTAGTTTCTTCTGCGCTAAGGTTCATTAGGCCTACTAGCTGCACAATCTCTAACCTCCACCATCACATAGTACACAATAAAGCAGCTAAGCGAATTAACCAAGTCAGGAGATTATGTTAAAGATTCCTGTAAATGCTCTCCACGGTTGAATGCAGAACTATTTACTAGAACTGACAGTGCTAAGAACTGAACACAAATTACTTTACTCTGAATCAGGTACAACTGGCTCGAATAGATTCATGATATTGAACATGAAAGACCCATTGCTTGGGTATTTTCTCCTTGTAAGCAAGTGTAGTAACTGAAGGTATAGCCTCTCCTGCTACTATCAGGGGTCATGTGATGTTCTTGGAGGCTCCAACCAATGAGCCCTAAGCAGGGGTAATCGGGTCGGGGGGCTGGGCTTCCTGACGAGGGTCCTGATCGAGCATGTAGTATCTGAAAAACTCTCTGTATTAAAGGTTATCTGTTTCTTGTTGAAACCTGTCCAGTCCGTCAAGTCATTATATTTGGTGATGAAGGTAAAATAGCTCCAATGCTGCACCTTGCCTTATTACCATTAGTACATCGAATCTTAAGAAAAAAGAAAAGAATATTCACCAGTCGTGCCACTCTTCAGCAGAATCGATTCTTACGATGTGACTATGGAAGACTGGAGCCAGTACGTAGAGCGCCTTGGTTTTTATTTCGTAGCGAATGAAATTACTGGGGAGGAAAAGCAGAAAGCAATCGTTTTGAGCGTATGTGGTCGTAACACATACAATCTTATCTGCAGCCCGAACGGGCCCAGTTCTAAGTTCTTTAATGAATTAGTGGACCTTGTGAAAACGTATAACCAGCCGAAGCCATCTGTAATAATGCAGAAGTTCAAGTTTAGTTCCAGAGTTAGGGCCTCAGGAGAGCCCATTGCAACCCATGTAGCGAAGCTGAAGCAGTTGACAGAACACTGCGACTTTGGGGATATACTGAATGATATGCCGCTGGACCAATTAGTTTGTAAAGTTCACAACTGCGCCATTCAGCACTGTTTACTTGCAGAGGTCAACATCGATTTGAAGCAATCCCTAGAAATATCCCTCTCCATGGAAAGCGCTGCGAGAGACTCGCAGGCTTTGCAACACATTCAACATGGCGCCGTTCTTCATGTGGGGCGGGAATCTACAGCCAGGCGTGGCATGAAAACCAGAGACACAGCAGTGAATCGAGAGGCAATGTCCGCTGTTAGAAACATGAGAAGGCCTAGTAGAAACATTTCAGCCCCGACTCCGAGGTTAATTTGCTATAGATGTGGGGATAACCACGTAGCGGACACCTGCAGATTCATGGAGGCAGGATGCCATTACTGCCATAAGAAAGATCACGTAATAAGGCAATGCAGGGCAAAATCGAAACAGCCCATAAAGCAGCAAACCAACATGATTGAACTGAAAAATACAGCAGAATCTGAAGCTGCTGATACCGACATCTATTCCTTGTATAACATCACTGCTGTAAAAACTGAACCTATCACTGACACAATCCAAGTGAATGGGAAGCCACCAGTAATGGAAGTAGATACAGGAGCCTCAGCCACAGTGGTGGGAGAGCACACATTTAAATACCTAAAAGAAGGTACCCAGCCACTGAATCTAGAATGAACAACGGCTCAATTGAAGACGTGCACTGGAGAATCCATGTAGGTAAAGGGCATCGCCACAGTACCTGTGTCCTATAGGCAACAAACAGCCCAGCTTCCAGCGATCATAGTGACAGGTGAAGGTCCTAGTCTTCTGGGCCGAGACTGGTTACAGAAACTCAAGCTCAAATGGACTGAAATTTTCGCTTGAGAACAGGAGGAGCTCTTGAACTGCTAAGGAAATGCGACATTGTATTTTGTGATGAATTAGGGAAGTTAAAAGGCTTGTAAGCAAAAATATATGTGGACCTTGAGGTGATAACACATTTCTTTAAGGCCAGACCTGTGCCTTATGCATTGAAGGAGAAGGTGGATGCAGAACTGCTGGTTAGAAAAGCTGGTCATCATCCAACCTGTCCAATTCTCAGATCACTTTGTCCCACTGGTTAAGCCTGACCAAACCATACACAAACCATATAAATTGACCATGAATAAGGCAGCAAAACTAGACAAGTACCCCATTCCAAGGATAAATGACTTATATGCAAAGTTGGTTGGAGGAAAATCCTATACAAAATTGGATGTGAGCCATGCTTACAAACAATTAGAGCTGGTTAGCACATCTAGAGGATACGTAACTATCAACACACACAAGGATCTTTATCAATATACTCGCCCACCCTAGGAGTATCGTCTGTATGTGCAATCTTCCAAAGGACAAATACAGAGTCATTTGCAGGGACTTCCCAGACTGGTAGTACACCTAGGTGATGTTCTGATCACAGGGTCAACCGAGACCAAACACTTGGCCAACCTGGAGGAGGAGCTAAGAAGGTTCACGGAAGCCGGCGTACAGTTAAAGAAAGAAAATTGTACATTCCAAGTGCCCGAAGCTACTTAACTGGGTCACAGGGTGGATGTCATGGGTTTGCATCTGGTAGAAGAGAAAGTTAGGGTAATAAAAGATCCGCCCTCTCCATCCAATGTAACCGAACTCAAGCCTTTCCTGGGTATGATCAACTACTATAGCCACTTCTTGCTAAACTTATCAACTGCGTTAGCACCATTACACTTGTTGTTAAAAAAGAATCATTGTTGGTTGTGGAATTCACAACAGGAGGAAGCCTTTGTTAAAGTAAAGAAACTGTTGCATTCGCCATTTTTATTGGTAGACTACCACCCATTGAAAGAATTGGTATTAACATGTGATGCTTCTCCTTATGGTGTAGGAGGTGTGTTATCACATGGAATGGAAGATGGATCAGAAAGACCCATTGGCTATGTCTCGAGAAACCTCTCCACAGCCAAGAAGGGTTATTCCCAAATAGAAAAGGAAGGTTTATCGGTGATACTCGGAGTGAAGAAATTCCACCAGTACCTGCATGGGTGACATTTCACTATTGTGTCGGACCATAAACCATGATGGGTTTATTCAGTGAGGATAAAGCCATTCGCCGCTAGCATCAGCAAGAATACAACATTGGGCTTTGACATTATCTGCATATGAGTATAGCTTTATGTGCTGTCCTGGCTTACATATTGGAAATGTGGATGCGCTCAGTCATCTCCTGTTATCAGATAGCATTATACATGCTCCAGTGCCACAAGAAGTTGAACTTCTACTGAATTTCTTGGATTCTTTGCCTGTGTGTGCAAAGCAAATTAGAAATTGGATGAACAGAGATCCAATTTTGTCATAAGTTTGAGATCTTGTATTGCAAGGGTGGTTGAGTTCACCAGTGTCTGAAGAGATAAGACCACTCCATACCCAAAAAAGAGAGTTATGTTGTCAAGAGGGAATCTTGTTGTGGGGATCAAGAGTCATCATCCCTTCGCAAGGAAGAGGAAATCTCTCTGTATGTGACTGTGGTCACCCAGAACAGATCATGGAACACACAGTAACACAATGCCTGAGGAGGAGTATTACAGTGATACACACCGCCACTCCTAACGTAATATTCTGGCTTGACGACCTTGATGTAAAATTATAGTTGTTGCTCTATACCCAGCCATGTGAAAGAAGATTGGAAACCCGCACCTCTGAAGTTAGGGTTGCTGATGCCTCAGGGTTGGAGCAACTTCCATTGCCCCTCCAACCTCAATTGGACAGCGATCTTGGCCCTTAGCTCCACCTCTTAAAAAAATCAAAGCAGGTGCCAAACGCCAATGCGATGTAGGTTTGGGACACAGAAATTCTTCATTCTTTGATGGGATGTGAGCATCACTGGCAAGGCCAGTATTTGTTGCCCATCCCTATTTGTCCTTGATCTAAGTAGCTTGCTTGGCCTTTTCAGAGGGCATTTGAGAGTTAACCACATTGCTGTGGATCTGGAGTCACATGTAGGCCAGACCAGGTAAGGATGGCAGGTTTCCTTCCCTAAATTTCACAAGTGAACCAGATGGGTTTTCACACCAATGATGTTAGGTGCCATGGTCATGAGATGAGCTTTATGTTCCAGATGTAATTGAATTTAAAATCCACCAGCTGCAGTAGTGGGATTTGAACCCCTGCCCCCAAAGCATTAGCCTGGGCCTCTGGATTTCAAGTCCACTACCACCACACCACCGCCTCTCCCCATGTGCCTGTTGTCGGGGTTCTAACCCCTGAACTAAAATCTAGCCCATGGTATGCCTGACATGGGTTTGCTTGATACTGGCACTAGAGCTTTTCTCTGACACAAACGTATCTCAATATCATAAACAGAAAATGTACCTAAAAGCAAAACACGGGAGGGAACAATAGTCACTAGTCTGTAACTACAATCGACTGGGGACAAATGGTGGAACAGAAGACTATTAGAGAGTGCTTACTGTAAAGAGTCACTCCACTCTAAAAAGAGACACATTTTACCAGAACACTAAATGAGTGTCTCACTTTAGTTTTATTACTGAGAGGTTTTCATGATTAATTACGAAACTTTTCAAGCAGCCACAATACCAATAATTATTGCTTTTTCTCAGAGGACAGATAACAGCCTATCTTGGCCAAGGCAGAATGTTTCATTTGCCAGGAGTGTTGTGTTATGGCTTGAGTTGCTCTTAAGATTGAGTACATAATCTAGGCTGTCCCTCTGGTGCAGTACTGACAGAGTGCCGCACTGTCGGACGTGCTGTCCTTTGGATGAGATATTTAACTAAGGTGGATGCAAAAGATTCCATGGTGCTATTTCGAAGAGTAGGGATGTTCTCCCTGGTGTCATGGCCAATATTTATCCCTCAATCAACATCACAAAAACAGATGATCTGATCATTATCTTATTGCTGCTTGTGGGAGCTTGCTGTGCACACATTAGCTGCTGTGTATCCAACATTAGAACAGTGACTGCCCCAAAAGTATGTCACTGGATGTAAAGTGTTTTGGGAGGGCTTAAGGACATGAAAGGCGCTATGTAAATGCAAGTCTTTCTTTCCTTTTCCTGCTCATCAATCCGAGAACCGGCATTTCCAACAGGAGCTGTGCAGAGATCAGGTGTCGAAAGGTGGACCTGCTCTTTTCACTCCTGCCCTAGCCCGTGGCTACTGAACAGTGTCTGGGGGGGTGGGCAGTGTCGGGGGGGTAAGCAGTGTCAGGGGGTGGGCAGTGTCAGGGGGTGGGCATTGTTGGGGAGTGGGCAGTGTTGGGGGGTGGACAGTGTTGGGGAGTGGGCCTTGTTGGGGAGTGGGCAGTGTCGGGGGGTGAGCAGTGTCGGGGGTGGTGAGCAGTGTCGGGGAGGGTGAGCAGTGTCGGGGGAGTGGGCTTTGTTGGGGAGTGGGCAGTGTCGGGGTGTGAGAGTGTTGGAGGGTGTGAGCAGTGTCGGGGGGGGGTGAGCTGTGTCGGGGGGGGTGAGCAGTGTTGGGAGAGGGTGAGCAGTGTTGGGGGAGTGGGCTTTGTTGGGGAGTGGGCAGTGTCGGGGGGTGGGCAGTGTTGGGGAGTGGGCATTGTTGGAGTGGTGGGCAGTATCTGGAGTTGCGCGGGTGCTGGAGTGCTTTGACACTCCTCCTGATCCAAAGGGCTTCACTCCAAACTGACCTTACTCTTGCTCGGCACAATGCTAATAATTCCAGGTAAAAATCTTGGCAAGAACCAGTCAAACAGCCTGGCATAACATGTTGGCAGGTGCTGAGGGAGCTATCAGCCAACGTTCCCAGGGAGCCACTCCTGCTGAGCTGGAAGTTTAGGGTTTTGGTATAAATCGGCTCCCAGGACCTCCGATGCATTTGCGGCCCTCAGTAGTGGCAACACCTTCGCGCCTCTATTAGGATCGGATGATCTGGGCTAATGTTTCACTCAGTGAAGTTTGGGGAATAGGTACTTGTACCTGTAGCAAATGGAAGGGAAGGTTCTGCTGGCACTGTATGACCCTTAGGTAAAGCCAAATTCTGTCACTACATACAGTGGGACATTGAGCTCATATGCATTCCTCCTTTGAATGCCTGCCCAATTATAGCACTGGGTGAAGCAGCAAGTGACTGTGCAGCTCCACATTAGACGAGGGTCCTTTCTTTCAGATGGGGAAGCAGTTCCCTCTCCCGCCTCCCCATTCTAATGTAACTGGGACCCGAGACAGATCAATGTTTTATTCTGTTCACCCATCAGTTTCCTGGTCACCGTTCCTGAGGCTAACTTTCAATTCCACGTTTTCCCCCCACTTATTTAATTGAATTTTAACTGCACCAGCTGCTGTGGTGGGATTTTTCACCTCCCCAGAGCATTAGTCTGAGATCTCTGGAGTGCTAGTTTAGTGACATGACCATAACACCACTGCCTCCCACAATCAGTCTGAACATGTTGTATGGATGCACAAATCAAGAGTGACCACTTGAGCAAGTTACCAGCAGCGAGGATGTATCCAGCAAGTATCAGGATGTGGCAGGGACAGGAAATGGAGGAGAATTGAATAATTACATAAAATTACATAGAAAGTACAGCACAGGAGCAGACCATTCAGCCAAACTGGCTCCACACCAGCCTCCTCTCCATATAACCCTGTCAGCATTTACCCATCGTCCATTCCTTTCTCAATTATAAAACAAAGTTAACTTTTTCTATGTCGGCAGACTGTGTGTATGGGTGACAGATGACATTGCAGAGAGGGTCACCCACGTGTTAAGGTAAGGTAGTTCTGTGGTGAAGGTGCCCCCTGAGATCTAATGTACTTGGTTGAATAATTCCAAATGCGCGTAGGGAAACCATAAAAAGTGGTGTTTCAGAGAGGCTGCACGTTGTTCCAGTCCGGCAAATTTAATTAAAGCGTTAAGTCTGAGAAGTGAGGCCACATCTAAATCAATCGAACGCTGCAAGTCAGGTAGCTCTTTCTGTTACAGTTTAACAAATAAAGCAGCTATCAGCTGGAATCTAAAGTAGAAAAAGCGACAAACTAAAAGCAAATCAAGTTGGGGAGGGGTAGTGGGTGGCGGAATTCAGACCCATCCACCGCTTAAAGCATCATCGACTAATGAAAGTCTTATTTAGCCATTCCCATTTGTTGACTGTGCCTGTGGTGAGAAGCGACACGAACAGGGTTAGGGGCACACCTCAACACCTCAGGGCATTTTAAGATTGGTGAGAGGGATACAACTCCTCTCAGCACCACTGCAGGAGATTGGCCCCAGTGTTCCTGCTAACCTTAAACAGACCTTAAATGGGGATGCAATTAGGATTGGTCAGGGTGCTAACCCCAAGGTCGAATGGCCTGATGCCACTCACTGCACTGATTCATTCATCACAAAGGTACAGCTGGATGAGGTACTGAGTGCAAAGGGTGCCAATAGAACCTTACTCCAGAATGAGTCAGGAAGAGATCAGAGGGGAAAACAAGAGGTAACAGAATGAAGGTCTCTCCTCACAAACAAGTACACACCCTTTTTTTCTTAAAGGCAGGCGTCTCTTTTGAAGAAACAGGAATTTGTATTTATTTTGTGTCTTTCATGTAGAAGGAGTTCTGAAGCACTTCACAGTGAGGATGAAATCGTGAAGCATTTAATGAAAGACTGAAAAAGATTTTTTCCCTGACTGAGAAATAGAGGGTCTTAGTTTTAAGTGTCTTCTTTGCTTCCAATGAGACCATGAAAGTTGTGGATCAAGTAATGCATGACACTTGCTCCTCATGTTATTTGATTTTCCATTTTCATCCCTTCTGTCCCTTTTGAACAGCTATTTCTTATGTTAAGTGCCTTCATCACTGTCAATAATGGAACACAGCACTTCGCAAAGAGCAGATATCCAACGTTTGCTAATGGGAAATGGAGACACCCTGGCAATCTTGAAGATTGAAAATGACACTGTCGCCTCCTGTGAGGCACACGGTGGACGAATCAAGCTTCTTAATACAATTCAAGATTGAATGAAAAAGCAGGAAAAAAAACTTGAGGAGAGTTTAGGAACTCGACACCTTCCTGCAGACTCTTTGCTTGTACTGCCCCGACTCGGAACCATGGTCACTTATTTTATTACCAGCTGCTGATAGATAAAGGAACTTCTTTAAGTTATGCAATCAATCTTTCTTCTATCCTTTCATGGGCTGTGGGCATTGCTGGCTAGGCCAGCATTTATTGTCCATCCCTAATTGCCCTTGAGAAGGTGATGGTGAGCTGTCTTCTTGAACAGCTGCAGTCTATGTGGTGTAGGTACACTCACAGTGCTGTTGGGAAGGGAGTTCCAGGATTTTGACCCAGCGACAGTGAAGGAACAGCGATATATTTCCAACTCAGGATGGTGTGTGGCTTGAAGAGGAACTTCCAGGTGATGCTGCTCCCATGTGACTGCTGCCCTTATCCTTCCTTCATGAAACAAGCTATATTTTAAAATAGGGAAACATCTACTCATCGCAGATAGTTCTACAGTAATGCTGATTATTAGGTTTCAAATGACTGGCACAATAATCAGAAAGATTACTGCCTCTCCTTGTTCTTATCTATAAAAGCAAGGAAGTTTTGCTAATCCTTTGTAAGTCACTGGTTAGGCCACAGGTGTAGTACTGTGCCTAACTTTGGGTATCACATTTTAGAAGGGATGTCACAGCCTTGGAGATGGTGGAGGGAAAACATACTGGAATGGTGCCAGAGGTGAGGGACTTCAGTGATGTGGGGGCTTAAAAGCTGGGGGAGATGGTGGTGTAGTGATAATATCACCATGCTAATAATTCAGAGGTCCAGTCTAATGCTCTGGTGACATGTGTTCAAATCCCACCATGGCAGCTGGTGAAATTTAAATTCAATTAATAAATCTGGAATATACAGCTAATCTCAGCAATGGTGACCATGTCAACTATCATCAATCGTTGCAAAATCTGGTTCACTAATATTCTTTAGCAAAGGAAATCTGCCCTCCTTACCTGGCCTGGCCTACTTGCGACTCCAGAGCTCACAGCAATGTGGTTGACTCTTAACTGCCCTCAGTTCAAGAGCAATCAGGGATGGGTAACAAGTTCTGGCCCTGTCAGTGACGCCCACATCTCATGAAAGAAAAATGAAATCTTAGAGCAGAGAAGGGTTAGGGTTAATTGAGGTGTTTAAAATTATGAGAGATTTTGATTGTGTAGATAGGGAGAAAATGTTCCCTTATTTTACATTCCATGTCTCTACAGGAGGCGGAGAGACCAGAGGACACAGATTAATGTGATTGGTAAAACAGTCAGAGTGGAGATGAGCAGAAATTTTGTTATGCAGGGAGTTGTTATGATCCGCGATGTACTTTCTAAAAGGATAGTGGAAGCAGATTCAGCAGGAACTTTCAAGAGGAAATTGGATATTGACTTGGAAAGTGAAAATATGTAGAGCTATGGACAGAAAGCAGGGGTTGTGGGGGGAATTAATGGGACAGCTCTTTCAAAGAGCCCGCACAGACACAATGGGCCAAATGGATCCAACTCGTGTTGTGTGATTTTATGACTCTGATGTGTGCCTGAGGGTCCCCCAAATGTGTATGTAGCATGTCATAACACTGCATGAACGCTTCATAAAATGTAAACTTTCTCGAAGGAAATTTTTGATGAAGCAACTGGACATGGGGAGGGGAGGGAAAGATGATCACGAGAGCAATGAAGGCCCTTTGATCTGAAAGAGAACAAACAATGGAAGTGAAGGCAAGGGGCAACTGTTAGTTCCTTTCTAGGTTTAGAGTAGGGAAGAATGGATTAGAGATTTAATAATTAATGTATTTGGACAGAAGACAGTATACCTAGTGGCAATTATGTTGCTCACAGTTATGGGTGAGATCAGTTGAATGGCAGCTTGAATTGGACGAATTATTTAGTGGAAGCCTGAAGGAACATCAATTGTAGGGTGCGGGTTAATGGAGTCAATACCGAAGCAAAACTGATTAAAGAGATTAATCAAAGCTTGAGCAGAGAGAGAGAGAAGGTGGGAAACAGTGATTTGAACTGGAGCAAAGGGAAAACACAAGTGACTTTAATTGGAGATGCTAGAGATCGATAATCAGTTTAACAGAGATGAAGTAAATAGTTGGTGCATTGATTTGATAGGAGGCAGATTGGAGATGCACATCAGAAAGATTTATTTATTCTCCTTTTGGCAATCATTTCCATGCTGTTTGTTTCTTGATAGCTGGTAGTGATACTAGTTCACATTAGACCTGGAATGCATTGCAGGCTGGTGCTGACTCTCTGCATTACTTCAAGAGCGTTGACTGGAGATCACATCACAGAGACATCATATCATGAATTGATTTCAAACACTTGAGTAAATTGGGGAACTTATCTGGAGTAAGGATCAACTCAGTGGCTTTGTAACCAGCCTCTGGCCTACTCAGCTGCACGATTATTATGAGCCTTAGCATTTTACCCAAGTTCCATAAGGTCAAACAGAAACAAGTTGCTCCCTCAAGATCTCGTGGATCAAGATTACTCAACCATGCCCTTATTGCTAATGCCCTTCTTACCAGCTGCCCACCACCCTCCATAATCTCAAGATTATCTACAACTATGAGGAGATGGCGGCACAGTGGTAACTTCAATGGGCGAGTAATCCAGAGGCCCAGGCTAATATTCTGGGGACATGGGCCAGAATTTTACGTTGATCAGGCGGGCGCGCACCCCTTGACCCGAACGCACGTGAAATTGCATGAAATGATGTCGGGCGTGCATCCTGACGTCACCACGTGCGTGAGCAATATAGAGGTCGGTGGGCGCACGTAGGAGTCAGATCTGCGCCCGCCGACAATTAAAGGGCCAGTTAGGGCCATTAAAAACCCTATTGTCCATGATTCGACGCTGCCCGTGCGATTTCGTGCTCGTCGCACGGGCAAAACGGGCAGGTGTCCGCCGGTTTTTAACAAAACCTCATCCAAGGGTGGGATGAAATGCCCGGGGTGAAATATAATATAATAAGATATCTGGCGACTGTTTCACACTGGCTGGCCGTTAATTGAAATTACGTTCAGGGGCCAATCGTGGGCGGAAGCACGTTTCTCGTCCGCTTCCGGGCCCCTCGAACCAGCATGCACGCCAAGCGTGAAATTCTGGCCATGGTTTCAAATCCCACCATGGCAGCTGGTGGAATTTAACTTCAATTAATAAATCTGAAATATAAAGCTAGTCTGAGAAATGGTGACCATGACAACTATCATTGAATATTGTAAAAACCCATCAGATTCAGTAATGTCCTTTGGGGAAGGAAATCTGTCATCCTTACCCGGTTTGGCCTACATGAGACTCCAGACTTAACTGCCTTCTGCAAATTCCTGGTAAGCCACTTATTTCAAAGGCAATTAGGGATAGGCAACAAATGCTGGTCTTGTCAGTGACCACCACATCCCATGAGAGCATTTATAAAAGCCCTGCTGCCCACATCCTAACTTGAAGACAAAGTGCCCTTGACTCACCACCCTTGTGTTCAGTGACCTACATTAACAGCCAGTCTGGCAATCTCTTGAGTTTAAAACTCACATTCTTATTTCAAATCTCTCAATAATTTCCAACCCTCATTATCTCGGCAATCTCCTTCAACTGCACAAATTTCTGAGATATTTGCACACTTCCACTTCTGGTCTCTTGCACATCCCTCATTTTCATCACTCTACCATTGACAGCTGTGCTTTCAGCTGCTTAAACCCTAAGCTCTGGGATTCCTTCCCTAAACCCCAACCTTGATTCTCCTATAATATGTTTCTTAAAACCTACCTCCTTGACCAAGTTTTTGAATGCCTGTAGTATCTCCCTATGCGGCTTGGTAAGAAGTTTTGTCTGATAATTATTTTGTGAAGCACCTTAGGCTGTTTCACTATGTTAAAGATATTTTAGAAATGCAAGCTATTTTCATTCAAGCAATATGTCCAGGTATTACACCTGTTTTGAGTTAAACAAGTGTGGGCAACATATAGTTCCCTAGCGCATTCTCCATGGCAATGCTTGCAACAATCAGAGTCAACCTGCCAACCAATCAGCACCCTTTTCTCGTACAGTATAAATTGTTTCTCTCTTTTGAAATTTTGCATTCTTGCATTTATCCTGATGAGAGCAAGACAAAAAATTTTAACAGCATTTCTCTTTCTTTCAGTAACACTCAAGCCATTGTTCTCGATATAAAACTAAGATAAAATGAGTTTGAATGTTTCACATTAATTTTAAATCCGTTCTGAGTGATTGACCTCTTGGAAGGAAAAACAGAATGGCAGGGTATTATTTAGATGGTGATAGATTGGGAAATGTTGATGTACAAAGGGACCTGGGTGTCCTTGTACACCAATCAGTGAAAGCAAGCATGCAGGTGCAGCAAGCAGTTAAGAAGGCAAATGGTATGTTGGCCTTCATTGCGAGAGGAGTTGAGTACAGGGGCAAGGATGTCTTACTGCAGCTGTAGAGGACCTTGGTGAGACCACACCTGGAGTATTGTGTGCAGTTTTGGTCTCCTTACCTAAGAAAGGATATACTTGCCGTAGAGGGAGTGCAGCAAAGGTTTACCAGATTGATCCCTGGGACAGCAGGATTGTCATATGAGGAGAGATTGGGCTGAGAGGCCTGTATTCTCTGGAGTTTAGAAGAATGAGAGGGGATCTCATTGAAATGTATAAAATTCTGACAGGGCTGGACAGACTGGATGAAGAGATGATGTTTCCTCTGGCTGGGGGGACAAGGGGTCACAGTCTCACGGTACAGGGTAGGCCATTTAGGACTGAGATGAGGAGAAACTTCTTCACTCAGAGGGTGGTGAACCTGTGGAATCCTCTACCAAAGACTGATGTGGAGGCCAAGTCACTAAATATATTTAAGGGAATAGATCAATTTCTAGACTCTAAAGGTGTCAAGGAGTATGGGGAGAGAGCAAGAGAATGGCGTTGAGATAGAGGATCAGCCATGATTATATTGAATGGTGGAGCAGGCTCGAAGGGCCAAATGACCTACTCCAGCTCCTATTTTCTATGTTTTTATGTTTCTTTGTGATCTGAGTGATTGCTGGTGGATGTTGTACCTCTGTGGAAATCACACAAGAATAGAACTGAGCTCTGCGGTGGTGTCCTCCACTGTTTTGAATAGACTATCCTTGTTCACTGTGAGACAATTATCGAAAGAAGAGGTGCAGACAATAAGATCTCAGAGCAGCAGGGTGTGTGATACCAGATGAAAAGAGCACAAGGAGGAACTGACAATGTAGCAGCTAGATCATCCATCAAAACAGTGAGAATATCACAGTAAAACTCACCCAGAGGAACAACTGATGATACGAAAGTGTGATTTATGTTTGTGCCGCCTGCTTCCTCTTGCATTTGATTTGCTAATAAGACAACAGCTTTAAACACTGCACAGAGCAAATATGTAAAGTATTGCCAGTGAAGTAGTTGGGACATCCTGTGACAGGCATTAAAGAATTGTTTATTTTTCATTGGGTTGATTGAGAAAATTTTGAGTCCCACACGGAAGAATAGACATTTCACACAACCATAAGGATACTAGTAGGAGTAGACCATTTGGCCTGTCAAGCCTGCTCCGGCATTGAATACAATCATGGTGAATCTTAGGCTTCAACTCCATTCCCCCCTCCACCCCTGCTTATCATATCCCTTGCTTCTCCAAGAGACCAAATATCTGTTTATCCCTGCCTTAAAGGTGAACAATGTGGAGTATCCACGACCCTCTGGGTTAGAGCCATCCAACAGTTCACAACCCTTTGAGTGAAGTAATTTCTACTCATCTCAGTCCAAAATGCTCAGCCCCTTATCCTGAGACTGTGCCCCTGTGTTTTAGATTCCCCGGCTAGCGGGTATAATCGCTCAGCCTCTACCTCTTCAAGCCCCTTCAGAATGTACATTTCAATGGGATCACCTCTCAATCTTCTAAACTCCAGAGAATAAAAGCCCAATTTACTCAGCATCTCATCAGAGGACAACCCCCTTCATCCCAGGAACCAATTTACTGAACCTGCACTGTACTGCCTCCAAAGGAAGTGTGTCCTTTCTTAAGTGTGGTTTCTGCACTCACATCCATCCGCTGCCTAAGATAACCTTACCTAAATTCTGCTTCCAACATGAAAAATCTGGGTATCCAACTTCGAGGAAATAGAAACTGGAAAAACAACTCTAATTGTTGTAACTTGCGAAGTAAAGTTGCGTTGAAGCTGTTAATTGCTGCTAAAATATGAAACCTTTTTCTTGAATCTTAAATCTCCCATTTGTGTGGATTTAACAGTTCAAGACTCTCAATATTATGGGGTAAACTTTCTGCTACGGGCAACCTGGGCACAAGTTGCACTCAAAATTACACTGGATTTTGAGAAGTATCTTTTTCTCTCAACCTTCCATTCAAATTCATTTGCACATTGTTGAATGCACAATCAGCCATGAGCCAGCATTTTAAAATAAAAATTATTTTAAATATGCTTTAAAAAATATTCCCTGACCAGGTTAAGAGCATTAATTTGGTGCAGTGCTATTGATATCGCTGAGAATGGGTTTATCACACTAAAAAAGCATTTTGATCACTGTCTAGCCTCCCACCTGTGAGTAACCCAATTTTAAATAACCCCAAATTACATTTAAAACTATACAGACATTTATTAGTTATATCGTTGCAAAAGAAGTCCATTTCTTAGTGAATTAAAAGAAAGCTCAAAAAGATTTTAAAACGTGCCTCGTGCCCAAAAGCGTCAGTTTAAAGTTAAGAAACTCCTTGAAGGCTCGCAAATGAGCGCAATTAAAGGAAACTTGCAATGATGATTCACTCGATGTGGAGGTGTGGCCATTTTGTGGACGGAGCCAACTTCGAGGCTTTTTTAAACAAAACGCCAGGGGAACTTGAGTTGAGCTGTTAACAATTTGCACTTAAAATGCCACAATCTTTTGTGCGGATTCTACAAAATTGCTCAAAAGATAAAGTGCAACCAAGCAGAAACTCCAGGCCTGCATCTCCCTCCTGGACCATTATCACAGTTAATGTGACACTGCTTTGATGACCAAAGGTTATCCCAAAGATGCTGTTGAAAAGCCAAATGAGACTATTCATTTTGTTGTCAGGATTAAGATTTCCTGTCTTGGCAATCATTATTTGACAGATAATCATTACTTGTCAAGCACCACAGGTTTCTCAAGTAAAATCCACCAAACGTTCTATTTTGCAGTCGAATACATCTAAGATGGAAGATGGTCAGTTGATGCTTTAAGAATTAAACATGTTGGAAGGAATTTTGCAATCAGCAGTGGAGCAAAGGTGCTCAACACTGACCACGCAGTAAGTCTCACTGAAAGTTCAACTGATCTCTCTGGCAAGAATTTCAACTGCATCACCATGCGGGGATACTGCAACTGATTGCAATGCTCTTTACTGGGGGCTTGCCACTGTGGATGTGGCATTTTTGTCATCAGGCTGTCCAAACAGCCAATCACAATAAAGAATTTTAACTGAAAGCTAAACAGGAAATTCAGATCACAAATAGCGTCACATTTAAAATTGTTTACATCAGGCAAATTAAAGATCAAAACAAATACATGGGGTGAAATAGAAGCTGAAATATGGTGAAAAAATGCTTTAAAATTATTCTCAAGTAAGTCTAGCTTAAAAAATATACGAACTAATCAATTTTTAAATTCTTTCGCGGGGTTTGGATGTCGCTGGCTGTGTCAGCATTTATTGCCCATCCCTAATTGCCCTTGAGAAGGTGGTGGTGAGCTGCCTTCTTGAAGCGCTGCAGTTCATGTGGTATACCCACTGTTAAAGTCACTGTTCATACTTTGAGTAAAGGATGTGCCTGGGGCCAGTCTTTTCCTTAACAGGGGTTTATTGACAAAATGACAGGGCACAGGCACAGATTCCCCATTTCCTCCCCTTATAACGGTATAAAGCAGTTCTTATATACTTAAGAATAATTTGTTTATTAGTGCAGAATTTGGTTATTTAGTAGTACAGAACTTGAGTATTGCTGAAAAAAGACATTGGGCAGAATTTTGCCCTTGGTGTGGGGGGATCGGTGGGGGTGGGCGCGGACAGTCGGGAAGCTGACTGCTGCTTGTGATTGGCAGCGCTCTGCCATTTTATGTGGGCGGGGGTGGGTGCTCAATGTCCACCGGATCCATTGGTGACCCAGCGGCTGATTCAAATGAGGCCTCGGCAATCCTGGGAAGGCTGCCACCGAAGGATGCGGAAGTCGTGATGGACAGTGCTATGGGTGGGCACGGCAGGCGGGAGGGCAGGTCGGCAGGGCTGTCGGCCCCACGTTTCTCCAATGAGTGCCTCCCTGCCCTCCTGGAGGCGGTGACAACGTAGAGAGAAACCCTTGTCCCCGGGGATGGGAGGAGGAGGCCCCCTCCCCACCTCACCAAAAAGGCCTGGGAGGAGGTGGTATCCAGGGTCAGCAGCCACAACATGGTGATGTTCACATGGACCCAGTGCTGCAAGTGCTTCAACTATCTCCTGCGATCAGGAAGTGTGAGTACCGTGTTGGCATGGGTCACTTAGCAGAACAGATAAGAGCTGCCCATCCCCCCCTTGGACCTCAGAGGTCTTGGAGTGTGAGTGGCAAATGTCAGTGAGGCAGCATCTGGCACAGGGGGTGAACCCTGGCTGCTTGGACTGAGTGTCTTGCAGCTCCAGGGTCACGAATCGGCTGAGCCCTGCGAGGTTTTCCTCAGGTGGGGTTGGCCAGGCTGCAATGGCGCTGCAGGTACAGGGTGGGCTAATCAATGCTCCTCTGTCCTTTCAGGAGAAAACATCCCATAACAATGCCGAGAGGTCACGGACTGGCGGGGACCCCCACACCTACTAATCCTAACTCATTATGAATCCTGAAACTGGAGAGGCGCCATGCACCTCGGTCAAGCAGCCGCGGTGAGGTTGGGGAGCCAGAGGGAGGTAAGAGTGCAGTGCACTGAGGTCAGAACGTCAGTAATTGCAACCATTCCACTGTAGTCTGTATATTGATGTGAGCCTCGAACCTGGAATCCCCAGGGCACCTTGATGCATATCTCTGTCTCAGGAGGCTGCAAGGCATGCATAGTAACAGTGTGATGACTTCAGCTAATGACATGTTCTTGTTCTTCCTTTTAAGCTCACCAGCAGCCCTCGGGATGAGGAGCCTGAAGGCCCACCCCTGACCCCTGATGACCACACTGATCAGAACACACCAACGTCACACCCGCTCTCTCAAGCAGGCACCAGAGCAGATACCAGCACCTCGGTGGGCATTAGATCGCCGGTTACTATCTCGGTGCACATTGGTGAGGGCATTTCACACTCGCTTGAGGTTCAGGCGGAGGCAGAGAGTGCCCAGGGTGCTGGCAGTCGGATAACGGCTGGGGACCAGGAACATGCTCAGTCGGTGGCTGATGAGGGACCTCTGGAGTCGTTCCTGAAGCAGCAGAAACTGGAAGTCCAGCAGGGTGTGCGGGAGGATCTGGCGGAGATACATGAGGGAATGTGTGTCCTGGTCTCCACGATGAAGGAGTCCTTGCAGAGCATGGGCAATGCATTGACCCTCATGGCCGAGCGCACTGCCTCCTCCATGGAGAGAGTGGCGACTCTCATGGAGAGGCTCCTCCAGGAGAACGATCATGGCTTCCTGGGGATGCACTCGGATTTGCAAGCCCTCACAATGGCAATGACCTCAGGCCATGACCTCAGTATAAGGGTGGGAAATGGGTGAGGTACCCAGTATCCCAGCTAGGTGCCTGTCCATCAATAGTGAGCAGGGAGGTCCAGAGCGACCTCACATTGGTGCACGAGCTGCTTGTCATCTCTGCGGGCTCCTCTCAGGGCACTCTGGATGATGACAGCAGATCATCTGCCCCTCTGCCAGTGACCGTGGCATCCTATGAGGCTGCGGCATCTGAGGAGATGCCAGCCATGGCACTGGCCGCTCCCTACCAGGTGGGGCCAGCACAGGCTCCACGGGCCAGAGGATGCCCACCAAAGTCATTAAGGCCAACAGGCGGCAGAGTGAGCAGGCCGTCTCCAATGCCGGTGCCAGCGAGGGGGGAGCACCTGGACGTAGCACACACAAGCAAAAAATTAAAGCACCTTAAGCACAACATGGGCTTATCACAGATGATATTTGTTTCCCCCACTTTTCTGTTCAGTGTTTATTGGTGCGATGGAAAACACCAGTCAATGTTAATTTGTAGAATGTTTGCCAGGCTCCAGTTAATTAAATGTGTTTTTATGCAACTGGCCTCTGGATGCTTCAATTCTTCTGCGGGCGCAGGGTAAGCCATGATGTTATGATGGACGTGTTTCTCCTTACACTATGTGCCACTGCAATAAAGTTTATGTTGTTGACCAAGGAACTGGTCCTGTCAGGGATTGAGTGTGGAGCCTGCAGCCCTGGCATGTGATGGTGGTTCTTATTTGGTAGGCTAGCTGAAGGAGCGTTGGATCAAATTGTCCCGGGTGTTCCTGCCTCCCTGGAGGTTGCCCTGGTCAGCGTCCATGCTCTCAGCGTTTTCCTGACCGTGCTCATCCTCTGAGTCACTACTGGACTCATCGTCTGTTGCCTGAACAGCTGCATCAAGATCTTCTTCGTCAACTGGGTCCCCTCTTCCTAGCGCCAGATTATGTAGAGCGCAGCATGCAACCATGATCAGTGACACCCACTCTGTGGGGTATTGGAGTCCACCCCCTGAACGATTCAGGCATTGGAAGCGCATCTTGAGAAGACCTATGGTTCTCTCTACCACAGCCCTTGTGGTGCCGTGGCTCCTATTGTACCGCTGCTCAGCCTCTGTTCTGGGATGGCCGAGGGGTGTCATGAGCCACCTTCTGAGGGGATAGCCCTTGACACCCAGCAGCCATCCATCCAGCCGAGCCGGAGCACTGAACAGCCTCGGCACCTGGGAGTGTCTGAGGATGTAGGCGTCATGGAAGCTGCCTGGGTACCTTGCACAAACTTGCAGAATCTGTATCCTGTGATCTCACACTATCTGCACGTTCATGGAGTGGAAGCCCTTCCTGTTGACGAAGGCACTGGGCTCACCTGCTGGTGCCTTGATGGCCACATGTGTACAGTCTATTGCACCCTGGACACGGGGGAAGCCAGCAATGGCCGCAAAGCCTCTGGCTCACTGTGCCTGACTGGCCTCGTCCATGCGGTAGTGAATGAAAGTCAATGCACGCCTGAACAGAGTGTCTGTCACCAGCTTGACACAACTGTGGACAGCTGATTGGGACACTCACACAGATCCCCCCACTGAGATCTGGAAAGAGCTGGAGGTATAGAAGTTGAGGGCCACTGTGACCTTCAGAGCCACTGGCATGGGGTGTCCATCCACACAGTCGGAGCTGATCTCAGGGCCGATCCTCTGACAAATGGAGGTCACTGTCTCCCTGGAGAGACGGACCCTCCTTCGGCATTGCACCTCAGACATACTGAGGTAGCTGCATCGCCGCCTATAAACACTGGCAGCAGGATAGTGGCGGTTTCTGCAGCCCCTTCCACCTTGGACTACCTGCTGGCCCTTTGCCCTTGTGCCTATGCCTCTCCTCCCACAGGTCACTCCCCTGGAAGCTGCATTGGGACACCTGACCTCCTCCCCCTCTGCCCCAGAGGAGGTGCCTCCAGCGGAGATCACAATCCCCAGGGTAAGGGAAGGCTGTCTGATATCTGGAAGGCCCCAAGTGGTATGAATCCTCTGGGGGCCTGGGAAACACTGAATCCTGAACTGAAGCCTCTTATTTCTGTCAATGTAGCTCTGAAACGAAATGAAAGTGTCCTGTTCACACAAGCAACCAGCAGCAAGTTATATCCTAAACTACGAACTACTCGCATTTACAAGCCTACTGACCCCTCTTATCCCTCCCGTGGATGAAGTTTTTCAAATTGTGGCCTGCCCGCCTGCCCGCTTAGCCCGTGCGACGGTCCGAGGGTGCGCGTTGACATCGGCACGCTCGGCTGGTGCCAACGTGCTTTATTTCACATTCGGGCGTGTTGGGCGCGGGCCTGAATGCCAGACTAAAAATTCTGGCCATTTTGCCAACCAACCAGCACTCTTTTCTCGTACAGTATAAAGCTGTTGCTTCCCCTGACATTGGTATTCTTGTATAAAAGCAAAAAACTGCGGATGCTGGAAATCCGAAACAAAAATACCTGGAAAAACTCAGCAGGTCTGACAGCATCTGCGGAGAGGGATACAGTTAATGTTTCGAGTCCATATTACTCTTCACCAGAACTAAGGAAAAATAGAATGTGATTGTCCTGATGAGTCCACGATGAAAAGCTTCCACAAAATGGGTTTTTTCCGCAATAACTCAGGAATAATTCCCTAATTGCTTCCCAATTAGTCACAGTTGCTCTCACTTACAATCTAAAGCAAGCACTTCATTGTAACCTGATTCCAACATTAACACCCACAGTGCTGTTAAGGAGGGAGTTCCAGGATTTTGACCCAGTGACAGTGAAGGAACGGCAATATGTTTCCAAGTCAGGATGGTGAGTGGCTTAGAGGGGAACTTGCAGGTGGTGGTGTTTCCCATGCATCTGCTGCCCTTGTCCTTCTAGATGCTAGAGGTCACAGGTTTGGAAGGTGCTGTTAAAGTAACCTTGGTGAGCTGCTGCAGTGCATCTTGTAGATGGTACACACTGCTGACCCAGTGCATCAGTGGTGGAGGGAGTGGATGTTCAAGGTATTTTTAAATATTTAACAGCTGCCTATGATTATAAAATTATTTTTTAAGGATCAGTTCTGATGCTTATCAAATTTCATTAATCACATCGTCATTAAAAAAACCAAGATATTCCTGACAGAACAAGGTGAAATTTCTCAATGGATCTCCTATAATGATGTCCGAGCAGGAAAGTTGAAATTCTTATTGACTTCAGTGATTGCCGTCTCTGTTGGGTTCACAGTACAGTTTGGGATGGAGCCCTGACTGACAGATGACAGCGACTTTAGGGTTTGTGCACTACTTGTGTCAGCCCGACATCTTGAAGCTGCGGCTAGTTTCAGAGGAATAATGGCAACGAAAGCTGACCATTCTCCATCAACCTCCCCTTGCCCCAGCAAAATATAGGCCTTCATATTTCAATGGCAATTCTTGTTCATATGATTGCTTTGCCAGCCACTCTGATAACAAAACAACACCCTTGTGTAAAGTGTAAGATATGTTAGATATGATCAGCTTATAGAGGACGCACTTTTGGCATTTGACAGAACTTGCATCAAATTAATAAATGAAAATATTGTCTGAGGCTTGTCACTAAGGCCTTTTATTCATTGTTTGTGATTAAAAATAAACTCTTTGCTCATAACTCTAAAGTATAAGGGGAATAAATGTCATACCGTGGGAATACATTGGACAGCCTGACAACCAGTTACTTCAAGTGAAAAGCCATTTAGAATTGTAATGAGATTTGTTTTTTTATAGCTAAGGTTATTGGAATGTGGAGATGAATGAAAATGACCAGTAAAACTGCACTGAAAGAAGGAATTTAATGAGGTTGGTGCAGGGCCCAATGTCCTCCACCAAAGCTGGTGGCAGCTCTGCCGACCCGATCGCCGGGACACTTAAGAGAATTAAGTCCCTAATTGGCAATGGTTACCCTGCTGCTCCTGACTCCACGGGGGGGGCGTTTAGTTCCAGGACTTTACCCAACACGGCAGAAATCCTGCCCCCCAAGAGCTCCTGGCCAATCAGGTGCCAGCAGCTCTCCATACCAGCAGGCCACCTGGGGCGGTGGCTGCTGCCACTGATACACCCGGGCCTTCAGGGATCATCTTTGGTTCCCTGGAGAAATGGAAGTGAGGTGGGGATGGGGGTTGCTGGAGAGGGATACCAGCGAGGGGGGGATGGGGGGTGGTGGTGGAGGGAGGGGTCGGAGGAACGGGCAGAGGTTCTCAATGGGCCACTCCTTCCAAATGACAGGTTCTTTGATCAGGCACTGAGTGCCTTTGAACGAGGGACCCCATCCAGGCTGCAGGTCCTACCAGTGTACCGGTGGCGGAGGGATGAGGACCTCAAGTGGGCATTAGTTGCCATGTAAGGACTTCAGTTGGCATCCAGGTGGGAAGGCCATCCTTGAGCCTGCCTGGCATGGACTTAATCAGGGGGGGAGGCAGTGTTCCCAATCCTCATCAACCTACCAGATCAAACAGGCCCCTCTGGCCTCTGAACATGCCCCTGGGAAGGGGCATTAAATTCTGCTCTAAGAGAGGGTACAGAGACGAATTACAAGGACAATACTAGAAATGCCTGCATTTACATATCAGGAAAGGTTTGACAAGCTGTGTCTCTTCTCTCTTAAAAACAGAAGGCTGAGGGGTGACCTAATAGGGTTTGGAATGGGGGCCAGAAACAATAGCTTCAGTCTTCCCAATATTTAATTGGAGGAAATTTCTGCACTTCCAGCACTGGATACGAATAAGTAGCCTGATCATTTAGCAACAGTGGAGGAGTCGAGATCTAGGTGTTGTCAGCCTATATGTGAAAATTAACACCAAGCCTTTAGATGGTGTCACTAAGGGGAAGCATGTAAATGAGAACTAGAAGGAGGCCAAGGATTGATACTTTGGGGACATCAGAGGGAATGAACTTCCATTTCTTACTCTTGTATGCATTGCAGTCCAAAGCCTTTAAGACAAATGGGCTGGCTGCAGACAGCTTAATTCATGGCACAGTGTATTCACAACATTGGAGAAAAAGAGAATTTCAACCAAGGTTTTCTCTAATCATCCATTACAGTTTACATTACATAACATTACATAACATTTACAGTACAGAAGCAGGCCTTTCAGTCCATCAGGTCTATGCTGGTGTTAATGCTCCACGTTCACCTCCTCCTTCCTTGCTTCACATCACCCTATCAGCATAAACTTCCACTCCTTTATCCTTTAATGTGTTTAACTATTTTCCCCTTAAAGCATCCATGCTATCTGGCTCCATTATTACATGTGGTGGAACGTTCCATATTCAAACTATTTGCTGAGTGATCATCTTTCTCCTGAATTCTTTATTGAATTTATTAGCGACTGTCTAACATCCATGAGCTCCTACAACATCTTCTGTGCAACTATCCGATCAAACCCTTTATAATTTTAAAGAGCTCTATGAAGTCCCATCTTAGCCGTCTCTTTTCTAGAGAAAAAGGTCCAGCCTGTTCATTCTTACCTGATAGTTAGAACCTCCCAGTCCTGGCATCATCCTTAGAAATCTGCTTTGTATCTTTTCCAGTGCTTCTATATCCTCTTTGTAAACTAGAAACTATACAGTTACTCCGAGAGCGGAACTGTCCGATCCCGCTGGCGGCAGGCATGCATGGTGGCGTGAGTGAACGGTACAGCGGGAAGGCCAAAAATCATTTTCACGAGAAACCAGTTTGCAGTTGTCCGCTCCGCTCATCAATGGTGGGCCACGTTTCCTGCTGCCACACGTCGGGATCTTCATTGTAATAAATCTGCGTATCATTATAGACCCAGCCCACCGGAAACATCCCCCCCACGCTGGATCATCTGGACACGCCAACGTGTTTCACAATTGAACATAAGTTACGTGCGCCTGGCGAGCTGCACTGTGCTCAGGACTTTGAGGCTTATTTGCCTGTCTTGCTTTGGGCTACACTCGCGATCATCAGCGGTAGGCTTCGCAGGCAGCACCGCGTCACTTTTAGGGGGGCTCACGGGCAGGTCTCTACCTACCGGGCCAGCTGTAAGTTGGGGGTGGCTTTTCAACGACTGCAGGGTTATGGATTGTTTGGGGAAGGGGGAGAAGTGGCCTCAAGCAAGGGAAGAGGCTGCAGGGCGAGGGCTGTCTTGGGGAAGGAGGGTAACCCAGGGTGTGTGTGGGGGCACGTGTTGATCTGTGCAAGTGGCTTCAAGATGGTGAGAGCTGAGGAGGCAGTCTCCAGAGGAGATGAGGCCAGATGGAGATTTGAGGGTGTGCGTGAGAGAGCGAGTGGTGATGTCCCTTGAGCTGGCAGTGAGTGAGATGCCAATGAATGTGTGATGGGCTTGTGAGAGTGTGTGTGTTTATAGTGATCAGATGGTTGCTTTACCCTGACGACATGGATGAGATCATTCATCCTCTATCTGCACTGGATGGAGAACCTCTTCTGTGCAACATTGGCACTGACCACCACTGCCATCACCTCCCAAGCCGGAGTGGTGAGACTGATGGGCCTCCTGCGTACCAGGGATGCATCACTGTTTCGGGTGGGATGCGGGGTGGGGGGTGGGTGGGGGTGGGGGGGGCGGTCGGCTGCAGACTTCTTGCCTTTTGGGGCCATGACTTCATGGTGCCCTCCTGGGCTGGAAGAACTGAGAGGTGTGTGTGCGGCTGCACTTTAAGTATGGCGCCCAGCGTGAGGAAACAGCGAGGTGACGGCGGTGTGGTGGATGAATTGGAGGCCACCCACCAGAGAAATGGTGTGTTTCAAGGGAACGCATGATTAATGAAGCGGGATTGGGATGACACGGAGTGAAAACCCGCCATTGCGGCCGGCTGGTAAAATTCCCCTCCAACTGCCGCACTTAGTGAAAGTCTGGGACGATTCCGCCCCTAATGTGGTAAATTGGACAGAAACCTCGGGTAAACAGCATAGGTAGCTGTTTGCATTGTTTGCCCTGGATTTCACAGAAGAACTATCCCAAGTCATTCATCTTTTGATCTGCATTTTCTGCACTGCTTTTAAATTCTATTAATGTACAGCATTTTGTTCTGTCAAGTTAATTTCCATTCCAGTTCCTTGTTGTTGTCGGGCAACCATCCACCATCATTCCAGTTGATTGGTGAGATGCATCCAACATTCAAGATTTCATGCATAGAAAACTACATTTAAAGCCCATGATTGATTCTCAGTACTTAAATGAATCTATTTCCCTCCACAAACGATTATTGTTAATTCAATGAACTGTTTTGATTTTATATCAGCTATGTGTTGGAATTGAATAATTATCTTACAGTTAAAAAAACTTCAGCGAGCATTAAATTAATAATTCTGTTTGGTGATGTATTGCCACCATTGTTTTATTTTGTTCAGTGTTACTGTTAATTATTCATGTCTAATTACTGAAGCTGTCTGTGCCATTACATAGCAAGACCTGCACAACATTCAGGCCTGGGCTGATAAGTGGGAAATTACATCCATGCCACACAAGTGCCAGGCAATGACCCTTCCCCAACAAGAGAGAATCTAACCATCTCACCATGACATTCAATGGCATTACCATCACTGAATTCCCCACTATCAACATCCCAGGGGTTGCCATTGACCAGAAACTGAACCGAACTAGCCATATAAATACTACGGCTACAAGAGCAGGACAGACACTGGGAATTCTGTGGCGAGTATCTCACCTCCTGACTCCCCAAAGCCTGTCCACCATCTACAAGGCACAAGTCAGGAGTGTGATGGAATACTCTGCACTTGCCTGATGAGTGTAGCTCCCACAACACTCAGAAGCTTGACACCATCAAAGCAGCCTGCTTGACTGGCACCCCATCCGCCACCTACAATATTCACTCCCTCCACCACTGAACGTACAGCGGCAGCAGTGTGCATGCTCTACAAGATGTATTGCAGTAACTCAAACAGCCCAACAGCACCTTCCGAACCCGCGACCCACTACCACCTAGAAGGACAGAGGCAGCAGATACATGGGAACACCACCACCTGCAAGTTCCCCTCCAAGCCACTCATCATCCTGATTTGGAAATATATCGCCATTCCTTCACTGTCGCTGGTCAAAATCCTGGAGCTCCCGCCCTAACAGCACAGTGGGTGTACCACATGGGCTGCAGCGGTTCAAGAAGGCAGCTCATCACCACCTTCTCAAGGGCCATTAGGGATGGGCAATAAATGCTGGCCTAGCCACAGACACCCACATCCCATGAAAGAATTGTTAAAAATTATTATGATAAGCATACATTGGCAGAATTTGTCTTTTATTACCAAATTCAGATTTAAACCACAATGCATTTATTCTGCATTTGATTACATGGCATTTACAGAAGCTGACAAAAATGTTGCTATAAGAGTACTTCAGACTTACAATTGCTACGGGACTGGGTCGAGATGGGTGTGTAGAGCTGTCTCACATTGTCTAGGAATGCCGTGGAGTTAGGACATTACTCACGTGGTCTCGGATACAATTCTGACTATTTTCCAATACTTTTTAATTCATGCTCTCCACAAATGACAGCTTCCACTATGTAAGCTTGGGCGTCCTATGAATGAAAACACGGCTTTATTCATGAAATGGATAGACTAGTGAAGGGAAAAGTGCTACCTGAAACTTGATTTCAAAGACGCAGCTGGACACATAGGAAGATAAGGGCATTGTCATTAATGACGCTTTACCTGAACTAGTTCTGGAAAAGGCCTATGAATCTAGTTGGTGTTGTGAATGCTTTTCATGATGCTGTAATCTAACAAAGGCCAAAGGGTTGTTGGAGGCTCCTTGATATTTCGTAAAGAAGTTGCCACCTGGGCTGGCAATGTAACTCCTCTTCTTTGTGAATTTACCCACAGTCATCATTTGTCCTTATTCGCATTTCAGTTCCCAGTTTCCCCTTCACCCCTGCTTAAGATTTCTTGACCCTAATACCTATCTTTACCCAATCTAAAATTACAATTTGAAGCTACCCATTCAGAGTACAAGGAGCATGTTTTCACTGTATCTTTTCAACAGCAGGAACTTTGCCCACATTTGATTCTTGAATGATTCCTCCACCATCAGGACAACTCTGCCTGACATCGCTGTTGATCTTGGTTGCTTTGGCTCTGCTCTGCAACTCAACCTTTCCCAGTTTACTGTGACCTGCTCCTGCTTATGGTGGGCTTCCCTCTCCTGCTGCTTTCCCCCATTGGACTTCAGAGCTGCCCAGCAGGCCTCTCAGCTTTACTCTCCAGCTCCTGAGCTCCCACCTCTGGTGTTCCCTCCCTGGACCTCTCAGCTGCTCCTCCTCTCTTTGTTCCTTTAAGACGCCCCTTGAAACCTGCCTCTTTGATCAAGCTTTTTGTCACCTGTCACATTGTCTGCTGGTGACAAATTTGTTGATAATGGAACATTTTACAACATTAAAGGTGCTATATAAATGTAAGTTGTGTGGTAATCTGATGTGTAATATACCTTTAAGAGGAATGTTATAATAGAAGATCACATGATTTTATTATCCAATGACAGAGTAGCGTGGACTACCTTTGTAGTCTGTAGTCGGCAGTGGGTAATCTAGAATAAGAGCCTGTAATGTAGAGACAGGTTTTTAGTTGCAAGTGTAGCTGCTGAGTTCCTTTGTAAATAAATAGAATGTGTTCTACAAAAGAACTGTCTGCTGATCTGCTTTGTCTACGGTACCAACTCGGTCATCCCGAAACAAGCGTGTGACCCAGATCCATTAGCCCAACTAAGTCGGTGATCAGGATCCAACAAGCTGTTATTGTTGTTTTATGTCACCTCCCCCACTGCTTTTCCACTCTGTTCCACTGCTGCGCTTGGCCTGCTCTTGCAGGGTTCATTTCCTGCCACTGCGCTGAGACTCGACACACTGTGCTGAGCTGACTCTGATCCATGCTGCCCAATGAGCTCCCCTTTGCTGCAGCCACTTGCCCCTTCTGGCCGCCGACTCCAATCATTACTCCTCCATCCATGTTGACAAGCGCTTGCGTGAAGACCACCCACATTGAAATCTGATCTTGTGACCCAGTTTCCCACAACAAGCATACTTGGCCGAGATATCACAGGGTCCCTTGGTGGGACCAGTTCCTCAAGCTTTTGTACCTCCAAATGATATGTCCCCCTCATCCTGGATCTTTGGACCAGCTCATTCAACAGATTTACCCTGAACTGGTTTTGATGGCCGTCACTGCTTTTGGCCCTTGTTCCCCAGCTGGTATTTTGGATCTGCTGGTGTTCCCTGATAACATCCAAGGCCACTGCACACCTCTGCTGGACAACTGAATTAGTCTTTGCTGCCTACACTCTTTCTGATCCTGCTGGCCAACCTCGAAGGAGCACATCCACCAATATTCTGCCTCTTGAAAGGCTTCTGCATTCATTCCCTCTCCAAGTCCATCTAAGTATCCATCACTGCTCCCTTATGAAGTGTAATCCCTCATTGCCTCATCCTCTTCCTTTCAAAGTGAATGATTGCATTGGTAGCCCAGTTTATACCATAACTTAGCTCATAAGTAGGTACATTGCCTCTGATCAAAACCCCCCATCTTTGGCCTTCCACTCACCATGATACTTCTACAGCCATTGATTTCTTCAACAACACCCTAATGTCCACTTCTGGTGCTCTTGTTCCCAGCAAATCCCTTTCTGCTGCCCTTTGCACCTTGACCTCCAAAAGCAAGTGCGTTGAGCTCCTGGAATGATTTACCACTAGGATTGAGATTGCCTGCAGCCTCTGCTGCTTCAGTCCATTCTCCTTGCTCAATGAACCAATTGACTTCAGCCCCTGCCACAAGCTGTATGCCCTCAGCATTGATTCTATTATTCTCCTTTTCCACAAACTGAACCAGTCAGTTTACAACCTCAGCATCCTTTTTGATCCTGACCTGAGCATCTGACATTATATCCTCTTCATTACACAGCTCACCAACTTCCATCTCTGTAACATCTCCTGCCTCTCCGCTTAAAGAACCCATCTGCTCCTGAAGTCATCAACCATCCATGACTTTGCCACTTCCAGATTCATCTATTCCATTCTCTCCTGATTGCACCTCCCCAATTCTCTACCTGCTGCAAACCTCAGCCCCATCCAATCTCTGCTGTCTATCATGCTATTATAATGATATAATATATTAGGCTTATTTACTGTACAAGACATAATGCACCAATCACTCATAAGGGATTTGTAAATATGTTGTGGGTTCATTTATTAAGGCTAGGCACATAAGAACAATTATACATGGGCATAAAGCTTTAAGGCATCAAAGCTGTGCATGTGTGCTCTGCTCAAAGCAAAAGTAAAACTAAGACTGGATCCCATGACACACTTCCCTTCTAGTGATGCCATGCTGATATCCCCTAAAGGCATATTACAATGCTGCCCGTGTCCTAACTTACACCAAGTTCTTCACTGATCTGTATTGGCCTTCACTGATTAAAATTTCTCATCTTTGTGTTTAAGTCCATTTTTGACTTTTCCCCCCTTGCCTCTGTAACTTCCCCCAGCCCTGCAAGCATCAAAATTCTCAATTCTGCTGACTTCGGTCTTTTGTGGGTCACCACCCAATAGGAAAAGTCAGTAACAAATTGGGAAATAAGGGTACTGGTCCGAACTGGTCTTGTATACGTTAAAATGGGACGCCAGTTCGGACTAGTGCTCTTATTTCCCAGTTTTTACAGTTGCACGCCCCAGCACTGCCCTCTCCCTCACCCCACCTCCAAACCTTTTGTCCTACCATTGACAGTCATGTCTTCATCACCTAAACCCCAATCTCATGAGTTCTCTGTCAAAGCTCCTCCACCTCTCCACCTTCTGCAGGACCCTCCTTAAAACCCATCTCTTTGAGAAAACCCCTCATAATATCTCCTTATTTGACTCAACATCCACTTACTGGTTATTATGCCTCTATGAATCATCTTGTAATGTTTTTCTATGCTAAAAAAGCATAACTGCAATTTGTTGTTGTTTAGGACAAATAAATGACACTTATATTGTTTTACAAGAAATAGTACACTAGTATACTCCTGGATTTTGCATAAGTGGGAACAATAAAACATTAGCAGAGCATTTAGCTCAGGCTAAAACTACTAATCATATGTATTAAGATTTAAGATTATACAGAAGGAAATGATGAATTGCCAGGTTAAAAAAAAGTACCAGTACAATGCTTCATTCATACTAGAACTTCAAATCAGTTTTGGAAGTCACCAAAACAAACCTTCCAGATTTCTTAAAGTTATGTTATCATAGATTTTTTTTCTAGCTGAGGTAATATATCGTACATGTTCTTCAAAGTACAACAGAGACTTGTCGCATGGCAAAATTGCCGAGCTAAGTAGATTATTTACATGAACCACTGATATGACTGAAGCATAAATATATTCATCTGATTGGAGGCTTTGGACCATAGAGCTACTGTTGAAACCAGACTTCAAAGGTAATAAGGGGATTGCTTCTCCAATTTTTACACCTCCAGAACAGAACAAACCTACTTCGGTTTTCTTGCAAGGTGGACAATTCCTGATGAGACACATGCTCATGAGGCTCTCCTTCATGGGACATTCGCTCATGAGATACTAACTGATGGGATGTTCCCTGATGATATGCTCCATGACTGGGAAAATCCCTGATGACTTGTTGAATATTTACATTCTGCTCGTCTTCACAGTTGAGTAAGAGGATAATATTCCTGATATTCCGAGAAAATTAATAATGAATCAAGGACTGGAACTCCTTAAAGTTAACATAAGGAGGAGAAACGTATTTGAAAAGGTAGTCTCACTAAAGGCTGATAAGTCGGAGGAGCTGCTGTGTTGCAGCCAGGTTTTTAAAGGATGTGTGTGAGGAAATTATATATGCTTTAGCCATAACCTTCCAAAGCTCTCTTCTTTCAGCAAGTGACCCTGTAGATTGGAAAGTTGAAAATGTAAAACCACTATTTAAGCAAGGCGAGAGAGAGGAACCAGAAAATTATAGACCTGTTAGTCAACCATCACCTGTGTGGAAGTTACTGGAATCTATAATTAAGAGCAGGTTGACCGAGCGCTTGGAGAGGTTGAGCTGATTAGAGAGAGCCAACATGAATTGGTAAAGGGTGGGTCATGTGGAAAGAACCTGAAAAATTACAGCTTCTGAGTCAGAAGGCTATGGGTTCAAGTCCCACTCTAGTACAAGCTGATTTTTTTTTTTTTTGTAAAAATATACTTTATTCATAAAATATCTTCAATCACATTCAAACCCATTTCAAAAACAACATTACAAGGGTACAATCCAGGTTAAACTTTTACAAAATGTATCACCAGGTGCATCAGTACAAACAGTATTACAATCATTTACAGCCTTTCATTTTGATCTGTACAGCCCAAGGGGCTCTAAACAGTTCCCAGTCTCTCGGTGCGCTGTGGTAGAAAGGTCTTAGACAGCGACCCTTCCCCATTGCGCCTTTGCGGCAGCTGCCCCAAGCTTTAGTGCGTCCCTCAGCACGTAGTCCTGGACTTTGGATTGTGCCAGTCCGCAACAATCGGTCGGGGACAACTCTTTGTGCTGGAAGACCAACAAGTTTCGGGCAGACCAAAGCGCGTCTTTCACCGAGTTGATGATCCTCCAGCTGCAGTTGATGTTTGTCTCGATAAGAACAGATTTTTTTTTTTTTTTTTTGTAAAAATATACTTTATTCATAAAATATCTTCAATCACATTCCAAACCATTTCAAAAACAACATTACAAGGGTACAATCCAGGTTAAACTTTTACAAAATGTATCACCAGGTGCATCAGTACAAACAATATTACAATCATTTACAGCCTTTCATTTTGATCTGTACAGCCCGAGGGGCTCTAAACAGTTCCCAGTCTCTCGGTGCGCTGTGGTAGAAAGGTCTTAGACAGCGACCCTTCCCCATTGCGCCTTTGCGGCAGCTGCCCCAAGCTTTAGTGCGTCCCTCAGCACGTAGTCCTGGACTTTGGATTGTGCCAGTCCGCAACAATCGGTCGGGGACAACTCTTTGTGCTGGAAGACCAACAAGTTTCGGGCAGACCAAAGCGCGTCTTTCACCGAGTTGATGATCCTCCAGCTGCAGTTGATGTTTGTCTCGGTGTGTGTCCCTGGGAACAGCCCGTAGAGCACAGAGTCCTGTGTCACAGAACTGCTCGGAATGAACCTCGACCGCAACCACTGCATCTCTCTCCAGACTTTCTTTGCAAAGGCACAATCCACAAGGAGGTGAACAACGGTCTCTTCCCCACCACAGCCACCTCGAGGGCAACGTGCAGAGGGGGTGAGCCTCCTGGCGTGTAGGAAGGATCTGACGGGGAGGGCCTTTCTCACCACCAGCCAAGCTACGTCTTGGTGCTTGTTGGAAAGTTCTGGCGATGAGGCATTCTGCCAAATGACTTTGACAGTCTGCTCGGGGAACCATCCCACAGGGTCCACCCTCTCCTTTTCCCTCAGGGCCTCTAGGACGTTACGTGCTGACCACTGCCTGATGGACTTGTGGTCAAAGGTGTTTTTCTGCATAAATTTTTCCACCAGGGACAGGTGGTACGGCACGGTCCAACTACTTGGAGCGTTCCGCGGCAGCGTGGCCAGACCCATCCTTCGCAACACCGGGGACAGGTAGAACCTCAGCACGTAGTGACACTTGGTGTTTGCGTACTGAGGGTCTACGCACCGCTTGATGCAGCCACACACAAAGGTGGCCATCAGTATGAGGGCGATGTTGGGCACGTTTTTTCCCCCTTTATCTAGAGGCTTGTACATCGCGTCCCTGCGGACACGATCCATTTTCGACCTCCAGATAAAGCGGAAGATGGCTCGAGTGATCGCCATCGCGCAGGAGTCTGGAATGGGCCAGACCTGCGCCACGTACAGCAACAGCGAGAGTACCTCACACCTGATGACCAGGTTCTTTCCCGCAATGGAGAGGGAGCGTCGCTCCCACATGCCCAGTTTCCTTTTCACCATAGCCACTCGCTCCTTCCAGTTTCTAACGCATGCCCCGGTCCCTCCGAACCATATCCCCAGCACCTTCAGGCCGTCAGCCCTGACAGTGAAGGGGACAAAGGATCGGTCAGCCCACCCACTCTAGTACAAGCTGATATTATTGCGCCCAGCGTGGGACTCGAACTCACGACCCTGAAATTAAGTGTCTCATGCTCTACCGACTGAGCTAGCCGGTATGCCAAGCTGATGCTCCAGTGCAGTGCTGTGAGAGTGCTGCAATGGTGGAAGTTCTGTTTTTGAATGAGATTTTAAACCGAGACTTTAGTTTGCCCTCTCAGGTGGACCTATAAGATTCCATGGCACTATTTTGAAGAAGAGTAGAGGAGTTATCCTCAGTATGCAGGCTAATATTTATCCTCATTCAACATCACAGAAACAGATTATCAGTTTATTATCACATTCCTCTTGGTGAATCTTATGTATGCAAATTGGATGCTGTGTTTCCTACAGTGACTGCACTTCGTAGGTACTTCATTGGCTATGGGGCATCCTTGGTCATGAAAGATGCTATATAAATGCCAGTATTTTCTTTTTAATTGCATTTTTTGAGCAAATATCTAGAGAGGAGGATGTTTATGTAAGTAGTTTATATCTACTTCCAGAAGTCAACAATAGGATTGCACATAAGAGGCTGCTAGGCAAAATTAAACCTCATAGAATTGTAGGTAGATTGTTGATCTGATTAGGAGATTAGTTAGGTGGTAGAACAGAGAGTAGGGGTGACACATATATATTCAAATTGGAAGCAAGTGACTCGTGGTGGGAAGGCCGGGAGATGCTTTAATTTTTTGACCCACCAGGATGCAGCTGTGGCTCAGTTGGTAGCAGGTCCCTCAGCTGTGTTACAAGATGCCTGGTTCAAGATCCACTCCAGGATTCGAGCACGAAAATTAAGGCTGACACTTCAGTGCAGAATGAAAGGAGTGCTACACTGCCAGAGGTGCTGCCTTTCAGATGAGACTTCAAACCAAGGCCCATTTTGGTCTCTCAGGTGCTTGTAAAAGACCCCATGGCCCATTTCAAAGAAGGGAAGGGGAGTTATCCCTTGTTCCTGGGCAATATTTATCCCTCAATCAACATCACAAAAAAAAACCCCAGAATATCTGGTTCTCATCACATTTCTGTTTGTGGGAACTTGCTGTGTGCAAATTGGCTGCTGCATTTCTTGCGTTACCACAGCGACGACACTTCAAAAATACTTCATAGCCTACAAAACACTCTGGAAGCCTGGTAGCTGTGAAATACAGAATAAAAATGTAAGCTTTTCTTTCCAGGCTGGAGGGAGGGCCTGTTGGAGGATGCCTTAAGCTCCTGCACCTCTTGATGTCTAAAGAATGTTCAGAGAGGCTGTGCTCACCTTGATGCAGCTGCTAGAGTTACCAAAGCCCAGGCCACAGTTAAATCTGTGAAGCAGCTTAAATCCGAGGGTTGCATCTTCACTAACATATTTCAAATTCTAATCCATCACTTGGGAGTAGGCTGGCTCCCTACCCCTTGTCCCTCTTCACCAAAAGCCGAAAATCAGTGGGTTGGAGTCAGCTCCCCAACAGGCTTCCAAGTTTTGGCCAATTCATGCCCCCACCCCCATTAAATCTCACTCACTCCCTCCTGTTAAAATTCCACCCTCTGATGTCCTAGGAGTACATTGCTGATTGGCCCTCTAGTATTCAGTGTATTTGTTAATAATCTAGATAATGCAATAGACAGCCATACATCCAAGACTCACAATGTCGTGAAGATTGGTGGCATAGTAAGTAATGTAGACAGCAGCATAACATCACAAAGAGACACTGGTAGATTAGATGGGACATACTGTGGCAGATAGATTTCAACACAGTGAGGCTGTCCAATTTGGACCAAAAAAGCGGATTGATCTGAATATTTTTTTAAATGGTGAACAGCTAGGAATTGTGGAGAACAAAGGTTATGGGTCCACGTACACAGATCACTAACACGTAATAGTCGGGTACAAATAATATTCCAAAAGGCTCATGGAATATAACCAGAGGGCGAGAATATAAAGAGGAGGAAGTTTTTGTGACAGCTATATGAAGGTCTGGTTAGACCAAATCTGGAATAACGTGCATGGTTTGAGGCCCGGCACCTCAAAGAGATCATTTGGATTTTGTGAATAGTGCTGAAGTCATGGCTCTTGTTGCTGACTTCAAAGAAATCTCTTCACAAAGATCTAGCAAGTTCTGTGCTATGCACATCACCTTTCTGACGTTAATCTCATTCCGCTGCCATCTGTAGGGAATCTCTGGCTTCCAGCAGTAGTGATGTCATCAAGCCGGCTAAACGGCCAATCACTTTGGAGAATTCCCGGACAGCGAACCAGAACATCACAGCAGGTTTTATCGTTCGTTTTTAAAATAATTTTACAGGAAGTGATATAAAGATTTGGACAGGGTAGAAGCTAAAATATCATAATCAAACTTAACCAAAATCATTTTTATTATTTTACAAGTCAATGGAACCTTTTTTCACGGAATGGAGAAATGCGACATTCCACAAGCGTAAAATTAGCTTTTTAGAGCCAGTGGTTTTCAGCAGAAATTATGATTTGGTACACCGTTAAAAACACAGTTTCACCTCATTCAAGAAGGCATAATCATGTATAAAAAGCGCAAGTTCACATCAATTCAGTGATTTCTAATTGATTTCCATCTGCAAGGATTTCAACAGCGGACCTGTGGAGGAGTTGGGAATCACTGACAGCAACTTCATGATTCCTGCGTTAAACTCTGCATGAGTGCACAGGAGGCAGTGCTGCTGGTTTCACACGGGGCAATGATAACAATGCTAACAGCTTCATCATCGTTACTTCCACAAAATCAGGGCTGGTATGTTGGAAGCATTGCAGTGCAGATTCACCAGGATGTCCCCAAGCATTGCATTAAGAGGAGAGATTACATGAAGCGAGGGCAGAATTTCCCATGCCTGCTGGCATCGGGTGTGCTCAGTGGCATGAGCAGGCAATATGGCGAGAAGGCCAGGAATCGGTTTCACGACGTCATGAAACCAGTTTGAGATCATCTGCTCAGCCCGTTGATGGCGGGCTGCGTTCCCCACAATCGGACATTGGGAATCTCATTGTAATACATCTGCATATCATTATAAGGCCAGCCCACCAGAATCGTAACCCCCACCCAACTGGATTCACCGTCTACATTGGTGTGATTGCACGCCGGTGCAGAACACGCATTGATAAGTGTGACATGCCAGGGCCTTGCTCACATCGCGGACATCCGAGGAGCCTGACAGCAACGGCACACTGGAGGAGCGCCCATGGCATGCTGGGTGGATTCTCATGAACATGGCTCTACTGCGAAGCAGCTCATGGAAGTTGGAAAGTCACCGTTGAGAGTCTGCTCACAACGGATGATGGTCGAGGCAGTAGAGAGGAAGGCCCAGTTGTGTTTGGGAGAGGAAGATGTACTGGGATGTGGGAGAGGAAGGTCTAGGATCGACTGGGAGAGGAAGAGGTGTCAGGATGGGGTGAGGTTGGGAGTCCGGGCCACAGGGGAAAGAGTTGCAAGGGGTGAAAGGGTTCCAAGGAGGGGGTGTGTCCAGGTGAACATGTAATGGGAGGGCTCTGATGTCTCCATAACTGCCTCCTGGGGAGCAAACTAAGGGTGGACATGGAAGAAAGGAATGGTGAGAATGACCAAGGGCAGAGTGAGGCGGTAGGGTGGGGGGGTGAGGGTTCAATGGTAGCTGTAGAAGGGACGGCGAAAGTGCTTGGTAGGGACTTGGTGTCAGACTTGGACCCTTGGTTGGTAAGGAGGTTGGGGAGGTGAATGTGGATGGGGGCGGGAATTTTGGGAAGGAAGGGAACGTACACGTTCGCCTGGACATTCCAGTTTGGAAATATTGTAGCTGGTCGATCACGGAGGAGATGTGGAAGGTGATGCCGGGGAGCGGGGTGGTCAACAGTGATGGAGGAAGGGAAATGGGTGACTGGGAGAGGGGAAAAGACTGGGGAGTGCATGAAAAAGCGAATCCAGGCCATACTGTCCAAATTGAAAGTGAAATGATAGTCGTGGTGGGCGAGATCAGGTGCTACATGGGATTGTGATCAGTGGGTGGGTGGAGATGCAGGTCAGTTCAGATGGACAACTGAAAGTGAACCCCAGCCAGTCAGCATTGAAAATGCTCAGGACATTGAGGTGAATGTGAAATGTGAAGGACCTGTGTACGTGGGAGAGTGCTTGCACGAGGCTTTTTTCTTCTGCAGTGTCAACCATGCATTCACCTCCTCAGACTACTGTTAAAAAAAATGGTCTACTCCCTTGTGCCCTTTTGATAAAGAATCTTGTATTTTATAAAAGTAGGCAGTCCAGACTGGGGCTGCATCATTTTGTTTCAGATGCTATCTGCCTCATGAATACTTGATGTACATGTTTCCCAATCGAGAGGAAGGATCTTTATTATATTTAAGCGTGTCATTTCAGCATTAAGTGTTGATTTTGCTTGTCTCAATGTGCAATGCTCTGACCTCCATCTTGCTTCATTGTGCTGAAGAAGAAGACAGATTGTTGACCCTGCCCTCTCCACTGGATATTGAGGTTGAGTTTCCTTGGTTCTTGAGCCAATAGTTCCCACCAGGCTACACTAAGCAGAACACGTTTTTATATGGCTGTCCTAAGTCTTGCATCTCTCTATTCATGTCAAGACAGTGATGGCTGTTTCTTGAACAGAGTTGAGAAACAGTTTCCTTGCTTTCAGCTTGAAGGGGTGGCATGGAAAGCATTGGAGCAGCAAATCAGCAATAAACAAGGAGGGGAGCAGCCATTAAGTGAATCACTGAATGCTCATGTATATTATGATTTGCTTTCTTCCTTGTGAGTCCTTGATATTGTGGAAAAGACGCTCAAATCACTTGGATGTTCACACGTAATTGTCTGCAAAATGAAAAAATTAGCAGGTAAGAGCAGAGAATCTCCAAAATATTGGCAAATGATTTTGATGACCGTAGTCTGAGATTATTTGATGTCAGAATAATAAAGCTTGTCTTCTGCTATGAACAATAAAAAAAACTGTTGACAGCTCAATATTTACAACAGAAATTTCTTTTCTCAACTGGGTGTAATTGTCTGGGAAACAACTATGCTAATGACTACTTGCACAACTAAGCATAAACAGTCCCTTATTCATTAGACATAATGATCCCTTTTTCAATTGGGTTTGTTCCTATCGTCTATTTTCCAATAGCCTATTTATCCTGCTCGCTTGTGTGTGTGACTTGCTGCAACAGTGCTGTTGAATTATTCTTACGCAGCTGGATATCTTTATTTGGCTAGATGCAATCGGCAGATGGTACTGATTGTAAACCCTCCTAATTCTGATGGGTGTTCCCTCATCCTGAGCAATGTTGGGTGCAAGAGCTCATTGCCAGCATTTTGAAAGAACTTTGCCATTTCATTCCAAGGATGAAGTATGCAAGTGCTTAAATGCTCGATTTTAAAATGGCCAAATGAAAACAAAAACTGCTGGAAATACTCAGTAGGTCGGGCAGCAGGTCATTCCAATCAAAGGTCATCGACCTGAAACATTAACTTTGTTTCTCTCCACAGATGCTGCCTGACCTGTTGAATGTTTCCAGCATTTTTTGTTTTTATTTCAAATTTCCAGGATGGGCAGTATTTTGCTATTTTGCTTTTGCATTAGTGTTTAAAATTCTCACCCTTGTTTTCAAATTGCTCTATGGCCCCATTCCTCCCTGTCTCTTACCTTATGGACCCCTGCGATCTCTGCGCTCTGCCAATTCTGGCCTCTCGAGCGTTCCCGATTTTAATTGCTTCCTATTGGTGGCTGTGCCTTCAGTTGCCTGGGCTTTAAACTCTGGAATCCTTCCAGTACACCTCTTCACCTCTCTACCTCGCATTCTACCTTAAGTCACTCTTTAATACCTTCTTCTTTGACCAAGCTTTCGTTATCTGACCTTATATCTCTTTATGTGGCTCAGCAACAAATCATGTCTGATAACACTTATAAAGCACCTCGAGAATTTTCATCACATTAACAGTGCTTTATAAGACCAAGTCGTTATTGCTAATGAGGGATAAATGTTACCCCTAAATTGAGGAGCACTCAACATAGTTATTGTCTTTTTTAATAATACTGTATGACATATCTTAACAGTATTGGCTTCATTATAGAAGTTTGCATGCTTAATAGTACTCATCATGGTCAGGAGACACCATGTCCAGATTCTTTTCATCAATGCGATATGAACTGTACCTATGGCCGCCTGAGCAAATTGCCTTTTACAACAGTTTGTATTTATATTTAATGCAGTTTTTTTATTTATCCATTCACAGGATGTGGGCATTGCTGTTTAGGCAAGCATTTATTGCCCATCTCTAATTGCCCTTGAGAAGGTGGTGGTGAGCCATCTTCTTAAATCGCCACAGTCCAAGTGGTGTAGGTACACCCATAGTGCTGTTAGGGAGGGAGTTCCAGGATTTTGATGCAGCGACAGTGAAGGAACAGTGATACATTTCCAAGTCAGGATGGTGTGTGACTTGGAGGGGAACTTGCATGAGGTGGTGTTCCCATGTATCTGCTGCCCTGGTCCCTCTAGGTGGTAGCAGTCATGGGTTTGGAAGATGCTGTTGAATGAGCTTTGGTAAGTTGCTGCAGTGCATCTTGTAGATGGTGGACCGTGCTACCACTGTGCGTCAGTGGTGGAGGGAATGAATGTTGAAGGTGGTGGATGAGCTGCCAATCAAGCAGGCTACTTTGTCCTGGAAGGTGTCAAGCTTCTTGTGTGTTGTTAGAGCTGCACTCATCCAGGCAAGTAGTGAAACATACCAAGATGCTTCAGTCCTACCAAGGAGCACAATCAGGTCCAAAATTGATGCCAAGTCAAAGAAAGAGACATTACAACAGGTGACCAAAAACTGGGTCAAAAAGATAGTCTTTGAGGAGGAGGGAGGCGGAGAGGTGGAATGATTTAGGGAGGGAATTCCAGAGCTTAGGACCTCAAGTCCAAAGGTATGACTGCCAGCGGTGGGCCGAAGGAATTGGAAGTTTATCCTAGTGAAGCCTCAGGGGTCAGGGCCATTAACATATTTTAGACAGGCTCTCAGCAGCATTGTTTGCACATGGAACTTGCCACTCAGTGGGATTGACGAGGGGTTTGGGGGGGTGGAGGATGGGGGTGGGGCGGTGGGTTAGTTTAGGTGGAGGAGCAGGGAGCGGAATTGAATCCTGTGGCAGGTTTCTTGATCAAGCAGCATTCTGAAATAAAAACTCACCCCTTCATCCAGCCTGGTGTGGCCTTTTCAATATTTTCCCATGTTAATTAGCAATGCTGGCCGTCTGTTTTGTTGCGGTATAGATTGTGTCCAGGGTCACTGAGGTGCAGACAGTTAACAATGGGACATGTGATGTTGCACCATTATTAGTGTCATACTTATAACAGCCCATCCATATTTGTATGTGAGAGTAAAATTCAGGCTCCCATGTTGAAACTGAGCGTGCCCAGTAGTGGAGGGAGAATTGCTTTAGTCATTCTGTGCACTAGTATTCTTATTCTGCAATCCTGCACTAGCAGTGGGGAGCTGTGTTCAAAAGGGAAGATTGGTCAGCTATAAATCTACATTGGTGTAACCTTGAATCTCTGACAGGCATTTCCCGTCACTTCCTGCTGGGTTACAAGATCATGGAATTATCCCTTAAATATGTTTGCCTATGCCTGGTAAGTATTTCTAAACGATTTATAAACCCATTCACCTTCAATGTATTTCCAATAGCCCTGACAATATTTATTGGAGCAAAGCTCCATTAGTCATGGAGTAATTCCCCAAATATGCTTTAAACCCAACTGCAGAAGAGTAACCCAGTACAAGGTTAAATTTCTCTGAGTCATTCTGAGTACCCATTCAGAGCACCTTATAACCGACACTGGGAAAATTAGTGCTATGGACTTGACCTCCACTAGTCACTGGATCCAAAAGAGCTAAACTCACTTTCTTAAGGAACTTTGAGGCGACTAGAAAAAGAAGACTCCAAACTCACCCACCAGGACTGGGTTGAAACCTAAATTCCATAGAATTAATAATAGGTCAGTCAGCCCCTCATGCCTGTTCTCAAAAGTTGAAACGCCAATATTCTAATCAATTGCAGCGCCCAGTTCCTCTCAACAAACTAATTACTAAGTTAGCAATTGACCATTTCAACAAAGGCCCTAATAACTATTCATCAAATGGGCAATAATAACTCGTCACTTCTCACGGAGACATTTTCAGCTCTGTTTCCATTCTAATATAATTTAGGAATATAGTATATGAACAACTTGAGGCATAAGTGTACTTTGAATTTGGGACCTATGATTCCCAAAGCTCTCTGCCATTGGAGCTTTCCTTCTATCATGTATGAATTTGTTGATGGCTAATTGATTGAGGCTGATTTCATTCATTAGTCGACAACTCCCTTATCAGTGCATCATAGGACTGCTAGGGTTGGAGAAAGCAAGCAGAATGAACATTGGTCTTTTTTCAGTGAATAATTCCCATGTCCCCAAATAAACTTGGAGTCCCAATATTGTTAGTAATAGAAAAGTGAATTCAATCTAAAGTCATGTTTTGCAATCCTATTGTTGATACATTATACAAGGAACATTCATCCATTATTCAGACTCACAATTCAGTCAGTGGTCTCCAGTGGGACAGATATTGCTTTCCATTACTTTAATATAGGCTGTTTACAGCTTTGAGTAATTACATCTGGCTTGGTTTTGGTGTATTGCTCATTGCTGTTTGGTTACTGTTGAAAACAGCCGACATGGGATGAAAGTACTGGTATGATATTCACAGAACAATAATACTTGGGAAAATTTACAATATCTGATAACTCAGAACTCCCTGCCTCCCACTGGCCCTGTGGCTCGACCAGTATTCCGAATGGAAATGAGCAAAGAATTAGAGGAGATTCCATTGGAGGAAGTGTAGCTATTTAAATGTCTGTCTTCTATTAACCATCCTGTCTCATTCTGTGCACAATCACGTCTTTGTCATCTCACTCTGAATGCTGTAGCTTCTTAATTCACCGTGCACATTTTCTGTTGTTATCATACAAGACACTAAACATTTTTGATAGCTTTGATGGAATGAATACAACATGGATAATGCATAAGGTGATGAATAAAGAACATTATTTTTATCCATTTCTGTTTCTGAAAGAATCATGAATTGGGTATTTGTGACACAGTGAGCTGGAACACTGTCTGACTTCTGGGTTTAGTGCTACCATAACCTGAGGGATATTAAGAGCTGTAATTTAAATATGTTTCTATCATCTCAATCCCACTTCTGGTCAGTACAAATCAATTAGAAGTGGTGAAGGTCCATATTATTTCAGTCTGAGAGCTTGCAATAGACATCTGACACCAGATACATAAACAAAAGTCCTATGTACAGGCCCTCACATATTAAGAAATAATAACTTTTTCAACAGGCAATATATTACACAATGCACAATTAAAGAGGAGCTAAATTAAAGAACAGCACCCAAAGGTTTATAATCTCTGAATTATTACTGGAACCATGTGCAAATTGTCGTAGAGATAAACAGATCAGAAGGATGAACACGTTTCTGAATGAATGGTGTGGTAAAGAGGGTTTCTATTTCATGGGGCACTGTCACCAGTACTATTACAGGAAGGCACTGTATCTTTGAAATGGTCTATACCTGAACCAGGCTGGGTCTAGTGTCCCAGTGGAAAGGATAAATAAGGCAGTTACAAGGGCTTTATATTAGTAATTTGCAAGGGGGTATAGCTGTAAAAGACAGTATAGATAAAAGTTCAAAACTAAATAAAGGTGAAGAGTAACAGTCAGAAATTGGCACATTAGGTAAATCTGTTATTGTTATCTTTGGTCTGATATGTGGCAGTCATGGATCTGGACTTAAAGACAAGGCTGGAGGTAGTACTATTAGCATACTCTATACTTAATTTAACATTATGCTAACTATTTACAAGGCAGTCTCTACACGATGTTCAACATGGAATGATATCTCTCCATGCTGTGTTTTCATGTAATCATACATCACTGATGATGTAGACTATATATATATTTGCATATTCAATATTAAACATTTATACTACATCTCCCCCCACAGTCTCTAATTCAATTAGTACTATTTACATTATTCTACATCTCCCCCACAAAGTCTCTGTCTTCATCTCTGACTCACAGAGATAAATGTTATGGTGGTTTCACCGATCTCCCCAACCTTGTTCAGATCTCTCTTTAAAGTTGCATAGGTTTCAGATTCTCCATGTTCTATTGAACTCCATAGAGTAGCTTGTGAATCTTCAGAGACGATTGATTCTCTGTTCAGGTTGTCTTCCTGGTCATATGGGTAGTTAGTCCATTCCATTGATGGTCTCCTTCTTGTTGATATGACTGAGCTTCTATTCCTTCTCACTATCCCATTCTCAGTCTCAAACAGATAAGATCTCGGACTTTGTGACTTTACAATAATTGACCTTCTTTATTCTAGTCTCTAATCCAGACTGGCTCACTTGTTATGAGTTCTGATAACTCACACACTCTATGGTGGTGACTGTAATTCTTTGTCTGATTTGCATGATATTCATCCTTCTTCTCCCTTTACTCTCTCAATGTCAGACGATTTTAGACATGGCATGAGCTCATGAGGAAGAACAGGGAGCTGTGTACATCATTTTCCCATCAGTAGTTGTGAAAGAGCTAACCCATTCTGCAGTGCTGTGGAACGGTAGCTCAAGAGTGCTATGTTGAGATCATCATTCTTTTTCAACAAAGCTTTGACCATTCTTACTCCTCTCTTAGCCTCAACATTTGCTTATGGGTACCTGGATGAACTAATTGTGTAGACAAATCCATAATCTTCTGTAAATTTCTTTTGTAAACTGTGGACCATTGTCTTACACAAGATCCGGAATGCCATGTGTGGCAAAAATTTCTTCTAGTGCATCAATGACTAGTTCTGAGGTTGTTACATGAAGACATTTAACGTCAACTCATTTGGAGTAATAGTCAACAAGTAGGAGGAATGCCTTCCTGCCTTCCTCTTGAGCCCGAGACGGTCCATTCAGAGGCATTCCCAGGGTCTGAATGGAAATGATGATATCAAAGGTTCCTTCTGCTCTTGGCAGTGAATTGTACAGATGATTCAGCTCGAAATCAAGTCCCTCTAGTGATTTTCAAATTCTTGGCCACCAAACTGAATTTTGTGCCCTAGCACGACATTTTGAAATGCCCAGGTGTCCCTGGTGTATTCTTTGTGGTGTATTCTTTGAAGGATTTTAAGTCTGAGGACTCTTGGTAAGACCAACCTCCCATTGTAGATTAATAAGTTGTCCACTATACTGAGATGTCTGCAAAATTGCTTCAAGTCCTGTTTTAGATAATGTTAGGAACATATTCTGCATGGCCACCCATTCGCGCAGTATTCTCTGATTTTAGTACATTCTTCATCTGATTTCTGTGCATAGCATAATTCATTCAGCTTCCATGTGGTTGCTGGTAAGAATTATGTTATGAGTGAGCTGTATGACTCTACCTCCTCAATGTGATTTATATCCTCCTGTTTTGGCTTCCCAACAGGAATGCATAATAATACATCTGCTGTTGCTTGTTGCTAGCCTTGTACATATTCAGTCTATGACAAGAAAAGATGTAACAAGAGGCATACAGGCAGTGGAGAATTTATCGAGGAATCTGAAAGGATAGAAGACTGTAGTGTGAGTTGTGTATGGGTCCATTGGTAGGAGCTGTGAAGTATATAAATGTATAATGCAGAGAGTAGACAAACACATAGTAAAGGCAGCGTGTTTAATGGAGAATTTTAACTTTCATGTAGACTGAGATAAGAAGACTAACACGTGTTAGAAAGGTAGTGAATTTCTTGAGTGTATCTGGGATAGTTTTCTGCAACAATGGGCAGAATCATCTGTGCCCACTGGCGTCGGGCGTGTTCGGTGGCGTGAGCGGACAATTTGGCGAGAAGGCCAAAAATCAGTTTCACGATGTCATGAAACCAGTTTGCGATGGGCTGCTTAGCCTGGCGATGGCAGGTCGGGTTCCCCACCATCAGACGCGGGAACCTCATTGTAATACATCAGCATATCATTATAAGGCTAGCCCATCGGACTCAGCTTCTTCCCACTGGATCATCTATCCACATGCCGACGTGTTTCACAACAGTATATAAAAGGCGTACACTTGGCGGGCTGCACTTAGAGGGGAACTTGGATGTGAGTGCACAGTAATGTTGCGCAGTACTCACGAGGGACACCTGTTGGACTTCAAGGTTGAGGCGCATTGAGGGGATGAGCAAAGGCTGCCCTGTGGTTGAGGTGACTTTGGCGGGGAAGCTGTCAATGCATTAGGGATGCTATGTATAAAGTGACCATTCCTTTGCAGCTGAGACAATTCAGACGCAGCCACATTGATATGACTGGAGTTAGGCTTCTAGCTTATCTGCCCACTCAAGCAATGCAGAAACATGAAAGTGCCACCTATTGCTCCAGATCTTTTCACCCCTCGGACACAGACTGCAAGCTAATGAGCATTTTAGTGGACTGCAAAACAGTTGGACGACTGGGCACATTGTACAATCTCCTTGCTAAAGCTGGCCATGGAGCAGTCACTGGTGGAGGTGCTCACAGCCCCTTGCAATGTCATCATCCCGGTTTGGACCAGTCTCCCCCATGGTTCAAGCTAACAGTGCAGCCTTGCAGTGCGGGTTAGGAGACTAACCTGTGCCTGAGTTGAGAGCACAGCATGCAGTCCAATGGGCAAAGCTGCCACCAAATCGGTTGGGTGGAGTAGGGTGGAGGATGGTGGGGTTTCGGTCAGCCATGCAGTGCACTAAACTCTGACCATCCAAGTGGTGGCCAGCACTCTCCGGGATGTGTTAAGGAGCCTTCAGACTTGACCAAGAAAGGTTCTTAGTACAACCAAGCTGATCCACGTGTCTCTCTATTTCATCCTGCATGAGGAGTACATCAGGATCATGGAACCTGGTGACCTAGCTGCATGTCTCATGGCATATAGAGAGCGAAGACGACGGAGACAAGAGCAACTGAGGCTCCTGGCTGCACAGAGGGAGGAGCAGCATCGCCTGGAAGAAGGGGCGGCTGGGGATCCCACACACGCCGCCGAAGAGCCACAGCGAGCCGTCGCTGGTCAGCACCTAGCGATACCGAGGGTCTATAGACACCGTCTTTCAATGCTGCAGCTGACCGAGAACGAGTGTCGTCGAAGATGGCACATGTCTAGGGAACTGGCCGGCCATATCTGCCAGCTACTGCAGGATTTGGCGCCGCATGGACATGGAGGACATCTACTGCTAGTGGCCATGAAAGTGACAGCGGCGCTCAATTTCGATGCCAGTGGCTCCTTTCAGGGCTCCACAGGTGACCTCTGTGGGATCTCACAAGCCTCCACCCAGAAATGTATCCATGAGGTCACGGGTGCCATCTTTGTGAGGGCAGACAACTTTGTGCATTTCACCCGGGATCAGGAAAGCCAGGATGCAAGAGCAATTGGATTTGTCCAGATCTCAGGTTTCCCACAGGTGCAGGGTGCCATCGGCTGCATGGCACTCAGATCTACATCGCAAGACGCACTCATCTATGAGAACTGCAATGGATTCCAATTGTTGAATGTGCAGCTGGTGTGCAACCACCACAAACGCATCCTGCAGGTCTGCTCATTGTTTCCAGGGAGTGTCCACAGCTCCTACATTCTCAGTCGGTCACAGCCCCTAATGTCTTCCAGGGTCCACAGAGGCTGCAGGGTTGACTCCTTGGGGACAAGGGTTACCCACGGAGGACGTGGATGAGGACACCCGTGCGGCGGCCTCAGACTGCAGCAGAGCGACAGCATAATGAAGTTCATGCAGCAACTCTCAAGTTGATGGAGCAAACCATCGGGATGCTGAAAATGAGGTTCCATTGCCACAAGAGGATGAATGATCTCCTCGATTTTGCCAGGGTAAGTCACTCTTTGCACCACTCTCGCCTCACACACTCACAAACCCATCACATATCCACAGGGCCCTCACTCACTGCCAGCTCAAGGAACATCACCATTCACTCTCTCACGCACACCGTCATTGTCCTCATCCCATCCATGGCACCAGTCACCACCCACGCATGCCAGGCATACTTATCATCTGGCCCGGCAGGCATCCTGCTTACAGTCTCTCCATCTCTATTCATGCAGGACAAGCTGGCACGCAAAAAGAGGGAGAGGTTGCTGACTGGTGGAGGAATGCCTGAAATCAAGGTCCTCACAGACTGTGAGCCACCCAGCTGGCTGGCGATGACCGGGACCGGTCCTGTGCTGACGTTGAGGTTGGTGCTGCTCTACCAAGTGAGGATCCAGCAGTGCAACATCCATCAGACAACCATGCTGTGAGTGATGTGTCCTGTTTCCCGTGAATGCTTAATTAGTGCAGCGGGTTTGGGACGATATGGCTGCCATTGCGGTCGGCAAGTAAAAAGGCGTTTTACCCGACTGCTACCACACTTAGTGCAAATCTGGGATGATTCTGCCCAATATGTCTGAAAACCAGTAAGGGGGGTCAGGCCATATTGCACTCAGCATTGAGTAATGAACCAGATTTGTTAACAGTCTAATGGTCTGTGAACACTTACCTAATAGTGATCATAATATGATTGAGCTCAACATAGTGTTTGAAAAGAGAAAAACATGAAACAGCTGCAATGATTCTAGATTTAGATAAGCTCAACTTCAATAGTTGGGTAAACCTGTTAACATGTGAAAGAGAAGATCAGTGAAAAATGTTCAAAAAAATAAAGTAATAGAATCATCGAATAGTTAAAGAACAGGAGGAAGCCATTCGGTCCATTATGTCCATACCAGCTCACTGCAAAAACAACTCACCCTGTCCCATTCACCTGCCTTTTTCTCATTGCCCTGCAATTCTTTTCTGATATTTATCTTTTGAAGGCCTTGATTGAATTTGCCCCTAATCAGGCAGTGCATTCCAGGCCATAACCACTCGCTGTGTAAAGTGATTTTTCCTCATTTCACCATTGCTTGTTTGGCTAATCACCTTCAATCAGTGTCCTCTGGTTATCGATCCCTCCACCATTGGGAGCAATTTTTCCCTTTCTACTCTGTCCAGCGCCCTCCTGATTTTGAACATCTCTGTCAAATGTCCTGTTAATTTTTCACTTCAAAAGGTGAACAGTCCCAGCTCCTCCAATTAATCCACATAATTGAAGTTCCTCACCCATGGAACCATTCTTTTAAGTCTTTCTGCACATCCTCCTAATGCCTTCAAATTCTTCCTAAAGTGTGGTCACTAGAATTGGACACTCTGAGCCAACGTTTCATAAATGTTTATTATAGCTTCATTGCCTTTGTACTGTATGCCCCTATTTATAATGTCCAGATCCCCTATGACTAAACAGAAAATGCTGGAAAAACTCAACAGGCCTGATGAAGAGTCCATGTGAGTCTTCTTCAGAGCTCTGAAGAAGAGTCATGCGGACTCGAAACGTTAGCTCTGTTTCTGTCTCCACAGATGCTGTCAGACCTGCTGAGTTTTTCCAGCATTTTCTGTTTTTATTTCAGATTTCCAGCATCTGAAGTATTTTTCTTTTATTTTTTTCCCCCAATGTCGAAATTCTCTATCAACCTGCACTGCCACTTTCAATGATTCTTGAACATATACTTCCAAGCCTCTCTGCTCCTGCACCCCAGATTTAATGTGATGCAGAACCAGTTTATACCCTTAAGGGGGAGGAGCTGAGCTCTACTTGTCAAAAAGAAAGAAGCCACGAACAGTTAATGAGGTTAGGGAAAACATAAAACGCAAAGGAAAAGCATACAAAAATGCAAAAACTCACACACACCCTGACGACTGTTGCATAAAAAAGAGACAAAGCAGATATTAAGAGCTTCAAAAGGAGAATGTGCAAAGACACTTGCAAAATCAACACAATGGGCTGGATTTTATGGGGAAGATAGTCAGCCGCCAGCTGACGCTCCCCAAAAGAAGCCCTCCCCACAACCATAACGCCCTGCAAGTGGGCTAAACAAGGTGATAGTAGGACTTCTGCCCCTCAGTGGGAGGAGCTCCCGCCCTCAAGAGCTGCCAGACAAGTTGATTGGCTGGCAGCTCCAGCAGTCCCGGCAGCGCCAGTGCTCAGTAGTGGACACTGCAGGGACTGCAAGCAGGTCCAGGAAGAAGAGGACATGAACTCCGCAGCCAAGTGAGTGGGGCCTTTTTAGATGGGGAGGGATCAGGCAGCCTAGGGAGTGGGGGGTGAGGGGGTTGGGGGGGGTGGCTGTTTTTAGAGGCCAGGAAGGAGGGAACAAGTGGGGGTTCAAAATTTTTGGGGGGGCACACCCAATGCACACAGGACACCACTCAAAGGACATACCCCACCACCCCCCTTCTTTCCCAACTTTTAAACACGTATTATAAAAATTGCCTGCCAAAACTTGCCCAGTTGCCTATGCCAACCACATCATAGTGTGGGCAGCATATTCTCTGGGTCAATTGGCTTGTTCACCAGCTCAATTGACCATTAATCAGTTATTTAACAATGGTGGGTTGGCTGCCGATTTCAGCTACAGATTTTGGCATTATTCAGGGCCAGCGCAGGGATGGGTAGGGAGAGGGTGGGCTAGCCACCCATCATACTTTTTGTGTTACCCCAATGCCGCCACCGAAAATCAAACATACACCTGGTGGGGGTGCTGGTGGGGGAGTGTAAAATCCAGCCCAATTTTTTTTAGGAAAAAGAAAATGTCCAGGAGCAATTGAATATGGACAATTGAGATGTTGTTGATGAAAATAAGGATGGCGGACATGATGAATGATTATATTCTGTCGGTATTTAAAGTAGAGGAAGAGGTCAGAACAGCAGAAATCTCAAGTAAACTAATATTGAATCAGGGACAGGAACTCACCAAAATTAGCATAAGTAAAATAACAATAATGAAGAAAATAATTACACTAAAAAGTGACAAACCCACAGGACCAGATGGTTTCCATCCTAGGGTTTAATGGCAGTAGGTGAGAGAAACTCAGATGGCCTACCTATAATCTTCCTAAATCCACACCATTCGGAAATATTCCTCTAGATTGGAAAGTCCTGTTTGATATTTAAGAAAGTTGAGAAAGGGAAAACAGGTAATTACGGACCAGGTAGCCTGAGATTGCTTGTCAGGAAATAATTTGATTAAATAATTTAAGGATAGAGTGGCTGAAGCAGATTAGAAAACCAACATAAAAATGTAAGAATCCTTGAGCCTATCCTGCTGTTCCATGAGATCATAGCGGACCTGTGGCCTAATCCAACAAAGTGGCCTTTGTCCATAATTCCTTAATAGCTTCAGTTAACAAAACTTTTTCAATCTCAGATTTAAAATTCCAATGTTCCTATGTAATTGATTGATATCATCAAAAAGAATTCCACAACATGGTTCTGTGTCCTCCCACTGAAAAATTGAATGTAAGTAACCAGGCATTGATTACTCAATTTTCCTGGCCAAATTTCTTCCTTGGCGGTTCAATTCTGCAGTCCCATCAGTACATGGAATTGTAGGAACAAGAGGAGGCCATTCAGCCCCTTGAGCCTATGACAGATCTGTACTTTAATTCCATTTACATGTTATTAACCATCGTGTCCCACACAGTATGTGATCACCTCCATTTGTTGTTCTGCTCAGACTGCCAGGAAAGCTCCTCTGATTTGCAAACTCCTTTTTAAAAGGTGTTGATCAATATTGGTTGACTTTCCCTTAATCTGCTTCACAAACCCCCTGCTCTGTGGGAGTATAATTGCTAGTGCCAGGCCTTGCTTGGAATTTGTTAAATTTGAATTCCTCTCCTGCAATTCTGAAGCATTAGGATACAGTTCTTCCTAAAACAGCAGATCTCCACTGTCTCCTATAATGGAGAGGATAACCAACCCCATCAATGGATCGTACGAATTGGTGGTTAACTGAGAGTCAGCAATGACGCAGCAACATCCTCAGGACAGGAACAAAGGCAATAAAACTGAGAAAAGAAACATTATAGTGAAACAACTCTAAGTTTTATCCAATGGAAATCCTGGCAGAGACTCAGGAAAGACAATGATTTGCATGTGATATTATAGTGTGTCTAACCCAGTCTATCAAGAGTGGCTAGTTGCAATTATGTAGTGTAATAGATACCTACTTAGATATTCCTACAACACATGAATTGATTGTGAAGATTCAGCCTTAAAGATATTGCTATTCAAAGTAATGTGGAATTTTACCTCTTAGCTATTTCTGTGGGTATAATAAGCTTCCTTATTGGCTCTGATTAATGGACTGGGAAAAGAAAATTTCCTTGAGAATGAGCGCTCATTGATTTTATGGAATATTCTATTTATCTCCATGCTGATTGGCCTTCTAATTATGAGTTCTGTTTGCATTTTGGTTTTATTTTAATTGCAGCAGTGAAAAGCTTGATTCAATCAAAGATTTTGATTAGCACAGATCCACAACACATCGTTATTCATAATTTACCATTAATTGACACTCCGTTCATGTCAGTTCAGCTCTTGTCTCTAAGTCTGAAGATTGCAGGTTTAATCTCCACTAAAGACTGAATGTTCAGTGCTGCACTGAGGGACTATTGCATCTTTTGGCTAAGATGTTAATGCGAGGACCTGTTTATTGATTCAACTGAAAATAGGAGACCACATTACTACTCAAAAAGGAGAAGGTGCATTCCCCTAAGCGATGCTTTCCATCAGTCAGGGATTGTAATACTATACGAATCGTTTGTTTATCTGATTGCAGTTTTTGGGATCTTGCTGTGCATATGTGTTCTTTCAAGCTCTCGAGTACAGGTCAAGCAAACACTTGGTGAAACAAAGCAGAGCCAGGTTAAGAATTCTTGGAACTCCTAAGTACCAAGAACATTCAGGGCTCCTCTGCTGTCCAGTTTCACTGGGGCCCCTATAATTGTACATGCCACCTGGCACAGACTCTTCATTTACTTGGGCACCCTTGGTATGGACTCCATAAGCCTGGATATTAATCCTCCCTTGAAGTAGGGCTGGACAGAAATCCTTGATACTTCATTTTATAGTGAAGTGAATGTATATAAAACCGCAATTTAAAATCAAACTTAATTCAATTTATACAATTTATCTTAGTGTAATAGTACAAAATAAAGAACACATCACTCTTCACCACATCAGTGGGTTACCTTACTCAAGTTGGACAAGATAGTTTTGTAAGATCTCGCACCTGGAATCTACAGGGTTATAATTCTTTTATCTGGGATTTATGAGAAATTACACACAAGTTCCATCATTAAGATTTCAGGGCAAATTCAAAATAACCACTATCTAAAATTAGTTATAAGAATACTACAATACGAACAATACACCAGTAATATTACAAGAGATAATGATACATACAACCGCTAATGGATGACTAGTTCTTGTTGGTTGTAGATCTGAGACGACTGGCTATGCCACCTCCTTTTGACTACCGCAATGTCGTTCCTTTAACAAATATTTTTAATACATTTCAATAGCAGACAGAATGTTACACTGACAGGGCCTCGGTGTCCAGTAAAAGTATTTTGCAATATAACTTATCCAATGGAGCGTCAAATTCTTTGTTTGAATCATGGAGTTAAAATCCATCCTGACATTGCCCTTCCTCCACAAGCTGCTACAGCTTTCACACAGGCCTTCTTTCTTTGATTAACAAAGCTTTTACATTCTTTGCTTATCTTATTCTAGGCTGTTTTCCACAACTCATCTCCAATTTGTAAAAGAACTATCAGAGGTTCTGCTGTTATCATAAGGCTTCCAGTCCCAAATATCCACTGATCTTATTAAACTATCGAAACCATACGAAGATTCTACATACTAATTAATTAGCCTTGCATTCTAGCAAAGATAATGACTAAACAGCTTTGAAGTATCGTTGTCTGTTGTGCTTAACTCTTTTGTGACATGTGTTGCTTCTCGCCACAGTCGTGTGATGCTTGTTTATTTGTGAAAAAGCAGCCTGCGGCATTCAACAAGTTACTTTACTTCAAACGCACACTTGTGAAACACGCTGGTTAAACTGGGTCATTTTTAAAAAGTTTTGTTGGACAAATAACAGTGAACCCATAACCTTACTGCTTCAAATGACCCCAGCATTTCGAACCTCTTGGGCTCCACAAAAACCCTCACAGTTTTCTTTCTAAAAAAACCTGACTGCATTCATGGTATTTTGTATTAATACACCTCACCACTTAGCTGCCTGACTCGATGTGCTTTGTAAGTCACCATTTAGCACCAGATAGGGAAGGCTTCAGACCTATTGCCAAATGCCTGCTGCTAGTGATTCTCCAACACGATTGGCATGAGGTGTTTACTGAATATTGAGGCAAGACAATGATTTGTTCATTATTGACAAAAAAAAAGAATTGACACACAGTGAGGAAACAACATCAAAACTAGCTCATTAGCATCTCAAGTACCGATTGTCTCAAAACCCTCAGTTTAATTTGCATGAGTAAACTGTGCTTTAGAACACAATAATTAAAGGACCTCATTCTCTGAATGGTCAATGGCTCCCAACAGATGGCAAATGAACAGAGAAAATTGGAGCACTTGAGGTGGAACTGGCATAGGTTCTGATGGTTGCTATCACCCTCCTAATCCCGTCTCCATCCATGACACCAACGTCAGAGGGGATAGATGTGGAAATCATTCCCTAGGAAACTTTAACCTTTCGAAATTGGGGTAAACGTGTCCCATCCCCGAATCCACCTCCATTTCCCAGCTTCGCACTCCCCGGTGTCCCGAAATCATTGCAGGTCTCTGGAGCCATGGGGTCTGATTAGTCAGGAGACAGTAGTCAGTTTGACTCGAGAGACAAGTAAAGGCTTCATGCACAGCTCACAAACTGAATGTGGGATTATTTTAACATAACAATTTTAATCTCAAGTGCACTGTGCTGAAAGGAAAGGAAATATAAACAAGCAAGATGTTACTCAATTGTTGGCGCAGCTCTCCAATCACAAGTGGTTTAGGGTTATTCCTTTCTAAGCGACTTGCTCCTGGCTGTGGTTGGTCACAGTGAGTGTGCAGAACCTCCTCCTCTCATTCATTACTGCCTTTGTGATGTATTGCAGTGTTGTTCATTCAGTGTCCTAGTACCGAAAACCATCCTAGTCATTTGACTGCAGGGAGCTGTTTGTTTGTTTAAGTGCCACACAGATTGGGTTTTGCTTCAATATATCTTTAAAACGCTTCCCCCGTGACTCTCTGATATCTTTAAACTTGCTGTACAGAGCACACTTGGGGAGCCTGTTGTCATCCATTTGGAAAACCTGCTGCATCCAACTGATCGAAGCTGTTGGCACCATTATCACAATACTGCTTGATTTGTCTTTTCTGTTACGATGTTCTTCTCCTAATGAATCTAAAGAATCTAGAAAAAGAAAGAGCTTTTACAACCTCATGATGTCGCTTTACAGCCAATGAAGTACTTTAGAATTGTGGTGACTGTTGAAGTGGAGGAAACGCAGCAGCCAATTTGCAGACAGTAATCTCCCGCGCACGGCAATCTCCCACGCACGGTAATCTCCCGCACACAGTAATCTCCCACGCACGGCAATCTCCCACGCACGGCAATCTCCCACGCACGGCAATCTCCCACGCATGGCAATCGCCCACGCACAGTAATCTCCCACGCACGGCAATCTCCCGCGCACGGTAATCTCCCGCGCACGGTAATCTCCCGCGCAAGGCAATCTCCCGCGCACGGTAATCTCCCGCGCACGGCAATCTCCCGCGCACGGTAATCCCCCATGCACGGCAATCTCCCACGCACGGTAATCTCCCGCGCATGGCAATCTCCCGCGCACGGTAATCTCCCACGCACGGTAATCCCCCATGCACGGCAATCTTCCGCACACAGTAATCTCCCGCGCACGGTAATCTCCCGCACACAGTAATCTCCTGCGCATAGTAATCTCCCGCGCATAGTAATCTCCCGCGCACGGTAATCTCCCACACACGGCAATCTCCCGTGCACGGCAATCTCCCGCGCACGGTAATCTCCCACACACAGTAATCTCCTGCGCATAGTAATCTCCCGCGCATAGTAATCTCCCGCGCACGGTAATCTCCCACACACGGCAATCTCCCGTGCACGGTAATCTCCCGCGCACGGCAATCTCCCACGCACAGTAATCTCCCGTGCACGGCAAAATGAAAATGGACAGATCACCTGCTGCTTTAATGTTGATGGTTGAGGGATAAAAGTGTGTCAGAATAACACGGAGAACTCTCCTGTTCTTCTTTGATATTGTACAGTGGGATTGTTTACGTCCACCTGAGAGGGCAGATAGAACCTTGGTTTACCCATCTTATGTAAAAGACAGTACCTCCCACATTGCAAGTCTCTCTCAGTACCAATGTCAGCTTAGATGATGTGCTCAAGTCTCTAGAATGGGACTTGAACCCACAGCCTTCTGACAACTAGCCTTCATCCATTTCAGTCATGCAGCATTGAAAAGCAGGTTTGGTCTACATGTTTATAATTTATGTCTGTTTACTCTGTGATATAGTAATGCAGCTCTTACATTACTGCCCATTTATGTTGGTTAGTACACCCAGTCAAGCAGCTTGCATTGGGAAATCCTTCATGTAGTTATATGCCTTTAAGGGATATCAGCATGGCATCACTAGAAGGGAAATGTGTCATGTGATCCAGTCTCAGTTTCACTTTTATTTTGAACAGAGCGCACAGACACAGCACTAGTGTCTTCAAGATTTATACCCATGTACAACTGTTCATATGTGCCTAATCTTAATAAATGAACACACAATGTGTTTACCCAATCGATTATGAACGATTGGTGCCTTTTGTACAGTAAATAAACCCATTATATCATTACAATAACATGACACTTCACAAGGGAAAATGACAGAGGTGATCATTTGTGTTGGCTGTCAGCAGAGCTTTACCTTCAACAGGATGTTTGGTGACCCCACTTAATGATGTCAAAGAAAATGAAAATGGGAGAAGATTGATCCAACATTGCCTGTTTCACACAATTGCCCATTGCTCTATTAGCTCCATTGTAATACGAGTAGTACCATGGCTATCCTGAGTGAGCCTTTGGCTCAGTGAGCAACAATCCCATCTCTGAGTCAGCAGGCATATTCGACCCCCCCGCTAAAAAAATGTGCTACACTCATTTCTCGGCAGCGAACTGGTTTGCCTAAGCCTCCAGGAAGTGAATGCTGACCATGAAATGGAAGTGTACTGCCCACCATACTGGGTTAGGAAAACACATAGGTGTCTGGGCCATGTGCATTGGACCCTTTGGATATGCAATTCAGAGGCCCGTCTGCAATATTGATAACGTTTAAAAAATATTTCCTTGAGTGTAGAGCTAAGATTGCTCCTTGTGTGCAGTTAGTAGTGTTCTATGAATTTCTAGGGCTGGAGCTCCAGTTCTAATGTTGATATCCAGCAGGATATCCAGGTCCGGTGGGCCTGGGCCACACCCCCACCCCCAACCCCCCACCCACTCTTCTAAAACCCTTCTACTGCATAAGGCTGACCACCCAACCAGCTGGTGTAATTGGTTTACAGGAAGTGCCAGTGTGAAAGCTGGTGCTGGCAATACCTCCTTTCAACAGCATTAACCAACCGTACACTGTTTGCAAGGTACCATATTCTCTTTGCATGTGTGAGAAGTGGCAGGCTTTGAATTGGGCAAGTTGACTCTATAGGCGAGAGGAGTGTAACCAATGAAGAGAAAGAGCATGTGCAGATATCTGTGGCCCAATGACATCAGCATTGCAAGATTACTGCAATCCAGTCTGCAAGCTGTGCCATAATTACACACAGGTAGGGTCTCCTCCGGAATTACGCACGCTTCCCAGGCCAGGGAAGAAAATCGGGACAGCCCACCGGAAGTATCAGCAGATGTTGAAATCTTCATCAGGATCATTGCGCTCTTTTAACATGGGCTGGCACTATCATGTGGGAAGAGGGGACTTATTTGGGAATATAACCCATCACTGTTCTCCTCCAATTTATTTTGAATGTAGAGAGCCAGCAGATTGCCCCAGAATGCTGCAGCAGCCATTTCCCCCTGTCGTTTGAGGCCTGATGCATGTGAGAATCCTGCGAGGGGTCTGCGCGATGCATCTGACCCCAGGAAATCGGCCAGAGGTGGGTTGCAGTTCGGCATGGGACGTTGGGGAGGTCCTGTCTTGTTACGGTTCCCACCGATCGGGCTGAGTGGAAACAATCATGAACACTCGCAGGATATTTAGGGAACAGGGAAAAACAAAATTATATTCTATAATTCCAAATGTTATTACGTCTGCTGGCTCGCTGAACAGGAATAATGGTCAGTTAGAAAATTGTAGATGAAAATTGCTGCATTACTCTGAATCAGCCATCCTGTTGATTCATGGAAATCAATAGGTAGAATGGACACTTGAAAAAGATTTCTCCTACCCTTCTGAGAGAGTCTGACTACCACAATTTATTTTCTGTATATCATCCCTGACAGGTATGTAATTCAGTGATTGAGTGGTCAGTTATTTTCAGGGCCTGGCCGATTGATTTAGATCACCGATCACCATTAAAAGCCCTGAGTTCTTTTACGGGATTCAGTTTTTCATTCCTTAGACAGACGTTAAAGAAATCAGTCGAATCCACATTTCTCCATTATGTTACCATGTTACCCTGGCCCCCAAGAAGTGGTACAAAATGGCCTTCCATCCAGCACAGTGAAATCCATGGGAAAATATGCGTGGTGGCCTAAGGAAAACAAGAAGATCATGAAGATTGATTTAGCAACAGTGGAATGTTTGCCTCAAACTGTATACTCAGTTTTGTCAGCAGTGAGTTCAGGTGGCCAATATCATGTATGTCAATGACTCACCTGTTTGCTGGGCATATAAATGACCTAACTCACAGCACACACATGTCAAGGCTGTCACAGTGTCTTACTCAAATTGAAACAGGGTCAGATATCGAATTGAGTTTCAAAATCACAGGAATCTCTTTTGGAAAGTCAAATTTGGTCATATTTAGAAGAAAGAACTTGCATTTATATAGCACCTAGTGTTGCCTTAGGATGCCCCAAAACACTTTATTGCCAACAAAATACTTCTGAAGTGTAGTCACTGTAGTACTGTAGGAAAAGCAACAGCCAACGTGTGCAAATCAAGCTTCCACAAACATCAATGAATTAAGTGACCGGATAACCTGTTTTCTGCATTGATGGAGGGATAAGTATTGGCCCAGAATCAGTACAGCTCTCCATTGCTTGTTCAGCTTATCCCATGAGCTCTTTTACATCCACCTGAGAGGGCAGAAAGAGCCATAAGTTTATGTCTCACTGACCGACAGTGCAGCACTCCCTCAGTACTGCACGGAAATGTGAGCTTGGACTCAGTATTCAAGTCTCTGGGGTGTGATTTAAACCCACAACCTTCTGACCCAGTGGTGAGAATGCTATCACTTTACCATGGCTGACAATCTTTACATTATTTGGCACACTTTAGATCATTGTCACTCTCTTCCTTTCTCTTTTTGTTGAATGGTTGTACCATTAAGTTGAATGCCAGTGCTTGAAAGTGTAATATTTAGGTAATAATGAAGTCTCAGGCACAGTTTTACCATTGATTTTTACCATGCTTTGTCAAAGGATAATGTTGAATCCTGAAATAGTTGCTTGTGTGGAGAGAACCCATTTATAATCTTAGCTTGGAGTTGTCATTAGACCACGTTGATGGAATCTTCCTCTTTCCATTCTCTCTATGTTCAAATAAAGACTGATTACACAGTTTCCTTTTCTTTCTCAAGTCTGAAACAATCAAGCTTTGAACCTTTGAATGGACTATCTGTAAATTTCTAAAACAAAAGGTACCAAAATAGGGACCAGCTTTTACTCATTTCCGCACCTGATTCTTTCGGACAGTAATCATGGTTAATGATCTGTATCAATAGCAGAGAAACGATCAAAACAGGATCTAACCCATTGAACACTATCCTTCCCCCACCACCGCCCCCCCCCCCCCCCCCTTCAGCTTTGTACTTGACAAAAAGTGGCTCCCAAATGTCAAGTCTATTCTTCATGAGAGGTTGAGCCTCCAATGCTCCTTCCCTTCTCGAAGCCTTCCGTCCTTTCTACATCTTTGAACCCAGCTAGCCTTTGAGTAACCTTTACTTCTCATTTACTTTATCCCCCTATCTCTTAGTGCTGTTTTATATTACAGGCCTTTCCACACGTTTTTCTAAATTTAACAAACCATGCATTTATCTTTTAGATACCTAACAGCATTAATGTTGAACATGAATTTGTACAGTCAAACTGCTTAATTTGATCAAAGATTCTAACTGTAACTTAGTGTATGTATAAAATAAAAGAATTGTACACACACACACACACAAAGAATTGACAGAACAAATGTTTGTGACAGAGCCCTTCTTCGGTGCAGTCCTGATATCATTTCAGATCTCCAGCATTTTCAGCTTTTATTGCTTTTTATTTCTACCGGTGGGATTTTCCACACCCGCCACAAGTCATGGATTTCTGGCTGGGGGGGCCGCCTCGCCCACGGTGAGTCCCACCCGTGACAGGGCCGGAAAATCCCGGCCTGTGTAACTCTCTCCTGGCCAATAACAACATCACTTATTCTTTCAGTAGTGATCTAAGTTCCTCTGTATGCACCAAGTATCAGCAGCTAATAGCCCACAACAGGTGTGGTTCAATGTGAGGAAGAACCTCATCTACATTTCATCAGCAATGTACCTCAAGCCCAAAGTCAGAAGAGCATCCACCATGCCTGCACTGTGTAACTACTTCCTTCACCTCCCACTTTAATGTTCCCTTTCTGAGTGAGTTGGCCAATTTAGTGCCAAATAATAGGCAACTTTGTGCCTCACATTCATCTTCATGAGAAATTAAATTGACACCAAACAGGCACAATTCACTTTGGATCCCACCAGCCATGAGAGAGACTTCAGACTCAGCAGCGTGGGCTAACTTTGATGCTAGGGTTGCCAGGATTGGCCTCGAGCCTCCAGCAATTGAAGGTCAATCTCCAGGACTGCGGTAATCTGATGTGCAATATACCTTTAAGAAGAATGTTATAATGGAAGATCACACCATCTTAGTATCCAGTAGAAGAGTAGCGCGGGCTGCCTCAGTAGTCTATAGTTAGAGTCTGTAGTGTAGAGATAGGGTTTGAGTTGAAAGCACACAAGTTTAGCTGCTGAATGCCTTTGTAAATAAAATGAATGTGTTCCACCTGAGAACTGTCTGCTGACCTACTCTGTGTATTGTACCAGCTCGGCCATCCCAAAACGAGCGGGCAACCGGATCCATAAGTCCCAATAAACTGGTGACCAGGATCCAACAAGGACATTGCTGTATGCAACCCTGGAGAAAATCATCAGGGCGTTAAAAAAGATTGTCCTTTTCTTTTGTCATTTCCTTTGAACATTTCTCTTTACCAGATATAAAAATATAGAAAATTGGAGGGGGGCGGTGTTTGGCTGACAGTCAAGCATCATCGAATTGGGTAATGAGTGCTTTTGCTTTCCAATTGGCATAGGAAGGCACAAGAGTGGATGTGTTGGCCGAATAATGTCTGAAGCATGTGGAAAGTCATCTGATCAAACCCCACGGACACATTTAATCACAGTTGGCAACCCAAGCCAGGTTACAGAGGTAAAAGGTCAGGGTTGTGAATTATGGCAGCAATCTCTATAACACACTCGCTGCGCATGTCTCTGCTCATAATTATGGCCACAATGGGTACACCTCAATATGTCAACATTGCAGCAATTGCTGTTTGCTGTGATTGGAGCCATGACAACAAAGATAGATATCCTTTAAAAAAAAACAGGTGGTTCACCTGTGGTGATACTTATGGTAACTTGGAGGATGGATTATTTCATAGTGATTACATTGCACTATGTAATGTGTCATGTTTTAGCTGTGCTTTTTTAAAATTCATTCACGGGATGTGGACTTCGCTGGCTGGGCCAGCATTTATTGCCCATCCCTAGTTGCCCTTGAGAAGGTGGTGGTGAGCTGCCTTCTTGAACCGCTGCAGTCCATGTGGTGTAGGTACACCCACAGTGCTGTTAGGAAGGGAGTTCCAGGATCTTGACCCAGTGACAGTGAAGGAATGGCGATATATTTCCAAGCCAGGATGTTGAATGACTTGAAGGGGAGCTTCCAGGCGGTGGTGTTCCCATGTATCTGCTGCCCTTGTCCTTCTAGGTGGTAGTGATCGTGGGTTTGGAAGGTGCTGTCGAGGGAGCCTTGGTGAATTCCTGTAGTGCATCTTGTAGATGATACACAATGCTGCCACTGTGCCCCAGTGCTGGAGGGAGTGAATGTTTGTGGATGTGGTGCCAATAAAGCGGGTCTATGCCTGATAAACTATAATTTCCTCAAATAGGGCACTCTGAGGTCAGTTAAAGGTTAATTGCTGCCTGGGAGGAAACTTTTCACTCTCAGCAAATTGTTTGTAAACCCTTGAGTTCTATATCAGAAGAAAAAGCAGCATGGGGTGTTTTTAAAAAAAATCTTTTTTAAACATTTTGAATTGTGGTGCTTACGGAGTGACAGATTCATAGTATACAATATCAGTAGTTATTTTCATGTGTGCATGCATTTTTTTCCAATTTACTTGATCAGCCAGTTAAACGTTTGATTTTGAAGAGTTTGTCTCCTGATTTATGAGACAGTAGGGCTTGGAATGTCTGAGTGTGGGCTGCAGTGATTCCATCTTCCATCTGCAGCCGGGGAAACCACATTCCCAGTCTGGGGCCTGACGGTGTCGATTGGGCCCTGGGCGTCTCACACTGAGCCGAACAAATTTACAAGAAGAAAACAAGGGAGCTTTAGGCCTCTTTTACCCCACAGAGGACGCATTTCTTAAAAGCCCCAAGATTTTGGAACTCGTGTTCCGAGTTCCCGAGAGGCTTAAGTTTACTGACAAATCGGGTCTCTTGTGATAACTCGATGAGAGTTGGCACGTCGAGATTAGATGTCAAATCCTCAGCGATACGGTGGTGAATCTCGAAGGGAATATCGACTCAATCCCTTCTGGTCCATGGCCGCAGCTTTGCAGAGCAGGAATTCATCCCCCTCCGCCCCACACCCTGCCTAAGGAGCACCAAAATTGACTAACACTAAAATCCCGTTGCTAAATACGGCGCCCATGCGCCTCAATATGGGAGCAGTTGTGCGGGAATTGTTACCTTTTGGTGGGGGTGTACGTCTGAGGCTTCCAGCTCAGAGCCTCCCCTGTGCAGCAGCTAAGAGATTGCAAAGATAATCACTGTGTGCGGGCAGTGCGACAGGAAAGGCAAGGCTATATCCCCTGCTGCCAGCGGAGTACATTTTCTGGCTGTGATACCCCAGTGATAAAGCACACACCGTTAAGAAGTCTGACAGCACTTTAGAAGATCAGATGTGCCGACAGCAGTTTTGGCATTCTGAACGTACAGTGAGAGGTGAGATGATCAGCTCTTCTGGCTGTGAAGCCCGTATGATACAATAATTGTTCCTGAAGAATGCTGTGTTGTGACAACAGTGCAAGAAATCATTAAGGCTTTTGATGCTGACTGCACCAGCTTTCTAATAAAGACATACTACAACGCAACTCCAAGAGCGCTGGTTGCCAGTTAGAAATAAATGTGCTTTGAAGCATTCTTTCTTGTTTCTTCACAGGTAATGCTGCCTTTTATTGGAAGGAAAGGAATGATTTTTAAAAAAATGAATTTATTCTTTCTCGGGATCCAGGCGTTCCTGGCTGTGCCAGCATTTGTTGCCTGTCCTCAATTGCCCTTGAGAAAGTGGTGGTGAGCTGCCCTTTTGAACCACTGCAGTGCATGTGGTGTAGGTGCACCCACAGTGCTGTTAGGGAGGGAGTTCCAGGATTTTGACTCAGTGACAGTGAAGGAATAGCGATATATTTCCATGTCAAGATGGTGTGTGGCTTAGAGGGGAATTTGGAGGTGGTGGTGTTCCCATGCATCTGCTGTCCTTGTCCTTCTTGGAAGTAGGGGTTGTGGGTATGGAAGGTGCTGTCGAAGAAGCCTTGGTAAGTTCCCGCCATCAAATTCCCAACTTCTGACTTGCTCTTGTAACCACAGTATTTATAGGGTTAGTCCAGTTCAGCTTCTGGTCAATGGTTAGCCCCCAGGACATTGATAGTGGGAGATTCAGCGATGGTAATGCCATTGAATGTCAAGGGGAGATAGTTTGAGTTTTTTCTTGTTGGAGGTGGTCATTGCCTGGCATTTTTGTGACAAGAATGTTACTCCTTATCAGCTCAAGCCTGAATGTTGCCCAGGTCTTGCTGCATTTGGACATGGACTGCTTCAGTATCTGAGGAGTCGTGAATGGTGCTGAACATTGTGCAATCATCAGTGAACATCCCCACTTCTGACCTTATGATGGAAGGAAGGTCATTGATGAATCAGCTGAAGATGGTTGGGCCTGGGGTACAAGCCCGAGGAACTCCTGCATGATGTCCTGGGACTAAGATGAATGACCTCCAACAACCACATTATCCTAGGTATGACTCCAACCAGTGGAGAGTTTTCCCCCTGATTCCCATTGACTCCAGTTTTGCTAGGGCTCCTTGATGCCACACTCAGTCAAATGCGGCCTTGATATCAAAGGCAGTCACTCTCGCCTCACCTCTTGAGTTCAGCTCTTTTGTCCATGTTTGGACCAAGGCTGTACTGAGATCAGGAGCTGAGTGGCCCTGGCGGAACCCAAGCTGAGTGTCAGTGAGCGGTGGTAGAAGAAAAAGAAGACGTTAGGGTAGATTTAATGAAATGAGCAAAAATAAAGAGGGGAATGTCTGGGAATGACAGGTGGGGGAACTAAAGAGGCAGTCAATAAGTAAAATATTCCTCAAACAAGACATGGCAGCCAGGAACAGGAATCTGACAATCCACATTCACACACATTTCCAAGAAGTGTTAATTAGACATTTATCATGAGTGGATTCATGGCTGTCTGCTGGTGTCATCGTCAGCCCTACTGGGATTAGTAGTGATCAGGGTCAAACTGAGCCAACATTTTCAACATTAGGCAGCACAAACCTACTGTATTAAATAAAATTAGATGATGAAATTATCGATATATTAGAGATGGGAGGGAGAATGCTGATGTCTGTGTTAGTTGTGGCTTCTTGGGTAATATTCTTGCCCCAGAGCCTGAAAGTTGTGGGTTCTATTCTCACACCAAGCCTTGAGAAGAAAAGTCTATCCTGACACTCCAACGCAGCACTGAGGGTGTGCTGCACTGCCGGCAGTGCCTTCTTTTGGATGATATGTTCAGTTAAGACCCATCTGCTCTCTCAGGTGGATGTAAAGGATCCTGTGGCACTGTTCTGAAACCAGATGAGTTCCCCCCGGTTTCCTGATCAATATTTATCCCTCAATCAATGCTACAAAAGTAGATACAAAAACAAAAATACCTGGAAAAACTCAGCAGGTCTGGCAGCATCTGCGGAGAGGAACACAGTTAACGTTTCGAGTCCGAATGACCCTTCAACTGAACTAAGTAAAAATAGAAGAGAGGTGAAATATAAGCTGGTTTAAGGGAGGGGTGGGGCAAGTAGAGCTGGATAGGGGGCCAGTGATAGGTGGAGATTACCAAAAGTTGTCACAGACAAAAGGACAAAGAGGTGTTGAAGGTGGTGATATTATCTAAGGAATGTGCTAATTAAGGGTAGAAAGCAGGACAAGCAAGGTACAGATAGTCCTAGTGGGGGTGGGGTGGGGTGAAGGAATCGAAAAAGGCTAAAAGTTAGAGATAAAAATAATGGAAATAGGTGGGAAAAGAAAAATCTATATAAATTATTGGGAAAAAACGGGGGGATCGGAAAGGGGGTGGGGATGGAGGAGAGAGTTCATGATCTAAAATTGTTGAACTCAATATTAAGTCCAGAAGGCTGTAAAGTGCCTAGCCAGAAGATGAGGTGCTATTCCTCCAGTTTGCGTTGAGCTTCACTGGAACATTGCAGCAGGCCAAGGACGGACATGTGGGCATGAGAGCAGGGTGGTGTGTTGAAATGGCAAGTGACAGGGAGGTTTGGGTAATGCTTGCGGACAGACCGAAGGTGTTCCGCCAAGCGGTCACCCAGTCTGCATTTGGTCTCTCCAATGTAGAGGAAACTACATCGGGGGCAGCGAATGCAGTCGGCTAAATTGAGGGAAGTGCAAGTGAAATGCTGCTTCACTTGAAAGGAGTGTTTGGGCCCTTGGACGGTGAGGAGAAGGGAAGTAAAGGGGCAGGTGTTGCACCTTCTGCGGTTGCATGGGAAGGTGCCGTAGATTACCTGCTCATTGCCACATTGTTGCCTGTGAGAGCTTGGTATGCACAAATTGGCTGCAGTGTTTCCCACATTACAAAAGTGATTATACATCAAAAGTGTTTCATAGGCTGTAAAGCACTTTGGGATGTCCAGTGGTACTGAAAGGCGTTATATACGAACATATGAACAAGGAGCAGGAGTAGGCCATTCAGCCCCTCGAGCCAGCTCTGCCATTTAATTAGATCATGGCTGATCTGATAGTAACCTCAAATCTGCATCCCTCCTACTGCTGATAAACTATCTCCTCCTTGCTTGCCGAGAATCTATCCACCTCTGCCTTAAAAATATTCAAAGACTCTGCTTCCACCAGCTCTTCAGGAAGAGAGTTCCAAAGACTCACGACCCTCTGAGTGAAAAAACTTCACCTCATCTCTGTTTTAAATGGGCGACCCCTTATTTTTAAACAGTCACCCCTAGTTCTATATTCTTCCACAAGAGGAAACATCCTCTTCAACTCCACCCTATCAAGACCTCGCAGGATCTTATATGTTTCAATCAAGTTGCCTCTTACTCTTCTAAACGCCAGCAGATGCAAGCCTAGTCTGTCCAACCTTTCTTCATAAAACAACCCACCCATTCCAGGTATTAGTCTGGTAAACCTTCTCTGAACTGCTTCCAACGCATTTACATCCTTCCTTAAATAAGGTGACCAATGCTGTACACAGTACTCCAAATGTGGTCTAAATAGCGCCCTGTACAACAGAAGCATAACCTCTCTACTTTTTATTCAATTCCCCACGCAATAAGTGATAACATGCTATTAGCTTTCCGAATTACTTGCATACTAACCTTTTGTGAATCCTACACTAGAACACCCAGATCCCTCTGCACCTCAGAGCTCTGCAATTTCTTACCCTTTAGATAATATACTTCTCTTTTATTCTTCCTGCCAAAATGGACAATTTCACATTTTCCCACATTATACTCCATCTGTCAGATCTTTGCCCACTCACTTGACCTATCTATCTGTTTGTAGCGTCCTTATGCCCTCTTCACAACTTACTTTCCTACCTACCTTTGTGTCATCAACAAATTTGGCAACTATCCCTTCAATCTCTTCGTCCAAGTCATTTATATAAACTGTAAACAGTTGAGGTCCCAGCACTGATCTCTGTGGCACGCCACTCTATACATCTTGTCAACCTGAAAAAGACCCATTTATGCCTACTCTCTGCTTCCTGTTAGCCAGCCAATCTTCTCTCCATGCCAATATATTACCCCCTATACCATAACCTTTTATTTTCCGCAATAACCTTTGATGTGGCACTTTATCAAATGCCTTCTGGAATAAATGCAAGACCTTTTTTTTTAAAGGTTCATTTTTACTGAGAACCAATGGCCCACTGTACAGGACAAAGTAACAATATTAATATAATTATACAAAGCATAGACAAGAGATCACTGGGCTAGGAAATTGATCCCACCGCGATTGAAACAGGATCCCAGTGCAGCCAGTGGCAGGACCATGGGATGGGTGTTTAGTTTACTATCTGTGAGCAGAACATGCCAGTGGTGGCCCTGAGATAACTCACCAGTCCTGAGCTCAGCAGGATCGGATGACTCGGACATGGACCAGGATCCTCTGAAAAGTCGGGGGAAGGGGAAGCAACTTGGCGGGGTTGATCAGAGCTGTCTGGCAGCAGCCCACAAATTTCATATGAAGCGCTCTTATTCTCCCTGGCTTAATGATAGGGTAAGTAAAAGAATATAATAATTTAATCTTACCCGTTGCAGTGGCAACCTCCAACAGATCCTCTAAGGAACATTGGTTTGGTTGCTAAATGCCTCAAGTTCGGATACATACATCTCAATGATGACGGGAGGGATTCCATCAGGTTTTAGCAGAGTATGGAGGGAACTGGACAAGATTTCTTCTTGGTGATGGTTCAACAGAATGAAGCAAGGTGGGATGGCCATTGTGAAAATGAGTGAGGTTGGTGTTGGAGGAGAAACATATCCAAAAGGCAGTACCACACTTGGATTGTATTTAGGCTTTCAGACCTTTGATAAAAGAAACAAAATAAGACTTTTATTTCTATAGAAGTATCCCCATAGCATTCGGCACAGCCTCAGGATGTCCTAAAGCTCTTTACAGCCAATTAAGTACATTTAAAGTGTAGCCACTGTTGCAATGAAATAAAAACCTATATGTAATGTCAACAGTATTGTGCTTGTATTGAAGCTCTCCTACTTTTCAGGGTGGGGGTATTTATTTCATGAGTTAATCTGTCAGGTTTAAGATGCCTGATGCCACTGACTTGTACCATCTGGAGTTGGGAGTTAACAGTAGTGTGCATCTCAACACGCTGCATTTTACCTGCAACTACGATAGCAACCAACTTCTACATCCCAAGTTTAAACCAATTTATTCAGCGATTGACTTCCTTACAAACCTCAATATATTATTTACAATTTTGGCCCCGGTGGAGTCCTTCCTCTCCAAAGCAATGTTAATGTCTCAATTATTTTTTGTACAACCTTATCCCTGAAAACTTGCTGCTGAGTTGATGACATTAGGCACTGGTTTGGTAATAGTTATGAGTAGCCAAAATCATCAGATCAACCATCTGACTTCACGCCGGGTGGCAAATTTCCAGTCATTGCAACAACACCATGAAGACTGAAATGCTTTAATAATATTGTTCCAGCTTCTGATTTGTCTCTCCATTATGATCTTTCATCTTCCTCTCTATTTTACTGATGCTGTTACAGTCATCAATGAATATGCTCCCTTTCCTCCTAAGCTCTAACTATTTCTTCCCTCAACCTTCTGTTAAAATCAGGACTCATTCCATCATGTCCTCCTCTAACTTGTAGTTTCCGGGGCCTTGGAACTGGCACTTTTCATTTTCCCAGGTGTTCCTTTCCTTCTAAAGTTTACAGATGTTTAAAAATTCGAGCTTGATGTCACCTACCTACCGCCACCTTGTCACTTTTCCAATCTTCTCCACAGGCCATCCAGTGCCCATCTCGAGAGTGTTCCATTCCTCAGTGGCAATGTCCCCCACCTCACTGAACGCAGCCTTTACAGGAACAGCCACTATTTACTCCCTGCATTGAACCATAGGGTGGAATTTTGCGCCTTCTGCACTGCATACCACCCACCCCCTCCATGCCCCCACACCCACCCACCCTACCACCAGTAGCAGGCTGGCAGGCAGTGGTACTGTAAAATCTGGTGCCATGGTGACAGCGCCATGCCTGTCACCTTTGCTGGGTGTTGGGTGCCCCCACCCAACCTTTGGGCCATTTGAGGCCCTTAAGTGGCCAATTAATGATCACTTATGGGCCACTTGCCACCACTGGCTGGAATTTTACCAACAGCGGGAGGTGTCTATGCCAGCTGGCCATTTGGCAGCCTTTTTAAAGGCTGTGGGGCAGCCTTGCTCATCCTGTGTCCAATGGAAGCCCCCCCCCTACCCCCGCCACCACCCCCTCCCCCCAAAATGCTCATGTTCAGTGTTTGATTATGTGAGCCTAGTCAGTATTGATGCTCACTGTGCTTGATGGGTTAAACCTGGGTATGGCCTCAAAGAAAAGTAAAGAAAGCTGTAGAAAGAGCTGGAAGCTATGGAGCTGGAGCATAGAGTGGACATTTTAAAGCATTGTATAACACTCTTGTAAGTAAAGTTCCTGCACACAGAGAAATGAGAGTCATCTCTACATAGCTCCGAGATATGAAATATACAACACCCCCCCATGGTACCCCTCACCCAAGTGTGTTCGCCCGCTGCCCTCACAAACCCAGTCGTCCACCTCCACTAGCCAGGGCCTGCCAGCCTTGCCCAGCAGAAGACCTGACCTTACCATCCCCTCGATCAGACTTCATTGACAATCATCGTCAGTGACTACCTGCAGTTTCAACAATGGCCACCGCTTGTGCTGCTGGGCTAGAAAGCTGTTGGCCTGCAGCTCTCAGAGATGGGGCTTCCTCCCTGATGGAGGCAGAAATTTCATCCTGAGCCAATTAAGGGCCCGATGGCCAAGCGGAGGCCCACTCACTCTGACAAGGGAGGCAAAGGCCACTGCCTCCACTTCAAATTTATCCCATAAAATCATAGAACAGTTGCAGCACAGAAGGATGCCACAGGCCCATACTGCCAACGCCAACTCTCTGCAAGAGCAACTCAGCTAGCCCCACTCTTAACGTGATTGGCTAGTGCACATAAAAGTCCTTGTACTCAGCTGGGAGGTGGTACAGTTATCCTCAGTGTCCTTGGGATAGGAGGTCAGACAGAGTTTCAGTGCTGGGCAAACTCCAATCTGAACGTAGGGGCCTGGATTATCCTCTTTATGGGGCCTCTCTGTTTCTGCCTTCCCTGACCCATTTTCCTGGGATGGGGCACACCAGAGGTACATGGTGGGCTCCCAGTGGGATTCCCGCTGTCGACGGAGTCTGCCAGTGCCAGCCAGGAAATGGCCACATTGCCACAAAGAGGAACCTGCTGAAGTGACTGAATATCCAATCTGGTAATGGAAAAGGGACAGCACCAGTCTGGAGAACAGCTGAGACTGAGGGCTTTTCGCAAGTAAGTCTTTGGGCCATTTGCACAAAGAGAAGGCTACTAAAGTCCCTTTCACTCTCTTTGGGTACTTAGCAGCACTTTCTGAGGCTGTATACCATCTTCCATTTGGTGGGCCCAGGAAGGAACGATAAGTGTAGTGGAGGGCATAAAGTCTGTCAGGACCTCAAAATCTCTTCACCCCTGTGACTTTTTGTTTGGTGTGTGGGGAAGGAATGGGCAGTGGCAGCTCTGGTAAGGCATTGAAACGGTGGAGGTGACGAGGGGGTGGGGGTGGGGGCGGTTGGAGGATTTCGGGTGAGGGGGCAGATGGCAAAGGAGATTCATACCCTTGGATGAGGACCTGGCAATGGACAAATTCACAGTGTGCGGGTATGGAAAACGACGCCTTTAACTGGAGTTCCAGGATGAGTGCCCGGATCAGTGGAGTTAGAGCAGTAATGGGAGAAGATTTCTATCTATATCGCAGTGCTCTCACATTCTCTGCAGTGGGGTTCCATTGAAGTGTACTTACTAAAGCAAGTGTTTTAAAAAGGCTTCCTCATGGTACCATTCAGAGAATCACACTATTGAGCTAGATTCTTCCCAAACTGCTATTTCCGATCCTACACCACACCTCACATTGAGCTGTAAAACATTATTTGACGTCTTTCTGGGTAGCAGTTAAAACAAGAGATGAATGAATAACAAACATATATGCAAATACCCCCAAAAGTCTCTTGATTCTACTGAAATGAAATTGAGCTTCCACCCACAATGAAGTACTTTAGTTAGCACGAGTGCTTTTGAGGTGGCACAATAAAATGTCACGACTTGCCATTCAGCGTGCACTCTCAGCACGTTCAGGTCTCTTTCTATTTCTCTGCTTCTTATATGGTTCCCAATGATGACTGAATGGTGATTGCTATAAGATTTATTCTGATGAAGTTACGCCTACATGCTTAGTAAGCCCATTCACTGCAACTCATTAAGCTCATCATTTTGCCTGACTGCCTGTCTCTTTTGCCCAGATGCCTCTGCGAGCTTAAAGAGTTGAGCATGAACGTTCCCATTTCTGTTGTTGGTTTGCACTCCATTTGTTGACCTCATCTTGGGGTGGCGCTGTGAGGACTCTAGCGCTGGGGATTGGGTTTGAGATGATGGGTGGGTGGTTGATGAAGGGGTAACTGGCCAGGGTTCCTATTCATGATTGCAATCCTGCAAGGAGCTGAACGTGAGTGGGTATTATGCAAGGGGGATCAGGCTGGGCAGTCATGAGGTCACATACTCAATCGGCACTTGACTGATGGCCAGTTGAATTAGGTACCTGAAGGACAACCAATGCCTGTGGAACAGCAGTCAAAATCATCAGGATGGGTTTTGGGGGGGTAGGGGAAGTTAGGAGGGAGGAGAAGAAAGTCTGTCATTGAGTTTAAAGAGGGGAGGGAGCATGACTTGTATAGTGCAAGGTCTTGCGAGTTTCTTGTTAATTGAGCAGTACACCTAGGGCCTAGTACTTGGAGTGACGTCAGACCTGTTAACTATGTAAGAATCATTACAGTCACAGTCACAGAGTGTAGGCAACAGCAATACTGGCCTGTCAGTGTCAGCTAAAGGCAAGTATAAAGGATGAGCATAATTCCACACCTATATTTGTCACAGCAGCAACCATTTCAAATGAAAAGAATAATCAGACAATAAATTGGCTTCTATTTCCTGTAGAAAGCATTGAGATTCAGGAGCTGCACGTAGGGATTTATAGATGAAAGGCACCAATTTCATAGAACATTAAGTCAGTTCTTGCTGTGCGATAAAAAGTGGATCTATCCTGATGCTGTGTGGAATTTGGGGATTATCCCTGACGCTCTGGAGAATATAGGGCTTATCCCTTCAATGAGAAGCACCACATGAATCCGCTAACATGGAGTGGACATGGCTCAGTGAATTAGTGGATGATATTTTCTGAGGTTGAGCTGTCCTCGGGGGAGTAGTGAATATTGGGGCCATGGCTTACCCCTGAGTATTCTATACATGATACCAAAAATCATTCTGCTCTTATTCTGCTGATGGAAAAGGCAGAAGTGATCTGTTTGACAGCATTTTTATTGTCATACCAGTGTGATTCTGATTGGAAAGCAGATATACAATGAGCAAAGAGGAGCATTGTGTCCTTCCTAGAATATGTTACAATCAGTTCCAACCACCCAATTGAACTTCAATCTAACATCCATTGGTTAGGAATAAGCTATTTGACTGCAAGAGGCATTGCACCTGAGCCTAGGTGTGGTCATGTCCACACATGCAATGGCAATAAAAAAAAGGGACAAGATTCTGCTGGTGTCCCCACCATAGCCCTCAGGTGCCAGGGCCAATAGTGGAACCTTAGTTGTCCTAACTGGAAAGGGGCTAACATATCACTGACATGGACCCCTGCCGTCTTATTATCACAAGGCGATCAGTGTGACTCACAATGGGAAAGCAGCGAGAGACAGAATGAGAAAGCACGTTTTCAGTACATGAGGACATGAGCTTGATTTCCCAACAGGTGCATTAACGTTAAGTTCCCCACCTGGGAAATTAATCTGGATTTTATGTTGCAACGGGTTTAATTTTGTCTGCGCTGTTCCTCGAAAACAATCAATTGAGCACGGCCCACATGACCTCTCTTCCTCTACCTCTCCTTTAGTTGTGTTCACTTAGCTTCAAGTTTCTAGCTCTGATGAAGATTCCACTGTCACCCATTTGTCATTCCTCAGGGATGTGCTGTGTATTCGGGGTACTTCTTGGATTCTGTTTCAAACAGAGTTTGCTTAATAGACAGAAACCCCCATGCCCAGGAGCAGAACCTCTGCAATTCAACATGTGTAAAAAGGGAATGCAGACTATCAGCAAGCAGACTAGGAGCAGGGGAGGATACACGACTCATTTAAACCCAGTGAACAGGTGAAAAAAAATCTAAAAGCTAATGGGATATTGGCTTTTAGTTCAATAGGTGCCAGAATATAAAAGGGAAGAAGTCCTGCTTCTGGTGTATAGAGTTTGAGGTCTGCATTCAGTTCTGGTAACTGTTGTAGGATGTTGCATGTGCCTGCATGCCATTGTAATGTAAAGGTGCTCAGCAAAGCAAGGGTTAATGTGGGACTGGAGAATAGCAACCTCCACAGTATGATGTTTAGAGTCACATGGTAATAGAATGAGAGAACAGTCTCGAAAGAATACTCTGGAACCAGCATGCATGGAGGCAATAGCACCATGCATGATAGTAACCTGGGATCTGTAAATAATGTTTAACAATAAAGGGTTCATGTTTAAATATACAAATCTCAAGATGTCATCATTGAAACATCTAAAGAACCCATGTTACAACAAAAACCATACCATGGGGAGGATATTTTGTCCTGGAGGTGTTATAGCACCAGAATGATACCAAAACTCAAAGGATTAAATTATGAAGAGAGGCTGCATAAATTTTGTATCCCCTTGAATATAGAAAATTGAAAGAGTTGTTTAAAATGATCCTGATTCAAGAGGTAGCTATTAAAAAATAGAGAAACTATTTCCTCTGGTGGGGGAATCCAGAACAAAAGGGATCATTTTTAGTATTAGGACCATTCAGGAGTGGAATTAGGAAGCTTTTTTTTCATACAAAGGATAATTGTAATTTGGAATTCTCACCCCGAGCTTCAATTGAAATTTTCGAGACTGTTATTGACAAATTTTAATTAGGGAAGAGTATTAAGGGATATGGATCAAAGGCAGGCAAACGAAATTGAAGTACAGATCAAACATGACCTAATTGTATGATGGAACAGGCTCGAGGAACTAAAAGGCCTACTCCTCCTGCTCCTGTGTTCCAGTGAAGATTTACTGGAGGATCAGTCAGGTTATAGGATGTGGATGGTCAAACATGATAGTTTCTCAAAACAAAAACAGAATTACCTGGAAAAACTCAGCAGGTCTGGCAGCATCGGTGGAGAAGAAAAGAGTCGACGTTTCGAGTCCTCACGACCCTTCAACAGAACTGACTATACTCAGTTCTGTTGAAGGGTCGTGAGGACTCGAAACGTCAACTCTTTTCTTCTCCACCGATGCTGCCAGACCTGCTGAGTTTTTCCAGGTAATTCTGTTTTTGTTTTGGATTTCCAGCATCCGCGGTAGTTTTTTGTTTTTATTTATGATAGTTTCTCATGTGTGAGCCCAAAGAGCGACAGAATTAGAACTCTGTTGACCGATGGGCAATGCTATAGCCATCCCTGATCTGTCCTCACCTGATACTCAACCACCTGCACTCCCTCGGGAACAGTGTGTGACTAACAGGCTGGGAATAGGAGACCTGCCAGATTTCCATTTTCCTATTTCTAGCTCAGGAAGGCACAGACCAATTTAACATACTCCAAATGTGGCCTTGACTGAGATCAGATGACTCACCACAAGCCAGGGTGGAACTTGGGCCTTTCCTATTTTATGTAACTTAATATCACACCAAATCATGCATTTGCCCACTGAACCAGCAGGGAAGCCTGAAATGGGTACATTTTGAAGACAAATGGGATGAAGTTTGACCCCAATTCTATCTGTTTTCTATGCCCATAGTGTAAGGTAGGATTTACTGCCTGATATATCAGTGTTGGGTTCCTTTTATAGTGCAACCCCAGGACCTAGCAGTGTGGAAAATATGGAATACATTTATATAAAGGATCATTTTCCAATTCAACACTCATGGCACAGGATGGAAATGCCAGTCTAAATATGGAAGGCCAATTTGACATTACCCTTCGCACCGAGCCTTCCACTATGCACGCTTGGACAGGAGTGCACAAGTAGAAACTTTACCCCGTAAGTAATTCTATTAGAATCTCATCACTGGTTCTTTCCTCAGGCACCCTACATTACAACAGTGGCTACATTTCAAAGTAATTAATGGTATGAAATAAATTTCAAAATGTTTCTGAGGTGTGATATTTCTTTCTTCTATCTCTCTTTCAGGCCTTGTTTTTTGTCGGTACTTCACACCCCATTCAGTCATCTGCATTTTTTAATACTTGGCCTTGTTACTTAGCAACTAGACCGTTTTCTGCCAAACAGAATAAATGATAGTTTTCTGACAGCCCAAAGTCTCAGAGGACTTAAAATAGCTTCTAACTGCCAGGTGACGACATCTTGTATCTTCAGCACTTGGTTGGGTATTTTCCTTCAGATTGTGTTCTCAGGCCTTGGCTTCATTGGTTGCTTATCCTGCAGGACAGGCTTCTGTGCCACCCAGCTTTCCTCTCAAAACTATATTCCACTGATAGTCTAGGAGAGAGAAGAGCTGAATTTACAAATGCAAAATCTCAATACATCATTGTCAGCCAGCAGAGACCCTGCCTTCTCCAAACTGATACTAATCGCATACATACAAGTGTAATGTCTTCAATCTCTGATCTTTTCACCTGCTCTGGGCTCATCAGCCCTCTCTTTTGTCATCTATGTCAGAAGCTTGTGGCTCTCAGCTGTCTGTGACAGAGAAATAAGACTTTCCCACTGGTATCCGTAGCAAAGAGTTGTCCAACTGTGTAAAATTTTGTTCTGTCTGATTCTGGGTAGTTCATTTTCTCTAACTCTCACTCTGGGACTTGTGTACGCCAACTTTAATTATGTTGCTCCAATACCCCTTGAACCCCTCTTCCTTCATCCACCTCTCTAATCTAACCTCGAAGGCTAAATAGTTAACCAGAGTTAACCCAGAAGTGAATTCCGCAGCCTCTCAGCTCTCTGTGTAAAGATGTTTCTCCTACTTTCTGTTCTAAATCTCATACATTTAATCTTAAATGGCCCCTCGTTCTTGACCCCTCAGCTAATGGAAACCATCTGTTTCTATTTACCCCATCCCGTTCTTTCATCATCTGACGCCCATAATCTATGGCGTTCCAGCTAATAGATTCAATTTTTCAAACCTCTCTTTTTGCCACACCTCATTACCTCTTAGATTTTACATATTATACCTCTTTCAAGAAAACTTAGAATTTTATTAGCTTTTTTACAGCCTTATCAACCTGAGGCGCTGCCTTCAATCTTCATGTTGGTCTTGATCGAAAGTTTTACCTCAGTGTCAGTCTGTTTTCCTCTTTCTGTGCATTTTTTGCTCCCTCCTTTTTTGAAGGTACAACTTCACGGAAGGGCCACAGTTCCAATGGAGCTCCACCCCCTTATCTTCATGGCCATCGGTAATGTCAAAGAGTGAATCTCAGCAGCAGATTCACCTCTGGATATTATAACAACCCTGCCCTCACTGGATAGAGATTTTTGTCTCCTTAGCAGTGAGGTACTGAGGCCTTTATCAAATAACAATTTTTTTAAACCTTGCCTCCTCATTGTTCCAAGTGAAACCTTAATGTAGACATTTACCTCTCACAGTCTGTGGGCTTTCTTAGTTATTCTTTCACGGGCTGTGAGTGTCACTGGCTAGGCCAGCATTCATTGCCCATCCCTAATTTCCCTTGAGAGGGTGGTGGTGAGCCGCCTTCTTAAGCCGCTGTACCCTGGTAGCTTGCAAGATCTTTAACCCAGCTAGCTGTTGGGTGGGAGACTTATTGAAGATATTTAGAACTGGTCCTGCTGTTAAATTCGGCAGGACCTGTGGGAAATCCTTCCTTCTGCGTTTCCCATCCACAGATCCCCCTCCCTGCCCACCCATCGTTTCCTGCCTTGAAAGTTTTGTCAGGAGCCAATACTTGATCTGCTCTTAATGCTCGCAGACTGATGATTAGCTTTAATGTCTAAACGCCATGTGTGGGTAGGAGGCAAGACACTTCACATCTCTGCTTATTTGGCCAAGTCTTTTTAGAATGAAATAAACAAGCAGTGAGACACTGCAGCCAGAATTTAAAATTAAAATCACGCTATGAAGTAATCATTTTTTTTTAAAAAGGCTCTGCCCACACCCCAAAGGTTCAGTTAGCAAGTTCGTTATTTGATTAGAAACCGCAAGGGATCTTCCCAACTGTTGTATCAGCTAATCTGAGAGTGTAAAACAGGAGATGGTTCTAGTGCCTCCTAGAGTGAAGGAGTGGGGCGTAATGACAACCTGCCACAGCTCCATTGTTGGTCATATCCAGCCATGTGTGGGTGTCTGCTTATTCTGCATGGAGCAGGATGGTGACGCTCCCATAGTCAAATAGCTTGTGAGCAATCACTGTCAAACTCTGAATTGAGGAAGGTGTACAGTATCGGAGGGCGGCAAAACTGTACTTCGACCCCCTAAGGAGAAGAGGGAAAGAAACCTGAGCCTGATAAAGGTTTCAAAGAAAGTTTGTGGCTCTTTCTGATTGTCCTTCCATTGTGTTTGCACGCGTCCCAGGCTGCCAATTGACAAGAAAATTCACCTCAATCAGTAAGCAAACGGACCTGATAAAGAACGGAAACGACTTAGCTTCTCTATAGCACGAAAATGGTCTAAGAGCAAATAACATGGAAAGCATTCAATGTACTAATGGAGCATTGGTGACAAAGTGATTCATCGGCATGCATGGGGCGAGTCTTACCATCAATCAACCAAGGCCACAGGCTCATTATGCATGTCACACGCTAACCCTGACCAATCAAGGTTAATGCTAATACAGACGCCCTCTGACACCTATCCCAAAATAAACTACAAAAAGTTGGGGCTCTGTTTACAACATGGGACCATTTGAAAAGGGCTATTTATTGCTTAGATATTCCTGTCAACGGGGACCTGATAGGAGTCAGATGGTGAAACTCTTCAGAATGGCCTTGGTGTGTACGCTGAAGTTAGTTCCTTGTGAGCCTTGGGCCTGAGGACAGAAACTGCTCCTTAATTCAGGGCTAATTTTTGCTAAATGAGTTGAGTAAACTTCACTGAGGTCAATGGTTGGTGTGGGAAATGATAAGATGTCAGACTAAGGCTCTGGAGTTGGGTCTCTGAAGCTGAGACTGTGACCTGTTGTCCACAGCCTATCTGTCCTCTAGATGCTCACTGTGGAACTCTTTCACTCTCTAGCAGGGACACCTTGAACCCCAATGAATGTAGATCTGGAATTCACAATCAGCCCCAATTTTAACAATGTTACCTCAAAGATCATCCTTGTTCCTGTCTGATTTCTGAGTTTGTCCTATGTTGAACCACAGACAGGATCTCCCTTGGTAACAAAGGTTATGTGTAGAGCATTCCACCCCCTCACTGCAAGTGTCAAGTGGCAAGTATTAGCTTGGAATTGTTGGTAGCACACTCACCTGTAAAGTCTAACACCATCCAATCCTACAGTCCAATGCAGTACTGAGGGAATGCTGCATTGTCAGAGGAGCCATCATTTGGGTGTTAAGGATTTCATGGCACAGTTAGAAAAGAGGAGTTCGAACAGATCCTATTTTCACTGTAGAAAGGGCCTTAACCCGTGGTGTGGGAGTCACAAAATTTTAGAGTAGGTGTAATGCTCAGGATTAGGCCTGTAGAACCATAAAACTGTGAAATTATTTAAATTTCCAGTTCTTTATAAATTAAAAAAGCCTGCCTATGTCAGTGGGAAGATTTTTAAAAATCTGTTCTGGCAGTTACAATAGCTGTTTGTTGCCATTTTTCCAAAGGCTATCATTATGGCAATATTAATGCTTGGCTGCTTTTCACAACCTATACTTATCACAGAAGGAGGTCCTAAGATTGAAGTTGGATTGACAGCTCAAAGAGATTATTAAAGGATTAGCTGTCTTTGATGTGGGCTATGAATGCAAGCCTATCTTTGTTTATAAAAGATCAAGTTTTTGAGGGGATTTAGAAATTTTGAATAGGCTTTTGTGAATGAGAGCATCTTTTAAACTATAATAAAGGCTGAAATAGTTAGTTAGACCATTAATGTATTTCATTTCAACATGGCTCCTGATGTCTGTCCATGGTGGATACTGGATGAGTTGGCATGGAGAATGTAAGAACAGAAGATGGTGGACGGGTTGGCATGAGTTGGCATTAAGTTAGCACAGGGGCTATTTGGGGCTGTGGAGGCATGAGTTGACATTAAGTTAGCATGGGGGCTATAAGGAACTATGGGGGGCATGGGTTGGCATTAAGTTAGCATGGAGGTTATAAGGGATCATGGAGGTGGCATGGGGAATGGGTTGGGGCCATTGTTTCTTCAGGAGCCATTGTTTCTGAAGTGATTTTGAGCTTGATAAGGTGCTCCATAAATGCAAGTTCCTTCTTTTGTCTAGTCTCCCCTTCTTCTGTTCCAATTTTAATTCATTTCTTTGAATTATGTTTCGCATTCCCTTGCCTCTAGCAAGTTAATATAATTCCATGACAGTAAACGTTGCCTGTTCCACATCTTGCTGGAACTGGGCTGATCCATCTCAGTCTTCCATGTCCAGGTATAGCCCAGAAAACAACATAAAGGAATGAACGGCTGGCATGTTTCCATGCTGTAGCTGATAGCCTGTTTATTTTATGTTGTATGAAGTATTTGGCTGTTCATAGCCCTTACTGTAATTTCTAGTATTACTATTATTTGGAGAAGCAGGGGCTGTTCTCCTTACAGTAGGGAAGTAGAGAAGAGATTTGATGGAAGGGTTCAAATTCATGAGAGTAGGTAAAGAAAAATGTTCCCATTGGTGGAAGGCTCAAGAACCAGAGGACACTGATTTAAGGTGATTGGCAAAAGAACCAGAGGTGATGAGGGAAGACTTTTTTACTCAATGAGTGGTTAGGTTCTAGAATGCACTGCCTGAGAGGTAGTAGTGGTGGAGGCAAGTTCAATCATAGGTTTCAAAAATGAATTAGATACAAAGCTTGTTGAGAACATACAGATACATATTCATACTGCTCCAACTTTTTCTTCACCTTGGCTTGTATGATGAACTCTACATAATCTAGGCTGACAGTGCACTGCATTAAGGGCAATCAGTGTAGGACTGATTTGCTAGAGGTGCTGTCTTTCAGGTGAGACATTAAACTTAAGACTCGTCTTCCTGTCTACGTAGATGTAAAGGTTCCTATGGGATTATTTCACAAAGAAACAGGGAACCTTTCTAAGGTCCTGGACTGTGTGTGTGTGTTAGCCTTGGCTCAGTTGGCAATATTTCCTCTTTTGAGTCAGAAGGCTGTGGATTCAAGACCCATACCAGAGGGTGTAGTACTGAGGGAATGCGGCCCTGGTGGAGGTATTGCCTCTTGATGAAATATTAAACTAAGCGCCCTCTCAGGTGGATAATGAAAATTCAATGACACTATTTGAAGAAGAGTAGGGGAGTTTTCCTGACTAATATTTATCCTTCAGCAATATCACTGAGAAAATAGATTATGTTGTCATTTACCTCGTTGCTGTTTGTGGGAGACCTTTCGGTGTGCAACTTGGCTGCTACATTACAGCAGTGACTACACTTACAAAAGATACTTCATTGACTGTAAAACACATTGGAACACCAGGGGCTGAATTTTCTGCCTGTCGGGCGGACGGGCCCGACCCAATCCCCGCCGGAGAAGCGGGCCCCGCCGCAATTTTAAGTGGGTGGGCCAATTAAGGCCCGCCCAGTGTGACATCCGGCGGGAAGCGCTATGCGCTTCCTGTGCTGGTGGGGGGGGGAATTCCCCAAAAGCGAGAGTGCGCTGTTTTGCGCATGTGCACGAAAGAGCGCACATCTCCCTGAGGCTAAGTGCTGCCTCAGGGAGATCGCTGAAAGGTTTTCAAACTCTAAAAATAGAAAAATAAAAAAAATCATTAACATGTCCCCTCATGTGACAATGTCACATGAGATGGGACATGTTAATAAATTTCACAAAAACTTTAATAAACTTTTTAAAAGCCTACATGAAACCTCATCCCGCCGGTGGATGAAGTTTCATATTTTTTCTATTCCCTGCCGGGTCTCCTGGCCTGCCCACCAATCTTAAGGTTGGGCGGGCAGGGCCTTTAATTGTTTTAATTATCCTGTCAAAGGCCGCAATTGGCCAGTGACAGGTCGGCAGGTGGACAGCTGATTTCGCTGTGCCCCCACCTTCCTGAAGATTTAAATGTGGCGCGGTGACGTCAGGAGTTCCCCCCAATGTCATCCCACGTCATTTTCATATTGGCGAGCGGGCCCCGCCCCCTGCTCGCCGACAGAAAAGTTCAGCCTTGTGTGTGTGTGAAAGTCAATATATAAATTCTTTCATTCTTCAACATGCCTCCTTGAAACTTTCATTCTCAACATCAGATGAGGAAACTCAGTCACTAGAAGGATTCAAAATTGATTAGGAGGAAGTGTTGAATAGACTGTTGGTACTTAAAATCGATGATGCACCAGGACCGGACAAGGTGCATCCAAGGATATTGAAGGAAGTAAGAGTAGAAATTGCAGGGGCACTGGCCATAATCTTTCAGTCTTCCTAGACTCAGGGGAGCTTCCAGAGGACTGGAGAATTGCAAACATTATGCCCTTGTTCGAAAAAGGTTGTAAGGATAAGCCCAGCAATTACAGACCAGTCAGTTTAACTTCAGTGCTGGGCAAGATTCTAGAAACAATTATTCGGGATAGAATTAGTAGTCATATGGACAAATCTGGGTTGATAAAGAAGAGTCAGCTTGGATTTCTAAAGGGGAAATCGTGTTTAACTAACTTGCTGGAGCTTTTGGAAGCAGTAACAGAAAAGGTCAATGAGGGTAATGCTGTTGATGTGGTGTACATGGACTTTCAAAAGGCATTTGATGCAGTGCCACACAAGAGGCTTGTGAGAAAAGTTATTGCCCATGGAATAAAAGGGACAGTAGCAACGTGGATACAAATTTGACTGAAAAATAGGGAGCAGACAGCAATGGTTAATGGGTATTTTTAAGTTGGAGGAAGGTTTGTAGTGGAGTTCTCCAGGAGTCAGTATTGGGACCCTTGCTTTTCCTGATATATATTAATGATCTAGATCTTGGTGTGCAGGGGACAATTTCAAAGTTTGCGGATGATATGAAGCTTGGGAGTCTTGTAAGCTGTGAGGAGGACAGTGTAGAACTTCAAAAGGACATAGACAAGTTGGTGGAGTGGACAGATAGGTGGCAGATGAAGTTCAATGTGGAGAAGTGTGAGGTGATGCATTTTGGTAGGAAGAACATGGACAAACAATATAAAATAAGGAGTGAAATTTTGAAGGGGTGCAGGAGCAGAAAGACCTGGGTGTATATATGCATAGATCATTGAAGGTGGCAGGACAGGTGGACAGAGCAGTTGATAAAGCATATAGTATCCTGGGCTTTATTAATAGGGGCATAGAGTTCAAGATCAAGGAGGTTATGCTGAATTTATATAAGACACTCGTTAGACCCCAACTGGAGTATTGTGCATAGTTCTGGGCACCACATTATAGGAAGGATGTGTTGACATTGGAGAGAGTGCAGAAGAGGTTTACAAGAATGGTTCCAGGGATGAGAATCTTCAGCTATGAGGATAGATTGGAGAGGTTGGGGCTGTTCTCCTTGGAGAGAAGAAGGCTGAGAGGAGATTTGATAGAAATGTTCAAAATCATGAGGGGGCTGAACAGAGTAGATGGGGAGAAACTGTTCCCGTTCATAAAAGGATCAAGAATGAGAGGGCACAGATTTAGTGATTCGCTAAAGAAGCAAATGTGACACAAGAAAAAACTTTTTCACCCTGCGAGTTGTTTGGGTCCGGAATGTACTGCCTGGAAGGGTGGTGGAGGCAGATTCAATCAAGGCATTCAAAAGGGTATTAGATGATTATGTGAATGAAAACAATGTGCAGGGGTACGGGGTAAAGGCAGGGCAATGGCACTAGGTCATAATGCTCATTTGGAGAGCCGGCGCAGATACGATGGGCTGAATAGCCTCCTTCTGTGCAGTTAAAATTCTGTGATTTTATGATTCCATGATCACTAAAAACAGATTATCTGGTCATTTATTAATTTACCGTTTGTGGGATCTTGCTATGCAGATATTATCTGTTTCCTTTGCCTACATAATAACAAGGATTACCCTTTCAAGGTAACCGATTGGCTAAGCACTTTGGGAAGCACTGAGGACCATATAAAGATAAAGTGTCTCTGCTCCTGTCTACAAGCTGTGATTTACCAACCTCGCCTGCCACCAGGATCTTCCGGTCCCGCCGAGTGGACGTTTGATGGCCCACTACATGCCCCGCACTGGGTCCTGCCACGACAGGGCTGGAAAATCCCGGCCACAGTGTCCTAGGTGTAACAAATGTCGAGAATAAAGGGTTATACTTTAACCTGAGTTCGGAAGCAATGATTGCTGGTGCCAATTTTGTGACTTATTTACCAAATCTCTCATAAATCTAGATGCTACTGGGGAGAGTTTTCTCCCCATTGGGTGGGCCAGTCGGGGACGGGTGTGGAGCCGATCGCTGCCCGTGATTGGCTGCGCGCCGCCATTTTACGTGGGCGGCCAATTACGGCCCGCCCAGTGTGACGCATGCCTGGTAGCACTCACGCTACCTGTGCGGGCGGGGGGAGGAGGGAGAGTTGGAGCCTGCGCTCTTTTGCGCATGCCCGCAAAAGAGCGCAGAAATCTCCCTGAGGCAGCTCTGTGCCTCAGGGAGATTAAGTGCAATTGTAAAGAAAAACAATAAAATTATTCAGACATGCCCCCTAATGTGACAGTGTCACATGAGCTGCAACATGTTTATGAATGTTGATAAATTTTATTTCATTAATAAATCCTCCATGAAACCTCATTCCGCCCGTGGATGAGGTTTCATGAAAAATGCGAAGGCCGCCTGGGCTCTTCAACTGCCCGTCAGCCTTAAGGTTGGACGGGGGGCTTTCTCAATTCAGTTAATTGTTTTATTAATGGCCTTAACAGGCTTTTGACAGTTCGGCGGGCGTGCAGCCGACTCCGGTGCGTTCCTGCTGAACGGAAGATCAGAATGACGCCGGGACGCACGCCCGATGTCACTGTGCGCCATGTCACACGTCGGCGTGCGGGGCGGGCCGAACAGAAGATTCTGCCCACTGTCTTTGACCAGCACCTCTCTAACGTAACTAGCCCGAGGTTCAGAGCTATTAGTGAAAGGACAGATGCAATCCTTCAATTATAGTGTTTGGTGGGCCTATGACAATTTAAAAGGCAAAAGCAAAATACTGCAGATGCTGGAAATCTGAAATAAAAACAGTAAATGCTGGAAAGACTCAGCAGGGCTGACAGCATCTGCGGAGAGAGAAACAGAGTTAACGTTTCGAGTCCGTATGACCTTTCTTCAGCGCTCTGAAGAAGGGGCATACAGACCCGAAAGGTTAACTCTGTTTCCCACTCCACAATTTAAAAGGAGTTTGTTTATAACCTGGTCCTTGGGAAAAGAAGAAAAAAAGCTTGCATTCATCTTGCACCTTACGCATGTCCCAAATCACTTTACAGCCAATAAAGTATTCTTAATACAGTCACAGTTACAATGTCAGAAATAAGGCAACCAATTTCCACGCAGTGGGGTCCCACAAACAGAACGTTATAATAAGCAGATAATTTTCCTTTTTAGTGAATGGAATGAACTATACTGAGGATCAAAATTTTAGGTATCACCTGTGCATTAAACATTTGAATACCAGGTGAATAGGATAAAAATGAACGAATGAAAAGCTGGAGGAAATCACAAAAATATGCTAATGAAATATTCATTGAATGCTATCTTCCCACCCCAGTGCTGAACTGTGGTATTATCACCTCCTTTTGCAGTGTTGTGATGTGAGTGCTAATGCTTTTGTGCATGGCTTAATTTCACTGTCTACATTATCATGTTTATCGGGTACTGTGAAAGACTATTTCTGGCATTCGCATTTGAAAGTTGCAGCAAACTTTGTAGTGGTAACCAACTGCTTTGCCCAGCAGATTTTTCCTCTTCTTAATAACTCTTGTGTTTTACATTCTTGGCATTTACTAACACTGAGTGAAAACAAACTGCCAGCTCTCAATGAAAAATGTAGAGGAAGCCATGCGTTTCTCTTGTGTGGTTGCGAATATCAAATTGTTGGAGTGTGAGCAACACCGAGCTTCAGTTTAAAAGCCTGCAGGCTGAAGGGATGATAGAGAGCAAGAATTCCGCAGTTGTGGTAAAAAAAATCTTGAGAGTGCATTTACAACTTGCAACCTGGCATTACGGTGCATCCGAGGGTGATAGAATGGCAATGGAAATAGCCGGTCGATTGGTATCACCAGTTTTACACCCAAGACTCGAATTGAGAATCTACTCCTTGACCTAAAAAAAAGTAAGGCTGCAGGGCAGAGAAATAGTGTGCTTATAAAATAATATGTTTGCTTATAGGAAAGGGGGAGAGGATAAAATCCTGCGGGGCATTGTTTTCATAACATAAAGTTGAGAAAAATTTGGGAGAAAAGGCAGGGAGAGCCTAGAGGGGGTGAGCTGACCTTGCAGCTGGCCCACTTCTGGTTCACTCCTGAAGTTTCATAATTTGACTCGATCGTGTAATGGTAAATTTGAGAGAGTGTGGCATACATTGTATCATGTCCAGCAGCATGAGAGAAATGCGAGGAGAGTTCTTTCACAGATGAGATCACCTTGAAAGAGTGATTGGGCTGTCAAGCCGGACATGTTGTTTACTTTCGTGGATCCGTGTGTGATTGATGTTAGCCAATTTGTATATACAACCTCAGGTAATCTTATGGACTGATTCAGCCCAAATTATATACAGCTTTCATTCAGAGGCCAATTAATGCAGCATTTCTGTGCTCTTGGGGTATCATCCCTTAAACAAAGTAATTAGCATTCACTAGATGGTGCTGTTATCTTTTCCTTAGTAATGAAATTAAGCACTTTGGCTTATCCTTTATGATAAATAATGCTCTAGTCCAATGATAGTATTTTGAATATTCGCAGTGCTATTATTATATTCTCTTCCATATTCATTGCATTAAGGTGCAAGTGGCTGCATCAATTACAGCTTGTGTATGGCACAGATTACGCACTGTTCAATTTTCTCTAAACTGTGCATATTAATCCCAAGCAAACCCTACTGTACCATCATTGTCATGTGTTTCCCCACAGCAGCTGTCCTCTGACCTCTCTAGGTGCAATTAGCCAGTTGATCTCAACCGATGCTAAAATAATGGATAGTTTGGAATTGTAGTATGGTCACTGCTGAGAATTGGATTCTGCACGTCCAAATGAATTTTGCTGAGGTCATTTAGCAGTTGGCAGAGCGAAGCAACTTTATTCCATTCTTCAGTTCTGTTGAAGGGTCGTGTGGACCCGAAACGTCAACTCTTTTCTTCTCCACCGATGCTGCCAGACCTGCTGAGTTTTTCCAGGTAATTCTGTTTTTGTTTTGGATTTCCAGCATCCGCAGTAGTTTTTTGTTTTTATTCCATTCTTCTTCTTCCAAGCTCCGCAGGTGAATCTTACGTTTAAAGCCCCTTGGACATCATTCATTCCTCAGTGGAGACAAGGTTTAAGCTGAACATAATGTCAGCGGAGTGCCTCAGGGCAATGTTCTGGAATACTATCCTCTCACACTTGGGGTACAATTTTGAATCCGGTCACTAGCCCGATCTCGACTGGCTATTAAGTCCCTCATGTGTGAAGGCAGAGGGCAGACACTAAAATGAAAGCAAAGTGCTGTGACTGCTGGAAACATGGGGCGGAATTTGGTGGCAGCGGGATTTTATGTTACTGCCGAAGTCAATGGAGTTTAGAATGGCTAGCTGCATTTTACATCTCTGTCCCCCCCCCACCCCCCTCAAAGGGGCCATAAAATTCCGGCCAAGGAATAAAACAGGAAGTGCTGGAAAAACTCAGTAGGTCTTGCAGCATCTGTGGAGCGAGAAACAAAGTTAACGTTTTGGGTCCAGAACTTTCTATTTCAGATTTCTGGCATCTGTAGTATTTTGCTTTTATTTTAGTGTTTCATTCATGGCAGCTTCTCTTCCAGGAATGCCTACCTTGAAGGAGTTCTGCCCTTCTCTCCATCGGGATTCCTGTTTGTCCTTTTTACCCTGTTCGCCTTCATGGCAGACACTAAATCCAGTTCTCATTGTATCTCAGCACTGTTCGAAATGTGTCATTAGGTATTAGTGAAATAGATAAACACATATGATTAAAATAAGAGTGCAATGGGTGCTGACTCTTTGTGTGTCTTCAACAGGCAGCTGATCCAGTTCTTGACTGGGACAGAGTTCATATCATACGGGACTCTACAGTTGGTCCTTGTGATGTCCTGGACTGGTTTTGATCAGCTGAGGAGGTAGAGAGGAATTTTCCAGAGTTTTTGTTTCTCAATGGCCCTGGGGGAGGTGGGGGGGGGGGGGGGGTGGTTCTTCTCTGTTATTTTTGCCTCGTCCAGAAGAATATGTGTTGTGGGGGTGGTTGGGGGGCAGGGGCTCGGGGGGAGGGAGGGAGGGAAAAAGAATCCAGCCACAGTGCTTGAGCCATCATGAATTTGGACCAGGCTCAACAGACCAGTTGGTCTTCTCCCCTCAGTATTTTTGTATGATCCTGAGGTTCGGTATAAATCAATTTGAACCAGCCCAGGTTATCTGTTCTTTCTGAAGAGAACAGTATATTTGATTTCTCTTTATTTGTTTACATTTTGTAGAATTTACCCTGATTTTTATCCTGCTGCGGGTATCGTACATTTAGTATGTGTGGCTGCTGCAGGATCACACATTAACCAGCCGCTCGACATATTTGTTAAACTGAAGTAGCATTGTTACTCTGTTCAGGATCAAGGTGTTTTGTCGGCAGTCCCCATTTGATGAGCAACTGGTCACATACTCACATTTTAACTATCAGCTCCTTCAGGGGTGTGCTAAAGAAGTGGTTGGGGGCAAAGACAGCCTCGTATTGGGCTCTAGGAAGAAGCTTTGATCAGATGAAGGATGAACATGCCGGCGATTCTAATACAGGAATGTCTGACGCTTTCTGCTTCCAAAAGTACATACCATGGAGTCTTGTGAACAATAGATAATTCTTCAATTGGTGCTCTCTTTAATGCCCATTTATCTCAGTCTGCGATACTGACAAATCTTGGTATCTAGATTTGGAATTTATCAACCAAAGTGACAAAAACGCTTTCCAAATCTTCAGGCTCATGACAGAACATCAGAATGAGAAAGAATTACAAGCAGGATGGAGCTTGACGGTTTGGGCTTCATTGACTACTGCTTTGGTGCTGCAGAACACACATCCTCTTAAGGAGCTCAACTAGTGGACATGAGCAACTAGGCTGATTTGATGCAGAATTAAATAGTAAAGCAGTTTATTTACCAGATTATTTTAGGATGGGAGGAAGAGAGATCCCACATGGAGGTCAGCCTCCAAAGTCACAGACGCAGCTACATCACAACAGTGACTACCCTTCCAAAAGTATACCATTGGTTATGAAGTGCTTTGGGAAGGTCATTCCCTCACCATATGATATGACAGTTTTCCCACCTTCAAAGAATGTGGGGAATGAACACCAAGAGCCATCTCACATCTGGCATTAGGGGAGAGCAAAAAGCCTAACAATTTGTTTGCTTAGCCCGTTCCTCAGAAGAACAAGTACGAGTGAAAGCCAATGGTGACCATCGTCAAATGTCGGGCTCTCTACAACGGGGTGTGGCATGCTACTGAGGTTCCCTTTCTGAAGCTGGGAAGAAAAAAAGAGGAACAAGTTTTTGTCAGCCTGATCTGCAAAAATGCCACCTCCATTCGTTAACACAGAGCTCCATTGCTAGTGGACCCTCAGGTGGCACCAGAACAGACCTCCATCAACTGGAGGTTGGCAGATGCTCACAGTGGGGGGATGTAGAATCAGACAAAAGGGAAAAATCTGAACAAAGAAAAAGAAAGATGCAAAATCTGAAAAAAGGCTTTAAATGTATTTAAATGTCCATTATGCAATGATTCACATTTTCAGTAAGAGAAGCAGATTCATTAAATCCATCCATCCAGCTAAGAATAAAAATGCATGAATAATTCCAGTGCCTTTACAAACTTAGTAACCTTGCTGTTTGCTAGCAGCCTTCCGGAGACACCGAGAGTGATAGCTGTTAGCTCTCGCCAGATGTTCAGTGTGTGTGACACTTTGCTAGTGTAACCTCCCTTTCACCGGTTCTGTTAGCTTTTAACTTTCAAGGAGTTCCATTTAAACAAGCCAGTGACTTCTAAAGGGAATAGATTAGACCCAATCTAAAGGTTAAATGTTATATCTTCTATGTGTCCCCAATAAAATCTGTGGAACAGAGAGTACTCATTATTCACTGTTAGGTACAATGTGAGTGAAACTGAATTGAAGCAGTGGGTGGTTGAGAATCTTAAATCACCTTAATCTTTAAAGCTAAGTTGATGAAATTTTCTTGAAAGTAGGTAGGAGCCAATGTACTTACAGATATTATGGGCTCCCACATTAGCATCTCGCCTGATATGCCATCTCATTCGTAATCTTTGCACTCCATATAAACATACAATATTGAAAGGCAGAGGAAGTCTAGCTGGTCCATCAAGCATGTGCCACATCACCAGTGTTATAAATCTCTTCCCACCCACCACCAGCCACCATAGCAGAAACAAAAACCAGGGCCATTAATGGAAAAAAACACCCTGGAAAATTCTTCTCCAACCACCTTAGGTCGTTGACAGAAATCCAGGAGAAATTCAGCACCAAATGTTATCTATAAAGGCACTTACATTCTACATACAATTTGGGAAGATTGAAGCCATTGTTTTTGGTCCCTGCTTCAAATTCCTTTCCCTAGCTACTGACTCCACCCCTCTCCCTGGCAACTGTGTGAGGGTAAACCAGTCTGCTCGCGATCTTGGTGTCACTTTTGACCCTGAGATGAGCTTCCAACCACATATTCATGCCATCACTAAGATCGCCTAGTTACATCTCCATATCATCACCCAACTTTGTCTCTGTCTCAGCTCATTTGCTGATAAAAGCCTCACTTGTGTCTTTGTCATCTCTAGACTTGACTGTTCCAATGCAACCCTGCCTGGTGTCCCATATTATACCTTCATCAAAAATGTTGCTGCCTGTGTCTTAACTCACACCAAGTTCTCTTATCACTCCTGTGCTGGCTGATCTACATTGGTTCCCAGCCAACCAATGTTTTGATTTTTAAATTCTCATCCTTGTTGTCAAAGCCCTCCTTGGCCTCACACCACCTATCTCTGTAATCTCCTCCAGCCCCACAACCCTCAGAGATATCTGTACTCTAATTCTGGACTCTTGGCAGTCCAATTTTTATTGCTCCTCCGTTGATGGTTGTTCCTTCAGCTGCCTTGCCCTCAAGCTCTGAAATCCCTTCCCTAACCTCTCTACCTCTCTGCATCACTTTCCTCCTTAGGACACTCCTTAAAACCCATCTCCTTGACCGAGCTTTTGGTCAACTGACCTAATATCTCCTTATGTGGCTTGGTGTCATGCTTTGTTTTATAATGTTCCCGTGAAGCACCTTGGGATGTTTCATTATGTTATAAGCAATATACAAACATAAGTTGTAATGGTTTTATATGATGCAATCTCTTCCCCAGTCAAGATATGATCCAACTCCCTCTTGAAATCAGGACCCATTACACCAGCATTGATCACGATATCTGAAAGAGATGCTGAAAGGACCCCAGATCTTTCCCACAGGAAGGGAAGGAATAATTGCCTGGGGGAGAGGAAGAGATGGAGAACTCCCAAGACTGGCAATCATTAGGCACAGAACGCATGCTGGGGTCCCTAGATTAGAGAGAGACAATGGGCCTGATGAGATCGAAAGAAAATTACAAACACTGTACAGCAATGGATGACTAGCACCAAACACGCACTGTGAACTGCTGTGCCACAGGCCCTTCAATATACTGAGGTGCTGATTAAAGAGACCCCCATTGTCACCTTGTCTAAGGGTCTTCAGCAACCTCACTCCCTGGAACCACAAGCTGTAAAAACCTTTGATTTCCTGGTCCCTGAGACATGCTGTTTGATATCTGCTGCTGATTACAATTTAATGATTTGTTTTGTGTCATTATTTTACTTGAATTATATTGATTGAAAAGCTGTATTTACTTTCCACTGGGCTGATAATACAGATATTGTCACTGTGTCTATTTATGAGCTGAAAATACTTTGAGTTTTTCCATAGAATCAACTCCCCTTTAAAATTTTAATGAGGCAACTCCTGGCATCTGAGTAGATAGCAACTAAATAATTTTTTGCCTGGCACAGAGCCAAATCAATCAGATCAGGTAAAGGCTAATTGATCTGGCACTGGACTTAGCCAATTAAAGCAGGTAAAGGCTGGCCTGGTACAGGCCTTAACCAATCAGAACTGGTAAAGTCTAGGCCAGGTACAGGACCCAATCAATCAGGTCAGGTAAAGGCTAATTGGCCTGGTACGGGACTTAGCCAATAAAGGCAGGTAAAGGCATGGCCTTAACCAAGGCCTTAACCAATCAGGTCAGGTAAAGGCTAATTGACCTAGTACTGGGCTTAGCTAATCAAAGCAGGTAAAGGCTTGGATAAAAGCAAAGTACTGCAGATGCTGGAAATCTGAAACAAAGACAAAAATTCCAGAAAAACTCAGCAGGTCTGACAGCATCTGTGGAGAGAAGGGGTTACCTTTTCAAGTCCAGATGACTTCTTCAGAACTGACTTCAGTTCTGAAGAAGAGTCATCTGGACTCGAAACGTTAACTCTTTCTCTCCACAGATGCTGTCAGACCTGCTGAGTTTTTCTCAGCAATTTTTGTTTTTGTTTCAGGTGAAGGCTTGGCCTGGTGCAGGCCTTAACCAATTAGATCAGGTAAAGGCTAGGGCTGGTAGGGTCTTAACCAATCAGATTAAAGGATCAGCCTGGTCCAGGCCTGAGCCAATCAGATCAGGTAAAGTCTTGACCTGATTTAGCACTTAACTAATTAAGCCAAAAGATGCCGCTGGCCTATCACTGCTCATGCTGGTTCAGCTGATTTTGGTTTGAACATTTACTTAGGCCTCTACAATTGGTTACAGTTTCTCTAGGTCAGAGTAGCGGTGGAGAAACACAGTCAGGCTCCCCTCAGCCTGGTAGTCAGCTGATATAAGTGGAGATCCCAAATTCTGAGCACTTCTCCTGAACCATATAAACCGCAGATGAAAACTTCACAGAAGCTTTTGTCAAAAGATTAAATAATTTGATTAGAGCTCATGACGAGGCAAATGGTACAAGGAAGGAACAGCTTTGATGAAGTGAATGGCCTTTTCTTGTACGCTTGAGAATAGCCCATTGGAAGATGATAATTAGTTGTTGCCTTTTTCGCAAAGACTCCTCCTATGGAAGAATGATAGGCAAATGATAACATTTAATCCTTATTTATAGTAATATGTCGAATGCTGCAAGGAACATACCTTTCTCCCTAGGAGGAGAGAATGTACTCTTCTAAGAATTTTGGCAATTATTGATGGTCCTTAAATGCTTTCCAGTTGGCAGTATCAGTTGTACCTGGTGCTGACAATGTATGCCAAATTGAAAAATAATTCGACTGCAGCACAGACAACCCTGAGCTAAAAGTTGAAGATGAATGGACCCATTACCATGGCACCCCGGAACACTGTCTTTGACTGTGTTCACTTTATTTCCCAGCCCAATGCATCACAGAGAGTGGTGACAATGAAAGAGATTTAAATTTGGCAACATTGATTAAGAAATCATTGCTGAAGGGGTCAATCTCTATTCCTGCGAACAAAATAATTGTGTATGGGCTAGACCGGTTGGGAATATTTTGCGAGCAAAATCTGGATGGCTGGATTCAAGATAAAACAAATTTTCAAGCATCTTGCTAAGTTTTTCTTAAAAGTCTTTCCATAATTATTATATGTTCCATTTTTTTCAATAACATACTCACCAGTTTCTTTCTCTACTGGTGTAACTGATTATCTCTGCCCAATGCGTGTGTAGCCTCGGGGTTGGAGGAAACTAAGAATTATTATCAAATTGGAGATTGGTAACAAGCCCCGAGCTCATGTATAGAGTTGTTTCACGCTTATTAAGATTCAATAGGACACTCATAATGTCTGCTCTACTGTTATCTTTGTTTTGAGAATGGTCTGAGAGAATTACATCCTATCCATTACATAGCTGAACAAATTGCTGGCTTAAATATAGAACCAGACAAAGCAGGTTAAAACCTGTTGCATATAGAATGCAGAGAGGAAAAGGACACAACTTGCAGTCTCTGTCATTGCTGTTGCTTTAATTGATAAACACAGACAGAACCATTGCAAGGTACCAATCAAAGGATCATTCCATGAGCCTGTGGAAATGATGCCTACAAGGACTAAATTTTATTCATAAAATTTGTAAATGTACATTATATGACTGTTCAAAGTGACATAAAGTGTATGCTGTTCAATATGTTTCAGTAAAGTGTGTGGCACTCAGAGGTGACTCACTACACTTATAATTACAAGTTATATTTGCAATATATATTTACATTTCATGGCAAATTTCTCTGCTGCGTACAGCCCAAGAGGTTTCCCATGTGTTCCAAAACCTCAGCGTACAATGGCGAGGGCCTTAGACTGTGGCCTTTCCCCCATGGAATCCTGACAGTGGCAATCCCAAGCTTTCAGTGTGTCTCTCAGCACGCGGTCCTGAATTTGGAAGGCGTCAGGAATGATGGCAAACAAAAATGCATTGTGGGAAATCATGGGTAATTTCCCACGATGCATTTCCTGTAAGTACTTTGCTGGAAACACCAGATTGTGCCTGTGGTGTTCAATTGTTCTGTGTTTGATTATGTGAGTCTGCTTACTATTAATGCTCACTGTGCTTAATTGGTTAAGCCTGAGTGTGGACTCAGAGAAAAGTAAACAAACTGCAGAAAGAACTGGAAGCCAGAGCTGAAGCATGGAGTAGACATTCTAAAGCACTGTGAATAAAACCTATTATACGCATAGAAAGTAGTGTCATCTCTGCATAGATCCAAGATATATTATAACAGTGACATCACCCCTTTATTAATATAATGGCTTTACTTTTGCTGGAGTGCAGCATCCTGTGTTGGATTTGCCTCCTCACCCTTCAGTTCAAAAACCTGATTACTTTGAAAATTGCTGGAAATGAGAATTGATAAATGTATGACAACAGCCACGGTGCATCTGAGACCTCCTGAACATCAGGTCCAGTGTTCTGGAAAAACTCAGCAGGTCTGGCAGCATCTACAGAGAGGAGCACAGTTAACGTTTCAAATCCGAATGACCCTTCAATAGAAGGGTCATTCGGACCCGAAACATTAACTGTGCTCCTCTCTGTAGATGCTGCCAGACCTGCTGAGTTTTTCCAGGTATTTTTGTTTCTGTTTTGGATTTCCAGCATCCGCAGTTTTTTGCTTTTATCTAGGTCCAGTGTTCTATCTCCTAATGAGTGAATTTAATAGAGAACTAAACAGAGGAATGAAGGAGAGTGAAATAGTGAATTAGGGTCAAGTTAGAGACAGAATGAGAAATAGAGAGAAAGAAGGATTGGGCTAAAAAGAGAAAAAAGTGACATGAAAGACAAGTAAGAAAAATGAATGTTAAAAAAAAAATCCAAATGCAATAGCTCTAGGAACAATTAACTTCCTGCAGGAATGAGAGTCCACAGTTTCAGTTGTTCTCTCTCTGGGGAGATTGAAAACAGTGCGAGAGGAGAGTCAGTCGGGAGATTGAAAACAGCGCGAGAGGAAAGTCAGTCGGGAGATTGAAAACAGCGCGAGAGGAGAGGTGATTGGGAGATTGAAAACAGTGCGAGAGGAGACTCAGTCGGGAGATTGAAAACAGCGCGAGAGGAAAGTCAGTCGGGAGATTGAAAACAGCGCGAGAGTAGAGGTGATTGGGAGATTGGAAACAGCGCGAGAGGAGAGGTGATTGGGAGATTGGAAACAGCGCGAGAGGAGAGGTGATTGGGAGATTGGAAACAGCGCGAGAGGAGAGTCAGTCGGGAGATTGAAAACAGCATGAGAGGAGAGGTGATTGGGAGATTGAAAACAGCGCAAGAGGAAAGTCAGTCAGGAGATTGAAAACAGCGCGAGAGGAGAGGTGATTGGGAGATTGAAAACAGCGCGAGAGGAGAGGTGATTGGGAGATTGAAAACAGCGCGAGAGGAGAGGTAATTGGGAGATTGAAAACAGCACGAGAGGAGAGGTGATTGGGAGATTGAAAACAGCGCGAGAGGAGAGGTGATTGGGAGATTGAAAACAGCGCGAGAGGAGAGGTGATTGGGAGATTGAAAACAGCGCGAGAGGAGAGGTGATTGGGAAATTGAAAACAGCGCGAGAGGAGAGGTGATTGGGAGATTGAAAACAGCACGAGAGGAGAGGTGATTGGGAGATTGAAAACAGCGCGAGAGGAGAGGTGATTGGGAGATTGAAAACAGCGCGAGAGGAGAGGTGATTGGGAGATTGAAAACAGCACGAGAGGAGAGTCAGTCAGGAGATTGAAAACAGCGGGTGAGGAGAGTCAGTCGGGAGATTGAAAACAGCGCGAGAGGCCAGTCAGTCAGGAGATTGAAAACAGCGTGAGAGGAGAGGTGATTGGGAGATTGAAAACAGCGCGAGAGGAGAGGTGATTGGGAGATTGAAAATAGCGCGAGAGGAGAGGTGATTGGGAGATTGAAAATAAAAGGAGGGGAAGCTGAAGAGGAGCGGCCAGTGTGTGAGTGACCCAGTGAAGGAGTGCAGCTTTGAGGCTTTGGCTCGAGAGGCTTCGGCGAGCAGAGGCTGAGGACAAGTTTGCTCCCAGTGAGGTAAGGCCGGGTAAGTTCCTTTAATTAAATTAAGTAGGTAATGGAGGCAGTAGTTAGGGCAGTCCAGTGCTCCGAATGCAGCATGTGGGAAGTCTGGGACAGCACAATTGTCCCTGATGCCTAACCTGCAAAAGATGCATCCAGCTGCAGCTCCTGACAAACCGAGTTAGGGAACTGGAGCTGGGGCTGGATGAACTTCGGATCATTCGGGAGGCAGAGGCAGTAATAGACAGGAGTTTCAGGGAAACAGTCACCCCTAAAAGTCAGGAGGCAGGTAGCTGGGTGAATGTCAGGAGAGGGAAGGGGAATAGACAGAAAGAGCAGAGCACCCCTGTGGCCGTTCCCATCAACAATAGGTATACCGTTTTGGATACTGTTGGTGGGGACGACCTACCAGGAACAAGTTGTAGTGGTTGCGTCTCTGGCACCGAGGCTGGACCCTCAGCTCAGAAAGGAGGGAGGGAAAAGAGGACAGCAGTACTGATAGGGGATTCGATAGTTAGGGGGACAGATAGGAGGTTCTGTGGGAGAGATCGAGAATCCCGGATGGTCTGTTGCCTTCCTGGTGCCAGGGTCTGCGATATCTCAGATCGAGTTCTCAATATTCTCAGGAGGGAGGGTGAGCAGCCAGATGTCGTGGTCCATGTGGGGACCAATGACGTGGATAAGAAGGAGGAGGAGGTCCTGCAAAGAGAGTTTAGGGAGTTAGGTGCAAAGTTGAAGGACAGGACCTCCAGGGTTCTGATCTCAGGAGTGCTACCCATGCCACGTGCTAGTGAGGCTAGAAATAGGAGGATAATGCAGCTAAATACGTGGCTAAGGAGATGGTGCAGGAGGGAGGGCTTCATGTTTCTGGACAATTGGGCTCTGTTCCAGGGAAGGTGGGACCTGTTCCGACGGGACGGTTTGCACCTGAACTGAAGGGGGACTAACATCCTTGCGGGTAGGTTTGCTAGTGCTGCTCCGGGCGGTTTAAACTAGATATGCAGGGGGAGGGGAACCAGAGTGTTAGAGCAGATAGTGAGGTGGAGGAGGATAAAGGTCAAGCGAGGAATACATGTATAGACAGAAATCAAAGGTTTGTACGGGATAGAAATGTTCTCAGGTGCATCTATTTCAATGCAAGGAGTATTGTCAGAAAGACAGATGAGCTTAAGGCGTGGATTGGCACGTGGGATTATGACATTATTGCTATTAGTGAAACTTGGTTGCAGGAGGGGCAGGACTGGCAGCTCAATGTTCCGGGGTTCCGTTGTTTCAGACGTGATAGAGGGGGAGAGATGAAAGGGGGAGGAGTGGCATTACTAGTCAGGGAAAATATCACAGCTGTGCGTAAGCAGGACAGCCCGGAGGGCTCGTCTACAGAGGCCATATGGGTGGAGCTGAGGAATGGGAAAGGTGTGACCACACTAATAGGGTTGTATTATAGACCGCCCAATAGTCAAAGAGAATTGGAGGAGCAAATCTGTAGAGAGATAGCAGACCGATGTAAGAAACAGAAAGTTGTGATAGTAGGAGATTTTAACTTTCCACATATTGACTGGGACTCCCATACTGTAAAAGGGCTGGATGGCTTGGAGTTTGTCAAATGTGTTCAGGAAAGTTTTCTAAATCAATATATAGAGGAACCAATGAGAGAGGATGCAATACTTGATCTCCTATTAGGTAACCAGACAGGTCAGGTGACAGAAATATGTGTAGGCGAACATTTTGGGTCCAGTGACCACAATGTCATTAGTTTTAAGCTAATTATGGATAAGGATAGGTCTGGTCCTCGAGTTGAGATTCTAAATTGGAGAAAGGCCATTTTTGTGGAAATGAGAAAAGATCTAGGAAGAGTGGATTGGGATAAGTTGTTTTCTAGCAAGGATGTGTTCAGTAAGTGGAAGGCATTCAAAGGCAAAATTTTGAGAGCGCAGAGCTTGCATGTTCCTGAGAGGATTAAAGGCAAAGTTAACAGGCATAGGGAACCTTGGTTTTCAAGGGATATTGGCGATCTGGTTAAGAAGAAGAGAGAGGTGTATAGCAGGTATAGGCAACAAGGAGCAAATGAGGTACTTGTAGAGTATAGAAAATATTAAAGAAGGAAATCAGGAAGACAAAAAGAAGACATGAGGTTGCTTTGGCAGATAATGTGAAGGTAAACCCGAAGGGTTTCTACAAGTATATTAAAAGTAAAAGGATAGTGAGGGACACAACTGGTCCCCTTGAAGATCAGAGTGGTCGTCTATGTGTGGAGCCTCACGAGATGGGGGAGATCTTAAACAGTTTTTTTGCATCAGTATTTACTCAGGAAACTGGCATAGTGTATGAGGAAGGAAGGGAAACAAGCAGTAGTGTAATGCAACATATAGAGATTAAAGAGGAGGAGGTGCTTGCTGCCTTACAGCGAATAAAGGTAGATAAATCCCCCGGGCCTGACATGATATTCCCTCGGACCTTGAGGGAGACTAGTGTAGAAATTGCAGGGGCCCTGGCAGAAATATTTAAAATGTCCTTAGCCACGGGTGAGGTGCCAACAGCTCATGTTGTTCCGTTGTTTAAAAAAGGCTCCAAAAGTAAACCAGGTAATTACAGGCCAGTGAGCCTGACGTCAGTAGTAGGTAAATTATTGGAAGGTGTTCTGAGAGATCAGATATACAATTATTTGGACAGCCAAGGGCTGATTAAGGATAATCAGCATGGCTTTGTGCGTGGTAGGTCGTGTTTAACGAACCTTGTAGAGTTTTTCGAGGAGGTTACCAAGAAAGTAGATGAAGGAAAGGCTGTGGATGTTGTCTACATGGACTTTAGTAAGGCCTTTGACAAGGTCCCACATGGGAGGTTAGTTCAGAAGGTTCAGACACATGGTATCCATGGAGAGGTTATAAACTGGATTCGAAATTGGCTGTGTGGGAGAAGACAGAGAGTGGTAGTGGATGATTGCTTCTCAGACTGGAGGCCTATGACTAGTGGTGTGCCTCAGGGATCTGTGCTGGGACCATTGTTGTTTGTTGTCTATATCAATGATCTGGATAATAATGTGGTAAATTGGATCAGCAAGTTTGCTGATGACACTAAGATTGGAGGCGTTGTGGACAGCGAGGAAGGCTTTCAAAGCTTGCAGAGGGATCTGGACCAACTGGAAAAATGGGCCAGAAAATGGCAGATGGAATTTAATGCAGAAAAGTGTGAGGTGTTGCATTTTGGAAGGTCAAACCAAGGTAGGACATACACAGTAAATGGTACGGCACTGAGGAGTGCGGAAGAACAAAGGGATCTGGGAGTTCAGATACAAAATTCCCTGAAAGTGGCGTCACAGGTAGACAGGGATTGTAAAGAAAGCTTTTGGCATACTGGCCTTCATAAATCAAAGTATTGAGTATAGGAGTTGGGATGTTATGGTGAGGTTATTTAAGACATTGGTGAGGCCAACTTTGGAGTATTGTGTGCAGTTCTGGTCGCCTAACTACAGGAAGGATATCAGTAAGATTGAAAGAGTGCAGAGAAGATTTACTAGGATGTTGCCGGGTCTTCAGGAGTTGAGTTTCAGGGAAAGATTAAACAGGTTAGGATTTTATTCCTTGGAGCGTAGAAGAATGCGGGGAGATTTGATAGAAGTTTACAAAATTATGAGGGGTATAGACAGAGTAAATGCGAGTAGGCTTTTTCCATTTAGATTAGGAGAGATAAACATGAGAGGACATGGCTTTAGGGTGAAAGGGGAAAGGTTTAGGGGGAACATTAGGGAGAAATTCACTCAGAGAGTGGTGGGAGTGTGGAACGAGCTGCCATCTGACGTGGTAAATGCGGGCTGACTCTTAAGTTTTAAGAATAAATTAGATAGATACATGGGTGGGAGAGGTCTGGAGGGTTATGGACTGGGTGCGGGTCAATGGGACTAGTGGAATAATATTTCGGCACAGACTAGAAGGGCCGAATGGCCTGTTTTTCTGTGCTGTAGTGTTCTATGGCTCTCTGGTTCTATGGGCTGGAGGGGCTGAATGACATTGGAGGAAGGTAAAGGTTGCCATTAAAAATGTCCTGGCCTCATTACATGTCAATCTTAACTTTTTGCACCCATTTTAATGACTCACAACTGTGGCTTGCATTAAGCCCGCTGTTACTTTTGCAGCAAATTCTGGATTGATAAACTTGGAGTCAACCAATAGATTACCCAGAGCATTGCCCACAGTGAGCTGAACATAAATCCTAATATATAAATTGACAATGGAGTTGGGAGGGATACCTCAAAAAAGTACTCTACTCAGTCACCCAGTGGCTGGGGCCTGCAACTACATTGTGACCGTTCACATAGGGTTGAATTTTCTGTTTGGCACAGGGGCGGAGCATGCCTGGGTGGGCGCGGACCCGGTCATCGCCCGCGATCAGGTCCGCGCCGCCATTTTATGCGGGCGGGCCAATTAAGGTCTACCCAGCGTATTGCGCAACTCCCGAGGATATCGGGAGTGGGCGGGCGGTGGCGGGAGTGCACTGTCCCCCGGGTCCAGTGGCGACCCAGTGGCCTGTTTATATGAAGCACTGGCAGCCTTTGCAAGACTGCTCATGATGTCAAATGGAAGGGCTCACCAGAGGGCTCCTGCGCTCCACATGCTTGCGCCTTCTTGCTATGGAAGGATATACCGTGTGGTGCTTAATGTGATGTAGGCAGCATGTGTCCACGGGTTGGGGGAGGGTGGGGGTGTTGGGGTGTGTGGAGCAGGCCTAGCATCTTTGTGTGTGTCTTCAGTATCAGCGAGGTGAGGGGGTTCTGGAGCCCTGATACGTCCCACTCTGGTTGGGGTGGGCCATGCGCAATTTTCACTAATCAATGCTCGTCTCTCATTTTCAGGAGAAGAATGCTCAGAACGCGGCAGAGTGTATGAGGACTGGCGGCGGCCAGGTGCAGGTCACCATTCTCAGCCGGTTTGAACAGGAGGCCTTGGAGCTGGAGCGATGCCATGCGCCAAGGCCTACTGGTGTTGCTGAGGCTGGGGTATCATGGCCAGGTATTTATGCCCAACAGTGAGGTCAGTATTGTTCTCCCAACAGCCATAGCACTGCTGAATGTTAATTGATTTAATTTTGCAACATGGCTTGACCATTAGTTATGGAAGGATGAGCGCATAATGATCCAGGGAACAGGGATGCACATTGTCATTGTCTCCACGTAAACTGATCCAATGCCCTTGTTCTTCCTTTCAGCTGTATCAGAGCAGGGCCGGGAGGAAGAGCAGCAGAGGCCCCCCTCTCACACCTGAGGGGCATGAAACTTCATCGGCGTCTCACCATTTCCGTGAGGCAGGCACCAGTGCAGATATTAGCACCTTGGTGGGAATTCGAACATCGGCTAGTGTCCCGGGACGCAGCGGTGAGGGCACTTCACAGTCACTGGAGGAATTGGCAGAGACAGAGTGCCCATGGCGCCAGTAATCGGAGGACTGCAGGGAACCAGGCACAGACTCAGTCGGTGCCTGATGATGTGCCTCTGGAGTCGTCCACAACGTAGCAGATGCAGGAAATGTGGTTGGGTGTGCGGGAGCATCTGGGCGAGATACATGAGGCTATACTTGGCTTGGTATCTGAGGTGGAGGAGTCTACGCAGACACTCGCCGAAGCAATGAGCCACATGTCCGAGCGCCATGCGCCTTCCATGGAGAGAATGGTGACTCTCGTGGAGAGGCTTCTCCAGGAGATCCATCAGGGCTTCCTGTGGATGCGCTCAGACCAGCAAGCCCTCACATCGGCATTGACCTCACTGGTCAGTGCCAGTGTGGGAGATGGTGTGGGCATCGGGTTTCCCAGCTCGGTGCCCATCCATCCACGTTGAGCAGGGAGGTCCGAAGTGACCTCTCATTGGTGAAGCAGCTGCCTGTCATCTCTGCGGGCACCTCTCAAGGCGCACTGGATGAGGGAAGCAGCTCCTCCGCCCCTCTGCCAGTGACTGCAGCATCCGGTGAGGCTGCGACAACTGGGGAGGTGCCAGCTGTGGAACTGGCAGCTCCCTCCCAGGCAGGACCAGCACTGGCTCCATGGGCCAGAGGATGTCTGCCAAGGTCATCGAGGCCACTGGGACAGCAGAGTCAGCGGCTATCTCAGATGCCACTCCGAGCAATGGGGCAGCACCAAGACGTAGCACCTGGAAGCGAAAACATAAGGCACCTTAGGCACACCACGGGTTTTTCACTGGTTCTTTTGTGTTGGCCTGAGGTCCTTGCGATTTGCTTTGATTTGTAAAACTACTCACTTTTTTTTGGACTAAGCTGGTTTGCTTGACATATTAAATTCAGATATGTCACCATGGCTGAGGGTGCCTCTTTTCTTCTGCATGTGTTTGGTTTCCAAAACTGTAATGAGTGCTTTGTTGGACATTCAGCTTTATTAACAAGACCCTTAGTGACTGTTCCTAAACCTGGCAGGTTTTGCACTTAAATGTCAAGTATCGAGCCTACAGCCCGTGCCTGTCCTGGGGGTCCATCTGTGTTGTGCTAGCTGAAGGTTCATTGGATTAAAGCCTCCCAGTTGTCCCTGCCTCCCTGGAGTATGCCCGGGTCAGCATCTACCCCGTCAGCATTTCCCTGTGCGTGCTCATCCTCGGACTCACTGCTGGGATTGTCGTGTGCAGCTGCAGCCACTGCGTCGACGTCTTCATCGTCCACTGCGTCCCCCCTTTCCAGCGCAAGATTGTGGAGAGTTCAGCATGCAACCACTATCACCTAGGCATGATCTGGGGGGCACTGGAGTGCACCCCTGAGCGGCCCAGGCATCGGAAGTGCATCTTGAGAAGACCGATGGTTCTCTCCACCACAGCCCTTGTGGAGGGAGGGCTCCTATTGTACCGCTGCTCAGCTTCTGTTCTTGGATGATGGAGAGGTGTCATGAGCCACCTTCTGAGGGGATAGCCCTTATCACCCACCAGCCAACCATTCAGCCGGGCTGGAGCACTGAAGAGCCCTGGCACCTGGGAGTGTCTGAGGATGTAGGCGTCGTAGGAGCTGCCTGGGTACCTTGCACAAACTTGCAGAATCTGCATCCTGTGATCACACACTATCTGCACGTTCATGGAGTGGAATCCCTTCCTGTTGGCAAAGGCACCGGGCTCACCTGCTGGCACTATGATGGCCACATGTGTACAGTCTATTGCACCCTGGACGCGGGGGAAGCCAGCATTGGCTGTGAAGCCTTTGGCTCACTGTGTCTGACTTGCCTGGTCGTAGCAGAAGTGGATGAAGGTCAATGCACGTCTGAACAGTGCGGCTGTAACCTGCTTGACACAAGTGTAGACAGCTGATTGGGAGACACCGCAAAGATCACTCACTGACCCCTGGAAGGAGCAAGAGGCATAATGGTTGAGGGCAACTCTGACCTTCAGAGCCACTGGCACAGGGCATCCACCCACACTGTTTGCAGAGATCTCAGGCCCAATCATCTGACAGATATAGTTGACTGTCTCCCTTGAGAGGCGGAGCCTCCCTCAGCACTGCGCCTCAGACATATGGAGGTAGCTGCTTCTCCGCCTGTATACCCTGGCAGCAGGGTAGTGGCGTCTTCTGCAGCCCCTTCCGCTTCGGTCTACCTCTTGGCCCTGCGCCCCTTGTGCCTGCACCTGTTCTCCCAAAGGTGGATCCCCTGGAGGCTGAATGTGCAATCCTGGCCTCCTCCCCCTTCTAGCCCTCCCTTCCTCCTCAGAGGAGCTTCCTCCAGTGGGCAGTTCAGCTCCCATTCCCAGGCTAAGGGAAGGCTTCCTGAAACTTGCAGTCCCAGAAAAGATTCCTCACTGCAGAGTGCTGATCTGAAGGTTAAGAGTCCAGAAAAAGCAGCTGGTATGCATTTTGAAGTATTACAGATCACACAGGCAAGTATCAAAAACTTTCATAAATAAATATTTGACTGTGCACACTCGCGACCCCAGTGCCTCTCACCTTGCCCGTGGATAAGGTTTATACAAATGTGTTCTACCCGCCTGCCCGTTGCGCCCGTGCGCTGACCTGAAGGTTGCACAGGTGCTGAAAAATCGGCATCGATTGGGGAGTCAAGGGCCTTAAGTGGCCTATTAATTAATGGTGGGCGTGCATCGGACATCATCGCGCGCCTGCCCAGCGAAATATCACGATGGCGCATGGTGACTTCGGAACGCTCGCCTGACATCACCGCGCATCATTTTACACGTGGACCCCACACGCCAAAGGGAAAATTCTGCCTGTAATAAAATTGAATGTAAAATTTTTACATAACAATTTACAATGGGACATGCAGACAGGATAATGTGGCGAAAACATCACGACAACAGGAAGAAAGCTTTGCAAAGTTATCTACAAAGTTATCAATAATGTATAATCTGTATCATACTGTAAAATCATCTTGGCTCCACTCAATCCTGTCACCTTTCTTTGTTTCTCCCTTTTTCTCTTTTCACTGATCACGCAGTTAGCCATGAAATTATACTGATCTGGAAGTTGTGCAGAGAAGGACCATGAGCCTAATTTCTGGTGTTGGAGGGTGGGGACGGGGGTCTGAATTACAGGGATAGCCTGGGAAAACTGGACTTGGCTTAGAAAGGTGGCAGCTAAGAGCTGATCTAATTAACAAGGGTATAGAAAAAAATTAACTTGGAATATGATCCCAAATTTAATTGTAAGAATAGAAAGTGTGTTAAACTAGTAAATGGTAAATTTAGGGCTGATGGGATTTTTCTTTCATAGAAAGAGTGATCAGTGCATGAAATAATTTTTAGAAAGCAAAACCCTGAAATCATTTAAGGAATAATTAGATGCTGGAATGGGTGGAGCTTAGGATCTTCAGATGGTTGAATTAAGATAGTCTGAATGCTTATCTTCAAGTACAATTATTTGCATAATACTAACGTACAAATGCTTAATGCATTTGTCTGAAATTACTCACCCTACTATTTCAGGATGGTGACGTAATGTGCTGTGCATGTACCTTTAAGGGTGCGTATCTTAAACTGCTGTCCAGCATTATCCACCACGAGACAGGTTGCGATGTGTAATCTCATGAAATCTGTAGATGGAGCAAAGCAGCAGTCCTACAGGTCAGATATGTCTACATAGTCTCCCAGTTACCATTATCTGTACATAGTCTTATCCTCAAATAAAGAACCCACATTATTGTTTTACCAATCCTTGTTGTATGTTTGGTGCATTTACAATAAACAGATGGATGAAACATTCAGCACCCTATTTAAATGGGTCAATGCCACTGTTAAAACAGTGGAGAGAGAAATTGAAGCCTTGAAGGTATGGTTTCCCATAGTGCTGTCTTTTAATTTGCTAGGGAAAGGAGGGATATTAATATAAACAGATTGATTTCTCCTCTCACCACCCGTCTGTAAACATAAAGGTGTTTTTGAGTTTTGATTCCCCCCTTTTATATATGGTGATGCATTTTCCCCAACCCCTCAGTTTTGGAGTGATCCAATCCCCTATTAATAACCCCACAGCAAACTTGAGATGGGGTAAAATCAGAGGGTTAGTTTATTTTTTACAAACGCTCAAAGACATGGGAAGGGGTTTCGCAATGTAGCCTCCCCAACTGGTACATTCACACAATAAAAGAGTGATAAGGGAAAGAAAGAGGCATAGGGCAAAGACCACAGACAAAAATAAGAATTATTGTTTTACGTGAGTCTAGAGCCCAGGATCAAAAGTCCAATGGTGTATTCCTTCAGAAAGGTTCAGATGTTCCAGTAGAAAACAGTGTATAATAGGGCTAAGCAATTTAAACCTGGACAAAGCTCTGTTTCTGCTGCTGCTTTGTTGATGGAAGATGACAGACTGCCTGAATTCAGCTCCAGGTAATATTACAGGTTCAAGCAGCTTGGGGGAGTGGGGGGTCATGAGACATAACTCCCAATTCTTCTCCTTGGTTTGGACAAAAGACGTGTATTCCTGAAATGAATTCTTGGGATGGTTAACATTGTATGCATTAATAAGGTTCAGCGGTTCCCTTTGCTCTCACAGACACATCGTCTCTGTTGGCCAGAACTCTGCCTGAAAAGTGTAAAGGGTCTTTGCACATTTCCTTGGAATTTGATTTCTGCAGTCAGAGGAGGATATTAGCACTTCTTTAGAAATAATGAGACCCTTGCTGTGCTCACCAGGTTACAAATCCTTTTATGTGAGCCAAAACTAGCCAGGCTTCAGTCAGTCTGAATCCTTTGCCCATTTAAAAAATAATAATTTTATAAGGCAGCAGGATGATATAGAAATATATAGGTATAGTGGTAATGTCACTAGACTAGTAACCCAGAGGCCTAGGCTAATCCTCTGGGGACATGGGTTCGAATCCCACCATGGTAGTTGGTGGAATTTAAATTCAATTAATAATAATTAATAGAAAAGCTAGTTCCAGTAATGGTGACCACGAAACTATGATCTGGTTCACTAATGTCCATTAGGGAAGGAAATCCTTACCTGGTCTGGCCTACATGTAACTCCAGACCCACAACAATGTGGTTGACTCTTAACTACCTTCGGAAATGAATGAGCAAACCTCACAGTTAAAGGGCAATTAGGGATGGGCAACAAATGCTGGTCTTGCCAGAGAGACTCACATCCCGTGAAAAAATTAAGAAAAAAACATGCTTACACAAACTAGAATGTGATCCAACCTCTAATTTTCTCTGATTTACATCCTCCTCTTTCTTAACATCAATGACTTAAGGTGAGCTCCGTCTTCATGGAGACCAGGGCCTGAATTTCACGCCTGGTGTGTGAGCCAACTCAACGGGAGCTGAAGCAGATGTGGAATCCGCTTCTCGCTGCAGTTGCATTACAAGTGTGATTTCTCACTGGGTCAACCTTAATTGGCCAACCAGCGTGAAACGCATCTTTTGAATGGTCGGGAAAGGCCAGGGGGTGGTGGGCGCAGGCCTGTCGGGTGCTTTAAAACTGGCAAAGGCAGCTCCCTGAAGGCTGCTCTGGAGTCTGTCCAGGAGACTGGAACAACGGCCTCACCAGCAGCAGGGAAAGTCAGGTGGGAGGGCAAGTTCAGTGGGCACTCGGCTCCCCTGCTTCTCAGACTAGTGCTTCATGGTCCTCGTGGAGGAGGTCAGTGTCAGGCGGGGACACTCTTATACCCAAGGATGGCAGGAGGAGGCCACCGCACCTGACCACAAAAGCCTGGGGGGAGGTGACAGCCGAGGTCAGCGGCCATGACATTGTGCGGCCCACATGGGTGCAGTGCTGCAAAAGGTTCAAAGATCTGCTGCACTCGGCAAGTGTGTGTTCCGAGTTGGCATGGATCAGCGTGGAGAAGTGTTAAGGGCTGGCCGCCCCCTGTGGGGCTCAGGGGTGTTAGAGTCCGAGTGCCAATTGTCACTGACACCGGAGCTGGCCAAGGGGGTGAGCCCTGGCTGCTTGGACTGAGTGCCTTGCGGGTCGAGGGCCATGAATTGGATGTGCCCTGCAAGGTGTTCCTCAGCTGGCGTTGGCCAGGCTTCAATGGCACTGCAGCTAGAGAGTGGACCAATCAATGCTCTTCTGTCCTTTCAGGAGAAGAGAAGCCATAATGCCATCAAAAGGTCAAGGACAGGCAGAGGATGAGGTAGGAAATGGATGCCTTGGAGCTGGAGAGCCGCCACCCACTTTGGTCAGCCGGTCACGGAGAAGCAGGGGTCTCTGACGAAGGGAGGAGTGCAGTACACAGAGGTGAGAGTGCCGGATTGTGCAAACATTCTTATGTAGTCTCAGCATTAATGGAGCCTCAAACCTGGAGCCCCCATTGATCATTGAAAGACGATGGCACCATGATGCAGATCTCCATTGTCTCACCAGGGCGCCTGGCATGCACAGTGACAGTGTGATGATTTAAGCTAATGGTATGTCGTTGTTCTCCCTCAGATTCACCAGCAAGCTCTCAAATGCAGGACCCCGAAGAGCCACCCTTGACACCAGAGGACAACCAGGCTTCAGATGCACCTGCATCACATGCGCTCTCTGAACCAGGCACCAGCGCAGATACCAGCACCTCCGTGGGCATTAGATCATCAGCTAGAATATCAGTGCAGAGCTGTGAGGGCACTTCACACTCGCCTGAGGAGCGAGTGGAGGCGGAGAGGGCCCAGGGTGCTGGCAGTCGGAGGACTGCTGGAGACCAGGATGATGCTGAACCGAAGGCTAATGATGAGCCTCTGGAATCGTCCATTAGGCAGCAGATGCTAGATGTCCAGCGGGATGTGTGGGAGAATCTGGTGGAGATCCACAAGGGCAATGGGGCAACAAGACGCAGCACTGGAAAATGTAGGTTTAAGGCACCATCAACACAAGAGATCTTCTGTTCTGCTATGTTTTGTTGGTCTGCTTACTGGTGTGACAATTAACACCGTATATAATTATGTTCATTTGATGTGAGTGTCAACATGATATAAATTTTGCTTTTGTCTTAATGGCCTGAGGATGCTTCACTTGCTTTGTATGTGCAGGGTACGCCAGTTTCTAATGCTGGATGTGAGTGGCTCTAACTTTATTGCACAGGCACTGAGTGGACTTAGGGTTCAAATGAAAGGGTCATTTCACACATCCGGGGTGGAGGCGGCAGCACTGGCATGAGGTGGAAGCAGATCTTTGGCAGCCTAGATGAAAAAGCGTTGGATCAAGGCACCCCTGCTGTCCCTGCCTCCCTGAAGGATACAGAGATCTGCCTCCACGCCCTCAGTTATCTCCTCACCGTGCTCCTCTTCTGACTCCCCAGTTGATTCATCCTCTGTGGCCTGTGGAGCTGCCTCAAGATCCTCTTCCTCCAGTGGGTCCCCCCTTGCCAGTGCCAGATTGTGGAGAGTGCAGCATGCAACCACTATCATTGACACCCGCTCTGGGGGGTATTGCAGTGCTCCCCTGAATGGTCCAGGCATTGGAAGCGCATCTTCAGAAGACCTATGGTCCCTTGTGGAGTCATGACTCCTATTGTACCACTACTCTGCCTCTGTACTTAAGTGGCGGAGAGGTGTCAGAAGCCACCTTTTCAATGGATAGCCCTTGTCACCCAGCAGCCATCCACCCAGTCGGGCTGGAGCTCTGGATGGCCTCAGCACCTGGGAGTGTCTGAGGGTGTAAGCATCATGGGAGCTGCCAGGGTACTTTGCACAGACTTGCAGAATCTGCATCCTGTGGTCACACACTATCTGCACGTTCATGGAGTGGAATCTCTTCCTGTTGACGAAGGCACCTGGCTGACCCGCTAGCACCTTGATGGCCACATGTGTGTAGTCAATGGCACCCTGGACATGGGGGAACCCAGCAATCTGCAAAGCCTCTGGCTCACTCAGCTTGGCTGGCCTCATCCGTACAGAAGTGAATATATGTCATTACGCACCTGAACAGAGCATCTGTCACCAGCTTGATGGAACTGTGGACAGCTGATTGGGAAACTCCACAAAGATCTCCCACTGACCCCTGGAAAGAGCTGGAGGCATAGAAGTTGAGTCCACTCTGACCTTCAGAGCCACTGGCATGGGGTGTCCACTCACACAGTCGGAGCTGATCTCAGGGCCGATCATCTAACAAATGGAGGTCACGGTCTCCCTGGAGAGGCGGAGCCCCCTTTGGCATTGCACCTCGGACATACTGAGGTAGCTGCATCACTACCTGTAAACCCTGGCAGCGGGATAGTGGCATTTTCTGTGGCTCCTTCCACCTTGGACTACCTGCTGACTCTGCACCCCTTGTGCCTGCGCTTCTCCTCCCACAGGTCCCTCCCCTGGAAGCACCATAAGGACACCTGGCCTCCTTTCCCTTCTGCCTCTCTCATCCTCCTCAGAGGAGGTGCCACCAGCAGAGACCACAATCCCCATTACCAGGGTAACAGGAGGCTGACTGATACCTGTAAGGGTCCACATGGTCAAAATTCTCCAGGGATCTTGGAGACACCAATGAGCCCTGAAATGAAGTCTGGAAATGTTAAGACTGAATCTCAGAACACAGATGGAGCTGTCAAGTTTAAGTAGGCAACCAGCAGCAAACTATCTCCTCAACTCCTCACTACTCACACTGGCAATGCTGCTGACACTTTTTATCCCATCCTTGGATGAGGTTTCAGTAAAAGTGGACTGCCTGCCTGTCCGATTTGTCCGTGTGATGAGTGCGAAACCGCGTGTGTAATGTAAAATTGTGAACAATTGCCTTTTTAAGTGATGTTATAATTGTTGGCGGGCACGGCTCTCACACATCTGCATGTCCGCCGACCTGAAGATTGCTCCTATGCGGGATGTCATCGGGAACCTCGCCCGATGTCACCTGCGCTATTTCATGCCTGGGTCATGCGGCGCCCGCCCCGCGAGGCATTAAATTCTGCCCCAGAGTTCCTTAAGTTCTGGGTCTGGACTGTGAGTGGAGCTGACATAGCGACCCCAATCCTGACCCCTTCTGGTGTCCATACACATGTATCTCTTTCCAGAGGCCACATGTTGATCACGTGGAACAGGAGCAAGTGGCTGATATTCCCCCACCTGCATAGCACAGGGTTCCTGAATCTAATGGAACTCAACTGCTGAGGCTATGACCAACTGGACTGGGAAATGGATCTAGAACATTCTGGGCCCATGTGATGATGGGCAATGCCTTCAACAGAGGCGTCAGGGTGGTCTCTGTTTTCTTCTTACACAGTGACCAGCGACCATGTTGGTTTGAGAGCTTTCTGAGAATTCCTTTGTCTCTAATTTACATTCGGCATGACAGAGAGTGGAAGATTAATTCCTGGATTGTAGCCATTATTTTTAAAGCTGTGCAAGTTGATCAATATTGGCATATTAATTGTAGCTTGAAGGACATGGAATCTTTTACACATCCCTGTCCTGTAGCTGAAAAAAGATTACCAGCTCTCAACGCTAAATGAGGAAGATGAGAGCTGACAAGTACAGGAAGAGTTGGAGAATGTTGGAACTGCAAAGCTGCAGAACGAGGGAAAGATCAAATGATGAATGACCTTCCTTGGTCTGTGTGCAGATAACAATCAGGCAGAAGGATAGCAAAGTACTGCAGAGATTAATCTTCAACCAGTGGCACAGGCCTCGATTTTAAGTCCCCTCCTCTGGCAGGAACTAGGCCGGACAGCAGGTAGGGGACAGGGTGCAGTTAAAATGAGGGCAGTGGCTTACCCCCTCCTAACCCACTGCCTTCCCAATGGGTCAGAATGTTAACCTGCACATTTGAGTGGGCAAGTGGGATACTGTTATATTATTACATTATTGATCTCAAGGATTAAAAATGATCTGAAGATCCCAATCTATGGAAAATGCAGCAAAATCGTGGGCCAAATTTTAATACAAAGTGAAGTCTCCTTGCGTTCTGCTGCATTTTTTTTTCCTTGCTGTGATGGCTTTGCAGTGAAGTACAATGTCCTTCTCCAGCCCATCGAGGAAGGTACAAACTGCTGGAGCTTTCGTCTCATGCTTTGTGAAGCCTCTAAACCCTTGGATGAAATGATGCCTTTGAAGCTCATTCTCCGAGATCTATTCTACATGGTGTGAGAACTCTCTGTGATGCACCCTGCTTCCACTCCCTGGTATGTTAATGAGACTCAGTGAAGGTGCTTTTCAACTGCCCATTCGTTTTGTGGTGTGAAAATCAGTGGGCTCGCAACAGACAATTCAAGGAGAGGGGAAACACCTGAGCCATCCCCTCCATACCCGAGGCCCACCTGACATCATTTTCCACTGGGCCTGTAAGTGGGCGAGCAGCCTGAAACAAGCAGGGGGCTGCTTAACTAGGGACCCCAGGATCCTATGCAGGCTGTCAGATCTCTGTTCTGATTGGGGGGAGCATGGGTTGCGCAGGCTCCGTCTGCTTGTACCATGTGGTGAGCAGCCTGACCAGCAAGTCTTATAGGGGCTGCTCAGTAAACAGCCCAGGACATTTTAATTTTGGTGGGGCTAGAAGGAGCATAAGTGTTTGCGGTACCTCAATGTGCATCATGATGTGTGTTGATAACTCCAATACCATTGCACCTTCTGACTGTCTGTAATGACCATATTGAAATGATTGTAAAATTCATTGAGTGTATTGAAGCACCTCGTGATCCATGTGTAAAAGTTGAATCTGATTGTACTTTTTGTGACGGCGATTTAGAAATGTTTTGCAATGTTCTTCCAGATAATTTATGAATAAAGTATTTTTTCAAAAAAAAGTTTGTGGTACCTCAATAAACTTTGCAATTATATAGCACCTTCGAATGTAATAAAGCATCTCAAGGCAATTCATAGATTGTTATCAGCCAAAATTTGACACTGAGCGGCATTGTTTCTGTTCACTCACTCACAGCATGTGGTCACTGCTGGGAAGGCCAGCATTGTCCTCCCTGAATTGCCCATGAATAGGTGGTACATGGCCCTTGTTCTTGAACTGCTGCAAGCTGTATGGTCTGTATGGTAAGGCAATCACACAGTACTGTTTGTTCCAGGATTTTGACCCAGTAGTAGTGGAGGGACGGTGATATATTTCTAAGTCAGGATGGAGTGTGACTTGGAGCAGAATTTGAAGATGGCAGCGTTCCCATGCATCTGCTGAACTTGTCCTTCTAGGTGGTAAGGATCATGAGTTTGGAAGGTACTGTCAAAGGAGCCTTGGCGAGTTGCTGCAGCGCTTCATGTAGGATGGTGGCGGAGGGAGTGGATGTTTAAGCCAGTGGATTGGATGCTGAGCATGTGGGCTGCTTTTCCTGGATGCTGTTGAGCTTCTTGAGTGGTTGTTGGAGCTGCACTCATCCAGACAAGTGGAGAATATACCATCACACTCCTGACTTGTGCCTTGTAGATGGTGAACAGGCTTTGAGGAGTCAAGTGCGATGTGTTGTATGGAGAGAGGATCCACCTCCATCTCAGACAGCTATAAACATTACAGAAGTGTGCTTTTCAATTATTTGTTTGAAGATTCTTAAATAAGGTGATGGTTTTTTCCAACTAGGCTGACTATTAACTTGATATGCAGGCTGATTGATAATTAATGTAAAACCAAAAAGCATTGGGCCATTGTATGAGAAGAATAATCGCCATTGGCAGGTATTAGAATCAAAATTGCCCAGGACTGATTGATCTGGGATTTTTCCCAGATGTAGTGCTCCCAGTTCTGAACCCTGAGACTACAGTAACTTGCTACTTGTGTTTGAAAGAGGCAAATTTCAGAGGGTGAAGAAACAGTTAACCCAATAAAAAGCTGATTAATTACCCCTCGTAAACCTCAGACAGTGTGTGACTATTTGACTGTGCGCAATGGACTGTAGTGGATACAATTTCTTTTTGGTTCAACTGACACTTTATCCAGCTGCCTTTCATATTACACTTTGCAGACAGTCCTTTTTATTTCAAGCTGTCAGAGTATAATCCAGAGAGAATCTCCACAATGATGTGCAACAGGAGCATCCAGTATTTTCTCCATGGTAACTGAGATCTGTGGTAAATCCCACGTGATTGCTTTTGTAGTCATGGAGAGCTCCCACAGTTCCCCAGTGTGAAAAGGGACTGATACCGGAAGGTAGTTTTTATTATTAATGGCGTCTTGGCATGCCAAAACATCCCTGAGCTTCTAGCAGATAATAACTTATGTTAATGTCAAACTGTACACTTTATTTTAATATTAATCCTTTAAGTACTGCTTTCCTTTTCAGCCTTATTTCCACAGTGTAGCAACTCTGAAATGATACAGATAAAGATTGTGCTCTCATTCACTGATGCTCCATGTGGATTGTTAAGGGGAGCCACTTTTCGTTATCATTTGAAAGCTTTGTGTTAATGTCCTGGCAACATCAAAATGGTTGATCTAATGAGATGCATGAAACACATAATGACAGCTCCCCTGGTGACTTCATTAGGTAAATGCACCACAACCCTGGGTGTATCTTGGGTAAGTTGCCTTTTTTTTTAAAGCCAGCACAGCAGTTGGATCATTACATTTGGCCTCAGTTTGATGTGCTGGGAAAGCCTCTCAGTGCTGAACACTACTAGTTATCTCTGCTAGAGTGTGTGTGTGTATGCATTTTTAAAAAACTCAGTCATGGGATGTCGTGGGCATCGCTGGTTAGGCTAACATTTATTACTCATCGCCAGTTTTCCTAGTTCAGAGGGCAGTTAAGAGTCAACCACGTTGCTCTGGGTCTGGAGTCACATGTAGGCCAGACCAGGTAAGGACACCAGATTTCCTTCCCTATAGGGCACTAGTGAACCAGATGGGTTTTTACAACAATCAACAATGGTTACATGGTCATCATTAGACTTTTAATTCCAGATTTTTATTGAATTCAAATTCCATCATCTCCCCTGTTGGGATTCAAACCCTGGTAACCCAGAGCATTACCCTGGGTCTCTGGATTACTAGCCCAGGGTCAATACCACTACAACATCGCCTCTCCTGAAAAGCCACTCCAGCCTTATGGCTGGTCTGGTAGGTAGAGCCCTGCCCATGAGCTCCCCTAAAAGTGATCAGTCATCAGTGCCAGGCTTCACAGACAAACAACTGCGCATGCATGTGTGCGCATGTGTGTGTGTGAATTTTCTGTGCCCGTTGGCAGCGGGCATGTTTGGCAGCATGAGCGGACAATATGGTGAGAAGGCCAAATCTCGGTTTCATGATGTCGTGGAAACAGTTTGCAATCGTCTGCTCTGCCTAACAATGGTGGGCTGCATTTCTTGCTGTCAGATGTTGGGAACCTCATTGTAATACATCTGCATATCATTATAAGCCCAGCTCACCAAAACCATCCCCCACACGCTAGGTCATCTGGTCACATCGGTGTGATTGCACTCCAACATGTTTCACAACTGTACATAAGCAACGTGCACCTGGCAAGCTCCACTTTGCTCGGGACTTCAAGGTTTGTTTGCCTACCTTGCTTCGGGCAGCACTCGCTGTCTGCGAAGCCTGGCGCTGATGACTGCATCACATCACTATTAGTAGGGCTCACGGGCAGGTCTCTACCTACCAGACCAGCCATAAGGCGGAAGTGGCTTTTCAACGGCTGTAGGGCTAGGGCTTGTTTGGGGAAGGGGGAGAAGTGGCCTCAGGCAAGGGAAGAGGCTGCGGGGCGAGGGCTGTACTGGGAAAGGGGGGTATCCCATGGTTTGTGTGGGGGCACAAGTTGATTTGTGCAAGTGGCCTCAAGATGGTGAGGGCTGAGGAGGCAGTTTCCAGAGGAGATGAGGCCAGGTGGACATGTGAGGGTGTGTGCGTGAGAATGGGTGGTGATGTCCCTTGAGCTGGCAGTGAGTGGGATGCCAGTGAATGTGTGATGGGCTTGAGTGTGTGAGTTTAGAGTGAAGAGATGGTTGCCATAACCTGGTGGCACAGATGAGATCATTCATCCTCTATCTGCATTGGATGGCCAACCTCTTCTGTGCAGCATTGGCACTGACCAACACTGCCACTGCCTGCCAAGCTGGAGTGGTGAGATTGCTGGACCTCCTGTGGCCAGAGTGGGGGTGGAGGACATCATGGCAGGCCTCCACACATCCAAAAGATGTTTCAGGGACGTGTCACTGAACCGGAGGGCCGGAGCCTTCTTGCCTTTCAGGGCCATGTCTTCTGTGCAGCAGTCCTGGGCCGGAAGCACTGAGAGGTGCATGCATGGCTGCACTTTAAAAATGGCATTCGGTGTGACGAAGTGGCGAGATGAATGCATGATGGGTAAATGAGAGCCCGCCTGCCATCGAAACTGCATGTTTCCTGCGAATGCATAATTAATGAGACGGGATGGGTCAATACAGCGTGAAAAGCTGCCATTGTGGCCGGATGGTAAAACGTTCTTTTTCCGACCCGTTACTGCACTTAATGCAAACCTGGGACGATTCCGCCGTGTGTGTCTGTGTGTGTGTGTGTGTGTCTTCGTGTGTGTCTGTGTCTGTGTGTGTGTCTCTGCGTGTGTCTCTTCATGTGTGTGTCTGTGTGTGTGCGTCTCTCCATGTGTGTGTCTCTGTGTCTCTATGTGTATGTGTGTGTGTGTGTCTCTGTGTGTGTCTGTGTGTGCCTGTGTCTGTGTGTGTGTCTCTGCATGTGTCTCTGCATGTGTCTGTGTGTGTGTCTGTGTGTGTCTGTGTGTGTGTGTGTCTCTCCATGTGTGTGTCTCTGTGTCGCTATGTGTGTGTCTCTGCGTGTGTGTATGCATGTGTATGTTACCCACACCTTCATGCCTGAAGTTCTTACTTTTACCAATTTAAATTGGATGCCTAGGCTGTGCCTTTGAACATCCTGAAAATTAAAATGAGCTCTGACATTAAACCTCTCGGGCCTCGACTCATCCAGGTTGTACCCTATGTCTTGAACTTCAGAAGGACGTAGACATGTTGGTGGATTGGGCAGACAAATAGCAGATAAAGTTCAATGCAAAGAAATGTGAGGTGATTCACTTTGGCAGGAAGAATGTGGACAGACAGTATAAAATAAAGGGAGAGCCTCTAAAGGAGGTGCAGGAACAGAGGGACCTCAGTGTATACATACATAGGCCATTGAATATGGCAGCACATGCTGAGAGAGCAGTTAATAAAGCATATAATATCTTAGGCTTTATTAATAGGGCCATTGAGTACAGAGTAAGGAGATCATGTTGAACTTATATAAGACACTAGTTAGGCCTCATTTGGAGTACTGCATCCAGTTCTGGGCGTCATATTTGAAGAAGGATATGAAGGCATTGGAGTGAGTACAGAGAAGATTCACAAGAATGATTTCCAGGATGAAGAACTGTAACTATGAGGATAGATTGGAGAGGTTGGGACTGTTTTCCTTGGAGAAAAGAAGGCTGAGAGGAGGCTTGATAGAGGTATTCAAGATCCTGAGAGGCATGGACAGGGTAGATAGTGAGAAACTGTTCCCACTCAAGAGAACATCAAAAACTAGAGGGCACAGATTCAAAATAATTGGCAAAAGGAGTAAATATGCTGTGAGGAAAAATTCTTTCACCCAGAGGTTGGCTGGATTCTGGAACGAACTTCCCGAGAAGATGTGGAGGCAGGTTCAATCGAGGTATTCTAAAGGGAATTGGATTGCTACCTGAAAAGAGAGAATATGCAAGGTTATGGGGCTAAGGCAGGGGAGTGGGAATAGAAGGAATGCTTTTTCAGAGACCCAGTGCAGACTTGATGGGCCAAATGGCCTCCCTCTGCACTGTAACGATACTGTGATACTACTGTGATAAATTCAAGTTTTTAACTGTGCCATCAACGGACATGTCTTCAAAATGTCATCTCCTATCGAACTATCAAAGATAACATTCTTGTCCACTGATGGTAAATTATCAAACTCCATAATCTAAACCTTTCTAGAGTAAATCCAATCTTAGCCTGCACATTCCACCAAATATAATCTCTGTGTATTACTAGTACTTTCCATATTAGTGCTTGTAGCAAGTGAAGATGGATTGGAAATAGGGTTGCCAACCTTTCCAGATTGGAAGGGAGTCTATTTCCCGGTGACTATAGAAAGCAACCTGGGAGATTTTTTTCTTAGGATATAAAGCCGTTTTGATCAATCAGGAGTGCATTGCCCTGGATTATGAAATGGTTTATTCCAATTAACGGCATTGGGAAGAGTATAAATTGCCTGCCCTGATGTCAAGATGTAGCCACAGGGGACAGTCCGGGCCAGAGCACTCTGTCTGATCAGTCCTGTATCCTTGTCCTCACTCCTCAGCGTCAGTCCCTGCAATCCCCACAGAGCAGAGCTGGGTGCTGAGCCGTGGAAGGTGCTGCAGAATTGGTGCTAATTCCAGGACATTTACCCTTCTGCTCAGCGCCCAAGGCTCCCAAACAAATCAGCCTTTTGGGGCTTGGGCTCTGAGTTAGTGCAGGTGATCCCAGGATGGAGATGGGATAGCAGTTAATCTAGTGGGATTTGTCTTTTATTTTGGGTTGGGGGAAAGAGAGTCTGATTTTAATGGGATTTTAGGGGAGAAACCCATTCTACTGGCACGCAGATCTACATTGATTCCCCAGGGACAGACAATGTAACCGGGCATCTTCAATGAGCGTCTTTGAGTGTGGAATCGAAGTAAATTTGCAGCAGCAGTAGAATGAGTTTCTCCCTCTGTCTCTTTTTGGGTGGAATGAGATTTTATTTTGTGGGGAGGAAAACACCAACCTTCATGGGATTTTAATCCAGGCAGGAATTGGGAGCATTTACTTGTTTTTCAAGTTTCCACTTTAGGACAAGCTGTACCTCAGGGACATTCATCCTGCTTTACTGTTCAGTTACACAAAGCTGCAGTGATTGAGAAATGTGGAATTCCCAAATCTGCCCTGTATAAAAGGGATATATTTCCCACTTCAGGACAAACAGGGACGTTCACAATCAGAAACCTGCTCCAGGGATTTCGTTTCCTCTCTTGCGCTCCCTTAGATCTCGCTGATGTCTCGCAGAATATGTCCGGCCAAGGTGGCAACCCTAATTATGCAAACAAGGAATTCTCATTGGAGGAATAATGTCAGATGGATAGAAGTATGGCGTGTATTCCAATGCTGTTCCTAATTTACATACATGTCCTGGATTCAGAAATTTAGTGCAAATTGGTCATTTTGCAGAACGATACCTGGGGGATTCCTAAGGGTTAAGTTACAAAGCGAGATCACACAAACTAAGATTGTATTCCCTGGAATTTAGAAGGTTAAGTGGATAATTTGACCACAGTTTCAAGATTTTGGGAAGAACGGATAGTTTCTCCCTATCTATCCTATTTCCGTTGTTTCAGGGGTCTAGGACTAGGGGACATAGCATAAAAATTCGAGCCAGAGCTTGTAAGAGTGAAATTAGGAAACATTTCTTCACACAAAGGATGGTAGAGGTTTGGAACTCTCTTTCATAATTGGTAGTTGATATTAATTGAAATCGAATATTGATACAAAGGTATTCAGGATTATAGAGCAAAAGTGGGTATATGGAATTAGGTCACAGGTGAACTTTGATCTCACTGAATAGTGGAACAGGCTTGAGGGGCTGAATGGCCTCCTTTTCCTGTGGGTCAGTGAAATTGAAGTGGGCAGCTCAGAAATTTCAGAACGAGTTTGGCAAAATGTGAGAGTGGGAGAACAATGCTTGATGAAATTTAATGCACAACAGAAAGTGAAATAAGCCAGACGAGGATTTCAGGAATAGCATTAAATAGCTAAGAACCAAACTTAGAGAGACTCTGGTGTCTTAATAGAGTTGACTCCAATCACTGGCCAGTAATTAGGCTTATGACCAAGGGCACTGATGCCAATGGCTGCCATCCTATGGTCAAAGATGTCGAAATCGAAAAATCCCAGGAAAATCATATGTTGAACCTGGGACTTTGTTGGTCTGTACAGCTCAATTTTACACTGAGCAGAGCACTCACTAATTGAACCATCACAGGAGCCATGCTTCTAAGTGCTGCCACATGGTATAAACATTCAGCTATGTTCGTCATCTCTTGTGGCTATTGAATGGGTTTTAGCTCAGTATTATCTGATTCCAGTAGTGGCATAAACACATCAACTGATTCAATTATGGACATGTGGGGTGGGGGTGGAGGGGGGGGTATAAAATCAGTGTAACTGATGACCTATTACTACATCTGCATTACAAGCCACACGTGGACGAGACCTTAGGACTGTGACTGGGAGACTATCTCACCATGGATTTCGAGAGCTGCTTATAGAATCATACTGCACAGGAGGAGGCCAATTTTATTTATTTTGTCTGGGGATGTGGGCATCACTGGCAAGGTCAGCATTTGTTGCCCATCCCTATTTTCCCTTGAACTGAGTGGTGCGCTAGGTCAGAAAGTAGTTAAGAATTAATCACATTGCTGTGGGTCTGGAGAGGTAGGCCAGGCCAGGTGAGGGTGGCAGATTTCCTTCGCTAAAGGGGACATCAGCGAACCAGATAGGTTTTTACAACAACCAATGACAGTTTAATGGTCAACATTATTGAGACTAGCTTTCAACTCCAGATTTTATTAATTTTAATTTTAATTCCACAAACTGCCATGGTGGGCTTTGGACCCATGTACCCAGAGGATTAGCCTGGGCCTCTGGCTTATTAGTCCAATGACAGCATCATCTCCTACTGAACCATTTGGCCCACTGTCTCTGTGCTAGCTCTTTGGCAGAACTATCCAATTAGTCTCGCTCTCCTGTTTTTTTTTTCCCCATAGCCCTGCAAGTCTTTCCCTTTCCAAGCACAGATCATCTGCCCTTTTGAAAGTTCCGATCGAATCACAATGGGAATGGAGGCAAAGGAGAAGGTAAATGGGGAATTGCAAATGAAAGAAAAGAGATAGGAACTAGCCTTACAACTGGAAACCCTTACCTGCTTAAGTCTGCGGAACAGTGCCGAAGGAGTCTCTGACTCAGTAAGGATATCAGACTGAGCTGCAGCAATTACCGACACTTAATTTAAAGAGACCCTCACCGATGCCAATCGCTCTGCCTTGTAGCCATCAAATTTAGAGCAGCTATAAATTTCTGATCGCCGGGGAGTGGATTTGCTGCCATCAGTCGGCACACTGTGTTCACCCATGTTCAGGAGTTGACTGATGCATTGTACCAGGAGTTAACAGGTCCATTCATTTTCCCAGAAATCTTCAGAGATGTTGGCTGAAATGAGAAAGTTTATGATGGCTTCCCCGTGTGCTGGATATGGAAGGCTGTGTCTCTGAAGATACCAGGCTATCATCAATTACAGCAATGGTGCTTAATAACTATAGGGATCTCTGTTGCCACAGTGTTCTGATGATAAGAAAGCATCCTTGTGGTGAATACTAAACTCCTTCGATCAAATCACCACTCGGAGAGCTGACATATGCTTGGCGAGTTAGCAATGGTAACCGTCTTCAAAGTTGATCTTTGGTAGGACTGCAGCCTACCACTGAAACCAGGATTACTGGCACCATCTTCTTCCACTCCGTGCCAGTCAAGCATTTGTACAGCCACATGCAAAAATCTATTCTTGATTACTGATACCTGAAAGCTTATTTTTCAGTGCTTCTATGACCATCTTGGATTGACCCCTGGCTCGAATAGTCCCCGCCTCTGAGTCAGAAGGTTAAGGGTTCAAGCCCCACCCCAGACAATGGAATCAAGTGTTACAATCTCTGAATACTGGTCTGACATCAAATGGTGGAATAGAACTCAGGTCTGATGGGAGTGTTATGTGTCCTCCCACTCTCCCGTCACTCTAGCTGGTCCTCAGGTACAGGCTCTAAGTCAGGCTATTGATTTCTTTGTTTGTTCATGGGAAATGAGTGTCACTGCCATTTATTGTCTATCCCTCATTGTCCTTGAGAAGCTGGTGATGAACCCCCTTCTCAAATACAACGAAGTGATTCGCTTGGTCATTTCAGAGGGCAGTTAAGAATCAACTCCATTATTGTGGGTCTGTAGCTGCTTATAGAACTGACTAAATGAACTGGATGGGGTTTTATGACAATCAGCACGTTCATGGTCCCCAATACTGAGACTAGCTTTTTATTCCAGATTTATTTCATTAACTGAATTTAAATTCCCAGTTGTCATGATGGGTTTTGAACTCGTCTCTGGCTCATTAGTCCAGGCTTCTGGATTACTAGTCCAGTCATGTAACCAATATGGCATCGTATCCAGCAATCTCTCCATGTAACAAGGGGCTTAGCTATAGAAACAATCCAGGGCACAGTCTGCTGGATGTAAAAAGCACTGGATCAAATGGGTGGTCATTTGAAGAGGAGAAGAAGAGATGCACACTTTGAAGTTATTCACATCACTTTCCCAGTTAACAAGGGACTAGTGAGACTAGCTGGAACAGAGACAATAGTCCACCCAAAACTTTAGAGGAGAAGATTGCAGCAGGAATAAACTGAGTACCCTTTTCTGCTGCCCACTTGGATTTCAGTGAAATTTTTTGGCTATCAAGACACACAATTTTAATACCAGGAAACAGGAAATTTTCCAGTGTCACCATCAATCACAACCGGATCTGTTATATTTCTTATCAATGTGTTATAATAGAGGAGCTTCCATGTTGCCAGTAAGCCTTCTTTTCTCATGTCATATGGGATCACCACAATTCTGCCTGATCACTTTTCAGAGCAACCATTTCTTTTTTGGGGGGTGGTTTTAGCAGAGAATCCTTTCAGCTGTTAGCTTTCCCCATTTATCCATGCTGGAGAGCAGCACCAATGAACACTGGCTTGCCTGTGCCACTGTTGGGGTTCTTCTGTAGTCAGCAGATGCTGGAGTGGGACCTGAAGCCAGGCTTTGAGAGAAGAGAGCTACCCATTGAGCTACTCCAGCTCACGAGCTAGTGAGACAATTACAAGATTATTCAATGTGCACTGAGAGGCAATACTGAAGCTTCTTGTGGGTATGGGTTAGTAAAAATTCTGCAAGAACTTCAGAGCGTTTATTTTGTGTAGTAGTTGTAGCTCTGATGTGAAAATGCATAAGGTACATTAGCATGTTCTTTTGTGTGGAATAAATCAGTTTATTATATAAAACCTTAATGCAGACCTAAATCAGAGAAACAATTAGCACATCACCTAGGTCTACAAACCATGTGACATCATTTTGGGAACTGACATCCTTGTTTATTCTTAGCCTTTACTGTCACTGGCTTCTCACCTCCATCTAGGTTAAAAGTATTGAGAGCTCAAACTGTCACTCTATTGTTCTGGCGATGTGTGGGAAGCCCTTCATTTATAATCAGGCTGTGTCGTGACAATAAAAAAAAACGGCAGGCTTTTCAATGTGCTTCAAAATCTCTTGTTGCCCATTATAGTTTTTTTTTAAGATGATAAGAGAAGAATTAACAAAACTATTACGGGTTCGTATGAAAATCCATTGCTCTGGAAGTATTTTAATTCAGCACAAGTAGGGCTTGTATTGAAGAGTTTTGCCAGTGAGGTTGGCGGGGATATTTCACCATTCTTAATATAGCATGTCTGATAGTACCTATAAAACAACATGGCTGTTGCTAAGGCTCTCCAGTGGTGGGACCTTCTTGTTGATGTTTCTTTATTCTACTGAGAGGATAGCCCTCCGGGATCGGTTTTCAACTTGCTGCTCAGCTGGTGCTGTCAATGGACTGTCCATTTTGGAAATGGCCTCCTTTCCGTTCCTATTGAAGTCAATGCCAATGATAACTGGGTGGTTTCTATAACAGGGAACAGATTCGCAGCGCCTGTTTCACACAAAGTAGGCCAGTTGTAAATCTACTCCGTCCTCTGTCTTTATTAAAATGTTCACAGTAAAAGGGGTGAGGAGAAAAGAGTCATTGGGAATATGCTGGCAAAATGCCCCAGCTCTGGGGTTGGCATCTATAGTTGGGGGAGAATATAGCAGTGTGGCATTGTCACTGGATGAGTGATCTAGGGGCCCAGGCTAATGCCCTGAGGACATGGGTTCAAAAACTCACCACAGCAGCTGGCAGAATTTAAATTCAATTAATAAACCTGGAATATAAAGCTGGTCTCAGTAATGGTAACCATAATAACTATTGTTGTAAAAACCCATCTTCAGGGAAGGAAATCTGCTATCTTTACCTGGTCTGGCATGCATGTGACTCCAGAGCCACAGCAATGTGGTTGACTCTTAACTGCCCTCTGAAATGGCCGAGCAAGCCACTCAGTTCAAGGGCAATTCAGGATGGACAATAAATGCTGTCCTTGCCAGCGATGCCCACTTCACATCCAAAATAATAATAATCATTCCTTATCTTACCAGGAGTGGTTTTGGGCTGAGAGCCATTACTTTCTATAGAGGGGGAAATTTGAACGGTGAATCATTAACCTGGTTACCTCCCTTCTCAAGAATTGGGACTCAGTCACTCTCTCCCATCGGAGCAATGCTTTGAGCAAGTACTGTACTGCAACACCATTGAGGCTCATTTACCTGAACGCTGCAATTGTTCCTGATACACCTGACTGGTAGCAGATCTAAACTTCAGCAAATCAATTACTACAACCAGCCCAGCAATGCCACACAACAGGAGGAAGTGAAAGGTGTCTTTATATTGCAGGTGCCAGTCTGGTGTCAGTAAAGTGCATTAAAGTGACATGAGCTGGTAGCACTGAGCCGTACTGCCAGATTGTCCTGCCACACTTGGGGGGGGTGGGGGTGGGGTGGGGGGAGGGGGGGGTGGAGGATCAAAGTTTTGAATACATGTATTTAGATAGATGCATGAAGCTACATTAGTTATGAGGCAATAGTAAAGATTCATTGTTTTGATCATGGGAGATCACCAATTGATAGCAATAGATTTAATTGATGGGATCTGTGCAGTGTGATGTAAGCCCACAGTGAGAATATCGATATGACAGTGCAGCAAATGGTTAATATTTAACAACAATTGCTAAGGAAATAAATAGGAAACCCCAATGGTGAACTAATTTTTTTTAGAATTGACCTGCTGCTGCCTGTACCCTAACTCACACCAAGTTCCAACCACCCATCAGCCTGACCTAAATTGGCTCCCAGACAAGCAATGCCTTGAATTTAAGATCCTAACCCATGTATTCAAATCCCTCCATGACTTTGCCATCCCTACCTTTGTAACCTTCTCCAGCACTAGAATCCCCCAAGAGTTCTGTGTTCCTCCAATTTGGCTTCTTGCACATCCCCAATTTCCTTTGCCCACCGCTGGTGGATGTGTCTTCAGCTGTCGAGGCTCTAACGTTTTGAGTTCCCTCCCTAAAGCTCACTGCCTCCCAACTGCTCTCCTCCCATGTAAGACATTCTTTAGAGCCAACCTCTTTGGCCAAGCTTTTGCTCATCTATCCTAACATTTCCTTATGTGGCTCAGCGTCAACGTTTGTCAGGTAAATATACTAGACAACACCTTTACTGCTTTAAAGGTGCTATATAGATGCAAGATGTTGTTGTTGGAAAGTAGGGGTGACTGACCAGGAATGACCTATCCCTTTGCTACAACTTTGGAAGGCTCAAAACCTTGGTCCTTGTGAACAGTAGAGCAGCGATGTGAATAGTTGAAGTAGAGGTGATATTTTGAATTAGAACCTCCAGGAATCTCATAATTTCTTATCGTTAGACCACCAGATGGACATGGAGGGGATTATTTTGTCCAGCGGGTGAAAACAGGCACTAAATGGGTGTGACGCATTTAGACACATCTGTTTGAAAATCTAGATTCAACACACGATTTTGGTCCTAATTGTTGATTGCCATAATCTGAACCTGCCTGGAGGGGCTAAAATAGACACTGCCAGGTTTAGCTCTCAAGTGATGATTAGGCACAATTATTGTGGGAGAAGCATACATGGGCTCCACATACACTCACTTCCACTGAAGGTGTGGAGTGCTCTAGCTGATAGGTATTGGCAAGTTTCAGGATGGCACGGGAACCAAGAGAGAGGGTGCACAACTTCTCACTGTTAAAGGAGGTCAACGGGAGGAGGGATATCCTATATCTGCACTCGCACTTCTCTCCCTCCTGTCCTTCGGATGAGAAATCTCAGGGTGGATGCAAATGATTCCATCACAGTAATTTGAAAAAGAGTAAGGGAGTTCTCCCTGGAGTCCTGGCCAATATTTATCCCTCAATCAACATCAGTAGAACAGATTATCTGGGGGTCATTATCACATTGCTGTTTGTGGGAGCTTGCTGAGCATAAATTGACTGCTGAATTTCCTGCACTTTACAAGCACTTAATTGGTTGCAAAGCTCTTTGGGGCATCTTTAGGTTATGAATGGAGCTATATAAATGCAAGTTTTTCTTTCTTGATAGGAGCTGGCATCGGGGTAGTCCCACTTCTGATTCTAAGGAAGGGGACTGCACAGGAGAGTCCGTAGTTCACCTTCTTGAGTTGGTTGAAATAGTTTTCCATGTGGTCATTGACACAGACGAACACCATGGAAATTATGCAGCACAGCCGCAACCAATCCTGTCATGTGATTCTGCAACTCGGCAAACGAGTTTTTGACTCACACCCATCGGATTTAGTACGGACGTTATGAGGATTGACATTAATTTGCAACATCAATCATCAAAAAGGCACTCTTGATAAATCCTTAACTGGCACCAAACTGAAACACACAAACGTGAATATAAATCTTAAGCTTCAAATTACTTTTTGTTGCAAGGAACAGCCATTCCAATATCTTTATATTGCCTTGCAAACATGAATCTATTTTTTTAGACTGAGTGCACGTTGATCTGTTTTGTCTGAAGTATTTTTGGTTTAAAAGTTGCAGCCACTATAACAGATGGCAGGGTCCATATATTCTTTTCATATTGACTTTTCTCTCAAAGGGAAGAAAGTTGTCTTTAGCAGTAATGCAAAACAGGCAATAGTGAATCTTCTGACATTTTATACTCCACCTGAAGATATCGTGCCAGTGAAATCAATGGAAAAGAATATTGAGCAAATGTAAAATGGCTGCAGATTCGCTATTGCCTATTTCCGATTACCCCACCTGAGGTGAATTTCACCTCTGATCCATTCCTTGTTCTAAACCTCACCACTAGGTCACAGTTTTCATGGCTCTGAGTTGACCTAAGAAGGAGAGGAAAGCAGCCGGTTCAAAAATGGACAAAAGTGCTGAACTCCAGAGATGAGGTGGGAGTGACTGCCCTTGGCATCAAGGCACCATTTGACTGAGTGTGGCCTCAAGATGCCTGAGAAAGGTTGGAGCCAATGGGAATCAGAGGGGAAACTCTCCATTACCAAGCACAAAGGAGATCAATCATCTCAGTCCCAGGACATTACTGCAGGAGTTCCACAGGGTACTATCCTAGGCCCAACCATCTTTAGCTGCTTCATCAATGACCTTCCTTCCATCATAAGGTCAGAAGTGGGGATGTTCGCTGATGATTGCACAATGTTCAGCACTATTCATGACTCCTCAGATACTGAAGCAGTCTGTGTCCATATACAGCAAGATCGGGACAACATTCAGGCTTGGGCTGACAAGTTGCAAATTCCATTCATGCCAACAAGTGTCAGGCAATGACCATCTCCAACAAGAGAGAATTTAATCATTGCCCCTTGACATTCAATGGCATTACCATCACTGAATCTCCCACTATCAACACCCTGGGGCTTACCATTGACCAGAAACTGAACTGGACTAGTCATATAAATAATGTTGCTACAAGATCAGGTCAGGAGCAAGGAATCCTGCAGAGAGGAGCTCACCTCCTGACTCCCCAAAGCCATCTACAAGACACAAGTCAGGAGTGTGATGGAATACTCTCCACTTGCCTGGACGACTACAGCTCCAACAACACTCAAGAAGCTAAACACCATCCAGGACAAAGTAGCCTACTTGACTGGCACCCCAACCACAAACATTCACTCCCTCCACCAAAAACGTGCAGTGGCAGCAGTGTGTACCCCATCTACAAATGCAGTGCAGCAACTCACCAAAGCTCCTTAGACAGCACCTTCCAAACCCATGACTGCTACTATCTCGAAGGACATGGGCTGCAGACACATGGGAACGCCACCAACTGGAAGTTCCCCTCTGAGCCACACACCATCCTGACTTGGAAATATATCGCCGCTCCTTCACTGTCGCTGGGTCAAAATCCTGGAACTCCCTCCCTAACAGCACTGTAGATGTTCAAGGATGCAGTTCACCGCCATCTTCTCAAGGGCAATTGGGAATGGGCAATAAATGCTGACCCAGCCAGTGAAGCCCACATCATATGAATGAATGAAAAAATGGCCAAGAGCTGAACCTTTGCTTTGTTGTGACTGCTGATCCGGCACTAAGTTGCTCTCTGCCTCTCATCACCAGTGCAGTAGCACTGACCTAATGAACCTCTGTACAATGCAGATTCACTGCTTCAAAACACATTGAAAAATGCCGGAATCAATGATGCTCAACACTGCTTAAAATGACGGGGAATTTGCTACAGGGCAATTGGTCGAAACTAGTGGGGATGAAACAAAGATGGAATACAAATTTTTAAGAGTGAACTAAGACACACAGAAGTCATGTACACCTCTAAATTCAAATTAAGGGAGTGTGGTAAGAAGAAGCCTAGGTGACTGGGTCAGCTGACTGTCCTACATCTTATGGTCTTATTAACACCTTAAGGACTCCGGCAATAAAAGCAGCATATTTTAAATTTAACATCGCTGGGGTAGAAAACATATCAGGGCTGTTCAGAAAGGATATTAGGCACTAGGAAGGGTGAGCTAAAACATGCTGCCACTGAGCCAAATCTGACACCCTGGTTTTATTATAACAAGTTACTAAGTATATTCAAGGCTCAGATAGACAGATTTTTAATCAGTAAGAGAATCAAGTGTTATGGGGAAAAGGCAGGAAGGTGGAGTTGAGGATTATCAGATCAGCCACGATCTCATTGAATGGCGGAGCAGACTTGATGGGTCGAATGGCCTAATTCTGCTCCTACCTCTTATGGTTTTATCGCCTTATGGTCATGTACATAGCGAACTGAGATGTATATATAAATGTCTTTTTAATGAACTTCAAGTGTGTAGTACACAGCTAGATGAGGACAAGTACCAAAAACAATTAAAAATGATAGTAAAAATAGTAGGAATGTTTAAAAGTTATGCAAGTGAAGAACTAGGTTGGATATTTAGTGGTTGTTCTTCTCGCAGTGAACTTGTGGAACAGGTTAGCAACTAAAGCTTTGAACGTTTATTCACTTTGTTCCTTCAAGTTAGATCTAGAGCTGTTTCTGACTGAGGTGGGAATCACCTCATACACGAGCTCAGTACCTGGTTAAATCAGAACCAGAGTGATCTCCTGGACCAGTTTTGATCATCTAAAGGAGTCAGAGAAGAACTTTCCAGGTATTTTCCCCCTAATTTTCACTCCAGCCATCTTCAGCTGCTTCATCAATGACCTTCCCTCCATCATAAGGTCAGAAGTGGGGATGTTCACTAATGATTGCACATTGTTCAGTACCATTTGTGACTCCTCAGATACTGACTCAGATACATGTCCAAATGCAGCAAGACCTGGGCAACATCCAAGCTTGGGCTGACAAGTGGCAAGTAACATTCGTGCCACACAAGTGTCAGGCAATGACCATTTCCAACAAGAGGGGATCTAAGCCATCACCACTTGACATTCATTGGCTTAACCATCCCTGAATCCCCCACTAGTAACATCCTGGGGGTTACCATACACAAGAAACTGAACTGGACTAGCCATATAAATACTGTGGCTATAAGAGCAGGTCAGAGGCTAGGAATCCTGCTGCAAGTAACTCACCTCCTGACTCCCCAAAGCCTGTCCACCATCTACAAGGCACAAGTCAAGAGTGTGATGGAATACTTCCCACTTGCCTGGATGAGTGCAACTCCCGCAACACTCAAGGAGCTTGATACCGTCCAGGGCAAAGCAGCTCGATTGACTGGCACCCTATCCACAAACATTCACTCCCTCCACCACCGACGCACAGTGGCAGCAGTGTGTACCATCTACAAGATGCACTGCAGAAACTCACCAAATGTCCTTCAACAGCACCTTCCAAACCCACAACCACTACCATCTAGAACGACAAGGGCAGCAGACACATGGGTACACCACTATCTGGAATTTCCCCTCCAAGCCACTCACCATCCTGACTTGGAAATATATTGACTTTCCTTTACTGTCGCTGGGTCAAAAGCCTGGAACCCCCTCCTTAACAGCACTGTGGGTGTACCTACACCACATGGACTGCAGCGGTTCAAGAAGGCAGCTCACCACCACCTTCTCAAGTGCAATTAGGGATGGGCAATAAATGCTGGCCTAGCCAGTGATGCCCACATCCCATGAATGGTATTTAAAAAATGGCTTATTTCCTTGCTTTTTTGCCTCCAATTCCAGATGGTGTAGGCATTATATTCCTGAAAGCTGGGTGCTGAAGGATAGAATTGGAGACAACCTTTCACACATTTTTATAAACATTTATTATCAGAGTTACACATTACAAGTATACATCTCCTCACCCAACAATCACAATTTCAGCCTGTTCCTATCTACAGGGGCACAAGTGAATGCCCAGTTAATGCCCACTACCTGCACACAATTAAATACAACTAATATACACCTAACAATAGGCACTGTATATTGCAATGCACAAGGTATCCTAACTGTGAGGGACAGGCTGGATGGATCAGAAGGTCATAAATGGATAGGAATAAATGATAAAACAAAATACTGTGGAATTAGACATCTGAAATAGAAACAGAAAATGCTGGAAATGCTCAGCAGCATCTGTGGAGAGAGAAACGGAGTTAATGGTTCAGGTCTATGACCTCATCAGAATAAATGGGTGTTATTAGTAATTATGATTGTTCACGTGTTGAGGAAAGGTTTAAAGTGTAAACATTTTCTCAGATGAGCTGCCATCTTCAAAGCAAGAAGGTTCAGCCATTAAAACGGATGAGGTCTAATCCCGGGTTCTCTTCCTGGGTCAGATGGTGAATGCTACTTGTTGTTCGGAAGTTCCTCTTTACTTGGGCACATTTCCTTTGTCAGAGATACACAATGACTGACATTATCCCTGAACCTATACATTAGGTCTCTAAAATGTATGTGCTAGGAGAATGAAAAAAGGGCCTTAAAGCTACAGATTCAATAAGTAATTAGGCAGAGAAAACATTAAGGAAGAGGTTGAAAATGATTTAAGGTTTTCATTATAATTTTGTTTTAAGTGGATAACTTGTAGATTAGGGTCAATATTATAGCAATGTAACTATTCTCAAATTTGAGAAGATTTTTTGTTGAAATATTTGATGAGCTCATTACGTGGCTCATTTACACATGCTAGAGGGACATACATTCATTCACAGTGACCCATTCTCTGCAAACAAAAGGGATATATTCAAGCCTTGCACTTTTCTTGAATTGCCCAGGTGCCTAAGGAGCCTATAGTTCCCTGTTGCTTTCTCCATGACAATATCTCAGCAATTGGAGTTGACTTGCCAACCAATCAGTAGCCTTTTCTCCCAATTAATGCAACTGTTTGAAATTTGGAATTCTTGCGTTTGTCCTGATGCGCGCAAGGCTAAAAGCTTTGGCAACATGTCTTCCTTCTCCCTTTGACAACATGTTTCCCTTGTACTACCAAACAACTATTTGAAATATTTGTGTGTGTTTCAGCATCAGAAAGCAAAAGCTAATGCAATACAAAACTGAACTGTTCGGGGTTGAGTGCATTTAGCTAGTATTCAAGGAGAGCATCACGTCTGTTGTGCCAGTGAGTTTGAATGTATTTAAATGTAAAATAGCTGAGAAAAGAAAATGCTGGCGGGGTTAAATGTGACTCCCAAAAAGATAGGCAGTGAGCCCAAGAAAATTGACACTGCCTAATCTTAGCTGTATCCTCTAAGTTTAAAGCCTGACGCAACTTGAAATCTATTAGATTTAATATACTTGGGCTGTTTAAGGCACATTTCCCTCTCTGTTAAAAAGCATTGTGAAATTAATGAATGAAAGCGATTATGAATGAATAGCCCACCCCCTTTGACCTGTGTGTGAAGAAAGCTCAGTGATAAAACTCCCCTATAAACCAGACACGGCACAAACTTAAAAAGTACAAATCACACCATTTGCTATACAAACCATATGGGGCTTCTATTTATTGAGGAGTGTAAGGGTTTTAAGATAAGCTGTCAAAACATTGATAGGGAACAAAGTTACGTGTTGAACACTGTGGTAATTCACATGTTTCTAAATATGTCAATGTGATATTTAAGAATTGTAAAGAATCTGGCTTAGAAATTCATCTGCATGGGGCTTTTTTTTGAGTATTAAGCTACCTCCTAGGTTTCCAATATGTAGGGTAAGAAACTCCTGCACATTACCAGTGGGAGGTAGACCACCCACCCCATTGATAAAGGCCAAAATTTGCATGCAATTTGCAAGCAATGTTCACAGCTGCAACAGGTGTCAGGCTCTTTGAATATTCAAATAAGGGGCCATATATTTGAATATCCTGATTTGAATATCCCCCCCACCCCTGTATGTTTGGTTTGCTGCTAGCTGGTACTGCTCCACACTCAGGAAAACCAGGCCCACCTGCTTCCCTTAAAGGGGCAGCTGCAGACTACAACCAACAGAGTAAGTGCTTGTAATGTGGAGGCAGGTACAGCCGAGCTTGTTCTCTTCTTCTTCTCTTAGGCAGTCCCTCAGGATCAAGGATGACTTGCTTCCACTCCAGTTCCATGGGTTTTGAGATGGCTGCTAAGTCCAATGTGCAATCTATAGACTCTGCCACGTGCGGGGCAGTGGTGTGCTTGAAGAGTTGGGTAGACAGGTTGTTTGGAGATTTGTATGCTCCCTCTTCAAATTTGCCTCTGCGTGTTCCTGCCAAAGTCCCTCAATGTATTCAGTGTCTTCCTGAATGAGCCCCCTCCATTTTGGTCAGTCACAGGGCCAGGGTGTGTCAGTAGGGATGCTTGACCTCTTCAGGGATGCTTTGGGCACATCCCTAAAGCATTCCCACTGTCCCCCTAGAAGTCTCCTGCTGTGACCAGGTTCTGAGGACAGCTTGTCCTCCTGATTCCCCATTCAAACTATGCGGGCTGCTGCCATGCCCTGGTGCTGCTAACCCCCAATCCTCACCACCTATAGCCACTACTACTGCTTTCCCAACCTCCCAAACTGACCCTACTCCCATTCCTGAACAATCACCTTCCCCATTGTCCCCCTTCTGAGTCCCATTTAACCACACATCAAAGGGTCACTATTGATGATGCAGCAGCCTGATCCTTGATTCCTTGTTGTCACTGAATTGCCTGCAAACATCCATTCGGTGTCTGCAGCACACCATATCAATGGTAATAAAACCTGAGGCTCAATATTCTGTGTACCTTTGGCCTCACCATGCGGCACAGGGAACAAATGCACCCTCCCACCAAAAACAGGGTGCTGTGAAGTTCTCAGGACAGAAACAGTTATATATTCAACCAGAGACATTTAGAATTAGCACTACATGAGCTGTTGAATATGGATCCTTTAATTATCTCTTCCAAACAGACTCCCTCCGCTGGTACATGTGTATATGGGGGCTTCAAGTGGACAAAATGCACAGTGCAATTTTCAACATACTGCAGGTGCTCTCACACTTTTAGGCTGCTACGTACCAGATGGAATATTATTCATGGTCTACCTGCTTGGCATAGTCTGCATGATAGAGTCCAATGGCTTCAGCACATCACTAACGCAAAAGAATTGCTTCTACTCCCAAACACCAGGGCCAGAGGCCCTGTTGGCATCGGGTGTCATTGTGGGTGGTGGGGGGCGGAGAGTGGAGGTGGGGGAGGGAGAAGGCCAAAAATTGGTTTTATGCAGCGTGAAAGCAGTTTGTCATCGTCCACTCCACCCATCAATGGCGGGCCATGTTTCCTGCCGATGCACATCAGGAACATTATTTTAATGCATTTCCATCCAATTATAAGTCCTATTTTCTGGAATCATCCCCCCGCATCAAATTTACCACCCACATCGGCGTGACTTCAGAATGGTGTCCAACACGACTGCCTTTAAAAGGCACGCACCTGAACTTCGAGGGGAACTCGGAGGTGAGTGCACACAACCTTGCCCAGCACTCATGAGTATCGCCTGTAGGACATCAAGGATGAGGCACTGCACATTCACGGGAGCACAGGCGGATTGCTTTATCCTGGCTGGTTTTCAGTGCGGTGCCAGGGCAAGGGCTCCAGTGCAGGCCAGACAGGGGTTGGGGGGTGGTTGGCAGCACAGATAGGCTAAAGGAAATACTCAAGCACACTTCGGGGGTGTGGGGGGAGGGGGGGCTAGTTAGGGAAGTGGCCATGCACTTGGAGAAACTTGTCAAAAGTGAGCATTCTTCCGCAGCTGAGACCATTCAGCCGCAGTTCCTTTGACATGCTTGAAGTCGGGCAATTCTCCAGAAATTTTCACCCCTCAGGGTGAAATTAATGTACATTTTAGGGAGCAGCAGAGCAATTGACCGACTGGGCAAGTTGTAGAATCCCCTTGCACAAGGTGGCCATGGCGCAGTCACTGGTGGAGGTGCTCACAGCCCCTTCCAATTTCTTTATTAAGGTTTGGACCAGTATCCCTTATGGTTCAAGCAAACAGCACAGCCTTGCAGTGCAGGTTAGGAGAATGCCTGTGCCTGAGCTGAGAGCACAGCATGCAGTCCAATGGGTAAAGCTGCCACCAATCAGTCAGATGCAATGGTGCAGAGCTGGGTGGGGTTTTGGACATCCAAGTGCATGTGTGAAGAGCCCTTCAGACTTGACCAAGAGAGGTTCTTGGTTCACCAATGCTAACCCACTCATCCCTCTCTTTGATCCTGGAGGAGAACATCAGGATCATGGAGCCTGGTGATTTAGCGGTTTGCCTCATGGCTTACAGGGGTCAAAGGAGAAGAAGAAGAGAGCGGCGGATGTGTCTAACTCAGCAAAGGGAGGAGCACCACCCCCAAGATGAAGGGGAGCAGGGCCTGCTGCGCACACGGCTGAAGATCCACAGTGAGCCACCGCTCATAGGCACCTTGCTAGACCCAGGGTCTATAGACAGCGCCTGTCATTCCTGCAGATGACCGAGAACCACTGTCATCGAAGACTGTGCATGTCCAGGGAACTGGTCGGTCACATATCCCACCTGCTGCAGGATTTGGTGCCACGGGGACATGGAGGGCATCTACTGCCAGTGGCCATGAAAGTGACCATGGCGCTCATTTTTTACGCCAGTGGCTCCTTCAAGGCTCCACAGGTGGCCTATGGGGGATCTCGCAAGCCTCCACGCAGAAGTGTATCCAGGAGGTCACAGGCACCATCTTCACCAAGGCACAGAGCTTTGTGCCATTCACCCAGGATCGGGAAAGCCAGGAAGCAAGAGCACTGGGATTAGCGCAGATCTCTGGTTTTCCACAGGTGTAGGGTGCCATTGACTACAGTCATATGTACTTAGATCTCCATGGCAACAAGCAAGCAACTACATCAATCGCAGGGGCTTCCACTCGCTGCATGTGCAGCTGGTGTGCGACCATCACAAACACATCCTGCAGGCTCATCATGTGACTCGGACTCAGCAGGTTTCTGGCCTCCAACAGTTCTCCGAGTGCTGGAAACCTGGGAAGTCCCTGCCGCCGCCTGCTGTGGATCAGACAGTGTGATGTGCTCACCAGATTGTGATCCTGAGGCTCCTCTAGAACCAAGTCCCACCGAGGTGTGTGTCTCTGCGCTGGTGGAGGGTGTGGGTGAGCGCTGTGATGGATCTTCAATTAGGGCGTCATCAGATTCTTCTTCCGAGGTGCCTTCAGGGCTTGAGTTGAGGACCTGGGTCATGGACCCCCTCAGCTACTTCCCAGATGTGCCTGCAAAAGCAAGGAGGGATAATTAGTGCACAGCAGGGGACTGCAGAATAGGGGAAGTGACCAACAGATGGTTGTCTGATGGATCTTTGGATATTTTTAAGGCAGAAGTGGATAGATTCTTGGTAAGCAAGGGGGTGATAGGCAATTGGCAGTAGGTGGGATGCAGATTTCAGGTTACTATCAGATCAGCCATGATCTTATTAAATGGCGGAGAGGCTTGAGGAGCTGAATGGCCTACTCCTGTTCCTTGTTCACATGATCGTATCTTGCACTGCTGAATCCTCAATTGTTTGAGCGCCGCCGACCTCACCGTCAATGCAGGAACAGCCCAGATCGTCCCCAGCCAGCTGGGTGACTCCATTTTCAAAGTCCATGAGGACCTTGATTTTAGGCATCCCTCTACCAGCCTGCGACCTCTCCCTGTTGCTGTGTGCTAGCTTATCCTGCATGAATAGAGATGGAAAGACTGTAAGCAGGAGACCTGCCAGGCCAGTTGAGAAGGATGCCTGGCAGGAGTGGGTGCTGAGTGGTGCCAGGGACAGGATGAGGACACGATCCACAGGGTAGATGAAGGTGTATGTGAGAGAGTGAATGGTGATGTCCCTTGAACTGGCAGTGAGTGAGATCCCTGTGGATGTGTGATGGGTTTGTGAGTATGTGAGTTGAGAGTGATGAGAAGAGTGACTTACCCTGGCGGAACGAAGCAGGTCCTTCATCTTCTTTCGGTACTGAGTGGCTGTCCTCTTTTGCAGGGTGTTGGCCCTGACCACCGCTGTCACCGCCTCTGATGCTGGATTTGTGACCTTTCTTGCTGGTTTTTGCTCAGAGCGGAGTTAGAGGACTTCAAAGCGGGCCTCCTCTGCGTCCAGAGACAGGCGTCGCTAAATATGGGGGCAGCGTGTTTCCTCCCTTTGGCAGCCATGGCTTTGCAGCAGCTTCTGATGCCTTAGAGAGAGCTAGCTCTGTGCAGGGGCACCCTTTAAACCCGGGCCCGGATTATTGACAGCCTGAGGTGATGGTGGGAGCGGGCGATTCAGAGGCCGCCCTGCCAGGGATCTGGCGTGTTTCCAGAAATGCATTATTAGTGAGGTGGGCATGCTGGGAATGGGACAAAATGGCATGAAAATCCACCATTGCATCCGGCAGGTCCTTTCTCCCGCCCATTCCTGCACTTTGTGCAAACCTGGGACTTTTCCACCCAAAGTCTCCCAAAGCTCCAGTGTCAATGAGATATGTCACTTTATTCAATTACTTTAGTAACACCAAGCTCAAATAAATAATTGATCCAACATTGTGAGGCACTGAGCCTTAACGGTACCCAGTTAGTGACAGACTGCATTCTGGACATTATATGGAAACTCATAGACTTGAATTTATTACTGTACTGTAATGCAGGGCCTTGCATTAACTCTGAGGGTTAGTTCAGGCTGTCTTTCCCTTTAATTAACATAAACTGCAACATATGAGTTGCCCCAGCATGTAAGACGACCCCATTTTTCCAGCCCCATGAATCTTGTTTTTTGCATATATTCAGCGTATGAATCAACCTCCTTTTCAGTTATATTCGCCTCAGCCACAATTTTTCACCCCACAAATGCATATTTTACTTACCGGTACCTTATCACAGGGTGCAAGCAAGCAACCAGGCGATAGGATCTGCATTGTGAGGTTGCATGGGAGCTTAAGACACACCCACCCTTTGTGCCAACGCTGGTGACATTTCAAAATGGCGACCACCCACACCCACGCAGCAGTTCACTTTTATACTTGGCGTATCAATCGACCCCTGTTTTAGGAGGGATTTTTCGAGGTTTTAAAGGTTGACTTATACCCAAGCCTTTCTGTTCCACCACCAATTGAGGCCCTTAACTAGGCAATTAATGTCCACTTAAGGGCTTCACTCTGCCATCGATGTTATTAAACCAGTGGCAGCGTGGGACTCACCATGCAGGGAGAATGACAAGCAAACTCTGGGCATTGGGAAGGGGTGGTCCACTGAAGCCCCTGCCCTTGATGCTGACCTTCCCTGACCTCTTCTCCCCGGCCTGGAATCCAGCGGCGAATATTTATGTGGGGAATATTTGTCCCCTGGAGCTTATTTTCACATTCCAGAGTGCGTTTTATGCAGTTGAGCTGCTTCATGCATTCCTTTCCTAGGTTTCAGTACTTCAGCCTATTGGCCCCGTGTTACGGGTTGTGACACCAAAAACAGGGCCTTCTACTGATAAATAACACTCTGTTTTATCAAAGCACCATTTCTCCTAATATCCTTCAGTTGTCATATTTTTGTATTTACCGCAAGTTATACTGAGTATTGGGTACAGTTCTGGTATACGATACGTGGAGCACTGTATACAGTTACAGGAATTTAATGGAGGCAATGGGGGTCTCACATGCTGGCTGGAAAGCTGACAGGAGTTGACATCACCTCCTTCGGGGAAGGCCATTAAGTGCCATTCATGCAACAGGCCTTCCCAGGGTCCAGGACCCAAGGACAAAAACCCCGCATGCCAAAAGCTGCTGACCAATCTGACAGCAGCACTACTGGGGGGGGGGGTGCAGTGGTCGCTGCTGGTAATGCACCTGACTGACATCCAGGATCGTCACTGGATCCCAGGCCACAGGATGGGGGTGGCGGCTGTGGGAGGAGAGGTCAGCATCATGGGCAGGGGCTTCAGCAAGCGCACCCCCCCCCCTTCCCAATGCCCAATGGAGTTTGCTTTTCATTCCTGCCATATGGCATGTCTTCCATTGCCATTAGGTTAACACCAGCGGCAGCAGAATGAAGTCCTTAAGTGAACATTAATTGCTCACTTAAGAGCCTCAGTTGGTGGTGGGGCAGAAGGGCTATCCACGGGCCTTCCCGCTGTGGGCTTAATCGGGGTGGGGGCGGGAAGGTGGAGGAGTCCCTACCTGCCACCATCTGACCCAATTAAATGCCCTCCCTGCCACTAAACCCACCACAGAGGAGGGCATTAAATTCCATCCATGGGGTTCAGTTTCTATCACAACTCCATTAAATGACACTTGATCACAATTATCTATATTACAAAAAGGATGCTGAAGCACTGGCGAAGGTCCAAAAAAGATTTACCTGGATGTTATAACTTAAGAGGTTATAACCATTGGGAGTGGTGCCAGAGGACTGGAGGTTTCTAAATGTCCCACCCCCGTTTTTTATGACAGGAGAGAGGGATACGCTCTGGAACTTCAGAGCAGCCAGGGTAATGTCGATGTTGGGAACATTTCTGCAGGCCGTAATCATGAACAGAAATGCATGTTTCTTTGTAAGTAAATAAGGTTTAGAAATGATCAGAAGCACGGGATGTCAAGTGGAAGTCACATCTGATAAACTTAATGTAGGCCTTTGTCTAAGTAACGAGAGTGTAGATGAGGGAAGTGATCTTGATGTTATGTCTATGAGGAAATTGTGATCAAGTGTCATTTAATGGAGTTGTGATAGAAACTGAACCCCATGGATTAAAGGGACAGTGACAGTTTGGATGTGATATTGGTGAAGAGACAGCACGCATAGTGAATTGTGACCGATGGTTATTCAGACTGCAGGGCACACAAACTAAGAGGTTATAACTATCAGGGGAAAAAAATGAACAGGTTGTGATTCTTTTATCTGGAAAAGACAAGGCTCAGTGTGGGTGACATTTACAATAATGAAGAGGTAGGGTAGAGGAAGAGAAAACATTTCCACTTGTTGTGGAGTTGAAAGCCAAGAGCCATAGGGATAAGATCATTCTTAATACATTGAATAAGAAATTCAGGAGAAACTGTTTCTCCAAAGAATTTCTAGAATGTGAAACATAGCATAGTTGAGTTGAATAGTATCGATGCCTATAAGAGGAAGCTAGAAAAATTCATGAGGGAGAAAGGAATAGAAAGGATTTGCAGAGGAAGCTAAATGAAGTAGAGTGGGAGGAGGCTCACGTGGAGCATAATTACTGGCATTCATCCATCTTACTGCAGAGTGTTCTCCCTTCCCAGATGTTTATTTGGGCACAGAAAAAAATATTTTAAAAATCTTGTGCCTCTATGAACCCTCCCCAATAGTTTAGACAGACACTAAAACAAGCCATTTGGTCGAACCCATCCATCTCCATGTGAGAAAATATCCCTCATTACATGTACGTGCCCTGTTCCCCTATCCTTTTATCTCCTATCCCTTCCTGGACCTCTCCAATCTAATCTTGAATGTTGGCACAGATTTTGCCTCAAACATTAACTCTGGATGCAAATTTCACTGCTCTCTGTCTGAAGAAATTTCTCCTTTCTTTGGTTCTAAATCCTATACGTTTGCTCTTACATCTATAGCCCCACCTACCTGACCCCACCCCAAACCATCTTGACCTCTCAACTACTGGAAACAGTTTCTTTATGTCTACCCTCTCTCGTGCTTCCAGAGTTGTCAAAGTACTCCATCGTATCACCCGGAACCTACATTATCCTAATAGTAAAACCCAACCATTTAAGTTTATTTTTATTTTTTTATTTCCTCATATCAGACAGCATCCTAGTGAATCTAATTGTTCCCGACCCAGAATCTCAATAATCTTCCTGTACTGTGGAGCACAGAACTGTACACCATGTTCTGAGATTTTAGGGTAAGATCTTCTCATAGACATATCATTGCCTCTTGGCTTTTACATTCTATGCTCCTAAGAATAAAACCTAGTTCCTTTACAATGTTCTGTTCTAATATCTCCTTATGTGACTTTGTATCAAATGTTGTCTGGTAACACAGAGTCTTGAGATGTGTTACTACATTAAAGGCACTGTATAAATGCCTTTATGCGGTGAGCTTGAAATGCCAACTTTAATGTTCTGTGCAATGTGGGCCAGAACTTCAAAGTAATATTCAGCATGTACATCATCTAAGTTATTTAATATTTTATATACTACACTGAGATTTCCCTCTTAACCATCTCTAGTCTGTAGAGATTGAACTCATTCCTTTTAAACCTACAGACATCTTTGTTACTCCTCTCTGTACCCTGTCTAACGCTGGCTGAGATTATTTGTAACGTGTTCAACAGAACTATACACAATATTCCCAAAGGTACTTGAACAGCCACAGCTTAACCTCAACTGCCTTGATCTATTTTGGATACAGCAAGCAACTAGATAAAGAGAGCACTTAACAGAGTCACACTATGTTAACTTAGCGTTTTTGCAATTATTTAGTTCTTCCTTGCAGTTTTTCCCTGCCTGGCTGATGCTCTGTAACTACAAAGCAGAAAAAAGAAATCTTTTTATTAAGAGCTTCAATCTCACTGAGGAGGCTTCAGGGCCAATCCACATCCAACAGTCTGCTCTGAAAACTCTGCACACATTTTAACAGCTGTGACAAATTTCACCACAACAGCTGAGACAACGCACCTCATTCTAAACCAATCAACAACATTCTAAAGAGGCCTATTCACCCTACTTCCCAGTGTTAATGGATCCTTTGAAAAAATTCTAATCAGCATCTTGCCAAAAGCTAATTAGTTCTTCCATGGACCATGCCCTATCTTTGTACCAAGTTTCGCTGAGCTTTTGAGATATATTGTTTACAAACAGACTAACAAATGGGGTGTAAACATTACCTCTGCCCGTCTTGTGTGATGGAGCTAATTAGTGAGGCAAATTACATGTTGGCCTTTATTGGAAGAGGATTGAAGTACAAGAATAAGGAAGTCCTGCTACAATTGTACAGGTCTTTGGTGAGGCCACACTTGGAGTACAGTAGCAGTTGTGGTCTCCGTATTTAAGGAAGGATATATTTGAATTGGAGGTGGTACAGTGAAGGTTCACCAGGTTGGTCCCTGGGTTGAGAGGATTGTCCTATGATGAGAGGCTGAGTAATTTGGGCCTATATTCTCTGGAGTTTAGAAGAATGAGGGGTGATCTCACTGAAACATACAAAATCCTGAAGGGGCTTCATAGGGTGGACACAGAGGTTGTTTCCTCTGGCTGGGGTATCTGAATCACAGGGGCACAGTCTCAGGATAAGGGGTCAATCGTTTATGACTGAGATGAGGAATATATTTCTTCTCTCAAAGGGTTGTGAATCTACCCCAGAAGGTTGCGAATGCTCTATTGTTGAATATATTTAAGGCTGAGGTAGACAGATTTTTGGCTTCTCAGGGAATCAAGGGATAGAGGGAGCAGGCGGGAAGGTGAAGTTGAAGTCCAAGGTCAGCCATGATAGGGCTGAATGACAGAGCAGGTGTGATAGGCCGTATGATCTATACCTGCTCCTGTTTCTTGCCCCAGCTATCATATGACTCTCCATAGTGGTTCAATGGTATCACTTTCACCTCTGTGTTAGAATATTGTGGATTCAAGCCTCGATTCATAAACTAGTGTGTGAAATCTAGTTGGACATTTCAGTGCTGTACTACAAAGCTTGCGATGTCCATTTTCAGCTAAGATGTTAAATCGAAGCCCCAACTGTTCTGTCGCTGCCAAGCGGCCTTTTACATTCACCTGTTTCGAAAGAAAGCAGGGGGTGTTCTCCAAGGTGTTCTGACCAGTATTTATCTTCTGACCAACATCACAGAACCAGATTAGCTGATCATTATCATATCACTGATTGTGGGAACCAGTGTGTGCAGATTAGCAACAGGGTTTCTTACAATATGGCTGACTACACTTGTCTGCTTCTGAGATAAACCGAATTTGTGAAAGTTGCTAAAGGTATGTAGGTCTTTATTTCAATATTAATATAAAATTACCTCAATACTTTGTTAATGACTATTAATTCCAATTCCTTTCTAAGTTTCCCTGTGCTTGCTCAATTTCATTCATCATGTATTGGTGTCACATATTACCTTGTCCAATGTGCATGTGTCAGTATTAAATTTCCTTTAGCAAATTCTCAGTTGCACCCATTGATTTCTACCACTCTTTCTACATTAGTGTCATTTAGGAATTTGACAATCAGTCCTTTCACTTGTCCAATAGCTCGAGCGCACTGACCTCAACGTCCTCTAGAATATTTAGTCTACTTTATCAACTGAGTATTTTTGAAACTAAAATTGGAAGCCTTCTGCTGCCAAATTGATTTTTTTTTCACAGCATGACTGATGATGAAGTGAAACAAATTCTAGTGCTTTTAGTCCGCAATCATTTTTGATGGAGAGTGCACAGCTTAGTCAGAAGCTGAAATTTACCTGCTAAAGATTTTTGAAATGTAAGGAGTTTCTGCGGTGGAGACACATCAATAATTTAGACCATTTTGGGCCTTACAAGCAGTTTCCATCTGTGTCACCCTAGCAATAAGTTGCAGTGAAGAGGCAGAGCCCTAAGCCATTAAAAATGAAGTTTTGGCTCTTGGGTACCTCAGCAGCAAGTTGGTCAAGGTAAGTACGCCTGCTCTTAATGTTGCACTGTGTTTGTATATTGAACTTGTACCTCTGGCACCTATGGTCCAGTCCAGGCCAGATGATTAGGTTAGAGATTCCTCTGTCTGTTATCTGTAAGGGAGCCATGTTAAAATGATGACGTGTGGACCTTCAATTCAGAGCTCCATTGAAGTTTAGAACAGAGGTCATTTGGCCCATCATGTCTCTGCTAGATCCTTGAAATCCAAAAATCAACCCTGTTGCCCATGTCTCAAGCTTCCTCTGCTTCAGATGTTTCCCTTAAAAGGTGAAATCACACCAGCTTCAACTATTTCTTGTGGTAAAAAATTCCATAGTCTACCTCTCACCACAACGAAATTCTCCGTAACCTCTCTCCTCATCCACTTTGTGCCCATTCTAAATTAATGATCCCTCATTTTCGATTCCCAGCCAGAAGAAATAATCTCTCCCCATTCACCATATCAAAACCATTGACAATTTAAAATAAAAATCTCTATTAAATTTCTTATTAGCTTTCTCTGTCCCAGTGGCAATATAGTCCCTATATCCTCAGGCATGTTGTCATCAATGTCTTTTCCCAGCACTGGCGGTGTCATCCTGGTAAATCTACAAGTTACAGATTCTTCTATTCCCCTGATTTTCCAGTCCTGCTGTGGAGGGTTCCCCCACAGCGGATGCGACAAGCCATTCAAATCTCCGTTGGCTTCAGCAGGGCAGGAAGATCTTGCCAATGGGAGCGGCTGGAAAATCCAGCCCTATATCTTTAATATCTTTTGTATAATGGGACTCCTAAAACTGCATGCACTCTAATGATGGCCTATATGCTCTATAGCAAGTTATCATTAGCTTTTTACTCATGTACTTCATGTCCCGATTTACAAAATCCAACATTTTCTCACATTCTATCCTCTGTAAAATTGAAGTCATCCAAAACTTTGCTGCCCTTGTTCTTACTCACTTGAAGCCCTGCACAGCCTTAGACCCTGTTCTCATTGACCTACATTGGCCCCCGATTAAGCAACACCTCGAATTTGCAATTCTCACCCTTGTTTCCGCATCCTTCCAAGGTCTTGTCTCTCCCTGCCTCTGTGATCTCCTCCAGCCCCCACAACCCTTGGTGCTGTGCTCCTCCAATTCTGGCTGTTGTGATAAAAGCAAAATACCGCGGGTGCTGGAAATCTGAAACAAAAACAGAAAATGCTGGAAAAACTCAGTGGGTCTGACAGCATCTGTGGAAAGAAAGACAGAGTTAACGTTCTGAGTCCATGTGACTCTTCTTCAGATATTGTGATATTGTTTGCACGCCAATGCGGACAATGACATGTACCTTTAAGAAGCTGCATAGTGACATCACAATGACATCGTCGTGTACAATGCTGGAGGGTGAAAAGTACAGCCTCCATGTTAGATGATCACTATTGCCTGTGACCTCCACTGCAGATGTTCACTACTGTCTGTGACTCTAGCCGTAAGACTCCTTGGCCGGGATTTTCTGGCCCCATCGTGGGTGGAACCCGCCGTGGGCGAGGCGGTGCCCCAGCCAGAAGCCCATTGACTCGCGGTAGGACAGGAAGATCCCTGCGGCGGGCGGGTGTGGAAAATCCCGCTCCATGTGTACCTTATGAGTCAGGCATAGAGTCAAGTAATCAGCCTGTGTAACTGTTAGGACCCAGGCTAGACCAAGGCCTGTGCAGAGCTGTATATAGTTGTTGCTCGTAATAAACTTCATGTAATTGTGTTCAACCAGAACCCTGGTCGGTCTCAATATCTTGCTTAGCATAGATAGCACAGTGACAGACCCCTCGAGGTCTACATCAAGACCTTCAACATATATAGTGGCAGCAGAACGTAAGAGACCACAACACTGAACTCTTGAGGATCCCCGATTTTAACCACTCCACCATTGGTGGCCGTGCTTGCAGCTGCCTAGGCCCTAAACTCTGAAATTCTCTCCCTCAGTAAATTCCTCTTCCTCTCTTTCCTCCTTTTAAGATGCTCCTTAAAACCTAGCTCTTTCATCAACTTCTGGCCCTTTGCCCCAATATCCCCTTTCGTGACTCAGAATCAAATTTTGCTCTGTAACACTCTTGTGACCATCTTGGGATGTTTTATTATGTTAAAGGCGCTATATAAATACAAGTAATTAATATTTTACAACTAAATTTACGCTTTCAAAAATTTGAATCACTAGGCCCCTTTATTTATTCACATCTTCAGAATCTTTACCCCCTCGCCCTTACTCTTTGCTTCTTTCTCCCAAAAACATTGCCTCTCACTTCTCCACATTCATTTTCATCTGCTGTCTGCCTGCCCATTCTGCTAATCTACCCGCCTAAAGTCTTTTACATCTCTCTGTGCTGTCTGCTAAATGTGTCATCAGCAAGTTTCAATGTCCTGTTACCTGTGCCCAAGTCCTAATCATCTGATTTCCAGAGTAAACCACTTTCAACCCTTCTCCAATCCAAATAATTCCAGTAATTACATTTTCATTCTTATCTAAAATCAAGATTGGTGAGCCAGCCTATTTTTCTTTATTTTTTCATGGGATGTGGGTGTCACTGGCAAGGCCAGCATTTGTTGCCCAACCCTAATTGCCCTTGAACTGAGGCCATTTCAGAGGGTGTTTAAGAATCAACCACATTGCTATGGGCCTGGAGTCACATGTAGGCCAGACCAGGTAAGGACAGCAGATTTCCATCCCTAGAGGGGCATTAGTGAACCAGCTGGATTTTTACAATAATCACTGATAGTTGTCATGGTCACCATTGCTGAGACTAGCTTTATATTCCAGGTTTATTAATTGAATTCAAATTCCACCAGAAGCTGTTTGAACCAGATGATTAGCTGGGGCCTCTGGGTTACTAATTCAATGATATTACCACTATGCCGTCATCCCCCCCATTTATTGGAAAAGGCTGTACAGAATAATTGACAAGTTAAATTATCTCTTTCAAACTCAATAATAGTACAGCTCAGAATCTTACCATATTCCTATTCTTTGAATTCCCAGCAAGTACCCCCGCACTTGGTGATGCTTTAGAATGTCACAATTTGCTTTATTTATTCTGCAACAGAACAGCCCCATTGAAAGAAAGAAAATCCACCTACCTTTAAAAAATATAAACACAGCAAAATATCATCACATCATCTCATTCACATACTCATGGGCACTTCTTACAGAAACCCATCAATCATTTTGATTCTCTACTTTAGATGGTACCGAGAGCTTGTATACACCGAGAAGCACACTAACTGCAGATACTTCGTCATTTAATGGAAGACAATTCATTATGGACAATTAACCATGATAAACGGCTCCTTACTAATCCACTGGGTCAGTCCAGCAAACCTGTGGAATGTTTTTTTTTAATTCTTTCAAGGGATGTGGGTATTGTTGGCTGGCTAGGTAAATCAGGACATGCATTATTACTCATCCCTAGTTGCCCTTGAGAAGGTGGTGGTGAGCTGCCTTCTTAAACCACTGCAGTCCCTGTGGTGTAGGTACACCCACAGTGCTGTTAGGGAGGGAGTTCCAGGATTTTGACCCAGCGACAGCGAAAGAACGGTGACATATTTCCAAGTCAGGATGGTGAGTGGCTTGGAGGGGAACTCGCAGGTGGTGGTGTTCCCATGTATCTGCTGCCCTTATGCTTCTAGATGGTAGTGGTCGTGGGTTTGGAAGATGCTGTATAAGGAGCCTTGGTGAGTTTCTGCAGTGCATCTTGTAGATGGTACACACTGCTGCCACTGTGCGTCAGTGATGGAGGGAGGGAATGTATAATGTGGTGGATGGGGTGCCCTCTCCTGGATGATGTCGAACTTCTTGAGTGTTGTGGGAGCTGCACTCATCCAGGCAAGTGGGGAGTATTCCATCACACTCCTGGCTTGTGCCTTGTAGATGGTGGACAGGCTTTGGGGAGTCGGGAGGTGAGTTACTCATTGCAGAATTCCCAGCCTCTGACCTGTGTCAGTCTTCACAATTGGACAAAGAAAGTCTTACCTTCACTTAACTATCTGTCATATTGTATGTACATGAACACAACAGAAATATACCAACTGGGTAACCTTTCTTCCAAGTTGCCATTTTTTAATGGTTAATAAGAGGGGGTCCTGAACTCATCTGTATTTTCTGCTCATATATCCCAGCGAAAGTGCTCCCTCTTCTCAGTGGCAGCTTGCTCGGTGTCATGAAGTTGAACTCTATTTCAATTAAGTACATAATAAAAGAATAGCAGTGTTCCTTAAGTTAAAGAGGGATGTTTATGCATTTATACATCACATTTCACAACCTCAGGGTGCCTTCAAAGTGCTTTACTGCCAATGAAGTAAGTTTGAAGTTTAGTCAAGATATGGCGGCCAATTTCCACAGCAAGATCCCACAAACATAATGACCGGTTAATCTCTTTTAGTGAAGGTAAGTAGCAGCTAGGACACCAGAGAGATCATTTCATCCAAACGGCAACATTTCCAGCGGTGCAGCACTCCCTCAGTACTGTGCTGGAGTGTTAGCCTAAATTTTGTATTTATAGGCACTGGAATGGGCTTAAGCTCACAACTATCTAACTGCAAGGTGAAAATACTACCCATTCAGCCACAACTGATACCGCCCATCAAGCACACTCTTTCTATGTTAACCCACTCTCTCATGAATTCTTCAGGTGATGCTATGGGACCATTAGCATCCACCTGAGCTGTTAGCAGTGCCAGCCAGGGCTTCAGTTTATTATCTCAGGTAACAGCAAGTAATTAATCAAAGAATTTTAACAGGACAGAAAGAGACCATTCAGCCCATCGTGTCTGCACCGGCTCTCCAAATGAGCATTATGACCTAGTGCCATTACCCTGCCTTTTCCCCGTACCCCTGCACATTGTTTCTATTCAAATAATCATCTAATGCCCTCTTGAATGCCTTGATTGAACCCACCTCCATCACATTTCCAGGCAGTGCATTCTAGACCCGAACCACTCATTGCGTGAAAAAGTTTTCTCTCACCTCACATTTGCTTCTTTTGCAAATCACTTTAAATCTGTGCCCTCTCGTTCTCAATTCTTTTTCAAATGGGAACAGCTTCTCCCTATCTACTCTGTTCAGCCCCCTCGTGATTTTGAACATCTCTATCAAAGTCTTCTTCGCTCCAAGGAGAACAGTCCCAACCTCTCCAATCTATCTTCATAACTGAAGTTTCTCCTCATTGGAACCATTCTTATAAACCTCTTGTGCACTCTCTCCAATGTGTTCACATCCTTCCTATAATGTGGCACCCAGAACTGTACACAATACTCCCAGCTGAGGTCTGACAAGTGTCTTATATGTATTCAGCATAACCTCCTTGCTCTTGTACTTTATACCCCTATTAGTAAAGCCCAGGATACCATATGCTGTATTAACTGCTCTGTCCACCTGTCCTGCCACCTTCAATGATCTATGTACATATACACTCAGGTCTTTCTGCTCCTCCACCCCTTCAAAATTTCACCCCTCATTTTATATTGGCTGTCCATGTTCTTCCTACCAAAATGAATCACCTCACACTTCTTCATGTTGAACTTCATCTGCCACCTATCTGTCCACTCCACAACTTGCCTATGTCCTCTTGAAGTTCTACACTGTCCTCCTCACAGTTTACAACACTCCCAAGCTTCATATCATCTGCAAACTTTGAAATTGTCCCCTGCACACAAAGATCTAGGTTATTAATATATATCAGGAAAAGCAAGGGTCCCAATAATGACACCTGGGGAACTTCACTACAAACCTTCCTTCAGCCTGAAAAATATCCATTGACCATTACTCTCTGCTTCCTATTTTTCAGCCAATTTTGTATCCACGTTGCTCTGTCCCTTTTATTCCATGAACAATATTTCTCACAAGCCTGTTGTGCGGCACTGTATCAAATGCCTTTTGAAAGTCCATGTATACCACATCAACAGCATTACCCTTATCGGCCTTTTCTGTTATCTCTTCAAAAATCTCCAGCAAGTTAGTTAAACAAGATTTCCCCTTTAGAAATCCATGTTGGCTCTTCCTTATCAACCCATATTTTTCCATGTGACTACTAATTCTATCCCGAATAATTGTTTCTAGAATCTTGTCCAGCACTGAAGTTAAACTGACTGGTCTGTAATTGCTGGGCTTATCCTTACAACCTTTTTTGAACAAAGGCATAATGTTTGCAATTCTCCAGTCCTCTGGAAACTCCCCTGAGTCTAGGAAGACTGAAAGATTATGGCCAGTGCCGCTGCAATATCTACTCTCACTTTCTTCAATATCCTTGGATGCAACTCGCCCGGTCCCGCTGCCTTGTCAACTTTAAGTACCGACAGTCTATTCAACACTTCCTCCTTATCAATTTTGAACCTTTCTAGTGACTGAGTTTCCTCGCCTGTCACCATGGCCTTGGTAGCATCTACCTCCTTGTTAAAGACAGATGCAAAGTATTAATTTAATACCTCAGCCATAGCCCCTTCATCAATGTGTAAATTCCCTTTTAGGTCCCTAATTGGCCCTACTCCTCCTTTTACCACCTTTTTATTATTTATATGCCTATAGAAGACTTTGGGATTCCCCTTTATATTGGCTGCCAGTCTCTTCCCATAATCCCTCTTTGCTTCTCTAATATGGTTTATCACCTCCCCTCTGAACCTTCTATATTCCCCTTGGTTCTCAATTGTATTTTCTACCTGACCCCTGTCATAAGCACACTTTTTCTTTTTTATTTTAATTTCTATCTCATTTTTCATCCAGAGAGCTCTGGATTTGTTTGCCCTACCTTTCACTTTTGATGGAATACACCTTGACTGTGCCCTTTTTAAAGGTAGCCCATTGTTCAGCTACAGTTTTTCCTGCCGATATTTCATTCCAGTCTATCTGGCCCAGCTCCATTCTTGCCCCATCGAAGTTGGCTGTCAAGAAGGCCAATGGAACGCTATCCTTTATTTCGAGAGGAATTGAACATAAAAGTAAGGATGTTATGCTTCAATTATTCAGGGCATTGGTGAAACCACATCTCAAATATTGTGTGCAGTTTTGGTCCCCTCATTTAAGGAAGGATGTAAATGTGTTGGAGTCAGTTCAGAGGAGGTTTACTAGATTGATACCTGGAGTGAGCATGTTGTCTTATGAGAAAAGGTTAGACAGACTGGGCTTGGAGTTTAGAAGAGTGAGGGGTGACTTGATTGAAGTATATAAGATCCTGAATGGCCTTGACAAGGTGGGCGTGGAGAGGATGTTTCCTCTTGTGGGTGATTCCAGAACTAGGGGGCACTGTTTTAAAATTTGGGGTGGCCCTTTTAGGACAAAGATGAGGCGAATTTTTTTCTCTCGGAGGGTTGTGCAACTTTGGAATTTCAACCTCATAAGGGGGTGGAGGCTGGGTCATTGAATATTTTTAAGGCAGATGTAGATTCCTGTTAGGCAAGGGAATCAAAGGTTATGGAGGGGTAAATGGGAATGTGGAACTCGAAACACAAACAAATCAGCCATGATCTTAATGAATGGCGGAGCAGGCTCAAGGGGCCGAATGGCCTACTTCTCCTCCTATTTCGTATGTTCGCATGTTCATATGAACGATGGAATCTTTGGTATTGCGGTCCTGCCATGGCATCAGACTGGAGTTTTAGCCTCAATATGTTCTCAAGTCATGGTGCTGGCCTTCAACGTGACTCGAGGCAGAAATTTTGCTTGGCAGGCGGGCGTGTGCCTGACCCCATCGAGTGTGAAATGACATGCGTTGATATTGGCCGAGTGTGCCAATGGCAACGTACAGTTGCGCGATAGTTCAGTCGGTGGGTACATGCCGGAGTTGGCAGTGCGCCTGCCAACAATATGAAGGCCTGTTATGGCCATTAAGTAATCAATTAACTTAAATTTTTTGCTGCCTGTCCAACCTAAAGGTTGATGGGCAGGTGAAAAGGCCAAGCGGCCTTTGAGTTTTTTTGGAAACCTCATTCACGGACGGGCTGAGGTTTCCAAAAGCAAGTAAACATGAAATAAAAGTTTTAAAATGGAATTAATAACATGTCCCTGCTCATGTGAAAGAGTCACATGAAGGGACATGTTTTATTCTCTTTTTATCTTCTTTATTTTCTTTTTTTTAACAGAGCTTCGTCTCCCTGAGGCAGCTGAGCGTGCATGAAGTTCGTCATTGGCCCAGCTCGCCCTCCTCCAACCCCCGCACAGGCAGCGCTCAGCGCTGCTGCTCATGTTTCACATTGGGCAGGCCTTAATTGGCCCGCCAGCATGAAATCGCGGCCCGGTCCTGATCGCGGGCAGCAGTCAGCTTCCTGACCGCCCCCCCCCTCCCCCCCCCCAACCTGCCCCTGCCATACCCGCCCGCCAAGGATAAATTTTGCCCTTGGAGATAGAAATTGTAGTTAGCTAAAGCTAGCTGGCACTGAAGGTGGGTCCAACTGTGGAAATCTATCCTTTAAATTTGGGGCCTAAAATTGCAGGATCACCCTTTTAGCTGTTCCCTGATCATTTCTGGATTTATCAATGTCCCTTTAGAGAAATAATGACAGGGAGTTCTGTCAGCGGATGCAATCTTTTCATTCATTCAAAACTACCTGGACAAGTGGGCTTTTTTCTCCCTCCACTGCCAGCAATAGCCACAAAACCATTGTGAACATCTTGAAACAAATATTTTCACATTATGGATCAGTGGCTGAGAGGAGACGGCTAAGTGTTCCTAATAGTAAGCCACTCACCAAGAGAAATATTGAGATCAAGCTTCCAAACAGTTCAACTTAGGAGGGATAATAAGATCTTGTAAACAATTTCAAGCTATCATGAATAGAAAACAAATCTATAGATAGGACTGCTTCAGGCATAACTAAAAGTACAGTACATGACAAAAACTGGATACTTGGGGCCAAGGAATTTTGATTAAGAAATAGCAGACATCAGCTATCGGCTGCTGGGAAATTGCCTGCACTCTGCAGGATGTTAAAGCGGTATCTCACTTGACCCCATGAGTTTCCCATGCAGTGAGATATATTAAAATTAGCCTTCACGGAATTTAAAAGAAAAAAAGCTCCCATAAATTAAACTGGCGTCGCATCAGCATTTTTAGGCAGTTTAGAATTTGTAAATGGTTGGGGCAATTCAGCTTGAAGTATGAGTACTGAAGTTGGACCATTTTGGCAGTGCATGTTGTGTCCACACACAACTGGAGAGCTTTGAGGAATGCATTTCACCTGTAACTGCTGAGTGTTTGACAGGTAAAGTAAGTCAGCGCGCCACATGACATTCAGGATTTTAGTGAAGTAAATGATATTCGGCGCTCTGTCTGAAAGAAGCAATGTTCTGACCTATCAGACTATTTGCCTAAATTTATTTTATTCATTCTTGGGATGTTGGCATTGTTGGCATTATTGCCCATCGCTAACTCTATCAGCTTGAATCACTTGCTGGGCAATGTCAGAGGGCAGCTAAGCGTCGATCACTTTGATGTGGTATTTAGATCAGACTGGGTGACAGCAGTGGATTTCCTTCTCTCCTGAAAATTGCTGTGTCACAAGAACACCCCTGGTGTAATAGACCGTTAACACTTCCGGTTTCATGACAGAGAACCCCAACTCACCAAAAAATGGATTATCTGTAAACTTTTGAAGTCCACCTAAGAGCTTGGTTTTAAATAAACCAGTCAATGTGCAAATTGAGCCTCTCTAATCAATCTTCCTTAGACTCCGACTCCTTGACCAGCAGGATAAGAAGTTGTTCCTTGGACATTGTGAGCATTGGAGAATTTATTATCCATGTGCCTCCATCATTTGGGTGAAATAACCAGTGAGAGTCAGGGTTTCAGATCTAGGTGAGCAGCGGCCATCAGAATGGCAAGAGTTATAATAAAAGGTTAGATTATTAAAATGGGCAAGACATGGGCTTTAGTGGCACATGTAGGGTAATTCACAATCTAAGTTAACACAGCAGTGTAGCATGAGGGAGTGCCATGTTGTCAAAGGTGTTGGTCCTCAGCTTGGTTGCTGAAGTAAGGTCTGCCAGTTTAATTGCTTCATTAAGAGCCGATGGGGAAGAGTTAAATGAGAAGGTGGTGAGTCTTATGAAGGAGATGAATGTGGAAGGATCTAAGGAGAAAAAGATGCTGGAGAAATAGTTTACTTATATGGAGTCAAGGTGTGATGAGGGAGAAACAGAAAGAGATCATTGGTTATATAAAACATGTCCCACGCTAATAAGCTGCATTCTTTGTGTGGGCCACTGGGATGTCTATTGCACACATTGTCGATCCATAACTTCACTCCATCCTCATCCATCCAACCATTGTTGTGGACATGCACAAAAACTCCTGCAGGGAACATAATGTGTTCAGCATGTTTTAGGTTTGAAAATTACCATAAGCTTTAATTTTGCTCCATTGGCCATGCAGGCGTGTGCCACTGTGAATCTTGCCTTCTTGTGTCCTGTCCTTTTCACTAGAGCTGTTTTCAAATATTTCCGTCCTAGTCCCAGTTCGGCTGCTGGGCATATCGAGATTCAGGGGTGGAATCGCTGGAAACTTTTTTTATTCATTCACGGGATATGGGTGCCACTGGCTGGGCCAGCATTTATTGCCCACCCCTAATTGCCTTTGAGAAGGTGGTGGTGAGCTGCCTTCTTGAACCGCTGCAGTTCCTGTGGTGTAGGTACACCCACAGTGCTGTTGGGAGGTCTTTTGGCAATGAGATCTCTTGGTAGTCTCTGATCTTGGTCTTCTGCTGCAGCACTAGACTGTTTAATTCCATAAAGCGGCTACACCAACTAGCTGCTGGTCTGAAATCTTTGCTGGACTCGGGGTTTAATTTGGCCCACCTAAGTGCGTATAGAGGCATTGCATCTCTGACGACGATGTAACCATTCGGACAATTTGAGGGGCCATTCCGTTACATGCTCCTCAAGATCAGGCCAGTGGCTGGTCCCCTGTCCTCATGGTGCAGTTGGTCTTGAGCATCTTCTTCAGGGTGGATCCCTCTTCCTTCCATTCTCACGCTAGTTTTTCACTAACACTGAATTCCCTCGCTGCAGCACAGGTATTTGGCAAGTTGGCAGATGTTACAACTTATAGCTTGAAACCTGCTTTGTACTTCATTCATTTTGCTGAAGGACCCATTTCTGTTCATTAATCGCCATGCCTTGCGCAGTCTGCTCTGTGTGTTTTAAACTCCTGTGCATCTTCTTCACAACACAGAAGATATCACCTGCTCGATCCCATACCAGATAACGAAATCGTTTTCCTCAGATAACGATTATGAGGCATTTTGATAGAGTGAGTACGGAGAAACTGTTTCCACAGGCATGAATGTTAGTAATCAGATGACCCAGATTTAAGGTAATTTTAAAAAGAAGCATGGGAACAATGAGGAGAATTATTTTTACGCAGCAAGTTATTATGGTATGCGTTTCACTGCCTGAAAGGGTTTTATGAGCAGATTCAATAATAACTTTCAGAAAGGAATTGTATGAATTCTTGAAAAGGAAAAAAAATATGCATGGCTTTGGGGAAAGTGCAAGAAAATGGGACCAAATGGCCCTTTCAAAATGCCAGTACAAATATGACAGGCCAAATGGTCTCCTCGAGTTCTGTATGATTCTATAATCCTATGATAACTCATAAAAGTAAAGAATAGTTCAGAAGCACATAGCAAGTGCAGTCAATGATATTGATATGTGTCAAGAAATATTTAGCTAACCAATTCTGTTCCTTACAATAACCGTTGTGTTTCTACAAACTGATTCTCCCATCATCGCACTCCTCATCCTCCTGTACCATGGCTTGTTGCTGCTCCTCATCAATGAAGAGGCAGAGGTTCTTTCCAGGGTTACTTGCTGCAGCTTCCAAGGCAGCACTTAATTTTGCGGCTCCGTGTGTAGCACTCTCGGCCCTGAGTCAGGAGGTTCTGGGTCCCACTCCAGGACATGAGCACAAAACTCAAGGTTGACACTCTAGTGCAGTACTGAGGGAGTGCTGGACTGTCGGAGGTGCTGTCTTTTGAATGAGATAATGAGTAGGCACCATTTGCCTCACTCAGGTGGATGTCAAAGATCCCATGGTACTATTTTGAAGAAGAGCAAGGGAGTTATCCCTGGTGTCCTGGCCAACATTCATCCCTCAATCGATATCACAAAAACAGAATATCTGGTCATTATCACATTGATGTTTGTGGGAGCTTGCAGTGCGCAAATTGGCTGCTATGTTTTACTGCATTGCAACATTGACTATATTTCAAAAGTACTTCATTGGCCCTAAAGTACTTTCAGACATCTGATGGTCATAAATGCATGTAGATGTGATATGTGGTTGACTTCTTGGCAACAAGGGATGGACAATAAATAATGCTTGGCTGTGTTACTCTCCACTCAAGAACAACTATAAAAAATATTCTAATGCCATAAATAAATGTAATTGTTAACTATCATGGATCATTTGCAAAAATTATAAAATTGTTCCAACTTGTACCTATTTTAATCCAAACATAATTCTTTATTTCAGGTGTGAGATCAGAGAGTCTTTGAACCGTTTGGCAACTTTCATCATTGAGAAGGACAGGGAAAGCAAAAATACTGGAAGACCATAACTTCCAAGTTCCCCCACCCGACTTGGGGTTATACTGTCATTCCTTCATTGTCACTGGCACTCCCTATCTAACTGTACTGAGAGACTACCTTCACCACATGGACTGCAGTGGTTTAAGAAGATTCACCGGCACCTTCTCAAAAGACATCTAGGAATGGACATTCATTCCGGCCTTCAGAGCAATACCCACATCGCATTAACAAATAAATGAAACCTGAGTCACCTCCATGCAGCTTGTAGTCACCAGCAGTACAGCAGTATTAAAGAGTAATCTATTAGATTAGTGTTAATTATTCCTTACATCCTTTTTCCAAGTTTCAAATAATTGAATTTTCTATAAAGGGTGAGGAAGTGTGAATCTCAGGGTATTGCGCGATGCTGAATTTATTGCTGCTCATAGACTTTTGAAAATCCATAAAGCTTTATCCATCACATAGGAACGAGTTGCAAAAGATCTTTCTCACAAGTGCTAGAGCCAGAGGACACATACTTGTCATAATACAGAAAATGTTTGCTGCAAAGTTGGTGAATTAATTGTCTTTGTAAGACATGCATTCACTATACCCTCCTTTATTTTGAATGAGACATTAAGTTGAGGTCCTATCTGCCCCCTCGGATACATGTAAAAGATCCCAAGGTAATGTTTTGAAGAAGAGTAGAGGACTTGTCCCTGTGTATCTTGGCCAAAACGCACCCTGCTACCAATCTTACTGGAAAAAACAGAGTATCTAGTCACTATCATATGGCTGTTTATAGGAGATTGCTCTGCATAAATGGGTTTCTGTGTTCCCTACATTTCAACAGTGACTACATTTAAAACATACTTTATTGGCTGCAAAGTGCTTTGAGCTGTTGTGAGGGTGTAAAAGGCACTATATAAATGGAAGTATTTTCTGGTTTGACGTGCTATTGTCAGATAATATATTTAGGACAAGGTCCTCAGAATAAATAGGAACTTAGAATTCCACGAGAAGCAGGTTGATCGCCAGTGAAGAAGGAATTAGTGGGTGGCAGGGCTGCACTAAACAACTGAAGTCACCTCAAATGACATATTATTTCTGAGAGGCTGCAATCGTTGTGAATGAGGGTTAAAACAGATCCCACACCAGGATACTTTCACACAGCACATGATGAGCTAAATTATCCACCTCTGCTAAAAAGATAATGCCCTGGATCCTCAGTGCTATTTTTGCTTTAATGCTAAATGTAACAGAACAAATTCATAATATTTGGAAGGTAAAGAATGGTGCTTTTTGAAGTAAGGAGTTCCCAGGGTAAATGGTGAAATCAACCCTCTGGTATTATGGCAAGACACAAAGAGGCTACTTGTAGTGTATTGAAAATGGCACTGTGCATTTTATCCACTTCAGGCAACCATATACACCTATACCAGCAGAGGGAGTCTACTAGGAAGAGATAATAAAGGATCCATGATAATAAATGATCCAACAGCTCATGCAGTTCTAATCTTAAATGTGTCTGGTTGAATATATATAACTGTTTCTGACCCAAGAACTTCACAATGGTGTTAAGGTGGTAAACAATTGTTTTGAGGTATGAAGCTTCTGGAAGTTTTTATCTAATCTCTGCAGGCAGCATGTTACATTGGAAATTTCAGGACAACACTGTGGCTATGTTGGAGACACACACAGGAGGAACCCACCTCCAGTTTAGCAATAGAAAAGCTTGCACACTGTACATACACACACAGACTGATCTCCCAAAAATAACCATCCAATCGAAAAAAAGAAACATTAATTTCGGATCATTACAGAGAGGGTTCTTCATTACGTCGCTGATGAATATTGTAGCAGAAGGGTCTGGTACATAATGGGTTAACTTGGGACTGACTACAGTGCTTTCCACATAGTGATGAAAGCAGACACCTGACCCAGAGCCAGGGTCAGTCTGGAGATGGACACAGTTGTGTTAAGACCTAGAATGAGGTCAGCTCCATACCTGTAACTTCTATTGTAAATATGTACATAATTGTGTGTTGTTAATAAAGACTTGCTGTTAACATACTCCAGACTGGAAGTCTACTTCATGGTGCCTGAAGCAAGATTCTTCATGGTAGCAGCATCGGGATTAGCAGTGTTCACACAGCTTCTTTGATTTACAGGTAATAGATACATGGTGAGTAAGTTATAGCCTGTATCCATAACCTAAGGTTGTCATCTCAACTAAATAATTGGGTCTTTCACACGAGCATTGCTTCAATTGTTTTGATGAGGCAGTGGCATTCGGCATAATCATTGGGAGCTTCCTGCTGCTTTCAAAGGGACTCAATTCTGGGCAGCCAAAGCTGCTAAGTGCCAAGTATCTACCTCCAGACTCTTTGTCCAGCCTGTGCCCAATTGTAGTTAAGGATGTTTATGGGTTCCTTGGACTTTCCCCAACAACTGGACGTGCCCATTCACCTCAGAATGTTAATGCGGTGGGAGAGGAAGTTCCCAGCCACCCACCTCAACCTTGTCTTCATTTAACCAGTGAGGCAGCTGAACGGCAGGGACCCTGGATTTTGGAGCTTCTTCTGGGAAATGTTAGGGCATTTGTATGGTACAAGTTATGAAAACCCCGGGCACTCCTGCTTCAATTGCAGGTTCAGCACATCTTGGGTAGGCCGGATCTCTTGGATAGACTGCGAGGACAAAGCACTCATGCCAGCTTGTGCAACACGCTTCTGATTTTTCTGAACGGATGCATTCTTCAACCCTCAGGCTTAACCATTTCACCAGTTTTCCTGGAGATTGATGGTTACATGTGGGTCCTCTCCATTTGTCAGTCCTTTTACTTTGGGAGGCTGTTTATAATGATTTAACAATATTTGGCTCACAACAACAGGGAAAAGTCCCAGACCGGGGGTGGAGTGGCCCACATTAAGCCCCTCACTCACTTTGAGGAGTGTGCCATCGCGCTGACTGGTCAGGATGTGGACCGTGCCAGTGGCGATGGTGAGGTCAGTGGCGAACATCCTCATGAGGATCCTGCACCACATCATCCCTCTCTCAACACACTGAGTGCTCTCGTTCCTGCTTTTGACTCTGCTGCCATGCACTAATTATCTCTACTCTGATTCACAGGGAGCTCTGCCAAGCGACCCACACCCTCAGCCAGCCAGTCCCTCAGCTCCATCCAGGTCCTCACCTCCAGCCATGTGGACTCCCCCTCCATGGAAGAGCTGGAAATTAGCAGCCTGGAAGACCCATCACTGTGCTCACCCATACCCTCCACACACCTTGGCGGGACCTAGATCTAGAGCAGGCTCGGGTTCACAATCTGGTGGTCACTGCACAGACACATGTCCACAGCAGGAGGAGGCAGGTTCAACCGAGCTCCCCAGCACTTGGTGGACTGCTGGGGAAGAGGCATCTGTGAGGTCCAAGGTTAAGCCTCTGGACTCGGCCTTCCAACTCATCCTGGAAGATCAGTAGGAGGCGGGGGAACATCATGCGGAGCCTTTGGAAGCCCCCATCAGAGTGGCACGTGAGTCAGAGGAGTGCGTCCGCCTACTCTCTGATGAAGTGGTTTCCACATGTGCACATATGGAGGTCTCCTTGGGGAGGATGGCGGATGCCATGGAGACCCTGATTCAGCAGAACATGGAGATGCGCGCAGACCATTGCGGGAGCCATGGATGAGTTCCTGCAGTGACAGCGTGAGAGGGAAATGGAGCACCTTGATGTCCCTCCAGGTGCTTCTTCCACTTAAGGAGTCAGGCTGGGTTCCCCGGGCACCCGAAGGGAGGAGGAGCGGCAGCTGGGCACACTTGCATCATCACTCAGGAAGCTCAGAGGCTGTCCTCTCCCTCCGAGTTCCCTCTGCCTGTGACCCCCTCAACCTCGCCTTCTGTCACAGCAGAGGGAGCAGCTGGACCACAGGTGGACAGCCAAAGCAAGCTGGGGTCCTCAAGGCCTCGGCTCTCCAGAGGACCCACGCCAGTCATCAGAGGCAATAGGGCCAACCACTGCACAGGCTGTCTCCGCCCCTGCTGCAGATGTCAATGCAGCACCTAGAAGTTTAAGGCATTCAAAAGTTCATAAATTCTGATCGCAGTTGCTTGCACAGGTGAACACATCTTGTCACTTTACAATCTGAAAATATATTCACTTTGACTGATTGTGTGTAATGGTGTATTTCTGCTTCATTGACAGGCTTTATAAGCCGTCCCACTGCATCTGTTCCCCCCCCCGGCCTCAACTAACAGTTCAGCTGCAGGTAGCTGGGCAAGGAGTGATTCTGGGGGGTGAAGTATGTGTGTGACAGGGCCTTTCAGAGCCTTGTGCAAGCATTCTCCACACACACCGATCCTTCCTCCATCACACTCAACTCATGAGGGGAGGCTGTGGCATAATGGTGTTGTCACTGGACTGGTAATCTAGAGACCCAGGGTAATTCTCTAGGGACCTGCATTCAAATCCCACCACGGCAGATAGTGGAATTTTAATTCAATAAAAATCTGGAATTAAAAGTCTGATGATGACCATGAAACCATTGTTGATTGTCTTAAAAACCCATCTGGTTCAATAACATCCTGTATGGAAGGAAATCTGTTATCCTTACCTGGTCTGCCCTCCATGTGACTGCAGGCCCACAGCAATGTGGTTGACTATTAAATGCCCTCGAAATTAGGGAATAAATGCTGGCCTAGCCAGCAACACCCACATCCCGTGAACGAGTAATAACAAAAAAATGTCTCGAGCATTTTCATTGCTGCCTGGCTGGGTTTCGCTTTCAGTTGTCCATCTGAGCTGACCTGCATCTCCACCCACCCACTGATCACACTCCCATGCAGCAACTGTTCTCGCTCACCACGACCCTTGTTTCACTGTCAGTTTAGCCAGCATGGTAGTGCTACAGTTATGTTGCGCTCCCCTGTCCTTTCCCCTCCCCTAGTCACCCATTTCTTTTCCCCCGTCACTGTGGATCTCCCCGACATCACCTTCCATCTTCTCTCCGTGACCTACCAGCCACAACCCTTTTCCTTCAAGGATATCCAGGTGAAGGTGTATGTTCCCTTCCTTCCCGAAAATCCCACCCCCATCCACATTAACCTCCCCAGCTTCCTCGTTCCCAACCCCAGGGTCTGTGTCTGCCTCCAAGTCCCCACCAACCACCCTCGCTGTCCCTTCTACCGATACTGTTAAACCCTTGCCCTTCCACTCTACCACCTCACTCTGCCCTCGGTCATTCTCACCATTCACTCATACCACGTCCACCCTCAGTTGGCTACAAAGGAGGCAGTCATGGACTCAGAGCCCTCCCTTGCACATTCACCTGGATATTCCCTCCCTCCAGACTCCTTTCTCCTTGGAACTCCTTCCCCACCCTGGACTCCCTCCCCATCCACCAGACTCGCCATCCTGCCTTAGTTCTTCCCCCTTCCTGAATTTTTCCACCACCTTTACTTCTTCCGCCACCATTGCTCCTTCCCCTCTCCCAGAACCCTTCCTCCAGCCTTTGTCCTTCTCCCATCCTGACTCCTTCATCCACCCTGACTTCTTCCTCCAGCCTTACTTCTTCCTCCACCCTTATTCCTTCCCCTCTCCAGACTCCTTCCCTCTCTGGACTCCTTCCTCCCCCTGGATTCTGCACTAGCATGTTTTCCCACCGACGTGCTTGGATGATCCAGGATGTGGTAATGATTCTAGTTAGTTGGCCTTATAATGATATGCAGATGCATTACAATGAGTTTACCAATGTCCGATGGTGGGAAACGCAGCCCGCCATTGACGGAAAGAGCGGCCAATTGCAAAGTGGTTTCACAACATCGTGAAACCGATTTGTGGCCTTCTCACCATACTGTCCGCTCATGCCACCGAACACGCCTGATGCCAGGGGTCACAGGAAATTCCGCCCTTTCTCTTTGTCTTACACCCACCATATTACAGAAAGGCCATGAACATAAGGCCTTGGCTTTGCTCAGGTTTCAATCTAATCGTCCCTGACATCACTGGTTTTTCTACTGTTGCAACTGTTATCAATGTCTCTGTGGCAACAACTACATATGACTTTCAATTGTGCCTTGTAAAGTGCTGCTTAGATATGGTAATGTGGCAAGTCCCACTTGTGCTGAATATTAATCACTGCCCAAATATGGTCAATGTTGAATCATTGGCTATGAAGGTTTATCATAAATAAAACCTCCAATGAACAATCTCAACATCCCATCTTTGTGGGGGTTGACCCTGTGTTCACACAGATTCTTCGATTTATAGGGAGTAGGTAAATGGTGAGGAAGTTATAGCCAGTGTCTATAAGCCAAGGTGCTCACCTGAACCAAACAGCTGTGTCTTTCGCACGTGCATTGCTTCAATTCCTTTGATGGGTCAGTGACATTAGGCGCCATCATCATTGGGAGATGAATCCATTTCAAATCCAGGCAGAAGGATGGCCTTAGGTAAACATTATTAATTCATTGTAAGCAATCTCCCAAAGTAAAAGGACTGACAAATGGAGAGGACCCACTTTTAACCGTCAATTGTTGACGTATAAGCATGGGTGAGCTTTCAACTCACTCAAAACCCATCTCCTTACACAGAGTTAAAATCAGGCCCACAGTGTCCTTGATCGTCTAATCATCGACTCACCCCCTCACTCTGCCTTGAATCTCACATTCTAATAAGGTGCATAGTCTTGGTTCCCATGGGAACTGCCTCTGCTCGATGTTCAGTTCTTTCTTATTTCTGTTTCTTTTAATGTAATTATCAATATTACCCATTATTTCTTTTAATTGTCCCATTTCTCCTACAACCCCCACTTACCTCCTGCATCCGTAAGCATAACCCTCTCTTAGGTTAATACAAATTTTAAACAAAACACACATAGACATTCTTGGATTTCTAGCAATATTCTAATAGATACATGTTCTAATTAAACGCTTATCCTAATGAGCAACTAGTTAATGTACTGGAGGAGCCCCAGATTCTCTAAAAGTAACTGAAAAGGTATTGATGATGGAAGGCTAGGCTTAGCACTGTTAATAAATGAAAATCCAACCAAAGCAAAAGAGAGTGATGTTGGCTTGATGGCATTGCAGTTACTGCCGTTGGAATCTGATAAAATAGCCATGGGTGCTGATTTTCCTGATTCCCTTCCCTACCACAACCACCCTGCAGCACCCCCCTCAACCCCCTCCGCCATCCAAACATCCCACACACACACACACCCTGGGCCTCAGTGTATCAAGCTTGGTGTATATCAGGTCATATTCCCTTCCTTTAAATTGTCTGTGGCCTGACTGTATCCCTGGACCCCAGGGCTGCCCGCCACCACCTACCCCACCCCTCCGCTGACACCCAACCACCCAAGCAGGGCCTAGTTGCTGGGAGGGAGGCAAGCCTGTGAAGAAGCAGCAGTGGTGCCAATCAATATCAGGGCCTTCGAGGCGGCTGTCCAAAATCAGCAACCAAACATCTGCCAGATGATGCCTGGGCTACTGTTCCTTTCAACAACTTACACGCTGGTCCATCCAATTGGAGAGAGACGGAGGGCAAACGGGGCAAGGTCTTAAGGCCTCTTTCAGCTGGATGTTTTTTCAAAAGCAAAACAAAGGAAGTGCAGTGCAAGGTCCCGGAATCCCGCACTCTCATCCCTTGCTTCATCTCCACGGAAGTATTTGACTTGAGCATGTTGAAAGTGTAAAGCCAGGACTGTCCTTTTGGGGAAATCCCAATGCAAGGGGGGCAGAAACCTCATGTCAGAAATCTCCGTACATTTTTTACTGATCTTTGCACTCTCAGATACACTGGGGGATGAGTGCTCCCTAGCTTTTTGTTTTTCGTTATTCTTTCATGGGATGTGGGCATCGCTGGCAAGGCCAACATTTGTTGGCCATCTGTAATTGCCCTTGAACTGAGTGGCTTGCTTGGCCATTTCAGGGCAGTTAAGAGCCAACCACATTGCTGTGGGTCTGGAGTCACATGTAGGCCAGACCGGGTAAGGATGGCAGATTTCCTCCCCTAAAGGGCATTAGGGAACCAGATGGGTTTTTAAAAACAATCGATGATAGTTTCATGGTCACCATTACTGAGACAAGCTTTATATTCCAGATTTATTCATTGAACTTAAATTCCACCAGCTGCCATGGTGGGATTTGAACCCATGTCCCCAGACCATTAGCCTGGGCCTCTGGATTACTCATTCAATGGCATTATCACTATTCCACCATCTCCGACGCAGACTCCAGAAATATCAGCTCCATTATGTCCAATAGCATAAAGAAGTTAGCAGAAAGGGGTCCCTGTTCTACACTATCATTGCTCCTCCTGACTGGCATTAACACAATGCATTTACCCCCAGTAAGCTGTCCAATTACCAACTGTTCAAATTCCTCCACAAGCAACAAAGAATTACTTTTAGGTGATACAGGGAAGGTGTAATGGGTTAAGGATCATTCGGTACAAAAATAAAAATACCTGGAAAAACTCAGCAGGTCTGGCAGCATCCGCGGAGAGGAACGCAGTTAATGTTTCGAGTCCGTATGACTCTTCAACAGAACTAAGTAAAAATAGAAAAGAGGTGAAAATTCTATTTCTATTTTTAAATAGAAATTCTAAATTTTTTAATTCTATTTTTCCTTAGTTCCGTTGAAGAGTCATACGTACTCGAAACGTTAACTGTGTTCCTCTCTGCAGATGCTGCCAGACCTGCTGAGTTTTTCCAGGTATTTTTATTTTTGTTTTGGATTTCCAGCATCTGCAGTTTTTTGCATTTATCTTAAGGATCATTCAGTGTTGCTTCCCACTCAGAGTTATTCTCTTCAGTGCCCTTTCTGTCCTTGGATTTTCTTGTATTGTTCTTCAACAATAGCAGAAAACTCTTTAAAAAAAACCCTCAGAGACAAATGTGCATCTGTCAGTCAGTGGCAAGGACGCAGGCAGAGGCAAGTGCTCCCTACCTAGAGGTGGTAGGAGCAAGTGGATAGATTAGGAGAAAGTCTTACCCTTCAGAAATAAAGGTTGACACAGCAATTACTTGGCACTCGGGGACAGATGGTGCTTCAGGCCACTTTCAGCACAGCAGTCAAACCATTACTGACATATGCCCATGAACTGCAGGAATATTTAGCGCAATGCTCAGTTAACAAAGCCATCCCAGAAGCAGCGAAAGAGAACCAGCTACTCAACCTTTCTGCTGCTTAAACATTGCCGTGTCCAAGTCAGTCAGTCTGTCCTCTCTGCTTAAATGCAGCAGGTCACAGCTGCTTCAGTTAAGAAAGCGGATCGATGCAGGTAAAGCAATCACAAGTTCAACTCCAATTCTATCACTGCGCCTGGGACAGCCGTGAGTCCAGCTTTGAATCTTCCTTATTGGAATCACTTTTTACAAGTGGTTGTGCAGATGGAAAGCTCAACAACCTTAGTAGGGAAACTATCAAACTTTTCTTTGGGCTCAGTGGGCTTATAAGTTTGGCTATGCATGGCAGGTCATTTGAGCGCTAAGGGCCTTAGTAAACTAGCAAGATGGCAGACAGCAAGTGTGCGCACATCTCTGTCCAGAACTGTGTCGACCGCCATATTAGGAAATTACAAAAAGTCAACACCCACACCATTAGGTCCTTTGTTTACACCAATAAGGGGCCTCAGGCCTGTTTGAGACATCCATTGTGAGATTGGTTTACTCAGTGAAATCAGGTTTAGTAAATCTGTTATCAACAAGGTAAGTTTTTAAAAATATATTTACCTGATTGTGGAACCAGAAGGAACAGGAGTTACCACCTGCATCCTCCCTGCCATCCACCCACCACCCACCAACACCGCCAACCCCCCACCCATCCCCAACTACCCCATATTTAAAGAACACTTCAGTAAATACTGACATAATCCAATAGTTACAGTTCGAGGCATAGTGTAAACTTATCACAATAACTAGCCTCTATTCAGCACACAGTCATCGACGCTGTACAGGAATCTATAAGTCATTAAGTATATTAATTATGTAGCTGTTTAGCTAACAGCTTTGTCCCTCCAAATCCATCTAGCTAGGTTTAAAGTCTTCTTCAGCACATTGTTGACAAGCTATTAAGTTTGATGATCTTATTCCTGAATTTCAGTCTCCCCTTCCTTCTGGGTCAGGCATTGTTGAATTTAGGAATTGGTATTTGTCTTTCATGATGCCCATTAATTAGATCTCCAATGTTTTTCCCCTTTCTGCTGTCCACTTCTCTGCCTGGTAAATTAATCCTTGGGCAGTTCACAGGTAACTGTATCAACCTCTGCTCCTCTCTTCTCAGAGACTGGGAGAGGGTGGAGGAGGTGGTGGAGTGGCGGGGTGCCTAAAATCTGTGGCCTTTTGAAATACTCTTGCTTCACTCCAATGGGAAAGCACTGGATAGATTGGCGACCCAGCAACAAAGGATCCCGGCCCAGTTCCAAGTTGACCTATCAATGACAAAACTCCAAACAAAGCCATCAATGTAAAAGGGATCAGGGCAGGGACTCCCAACATCAGGATTCCCCATGGAAACAGGTAGTAATCTGTTAGTAACAGGTTAATAACAGGTAGTAATAGCAGCAGCTGATACATCCAGTGAGACACTGTGTATTAACCAGCCAACTGGCAGTTAAAGGCCTGTGGCAAGGATCTCTGAAAAGTGGGAAGATTTCTTCAAATGTTGGATGACTTCCTTCTAAGAGTGGCCAAAGAGACTGAGACCTTCCCTTCCAGGAATGGAACTTCCAACAAGCAGCCTCCGCCCAGCACAACGCTTCCGCCACAGAAGGTATACGATTACCCCAACTGTATCCTGAATGGCACCAGACATTTTCATCTAAGTGAAGAGTTGTGCTCCTGACGCCTGAAGTTGGTCAGGTTTCCATCAGAGGTCTCAGACTAGGGAATCCTGGCACTAAGGTTGGTCATTTCTGCATAAGTCCACTTAACATTTGTCCCTATCTCACTAGGATTCTTAAGCATTACAAACTCTTACCCTCAACAACGTCGTGGCTTGGAAGACTTGCTTCATGGGTTATTTCAAACTTTTAAAACTATTTCTAAACCCTCCAAAGTTTCTTGCGTTTTTTTCCTGCTTCTCATTTCGGTGTCAACAGGCCAAAATTGTTTATCTACTGAATGTCACTGAATGACTTATTTTCCTACCAATTTCGAAGCCTGGTCAATCTCGATCACTCATTTAATTGCCCAGATTCACCTTTAACAGCGTCAATCATCTAAAGGAGAAAGATTCCGAGAGCTCGAAATCAGTAAGTGCTAATATTGCAACAAAATCCTGGCTGCCTTGCTAACTGCTTCTTCTTTTTGACGCTGTCAGCCTTAAATAATGAGAAAACTGGAAAATCCCAGATAAAATGACCTTCATTTGAGTCCACTCTGGCCTGCTTATCTTGCCAGGCAGCAGAATCTGTACACTATATCAAGGCTTATGACTTTCACAACCATTAACTGAGGCTGGCTGTAAGAGTCTTTCACTCTTAGAGAACTTCCCAGGACCTGAGCATTTATTCGTTGGGATTTTCCCAAAGACCAGTGGGCTTTGAGACACCATTTTTAAAGCAATATTGTACCGCACTGTCCCAATCAACTGACCCCAAAGCATCTTCCAAGGTCAGAGGTTCCTTTTCCATAATTGTGCTGGGCTTCCCACAGTAATTACACAAATACTGGGTCCCCACATCAGTTGGGAGCTGGGTGTGGAACTAGCTGAATAGTTAAAATATAAAAATTCTTGGGTTTTCCTTAATTATTCCTCCATTGATCACACTGGGTGAGATATTCCTTCAAACCTTAAGTATCCCCTCCTCTAAGCCTATTAATGCTGGACATGTTTTTGAAACACAAATTTGTTCTGCCATTGAAGAGAGGAAATCCATTAGATTCTATGTTCCTGCTGTTGCTGTTTAATTTTAATCCACCCACGCAAATATGGACAAACATATTTAACATCTGCTGTCACACAATGCAAAAAGATTCTACAGTCCCAAGTGGAGAAGACCAGCCCTAATTCTCAATAACAGTTACATAGTTCAGATTACCACTGATCTTTGCAATTCCATTGGCTGTCTATCTTTTGAACTTTCATTTACATATTAGGCAGCATCCCTTTGGCAGCATCCTTTTGATTAGATGATTGAGGATTTGAACTGCACTTCAGAGACATAAACACCCAGTTGTACCAAACCGCTACAGAAAAGGTAAGAAGGAGTTAAACTTGGCAGATCACCCGGCATCAACCTAGGCACCGGAAACAACAGCAGCACACCCAGCCCTGCCGACCTTACAAACTCCTCCTTATTAATATCTGGGACCTTGTGCCAAAATTGGGAGAGCTGTCTCACAGGCTAGTTAAGCAGCAGCCTCACATAGTCATACTCAAAGAATTAGACCTTATAGACAAAGTCCCAGACAACATCTCTGGATATATCCCACCGACAGGACAGACCCAGCAGAGGTGGCAACACAGTGATATACAGTCATATACTTCATCAAGAGTAATTTGGTAACACCACTACTGACTGAGTCAGCTAAGTCCTGAAGGACATATCTGCCAGAATGGGCCTGTGGCAGCTGAAGAGGGAACCAACAAGGGTGAAAACCTACTAGACCTGGTTCTTACTTATTTACCGACTGCAGATGTATCTGGCCATGATGATATAGGTAGGAAGGCCCACTGCACAATCCTTGTGAAGATGAAGTCCCACCTTCACAATAAGCATAACATCCATCATGTTGTGTGGCACTACCATTGTGCTAAATGGGATGGATTCAGAGCAGATCCAGCAGCTCAAAACTGGGTATCCATGAAGCCCTGTGTGCAACCAGCAGCAGAATTGTATTTCACCATAATCTGTAACCTTATGGCCCAGTATATCTTCAGCCGGCGGTGCCAAGTGGATGATCTATCTCGGCCTGCTCCTGAGGTCCCACCACCACAGATGCCAGTCTTAAGCCAATTTGGTTCACTGCACGTGATATCAATAAACGGATGAAGACTCTGGATACAGAAAAGACTGTTGGGCCTGACAACATCCCGGCAATATGTACTGAAAACTTGTTCTCCAGAATGGACCGCGCCCCTAGCCAACAGTGGCATCCACCCAATACTGTGGAAAATTGCCCAGGTAAGCCCTGTCCACAAAAAGCAGGGCAAATCCAATCCAGCCAATTACCATCCTGCCAGCCTCCTCTCGATAATCAGCAGAGTAACGGAAGGCATTCGACAGTGCTATCAAGTGGCACTTCCACAGCAGTAACCTGTTCTTTGCTGCTCAGTTTGGGTTCCACAAGGGTCATTCAGCTCCAGATATCATTACAGCCTTGGTGCAAACATGGACAAAAGAGCTGAATTCTAGGGGTGAAGTGAGAGTGACTTCATGCACATCAAAGCAGCATTTGACTGAGTGTGGCATCAAGGAGCCCTAGCAAAATTGGAGTCAAAGGGAATCAGGGGGCAAGCTCTCCGCTGATTGGAGTCGTACCTGGCACAAAGAAAGAAGCCTGTGGTTGTTGGAGGTCAATCATCTCAGTCCTAGGATATCACTGCAGGAGTTCCTCAGGGTAGGGTCCTTGGCCCAACCATTTTCAGCTGTTTCATCAATGACCTTCCCTCCACTGTAAGGTCAGAAGTGGGGATGTTTACGCATAATTGCACAATGTTCAGCACCATTCACGATTCCTCAGACACTGAAGCAGGCCATGTCCAAATGCAGCAAGACCTGGACAATATCCAGGCTTGGGCTGACAAGTAACATTCACACCACACAAGTGCCAGGCAATGACCATCTCCAGCAAGACAGAATCTAACCATCACCCCTTGACACTCAATGGCATTACCATCACTGAATCCCTCACTATCAGCATCCTGGGGGGGTTTCCATTGACCAGAAACTGAATGGGACTAGCCATATAAATACTGTGGCTACAGGAGCAAGTCAGAGGTACAGAGTTCTTTGGAGAGTAACTCGCCTCCTGACTCCCCAAAGCCTGTCCACCATCTACAAGGCACAAGTCAAGAGTGTGATGGAATACCCTCCACTTGCCTGGGTGAGTGCAGCTCCAACAACACTCAAGAAGCTTGACACCATCAGGACAAAGCAACCCACTTGATTGGCAACCCACCCACCACTTTCAACATTCACTACTTCTATCACCGATACATAGTGACCCTCAGTGTGTACCAAGATGCAGTGCAGCAACTCACCAAGGCTCCTTCGAAAGCTCCTTCTACTAACTAGAAGAACAAGGGCAGCAGATGCATGGGAACACCACCACCTTCAAGTCCCCCTCCAAGCCACGCACTATCCTGACTTCGTGCTATATCACCATTCCTTCATTGTCGCTAGGCCAAAATCCTAGAACTCCCTTCCTAACAGCACTGCGGGTGTACCTACACCACATGGACTTTAGCAGTTCAGGAGGGGAGCTCACTACCAACTTCTCAAGGGCAATTAAGGATGGGCAGTAAATGCTGGTACAGCATTGGATGTGGGCATAGCGACGCCCACATCCCATGGATGAATAAGAAAAAAACTCATCCACTGAGCCATTCACACTGGACCTTTAAATCTAGCATACAGCAGCTAGTGCAGTAAAAAAGGGGCATGCCTGGTCTTCTCTCAATGCTACAGCACTGAAATGGTGCTCATCAATGGGCGCTGTGCTCCGCATTTTGAGAGAAGCTGGGCTCGGATGACCCAGCAAGAACTGTGGAGCAGTGTCTGCCATGTTATTATAATGATATAACACCTTGGACTTCTTTACTGTACAAGACACAAGGCACCAATCGCTCATATGGGATTGGGTAAACACATTGTGGGTTCATTTATTAAGACTAAGCATATGAGAACAGATATACATGGAATGAAATCTTGAAGTATTCTGCGCTGTGTGTGCTGTGCTCTGCTCAAAGCAAAAGTGAAACTAAGGCTGGATCACATGACACATTTCTAGCGATGCCATGCTGATACCCCTTAAAGGCATATTACAACATCTCCCTTTCTTTTTAAAGATACTTCCCCCCTTTCCAAAGAAGTAGAATTATTTACAATACATGTTCATGTTTAGTTGCCATTACATAAGTGTATAGAACTGATGAATCTATAAGTCTTTAAAGCACAGAGTTAATCTGTTGGTATGCCCAGGTCTTGCAATGGTAACCTTGTCTGGAGGTTTCTTTAATTATTCACAGTCATCAGTGGGATTGTCATCCTTGGATGTTGTTCCTGGTTGCATTGCAATCTTGTCCTAGATGCAATAGGACTGTACAGTGGTTGAAAAGCTGGAATGGACCTGATTTGTCCTCAGTTATGCCTTACCATTATGCCTTTGTTCGAATGACTTATTAGGACCTTAATTCGAACAAATTCTCGTCACCTTGGCTGGTTGCCATGTGCCTTCAGTGGGATCCTGGATGTGAACTTGTTGTCCCAACTGTAAATCTAGCAATCCTGTACCTGCATTTTTATTGTGCACGTTAGTCATCTTCTCTTGCAGTTTTAAAAGTTGCTCTCTAGTTTCTGAGAGAGTGGAATGGGAAAGATTAGGTAAATTGGTACGCACTGGCCTGCCAAACCTGAGCTCTGCTGGTGGTGGAATAGTTGCACTTAAAGGTGTTACTCTCAGAAGTAACATTGCAATATGAAGATCATCTTAGCCTATCTACATCTGAAATTTTGGGATTTCACCATGTGAATCATCCATTCAGCTAGCCTGTTAGATCTAGGGTAATGAGGAAAAGAAGTAGCGTGACCAGTATTTTACTTCTCACACATATCCTGAAATGGCTTACCAATAAATTGTTGACCGTTATCCGCAATGATCTCTCTGGGCACACCAAATAAACTGAAAATGTGCGACAATTTTGCTTGACGTATTGAGCAAGTGTTGAATAATGGGATACTTAGTAAAGTAGTCGATGATGATGGTGAAATCAATGCCTTGGACATCAAAGAGGTCGGATGTGATTTTGGACCAAGGATGGTTGGGAACTCAATAGTGCTTTGTGCTGACTTGGCATATACTCTTCACATGCCTCACACTTCTTGATGTTGGCTTCAATGTCATTGTTCATACCCGGCCAATAGGCTGTCTCTGTTGCAATCTTCTCAGCCAATCCATGCCCATATGTGAGTGATGAAGTTGTTGAAGAATATCAAGTCATAAATATTCCTGATGTTTCTGACAGGATACCAGATGGTTATTCCTATTGCTTGAAGGTACCCATTATATCCGGTCAGTTTGGATCAGTGCACGTCTCTTTGTAGCTTCATCAGCATTTGCTTTAGTGCACTCTGCTGTTGCCAATGGCCTTTCCTGCCACATGCCTTGCAGAATTAATGGAAATCTGAGCATTTCCTTGGTGCATGCAGAAGGCTACACCTTCCACATGTCCTGCTAGGTTTGGGTGTTCTACAATTAGGATCTGTAAATAATGTCGACCTGCGAGGGTCACTTGGTACTTACGTCCATCCTGGAGCAGCTCTTCGATGCTATACAATTTGGGCTTGTCTAGTAGATCTTTCTGGAATGCTTCCATGGGAGTGGATGCGATTGCCAACTCAACAATTCTGTCTGCTAGCTCTGTGTTTGAAAACTCACAGTATGTACCCTTTTCTCTGCATCTGCTGATGAAGTGCTCTATGGATTCTGTAGGCTGTTGTTGAAATGACATGCAGTCTAGTGAATGAATACGAAAGTTTAACCTGATTCTGAGCTGATCTTGCAATGTAGTCCATATCTTTTGGGAATCCTTCAGCTCTTTTTCTGTTAATGTTGGTGTGTTCAGCCTGTATAGGCCTTCATTCCCAATTGCTCGGTCAATTTTTCTGGCTTGCTTGTCTGGTTCAGACACACCCGAATCGAGAGCTCTGTACACTGTTTAAACATTTTGAATTCGGATAGTACGTTAACTGCATCCCAATTCAAACTGGGAAATTTTGTGGATATTCTAACAATATCTTTTTGATCTTCCCTCTTCTGTTGTACCTGGGATGAGTGTCACTGTAGCCACTTCTGCACGCTTTTCCAAAGCTCCGCCCACAAAGACGAGTTGTGGCGGGGATACACCACCGAGTAATGGCGTCTTTGTTTTTTTATTTAATTTTCTGTTTAGCAACTCTCGAAGCCTCCTGTTATCATCACTACCTTCTCTGGCGTGATATTTATGACAGTTTAAAATTTTTTTTGTATGACTCTCCCTCACTCGTTATCGATCTGGCTCACATCCTGGTCACTTGCCTTTCCTGACTGAGCTAACCTGGTGCTGATCCACTTGATTCACTGTTCCACTCACTGAACTGACAGGCTATGTGCTGCAGTCACACCACAAGGGATCCATCTGCTTACCAACTCTTTACTTGAGCACAAGCTCAGTGCTGTGCCTTCACAGTCAGCAAGCTGCATTTTCAGCACTCCCTGATTCTGTGACTTTGTTGTGGTCTGGCCAAAATGTCATGGGTCATCTAATTCCACGTAGCATGATCTAAGGTTGTTCATCATGTCGTATCTGTACTGACTCTTGCTGCCACCTGTCTCACCACCGCTGATCACCGTGTCATGTTTTTATAATGATACTAATACCTTGAGCTTATTTACAGTACAAGATACAAGGCCCCAATCGCTCATAATCGATTGGGTAAACGTGTTCATTAAAACTAGGCACATGAGAAAAGTTATACAGAGGTGTTAAGATTGAAGGCGTCAGGGCTATGTATGTGTGCTCTGTACAAAGCAAAAGTGAAACTAAGGCTGGATCACACAACACATTTACTTTCTAGTGATATCATTCTGATAACCCTTAAGGCATAATGTAACAGGATCTAGACATAGCAAAGTTCAAGTGGAGCAGCAATCAGATGATGATTGCTGCCCCACGGAAGATCTGAGCTGATATTGTTTAATGAGTTTACACCGGGATGATCAACAGCTGTAGCAGGTTGTCAAATAAGTCACTGGACTCATTTAAGAAAATAGCGCCTACAAATTACTGCTTCAGCTGTGGCTCAGTTCATAGTACCCTCGCCTTTGAATCAGAAGGTTGTGGTTTCATGTCCCACTCCCGGAAACCAAGAACTGTGAATGTACTCGAAAGAGTTACATGCGATCTGTTGATAACTCGAAAGAGTTACAAATTACTGCTGGTGACAAAAGGAGACAAATGCTCCTTTGATGATGTCACTCTCCTCTGATGTCACGCTGCTTTAATGATCACACCTTCCTGATGATGTCACACTCCTATGTCACACCCCCTCTGATGATGTCACCTTCCCAATTATATCACACTATTCAGATGATGCCTCACCCCTCTGATGTCACATTCTAATGGTCACACTCCTCTGATGTCACATTCCTCTGATGATGGTACACTGATGTCACACTCTTCTGATGATGTCACACTCCTCTGATGTCACACTCTTCAGAGGATGAAATCAAACGGGCTACAGGGTCTTCATCATTCCCCTTTTCTTTGGGAGTTAGAACCCAGTGGGTAGAAAACATAGAATATTTTGAATTGATCAATTATAATTAGTCAATACGAGCCCTCTATGGTTTTGGATATTGTTTGCCTGAGGAAAATGTTTTCCCATTGAGTGATACTTGATGAGGAAGAGTTCTACCATCTGACACTTCCATTACTGAACCGTGCAAGAAGGGAGAATGTATCACAAATTCAGTATCAGGTCTTTGCATCCAATTTAAAAGGTTACACAGAAAATTGTGTGACTGTAAATCATACCTATCATTATTATCATTATCATCATTACTTCCATCATCACCATTATCATCATCAGCTAACTTTGGTTGCAGCTCCTGCGACTATCCTACATGTTTTATTATTCATCATGTATTAAGGCAGGGAGTTGAACCTTGCTCCTGTGTTTCAGAGTGCCAACTGTTCCTCTCTTATTGAATTATTTACTCTGGCTGTTCCATGGTTTGCAGGTTCTGTATGCCATTGGTTGATTCAAAGTTTAGGTCATTCACCTTTTGATGACATTTCCCCCATCAAGGGCCCCACTGCCCCCACCATACCAGCCTCCAAGAGATGAGAGTAAAGGTCAGACCAGAGTAGGGAACAAGGTAACACAAAGGGATGAATCGTTAAGCCCCCAGTGAAGTGAACACAGAAGGAGGTGGGCACAGAATTTCATGCTGCTGGCTGGTGTGTCAGTTCTCTGGCTTCATTCTGCTCTGGGAACATTTTCCTGGAGGTGGGTTGAAGAGGTTGGCAGGGCTACTTGCCTGCAAATGGCAGGGAGACAATTCACCTAATCAAAGACCTATTGTCAGAAGCTGACTGGAATTTTCCAGTTGGCCTCCAGTTCTCCTGAGGTGGCGGGGAACAGGGTAGCTGCCTGGAGGTGTCAAGCCAGGGCATAAGCACTCCAAGAGGTTTAGAGCCAACCCCTGCCTGCCTGATTTCTGCTGCAGTCACAGGCTACACTGTGAAGAGGTTGAACTCCACAATGGTGGTCAGGCTGCTGAGGGCATTTTTTATTTTTTATTTTTGAAAAGTTCGAGAGAGGGCGCCTCCTTCTTAGGATCTCCACCCCACCCCACCACCACCAACCCCCCCCACAGTGGGACCCCAGGATTGATGACCACCCTTGGAATTGATTTTCCAACCAACCCCATCTATTACATTTTTGAATGATTTCATTAGCTTTTCTAGCTGTTAAAAAAAATTGATCTCCAGTTCCCTGGATTTGCCCTCTCTCTCTCTCTCTTCAAATATAGGAATCACATTAGCTTTCCGTCAGTTCTCTAGCACCATTCTGTTTCCTAATGGCTTTTAATTTGCATGTAATATTATCTCCAAAAATCTCTTCTAATTTCTTTTAACCTGTGTGAATGCAATCTATCCAGACCAGTGGTTTTATTCTCTCTAAGTTTGATTAGTTTTTCAATCACTTCATTGTTTCTACCTTGAATACCTTTGTATCTTTTATAATCTCATTTTCTAATATCATGTCTCCCTGGTAACTACCAAAGCAAAATAATTGTTTATTATTTTATCCACCATATTTAAGCTGGTGGATGGAGTGCTAATCAAGCAGGTAATGCCATTAAATGTCAAGGGGAGATGGTTAGATTCTTTATTGTTGGAGATGGTCATTGCCTGACACTTGTGTGGTGCGAATGTTACTTGCCACTTATCAGCCCAAACCTGAATGTTGTCCAGGTCTTGCTGCATATGGACACGGACTGAATGAGTGACTAGGTCAGCTAATGTGTCTTTCCTAACACAAGGAGACCAAAACTGGAGACAGAACTCCTGATGTGGTCTCTCAAGTTAGAAACTTGTTCAACCGATTGTTAATTAATTTCCTATGCGGTGTACTGTTTCATAATGAGAAGTAAATGTTCTTATCCTAACTGATAATGGACTTCATTCCGCTACCAATAATACAAAGTTCACCTTTTCATCTATTGTCAGCATTTTCAATCAGGAAGCCATTAACACAGCACCAACAACAACATTAACATTACAAACAACTTCATGAATTCTGCTTTTACATGCCGTATACAGTTTGCTTTCATGAGAACATCCAAAACCCAAGGATTATTAGCACCCTGTACATTGAGAATTAAATCACAGATTAGTTCCATATTCTGAAACTTTAATTATTTTTAAAAAGTTGCCACTTCTACTTAGCACTTCAGTGACCCATCTATCAGCTCTCCCACATCAGAATTTCCAAAGTGCTTATTGGCTTGCTGTCTGCTACTTTCCATCATTTTCCCAGTGTTACATCACCCTAAATCAAGTATGAGAATTCAACTGCATTTCAGCTGTTTCCAATCAAGGAGTTAACTAACCCCTGTCTTTGCTCAATTCTAACATCTTTACTTTACTGTTGTAAAACTAAAGCTGACTCGAGTATCAGCTGTGGCTCAATGCTAACATCCATGGCGATGTAGTGTTAAAACAAAACCACATCGGCCATTGAAGGTGGATGTGAATGATCCCATGGAACCATTCAAAGAAGAGCAGGGAAGTTCTCCACAGTGTTCTGGCCAATATTTAACCCTCAACCCAGCATCATTAAAAAAAAAACAGATTATCTGATCATTATTACATTGTTGTTTTATGGGACCGTACATTTAAATTAGTTACTGCAGTTCCTACATAACAACCCAATGACTACAATTCAAAAGAACTTCAAGGGCTGTAACGTATTTTGGGACATCCTGAATGGAATGTTTAATTGCTCAGTGTTTAACTATGTATGTCTGTTGATTGTTCTCTGCTTATTGTATGTGATTAATTAAGCCTGGGTGTGGTGATTGAGAGAAAGACGATCAAAACTGGAGCAAGAACTGGAGCATAAAGCAGACATTCTAAAAGCACAGCAAATAAAGTTCCTGAAGACATTTAACCTGGCTACCTGGAGTGTATCATCTCTTCATATCTCTGAGGCATAGAAAACAATACCAAGTCTGTGAAAGTTGCTTTATAAATGCATGTTTCTTCTTTCTCTTTCTTCGGAGATGGTGAATCTTCACTTCTACACACAAAAAAAAAACAATTAGGGCAGGATAGGTGTCTCTAATTTCAGGACTGATTCTCCTTACACCCTGCACTGGCAAGTTTTTCATCTGTTACCAACTCCAAAGGTTGGCTGAGGGTAGAACAGGCACGTGGTCAAAGTTGGGATGACAGCTGGACAATTCATTATCACTCAGAAAATTGCATCTCCATTGCATTTACACAAATCTTTGAAAGTGGCAGGACAAATTGAGAAGGCTGTTAAAAGGATTGCAAAGGGAATAAGGTCCCATAGGGAACCTTACAGGAGGGCAAGAATACAGTGGGCATTAATGGTTGCCTCTTACAACTTCCAGGAAAATGGCTTCAACAGGGATCTGGCATCCAGGGCTTGAGGTTCACCATGCAAAGTTTTCCATTGGCCCTCTTGTAGACATCTAAAAACAGGGGGCAAAATGGAAGGAAATCTAGACCACTAAAGAGTTGGAAATCCATCTCCGTCCATAGCACAAAACAGGCAGTATTAGATCAGCCTCTTGTTGTACACTGTGACTTTAATTCCATTGACTGCAGTTAAATATCAGATGCTGCATATAATGTGCAGCCAACCCAATAACACCCACTTTATGCTACCAACTGAGGTGAATTTCTGTCAATTTTCAAAATGTCTGGAATCTCTGCAGGTATTCCAGTGCTATGTTGGCATTGCCCATTGCTTGGCATTGCAGACAGTAAGGTTAATTGAACAATGAAAGTGAGACAAAAAACACTGATTAATTAAGCAATGCAAGATGGTGGCTGGCCAGAGGAAGCAGGAAACTTTGCTTTCAGTTATAGCCAGGCAGGCTTACGTATCTCTGTTGTGCATCAAGTAAAAATAGACAAACAGAGCAGCAGTACCTAAATTACATGCCCTTCTGAGACCCAGAAAGAGTAAAATTCATGACGGCAGGGGTGGAAACTCATGGTAGCTGATTGGGTAACTATTATATAAACCATCCAGTCATTCTTTCCATTCAATTGAATAACAAAGGCAATTGGATGGGATGCGGCCAATCCACTAAGTGGAAAGGATGATTGGATAGGATGCAGCCAATCTATTAAACTGAAAGGGTGATTGGACAGGATTCAGCCAATCCACTAAGCGGAAAGGGTGATTGGTCAGGATGCACTCTCGTCGATTTTGGGCCTCCACCAAAATTGAATTTTATTCCCAGAGTTGCTATAAAAGTTGAAGCAACCACAATCCAGGCTGACAACTCAGTAAAATTATTTTCTTCTGATTTGGAAACACAAGTAACACTGTTTGGCCATGACTGCAGAAAAACAGTATTTTCTGTCATGTCTCTGGTCGCTATGTCTGTAGTCAGGAGTGCAGCCAATGTGTCCCAGTAAACTTTGAACTCATGTCTGGAGGAATCGCATAAAACCTATTTAAGTCACAGAGCTATCACCAGGAGCAACTACAAGATCCTGTCAAGTGATGAAACAACAACATTTTGCATTTAAAAATCATCTTCAATATTGTAAAATTTTGACAGTGAACCATCCAAAGAGGCATTAGGACAAGTGATGGAAAGCTTGATCAAAGAGGCAGGTTTTAGGGAGAATCATAACAGAGGGAAGAGAGAGAAAGAGATAGACAGGGAGATTCAGGGATAGAATTCTAAAACTTAGGGTGGGCAGCTAAAGGCATAGACACCAATTTGGGTCAATGGAAATTGGGGAAACGCAAGAGGTCAGGATTGGGTGGGTGGGTGGGTGGGGGAGGTGCAGAGATTTCAGTCGGTTGTAAGGTTGAGGGAGATTACAGAACTAGGGATGGGTGAGGGCCTGGTGAAATTTGAACACAAGGATGAAAATTTTAAATGTGAGCCACTACTGGATCAGAGGGCAGTGCAGCTCAGAGAGCACAGGGGTGATGGGTGAATGGGATCTTGTGCATGTCAAGTAATGAGTAGAACATAAGAGTACAATTCCAGAATAATCACAAGGCTACAACATGTGCAATAAAAGTCTTTGTTTCTTCTGTAGAGCAATTGCACCAATTAAAACAATTAAGTAATCCCACTGGAACCAATTTAGCAGCAGTGTAACAGTATCCTGTAAAGAATTTTAATTGAGTTACACTTTGTGCAACACATACAGGATGAGACGGAGGTCCCATTGTGGCAGAATCCTGTTTGGTGCTGGCCGTAGTTTTAATCTCACAATTCCTGTGTGAGATCTGAGGAAAAAAAACTTACATGCGTACAAAGTTGTTGGTGTGATATTTAAGTTTCACTCTGTAACCTGCAAGATGTGCCGTAACAAGTCATCAAGGCTTCCTTGGCAACTCCTCAAACTCACAACCTCCACCAGCCAGAAGGACAAGGGCAGCAGGCACTTGGGAACACCTTTCAAGTTTTACTCCATGTCACACCCCATCCCGACTTGGGAATATGTCTCTATTCCTTTACGATAATTGAGCAAAAATCCTGGAACTCCCTCCCTAGCAACACTGTGGGTGCACCTTCTGTCGTTTTCAATTGTTCTGTTTTTGATTATGTAAGTCTGCTTAACTACTGATGCTCACTGTGCTTGATTGGTTAAGCCTGAGTGTGGACTCATAGAAAAGTAAACAAACTGTAGAAAGAGCTGGAAGCCAGAGCCAAAGCACTGTGAATGGAACCTGTTACGCATATAGAAACTAGAGTCATCTCTGCATAGGTCTGAGATATGAAATATAACCTTACCAAATGGACAGCAGCAGTTTAAGAGAAGAAATCCTACCACCACCTTCTCAAGGGCAGAGATGGGTAGGCAATAGATGTTCACCTTGCCAGCAATGTCCACACCTCCAGATCATGACAGAACAAAGAAAGGAAAAAAAGCAAAATACTGCGGATGCTGGAAATCTGAAATAAAAACAGAAAATGCTGGAAAAAACTCAGCAGGCCTGGCAGCATCTGTAGAGAGAGAAGCAGAGTTAACGTTTTGAGTCCGTATGACTCTCCTTCAGACGCTTTTGTTTTCAAAGAAAGGAAAAACATTGGGTTCCGAATTTCTTCATAAATTAAGTTATGAACATATGAACAATGATGGTGAGGGAAAGACTCAATGGTCCATCCAGTCTGTCCCAGCCCATTCAAAAACCATGGAATTTCCAGAGCAAATCAAGAAACTAGACAAAATCCCAAACTAATCAGGGGAATAAAATCTAGAAACTTCCCCTCTGACTCCTTTAGAGAATCAAAACAAGTCCGGGAGATCACATTGACCCTGAGTAACCTTATCAGGTATCTACCAACCCCTTTATGAAGTGATCTCCATCCCAGCCAGGAGCATGTCCAGCTCTCGCTTGAAGTCAGTCAGTGAATTAGTGTTCACAGCTTAACCAGGTCAGCTGGTCCAGGGATCCACTATTCTCCAGGCAAAGAGGAGCCTTCCAACATCTTTCGACAATAAATGGATTCATGGTACTGAGAACCGTTACTTGTTGAACCTCTCACGGGCAATAATAATACCTTTCCTGTGATTATGTGACCAGAGCTGTGCACAGTTTAGTGACAGCAAATGGACATTGATGTGTCATTGATACACGAGATAATACATGTGTAGGCCTGAGATGGGTCAACCTAAGATACAATCACAGACATTGGTAGACTTAAATATTTGGCAATGTCTGAGAAAGAAAGGTTAACTTTATAGGTAGAATCCATCCATACAAAGATTCTTACCTGTACATCTCCTGTATAGGGAAGAAATGAGCTGTCATGAGTGGTCAATTTGCCTTTGATGACATCTGGCAAGTAAGCTATGTTATTCAATTAAAAATAGTCAAATGCAAATGAGCTTATCAAAATGTCACCAGCCAACCCAATATAGCACAAAGTATTACTTTACAAGTTATTATAAAATTACATCTGGCAGTAACAATCTAATCTGACAGGACGCTGATAATACAAACACAAAGCTGTATATATTTTTTCACAACATGCTAACTAGCTAAACTTTAGGAGTGTGTTTGGCAACAGGTCAACAGGAATATTGGACGTTTGAAGTGTGGAGTTATATAAGGGATGGGTTTTCGAGGATGGAAGGCTTTTCCCATTTGCAACCCCACTGGCAGCAGTCAGTCCGCTAATACAAAAGCAAAACACCGCAGATGCTGAAAATCTGAATTAAAAGCAGAATATTCTGGAAATACTCGTCAGGTCGGGCAGCCGTGGAGAGAGAAACAACATTTACATTACAGGTTGGTGGCCTCTCATCAGAACTGGAAAAGCTAAAGATCTAAGCAAGGTAAAATCCAGGGAGATTGGAGGGATGGTGGTAGAACGAAAGGGGAGGTCTGTGATAGAGTGGAAGGCAGGGATGATTACTGACAAAAGGGATGATGGGGTAGGCATAAGGAGACAAGAAAAGAAACAAAAGATGGGCCTAGATGGGTGTAAGTGGCAATAGCAGAATCATCACCAGCGGCAATTGTCTGAGTAAATGGAAGCAGTGGTTATGATCTGAAATTGTTGAGTTCAATGTTGAACCTCAAGGGCTGCTAAGTCTCAAGAGATGAGGCGCTGTTCATACGAATTAGGAGGCTAGGCCTAGGCCATTCAGCCCCTCGGGCTTGCTCCACCATTCAATAAGATGATGACTGATCTGACTGTAACCTCAACTCCACATTCCCACCTCCGTCTGATAACCTCTCACCCCCATGCTTATCAAGAATCTATCTACCGTCTTAAAAATATTCGAAGACTCTGCTTCCACTGCCTTTTCAGGAAGAGAGTTCCAAAGACTGAGAGAAAAATATTCTCCTCATCTCTGTCATAAATGGGTGACCCCTTATTTTTAAACAGTGATGCCTCGTTCTAGATTCTCCCACAAGTGGAAATATCCCCTCCACAGCCACCAGATCAAGGTCCCCGAGGATTTATATGTTTCAGTTGTCACCTCTTACTCTTTAAATTCGAGCAGATACAAATCTAGCCTGTTTAACCTTTCCTTAAGCTTCATTAGAACGGTGTAGGATATAGGGGTCAAAGTGGGAGTGGGGTGAAGTATTAAAATGCCAACTGGAAGTTTGGAGTCACACTTGCAAACTGAATGGAAATGTTCAGCTAAGCAGCCACTCAATTTGCATCTGCTCTTCTTAATCTAGAGGAGGTCACACTGTGAGCAGTGAATACTGTATACTAACAAATAAACCACTGTCTCACCTGGAAGGAATGCTTTGGATCCTGGACAGTGAGAAGGAAGAAGGTATAAGAGCTGGTGTTGCAGCCCCTGCACTTGCATGGAAAGGTTTTGGGGGTGACTGAGGATAGTCTCATAGTGTCGCAAAAGAAGCACTTCCTGCGGAATGCTGAACGGGGATGGGAGGCGAAGATATATTTGGTGTTGGCATGGTGCTGGGGGTGGTGGAAGTGGCAGAGGATGATCTGGTGAGGTGAAGACAAGGGGAACATTATTGTGATTCTGGGAGAGAGGGTAATGGGTGAGGGCAGCAGTCTGGAATTGGGACAGACATGGTCAAACACTGGGGAGGAAATCCACAGTTGAGGAAAAAGGAAGACATATTGGAAGCACTAAGGTGTAAGGTCACATCACCAGAACAGTGTAGCAAAGACAGGGAAACTGTGAGAATGAAATAGAGTCCTTACAGGAAGTGGAATGAAAGGAAATGAAATCAAGGGAACTATGGGAGTCCAAGGGCTTATGGTAGATACTGGTTGATAGCCCATCCCCAGAAGTGGAGGTAAAAAGTCAAGGAAGGGAATGGAAGAGTCAGAGATAGACCACGTGAAGGCGAAGGAGGGGTGACAAGGTGAAGCTGATGAAATTTTCCAATTGCAGTTAAGACCAGGAAGCAATGAAAAAGAGGTAAAAGAGGGGACCCGAGCTGGACTGGAATAAAGAATCTTCCATGTATCCCACAAAAAGACATATTCACCCACGTGGATTCCCATAGTTACACCTTTTATTTGGAGAACGTGAGAGCAGTCAAAGGGGATGTTCAGCTGGGTGGAGGAGGGTGGAGGGCATTGGTCAATGAGAACTGTTACAGTTAGACAGTGAGAACAGAAATGGCTTGAATCATTACATCCACAACCTACATCTCCTCCAAGTTCCCTGGCTTTGATTGGAGCCCAGCAGCTGAAAGATCCAGGTTCTTATCCCTGTTTCTTACCCCATCTGGAAGATATCAGATTTGACTGTGCAATCTAATAAAGACAGTGTTAGAAACAACCTAAACCAAATCAGGACTGTCTGATCTTAAGGGTTACCTGTGGGCAGCCAGCGGAGCTTGTGTTGAATACCTTAATCCACAAATACTCTCCGATCAATGGTGTTAATGTGTATTGATTTGGAATTCCAAGGTGCTGCTGGAACTGTGTTTATAGTCAGTAAACTTACTGTACAATTAGTGGATTTCTCCGACAGACAAGACTTGTACTTCATTTTACTCCTTTATACCAGTGCCTAAGGAACAATGTACTGTTAAAAAAAGCAAATGCATTACAAAATAACCCTTCCTTTATTGTTACAAGCATTGTATTGATTAAGCAATCATGAAACAATTTGTTTTTAAGCCAACAGCATGTATCAGAGTGTTTATATGAATAAATCACTCTGGCCTCAAGGGTCAGCTTCCGTGCTGTACAGAACAAAAGGAAGCATCGCATAGAAAGGGCTAGAGTTTGATGATTATTAAATGTGCACCACCCATTGAGCAACTGTTTTATCATTATGCTTACTGTCATTTTTCTTTCCCTGTGTGTTCTGCCAGGAGTCATGCTGGGACAACAGTGATTTAATAACAGAAAACTCAAAGTTATCTGCAGTGCAGGTGGTTACATGTACACTGGAACATTGATTTATGCTGGTGGTTTAAAGAAGAACTGCTCCAGTATTGCTGAGATGTTTCTTTAAATGATAGCCAGCGGGGTGGGGGAGGAGCTCCACTGATACCTATGTCAGTAAAATCAGGACCCAGTGTGGAGCTGAGGCATAAGGTTCAGCTATTATCGCAACCAATCTGCTGCTCACGGTGTATCAAACAGCTAGGTGACCAATGTATCACAGGTAGAGCACTCCTTTGTCACTGACCAACAACACTAGCATTGATATGGCTGCCCAGTTTCCCTGCATTAACATGGCTTATACAAGACCTACCAGGGGAATAAATGGCACCAATTGCCCCTACCAGAAAAAGGCCATTAGTACCATTCATGGCCTAAAACATCCCAAACCCCTTTACCAATTAGGTAGCTTTGAAGTGTAGTGCTGTTGTAATATAGGAAACATGGCAGCCAATTTGTGCACAGCAAGCTCCCACTAACAGCAGGACCAGAGTAACTGTTTTTAATGATGTCGATTGAGGGATAAATATTGGTCAGGGCACCTGGGATAACTCCGAGGTAGTGCCTTCGGCCCAACCATCTTCAGCTGCTTCATCAATGACCTTCCTTCCGTCATAAGAACAAAAGTGGGGATGTTCGCTGATGATTGTACGATGTTCAGCATTATTTGCCACTCCTCAGATACTGAAGCAGTCCATGTCCAAATGCAGCAAAACCTGGTCAATATTCAGGCTTGGACTGACAACTGGCAAGGAACATTCATACAACACAAGTGCCAGGAAATGACCATCTCCAGCAAGAAAGAATCTAATCATCGCCTCTTGATGTTCAATGGCATTACCATCACTGAATCCTCCACTATCATCATCCTGCGGGTTACCATTGACCAGAATATGAACTGGATTAGCCATATAAATACTGTGGCTACAAGTGCAGGTCAGAGGCTAGGAATCCTGCGACAAGTAACTCACCTCCTGACTCCCCAAAGCCTGTCCACCATCAACCAAGGCACAAGTCAGGAGTGTGATGGAATACTCCCCACTTGCCTGGGTGAGTGCAGCTCCCACAGCACTCAAGAAGCTTGGCACCATCCAGGACAAAGCCCGCTTGACTGGCACCCCATCCACAAACATTCACTCCCTCCACCACCGACACACAGTAGCAGCAGTGTGTACCATCTACAAGATGCACTGCAGGAACTCACCAAGGCTCCTTAGACAGCACCTTCCAAACCCATGACCACTACCATCTAAAAGGATAAGGGCAGCAGGTAGATGGGAACACCATCACCTGGAAGTTCCCCTCCAAGTCACTCACCATCCTGACTTGGAAATATATCACCATTCCTTCACTGTCGCTGGGTCAAAATCCTAGAACTCCCTCCCTAACAGCACTGTGGGTGTACCCACACCACATGGACTGCAGCGGTTCAAGAATGCAGCTCACCAGCATCTTCTGAAGGGCAACTAGGGATGGGCAATAAATGCTGGCCCAGCCAGCGAAGCCCACATCCCATGAAAGAATATAAAAACCTCCCCTGCTCTCCTTCAAAATAATGCCATGGGATCTTTTCTGTGCATCGGTAAGTGAAGACGTGTCTTTTGTTTAACGTCTCATCTGAAAGGTGTCTCTGCACACAATGCCCCGGGCTTGCAACATCAGAAAGGGCTTCCACAGCATCAAGGAACCTTTGCATCATACCAAGCCAAAGCCAATTCTTGGGCATCAGTCATAATGCTTTCAGACTAAGTCAATCATCACAGTCATACAGTTACTGCCAGTAGGCTGTCAGGTCGTGAAAGGCACCATTTTTGCACTCAGTCCTAGTGTGCCCTCCTCCTATCATTACACAAGGAAGATGATAGCCATGGCTCTGTTGGTAGCACTCTCACCTCTGATGCAGAAGATTCTGGGTCCAAAGTTCCACTGCAGCAGCTTGACCGCCAATCTTGTCTGACAGGCCAGGGCACTATTCTTTAGGCCATTGTTTTGTGTGTTGGTGTTTTATGTAGCCCCCATTCCCCCTCAGTATGTCTGCTTCTGTCTTTGTGCTGGTTTTCCTCACAACTATCATTACCAGACTAATTGTTAACTACAATATCAGCTGGAATGACAGACCAGACTCTTCCATTTCCTGTGCTGCGACTAAGGTTAACCACAAGTATTAAACAGATAACACAATTGCTACTGCTTCTTACAATGCTTCCCATCCACCCTGTCAGTGTTTGACGTACTTAGTTTAGACCACATACCAAGGTTGGATGCTGACATGGAATTACTTTTAAACCTGGCACTCTACTCACTCCTACAACCATGTGACAAATGCACTCTTCTTATCTCTATCTCCATGGCAACAGCCAATCAAAACCGTGTACTTTCACCCACCATGCCGACTTTCCTTTCACAGGATTAATACCACAGAAGTGACAGAATCGAAAGCAAAAGAAAGTGAGGCCCCCTGCAGGGATCTCGGGCTCCAAATGGATAGCATCCTGTATGTTTCCCAAAATGTAGTTGACTGTTCTCCAAAAGGTTTGGAACAGCCTTTTATTTCGGCAAAAGACAGTAAGAAATTGGGACAAGTGAAGCTCTCGAATTTCATGAAAGACAGCCAGTCTTCACACCTTATGAAATCGAACTCAAAACACACTGCAGGCTCACAGCAAGACAAAAGCACTTGCATTTATACAGTGCCTTCCATGACCTCAGGATGTCCCAAAGCCCTTGGCAGCCAAGAACTTTGAAAGTGTAGTCACGTTGTACAAGACATTAGAAAACTGCAGTGAGGGGATTCCACAGAGTGGGACTAGGCGGTGGAGGTGAGTTAATAAATCGCATTGCGAAGAAAACACAGTAAAGAGGATACGTGGTCCTTATAAGCTGCCAGCATTAATGAGCGGTGTGGGATTACTCAGTGGGAAGCCATGCTCTCCAGCATGGTGGGTCCATGAGGTTGAAGCTACAATATTGTCATCCTATCTCTGGTCAGCAGGAAGCACAGAAGGTGAGATCAAACTAAATAAGGGAGGTCTGAGTGAATCAGAGATTGAAATGCAAAGCAACGTTTAAAAAGTCAAAATCTTAAACGAACATGAGAACTGACTAGAAAACTAAGCCACCAGAGGCTTAAGAAACTAAAACCAAAGCTTTTGCACATTGCAGTGATACATAACACAAGCAGAACAATGCAGTCTCACACACACCATGCAACCCCACAGTGAGGAGAGAGCTGAGAGATGGAACTATATCATCACTCATTGCTGACACTACAAGGTATAGTAGGTACCCTATTAATGACAGCCCATAATATCTCCAGTAGCACATAAAATCTCATAAGGTATCCAATATGTCCTCTTGAGTGACATCAGGAGGTAAAATGGACGAAGTGCATCAGTTTGAAATATTCATTTGAGTCAGACTGGCAGCTTGATTTTGTCCGACCTTGGGACTAGGGCAGGTTTGTCCAACCTTTTCGTGCCGTGGGGCCACATTTCAATTTTTCACACACTCGGGAGGCCGATAAGCAAATTTTGGAAAGTTAAGGTTTGGCAGAATATTAAACACAAATTTCAAAAAAAGGCTGAGGTATCACACGAAACAACTCACTAAGCAAAAAAAAATGACAGCAATAAACTGATAATTTAAAAATGAGTAATAAATAAAGATGAACATTAGAGTGTGAAAGGGTGAGATTGTGTGTCCAGCTGACTCCCAGTCTAAGGGTGCTCACTCACTCACCCTCACCCCCTGTGAGAGTGCCTGATGGTGTGTGGGGGTAAGGGTGGATGAGAACCCTGAGACTGGGAGTGAGTGAGATACACACTCTACCCTAAGATAAAAGCAAAAAAATACTGCAGATGCTGGAAATCTAAAACAAAAACAAAAATACCTGGAAAAACTCAGCAGGTCTGGCAGCATCTGCGGAGAGGAGCACAGTTAACGTTTCAAGTCCGTGTGACTCTTCAACAGAACACACTCTCCCCTCCCTCTTTTACTAACACAGACACACTCACCTGCCTGCCCTCTCACTCACTCACCCACCCTCTCACTCACTCACTCACTCATTCATTCACTATTGTGAGCGGTGGCCAAGTTAGTACTATTGATAGAGCTGATCTGCAGACACTTCTTGGGCAGAAACTTTATGTTTATTTACAAAGTACTCAGCAAAAACTACACATGTACTTCCAACTCTATCTCTGCACTCTGCCTACTGAAGTAGCCATGCTACTCTACTATTGGTTACTAAAGATCATGTGACCTTCTTTAATAAGTATTATTCTTAAAGGTACATTGCACATTAAATAAAACCATAATTACTACACTCACTCACCCACCCACCCTCACACACACTCACTCACTCACTCACCCACCCTCACACACACTCACTCACTCACCCACCCTCACTCACTCACTCACCCACCCTTACACACACTCACTCACCCACCCACCCTCACACACTCACTCACCCACCCTCACACACTCACTCACCCACCCTCACACACTCACTCACTCTCCCACCCACCCTCACACACACTCACTCACCCACCTACCCACCCTCACACACACTCACTCACTCACTCACCCACCCTCACACACACTCACTCACTCACCCACCCTCACTCACTCACCCACCCTCACTCACTCACCCACTCACCCACCCTTACACACACTCACTCACCCACCCACCCTCACACACTCACTCACCCACCCTCACACTCACTCACCCACCCTCACACACACACTCACTCTCCCACCCACCCTCACACACACTCACTCGCTCACCCACACTCACTCACCCACCCACCCTCCCTCACACACACTCACTCACTCGCCCACCCACCCTCCCTCACACACACCCACCCTCCCTCACACACACTCACTCGCCCACCCACCCACCCTCCCTCACACACACTCACTCACTCGCCCACCCACCCTCCCTCACACACACTCGCTCGCCCACCCACCCTCCCTCACACACACTCGCTCGCCCACCCACCCTCCCTCACACACACTCGCTCGCCCACCCACCCTCCCTCACACACACTCGCTCGCCCACCCACCCTCCCTCACACACACTCGCTCGCCCACCCACCCTCCCTCACACACACTCGCTCGCCCACCCACCCTCCCTCACACACACTCGCTCGCCCACCCACCCTCCCTCACACACACTCGCTCGCCCACCCACCCTCCCTCACACACACTCGCTCGCCCACCCACCCTCCCTCACACACACTCGCTCGCCCACCCACCCTCCCTCACACACACTCGCTCGCCCACCCACCCTCCCTCACACACACTCGCTCGCCCACCCACCCTCCCTCACACACACTCGCCCGCCCACCCTCCCTCACACACACTCGCCCGCCCACCCACCCTCACACACACTCGCCCGCCCACCCACCCTCACACACACTCGCCCGCCCACCCACCCACCCTCACACACACTCGCCCGCCCACCCACCCTCACACACACTCGCCCGCCCACCCACCCTCACACACACTCACCCACCCACCCACACACACACTCACTCACTCACCCACCCACCCTCACACACACTCACACACCCACCCTCACACACACTCACTCACCCACCCTCACACACTCACTCACTCACCCACCCTCACTCACCCACCCACCCTCACACACACTCACTCACCTACCCACCCTCACACACTCACTCACCCACCCACCCTCACACACACTCACTCACCTACCCACCCTCACACACACTCACCCACCCACTCTCACACACACTCACTCACCCACCCACTCACTCACTCACACTGATTTACCCACCCTCGCTCACTCACTCACCCACCCTCACTCAATTACCCACCCTCACCCAATTACCCACCCTCACTCAATTACCCACCCTCACCCACTCATTCACTGCTGCGAGCGGTGGCCAAGTTAGCACTATTGATAGAGTTGATCTGCAGACACTTCTTGGGCAGAAACTTTATGTTTATTTACAAAGTACTCAGCAGCAACTACACATGTACTTCCAACTCCAACTCTATCTCTACACTCTGATGACTGAAGTAGCCCATGCTACTCTACTATTGGTTACTAAAGATCATGTGATCTTCCTTAACAAGTATTATTCTTAAAGGTACATTACAAGTTAAATAAAACCATAATTACTACACTCGCCCTCACACACACTCTCTCACTCACTCACCCTCACACACACTCCATCACTCACTCACCCACCCTCACTCATCCACACACCCTCATTCATTACCCACCCTTACTCACTGACTTACCCACCCTCACTCACCCACCCTCACATACACTTACTCACTTACCCACCCTCACTCACCCACCCTCACACACTCACTCAATTACCTACCCTCACTCACTCACTTACCCACCATCACTCACACACACTGACACACGCTCCCCTTCACTCACTAAGTCAGCTGGAGGGGTGGTTGCGATATGAGCGGAGGAGAGGCCTGGAGTGAGCCTGGGTCCTAGTGGTGCCTGAACTTGGGTGCCCAATGAGAGGTGCGCAAATAGAGAGCTGTGTGGGACATGGGTAGAGCTGGTAGGGACATGGGGAGAGCCAGGAGGGTCACAGCAGGAGTCGGGCCAGAGTACCAGGAGCTGCGGGAAAGCAGGTGGAACCATGGGAAAGCGTGGTGATCGGAGGCCCCGCATGCTCCAGAGTCTCTCTATCTTCACATATTCCCAGTTGCCGGTGTTCGTTGCTCCTCCAATCACAGCCTGTTTCTCACCCATGTTCGCTGGAGGCACACACATTACTACGATTCATCAGATTCTCCTTTCTGTTATTGTTGGGTTATCTCGGGAAACATTGGTTTTCTGACTGGAAGAATCTCACTGGAGGTAACGGTCTTTCCTACAAACATCAGGACAGAGCTACAGCTCCTCTCTTAGTTGCTCCTCACTCATCTTCTCTCAACGAGTGACATCATTATGACATAGCTCCTTATGCATGTGCTCTGTAGCTATTATCAGAGTTAGCCCTTGACTGACATCCTTGATGTCTTACGATAGTCGACCAGTCCCTCTGCCCAAATGGATCTCCACTTGCAAACTGTCCTCACTCCCGACTTACAGAGCTTTGTATTCAAGTTGCCAGGAATTGTATTTGTTCAGAGTCTCTATTCAGATTATGGCCAGATTTTCGGGCACAGCAGGAAGCAAAGTCATTTCCCTAGCTTTTTATTATCATTGTTTGAGAGCTTTTTAAAATTATCCACACTGAGGCCTGCCATGTATTTTCTGTTCCCTTTAATGCATTTTCATGGCATCAGTTTAAGTCATGTTGAAAATTGAAAAGCTTCACAATTCCAGATTCTTAAACATGTTGTGCCTCATGTGTATGTATGATGGGTAACTGGGTCGAAATTTTAATTTACATGCTTAAACAAGGGTGCGATTTTAGTGTTTTCTCTGATTGTTTACATTGATTTATACCCATTTTACATTCAAGCGAATTCTTACAAGATTCGCAGGAAACTTGAGCATAACATAACATAACATCGGCAGAATGGGCACAGGAATGGCACATTTTTGGGTTTAACTTACAGGTTATACTCACAGAAGAAATTTCAGACCACAAATTGTAAATCAGCAGTGCCAGATAAAGCAGGCTTAATTCGCACTGAACTGTCTTCAGTTGAGTGGAGTGATAGAGAACATTACTGGGGCGATGACTTGCGTACTGCACAAATACATAGAATGACAAAGGTGAGATGAGAGTGACTGCCCTTGACATCAAAGCAGCATTTGACAGAGTGCGGCATCAAGGAGCCCTAGCAACACTGGAGTCAAAGGGAATCAGGGGGGAAAACCCTCCACTGGTTGGAGTCATATGTAACACAATGGAAGATGGTTGTGGTTGTTGGAGGTCAATCATCTCAATCCCAGGATTTCTCCAGCCATCTTCATGCAGCTGTTTCATTAATGGCCTTCCCCACATCCTAAGGTCAGAATTGCGATGTTTGCTGATGATTGCACAATGTTCAGCACCATTCGCAACTCCTCAGATGCTGAATATACAGTAAAGCCTGGACAGCATTCAGACTTGGGCAAGTGGCAAGTAGAATCAGCACCACACAAGTGCCAGGCATTGACTATCTCCAAGAAGAGAGAATCTAACCATCACCCCTTGACATTCAGTGGCATTACCATCACTGAATCCCCCTCTCTCAACATCCTGGGAGGTTACCATTGACCAGAAACTTAACTGGGTCAGCCACATAAGTACAATGGCCACAAGATCAGGTCAGAAGTTGGGAATTCAGAGGGGAGTATCTGACTTCCAAACTCTCCAAAGCCTGTCTGCCACCTACAGGGTACAAGTCAGGAGTGTGATGGAGTACTCTCCACTTGCCTGGATAAGTGCAGCTCAAACAACACTCAAGAAGCTCAACAGCATCCAAGTCAAAACGGCCTGCTTGATTGGCAGCCAATCCACCAACATAAACATTCACTCCTGCCATCACCAACAAACAGTGGCAACAGTGTGTACTATATACAGGGTTCACTGCAGCAACTCACCAAGGCTCCTTTGACAGCACCTTCCAAACCCATGACCACTACTATCTAGAAAGACAAGGGTAGCAGATAGATGGGAACGCCACCACCTGTAAATTTCCCTCCAAGCCACACACTATCCTGACTTGGAAATATATTGCCGTTCCTTCACTGTCGCTGGGTCAAAATCGTGGATCTCCCTCCCTAACAGGACTGTGGGTGTACCTACACCACATGGACTGCAGAGGTTCAAGAAGGCAGCTCACCACTACCTTCTCAAGGGCAACTAGCGTTGGTCAATAAATGCTGCAGCCTCACCAACAATGTCTACATCCTTTAAAGAGTAGCATTCAGATTAAGTGTTGATCTGACTTGGATGACCAAACACACCAAAATAATCTAAAACTGAAAGAGAAGTTTCTATGACCAATTGATAGATGGATGTTGCATTCTTCTGCCTAGTGCAAACATTCCAACCAGTCAACAATAATGTGGGTTCTCTATTCGAAGAAAAAACTACTTACAGATAATGGTAACTGGGAAGTTATGTAGACACATCTGACCTGTAGGACTGCTGCTCTGTTCTGTCTAAAGAGTACATGGGATTATACATTGCATCATGTCGTGCAGTGGATAGTGACAGACAGTAGTTTAAGATATGCTTACTTAAAATTATGTGTACATCTCAACACTGGGAAGACAGAATGTATTAGTTCTGTTAGCAGTGAGGCATAACACATTATTGGCCTGTTTCTACACAGAGTGATGGAGAGGTGCAATGAGCTAATTTTCAATCCAGGTACCCAGTTAACCACAGAAGCACAATGTTTACCAGATGACCAGATTAAAACCTCATCTCACCTGTGAGGATGTTGACCCCATCATCTATCATGGCTGTCCTGGAGAACTGTGAGATTACCTCTTGTCTGAATATAAAATGCCATCCTTGCTGGTCCAGACTACTTTATCAGTTCAGTTATGCAACACATAGAAATAGGAAGCTAGGAAGTCGTTGCTATGGTTTCAGTCAATGCTCTGGGGTAAACCCAGGAATATCTAGTGGTTCTAAGCCTGATGACATTCATCACACCAACGCGCCACACTGTGTCACAAAAATGTGAGGGGAAAAAAGTACAGAAGTGCAAGAGATGGTGGACCTGGGAGTTAAATGGCCATTCCGGAGCCCTTGGTATCTGAAGTTTAGAAGAATGAGAGGTGATCTCATTGAAACATGTAAGAACCTGAAAGACCTCGACAGGGTAAGCACTGAGAGATTGTTTCCCAGCTCAATGGCAAAAATTCAGCCCACCCTCTCAGGATTAGAAGCCAATCATTTAGGACTGAAATGAGGAGAAATTACTTCACTCAAAGGGTTATGAATTTTTGCAGTTCTCTACCCCAGAAGCTGTGGATGATCCATCATTGAGCATCCATAAGCCTTTGAGTTAGATTTTTTTCCAAAGGATATGGGAAGAGGGAAGGAAAATGGGGTTGGACAGAAGAAGAGCCATGATTGTATTGAATAATGAAGCAGGATGGAGGGGCCCTTTGGTCTACTCCTTCCCTATGTTCTCATCTATTTCTCGTAACTGTGGATGCCCAAAGACAAGACCTTGATGTAGCAGAGGAGGTGAGTGCAACCTTGGCGTTCCGACTTCCGACTTCAGGGCATGGTTGGATACTGGGTCCCACCCACCCTGGGGCATTCCCTGCGCGGCACTAGGTGCACGTCAGCAGAGGTCATCAGCCCAGGAGGACGTCAGGCCGGGGAATTGGTCAGTCCTGGGGGTGCCTTCAAGGCAAGAGGCAAAGTCCTCAGCAGGCTGAGGATGGAAGCTGCACCCAGAGCACAGGCTGAAGAAGGGGCAGAGCTAGAGGCCTTGTGCAGAGAGAGGGAGGGAGCAGGGCAGCAGCAAGGAGCTGGGGCAGAAGCTCAAGAGTCAGGAGTCGCAGTGTTAAGGAGCCAAAGCCACGATTAGGGCAGACTGAGGCCTCTGAGTGGCTAGAGAGCTGGGAAGAGACAGTGAAGCAGGTGAATAGCTACTGGAGACCTAGGCAGGCCACCTGGACAGCATGCCTGAATTCAAGAGGCCATGAGGAGCAGAAGGTCCCCTTCATGTCTGGGAACCAATGTGATTTGGGTCACGTAGTCATGGAAAATTAGAGGTCAAATCTCCGCCAACTGAACTCTGCTACCCGGCTGATTAGAGACTGGGAGTTAAGCTCTTGATGGTATTCTAGTGGACCTGGAGCTTCAGCCGTGAATGTCATTGTAAATCGTTTATTTCTCTATCGCCTCTTCTGTTAATGTTTGTAAAGATCTGATGTCAGTGACATAAAGAACCGTTGTTTTATAATCTTCTTGTGGTTGGTGTGCTTGAAGCTCATGTTACCATGAGGTTGTGTGAAGATAATCAGAAACTAAATGACCTGACAGAGCCTGAAGCCTTACAAAGAGAAAATCACTGATAGTGTCTATGTTTACGAGAACGGAGAAGGTTAAAAAGAATGGTTTCCTGGGACTTGCTTGACTGCCTTAGAGGATCAGAGAGAAATTTTCCAGAGTTTTATTCCATAAAATGGCTGAAGGTTTATCTCTTATTTTGTCTCTCCCTATATATTGTGTGATTTGGGGTTGGCGGGGAATGGGTGGCGGGGGCGGGGGTGGGGGGTGAGGGGGGTTAATGGTGTGCATGGGTTGCAGAATGGGAAAGACCTAAAAGATCAGCTGCTCTTTTCTGACCTTCCAGTATGTTTGTATGAATCAATATATAAAGCAATGTAAATAAAATCGAAATCATGACTCATGCCAAACATGGTAGAAAACTCGATTGATGGGATTAAATCCTATTTCCCAGATATTAAAATGTGCGCCACTGGATCAAAGGCACACTCAGTCATATTAACGGTTGATTTACCAGTTAAATGACAGTCAGATTAAAGCACTTCAGATAGAGAACGTCTCAGGTCATAAAAATGTCAGAAGGATCAGTGACCACAGCAGGGCATTCTTAAACCACTAACTGCGCGTGGCATAACGATAAAGGCAAAATACTGGAGATGCTGAAGATCGGAAACGAAACAAGAAAGTGCTGGGGAAACCCAACAGGCCTTGCTGCATCTGCAGAGGGAGAAACAGTTAATGGGCAGGATTTTCACCACGGCGGTCGGGTGAGTGTCCTGATGTCAACGTGGAGTCACGCGATAGTTCGGTCGGCGGGTGTGCTGCCGACTCTAGCGCGCACCCGCCAACAACTGTTAAGGCCTGTTAAGGCCATCAAAGTATCAATTAACTTAAATCTTTCGCTGCCCGTCCAACCTTACGGCTGTTGGGCAGGCGAAAAGGCCAAGCGGCCTTTGCGTTTTTTTGGAAACCTCATCCATGGGCGGGATGAGGTTTCCAATGTCAAATAAAAATAAAGTAACATTTTAAAAATTTCACTTATAACATGCCCCTGCTCGTGGGGACATGTTTTGTAACATTCTCAATATCTTTATTTCTAATTTTAAAAATTCTTTATCTCCCTGAGGTAGCTCTGTGCCTCAGGGAGATTTTCAAGCGCGTGCGCGAAGTTCCCACTCGCCCCGCTGGTCCTCCAACCCCGCCCGCACAGGCAGCGATGAGCGCTGCCACTTGCGCTTCATGATGGGTGGGCCTTAACTGGCCCGCCAGCGTAAAATTGCAGTCCGGCCCCGATCACGGGCAGCGGTCAGCTTCCCGACCACCATTGCCCACCCCCACTGAGCCCACCCGACAAAGGCAAAATTCTGCCCAATGTTTCGAGTCCAATATGACTCTTCTACGGAACAGTATGTGGCACGTGTACTCATACGAGAGCAACAATAACAACTTGCAATTATATGGCACCTTTAACATAGCAAAACATCCCAAGAAAATTAACAAGATTATCAATTAAACCATTTTTGACACCAGAATTGGAGGAGTGCAGAGATCTCGAAGGCTTGCAGGGCTGGAGGAGGCCACAGAGATAGAGATGGGTGAGAACACAGAGGGATTAGAAAACAAGGAATGAGGATTTTAAAATTGAGGTGTCGATAGGCTGAGAGCCAGTGTAGGTCAGTATGGCTGAACGAGACTTGTGCTAAGATTTTGCTCTGGGGGGTGTGTAATTCGAGTCAGGAAATTTCCCGACTAGCCAGGCCCAGCTCGGTAAAAAGAGCTCCACTTCGTGCAACTTTCTCTCTGGGTTGGTTGGAGGAGGGTGGAGGCGGCGCAGGGCAGGCAGGATGGAGTCAAGACCCATCATCTCCGGAAGCAGTGCGTAGGTGGACAAAGGGTGGGTGAATGTTGAGAAGGGCTGGTTAGAAGGCTGGTCTTGGTTCTTGGTTCTGGGACTTTGTCCCACTTGTTTCAGGAAGCTGTTAGGCCCTCTAGCCATCACCCCTCACTCAGCCCTGCCCAGCCCCCCACACACCCACCCCTATGCCCACTTCGACCCTACAAGGCAACCGAATGCCAACTCATTCCCCCACCCATCCCCAAAGCCCCTCTTTCCCTCCATGCAAACTCAATGTCAATTCACCTCTTAGTCACCAAGGGCATCAGGAGCCACTTGGAGATAAAAAATAAATAAATTTCTGACAATCTAATACAGCTCTCACTCCTACACACTTGATAGTGAAAAAACTCTCATTCTAGAAACCCATTCAAAACTTTTAAATCTCCTCAAGTGATTAATCTCTTACAAAAACAAATTTATATTCAGATGTCACATCAAAGCTAGCTAACCATTTAATAGCCTCTTTAAACTATCAATCAAACAATGAACTCAGAACACCCTGCTAAGATAATTGTAGCAATTCAAACACAACCAAGCATTCATAATTGCCTAATAATATCCCAAGAGGAAATGTCAACAAAGCACTCTATTGAAACTGCATGAATAAATGCTATTCTTTTTCTGAACTGCAGCAAATGGCTGTCAATCAAAGCAGTCCAGCAGAGTTTTTTTTAACACTCAGTGACAGCTGCAACCTGTATACTTTTAATGTTTAAAGAGCAGGGAGTTTAAAAAAATCACTTTCAAATAATGACAGATATGCAGACCTTATCCACTCTTCAAGAGCATTTATGTCCACTCCATCAATTCATGACTCTCACGTTAAAGCCTTTGGATCAGCAAAAATGAAGTCGATACCAGGGATCAGGCTATTTTGGATCTGGTAATGTGTAATGAGGCAGATTCAATAAATGATCTCAGAGTAAAAGATCCCCTAATACCATAATATGGTAGAATTTAGCATTCAGTTTGAAAGTGAGAAACGGGTCAGAAACAACTGTGCTAAACTTAAACAAGGGTAATTACAATAGAATGAGAGCAGACTTGGCTGGAGTGGACTGGAGAAGCAGTTTAGCAGAAAAGATGGTTGATGAACATAGGCAGACGTTTAGGAAAATAATTCATGACGCTCAACAAAGATTTATCCCGGTGAGGAAGAAGGATTCAAGGAAGGGGATAAGCCAACCATGGTTAACCAAGGAAGTTAAGGACAGGAGAAAATTGAAAGAAAAAACATACAATGTAGCAAAGATTAGTAGTAAGCCAGAGGATTGTGAAATTTTTAAAAACCAACAAAAGATGACCAAAAAAAAATAAAGAGGGAGAAAATAAACTTTGAGGGTAAACCAGCAAGTAATGTAAAAACGGACAGTAAGAGTTCCCTTAAATATATAAAAAGGAAGACAGAGGCCAAAGTGAACATAGGCCCCTTAGAGAATGAAGCTGGGGAAATAATAATGGGGAACTAGGAAATGGCAGAGGAGTTGAATAAATACTTTGCCTCAGTCTTCACGGTAGAAGACACTAATAGCATTCCAAAAATGCTAAATAATTAAGGGACAAAAGGGGGTGGAGGAAATAAATAGTATAACTATCATTAGAGAAAAAGTACGAGGGAAACTAATGGAACTAAAGGCCGATAAGTCACCTGGACCTGATCGATTGCATCCTAGGATATTAAAATAAGTAGCTACAGAGATAGTGGATGCACTGGTAGTAATCTTCCAAGAATCCTTAGATTTTGGAAAAGTCCCAGAGGATTGGAAAATGGCCAATGTAACACCCTTATTCATAAAGGGAGGGAGACAAAAAATAGGTAACTATAGGCCAGTTAGCTTAACATCTGTCATTGGGAAAATGTTGGAGTCTATTATAAAAGATGTAATAGCAGAGTATTTAGAAATACATAATATAATCAAGCAGAGACAGCATGGCTTCATGAAGCGGAAATCATGCCTAACAAATATATTAGAACTCTTTGAGAAGGTGACAAGCAGGATAGATAAAGGGGAACCAGTAGATGTAATATATTTGGATTTCCAAAAGGCGTTTGATAAGGTACCGCACATAAGGCTACTTAATAAGAGAAGAGCCCATGGCATTGAGGGTAGTATATTAGCATGGATAGAGGATTGGGTAACTAATAGAAGACAGAGAGTTGGGATAAGGGGAACATTTTCGGGATGGCAACCTGTAACTAATGGGCTGCCACAGGGATCAGTGCTGGGGCCACAATTATTTACAATATACATTAATGACTTAGATGAGGGAAGTGGATGTACTATCGCCAAGTTTGAGCGGATGACACAAAAAAAGGTGGGAAGGCAAGTGGTGAGGATGACACAAGGAGTCTACAGAGGATATAGACAGGTTAATTGAATAGGCAAAAAACTTGGCAGGTGGAATATAATGTGGGAAAATGTGAGGTTATGCACTTTGGCAGGAATAATAGAGGAGCTGAATATTATTTAAATGAAGATAGACTGCAGAAAGCAGCAGCACAGAGGGGTTTGGGAGTCCTTGTGCATGAATCCCAAAAAGCTAACATACAAGTCCAGCAGGTAATAGGGAAGGCAAATGGAATATTGGCCTTTTTTTCAAAGGGAATTGAGTATAAAAATAGGGAAGTCTTGCTAAAACTATACAAGGCACTAGTTATACCACACCTAGAATACTGTAAACAATTATGGTCCCCTTATCTATGGAAAGATATTTTGGCGGCAGTCCAGAGAAGGTTCACTAGGTTGATCCCAGGTATGGAGGGATTTTCTCATGAGGAGAGGTTGAGTAGTTTGGGCCTGTACTCATTGGAATTTAGAAGAATGAGAGGTGACCTTATTGAAACATATAAGATTCTTAGGGGACTTGACAGGGTAGATGCTGAGAGGTTGTTTCCCCTTGTGGGAGAGTCTAGGATGAGAGGGCATAATCTCAGAGTAAGGAGGCACCCATTTAAAACAGGTGAGGAGGAATTCCTTCTGTCAGAGGGTAGTCAATCTGTGGAATTTTTTACCACAGATGGCTGTAGAGACCGGGTCGTTAAGAATATTCAAGGCTGAGATAGACAGATTTTTAATCAGTAAGGAAATCAAGGGTTATGGGGAAAAGGCAGGAAAGTGGAGATAAGGTTTATCAGATCAGCCATGACCTCATTGAATAGCGGAGGAGACTTGATGGGCCGAATAGCCTACTTATGATCATTGAGTTCAAATGGCCCTGCTGAGTTTGGATTTGCCTCTTGTGTGACTTTTTTTTTTCTATCATAGGGTGTGGACATCGCTGGCAAGGCCAGCATTTATTGCCCATCCCTAATTTCCCTTGAGAAGGTGGTGGTGAGTTGCTTTCTTGAATCGCTGCAGTTCGTGTGGTGTAGGTACATTCACAGTGGTGTTAGCAAAGCAGTTTCATGATTTTGACCCAGCGACAGTGAAGGAATTTCCAAGTCAAGATGGTGAGCAACTTGGAGGGGAACTTCCAGGTGGTGGTGTTCCTATATATCTGCTGCCCTTGTCATTCTAGGTGGCTGAGGTCACAAGCTTGGAAGGTACTGTCAAAGGAGCCTTGCTGAGTTGCTGCAGTGCATCTTGTTGATGGTATACACTGCTGCCACTGTGTGTCGGTGGTGGAGGGAGTGGATGTTTAAGTTGGGGTGCCAATCATGTGGGCTGCTTTCTTCTGGTTGGTGTTGAGCTTCGTATGTGTTGTGGGAGCTGCACTCATCCAGACAAGTGCAGAGTATTCCATCACCCTCCTGACTTGTGCCTTGTAGATGGTGGACAGGCTTTGGGGAGTCAGGAGGTGAGTTACTCTCTGCAGAAATCCCAGCCTCTGACCTGCTTTTGTAGCCACATTATTTATATGGCTGGCTCAGTTCAGTTTCTGGTCAATGGTAACCCCCTAGGATGTTGATAGTGAGGGATTCAATGATGATTATGCTATTGAATGTCAAAGGGAGATGGTTAGATTTTCTCTTGTTGGAGATGGTCATTGCCTAGCACTTGTATGGTACGAATGTTACCTGCCACTTATCAGCTCAAACCTGAATATTGTCCAGGTCTTGCTGCATATGGACACAGACTGTTTAAGTATCTGAGGAGTTGCAAATTGTGCTGAACATTGTACAATCATCAGCAAAATCCCCACTGCTGACCTTATGATGGGAGGAAGGTCATTGATGAAGCAGCTGAAGATGTTTGGGCCGAGGACACTACCCTGAGGAACTCCTGTAGTGATGTCCTGGGACTGAGATGATAGACCTCCAAACACCACAACCATCTTCCTTTGTGCTAGGTATGACTCCAATCAGCGGAGTTCCCCCTGATCCCATTGACTCCAGTTTTGTTAGGGCTCCTTGATGCCACACTCGATCAAATGCTGCCTCGATGTCAAGGGCAGTCACTCTCACCTCACCTTTGGGTTCAGCTCTTTTGTCCATGTTTGGACCAAGGCTGTAATGAGGTCAGGAGCTGAATGACCCTGGTGGATTCACATCCTCTCCCCTTTCCCCAACTGGTAAAAATGGGATCTGTTGGCAACTGGGTCAGCCCTGCCACTTTTGAAGGTCCACAGAGACTCCTCGGCTCTGTGAAAATCTGGCCCTTGGTGCGAGTTAAGATATGGGTAGCAGAGTTTTGGATGAGTTTATCCAGGGTGGGAGTGGGGAAACCAGCCAGGAGAGCACTGGAATAGCCAAATCTAGGGATGGGAGTAACAAAGGCACGATAGGAGTTTCGGCAGCAGCTGGGGTGAGGTGGACGCAGAGCTGAACAATGTCTTTGTGGTGGAAGTGGGCAGTCTCAGTGACGTAGCAGATGTGTGGTTGGTAGCTCATCTCAGGTTCAAAGACAACAAGATTGCAGCCAGTCTGGCTCAGCTTCATACCATTACCAGGGCTGGATGGAAACAGAGTTTGTGACAGGGGAAATGGCTTCATTCCTCCCAATATTTATTTGGAGGAAGCTTCTGCTCATCCAGTGCTGGGTGTTGAAAAAGCAGTGTGACAAGTCAGAGACAGCGGAGGGGTCAAGAGAGGCGGTGGCAGGGGAGAGCTGAGTATTCGTGTGGAACCCGGTGTTGTGTTTTCAGATGATGTTGCCGAGATTGCAACATTTGGATGAGAAATAGAAAGAGGTGGAGGCTCAATCCTTGGGAGGTCCCAGAGGTAATGGTGAGAACAGGAAGGGAAGGCATTGCAGGTGTTTCTCTGCTAGCCAATGATCCCTGGCGAAAAATAGGCACGGGTGGTGATTAGGTGGGGTGAGGATTTGACTCGATTGTTTTGCTCTTTCCCATCGTCAAAGAGACTTGCCGCCTAAGCTCAAACACTAATTGGAAAAGATCTTGGAGTATATCTCACTAATGATACCAGGGATGAGGTACTTCAGTTATGTGGAGAGAATAGAGAAGCTGGTATTGTTCTCCGTCGAGCAGAGAAGGTTAAGGGGAAATTTAATGGAGGTGTTCAAAACTACGACGGTTCCGATAGAGATTTTAAGGAGAAACTGGTTATTCTAGCAGGTGGGTCAGTATCTAAAGGATACAGATTTAAAATAAATGGCAAAAGGCCTTAGTGGAGCCGAGGAGATTTATTTTTATACAGTGAGTTGTTCTGATCTGGAATGGACTGCCTAAAAGGGCGGTGGGAGCAGATTCAATGGTAACTTTCAAAAGGAAATTGGATAAATACTTGGAAATGAAACAAAAGAAAAAGCAGGATTATAGAGAAAGATTGGGGGCCAGGAACTAATTGGATAGCTCTTTCAAAGAGCTGACACAGTCACAATGGGTTAATGGCCCCCTTCAGTGCACTATTGTCCTACTCTGTGGTTCTACTGCATGTGAAAGCCCCCTGCGGTAGAAAGCAATACCTTTATCCAGTTCTAATCCTATCATTATAGACATAAAGCAGAATTATTAAAATCAAATGAACAATGCAAGAGCAAAGCAGGCAGCCTCTTCACACAGTACAAAAGGTGTGATAAGTAGATGTAAAAATGTATTGGCGCTCAAACACGCAGGTCACACAATTCCTCAATTGGGAGACAGCCTGTGCAGTAAACGGCTCCACTGACAGAGGTTAAACTGTGGTATTAAAGACTGTTCCACATTAAACCTATGCTGGAACATTGGTTCTTTTTTGGTGTTTTATAATTGTTGCAAGTTTTCAAAGTAAAATTCATTCCCTTGTGTTTTCAATCAGTCATTGGTGTTTGTATCAGACTGCTCACCAATTTCCAGACAGTGGCAATCAACTGCAGAAGCTGAGATTGAAAGAGTATGAAACAGCTCATCCTGAAGCTGAGTCACAACAGACTAATAGATCTAAAAACAAAAATATAAACAAAAAACTGCGGATGCTGGAAATCCAAAACAAAAACAGAAACAGAAATACCTGGAAAAACTCAGCAGGTCTGGCAGCATCGGCGGAGAAGAGTACAGTTGATGTTTCGAGTCCTCATGACCCTTCAACAGAACTACTTCTGTTGAAGGGTCATGAGGACTCGAAACGTCAACTGTACTCTTCTCCGCCGATGCTGCCAGACCTGCTGAGTTTTTCCAGACTAATTGTTCTGCTGGGTGAGACTTAAAACTTAACCTTAACAACAACAGCTTGTACTTATACAGGCCTTTAACATAGCGCAATGTTACACTTCATGAGAGTGTTATCAAGGTTGGCACCTAGTCACATAAGGAGTTATCAATGCAGGCAATCAAAAGCTTGGTCAAGAGGTAGGTTTTAAGGAGCGAATTAAAGGAGGAGAGAGAGACAGAGGTAGAATGGTGAAGAGATTTAGGGGGGATTTCCAAAGCTTAGGGCCCAGCTAGCTGAAGACACTGTCATTAATTGTGTGGCAATGGAAATGTAGGGGCCAGAATTGAAGAGCGTGGGGATCTTTAAGGGCTGTTCGGCCGGAGTTGAACAACGGCATTGTGGTGGAAGCGGGCAGTCTCAGTGATGGAGCAGATATGCGGTTGGTAGCTTATCTCAGGATCAAAGACAACAACATGATTGTAGCCAGTGCTGTTAGGAAGAGAGTGCCAGGATTTTGACCCAGCAACAGTGAAGGAATGGCGATATTTTTCCAAGTCAGGATGGTGTGTGGCTTGGATGAGAACATCCAGGTGGTGAAGTTCCCATGCATTTGCTGCCCTTGTCCTTCTAGGTTATAGAGGTCACGGTTTGGAAGGTGCTGTCGAAGGAACGTTGGTGAGTTGTTGCAGTGCATCTTGTAGATGGTACACACTGCTGCCAATGTGTGTCAGTGGTGGAGGGAGTGGCGCACTGGGTCAGCAGTGTGTACTATCTACAAGATGCACTGCAACAAGGCTACTTCAACAGCACCTTCCAAACCACAACCTCTATAACCTAAAAGGGCAAGGGCAGCAAATGCAAGGGAGCACCACCACCTAGAAGTTCCCCTCCAAGTAACATAACATTCTGACTTGGAAAAATATCGCCGTTCCTTCACTGTCGCTGGGTCAAAATCTTGGAACTCCCTCCCTAACAGCACTATGGGTGTACCTACACCACATGGACTGCAGCGGTTCAAGAAGGCAGCTCACCATCACCTTCTCAAGGGCAACTAGAGATGGGCAATAAATGCTGACCCAGCCAGTAATGTCTGCATCCCGTGAAAGAATTTTAAAAAGCGTAAGTTCTTCTTCAGGTGCCTTGCTTTGCAACATCAGCAATCATGTCTCTCCAGCCTCCACGGTGTGTGATGATGGCCAACATCTTGGGGTGGGATTTTCCTGTAACGTCTGTGACCAGGACCGGAAGATCCCACCCTTGGCGTTGCTGTCAAATCCGGTACCTGTTCTGCTTCTTAAACTGTCAGTGTACGTCTTCCTTTGTCTTTCCCTTGCTCTGCTACCCTCAATTTTAACAGTCACTACCAGATGTTCTAGTTTCTGTCTTAAATACCTCCCAAAGGAATTGTAGTTGTCTCTTGGTGATTGTGAAAGTTCTTGTGCCTGCTTTCCTCAAAACCTCCTCATTCATCCTGTCCAACTAATCCTCCTCCTTCATCTCAGGAACCACATCTCTGTTGCCTTTAATTTATCTTCCATGTCTTGCTTATATTCCAACTTCTTGCATCCATACAGTAGCCTTGACCAGATGTAGCATAGTAGGAATCTCACTCTGCTTTCCCAAAGAGAGGTTCTTCTAAAGTGGTCTGGCATGCCTAAATTGTGACACGCATTTCGTCCAATATTAATGGGAAGTAATTTTTTTTGCATGGATGAAAAACACATACATGACCTGTTGCATGACTTCGTTGTGTTGCTGCTCCTGGCTTGAGGTAGGAAGATTATGGTTCCCATTCCCTGTATCAGGGGTTTGAGAAGATAATTCCGGTTGACACTCTGCTGCAGTGAAGATAATTCAGTGCATTAGCATTTCGAGATGTAATAAATTGCAAAAGATTGGAAATCTTTTCTTCATAATCATGTTTTGATACTTCTAAAATGTATTGCTGCATGAGAAAATGAATGATCCAATCATTTGATTCATCCAATCTCAACAACACGGTAAAGGCAGAACTTAGAATGGAAAAAAAAAAATAATTTGAATTAAATGACTTTGGATTAACACAGAAAATGCTGGAAATACTCAGCAGGCCTGGCAGCATCTCTGGAGAGAGAGATAGAATGAAGGTTTCAGGAGTTTCTGGCTCCACTGATGCTCTCTTTCCTGCTGATTATTTCCAGCATCGTCTGATTTTATTTGGGATTTCCAGCATCGGCAGTGTTTTTCTTTTGTTGTCGAATTAACAGTGGGCTCCTTTGAATTAAGAGGACTATACCAGGTGATGTGTGGCAGCTATTATGACAACAACGTGTACCATTTTTGTTGCTGCAGCTGCTGTTCCATGAAATTGTTCTGTCAATTAAAGAGTTTGAGTATCAAACATTAAATTCCCCCCAGGGTTACTGTTATCACTTCGTTAATATTAAGTACACAAAGCAGACTCATTGTTGATGCTCCTGAGAGCTTTTGGGATTTGGAAAATAGTTGATTATATCTCTGTCCCCTTCTCAAGCAGCATGGCGATACATCCGGACTGTTGTAATTCTTCAATGAGACAGAAGATAATGTAATCTGTGCGGATCGTGCACCAGGGACATATTCAAGTGCTGAGCAACACAAGGAAGCACAGAGGAGAGCTATGTGCAGTTGTGTCTCAATTCACGCTACAATGCTGCAGGCTGCATGTGCAAGGAAGCCCTGTTAAGGCTTGAAGGAAAGAGAAAGCCAATGGGATCGTGTCAGGTATTCATCCATGGGAGTGCAGCAGGAGGCCAAATGTGGTGTAAGTGTTGGGTGCATAGATGCCTACAGGATTCAGCTGTAGTAAGTCAGGGAGAATTGTTGATGGCTTTCAATGGCCTTCATGGTGTGAGATGGAATAGGCAATCGCCCTGTGCGTTCAGAAGTATTGACTAGTAATTACCTATAGCTCTCCAAGGACCACAGGCATATTTCACCATTAAAGAGAGATAGTTGGTTATAAATAGCTTGAGGGCCACCACTCCACATCGAGAATGGGGCAAGACAAGGGCGCAGGCCTCCATGAACTACCACAGCCGGTAAAGCTGCTCATAATGATACCTAGGAAAGGAAAAGACCATTAGCCCTTAAATTACCATCCCTATCTGCCGATCACAAATCCACCTGCCCACCTCTTCACCAAATCCTTCAGTTCCTCCTCTCTCCAGAAAAAAAACCCCATTGATATCTTCTTTGAAGGGTCTTCATTACATAAATTTGCTGTCCTTTGCGCCCCCATTTTCATTCGTGTCTGTTAGAGTAAACCAATCAAGTCTGCACTTTCTGACCCTGTCGGTTGCAGTGCAAACTTGAAGAAATATAAACTTGAATCTTTATAAAGCTCTGGTTAGGCCCCAAACAGTTCTGGTTACCACGCTTTAGGAAAGATGTGAAGGTCCTCGAAAGGAGATTTAACAGAATGGTTCCAGGGATGGGATGCTTCAGTCACAAGATTAGGTTGGAGACACTGAAGTTGCTCTCCTTGGAGCAAAGGAGATTGAGGGGAGATTTGATAGGGGTGTACAAGGTTATGACATGCTTAGATGAGGTAGGCAAAGAAAAATTCTTCCTGTTAGCTGATGGTAGAAAGACTTGGGGGCACAGATTTGAGATTTTGTGCAAGAGATGTAGGGGGAGATGTGAGGAAGAATTTTTTTACTCAGCAAGTGGTAATGAGGGTACCCATGAGGGTGGTGGATGTGGAAACAACCAACAATTTGAAAAGAAATTGGATGGACACTTGAAAGAAATAAAACTGCAGGACTACGGGGATCGAGCACTGACTGGATTGCCTTGGAGGAAGTTGGCAGGGACTCGATGGGCTGAATGACCTCCTATTGTCCATAAATGACTCTATGGGTGGGATTTTCTGATCCCGATACCAGTGGGCATTCCTGTGGGCGGTATGGGAAAATTTGAAGAGCCGTTAAAAGTCAACAGCTCTCCAAATGTTCCTGTCCCACCCATCATAACGCCCACTGGTGTCGGGGCCATCAAATCCCGGCCTGTGAATCTAAGTTTTAACATGAGCCGATGGTTTCTGAGAGTCACAAGTCCCGGTGTGTTTATTCAACTTTTATCTCCAAATACATCATATCCACAAGGAATGGTGACAAAATAAAGCCACAAAAGTATTTTTCTGAAAGAAATTTCATGGAACAGGTTAGCAGTTATGTAAAACTATATTTTGTACCAAATTGTTTATTTTTTGTTGTTGGGGTTAATTCAATGGCTGCACTCCCTGGGTAGAATTTTATAGCTGAGGTGTGGGTGGCGGAGCTTGCATGCACGTTGGCACTTAAAATGTCGCGCGCTGATGTCGCGCGAGCGTCCCGATGTCAGCGCACGGCATAGTGATATTTAGGTGGGTGGGCGCACTATGAAGCGCAACGCGCGCCCGCCATTAATTAAAGGCCTTGTTAAGGCCCTTAACTCGCCAATTGAAGCCGATTTTGAGGAGCCCGTGCGATCTTCGCCTGGCGCACGGGCCCAAAAGGCAGACGGGTAACTGATTTTTTAACAAACCTCATCCACGGGCGGGATATGTGGGCTCAGAGGGGTTGTTCATGTTTTTTCTGAAGTATTTAATGCAGAAAGTGTTTTAAACTTGCCTGTGTGATTGTTAGCAGTTTAGATCGATTTCCAATAGCTTTCTCGGTACTTTGAAGCTTCAGCTCAGCAGTCTGCAGACAATAATCTTTATCAGGCCTGCAGCTTTCCGGAGGCCTCCATTTAGCCTGGGTATGGGTTCTGACATCTCCACTGGAGGCAGCTCCTTTGAGGAGGAAGGGAGGGCTAGAAGGGGGAGGAGGCCAGGACTGGACATTCATCCTACAGGGCAGCCACCTTTGGGAGGCCAGGCACAGGCACAAGGGGTGCAGGGCCAAGAGGTTGTCCAAGGTGGAAGGGGCCGCAAAAGACGCCACTATCCTGCTGCCAGGGTATACAGACGGCGAAGCAGCTACCTCAATATGTCTGAGGTGCAGTGCCGAAGGAGGCGCCGTCTGTCAAGGGAGACAGTCAACTATATCTGTCAATAATTGGCCCTGAGATATCTCCTAACTGTGTGGGAGGACACCCCATGCCAGTGGCTCTGAAGGTCACAGTTGCCCTCCAGTTCTATGCCTCTGGCTCCTTCCAGGTCTCGGCGGGTGACCTTTGCGGTGTCTCCCAACACTTGTGTCAAGCAGGTTACAGACGCTCTGTTCAGATGGGTATTGACCTTCACCCACTTCCGCTGCAACCAGGCAAGTCGGGCACAGTGAGCCAGAGGTTTTGCGGCCATTGCTGGCTTTCCCCGTGTCCAGGGTATAATAGATTGTACACATGTGGCCATCAAGGCGCCAGCAGGTGAGCCCGGTGCCTTCATCAACAGGAAGGGCTTCCACTCCATGAACGTGCAGATAGTGTATGATCACAGGATGCTGATTCTGCAAGTCTGTGCCAGGTACCCAGACAGCTCCCACGACACCTACATCCTCAGACACTCCCAGGTGCCGGGGCTCTTCAGTGCTCCAGCCCGGCTGGATGGTTGGCTGGTGGGTGACAAGGGCTATCCCCTTAGAAGGTGGCTCATGACGCCTCTCCGCCATCCAAGAACAGAAGCTGAGGAGTGCTACAATAGGAGCCACGGCACCACAAGGGCTGTGGTGGAGAGAGTCATTGGCCTTCTCAAGATGCGCTTCTGTTGCCTGGACCGCTCAGGGGGCGCACTCCAGTATCTCCCAGATCGTGTCTCTGTGATAGTGGTAGCATGCTGCGCCCCGCACAATCTTGCGCTGGAAAGGGGGGATACAGTTGACGATGAAGACCTTGACATAGTGGATGAGGCTGTACATGATGAATCCAGCAGTGCCTCAGAAGACGAGGAAGCACAGGGCAATGATGAGGGGCAGCACGCCGACCCGCAACTACACCAAGGAGGCAGGGACACCCGGGACACTTTAATCCAACAAACCTTCAGCTAGCTCCACACACATGGATCAGCAGGACCAGCCATTGCCTGGGGCTTCCACACGTGGCACTTAGGTGCTACATCTTCCACCTCATCAGCTGCAACTAAGGGCTTAGTACAGAAACATCAATGTCCACTCAAACACTCATGAGACGTCTGTGAAATATACAAATGCAGCACAATGGAAACACCCTCAGCCATGGTCAGAAAAGTGGACTTTATTCCCACCAAAATAAACCACAAACGTCGCTCAGACATACATAATGATATATTCCCTAATCTAGGGACAACACAAAATCAGCAGTGACAAACCCGTGGAGTGCCTAATGTGCCTTATGCTTACGTTTGCGGGTGCTACGTCTAGATGCCGCCTTATCACTCGGAGTGGTTTGTGAGACAGCCTGCTGACTCTACTGTCCCGTTGGCCTCGATGAACTTGGCGGCTGTCCTCTGGCCCATGGAGCCTGTGTTGGCCCCGCCTGGGAGGGAGCGGCCAGTTCCAGAACTGGCACCTCCCCAATTGTCGCAGCCTCAACGGATACAATGGTCACTGACAAAGGGGCGGAAGAGCTGCTGCCCTCATCCGGAGTGCCCTGAGAGGAGCTCGCAGTGACGACAGGCAGCTGCTGTGCCAACGTGAGGTCACATTGGACCTCCCTGCTCACCGCAGATGGATGGGCACCGAGCGGCGACACTTGGTGCCCAGAGCATCTCTCAAATTGCGAGTAACCACCTGTGGCCATTAGCACTGTGAGGGCTTGCAGGTCAGAGTGTAACCCAATCAGAAGATTCTCAATCCAATTGAAGCCCCTCTCCATGAGAGTCACCAATCTCTCAATGAAGGAAGCCTGAAACTCTGTCCTGAGGTTCATGCCTTCACTGACACTCTGCCTGGACTCCTCCACCACAGAGACCAACTGAAGCACACCCTCATGCAACCCTGCCAGATGCTCCCGTGCACCCTGCCGCTTGTCCTGCCGCTGCTGCATGTCTGACATCCCCAGAGGCACATCATCACTGCCCGACTCAGCATGTGCCTGGTCCCCTGCAGTCCTCCAGCTGCTGGCACCATCGGCACTCTCTGTCCGTGCCATCTCCTCCAGCGATTGTGAAGTTCCCTCTCCACTGTGCCCCGGGACACGAGCCGACGTCATAATCCTCACCAAAGTGTTTGTCGCTGCGCTGGTGCCCGGCTCGCTGAAAGGATGTGATGCAAGTTGCATGTCTTGGCCCTCAGGTGTGGAGGGGGGCTCCGGTCTTGTTGGCCACGGCCATGCGGTGGTGATGCTGAAATTAACAACAAGGACAGTGCATCAGTTAGCGTTCAGTCAGTAGCACCTTTCATCCCTTTCGCCCCCAGCTTCATAAGTCGCTCACCCTTCAAGAACCTAAGGAGATGAACATTGATGGGGTGGTAAATAGTCAAGAGGAGGCCCAAACATTACACGCGCATACAGACAGGCTGGTCAGATGGCCTAAGGAATGCCACATGGAATGTTATTTCGATAAGTGTTCTGTTAAGCACTTGGGCAAGACAAACAAGGTACGGGAATAGATGAGTAATGCTAGGACCATGGGAAGTCACGACAATTACAGGGACCTTGCTGGGCAGACCCATTGAGGTAGCAGAACAGGAACATAAGGCGTTTAACAAGGTCGAAGCCAGACTTGCCTTTATTAGCCGAGGAATAGAATGTAGGAAAAGGGAGGTCATGTTGCAAGTGCAGAAAACGCTATCGAGGCCACATCTACACTTCTGCGTTCAGTTGTGACCTGCGCTTCACGGGAGGGATGGCATTGGAGTGGAGAGAGTGCAGAGGTTCCTGACCTGGACGCATGCTGGCCTGGTGAGTTGGAGTGATGAGGAAACATTGCATACACTTGTGATATTTGCCGTGGAGCACAGGAGATTGACAGGTCACATTATTGATCTTCATACCTTATGAGGGGCATAGAACGGGTGGACACAAGGCAACTTTTCCCCTTGGCACAGGGATGAGTAACATGGTGGCATTTATTTAAGTTGAGTGCCATGAGGTTGACAGGTGAGGTGCTGAGGACCTTTTGGACAGAGTAATGTGGGACGCACTGGCTGAAAGGGTGGTGGAGGTACAAACCCTCCTAAGATGCAATAAGTCTTTGGATGTGCAGCAGTGATGCCATGGCATGTTAGGCCATGGGGATAGTGGTCACAGATGGGATAAGGTGACTTTGGAAGGTGCTAGAGACGCGTATCCTCAAAGGGGCCGAGGGACCCTTGTGTATGACCCACACGTCTGACTGTATCAGTCTGTGAATGAGCAGTGTTGCTGCATTAACGATTGCAGCAATCATCAGAGCTTTGGATGGTGGGGAGACAGAGTGGATGGGACTGTGGACCTCAAATATCTGGTCGCTGCACCCTAGCCTCGCCGACACCTGCGGACCTGGCCGCCTGCCTCCTCCCCAAGCATGCCCACCACCAGTCCGCTGCCGCTCCCGCATGTTGTCCTCAGTTTTTGCCTGCAGAACAGAGAAGAGCATTTATTGGGGCTGATCACTCATGCACTCTGCACGCGCACGCCACACCCCAACCACAGTGGCCCATCTGAGGCCTCCAGCAGCTCCTGTCCACACTACTGGTGATCAGTCCCCAGAAGATAGTACGGCTGCTCCCAACCCCTTCCCCCAATGGACACCTTGGACACATTCGGCGTCCATCACTTTGAATAACACACGGGTCTTAGCGCCCACGGCAAGGAGGCGAAACTAGGTGCGGTGCCGAGGCCAGCAGATGGCTCTTGGCCACGACACCTTGAGGCTCCCCTTCCGCCATCTCATCACCATCAATAAGACATATGTTAGAGTTCTGAGTATGTGTCTAGCTGCCTCCCCTGCAGGTTGCCCCCAGACTACTCAAATGCAACAAACACCAACATATGTTGCAGCGAGAACCCATCTTCTCCTCAACCACTAAGGCTGATGTAAGCATGGTCACTATCTGTTTGCCCACCCAGCGTGCGCCAAATGCCCAGTGCAGTAATGACAGTAAGACGTGGTGGGGGTGCTCAAAGGCTAAGGCTACCTGCTGGGTCAAATGGCCAAGGCCAACATGGTACTTACCCTTCCATAGCGCAGCAAATCATTGAAACGCTTGCGGCACTGTGCTCCGTTGAGCCGCACAGCACCATGAGAGCTAACAGCTTCCACCACCTCCTGCCACGCCTGCCTGGTGACGTGGGGGCCCTCATCCTCCCATCCTCTGGAAACTAGACATCCTGGTGCTTGGACACGTCTTCGAGGAGGACAGCAAGGCAGGCATCAGAGAACCGAGGGGCACAGTGGCCCCCCCGCTGGTCCACCCTGCACTCTGCCCCCCTCCTCCTCCTCTGCCCTCACCTCTTATGCTGCCCGATGACTGGCCATGGTGAACAGCCTAAAGGAGGCTGCCTGGCCACTCTTTATACAGACTGCCGGTTCCCCATTGGAACCGGCGGTCTGAACACGTCCACCGCCGATTTAATTTTCCCGATGAACACGGGAGCTAGAACCCTGCTGGGCGGGCCTTAATTGGCCCACCTGCGCAAAATGGCGGCACGGCCCGTTTTGATGGCAGGGATCGGCTGCCTGCCCTTGATTTTTGTTACATTGCCCCTTTAAGGGGCTGTCAATGTAATTAGTTTATTTATTGGTCATTATTTTATTGAAAATAATATAAAAAAGGGACTCCTGGGACATTGGGAGTTAGTAGTTTGGATGCTGCATCATGTGAATAAACCCATTATAAAGGAAGAGATTGGTGTCTTGTTTCATACTTCACAATCTGGCTCAGAACCTATTATTATATACTTCCAGTGGACATTTTATATCTTAATGGTTGTACTGTGTAATAATTTCTGTTTATAGTACAAGATAAACCAATTATGGTCAAAAGAGCATTATAGGCCAAGAATCTGTGTGACTGATAATAATGTTATCAGAGCACTCCTGCACCAAAGGGACAGTATAAATTTTGTGCTCAGGTCTCTGGAGTGGGACATGAACCCATGACCTTCTGATTTGGGACAGAGTGCTACAACTGAACCACAGCTGACATGAAGCTGACACAAGCAGCAATAACACGGTCTTACCAGCAGCAAGTACATTGTCCCAGTAATAACCTCTTTAAAGAGTACAGCAGGAGAGCTTTTCTCCAGGCTGTAGTAATCGCCAAGAACATCACCCTCTGGGGAAGTTAAAATGGCCAGCTTTTAAAAAAATACAATTTTGCAATGAATTTAAATATGACAGTTCTCCAATTGCTACAGACTGTGCCCACAACAACTAATGTGAGTGCAAAGGCTGTATTGCAAAGATTTCTATATTCATCAGAAAATCTTTATGAAACACAAGCTTTCAATTTCTTTAACCCAAAGGGAATTTAGATGTTGTTCAATCCTATTTTAAAAGCTTTGAAATCGGTCTTTTACCAAGTCTTCACAGCTTATTTTTAGTATAATGTTCTTTTGTTTAATACTTTGGCCCTGGAATTACACTATAGAAAATTAACTACTGAAGCTTAGAGCAGAGAATGAATAATTTTTCGCATCTTGTCTGAGTCAACTCTTTGCTAAAACAATTTAAAATTGAGCATTTACCTATGCTTCAAATATATCTTAACCATTCCCCTAAAAAATGCTCTGGTATCTGTGCTTAATGCCCTTGAATTTCCTATTGTCACCTGGATGCCAACCAATTACTTTGCTTAAAAAACAACAGAATTCTGGGCATATGCGAGTAACAGATAGAACTATGTCCAGGTCACCCTAAGCTTTTATGGTCGACTATAAATCCCTCCAACCAAATGAAGCTTCAGCAATAAAACTGGCTCCACACAAATTACAGAGTCTCCTGAACCAGTTTACAGAGACTGTGATTGCTCCGAGACTCTCTGCAAATTGTGACCAGGACTTTAGGCACAAATGGAAACAAAATCATATTTCAGTTTTTTCATTAAATTTTTTGAGCATTTTTTTCTTTTTGTAACTAGGTCTCACTTTTTGTTTTGTTGAATGGAACATTTATTCACATTGAACATTGAGAAGCCCCCCTGGTTTATAAGATTGTTATATTTTTGGAACTGTGTCTTCAATTTAAGGTAAAATGAAGGGGGTTATGTGACCAGTTCTGAAATCTGCCTGACAGCAAGCCTGGGTGGTTTGATTGATAAAAATGAAAGAGGGCCAAGATTGTTTTACTGGGAAGAAGGTGCAAGGTAGAGACACCTGGAGACAATGTCAGAAGCCTGTGGATAGACTGTCAGCTAACAGTGGAGAGACTGTAAGTCTCCAAAGTCCCAGGAAAGTGTTAAGAATTTCGGGTTGCAAATAGTTGTACTTTAAACTGCCCATTTACTTCCAAGATAAAAGAGAGTTGGTGTCTCAAAGATAACTAATCAGCATTTATACTTAGATACAAGGCCCATATGTTTCATGTTGCTATGGAGATGAGCGTTGAGAGGGGAAGGGTCTAAGATATCCCTAAAAACTCACAGAAAAGTAAATCTGTCAAGATTCAGGAGACGGAATGCAACTATAGGCAGCAAGATGCTATGGGTCACCATGCAGGAATGTGGGTGGGAGTTCATGCTTGGATTGAAAAGACCAAATTCATGAGGAGTTATATAAATCTGGAAGTTTCACCTAGTTTGCACTTGAGGAAGAATCTCACCGTGAGAGACAGTTCTGAGATTTGATGTTCCCAGGCTGAAAAAAGAAAAGAAGTAAATCCTTAGGAGCCAAGAATCACCTTGAACTGGTTCCAGGAGAATTGATTTTGATATTTATTCTTTCTCCTGATTTAGGTGTCATTGGCTAGGCCAGCATGTGTTGCCAATCCTTAATTGCCCTTGGGAGGTGTTGGTAAGCTGCTTCCTTGGACTTCTGCAGTCCGTGTGGTGCAGGTACACCCACTGTGCTGTTAAAGAGTGAGTTCCAGGATTTTGACCCAGTGACAGTGAAGGAACAGTGATTTGGTGCTGTTCCCTTGCATCTGCTGCCCTTGTACTTCTAGGTGGTAGAGGTCACAGGTTTGGAAGGTGCTGTTGAAGGAGCCTTGGTGAGTTGCTGCATTGCATCTTGTAGATGATACACACTGCTGCTACTATGCATTGGTGGTGGAGGGAGTGAATGGTGGTGGATGGGATGCCAATCAAGCAGGCTGCTTTGTCCTGGGTGGTGTTGAGCTTCTTGAGTGTTGTTGGAGCTGAACTCATCCAGCCACTCCTGACTTGTTCTTTGTAGATGGTGGACAGGCTTTGGGGAGTCAGGAAGTGAGTTACTCATCACAGGATTCCTAGCCTCTGACCTGCTCTTATAGCCACAGTATTTATATGGCTAGCCCAGTTCAGTTTCAGGTCAATGGTAACCCCCAGGTTGTTGATAGTGGGGGGTTTAGTGATGGTAATGCCATTGAATATCAAATGGAGATGGTTGGATTCTCTTTTGTTGGAGATGGTCATTGCCTGGCACTTGTTTGCATCAAATGTTACTTGCCACTGATCAGCCTAAGCCTGAATATTGTGCAGGTCTTGCTGCATATGGGATGTCTACTTAAAGGACAGTCTAAAGTATGTCTGTGAAGTATGTTTTCAGTTATGCTAAAAGGAAAAGGGGAACTTTGTGGGGGGGTTTAAAGCCTAAATTGCGTATAAAGATAGTGGCCGGAATTTTCCGGCCCTGTTGGCATCGGGCGTCCTGACGGGCTGGGTGGGACAATATGGTGAGAAGGCCAAAAATCAGTTTCACGCCATCTTGAACCGGTTTGCGATTGTCCGCTCCACCTGTCAATGGCAGGCCACGTTTCCTACCACCGCACGTCAGAGACCTAATTTAGCATTTTATTATAAGCCCTGATAGCCGGAATCATCCCCCCACGCTGGAACACCCAGGAACTTCAGCCTGATTACATGGGGCTTGTTTGGGGAAGGGGGAGAAGTGACCTCAGGCAAGGGAACAGGCTGCAGGGCGAGGGCTGTACTGGGGAAGGGGGTATCCCAAGGCGTGTGTGGGGGCACATGTTGATCTGTGCAAGTGGCCTCAAGATGGTGAAGGCTGAGGAGGCAGTCTCCAGAGGAGATGATGCCAGATGGAGATGTGAGGGTGTGTGTGTGAGAGAGTGAGTGGCGATGTCACTTGAACTGGCAGTGAGTGAGATGCCAGTGAATGTGTGATGGGCTTGAGTGTGTGGGCTCTGAGTGAGAAGATGGTTGTCTTATCCTAGCTGCATGAATGGGATCATTCATCCATTTTCTGCACTAGATGGCCAGCCTCTTGTGTGCAGCATTGGCACTGACCCCCTCTGCCACCACCTCCCAAGCTGGAGTGGTGAGACTGTTGGGCCTCCTGCGGCCAGACAGCGGGTAGCCAGCATCATGGCGGGCCTCCACAGCATCCAGAAGGCGTCCCAGGGATGTGTCACTGAATCCGGAGGCCACACTCTTCTTGGTTTTTGGAGCCATGTCTTTGCCAGAACAGTCCTGGACTGCAAGCATTGAGAAGTGTGCGTGTGGCTGCAGTTTAAATGTGGTGCCCTGCGTGAGGGAGTGGTGAGATAGTGGCGTTGGGGGCAAATTGGAGGTTGCCCACCAGCGAGACATCTTGTTTCCTGTGGCTGCATAATTAATAAGGTGGGATGATACAGCACGAAAACTCACCATAGCAGCCAGTGGGTAAAATTACTTTTTTCTTGCCTGCTACCGCACTTTGTGCAAATCTGGGATAATTCTGCCCAGTGTTTAATCAAATGTACTTTTAATCATTTGTTACCGTAAAATCTTAAAACCTGAAATCTTGTTGAGCCATCCTTTCAATTATTAACTGGAAGTTCAAGTTTATTTTTGAAAGTTATCAGACTCTTCAGGGATCGTAACAAATTGTAGGTTCTTAAACATACATCTAATAAATGATGATTAAACTTTAATTTTCATTTTTCGAGAAGGAATATGCAATGTGAATTTGGCGCTACTTGGAGATTGAGAGAATGGGCTTATTATTAAAGGACAAATTTGAGATATGTCCACATAGGAATTGATAATTTGGGACAGGTAGCACCCATTTTTTTTAGCTACATAAGGATTGAAAATGGGTTTCGGACATACGCGCACGCTTTCAATGGGAAGTGCGCAGGATGCCATCTTGGTAAAGGGATTTGTGCGCATAATGGCCGCCAGGAGAAGGCGAGCAGAGAGATGGTGAATATTATGCAATGCTGATTTGAAGCCAGAGCTGCCATTTTTGAGCTCCACTCTCTAGACAACGGCCTGCTTCAGCCTCACACACCTGAATGTTAAATGGAATGGAGGACCCCCACACCAACCACCAGCTTTCTTTAAGGAGATCATGAAGTGCTTACAGATCACTTGCTGCAATTGTACTTATTTTTGTACTTGCCTAAAGCTTGAATTGTCTGCAGTGTGTGGTTTGACTGTTGCTGAAGTACTATTTTTGTCATTTAATAAAATGTTGAAGTAAGCTGCTTCCAGACATGGGTGGCCTGGATCAGGTTTCCTCTGGGAATTGGCCATGACTGAGAGAATGAAGAGAGGTGATACAGAGTAGAACAGTCTGCTAGAAGTGGGAGGAGGAGGGAAAGGACACTCAGCAGGAGGCCATATTTCTCTAAGTTCTTCAAGGGGGAATTCTTTCATCTCAACATCAACAAGGACCAATGCATGAGATGTCTTTGCCTTGCAAAGGAGGTTTTAACTGAAATTTGTCAACTGCTGCAGCCATCCACAACTGCAACCTTGAATCATGGCATGGGTCACATTGCCTGTAGCTGCTTTGATGAAATAGCTGCCATTGTGTGCAAGCTGTGAGTTGTGGGTGCAAGGTTTGCAACAGTGTTAAGTGTATGAGTTTAAGGTAAAGCATATAAATTGTGGCATTGAATAGTGATTGATGAAGGTTATTGGTGGGTGAGTGCTAGGGGTGTCATGAATTCAGCAGTGGATGAGGCTAGTGTTGCAATTGATGGGATGTGCTATTTCAAGATTGAATTCACTCACTTTGATAACTTGTGTCAGGTCATTAAACTTCTCCCTGCACCACATCCAATTTCTTTGACCTAATACCCCTGGCACTGAACTCTGCCATTACTTCTTCCCACTGCATGTTTAGCATGTGCCTGGAGTGGACTCCTGCCCCTATGGTCAGAGGATATCTCTATTCTCCATGTCTTGCATTAAGGTCTCCAGTATATTGTCAGGAAATCTTGGTACTTGCTCTCTTGCACATTCAGCCATTTCTCAAAGTATGTCAATACAGATGAACTTATCAAAGCGCTCCCACCCCAACTTAGGGTGACAGTCATTGTGGAAAAGAAGGAAATTATTCAACCCATCGAGTTCATGCTAGCTCCCTGTAGAGCTATCTAATCAGGATCATTCCTCTGCTCTATCCCCGTAGCCCTTCAAATGCCCATCCAATTTCCTTTTGAAATCATTGATTGTCTCCACTCCCACCATCCTCACAGGCAGTGAGTTCCATGTCATTACCATTTGCTGAGTAAAAAAGTTCATCCTCACACACCACACCCGCCCCCTTCTGCATTTCTTGCCAAAACCTTAAATCTGCACCCCTAATCCTTCTACCATCAGCTAATGGGAACAGCTTTTCTTTGTCTACCCTATCCAAACCTGTCATAATCTTAATAACAAAAAACTACTGTGGATGCTGGAAATCCAAAACAAAAACAGAATTACCTGGAAAAACTCAGCAGGTCTGGAAGCATCGACGGAGAAGAAAAGAGTTTTTTTTCTTCTCCACCGATGCTGCCAGACCTGCTGAGTTTTTCCAGGTAATTCTGTTTTTGTCCTGTCATAATCTTGTACATCTCTGTCAAATCGTCCCTCTGCCGCCTTTGCTTCAAGGAGAACAACTTCAGCTTCTCCAACCTAACCTTGTAGCTAAAATCCCTCATCCCTGGAACCATTCTGGTAAATCTCCTCTGCACCCTGTCAGGGGCCCTCACACCCTTACTAAAGTGACGTCACACTTTGATGATCTTTTCATGATTTTTCCTGAAGCCAGTCCATCCACTGAGACTTGACTTTTTAAACCCCCGATGGTCTCACTCTATTTCCAATGTCGCTGCTGCTCTCCTTTTAAGAAGTACAGCCTGCCTTTAAGTGGGTGGTCAGTCCCTGCTCCTAGGCGCAGTGAATAAAAACGGTGAGCAGCACTGGATGCACGCAGCAGTCACTTAAAGCAGCACGCGGCACCATTTTAACGTGCAATACAATAAACACGTGTGGGTTAACTGTGCACTACGATCATCCTGCCCGTTTTTGGGCATTAGCCAATTTAATCCTCCTCTATTTTGCCTGGAATACCATCTGCTGTTACTTCAGTGAGATTTTAGTCCATTACTCCTAACGTGGGGGGAATTTCAGATGAGCAATTTAAGTTTCTCATTTCATTGCTTGACTCAAAATGATGAGACTCGCTGAAATGTTAACTGACTTGCTCTTTACCAACAACGCTAATAAAATACATCTCAATTATTGGATCATAAATGAGAAGTTATTTTAATATTTTACAGATTGCTGGCAAGATTGCATCTTGATCATTTCAAGCAATGTTTGGCAACTTGCTGTCAAAGGGATTTTGATGTATCAATGATGATTCAAAGAAGGGCAGTGATGATTCTAAGCTCTGTTTTGAGAAAAGACTTAGAGAGCTGAGTTTGTTTTAACGGGATAGAAGTTCATGTAGGAGAAACATGATCCAGGCCTCCCTGAGGTAATGCAGATGTAGAAAGGTCGCTTAACTTGCACCATCATCACAGCACACGTGGGTATGGGTTTATCATTAACATACCTCAAATTAGACTAGATTTGGAAAAAAACTTATTTTTACAAAGATAAAAACAAAAAGCTAAAAGCTACTGCGGATGCTGGAAATCCAAAACAAAAACAGAATTACCTGGAAAAGATTCTGCTGCACAGAAACATTCCAGTCGGCCCAATTAGTTTCAAAGGTCTTATTAAAATGCCAGTGTTTGTACTCCACATGAGCCTCCTCTGAACCTACCACTACATCCCCTATTTCCTTCTTTCTCATCTATGCAACAAGCATGCTTAGATAGCAGGGCTTCAGAGTGCTGGTCGACCATAGCCACACAGAATGGTTTCATTCCAAGCGTCAAAGTTCCACCGATCTGACATTGGAAGATGAACCAAGGATATTCCTGTAGCTGCCTCCAATCTAGGATGTGTCAGTGTCCCATCCTGACCTTGATTATGATCTTCATTTCTTGGTTGACAGAAACATTATCACCAAGACTGATGATGAGACCAAAGAGTTCCCAATGGGAGCCCTTAATGGTGACTTCAACCTTCTCCGCTCTGCTCCTTGTTAATGCATCTCTGATAAGGGCAACATCAAATCACCTAATTTCAGTCTCTCGTTTAATCATACCTACACAAAAGTACTGGAAGGATGCAACTCTGTGTCAGGAAGATTTAATAATTCTCAGAATGTTATGAGAATTTATTGTAAAATAGTGGTATCTGTGTCTGCATCCATGTGTGTGTATGTGTATGTGTGTCTGTGTGTGTGTGAGGGAGACTTAATTGGATTAAAGGCAGCTGATCTGAAGGCTTTGATGTAAACATGGGGCAGAAACTTCCACTTGGCGGGCGCGCGCCCGACCCAGCCGAGCATGCCGCTGACAATTAAAAGGCCTGTTAAGGCCACTAGCTTATCAATTAAAGTCAATTTTCCGCTGCCCGTCCAGATGGGCAGACGAAAAGGCCAAGCGGCCTTTGCATTTTTTCGGGAACCTCATCCACGGGCGGGATGAGGTTTCCAAAAGCAAATTAAAAACTGTAATTTTTCATTAATAACATGCCCCTGCTCATGACAGAGTCATATGTGGGGACATGTTTTATTACATTTTTATTAAAAAATTTTTTTATGTCTCTTCATCTCCCTGAGGCAGCTACGTGCGTCAGGGAGATTAGGAAGCGCTCACCCGCGTGCATGCGCAAAGTTCGTGCTTGGCCACCTCACATTCCCCCCCACCTCCCTGCACAGGCAGTGCTCAGCGCTGCCGCTCTCATTTTACACTGGGCGGGCCTTAATTGGCCCACCAGCGTGAAATCGCAGTCCGGTGCCGATCACTTGCAGCAGCCGGCTTCCCGACTGCCCCCACCCACCCCCACCCACCCCTGCCGAGCCCACCCGCCAAGGGAAAAATTCTGCCCATGGTAAACATTGGGCAAGTTTAGAATGTAAGGTATAAAAGGACATTTGCATATTTAAATAAACCAGACTAGATTGCTTTCCAAGGAGGGGTGAAATGTGTCACCTAGCCAGGTGAAGTTTAGAAACAGTGGGAAGAGTTTTCCCCTGTTGGGGGGCTGTGCGGGGGCACGCCGCCATTTTACGTGGGCGGGCCAATTAAGGCCCGCCCAGCATGACACACACTTGGAAGCGTTGTGTGCTCCCTGTGCGGGCAGGGGGGATTCCCTAAGTTGGGGCCTGCACTCTTTCACGCACGCAGAGATCTCCCTGAGGCATGGAGGTGCCTCCGAGAGTTTAGTTGAACTTCTGGAAAATTTAATAAAATTGAAAAAAAGATTTAAGGACATGTCCCCTCATGTGAAACTGTCACATGAGCTCGGACATGTCCATTGATTTTTTTCAAAAATTGTTATTACATGAATAAATCCTTCACGAAACCTCATCCCGCCCACGGATAAGGTTTCATGAAAAATGCGAAGGCCCCCTGGGCTCTTCGCCTGCCTGCCAACCTTAAGGCTGGACAGGTAGCATTCTTCACAGCTTTAATTAATTTGTTAATGGCCTTAATAGGCCTTTGACAGTTCAGCAGGCGCACAGCTGACGTGGCTGCGCGCCCGCTGAACTGACAATCTAAATGACGCGCAATGACGTTGGGACGCCCGCCCGACATCACCGTGCGTCATTTTATGCATCCCCCGCATGCCGATGGGAAAATTCTTCCCAGTGTGTTTGTTTTTCCCAAAGGTTACTTGTAAAACATAGAGCTATGAGGCATTTTTATTATCGGAAAGATAGAGTCCAAAGACATAGTAAAACAATGGGAATTTGCATTCAAAGGGGAAAATATGTGTAAAGAAACGAAGGCTGTGTGTAAGGGTAGGCATTTTTAAGACATAACAAGTGTGAAAAGCCTTCAGCATCTACGCCTCAAGCTGCTGTCTTCAAAGAACTGATGTTAAGGAAACTCAATTTGAAACTGACTGGTTCAGGGTATTGTGTTTCACCTTGCCTGGGACTTTTAAAATCTATGTGTCTTACTTTTGCCTTAACAAAAGTATAACTGGGAGATAGATTAAGTAGGGGATTTAGAAGTTACCATAATAGTAATTTGCAGATCTATGTATGTGTTTAAAATGATTTCTCTTATTAATAAATGTTTAATTTAGTTTTGTAAAAACCTATAAGACTTGGTGGACTTATTACTACTGAATTCAAGGCACACATCTCGAAATTGCAAAACAAGTTGTGGCAGTTGTTTCCCTTTGGGATTTGAACAACTCAGCATTTACCATTGGCTGTGCCTTAACACTCTGGTAGTTTCATGCTTTTACATTGAGTTCCCCCTCCTTTTGACTCCAGGCTCCTCCAGGTTCTTCATTGATGACGCTGCTGAGCTGACACTGCTTGGTATGTCTAGCTCCCTATTCCCATCTGCTGGATAGTTTTCTGCCCAGGCTAACAAACCCATCCATTGACTGCGTATTTTGACAATTATCTCTTGTATTGTTGCATTTGTGTTGACACGCTGGACTTTTGCCTTTGCCTGAGAAAGCAGTAGCCTGCTGGCATCAAATCTCCCAAAAGTATCCATGCTATCTTCCTCAAGCACTCCATGTGGCAGTGAATTCCATATTCTCACCACTCTCTGTAATCCCTGAAATTCTCTGTCTCTAAAATTCCTTTTTATTTGATCCATGTCCTTGAATAGATCCGATGTGTTACATTTATGAATCTTTGCACTGCACTTGCTCACAAGGATCCCCACCTTCATTCTCTTCAACACTTTAAAGATCTCTATTAGGTCTCCCCATAGTCTTCACTTTCCAGGGGAAAAAACTCCTCAACCTGTTCAATCATTCCTGATAGTTGTACCCTCTCAATTTTGGTAACACACGTTTAAATATTTCCTGTACTTTATCCATTGATTCTCAGGAAATAACAGATAAATGTAGCAGACATCCAGCAAAAGAAATTGAGATGTGGAAAATGAGTGATGTTACAAATATAGTTGAGGGGGACAATTCTTATAGCATCCATTTAGAAACCTCCTTGTCTCCTTATCACTTAGCTGTGACTTAAAAGATATCTTGTGCATCCCCATTTTCCATCACCTCATCAATGGCCAGTTGCCGGGGACCTAAGCTTTAGGATTCCCTCTATAAATTTCTCCGCACCTGTACCTCTCTCCCCTCCTTTACAGTGATCTTAAAACCTACTTCTTTGTCTATCCAAATATCTCTTTATGTAGTTTAGTGCTTAAATTTTATTTGATAATGCTCCTGCGAAGCACTTTGCAACATTTTACTGCAATAAAAGTGCTATATAAATGCAAATTGTTGTTAATGTCAGGGCTATTGGCTCCATGACTCCATCTGAAGATCCATTCTATATTTTGTCAGTCACCTTTGCACAATAATAACTTCCTGACATCATTCATAAATCTAACTTCACTTTGAGCCAATGCCAACGTACACAAGAACACAGGCCTGAATTTTTACCCTCGGGGTTTGCCCAAGTTTGATGCGGCCAGAATCGTACGTAAAACCCGCTCCTGGCCGAGATCGCGCTATCAACGCACTCTAGTGCTGGCTTCCTTTTGAGGAAGAGAGTTCCAAAGACTCACGATGCTCTGAGAGAAAAAAGTTCTCCTTATCTTTGTCTTAATTGAGCGACCCCCTTATTTTTAAACCGTGATCCCTAGTTCTAGATTTTCCCACAAGAGGAATCATCTTCTCCACGTCCATCCTGTCAGGACCCCTCAGGGTCTTAAAGGTTTCGATCAAGTCGCCTCTTACTCATCTAAACTCCAGTGGATACAAGCCTAACCTGCCCAACCTTTCCTCATAAGACAACCCACCCATTCCTGGATGATAATACCTCTTCAAAAGGCGGTGGAAGCAGAGTCTTTGAATAATTTTAAGGCAGAACTAGATAGATTCTTGTTTAACAATAAGGTGAAAGGTTATCAGGGGTAAGAGGGAGATTACAATCAGATCAGCCATTATCTTATTATTGAATGGCAGAGCAAGCTTGAAGGGCCGAGTGGCCTACTCCTGCTCCTGGTTCGTATGTTCGTATGTTTGGGTTCATGCAGGAATTTTAAGATGAATTTAAAATTCCTCCACAAATTGAAAGCATTAAGAAAATGTTCGAAGCAAGGGCTGACACTATATTGGTGTGTATTTGGAGTGGGCCATTTAGCACCATTGTGCAAGCCTCAACCAGTGAGGTTCTAGTGTTGGATATTTTGTAGCTCTATTTACACAGATATCCTGGTATTAGCCTTGTAAACCTTCTCTGAACTGCTTCTAACACATTTACATCTTTCCTTAAATAAGGAGATCAATACTGTACACAATACTCCAGATGTGGTCTCACCAGTGCCCTGTACAACTGAAACATAACCTCCCTATTTTTGTATTCAATTCCCCTCACAATAAACGATAACATTAGCTATTAGCTTTCCTAATTGCTTGCTGTACCTGCATACTAGCGAATACTAAAAGGAGCAAGTGAAACTTGTGTGATTGGCAAATGGTGGCAATGTTCTACCTTATCTGTTGAACCCTCTCCAATCTCTCACTTCGGCATCTGTTTCTAAAACATTGGTGATGTACCCGCACTGGCCCAATAGTACTGTTGAAACTGGCTTTACAACAGGCAGACAACATGGTCAAGGGACCTGCTGGGACAGTATCAAATTGCTTCATTTATTGTCAGCCAGAGTGCTTCCAATTATCAGGAGCCTCTCACAGTCATCATTCCATTGACTGTCTCAGGTTCTATAAATTCTCACAGTATGATTTTGATTAAAAAGGTACTATCATCTTCATGCGGAAAGCATCTTCGCAAACAATGCATATTTGATGCTGGGAGCCTCCGTCAAGGCAGATATTGTCAAACTACAGGGTATTTAAGGATGTCAGAGTTGCCAGACAAAAGAAAATTACAGGTCCAGTTCACCTTCTATCATCCTGGTGGTCACATAGGGCAGAATTTTTACCTCGGCGGGTGGGCGCGCTTCCAACCCACTCGAGGGTAAAATGACGCGCGTTGACGTTGGGCGAGTGTCCCGACTTGACCGTGCAGCCGCACGATATTATGGTCGGCGGGCACCCATGCCGGAGTTGGCAGTGCGCCCGCCGACAATTAAAAGGCCTATTAAGGCTGTTAACAAGGTCATTGAAACAAAATTTTCGCTGCCTCTCCAACCTTACGGTTGGCGGGCAGGTGAAAAGGCCAGCTGCCCTTTGCATTATTTTTGGAAACTTCATCCACAGGCGGCATGAGGTTTCCAACATCAAATAAAAATAAAATAAAACTTACTAAATTTAATTTATAACATGTCCCTACTCATGTGACAGAATCACATGAGGGGACATGTTTTATAACATTTTAAAAGTCTTTCTTTCTAATTCTTAAGACTCTGTGCCCCAGGGAGATTATCAAGTGGCATTCGCTGCCAATCGCGTTTCACGCTGGGTGGGCCTTAATTGGCCTGCCAGTGTGAAATCGCAGTCTGGCCCCGATCGCAGGCGGTGATTGGCTTCCCGACCAGCCCCACCCGCACCCCCCTACCCCGCCGAGCCTACCTGACAAGGCCAAAATTCTGCCCATGATAATAGAGTTAACACAGCATCATAAAGTGATGCACCCATTTCAGATTGTACCTTTTAGTTCACTTTGCCCCTTCTCACTCTTCCTGAACTTCACACTGCTCTGTGTTAAATTTCACCTGTCATGTGTCTACCCATTTCACCAACTTGCCCATGTCCTCCTGAAATCTGTTACTTTATTCATACTACATTTCTGAGTTTCATGTCACCTGCACACTTTGAAATTGTGCCCTGTACGCCCAAGTGTGGGTCATTAACAGCTATCAAAATTGGTCCAGAAGTTGTTGACTAGTCATAGCAATCAATCTTTATTAATTAACCATAACAGACCTAAACAGGCAGTGAGGAAAATCCCATGTACCTGTTGTTCTTGGCACCATTCCACATATCACATGTCAAGTCTCAAATTACTGATGTACTCTATCCCATCAATGCTGTTTCCTGAAAGAAATCCACCTGATTTGAATTTGCATGAATCACTACTACTTCCACCATCTCCCCCAAGAGCCTGTTCCATAGATTAGCCACACACATATTGAAAATAATGACAAGTTTAATGTGCTTATCGTTATTCTTGTGTTAGCTCCTCCGCAATTTATAACGAGGAGGAGATACCCCTGTATGCTGTGAATTATCATACAATGCTGGATGACTGCGTGCTCAGCCATCAGCCTGGCGAAAACAGTAGCTCACTGTCAATGTCCCCAAGCGATTCAGGAGATTGCTGCACTTGCCCTGTTAAAATGAATTAAATTCACCGCAAAAAGGTTGGGCTGGTGCTTAACAGTGTCAGGACCCTCTTAATGATAAGAATGATGTTCCTGCACAGCCACTCAAAGGGGATTATATGAACCAAAACTTCAAGCCCAAATCCAACCCAAATCAAACCCGGCCTCTTACAATTTCCATAAGGTCAGGATGGGGGGAGGGTGGGGGGAATGGACAACCTACCTGCTCCCAGGAGACAGCTGGATCATTTAAGTATTATAATGGGGATGCACACATCAGATTTGACCTCTCCTCCAGCTTCAACACTGGCTGAGTTTCCTGGACCTCTGGAAACATGGCAGCTTGAGGATTGCTACACTGAAAAGATGAAGGCCTTGTACCATCTTAATGCCTGGCTACAGGTCATTAATGAATACATTTAACAAGAGGTCCTGGAACAGACCGTTGGTAATATTCTCCCAGGCTGATGACAACCCCTGTACCACTACCCTCTGGATCCAACAGTCAACAAATTACCTATCCGTTAAAAAAACAATCTACTGCTTCCTGATTTCCTTATGTTCAGTGCCAGCCTTTCTAGAAGAACTGTATCAAATCCTTAAAAATAAACAGAAAATGCTGGAAAAACTCAGCAGGCCTGGAAGCATCTGTGGAGGGAGAAACAGAGTTAACGTTTCGAGTCGGCGCCACTTTCCTTCAGTTTGGCTCTGAAGACGAGTCATACTCTCAAGACTCGAAACGTTAACTCTGTTTCTCTCTCCACAGATGCTTCCAGGCCTGCTGAGTTTTTCCAGCATTTTCTGTTTATTTTTAAGGATTTAATACAGTTCCTCTAGAAAGGCTGGCACTGAACATAAGGAAATCAGGAAGCAGTAGATTGTTTTTTTAACGGATAGGTAATTTGTTGACTGTTGGATCCAGAGGGTAGTGGTACAGGGATTGTCATCAGCCTGGGAGAATATTACCAACGGTCTGTTCCAGGACCTGCTGAGTTTTTCCAGCATTTTCTGTTTATTTTTAAGGATTTCCAGCATCTGCTGTATCTTGCTTTTATATTATTGCATCAAATCCTTACTGAAATTCAATGAGAACCACATCCAATGCTTTACCCTATCAGGCTTCCTTGCCACACCCTCAAAGTGAGTTAATGAGTTAGAATGGCAACTGTTCCTTCACGAACCCATTTGATAATCTTTCAGGACTTTATCTGCTCCAATGATCCTTCCATCTTAAGGCTTCCCATAATGTTACCAACAGTGGATGCCAAATACTCTGCTCTGCAGATTCCTTGGGGTACTTTAGCTCCCATTTTTAAACATAGGAATGTGTCTGCCTTTCTCCAATCTGCAGGCACCTCTGCAGTATCCAGTGATCTGGAAGATTTGTGTTGGAATTCTTGTTATTTCCCCCCTTCTTTCTTTAAGAATCCTCGGATGCATCTTTTCTGGTCCCTGGGGTTGATATTCAGAATCAGAAAATCATCCAGCATTGGAGGAGACCTTTCAGTGCATCATAACTAGAACTATAGGACCATAGAAAAGTTACAGCACAGAGTGGCCATTCAGACCATCGTCTTTGCGCCAGCCATAAAAAGAGAAAAAGAAGCTAGCCTCTCATTTTTAATCCTGCTTTCCAGCTCCTGGTCCGTAGCCTTGCAGGTTAAAGCACTTCAGGTGCAGATCCAGGTACCTTTCAGTTGAGTTGACCATTTCAGCCTCAAACACCAATTTAGGTAATGAATTCCAGATGCCCACCACCCTCTGGGTGAAAAAGTTCTTCCTCATGCCCCCTCTAATCCTTCTACCAATCACCTTAAATCTATGCCACCTGGTAATTGACCCCTCAAATAGGGGAAACAAGTCTTTACTATCTACTCTATCTAGGCCCCTCATAATTTTGTACACCTCAATTAGGTCACCCCTCAGTCTCCTCTGTTCTAAGGAAAACAACCCTAGCCTATCTGATCTCTCCTCACAGCTGCAATTTTCAAGCATTCTTGCAACATTCTTGTAAATCTCCTCTGTACTCTTCCCAGAGAATTATGGCCTTCCTGTAATGTGGTGCACTATACACAAAATTCCAGCTGTGGCCTAACCAGTGTTTCACACAGTCCCATCATTACATCCCTGCTTTTGTATTCAATGCCCCATCCAATAAAGGAAAGCATTCCAAATGCTTTCTTGACCACCTTATCCACCTGTCCTGCTACCTTCAAGGACCTGTGGACATGCACTCCAAGGCGTCTCACTTCCTCAACCCCTCTCAATGCTCTCCCATTTATTGAGTATTCCCTTGCATTGTTTACCCTTCCCAAATGCATTATCTCACACTTCCCTGGTTTGAATTCCATTTGCCACTTTTCTGCCCACTTCACCAAACCATTGATTTCATTCTGGAGACAACAGCTATCCTCTTCACTATCAACTACACGGCCAATTTTTGTGTCATCTATAAATTTCCCCATCAGGCCTCCCACATTTAGGTCATTAATATATACAACAAACAGCAAGGTACCCAACACTGAGCCCTGTGGTATTCCCCTGGAAACCACTTTCCACTTGTAAAAACATCCATCAGCAATTACCCTTTGTTTCCTGTAGCTGAGCCAATTTTGGATCCAACTTGCCACTTTCCCTGTATCCCACGGGATCTCACTTTTCTGACCAGTCTGCCATGAGTCTGCCATGTGGGACCTTGTCAAATGCCTTACTAAAATATATGTAGACAACATCCACTGCACTACCCTCATCAATCCTCCTTGTTACTTCCTCAAAAAATTCTATTAAGTTAGTAAGACATGGCCTTCCCCTAACAAAACCATGCTGACTATTCCTGATCAATTATGCCTTCCTAAGTGACAGTTTATCCCGTCCCTCAGAATTGATTCCAATAATTTGCCCACCAATGAAGTCAAACTGAGCAGTCCATAAATTTCTGGCCTATTCCTCGCACCCTTTTTAAATGTTGGTACAACATTCGCAGACCTCCAATCCTCTCATACCTTGCCTATCTGATGAGGATTGGGAAATGATCCTCCGAGCATCCATTATTTCCTCCTCGGCTTCCTTTATACACCTGGGATGCAATCCATCTGGCCCTGGTGACTTATCCACCTCCAGTACTTCCTCTCTCACTATGCTTATTGTATCTAATATTCCACACTCTTCCTCTTTAACTAGAATGTATGAATCATCCCTCTCCTAAGTGAAGACAGAGACAAAATACTCATTGAGAACCGTGCCCACATCTCCTGCATCAACGCACAAGTTACCATGGTATGTCTCTGATAGGCCCTACTTTTTCCTTCATTATCCTCTTGCTCTTAATGTACTGGTAAAATATATTTGGGTTTTCTCTGATTTTACCTGCCAATATTTTTTCATATCCTCTCTTTGCTTTCCCAATTTCCTTTTTTACTTTGCCCCTGTACTTTCTATACTCCTCTAGGCTTTCCACAGTATAAACTTTTTGTTATAGTTATAAGATTTCTTTTTCAGCTTTATCTTGCCCTGTATGCTTCTGGATAACCAGGAGCTCTAGATTTGGCAGTACCACCCTTTTCCTTTGTGGGAACAGGCGTACAGTGCGTCTGTTGGATCTCACCTTTAATGCCTCCCACTGATTTGATATTGTTTTCCCTTCTAGTAGCTGTATTCAGTCCACTCTTGCCAGCTCGCCTCTCAGCTTTGTAAAACTTGTCTTCTCCCAATTTAGAACTTTTACTCCTGTTCTAACTTTGTCCTTTTCTATAATGATGCTAATCTAACTATATTATGGTCACTATCTCCAAAATGGTCCCCCACTGCTACTTCATCCACTTGCCCATCTTCATTTCCTAAGATGAAATCTAGAATTGTGTCCCTCTCATTGGGCTTGTTACGTATTGGCTGTAAAACTTTGCCTGAATGCAGTTCAAGGATTCTGTGCCCATTGTGCCCTTCACACTGTTCGTATCCCAATTGATATTAGGGAGTTGAAGTCCTAACTGTTACTGCCCTATTGTTTTTGTACTCAGAAATGTGTCTACATATTTGCTCTTCTAATTCCCTTCCACTATTTGTGGGTCTACAGTACAATCCTGGCAGTGTGGCTGCCCCTTTTTATTTCTGAGCTCAACCCATATGGCCTCATTTGATGCTTTGTTTAGTATACCATCCCTTCTCACAGCTGTAATTGTTTCTTGAACCAATCATTTCTTTAACCCCCGCTTTTTTCATTCCCCCTCTCTATCCTGCCTGGACACTCTATGGCCTGGATTTTTCCTATGGCGGGACAGCTGGGCGTGGGCGTGGGCGGGCACGGAGCCGATTGCCGCCTGCGATCGGCTCCGCGCCGCCATTTTACGCGGGCAGGCCAATTAAGGCCCGCCCAGCGTAATGCGTGGCCGATAACGCACAGTGCTACCTGTGCGGGCAGGGGGAGGAGGGAGAGTCGGGGCCTGCGCTCTTTCGCAACAATCTCCCTGAGGCACGGAGCTGCCTTGGGGAGATTGAATGGATAATGAAATATTTCAATAAATGATGTAAAAATTTGTTTAAACATGTCCCCTCATGTGACTGTGTCACATGAGTTGGGACATGTTTGTAAAGGTGGACAAATTTATTTATTTATTTTATAAAAGCTTCAGGAAACCTCATTCCGCCTGTGGATGAGGTTTCCTGAAAAACGCGAAGGCCGCTTGGGCTTTTCGCCTGCCCGTCAACCTTAAGGTTGGACAGGAAGGGTTCTTAACTGTTTTAATTAATTTCTTAACGGCCTTAATAGGCACTTAACATTTCAGCGGGCGCGCAGCTGACTCCAGCATGCGTCCACCAAACGAAATATCAGGATGGTGCGCCATGTGGTTGGGACGACCGTCCGACGTCATTGTGCGTCATTTTACATGTCGGTGTGTCAGGCCTGCCCCCGCATGCCTACCGGAAGATTTTGCCCTATATCCAGGGATGTTGAGCTGTCATTTTTGCCCCTCTTTAAGCCAAGCTTCCGTTATAGTGATGATATCATGTTGGCAATTGTCTATCTGTGCCCTCAGCTCATCAGCTTTATTTACTATGCTCCTTGCATTTACATGTATACCTTAAAACTGCCAAATTCCTGTTCTGTACACTTTTTAACCTGTGCTTCTGTCTTTCAGAGTCACTCACTAATTTTCCACCTCCCATTCCCTGCTCTGAATTTGGCCTCAGTTTACCATCCCCCTGCCTATCTACTTTAAACCACCCCCCCACCTCCGCCCCCAACAGGACTGGCAAATATACCTGCGAGGATATTCGTCCCAGTCTAGCTCAGGCATAGACCATCCAGCTTGTACAGGCCCCACCTTCCCCAGAACTGGTCCCAATGCCTCAGAAACCTGATGCCCTCCCTCCTATACCAGCTTTCCAGTCACGTGTTTATTTGTTCAATTCTCCTATTTCTATACTCACTAGTACATGGCATTGGGAGTAACACTGTGATTACTACTTTCAATGTCCTGCTTTTCAATCTCCTTCCTAGTTTCCTGAAATCTGTTTTCAGGACCTTATCCCCCTTTCCTACCTAAATCATTGGTACCAACTTGGACAACGACCTCTGGCTGATCACCCTCCCCCTTCAGAATGTCCTGCAGCCGCTCAGTGCCATCCTTGACCCTGGCACCAGGGAGGCAACATACCATCCTGGAGTCACATCTACAGCCACAGAAATGCCTGTCTGTTTCCCTAATGAATCCTCAATCACTATAGATCTTCCCCTCTTCCTCCTCCCCTCTTGTACAGCAGAGCCACCTGTGGTGCCACAGCCTTGTATCTGACTGCACTCCTCTGAGGAACCATTGCCCTCATCAGTATCCAAAATGGAAAACCAATTGGAGAGTAGAACCCGAGGGACTCCTGCATTACCTGCCTAGTTCTCTTGGACTGCCTGGTGCCCACCCATCCTCATCCATTCAGAACTGAAGCAGTCCATGTCCAAATACAACAAGACCTGGACAATATCCAGGCTTGAGCTGACAACTGGCAAGTAACATTCATGCCACACAAGTGCCAGGCAATGATCATCTCCAACAAGAAAGAACCTAACCATCACCTCTTGATGTTCAATGGCATTACCATCACTGAATCCCCCACTATCGAAATCCTGGCGGTTACCATTAACCAGAAACTGAACTGGACAAGCCATGTAAATACTGTGGCGACAAGAGCAGGTGAGAGGCTAGTAATCCTGCAGGGAGTAACTCACCTCCTGACTCCCCAAAGCCTGTCCACCATCTAGAAGGCACAAACCAGGGGTGTGATGGAATAATCTCCACTTGCCTGGATGAGTGCAGCTCCCATTATGCTCAAGAAGCTTGACACCATCCAGCACAAAGCAGCCAACTTGATTGACACCCCATCAACATTCACTCCCTCCACCACCCATGCACAGTAGCAGCAGTGTGTACCATCTACAAGATGCACTGCAGGGATTCACCAAGGCTCCTTAGACAATACCTTCCAAACACACGGCCACTACCAGCAAGAAGGACAAGGGCAGCATACACATGGGAACACCATCACCTGGAAGTTCCCCTCCAAACCACTCACCCTCCTGACTTGGAAATATATCACCGTTCCTTCACTGTCGCTGGGTCAAAATCCTGGAACTCCCTCCCTACAGCATGGTGGGTATTCCTACACCACATGGACTGCAGCGGTTCAAGAAGGCAGCTCACCACCACCTTCTCAAGGGCAATTAGGGATGGGCAATAAATACTAGCTTAGTCAGTGAAGCCCGCATCCCATGAATTGAATTTAAAAGAAAATTCTGCCTCCAGGCTCCTAACCTGTGGTGTGAGCACCTCACTGAACATGCTAGCCATGTAGCTCTCAGCCTTGCAGATATGCCACACTGACTCCAGTACCACTCAAGCTCTGAAACCCGGAGCTCAAGTATAGTAATTATGGTTTTGTTAAATGTTGGACTGTACCTTTAAGAATAGTCCTGTGATGTAAGGTCACATGATCTGTGTAAACCAATGCATTAGCAGCACGGGTTATCTCCGCAGTCAGTGTAGAGATAGAGATGGAGTTGAAAGCACATTCGTAATTACTGCTGGCTGTAATGTAAATAAACCTAATGTTTCCACTTAGAAAGTTGTCCGCAGATCAACTCTATTACAAATAGGCAATTCGGCCATGCTACAACAAACTGGCGATGAGGATAGATTATGATAAATGAAGATAATTCAGAATTGATACTGTACCTCACCCAGCAATAGAACAGAGATGGCTGGTCATGTTGCAGCTGTAGTACGTGGGAGCTGGTGAATCCGGTGCAATCCACGGCGACCATATCTGCAGCAAGTATTGGCTGCTTGAGGAACTTTGGCTCAGAGCCGATGAGCTGGAGTCAGAGCTGCGGACACTGCGACACATCAGGGAGGAGGAGAGTTACCTGGACATTGTGTTTCAGGAGGCAGTTACACCCCTTAGATTAATTATATCAAATTTGGACCTTGGTCAGGGACAGGAGGGTGTGACTGCAAGTGAGGCAGGTATGGGGATCAAGAACTTAGCTTTGGAGGAGCCTCAGCCAGTGCCCTTGTCCAATCGGTATGAGGTTCTTGTTTCCACTGTGGATGAGAGCACAGACTGCAGGGAGGATAAGTGAACTGACCACAGCACCATGATACAGAGCGCCATTCAAGTGTGAGGAGAAAAGAGAAATGTAGTAGTAATAGGGGATAGCATAGTTAGGGGGATAGCTACTGTTCTCTGCAGTAAACACCGAGTCCCGAAGGCTGTGTTGCCTACCTGGTGCCAAGGTTATGGACAGCTCTTCTGGGCTGGAGAGGAACTTGGAGTGGGGGGAGAAAGATCCAATTGTCGTGGTCCACGTAGGTACCAACGACACAGGTAGGACTAGTAAAGAGGTTCCACGGAGGGACTACGAGCAGCTCGGGGCTAAATTAAAAAGCAGAACCACAAAGGTAATAATCTCTCAATTTCTACCTGAGCCATGTGCAAATTGGCGTAGGGTAAATAAGATTAGAGGGGTAAATGCATGGCTCAAAGATTGGTGTGGGAGAGATGGGTTCCGATTCATGGGGCACTGACACCAGTACTGGGGAAGGAGAGAACTGTTCCATTGGGACAGGCTTCATTTGAACCATACTGGGATCAGTGTCCTGGCAAATCATATAACTAGGGTTGTTGATAGGACTTTAAACTAATTAGTGGGAGGAGGGTTCAATTGAAGGGAAGTTTAAAAAAATCAAAAAGAAACGAGAGAGCAGAGGTGCAGCATAATGAAGAGGCAATTGATAATCAAAGGAAGGGGCAGAAAATATAAATAGAAGAGTGCACCAGAAATTAGAACTGGAATGAGTAATAATAGTAAAAAGTCAAAGCTTAAGGTTCTTTATCTGAATGCATGTAACATTTGTAACAAGATAGATCAGTTGACGGCACAAATAGAAATAAATTAATATGACTTGATAGCTATTACAGAGACATGGTTGCAGGGTGACCAAGACTGGAAACTCAATATTCAAGGGTATTTGAGGTTCTGGTAAAAATAGGCATTAAGGAAAAGGAGGCTGATTCCTGGGATAAAGGGGTTGACCTATCAAGAACGGCTAAACAGGTTAGGCCTTTATTCATTAGAGTTTAGAAGAATGAGGGGTGATTTCATTGAAAGGTACAAACTTCTGAGGGGCCTGACAGGGTAGATGTTGAGAATATTTTTCCACTAGTGGGGGTGTCTCGAACCAAGGGACATAATTACAGAATAAGGTGAAAAGGTAATTGAGACCTGGGGCAGATCAGCCATGATCTTATTGAATGGTGGGGCAGCCTTGAAGGGTGAAAGATCTACTCCTGCTCCTACTTCATATGTTGTTACATTCTTATGATAATAAAACCCTCTCATGGCACTAAGTTTTACTAGTAATCTTTGGAAAAATAAGCACACTGATTCTAAACTTCACCTGGCTAGGTGACACATTTTACCCCTCCTTTGAAAACAATCTAGTCTGGTTTATTTAAGAATACAAATGTCCTTTTTTGCCTTACATTCTGAACTTCCCCCATGTTTACCATGGGTAGGATTTTGCCCTTGGTGGGGGTGCTCGACGGGGGCGGGTGGGGCGGCCAGGAAACTGACTGCGATCAGCTCCGCACCGCAATTTCATGCGGGTGGGTCAATTAAGGCCCGCCCTGCATGGATTGCGAGTGGCAGCGCTAAGCACTGCCTGTGCGGGAAGGGGCAGGAGGGCGAGCAGGCTTAGCACGCAGTTCACGCATGCGCGTGAAAGAGTGCTTAAAAGAAGCGCTTTATAAAAAAAATATAAACACAGTAAAAATTTAATAAAACATGTCCCCTCATCGCGCGTCATTTTACACTCGGGCGTGTCAGGCGCACGCCCACATGCCAAGTGTAATATTCCACCCATGTTTACATCAAAGCCTTCAGACCAGATGCCTTTAACCCAATTAAATCTCACACGCAGACACACACACACACACACACACACAGGCACATCCCACTATTACTCTATTTTACAATAAATTCCAATAACATTATGAGAATTATTATATCTTCCTGATATCCCCCCTTATTACAAAATGAACTGTCATAATTTAAAGAGATGACTTCATTTTTATTAAATCGTAATATACTATCTCCTATTCTTATCTATATACTTATACTATTACATTACCATATGCATGCATTAACATAACAATATATCTACAAATCCTTCGCACCAACAGAAATCATTCCAGTTCAGAGTCCAGGTTTTTAAATGTCTAATTTTCCCTTTATGTTTCAAACTCTTGATAAAGCATCTGCAATCAGATTTTCTTGTCCAGTGACATGTATAATCTGTAGATTAAATGGTTGCAGTAATAAATTCCATCTGAATAGCCTTGTGCTCCTGTCTCAAAATTTGTCAGAAACTTTAAAGGATTGTGGTCTGTATAAGCAATTGTTTCTGATGAATTGTTTGCCACATAGGGCAAAATTTTCCCGTTGGGGGGATTCGAAACCCTAAGTGCATTTCAAAATGCATTCCAAACCCTAACTACTTGCTGTGTGAAAAAGTTTTTTCTCACCTCACATTTGCTCCTTTTGCAAAACACTTTAAAACTGTGCCCTCTGGTTCTTGATCTGTTTACGAGCAGAAACAGTTTCTTCCTATCTACTCTGTCATGGCCCCTCATCATTTTGAAAACTTCTATCAAGTCTCCTCTCAGCCTTCTCCTCTCCAAGGAAAACAGTCCCAACTTCTCCAAACATCCCTGGAACCATTCCCGTAAACCTCTTCTGCACTCCCTCCAATGTGTTCACATTATTCCTATAGTGTGGTGCCCAGAACTGTACACAATACTCCAGCTGAGGTCTAACCAGTGTCTTATATAAGTTCATCATAACCTCCCTGCTCTTGTACTCTATGCCCCTATTAATGAAGCCTAGGATATTGTATGCTTTAGAAACAGGTCTCTCTACCTGTCCTGCCACCTTTAATGACTTATGTACATATATATCCAGGTCTCTCTGCTCCTGTACACTCTTTAGAATAGCATCCTTTATTTTATACTTTCTCTCCATGTTCTTTGTACCAAAGTGTATCACCTCACACTTCTCCACATTGAACTTCATCTGCCACCTATCTGCCCACTCCACCAATGTGTCAATGTCCTTTTGAAATTCTACACTGTCCCCCTCATAGTTTACACTTCTCCCAAGTTTTGTGTCATCTGCAAACATTAAAATTGTCCCCTGTACCCCAATATCTAGATAATTTATATATAGTAGGAAGAGCAAGAGTCCCAACACCTACCCCTGGGGAACTCTACTACAAACCTCCTCCCAGCCCGAAAAATACCCATTAACCATTACTCTCTGTTTCCTATCCCTCAGCCAATTTTGTATCCACATTGCTACTGTCCCTTTTATTCCATGACCAAAACTTTCCTCACAAGTCTGTTGTGTGGCATTGTGTTGAACACCTTTTGGAAGTCTATATGCACCACATAAATGGCATTACCCTTATCAATCATCTCTCTCACCGCTTCAAAATACTCCAGCAAATTAGTTAGACACGATTTTCCTTTGACAAATCCATACTGACTCTTCCCAATCAATCCAATCTTTCCATCTGACTATTAATTCTATCCCGGATAATAGTTTCTGGAAGTTTCCTCTCCACCAAAATTAAACTGACTGGTCTGTAATTGCAGGCCAGATCTTTACAGCCTTTTTTGAACAAGAGTGTAATGTTTGCAATTCTCCAGTCCTCTGGCACCTCCCCCGAATCCAGGGAACATTGAAAGATTATTGCCAGTGCCTCTGCAATTTCTATTCTCCCTTCCTTCAACATCCTTGGATGTATTTCACCCGGCCCCAGTGCCTTATCAACTTTAGGTACCGACGGCTTATCCAATACCTCCTCCTTATCAATTTTAAACCCTTCTAGTGACTGAGTTTCCTCCTCTGTCACCATGGCCTGGGCAGCATTTGCCTCTAGGTAAAGACAGATGCAAAGTATTCATTTAACACCTCAGCCATGCCTCTTGCCTCTATGTGTAAATCCCCTTTTTAGTCCCTAATGGGCCCTACTCCTCCTTTTACCACCCTTTTACTATTGATGTGCTTATAGAATACTTTGGGATTTCCTTTTATGTTAGCTGCCAGTTTTTTTTTTCATAATCCCTCTTTGCTTCTCGTATTTGCTTTTTCACATCCCTTCTGAACCTTCTGTATTCAGCTTGGTTCTCAATTGTATTTGCTACCTGACACCTGTTGTAAGCACAGATTTTCTTCTTTAACTTAATTTCTATCTCCTTTGTCATCTAGGGAGCTCAGGATTTGTTTGGCCTACCCTTCCCTTTTGAGGGAACGTACCTTGCATGTGCTAAACCATCTCCCCTTTGAAGGTTGCCCATTGTTCAGCTATTGTTTCTCCCACCAACCTTTGGCTCCAGTCTATCTGGCCCAGCTCCATTCTTGCTCCATTGAAGTCCACTCTCTGCCAATTGATTATTCTTACTCTGGATTGACCAAAGTCATTTTTCACTGTCATCCTAAACCTTATGATACAATGATCACTGTCCCCTAAATATTCCCCCACTGTCACTTGATCTACTTGGCCCACCTCATTCTCAAGAACCAGGTCTAGCAGTGCCTCCTTTCTTGTTGGACTGGGCACATACTGCTGTAGGAAATTCTCCTGAACACAATCTAGGAACGCTTGTCCCTCACTGCCCGTCACACTACCACTAACCCAGTCTATATATGGGTAACTAAAGTCCCCAATTATAACTACCCTACAATGTCTACATCTCCCTGTAATTTCCTTGAAGATTTGTTCCTCTATATCCTTCCCACCAGCTGGTGATCTATATATTACATTGAGCAATGTAATTGCACCTTTCTTATTCTGTAGCTCTATCTAAATCGATTCTGTCCTTAAATCCTCTGACACGTCCTCTTTCTCCAGTACTGCAATACTCTCCTTAACCAAAAATGCCACCCCTCCTCCCTTTTTCCCTTTCCTATCTTTTCTGAACACTTAGTATATTTAGCATCCAGATCTGCCCTTCCTTATGCCAGGTCTCCGTCATCACCACAACATCATAATCCCACAAGGCAATCTGTGCCTGTAACTACCCAATTTTCTTAACTATACTCCATGCATTCACATACGTGCAGTGTAATCCTGAATTAGACTTCATTACTTGTTCCCTTTCTCCGACTCCATTTATTAACTTACTATTCTCTATTTTAGTGCTATCTGTCTCTCCTAACATTCTGTGCACCCTGATATTACTTTCTAATATTCTCTCCTGGTTCCAACACCCCTGCTTGGTTAGTTTTACCCTTAAGGTAATAGCATTCTGGAATACATTTTGCCTCCGTTTCTGAATAAGCTGTCTTATATAAATGTACTTGCAAATCCTTTTTCTGCAACTCCACAAACTGCCTTGAGTTAAACGCTTCAGCTGAATTGCATTCCAGCCTTTCTTCTTGCACAACGTTATCAAACACAGTGTTAGCTAATTGGATTTCCATACCTTCTCCCTGCCTTTGAACTTCCTGTTCTTCTTGTTTCAACCTACGAGCCCATAATCCCATTAACAATCTGGAAACAATCCAGGATGCTCTCTCTGCAACACTTCTGTTGAAAATATTTCTACAGTCTGCTCAACTACAATACGCATCACTCACATTTGTGATCCAGCTGTATCATTACCCAAGATAAATTGAAATCCTGCAATGGGTAATTTTTCCACTATTCCAACAGTCACTTTGCCTGTTTTCCACTTACTCTTTAAATTTACTTTCCACAAGGGAATAGGTTTAGCATCTCCATGCATCCCACTTATCACCTGTTCCTGCAATACTCCCTTTGAACAACAAATATCACTATCCCACAACATTAAGGATTGACTAGCCCCTGTGTCTCTTAAAATGTTAACATCTTTACCTATTCCACCCCATATACATGGAAAGACTTTCCCTTCATACACAAAATCTTTAAACATTTCTGCAACCTGTTCCTCAGAATTCTCTTGGGTAATTTGTGAGCGTATTCCCTCTTCTTTACCTATCACCAATTCTCCGTGTTTTACCTGTACACAAACCATTGGTTTTTCCTGTGCCTGAACCTCAGAACACACAGTACATTTACTTCCAGAACTTTTCTACACCCCTATAATTCCATCAGATTTTCCCTGAAATTTCCAACACACTGACTTTGTGTGTCCAACTTTATTACAATGAAAACACCTCAATTTGTGAATGTCACTTCTACCCTCAACACCTTCCTTTTTATTCTGAGAAAAAACTTCCTGCAAATTTCCACCTACTCCTTCTCTTCCCTGACTAGCCACCTTCCTTTCACCTTCCCACTATCTATCCTTTTCCGATTTAAAGGGTAATGAAAAATGGTTTAGCCCTATGAATTAACTCATAGCGCAAAATATTTAGCTCAGCAGGTGGGCGCGCATGAGAGTAAAATGATGCATATTAACGTCGGCCAAGCGCGCCGGCATTTAAGCGCAGTTGCGTGTTAGTTCAGTTAGCGGGCGCATGCCAGAGTCAGCAGCATGCCTGCCGACAATTAAAAAGGCCTGTTAAGGCCATTAAACAATCAATTAACTTAAATTTGTTGCTGTCCGTCCAACCTTATGGTTGGCAGGCAGGCGAATAGGCCAAGCAACCTTTGCATTTATTTTGGAAACCTCATCCGTGGGTGGGATGAGGTTTCCAAAAGAAAATAAAAAAACAAAATAGAAAGTTTTAAAATTTAATTAATAACGTGTCCCTGCTCATGTGACAGAGTCACAGGCGGGGTCATGATTTATTACACTTCTCAACTCTTTATTTTTTTTTTTAAAAATGCTTCATCTCCCTGAGTCACAGAGCTGCCTCAAGGAGATGAGATTTTCAAGAGCTCGCTCATGGGCATGTGAAGTTTGCCCTCGCCCCACTCGCGCTCCTCTGCCCCCTCCACACCTGCAGTGCTGAGAGCTGCCGCTTGCATTTCATGCTAGATGGGCCTTAATTGGTCCACCAGTGTGAAATCGCAGTCCGGGCCCGATCACGGGCAGCAGTTGGCCTCCCCACCGCCCCCATCGCCTCCACTGAGACCGCCTGCCAAGGGCAAAATTCTACCCATAATCAGCAGTTACCTCTGCTGCTTGTCTTACCATTTCAACCTTCTGTTCCTCCACATAAATTCTCACTACTGAAGGAATTGAATCTTTAAATTCTTCCAAAAGAATTACCTCTCTAAGTGCCGCATATGTTGTCTCTACCTTTAATGACCGTATCCACCGGGCAAAATTACTTTGTTTTACTCTCTCAAACTCAAAATAAGCTTGCTCAGGTTGTTTTCTCATATATTTAAATTCCTGCCTGTATGCCTCAGGAATCAACTCATGAGCATTCAAAATCGCCTTTTTTACCACAACATAATTCATCAACATTTCTTCTGACATTGAAGCATAAACTTTATTTGCTCCATCCACCATCCTGGATTGTAACAACAATGCCCAGTTTTCCTGTGGCCATTTCACCTGTTTAGCTATCTTCTCAAATGAAATAAAGAATGTTTCCACATCTCTTTCCTCAAACTATGAAAGAGCTTGTACAAATTTAAACATCTCCCCTTTGGGTTTTAAGTTAATGGCTTTTTTCATGTTAGAACTTTCTTCAGAATCTGATGTCTCCTTTTTTAACTTCCAGCCTTTTAAGCTGGTGTGCCCTTTCTTTTCCTTTCTCTCTTTCCCTTGCCTCTCTTTCTTTTTCCTTCTCTCTTTCCCTTGCCTCTCTTTCTTTTTCCTTCTCTCTTTCCCTTGCCTCTCTTTCTTTATCCTTCTCTCTTTCCCTTGCCTCTCTTTCTTTTCCTTTCTCTCTTTCCCTTGTCTCTCTTTCTTTTTCCTTCTCTCTTTCCCTTGCCTCTCTTTCTTTATCCTTCTCTCTTTCCCTTGCCTCTCTTTCTTTATCCTTCTCTCTTTCCCTTGTCTCTCTTTCTTTATCCTTCTCTCTTTCCCTTGTCTCTTTTTCTTTATCCTTCTCTCTTTCCCTTGCCTCTCTTTCTTTATCCTTCTCTCTTTCCCTTGCCTCTCTTTCTTTATCCTTCTCTCTTTCCCTTGCCTCTCTTTCTTTTCCTTCTCTCTTTCCCTTGCCTCTCTTTCTTTATCCTTCTCTCTTGCCTGGAATTCCAGTTCCAGCTTCCTTTCTTTCTCCTGCCTTTCTACTTGCTCCCTTTGAAATGTCCTTTCCTTCTCTGCTGCCTCTTGCTCAAGTTTTCTCATTTCCTTTGCTTGTTCAAGTTCAAGTCTCTTTATTTCTAACTGAGGTCTCACTACCTCCAGCTGTGACTGACTTGAGTCAGGTATCAATTCCAACTTTAAATGCTGTGCTATACCTTCAATTATATCTCTTTTCATCGCTTCTGCAGGTAACTCCAATTGTAATTTATCTGCCAATTCCAATAATTTAACTTTAGTTACCTTTTGTAAACCAGCCAAAGCTATAAACTTCAACTCCCAGGCAACTGCCAAAACCGTATTGTAGCCTCACCACTTCAAAAAAAACTTCACACCAACTCTTGAATTCAAAGCACTTCTCGTACTCGTAACATTAAGATTCACCAACTCCAAACCAATCAAGGAATTTCGAATATATCCCACATAGAGCCCCCAGCTATGTTATGACACAGCTGATGGTAAATGCTGAACTGCTCATGTCCCAAAGGGAAACTTGAAACAATTGCCACAACTTGCTTTGCAATTTCTATAAATTTCGAGGTGCATGCCTTGAATTCAGTAATAATAAGACCCCTGAGTCTTACAGATTTTTACAAAACTAGATTAAACATTTAATAGGAGAAATGATTTTAAATACATACATAGATCTACAAATTACTACTAAGATAACTTCCAAATCCCCTAACCAATCTAACTCCCAGTTATACTTTTGTTAAGGCAACAGTAAGACACATAGATTTTAAAAGACCTGGGCAAAGAAACAAGTCAAATTCAAAGTGAGTTTTCTTAACTTCAGTCCTTTGAAGACAGCAGCTTGAGGCTTAGATGCTGAAGACTTTCACAGTTGTAAAATCTTAAAGTGCCTTCCCTTACACACAGCCTTCGTCCCTTTATACATATTTTCACCTTTGAATGCAAATTCCCATTGTTTCACTATGGGAATAATTTTCCAATCGGCAAGTGGGGGGCGGGGCCTGCTCACTGACGTGTAAAATGATGCACGGCGACGTCAGGCGTGTGTCCCGACGTCACCGCACGGCATTTAGGTTTCTAGTTTGGCGGGCACGCAACCGACTCGAACTGTCAAAGGCCTATTATGGCCTGTTAAAAACTAATTAAAACAGCTAAATCAGCTGCCCGTCCAACTTTAAGGTTGGCGGGCAGGCGAAGAGCCCAGGCGGCCTTCGCATTTTTCACGAAACCTCATCCACGGTCGGGATGAGGTTTCATGAAGTGTTTTAAAATTCAATAAAAATTATTTTAAAAATTCATTGACATGTCCCAGCTCATGTGACACTGTCACAGAGGAGACATGTTTCAAAAGATTTTTTTTTTCCTTTATTTAAATGTTCAGGTATCAAACTGATCTCCCTGAAGCACCTCTATGTGAAAGAGTGCAGCCCCCAACTCAGGGAATTCCCCCACCACCACAGCGCTTCTGGGCACGTGTCATGCCGGGCGGGCCTTAATTGGCCCTCCCACATAAAATGGCGGAGCGTCCCCGATCAGGGGCGCCGATTGGGTTCGCGCTCGCTCCCACACGCACCCGCACAACACCCCCGACGGGGAAAAATTCAGCCCTATGTATTTGGACTTTATCTTTCTGATAATAAAGATCCCTCATAGCACTAAATTTTACCAGTAATCTTTGAGAAAAATAAGCATACTTCACCTGGCTAGGTGACACATTTCACCTCTTCTTTGAAAACAATCTAGGCTGGTTTATTTAAAAATGCAAATGTCCTTTTGTGCCTCACATTCTAACCTTCCCCCATGTTTACCATGTTTACAACAAAGTCTTCAGACCAGCTGCCTTTAATCCAATTAAGTCACACACACATCCAAACACACACACACGAATACACACGAACAGACACACACAAATACACACAAACGCACACACACATACAAACACACACATCCCACTATTGCGCTATTTTACAATAAATTCCAATAACATTATGAGAATTATTATATCTTCCTTACAGTGCACAGTTCTGCACACGTACAGTTCAGTCTTTCAATCTCTACATTGTTTTTACTGGGTAAGAAGTGTCCAAAGGAACATAACTCTGGCTTTAACACTGATTCTTGGTTGGAATTTTCAGGAACAAAACCACAACTTTAAGTGAAGACTTACTGTATTTTCAAAGTCAAACAATGCCCTATAAAGTGAAGGTTTCTGTGAGGGAGTAAAAACCTGTCCATTGGCCAAGGTCACCTGAACCAAATCTGAATAAGGAAAAGGACAATATTTAACTCTACTCTTTGCTTTCCAGCATATCCATGCTGGTGACCATATTAGACTTGAAGATAAAAGCTACAATACCTTCCAATGTGTTGCAGGATCGTTGTTATTGTGTGCACATCAATGTTGTCTTGTGCTCTTCCAGCTAAATTCAATCCTAATGCTTCTGTGCTGCCTTGCGTATAAGTGCCATTAATTTAAAAGTTTAATTCACTCACCAAAATGGTTAATTATTCACCTTTGCTACTTTAGACCCAGAATAAAAGGAACTTTAACCAAGCTTCTTTCAATAAACTCAGAATGATTGATTTATTGTGAAACAAAACTTTTTTAAAGCAATTTGTAGGAATGGGTTAGCTCACAATTGTAATCTGGAGGGATAACAATCTATCCATTTTAAAATTTCCCAGCACACACAGACAAACAAACAATGGACAAACAGATAGGGGTCCCTGCAGAGATGGGCAGTTGAAGAGTAGACTTTATAAAGAAAAAGGATTAAGTTCATAGAGTTTTGACACTGTCAATCTGGAACACCCTTGTGTGAAGACAGATTGTTAGTTCCCAGTAGAGGCCTGGAGCTTTTCACCAATGGAGAATCCGCATGGAGGAAAATAGAGCTGGATCAATCTTTCTCATCTCAGCCTCTCGGGCTTCCAAAGACAGACAAGTTCAGCTGAGATGAAGATTCTTAGCTGGATACTGACAATCACACGGTTTCAGGCAAGACAAAGAGAGTGCAAGCTGGGCAGATTTTCACTTTCTCAGTTCAGTCCCAACTGAATTTACACAAAAACACAAGTTCAAAACTTAAAGCTCCTCTGTCAGGTGCCTTCTAATAATCACTAGGCCTTTGCCTTTAAACATTTTTTTTTTCACATCAGTTAAAGTTATTGCAGTGCTAACAAGCACACAGCTCTTTCCCGTCTCAAGTACCATGCTGGCCAGGTGATTTCTTGGACAAGCATGCTTGCTCCCAGTTCAAAGGTCAATTTAGGAGCCTTTTTAAAAAAATCCAGGTCAGCTTCGAATTGTCCAGATAATGCAATTTATTTCTATGGGCTGAATTTTTGCCCCATTGGAGGGGTTTTGCGGGGGCGGGCAGGAGCAAGCGCGAACCCGATTGGCACGCCCGATCGGGTGTGCACCGCCATTTTACGTGGGCGGGCCAATTAAGACCCGCCCAGTGTGATGCACACCCAGAAGCACTGTGCACTCCCTGTGTGGGCAGGAGGAGGGGGGGGGCGGGATTCCCTGGAGTCGGCGCATGCGCTCTTTCGCGAAAGAATGCAGAGATCCTGAAGCATGGAGGTGCCTCAGGGAGATTAGTTTAAGTCTTGAAAAATGTATAAATGTCAATAAGATTTTTAAGGACATGTCCCCTCAGGTGAAACTCACATGAGCTGGGACATGTCCATTAATTTTTCCACAAAATTTTATTTAATTAACGAACCCTTCATGAAACCTCATTCCGCCCGTGGATGAGGTTTCATGAAAAATGCGAATGCCGCCTGGGCTCTTCGCCTGCCCATCAGCCTTAAGGTTGGACAGGCAGCATTCTTCACAGCTTTAATTACTTTGTTAATGGCCTTAATAGACCTTTGACAGTTTGGCGGGCACACAGCCGACGTGACTGCGTGCCCGCCGAACTGACAATCTAAATGAAGCACGGTGACATCAGGCCCTGGCCCTGCTCACCAACGGGGAAATTCTTCCCCATATTTTGAAGGAAAATATTGCCCTGAAAGATATGATTCTAACAGTATCATAACTAATTTTAACCCATGAAAGTTAATCTCTGTGTGGTATTATTCTGATTAATGCAAGACTGAAAACAACGCAAATTCAAGTTGACAGCTTATTACCAATTAGATAGAGTCTGAATTGCAGTATCTGTAAGCGGAGGTTTTACAAAATACGGACTATTGCGGGCAGTGGTTTGCACATAAGGAATCCTTGAAGCCCTTGAAAAAGAAGCGGTGAATTAAGAAAACCATAACACATTTTTTTCATCACAAAGTCAAATGATTTAATGCTTCTGCATAGTGTGCTCACAAGAAAATAAAAATAAACAATTGGTACTGTATACTATTTTATCGTTGAAAACAATTCACCTTTAATAGTTAATTTCAATGATTATTTGTTTCTTTTGCAAAAGAAACTGTGTCTTTTCTCCCCATCACTGGTGTTGATTGAAAGTTGAACAATTGATGCAAGGTAGCAAAGACTGTAACACAACGGTTTGCCAAATTAACAGTTGCTAAATAATTAATTTGCTCATGGATAATTCATAAGATTTTATTTAATTGCCTCTTCATCTGATCCATGGTTCTTGTAAACCATCATTAAATTTCATTTAGTTCCACATGAACTAGCAAAGCCTACTGCATTTATATTTTAGGAGATGAATATTTATTAGAAATTCCCTTTTTGTTCCAAGTAAATGGATTGCTTGGCTGTTTATTCATGTCTTCAAACAAATCTTTAAATTAATATTAATCATGAGTGATTATATAACACTTCACAATCGTTTCAATGATACTAAGATATCCTTTGCAGCACCTCCACTGGAACTGTACAAAAGGTTGGGTGGGAAATAAGCATTAAAATATGCTTGCCTCAACTCTGGACCCTGGTGCAGTATATTGGCTTCCCAACCTGGCTTTGTCTTCAAATCTAACCTGTTACTGTGAAATAAAATCTTTCTACCAAATACTAGCTGGAAGGGACACATTTGCAATGAGTTAAGCCAAGGATTAATGATCATGTGGCCAGACTCAGCATTAATTAGTACAAAATTTTTTAAGAATGGCAGATTGTTTTTAATACAATTCTCCCCAACCCCATCCCCCCACTCCTCTTACTTGAATGATGATGACCAATGGACAGGTGTTGGAGACCTCTGGGAGCTGGGCAGCATGGGAATTTACAGAGGCTCAATTTAAGGGAGGGGATTTGTTATTGACCTGTTTGTCCCATCTGCCCTGCTGCACAACTAGAGGAGGTGATTGTACTTGTCGTTACTTGAGGGGCCATAGCCAATGGAGGGAATAAAACCACCCATGACGATGATATACTCATGCCTAAGCCTGTGTCTCACATCCCACTTCCCCTCACAATCTATTCTGATGTACAAGTGGTAGATGGTTTGATATGAAAATTTTGCTTAGAGTGTTTATTTTGTGGTGACTTTTATTTTAGCATTGTGGTCAAGGGAATGTTGTGATGGTCAGTAACAGAGGGAAGGCAAAATGTGAGGTTGTTATTGAACAAGGATTTGGGATTGCATCCACTGGTACCACAGTTGCATGAGTTGATAATGGGCAACCTGTATCGCAAGGGGCTGTGTTCGTTGCCTCTTCCCTTCTTCTATGGTCTCTTCTTGCTCCTTTTCTTCTGCTGGTCACCATACAACTGGTGACTGGGGCAGAGCCCTCATATTGTTGTGTAGCATACAACGAATCATAACAGGCCTTGAAATCTCCTCTGTCAAGTACTGTAGGTCTCCTCCATAGAGGTCCTGGCAATGGTCTGTTCAATCACATTTCATTTGGTTGCATGATTTTTGTTATATGCATGCTGCCAATTTATAACTGGCTTGCACACTGGAGTCAGATAGTCAGAGATAGCTTGCATTGCCCAGCTACTCGCAGGTTTGCCATGGTGGCTCAAGTGATGGTGGTGCAGCAGGCTGCCACAGAATTAAAGGATCATTACGCTGCCAGGATACTGGCCATTGACCTGCAGGATACACTGCATATGGACTTTGAGGGAATGGAATCCCTTCTGATTCTGCTGCATCTGAGTTGGCATGCAGTGCGCCTAAAGTGACATACATGCAGTCAATGGCATCCTACACCATGGGGATGCTTGGAATTCTAAAAAGCATGTACTCGCTCAGCTTCCTTCTCTCTGGCAAAAGAGGACAAAATGTATTTAACTCTCTTGGCCTTGAATTTGCACAGACTGACGGAGATTGATCTGGGCGTGGATATGTCGGCACTTTCTTGCTATCGGTTGGCTTGTTGGTCTGCTGGCATGTTCCTGCTTCCAAACTATTTCCAAGGGGTTGGCTTCTGTGAGGTGTGACATTACTCACTTGCCTTAGGCCAGTTAAAGTGCCAGTTGAGGGCACTCAACACAGATGGGCCCATTGATATGGCTGGAACACATCAAGGAACGATGGAATCCTCCTGGTGGCAGGCTGTGGGAGCAAGAGGTACATCCTGCAAAGCAGCCCAGTATGGATCCATTGGGTTGAGAGGGCCACTGCTGCGGCCGGAGGCCATCCTGTGGAGGGGGTCCCCTTCGCAATGATGGCCTGACAGCTGTGGCCACAGTGTTGCTTCACTTACAAGTCTTCAGAGGGCGCCTCTAGATTGAGGAACCCTCGTGGTTTCTCACCTACTGCGGCAGCACCCATCTCTCAGGAACGGCTACTAACCACCCAAAACCTTGGACCCTTCCATTGGCCCTCCAGGCTGCGGAGCCCATTAAGGGGCCATTAGTAAAGGGGCATGGTCAGGATATACTTTTGTTGGGTGGTGAACAGCCAGAGATCATGATCCACGTCAGTACCACTGACTTAGGTAGGAATGGGGATGAAGTCCTGAAAGCAGATTTCATGGAGCTAAGAAGGAGATTGAAAAGCAGGACCTCTAAAGCAGCAATCTTAGGAGTACTCCCAGTTCCATGCGCTAGTGAGCATAGAAATAGGAAAAATGAGCTATTAAACAGGTGGCTAGAGAACTGGTGTAGGAGGGAGGGCATCAGATTTCCGAGGCATTGGGATCTGTTCTGGGGCAGGTTGGACAAGTACAAGATGGATGGGCTGCATCTTTGCAGGGCTGGAACTAACAACCTCACAGGGAGATTCGCTAGTACTGTTGGGGAGGGTTTAAACTAGTTTGGCAGGGGGATGGGAACCTAAGAGGGAGGTCAGGTTCGAGGGAAGCAAAACTGGTAAAAGGAAGTAGGAAAGTAGAATTCAAAAATAGAAGACAGGCAAAGCATAGGCAAACATCAAATAGGATCATTATAGAGAATAATGTTAAAGAAGTACGATTAAAGGCATTCTATCTGAATGCACATAGCATTCATATAAAGGTTGATGATTTGAATGCATACATTGAGGTAAATGGGTATGATTTAATTGCCAACAGGATGACCAAGTTTGGGAACAGAATATCCAACGACATTCAGCATTTGGAAAGGATTGGTAAAAAGGAAAATGGAGGTAAGGTAGCACTCTTAATGAGGGACAAGGTCAGTACATTAGTAGGACAGAATCTTAGATTGAATGATCAAGATGTAGAATCAGTTTGGGAGGAGCAGCGGGCAGCAAACATTGGTGGGAGTTGTTTATAGGCCACCAAACTAATGCTAATGTTGGGCATAGTATAAATCAGGAATTTAGAGATGCATGTAACCTGGGTAATATGGTAATAATGAGCAAATTCAATTTACACAATAGACTGAGTTAGCCAAATCATCACAAATGTTCTGGAGGAGGAATTGCTGGAATGTGTACAAGATGGGTTTCTGGAGCAGCACATTGAGGAGCCAACTAGGAATCAGGCTATTTCGGATTTAGTGTTGAGTAATGAGAAAGGGCTAATTAATAACCTGGCTTTAAAGGAGCATTTTGGAAATAGTAACCATAATGTAATATAGTTGTGCATTAAGTTTGAATACGATATAGTTCATTCTGAAACCTAGGGTCTTAAATCTGAAGAAAGGAAATTATGAAGGTATGAGGGGCAAGTTGGCTATGGTGGAAAATACACTGAAAGATTTGATGGCTGATAGACAATGGCTACTATTTAAAGAAATGCTACACAGTCTATAACAGCTATACAATCCTCTAAGGTAATTCAATCATGGTTGATGAAAGAAGTTAAATATTGCACTAGATCAAAGGAAGTGGTTTATAAGGATGCCAGAAAAAGTGGTAAACTTGAGGATTGGGAGCAGTTTAGAAGATAGCAAAGGAGGAACAAGAAACTAATTAAGAAAAGGAAACGAGAATATGAATGCAAACTAGTGAGGAACATAAAGACGGGTTGTAAAAGCTTTTTAGGCAAGTGAAAAGCGTTACAACCGGTCCCAGATGAAGTCTCCAACTTTCTATGACTGGGATGGGGTATGATCCGAGGTGAGGAGGAGTGAGCTAGCTCCCCTCTTTATTCAACTCCTTCAGTTAGTCACAACAAGATCCTCGAAGGTACCGTGTGTGGGTGTGCACATGCCTGTGTCTGTGTGTGACAGAGAGAGACAGAGAAAATGATGTTTCTTCTTGCTTCTGTCACTCTCAAACACTGGTCTGCAGCCAGCTTTTTAACCTATTTTCCTTGTGTATTCCAAGGAGGGGAAATAGGTATGTCTTGCACCAAAAGTTTGTTTTTTCTCTTCTCAGAACATTTTACACATTCTGAGATATAAATCAACAGGAGATGGATATTTGGATGTCTGCGGATATGTGGGACACAGTCCCCATTGTCTCCGCAAACACAGGAGATTAGAAGTCCAGTCTTTTGCATTTTACAGATCTTACTTTCAAGTGTCTCTGCTTAAAGTAGGCCTTGACGCCTCTTTGGGTGTGACATTCCATGTTCTCTCAGGACAGGCCTATCAGTATAATCCATATTGGAATTTTCCAGAAAATGGCCACTTTAATTATCAGCCAGCTGTTGATCAGTCTTTACTTGTATTTCTTTTAAAAACACAGGGCTTGCTTTAAAAAAGTACAATATTCCTATAGGTAGTTGGTAGCTCCAGTCTGCTGTTGTGACACTTCCCGCGCACCAGGAATGAAATGAAATTCATTCTCATTTCATTAAAAAGGATAAAAAAAGTATATAAAACAACAAACACACTCTCATTCATTCTCTTAGCCTTGGCCAATTCCCAGATGAGCCCCCAATTTGTTACGACTAGTCCCGGACGAGGTTCCCAATTTGTTAAAATCCCTGATGAGCCCCCAAATTTTTTACGACCCCAGCTGAAGTTAATGCTGAAGAAGCCAGATCTCAGACTGAGATCTACCTCGTCCGATTGTAATTATCTTTCTGGATTGTGGAAACGAGGAGAGAAAGTTACTAAACACAAAAGCACAGGACTCCAGTGATAACTTTTAAACATTTTTACTTCTGCAAATTTTATTAAAAGATAGAAAAAACTTAAGCACACAAGTTAACAGGTGCACAAATCTTACAAAACCCCCTAAAATGCTTTATCAAATGCACACAAAGAAAACAATCTTTTTGGCAACAGCCCTTATAGATTCTTAACCTTAAAAACCAGGAAATATTACCCAAGCCGAAAAATTGCTTTCATTTTAAACAGAAGCACGATCCACAACTTCCCAGAACAACTCCAGGCTTATGTAATTTTTCCAAAGGGTGATTTGAAACTAATTGTTTCTCAGAACAAATATTCTCCTAGCCCAAAGCTTGAGTTGCTTTTCTTTAATTAAAAGACTTTTCCAGCTTTTCCAGCACGCTCCACACTCACAGGAATTGGCCTTCAGAGGGACCCTTCAACAACTCACTACAGCTGAAGCCCTGTTGTCATAAATACCCTTTCCACCCCTTTCATCTTAGCCCTCTACTGTCTTCAAATATCTCTTTGAAAATTCAGCTTACCAAATATTAAAACCTTTCATGTACCCAGTTCACCACTATTTTTGGGTCAATAAAATGTAGATAAAATGCCTGCTCCTGTTTACTCATGAGTCTCCTGTCAAATGCAAATGTTCTTTTTCTCACCTTTGAAACTTCTTTGAAATGCAATAGCTACACATCAATTTCAAGACTTAACCCAAATGCAAATTTCAAATATTGACTTGTAAGCTAACCTTCCACCCCCATAAAGCCTCCAAATTGCAAGAAGATAACAGCTCTACTCTTTTATCCCTTACCTTCTACAGGCAATCTGGTTCCAACAACCTCACCATTGACAACCCTGAACACACATAGACATAGCTTAACCTTACCTGCACAGGATATATACATAAACACAGGAATAGAAAACTGCACATGTCATCACAAAAAGAAAAGATTAGCTAGGACAAATGTGGGACCATTACAGGTGGAGACAGGAGAATTTATCATGGAGAACAGGGAAATGACAGAGAAACTAAACAGTTGCTTTGTGTCTTCATGAAAGAAGATGCAGAAAATCTCCCAGATATATTAGGCAACCAAGGGGCTTGTAAAACTGAGGAACTAAAAAAAATAGCATGAGTAAAGAGGTAGTACTTGAAAAGTTAACTGGATTTAAGGCTGATAAATTCCCTGGACCAGATGAGCTTCAGCTCAGATTGTTTAAGAGGTAGCTAGAGAGATAGTGGATGCATTGCTGGTTATCGTTCAAAATTCTATAGATTCTGGAAAGGTTCCTGCAGACTGGAAAGTAGCAATTTAACCTCACTATTTAAGAAGGGAGGAAGCGGGAGAATGGAGAGCTATTAGTTTGATGTCAGTAGTGGGGAAATCGTTAGAATCTATTATAAAGGATGTGATAACTGGACATTTAGAAAAGAATGGTATAATTGGGAAAGGTCAACATGGATTTATGAAAGGGAAATCATGTTTGACAAACTTGTTGTTTTTTTGAGGATATTACTTGTAGCACTGATAAAAGAGAACCAGTGGATGTGGTGTGCTTTGATCTTCAAAAGGCTTTTGATAAGGTCCCACAGGAGGTTAGTAAATAAAATTAGAGCACATGGGATTGGGAGTAATATGCCAGTACAGATTGAAAATTGGTTAACAGGCAGAAAGCAGAGAGTAGGAATAAACAGATCATTCTCAGGATGGCAGACTGTCACCAATGGGGTACTACAAGGATCAGTGCTAGGTCCACAGCCATTCACAATCTATATAAATGATTTGGATGTGGGGACCAATTGTAATATTTCCAAACTTGCTGATGACACCAACTGGGTGAGAACATTGTTGTGAGGAGGATGCAAGGAGGCTTCAAGAGGACTTGGATTGGCTAAGTGAATCGACTAGAACGTGGCAGATGGAATATGATGTGGATAAGTGTGAAGTTATTCGCTTTTGTAGGAAAAAACAAAGACAGAATATTTCTTAAATGGTGAGAGGTTGGGAAATGTGGGTGTCCAAAGGGACCTGGGGTGTCCTTGTTCATGAGTCACTAAACTTCAGCATGCAGGTGCGGCAAGCAATTAGGAAGGCAAATGGTATATTGGTCTTCATTGATGCAGTTGTCTACAGCCTTTTTGAGGCCTCACCTGGAGTATTATGAACAGTTTTGATCTCCTTATCTAAAGGATGGATATACTTACCATAGCAGGAGTGCAACAAAGGTTCACCAGGTTAATCCCTGGGATGGCAGGATTGTCTTGAGGAGATATTTGGGAGACTGAGTCTGTATTCCCCAGAGTTTCAAACAGTGAGGGGTGACCTCATTGAAAATGACAAAATTCTTACAAGGTGTGACAGGGTGGATGTAGATATGTTGTGTCCCCTGACTGGTGAGTCTAAAACCAGGGGACATACTCTCAGGATAAGGGGCAGGCCATTTAAGACTGAGATGAGGAGGAATTATTTCACTCAGAGGGTGGTGAGTCTTTTGAATTCTCTACCCCAGAGGGCTGTGGAAGCTCAATCATTGAGCATGTTCAAGACAGAAATCAATGGGGATCTGGAGACTAATGGCATCAAGGAATACGGAGATAGTGCAGAAAGTGGTGTTAAGGTAGATGATCAGCCATGATCTAATTGAACAGCAGAGCAGCTTGATGGGATGAATGGCCTCCTCTTAGTTCAATGTTCCTAACTTGATGGGGCTGCCAGAGATGGTCTCTCATTTGGTCGCTTTCTGAAAAATATCCTCCAGGGTCCCACCAAAGCCACATCCCGTTTGCAGATCCGGAATTCAGCCCAGCATCAGGATTGGGCACCGGAAGCTGAACTTCATCCCTTGGTAAACAAAGCCTCAGTAACCACCCTTACGCAACAGTGGGTTGCAACAACTGTTGCAAAAGTTGTCTGATCCAACCTGGAAAAAGCTAAATGTTTTAAAGTTCATGTCCACTGTCACTTTCTTAAGTACTGCCCATGCCCTCCTCTGAGGCCACAGTTCGAACTGCATCAAGTGGCAGATTTCAGTGAGGATTTCCCCAGTGAAGCAGACATGTCTGACACAATGTTTCCTCACTGAGGTTCAGGTAGGAAAACAACTCTCTCAATGCCCTGGGAGGATATGGACACCAGCTGAGAACTCTTCCACCCCTTTTCCAGCAGTTTGTTCCTGCTCTGTGTCACCTTTGCTCATTCTCCCTGTCATGATGCAGGCCGGGGGAGATACAAACTACAGCACCCATTTCTGTACAAATCTTGGAAGTTAGCAAAATTCCTTCAGCACATCCAACATCACTCGCTTCAGCGACTTTAAACAGACACCAAACTCTTCTAAAAACACAGCATGGGCCAGTAGAATTCAATCCACAACTAATTTGAACATAGTTGATGATCCCTTTGGATCACGGTGATGGGAAGTCCTTGCTGCCGTTGAATGAGCATTCAGCTGTGATAGGTTATAAGAGCATTGCGCTCCAAAGTCACAGCTCTGGCATCAAATCAGCATTAAACTCTGATTCACATCACAATCTTCTACTCTGCATACTTATGGTGAACACTCTCTGCACACACGCTAATGCTCTCACCAAAATGGTGTCCGACATCACAAATGCCAGGAGTATTTTCATGCACCACAGGTGTCATTTTGGAGGCAAAATAGCACCTGTGGCAACCAATATGATATTTCCCAACGTGTCAACACTGTGGAACCTCTTGGCTTTTTCATTCATCTGTAGATTTGATAACCTTGAACCACCAATTTCTGGTTATCTCATCTCCTCTCCCTCTTTTTTAATCTTGGTGGTATTCCACACGAAACACTTTGTCCCTTCATCCAATTTCCCTAAGTTACAAAAAAAAAAATTAATTGTCCCTGGTTTGGGTCCAGAAAGTTTTTGATTCTGCAGTGTTTGTTGTGGACTCATTTGGTTTTATTAGTTTCCATCTAGGGTATCTCAGTGAGCCAGAATAGAATTATTGCTTCAGAAATGAGTTTGGAGAATTGGCGATTTTAATACACATTTTCCAGGCACACGAAGCAAATAATCTCTGGGTGGCAGATTTTAATTAAATATTGGTTTGACTCCAGCATTGCTTTCCAGACCACATTGTAATGACTACAAGCAAAAACGTCAAAATTGTCTTCAATGCTGTTACTGAACAAATGGTACACACACATCTCTCTCACTGTTACATTGCTAATCTGTTTAAAGATGCTGCATAAATCTCCCTCTCCTTTCTTGGACTTTATTCTCCCTTTTCTCCATTAATGCTCATATCTTTATTCGTTCCTCCACTGAAATACACAGAGGTGAAAGTTATGCTATAATTTGTGGAAACCTTTAGTTAGACCATACCTGATGCAGTTTTGGGCATTGTCCCTCAGTAAGGCCTTAATTGGAGGATGTGCAATGCAAATAAAAGCAAAATACTGCAGATGCTGGAAATCTGAAACAAAAACAGAAAATGCTGGAAAAACTCAGCAGGTCTAACAGCATCTGCGGAGAGAAAAACAGAGTTAACGTTTCAAGTTCGTCAGAGCTCTGAAATGTTAACTTAAAACGTAACTCTGTTTTTTTCTCCACAGATGCTGTTAGACCTGATGTGCAATGCAGATTCCCCAGCATGGTACCAGTGTTAAAGGATTAAATAATAAGTACACATTGCATAGACTAGCCTTGTATTCCCTGGGTATAGAAAGTTAAGGGGTGTTCTAATTGAGAAGCTGAAGATGATTAAAGGACTTGATATGGTAAATAGAAACTTTCTTCAGATGAAGGGGACATGATCTTTATATTCAGGCTAGGTCATTCAGGGTGCTAGGAACCATTTTTGCACTCACATGCTGACTGGTACCAATTTTCACAGAAGGGTATTTCTCAGCTCCATACACTCACAGCCACTAAAGGTATGGACTGTGCTGGCTGACACACAGCAGCAGCTTTCAGATTAACTCAGGAACAGAGGGGGAGGGCACATTGTTCTCATATGTGACACTGGAGGTCCCAGTGGAGGAGTTCCAGAGGAAGGGGGGTGTGCTGTACCTAGAGGGGTGAAGGACAGCGGTAAAGGTCACCACCTCACCATCCTATCCCTCTCTCCTGCAGCAGCTGGTGCTGCTACGCCTGGTCTCATTTCCATCTCCCATTCCTCCTTCTGACCAACGGGGATCCCCTATTAAGATACTATTGAGCAAACACTCCCTTTCTTCTTGACACTCCTATAAGGTGGAGTAACACAGAATCACAGAATCTTTACAGTACAGAGGGAGGCCATCCAGCCCATCGAGTCTGAACTGGGTCTATGAAAGAGCATTCTACCTAGTCCCTCTCCCCAGCCTTATCCCTGTAACCTTGCACATTCTTTCCTTTCAGATAGCAATCCAATTCCTTTTTGAATACCTCGATCAAACCTGCCTCCACCACCTTCTCAGGAAGGTTGTTCCAGACTCCAACCACCCTCCCAGGTGAAAAATGTTTTCCTTGCATCACATTTACTCCTTTTGCAAATTATTTTGAATCCATACCCTTTAGTTCTTGATGTTCCCTTGAGTGCGAACAGTTTCACACGATTTACCCTGCCCATACCCCTCAGGGTCTATCAAGTCTCCTCTCAGCCTTCTTTTCTCCAAGGAAAATAGTTCTAACATCTCCAATCTATCCTTATAGTTACAGTTCTTCATCCCAGGAATCATTCTTGTGAACCTTCTCTGTACTCCCTCCAATGTCTTCACATCCTTCTTCAAATGTGACGCCCAGAACTGGATGCAGTGCTCCAAATGAGGCCTAACTAGTGTCTTATACAAGTTCAGCATGACCTCCTTACCCTGTACTCAATGCCCCTATTAATAAAGCCAAAGATACTATATGCTTTATTAACTGCTCTCTCAACATGCCCTGCCAATTTCAATGACCTATGTACATATACACCAAGGTCCCTCTGTGCCTGCGCCTCCTTTAGAGTTTCTCCCTTTATTTTCTACTGTCTCTCCATATTCTTCCTGCCAAAACGAATCACCTCACACTTCTCTGCATGAACTTTTGCTATTTGTCTGCCCAATCCACCAACATGTCTATGTCCTTTTGAACTTCAAGACTATCTTCCTCACAGTTAATAATGTTTTAAATCTTCATATCATCTGAAAACTTTGAAATCATGCCCTGAACACCACAGTCTAGGTCATCAATATATATTAGGAAGATCAAGGGTCCCAACATTGACCTCTAGGGAACTCCACTATAAACCTTCCTCCGTTCTGAAAAACATCCATTAACCACTATCCTTGCTCCCTGTCACTCAGCCAATTTCTTATCCAAGTGCCTATTCTCCCTTTTATTCCATTAATTGGAATTTTGCTCACAAGTCTGTTGTGCAGCACTGTATCAAATGCCTTTTGAAAATCCAGAAACACATCAACAGCATTGCCCTTATGAAACTTCTCTGTTACCTCATCAAAATACACCACCCACAAGTACTCAGATAATTTCTAGAATAAATGTTGTTGGAGTGTTGGGGATAACTTGACAAACTGTCCCAGGAAGTGTCCAGATGTGATTCAAAAAGTCCTCTTCAACCCTCCAGCAGCAAATGAAAGGTGATATGCTTGAAATAGCACTCCAAATCCTGTGAAAAGTGGAGTTTACTCCTAACCAGCTGATCACTGATAGGAATGGGTGTTAGATCAAATGTCAGCCACTGAAATGCTGTGCAACCACCCTAATCTGCATTAGCAGGCAATTAAAGTAGCAATCAGCTACTTAATGATTCTCCAGGTGGCCGGTCCTGTAGTGCAATTTTCAACTCCGTTACCAAGGTGACATCTTGTACTAAACAGGGACTAAACCAACGATTCAGTTTATGACCCCAGTTTAGTCACCTTGGGGACTTTTTAATCACCCCATTATTTATAAGAGATTGTCCTACCAGCACTGATATCATGATTTTCAGCAACATTCACAATCATGTGTTCCCTGGCAGTAGCCCACAATATTGAATTCTATTTCACAACTCCTCATGTTGGGAATTTAATTCACAATCTCTGCTCATCACCTACTGTAGCCATCTCATCACTTACTGTACCCATCTCATCCCCTATTGTACCCATCTCATCACCTACTGTACCCATCTCATCCCCTATTGTAGCCATCTCATCACCTACTGTACCCATCTTATCACTTACTGTACCCATCTCATCCAAACAAACAACACTTTTGTCAGTATAGCACTCCTTCAGCATTGCATTTAAGTATTAACCTAGATTTTGAGTTCAAGTGCTGCTGTTGTGTTTGAACCCAAATTTGTGTGTGGGAGGTACAGAGCAGATTACTTATGGAGCTAGAAAATTGCACTTTTATGTTTCAGCAAGTTCTCAATGCCTTCATGAACCATCTTCTCTCACAGGTCTTTCCCCTTGGTCAGTGAAATTGAAATGAAATGCTCCATCTCTTTGTCAAATTTTGGCCATTTATTTGTGAATTATTTGCCTCTATTACACATCCTAAATAACCTGGTGTGTGCTATTGGTTGGCACAGTCATATACCATGGTAACAATGTGGCATGCACCAAAGGACTGCCAACCAATGCCATGAGATCCCATTGCAGCAGCATCAGTTTCAAGAATAGAATTCTGATCAGGACACTTGTCAATTATATTTCTCATCTCATTTCCTGGTCCTGTTTGTTCTATACGTTGTGTACACAGTGCATATGGTGTGACTTCCTGTTGACTTTTTTTTAAGGTTACTTGGTATTTGGGAAGCACTGCAGTGACCTAGAGCAATGATGGATAATCATTGAGGGAGGATATTAAGTCCCTTTTAGTATAAACACAGGCCTAAAGGAAAATGATTCCCTAATGAAACAATCATGTACAGGCAAAATTTTAATTGTGTGACCAGGACCCTGAGTGGAAGTCATTTAATATATTGAATGCTAACTTAACCAAACAGTAAATGTGCAGAAAATGGCACCAGTCAGACAGAGAACAAGAATTAAATCAAGAATAAATCACATCTCCAACTGCACAGCATCTGACTCACATTATAAAAATGTGATTAGTTCTGGTCGAGGTTGGGCTAGTAGAATGGATCAGCTTTGGGCTGAGTGGTCTTTTCTCATCCATTTTCTTGTGAATTTGCCTAGTGATAATGTTTTCTTCTGCTTGTTCATAAGCATTGATGGAAAGCCATTCCAATAATTTTCCAATGGCAAGATTCATCTCAAAAATAATTAAGAACTTTTAGCGTATACTTTTGGCAGAATCTCTCCTGGTGAAATGTACCATAGATTGATCCGAACACTGTTGACACAATGATTCATGTGAACAAGGCCCTTCAGCCAATTTAATCGCAACCTTGCAGAATGCCAATCTTGCATTGTATCCTTTGTAGGATTTAATTGTTTCTTATATCAATCTCATGTCTTGACATCAGCTACTCTTCTCTGCAACCCATCCCAGCTATTGGCTACGGTGCAAAGAAGTATATCTTGGCATCCGCCCTAAACATCCACATCATAACCCTCTGCTCTCTTGTTCTGCTTTATTTCATAACACAATGTTCCAGGCTTCTCTTCTCTCTCCTATTAGGAATATATGAATGGATAAGACTGGAAAAGACCATTTTGATCCATGTGACTGGACCCCAAGCTCATTCACTAGCTGTATTCCTCAATTGGTTTTATTTCCAAATGTCTGTCGCCTGGGCAGCCTGGTCCAAACTTCTTGCTTTCTGTATGAAATCGGTATATCCAATCGATTTACATAACATTACATGGTATTTACAGCACAGAAACTGCCCTTTCTGTCCAACTGGTCTATACTGATGTTTCTGCTTCACATGAGCCTCCTCCCACTCTACTTCATCTCACGCTATCAAGATGCGCTAAAACCTCTGATGCCAACCAGCCAGGCACCAGGTACAGTTGTACAGGCACACTCAGCTCGCTCTGTATGGTCAATTTCTCCCACCAATGAAGTCATTAATTTATGCCCATCAGCAATGCCAGTCCTGGTTTGCAGCTACATGGATGGTGATGTTGCCCACTCAGCCATTCTCTCTGCTGCGCTAGTCAATCCATCTCCTCCTCTCACTGCCTGCTGCTCAGGGAGCTATCCTACCCGCTGCTGGCTGGGTCCCTCTGCAGCCCCAAGCCCTCACAATCCCTCTGAGTCCTCGCTGCCGCCCTCCAAAGCTCTTGCTGCCCCTTCTCCCAATCCCTCGCTACCCTCTGAGCCCTCAATGCCCCCTCTCCCAAGCACTGCTTCCCCCTCTAAGCCCTCATCGCCCCTCTCCCAAGCCCCCACCTCTCCAAAGATCTCTCCCCACCCTAAACCTTTGCTATCTCTCCCAAAACCTCACTGCCCCTCTCCAGGTTCTCACCAACCCTCTCCTGAGCTCTCATTGACCCATTCCCGAGTCCTCTCCGCCCTCTCTCTGCCCCTAATCCTGAGCCCTCTCCACTTCCTGTCCCAAGTCCACTCTGCCCCCTCACCGCCCCCACTCCCGAGCCCTCTCAAGCCCCTCTCTAGAGCCTTCTCCGCCTCCACTCCTGAGCCCTCTTCAGCCCCTCTCCGGAGCCCTCTCTGCCCCCTTTCCCAAGCCCTCTCCACCCCCTCTCCAGAGCCCTCACTGCCTCCACTCCCGAGCCCTCATAGTGCAATGGTTTAGTCTCCAACCATTGTGAGCTGCAGAATGGGGCTCTGTATCACTCCCCCTAGCGCTCAGGATCTCAGTCTCTAATCCAGCAGAGACACTCCTTCCCTCCTTTTTTCTGTTAAAAACACAGAGGGGCTGCAGCAACGGTATATTCCTCAGCAGTGCACTAGGATTAACACTGCCTGGACCCACTGGTTAAAATGCCTAAATCTCTGACGTTTTGGCATCTAAAATTTCAGCACTGTGTGTACATCTTTGCTACAAGATACTAGCACATATTCCTGAAAGAAAGGACTTGTTTTTCCAAGATCGGCATTATCTTTGATGCAGGCAGCTTCCTAGGGTGTCACTGGCTTAATCCCAGTGCACTGCTGGGGAATATACCATTGACAGGCACTGCAACTACATGTGCAGGAAGTGTCCTCTCTGCAATTGTGACATCCCCAAATTCAGCCATCAAGATATCTAGATATCCTTATATTTCTTCCTCCTTCCTGTGCTTATCTAACTTCTCCCTTCAGTAATTCTGTGCTGTTTGGCTCAACTATACCTTGTGTTTGCAAGTTCCACATCTCAGCTTATGTCTGCTAAATTCCTTTTTATTAACAACTCTTATAACTCCTCAAATAATTCAAATTGGTTTCTCAAATTTGACTTCTTCCTCACTCTGCTCTGCCCAAGCACAATCATGCCAGCTTGCTCAAATGACTTCATGAACCTTCAGAATAACCTTTGACATTTAATCCTTGACAGAGGTCAGATTTATGATTGCTTGGGCCATTTTTCTTTAAAGTGAGTCTTATGACCTGGTTTCCCCAAGCTTTGGTACAATTCCCAACTCCTTTGATTCTTTAACATGACCAATTTTGTAGGTATTTCCCTTAAGTTCTCTTGGTGTCGTACACACCACCTCACCCCCACAAAACCCCTGAACGTCTTGCACTCCTGTCAGCATTTTCTGTCACTGAGTATCCATAGTAATGGCCTCATTTCCCAGAAAACCTGCTCTTCCTCATAGGAGAGAGTAAGCAGTTCTCCAGTGAATGTAAATGCAAAGCAATTATTCTGGAATGCTAGTTTGTCCTCAGACCCCAGTGCTGACTCTCCTTGAATGATAACAGCTCCCAGTGCTGTCTTTCAAAGGTTGTGTTCCTTCCTAACTTTATTTTCTCCAGGTACATTTAAGGGGGAGCTAGGTATTCATATGTAGGAGAAAAGAATGGAAGGATGAAGATGGGATTAAATGAAGGGTGGGGGAAGAGGCTCTCGTGAAGGCTTTTCTGAAGGTTTACGAAGTCATTAGATCAAGTCAGAATGATTTTATTTGGGCAGGGCAGGTGAGGAAAAGACCAAACTTGAGAAACTGTGGTATTCTGGGGTGTAATACACCTTTAAGAGGATGTGAGCAGATTGACCACGTGAGTGTAAGACCCAATAGCTGTGTAGCGTGGCCTACAATGTTAAAGTTAGCCTAGAGTAGGGTCTGCTTGGAGAAGCACACATCATGTTAGTGCTCTGTTGTCTGTGTAAATAAATAGCATGTGCTTCTTTCCATATTGGTCTCTGTGTCTGCAGTATATTGTAATCGACTCACCTGCCGACAGATAAGCGTGCAACCGGTTCGCGGGCAAAGTGACCCCGTGGTAGAATATAACAACTGGCGACGAGGCAAAACACGACCAGTCAACAACATCAAGGAAAGTCGCAAAAACTCAGCTGAAGTGATTCAGCCGTGCCTTGCAGGCCAATTGTAAGTACATTACAACTGTAAACCCTCACCATAGTCGTTGAAGTTATTGCCCTCCAGTATGTCCCAATTTGGCCACATTGAGCCGTTTGATCAGACCACCGATAAACGGTCACATTATATTGAATGCCTCACGTTTTTCTTTTTGGCCAATGACATATCGGGGGAGGGGAAGAGGTGGGCAATCCTCTTATGGACATGTGGCAGTAAAACATACTGGCTAATTCGCAGCCTATCGGCACCCAACACCACAGAATGCAAGAGCTTTGGTGAGTCAGTGAATCTAGTGAAAAGCCACTTTCAACTGAAACCCTCGGTAATAACGCAGCATTTTAAATTCAATTTGAGGTGTCGCGCCCCTGGAGAGACAGTCGCTTGCTATGTAGCAGCCTTAAAACAACTGACAGAGCACTGTGAGTTCGGGACGTCGATTAATGACACGTTAAGAGACCAGTTAGTATGTGGGATTAACGAAGATGTCATTCAAAAAAGGTTGTTGTCAGAAACAGATTTAGACTTCAACAAGATGCTGGAGTTGGCGCTCGCAATGGAGACGCAGTCAGGGGTTCAGAAGCAATCAAGGGAGCACAAAATGGCGCCGTTCATCACATCAGTGGGGAGGTATTGACTAGAAATGGTGTGGAAGCTCAGGGCTCCGCGGAAAGGCGGGAAACAGCCACCATTAACAGACCAGCAAAAAGCAATGGCTTAATGGATAAAAACCACATTCATAATTGCAGAATTGGAACCAGACAGCCCACAAACGAACAACAATTTAAAAGAACTGAGTGCAGCTGCTGCCATTGCAATGGGCACATTATGCCATATTGTAAAGTGAGATTGAGGCAAAATTTCAAACACAAAGGCAGACGTCATGAAATTTATATAATGGAGGAACCAGAAGAAACAGAGTCAGATATTTACACGTTACACAACTTAAAAATGGATAAAACTGAGCCAATCTACGTGACAATGGAAGTCAACAGAAAACCCATTCGAATGGAGGTGGGTATAGGTACAATCACGACAGTTATAGGGAACACACGTTTAAGTATCTGAATGCAGGAGGCCACTCACTAAAGCTGGAAAACTCAGATGCAAGACTGAAGACATATACTGGTGAAAACATCTGAGTGAAAGGTATTTGCAATGTTCCAGTGCAATATGAAGCCAGTCTGCTAATCTAGCCCTGATAGTGGTAGCAGGGGAGGGCCCAACTCTACTTGGTTGGAACTGGTTTAAGGAAATAAAATTGGGGTGGACTGTGATTTTTTAACTCCGAATGAAAGATCTGCAGGAATTATTGCAGAAATATGCCTCTGTCTTCAGGGAAGAGCTTGGGAAGATTCAGGGGCTGCAACCTAAAATCCACATGGATCCCGGAGCAACCCCCAGATATTTGAAGGCGAGGCCAGTCCCCTATGCATTACGAGAGAAAGTTGATGTTGAATTAGACAGACTGGAAAGGTTGGGAGTCTAACAACCTGTACAATTTTGCGAATGGGCAGTACCCATAGTTCCAGTACTAAAGCCTGACCAGAGTGTGCGAATATGCGGGGACTACAAGTTGATTGTTAACAAAGTAGCCAGGCTTGATAGGCATCCTATACCGAAAATTGTACTCCAAGCTGGCAGGGGGAACCGCTTACATGAAGCTTGATGTGAGCCACGCTTAACGGCAACGAGGTAGAAAAGGCCTCTTGGGATTTTGTGACTATCAACACACATAGGGGGTTATACAATATACCAGGTTACCCTCCGGAATCTCATCGGCTTGTGCCATTTTCCAACAGATAATGGGAAATTTACTCCAAGGCTTGCCCCATGTGGTGGTTTATCTCGATGATGTCCTGGTAACAGGACTAAATGATGAAGAACACCGGGCTAACCTGGAAGAGGTGTTGAAGCGTTTCTCACAAGCTGGAGTACATTTGAAAAGGGAAAAATGTATCTTCAAAGCAAAATAAGTGATTTACCTGGGTCATAGAGTTGATTCACAGGACCATCACCCAGTAGAAGACAAGGTGAGAGCTATTCGTGAGGCGCCAGCACCAAAAAATGCCACAGAACTCAAATCCTTCTTGGGAATGGTTAACTACTACAGTCATTTTCTCCCAAATTTGTCGACGGTACTGGCTCCATTATACGGGCTAATCAAGAGAAACCACAGGTGGACTTGGCAAGCTCCACAACAACAGGCTTTTAATGCAGTAAAGCAGTTACTACATTCATCGGCCATGTTGGTACATTTTGACCCAAAGAAAAAATTGATTTTAATCTGCAATGCATCCCCTTACTGTGTAGGGGCAGTTCTCTCCCATTGGATGACCGATGGCTCCAAACGGCCCATTGGCTACATTTCAAGAGCACTCAGTGGGGCAGACCAAAGATACTCACAAATAGAGAAAGAAGGCTTATCCATTGTATTTGGTGTTAAGAAATTCCACCATTGCATCCATGGTCACCACTTCACCATTGTATCCAATCACAAGGCACTACTAGGCTTGTTTGGGGAAGATAAGGCTATATCCCCAATCGCCTTGGCACGCATCCAAAGGTGGGCACTGATTCTGGCTGCTTATGAATATACTTTTATCCACCGGCCGGGATGCCAGGTTGCCAATGCTGACGCACTGAGCCGATTATCTCTAAAGGACGGCAATGTGAATGTCCCCATCCCTCAAGAGCTTGCCGTGTTATTAAACTTTCTGGATTCATCGCAGTGAATGCCAAACAGGTCAGAGAATGGACAGACCATGATCCAGATTTGTCTCACGCCAGGGAACAAGTCTTGCAGGGATAGTCGAACTAGCCAAAGTAGGATGAAATGAAGCCTATTTTAACAGGAGATACGAGCTCACCTGCCAGGATGGCATCTTACAGTGGGGAGTGAGAGTCATTGTGCCTCCCAGAGGAAGACAACCATTATTGATAGAATTGTATAGCGCATTTCTAGAATGAAAATGTTGGCGCGCAGCTACTTATGGTGGGATGGGCACTGAAATCGAAAACATGGTCAAGCGCTGCATGCAGTGCCAACAGGTGCAGAAACTGTCCCCTTATGCCTCACTGCATCCTTGGAAATGGCCAGGAAGGCCAAGGGCCCACCCCCACATTGACTACATGGGACCTTTTTTGGCACAATGTTCCTCTTACTTATCGACTCCCACTCCAAATGGATGGATGTATACGTGGTGAGATCACCCACACCCGCCTGCCACCATAGACAGATTGCACCAGAGTTTCGCGACACACGGGTTACCAGAGATAATAGTGTCTGATAATAGAACGACATTCACCAGCGAAGGATTCCAAAGATTTATATTTCTTAATGGCATAACGCATGACAAGACCTTGCCATACCATCCTGCTTCCAAGGGGTTGGTCAAGAGGGCAGTCCAGACTTTCAAGGCCAGAATGAAAAAAACTAGAGGGGACTCTATAGCAACGAAATTATCACACTTCTTGCTCAGCTACTATGACCACCAGTATTGCTCCCGCAAATTTAATAATGAAGAGGCCTCTCAGGACACGGTTAAGCCTCACAGGGCCAAATTTAGGTGGGAGGGTAGGAAGAAGTCAGGAGGCCCAAAGAAATGACCACGATTACCACAGTCGTGAAAGTAACTTCACTGTAGGGAAAGCAGTTTTTGCAAAGAACTTTGGAGATGGACCCAAATGTCAGTGCAGTGACAGGACCCCCTGTCCTACCATATATCGGTTGAAGGTTGGATAATCAGGAGACATGTAGATCACCTCAGGAAAAGGGAAACGGATCCAGAAGAAAAGATTAACCAAACTTTCCCAATGGAGTCTACATTACAAGTAGCAGGAACTCCCCTTGCTTTGGGACATGAACATGAGAGAGTTGAAGAGGCAAACTTACAGGTTCCTACTGGACAGCCTAGTGGACAAATAACTCCTGAGAGGGAGGCCTCAGATAAACCATCCAAAGTAGTGGAACTACAATGGTCAACACGTTTAAGAAAGTCTCCTGAGAGACTGAATTTGTAAATAGTTCATTTTTGTAAATAGTTAATTTATTGTAAAATATACTTTCAAGTAAAGGGAGAGGGATGTGGTAATCTGAGGTGTAATATACCTTTAAGAGAATGTGAACAGGTTGACCACATGACTGTAAGACCCAATAGCTGTGTGGTGCGGCCTACAATGTTAATGTTAGTCTAGAGTAGGGTCTGGTTGGAGAAGCACACATCATGTTAGTGCTCTGTTGTTCATGTAAATTTGTGTTTCATTTCATATTGGTCTCTGTGTCTGCCATATATTGTTATCAACTCACCAGCCGACAGATAAGAGGTGCAACCAATTCATGAGCACAGGGACCCCATAGTAAAACATAACAGAAACCAATTCTAATTCTTTGCAAGGGAAGTCCCTGTTGGGCTGGATGAACTAATTCTGTGCTTGTAACTCCTTGGTAGTACCGTGGAATACTTTAATCCCAGTGAAAAAGCCAAGAGAAAAAGTTTTGTTTTGTGAAGTTCCTGTTACCATGCCCACTCTCAGATATGAGCATTAGCTTATTTCTTTATTGGACTCATACTGTCTCTTTGTCATTTATTATTCATGTCTTATTCTGACATACATGTCTTCTACATAATGACTAAGTTCTAACTTATTTAAGAAGGCACCTAATTGTCAGAATATTAATATCGCTCCTGAGAGTCACTTATGAGAAAATAAATTGAGGTTAGCTAAATGGAGTTACAAAAATAGCTTTAAATACGTTCCATTCCATTAACCCTGGAACCACAGATGGAACAGCTTGGGTGCCAGTAATATGGTAATGCTGGTCAGATGTGATATTACTACACTCTGCTTTAATATTTATGCTGTAGCTTAATCTTTACAAAGCAGCCCAGTCTTGGTCACCATGTCTCCATAATGGCAATTAAATAAAACCCATTTGCCTCAATCCGTACGTTCAAGTCATCAACCTTTTTTGCAAATGCTACATGCATTTAGATAGAGTGCCTTTAACTCTGCTTTTTTAACTTTATTCTCTATTCTGGTTCTGTTTTATGTTTGCCTATATTTTATCGGTCTTCTATTTCTGCTTTCCCTTACCAGTTTTGCTTCCCTAGAATCTGAGCTCCCTCTCAGATTCCCAGTCTGCCTTGTGGGACCTTGTCAACTGCTGCTCTCAATTCCTGTCCGACAGGTGAACAAGCAGTTTGCCAACTTTTTTTTAATTCATTGTGGGCGTCACTAGCTAGGCCAGCAATTCTTGCCCATCCCTAATTACCCTTGTTCAGAGGGCATTTAAGAGTCAACCACATTACTGTGGGTCTGGAGTCACATGTAGGCCAGACCAGGTAAGGACAGCAGATTTCCTCCCCTAGTGGGCATTAGTGAACCAGATGGATTTTTACAACAATCGACAATGGTTTCACGGTCATCATCTGACTTTTAATTCTAGATATTTATTGAATTCAAATTTCACCACCTGCAAGGGTGGGATTAGAGCATTACCCTGGGTCTCTGGAATACTAGTTAGTGACAATACCACTATGCCATCGCCTCCCCTTAACTGAGATTTCTCAGTTCCCTAGGGTGGGAAAGCTGGAGTAGTCCTGCATTGGCCAAATAAATTCCAGTGGATCAATCATTCGCTTCAAACAGACCATTCTACCATGGGAAGGTAAGCCAGATCAATGGTGACAGGAATACTTTAATTAATTCTGTCACAATCTCCTATCATATTGAAATGGATCCAATATACTTTACGTTGTTGGCATTAATAATTCATGATCCTAGATTATGTTTGATTATTTGTGGGTATTGATTATTCACGCTGAATAAGAAAATACTGAATAAAATAAATATTTTTTTTTGCCAGGGATTGCTGACCATGTTGGTCTGTTACAAATCACTTCTGCACCAACTGAGGGACAACTAACTATACATGGGCTTCACATTATTAAGATTATCAGACATTGTGAACCACTCTTGGTGATGCACATTGAAGTCCTCATCCAGAGTATATTCTGTGCCCTTGCCACTTCCTCCAAGTGGTGTTCACAACTCTCCCTGATCACATTCTTGTCAGACTTGGAAGATCAGTCGTCTCTCTTTGAACTCCTTTTTCTTGACTTGGTTGGTCTTCATTGAGAGCTGTTCTGTGTGAATGTTCAATATGCACAAATAATCAAACATAATCTTGGATCATTAATTATTAATGCCAACAACGCAATGTATAGTGGATCCATCTCAATATGATAAGAGATTGTGACAGAATTGATTAAAGTATTCCTGTTTACGTTGATCTGACTCACCTTCCCATGGTAGAAAGACCTGTTTGAAGTGAATGATCTGACTCAACGTCTGGTCCTTCCAAATATATGACTGACTGTCATCTTTGATGAATAGAAATAAGATTCCTCTGGTTTCTAAATATAGTACCTTCTGAACTATGTACTAATAACTTCTCTGTTGATTACCATCTCACTGGACTATTGCTCCTTTTTTCCCTTGGTCCGAGCTCTGGATCTGGACTTAATCCATTTCTTCCTCTCTTTACTGTTTTACTTTTCTCAATCATATTTCCCTCCCCCTTTATGTGATTTTGCAGGATTATCCCTCTCTTTGCCTTTCACATGCTCCCTATTCTTGCTTCTTGAGTTCACCCTCTTTCCTTTGTTTGTTTTTTCCTGTCCTTCCTCACTTCTGGAGCGATGACTCCTTGCAATATCTCATTCTTGAACTCTCAGATAGTCCTGGACTTCTGGCCCTGGAAGTAATTCTCTGGGTAGGATGGGAAGCTGTGAGGAATCTATCTGATCAATGTCTTGGCTTTCCTCAAAGTCTAGCAGACCTGGTTTACCTATAAGTTCACTTTATTCCCACACAGGAAAGGCAGACATTGTGTGGCTTGGCTCCATGTCTAGCTTTTGACTTCTTTGACTGCTGGCATCCTTGATGACCACGTTTGATCGCTGGATGGGTGGAAATGTACTTTCTAGAAGGTCACCACTATTGGATGAATGTGATATTTGAACAGAGTATTTCGTCACCAGATTTTCATCTTCCACTTTCAGTGCAATACTGTGGAGTGATGAGTGATCACTCTTATTCTTATGTTTTTTCCGATCTAATTTTTTCACTGTGCATTCATTGCAAGTCAGTGGACTTCCCCTCACACTCCCCCCACCCCCAACCCCGACCCACCCCACCAACCCACCCCCCACCCCACTTCACAACCTGGGTGGTCTCCTGAAAAATGGCTGGACTGGACTATCAATCTCTGTGAAGAGTGTCAAAAAAGGCAGTGCTGCAGTCACAATCCAGATCTTTATTGCAGTTGGATAATTTCAAGGATTAATTTCTGAAGTCAGCCTTGGATTCTTGCTGATTGACTTCTTTCACATTCTTGATAAGATTGACAAGCTTCTCTACTTAAAAGAGAGAATCCCTGATTCTGTAGCACACAGAAAGGCCCATGACTTCCACTCACTAGGGAATCGTACCCAGGGGGTACCCCAAAGATGTGCTGGAGTAAAACCCCACACCGCCCACCCCTACCCCAGAAATCCCCAGGTAAGGGTTGCACGGCAATCATCCGTGCATGAACCATCTAAAATTCTGATTTAAATTGCTGTCTTCGGATGGTTCTGACTGTCTTACAGGAAAAGAGAGAAGAATTAAAACCACTCCTAACTCCTGGGTAACTATACAACTAACACCGGACCCTGCCATGGGACCCCCCGACTATACCCCAATCCCACTGACCACCCTCCCGAGCTCCCACGGGACCCTGCAACTACCCTCCTGACCCATTACATGACCCCTCCAACTGTCCCACCCACACCCCTGACTGCCCTCATCAACTACCCTAACTGCACCTTAGACTATCCTCCCGACACTCCATGGGACCCAGCGACTGCCCTCCCTACCCCCAACTATCACCACCTACTACTCCCCTGACTCTCCCCACTAACCACCCAACCCATACCAACCCCCCCAGCAGCTGACCACCTGACCTGCACACCCCTCCCCACCCTCCTCCACCTCTATCCTATCCACTTGCCTTACACATTTCCCTCCTTCCTGGCTTCTCAGAGTGGCCGGACCTTTAAACCTACCTGCTTTATGGCAGCTGGTGCTGTAAAAAAGGGGCAAGCCTTTCTTGCCCTCAACTCTCCTGCCCTCAACACAAAGCCTCGGGAACTCGCTGCACTGCACTTATCTCACCGCCTGAGCTGGGAGGTCGGGTGAGAAAGGTACAGCTACATTTCAGGGTAAATAACTAGGCGCGGAGTGACAATCTGACTGTAATTGCGACTCCACAGAAGTTATGGCCCAATGTTTCCAATATCTGCCATCCCTTGTACTGGAGTGTTGCCTGTAACTTCCAATTGGGTTTTAGTTCGATCCCTCCTGGACAGTATAGCTAGGTTTCTGTTGGCTGCAGACAATGCATTGGTAACTGCAGTTCATTTTCTGATAAAACCGTTACTCTTGCTCCAGTATCTAGCTTAAAGTTGGTGATATTTCCATTGACATATATATCTGTGTTCCAGAATGCATGATTGAGGTCATTGATCTCATCCAGGGAATAATTTGTTCCAGAAATTCTTCAACTTCATTAATTGCCTTATGTGTGAAGCCTGTGAAGTTGGAGGTTTTACTTCAGTAATGGCCAATTATTCTGCAGAGAAAACATTATGCAATGTTTTGCAGGGCACCAGTTGCATCTGTGGCTCTTTTTGATGCCACAGCCTGGCAGGGTTTTATAGCGTCCTGTACTTTCTCTGCAGATTGTACCTTCTTTTCTGATACTCCTTTTACATTCCTATGTTTAAGGAATGTATGATCACTGGAGGTTTCCTGAGCCAAGGTTTTTCTTCATCTCTCAATTGCCTTGTTCTGTTTAAGGACCTCTGTCGGTCTCACCAGCTGATTTGCATTTTTTTCTAATGTGAGTCGTCCTTAGATTGCAATAAGTCTGATAGGGATTCATTGGTAACACTAACTACAATACAATACAAATCTCATATTAATTCTGGTTTTAGGTATCCATGCTCGTATCCTTCAACCAGCCAGTAAAGGTTATTAATAAAAGCATCTGCTTGTTCATCTGGTTTCTGGACCCTTTTGTTGAATTTGGCCTTTTCCAGAATCTTATTACTTCTCAGTTTGAAAGAATTATGGAAGGCTTTTAAGAATGCTTCAAATTTATCAGAAGTCTCATTGGTGCCGTTTTGCAATAACATTATCTGCTACTGTTCCTATTGAGTAAAGCAATGTGTTGTTGACCTGTTCAGCTTCAGACTTACTGTCCAACCCTGATGCAACTTGAAACCTCAAGAATCCTTTTCTCCAAAGTGCCAGTTTGGAGTTTGATTTGGCCTTTCCATGTGTCCAAACCTCTCAGGTAGCATATATTTAATATCCATGGCTTTTCTAAGCTTGTAGGTGATTTAGCTAATGTTTTAAACTTTCCTTCCAGTATTTGAAGCTTTCCCACACTGTTCAGCCTCTCACTGAGACCAAGTGCAGTCATTGTCTTTCCCTGAGGATCTCTCAGCTCAACTTGGTATTTATTTCTTGAATGCTGCAAAGCTGTTAAAAAACTGTGTTGCTTAAAGTTATTTCAATACCCTCTTCACCCGCTTCTCCTGGAGCATCGAGTATTTGCAGCCATGTTTTATTTTCCTTTTTCTGTGCTGCCTCACGGTTGCCTCGTGTGGTGGTGTCAACCCTGGCCCAGACTGCAGTGTTTTCTTTAACCCGCCCTTGCTAGGGATCTGCTTTTCCTGGTGCTGCCTGCCCAGTGCGCTTTTAAAATTGATTTTTACACTTTTTTTAAGGGTTGTTCATCACTTCCATGATCTTTGCTTAGTTTTCCAACTCGAACTCTACAATTGCTGGGTGAGGATTTCCTTCACAGACCACCACGTGCTGTGGTACAGCCCTGAATGACATTGAAAGTTGATTTCCCGACTCTTCCTGCCTCCACTTCATCTATGGAGCAGCTTTGGAGTTCTTCTGCCCTGTCTTCCCAAGTTCTGCAGTTTTGACGCCACTTTTACAGGTCTGATATTTAATCCTCTTTAAAGTCAAATTTTCAGTGCTTTGGGGTCCATCATTGCTACCACCGGTGCATGTGGGTTAGTCTAGCTGAGGAATGATTACTGAGACGATGGTATGTTGAAACAATAACTGGTTTATTATAAACAAAAACAGAATTACCTGGAAAAACTCAGCAGGTCTGGCAGCATCGGTGGAGAAGAAGAGTCGACGTTTCGGGTTCACATGATCCTTCAACAGAACTGATTTATTATGTTCAACTAAAGCATGTATAGCTACTCATGGCTAGAGGTTACACTGCTAAAGCCTTGAACATTCTCCCTCTCGATTCCTGGTCATGCGTTTTCTTGCATCATCATTATGGAAGGTGCTATTAACACAATCGCACACAGTAACCCTTATAAATCCTAATACTACAGTGGTGTTATCACACAATGATATGTGTGTCATCAGACAGTGTGAAGATTATCAGTCAGTGCGAAGATTATTACACAGTGTGAAGTGTCCTGAATTCAGCACAATGAGGCTGAAAAATCAACTGAAGACAATGGTTTTCTCACCTAGTAATGAGAGGCCATGATTGAATAAAACACAAAAAAAATTGAAACTACAAGCTTAATATTACCGTGGCTACTTAACATATTGAATTATTTTAATCATCTGTGGTAAACTGAGGTGTAGTACACCTTTAAGAGACTGTGAGCAGATTGACCACGTGACTGTAAGACCCAATAGCTGTGTAGCATGGGTTACGATGTTAATGTTAGTCTACAGTAGGGTCTGGTTGAAGAACCCCACATCATGTTAATGTCCTGTAGCCTGTGTAAATAAATAGTATGTGCTTCATTTCACATTGGTTTCTGCGTCTGTTATATATTGTAATCGACTCACCTGCCAACAGATAAGTGTGCAACCGGTTCTTGAGCAACGCGACCCATGGTTAAAACATAATTTCTATCAAAATGAAGGATGATGTTAAGTTTTCAAATGCACCTTGTTAAGAACACTGGAAGGCCTCACTTTTAAGAGGTGCTATTACCCAAAAAAAGGCGATTTATGTTTTATTTTCAGCTTTACAATATGATACTTAAAGCCACATTGAAACATGTCATCCTGTGTGTCACACAATGATAATACCATTCTGGCTCCAGAAAAGGTGCTCTCTGCCAGACTCTCGCCTGTTCCCCCATCAGTGTACCTTTTTGAAATATATCCTCCATAACACATAATTAGCTAATTGCATCATTAACATGTGCACTTTTGAATGGGTTTAGAATTAATGCAGCTGTTGATAATTATACTACAAAGACTTTAAATTGAGGCCCATAGTTGGAACAAGTAGTTTTAACTAGTGATTTGTATAATGTGCACAGATTAGTACAACCCTGGCACAACATTGAGAAATTGGCTTCTGAGGAAAGGAGGCCTAAAATGTTACACTGCTTAGTCAAATCTAATGTTTTGGAAAGCTAAAAGTATTCCATTCATTTGTATATTAAATTAGCTCCTCAAATAATTGAAGACTCCAATCCTTTCTGTGTTTTTCCCATCACCATAGTTGATGCTCTGATACATCTACTTTTTGTCATTTACTGCTGGCCAAGGTTTTCCCCTGTTGATATTGATGTCTTTCCCATTTTCTTCCCCTCCTCTCTCATCTTCCTCTCTCCTTTCATAAGTGACAGGGTCTCTGTTGTCCTTACATCATGCTTTTGGGGTTTTAATCAGCTAGATCCCATAATCAGGACAAATGACACCTCTCCAAATGATACTCCATTCCCTATGGATTGAACTGTCACCTTGTACATTGGATATTTGATAATTTAATGGTGGGGGAGGGGGTTCAAGGGAATCAGAGCTTTAGTCCTGGATGTGTCTCTTATGACCCCCACAACTTAGAAAACAAAGAGTATTTTAGTGTTACTGGGACAACAAACAGTAGAGGAGGTTTACTAAAAATAACAGATGCATGGTAGTAATAGACAATATAGAAATGTACAATCATTTTGAACATAAGCCATAACACCTTGACATAGAAAATAACGCCAATGTGACCTTTTGCTGATTTCCCTAAGCACATTCTTTGAATACAGTGCAGCAGACATAGGAAATCAAATGTATTTCTCTCATGTTTATATTAGGCTGCCTAACGTTCATAGCATATACCACGCACAGAGGGCAGGATTTTACATCAATTGGGCGGGGTGCACCTGACCCGATCAGGCGTAAAATCTCACGTGATGATGTCAGGCGAACGGCCTGACTTCTTTGCGCGTTCTTGCGATCTTTTAGTAGGCGGGCATTCGAGAGAGAGTTGGCAGCCTTTTTAAGGCCCATAAAGTATTAATTAAGTTGTATTTTTCGCTTCCCACTCAACCATTCGGTTGGTGGACCACTGAAATAGCCAGGTGGCCTTTACATGTTTTACGAAACCTCACTCACAAGTGGGGGTGAGGTTTCCAATGGTAAGTCAACAACTCAAAAAAAATTCCACTTCATTTTAAACATGTCCCTCTTCATGTGACTGAGTCGGGACACGTTTATATCAATTATTAAATCATTATCTTCCTTTGTCCAAATCTTCAACTCCCTGAGGCAGCTCTGTGCCCTCAGGAAGCTGTCAGCGCGTGCTCCCCCACGCCTGTGCAGACTTCCTCGCTCGCCCTCCTCCCGCCCCCACCCTGGCAGCACTGAGCGTCTCAGTGTGCCTTTCACGCTGGATGGCCGTTATTTGGCCAGCCAGCGTGAAATCGCAGTGGGGGCCTGATTGCGGGCAGCAGTCACCTGCCCGCCGCACCCACCTGATGAAAACCCTGCCCGGTGAGTTGTCTGACTGGGGTATATCTTGTGCCCTTTTGAAGTCAAAGGCAGGACTAGAGGAAATGGAGGCAACATCAGTGATCTGATTTGATTGATAGATAATTTGATGGATAGATGGAAATATTTCCAAAACCATTAAAATGAAGTCAGCCTAATAGTAATAGTACTAATATATCTAATAGTACTAATAGTACTTCGATATACATCCATTTGACACCCAATTCTAAACTCCTTTGAACTCGACATAAATCCTCAACAGAACAGGTAAATAAAACTAAAATTAAACATTTGCACATTGCTGTCTTCCTCATAACAATATATCTCTCAGTCTCCTCCTGTTGATGTGTATTGCTGCAAACAAAATTTCAAATGTGTTTAAGAAGCAGTTCTAAACTCTAAAAATACTTAGACTCATGATCCAAAATATAATGAAACTCCCTAGCTGAAACAGTCTTCAATTTTCTCAGTCAAGGCTTTTCCCAGCGGTGGCCAACATATAAACGTAGGACTTAGGAGCAGGAGTAAGCTAAATCAGCCCTTCCAGCCTGCTCCGTCATTTAATAAGATCATGGCTGATATGGATGTGTATCAACTCCACAGTGCACGCCCTCCAGCCAGCCACTGTCAACACCATTTCCTGTATCCTGTACTCTTGCACATATCTCTTCTCTCAACAATGACTGGGCTCCTGTTCAGTCTGCTAACTCCTGCATCCAGCTTTATAGTTCCTGAGTATCTCCAGTATTTTCGCAATTTTTGCTTTCAGATTTGGATCCGTAGCTTAAATAATCCAACTGGAAGGTGTGGGCTATATTTTCAGATGTGCTACAGGTAGGCAAGGATTCACTGCACCAGTGTGCAATCAGAGAATGTATGCTTCTGTTACAAATACAACCAACTTCATTGAAAAGGAGGACACAGTCATATCTTTTGTATTGGGAAACCAGTTAGCTCCTGTTCTAGAATGCTGGACTCTCAGTTGAGCTTGAAATCAAATCGGAATTTGTTTTATTACAAATCCTCTTGTCCAAGGAGAACATCATGACCTCCCTGAAGGTTGGAAGCTGTTCCATTTTCAAATTAAGTTAATCAAGTGAACATGATCTTATCCATACACCATCCAGGCTACAAATTGTGCATGTATGGGCTGAATTTTGTCAGCATGATCAGGGCTCTGATGCCAGACTGGAAAGCCATAAGTAATGCTAACTGGGCACAACTCTACATTGGGAATTCCCAAACTCTCTTGGAGATTTCAGTTCAGGCTTTATGCACAATGCCTTCCAAAGCATGTTCCATACCAAAGACCTCTATCAACTAGGCACATGGGAACACCAGCACCTGGAAGTTCCCCTCCAAGCCACTCACCATTCTGACTTGGAAATATATCGCCGTTCCTTCACTGTCGCTGGGTCAAAATCCTGGAACTTCCTCCCCAACAGCACTGTGAGTGTACCTACACCACATGGACTGCAGCGGTTCAAGAAGATGACTCACCAGCACCTTCTCAAGGGCAATTAGGGATGGGCAACAATTGCTGGCCTAGCCAGTGACACCCACATCCCATTAGCAAATTTAAAAAAACACTTGGATTGTACCCAGTGAAGCATGGTATACTTTTCTTGCAGGTGGAGATAGAAGATGTGGAACAACAAAGATGCTAGGTTTCTAGCTCAGGTTCCCTTTGCTGTTAGGGATTTCTCATTGGGATTAACAAGTTCCCCTTAAAGCCATCCAATATTTTTCATCCCTAGAATGTGGGCACTATAGGCTACTGATTCCTGAATAATGGCCACAAATATACATGGTGGTGTTTTTGTAGTCAGATATCAATTGTCAAAGTGAAAGGGTTTGCACCTAAATCTTTCCATGAAACATGGTCAGAAATTCCAAAACATGAATGATAGTCCTGCACTTGTTATTCTATTCATGACATGCATGGGTACAGGTCTCAGTTAGGAGACATGGGGGTGGGGCAGGGGCTGGGTAATTTTAACTCCCATTGTTTGATGTGAATGGAAAGGGCAAGTACTTAAAATGGAATATCTCCATTTCCCCCACATTCCCAATTATTTAAGATTTTAATACCATTTGTTTGTGGCCGATTAATGCAAAACTGGGATCCCTTAATGCCCCTAAAACCCTTTATTTTTTAAACCTCTGTAAAACTTAGATGGTTTCCAAAAACAATATGTATCTTTGTCTCAATTTTGATTTTCTGACTGTATCTTTAAAACACAAGTTATTGGGTTATTCATCACAAATCAACACAAGTTATTCACCCTACCTTGCAGGGCAAAGCTGCTGCCAATTGGCTAGGGCCCTCATTCTCCTATATCCCAAAGTGAACTTCTACCCAGTTATGTTGAGATTTAGAAAGAATTTGGGCAATTAAGCTACAACCTTGCACCATGTGTATCCCAATACACTGCTGCAAAGTGTATTGATGGCTTGTCAAACACATAGCTTATAAATAGACGCAGACTTCATAATTGGTTCAGTTTGTATGTGACTGGCAGTTCTTATTCTGAATTTCAGGAGTCTAAAGATTCAAAATCTGGCAAAGTTCAGTAACTATTCCATAGGAACATCTTGGATACAAAGTTGGCTGAGTGACAGGAAACAGAGAGCAGTGGTAAACAGTTGTTTTTCAGACTGGAGGAAGCTTATTATGGTGGGGTCCACCAGAGGTCGAGACTAGAACCATTGCTTTTTTTGACCTATATTAATGCCAGGACTTGAGTGTAGAGGACACAATTTCAAAATTTGCCAATGACCCAGAAGTATTGGGAACTGTGAGGAGGAGGATAATGATAGACATCAAGAGGAGATAGGCTGGTTGCATGGGTGGGCACGTGCAAATGAATTTTAAAGCAGAGAATTGTAAAGTGATACATTTTGATAGGAAGAACATGAAGAGGCAATATAAAATAAAGCGTTCGATTTAAAAGGGCTTGGAGGAGCAGAGAGAGCCGGGGTGTATGTGCGCAGATTGTTGAAGATGGCAGAACAGGTTGAGAAAGTGGTTAAAAAGGCATATGGGATTGTGGCGTTTATAAATAGACTCCTAGAGTACAAAAGTAAGGACATTATAATGAAACTAGGGATGGGCAATAAACGCTGGCCTAGCCAGCGAAGCCCACATCCCATGATTGAATTTTTAAAAATGTTTACAAAACACTAGGTTGGCTTCAGCTGGATTATTGTGTCTGATTTTGGGCACCATTCTTCAGGGAGGATGTGCAAGTTTTAGATAGGGCGCAGTAAAATATGTATGAAAATTGTTCCAGGAATGAGAAACTTTAGTTATGTGGATAGATTGGAGAAGCTGGGATTGTTCTCCTTGGAGAAGGTTAAAAGGGGATTTGGTAGAGGTATTCAAAATCATGAGTGGGCTGGAAAGAGTAGATGGTGAGAAACTGTTGCCATTGGTGGAAAGATTGAGAACCAGAGGACACCGATTTAAGGTGAATGGCAAATGAACCAATGACGGCGTGAGGAACAGTCTATTTATGCAGTGCCTTGTTAGGATCTGGAATGTACTATCTGAGAGGGTGAGTGAGGCAGATTCAACCCTCGCTTTCAAAAGGGAATTGGATAAGCACCCAGTACTGCAGGGAAAAGATGTGAGGGACTGGGTCTAGCTGAGTTGCTCTTGCAGAGAGCTAACGTGGACACAACGGGCCAAATGGTCTCCTTTTGCGCTGTAACTACTCTAAAATTTATAAAGGAACAACTCAGTGTAAATGGGTAGCTAGTGAATGGAGAATTGCTTGAGGAGAGGCAGTGGAAAAACCTCAGGACTGGAGGGATGGTCAGTGTTAAAATCTCTAAAAGAGCATCGGTTTTAAAAAAAGGCAAATTAATATTCCTAAAACTGAAGAGAAATACTGCGTTATATTTGAAAGCTTTGTAGAAAAGCTTGATTTAGTTCCTTAAGTAAATCAATGAAATAAACACTGAGTGGTTTCGATGAAGGATGGGCGGGTTGCTAGGTTACCGCCCACACTGCAAAGTTGGAAGTCACCCCGTAATCTTTTACTTATCTGTGTGAGGAGTGGGAGAATACACTTTACTGTAGGATAGAAGCTTTCTATCACTTAATCATTTATTCCTGTCCTAAATTTGCTTTGTGTGTTAAACTGTTAATAATATCTGCTGCCATGCTCTATCACTATTGAAGGCTCAAAAGGGATCTTACAAAGGCACACAGCAACTTGTGGCTAGAAGCAATTACCAGTCGGTTCCATTGTCTATCCACTCAAATGTGTTACAGCTTACCTAGATCTCAAGACAAGGGTGGGACAAGTAATTTAAGATACAAGGATGGAAGCTATCTAAGGGAAAAAGTTTTCTCTGCCTAAAATGGAATAGTGCTTCAGGAGTGAGCTAAGTCAAATAACCAATCTCGTCCCTAAGAATCACTCACTGCATGGGTTTATAAATATGAAAGTAAACCAGTGACCTTCAATGATGGAAATAAACTGAAGGCAAGAAATTAAAACATTAGTAAAAGCCTTTCAATGAGAGTATTACATACTACCCCTGCATTCTGATATTGTTGGACAAAACCTTGGCTGCCTCTTCTCCAACTGATCAGTCTCCATGTTAAGATAACTATTGATGACCTCTATTTTCGTCCGGGATGCTTCAGAATATACAAGTAATTATGATTGTTTACATTGCAAAACAATCGGCCACCAGCAAATGTTGTTTCTCTTCTGGGACCTTGGAGTTTCTGGTTACTTGTACGTGGTTTATAATTTTGGTGCTCCCAAAGGTGTTCATTTACGGTTTAGTCTTTGAGACTAGCATGATGCTACTTTTATGCTGTCTTCTGTCTTCCATGACTTGGTTTTATGGGCACTATGGCAGAGAATATCAATCTTTATTACTGTACAACCGAAAGATGGTGAGTTGTGAAAACTACTTGCAGCTGTAAGGCTGGGTTTGAATCCACACCGGAAGGTTGGTTTGTCGTAAAGTCAGGCTATCTCAATTCAGATCTCAAGCACCTGAACGCTACATGACATCTACACAACTTGACTTTTACTCTCCACCTTTCGTTTCCTTGACAATTCTTTACTTGATCCTTATCATCCCAAAAGTGTCATTCAAAACCGTCCACAGGGCCAGACAAATATCATCTCAGCTGTTGTTCAATAAATGCAAGACTTACATTTCTGTAGGATCTTTCACAACCACCACATGTCCCAAAGCGCTTTACAGCCAGTGAAGTATTTTTGAATTTATGCCACTGCTGTAATATAAGAAACACAGAAGCTAAGCTGCACACAGCAAGATCCTTGGGCAAAAATGTGATGTATTAGCAGTAATGAGAAAAAGGAAAAATGTTCCCCTTCCTGTGCTTTCAGTCGCTTCATCTTCATGAACATAGGCATCTGTACAAGGTAAATGGTTTATATGATAAGCACACAATTATCCATATATCCTTTTTTTTCTAGAACTAGACAATTCCCTGCAATAAAGTACATCAGATTGCATTTGATTCTCTCTCTCATTTTTTTTTCTTGCTTGAGGGCTAAGCCTTCTGCAGATGTGAGGGGTCATGGACACCAGGTCCACCTTCCATACCTCATCCAAAAGGTTATTCCTCCAGATTGAATCTAGATGGTTAGAATTGACAGTGTAGTTCACCATCAGAGATATTGGGCAGAATTTTGCGCTTGGTGGGCAGGCGGGCCCGACCGACTCAGCGGCGGGTGGGCAGCCGATTGCCGCTGCGGAAACGGGCCCCGCCGCCATTTTGCGCGGGCAGGCCAATTAAGACCCGCCCAGCGGGTTAGCGACTCCCGTGTAGAGTGGGAAAATCGTTGCGGAGGCGGGCGTGTTCAGACCCCCGGTTCCAATGGGGAACCGGCAGTCTGTATAACAGGCAGCCTCGTTGAGGCAGTGCACCATGGCCACTCACAGAGAGAGACAGGCTGCTCTCCGAGCACAGGAGCAGGAGCAGGAGCAGGAGGAGGAGGAGGAGGTGGGCAGGCTGCAGGGTGGGCCAGCGGGGGGGCCAATGTGCCCCTTACTTCTCAGATGCCTGCCTTGCTGTCCTCCTCGAAGAGGTGTCCAGCCGTCAGGATAATTTGTATCCAGAGAATAGGAGGAGGGCCCCCCATGTCACCAGCCAGGCATGGCAGGAGGTGGGGGAGGCAGTAAGCGCCCATGGCGATGTGCGGCGCACAGGATCACAGTGCCGCAAACAATTCAATGATTTGCTGCGCTCTGGAAGGGTGATTACCATGGCAGCCTTGGCCATTTGACCCAGCAGGTAGCCTTAGCTTTTGAGCACCCCACCCCCCCTCCCACGCCCCCACGTCTTACTGTCATTACTGCAATGGGCATTTGGCGCACGCTGGGTGGGCAAACAGATAGTGACCATGCTTACATCAGCCTTAGTGGTTGAGGAGAAGATGGGTTCTCCCTGCAGCATATGTTGATGTTTGTTGCATTTGAGTAGTCTGGGGGCAACCTGCAGGGGAGGCAGCTAGACACATACTCAGAACTCCAACACATGTTTTATTGATCGTGATGAGATGGTGGAAGGGGAGCCTCAAGGTGTCATGGCCAAGAGCCATCTGCTGATCTCGGCGCTGTACCTAGTTGTGCCTCTTTGCCATGGGCGCTAAGACCCAAGTGATGGACGCCGAATGTGTCCAAGGTGTCCGTTGAGGGAGGGGGTTGGGAGCAGCCGTACTATCTTCTGGGGACTGATCACCAGTAGTGTGGACAGGAGCTGCTGGAGGCCTCAGATGGGCCACTGTGGTTGGGGTGCGGTGTGCGCGTGCAGAGTGCATGAGCGATCAATCCATAAAAATGGTGTTCTCTGTTCTGCAGGCAAAAACTGAACACAATCTAAGGGACCGCCAGAGGACTGGAGTTGGGCATGCCGTGCTCCAGTGCCTCACCACCTCCGAGGAGCAGGCCGTGGAGCTGGGGAGGAGGCAAGCGGCCAGGTTGGCAGGTGTCGATGAGTCTGGGGTGGAGCGACCAGGTATTTGAGGTCCACAGTCCCATCCACTCTTTTTCCACCACCATCCAAACTACTGATGGTTGCTGCAATCATTAATGCTGCAACACTGCTCATTCACAGACTGAGACGTTCTGACATGTGGGACATACCCAAATGTCCCTCGTCCCCTTGAGGATGCGCGCCTCCAACACCTTCCAAAGTCGCCTTATCCCATTTGTGACCACTATCACCATCGCCTAACATGCCAAGGCATCGCTGCTGCACAGCCAAAGACATTTTGCATCTTAGGAGGGTTTGTACCTCCACCACCCTATCAGCCAGTGCGTCCAACATTACTCTGTCCAAAAGTCCTCAGCACCTCACCTCTCAAACTCACGGCACTCAACTTGATTAAATGCCACCATGTTACTCATCCCTGTGCCAAGGGGAAATGTTGCTCTCTGCCCACCCGTTCTATGCCCCTCATAGCAGTATGAAGGTCAATAATGTGACCTGTCAATCTCCTGTGCTCCACGGCAAATGTCGCAAGTGTTTGCAATGTTTCCTCATCACTCCAACTCTCCAGGCCAGCATGCATCCAGGTCAGGAACCTCTGCACTCTCCCCACTCCAATGCCACATAACATTCCATGTAGCATTCCTTAGGCCATCTGACCAGCCTGTCTGTATGTGCGTGTAAAGTTTGGGCCTCCTCTTGACTCTTTTCCACCCACCAGTGTTCGTCTCCTTAGGGTCTTGAAGGGTGAGCGACTTATGAGGCTGGGGGGGGAAAGGGATGAAAGGTGTTACTGACTGAACGCTAACTGATGCACTGTCCTTGTTGTTAATTTCAGCATCACCACCGCATGGCCGTGGCCAACAAGTCCGGAGCCCCCCTCCACACCTGAGGGCCAAGACGTGCAACTTGTGGCACATCGTTTCAGCCAGCCAGGCATCAGCGCAGCCACAAACACTTCGGTGGGGAATGTAACATCGGCTAGCGTCCTGGGTCACAGTGGAGAGGGCACTTCACAATCGCTGGAGGAGATGGCACGGACAGAGAGTGCCCATTGTGCCTGCAGCCAGAGGGCTGCAGGGGACCAGGCACATCACTGAGTCGGGCAGTGATGATGTGCATTTGGTGATGTCACCAATGCAGCAGGGGCAGGACTAGCAGCAGGATTCGCGGGAGCATCTGGCAGGGTTGCATGAGAGTGTGCTTCAGTTGGTCTCTGCAGTGCAGGAGTCCAGGCAGAGTGTCAGTGAAGGTATGAACCTCAAGACAGAGCTTCAGGATTCCTCCATTGAGAGATTGGCGATTCTCATGGAGAGGGGCTTCAATTGGTTTGAGAATCTTCCGATTGGGTTACGTTCTGACCTGCAAACCCTCACAACGGTAATGGCCACGGGTGGTCATTCCCAATGTGAGAGATGTTCTGAGCGCCAAGTGTCGCTGCTCGGTGCCCATCCATCTGCGGTGAGCAGGGAGGTCCAATGTGACCTCATGTTGGCGCAGCAGCTGCCTGTCGTCGCTGTGAGCTCCTCTCAGGGCGCTCCGGATCAGGGCAGCTGCTCTTCCACCCCTCTGCCAGTGACCATTGCATCCGTTGAGGCTGCGACAATTGGGGAGGTGCCAGTTCTGGAACTGGCCACTTCCTCCCAGGCGGGGCCAGCACAGGCTCCACGGGCCAGAGGACAGCCCCAAGGTCATCGAGGCCAACAGGACAGCAGAGTCAGCAGGCTGTCTCACAAGCTTTTCCGAGCGATGGGGTGGCACTTAGACGTAGCACCCGCAAACGTAAGCATAAGGCACATTAGGCACTCCACGGGTATGTCACTGGTGATTTTGTGTTGGCCTTAGATTAGGGAACAAATAGTTATATTTGTAAGAGAGACGTTTCTCTTTGATGTTGAACAGAATAAAGTCCAGTTTTCTGACCATGGCTGAGGGTGTATCCTTTGTGCTGCATTTGTATGTTTCACAGACATCACATGAGTGTTTGAGTGGACATTGATGTTTCTGTACTAAGTCCTTAAGCTGATGAGGTGGAAGATGTAGCATCTAAGTGCCACGTGTGGAAGCCCTAGGTAATGGCTGGTCCTGCTGATCCATGTGTGTGGAGCTAGCTGAAGGTTCGTTGGATTAAAGTGTCCCGGGTGTCCCTGCCTCCGTGGTGTAGTAGCGGGTCGGCGTGCTGCCCCTCATCATTGCCCTGTGCTTCCTCATCCTCTGAACCATTGCTGGATACATCATATGCAGCCTCCAGCACAAGATTGTGCAGAGCGCAGCATGCTACCACTATCAGAGACACAATCTGGGGGGTACTGGAGTGCACCCCCTGAGCGGTTCAGTCAACGGAAGCGCATCTTGAGAAGACCGATGGCTCTCTCCACCATAGCCCTTGTGGTGCCGTGGCTCCTATTGTAGCACTCCTCAGCTTCTGTTCTTGGATGGCGGAGAGGCGTCATGAGCCACCTTCTGAGGGGATAGACCTTGTCACCCAGCAGCCATCCATCCAGCCGGGCCAGAGCACTGAACAGCCCAGGCACCTGGGAGTATCTGAGGATGTAAGCATCGTGGGAGCTGCCTGGGTACCTTGCACAAACTTGCAGAATCTGCATCCTGTGATCACAAACTATCTGCACGTTCATGGAGTGGAAGCCCTTCCTGTTGACGAAGGCACCGGGCTCACCTGCTGGCGCAATGTTGGCCACATGTGTACAGTCTATTGCACCCTGGACGAGGGGGAAGCCAGCAATGGCCGCAAAGCCTCTGGCTTACTGTGTCTGACTTGCCTGGTCACAGCGGAAGTGGATGAAAGTCAATGCCCGTCTGAACAGAGCGTCTGTAACCTGCTTGACACAAGTGTGGACAGCTGATTGGGAGACACCGCAAAGATCACCCACCGAGCCCTGGAAGGAGCCAGAAGCATAGAAGTGGAGGGCAACTGTGACCTTCAGAGCCGCTGGCATGGGGTGTCCTCCCACACAGTTAGGGGAGATCCCAGGGCCAATCATCTGACAGATATAGTTGACTGTCTCCCTTGAGAGACGGAGCCTCCTTCGGCCCTGCACCACAGTCATATTGAGGTAGTTGCTTCACCGCCTGTATACCCTGGCAGCAGGATAGTGGCGTCTTCTGCAGCCCCTTCCACCTTGGACAACCTCTTGGCCCTGTGCCCCTCTTGCCTGCGCCTGGCCTCCCAAAGGTGGCTCCCTGGAGGCTGATTGTCCACTCCTGGCCTCCTCCTTATTCTATCCCTCCCTTCCTCCTCAGAGGAGCTGCCTCCAGTGGAGATGTCAGAACCCATACCCAGGCTCAATGGAGGCCTCTGGAAAGCTGCAGGCCTGATAAAGATTACTGTCTGCAGACTGCTGAGCTGAAGCTTCAAAGTACACAAAAAGCTCTTGGAAATCGATGTGAACTGCTAACAATCACACAGGCAAGTTTAAAACACTTTCTGCATTAAATACTTCAGAAAAAACATGAACAACCCCTCTGAGCCCACAAATCCCGCCTGTGGATGAGTTTTGATAAAAAATCACTTACCCGCCTGCCCGTTGGGCCCGTGCGCCAAGCCGAAGTTTGCACGGGCCCCTCAAAATCCTCATCGATTGGCAAGTTAATGGCCTTAACGAGGCCCTTAATTAATGGTGGGTGCCCGTCGCACTGCTGAGCGCGCCCGCCGACCGAAATATCGCGATGCCGCGTGCTGAAGTCGGGACGCTCACGGGTCGTCAGCGCGTGACATTTTAAGCGCTGACGTGCAGGCTCCGCCACCCACACATCAGCCAGGAAATTCTGCCCATTAAGTCTAGCCTGGCCTTGTCCTGACTTTGAATCCACAGTCCAACTCCCAGCAAGGACGAGATAGAAGTGGAAGATTGAGCAAGAACAGTCAGGATTGTTCAATTGTCCTAGCTCAGGCACTGGGGCCAATTGTAGCTTTGATACTAAAGCTTCACCTGTTGGTTAACTCTGCACACTGGCAATCAAACCAGAGAACGTCTTGGTAAAAGCTGGTCTACATGTCACTTAGTGATACAGTGACCCATTGTGCTCGTGAGCAAATTATGTAAGTTTTTTTTAAAGTTGCTAGATACTATAAAATTGCTGACACTCCTTCACATTGTTGCAGTATAAATAGGACACTCACCTGGGATCGGTGTGAGAGGAAATTTCCTTTCACAGCTGCTGATTTTACATTTGCACCTTTGCTTAGACGTCATCCAGTTGAGTCACCCTCCTGTTCCACCTGCTGCCGGAATATCTGCTGAAATGTAAAACACGCTAATCGCACAGTAAAACAGCAGCATGGCACTGCCAATCCTGTGCCTCGTGAACCATTCTACCTCACACCTAGTCATTGCCGTCACTATGTAGGATCTCCGTTGGGAAATGCTTTGGTAAGATTCAGCATACTTTTGAGATATACTTAGCTCCCTGCAGCCAGAACTAATCATGCACAGCACTGACTCTTTGAGGTATTTTTAAGACATTAATGAACAAGTTAGAGTGCCATTTCAGTACTTTTTAATTTAACAAAGTGATTAACAATTTAGGTAATGTGGACTTTTTACCCCCTTTGCTGTCTTTTCCTGGACTTCTTGTGTTTAAAATTAATATTTGAGAACACTGTAATAGTGTAATTCTAAAACTGTTAACAGTTGGTTTTCATTGTATGTCTGAACTGTAAATAGACTGTTAAAGTAGATTTGTAGTTGGTTAAGTCAATAATAGAGTCATACTAATGCAAAAGGGGCCATTCGGCCCATTGTGCCTAATGCTGGTTCTTTGAAAGAGCTTTCCAATTATTCCCACTGACCTGTTCTTTCCCCATAGTCCAGCAATGCTTTGCCTTTTCAAGAATCCATCCATTCCTTTGAGGGTTACTCTTGAATCTGCTTCGCCCATCCTTCCAGACAGTGCATTGCAGGTCACGCCAACTCGCTGTGTAAAACAAATTTTGTTCACATCCCCACTGGTTCTTTTATCAACCTTATGCAAACCGTTTTAGTTTTCAGTTCAATCTCTGGGCCAACCGGTTGGTGTTTTTCAGTGGAATAGGAGGCCCCATGCGCAAACTTGAAGCTGGAAACTTGTGGAGGCAGTGCACTTGATGTACGCTGGAATCCTACCCACGGAAGTGCCTGTCCTAAATCCTGTGGAGTTCCATGGTGGACTTAAACAAGTGTGCACTCTCTTAGGGACAGCCTCTTGCAAGTCACAGAGTGAGAATGGTATGACGTCGATCAGCCTACATTCTGTGATTCCTGCTTTCCCATCTGTCCTTGAGGATTTGTGCCAGTATTTAAAAGGTACGTTTGACAAGGACCTGTTTCAGAATTCTAGGTTTTTCTTTGCAGGAGAGAGAGAGCAAGAGAATGGGGAGGGTGAGGAGGTATCCTTCCTCCTCTGGGTTCAGGTCATTCCTCTCTCCCTGGACCACCTCCTCCAGGACCACCATTGGTTTGAGATGCAGTCGTCCGCTGTAAATTATACTGAGCATCTTGGGATAGAGATGGTCCTTCTCTCAGGGACCTCGACACAGGACACGCCGATTCCTGTTTATGGGCATCTTGGCAGCCCTGCGCAGGTGAAGGCTTTTGTAGGAGGATAATGAAGTGTTTCTCTGTGCACTTTTTGGGATATTCCCCCAAATCCCAAACTGAACAACATATAGGAATGAATAAAACTATTTATGGTAGTGAAGCATTATTGATTTTCTAGCTTCGTACAGATCTAGCACTGTCTTTTCTTTCATCTCCAACTGAGCTGCTCCTTTATCTAGCTCTCCAGAATGGCACCCTTTCAATTCAATGGTGCCAAAACGTCAGCAAAACACTCCCATCAGTCCAAGTAATGACTCAATTGGATGGAAATTCAATGGATTCTTGTTACCGATATGTTGAACAATTTGCACCCTCTCAGCTGTGAGACACGATTGGCATCTTTAAATGAGAGTGGGAATTTCATTTCATCAGGGAACACTCACCACTTCCACAAATGAAAAGCTCATTCTGAGCTCGTGCAGTTGACTTGCCCCCCAGCAAAAATGTCTAGCTCACAGCCGACAAGAGATAAATCAGTTAGAGAGCAGAGTTAAACGAATGGAGTGCTTAAACTTGAGGTGATGTTTGGGATTTCTTTCTGGCATGCTTGAAAGCAACATGGAAACTGAACACTGTTATATCAGTAACACAGTAACACTGGAATTCAATCCTACCAAGGTTCACCACTTGACAAAATATAACACTTTCATCACATAGACCTTGTTAAAGCGTGCTCTGATTGGCTGTTTGTTAACCTGATATATCAAAAAAATTAATAATGTCACTAAGCCATTTTATGAATAAGTGTGTTGAACTATGGGTCAAAACAGAAGAACGTAAGCCACAGAATGTAGCAATCAAACTGTTGAGAGGTGGTCAAACTGTACCTTGAACACTGTGTCCTGTTCTGGTCACCAATAAACAAAAGAGCGAACCTCTGGACAAAGTGCAGAGAGAAACAATGAGGCTGTTCTGTGATGTTAGGGCTCTGGGCAATTCGCAAAGATTGGAGAGAGCAGGACTGGTGGAGTTCAGAGATCATAGGTCCAAAATCCACTCCAGAGACTTGAGTACAGAATCAGGACTAACACTTGAGTGTGGTACTGAGAGGGCTCTGCATGAGGGATGTGCCATCCTTCAGGAGAGTTGTTAAACAGAGGCTCCAGTTACCTCTTGGGTGATAGTTAAAAATCTCATGGCACTGTTGCAAAGAAGAGCAGGGAGTTTTCCCAGTCTCTTGACCAGTATTTATCCCTCAACAAGCATCATTAAAAAAGTGATATAACAGTAATATCTTTTTATTTGTAACCAGTCTGAAAAAAATGATTTTAGTTATCATATTCTTGGATGATAAGATCACTTGTGAAATACTAGGGCCCCAAGTCTTCTGGTCTCTGGATCATCAGCTATGGGACTTATGTTGGGAGATACGCATCAGGACCCTGCAGAAGTCCTGGTGCGCACACATGCTGAGCTCAGGGCAGACACTTGGACTAGATAGATGAGACTTAGCTGCATACTTACCCAGGAGATGTTACACAGTTTAATACCTGGCCTAACTCAGTGATCAGCCAACATAACTGAACTGAACACCACAAATGACCAGCTCAATTGCCCCTCTGAGCTGACCCGTCCACCTCCCCCAACTCAGCCTGTCTATTTACCTCCCCGCCAGCGCCCAACCATTCCCCTGACCAGCCGACTACTTCTGCCACCCAACTAAACTCCTGACCACCCATCCACTCACTCACCCAGCCACTCGACGACCCTCACTGATCACCTGACTACCCCCTGAGCTGACTACCCAGTCACCCACTCACTCGCTCATTAATTCATTCACTTTCTGAACGACTTGGATCTTTCGAAACTTACCTGAATACGGCAGCTGCTGTAGCGAAAAGCAGGTGTGCCCTCTTTTATTCCATCTCTTCTTGCGCCTGAAGACCTTCTTTAGGGATAGCTGAGCTGACTCTTCGATGCTTCAGCCGGGATCGGAGGATATGGCTGAAAAATTGGAAAAGGGCCGGGTCGCTGAAACCTTTGTAGCCAGTGTCAATGTGCTCAGCATTGACACTGACCAGACCTGGGCCAAGAAGAATTGTGTCTTATATAGAGCTTCGAGCATACAACACGTTATCCTTCACTATTTAAATATCTGGCCAGGATTCTGGTCAAGAATGTGTCAACTTACTGAAAGAAGCCACTTTATTTACCTAGGGAGACATTAACTGGAGATATGTCAAGTGTGGCTTGAAGTAAACTGTGAGGACTTTCCGATTTCAGTTCAGTTTTTTCTTGGCATTATACAACCGAGTTAAATAATTTTGACTTTCCAAAAGAATTCTAATCACAATGGATTTGTCTGCTCTTTTTGTGATTTTGCACCAAGTTGATTAGAAGATGACTATTGAAAGTTGTATGGGTTACGCTGTCCCATTCTCAATATCAAAATATTCACAATGGAGACCGCACCCTTTTGCCAGATTTTTAGGGATTGGGAGATACTGGGGTTAAACCCAAACCTCCTTTGTAGATCTATAAATGGAACGGTGGCTTCGATTTTAAAAGCTTTTACAAGCAAGGGGTTAAAATCCTAACAATCGAGACCCTGCCTTCAGACTACTGTATTCTGGGCAGCATAATATCTGTGGTGACGGATTCAGGTCCTTGGCAAAACTCCCGTTAAAAGCAGACAGGAGGCCATTTAACATTCAAAAATTGTGGCCTATAAAATCATTGGCACCATAAGGTTATCTTAAGGCTCCTACAGGACCATCCCGAGCTGATTGTTGTTGGGCAACAGAATCAAAAGACCTCAATAAATGTTGAAGCTTCACATGAGTTTGAAGCCCCTGTGGGCTGTGTTCCTCCCAGGCTCCTGTAAGAGTCTTTGGCTCTGCCCAGCCCAGGCATCCCCACGGTTTCTCATTAAGCAGAAACCCCAGCCTACCTTCCCACTGTGAAGGCAGGATCTCTGCTCCATCCACTAACTGCCGGGGAGCAATCCAATTAGTCCCCGGCTGCAGTCTCCTTCTGCCATTTTCCCATCCCCACTCGTTGACCATGTTCTCACTTGGAGCAGGTGTCAGGCAGGAACTCTGGAAACATTTATTCAGATGAAAGAGTGTTGTTGAGGTCAGCCAGGCCTCTATGCCCCTGAGCTCAGTGGGTTTATTGTTCAATACCAGGATTTCCCTCACTTTCTCCGACCTCAATGGATTATAGAGGTGGAAGTCGTTAGTGAGGCCTACAACAAAAGCAAATTGCATTTATATAGCACCTTGAATCAATCAAAATTTCACAAAGTGCTTCACAGGAGTTCATTAAACAAAATTTCACGCTGAGCCACATGAGGAGGTATTCGGAAAGGTGAACCAAAGTTTATAAGGAGGATCTTAAAGGAGGAAAGAGAGGAAGGGAGTAGATACAGGTGAAGGTAATGGCTGTTGTCACCCCAATACTTAATTGGAGGAAATTTCTGCTCAACCAGAACTGGATGTTAGACAAACAGTACAATATATCAGAAGCAGTGGAGAAGTCAGGACAGGCGGCGGTGAGGTAGAGCTGGGTGTCATCAGTGTATGTATGGAATCTGAAATTATGTTTTTGGATGAAATCACGGTGATGGTGGGGGAGGACGACTTAATCCTTAATTTAACACATTATGGGCGAAATTTTACGGCAGCGGGATTTTACATTCCCACCGAAGCCAATGAAGTTTTGAATGTCTCACCGCATTTTACGGCCCCATCCCCGCCAAAACAGGGCCATAAAATTCTGCCCAATGTCTTGGGTAACCCACATTCAGGTAGATTCCATTAAAATTAAGAAAACTGGGCAGCAGCTATATGGCATCTTCCATCTTTTACCATTAATTTAACAAAGACAGCAGCTTATTTACACTATTGGAAGAATGCTTTACCTGAACAAAGTGAATAAACATCCAAGGTACTTCAACCTTCTTCAGAGGCTTAATTAATTTCTTCATTTTGCCAACATTTGATTTAAATTCGAGCTGTAATTTTCCACCTAGAATTCAGCCTTTGTCTTTTTTCAGCCTAGAAGTATGATTAGCCTCTCCTGTGATCCTGATTTGTACCAATCAAGGTGACAGGTGTGGGACAGGCAATAAAATATTTCCCCACCCAGTGCCGGCATCAAGTGCTCCCTCACTAGATCAGGTATGGTCAAACGATAAGTGAAACTCACTTAATCTCACCCAACAATGCCCTTCAGACTCAGTCCCAAAACAGCATTTCTTAATGAACCTCTGTGACATTCTCTCATTAATTATAACAGAACAAGGAGGTCATTTGCAAAACTGTACAATTTAAAAAACTGAAGCTGATTATATTAATTCATCAAACCTACTTGCAATCAACTGTTCTGTTGATGTACAATCTGATTTTCAGATTATTTTGGTGAATGATCAATGTGCAGAGCAAAGCAGAATATTATCATCAAAACCTAATATGGTCACATTATAGCAGGAGAGTATGAATTAAAACATTTTTAAATTAGATTAATAGACCGATTGAATGGGTTTGTGATTTCATCAGAACAAATGGTGCCAGCAGTGAGAACTGGAATTTTCTGCTTTTAACATTTGGACATTACGATAGGGCCAAAATGCAGAACAAAAGTCTATCCTAATCCCGATTTCAAAAGTGCTGCCATTCAATACTGATGGGCATCCTTCCATCTGCGAGAGATAAAGGGAATGCAGCCTCAGGACTTTGGCGAGGTCAGATGAGATCATCTTTTGCTGGTTGAACAGGCCGATCCCGGATAGGTAAAGTCTACCACATGTGTCACACATGAAGTTGGCCCTTGCTGGCGATGCGGGACGATCTCTGCTGATGTCTTGTTTGCAGGGCTGGCATTTGCTTTGGAGCTTCTGAACCCACATGCCATCATGGTGGCAAACTCCTGCCGAACACTGGTGCCACCATTTGCATTGATCGTTAGGTGGAGTTTCCCAGTGTCGCAGTTAGTGTTGAAGGATTTCATGCCTCTTTTGACAGCATTCTTGAATCGGAGCTTTGGGTGCCTGGCTAATCTCTTTGCATGTACCACCTCCCAGTACGGCAACAGTACCTCAAGCCCAGCAACTTCAGGACTGAGGCTGTGCCAGATTTTGGATTTTCCTGGATTTTGGATTGCCCATTGAAATCACTCATTTTTATCATGGTGAAACTATAATAAGAAACTAATGTGTCCGAGGATGCAAACATCTCCAAATTCTTTAAATATTTGTCCCTAAGCCTAACTATGATCAAGGTCTTTGATCTTAGTCTTGATACAAGACTTACATACAAAATAAACTTGTCAAATTGGATTAATCTTAAAGGGCTATCACATAGGATATCCTTTCATCACGTAGCCTAACTGTGTGCTCAGGTTTGATGGGTGTAGGCTGGGGAAATGTCACTGTGCGTGTTTCTCGAACACTAGCATCTTGAGACCTACATCTCTGCGTGCAGAATGAAATGGCTCATCACAAAAAGGAACAAAGCCAGTCTGGCGGAGGGCCCAAATATTCCAGGCCCATGACTCCTTTTGAGGATACACCTGATATCTTTATTTCAGCCTATCAAAAAAGTTGAGGAGGGTAGAGCCATGGGTTTACCCTTCAACTCTGGGATAAGATCCTGCTGTTATTGTCCCTCACTCATTCACTGTCACGCAGCTATGTTGAAATGTATCAATTGGACCTGTGTTATGGCAGACGGATGGTAAATGCCAAGCTGCTCAAATCCCAGAGGGAAACTTGAAGTGGCTGCCACAACCGTTTGCAATTTGTATTTATTTTGAGATGCGTGCCTTGAAGTCAGTAGTAATAAGACAACCAAGTCTTATTTTTTTTTGGATAACTGAATTAAACCCTTATTAATAAAAAAAATGACTTTAAGCACATACATAGGTTTACAAATGACTACTATGATAACTCCTAGCTCCTCTAATTAATCTGGCTCCCAGTTACGCCTCCGTTAAGGCAACAGTAAAAACAAAATAGATTTTAACAGACCCAGGCAAAGCACCACATAATACCCTGGATAGGGATGTTCAAAGTGAATTTTCTTAACTTCAGTTCTTGCAGACAGCTAGTTGGGCACAGTGGCTGGAGGCTTTTCACACTTGTTAGATCTTAGAAAGCCTTCCTTCCTACACACAACCTCATCTCCTTTATACAGAATTCTCCCTTTTCAATGTAAATCCCATTGTCCCAATATCAATTTCAACTCTACTTTTCTAATAATAAAAATCTTTCATAGTACCAATTTTAGCAGTAAGCTTTGGGAAAAATAAACACACTGTTTGGCTTAGCCTCTATTGGCTAGGTGTAACACCTTACCACCTCTATGAAATTCACTACTCAGGACTATCTAAACATACAAATTTTCTTTTTACATCTCACATTCTACAACTTCAACCATGTTCACCTTTTTTTTATTCATTCATGGGATGTGGGCTTCGCTGGCTGGGCCAGCATTTATTGCCCATCCCTATTGCCCTTGAGAAGGTGGTGGTGATCTGCCTTCTTGAACCACTGCAGTCCATGTCATGTAGGTACACCCACAGTGCTGTTATGGAGGGAGTTCCAGGATTTTGACCCACTGACAGTGAAGGAATGGTGATATATTTCCAAGTCAGGATGGTGAGTGACTTGGAGGAGAACTTCCAGGGACCGGTGTTCCCATCTACCTGCTGCCTTCATCCTTCTAGATGGTGGTGGTCGTGGGTTCGGAAAGTGCTATCTAAGGAGCCTTGGTGAGTTCCTGCAGTGCATCTTGTAGATGGTACACACTGCTGCTACTGTACGTTTGTGGTGGAGTGAGTGGGCATTTGTGGATGGGATGCCAATCGAGCAGGCTGTTTTGTCCTGGACGGTGTCAAGCTTCTTAAGTGTTGTTGGAGCTGCACTCACCCAGGCAAGTGGGGAGTATTCCATCACAATCCTGACTTGCGCCTTGTAGACGGTGACAGGCTTTGGGGAGTCAGTAGATGAGTTACTCACCGCAGGATTCCTAGCCTCTGACCTGCTCTTGTAGCCATAGTATTTGTATGGCTAGTCCAGTTCAGTTTCAGTAACACTTCAAACCTACTTTGTCTTCTGATACATCAAAGCCTTCAGACCAACTGTCTTTAATTCAAATAAGTCAACCCCCGCTACCCATGAACACAGGCACACACTATTCCTATACTTTATAATAAATTCTAAATAACATTATGAAAATTATTATATCTTCCTGACACCTGGCTGTTGTAAACATGTTCCATTATTGTAGGTTTGCAAGGGTAGCTGTCAACACTGCCAGAGACCCTCACCATGTCAGGACCGAATACTACTCTGTGTCACTCTCACCAACATTGTATGCACCCACGGCTTAAGATGTTGACGGTGAGTTTGAGGGGGTAATTCTGAGTGACTAACAGAACAGGGGTAAGGAGGGTGAAGTGTGATATCAATGAAGAGGAGGAACTTCCTGCCTGCCTGACCGTGTAGAATGAGGCTTGAGGTATCAGATATGTAACAATGCAGTGACATGGGGCAGCCAGCTCATGTTATTCCACGCAAATGAGAAAAGGATTGAGTTTCCCTCAGGGATATCCATCGCCCGATTGATATGTTGAGAGCCAAAAAAAATTCTTACTGCACTTAATGCCAATGTTAGACTGGAACAGAGTAGACCAGAAATGTAAGACCTTTGGCAGTGTTATAACACTGAAGTTACTGACAGATCTCTGTACAACAACAAACCACCTGCTGAACTGGAGCCAGAGAGGAAGGATTAACACACAGTGATTGCCACACCAACCATCACTGTCCACACTGACCGTCACTGTCCACACTGACTGTCACTGTCCACACTGACCATCACTGTCCACACTGACCATCACTGTCCACACTGACCATGACCGTCCACACATACCACCACTGTCCACACTGACCATGACTGTCCACACCGACCATCACTGTCCACACTGACCATGACTGTCCACACTAACCATCACTGTCCACACCAAGCATCACTGTCCACACTGACCATCACTGTCCACACTGACCATGACTGTCGACACTGACCATCACTGTCCACACCAAGCATCACTGTCCACACATACCACCACTGTCCACACTGACCATCACTGTCCACACTGACCATCACTGTTCATACCGACCATCACTGTCCACAGTGACCACGACTGTCTGCACTGACCACGACTGCCCACACTGACCATCACTGACCACACTGATGGCATGAAACCTAACATAAATAGAAAGAGATTTGCAAGTAAAATGAAGCAGCAGGTAATTCTTTCCCTTAATTAGGTTTTACTGAATGATTCCAGTCTGCAATCCAATTAAGGGGTCATGTCGCTGGATTGTACTTGTCTTAACTCTTTGATTGGATTGCAGGCTTGCAATCACCACAAGGAATACATTATTCACAATCTGTTATTTATTTTCTCTATTTTTTAAAATTGTTTCTGAAGTATTTTCTTTGACTTTTTAACTTTTCCTACTTTTTGTGCCTGGTATCAGCAAAAAACAGTTCCAGGTGAAATGAGGCTTAGGTTAGACACAGAAAAATGTCTCCAATCGCCTTGTGCAGCAGTGTGACACTGCCTTCATGCTTCTATGACTGACAAGGTGGTAACAATTGGTGCTAATTATAGGTAGGTATTTGTTTTGGATTTACACCCACTAAGATCTGATTGAGTATGCCGCATCTTTTATCTTTTCAGTCTGAATCGCTTTCAAATTTAAATCCCTCAAGTGAAAAGCCTTTGATTTTCCCCAAGTGCTCTCCCCATTCTCCCTTCCTCTCCAAGAGGTTCTAACTTGTTCTGGATGATCAGGAGCAGTTGCCAGTTCTCCATTATCTCGCCTAAACACCCATTCTTGAGTGAAGACCATGAGGAGTAACAAACTGTTTCATCACAGGGATAGTACAGCCAAAACCAGTGCTGGCTTTGCCTCATGTGTATTTTTCCATAAGCAATCACTGGCCAGTAGTTGAAGCTATTTACCTTCTAATAGATGGTGCCAGCTTTCCATTTGTGGTAGACCAGCCTCCTCTGTGTCAGTAAAGGATGTGCATCCGAGCCCCACTTGAGCACACGATCCTGACTGACACTCCAGTCCAGTATTAAGGGAGTGCAGCACTGGTTGGAGATGTTCTCTTTTGGATGAGACATGAAACCGAGACCACTTATTCCCATGGCACTGCTCGAAGAAGTAGGTGAGCTCCCCCACCCTGATGTCCTGGCCAATATTAATTTTTCAGCCAACATCATTATGTAGAAACAGCTTATCCAGCCATTAACTCATTGCTGTTTGTGGGAACTTGGCTGTGCAGAGCTTGGCTGTTGCGATTCCTACATTACAACAGTGAAAATACTTCAAATGTACTCTACTGCCTGTAAAGTGTTTTGGGATGTGCTGTGGTCATGGAAGACGCTTCACAAATGCAAATTCTTTCATTCTAATTTCTAACTCAAGGTAAACCTCATGTCCCTACCTGGCTGAAATTAGTAAACTCAACACACAACAAAAATCCAACTTGGCACCTTTCTGTGCAATAAGCATCAGAACTTTCTAATACAAACAAACCACTGTGAAACCTATAAAAATTCCTTTATGGTCACTACGCAAGAAACTTTTAGCCCACCTGGGCCCATCAGCTTTATCCTATTCAAACATTTAAGCATCAATTCAACAAGCTATTCAGAAGAAAAGCTGCTTTGCCCAGAGCACTGTAATCTTGGCTGGGGTAGCACTCGGGCCAGTACAATTAGCTTCAGCACTCCTAGGTGAGGGATTGACAAAGATCAGCCAGTGTTACTGCTCCCAATTGCCACCCAGTGACTACAGGAGTGGACAGTCATCAGTGTGTGCATCAAGTGACAACTGGCTTTGCTGCAGTGCCCACCACCGTCTGCCAATGCTCAATCCTTCAGTCTCACTCATGAAGTATGCCCATTTGGGCAGGGTACCAGGGGGTCACCAGCTCTTGTGGAACCATCACCCAGGACTGATCAGGAAAGAAGTAAATAGGGGAAATTACTTGAATCAGGAAAGCAATCTCCTTGCACTCCAAGGTTTTTGCAATAACAGCATTATTACTCAATACTTGTGTGCTCTCAGAATGAAATTATTAATGAATGAAATAATTCTGTAGATAAATGGGAATTCAGTGACTTGCTATGACACCCTGGGAGCAAGAGAATCATCATTACTTCCTGTGAACAGAAAGTTATTTTTCATTTCAGTCAGTAGTAGCTTCACTCAGCTGGATACAAAGCTCAATACAAAGCTTAACAATAATGTTAAGTTTGTTGCTCATTGAGGGGCTTCTGGTCAATGTTTCCATCCTACAGATGCCAAGTAGTGACCTCCTAGCCTCACGAGTGAACAGCGTGTTCAGCTCAGGTTGGAAACTAGGGAAATCCTGGATCAGAAAAGGTCATTTGGTCCATCCCTCTAACATCCTAGCTGGCCCAGTACTGTATCCTGCCTCGTTTTCGGAATGTGTAAGGAAGGGTTTAACACACTGGCTATGAGCTCAGAGCAGTGTTTGCAATGTGGAAACCGGATGGGTGTGATACAGCAATAATTGCTAACTGCATTTGAATTGAATAGAACTGTGAATCAGAGCAAACTTATCAAAACTGGACAGGTAATCACAGCGAGAATGGAAGAAGTCCTTATATGGCTAAGTCAATGGAGGACAATTTGGGCTATACTAACCAACCAGCAGTCGATCATACATCCAACGAACCAATCCACATCCAGAAGAGGATTGTGTATGAGCTCTTTCACAAATTATATTCCATATGTAAACCCCTGAAAATTCCCACTGAGAAACGTTCAAGAAAGAAGACAGAAGACAGATATTAACAGGAAGAGCCCTGGTCAACCAAGCAGGAAGATTGCGATGAAAGATCACTTCGCAATACAGGTGTTGGCTTTGGTGTGAGGTTGTGTCAATTGTAATTCCCGGTCTCCGAATCTAGGAAAGATGTAAAATCACCTATAAATGTTTTGAATGCGAGTGCCTTCATTACCATGCATCATGCATGGGAGATTGTTCCAAGCATTTATCAGTCTCTTCATTCAAAGAATCTCATCATAATAAGCTTTATAGTGCTGACAGGCCCAAGGAAGCGGTTGTCTCTCTGTCTCGGTAGCTGCTAAATTTGTAATTCTCACTGTGCTGCTAGCTAATCTCTTTGACAACTTCTTCCTTCAAAGTGAAACCAGATGTTAATCTAGCACTTGCTTCCTTTCACATTAGAGGGAGGGTTTTGACCAACGAGAAGCCACTTTGTGCTTTGGTGAATACTACACTGGCAATGACTGACAAAGCTGCCTCAATAACATTGTCAATCTCAGTGAACTTACACTTCAAAATGAGATGAAGAAGTGTATTAGATGCCAGTCCACAGAACAAGTCACACTCAGGTGAGCAAACTCACCTGCGGCACACAAAAGTCCCAGTTTTAACTCAGACAGATTATGGGCCAGTGGAGTGAGTTCACTGTTCATTCAGCTGAGGCCTGGGCCATTTTAATGCTGACTTTGGCCCGAACCTGGCATCAGTGATGGCGGCTGACAGCGAGAGTTGGGCGAGTGTGGGAAGGAGCTGGGAATATAGAGAAATGTGGGCACTCAAAGAAGTGGTGCGAGTGACAGGGTAGGCAATTGCCATCTGGGAAAGAGAACCTCACGTCTCCCTGTGGGGCAGGAGGAGCACACCTTTCCAGCCCTCGGATAAAGTCTGCTTCATCTTCATGCCCGGCCTGGCAAGGCTGACGTAGGGTGCCAAACATGGCTACTCGCCGTTAAAACATTGTCAGGGACCCGAGTACCTCATCAGGCCCAACCTGCCTGGGGTGTGGGCCTCACAGGATCCTCAAACTATGCCTGATAAAATGGCAGCAGGTACAAAGATGGTGTGAATAAGGTGAGTAACTCGCTACCTGAATTTTAACCCCACACTTGTCTCATTATCATTGGGAGCGGGAGGCTTAAATCGTGGTTTAAGTATTCATATTTGGAAAAACCTTTGTTAAGCTTCCCCAATGATTTAATGGGTAAAGGCACCTCTCTGGTGATGCACTAAGTCATAGAGACCAGAAGTTGCCCTGTTACATGTTGATTCAGCTGGTCATAAGATAACAGTTACGATGCTACAACTGGCATCAGCTCGGTGAGGCATAGGGGAAAATATTAACCCAGATTTGGTCTCTGAACTTTTATCCAGTGGAATGTGGTGAGGCTGAGCAATAATCAGCCTCACATAGCACATTCCAATTCTAGGCTAATGCCTGCTGTCTAATCTCATGGACACTTGTGTTAAGACCCTTGGCCAGACCCCAAAATTGTTAGTAAGGTCTGGCTAGGGACCAATAACGTTTTGCTTAAAGTAGACAAAGCTTGAGATTTAAGACACTTGCTCAATGAAGAAATCTGCAAGATTCCACAGGTTTTGCAGAAACAAAAATAAACTTTACCATACAAAGTCAGACAGGTAAAGCAATTTACAATATCTGTCTTATGGTTGAATAGTGATAATGTCGCTAGTCTAGTAATCTAGAGGCCCAGGCTAATGCTCTGGGGACATGGGTTCAAATCCTACCACGGCAGCTGGTGGAATTTAAATTCAATTCGTTGGGCAGAATTTTATGGCCTCGTTTCGGTGGGGACGGGGTCGTAAAATGCGGCGAGACATTGTAAACCCCATTGGCTTCAATGGGAACGTAAAATCTGATGGAGGTTTACTGTAAGCAGGCTTTGTGGGGTGAAAATGCCAGGACAGGAGAGCGTAATGGGCTCATAGTGAATCAGTAACCTGTTTTACACTGCACATGATTCTCAAGAGTCTTTTCCATTGACTTCAATATTGCCCTTTTGTCTACAAACCTAGTATCCCACTCTATTCTTGGTGTTTTTGCGTTTTTTGAGGTATTGAAATATCGTGATAAAGTTGTGTTGCATAATAGACATTGAAAATATATTGTAGTGAGAAGCAGCAATCAGCAGAGTCTTCAGACTCTCTGAGCAAGAAAACACAGATACAATTGTGAACCATTCAGTCTTTGACCTATGGCCTCTCAAAGGTTGTGTTGCATAGAAACACCTGAAGTGTCCAATGCTTCTCACTGACCATGAAGACCTATGTTGTTAAGTCATTCCACTTTGTTGCTCAGGAATCATTTGATCTTTCTACCCTGTGAGGTTACTGATAAAATAGAATCCAATTGCACCTCTTCTATGAAACAATTATATTGAATAATATCATGCACCCAGGCAGAAGAAAGCGTTCTACTTCTACAGAATGGAAAAGATCTTATACTGGTTATTTGGGTTGCAAGTATTGAATCTTCCCATTACATATGAATTTACTGTCACTGTGTCCATATGGTGCAATGTGCAGAACATGTTAATGAGGGCTGAGGCAGTCACCGAAATCAGTGTTATCATCTGAACAATGTTATAAATAACTAATGGGATATTTTCCTGTCTAATTAACAATATTGCACGATGCTGTTCAAGTAAAATTTGTACTGTCTGGTTTGTTTAAGAGTCATGGTGGCATTACCTATAGCGTGCACACAAATTAACATTGCATTATCTCATTACTGCTCTTTAAAATTAATGACCCATGCTGCATACATATTGCATGATATTTGTAACCAGATGCCAACAATGAGCACCATCACTTTACTAGTACCTTTCTCTGTTTGGCAAATTGATTGATAATGTTGAAAGGGAAAAAAAATCATGCATAATGAGGGGGAGGTTAAAGTGGGTGAGGGGGAGGTTAAAGTGGGTGGGTGGGTGGGAGGAATAAGGGGTCCGGAAGCAGGAGAAGCACTGGGACCCATCATTTCTCTCGCTGGCCCTCAGTCAGACCCCAAAAATGGCTAGGGCCTTCAGGACAGAGGGGCAAAAATAAAATAAATATAAAGAGAAGTAGCTTGTTGACCTCAGCAGTTCCAAGTAACTTGGGTTTACATAGCTTCACAGCTCTGTATGCGGATTGTAGAGCAGTATTTGGAATGTCAGTCACTTGGTATCCCAGGTGATGTGGAAACCACGTCTGGCTGTCATGTTCTAGGAAGTCATGACATGTGAGTTGACACTTGTTCATGTGGCCCTGCTGAATGACTGTGGCTTTGTGGGAATTGTTAAGTGGTGTGAAATGGTCTCCTGGGAGCAACAGTACTTCCTGTAAAAACAATACTTTAAGCTACTAACAACAGCAGATCTGTGCCACCAGATGTAAAGAACAGTTCGAATCTTACAACAAATGTTCTGCTGAGACTTGCTTGAAGAGCTTTAGGACTGATGTATTTTAACCCTCTGTCTGCTGGCAGGCCCAGTGAAATCAGTGTGCTGCTGAATCAACCAATTTCAGCTCACATAAGAATATGTTCACAGAACCTGTTCCTCTCACACCCTTGTTCTTCCTCAAATTTAATTTTAAACACCGGCAATAGGTTTACCTCTACTAATCTGTCTGACAGGCTGTTTCAAACAACTTCTTCAATAAACCGCTTTGCAGAACACCTTCGGTCTGTCCGCAAGCATGACCCAGACCTCCCTGTCGCTTGCCATTTCAACGGACGACCCTGCTCCCATGTCCACATGTCCGTCCTTGGCCTGCTGCAATGTTCCAGTGAAGCTCAACACAAACTGGAGGAACAGCACCTCATCTTCCGACTAGGCACTTTACAGCCTTCCGGACTGAATATTGAGTTCAACAACTTTAGATCATGAACCCTCTCTTCCATCCCCACCCCTTTTCGATCCCCCCTTTTCCAATAATTTATATATATTTTTCTTTTCCCACCTATTTTCATTATTTTTAAATGTATTTCCATCCATTGTTTTATCTCTACCTTTTAGCCTATTTCGATCCCTTTCCCCCACCCCACCCCCACTACGGCTATCTATACCTTGCTCGTCTTGCTTTCTACCCTTAATGTCACCATTAGCACATTCCTTAGATAATATCACCACCTTCAACACCTCTTTGTTCTTTTGTCTATGACATCTTTCGGTTATCTCCACCCATCACTGGCCCTCTATCCAGCTCTACCTGTCCCACTCCCCCCTTAAACCAGCTTATATTTCACCTCTTTTCTATTTTTCCTTAGTTCTGATGAAGAGTCATGCGGACTTGAAATGTTAACTGTTTCCCTCTCCGCAGATGCTGTCAGACCTGCTGAGTTTTTCCAGGTATGTTTGTTTTTGTTCTAGATTTCCAGCATCTGCAGTATTTTGCTTTTAACTTCTTCAATGTCATGGACATTAGAGCACAGAAGGAGACCATTCAGCCCATCACACCTGAACCAGCACAATAAAAGAGTTATCTACTTTGTCCCATGCCCTTTCCCTATACCCTTTTAAAATGTTTCTTTTTCAAATATCTATCCACTTCTCTATCCAAACTTTTCTGGATTCTGCTTCAATACTATTTGTCACTACTTTAAAGCCCATGTCCTAGCTCTGTGGATTCAGTCAGGGTAAGATCCATTTTATCTATGCCATTTAATGGACGTTATTCTCCTGTAACTGCTTCTTGCCCAAACTGTAGAGTCTCAGCTCATCCAATTGTCCCTTGTAGTTTGTCCCTGTTATGCCTGGGGCCAGGATGACTGCACCCTCTCTAATAGGTTCCTTGTGGCACAAGAGCCCAATTGAACACTATATACCACGTGTGCACCACAGTAACCCATGACATAAACTCTGTAAACTCAGTCCCTGCAGGGTAAATTTAGTGTTCCCTACTCGCAGGAAGGACCATGCTCAAAGGAGGTGATGGTCAGTAAATTGGTGCTAGCTCCAAACTGTGCTGTCTTCTGCATGCAACTTTCCTCATACAGGCACCAAATGTACCCTTCTATCCTAGTATTCCCATGAACAGAGAACTGAAACAAACAGGAACTTTATCACCTTAACAGTGAGTCTATATATTTTATTTGTTCATGAGATTTGAGCATTGCTAGCAAGGCCAGCATTTATTGCCCATCCATAATTGCCCTTAAGATGGTGGTGAGCCGCCTTCTTGCACTGCTGCAGTCCATGTGGCGTAGGTACACCCACAGTGGTGCCTGTCAGGAGTTTCAGGATTTTGACTCAGTGACAGTACAGGAACAGCGATATAGCTCCAGGTCAGGATAGTGTGTGCCTTGGATGGGAACTTGCAGGTGGTGATGTTCCCTTGTGCTCGCTGCCCTTGTCCTTCAAGGTGGTAGAGGTCGCAGGTTTGGAAGGTGCTGCCAAAGGAGCCTTGGCATGTTGCTGCAGTGCATCTTGCATTTGGCACACACTGCTGCCATTGATGGTGGAGGGAGTGATCATTTAAGCTGGTGGATGGAGTGCCGATCAAGCGGGCTGCTTTGTCCTGGATGGTGTTAAGCTTCTTGAATGTTGTTGGAGCTGCACTCATCCAGGCAAGTGGAAAGTATTCCATCACACTCCTGACTTGTGCCTTGCAGATCGAAGGCAGGTTTTGGGGAGCCAGGAGGTGAGCTATGTGTTGCAGAATTCCCAGTCTCTGATCTGCTCTTGTGGATACAGTGTGACTGGTTCAGTTCAGTTTTGGACGAATGGTAACCCCCAGGATGTTGATAGTGGGGGATACAGCAATGGTAATGCCATTGAATGTCAAGTGGCGATGGTTAGATTCTCTCTTGTTGGAGATGGTCATTGTCTGGCACTTGTGTGGCATGAATTGCTACTTATCAATCCTAACCTGAATGTTGGACAGGTCTTGCTTCAGTAAGGATTCGCAATCATCAGCGAACATCCCCACTTCTGACCTTATAATGGAGGGAGGGTCATTGATGAAGCAGCTGAAAATGGTTGGGCCTGAGAAACTACCTGAAGGAACTCTGCTGTGATATACTAAACCTGAAGTGGTTGGCCACCACAAAAAAACCACAACATCTTCCTTTGTGCTAAATATGACTCCAACCAGCAGAGAGTTTTCCCCTTGATTTCCATTGAATTTTATTTTACTAGGGCTTCTTGATGCCACAATCAGTCAAATGCTGCCTCGATGTCAAGGACAGCCACCCCACCCCACCTCTGGAATTCAGTTTTTTGTCCATGTTTGGACCAAGGCTGTAATGAGGTCAGAAGCTGAGTAGCCCTGACAAACCCAAACTGAGCATCAGTGAGCAGGTTGTTGCTGTGAATGAGTTGCTTGTTAGTGCTGGCAACAATCCCTTCCATCACTTTGTTGATGATCAAGAGTAGATTGATGGGCCAGTAATTGGTTCAGTTGGATTTGTCCTGCATTTTACTGGCAGGACATATCTGGGCAATTTGCCGCATTGCCAGGCAGATGCCAGTGTTGTAACTCTAATGGAACAGCTTGGCCAGTGGCATGGCTTGTTCTGGAGCCAGAATGATGTCAAGGCCTTTGCACTATCCAGTGCCTTCAGCCATTTCCCTGATATCACATGGAGTGAATCGAATTGGCTGAAGACTGGCATCAGTGATGCTAAGGACCTCAGGAGGAGGCTGAGATGGATCATTCACTTGACACTTCTGGCTGAAGATGGTTGCAAATTCTCCAGCTTTGTTTTTTGCACTGATGTGCTGGACTCCCCCAGTATTGAGGATGGGGATGTTTGTGGTGCCGTTTTCTCCTGTTAGGTGTTTAATTGTCCACTACCATTCACAACTGGACATAGCAGGTCTGCAGAGCTTAGATCTGATTCCACTGGTCGGAGAATCTAAAACACAGGGGCACAGTGTCAGGATAAGGGGTCGGTCATTTAGGACTGAGATGAAGATAAATTACTTCACTCAAAGGGTTGTGAACCTTTGGAAGTCTCTGCCCAAGAGGGCTGTGGATGCCCATTGAATACATTACAGGTTTTTGGTCTCTCAGGGAATTAAGGGATACAGGGAGCAGACGGGAATATTGAGTTGAAGCCCAAGATCAGCCATGATCATATTTAATGGCGGAGCTGGCTCAATGGGCCATATGGTCTACTCTTGTGCCTTTGTGATCTGTTGGTTGTGTAATCATTTAGCTCTGTCTATAACATGCTTTGTTATAGCTGTGTTGCAGGCTGTCAACTCATTTTTAGGTCTGCCTGTTGCTGTTCCTGGCATGTCCTCCTGCTTTATTTGTTGTTCCAATGTTGATTCCCTAGCTTGGTGATAATAGCAGAGTGAGGCATATACAAACCCACAGAAATAAAGCTGTCATGGAAACTGTATTTGAAAATGAATGAATGATTCAGTTCTGTTTGTCCTGACATCCCTCCCTCGGTCCTTCCAAATTTTCTTCTTCCTCATTTTCTGATGTTATTTCTGTGGAAAGGCCTCCCAGTCACCTTCTACATCTTCAGTGGAAGGTCCATGGAAACCTTGGAGAAACAGCAGAAGGAGCACTTAGACCCTTTCTTCAGGTTTTCTGAGGATCTTCCATTGGAACATTAGAGCAGACATACCTGAGAACCCATTTTTAACCATCATTTGGTGATATTTTCCTAATTTTTAATCTTCTTATTTTTGCTAAGAACTTCCATCCTCTGTCACTAGACTAGCATTTTCCTGTTCCCCCCCACAATGGATCCTTACTGCCTGAATTCCCACTCCTGCTCACGGGCCAGGCTCTCATCCCTGCCAGGTTCGGGTCAGGGTCGAGGTCCGGATATTAAAATGAGGCCCGGGACTTAAAATCTCTTGGGGCCACAACACCCAAACTTCCTGCATCGCACAGAATGATCCTGCCCTGTGTTAAAATCAGGGCTCTAGACATTGCAACACATAAGCAGGACCATTCAAACCATTGTGCTTGCAATAATGCCAGGTCTACATAGGAGCTACCGACCATTTTCCAACTCGATCCCTATTTCCCCGAATATATTCTTTCTGTTTGAATGTGATTTTATTTTGTTTCAATCGCCACTCATGATGAAGTATTTCCTATTCAAATCACCATCAGAAAACATTTCTTCCGCTCACTCCTTTGTACATTTCTACCCTCGCAATTGGAATGGTTATTAGGTAGGGCACTGATATCCATTGAACTAAAACCCAACAGGAACTGATGTCTTCAAGAGGGGAGAAAAATTTAAAAGAAAAGCTAATTAAATGAAAATACTTCCCCATCTGTTCTCAGTTAATTATGGAAGTGTCACTGGGTTTCAAAGTGCTTCTGATGCAGAAAATCCCTGATGACAAAATGTATCAATGGATGGGCCTCAGCTGCCTTAGCTCAATGGCTAAGTTACTATTTATTACAGCATTACTGTACTTCCATGTTCTGGGACAATTAGTTGGCTTGTTCCCAAATATGATTGTCAGAGGGAGATGTACTCACTCTGTAACCCATGCAATCTCCTTCAAGTGTTGTAGGAAGTGAAGAACCTGTAACAGTCTCAGTCTGTAAAACAGGAACCCAGATATTGAATATGGAAACGTGCAGAGACAACAGCCCAACATTTTCTGTAACCAACCAATGAATGGCACCCACTGTGTGGTTAGCCTTGCTCTTGCCTGTTTAATCTCTATTTTAAAAAAATGAAGAAGTCTTCCAATCTCCCAGAGGTGCTTCCATTTGCCCCATTAGCAGGTGGTGTGAGATGGCAATAGCATGGTGCCCTCTCCAGGGCACCTCTTATCAGAGAGAGGTGGGTAAGCACCTGTGTGTCTCCTTAACCAATCAGATTGTGGGATTGTGAAATGAACAGCACAAGTCTTGAACAAAGAAGTGAAATTTAGAGCGAGTGATTTCAATGGCAAATCAGGTACAGAAAGACAAATAAAGATTGGATTAAGAAAGGGAGTAAGACAAGATTAAAACAAAAGTGTAAAAATATTTTATTTTACTCTCCAACAACAATTTGTATCTGATGGAATGAGACCCCATACTTATAATCATTTTTTTTAATAGTGCCAGATAGGCTGACTGCCAGTAATTACCACATTTTGTATCATTAAAAAGGAACTTAGACTTGAAATGTCTTGAAATAATGTTTTGTGAACAATTCAGTCCAAATATACAGTATAGGTACAGGAACTTCATGCTGCTCAATGCATTTGATAGGGAGTCAGACAGCGAGACACCATTTTTGTGAAGCTAATAATGGAGTGGTGCATCTTAGACAACAACTTCTCGACTTCTATATAACCAAGCTTTTACCCATGCCTGAAGTTGCTGTGGCAGTTGCATATAAATAATTGAAAACACTATTAGCCTTATCATCAATTTGACAGCATATTTTGGACCAACAATTTTGAACAGTTAATTATTTGTCCATTGCATGACCACCTCCTTCTGGTACTACAGCCTAGAGATCCAGTGTGATATTGGCGTGTGAAAACTTTAACCCATCTCTATGAAATTACTTCATTAGCTATTATAATGGACATGTTAATGTGTAAATATTTACCATTAATGCTTCTGTTAAAATAATGATGAAGTCATATCTGATAGGTGGTTATGCTGAATATCACAAACCTAACTTCTAGCTCCATATTTATAGGTATACCTCCCAAAGAAAGACATTTATATAACAATCAAGCAATGCCAGAACCATCCAAAACTGCTTTAATGGGTGAATATGGCTATCATTTTACACAGCATTATCACAAAAACAGAAACTTGAGAATAATATTAGCCTGAACATGGGGACGGGATCCCTGTCTTTCTTTGACTTAGTTGTAAGAATTAAACCATATGACATCCCTAATCCCCTACAATATTAATTTGCTCTCACTGAACCAGCCTTCTGTCAAATAGTTCATTTTCTCCTTTTAATTTTGCAGACTCATTGGAGTCCACAGGCTTAGCCTAATTTAGCAGTGCTGACAAGTTACAATTAACACTAAATTGAGCAACCTAAAAAGCGTCACTTCACCTTGATCCTCATTACATTATATTTGCCACTCAGTCCCCATCTTCATCGATAGCCTCCTGCATCTCCCTCACGGGTTGCCATATATTTTCCTTTGTTGATATCAACAAATTTTAATATTCTTTGCATACAATAGCCATAAACATAGTTCTTCTCAGGGTGTGGACATCACTGGAAAGGCTACTTTTATAGCCTATCTCGAGGCCGCTTCAGAGGATAGATAAGCATTAACCATATTGTCTTGGGACTAGAGTCACATACATGCCCATACCAGATGAGGGTGGATAGGTTTCCTTAAAGGACATTTGTGAACCAGGTAGGCTTTTATGACAATCCAACAAGTCATTTTTACTGAAATCAGCTTTAAATTTCCAAATATTTTTAAATATCTAAATTCAAATTCTCAAACTGCTGCGGCAGGATTGGAATTTATGTTCTTCTGGATTATTAGCCTCGCCCTCTACGTGACGAGTCCAGTGACATAATGTGTGGCCATGTGCATAGGACATAAGAGCTGGCAAAGGGATACATATAGGTGAAGTGAGTGGACAAAAATTTGGCAGATGAAGTACAATGTGGGAAAATGTGAACTTGTCCACTTTGGCAGGAAGGGTAGAAAAGCAGCATTTTATTTAAATGGAGAGATTGCAGAACTCTTGAGGTACAGGTGGAACTGGGTGTCCTGGTACATGGATCACAGAAAGTTAGTATGAATGTACAGCGAGTGATTAAGAAGGCAAATGGAATGTTGTCATTTATTGCAAGGAGAATGGAATATAAAAATAGGGATGTTTTACTACAGTTGTACAGGGTGTTGGTGAGGCCACATCTGGAGTACTGTGTTGTTTTGGTCTCCTTATTTGAGTAAGGATATAAATGCATTGGAAGCAATTCAAAGAAGGCTCACTGGACTGATGTCTGGGATGCAGAACTATCTTCTGAAAAAAAGTTGGACAGGTTTGACCTGTATCCACTGGAGTTTAGAAGAATGAGGGGTGATCTTACTGAAACACATAAGATCCTGAGGGGACTTGACAGAGTGGATGCTGAAAGGACGTTTCCCCTTGTGGGAGAGTCTAGAACTGGGGAACACAGTTTAAAAATAAGAGGTCTCCCATTTAAGACGGAGATGAGAGGGAATTTTTTCTCTCAGAGGGTCCTGTGTCTTTGAAACTCTCTTTCCCGGAGGGTGGTGGAGGCAGGGTCAGCGAATATTTTTAAAGCAGAGTAGATGGATTCTTGACTAACAAGGAGTTAAGAGTTATGGGGGTGGGCGAACTGTGGATTTGAGGCCACAATCAGATCATTTTTGAATGGCAGAACAGGTTCAAGGGGCCGAATGGCCTACTCCTGCTCCTAATTCATATATTCATATGTTCGTATATGCTTATCTTGGGTCCTGATTTTTAAAAGAACTGCTAGTAGCCCAGTAGGAGGAGACTGGCACCAGGGAACATTTGTAGTCAGCACAACATCCTGGGAACAATATCCTGGACCACTGTCCATTAAACGTTGTGAGCACCAGCACACAAATGGGCTTAGAAGGTGCTGTTTAAGAAGCTTTGGTGAGTTTCTGCAGCGCATCTTGTAGATGGCACCCATTGATGCCACTGTGCATTAATGGTGGAGGGAGTGAATTTTTGTGGATGGGGTGCCAATCACTCACTGGTGTACAGTCCACCCGATATATTTTTCTGTTGCTTTTTGGCCCATTGCTGATGATGCACTGGAATGTCAGGTATCATGAGGGCCTGAACTTTACGTATCAGCAACGACTGAAGGTCAGCAGGCTGTCTGCAAAACACGTTCAGGTCAAGGGAGAATGCGTTAAAGGATCAATTGTACCAAATGAGTGACACTCGAGTTCAGCATGCATAATCTTATGACCAGAGGTGTCTCAAGCTAGATAGTTTTGGCCCCAATGCATCATGTGGTACAAATTGAGACTCCCACTGCACAGGCTGGGCTGCACTGAGGCCTTTGGCTTTCATATCCAATGAAATGCAAAGCAGGAGCTCCATTACCATCAGTGTATCAGGTGCCACATATTGTAGTAACAGGCCTCTTGTGTCCTTCACCTCACTGGGAGTGTGGCCAAACCAGACACAGGGTTGAAATTGGGTATGTGTGAAAACCGATGCTTTTTAAAACTTTATTCAAGGGATGTGGGTGTCACTGGTCAGGCCATAATTTACTGCCCGTCCCTAATTGCCCTTGAGAAGGTGGTGGTGAGGTGCCTTCTTGAACTGCTGCAGTCCATGTGGTGTAGGTACACCCACAGTTAGGGAGGGAGTTACAGGATTTTGACCCAGCAACAGTGAAGAAACGGTGATATATTTCCAAGTCAGGATAGTGATGCTTGGAGGGAACTTCCAAGTGGCGGTGTTCCCATCCATCTGCTGCCCTTGTCCTTGTAGATGGTAGCGGTCGTGGGTTTGGAAGGTGCTGTCTAAGGAGCCTTGGTGAATTCCTGCAGTGCATCTTGTAGATGGTGCACACTGCTGTCACGATGCGTTGGTGATAGTGGGAGTGAATGTTTGTGAATGGGATGGCAATCAAGTGGGCTGCTTTGTCCTGGACAATGTCAAGTTTCATGAGTGTTATTGGAACTGCACTCATCCAGGCAAGTGGGGAGTATTCCATCACACACCTGACTTGTGCCTTGTAGATGGTGGACAGGCTTTGGGGAGTCAGGAGGTGAGTTACTCGTCGCAGGATTCCTAGTTTCTGACCTGCACTTGTAGCCACAGTATTTATATGGCTAGTCCAGTTCAGTTTCTGGTCAGTGGTAACCTCCAGGTTGTTGAAAGTGGGGGATTCAGCAATGGTAATGCCATTGAATGTCAAGGGGCGATGGATATTCTCTTTGGTTGGAGGCGGTCATTGCCTGGCACTTGTATGGCACGAATATTACTTGCCACTAGTTAGCCCAAGAAGGGATGTTGTCTAGATCTTGGTGCATTTGGATAAGCACATACAAACATATGAATATATGAATCTGCAGCAGGAGTAGGCCATCCGGCCCCTTGAACCTGCTCCGCCATTCAAAAATAATCTGATTGTGGCCTCAAATTCACAGTTTGCCTACCCCCATAACCCTTGACTCCTTGTCAGTCAAGAATCCATCTACACTGCCCTAAAAATATTCAATGACCTTGCTTCAGCATCTGAGGAGCTGTGAATGCTGATGAACATTGTGCAATCATCATCAAACATCCCAACTTCTGACCTTATGATGAAAGGAAGGTCACAGATGAAGCAGCCAAAGATAGTTGGGCCTAGGACACTACCCTGAGGAACCCCTGCAGTGATGTCCTGGAGCTAAGATGACTGACCTCCAACAACCACAACCATCTTCCTTTGTGCTAGGCATGACTCCAACTAGTGGAGAGTTTTACCCCTGATTCCAGTTTTCCCCCTGATTGACTCCAGTTTTGCTGGGGCTCCTTGATGCCACACTCGGTCAAATGCTGCTTTAATATCAAGGGAAGTCACTCTCACCTCACCTCAGTTCTTTTGTCCATGTTTAGACCAAGGTTGTAATGAGGTCAGAAGCTGAGTGGCCCTGGTGGAACCCAAACAGAGCACTAGTGAGCAAGTGCTAAGCAAGTGCCGCTTGAAAGCAGTGTTGATGACCCATTCCATTACTTTACTGATGATTGAGAGTAGACTGATGGGGCGGTAATTGGCCGGGTTGGATTTGCCCTGCTTTTTGTGTACAGGACATACCTGGGCAATTTTCCCCATCAATAGGTAGATGCCAGTGTTGTAACTGTACTGGAACATCTTGGCTAGGGGTGCAGCAAGTTCTGGAGTGCAAGTCTTCAGTACTATTACTGGAATATTGTCAGGGCCCATGGCTTTTGTAGTATCCAGTGCCTTCAGCCGTTTCTTGATGTCATGTGGAGTGAATCAAATTGTCTGAATACTGGCATCTGTGATGCTGGGTACCTCCAGAGGAGGCCGAGATGGATCACCCACTCAGCATTTCTGGTTGAAGATTGCAGCAAATGCTTCAGCCTTATCTTTAGCACTGATGCGCTGGGCTCCCCCATCATTGAGGATGGGGATATTTGTGGAGCCTCCTCTGCCAGTGAGTTGTTTAATTGTCCACCACTATTCACAACTGGATGTGGCAGGACTCCAGAGCTTAGACCTAATCCATTGGTTGTGGAATTGCTTAGCTCTGTCTATCACTTGCTGTTTGTGCTGCTTGGCATACAAGTAGTCCTGTGTTGTAGCTTCACTAGGTTGGCATCTCATTTTTAGGTGTGCCTGGTGCTGCTCCTGGAATGCCCTCCTGCAGTCTTCATTGAGCCAGGGTTGATTCCCTGGCTTGGTGATAATGGTAGAGTGGGAGGTATGCCGGACCATGAGGTTTTCAGGTTGTGGTTGAGTACAATTCTGCTGCTGATGGCCCACAGCGCCTTATTGTTGCCCAGTCTTGAGTTGCTTGATCTGTTTGAAATCTATCCCATTTAGCACAGTGGTAGTGCCACTTAACACAACGGTGGGTATTCTCTATGTGAAGATGGGACTTCGTCTCCACAATAACTGTGCGGTGATCACTCCTACCAATACTATCATGGACAGATGCATCTGCAGCTGGCAGGTTGGTGAGGATGAGGTCAAGTATGTTTTCCCCTCTTGTTGGTTCCCTCACCACCTGCCGCAGACCCAGTCTAGCAGCTATGTCCTTTAGGACTCGGTCATTAGTGCTGCTACCGAGTGACTCTTAGTGATGGACATTGAAGTCCCCCACCCAGAGTACGTTCTGTACCCTTGCCACCCTCAGTACTTCCTCCAAGTGGTGTTCAACATTGAGGAGCACTGATTCATCAGAGGTGGGTGGGCGGTACATGGTAATCAGCAGAAACTTTCCTTGCTCATGTTTGACCTGAAGCCATGAGGCCTCATGGGGTCTGGGGTCGATGTTGAGGACTCCCAGGGCAACTCCCTCCCGACTGTATACAACTGTGCTGCCACATCTTCTGGGTATGTCCTGCTGGTGGGACAGGACGTACCCCAGCATGGTGATGGTGGTTGTCTGGGACATTATCTGTAAGGTATGATTCCACGAGGATGACTATATCAGTCTGTTGCTTAGCTAGTCTGTGAGACAGCTCTCCCAATTTTGGCACTAGCCCCCAGATGTTAGTAAGGAGGGCTTTGCAGGGTTGACAGGGCTGTGATTGCCGTTGTCCTTTCCAGTACCTAGTTCAATGCCGAGTGGTCCGTCCGGTATCATTCCGTTGAGATGGTTTAGCGGCTTGATACAACTGAGTGGCTTGCTGAGCCATTTCAGAGGGTATTAAGTGTCAACGGCATTGTTGTGGGTCTGGCGTCACATGTAGGCCAGACCAGGTAAGGCTGGCAGATTTCCTTCCATAAAGGACATTAGTGAACCAGGTGTATTTTACGATAATCAACATCATTAGGCTTTTAATTCTAGATATTTATTGAGTTCAAATTTCACCATCTGCCATGGTGGGATTTGAACCCGGGTCCCCAGGGCATTACCCTGGTCCGTCGATTACTGGTCTAGCGACAAAACCACTATGCCATCACTTCCCCCATCAGTTGCCGTATAGGCTCCGCCCAATATTTGGTCCCACCAACTTCAATAGTGGGTGGCAAAACTGAGATTGGTAGATTTTTGTTAGGCAAGGCTATTAAGGGTTAAGGAATCTGGGCAGATAAATAGAGTTAAGATGCATATTGGCTATATTCTAATTGAATGGTGGACAGGCTCCATGGGCTGAATGTCCTATTCCATCCTTATTTTCCTACTATTCTGCACCCTCCCCCATGTCCAATTTCACCCCCAAATGCTTTGGGGATCATTATCTATCAAAGACTCTAACGAGGTAATACAGAGAATGGATCAGGAGGCAGCAGAGGTGGTGGGCATGGAGGGATAAGGCATCTTGAGTCATTACATGTTTCTGACCAATGAACAGGCCTTGCGCACTCAGCGGTCAGTGATCACCTTGGAGACTCAGCCTCCAGCAGCAGCCTGCCCTCTGAAACATTGGACTGGTCAATGCCCCTTGAGTACCTGCCAGTGTTTTAAGTTCGCCCCAAGAGCCATTATTACTCTTGTGCTAACCAACCTACAGTGGGCTCCCCATCCAGCAAATTTAAGGTTCTCATCCTTGTTTTCAAATCCCTCCATGTCCTCTACTTTTCCCATCTCTATAATTTCCTCCAGCCTTACAATCCTTCTAGAGCTCTGCGCTCCTCCAATCCTGGCCCCTCTTGCACATCCCAATTTCCATTGGCCCCACTATTAGCAGCCATGCCTTCAGCTGGCTAGGGTCTAAGCTCTGTAATTCCCTCCCTATGTCTAACTACCTCTCTTCCTCTCCATAAAACATACGGTTTTGCCCAAACTTTTGGTCTAATATTTCTTTATACAGCTCAGTGTCAAATTTTGTATGATAACACTCCTATGAAGCACCGTGGGACATTTCGCTATTTTGGAGTTGCTATATGAATGCATATTGCTCTTGGGAAAGCAGCATAAAGCAAGCAGAGGCAGCGCAACTGGAACAGGATAGGCTAACATTATGACACGGGGGACACTGACACTGCAACACATGGGCAGAAGCAATGGATTCACTTGCATGAGATTTCTAAAGAATTAGCTACATCCACTCTTTTTAAAAAGCATCCCTTGGATGCGATACACAAGAAGAAATTAGCTAAGTATTACACAAAGCACCAAGGTGTATCAGATTAAGCAAAACAAGCATGACGACAATACATGAGTGAGAGCAAATGCTCAACATTGTCATTACTTTCTGAATTTCAAATAAAGAAGGTTCAGTCCTTTAAAAGACTAAAGGCATTTAATCTAGTGTCAAAAACTTGAGAGTGGATGAGCAGTTTTAGTATTTAAGAAAGCCTCACATTTTGTCCCACTTTATACAGGCTGGCTTTGTGTTCTGGATTCAAAAGGAAAACCATTTCAATCAATGTGCAACAGCCGTAGCTGTCTCAGACACTTTGTGAAGTGTTGAACACCTTTCAAATTCTCTCGCTGGAATCCCAACATCCCTTTCCATCCCCTCAGGCCTACTTTGCTACAGCCTCTCTTGGCAAGCACGCATAGGCCTCTCAGAGGCTGTACTGCGGAGCAAGCACATCCCATAATTATTCTGATAACCTGCTCTGGATCATTACCTCAGAATGGCCCATCTGAAATTGTCCAAAGGAGCCTAGGCTTGCTCCATTAACTTTAGAAGTAGATCGTTCTGAGGCTGGAGTTTTTGAAGAGATGTCAACATCTTTGTTTGGTTAATCCATGTCTTCCAAAGTCTAAGCTTATATTTCCCTGTCTAATCAAGCTACTTTGTGTTGCCATACTTGACTATTACCTGAATGCAACATGATACTTTCTGGGTGCGCATGCAATGACGTCAGGCGAGTATCCCAACGTCATCAAGCACTTGTGCGATATTTTGGTCGGTGGGCACGCCCTGGAGTCGACAGCACACCCACCAACAATTAACAGGCCTATTAAGGCCTTTAAAGAGCAAATTAAATGAAATTTTTCGCTGCCTGTCCAACCTTATCATTGGCGGGCAGGCGAAAAGGCCAAGCGGCCTTTGGATTTTTTTGTGAAACCTCATCCACGGGCCGGGTGAGGTTTCGATCCGTCATTAAAAACAAATAAACATTTTTCAAACTAATTTCTAACACGTCCCTGATCATGTGACAGAGTCACATGAGGGGAAATGTTGTTAACATTTTTAAAATCTTTCCTTTTTATTTTCAAAAATCTTCATCTCCCACGCGCATACGCAAACCTTCGCACAGGCCCTCCTCATTCCCTCCACATAGGCAGCTCTGAGCGCCACAGTGCGCGTTTCATGCTGGTCAGGCCAATTCATGAAATTGGGGTCACGGCCCAATCGCGGGTGGCAGGCGGCTTCCTGACCACTCCCGCTCACCCCGGCCGAGCCCGCCCGACGAGAGCAAAGTTCTGCCCTTTATGTTGTCAAAAGTGAGAACTTCCCCAGAAATTGTTCCAATGGAAACGTGTCCGAAATCAATAACCCAGTGTATTCAGATTAGCTTTAAACTGGGAAAATTCGGGCCTGCATCTCCAGCAGATGCTATATTTAATGAAAAAGATGCTTTGATGGCACCTTCCAAATTCGCAACCGCTACCATTTAGAAGGACACGGGCAACAGATAGATGGGAACACCACCACCTGGAAGTTCCCCTCCAAGTCACTCACCATCCTGACTTGGAAATATATTGCCGTCCCTTCACTGTCACTTGGTTCACTGGTTAGGAGTCCCTTCCTAACAGCACTGTGGGTGTATCTACACCACAGGGACTGCAGCGGTTCAAAAAGGCAGCTCACCACCACCTTCTCAAGGGCAATTAGGGAAGAGCAAATAAATGATGGCCTGGCCATTGACACCCACATCCCATGAAAGAATAAAAGATGCTGTATTTACCTCAGAGTGGCTGATAATTCCCTCTGGAAGGGCCCACATACATGGATGGCTAGGGCAGTCAGCAGTTTAATGAGTTCCATCCAGAGGTTGCTGATTTTATATAGAACCAGTTCCAGGAGTTGACTCTTATCTCAGCTCATACCCTTGAGACACAGTCTCTTTAGGTACCATGTTCTGCTGAGGTACATCAGGGATACTTGCACAACACTATAGCGAGCTTTGAAACGTCACCTCCTATGGTTTTGGCTAGTCTGGGGCTTAGTCTCCTCTTGTTCCTGCCCTCCACCTTCAAACTCTCTAGCGTACATATATACAGTCAAACATACGAATTAGGATCAGGAGTAGGCCATTCAGCCCCTCAAGCCTGCTCTGCCATTCAATAAGACCATGGCTGATCTGATTGCAACCTCAACTCCACATCCCACTTACCCCCGATAACCTTTGAGTCCCTTGTTCGTCAAGAATCTATCTAGCCCTGTTTAATATTATTCAATGACCCTGCCTCCACTGTTGTCTGGAGAAGAGAGTTCCAAAGATTCACAACCCTCTGAGAGAAAAAAAATCTTCTCATCCCCTTCCTAAATGGTAGACCCCTTATTTTTAAACTTTGTCCCAGTCTCCCCCACACAGGGAAACATCCTTTCAGCACCCACCCTGTCAAGTCCCCTCAGAACCATATATGTTTCAATAAGATCACCTCTCAATCTTCTAAATTTTGATGGATATAGGTCCAACCTGCCTAATCTTTTCTCATGAGATAACCCCCACCCCAGGTATCAGTCAAGTGAACCTCCTCTGAACTTCTTCCAATGCATTAATAGCCTTTCTCAAATAAGGACACCAACATTGTACACAGTACCCCAGATGTGGTCTCACCAACACCCTGTACGCAGAGGGTCGGTTAGCTGGATGGCTGGTTTGTGATGCTGAGTGATGCCAGCAGCACAGGTTCAATTCCTGTACCAGCTGAGGTCATCCACATAGGCTTTGCCTTCTCTACCTTGCCCCTCGCCTGAGGTGTGGTGACCCCCATCTTAAAGTCACCACCAGTCATCTCTCTCTAATGAGAGAGCAGCCTATGGCCCTCTGGGACTATGGCAACTTTCATAACTGTAGTAAACCATCCCTGCTTTTATATTCCACCCGCCTTGCAATAAGTGACAATATTGGAGACTTAACTCTATATCCAGTCTGGAGAGTTCACCTAAACACTTCACTGTCGGTCAAAATTCCCCCCATATTTATTGTAATATGCCTTTGTTTTAATTTGTTCATGGGATGTGGGCATCGCTGGCTAGACCAGCATTTATTGCCCATCCCTAATTGTCCTCGTTTAAAGGGCAATTTTTTTAAGAGTCATTACTGTGGGTCTGGAGTCACATGTAGGCCAGACCAGGTAAGGATGGCAGATTTCCTTCCCTGAAGGATATTAGTGAACTTGATGTGTTTTTTACAATAATCGGCAATGGTTTCATGGTCATCATCAGATTTTTTATTCCAGACTTTTATTGAATTCAAATTCCACCATCTGCCTTGGAGGAATTCAAATCTGGGTCACTACCCTGTGTCGCTGGAACACGAGTCCAGTGACTATGCCACTAAGCCACCACCTCCCATCACTAGAAGGGAAGTGTGTCATGTGATCCATTCTCAGTTTCACTTCAGCCTGTGAGCAGATACAGCACAGCTCTAATGTCTCCAAGCTTTCTACCTATGTATAAATGTTCTCATGTGCCTAATCTAAATGAATGAAACCATAATGTGTTTACCCAATCCCTCCTGAGTGATTGTTGCCTTTATATCATTATAACAACACGACAATGTTCAACACTCGAACTCTGCTGGCTCCCTTAGATGCTTTGAGTAGGCGAACCAAAAAATCTGTGGCAATCAGATAATTCCTGAATACATTTACAGGTTCCCTGTGAGCTGCTGTGTATAAAATTAACAGATAGGTGCATTAACACTTGAAAGAAGTATAAAGAAAGCAGTTATATTTTTATAGCGCCTTTCGTAGCTTCAGGGCATCAGAAAGGGCTTTGCAGTGTCACTGTCACAATGTGGGTAAACCAGTAATTCTGAATAATCCTCCAGTGTTGCCCTAGTCTTTCCTTGAACCCTGGAATTCATTCATTTCAATAGAGGTTGAAATGTCACATTGCACTCTGAATTAATTCGGAGCTTCCGGACCCTGAAAATATACCACAAGAAGAAAGACTTGCATTTACATAGTGGCTTTCATGAGTGCAGGATATCTGAAAGCGCTTTACAATTAATGAATTACTTTTGAACTGTAGTCATTGGTGTAAAGTCAGAAACGTGGCAGCCAGTTCGTGCACAGCAAGATCCCACAAACAAAAATGCGATAATATATACATTTTATAAGTTACAGTGCAATTCAGCCTTTGGGCTATGAATGTATGTTTTGAACAAGCTACCATTATTAATTAAATCAAATGACCATATAATCTGCCTTTAAGATGTTGGTTAAGGAATAAATATTGACCAGGAGCTGTAGTGTATTGAAAATTGCATTGTGCACTTTTTACACTTGAGGCTAATATACATACATGTACCAGCAGAGACAGTCTGCCAGGAAGAGATAATAATAGAACCATGTTTTACAGCTCATGCAGTTCTAATTCCAAATATCTCTAACTGAATATATCTGCCTCAGGGAGCTGAAGAATATATTGAAAAAATTATTAAAGAACAGAAAATTTTAATGAAACATGTCCCCTCTGTCACATGAGCAGGGACATGTTTTTAATTTAAAATTAAAGTTTTTATTTAATTTGTATTTGATTTTGGAAACCTCATCCCATCCGTGGATGAGGTTTCCGAAAAAATGTGAACACTGCTTGGCCTTTTCGCCTGCCCGTCAACCGTTAGGTTGAACGGGAGTGAAAAATTAAGCACCATTGATTATTTAATGGCCTTAATAGGCCTTTTAATTGTCAGCGGGTGCACTGCTGGCTCCGGAGCGCGCCCACCAACCAAACTATCACGCGACTGAGCGTTGACATTGGCACGCTCGGCCAACGTTACCACGCATCATTTCACGCCCGGTTGGGTCAGCCACGTGCCTACCATCGAGCTAAAGATTCTGCCCATAGATTTTAAAAGATCCAAGCAAAGAAACATGATAGCCTGAACAATCCAATTCAAAGTGAGTTTTCTTAATTTCAGTTTTTTACAGACAGCACCTTGAGGCTTAGATGCTGGAGGCTTCTGACACTTGTTAAACCTTAGGATTCCTTCCCTTGCACACAGCCTTCTCTCCTTTATCCATATATTGCCCTTTGAATGCAAATTCCCTTTGTTTCACTATGTCTTTGGACTTTTACCTCTCTAATACTAAAATCCATCAAAGTACCAATTTTACCAGTAATCTTTGGGAAAAATAAACACACTATTTCTTAACTTCTCCTGTCTAGGTGAAATTTCTCATCTCTTCCTTTGAATTCAAGCCAGTCTGGTTTATTTAAAAATGCAAATGTCCCCTTTACACCTATGTTTACCTATTTAACATTTCAAACCTAGCTTATCTTCTGTTACATCAAAGCCTTCAGGCCTTTAATTCAATTAAGTCCCCCCACCACGCCCCCCACCACACACATACACAGACCCATTGACACGGACCCTGCTATTACTCTACTTTACAAAAAATTCCAATAACATTATGCTAATAATTATATCTTCCTGGCACTTCTTGTAGATCCAAGCGCACTTCTGCTTCTTCTCACTACTCCATTTCAGTCCACAAAATAACATCAGGGATGTAATGGTTTTTTTTTCCAATCCTTGGCCTTCATGATTCTGGTCTTGAATCCATACTGAATTCCCTGACTGGAGTTACAATAAATCATACACTCTATGGTACTGATTATAGTTTCTGGTTTGATTGGCCCAATATTCATGTAGTAGCTGAACAGTGCCAAGTTGATATCATCGTTTTTCTTCAACAAAGCCTTTATCATTCTGACTCTTCTTTCATCCTGTCCAGTAGCTTGTGCGTATCTGGGTGAACTAGTCATGTGGGCAAATCCACAGGTCACTGTGGACTGCTTAAAGCATTCTTTTGCAAACTGTGGGCCATTGTCCGAAATTATTAAATCTAGAACGCCTTGTGTGGCAAAAAATTTATTTTAGTGATTTAATAACTGCTTCCAAGGTGGGATCATGAAGACGCTTAACCCCAATCCAAATACTGTGAGGAACCGCGACAACTATCATAAGCAGTTCTGGATCATGGTAAACCAATATGTCAGGTGAATTGAGCATTTCTTTTATCTGTTGGAATGAAATTTGTTGATGTTCTTCTCAACACTATGCTTGGCTTTGCCTAAGTAATTGTCACAGTGGTTCATTTACATGTGCCAGATTAGGTAAGAACTTTCCTACTTGATTGACCATTCCCATGAAGTGATGAAGCTCCATAACATTGTGAGGTGGTGGTCTTTTGGTTTTTTGGGGATCGGCTCTGCCATGTGATGGGTGAACCGTGTGTCCAAGTAATGTAATGGTTGGCTGTGAGAACTCGCATTTATTATTATGAGTTAGTCTTGCTTCTTGCAAGCTTTGCAACACTGCTCTCACTCTTGCATCATGCTCTGGTGTAGAGGACCTGAGGATCAGGATGTCATCCATGTGGCAGATGACCCTTTCTAATTCTTCTAACATGTCCATTATCATCCTCTGAAGAATCCATATGGTCGATGTAATTCCAAAGGGTAGTCATTGAATCAAAATCTCCCAATGGTATGGTGAATGTAGCCAGCGTTTTGGATTCCTCATTCAAAGGTAGTTGCCAGAAACCACTGTTTGCATCCAATTTTGTAAAAGTGGTACTTTTTACTAGCTTTGCCGGACTCTCATCCACAAATGTCATTGGGTGAATCTCACTTCCCACTGCTTTTTTTAACTGTGTGAGGTCAACACAGCTCAACACAGGATTCTTTTTCTTTCATGGGGTGTGGGTGTCACTGGCTAGGGCAACATCTATTGCCCAACCCTAATTGCCTTTGAGAAGGTGGTAGTGATCTGCCTTCTTTAACAGCTGCAGTCCATGTGGTGTGGATACACCCACAGTGCTGTTAGGAAGGGAGTTCCAGGATTTCGACTCAGCGACAGTGAAGGAACAGTTATGTATTTCCAAGTCAGGATGATGAGTGGCTTGAAGGGGAACTCCCAGGTGCTGGTGTTCCCACCTATCTGCAGTCCTTGTCCTTCTAGACAGTTCGTGGGTTTGGAAGGTGCTGTCTAAGAAGCCTTGGTGAATTCTTGCAGTGCATCTTGTAGATAGTACACACTGCTGCTACTGTGCGTTGGTGGTGGAGGGAGTGAATGTTTGTGGTTGGGGTGCCAATCAAGCAGGCTGCTTTGTCTTGGGTGATGTCAAACTTCATGAGTGTTGTGGGAGTTGCACTCATCCAGGCAAGTGGAGAATATTCCATCACACTCCTGATTTGTGCCTTGTAGATGGTAGACAGGCTTTGGGGAGTCAGGGGGTGAGTTACTCACTGCAGGATTCCTAACTTCTGATGTGATCTTGTAGCCACAGTATTTATATGGCTCATCCAGTTCAGCTTCTGGTCAATGGTAACCCCAGGATGTTGACAGTGGGGGATTCAGCGATGATAATGCCATTGAACATCAAGGGGCGATGGTTGGATTCTCTCTTGTTGGAGGTGGTCATTGCCTGGCACTTGTGTGGCGCGAATGTTACTTGCCACTTATCAGCCCAAGCCTGGATGTTGTCCAGGTCTTGCTGCATTTGGACATGGACTGCTTCATTATCTGAGGAGTCGTGAATGGTGTTGAACATTGTACAATCATCAGCGAACATGCCCACTTTTGACTTTATGATGGAAGGAAGGTCATTGATGAAGCAGCTGAAGATGGTTGGGCCGAGGACACTACCCTGAGGAACTCCTGCAGCGATGTCCTGGAACTGAGATTATTGACCTCCAACAACCACAACCATCTTCCTTTGAGCTAGGTATGACTCCAACCAACAGAGAGTTTTGCCCCTGATTCCCATTGACTCCAGTTTTGCTAGAGCTCCTTGTTGACACATTCGGTCAAATGCTGCCTTGATGTCAAGGGCAGTCACTCTCACCTCACCTCTGGAGTTCATCTCTTCTGTCTAGTTTGAACCAAGGCTCTAATGAGGTCAGGAGCTGAGTGGCCCTGGGTGGAAGCCAAGCTGACTGTCAGTGAGCAGGTTATTGCTAAGCAAGTGCCACTTGATAGCACTGTTGATGACCCCTTCTAGCACTTTACTAATGATCGAGAGTAGACTGATGGGGTAGTAATTGGCTGGGTTGGATTTGCCCTGCGTTTTGTGTACAGGCCATACCTGTGCAATTTTCCACATTGCTGAGTAGATGCCAATGTTGTAGCTGTACTGTAACAGCTTGTGTTCTGGAGCACAAGCCTTCAGTATCATTTCTGTAATACTATCAGGGCCCATAGACCTTGCAGTATACAGTGCCTTCAGCCGTTGCTTGATATCATGTGGAGTGAATCGAATTGGCTGAAGACTGGCATCTGTGATGCTGCAGACCTCCAGAAGAGGCTAAGATGGATCATACGCTTGGCATTTCTGGCTGAAGATTATTGCAAATCCTTAAGCCTTATGTTTTGCACTGATTTGCTGGGCTCCTCCATCATTGAGGATATGGATATTTGTGAAGCCTCCTCCTCCAGTACGTTGTTTAATTGTCCACCACCATTTACGACTGGATGTGGCAGGACTGCAGAGCTTAGATCTGATCCATTAATTGTGTAATTGCTAAGCTCTGCCTATCGCTTGCTGCTGATGCTGTTTGGCATGCATGTAGTCCTGTATTGTAGCTTCACCAGGTTGAGACCTCATTTTTAGGTCTGCCTGGTGCTGCTCCTGGCATGCCTTCCTGCACTCTTCATTGAGCCAGTGTAGGTCCCCTGGCTTGGTGGTAATGGTAGAGGGGGGGATGTGCGGGGCCATGAGGTTACAGATCGTGGTTGAGTACAATTCCACTGCTGCTGTTGGCCCATAGGTCCTCATGGTTAGCTAACAGGATACACGGAGTGGGTATAAATGGGTCATTGTCTGGTTGGCAGGATGTGATGAGGGGTGTGTCACAGGGATCAGTGGTGGGAACTCAAATGTTTACAATTTATACAAATGAATTGGATGAAAGGATGGTTGGGATGATTGTCAAATTTGCTGATAACAAAGATAGGTAGGAAAGTAAGTCATGAAGAAGACATAAGGAGGCTATAAAAAGACATAGGGGAGAATTTTCTCCCCATCAGGTGGGCCGGTTGGGAGTGCAGGTGGGCGCAGGTGGGCGTGGAGCTGATCGCCGCTCGTGATTGGCTGCACATCGCCATTTTGCGTGTGCGGGCCTTAAAAGCATGACACGTGCCCAGAAGCGCTCAGCGCTATCTGTGTGGGCGGGGAGAAGAGAGAGAGTCGGGGCCTGCTCTCTTCTGTGCATGTGCATGAAAGACTGCAGAAATCTCCCTGAGGCACAGAGCTTTTTTTCAAATGTTCCAAAAATAGTTATTAATGTTATAATCCCTTCATGAAACCTCATCCCACACGTGGATGAAGTTTCATGAAAAATGCAAAGGCGGCTTGGGCTCTTCACCTGCCGCCAACCTTAAGGTTGGATGGGCAGCTTTCTCAATTGGCTTAATTGTTTGATTAATAGCCTTAACAGGCCTTTGACAGTTCGGCAGGCGTGCAGCCAACTCTGGTGCGCACCCACCGAACGGAGGGTCAGAATGACATGCGGTGATGCCGGGACGCACGCCCAACATCACCGCTTGTCATTTTATGCATTGGCGTGCGGGGGTGGGCCACGCACGCTGAATAGAAGATTCTGCCCATAGATAGGTTAAGTGAGTGGCAAAGATCTGGCAAATGGAGTATAATGTGGGAAAATGTGAAATTGTCCATTTAGGTGGGAAGAATAAAAGAGAAGCATATTATCTGAATGGTGAGAGATTTCAGAGCTCTGAGGTGAAGAGGGATCTGGGTGTTCTAGTGCATGAATCGCAAAAGGCTGGTATGCAGGTACATCAGGTAAGGAGGAAAGCTAATAGAATGTTATCATTCATTGGGAGGGGAATTGTATACAAAAGTATGGAGGTTATGCTTCAGTTATACAGAGCGCTAGTGAGACCACATCTGGAGTACTTTGTATAACATTGGTCATCTTATTTAAGGAAGGATGTAAATGCATTAGAAGCAGTTCAGAGAAGGTTTACTAGACTGGAATGGGTGGGTTGTCTTATGAGGAAAGGTTAGGCAGGCTAGGCTTGTATCCATTGGAGTTTAGAAGAGTAGGGGATGACTTGATTGAAACCTTTAAGATCCTGAGGCGTCTTGAACAGGTTGGATGTGAAGAGGATATTTCCTCTTGTGAGAGAATCTAGAACTAGGGGTCACTACTTAAAAAAATAAGGGGTCATCCATTTAAAATGGAGATGAGGTGAAAATGTTTTCTTTCAGAGGGTCGTGAGTCTTTGGAACTCTCTTCCTGAAAAGGTGGTGGAAGCAGAGTCTTTGAATATTATTAAGGCAGAGGTGATTAGATTCTTGATAAGAAAGGGGGTGATAGATTACAGGGCATAGGTGGGATGTAGATTTCAGTTTACTATCGATCAGCCATGCTCTTATTAAGTGGCGGAGCTGACTCGAGGGAACAAATGGCCCATTCCTGCTCTTTGTTCATATGAGCTTCACCCTTTTGATAATGGTGGCCCTTTTGAGGTTGAAATAGGCATCAAAAGTTTTGATAATCTCTTTGTATGTCGCCATTTCTTTGTTTATGCCCTATCTGACCATTATGTTATCTGCACTACTGCCAATGGCATAGAGAAGGGTACTGACCTGTTTCATGCAGGGCTTCTTTGTTGGTCCCAAAGTGGTTCTGTATCTGGTAAACCTGTGATGTCAGTTCTGCCACTTCTCGACTTGATCCGGGCCTTCCACATGTTCAAAGCACTCTGGTAAGAGTAAGATTTTCTCCAAGGCTTTTCTTCACTCTAGCCTTTCTTCAAGCTCTGTTGGAATTTTTCCATTATCCCTTGGTCCTTTCTCTTGATCCTTTTTTCAGTCTCTGGGCTCATTATTTGGTGCTTTTCCCTTTGTCCTTTTCACCGTCATCATCTGTTACTATCATTATAGGTCTTAAATGAGGTTGTCCTTGGTCAGGATCAATAGAGGCTGCTGGAGGCAAGGCTGTTGGTAAACTTTTTCTTTTATTGAATATTCTACTAACTATGTACAGTACAAAGTTTAGCACAAGGCTTCACATTGAACTATCTCTCAGCATGCTCTGTTGTCATGTCACCTTACATCACTGATGATGTAGACTGTCTATTTAAATACTTAGCATTAACCCTTTACACTTCACTGCACAGGAGCATCAGCCTAGACTTTTGTGCAGGACACCCATTATGTGAGGTCACCTGGAATGAGTGGGTATCTCAGTATATAGGCTACATCACTAACACAACTGAAGTGACTCTGGAAGGAAGGAAATCGAAAGTGGCAGCTCCCTGAAATGCAAAATATCAAAGATGTTTCTAATTTTGAGCTGATATTTGCCAATCTATTTTACAAGGGATGGCTTGAACTTTGAACAGAACTTCTTCCCCCGAGGACACTGTCTATAAATCTCCACTGTGACGCTCAATGGTGCAGCCATGTTAATAGTGGATGGTGCTCGGGTTTCATGGCATCTATTACCAAAATTCTTTGTGCACTTTCTGTATGGTTTCACTTCTTATTACCAACTGGTGAAAGGAAGTAAAATGGTGAGTTTAGTCTATGAATAAACTGACCAGAATGAAACTCTGAATGCATGCTCTGGAACCACAAACTTGCAATAAAAAGTTTGAATAAAATAACAATGCCACAAAACACCCAGAAATCAGTTGCAGGGAAACACCTTTAATAAATGCACAGTTTCACCAGGTTTCAGATTAATCTTAGTAAGTGTGAATATGAAAATCAATCAGCATTGCTATTTCTTTGCCAAAATTAAAAGGAAAATCTGACCTTAACAAAGTCAGATCTGAATGATGTTTGCTTTGGGATTTACCATAGCTGGAATACTTTAAAAGTTCAGTATTATCTGAAAACTGGCATGTGTCAGGTATTTTTGGAAAGCATTGCTAACGTTATTAGAAATAAGGGGGAGTGGAGGACCTGTGGTGCAGTGGTCACATCCCTATCTCTGGGCCAGAAGCTCTGGGTTCAAGTCCCACATGAGGATTGGTTGGCCACAGAAGGTGCGTTCATAACTTCGACAAACAGGTTGATTCTCAGCCTACAAATCCTTCCAATACGTCTATGGCAGGCGGTAAGAACGGGAAAGTATCATGGTCAGCCAGAACTGTCTGGCAACTGCAGTGCAACCGCCTCTCCATGTGTAAGCTCTTGCCACGGTCTCTGAGGCAAGTCCCCTCCCTGCTTTGAGGGGACAAATAAGGAGGTCAACTTTAAGGCTTTCTGAGGAGGAGGATAGAAAGGGCAAGAAATGGTTGTGAGAGGGGTTAAAATTCCCAGAAGCTATGGTCCCGCCATAGCCCACACCCACCTTCAACCCACTGCCTTCTAGTCTCCAGGTTAATATATAGGAATATGTAACCTTCATAATTAAACCTGGAACTTCACTCACCAAATTCCCAGTAGTGGTCACTAGTGAGCTGCAGCAGGAAATCTAACTGGGGCGCTGAGGCCCATTGTAGCAACCCCTCCATTGTCATGGCTGACGTCAGCTAACTTAGCAAGATGCTGAACATTAAAAGTGGCACCTTTATGGCCTATGCAGACCTGAGCATCATATCTGCCACAAGAGAGGGCAATTGAGAGAATCCACCCTTAACCACAGTTCTGGTGAAATGAGAGAACCATTGCCTCTCTCAGAAAAGATCTTAAGACCATTTTATAGATATAAGTTAGTGGCTTTGTGTGGAGATCGGGGTCAATTATATATAGATCATAATAATATGTCATTACACCAGCCCTGCACACAGACATTTTCAAACCTGAACTATCAAATCACTATCTATTAAATAGTATAGGAAAGCAAAGTAAAGTGTGGAGAATAAGTCACTTGAAGCTGGTGACTGCTGCAGTTAATAACTCAAAGTCATTGCAATCATGAGTTCTGGGTCATGTCTCTTCTGTTTGTTAAGCTAGTCTGAGCAATCTGCCATTTACATTTAAAGGAACTTTCGGAGAAGACATAATTAAACTAAAGGTTTAGGAATGCTGAAATATACGTGGTGCAAGAGATGAAATATTCAGACCCTATATTGTTTGTGAATTTTCGACAGCTTTATTTATAAATGCCATTAGTTGGGTAGTCATCACAAGGCATCATGAGTGAAGGCATGCATCTTGAAGCATACTGATGTCTTCATTCTTCATCCCAAATGAATGTCATCAAGTCACAATCACATTGAAGGTTCCTTAATGGATTCCATTACCCTGAAGAAATATACCAGTGCTTTGAAAATCTCATTTGACTGTGATGAAAGTTTCCTCTGTTTGCTGTCTGTATGGGTTTCACATGAAATGAGTCTGGGCAGATTCAATCAAGTTCCTCATGGGCACAGACCCGCAACGCAAAATCATTAACGTGGCACTAATTGGCAATCCCACTCCAAGAGACCACAGGATGTTGTGCAAAATAATACATTGATTCAGTCAAGGAAAGAAAAAGTTTACATTTATATAGTGCCTTCCACAGCATCAGGATATCCCAAATCTCTTTACTTGCCCTTCTTGTCCAGGAGTTCAAATATCCAGCCAGGTGTCTGAAATAGAGAGTGTTTCACCTTTGATGTCCATCTTGAAAAACATTCAGCACTTCAGTTCAGTATCTAATCTGTAGGACAGCACCTCTGAAAATGCAGCACTCCCTTAGTGTGACATTGGAATATCAGCCTCAAATATATGCCCAAATCCTAGAATCTATCTTGAACTTGTGATTCAGAGGCAAGATTTCTATCAATGAGCTAAACTCACATTGTCTAGATCATTGCTCCTCTGAACCTTTAACTTGGTTCATTATGAGTCCCAAATATACCATCTTACACAATGTTCCCCCTTCTTGCATCAATCAAGACTCATCCTGCCACCTCTACTCTAACTTGTTTTCTCCAGGGTTACAAAATGTTCTCAACTCCCTACAGTCTCCCTTCCCTCTGAAAATCTACAGGCATTTAAACCCAGGCTTGGTATCACCTTCTCTTTGATTTACCTTATTATCTCCCTCCTACTCTTTGGATCCTTATTGCGAATTGAATAATTGAGAAGTTGAACACTGAGAACCAATTTTTATTTGATTGTTATCAATTGGACCAATATTCAATTGACTTTTTTAGAATAATTTCTAAGCTGAGATGAATCTGACTTTGGAGTTGGTAAATGATGTGTTGGCAGATGAAACACTCAATGTTCACTATAAAACTAACCTGTTCAGGCATCAAAACTTGGGCACAGACTATGGACCTTCAAGAATCATTATGGGACCCTCAGATATTAGGCATTCTGTCTTAGTACCAGCTTGATGTAGGTAGACTGGCTGACTACAAAGTGTTACAATGTATTTACAGTTCAGCAATAGGCTGTTTGTCCCAAAATATCCATGTGAGTCTTTATGCTCCACCCAAGTCTGCTCCCACCCTTCTTCGTTTAACCCCCTTAACATATCTTTCTATTCTTCTCTCTTTCATGTTATTATCAGCTTCCCCTTAAATCCACCTGTGCTATTCATCCCAACAGCTCCTCGCGGTGAGGAGTTACACGTTCTAAACATTCTCTGGGTAAGGATGTTTCTCCTGATTTCCCTACTGGATTTGTTAGTAACTATGTTATATTTCTGGCCCCTAGTTCTGCTCTCACCCATATCAAACAATTTCACGGGGCAGAATTTTACGCCTCGCGGTCGGGTACGCGCCTGACCCGAAAGGGCGTGGAATAGCGTGAGATGATGTCAGGTGAGCATCCCGACGTCATCCTGCACGCGAGCAATCTAACAGACAGCGGGTGCAGGCGAATATCGGAGCCGTACCTGCCATTAATTAAAAGGCCACTTAAGGCCATTAAAAAGGCAATTGTTCCCAATTTTACATTACCCGCGGAATTTCACACTCCTCGTATGGGCAAATCGGACAGGCGGGCAGCCCACTTCTACCGAAACCTCATCCAAGGGCGGCATAAAAAGGGTCAGCAGCATTGCCAGTGTGAATAGTGAGGAGTTCAAGAGATAGTTTGCTGCTGGTTGCCTATTTGAACTTGACAGCTCTGTTCTGAGCTTCATTCTTAACATTTCCAGGCTTAATTTCAGGACTCAATGGTGTCTCCAAGGCTTCCGGAGAATTTTTACCATGTGGGCCAGGTATCAGACAGCCTTCTGTAACCCTGGTAATGGGGATTGTGGTCTCCACTGGTAGCACCTCCTCTGAGGAGGAAGGGAGGGCCAGAAGGGAGAGGAGGGCCGGTGTCCCAAGTCCCAATGCAGTTTCCAGGGGAGGGACCTGTAGGAGGAGAGGTGCAGGCACAAGGGGTGCAGGGCCAACAGGTAGTCCAAGGCAGAAGGGGCTGCAGAAGACACCACTATCCTGCTGTCAGGATATACAGGCAGCGATGCTGCTACCTCATATGTCTGAGGTGCATTGTCGACGGTGGCTCCAGCTCTCCAGGGAGACCATCACCTCCATTTGTCAGATGATTGGGCCTGAGATCACCTCCGACTGTGTGTGTGGACACCACATGCCAGTGGCCCTGAAGGTCACAGTGGCCCTTAACTCTGGCTGTTTCCAGGGGTCAGTGAGGGATCTTTGTGGAGCTTCCCAATCAGCTGTCCACAGTTGCGTCAAGCTGGTGACAGAAGCTCTGTTCTCTATTCTTTACTGTATGATGAGGTCAGCTAGGCTGAGTGAGCCAGAGGCTTTGCAGCAATTGCTGGGTTCCCCGTGTCCAGGGTGCAATCGACTGCACACATGTGGCCATAAAGGCGCCAGTGGGTCAGCCGGGAGCCTTAGTCAACAGGAAGAGTTTCCACTCCATGAACGTGCAGGTAGTATGTGACCACAGGATGCAGATCCAGCAAGACTGTGCAAGGTACCCAGGCAGCTCCCATGATGCTTAAATCATCAGACACTCACCAAGACTATTTAGTGCTCCAGCTCGACTGGATAGATGGCTGCTGGCCATTCATTGAAAAGGTGGCTTATGACACCTCTCTATCACCCAAGAACAGAGGCAGAGCAGCGTTATAATAGGAGTCATGCCTCCACAAGGGTGGTGATAGAGAGGACAATAGGTTGTATGAAGATGAGCTTCCATTGCCTGGATCATTCAGGGGGAGCACTACAATACCCCCCAGAGCTGGTGTCAATGATAGTGGTTGCACTCTCCACAATCTGGCACTGGCAAGGGGGGACCCAGTGGGGGAAGAGGATCTTGAGGCAGCTCCACAGGCCACAGAGCATGAATCTAGTGGTGAGTCAGAAGAGGAACACGGCGAGGAGAATGCTGAGGGCGTGGGTGCAGACCTCTGTATCCTTCAGGGAGACAGGGACACCAGGGAGGCCTTGATCCAACGCTACTTCAGCTCAGCTGCCAATGATCTGCTTCCACCTCATGCCAGGGCTGCTGCCTCCATCCCGGATGTCTGAAATGACCCTTTCATTTGAACCCAAACTCCACTCAGTGCCTGTGCAATAAAGTTAGAGCCACTCACATCCAGCATTAGATACTGGCGTACCCTGCACATACAAAGCAAGTGAAGCATCCTCAGACTATTAAGACAAAAGCTAAATTTATATCATTATGACCCAAATGAACATAATTATATACGGTGTTAATGGTCACACCAGTAAACAGACCAACAAAACATAGCAGAACAGAAGATCACTTGTGAACAGACCCTCTTGTGCTCATGGTGCCTTAAACCTACGTTTACGAGTGCTGCGTCTTGTTGCCCGCATATCCCACCCACCCCCCCCCACCCCCCACGCCCTCGCTGGCACCGGCATTGCAGGCGACTTGCTGACTCTGCTGTCCAGTTGGCCTTGATGACCTTGACAGTCATCGCCTGGCCACTGGAGCCTGTGCCGGCCCCACCAGGGAGGGAGCAGCAGGTGCCACAGCTGGCATCTCTCCAGTCACCGCAGACTCATCAGATGGTAAAGTCACTGGCAGAGGGGCAGAGGAGCTGCTGCCATGATCCAGAGTGCGGTGAGAGGAGCCCACAGAAACGATAAGCAGCTCGTGCACCAACGTAAGGTCCCTGTGGACCTCCCTACTTGCCATTAATTGATGGGCACCTAGCTGGGATACCAGGTGCCTCATCCATCTCCCACACTGACACTAACCATCTGAGGTCAGTGCCTGCGTGAGGGCTTGTAGGTCCGAGTGCACCCTCAGGAACCCCTGATTCTGTCCCTGGAGCTGCCACTCCATAAGAGTCGCCACTGTCTCACTGTAGGAGGCAGTGTTTGGCTCTTCGAATTCCTGTGTTCAAGTGCGAGCTGGCAAAGCTAAGGGAGAAGAAAGGTATTAGTTAAAGTCACCACACTGTCACTGTACATGCCAGGCACCCTGGTGAGACAATGGGGATCTGCATCACGGTGCCATCGTCTTTCAATGATCAATGGGGACTCCGGGTTTGAGGCTCCCATTAGTGATGAGATTACATAAGAATGTTTGCACAATCTGGCACTCTCACCTCTGTGTACTGCACTCCTACCTTCGTCAGAGACCCCTGCTTCTCCGTGACCGGCTGACCAAAATGGGTGGCTGCTCTCCAGTTCCAAGGCATCAATTTCCTACCGCATCAAAATTAGGAGGTTTGGGAGACCTCCGCCTGCCCTTGACCTTTCAATGGTGTTATGGCTTCTCTTCTCCTGAAAGGACAGTGGAGCATTGATTGGTCCACTCTCTACCTGCAGCACCATTGCAGCCTGGCCAACCCCAGCTGAAGAACATCTTGCAGGGCACATCCGATTCGTGGCCTTCGACCCGCAAGGCACTCAGCCCAAGCAGTCAGGGCTCACCCCCTTGGCCAGCTCTGGTGTCAGTGACAGTTGGCACTCAGACACTAGCACCCCTGAGCCCCACAGGGGCATGGCCAGCCCTTAACACATCTACACACTGATCCATCCCAACTCGGTACTCACCCTTGCCAAGCACAGCAGGTCATTGAACTTTTTGCAGCACTGCACCCATGTGGGCCGCACAAGTCATGGCTACTGACATTGGCTGTCACCTCCCCCCAGGCTTTTTTGGTCAGGTGCGGTGGCCTCTTCCTGTCATCCCTGGGTACAAGAGCATCCCGCCTGACACTCACCTCCTCCACGAGGACCACAAAGCACTCATCCGAGAAACAGGGGACCGAGTGCCCACATGACTTTCCCTCCTGCTTGACGTTTCCTGCCGCTGGTGAGGCCATTGTTCCAGTCTCCAGACCGACTTTAAAAATTCTCCCCTGGCAGCCTTCAGGGAGCTGCCTTTGCCAGTTTTAAGGTGCCCGTCGGGTCGCCATTGGACCCGGCGCCCGACAGGCCTGGGCCCCCGCCAGGCCCTTCCCAGCCATTCAGAAGATGTGTTTGATGCTGAGCAGACCTTAATGTGACTGCGATCGGGAGAGGATTCCACATCCGCTTCCGCTCCCGCCGACTTGGCACGCACGCCAAGCGTGAAACTCAGGCAATAATTTTAAAGACCTTTTTCAGGTCATCCCTCTGTCTTTTTAGCTGGTGAAAAGAGCCCTAATCTTTTCAGTCTTTCCTGAGGGGAATAATATTTCAGTTCTGGCATCATTTAGTTAATCTTTTCTGCATCATCTCCAGGCATGGTCTAACCAAGGTTCTGATCAATTTTTCAACTCTATCCTTCTAGAAATGATGCCTAGTGTTTGTTTGCTTTTTAATGATTTTATTAAATTTCATTGCTACTTTTCATGATTAAGGGTCTGTACCCAAAGATCCTTTCTGTACCTATGTTCTGTTTAAGCTCTTACTTTCCAAAGCATATTCAGATCCTTATTTGTCCCACCAAAATGTACCAATTCACACTTACCTTTATTGAAATTCATTTGCCAATTATACGTCCATCCTTCATGTTGTTCATTACATGTCCATTCTTCAAGTTTACTCATGTCTTACTGTATTTTGTCGTCGTCCTCTTCTGTATTAATTACATTCCCCACTTTGGGGTGCCATCTTCAAAGTTTGTACTTCCGATCCAAAAATCATTTGTGAAAATGGTGAACAATAGCGTTCCCAGCACCGATCTTTGTGAAACATCACCTCCTCTATTTGCTAATTCTTATTATTTAGTATTATTTATCCCTCTAATATGGATCCTCAGTGCCGTCTCCTTGGTTTTCCCAGTTCTCCTAGTTTTCCGTGTGTCCTGAATATAATTAAGCAAAAAAGAACAGCTTTTCAGCTGAACCAGCATGGGGAGTTTCCAATGCACACGCTTATCAGTGTACAATAATGTCGCTTTTCACTGTTCAGTTATCTCCTATTTTGAACATTTTCTTTTACGGACCTCGATACTCCTTGTGTGCCTCAGTCTACCCTTCCTACTATGATTGGCCCATGATGTTGTTTCTTGATTCAAACCATTTGTTTTTCTGCTGCCAACCTGACTGACACCAGCCAATTCAGTACAGACCAGCTGTCCCCACCACAGTAAACCATTTCAGTTCGATAGATAGGGGAAGACAAGGGGACATACGTTTAAAATGTGGAAGAGTAGGAATAGGCTTGATGTTAGGTGGCATTTCTTTTCTCAGAGAGTAGTGACATCTTTCAAGATGTTCCAGCTAGAAGTGTATGAGAGTATGCTTCTGGCCGGCAGCATGTCAGAATCCATGAGGAAAAGCATCATCACCCTCATCTACAAGCACAAGGGGGAAAGGGAGGAAATTAGAAATTGGCGACCCATTTCACTGTTGAATGTGGACTATAAGATTCTGTCCAAGGTCATCGCCAATCGGGTCAAGTCCGCTCTGGAATTGGTGATCCACCCTAACCAGACCTGCGCTGTGCCGGGCAGGAAGAGCTCTGACAGCCTCATGCTGTTCAGGGATACGATTGCCTATGTACAGGACAGGGGTGTGGACACCTGCCTCATCAGCCTGGATCGGGAGAAGGCCTTTGACAGAATATTGCACACCTACATGGTGGACGTGCTCTCCAAAATGGGGTTTGGGGAGGGAATTCACAATTGGATCCAACTGCTCTACACTAACATCAGTAGCGCAGTCTCAATCAATGGGTGGGAATCAGAAAGCTTTCCTATTAAATCTGGAGTCAGGCAGGGCTGCCCTCTCTCCCCTGTCCTGTTTGTGTGTTGCATAGAACCCTTTGCTGAGTCCATCAGGAAGGATCCGGGCATAAGAGGAGTGACGATCCCAGGCAGTGGAGGCACTCAGGTCAAAGCCTCCCTGTACTTGGACGATGTCGCCGTCTTCTGCTCGGATCCGCTGTCGGTGCGCAGACTGATCCACATCTGTGACCAGTTCGAACTGGCCTCGGGAGCCAAGGTAAATCGTGGGAAGAGCGAGGCCATGTTCTTTGGGAACTGGGCTGACCGATCCTTTGTCCCCTTCACCGTCAGGGCTGACGGCCTGAAGGTGCTGGGGATATGGTTCGGAGGGACCGGGACATGCGTTAGAAACTGGAACGAGCGAGTGCCTATGGTGAAAAGGAAACTGGGCATGTGGGAGCGACTCTCCTGCTCCCTTGCGGGTAAGAACCTGGTCATCAGGTGTGAGGCACTCTCGCTGTTGCTGTATGTGGCGCAGGTCTGGCCCATTCCAGACTCTTACACGATGGCGATCACCCGAGCCATCTTTCGCTTTACCTGGAGGTCAAAAATGGATCGAGTCCGTAGGGATGCAATGTACAAGCCTCTAGATAAGGGGGGAAAAAACATGCCCAACATCGCCCCTGGTGGCGACTGATGGCAACCTTTGTGTGTGGCTGCATCAAGCTGTGCGTAGACCCTCAGTACGCAAACACCAAGTGTTACTACGTGCTGAGGTTCTACCTGTCCCTGGTGTTGCGAAGGATGGGTCTGGCCACGCTGCCGCGGAACGCTCCAAGTAGTTGGACCGTGCCGTACCACCTGTCCTCGTGAAAAAATTTATGCAGAGAAACACCTTTGACCACAAGTCCATCAGGCAGTGGTCGGCACGTAATGTCTTAGAGGCCCTGCGGGAAAAGGAGAGGGTGGATCTGTGGGATGGTTCCCCGAGCAGACTGTCAAAGTCATTTGGCAGAATGTCACATTGCCAGAACTTTCCAACAAGCACCAAGATGTAGCTTGGCTGGTGGTGAGAAAGGCCCTCCCTGTCAGATCCTTTCAACACGCCAGGGGTCTCACCCCCTCTGCACGTTGCCCTTGAGGTGGCTGTGGTGGGGATGAGACCATTGTTCACCTCCTTGTGGACTGTGCCTTTGCAAAGAAGGTCTGGAGAGAGATGCAGTGGTTTCTGTCGAGGTTCGTCCCGAGCAGTTCTGTGACACAGGACTCTGTGCTCTATGGGCTGTTCCCAGGGACACACATCGAGACAAATATCAACTGCAGCTGGAGGATCATCAACTCAGTGAAAGACGCTCTTTGGTCTGCCCGAAACTTGTTTGTCTTCCAGCGCAAAGAGTTGTCCTCGACTGAGTTTTACAGACTGGCACATTCCAAGGTCCAGGACTACGTGCTGAGGGATGCATTAAAGCTTGGGGCAGCTGCCGCAAAGGCGCAATGGGGAATGGTCGCTGTCTAAGACCTTTCTGCCATAGTGCACCGAGGGACTGGGAACTGTGTAGAGCCCCTCGGGCTGTACAGCTCAAAATGAATGTATGCATTGAATACTAATTGTATTATAATTGTATTGAAGCACCTCAGAGTGCAACATGATGAAGGTTGATAACTCCAATACCATTGTCTGATTGTCTGTAATGACCATATTGAAATGATTGTAATATTCATTGATTGTATTGATGCACCTCCTGATCCAGGTGTAAAAGTTGAATCTGATTGTACATTTTGTGATGGGGATTTAGAAATGTTTTGTAATGTTCTTCCAGATATTTTATGAATAAAGTATATTTTTCAAAAAAAAAGCTACGAGAGAGGCAACTACCTGGCCATGTGGAAGATTGCCTAGGCACATCCTGTCCCACAAAACCAGGCTACACTTAAACCATCCAATCGTTAACACCATGCACACAGGCATCAGCTAAGTGATGGAAGGAGTCATCAAGAAACACCTTCTCACAAATACCCAGCCCACTAACACTCAGTTTTGGTTCTGCCAGAGCCACTCAGCCACTCCATCTCTCATCAGAGTCTCCTTCCAGACATGCAAGATCTAAATGCCAGAGGAGAGGTGAAGGTAGTTGCTCTTGAAGTGGAGTGGCCTACTCTTGTACCTATGTTCAAGGTAGCATTTCACCGAGGAAGACACCATGGAGCAGTAGCAAAATTGAAGACAGTGGATGTCAGCGAGAAGATATAGTCATACCTGATGTAAAGGAATATGGTTGTACTGTCAGAGGCTAACATTCCTTGTTTAGAAATTGACTGCCAAATGCTAGTCAGAGAGACAACTGTTTCCCCCATTCAAATGGATGTTTGTTCAACTTGGTAGCAGCTGTACAAATGCAACATGTCAAATACCAAATCTAGTTCCAGGGAGCAGAATTGGAGGGCAGAGTTCCAGAGGGGTGAGTATAAAAACCTTACCTCGGGGATTCGCGGCCTAGTTCCAGGGAGCAGAGTCGGAGGGCAGAGTTCCAGAGGGGTGAGTATAAAAACCTTACCTCGGGTCTTTTAAAAAAAAATAACAGTGGCTTCACGGTAAATCTGTGACCTGATTGGCTGGTAGAGAATCTGCACTGAATTTGAAACTAAAACATTGTTAAACTAATTAAACCAAATAAATTAATCACTTAATTAATAAGTAGAGGGTATCTAAACCAGAGTCAGGGGAATACTGTTCTTAGAATTTAGCATTTATAGTAGAAATCCAGCCCTAGGGAACGTATAGTTAATAAGGAGTCAATAAGCAGTTATTAGATTTAAATTGATTTATTAAATAGTTCTAGAAATGGCAGTTGCTGGGGTGAAGTGCTTAACCTGTGGGATGTGGGAAATCTGTGACGCTTCAAGTGTCCCGGACAACTATATCTGCATGAAGTGTACCCAATTGCAGCTCCTCACAGACCGCATGGATTGGCTGGAGCAGCAGTTGGATGCACTTAGGAGCATTCAGGTGGCGGAAAGCGTCATTGACACGAGTTTTGGAGACGTGGTTACACCCAAGGTACAGACAGAGAGATGGGTGACCGCTAGAAGGGGCAGGCAATCAATGCAGAAATCCCCTGTGGCTATCCCCCTCTCTAACAGGTATACCATTTTGGATACTGTTGCGGGGGATGGCCTATCAGGGGAAAACAACAGCAGTAGCCAGAGCAGTGGCACCACGGCTGTCTCTGTTGTTCAGCAGGGGGGGTCAAAGCACAGAAGAGCAATTGTCATAGGGGACTCTATAGTCAGGGGCTCAGATAGGCGCTTCTCTGGTCGTGAAAGAGACACCAGGATGGTATGTTGTCTTCCTGGTGCCAGGGTCCAGGATGTCTCTGATCGGGTACAGGACATTCTGAAGGGGGAGGGAGAACAGCCAGAGGTCGTGGTACACATTGGTACTAACGACAAAGGCAGGAAGAGTGACAAGGTCCTGCAGTGGGAGTTCAGGGAGTTAGGCAGAAAGTTAAAAAACAGGACCTCTAGGGTTGTAATCTCAGGATTACTCCCTGTGCCACGTGCCAGTGAGGCTAGAAATAGGAAGATAGTGCAGCTGAACACGTGGCTGAACAGATGGTGGAGGGTTTCCGATATCTGGATCAGTGGGATCTCTTCCGGGGCAGGTGGGACCTGTACAAGAAGGATGGGTTGCATTCAAACTGGAGGGGCACCAATATCCTGGCTGCGAGGTTTGCTAGTGTCACTCGGGAGGGTTTAAACTAGTATGGCAGGGGGGTGGGAACCAGAGCAATAGGTCAGCAGGTGAAATAAATGACTGGGAACCAGTGAATATGGCCAGTAGGACTAAGAGGATGGGCAGGCAGGGAGAAATTACTCAACACAGTGGGACTGGGGGTCTGAAATGCATTTGTTTCAATGCGAGAAGTATAACAGGCAAGGCAGATGAGCTTAGAGCTTGGATTAGTACTTGGGACTATGATGTTATTGCTATTACAGAGACTTGGTTGAAGGATGGACAGGATCAACAACTGACATGTGGGGGGCTTTCAAACGTCAGTTGATAAGAATTCAGGACCGGCGTGTTCCTGCTAAGATGAAGGATAAGCATGGCAAGTTTCAGGAACCTTGGATAACGAAGGATATTGTGAGATTAGTCAAAAAGAAAAGGGAAGCATTCGTAAGCATTCAGAAGGCTGGGAACAGATGAAGCCCGTGGAGAATATAAAGAAAGTAGGAAGAAACTTGAGCAAGGAGTCAGGAGGGCTAAAAGGGGTCATGAAAAGTCACTGGCAACCAGGATTAAGGAAAATCCCAAGGCCTTTTATACATATGTAAAAAGCAAGAGGGTAGCCAGGGAAAGGGTAGGCCCATTCAGGGACAGAGGTGGGAATCTGTGCGTGGAGCCAGAAGAAATGGGAGAGATACAAAATGAATACTTCTCATCAGTATTCACCAAGGAGAAGGACTTAGCGGTCGATTTGTCTAGGGAAGAGTGTGTAGATAGCCTGGATCATGTTGAGATCAAAAAAGAGGAGGTGTTAGGCGTCTTGAAGAATATTAAGGTGGATAAGTCCCCAGGGCCAGATGGGATCTACCCCAGAGTACTGAGGGAGGCAAGGGAGGAGATTGCTGGGGCCTTGACAGAAATCTTTGTATCCTCACTGGCTTCGGGTGAGGTCCCAGAGGACTGGAGAATGACCAATGTTGTTCCATTGTTTAAGAAGAGTAGCAGGGATAATCCAGGAAATTACAGGCCGGTGAGCCTTACATCAGTGGTAGGGAAATTATTGGAGAAGGTTCTTTGTGACAGGATTTACTACCATTTGGAAGCAAATGGGCGTATTAGTGAGAGGCAGCATGGTTTTGTGAAGGGGAGGTTGTGTCTCACTAACTTGATCGAGTTTTTCGAGGAAGTGACAAAGATGATCGATGATGGAAGGGCAGTGGATGTTATATACATGGATTTCAGTAAGGCCTTTGACAAGGTCCCTCATGGCAGACTGGTACAGAAGGTAAAGTCGCACGGGATCAGAGGTGAGCTAGCAAGATGGATACAGAAATGGCTTGGTCATAGAAGACAGAGGGTAGCAGTGGAAGGGTGCTTTTCTGAAAGGAGAGCTGTGACTAGTGGAGTTCCGCAGGGATCAGTGCTAGGACCTTTGCTGTTTGTAGTATACATAAATGATTTGGAGGAAAATGTAACTGGGAAAATTAGTAAGTTTGCAGATGACACTAAGGTTGGAGGAGTTGCAGATAGTGAAGAGGATTGTCAAAGGATACAACGGGATATAGATCGGTTGGAGACTTGGGTGGAGAAATGGCAGATGGAGTTTAATCTGGACAAATGCGAGATAATGCATTTTGGAAGGTCTAATACAGGCAGGAATTATACAGTAAATGGCAGAAACCTTAAGTACATTGACGGGCAGAGGGATCTGGGTGTACAGGTCCACAGGTCACTGAAAGTGGCAATGCAGGTGGATAAGGTAGTCAGGAAGGCATATGGCATGTTTGCCTTCATTGGCAGGGGTATTGAGTATAAAAGCTGGGAAGTCATGCCGCAACTGTATAGAACTTTGGTTAGGCCACTCTTGGAATATTGCATGCAATTCTGGTCACCACATTACCAGAAGGATATGGAGGCGTTGGAGAGGGTGCAGAAGAGGTTTACCAGGATGCTGCCTGGTCTGGAGGTTATTAGCTATGAGGAGAGGTTGGAGAAACTCAGATTGTTCTCACTAGAGCGACGGAGATTGAGGGGCGACTTGATAGAAGTTTACAAAATTATGAGTGGCATGGGCAGAGTAGATAGTCAGAAGCTTTTTCCCAGGGTGGAAGAGTAAATTACTAGGGGACATAGATTTAAGGTGAGAGGAGAAAACTATAGAGGAGATGTGCGGGGCAAGTTTTTTACGCAGAGGGTAGTGAGTGTCTGGAATTCGCTGCCAGAGGAGGTGGTGGAAGCAGGTACGATAGTGGGGTTTAAGAGGCAGCTTGACAAATACATGAATAGGATGGGAATGGAGTGATACGGACCCCGAAAGTGCAAAATGTTTTAGTTGACGAGCAATATGATCGGCGCAGGCTTGGAGGGCTGAAGGGCCTGTTCCTGTGCTGTACTTTTCTTTGTTCTTTGTTCTTTGATCTTTATATTCATGTAACAACTGAAATGTTGAGGCTTTATAGCCCTAGAAGAACTTTGATACGTTTAGCTATGACCTACATCATGGATTTGCTCCCTCAGCCTGAGCGTAATAAACTATTATATTGCAACATAGTCTGTGAGTACAGTGCAGGTTGTAATGAGTTGTACTGCACTGTGAACAGAATCACATGGACAAGTACTAATCAGGAAGACATTGAAAGGTTTCCAGTTAATTGTTTAAATCTGTATCAGAACAACTTGCCTACAAACTACCTTAACTTGTCTCAGTGATGGTACTCTTATCTATAATTTAGAAAATACTATGTTGAAACCTTGCTCCAGGCTTTAATTACATAATCTAGCCTGACACCTACCATGTTGGAGATGTCTCCATTCAGTTGAGCTTAATCTCCGGCCCAAACACTTTGTGTAGACAGATACAAAAGAGCCAGATGTTATTGTTTAAAGGAGCACAGGGAGTTTTCCTAATATCCTAACTAACATTCTCTCTGCCAACCCAACCAAAAACAAAGTTCACCGATAATTTATTTCATTCGCTGTTTGTGGGGTTTTGCCGTGTCCACATTGGCTGCCATGTTTGCCCACATTTCAAAAGTGTAACTAATTGACCTTGAAGCACTTTGGGACATCTGATGATGTAACCGGTGTTGTATGAAGGTCTTCCTTACTATATCAAGTACTTAAATAACCACTTCTGGAACTATTTCTCACAATTCTTTGCATTGTCTGCCTCTCATGAATGTGCCTATTTCCTGGTATTCAGCTGCATAGGTATCCATCACCTTACAGTACCTTAGCCAAGGGATATTCATACATGAGCCTGCTGGTAAGTACCAGCGAAAGGTGTTACATTTGGGCAGGTAGGTTTTGTTGGATAATACAGTGAACATTTTAGCAAGTTTAAAACCAGGTGCAGAGTTTAATTCTTTGTGATTTTGGAAGGGTACATATTTCCAGTTTAAAAGACCATCCCTTATTTTCTAGTAGCTTACATTTAAAAAACAGTAAAAAAAAATCTCAGCTTGCTGGGAGAGTTGATTGTTCAATAAGCCTTTGAGTTATCCTCTGGAGATTTGACATTTCAGTGTAGGGTGAAGACTTAATCTGTGCTAAATTGGAATCATCTGCAGAGCCAGCACCAGGACTTGCACAAATGCAAAGGTAGATGCTGATCCAGGAATTAAGGTCTATTCAATTTTCAATTCAATTCAATTAAAATTTTATTGTCCATTCAGAAATTCATTGTGGGTACAGTGCTCTTGCATTAAAAATCACACACAAACAAATAGCTAACAATGAAAAAGAAAACTACATCACAAACAATGAGCAATGTAAAATCCCATGTCGCCACAGTGCAGTGCCACCTTATCTCTGAGTACACAATACTCAGGCAAATTCCTCTTCTTAGCAAGATGGCTAGGGTGGGGGGGCGGTGGTGTGGTGTAAGAAGGCAAAAGCTTTCTAGAGAAGCTGTCTGACTACTCCATATTGCTCGAAAGCCCCTTTACTTCCCCCTCACAGCCTATTTTCCCATCTAAGTTTGTATCGCCAGCAAACCTGAATTCATTAAACTCAATCCTCCCATATAAGTCATTGAAATAAATTGTAAATAGCTAAGGCTCAAGCAGTGATCCCCAAGGCACCCCATTAGTTACAAGCTACCACCCTGAAAATCTATTTAGTACTGCTCTTTGTTTTCTGACAGTTATCTGATTCTTAGATCATGCTCATATATTACCCCAATCCCATGAGCTCCAATCTTGTGTAACAATCCCATGTGTCACCTTATTGTATACACCTGAAAATCCAGATATACTACATCCACGGGTTTCCCCTTATCTAACTTCAAAAAACTCTCGTAGATTTGTCAAACAGGAATTCCCTTTCATAAAAATATTTAAATTCTGCCTAATCACACTGTGATTTTCCAAACTGTTGTCCTTAATAAAAGGTTTTAGAATTTTCCCTACTACTGATGTCAAAAGGCAAAAAGGTGTAACAGTTTCCTGTTTTCTCTCTCTATCTCTTCTTGAGCAGAGGTATTGTATTTGAATCCAGGGGACCATGCCAGAATCTAGAGTATTCTAGAAGATCAAAAGCAATGCATTGTTACACTCAGGTGAGAAGTGGAGGAATGGATCCTCTCTCTTTCAATTCCTCGATTGGCTGTAAGAGATGTTTTTCGAAAGGTTACGCTTGCCGATTCAGTGCGTATTTAACTGTTTAAGTGCTGTGACTGTAACCGACACAAACAGACAGATTTTCTTATAAGTTTTTAAAAGAAAAGTGAATAGAATTAACTGAAGTTAACACCCAATCTAAATAAAAGTGATAACAATGCTCCGACTCCCACACACAAGTGCATTCAAGAGTTCACACATGCACATAAATAAGTTACAAAGTGGGAGGTTAGGTTAAATGGTTTAAGACTCTACACATAAGTCAGTTGCATACAGATCCTGTACATTGATGACTTGGATGGTTTCTGACTGGGCTTGATAGTCTTTCTGGATTCTGCATCAAGACAATTTAAAGATGTCGATGGATGATTTCTATCCCTTCTTCTGGGGCAGGATTTCCTGCCTGTCGGGTGGGCAGTGTGGGAGCGGGTGCAGGCAGGCACAGACCTGATCACCGCCTACGATCGGGTCCGCGCTGCCATTTTACGCGGGTGGGCCAAGAAAGGCCCGCCCAGCATGAATCGCGGCTCCCAAGGACAGCGGGAGTGGGCGGGCGGCAGCGGGACTACAATGGCCGCCGGGTCCATTGGCCACCCGGCTGCCTGTTTAAAAAAATTGCAGCAGCAATGCTGGTGAGCAGGCCAGGCAGGAGGGTAGGGCAGGGAGGCACTGTGCCCCTTGTTTTTCTGATAATTGCCTTGTTGCCCTCCTTGAGGATGTGGCAGCACGGCGGGAGGTCCAGGTACCTCAGGACAGGAGGAGGAGGTCCCCCCACATGACCAAACGTGCCTGGGAGAAGGTGGCGGAGGTCGTGAGCTCCTGCGATGTGGTGCGGCGCACCTGAAGCAAGAGCTTCAATGACCTTTTCACTCTGGTAGGGTGAGTACCATGTTGGCATTGGCTACTTAGCCCAGCAGGTAGGCTTTCCCCCCTAGTGCCCCCCGCCCCCAAAGCCTGAGTGTAGTGACTGCATTGAATCATTGACAGCATGTGTCCTTTGCTGGGTGGGTCAGCAGATATTGCCCATGCTGAGGTCACCCTGAGAGGGTGGTGAAGAAATGGGTTCTGCCCCTGCAGCAAGTGGTACGCTGAGACGCACATTACTGTTTTGGGGGCAACCTGGAGGAGCTGCACCTAGGTGCAGTGCTGGAACTCCAGGACATGTCAAAGTCAGGGTGATGACATGCTGGGAGGGGAGCTTCAATTGGCATGGCACCGATCGATCTGCTGCCCTTTCCGCTCCACGTGCTTGCACCTCCTTGCTATGGAAGGTTAGACCATGTGGTGCCTAATGTGATGTAGACAGCATTTGGCCAAAGGGTTGAGGGACAGGCCTGGCATCTTTATATGAGTGTTCAACAGCAGCGGGGTGAGGAGGCACTGGAGCCTTGCAATGTCCCACTCTGGTTGGGCTGGGCCGTCCGCGAAGAGAGTCCAGGTACAAGTAGCACTAATCAATGCTCTTCCCTCCTTTCCAGGAGAAGAATGCACATAATGCCACCAAGCGGGTGAGGACTGGTGGCAGGCCGGCACAGTTAGCGATTCTCAGCCAATTCGAGCAGGAGGCCCTAGATCTGGAGAGGCGCCATGCGTCCAAGTCCACCAATGTCGGTGAGGCTGGGGTGCCACGGGCAGGTATGTTTGCCCAGCAGTAAGGTCACCATTGTTCTCTCATCAGCCATGGCAGTGCTGAATGTTCAGTGATTGAAGTTTACAACATTGCTTATGGAAGGATAAGCGCATAATGATCCGGGGGACAGGGATGTACATTGACATTGTCTCCATGTTAACTGATCCAATGTCCTTGTTCTTCCTTTCAGCATCAGCAGAGCAGGGCCAGGAGGAGGAGCAGCAGAGGCCCCCTCTCACACCTGAGGGCCCTGAAGTCTCACCAGCGTCACACCATCTCTGCCAGGCAGGAACCAGCGCAGATACTAGCACCTCGGTGGGAATTAGAACATCGGCTAGTGTCCCGGGGCACAGCGGTGAGGGCACTTCACAGGCACTGGAGGAGCTGGCAGACACAGAGAGTGCCCATAGCGCCAGCAGTTGGAGGACTGCAGGGGACCAGGCACATGCTCAGTCGGTGCCTGATGATGTGCCTCTGGAGTCGTCTGCAACACAGCAGGTGCAGGAAATGCGGCCGGGTGTGCGGGAGTATCTGGGGGAGATACATGAGGCTATGCTTGGCTTGGTGTCTGTTGTGAAGGAGTCTACGTGGACTATCGCTAAAGCAATAAGCCTCATGGCTGAGCGCCATGTGTCCTCCATGGAGAGAGTGGCGACTCTCGTGAAGAGGCTCCTCCAGGAGACTCATCAGGGCTCCTGGGGATGTGCTCAGACTAGCAAGCCCTCACATCGGCATTGACCTCAGCTGGTCAGTGTCAGTGTGGGCACTAAATTCCCAGCTCGGTGCCCATCCATCCACGGTGAGTAGGGAGGTCCAAAGCGACCTCACGTCAGCGCAGCAGCTGTCTGTTGTGTCTGTGGACTCCTCTCAGGGCGCTCCGGATGAGGGCGGCAGCTCCTGTGTCCCTCTGCCAGTGACCGTTACATCTGGTGAGGCTGCTATGACTGGGGAGATGCCAACTGTGGAACTGGCCGCTCCCTCCCAGGCGGGGCCATCACAGGCTCCACGGGCCAGAGGACGACCACCAAGGTCATCGAGGCCAACGGGACAGCAGAGTCAGCGGTTGTCTCAGATGCCACTCCCAGCGATGGGGCAGCACCAAGACGTAGCACCTGGAAATATAAACATAAGGCACCTTAGGCACACCACGGGTTTTTCACTGGTGCTTTTGTGTTGGCCCGAGATGAGGTCTTTGTGAGTTGTGATGATGTTTAACATCTTTGTCATTTTGCTTTCTTAAGTTCCTTTTGTTGTAATATTAAAGTCAGACATTTCACCACGGCTGAGGGTGCCTCTTTTCTTCTGCAGGTGGAGAGTTTCCAAAAATGTTATTAGTGATTTGTGGGACATTCAGCTTTATTAACAAGGCCCTTAGTTACTGTTCCTAACCTGGAAGATTTGGCATTTAGGTTTCGCGTATGGAGCCTACAGCCCGTGCCTGTCCTGGAGGTCCATCTGTGTTGTGCTAGCTGAAGATTCATTGGATTAAAGCCTCCCAGCTGTCCCTGCCTCCCTGGAGTATGCCCGGGTCAGTGTCTACCCCCTCAGCATTTCCCTGTACGTGCTCATCCTCGGACTCACTGCTGGACTCATCGTGTGCAGCCGCAGCCACTGCGTCAACATCTTCATCGTCCACAGCGTCCCCCCTTTCCAGCGCAAGATTGTGTAGAGCACAGCATGCAACCACTATCAGGAACACATGATCTGGGGGGCACTGGAGTGCGCCCCCTGAGCGATCCAGGCATCGGAAGCGCATCTTGAGAAGACCGATGGTTCTCTCCACCACAGCCCTGGTGGGGGCGTGGCTCCTATTGTACCGCTGCTCAGCTTCTGTTCTTGGATGGCGGAGAGGCGTCATGAGCCACCTTCTGAGGGGATAGCCCTTGTCACCCAGCAGCCATCCATCCAGCCAGGCTGGAGCACTGAAGAGCCCCGGCACCTGGGAGTGTCTGAGGCTGAAGGCGTCGTGGGCGCTGCCTGGGTACCTTGCACAGACTTGTAAAATCTGCATCCTGTGATCACACACTATCTGCACATTCATGGAGTGGAAGCCCTTCCTGTTGACAAAGGTACCAGGCTCATCTGCTGGCGCCTTGATGGCTACATTTGTGCAGCCTATTGCACCCTGGACACGGGGGAAGCCAGCAATGGCCGCAAAGCCTCTGCCTCTCTCTGTCTGGCTTGCCTGGTCCCAACGGTAGTGGGTGAAGGTCAATGCATGCCTGAACAGAGTTCCTGTAACCTGCTTGACACAAGTGTCGACAGCTGATTGGGAGACACCGCAGAGATGACCCACTGACCCCTGGAAGGACCAGAGGCATCGAAGTTGAGGGCAGCTGTGACCTTTAGAGCCACTGGCATGGGGTGTCCACCCACATAGTTCATGGAGATCTCAGGCCCAATCATCTGACAGATAAAGCTGACTGTGTCCCTTGAGAGATGGAGCCTTCTTCGGCACTGCACCTCAGACATATTGAGGTAACTGCTTCGCCGCCTGTATACCCTGGCAGGAGGATAGTGGCATCTTCTGTGGCCCTTCAGCCTTGGCCTTCCTCTTGGCCCTGCACCTTTTGTGCCTGTGCCTGTCCTCCCAAAGGTGGCTCCCCTGGAGGCTGAATGTGCACTCCTGGCCTCCTCCCCCTTCTAGCCCTCCCTTCCTCCTCAGGGGAGCTGCCTCGAGTGGACAGTTCAGCTCCCATTCCCAGGCTAAGGGAAGGCTTCCTGAAACCTGCAGGCACAAAAAAGATTCCTCACTGCAGAGTGCTGGACTGAAGGTTGTGAGTCCAGACCAAGCAGCTGGTATGCATTTTGAAGTATTGCAGATCACACAGGCAAGTATCAGAAACTTTGAAACATCAATATTTGACAGAGCACACTCTGAGCCCTCTTATCCCACCCATGGATGAGGTTTATACAAATGTGTCCTACCCGCCTGCCTGTTGCGCCCGTGCGCCGACCCGAAGATTGCACGGGCGCCGAAAAATCACCATCGATTGGAGCGTCAAGGGCCTTAAGTTGCCTGGTAATTAATGGCGGGCGTGCATTGGAGATCAACGCGTGCCCACCCAACGAAACATCGTGATGGCACGCAGTGACGTCGGGACACTCACCCGACATCACTGTGTATCAATTTATGCGCAGGCATCCGTGGCCTGCCCTCACACGCCAATGGGAAAATTCTAGTCCTGGAGTCAGAAGCTGCTGGGTTGATTCTTAAAACATTGCCTGCGGCATGCGGATGGTCAAATAACAGGCAGGGCTCAAGCGTTCAAGATGGCTAAAGAGAGAGTGCCCACTCAAAGTGCTTCTTCTGCTTATTTTTTTCTCCTGCTCTGACTGGCCTGGAGAAAAAAGTTTCCTAAACACAATGAGGGTTAGTTGGCTCATCACATGATCCCTTATCACCACCGGACCACTTAGCCAAATATGGTCATAGTAAGTTGATAGAGGACATTGGTTTAGACATAATTAGATTATGGCTTGACGTGTTCCCTTCTCTGCCAAGGTCCATTGTCCAAAGTGATTATGCTTAATGGTGTTTTCCACATCCTGCTGTGGTACTGTCTGGATGTTTGGTGAATGGGTCAGGAGATGGGTCATTCACAGTCCTCTAAGGTGCTTGTCTCTGATGGGTTCTTCTAAAAAGTCTGACTCCGTTTTAATGACTTTGGAATTTGTAGGGTACAATTATGCAAATGTTCGTGCATCTTAGAAGCTGCTATTGTTCAGTCTTTTAAAACTCAACTTGCGATTTCAGCCCAATGAATAAATTGAGTTTTTTTCAGTATAAAGCTTGGCTTTACAACAGTATCCATTACTTCTGCTGCTGCCTCTATTGAAATCATAGGGTGTGGCACATCAGACCAAGGGGATTTGTCATCATTTAGTTTCAATAATTTTCCAGCACTTTTTCTTTACTAATATTAATTACTTTAAGATTTTCACTATCATTAGACGCTTGTTTCCCTGAAATTTCCAATATGTCCTCTGTGTCCTCTACACATTGTTGACCTGTTGCTATCAACGACATCTATTGGAACAGACTGAACACCTTGCCTGACACAAGTTATGTAAAAAGTAAGCCCAATTGTAATGATTCAAAAAAAAGTTGGAGTTTTGTTGGGAGAGGCTTCTTTTGACTAAATACACTACTAAGTGTTAACTATTCTCAGCTAGATCATTTCTCTACCTCTTCTTCATCAGGATAATGCTAGTAGTTGGGAAGGTGCCCAGGAGCAGATATTTTAGGATTAATTTCCTATTTGTGCTTTGGAACTCAAGAAATGTCGTGAATGGGAACAGTGAGCTGTTGGCTGCATCCCTTGTTTGTGACGTTGCTGCAACAGAATATTATGAATCCCTAATAAGTGGACACAAAATGCCAGCGCATTTGTCCTCCAGGGTACTTAACGTCAGCATTAGTTCTGATCTATTTGTTCCTCGAAAGAGCTGGCATGGACTCAACGTACTGACTGCTGTGCTACTCTATGTTTCTGTGATTAAATGAGGCATTATGAAAATCTCCTCCATGCGCTTGAAGTGCTTTTGAGGAAGTCAATCAAGTCGCTGGTGGGTTTGAATAAAGCTGCTTTATACTGCACCTTAATATCTTGTCATGGATAATGCGATGAAGCCAGTGCCATAGACATGAAAAAGGCCATACGAAGATACAAATACAGGAATTAGGAGCAGGCGACCACTTGGTCCCTCGAGCCTGCTCTGTCATTCAATACAATCATGGCTCATTTAGTTTTAATCTCAACTCCACATTCCTGCCTACTCCCAACAACCATTCACTTCCTTACTTCTCAAGAATCTATCTACCTCTACCTTAAAGATATTCAAAGACTCTGCCTCAACCACCTTTTGAAGAAGAGAATTCAAAAGTCTCATAACACTCTGAGAGAAAAGATTTTCCTCTGCTCTGTCTTAAAAGGTGGACTCCTTATTTTTAAACAGTGACCCCGAGTTCTAGATTCTCCCACAAGAGGAAACATCCTTTCCATATCCACCCTGCCAAGTCCCCTCAGGATGTTATATGTTTCAATCAAGTCACCTCTTACTCTTCTAACCTCCAGTGGATACAAGCCTAGCCTGTCCAGCCTTTCCTCAGAAACTTGGATGCAATTTTGGACCAAGGATGGGTAGGAATTTCACATGGAATCAATCGTGCTTTGTGCTGACTTGGCATTTGCTCTTGACATGGCTTACGTTTCTTGATGATGACTTCTACGTCATTGTTCACACCCGGCCAATAGACTGTCTCTGTTGCAAGTCTTCTCTTCTGACCTATGCCCATGTGTGAGTGATGAAGTTGTTGAAGAATATCAGGTTGCAAAGATTCCAGTATGATGACCTGTCTGCCTTTGAAATGACTCTCCGGAAGATGCCTACCTCATCCCAGTAAGGTCAAAATGGCCTCATGTGCTCGTGGACTTGCTGAGTTGAATCAGACCATCAGACCTTTCTGCAGTTTCTGTAGTGTAGAATCTTTCATTGTTTCTTCTTGCAGCTGCTGACATTTGAATCGTACAAAATGTACCCATTCAGTTGATGCCTTGCACTTTGCAATTCCTGCAAGTATAATGTTGCAGCTCCCTTAAAGCTGCCAATTTTGTTGAAACATTTTGTGTGTTTTGATGTTAGGTTGTGAATTGAGGTGATAGGAGTAGTATCTGAGGTTGATCTGCCATTTGAGGCCTGACTGATTCCATGCATTGTTACTAGTGCGAGGTCATGGCATGCTGGTATACTTACAATCATCAAGCCTTTAGTTTCCACGATATAGAAAATCTGTGACTCCCAGGAGAATTTATTGTACTTGCACTCCAGGACTCTGGATCCTGCACATGGAATTAATGAACAGTTGTATGCCAGACATTTCCCAGCAGTAGGTTTCACCCTGGTCTTCCATGTCTGTCGATACATGTCTTTTAGAATGAGGAGGGGTAGTATGTTGGCACTTGCCCCTGTGTCAATCTTGGCCAATAACAATTAGTTACCAACTTTCTTAGGGAAGGTAATTTGAATCTTGGCAAACTCTTCGGATGGTGTGACGCTGTCTATATTTTCCGCGAGATTGACGGCGTGAAACATGTGTTCACAGTTCATTGTCTCATTGTGCACATCATCATCGATTTTTTGCTTTGTCAATCACCTGATGTACATGTTACTGACAGGATACCGGATGGTCATTCTGATTGCTTGAAGGTACCCGTTGTGTATGGTCTGTTTGGATCAGTGCACAGCTCTTTGTAGCTGCATCAGCCTTTGCTCTAGTGTACTGCTGTTGCCAATGGCCCTTTCTGCCACATGCTTTGCAGAATTGATGGAAAGCTGGGAATTTCCTTGGTGCTTGCAGAAGGCCACACCTTCACATGTCTTGCCAGGTTTGGGTGTTCCAGTGAATGTGTCAATAATTGAGGTTGTACTTAGGACCTGTAAACCCTGTCAACTGCTGAGGATCACTTCATACTTACATTCACCCTTGAGTAGCCCTTTGATGCTATATGTTTTGGGCTTGCCTAACAGATCTTTCTGGAATGCTTCCATGGGGAGTGGATGGGATCACCAACTCAACAATTCTGTCCGCTAGCTCTGTGTTTGAAAAATTTCAGTACATACCCTTTTCTCTGCATCTGCTGATGAAGTGGTCTATGAGTGCTGTGGGCCGTTGTCGAAATGACATGAACTCTAGCTGATGAATACAGAAGTTTAACTTGATTCTGAACCGGTCTTCCAATGTAGTCCATATCTTTTGGGAATCCTTTAGCTCTTCTTCTGTTAATCCTGACTTGCTCAGCCTGTGTAGACCTTCATTCCCAATTGTTGGGCAAATTTTTATGGCTTGCTTATCTGGTTCAAACAAACCTGAATCAAGAAACCATAGCTCTGTACGTTGTTTAAGCATTCAGAATTCAGATAGTAGATCAGCTGCATCCCAATTCACACTTGGGAGTTTTGTGGACATTTTGACAATATCCCTTTAACCTTCCTTCTTCTGTGGTACCTGGGATATGTGTTGCTGTAGCCACTTTCTATGTGCTTTTCCGAAGCTCCGCCCATTACCCATACCCATCTCTGGGTACATTTTTATGACTTTTTTTGTTTTCTTTTCTGTTTTGTTTGACTCTTCCTGGCTCGATATCTATCTGGCCTGCACCTTGGTCACTCGCCTTTCCCGACTGAGCTAACCCAGTGCTGGTCCTCTTGACACGCTGTCTCACTCACTGATGTGACGGGCTATGTGCTGTAATTTCACCATGAGGGATCTGTCTGCTTACCAGCCCTTTATTTGAGCACTATCTCACTGTGTCTTCAAATCTTTTCTGTGCAGTCACCATGCTGTGATTTCAACAGCCTCTGACACTGTGACTCCATTGCAGTCTGACCAAAATGTCGAGAGTCATCTCGTGCCATGTCACATGATCTAAGACTGTTCACCATGATGCCACTGTACTTAATCTTACTGCTACGCTAAACACCATGTCATTTAGGAGGAATCACTGCTGCACACCATGGTGTGTGTTATGATGATATTGAGGCACCGATCACTCACAGGGGATTGTGCTAACACGTTGTGGATTCATCTATTGAGACTAGACACATGAGAACATATTTACAGATGTATAAAGCTTGAAGACACCAGCAGCAGAGCTGTGTACTGTGTGCTCTGCATAAAAAGCAAAACTAAAACTAGATCACATGACACACTTTCTTGCTAGTGATGCCATGCTGCAATCTCTTAAAGGCATATTACAACACACACTTCAAACCATCTGGCAGAGGAATCAATGGCAATGGTGAAAACTTTGTCTTCAAATGCAAATAAATCCATTCCCAGGTAATCACATGGCCCCATAGGAAAGGTAGATGGTGCAAGTGATCCACTCTGCTGCTGGCTATGCACAGCACATGTAAGGCAATTTGTGATTAATTATTCAATGGCGTGACTGAAGCCTGGCCACCAAACTGGCTATTGGGCTCTTGCTCTGCATTTTGCTATTCCCAAGTCACCTTGTTGAATTATCTTAAGCATTCCTAGTCAAAGTGTTTTCAGGAAGATTACCTGTCATTAAAAATTCAGAAATTGATGATGATTTTGAGATGGTTCCTTTATTCGAAGTGTTGGCAAAGTATTAGGTTATTTGGAGCGTACTCTGGTTATTCATTCCGGCAACACTCTTTTATTGTGATGCACTCTGCAGTCCTGCCATATCCAGTTGTGAATAGTGGTGGACAGTTAAACAACTCACTGAAGGAGGAGGCTCCACAAATATCCCCATCCTCAATGATGGAGGAGCCCAGCACATCAGTGCAAAAGACAAGGCTGAAGCATTTGCAACAATCTTCAGCCAGAAATGCCGAGTGGATGATCCATCTCGGCCTCCTCCCGAGGTCCCCAGCATCACAGATGCTAGTCTTCAGCCAATTCAATTCACTTCTTATGATATCAAGAAACGGCTGAAGGCACTGGATAGTGCAAAGGCTAGTGGCCCTGACAATATTCCGGCAATAGTACTGAAGACTTTGTGCTCCAGAACTTGCCACACCCCTGGCCAAGCTGTTTCAGTACAGCTACAACACTGGCATCTACCCAGCAATGTGGAAAATTGTCCAGGTATGTCCTGTACACAAAAAGCAGGACAAATCCAACCTGGCCAATTACCGCATCATCAGTCTACTCTCCATCATCTGTAATGTGATGGAAGGGGTTATCAGCTGTGCTAACAAGCAGCACTTGTTTAGCAGTACCTTGCTCACTGACGGTCGGTGTGGGTTCCAACAGGGTCACTCAGCTCCTGACCTCATCACAGCCTTGGTTCAAACATGGACAAAAGAGCTGAACTCAAGAGGTGAGATGAGAGTGACTGCCCTTGACATCAAGGCAGCATTTGACCAAGTGTGGCATCAGGGAGTCCTAGCAAAACTGGAGTCAATGGGAATCAGGGGCAGTCATACCTAGCACAAAAAATATGGTTGTGGTTGTTGGAGGTCAATCATTTCAGTCCCAGGACATCACTGCAGGAGTTCCCCAGGGTAGTGTCCTAGGTCCAACCATCTTCAAACTGCTTCATCAATGACCTTCCTTCCATTATAAAGTCAAAAGTGGGAATGTTCACTGATGATTGCACAATGTTCAGCACCATTTGCGACTCCTCAGACACTAAAGCAGTCTTAGTCCAAATGCAGCAAGACCGGGACAATGTCCAGGCTTGGGCTGGCAAGTGGCAAGTAGCATTCACACCACACAAGTGCCAGGCAATGACCATCTCCAACAAGAGGGAATCTAACCACTGTCCCTTGACATTCAATGGCATTACCATCACTGATTCCCCCACTATCACCACCTTGGGGGTTACCATTGACCAGAAACTGAACTGGACTAGCCATATAAATACTGTGGTTACAAGAGCAGGTCAGAGACTAGGAATGCTGCAGCGAGTAACTCACCTCCTGACTCCCCAATGCCTATCCACCATCTACAAGGCACAAGTCAGGAGTGTGATGGAATATTCTCCACTTGCCTGGATGAGGGCTGGAAGTTCCCCGCCAAGCCACTCACCATCCTGACTTTGAAATATATTGCCGTTCCTTCACTGTCACTGGGTCAAAATGCTGGAACTCCCTCACGAACAGCACTGTGGGTGTGTCTATGCCACATGGACTGCAGCGGTTCAAGAAGGCAGCTCACTTCCACCTTCTCTAGGGCCATTAGGAATGGGCAATAAATGTGACACCCACATCCCCTGAAAGAATTTTTAAAAAACTCATCACCCTGCTCTTGTGCTTACTTAATTTCTAGTAATCTCTTATCAGTGGCTGGTAAGTGGTTGGTCATGAGTGAATTAGATGCTTCCACTTCATCAATAAAATTTATATCTTCCAGTTTGACTCCTTCCACTGGCATTCTTGACAATGCATCCGCTGTTGTCTGGTACTTCCCCTGAACGTACTCAATAAATGAATCATATCTCATGCTTCTCAGTCTAAAACATTAAATTCCAGGTGTCATTTTTGTAATTTCCTTTAGGTTAAGAAGAGTAACCAAATGTTTGTGATTGTTTTCAATTTTAAACCTTAATCCCATAACATAATGAGAGAACTTCCCTCAGGCCCATGTGGGTGCTAATGTTTCTTTCCAAATGGTTCCATATCTCTTCTTTGTGTCCTTGAGAGATCTTGAGGTAAAATGAGCTGGTCGTCTTTATCCATTTTTTTGAACTTGAGAAAGCACTTCGCCCAAGCCTGCAGATGATGCATCCGCTGCTACAATTGTTTGCAGCTCTGGATCTTGGTGAGCTAGAATTTCTGGTCATAGTAAGAGATTTTTGATCTTGTCAAAAGTATTTTGATGGTTCATGTTCCAACACCACTGTTGCCCTTGTCTCAACAGCTGTTGTAACAGCTTGGTGATTTCCACCAAGTTTAATAGGAAATTGCCTTCTTGATTCACCACGCCAAGGAATCTTTGTAATTCTCTGATGTTTTTAGGCTGTGGGAGCTCTCTAATCATCTTGGTTTTCTGTGAGTTGGCTGTAATTCCCAAAACTTGGGCAATGTGGCCTAAGAATTTTATCATCGGCTTTGCAAATTTACATTTGTCATTTAATGTCAATCCTGCTTATGGTAGGACTTTGCGGACTGTTCTTACATGATGGTTATCTTCTTCCCTTGATGAACCATGTATGAGAATGTTGTCCATATGGCTTGTTACTCCTACCATGCCTTCCAGGGTCTGAGATATCATTCTTTGGAATATCTCAGGGCAATTCTGAATGACAACTTGTTAAAACAATAATGAGCAAATGGGATGATAAAAGTAGTTAACAGCCTGGATTCTTTGTCCAGAGGCAACTGCCAAAAGCATCCAATTTTGTGAAGAGGCTGTTTCTTGCTAATTTGGCGAGACTTTCATCCATTCATACCAGTGAATGGATCTCATGCTCTACTGGCTTGTTTAGTTGTGTCATGTCCACACAGATTCTAATTGAACTATTAGACTTTGGTACTGTGACCATTGCAGAACACTACTTCATTGGTATGGCAACTGGAGAGATGACCCCTTGTTGAAACATGTGTTCATCTCACTCTTGACTTTGTCTAAGACCTTCTGCACTATGAAGAAACATATAGGCTTAGCATCTGCCCTCGGGGATATGTCATATTCTGTTTTCAGCTTTCCTAAGCCTGGAAATAAGGATAGAAATTCTTTGCTGAATACCTCATTGGACTGCTCATAAGCAATTTAATCAACCCTGTAATGAGCCTCAGCTGCAAACATGCTTTTTAGCTCAGTAATGGTCACTCCTGGTTCTTTATTACATACAGGGGTTCCACAAAATTCCAAAAAAAAATGTCTTTGTCTTTGTATTTCAACCTTGCCACGTGCTGGCCTATTATTTTTAGTGTAGTTCCCCCCTGGATCTTGTAACTAAATGGAGGATGGCTATAATGTTATATTTTTAAGCCTCTTTACTTCATCAGATAATACTGTAACTCTTGTGCCAGTATTGAGCTTGCATTCGGCAGGGTGACCATCAACTTCTAATTTAGTGCTCCAATAATTATTTTCTGCTTTTTTTAACTTCACCTCAAAAGGTTATTTGTTTTTTTCTGGATTCTTCCACTTCTTGAATTTTACTTGGTTTCATTGTTATCTCTTTCTTCCTGTGAGTTATAGGAACTTTGGATCTGCAGACTATTTTAAAATGTCCTAACTTCCCACAATTGTAGCACTCAGACCCCCCATCCCTGCTGCACATTCTTCCTGTAGGGTTTTCCCTCCATGCCGAGAACATCTCAAGATATCGGTTGGCGTGCTTTTACCCAATTTCATGCGATTTTGCTTCACTGCGCTATCTCTTTTTTGTCCAATATATTGAATGGCTTCATTTTTTTTTCCCAAGGGACATAATTTTCCCCATGAACAACTGCTCTGCTTTGCTTCCTAAGCTCAGCCTGTTGTGCTACTTGTACTGCTTTTGTAAGAGTTAAATCTTCCCTCATTTGCAAAAGATTTGATAGGGTTTCATCTAAGACCCCAACCACTATATGATTGCATATTAATTCATCTCTGAGGATTCCATAGTCGCAGTTCCCTGTGAGTCTTTTCAGGTCATTTATAAATGAATCCATGGATTCACCCGGTTTTTGTCTCCTCTTATTAAATTTTGCTCGCTCAATTATCAACATTTTTGAACATTGAAGCACAAATCAAATGCCTGGAGAACTTCCTCATATGAATTCAAAGCCTCAGCAATGCCCTGTCTTGCAAAAACAGCATCTTCTGTGGACCCTACTGCATAGAGTAAAGTACTGACCTGGTCCTTCTAATGCAAACCTGAAGCTGTTCTATATCCAGACAATCTCTTCCTCCAATTGCCCTATATTGAGCCTTCCATGCTTCTGTTCTGGGAGTGGCAATGTAGGGCAGAATCATCCCAGATTTCCCACTAAGCACAGTAGCAGGTGCGGACAAGGACACTTTACCCACCGGCAACAATGGCGGCTTTTCGCACTGTATCATCCCAATCCTGCCTCATTAATTATGCATTCCTTGGAAACACACATTTCAATGGCAGGTGGGCTCCGATTCACCCACCACATCATCACTTTGGTGCTTCATCATGCCAGGCGCCACATTTAAAGTGCAGCCACGCGCACGCCTCTCAGTGCTTCCAGCCCAGGACTGCAGCAAAGAAGACATGGCCCTGAAAGGCAAGAATGTGGCAGCACCCGCCCACCACTTTAGTGACACGGCCCTCGCGCGCCTTTTGGATGTTGTGGAGGCCCGCCGTGATGTCCTCTACCCCTGCTGTAGCCGCTGGGGGGGGGCCAGTACATTACTGCTCCGGCTTGGTAGGCGATGGCAGTGGCGATCAGCGCCAGTGCTGCTCAGAAGAATTTGCCCATCCAATACAGAAAGAGGATGAATGATCTTATCTCTGCTGCGAGGGTAAGGCAACCATCTCATCACTCTAAACTCTCACACTCAAGCCCATCACACATTTGCTGGCATCTCACTCACTGCCAGCTCAAGGGACATTACCACTCACTCTCTCACACACACCCTCACATCCCCTTCTGACCCCATCTCCTCTGGAGGCTGCCTCCTCAGCCTTCACCACCTTGAGACCACTTGCACAGATCAACTTGTATCCCCACACACACCCTGGGATACCCCCCTTCCCCAGTACAGACCTCACCCTGCAGCCTCTTCCCTTGCCTGAGGCCACTTCTCCCCTTCCCCAAGCAAGCCTTGGCCCTGCTGCCATTGAAAAGCCACCCATGCCTTATACTGGTCTGGTAGGTAGAGACCAGCCCCAGAGCCCCCCTAAAAGTGATGTGGTGCTGGCTGCAAAGCCTGGCACTGATGACCATGAGTGTTGCCCAAAGCAAGGTAGGCAAACAAACCTTGAAGTCCCAAGCGAAGTGCAGCTCGCCAGGTGCACGTCACTTAAGTGCAGTTGTGAAACATGTTGGCGGAGCTATGATGATCCAGTTTGGGGGCAAGATTCTGGCAAGCTGGGCTTATAATGATATGCCAATGTATTACAATGAGGTTCCCAGCATCCGATGGTGGGAAATACAGCCTGCCATCGACGGGTAGAGCAGATGACTGCAAACTGGCTTCACAACATCGTGAAACCGATTTTTGGCCTTCTCGCCATATTGGCCGCTCACGCTGCCAAACACGCCAGCTGTCAACGGCACAGAAAATTCCGCCCGTAGACTCCGTACTCTGGATCTGTTACTGTTTCAGCGGTTTAGCTGTTTGACTATGGTCTGTACTCACTGCTATCTGAAATTCAGGTCTATATGTCTACTTGCTTCTGCAGCATCCACGGTGCTCTGTTCTCAGGTGAGTCTAATAGAGGTCTTTAAAATTGATGAAAGATTTCGATATAGTGGATACAGACAGAATAATTCCTCTTGTGAGAAGAACAGAACTAAAGAGCTTCAATATAAATAGTCACCAAGGAATCCAATACGGAATTCAGAGAAACTTCTTTACCCAAAGAGTGGTGAGAATGTGGAACTCGCTACCACAGGGAGCGGTTGAAGCGAATAGAATAGATGCATTTAAGGGGAAGCTAGACAAGAATGTGAGGGATAAGGGAATAGATTGTTATCATGATAGATTTGGATGAGGAAAGATGGGAGGAGGCTTGAGTGCAACATAAACACCAGCATGGACAGGTTAGACTGAAAATCCTATGTAATCCTATCTATGTCTCTTTAGCAGAATATCTGAAATATCAATATGCTGACTGATGCAGTTTCTCAGGTCTCTTTATCCTCCTTTTATCTTATTAGAACAACCCATTAAAGTGTCTCAACAGTGGGAGACAGCCTATTAATCTGATAAGAAATAAATGGATAGAAGGGGATAAAGATGCTTCAATGAAGGTCAAGCCTGACTGAGCAGTGCTTATTATAATTATGCTGAACCAATATCCTTAAAAATACTTCACTAGGAAGTCATTAATTTACATTTTTAGAGCTTGCCACAATAGTTCTCCAGATAATTCATCTTGTGGTGGGGCTAAACCTAATGAATCAGTTATGAAAGAAATAACATTTACCTACATTGAGTCAAAGAATATTAACGGGAAATTTAAAATGTTCTTTTGTCGTTTTATTTCCTCTCTGAAGGCACTGATTCATTGCTGGGTGCCAGATAACCTCCAGTATCTTCTCCAAATAGTCATGTGTGAGTTCAGTCAGTGGGTACTGCTTAGTGTCTGGACAACCCTGAAGGGTATTACAGCCAAGCAGAAACTCAACCAGGAAATTAAGACCAACCAGGACGATGAGCTCTGGATAACCTTGTTCCTCATTATAGCCCTAAGCACTAAAACCAATTGTCACAGCTCTACTTGCCACCTCAGTTGAGGTACAATAATTCAGCACAGACCAGGAGTCACAATGATTTCAATGGAACTCTCATGGGCAGGTGGAACAATTCAGGACAACCATGATTGTCCAGCTAACATGGAATACTGTCTCAGTAAGAAGGCGTTTGATTCAAGGAAACCAGGTTGGAGTCCAGATGTTTGATCATCGAGATGCTGGCTGAAATCACAGATGTTCTATCCCTAAACATTCAGGGCTAAATCCAGGTGTTGAGTCAAAAAAGCCAAAGCCTAAATCCAAACTCAAAAGTTGTGGGCCACTTCTGCTCAACACCTACATCGCATCACCATTCCGAGAGAAGGGAATGCCAGGAATACTACTTAAGTGTAGGGAACTCTGCATGACCCTCAGTACATGTCCAACAAGTGCTGATTGGGTTCTTCCATCTGCGAGAGATGAAGGGCATGCAGCCTCAGAACTTTGGCGAGGTCAGATGAGATTATCTGCTGCACTTCTTTTGCTGGCTGAACAAGCCGATCTTGGATAGGTAAAGTCTGCCACACATGTCACACATGAAGTTGTCCCTTGCTGGTGATGCGGGACGATCTCTGCTGACGCCTTGTTTGCAGGGCTGGCATCTGCTTTGGAGCTTCTGAACCCACATGCCATCACGGTGGCAAACTCCTGCCCACAGCTGGTGTCACCATATGTATCGATTGTCAGCTAGAGTTCCCCATTGAGTAATGTCAAGGGATTTCATGTCACTTTTGACAGCATTCTTAAATTGGAGCTTTAGGCCCCTTGCTGGTCTCTTGGCATGGGCTGCCCTCCCCATTTAACATATCTTTGGGGACATGGCTGTCTTCCATCCTGTGCACATGCTGAAGCCAGCAAAGTGTTCTTTGTGCTAGAATGCTTGTCATGTTTTCCCTGGAAAGGATTGCTTCATTGGCGATTTTCTCTTTCCATGCGATGCTGAGCTTGGGTGTAAACATCACAGATGGACCATATTAAGCCTTTTATTCCTAGTAGGTGTAGGTCGTCTTTGTTCCCCTACAGAAATGTGCTGAGGATACAGGCCTTACATATATGCAACTTAGTCCTATGGGTCAGTTTGACACTAGATAATTGATAAAAAACCAATTTTTTTAAAGTGAGAAGGCATGTTCATTTTGCACATCTTCAAAGAAGTCATGAAGTGACCATCCAGTGGCAGTTGTCTATTGTAAGGGTCTGAATATCTCTAGTTAAAATGGTCAGGCATAAAGCACGCAATATGCTTTGTGCAGTGCATGGAAGAAACTTCCCAAAACAAGTGTTTGATAGAGCTATTCATTTAATTGAGGAGCCACTTGAAAGACCAAGCCCACAGTGGAAGACTGAAGTGAGATTGAGAGGATAGAAAAGAACCCAAGTTAAATCAAGAAGCACTTGTTTGACAGGCCTCTGGAAGTCTTCTTAAAACTTTTCTGCTTCACCAACTCCCTCTCTTTGTTCCAGACCCCACCCCAATCTCTTGTCTCCCTTTCTCTCCTATAAAACATTCCAGGATTTTCTTTTCACTTGCGCAAATTTACGCTGGCGGGATTTTAGGGTCCCGTCGATGTCAATGGACTTTTGAATGGCTAGCCGCAATTTACAGCCCAATCCCTGCCAAAACGGGGCTGTGAAATTCAGCCCTTGATGTTGGTGATGTCACACTTGTATTTTTTTTCAAGAAAGTTGCAGGGAGAAAGGAAGAACTAAGGGAGGTAAAGGATTTCTTAGTTACTCCTTTGAAAGAGTAAGTTATTCACTAGAAGTTGGTGTGAGGACAGGGGATGTGTTCTCACTTAACATTCTTTTATGTCTTGGGTAAATGAGTTTGTTGGCCAACCGAACTCTAACTATGCGCCATCCTATGTTCTTATCAATTGTTGCTTTCAATCAATAATTGGGAGAGACTGATGTAAGAATAAACAGTGATGGTTTATTGAGTCATAGGGCAGAGCACCAGATCATATGTGCTCACTCAGAAACCTCCAGAACTAGACTAACAGTTCCCAGTCACCCACATTGTACAGTGATTCGTCAGTGCTGTCACATGATCAGTATACTTGCATTCTCTTAAAGGACAGAGTACCTCACTTTACCACACATTCCCAGATTTAGTGCTAGCAGTTCAGTAATGGATGTTCTTTACTTACTGTCCTGTGTGTAAGACCAGATTTTTTTTCATTATACAACTCCTGGATTGAAACTTACAGTGTACAGCATCACTCCAGCTGTAGGTCACACAGATCTCCCTGTGGGTCTGTTCAGAGCTCCATGCACAGTGCTGGCTTTAGGGTTGATTGTGGGTTTGACCATCACTTCCAGCTCGCTCTCCATAAAATGCTCGTTAATATGCAAACTGGAGCAGATGGTAAGAGAACCCAGAATTTCCCTCAGGACCATAAATCTGAACATTCATCATCACTGATAGGTGCTGAGCTCTCAGAACAATTGTCATGGTGATGGGAACAAAGGACACTTGAGGAGTCAGGACCTGCCAGACTAGCACATCACCACCTCCAGTGCACAGACTAGCTTTGTTGATTAACAGCTTAATTAAAACTTAGAAGGCACAAAACAGTCGAGGGCTTGAGGTGCTCAAGAAAAAACTCACCATTGGTTACAATTTGTTCTTTGTTTTTTTTTCCCCGTTATTATTTAAAGTATATAAACTGTACACCAGATCTGTTTCTTTCAATGTTGCTTTTGATGCAGGGATTTTAGTTAATCTTTCTTTCAATTTTTATTGACTGCAAATTAAATATCTGAATTCAAGCCCAATTCTGGTCCTGTGCCCACTCAGTTTCCACTTGCTGAGTCCCTGGAATTTCCTGACCAAACTCTACTCTCCATCTCTCCTGCTTTGTAAGGCATTCCCAGTTTTTGAGGTTCTATGTCCATCACCTATTGCAACCGGGGTCATTTTGACATTGGACTTTCATGTGAAGCAGATGATATCGGATTGGCCTCCCGAAATTGGAAGGACCCTTCAGAAGCTTCTCCAGTCCACACAGATTCGCTGTTGCATTGCCCTTTTAACGTTTTGTGACTAATGGCCTATTTTCCAACTTCTGGTTTCTGATGTCCACTGCGATCATGTAAACAGATATATGCACCAAGTGCTCTGCCCACTCTAAGCCTGTTTTCAGGTGCACTCAGACTTCTAGGTCTGAGTGTCTGCAGGCTAATCAACTACTATTGGCTTCATAGGTGGTGCACTCAACTGCTCTTTCTAGAAGTTGTTACTGGATAGCAATCAGGAATGGGAATCCTGCCCCACTATTCCCTCACTTCCAGCATGGCTGAGTATAATAAGGGCCTGACCTTGTCTATGTCTATAACGGTGGTGCATGTGCCCACTGTGTCAGCAGGAAATCAAAAGCAAGCTCTGACAACCCTTACTGAAATGCAAAAACTTTGGAAATACTTGACTAATGGCCTATTTATTGCCCTGGAAATACTTTATTGAGGTCAAGGTCCATAGTACAGGGCATGAAAGGGTGGTAGCTGGTGAGGGAAAGTTATGGACCCACAGCATTTCATTTTCCATTTAAATTTCTGGATGGAAAACCCGGGTCTGTGGGTAAGCTTAGAGACATACTGTCCATAGTAATATAGAAGTATTGAGACAAGGTAACAATGGGGATTGGGACTCGGGGTAGAGGTGAGAGGGATCACCATCAGATAGCAATTTTATTTTGTCGTACCCTGCAGATGTATGAGAGAGGCATTATGTAAGGAAAATTGGGTTTAATCGAACTGGTTTAAATCTTTAAAGAAATAACAGAAAGGCTAGGTATGGACAATGGACGTGGTAGACATGAACTACTATGAGGCCTTTGCGAAGGTGTCGCACAAAAAAAATCATGACAGAGGTCGGGGTACTAGGAGTCAAAGGTTAAGTAGCAAATTGGACTGAAAGAAGGCGACAAAAGAGAGAGCGCAGGGTGGGCTGAAAGTGGGTAGTGGTGACCCTCAGGGATTCATGCTGGGGTCACTGCTTTTCCCCATGGACAGAAATGATTTGGACTCAGAAACTGGAAAAATCTGAACATGGCAGGGGAGATAACTAATGATGCAGAGGATTGTGCCCAATTACAGAAAGATACTGACAGGCTCGCAGATTAGGTGGAAAAAATGACAAATCATATCAAAGAGTGAGATGGCTCATTTTAGTTGGAGGAATAAGGAGGCTGCTTGTTCATTGGAAGAAACAAAATGGGCTTGCGAAGCAGAGATCTGGGAATACTGATACATAAATCACTAAAAGTAGCAACACCACTTGATAAATCCATGAAGAATCCAAGTACTGAGGTTCATTGAAAGAGCAATAAAATGCAAGTGTATGAAGGTTCCGTTAAATTTATGTGGAAACTTGGTTAGACAACACTTGGAGTGCTGTGCAAGGCTGTGTCTCCATGTATGTGTTACCATTGGACTCAACTATTCCAACACTCTGTTTTCCCACCTTCCACCTTGATAAACTTGAGCTGATCCAAAACTCTGATGCCCAGGCCCTGGGGAGAATTTTCTCCCTGTCGTGCGGGCTGGGCGGGAGCGGACACAGGCGGGCGTGTTGCCGACTCTGCTGCGTGCTGGATCAGAATGACGCACGGCCGATGTCAGGTTCCATTCATACATCATCCCTCTCCTGGTTGACCTGCATTGGCTACTGGTCCATCAAATACATAAATTTAAAATTCTCATCCTTACATTTAAAATTCCTACTTAGCCTCACCTGTCTCTATCTCTCTAACTTCTTCCAGCCCTGCAGTCTTCTGAGAACCATGTGTTGCCCAAATTCTGGCCTTTGACTTCCCTGACTTCCTTCACCTCATTATTGGGGGCCATGCCTTCAGCTGTCTCAGGCCCCAAGCCCTGCAACGCCCTCCCTCCACCTCTCCACCACTCCTCTTTCAGGTGGTTCTTAAAACCTATCTCTGACCACCTGTAACATTTCCTCTAATTTTATTTTTCAGAATGTATGGGCAATTTGTTTAAGTGTGTGGCCCCTTTAAATTTTTTTACATGGCCCTGTACATGTGATAATTTAAAGGGGCCAACTTATGCATGCCCAGCACGTTGAATTTTGGGTTTCTGCATGTCTCGGCAACTCAAGGGGAACATTGGTTGCCCGTCCTAATACATCTTTAAGTAGCTTTGTGCTATATTTTGATAATCCTCCAATTGGGAGTTTTGAAGCTTTTTCAATGCAAGTTATTGTTGTTGACTGTAGAATGGACATGGAGTGGTAGAAACAGATAACACTGATGCGTTTAAGGGGAGGCTTGATGCGTGGAAGAGGGATAAGCAAATAGAGGGATATGGCGACAGGGTGAGAAGAGATAATTAGAGTGGGAGGAGGTGTGCGTGCCTTATAAAGACTGGCATTCGCCAGTTGTGTCAAATAGCCTGTTCCTCTGCTGTAGCTTCCATGTAATTCACATAGGAACCTCTCAAATGTGGCAGTGGAATTCAAAGTCTATAACAGACGAGTTCTGATAATCAAGCTCGAATGCTCATTTGTATTTTCACTGCATGTAATTACATTGTTCCTGAAGGCAGAGACCATTATTGACGCCCAAAGAATACATAGTGTACAGGCACCATTCTTCCATTCGCAAGAAAGACCTTAATTACACCTCACTGACACTTCAATTAATGGTATTTTCACACTGATTAGAGCACAATCACACCCAATGCTAAATATAAAATAATCCTGTCATCATTCACAGTTCTAAAACCAGATGCTCGAATACTTCAGGATAGGATTATACCTCTGTAAAGGGATCAGGTTTTGAAGTGTTTTTGGATTACTATGCAGAGGAAATTGATTCGGGGGAAGGTCTAAGGATCTGCTTTCAAATTAATGTTCTATTTCAAGTTCAAGTGGACTCCGGGGACGTGTTATAAAAACATCATTTGAAGGAGTTGTACAGCTCTAAGTTTGGTAATGTTGGGGCACAGATATGCTGCAAGTGCCAACTTGAAACTTGGGCCTTCAACATTTCCTATGTATTTGAGCCCAGAGATACATGTAACCTGGGCACGACCAATTATCCTGCCTAAAAGATCAAGGGAATTTCGGCACAGGTGAGCTGAAGGTGTAACAAAACGCCCAAATGTCTTGAACTTTTTACAGTTACCTTTTGATCTGAAGACATCTCCACCCATAAAACCCACCCTTCCCCTGGGTCCCAGAGCCTCATGCCCAGCTTTCCTGGAATTGTGTTTTTTGCTGCAGAGGCTCTCTTCATTACAACCGGGTTTTCTAGAATTTTAATTGCTATTTTTTGCACTTGTTCCTTTTAATTTATCTTCATGGAATCCTGCTCTGTATTTTCTGTTACATTGAACATATTTCTATGGCATAATTATAAGTCAAATAAAAAATAGAGAACTTCTCTAGTTGAAGTTCCTACATGTGCCTAATGTGCATGAATGATGGTTAAAAGATGTGAAAGTTTAATTTTCATATGTAACGAAGGAAAACATGGTGTGAGTTTAGTGCTTTCCTTGGGTTTATTTTACGGATCCCACTCCCCCTCCAGTTGCTGATCAGATACCACCCCACTGCCTCCCCCTACCACCCCACACCACCCCCCCCCCCACCCCACAACCCCTGGGACCACATATTCCTTTCTCCCCAGGGTCAGAGATTGAATTCCCCCACCCCCCCACCCATGGAGTCAGTGATCATACTTCCCACTGGGATCAGGAATTAAGCCTACCTGCTCCCCTGCTCCTGTGGGCTGCTCTGGATTGTTCCCCACCCAACTGCGCTGGCTGCTGGGTGAGGGGGCTGTCAGGGCAAAAAGATGCACAGCTTAGAATGTGACCTCCACATCTGAAACTCTGCCCTGTCACCTAGGTAACCCATCCCAGTACATATCCAGGCTCCTAACTGGTGCGTCCTGATCACTAGTTTAGTTGGACTAGTGGATCCGCTTGTTTCGGGAAGGCTGAGTTGGTACCGTAGGCAAAGCAGATCAGCAGAGAGTTCTTATGTAGAACACATTCTATTTATTTACAAAGGAACTCAGCAGCTACACTTGTGTGCTTACAACTAAAACCCTGCCTCTACACTAAAGACTCTAACTCTAGACTACTGACCACTAAGGTAGCCCGCACTACTCTGCTATTGGATTCTAAGATCATGTGATCTTCCATTATAACATTCTTCTTAAATGTACATTACACATCAGATTACCACACCCCTCCCCCTTTACTCAGAAATACATTTTACAGTTACAATTACAATTTTTCTCAAGATATCAAATTATTTACACAAATAAGTAATTTACAAATTCAGTCTTCCTGGGGTTTCCTTATGTGTGTAGAACGTCTCAGCTCTGCAGCTTCAGATGCTTTGTCAGGAACCTCCTTTTGTTTCCTCAACTCTTGCAGATACAGTCGATCCTTCAGACACATCTGTACTCAGTTGAGTTCTTTCAACAGGAGATGTTGATGTAATCATGAACACTGGAGGAATCATTTCCTGATACTTTGTTTCTCTCCTCCTTATATGATCTATATGTCTCCATATAACTCTGTCTTCCACTTACATGTGGTAAGAACGAAGTCCAGTCACTGCACTTATTTCACCTGATAACCACTTGGATCCTTCTACAAAATTTTTCACACATACTGTCTCTCCAACGGTAAACGTTTTGTCATGACTATGCCAGTCATGTCCAGTTTTCTGACTTCCCTGACTCCTTTTGGCATTATTAAGCTCACTCTCGTCCTGAGACAGCGATTCATCAACGATTCTGCAGGTGTGACACCTGTTGTTGTGAGGGGTGGTCCTATAGTGGAAAATAAAGCATTTTTGATTTTTATGGAATCTCCAGTCAATTTCTTCATGCCAGCTTTGAATGTTTGAACCGCTCTCTCAGCCAGTCCATTTGGAGAAGGGTGGTACGGTGAAGTTTTTACATGAGTGATACCGTTGAGGCTGATAAACAGTTGAAACTCAGCGCTCGTAAATGCCGTGCCATTATCAGGTACGACCACTTCCAGCAGTCCATTGATGGCAAAACTTTGACGTAGCTTGTCAATTGTAGCAGAAGATGTTGGTGACTTCACCTCATATATGTCCATCCATTTTGAGTGAGCATCAACAATAAGGAGAAACATTGTTTCCATAAAAGGTCCAACATAGTCAATATGTAATCACACCCTTGGTCTTCCTGGCCACTCTCAAGGGTGTAACGGAGTTGCTGGAGGTAACTTTTGTACTTGCTGACACTGCATACAACTTCTCACTAAGCTCTCTATTTCTCTATCCATTCCAGGCCACCATAGATAGCTGCGTGCTATGGTTTTCATTTGGGAAATACCTGGACGTGCACTATGTAGTTCAGTTAACAACGGCTTTCATCCTTTTGGAGGAACAATCACTCAAGGTCCCCACAGTAAGATACCATCTTGGCTGGTTATCTCATATCTTCTGCGAAAAAACGGTTTCATTTTGTCAGATTCCTGTTCTTGTGACCAACCGTGGAGAACTTGCTCTCGTACTTTGAATAAGACTGGGTCTCAACTTGTCCAATCCCTGATCTGTCTAGCACATACCGGTGATGAACCTAAGAAGTTCAATATTAAAGCGAGTTCTTAAGGAACTGGAACATCCTCATCGTTTTCTTTCAAAGGCAAACGACTAAATGCATTAGTGTTTGCAATCTGATTTCCAGACCTGTGGCCTATGCTGCCAGAATCAATGCCCATCTCTGTATTCTTACCGAGGCTTTGGGTGGTATAGTCTCATCCTCGCTGAACAATCCTAGCAATGGCTTGTGGTCCTAAATGATGCTAAAATGGTGACCGTGTATACACTGGTGAAATTTCTTGACACCAAAGATGATTGACAGGCCTTCTTTTCCTCGCTGTGAGCAACCCTTTTCTGCTGTGTTGAGCGTTCTTAATACATATCCAATGGGCTGTTCTGAGCCATCATCTATTCGATGGGAGAGCACTGCTCCCACTCCACAGGGAGGTGCGTCACAGGTCAAAATTAACTCTTTTCTTTGGTCAACATGCACTAATAGGGTGGATGAGTTGAACAGAAGTTTCACCTTTGTGAAAGCTTCTTTCTGTCGTGTTTGCTAAGACCAACATTGGTTTTTCTTGAGTAGGTAATGCAGGGTGCCAGTTCTGTCGACAAATTAGGCGAGGAGCGCCCATAGTAATTGATCACCCCGAGAATGATTTTAGCTCAGAGGTATTCCATGGTGCTGGTGCCTCTCTAATGACTCTCACCTTTTCCTCAACTGAGTGGAGGCCCCATGAATCAACCCTGTGACCTCAACCCTGTGAATCTGCCCGGTGACCCAAATAGATGACCTCTTTCGCTTGGAACGTGCACTCATCTTATTTTAAACACACTCCCACTAGCAAGAAACATTTCAAAACTTCTTCCAAGTTTGCCAAATGCCCCTTTTCAGTGAGTCCTGTCACCAGAACATCATCTAAATAAACTTCAATGTGGGGCAGTCCCTGAAGTAAACTTTCCATTGTTCTCTGGAAGATGGCGCAAGCTGAGGAGACACCGAAAGGCAAATGGGAATACTGGTGCAACCCTTTGTGTGTATTAATTGTGACAAATTTCTGGCAGGCTTTTTCTAACTCTAATTGTTGATAAGCATGACTCATGTCAAGCTTCATGTAGCTGGTTCCACCTGCCAGCTTAGCATACAGGTCTTCAATTTTTGCCTGTCTAACTTAGCCACTTTATTAACAGTCAATTTTTAGTCTCCACTAATTCGAAAGCTCTGGTCATGTTTAAGTACGGGGACTATTGGTGCTGCCCATTCTGAGAACTGCACAGGTTGTATAACTCCCAGTTTCTCTAATCTATCCATATTTGGCCTCTACCTTTTCCCAGATTACATGAGTTACTAGTCCTGCCTTCATTAATCTGGAGGTAGCATCAGGATCCACATGAATTTTTGTTTGTAGCCCTTGGATCTTCCCGAGTTAATCTTGGAAAACTGAAACGTATTTTTGTAGTAGCTCAGGTAACCCACTGATTCTCAGTTGGAAGATCTCAGTCCAATCCAATTTAATTTCTTTCAGCCAGTTTCTTCCAAGGAGACTTGGCCCCTCACCTGCTACCACCATCAAGGGTAATTTTACTGATCGACTTCCGTGCTGTACAGTAACCCTCATTATGCCTTTGATTTTGATGTCTTCTCCCATGTAAGTTTTCAATTTGGCATCAGCCTCTTCCAAATTTAATTTATATTTCCCATAATTCAGGTATTTGAAGATATGCTCACCTATTACCATAGTGGAAGCTCCTGTGTCCACCTCCATTCTAACAGGCCTGTCTTTCACCCTCACTGTTACATAGATTGGTTCTGTTCTTCCTACCTTTAAATTAGATAATGAATAAATATCAGAATCTGTTACTTCAGGCTCTTCTATGTTGTGAATCTCATGGGTTTTTATCTTTTGATTGTAAGAGTGCCTGATTCTATCCTTACAATGACTCATGCGGTGTCCGTTTCAATGACAGTAAAAATATTCGATTTTTAAAAAAATTCCATGCATTACAAGGTTGCCTGCTTCCACCTCTGTTACCATTATTCCATGTTTTTGCTGCTAAGTCATTTCTTTTTATTCATCTGCAAGCAGTGGCTGCTTCCTGCTTCTCATCAGAGCTGGGCATTTTGGCGCCCTTGTTAGCTAGGGCTCCCTGTCCAATGTGGAGGGCGGCACCATTTTGCACTCCCTGTATGGCTTATGAGTCCTGCACTGCATTTCCCTTGGCCAGTGTGATTTCTAGCGCCTTCTGAAAATCCAAATTTATTTCAAACAGTAATCTCTTCTGAATCATATCTTCATTAACACTGCACACCAAGCGATCTCTAAGCATATCATTTATAGCTGTACCAAACTCATAATATCCTGTTAATTGTTTCAGACTTGCCACATAACAAGCAACTGTCTCCCCCAGGGCTCTAATTCTTTAGTTAAATTTGAACCATTGCATCATTACCGAGGGCTTGGGCTGGTAATGACTCTTCACAAGGTTCACTAAGTCATCAAAACTTTTCGAATCCGGGGCACTGGGTGCCGTCAAAGTTCGAATTAATCCATAGGTCTTACTCCCACACATGCATAAGAGGATCGCTTGCGTATTCTCCTCTCCTGCAATGTCATTAGCTTGGAAAAATAATGCGAGGTGTTCAACATAATGAGACCATTCGTGCCCAGTTGGATCAAAAGGATCGACCCTTCCAAACTGCGGCATGCTTTGAGGGGACTGCTTCAATGATTAGGACGGAAATTCTACTTACAATTACCATGTGAGGTATGGCCCAATTTCGGTTCACTTGATTTCCTTCCTCTATTTTTCTTGCTTTTTCCTCGTCCTTCCTTGCTCTTCCCTCATCTCCAGTTTGTTGGATCCTGGTCACTAGTTTAGTTGGACTAACGGATCCGGGTTGCACGCTTGTTTTGGGATGGCCAAATTGGTACCGTAGACAGAGTAGATCAGCAGACAGTTCTTTTGTAGAACACATTCTATTTATTTACAAAGGAACTCAGCAGCTACACTTGTGTGCTTACAACTCAAACTTTGTTTCTACATTACAGACTCTTGCTCTAGACTACTCACTACTGACTACTAAGGTAGCCTGCACTACTCTACTATTGGATATTAAGATCATGTGATCTTCCATTATAACATTCTTCTTAAATGTATATTACACATCAGGTTACCACATTAACTAAACAGTAATTAGTATCAGTCTTCAGTAAAATGCAGAGAGGCCCTGACCCCACAGGGGCAAAGGGCAACACAAAAACTAGGATTGGGGGCTCTAGCAAGGCACTGAAGGTGACCTTCTGCTGGATTCCTATGGATGCAAGGCCTCATCATTGAAGCCCATGTGGCTATAGGCTCTTTCCACATATCAACAAATGGTTTGGATCAATAACTGTACACTTTGCATGTCACTGTTACTTTTTTCAAGCTTTTTCTATCCTTGTCCCTCTGGTTTATTTCAGCTCTGGTATTTTGGGTGGAATTAAGTTTCCTGTAACATGGCTGGACTGATAAATAGCAAGCTCTGGCTGGTAATTACGTTTGAGCTACTAAGGTTAATCTTTACGCCCCCCCCCCCAACAACGCCCCCCCACACCCCCATGTTTTCTCCTATCTTTCAAAGTGCAAAAACAATGCATCAGATCTTGTTTGAAGGTATGGAATCTCAGCCTAATGCAGAGCATTAATTAACTGCAAATCAGGCTCCAACTCCACTGCCAGAGTTGGTTGCACTGCAAGAAAAATGGTTATCATCAAAATAGACAGGTGGGAGCAGGAAGTAGCAGATCAATGTGGCTACAGATTGTGACCACTTCTGGGCTATTCATTTCGACAATCATTTTAATTGGCTTAATTAACAACAACAACAACTTACATTTATATAGAGCCTTTAACATTATAAAATGTCCCGAGGTGCTTCATGTCATGTTGCTATAATGATATAAAGGCACCATAAGGGATTCGCTAAACACATTGTGGGTTCATTTATTGAGACTAGGCACATGGGAACAGTTATACATGGGATAAAACCTGACAACACCAGAGCTGCAGAGAGTGTGTGTGCGCTCTGCTGAAAAGCAAAAGTGAAAGTAAAACTGGGTCGCATGGCACACTTCCCTTTTAGTGATGCCATGCTCCTGTCTCTTAAAGGCAAATTACAACACTTTACAGCAGTGTTATCAATTTAAATGTGACACTGAGCCACTTAAAGAGATATTAGGACAGATAACAAAACCGTGGTCAAAGGAACAGGTTTTAAGGAGTGCCTTAAAGGAGGAGAGAGAGGTAAAGAAGCAGAGAGGTTTAGTGAGGGAATTTCAGAGCATAAGGCCTTAGCGTCTGAAGGCATGGCTGCCAATGGTAGAGTGAAGGAATTTGGGGATGCTCAAGGTGCCAGAATTGGAGGAGTGCAGAGATCTTGAAGAACTGTAGGGCTAGACAGAGAGGGAGGGGTGAGGCCATGGAGGGCTTTGAACACAAAGATCAGAATTTTAAGATTGAGGCGCTGCTGAACCGGCAAACACAAGAATGATGTATGAGCCAAGGTTAGTGCAAGTTAGGAGATGATCAGCAGAATTTGAAATGAATTCAAGTTTATAGTGGGTTGTAGATAGCAGGACTCCAAAAAGGGATTGGACAAGTTTAGTCAGGATCAACACAGGCACAGATGAGGCTTTCGGCAGCAGATGTGCTGAGGCTGGGTTAGGGTAGGGTGATGTCATAGAAGTGGCAATAGGCAGCCTTGACAACAGAAACAATACGGGGTCAGAATCTCAGTTCAGAGCCAAAACTGACACCAAGGTCACAAAGAGCCTGGTTCAGCCTCAGGATGTGGCCAGGGAGAGGGATAGAGTCGGTGACCAGGAGATTGTAGTGGGGATCAAAGACAATCTTCAGTCTTCCTAACATTTAGTTGGAGGGAATTTATGATCAGACAGTACTGGATCTCTGACAAGTTAGAGACAGCGGAGAGGCCGAGCGAGGTGATGGTGAGGCAAGGCTGGGTGCCACCTTCCGGAAACTGACATTGTGGCTGGGATTTACTGCTCTGGGACTATGATCCATGGCGGGGTAGGGAGAGGGCAGGAAGTCAGAGGGACTCCCGATGCAGAGGCTAGCAGGAACACCTGCAAATCGCGCAATGCTGTGCTGATTAATTATGCAGCCAGGGGTTTCCCGGGAATGACGCAGTGGGGCGGGAGGAAGAAGTTGTGTGCCCGGACATCATATTCGGGTGCCATTTTGAAAAGGCGCCCGGAATGCTACTCACTCATTGCGCGTTGGAGTTCGGAGCTGGACATGGCAGGCCGCAAGCAACAAGCACAGGCTCTGAGGTTCAGCGATGCCTCTCTGGGCACACTTCTTCAAGCTGTGCACGGACGGGAGGGGCGTCCTTTATCTGAGGGATGGGAGGAGGAGGGCGACCCATCTCACCACGCCTGCATGGCAGGAGGTCGCTGAGGTGGGGAGTTCCAATTCAACCCATAAGAGGACTGCCCTGCAGTACGGGAAGAGGATGAATGACCTCACCCGTGCCGCCAGTGTAAGTGAACCCTGTACTCCCCATACTCACCTCATTGAATGGGAATTGGGACATGGGCTTCAAAGGCAAGGCCACCATCTGTGCTGCCCATGTATAAAACCCCTTTGCAAGGTGCTGGGGTACTGCCGAACTGTAGTCCATGTGGTCTGCAGGTAGGGAGGCAACTGTTGGTCAATGACCCAGCCACACTGAAGCACAAGCTTTGGGGGGGCAGGGGGCTTGTTGGCATAGAGGGCCACTTCAGACACTGATGCTGCTACCATGTCTCTGTTGTCCTTGTCCTTCTAGTTGCTGGGGCCTGCTGGTCTGGAGGATGTTGCTGAAGTACTCATGGGGACCAGCTGCAGTGCATCTTTCATATGGCGCACAGTTGCGAATGGGTTGGTGGTGGAGATTGGCAGCATGCAAACGTCACCTGCATCACCAGTGCTCACAAACCATCGTCTATCTTTATGCAGGAGAGGACAGCGCACAATGAGCACAAGAGAGAGGAGGTGGGAGGGGGAATGCCCAATCTCTACCCCCTCACACAGTATGAAGAGCAGGCTGCCAAGCTGGCGTGGGAGGACTGTAACCATTCCTATGGTGATGGTGAGGCCAGCCTCCCCCCAGCCATCCAGTGGGGAAGCTTAATCTGTGCACATAGAAACCTGAGGGTGATGCTCAGTGCAATGTAGGAGGTAGCCCATACAGTCACCCATTCTCTCCTCCTCCCATTACAGGTGCCAGCAGGAGCAGGGCGTAGCCAGACCACAATCCTGAGCTCAGCCCCAGCCCAGCCCGCAGAGGACTGAGGAGGATGAGGACGATGACAAATTCCCTCCTGTAGAGCTGCCACAGATTTCACCTGCACCCTCCACCAGCCCAGAGACACACACTTCTGTGGGTCATACATCTAATTTAGACTGGGCTTCACAATCTGATGGTCACCTCACGACACGTGTCTGCAGCAGGAGGAGGCAGGGACACCCAAGGTCACCAGCACTCAGAGGACTGCTGGAGAAAAGGCCTATGCTAATTCTGAGCCAGAGGACAAGCCTCTGGAAGCAGTCCTGGAGAAGATGCTGGAGATGCAGTGAGATGTAAGGGAACCTCAGGCAGAGGTTTGGAGGCCCTCAAGAGTGGCACATGAGGTGGAGGAGTCCGTCTGCCCTCTCTCTGATGTAGTGGCACCAACATGTGCACACATTGAAGTCTCCATGGGAGGATGGCAGGTGCCATAGAGAACCTGGTCCAGCAGAACACCCAGTTTCTGCTGGAGATGTGCACAGACCTGCACTCCATTGCTGTAGCCATAGGGGAGCTTTAGCTCTGGCTGTGTGAGAGGGGGACGGGACACCTCAACCTTCCTCCAGGTGCCCCTTCCTCTCAAGGAGTTAGAGAGGGGCACTTGGGCACCCAAAGGGAGGAGGAACATCAGGCTGACACCCATAGGGCCCCCGCTCAGGAATCCAAGGGTGTCCCTGTGTTCCGAGTCCCATCTGTCTGTGACCCCATCACCCCCAGCCTCTGGGACCGCTGAGGGTGCACCTGTCCCAGAGCGGGAGAGGGACCCTCCAGGCCTCGGTCTTCCAGAAGATGCACACCAAGGTCATCAAAGACAACATGGCAATGTGGTCAGCAGGCTGCCTCTACCCCTGCTGCGGATGACAGGGGAGCACGTACCACAGTGGTAGGGCAAGTAAAATTAAACATTTTTGAGTTCACTCTGGTAGCATAGGTATATAATCATTGTAAATTGTTGCACACTTGTAAATGTATGTACAGTTGCACTTTACGGCAGTCTGCTGGGTTTTTATTGCTTCTGTTCATGTTAATGCCTGTGTGCCCATCCCCCTCCCCACAAACAACCGCACAATTCAAGGGGCCAACCCACGCAGGGTCTATGTCCCCCTGAATCATGCCTGCGCATGGAGGCATCGACCTTTGCCGGGACTCTTGTGAGCCTCGTTCCTGCCATCATTTCCTGCAATCGGGAAACCGATTTTTTTCACTCGCACCGCCCGCACCCTTGCTGAACCCCGACACTGGCGGGAGGGGACGATTCTGCCCTGTGTTTTTGGGTGGGCTACATGTTCATGAAATAGGAGGGTACATCCTTGAGAGACGCCTGGGGTAACAATGTTGGAGCAGGAAGGGAAACCACCGCAGGATATTCTCGGGCGATGACAGACTGGAATGTGACAAGGGCAGTCCCACAAACATTTCAGTAAAACACTTGGCTGGTAATAGCCAGGTAAAAGTCACCAATCCAGTAAATCTCTGACAAGTCATTCGGACTCGAAACGTTAACTATGTTCCTCTCCGCAGATGCTGTCAGACCTGCTGAGTTTTTCAAGGTATTTTTGTTTTTGTTTTGGATTTCCAGCATCCGCAGTTTTTTGCTTAAATCTCTGACCTTGCTCTCTTTCAATTTTGCCTACCACTGGGAATGTGAATTTATCCTCACATTACAGGATTAAAGATATTGGACAGGAAGTCATCACTTTGGGGAGGGAGGGGGGGGAAATTGGAAAGAACAGTGCAAGGTAGAGAAGGATAAAAGAAACATTTGGAGCAAATTTGGAATTGTAACACCTACCGAAGAGAAACCAGGAGTGGGAAGTAATTGAAATGGAGCAGGTGGAATTTTCACACTTTGTTCCTGCCCCAATCTGTCTAGTTGCAATTTTACATCACAGGCAACAAGGAAACCTGTCCCAAGCTGGTGGGGTCCTTTTTGAACACATCATCTGCTGTTTTTACCTCAGTCCTCACTGGGAGCAGGGGTGGTTTCATCAGCAGGTCAAACATGCTTGGAGTACCAGCCAGGGCCCAGGAGAGGCCCATTAAGGTAAAGTTTCATATTTTATTTGTGAGGTGCCTTGCAGGACAGGCGTGCTGCACCAGAGCCCAGATGGAGGCCATGTGCTCGCCCCTGTCCCTCTTCCCTCAACCATGTCTCTCCTCCTCAAGCGCTTGTTGACATTCACCTTGTGCCAAGAGCCATCCCCACAGGTCTCCGACAGCAGCATCTGTGCCATTCCCAATTTTGACAAGTGGCATGCCATTCAAACTGGTTGAGCTTCTCCACTGCTACTTGCGATGGGCACATCGGGCTGTGTGATTACTGCCATGGTATGGGTCAGCATGTCTGTACCTATTACAGGTTTTATACTTGCACCAGTCATCTTCTAGCTACTTTCCTATTCATCAATTCAAGTTGATGCAAATCAAAGATCTTATGACGCCACTAAATTAAGTGAAGTTTCATTAATCATTTCTCTACTCATGTAACAAATATTATCTGTCTCCATAAAATCTGATTTTCTCAAATTTGTTTTGACGAGACTCCACTTAATTGTGTTTAATTTAAGAGACCGATGCTTTACGCCCTAACAGAATCTGTCTTCTGTTACTTAGTGAAGCATGAACTGAACTCCTGTTCCAATGCTTTAATGGCCCATTTGTATTGTAGAATCACTTCTGCTTGATGTGGCTCTGCAATATGCTTAGGATCCCGATGCTCCGGTTTAGCAGCATTTCCGTTTACAGTTCATAGAACCAGTTTCACCGGCTCAGTAATTTTTGATTGTCACTTGTTCCTTGTAGCGTTCTGTTTTCAGATGAAGCCTGACACTGAGGAGTTGGCCTTCTTCAGGAAATGACAGTGTTGGCCTGCGGAAAGAATGTTAGTTTTGCAGCTTTGAAGGGCTAGGAACATGTTCTATTTTTGCTGCTATTTTGTTACCATTTCCCCAAAGGTCAACCTTGGCCATACAGATGGCATATTCCTGTTGAATATTACAGTACTACTTCTGGAGAGGATCAGTTCATGAGGGAGCACCATCTTCAAGTGCAAAAGAAGTTATGTGTGGTCTCAACGGTCACTCAGGGTCCAAGTCTACAGACTATGCGTTCTACCTGGGAATGCTCGAAGAGATTTGACCGCAGTGCTGCTTCGCTAGAACGGTAGTTAAGTAAGGTGCACTGCCAACTCCAAGACTGATCTGCAGACTGTACTTCCTGTAACTGTGAAGGTGACAATCACATTGGCTTTCTATCTTTATGCTGCAGTTTGGCCAGACAAACAGCCTGTGCACAGATGCATAAAACAAACTATTGACACAATAGCTGGAGAATTTCTTGATGGCTCTCCTCTCTTGCTGCAGAAACTTTACCAGACATAAGGAGAAAACTCCATTTACAAATTTAAGCCAGATATCCGCCACACTTACAGCTAAGTAATAGCCGTGGTGTAGGAGCGTTTCCGGGGAAATTCCAGGCCCACATTTTCCTCCATAAGTGGAAAAGGCCCAACAGCTGGAAAAGGTACAGAATGGGCAGAGATTTCAAGAGTCCAGGGTATTAAAGGTGGAACACAAATACAAACAGAAAAAAGCTGGAAACACTCAGCAGGTCTGACAGCATCTGTGGAGAGAGAAACAGAGGTGACGTTTCGAGTCCGTATGACTCTTCTTCAAAGCTGAAAAGAGGTAGAAATGCGATGGATTTTATACTTTTTAAGAGGGGGTGAAGCAGGCGGGGCAAAATAGAAGGTCAAGGATAGGTGGGAGCTCAGGAGAGATTTGACAAAGATGTCATGGATACAAAACAAAAGGGGTAGCGTTAAAGACTAAAGAAGGTGCTGATAGTGACATAAAGGTAAGATAGCAGAATGTATTAATAGCAGAACAAGGGTCAGCGTTCTGTGAAAGTAAAACATAAAACAAGTTACAGATGGCCCTATGGGGTGAGGGGGTTGGGAAAAAAAGGATTTTAGAAGATCAAAATGGGGGACAGAGTTCATGGTCTAAAATTGTTGAACTCAATGTTAAGTCCGGAAGGCTGTAAAGTGCCTAATTGGAAGATGAGGTGCTGTTCCTTCAGTTTGCGTTAGGCTTCACTGGAACATTGCAGCAGGCCAAGGACGGACATGTGGGCATGAGAGCAGGATGGTGCGTTGAAGTGGCAAGCGACAGGAATATCAGGATCATGCTTGAGGAGTGAGTGAAGGTGTTCTGCAAAGCGGTCACTCGGTCTGCATTTAGACTCCCCGGTGTAGAGGAGACCGCATTGGGAGCAGCGAATGCAGTGGACCAAATTGAAGGAGGTGCAAGTGAAGCACTGCTTCACCTGAAAGGAGTGTTTGGGGCCTTGGACAATGAGGTGGGAGGAAGTAAAGGGGCAGATGTTACACTTTCTGTGATTGTATGGCAAAGTGCCGTGGGAAGGGGATGAGTTGTTGGGGGTGATGGATGAGTGGACCAGTGTGTCACAGACAGAACAGTCCCTACAGAATGCTGATGGGGATTGGGATGCGGGGAAGATGTGTTTGGTGGTGGCATCATAATGGAGTTGGCAGAAATAGTGGAGGATGATCATTTGAATGCGGAGGCTGGTAGGGTGGAAAGTGAGGACAAGGGGAATCCTATCATGGTTCCGGGAGGGAGGGGAAGGGGTGAGGGCAGAGATGCGGTATATGGGTCAGATGCAGTTGAGGGCCCTGTCAACCACAGTGGTGGGAAACCTCGGCTGAGGAAAAAGGAAGACATGTCAGAAGCATTGTTTTGGAAGGTAGCATCATTGGAACAGATGCGATGGAGGCAGAGGAACTGGGGGAATGGGATGGAGAGCAGGGTGTGAAGAGCTGTAGTCAAGGCACACTAGCTGGCCTGACACCCTGTTCCACCCCTTCTACACCCTTAACTCCTCATCCCCTTCCTACAGCACCTTCCCATGCAATCGCAGGAGGTGTAACCCCTCCCATTTACCTCCTCCCTCCAAAGTCCCAAACATTCCATCAAGGTAAAGCACTGATTCAACTGTACTTGCTTCACACTGTATTCGCTGCTCACAATACGGTCTCCTCTACAGTGGGGAGACTAAACGCAGACTGGGTGACCGCTTTGCGGGACACCTCTCAGTCCGCAAGCATGACTCCTATCTTCCTGTCACTTGCCATTTCAAGACACCATCTTGCTCTCATGCCTACATGTCCATCCTTGGCCTGCTGCAATGTTCTAGTGAAGCCCAATGCAAACTGATCAGGCACTTTACAGCCTGCCGGACTTAACATTGAGTTCAACAAGTTCCTCCATTTTGATCTTTTAAAAAAATTTTCTTCTGAACTCCCTCCTCCCACAGGACCATCTGTAAATTGTTCTTATGTTTTACTTTCACAGAGCACTGACCCTTGTTCTTCTATTAATGCATTCTGCTATTTAATCTTTATGCCACTATTAGCATCTTCTTTAGTCTTTAACACTATCATTACCACTCCCTTTGTCTTGTGTCCATGAAATCTTTGTCAAATCTCTCCTGAGCTCCTGCCTATCCCTGACCTTCTATTTTGCTCCACCTGCCCCACACCAAACCCCACCCCCACTTCAACAGTATAATAACCATCACATTTCTACCTCTCTTCAGCTCTGAAGGATAAGTCATACTGTAGCCGTGCCCCCTTTCTCCCTCAAAGACCCTCCCCACACTCTAGTTTGTGGCAGCTGATTCACACGTGTATGGCTTGGACAGAATGAACAGCGAGACAAGTTTCTTCTGATAATTCACTATCGCTTTATTGGATAACTCACTGCCCTCAGACAAGGGCTGCATTCAATAATCAGGAAATACAGTTACAATTACAGTTACCTGGAACCCTGTCCCATCAGAGGCTAAACCCCCACCTTGTTCCTAACTTAATACTTAAATCTTTATATCCGAATTTAATACTTACAATCACCCCTCGGTTGGTCTTCCAATGGCGCTGTAGGTCCCTCGGTGGAGTTCAACAGACTCAACAACTTCCTTGACTGCCTGCAGAAAACAGTGGTGTACTACAATTTCTGTCCCCAATTAGACCATTTCTGCTGCTGCCCTGGCCAATTCATTTCAATGTCCAGTAATTAGCGCTCTTAGTTTATTCTAGGCATAGTCCAGACAAATATGCTCAGCTCATAAACAAAAATACCTGGAAAAACTCAGCAGGTCTGACGGCATCTGCGGAGAGGGATACAGTTGACGTTTCGAGTCCGTATGACCCTTCATCAGAAATAAAAAATGTAGAAATGAGATGAAATATAAGCCGGTAGAGGGGGTGGGACAGGTAGAGCTCGATAGGAGGCCAGTGATAGTTGGAGGCCAGGAAGAGACTGCCAAAGATGTCATAGACAAAAGGACAAAGGAATGTTGACTGTGGTGTTAAGGATGTGCTAATGGGGACATTAAGGGTGGCAAGCAGGACAAGCTAGTGGCATCTCATAAAACAAAACAAAAACAGAATTACCTGGAAAAACTCAGCAAGTCTGGCAGCATCGGCGGAGAAGAAATCAGTCAACGTTTCGAGCCTCCATGGCCCTTCGGCAGAACTGCGCAGTGGCATCTCATAATCAGCTCACGCGGGTTGAAACAATATGATCAGCTCATGCTGGTTGAAACAATAGTCTTTCCATGGGAAATGTATCTCAGATGAATATGATCAGCTCTCACGTTGTTTAAGCAATTCTCCTGCTGTTTTTGAGGTAGTACAGCACCTGGCTCCAAGGTCGTGAAGGTTTGAATATCAATGGCCTGTTCCTTGTGCCACGGTTTCGGGTAATCAGTCTCTTCATTCCATTAGTCAATGGAAGGTAATGGCAATCCCTGATACACCATTGTTCCATGATAGCAATCAGTCAATGTCCAATGATGAGCCATTGTCTTTTACTAAATGCCTGAATTAACCCCTTCCTGCACAGCCCTGTGCTGTTGGCTGCAGCTTGGTTTCTGTATTGTGTGGTAAAAAAACATGAGGTCAAAACATGGCCGTGGGTTTGGGTTTTATACTCCATAAATTTCCCAGTTGGAGGGGATTCCGATCCTACAATACAGACTCAAAACGTTAACTGTTTCTCTCTCCACAGATGCTGCCAGACCTGCTGAGTTTTTCGAGCATTTTCTGTTTTTATTTCAAATTGACAGCATCCGCAGTATTTTGCTTTTATTATAGATGGAACCCATGTTCCAATAGGGATTTTTATATGAACTCCAATAGTTAAATGACCAGGAAGAGGTTTTACTCTATAAATGCCTGTTATGACTGACTAAACATTTATCCGTCTGATAACGCCCATCTTCCCAGGGCCACCTATGACTTTCAAACAGCTGCATCCAAATGGAACGGATATGTGAGGAACCCAACAGAGTGAATGGACAACCTGTTGGGAGACTAGTGCTACCCATAAAGGCCATGGGCTCCCTGTCCAGAAACAGGGCTCTGTGTGGTCAAGCATTTCCAGCAACCAATAATGAAAGCCATCCAGGCAGCATGTACTGCCTTAGCTGCAGAGTAGTATTAGTGTGCTCTCCATGTGATCTGTTCACAGGAGAATGGGAAGAATTTTCCCCCATCGGGGGGGAAATGCAAGAGCGGGCACGGGCAGGTGCGCCTCCGATCGGCGCCCCCGATCGGGTGTGCACCGCCATTTTACATGGGCAGGCCAATTAAGGCCCACACAGCGTGATGTCCGCCATGAAGCGCTATGCGCTCCCTGTGCAGGCGGGGGGGGCGGTGGGATTCCCTCAGCCGGGAGTGCGCTCTTTCGCGCATGTGCGCAAAAGAGTGCATTAATCCCCCTGAGGCTGAGTGCTGCCTCAGGGAGATCTGTGTCAAATTTTAAAATGGTCAAGGTGCACAGACAAAATTTCCCTGATATGTCCCCTCATGTGACACTGTCACATGAGTTGGGACATGTCCATCACTTTTAATCAAACATGTATTAAATTTTTTAAAACCCTCATGAAACCTCATCCCGCCATGGGTGAAGCTTCATACTTTTTCTGAAGCCCGCCAGGGCTCCCGGCCTGCCCGCCAACCTTAAGGTTGGACAGGCAGGTCCATTAATTATTTCAATTACTTTTTAAATAGCCTCAGTAGGCCGTTGACAGGTCGGCGGGCGCACAGCTGATTTGGCTGCGCCCCCGCCAACCTGAAAATTGAAATGATGCGGGGTGAAGTCGGGAGTTCAGCCCAATGTCATCCAGCATCATTTTACGTGTCGGTGAGTGGGCCCCGCCCCTTACTCGCCAACCTAAAGACCCTGGCCAATATTGCTAACAGCTTGTGAGGGTAAAAAGGAAGAGAAACAAGGTGCGATTTTTGTCCCTCGATTTTAAAGGAATCATCTAACTCAAAGGAGAGGGGTGTACAGCAGGGATCACTCAATGAAAGTAATTGCTATTGCCGAGGAATTGTTGTCAAGGTGGAGAGCTTTGAAAGCCACAGCATTCTTTCCAAATATATCTGTTGAAGTCCGGATGCGATTACCCATGAAAGAATTGAGAGGTGTTGTTACATTGATTGCCCTTGCAGCTTGTCAACTGGAAGGTGACAGTGACCAGGTACCACCTCCCAGGACACACTAAAACGCTTTCACTCAATCTGTTCTATCAGGATCAGGCTCTCGATGAGCACAACCCCAGATTGACGCAGGTATCATTGCAAAGCACTTTGGCGTATTTACCTGCTCCAGGAATGCACTGCAATACAAGTCAAGAGCAACAGCGCTAATGGAGAATTCATTGCACCAGTTGGCATTCAAAGTCATTAATGAGCCCTTAATTGGTGTCATTAATCAATGGGTATTAAAATTACGGCAGAACTGAAATGCTAATGAATTCTTATTTCAGAAGATGCGTCATTTGGAATAGTGACTGGAAGAGCCTGCTGATAGTCCTCGCACTTTTATATATTACCAATTCCCACCACTTTCAGCACTAAACCTACCTCCTTGGACACTAGCAGAAACCAACTTAATTACCAGAGTGAATGCAGAAGTAATTTTATTTTACAATGCTGTAATTCTCATCCTAGCTGCGAGTTTGTAATTCCCATGTACTGTACTATTTTGATAATGAAGTGTGCACAAAATTGATGCAGTCTACACAGGGTGGGAATACTGGCAGTGAAACTGCATTAGTTCTAAAGCAAGTTATTTAAGCATAGCAAGTCAGAAAGCAGATATAGTGGGGGAGGGGTGGAATAGGTGAGAACCTCTAAAGTGAATGTGTTTGGGACCTGGCAGCCACTTAAAAGGGCTCAAATTTAATGGGTCAGGAACCTCCCCCGCAAATGTTCTCGCCATCTGCCTCTCAACTCAAACAGGGCCCATTTAACCTCATGAGTATCTATACTTCAATGTTGTGTCCCACTGCAGAGGCAAAAGACCGGCTCTGTGAGGAGCTTGACACTGCTATCAGCAGAATTCCTAAGTCAAACACCTTTACCTATTGCAGGATTTCAACACAAGAGTGCACATGGACCTGTCAGGAAGATATAGTAATTGTCATAATGTTATTAGAATTTATTGTTAAGTAGACCAATAGTGGAGTCCATGTCTATGTATGTGGGTATGTGATTTAATTGATAAAGGCAGATAGTCTGAAGGCTTTTAATATATTAGAAGATAAGCTAGCTTTGAAATGTTAAGTAGGTAAAAATGGGGAAATTTTAGAATGTAAGAGGTAAAGGGAACATTTGTGTTTTAAATAAACCAGACTAGCTTGGATTCAAAGAGAGGGAGTAAAATATTGCGCCTAGCCAGGGGAAGTTAAGAAACAGTGTGTTTATTTTTCCCAAAGATTACTGGTAAACTTGGTACTACGAGAGATTTTTATTATTAGAAAGGTAAAGTCCAAAAGCATAGTGAAACAATGGGAATTTGCAGTCAAAGGGGAAAATATGTATCAAGGAGCAAAGGCTGTGTGTAAGGGTAGGCATTCTAAGATATAACAAGTGTGTAATGCCTCCAGCATCTACACCTCAAGCTGCTGTCTACAAAGAACTGAAGTTAAGCAAACTCACTTTGAATTTGACTGGTTCAGTGTATTGTGTGTCACCTTGCCTGGGCCTTTTAAAATCTATGTGTCTTACTCTTGGCTTAACAAAAGTATAACTGGGAGTTAGATTAACTAGGGGATTTAGAAGTTATCATAGTAGTAATTTGTAGATCTTTGTATGTATTTAAAATCATTTCTTCTATTAATAAAAGTTTAATTTAGTTTTGTAAGAAACCTATAAGACTTGGTGGTCTTATTACTACTGAATTCAAAGCATGCATCTCGAAATAAAATATAAATTGCAAAACAGTTGTGGCAGTTGTTTCAAGCTATCCTCTGGGATTTGAGCAGCTCAGCATTTACCATCGGCTGTGCCATAACAGACAACAAGACATGGCCCTCCTGCCTTGAACATTATCACCTAAATAAGAGTGATAGATGAGAATGGACAGAGATTACTTGAGCTTTGCTGCTACCATGAACTTTGTGTAACAAACACCTTCTTTCAAGACAAACCATGCCACAAAGTGTCCTGGAGACATCCAAGATCAGGGCACTGGCACCAGCTGGATCTGAGAATTACCAGACGTGACTCTCTGAACAGAATTCTCAACACACACAGTTACCACAGTGCTGACTGTGATACAGATCACTCCCTGGTGTGTACCAGGGTGAGGATGCAACCCTTGAAGATTTTTCATTCAAAGCAGAAATGCCAATCTCGTATCAACGTCAGCCATATTGCCTACCCAGATAAAAACCACCAGTTCCTTGGCTCGATTGAACAAATGCTCTCCAACATTCCCATGCAGAATCCAGAAGTGAAATGGAACATACTTCAGGACACCATCTGCAATACTAAACTCTCAACCTATGGGAAGCAAGAGCGGAAAAATTCCAACTGGTTTGAGGCTAACGTCACTATGATGGAACCTGTCACCAAAGACAAGTAGTCTGCTCTCACTAATTACAAGAGAGATCCATGCGAAAAGACTGAATGCATTAAGACTGCTCAGAGTAAAGACAGTGCACCAATGACAATCACATTTAGAATATTGTGAGCAATTTTGGGCCCCATATCTCAGGAAGGATGTGCTGGCCCTGGAGAGGGTCCAGAGGAGGTTCACGAGAATGATCCCAGGAATGAAAGGCTTAACATATGAGGAACGTTTGAGGACTCTGGGTCTATACTCGATGGAGTTTAGAAGGATGAGGGGGGATCTGATTGAAACTTACAGAATACTGAAAGGCCTGGATAGAGTGGACGTGGGGAAGATGTTTCCATTAGTAGGAGAGACTAGGACCCGAGGGCACAGCCTCAGAGTAAAGGGAAGACCTTTTAGAACAGAGATGAAGAAAAACTTCTTTAGCTAGAGAGTGGTGAATCTATGGAATTAATTGCCACAGAAGGCTGTGGAGGCCAGGTCATTGAGTGTATTTAAGACCGAGATAGATAGGTTCTTGATTGGTAAGGGGATCAAAGGGAGAAGGCGGGAGAATGGGGTTGAGAAACTTATCAGCCTTGATTGAATGGTGGAGCAGACTCGATGGGCCAAATGGCCTAATTTCTGCTCCTATGTCTTATGGTCTTATGGTCTTATGGTCCTTCAACACAAGGAATGCTAGGGGCATGTATGAAGGGATCAAAAAGGCAGCAGGTCAATCAGCAAAGAACATGGCTCCATTGAAAACAAAGGCAGGGGACGTCAATGCAATTAACAGTTGGAGAGATAGATGGAACACTGCGTTAAATTGAACTCTAGGGAGAACACTGTCACTGAGGAAGCTCTAGACAGCATAAGAAGCCTGCCTATCATGGCAGAACTGGATATCAAACCCACGGTGGAGAAGCTTAGCAAAGCTATTGACTCACTTGCCATGGGCAAAGTTCCATGGGAAACCAGCTTCTGCACAAACTTCTCTGTCTCGGTTGGAGGGAGGGGGCAGTGTCCCAGGATATGCGCGATGCAAAGATTGAGACCCTGTATAAGAACGAGTGAGATTGCAGTGATTGCAATAACATGGCAAAAGCATTTTCCCATGTTGCCCTTGCCAGACTGCAGATCCAGGCTGAATGCACCTATCCCAAATCCTGAAAGAGCTGCAATTGACATGATCTTCTCAGTTTGGAAGCTGCAAGAGAAATGCCTTGAACAAAGGCCACCACTATATATTACCTTCATCGATCTCCCAAAGCTATTCAAGAATATGAGCAGAGGTGGTCTATTTGAGCTGCCAGAGAAAATTGGCTGCCCGCCGATGCTGCTCAGTGAGATCTCCTCTTCCCATGACAACAAGATGGTTAAGGTCAACAATGATGGGCCAACATCAGAACCCTTTGAGATCTGCAGTGGGGTCAAACAGGATTGTGTTCTGGCACCTTTGGCATATTCTTCCCTTTGCTGCTGTCATATTCCATCAGGTCATCTACAGAGGGTGATGTCTGATTACATAGCAGAAGTGACAGAAAGTTGTTCAGCCTTACTCACCTGAGACCCAAAACAAACATGCAGCAAGTCTTCATCAGAGAGTTGCTCTGCATTGATAATACCACACTAGTATTCCGTACCAAGGAACATTTTCAGTGGAAAATGGACAGCCTCTCTTGTGGCTGTAAAGAGTTTGGTTTGACCATTGATTATGTCATTATGAATGTTTGATTGCTTTCCACAAGCTATAATTATTTCAGCAGGGAATCCTAAATTCAAGGTTTGATTGACAGCTCAAAGAGATTATTAAAGGATTAGTTTTCTTTGATGTGGGGTTATGAATAGAACCTTGTTTGTTTTTATAAGGAATTAAGCACATGAGGAAGTTTAAAAGTTTTTAATGGGCTTTCATGAATGGGGGCTTTTTTAATATAGTGAAAGGGGTAATAGATATTATACCTTTGTTTTATTTCATCTCAACATGTTTCCTGAGGTCTTCCCATGGTTAATAATGGGTGCATAGGCATGAAGGGTGTAAGGGCCAAGGGTGGTGAGTGAATTGGCATGTATTGGCATTAAGCTAGCATGGCGGCTATAAGGGGCCATGGGCATGCGAGAGGTCATGGGTTGGTATTAGTCAGCATTAAGTTGGTGTGGAAGCTATAAGGGGCCATAGGGTTGGGTAGGGAGCATGGGTTGGCAGCAAGTTGGAATGGAGGCATGCAGGTGGCACAGGGAATGGGTGGGAAGGTGATGGGGTGTCAATGGTGAGGGCTAGAAGACTTAAAGTTTAATGTAACAACTGGGATTAAGTCCCAGAGAACCGAGACAGGCCTTCTAACCAGCCCACCTTAACACTTGGCAGCTATGTGGCCCGCTTCAATCTACTTCCAGGGTGGTAGGCCTGACCATCCCATACCCATGGCTGTGCTACAGAGATTATACATTCAGGGGAGATTGTCCCGAGATGGGTGCAGCAAGCTGCAAAATTTCCCAACACTTTCTACCCACCCCGGGAGTGAAAATCTAGACCAAAGAGTCTGTAAAGTGACATAGATAGGTTAAGTGAGTAGTCAAAAAATTGGCAGATGGTGTGTAATGTGGGAAAATCTGAGGTTAACCATTTTGGCAAGAAAAATGGAAAAACAGATTTTTTTCATATATATTTTTTCATATTCATGGGATGCAGGCATCGCTGGCTAGACCAGCATTTATTGCCCATCCCTAATTGCTCTTGAGAAGGTGGTGGTGAGATGCCTTCTTGAGCTGCTACAGTGGATGTGTTGTAGGAGCAATGGAGAGAGACTTTTAAAAATGTATTTTTTATGGGATGTGGGGCCACATTACTGTGGATCAGGTGTCACATGTAGGCCACACTGGGTAAGGATGGCAGATTTCCTACCAGATGCTTTTAACAACAATTGATGATAGTTCTCATGGTCACCACCACTGTGAGTAACTTTCAATTCCAGATTATTTAATTGAATTTAAATTCTACATTTTATTGCAAAGCGGATGGAATATAAAAGTAGAGAAGTCTTGTGACAACATGGCATTGGTAAGATCGCACTTGGAGTATTGTATACAGTTTTAGTCTCCTTACTTAAGGAGGGATATACATATATTGGACATAACACAGAGAAGACTCACTGGCTGATGCCTGGGATGAAGATGTTGTTTTATGAGGAAAGACTGAGCAGGTTGGGCCAATACTCATTGGAGCTCAGAAGAATGAAAGGTGATCTTATTCAAACATATAAGATACTTAGGGGTCTTGACAGGGTAGATGCTGAGAGGATGCTCCCTCTCATGAGGGAATCTAGAACTAAGGGGCATAGTTTTAAGACAAGATAGAGCTAAGAAGGAATCTCATATCTCAGAGGGTTGTTAGTGTTTGGAATTCTCTACCACAGAGAGCGGTAGAGTCTGGATTACTGAGTATATACAAGGCTGAGTTAGACAGAATTTTGATCTACAAAGATGTCAAGGATAATGAGAAGGGGGGGGTGGGAGGGGCAGACCTGAAAGTGGAGTTAAGGCCACAATCAGATCAGCTATGATCTCATTGAATGATGGAGAAGGCTCATGGAGCCAAATGGCCTACTCCTATTTCTTATGATCTGATTATCTAAGATCAGGGTTATTGTTAATGACGGGTAGTCAGATGGGGATGTGTGGAGGTTCACAGACAAAAAGGGATGGGTACACCTACAAGGTAAGTTGCTATGAGGAGCAATGTGCAGGAATAGGCTTGGGAAGGCAGAGTGAGGGATGTGGGGTTGAGGTTAGACCCATATCAGGGTGTACTTGAATATGCCAGGCAGCTTTCCTGACTCTTCTGGCACCGTAGCTAAGTGGTTGGCACCACAATCCTGCTACTAACCTCTTCTACAATCTCCAGTGTCACCTTCTGACTCTCTGAGACCGGCCTCTTCCTCCTGAGCACAATGAAGAGAATCTCCCCGGGGGCCCTTAAAGACCCCGTCATCAGCTCGAGGGAGACATCAGTGAAGCAAGGTGCTGCCTGGAAACATTGTGAATCTATTCTGTAGTTTCTTGCTCTTTTGCAACAATCCTGGACAATCCTTCAGCTTTTACCCTCGTAGGGTCTCTTTAAATAGTCCAGCTGAAATAGGCTCATGCGGGAAACTCAGAAGCCAAGCACAAATGCAATAGCTCAGGTTAAAAAAGCCACTGACAAGTGCATTGCTGAACTTTTTGGGTTCCCCATGCACTATCAGTCTGCCCTGGCTGCCAGCATGTCAAACAGTGAAAAGCCACAGACACTATTTATTTGATTAAGAGCCTGGTGACAGTGCCACACATCCTCCTGCCATTCTGAAGAGTATCGCACCTCCACTAGCCACTGGAAACAGCTGTGTTTGAAGTACTTGAACATAATACATTCTGTGCCTGTGCCACATTTCCAGCGTACAGATTGAAGAGTGCTGTCTCCTGATTAATGATGCTGGCAGCCTGAAACACGTTTGAAAAGCATTACAGCAGAAGTTTCCTGTTATTAGGACCATTCAGCCAGTCTTAGCTGCTGATTTCCAACCACAGGAATCCCGTGGAAAAGAACCCATTGCATATGAGCGCATCACCACTGTGGACAGAGAGGTCTTCACAAGTGTTTTTTCCCAGTCACAAGACCAGTGATCAGTTCACTGGGACTGTTAGCAAGTAACATCAGTATAGGAGCAATTCAAAATATAAAGATTATTGTGCTATGCAAGAGCCAATGCTAAGGATTTAGTGGGCAACATGACCTTTAACTAAATAACATTAGTCAATTGGAGAAGCCAAGAGAAGAGGAGCGTGTGAGTCAAGTAAGGTCTGACTTAGAACTGTTAAGATTTATGTGAACATCTCTCTTCATTTACAGAGAAGATCCAGCTGTACATCCAAAGTGATAGCTCCTGTAAATCATGAGCACCAATTTCCAATACAAATTTGACAAGATTCTGCCAACAGAGAGTCAGAAAAAGAATCAAACGTCTGAAGTCTGTCTTAACATTAATCTGATAAATTACAATGTTATAGTCACACTGCAATCAGATAGAAATCAAATACTCAGCTTTTCATGCCATGGTCAACATCATCCCACATCAACTAAAACAGTGAATGAGCCTTAATCTAATTGGAGTTGGCCCAGCAATGATAGCAGGGTTACATTTCCAGCTAACACTAACATAGGCACAATGACAGTTAAATGAACCAGCGAAGAATGCTATTTCATGAATCTATTAAAGAGCAAGAGATGACTACACCGGAAAGTATAATATTATTGAATCTAATGGAGGAACTGGCCATACAGTGTTTAACTCTTGTGTATTGTTGAAGCCTGGGAGTGACAGGGTATTTCTGCTGCATCACTCCCATTGCCACACAGAATACAAGAAAACCCTTGTCATCTGATAATGATTCTCATTTTACATCCCTTTTCTCTTTCTGTCGCAACCCTTCTGGTTTTTTCACCATGTTATCAATGCTGTTGTACACATCCCCAATTTTTCCTTGACTTTTCTGTCACCTGGGTGCTGATCTTGTTGACAGTAAGACTCATCTTACAGCCCTCGACTCAACTCATCCCTTTCTAGAACCTCAGAACTGTGGAATGCCTTAGTTCCCTCAATCTTCCATTCATGTAACAGGCTATTAAAAGCCCAACTTGGCTGTCACCTACTCATTACCCATTGATTTATCTTGTCTTCTCTCATTCTTTTCAGACTTGGCAGTATCCTGTGCTCTGGGCCTTAGCCCTTCATCTGGGTTTTCTAATCAAAAGAAGATCTTTCTCTGATGTTGGCATACTATCTAATTAAGATGTGATGTCAAAATCTCAATTGAACTAAATTAACTCTATTTGGAGTGACATAAATGTTTCCTATTTCTTTTTTTCCCCATTGATTCACATTTAGATATATTTTGGCCAATTTAAGATAAGCCCAGCTCAAAATTTATTCTGACCACCAGAATTAAAATCTCCAGAAATTTAGAGAAAGTTGATGAAAGATAAATAAAATGTATTTTTTTTTGTTTGAGATCTGGATTTGAAAATGAAATATAGCTCCTGACTCAATCAACATGCTCAACCCTTTGAAATCTAGTTCCAAATGAATCCACTGACAACATTCCAATTCCCTGTCATTGTTTGCATCAATAGGCCAAGTGTCCATAAGGGCAAACATAAAAAACATCCACAAGAAAGCATTTTTACTGGCAGAACATAACTGTGGGAGCTGCCCTTGCTCTTCATTTGGTTCTCAAGCTATCCTGAATGAGGGAACAAATCTCTATCAGAGTTTCAGCCTTTGAGCACTTATCCAGATGCTCTCAGAGTGCTGCAAAACTATGTAAAATGGCACAGAGTTTACAGCACAGAAACAGGCCATTCAGCCCAACTGGTCCATGCAAGTGTTAATGCTCCACACCAGCCTCCTCCCACCCTGCTTCATCTAACCCCATCAGCATAACCTCTATCCATTTCCCTCTCATGTACTTATCCAGCATCCTCCAAAATACATAATCAACTACTCCATGTGGTCGCAGTTCCACTGTAAGTGAACCCTCTCCTCCCCTCTTACATTCTCAGCTCTGAAGTCCAACCTGAACCCATCTGGGTGCAGAAAATGGTCAAGGCTCACAATTCAGTGCAGCTTGGTATTCTTTTAACAAGCAATTGTGTTGCTAGTCATTTACAAATATCAGTACCCTCTGATAACCTGCAAATACCAGTGCCCTGCTCCCGCCAAGTTAAGTCAATACTCTTAAACACTGTTCCCTTAAATTCCTAACTGCACCCACCCAGTTGATCACTCAGGGGAGTACGTTCCCATATGTACGATAATCAAATCCACACTCGGTTAACCTTGCCACTTGTTGCTCCTGTCCCTAAACACACATTTGCTATCGTGCAAAAATCACACCTGTGACAACAATTGCCGCAAACCTCTCTGGTTCTTGAGTGTACCTTCTTAAATGTTACATCCTTAGTTTGTGAATAGATCATTAACATATGAAGGTGCTTCAATGGGGAAGATTCTGGTTTATCTGCATCATCAGATTGGCGACTGAATTTTGTTCTAATTAAACAGTTTATGGGATTAGCATTTCCAAGGCCTGTGGGTACACACCCAGACACCCTGAAACCCATAGCTCATTGGCTTACAAGTACTATTTACAGTTTGACAGCTTGGCCACAGTTCAATTGTTGAAACAAATAATTTAAAGCTTGGATAGATGCATATCATTGTGTGATCTAATGGCTTCTGCCACCTCTTGACCAGTATTTTCAAGAAATCGCTTCACTGTGTCTGTGTTTCATTTCAGAGATTTTTTTCTGAGTGCAATTCCAAAGTCCTGTGGAATTCTGGGAGGTGAAACTTGAAACATTTATGAACATTCCCCATTACAAACAGCCTTTTTCTTTGCAAATACTGTCTCTGGGACTTCACATGTTGTCTTCCTTTAAGTTAATGCAGTCTCGCTGAAGGACTTGATCTCAGAGCAAGGCCCACCATTGGCCTGCCAAGTGTCTGCATGGAACAAGATGCAGCGGGTCTTCCCTTAAAGAGGCGATGCGGGGCTCCTGCTGGCTCTCCAGCCGATGACCGGAACCCCTGTTGCCTTCACATGATTCCAGCCATTCTAACCACTCTCTGGGTAAAGAAGCTCCTCTTGAATTGCCTCTTTGATTTATTGGTGACCATCTTCTCATTATGGTCATTGCAGCTTGAACCCCACAAAATGCAGACCCTGCTCCCCACCCCTGACAGAATTTCAAAGCTGTCCAAGAGAAATAAAATTTGCAGCCAATGGGAGTTTTTGCTTTGCATTAGCCCCCCAGTTGCACCTTAAGAGAACCTTTCCACCTTTATGACCAAGTTTGGAGAGAAATGAAAGTTAACTCCTGACGTTTTTTCTTTGTGTGGACTCAGGCAGGGTCACAAATGACAACATTTAGGGCCTATGATGGTGTTCAGTCCCAAACCCTTCATATACATGGTTGCAATGAACAGTGGGTGGGCACATCACTTCCCAACAGCAGAGCATGGATGGATCCCTGGTGCAAATCCAGAGTGCAGACAAACCTTCAAGTCCCCCACATAATGTTCTTGCCTCCTGCCTCATTGAATTATCAGCACCTAGCACTTACATTCTTTTTAAGATGGATTCTGGGCTGAGCAGAGTTGATCCTTTCTACCGAAGCCTAGGGCGGTCCGGCCTGTTTTAACAGCTCCAGTTTGACATTAGGTTTGAGTTAAATAGTAAGGCTGCGCTATATATAATTTGGGAGATCTTACTAAAACATGTTCAGCTAAAATAAGGGAAGTGGCATTGAGTTCAGTATGTATTGCCTCATGGTTACATGTTTTTGTTAGTCCTCCTTTAGGTGGATAAATGGAGCATGGAAGAAACATAAACTTAAGCAAGGAAGCAGAGTAAATGTTCACAGAGTGAAGCGGAAGCTTCGATACTTCCAATTTCAATAGTTAATTTTGTTTTTCAGACCTTGTTCCAAGTTCATTGGGTTCAGTCCCGTTTTCAACAAACTGCACTGAGTTTGTGAATTGAAGCTGCAGTCATCGCTTCTCATGATTACTAAAGGTTGGTAGAGACTGTCAGAACCAGTTGTGTACATGACCTTTTACCGCCTCCAGACAATGGTCAGTGTTGGGGAAGGGGACAGTTAAAGGAACTGAACTGCTAATTATTAGTTAACAACGTGAGTACCCATTTTTGGTTGTATAAAAGGGATAATGGCCCTCATTATGTTAATTTAGTTTAATTGGTTTATTCAAAAGAGTTAATGGAATAACAGGTTCAGGCAGCGGGTGACTGAGGGGATCGACAGGCCCAACTGTCTGCCCCTCTTCTGCTGCTACATTCATGGCTGGGTGGCCCTGGAGAGGGAGCACGCAGTGTCTGCCTTCTGTGCCCAATGGACACTGCGGGGTCTGGAGTGTTCTATTGACCCTTTTAATCACATTTTAACTGATGTTTATGGGCAGAATTTTCTGAGTGACGTGAAAAGGGGCGGGCCCCACACGTCAGCACTTAAAATGGTGCGCGGTGATGTCGGGCGAGTGTCCCAATGTCACCGCGCGCCATCGTGATATCTAGCTGGGTGGGCGCACGAATAAGTGCGACGCACGCCCGCCATTAATTAACGGGCTTGTTAAGGCCCTTAACTCGGCAAACGATGCCGATTTTGAGGCGCCCGTGGGATTTTCGGCTTGGTGCAAGGGCCCAACGGGCAGGCAGGTAAGTGACTTTTTAACAAAACTCATGCACGTGCAGGATATGTGGGCTCAGTGGGGTTGTCAATGTTTTAAGTGAAGTATTTATTGCAGCAAGTGTTTTAAACTTGTCTGTGTGATCTGTAGCAGTTCAGATTGATTTCCAATAGCTTTCTCTGTACTTTGAAGCTTCAGCTCAGCAGTCTGCAGACAGTAATCTTTATCAGGCCTGCAGCTTTCCAGAGCCCTCCATTTAGCCTGGGTATGGGTTCTGACATCTCCACTGGAGGCAGCTCCCCTGAGGAGGAAGGGAGGGATAGAATAAGGAGGACTGGACGATCAGCCTCCAGGGGAGCCACCTTTGGGAGGCCAGGCGCAGGCACAAGGGGCACAGGGCCAAGAGGTTGTCCAAGGTGGAAGGGGCTACAGAAGACACCACTATCCTGCTGCCAGGGTATATAGGCGGCAAAGCAGCTACCTCAATATAACTGAGGTGCAGTGCCGAAGGAGGCACTCTCAAGGGAGACAGTCAACTATATCTGTCAGATGATTGGCCCTGAGATCTCTCCTAACTGTGTGGGTGGACACCCCATGCCAGTGTCTCTGAAGGTCACAATTGCCCTCCACTTCTATGCCTCTGGCTCCTTCCAGGGCTCAGTGGGTGATCATTGCGGTGTCTCCCAATTAGCTGTACACACTTGTGTCAAGCAGGTTACAGACGCTCTGTTCAGACGGGCATTGACCTTCATCCACTTCCGTTGGGACCAGGCAAGTCAGACACAGTGAGCCAGAGGCTTCGCGGCCATTGCTGGCTTTCCCTGTGTCCAGGGTGCTATAGACTGTACATATGTGGCCAACACTGCGCCAGCAGGTGAGCCCGGTGCCTTCATCAACAGAAAGGGCTTCCACTCCATGAACGTGCAGATAGTGTGTGATCACAGGATGCTGATTCTGCAAGTCTGTGCCAGGTACCCAGGCAGCTCCCACGATGCCTACATCCTCAGACACTCCCAGGTGCTGAGGCTCTTCAGTGCTCCAGGCCGGCTGGATGGATGGCTGCTGGGTGACAAGGGCTATTCCCTCAGAAGGTGGCTCATGACGCCTCTCCACCATCCAAGAACAGAGGCAGAGCAGTGGTACAATAGGAGCCACAGCTCCACAAGGGCTGTGGTGGAGAGAACCATTGGTTTTCTCAAGATGCCTTGACCGCTCAGGGGGCGCACTCCGGTATCCCCCAGATCGTGTCTCTGTGATAGTGGTAATGTGCTGCGCTCTGCACAATCTTGCGCCGGAAAGGGAGGATGCAGTTGATGATGAAGACCTTGACGCAGTGGATGAGGCTGCACATGATGAATCCAGCAGTGGCTAAGAGGATGAGGAAGCACAGGGCAATGATGAGGGGCAGCACGCCGACCCGCTACTACACCAGGGAGGCAGGGACACCCGGGACACTTTAATCCAACGAACCTTCAGCTAGCTCCACACAAATGGATCTGCAGGACCAGCATTGCCTGGCGCATCCATACGCGGCACTTAAGTGCTACATCTTCCACCTCATCAGCTGCAACTAAGGGCTTAGTACATAAACATCAATGTCCACTCAAACACTCATGATATGTCTGTGAAACATACAAATGCGGCACAAAGGAGACACCCTCAGCCATGGTAACAAATGTGGACTTTATTCCCATACATCCATCAGATGGTGCCACAAAAATCAAAACAAAATGTTGCTCCAACATTGAAAAATATAAATTCTCTAATCTAGGGCCAACAGAAAAGCACCAGTGAGAAACCCATGGAGTGCCTAACGTGCCTTATGCTTACATTTGCGGGTGCTACGTCTTGGTGCCACCCCATCGCTCGGAGTGGCTTGTGAGACAGCCTGCTGACTCTGCTATTCTGTTGGCCTCGATGACCTTGGTGGTCATCCTCTGGCCCGTGGAGCCTGTGCTGGCTCTGCCTGGGAGGGAGTGGCCAGTTCCACAGCTGGCACCTCCCCAGTTGTCGCAGCCTCAATGGATGCAATGGTCACTGGCAGAGGGGCGGAGGAGCTGCTCACATCTGGAGCGCCGTGAGAGGAGCTCGCAGAGTCGACAGGCAGCTGCTGCGCCAACGTGAGGTCACATTGGACCTCCCTGCTCACCGCAGATGGATGGGCACTGAGTGGCGACACTTGATGCCCAGAACATCTCCCACATTGGGAATGACCATCTGTGGCCAGTAGCACTGTGAGAGCTTGCAGGTCCATGCATAACCCCATCAGAAGCTGATCAATCCATTGGAAGCCCCTCTCCATGAGAATCGCCAAACTCTCCATGGAGGAAGCCTGACACTCTGACATGAGGTTCATGCCATTACTGACACTCTGCCTGGATTCCTCCACCACAGAGACCAAGTGAAGCACACCCTCATGCAACCCTGCCAGATGCTCCCGTGCACCCGGCCGCTTGTCCTGCAGCTGCTGCATGGCGGACATCTCCAGAGGCACATCATCACTGCTCGACTCAGCATGTGCCTGGTCCCCTGCAGTCCTCCGGCTGCTGGCACCATCGGCACTCTCTGTCTGTGCCATGTCCTCCAGCGATTGTGAAGTGCCCTCTCCACTGTGCCCCGGGACACTAGCCAATGTTACATTCCCCACTGATGTGGTAGTCACTGCGCTGGTGCCTGGCTCGCTGAAATGATGTGATGCTTGTGTTAATTGACGACCCTCAGGTGTGGAAGGGGGACTCTGGATGTCCTCCTGGCGGCCATGCTGTGGTGATGCTGAAATTAACAACAAGGACAGTGCATCAGTTAGCGTTCAGTCAGTAACATAATTCATCCCTTTCCCCCAGGCTCATAATGCGCTCAACCTTCAAGAACCTAAGGAGACAGCATTGGTGGGGTGGTAAATAGTCAAGAGGAGGCCCAAACATTACACGCGCACACAGACAGGCTGGTCAGATGGCCTAAGGAATGCCACATGGAATGTTATGTGGATAAGTGTGAGGTTATGCACTTGGACAAGGCAAACAAGGTACGGGAATAAAGGGGAAATGGTAGGACCATGGAAAGTCACGACGATTACAGGGACCTTGCTGGGCAGACCCATTGAGGTAGCAGAACAGGAACATAAGGTGTTTAACAAGGTAAAAGCCAGACTTGCCTTTATTAGCCGAGGAATAGAATGTAGGAAAAGGGAGGTCATGTTGCAAGTGCAGAAAACGCTGTCGAGGCCACATCTACACTTCTGCGTTCAGTTGTGACCTGTGCTTCATGGGAGGGATGGCATTGGAGTGGGGAGAGTGCAGAGATCCCTGACCTGGATGCATGCTGGCCTGGAGAGTTGGAGTTATGAGGAAACATTGCATACACTTGTGATATTTGCCGTGAAGCACAGGAGATTGACAGGTCACATTATTGACCTTCATACCGCTATGAGGGGCATAGAACGGGTGGACAGAAAGCAACAATTCCCCTTGGCGCAGAGATGACTAACATGGTGGCATTTATTTAAGTTGAGGGGCATGAGGTTGACAGGTGAGGTGCCAAGGACCTTTTGGACAGAGTAATGTGGGACGCAGTAGCTGAAAGGGTCGTGGAGGTACAAACCCTCCTAATAAGTCTTTGGATGTGCAGCAGCGATGCCATGGCATGTTAGGCCATGGGGATAGTGGTCAGAAATGGAATAAGGTGACTTTGGAAGGTGCTAGAGACGCGCATCCTCAAGAGGCCAAGGGACCTTTGTTAATGACCCACACGTCTGACGGTATAAGTCTGTGAATGAGCAGTGTTGCTGCATTAACGATTGCAGCAATCATCAGTGCTTTGGATGGTGGGAAGACAGAGTGGATGGGACTGTGGGCCTCAAATACCTGGCTGCTGCACCCCAGCCTCACCGACACCTGCCGACCTGGCTGCATGGCGCCTTTCCAGCTCCACGGCCTGTTCTTCAAATAGGTTGAGTATGTGGAGCATGGGCTGGCCACCATCAGTGCGCATAGGCTCATGGATGTGTGCACATTTTTCTCCTGCAGAACAGAGGATTTATTGGGGCTGATCGCTCATGTACTCTGCAAGCGCACACCGCACCCCAACCACAATGGCCCATCTGAGGCCTCCAGCGGCTCCTGTCCACACTACTGGTGATCAGTCCCCAGAAGATAGTACGGCTGCTCCCAACCCCCTCCCCCAGTGGCCACTTTGGACACATTCGGCGTCCATCACTTTGAATAACACATGGGTCTTAGCGCCCATGGCAAGGAGGCACAACTAGGTGCGGCGCCGAGGCCAGCAGATGGCTCTTGGCCATGACTCCTGAGGCTCCCCTTCCACCATCTCATCACCATCAATAAGACATGTGTTGGAGTTCTGAGTATGTGTCTATCTGCCTCCCCTGCAGGTTGCCCCCAGACTACTCAGGTGCGACAAACACCAACACATGGTTTGGGGAGAACCCATCTTCTCAACCATTAAGGCTGATGTAAGCATGGTCACTATCTGCCCACCCAGCGTGTGCTAAATGCCCAATGCAGTAATGACATTAAGACGTGGGGGGTGGGGGGTGGTGGCCTCAAAGGCTAAGGCTACCTGCTGGGTTAAATGGCCAAGGCCAACATGGTACTCACCCTTCCAGAGCGCAACAAATCATTGAAGTGCTTGCAGCACTGGATCCATGTTCACCGCACAACATCCCTGGAGCTGACCACCTCCGCCACCTCCTGCCAGACCCGCTTCGTCACATGGGGGGCCCTCCTCCTCCCATCTCGGGTAAACAGGACCTCTCGCCGTGCTGCCACCTCCTCAACAAGGGCAGCAAGGCAGTCATCAGAGAAGTGAGGGGCACGTTGGCCTTTTTTTATGCAGACTGCCGGTTCCCCATTGGAACCGGCTGTCTGTACACGCCCGCCGCAATTTTAAAAGTCCCGCTCTCCACAGGAGTGTGAAATGCGCAGGACGGGCCTTAATTGGCCTGCCCTGAACAAAATGGCGGCGCGCCCCACGATTGTTTCAGCTCCGCCCGCCCACCGAACGGAAAATTCAGTCCAATAAATAGCCTTTGAGATTAGTTTTTCTTTTTGCAGTATCCCTTTAAGGGGCTGCTTTCTAACTTAATCCATTGTTATGTTAATTTAGTTTAATTGGTTTAATCAAAAGAGTAAAAGGGATAACAAGTGAGACAAGTTCTCTCTGTGGAGAGTTCTATGCACCAGAAATAAAACCCTAGCTGAAGGAGTGTGTCTTGGCCTCGGTCTTTATTGCCAGCTATTGGAGCTTAACAGAGATAAAAACAAAAAGCTAAAAGCTACTGCGGATGCTGGAAACCCAAAACAAAAACAGAATTACCTGGAAAAACTCAGCAGGTCTGGCAGCATCGGTGGAGAAGAAATCAGTTAACGTTTCGAGCCTTCACGGCCCTTCAGCAGAACTGAAGCATAGTCAGGAGAAAGGAGAAATATAAGCTGGTTTAAGGTGGGGGGGCGGGGGGAAGAGAGAAGTTGAGGGTGTGGTGATTGTGGAGATAAGCAAGCCGTGATAGGAGCAGATAATCAAAAGATGTCACAGACAAAAGGATCAAAGAGGTGTTGAAGGTGGTGATATTTGTCTAAGAAAAGTGCTAATTAAGAATGGAAGACAGGACAATCAAAGTACAGCTCTAGTACTAGGGTGGGGTGGAAAAGACTAACAAGGTTTTAGTTTTAGATTTAAAAATAATGGAAATAGGTGGGGAAAGAAGAATCTATATAAATTATTGAAAAAAAAGGGGGGTAGGGGGGAGAAACGGGGTCGGGATGGGGGAGGGGGAGTTTAAGATCTAAAGTTGTTGAATTCAATATTCAGCCCGGAAGGCTGTAAAGTGCCTAGTCGGAAGATGAGGTGCTGTTCCTCCAGTTTGCGTTGGGCTTCACTGGAACAATGCAGCAAGCCAAGGACAGACATGTGGGCAAGAGAACAGGGTGGAGTGTTAAAATGGCAAGCGACAGGGAGGTTTGGGTCTTTCTTGCGGACAGACCGCAGGTATTCTGCAAAACGGTCGCCCAGTTTGCGTTTGGTCTCTCCAATGTAGAGGAGACCGCATTGGGAGCAACGAATGCAGTAGACTAAGTTAGGGGAAATGCAAGTGAAATGCTGCTTCACTTGAAAGGAGTGTTTGGGCCCTTGGACGGTGAGGAGAGAGGAAGTGAAGGGGCAGGTGTTGCATCTTCTGCGTGGGCATGGGGAGGTGCCATAAGTGGGGGTTGAGGAGTAGGGGGTGATGGAGGAGTGGACCAGGGTGTCCCGGAGGGAACGATCCCTACAGAATGCCGTCGGGGGGTGAAGGGAAGATGTGTTTGGTGGTGGCATCATGCTGGAGTTGGCGGAAATGGCGGAGGATGATCCTTTGAATGCGGAGGCTGGTGGGGTGATAAGTGAGGACAAGGGGGACCCTATCATGTTTCTGGGAAGGAGGAGAAGGCGTGAGGGAGGATGCGCGGGATATGGGCCGGACACGGTTGAGGGCCCTGTCAACGACCGTGGATGGAAAACCTCGGTTAAGGAAGAAGGAGGACATGTCAGAGGAGCTGTTTTTGAAGGTAGCGTCATCAGAACAGATGCGACAGAGGTGAAGGAACTGAGAGAATGGGATGGAGTCTTTACAGGAAGCGGGGTGTGAGGAGTTGTAGTCGAGGTAGCTGTGGGAGTCGGTAGGCTTGTAATGGATATTGGTGGACAGTCTATCATCAGAAATTGAGACAGAGAGGTCAAGGAAGGGAAGAGAAGTGTCAGAGATGGACCATGTGAAAATGATGGAGGGGTGGAGATTGGAAGCAAAATTAATAAATTTTTCCAGGTCCCGACGAGAGCATGAAGCAGCACCGAAGTAATCATCGATGTGCCGGAGAAAGAGTTGTGGGAGGGGGCCGGAGTAGGACTGGAACAAGGAATTTTCCACATACCCCATAAAGAGACAGGCATAGCTGGGGCCCATGCGGGTACCCATAGCCACACCTTTTATTTGGAGGAAGTGAGAGGAGTTAAAGGAGAAATTGTTCAGTGTGAGAACAAGTTCAGCCAGACGGAGGAGAGTAGTGGTGGATGGGGATTGTTGGGGCCTCTGTTCAAGGAAGAAGCTAAGGGCCCTCAGACCATCCTGGTGGGGGATGGAGGTGTAGAGGGATTGGACATCCATGGTGAAGAGGAAGCGGTTGGGGCCAGGGAACTGGAAATTGTTGATGTGACGTAAGGTGTCAGAGGAATCACGGATGTAGGTGGGAAGGGACTGGACAAGGGGAGAGAGAAGGGAGTCAAGATAACGAGAAATGAGTTCCGTGGGGCAGGAACAGGCTGACATGATCGGTCTGCCAGGACAGTTCTGTTTGTGGATTTTGGGTAGGAGGTAGAAGCGGGCCGTCCGAGGTTGGGCGACTATCAAGTTGGAAGCTGTGGGAGGAAGATCTCCAGAGGAGATGAGGTCAGTGACAGTCCTGGAAACAATGGCTTGGTGTTCTGTGGTGGGGTCATGGTCCAGGGAGAGGTAGGAGGAAGTGTCTGCGAGTTGACGCTCAGCCTCCGTGAGGTAGAGGTCAATGCGCCAGACAACAACAGTACCACCCTTGTCAGCGGGTTTGATGACAATGTTGGGGTTGGACCTGAGAGAACGGAGTGCAGTGAGTTCAGAGAGAGACAGATTAGAATGGGTGAGAGGAGCAGAGAAATTGAGACGGCTAATGTCACGCCGACAGTTCTCAATGAAAAGATCAAGAGAAGGTAAGAATCCAGAGGGAGGGGTCCAAGTAGAGGGAGAATATTGAGGTGGGTAAAAGGATCCGTTGAACGGGGAGAGGACTCCTGCCCAAAGAAGTGAGCACGGAGACGAAGACAGCGGAAGAAGAGTTCAGCATCATGCCGAGCCCGAAATTCATTGAGATGAGGGCGTAAGCAGAAGCTGGAGCTTAACAGTCAGGAGATGATGTTTTATTTTGTCTGAGCTTCATTCAGACCTAGCTCTGCTAAGGTGAAATGACAGTGCTCTGATGCATCCAATTACATAGTCTCCCAAAAAGCTGATTGGAGATTTTGGGGAAGGTTTTATGTTAAATAACTTTCCATGTAATTTGCCCTTTTTAATGAATTATCTCTTTCATGTTGGTACTCTCTAGGCCTGTTGGTATAAGGTAGTCACCCTGATTGGGAGAACAAGTAACAAGTGTTGTTTTCTGCTATTTGTACCTGTTGATGAACGCAGCAGTGATAAACTACAGAATACGTGGGAATTGGAAAGAAGAGTGGGGCTAAAATTTGGATTAAAACACAGCAGTGGTAAGCGCTAATTAGAATTTCATACATTTGGTCCAATCTTCCCACAATGGTGATGGTTTTGCCAGAAGTAGTTTGGGGCTTGCCTCCTAATAGCCAGCACAACACTGCTGTGACCCCAGTCTATTTTCTTTTATAGAAATTTATAAAATGATTGCAGCACAGAAGGAGACCATTTGGCCTATCAAGTCTCTGCTGGCTCTCTGTAGGAGCAGCTTCCTGCTTTTTCCCCATAACCCTGCAAATTCTTTTTACCGAATTATCCAATTCCCTCTTCAAAGCCACAATTGAATTTGCCGCCACCATGCCCTCAGGCAGTGCATTCCAGATTGTAACCACTCACTGCGTAAAAAGGTTTTTCCTCATGTTGCATCTGGTTCTTCAATCAATCATCTTAACTCAGTGTCCTCTGGTTCTCGACCCTAGTCGGGAACAGTTTCTCCCTATCCACAATGTACAGATCCCTCATTATTTTGAACATCTCTATCAAATCTCCACTCAACCTTCTCTTATCTAAAGTCTCAGCTTTCCCAATCTATCCATGGAACTGGAGTTTCTCATCCCCGGAACCATTACCCTGAATCTTTTCTACACCCCCTCGAGTGCCATCCTAAAGTGTGGTGCCCGGAGCTGGACACAATAGGAGGTGACCGGGCTTTTGGCTGCTGGCTGGAGAGCTGGCAAGACCCCTGAATCACCTCTTTTTGGGAATGCCAGCTTTTTGTGCCACTCAGACACTTGACAGGCCAACAGTGGACCTTTCCCCAGAATCAGGGACCCTGGTGGAGGGGGGTGGTGACGCGAAGGGGGGGAGGTTGCGGATTTCACACCTGCCAAGTGCTGCTGGCCAATCAGAGGCCAGCAGGTCTCCCATACACTGCAGCACCACCAGGGAGGTGGTGGCTGCTCCTGGTACTGCACACACCCAAGGCCTCAGGTTGCTGAGGTACCCAGGCACAGCTCAATGATGACAGGAATAGGGTCTTGGGATGGGGATTCCAGGAAAGGATATTAGGGGGGGGACAGCAGTAAAGATAGGGGGTGGCTCACAGCGAGCCCCCCTCCTTCTTGATGCTGAGCCCCTCAATCAGGCACAGAGTGCCTTTTGTTCAAGGAACCTCACACCCCCGCTCTATGAGCCCACAGGCAAACATGCCAGGATGTGATAACAGGACACTTAGAAAATATCAGTGAGAGTAAACCAAGTCATCATGGATTTATGAAAGGAAACTCATGTTTGACAAACCTACTGTAGTTGTTTGAGGATGTAACTAGCAGAATAGATAAGGAAGAACCAGTGGATGTGATGTATTTGGAATTTCAGAAAGCTTTTGATAAAGTCTCACATAAGAGGTTAGTGTGTAAAATTAAAGCACATGGGATTGGGGTAAAATATTGGTATGGATTGAGAATTGGTCAGCAGACAAGAAGCAGAGTAGGAATAAATGGGTCTTCTTCGGAGTGGCAGGTGGTGACTGGAAGGGTACCGTGGGATCAGAGCTCGGGCCCCAGCTATTCACAATGTATATCAATGATTTGGATGAGGGAACCAAATGTAATATTTCCAAATTTGCTGACGACATGAAACTTGGTGGGAATGTGAGCGATGAGGAGGGTGTTAAGAGGCTTCAATGCAATTTAGACAGGTTGACTGAATGGGCAAATACATTGCAGATGCAGCATAACATAGATAAGTGTGAATTTATCTACTTTGGTAGGAAAAACAGAATGGCAGAGTATTATTTAAATGGTGTTAGATTGGGAAATGTTGATGTACAAAGGGACCGGGGTGTCCTTGTACACCAATCACTGAAAGCAAACATGCAGGAACAGCACGCAGTAAAGAAGGCAAATGGTATGTTATCCTTCATTGCGAAAGGAGTCGAGTACAGGAGCAAGGGTTCTTACTGCAGCTATACAGGGCTTTGGTAAGACCACATCTGGAGCATTGTGTGCAGTTTTGTTCTCTTTACCTAAGAAATGGTATTCTTGCCATAGTGGGAATGCAGCGAAGTTTCACCAGACTGATTCCTGGGATGGCAGGATTGTCTAATGAGGAGAGATTGGGCCGACTAGGCCTGTCTTCACTGGAGTTTAGAAGAATAAGAGGGGATCTCATTGAAACATATAAATTTCTGACAGGACTGGACAGACTGGATGCAGGGATGATGTTTCGTCTGGCTGGGGGATGTAGAATAAGGGGGTCACAATCTCAGGATACAGGGTAGGCCATTTAGGACTGCGATGAGGAGCAACCTCTTCACTCAGAGGGTGGTGAACCTGTGGAATTCTCTGCCACAGAAGGCTGTGGAGGCCAAGTCACTGAATATATTTAAGAAGGAAATAGGTAAATTTCTGGACTCTAAAGGCGTCAAGGGGTATGGGGAGAGTGCAGGAGCATGACGTTGAGATAGTGGATCAGCCACGATCATATTGAATAGCGGAGCAGGCTCAAAGAGCCGATTGACCTATTCTTGCTCCTATTTTCTATGTTTCTATGCTTGTCATGCCACCCACCCACCATTGGGTGAATAACAGCAGTGACAGGATGAGAGTCTTGCCCTTACTGGGAATTAATTGCCCACTTAAGGGCCTTGGCCATCTACAGGCCTTCCTGCCACGGACCTAAGGAGGGTGGAGATAGGAAGGTGACGGAGACCCCATTCGCCACCCTCCTGTCTGATTAAATGTGCTCTGCCACAAAACTCACCATTGGGGAGGGCACAGGATCCTGCCTATTGTGCTGGTTTTAACCGCTTTCTCAAGGGCATTTAGGAATGAGCAATAAATGCTGGCTTGAGCAGCGATGCTCATGTCCCATGGATGAATAAAACATACCCTGCCCTGCCACCTTAAATGATTTATGCACATATACCCCAAGGTTCCACTGCTCCTGCACCCCCTTTATAATTGTACCCTTTAGTTTATATTGCCTTCCCTTGTTCTTCCTACCAAAATGCATCACTTCACACTTCTCAGCATTAATTTTCATCTGCCATGTGTCTGCCCATTCCACCAGCCTGCCCAACTCTTCTTGAAGTCTATCACTATCGCCCTCACAGCTCACAGTGCTCTCTCGTTCACTGTCGGATTCAAGATGCACTCCACGAGCTCTCCTATTTACCATCTTGGCAGCAGGGGTAGGGTTGGGATACCGGTGCTGCTGGAGCTTCCAATTAACTTAAAGGAATACCCAACTGATATAATGGCTGGGGACAAGTGTTCCAATGAGTGTCTGCAAGAAGTATTCCTGAGGCTTTTAGAGCCCAGAGCCTCCAGGTTTTCAGAGGTCTCCACACCGATTATGTTGGCCCAAATTAAGAAACATGTTCTCATCCTTGTTTTCAAATCCTTCCAGAGCCTTGGCCCCTCTCTGTCCTTGCCCCTCCTCCCCCTGCAACTCTACGTGACCCCTGCACTCCTCAAATCTGCCCTCTTGTGTATCCCTGATTTTAATCACTGGCTACACTTTCGGCTGCCTCGGGCCTAAGCTCTGGAATTCCCTCCCTAAACCTCTCTGCCTCTCTCTCTCTCTCCTCAGGACATTCCTTAAAATTTCCTCCTTCAACCAAGGTTTTCTTCACCTGCCCTCATTGGTGGATTGGTGTCAAACTTTGTTCAATACTGTCCCTGTGAAACAGCTTGAGATGCTTTGCTATGTCATATTGGTTATAAAAATGCAAGTTATTGTTGTAAGAACTGCTGGGACCAAGTTCTCAGAATGCATGAAGAATATCAGGCAGTGGAGGGTGTCACAGAGTGTACTGTTCAATTGGAGTTAACTATCTGTATCTAAAAAACACTATGGTGGAAAATGTCAATAACTGTGGAGGGACTCCAGCAGTGGACCCCTGCCTCCCTATTCATGAAGCTCTGGAATATTGCCCTGTTCAAATAATTATGTCCCTTCTGCAAAGCATCACAGGAAACCATCTATCCATGACAATCATATGTCAGTGCCAAAAACTCTCAGTTTCCATTTCCAGATCGCAGATGCAAAAATGTTATTTTTTTTTGTCATGCTTGAGAGGTGTCCAAACGAGAGGAGAGAATGACTGTGAGGTTAGCAGTGAAGAAAGGACAGCTGAGCACAAATTTCCAACTCTGACCATCAACCCTTAGTTTTTCTTAAGGGCAAAGTATGTTCAGCAATTTGGGAAGTTTCCTTGTGGCAAGATGATATACATTCGTTACCTTTGAGAATTGTACAGTGCACAGGATATTCTCCAGCCCAGGCATTTCTTGGACGTTGCTGGAGAATTGTGGAATCAAATCGAGGAAATGCTGGAAATCGGAAAGGCAGCAGCTGTGGACAGAGCAATGGGTTTAACATTTCAGGACAATGATCTTTTTTCAGCAGAGTCTGATTGTGGAAAATTGGAGTTCTCAGCCTTGCATACGTGCATACTTGATGCTTTTCAAGGCCAACAGCTCACTGATAGGATCCAGCAAATTGTTCTCGGACCACACAGCACAACTTTGGGTATGTACTGCTCATGGGTCTCCGAGCATTCTCATCAATTGCTCATTCACCCTTGGATTTATAATATATGCTCTTGGAATGTGAGCCGAATTTGCGAAATTATTTGCTTGATTGCGAGCGTAACCTGAAATAATCAGATCGGAAGACTGCAAAATGAACAAACACAAGGTCTTGTTAAAGGAATTAGAGTGGCTGAATTCAATGTCAAATCAGGTACTGAAAGTGCAATAAACAGGGGAAAATAGAGATTGGATTAAGAGAAAAAATAAAAAAAACAAGAAAATGTTGATAAGCAGGTGTTCCGGAAATAACTAAAACCCGAAGGAATGAGACCCCATACTTGTAATTGTTAATTTTCAGTGTCAGAGAGGCTGGCAGGCAGTAATTAACTTTCATCACCTTGTTAAAACAAAGTTCCAAGTGTATCCACAATGCAAGTATAAGAACTTCCCACTGCTCAGTGCATTTGATGCCAAGCAAACAACAAGATGCTGTTTTGAGAAGCTAACAGCAAAGTGGCAAATCTCCTACAGGAAATTTTGGATTTCTGTGCTTAATTGCACATCTGCTCTCACCTGGAGTTGCTGTGGTATTTACGCAATACTAATGGTGAGCACAACTCACCTCACCATTATTTCCACAGCCAATTTTGAGCCAATATGTCAAAAATTATTCAGAAATGACATTGGATCAATGGCTTGTCCTACAGGTGCCAAAAGCTGCATCCTTTCTGTACTTTTAACAGATTTTGCCTTGGTGGCAAAAGTCGCCCTGCCCCCACCCCTCCCACCCAAACCCCTTCATTCCCTGAGAAACACTTTTGGATCATTCTGAGAGTGTATACGAAGAGATTTTTTTTTTCCTCTTTTGAGGGTATTTGGAAATTGGGAAAGCGATAGACACTTAGTTTAACCTCAGGATCCAGGATGCTCCATGAACTGTATATCTCAAGGCCCAAGAACATGTCACATTTAATTCAAGCTCACTAGAGAAAAGCATATTTTGTTTTTGCAGTAACGTAAATTATGTGATCTTAATATTGAATTAATGGATAGAGCAGATCAATTTGTAATGAAACGAGCATTTTATTCTTCTTCACAAGCTTTATATTTAATGTGGTAATTTAAATAGTAAATATTTAAATTTAATGAAAAACATAAAACTTTCTCCAAACACATAGTTAATATTTTAATGTTTAGAGAGCCCTGGGAGTAGTTTGACTCTTCTGAATAATTTAAAAATATATCATGGGCCAAATTCAAAGTTCAGGCGACTTGATTCAGCTTGTGAACCTCAAACTAAATACCCCAACACACGTTAATACCTTGACAGGCAGGCCTTTGATCCATACATAAGGGTTTAGCTGCTCTACAACTGCGTGATCTATAAATGATTCAAAGATCATTCTGGACTCTGAGACACAATGACTTAAATTTATGCCCCCAAAACTCGTCTTTTGAAAATTATTGACTGAGTAACATACAAAAATTAACATTCACTCTTAACACTTTTTAAGTCCGCTGAACTCTGTGCACCAGGATGAATGGCCACATCAATGATGACCTCACAGGAGTGGTAAAAGTCAGTGATTGCACTCTGGCCTCAGAGCAGCAGCATTGACGGAGGGTCCCAGATGAGAGATGAGCGGGGCTGACTCATTGGGGAAAGTCAGGCAGACCCCATAAAGGGGGAAGTGGCGGGGTGGGAGGTTGTTATGGAGGGCAAAGGTGAGGGGGGTGGCCCTTGCCACCTGGGGGGGCACTCTATGGGGCATAGATTCTTGATCAGGAGGGCACCCCCTGTGAGCACATAGGGAGGCCGCCAGGGTATACTTGGTAGCCTTCTCCACAAGGCGTATGGTCCACCCACAGCCACTGGTAGAAAATGGGATGAGACTCTTAAGTAGCCATCAATTGGCCACTTAAGAATCTCAATTAGCGTCTGGGTAAGAAGGCCGTCTTTGACCTGCCCCTCCCCTGAATTAATCGGAGGGCCGTCAAGAAGGCTCTGCCCTGCGCCTTCCTGCCCAATTCTAAGGGCCCCCTCACCTCCCAGCTCACTCCCAGAGGTGGGGAAGGGAGGGGAGGGGGTTGCTTTAAATTTCAACTGGTGAGCCACAAGGAGTGAGACGTCTGCAGGCAGGGCTAGAAAAAAGGACCCCACCACGACAGTTGCGAAAATATATGGAATAAAAAGCTAATATCAGTAATGGTGCCCATAAAGTCCTCAATTGTTGTTAAAAAAAAACAGGTTCACTCATGTTCCTTAGGGGAGGAAATCTGCCATCCTTACCCAGTCTGGCATGTATGTGACACCAGACCCATAGCAATGTGGTCGGCTCTTAACTACCCTCTGAAGTGGCCCGGCAAGCCACTCAGTTGTATCTAAGAAAGCCAATCAGCTGCCCTGACTCAAAGGCAATGTAGGGTGAACAATAAATGCTGGCTTTGCCAACGACACCCACGTCCCATGAACAAGTAGAGAAAACCTACAGGAGGCAATTCAGGAGTCATCCACTATATGTTGAAAAATTCAATTACTCAGTTAACCAAAGCTCGGGTTCTACATTCAGGGACATACATTAACTGCAGAATACATCTACATCACCAGCAACAGAACAGGCACAAACTCCAACTTGTGCACTTCCTCAGAGTGCAGGGCATCCATACCCACATTGCAAATCATGTGCAAACCAGCATCAACCCGACGCCATTGTGAGGTGCTATTATTCCCTCAATCTGCAAATGGTGTATTAGCCAAACAATGCTCTTCTACAGAGAATGCTAATTTCCTGGGGATGGCAATGAATAGGCAGTGGTAAATTATACTGATAATCCCCGAGTGCCAAGGACTAAATGCTATAGTGATGATGACAGACATTTAAATGCAATTCATAAACACAACAGAAAAACATTCCATTTGGCACATGGTGCAACCAGGATTATAACAGAGAACGCAGTTAATGTATCAGCTTCAACCCAGATGCCAGGACCATTTTGAACGATCCTTGCAATGTTTCTCTGTAAAAGTGAGGAAATGCACAGTCGTGTGCTGCATGGCCTGTAACATTAGGATGCAAAAATGGGCAGCGGCAAGATCTGGTTGAACATTATAGCTTTGTGTTACTCATAGAATTACCATCAAATTACAACACAGAGAGAGACCATTCAGCCCGCTGGGTCAGGCTGTTTGTTTCTTTTCCAGGTGAGCACAAGGAAGTCCCACCATCGGCTCCAAATGATCAGAGAGCTGGTTGTTCACCCATGCCAGCTAACCCATGCCAATAACAGAGCCAATGACCACCTAGAGAACACCCTGAGATGCCCTTCCAGCAGGTGCCACGTTCCACTGGATCATACGCAACAACAATAACCTGCATTCATACAGCACCTTTAATATAGTAAAGCACCTCAAAATGCAGATGAGTAATCAGGCCACCCAAGGGAGCCGGCTAGCAGGTGGCAGGGTGGATGCCCTTAATATTGGGCACCATGGTGGTGGCACCATGCTCATCATCTGCCTGCCTCTGCTGGTCTTTTATCTGTAGGTAAACTCAAGGGACACGCAAGGGAGTGTCAGGTGGCTTGCCCACTCTTGGGCCAATTGGTGCTAATTCAGGGCCTCCTCCCATTGTCATTGGTATTTTACCCATGGCGGGAGGGGTCCATGTCACATGACGAGGCCATCACTGCCTTTTTGCAGTCTGAGGAGGTGTCTCTCCTGTTCAAAGGAGCCCCCTATGATGCTCACCTGCTGCCCCCCACGCTCCCCCCACCCCCCCCCGCCCCACCACCACCACCACCTCTGATCCCCACTGTTCAACCCCTGCCCTTCGCCTAGCCCTGGCGGTAGACCCCAACTTACCTTCTGATCCAGCTCCATCGACAGGACATCGGTGGGGCCTGGCTACAGCCCCAGAGGTGACCATCGCTCCCTGTGCTGCTGCTGGGTCTTGACAGCTGCCGACCAAACTGATTAGTCAGCAGCTCTTGGAGGCAGCCGAACAGCTGTAAAGTCACTGCGAGGTGACCACGTAAACATAGATATGTTCACACTGAGTTTTCAGCTGGGTGACAGGTCTATCGCCTCCATGTAAAATTCCGGTCATTAGGCCAGGTGACGACAAGCTTGGTCAAAAATACGGATTTTAAGGAGATTCTTAAAGAAGAGAGGGGTTTTAAAATGGAATTCCAGAGCTTACGGCTTTGACAGCTTAAAGGATGGCCATCAATGTTAGGGCAAAGGGAATCAGTGATTCACAAGAGACCAGAGTTGGAGGAATGCAGATTAATCAGAGTGTTGTAGGACTGGTGGAGGATACAGAAATAAAGAGTTGCGAGGCCATGGTGAGATTTGGTGCCCAAAGTTCAAAACTTTAAATTTGATTTGTTGCCAGGCCAGGAGCCAAAGTAGAGCACCAAACACAAGTTGGATGGAACTTGCTGAGAGTTAGGATATGGACAGCAGCATTTTGAATAAGCTCCATTTCATGATTTTTATAATCACCCCTTATGAGGCAAAAGACATTGAACATGTTCCTATGACTTTCTTCGGTCTGTGGTTTTAGCCCATTTATTTGAAACAGGTTAGCTGTCTACCTCATTGCAAATCATAGATGCAGAAAGATCAAATATCTTCAGCGTTGGCCAACTGATGCCAACCAGCAGGAAGATCGAACCAGTAGCCTAGTGTCATTAAAAGGAGACAGCTCTGAATCAGGCACTGTGGTTAAGAATGGAGACGGTGGATAGTGGTAATGTCCCTAGACTAGTAATTCAGATGCCCATGCTAATGCTCTGTGGGACAGGGGTTCAAATCCCACCATAGCAGCTATGATTTAAAAATTCAATTAGTTGAAAATTGGCCTCAGTAATGGCGACCATGAAACTATCACTGATTGTTGTAAAAACCCATCTAATCTACAGTCCTTACCTGGCCTGCCCTACATGTGACTCCAGACCACATAGCAATGTGGTTGACTCTTAACTGCCCCCTGAAATAGCCTGGGAAGCCAGTCAGTTCAAGGGCAATTATGGATGGGCAACAAATGCTGGCCTTGCCACTGACACCCATATTCCATGAAAGAATAAAAAATTAAATTGCCCACAGGGATCAATGAGTGCTTCCTCCAAGAACTACTTAGCAGGCCATCCAATCCTGGAATCCTTTCCTTACCCTGTTGTGTGAAAGTAAATCACTTTAAGTACTGAATGGACGAGTTATTAACAACAAAAAAAATCAACTGGCGATCTAACATAGTAAAATATCCAAATTAAGGCTCTTCACAGGGCTGTCATCCAATAAAAATTAACACTGAGCCACATAATTAGATATTAGGATAGGTGACCAAAACCTTGGCTGAAAGATTTTTAAGAAGCATCATAAGGGGGAGGCAGAGTTAGGAGGTTGGAGAGATTTCGGGGCAGGGGGTGGGAATTTGTGAGCTTAGGTCCTTGGCAGTTGAAGATACAGAGAGCAGCAGTGCAGCAATTAAAATCAGGGATGCTCCAGAGCCCAGGATTGGAGGACAAACAGGGGATGAACCAAGCAGGGTTTAATGTGAAAGTTCACTGTGGCTTCAGTCCTTGTTTTTCCTCTTCCCTGCCTCCCTTCCTGGTACAAACGTTCATGTCAATCTAGATAAAAGCAAAATACTGTGGATGCTGGATATCTGAAACAAAAGCAAAAATTGCTGAAAAATCTCAGCAGGCCTGACAGCATCTGTGGAGAGAGAAACAGAGTTAATGTTTCGAGTCTGTATGTCTCCATATAAAGGGTCATACGGACTCGAAACGTGAACTCTGGTTCTCTCTCCACAGATGCTGTCAGACCTGCTGAGTTTTTCCAGCACTTTCTGTTTTTGTTTTATGTCAATTTATCTGATTGGTGCTCCTTTCGGCAAAGAGTATAGGAGTACTACGCAAGTATAGTGCTGATTACCACAAGAGGTTCTGTACTCCCATCCATAACCAAGTCTGATGTCGTACTATCACTGCCAGAATGTTTGTCTCCAGAGTCACCAGGGCCTTCACACTACATAAGCTGCTGCCTCCTATTTCTTGGCCCTATCATTGTGCGGTCAAGGATCTGTGCTGACATGGTGCCTACCGGAGAACACCCTGCTGAGAATTATCAAATAAAGCCACACACTAACTTGTGGATGACATGCATGACCCACTATCATTAGACCAGAGTGAACAGGCAGATCTGTAAATGCCTGAGTAATTATTGTTCTTTATGCAGCCATGTGATGCCAAAGACAGTTTAGTCTGACTCGTTTCCAGCTGACATTCAGACCCTGAAGCAGCCATAGCGTCACTGACAGCTGTCCTGAGAGAGAGAGTCCCACTGTGGTCCTTGGCTGGATCACAGAGGACATGGTAGCAGATGCCACAAGCACAGTGGATTGATCATTGGTAATGTGCTGTGCAGGCATCCATGAACTGCTCAAGCTGGTGATGCCAGAGGCTGGCTATTCAGTGCACCCATGCAGCACACTCACAGCACCTCCCGCTGAGGCGCTCATTGATCCAAATGAGCAATTCTGACAGCTTAGCAACCTCTGTTTCAAAGCTGGTCTACCCAAGCGTGCATTCTTTCCCAACAGCTGGGAGGAGGTGGGGGGTGGGGGGTGGGGGGGGGGGGGGGGGGGGGGGGGAGGGGGTGCAGGGTGGGGCAGGTCACATGGAGCCATTTGCCCCTCACCACTGTCCCTTTCTCACCAGTGGTTGGTGAATCATCAGTCTCTGGTTCCTCTGCTAATTGTTTTATTAGGTCTGATGTTATATTGGCGGCAATTTTTACCTAACCTTCCCACAGGGAAAAAGAGTGGTTTACATTCCACCCTCAATATTCACTATTGAAACAAAACTCAACATTGCGTTGGTGGTAAAACTTATATTCCACCCAATTCTGTGCACTCCCAGCCAGCAAATTAGAATAAAATTACCCCCCCTGCTATGTGTTCTTGTTGACTTTTGGTTCCCAGTTTTTGGTAATAATCACACTTCAAGTTTGGAAAAAATCAGAACTCGTTGGGCGGAATCTTTCGCTGGCGGGATTTTGTGCTCCCATAGGAGTCAATGGAATTTTGAACAGCCCACCGCTGCCCTCACCACAATGGAGCTGTAAAATTCCGCCCATTATGTTTAATCTTGCCTTGATGCCTTGTACAAAGGAAGACTGGTTCTGTACACATCATTTCGGTCTCTAGTGCAGCCGTGAAATGTGACACCTGGAACACTTACACATATTTACACTTACAGATATTTATAGATAATACTATGACATATAACACCACCTATTGGGACTGATGCTGTGATTGTACCAAACTACTGTTCCTCAGGTATTACAAGTTGATGAAGCACAGTGAACAAGTTAGCAGAAGGAACGGAATTGAATGAATCACCCACCGCTGGTGAGGAAGGAGTTAATAGTGCTGGAAATAATGGCGGTCAGAAAGCTGTAGTCAGCCTTTTGCTATAATATGAGGCCAATCAATTGTGATAGGTTTATAGCAGTCCTGGCCCATTAAACAATAGGAGAGTGTTGGGGTAAATGAATGCATTATTCAGCATTTGGAGCTTTGAAGGGGCTGTTGATCACCTCTAAAGCTGAAGGGGGGAATAAATAGGGGAACATGCTGGAATTCGATTCAATGAGGCAGTTCTGGAAATATTACCAAAGGAGCTGTGAAAAAGACAGTTACATTTTTATGCAGAGACTTTCACAACCTCAAGATGTCCCAAAGCGCTGTATGAAGTACTTCTGAAGTGTATTCACTGCTGTGTTTTGTTGCTGAGAGTCATTCTGTAGTGAAATTAATACCAGTGCGACCTGGCTGGAGATGATTGTATACCTTGATGAATCCCTTGTGTGTTAAACCAGGGAGGAGGGAGGAAGGAACTTGCTAGCCTCAGGAAGATTACCAACACAAGGACTGCCGATGTATTGTCAAAATTTATAACTCTGACTTATCAGCATTGCAATTTAAGTTTGGGCAAACATCACAGAGGACAAGCATATAGCACTATGGCAACTGCTCAGGCATTTTCCAAATGTACTGACATGTTTATATTTTACTGGGGCACTGCATATGTTGCCACGGTAATGAGCATCAAATATGGTTCCAACACAAGGCCTGCTTCATAACGTGGCTGTTTTTTGGACCTTTGTGCAATGCACATCTCTCAGATTGAATGTTCTAACATTTATCCCTTTTCTATTTGTATAGAGAGAAAGGCACATCAGGAGGCAATGGGTAAAAATGGGAGGAATGTTCCACTGTTATAGGGAGAGGGTCCTGAAGGTTCAGGACCCAGAGGCAAGAAAGGGGAGGTGGGTGGAGAGCCTGGCGGCTTCTCGTTGGTTCGTGGCCAGTATCTTTTGTTGCTCGCCCTATACTTGCTCACTCTTTTTTTCCTTCAAATATGCATGGCAGTGTAACACTTGGGAATACCTCCATCACCGGCAGTCACTTGTTGCAATCATTCAGTTGCTTTGAGTTCCCAAGAGCTGGAGGTGACAGAGCTCAAAGTGCCAAATGAATCTTACGTTAGGTAAAATGTTAGGTGCATGGAGAGGGTGCGGAAGAGATTCAGAATGATTATACCAAGAATGCAAGGCTGTAGGCGAGAATAGAATAATACTGTGATAGGGGTATGGCAATATAGCAGACTAGTGATCCCAAAAACGTGAATTCAAATCCCAGCAGAATATGAATTCAGTTTTTCAGAGGGAAAAGGCAGGGAATTGGGACTGGCTGAGTTGCTCCTGCAAAGAGCCAGCACTGACATAATGGGCTGAATGACCTCCTTCTCCACTTTAACCATTCAATGATTCTACGATAATAGATGGACTGGGGACCTCTTCCCTTTCAGCCAAGAGGGTTAAGAGGAGATGAGATATTTCTTTAAGAATCTCTGAATGAGTTCCGTTTTTGAGATGAGGTAAAAATCACAGAGATAGGTGCAGACAAGCTGGCAACAATTAATTTTCTCTCTCATGATGGGACAATGCTGGGAAATCATGTATTGTCCACTCCAAATTGCACTGAGATGGTCAGAGTGGGCCTCCTCCTTGAATGGCTGCAGTTCTTGCATTGTTGTGCTCCCACAAAGGTGTAGAGTAGGGAATTCCAGGAAACTGAGCCAGTGACGATGCAGGAATGGCAACACGTGCCCAAGTCTGGAAGACAATTGAGGGAACTTCGAGGTGATTGGGTTCCCATCAGATTCTTGCTCCTGTCTTTCTCACTGGTAGCTTGGAAGGGAGGTGATGCTGAATGAGCTTTGGGGGGTTGCTCAGTGCATCCTGCAAATCAGTCACCCTATAGTCCGAGTGCGTCGGTGATGGAGGCAAAGAATATTGAATCCAGTAGCAGGGCAAGAGATGGAACAATCTGCACAGTCACGGGTGCTATCAAGGTTTTTGAGCTGCCCCCGCTTCACCCTCCAAATTAGTCGTGAGGATTTTACCACACTCCTGACTTGAGCCCGAAAGATGATGGAAAGGCTTTGAAACATCAGAAGGGAATTCATTCAACAACAATAACTGAGATTTATATGGTGCATTTAAGGCATCCCAAAAGTGCTTCACAGGATTATTATCAGGTGATATCTGACACCAAGCCCCATAAGGAGATATTAGGGAGGGTGGGGCAGATGGTGCTGTCATGGGCTAGTAATCCAGGGGCCCAGGCTAATGTGACAGGGGAACAAAAACAGAATTACCTGGAAAAACTCAGCAGGTCTGGCAGCATTGGTGGAGAAGAAATCAGTTAACGTTTCGAGCCTTCACGACCCTTCGGCAGAACTTAAGCATAGTTAGGAGAAAGGAGAAATATAAGCTGGTTTAAGGTGGGGGGGGGGGGGGGCGGGGGGAGAGAGAAGTTGAGGGTGGGATGATTGTGGGGATAAGCAAGCAGTGATAGGAGCAGATAATCAAAAGATGTCACAGACAAAAGGATCAAAGAGATGTTGAAGGTGGTGATATTTGTCTAAGAAAAGTGCTAATTAAGAATGGAAGACAGGATACTCAAGGTAGAGCTCTAGTGGGAGTGGGGTGGAAAGACTAACAAGGTTTTAGTTTTAGATTTAAAAATAATGGAAATAGGTGGGAAAAGAAGAATCTATATAAATTATTGAAAAAAAGGGGGAGGGGGGAGAAATGGGGTGGGGATGGGGGGAGGGGGAGTTTAAGATCTAAAGTTGTTGAATTCAATATTCAGCCCGGAAGGCTGTAAAGTGCCTAGTCGGAAGATGAGGTGCTGTTCCTCCAGTTTGCGTTGGGCTTCACTGGAACAATGCAGCAAGCCAAAGACAGACATGTGGGCAAGAGAACAGGGTGGAGTGTTAAAATGGCAAGCGACAGGGAGGTTTGGGTCCACAACTCATCGACACCAACACCCATCTGGGACCCTCCACCCCTGCTTGTCCCTCCGTCCCCACCCCATCTTCCAATCCCAGCCCCAGCCGCGTATTCACTATAACCCCTGACCTTCCCCTCTCCGATGCTGAACATTCAGTGCTCAGCAAAGGACTTAGTTTCATACCCTTACGCCTTCATCTCAATGAATTTCGGGCTCGGCATGATGCTGAACTCTTCTTCCGCCGTCTTCGTCTCCGTGCTCACTTCTTTGGGCAGGAGTCCTCTCCCCTTTCAACGGATCCTTTTACCCACCTCCAATATTCTCCCTCCACTTGGACCCCTCCCTCTGGATTCTTACCTTCTCTTGATCTTTTCATTGAGAACTGTCGGCGTGACATTAGCCGTCTCAATTTCTCTGCTCCTCTCTCCCATTCTAATCTGTCTCTCTCTGAACTTAATGCACTCCGTTCTCTCAGGTCCAACCCCAACATTGTCATCAAACCCGCTGACCAGGGTGGTACTGTTGTTGTCTGGCGCATTGACCTCTACCTCGCGAAGGCTGAGCGTCAACTCGCAGACACTTCCTCCTACCTCTCCCTGGACCATGACCCCACCACAGAACATCAAGCCATTGTTTCCAGGACTGTCACTGACCTCATCTCCTTTGGCGATCTTCCTCCCACAGCTTCCAACTTGATAGTCGCCCAACCTCGGACGGCCCGCTTCTACCTCCTACCCAAAATCCACAAACAGAACTGTCCTGGCAGACCAATCGTGTCAGCCTGTTCCTGCCCCACGGAACTCATTTCTCGTTATCTTGACTCCCTTCTCTCTCCCCTTGTCCAGTCCCTCCCCACCTACATCCGTGATTCCTCTGACACCTTACGTCACATCAACAATTTCCAGTTCCCTGGCCCCAACCGCTTCCTCTTCACCATGGATGTCCAATCCCTCTACACCTCCATCCCCCACCAGGATGGTCTGAGGGCCCTTAGCTTCTTCCTTGAACAGAGGCCCTAACAATCCCCATCCACCACTACTCTCCTCCGTCTGGCTGAACTTGTTCTCACACTGAACAATTTCTCCTTTAACTCCTCTCACTTCCTCCAAATAAAAGGTGTGGCTATGGGTACCCGCATGGGCCCCAGCTATGCCTGTCTCTTTATGGGGTATGTGGAAAATTCCTTGTTCCAGTCCTACTCCGGCCCCCTCCCACAACTCTTTCTCCGGCACATCGATGATTACTTCGGTGCTGCTTCATGCTCTCGTCGGGACCTGGAAAAATTTATTAATTTTGCTTCCAATCTCCACCCCTCCATCATTTTCACATTGTCCATCTCTGACATTTCTCTTCCCTTCCTTGACCTCTCTGTCTCAATTTCTGATGATAGACTGTCCACCAATATCCATTACAAGCCTACCGACTCCCACAGCTACCTCGACTACAGCTCCTCACATCCCGCTTCCTGTAAAGACTCCATCCCATTCTCTCAGTTCCTTCGCCTCCGTCGCATCTGTTCTGATGACGCTACCTTCAAAAACAGCTCCTCTGACATGTCCTCCTTCTTCCTTAACTGAGGTTTTCCATCCACGGTCGTTGACAGGGCGCTCAACCGTGTTCAGACCATATCCCGCGCATCCTCCCTCATGCCTTCTCCTCCCTCCCAGAAACATGATAGGGTCCCCCTTGTCCTCACTTATCACCCCACCAGCCTCCGCATTCAAAGGATCATCCTCCGCCATTTCCGCCAACTCCAGCATGATGCCACCACCAAACACATCTTCCCTTCACCCCCCCGACGGCATTCCGTAGGGATCGTTCCCTCCGGGACACCCTGGTCCACTCCTCCATCACCCCCTACTCCTCAACCCCCACCTATGGCACCTCCCCATGCCCACGCAGAAGATACAACACCTGCCCCTTCACTTCCTCTCTCCTCACCGTCCAAGGGCCCAAACACTCCCTTCAAGTGAAGCAGCATTTCACTTGCATTTCCCCTAACTTAGTCTACTGCATTCATTGCTCCCAATGCGGTCTCCTCTACATTGGAGAGACCAAACGCAAACTGGGCGACCGTTTTGCGGAACACCTGCGGTCTGTCCGCAAGAAAGACCCAAACCTCCCTGTCGCTTGCCATTTTAACACTCCACCCTGTTCTCTTGCCCACATGTCTGTCTTTGGCTTGCTGCATTGTTCCAGTGAAGCCCAACGCAAACTGGAGGAACAGCACCTCATCTTCCGACTAGGCACTTTATAGCCTTCCGGGCTGAATATTGAATTCAACAACTTTAGATCTTAAACTCCCCCTCCCCCCATCCCCACCCCGTTTCTCCCCCCCCCCTTTTTTTTTCAATAATTTATATAGATTCTTCTTTCCCCACCTATTTCCATTATTTTTAAATCTAAATCTAAAACCTTGTTAGTCTTTCCACCCCACCCCCACTAGAGATGTACTTTGAATATCCTGTCTTCCATTCTTAATTAGCACTTTTCTTAGACAAATATCACCACCTTCAACACCTCTTTGACCCTTTTGTCTGTGACATCTTTTGATTATCTGCTCATCTCCACAATCACCACACCCTCAACGTCTCTCTTCCCCCCACCCCCCTCCCCCCCCGCAACCTTAAACCAGTTTATATTTCTCCCTTCTCCTAACTATGCTTCAGTTCTGCCGAAGGGCCATGAAGGCTCGAAACGTTAACTGATTTCTTCTCCGCCGATGCTGCCAGACCTGCTGAGTTTTTCCAGGTAATTCTGTTTTTGTTTTGGATTTCCAGCATCCGCAGTAGCTTTTAGCTTTTTGTTTTTATGTACTTTGAGTGTCCTGTCTTCCATTCTTAATTAGCACTTTTCTTAGACAAATATCACCACCTTCAACACCTCTTTGATCCTTTTGTCTGTGACATCTTTTGATTATCTGCTCCTATCACGGCTTGCTTATCTCCACAATCACCACACCCTCAACTTCTCTCCCCACCCCCCCCCCACCCCACCTTAAACCAGCTTATATTTCTCCTTTCTCCTGACTATGCTTCAGTTCTGCCGAAGGATCGTGAAGGCTCGAAACGTTAACTGATTTCTTCTCCGCCGATGCTGCCAGACCTGCTGAGTTTGTCCAGGTAATTCTGTTTTTGTTTTGGATTTCCAGCATCCGCAGTAGCTTTTAGCTTTTTGTTTTTATATAATGTGACAGGGGCTTGGGTTCAAATCCCACCATGGAAGCTGGTGGAATTTAAAGTTAATAATTAAATAAATCTGGAACATAAAGCTTGTCTTAGTAATGGTGACCATGAAACCGCTATTGATTGTGGTAAAAACACATCTGCTTCGCTCATATCTATTCGGGGAGGAAACCCTGTCTGGTCTGCATGTGCCTCCAGACCCACAGTAATGTGGCTGACTTCTAAAATGGTCCAGCAAGCCACTCAGTTCAAGGGCAATTAGGGATGGGCAACAAATGCTGACCTTGCCAGTGACTCCCACATCCCATGAAATAATTAAAATATATATATTTTGCTTTTCTAGTTACAGTTATGGCTGATCCAGTTAAGCTGCTGGTCAAAGTGGATCACAAGATGTTGATAGTGAGACACTAGGCAATGTCGGCACACTCCTGGAGGGCATGGGTATGTTTTATTTTGTAGGAGAGGTTATTATTTATGATGGCATGAATATTATGTGCTCCTATCGGGGCGCTGCTGTAGGCTGGAATCAGCTCTTTCACATGCAGCCTTCCCAGCTCCAGCAGATCTGCAGCCTGCACGACGAGTTAAACTGTATAGGCTGCATCTCAGCTGGTGGGGATCGGGCTGGTCCCTCGATCTGCTCTAATCTGTGCGTGATATCGAGGACATGGGACAGGGGGTTGGCCGCTACCAGCCACCTTCCTGCCTTTGCTTCTAATTCCCATGGCCCCCTCTCCCTGTGACCCCCCACCACCCTGAGAAACACCCCCCATTACTCACCTTTTCCCTGGGTCCTGGGACTCCGGGGGTGCTGTTCCGAAAGCAGCCACAGCCTCCTCCATGGCGCAGTCAATCACAGGAGCTGCCAGCCTCTGATTAGCTGGCAGTTCTTGGCAGGCGGGTTCATGCCTCCGGTAAATAGATCCTAGAGGAAGGCCCACTGGTGTCCCCGGATCTGCCCAATTGGCATAAGATCTGGCTGGCCTTCCAAAGAAGAGGCAGTGTGGGTCTCTCTCCGCCTCTCCATCCAGCAGGCGAGACCTTGCTGCCAATGGAATATTCCGCCATGGGCTTTCTTTCTGAGCCTTAATATCTATTTAAATAAGTTTTCTTTTTGGCACTGCCTGTACTTATACTGACCATAGTGTCAGCCATGATTCAGTTGGTAGCACTCTTAAGGAGTTCCTTTTCAGATCACAGTCTAATTCCCTTTTGAATGCCTCGATTGGACCTGCCTCCACCACATTCTCGGACAGTGCATTCCAGACCTTAGCCACTTGCTGTGTCAAAATATATTTCCTCATGTCACGTTGGCTTCCTTTACCATTTATGTTCAATCTGTGACATCTTGTATTCGATCCTTTCAAGAGTACGTGAAATTGTATTTTCTCCCTGTCTACTTTGTAAATTGCAGGAAATGGAATAGGTAGGTGAACACTGAAGGTCCAATTTTAACATCGTTTGCCTGGCGGAAATCAGGGGAGAGACGAGTCGTTAAAATTGAGGCAGGGCAGAGACTTATCGATCCTGCTGCCTTCCCGCCAGATGTAATTTTAACCTGCTGATTTGAACAGCTGCCACGTTCAGTCAAGAGACTGACAGGCAGCACAGAGGTGTAACAACAACAACTTGTATTTGCAGAGTGCCTTTAATGTAAGGAAACATCCTAAGGCATTTACCAAAGCGTTATCAAGATAAAGTTGACACAAGGTCACGCAAGGAGATATTTGAACAGGTGACCAAAATCTTAGTCAAAGAGGTAGATTTTCAGCAGTGTCTTAAAGGAGGTGAGATGTAGAGGTGGAGAGACTTAGGCAGGGAACACCAGAGTTTAAGGCCTTGCAAGCTAAAGACTCAACCAGCAAAGGTGGAGCATTTGAAAAATTGGGGTACTCAAAGAGGGCAAAACTGGAGGAATGCAAATACCTTAGAAGGTACTAGGGCAGAGAAGATTGTAGAGATAAGGAGGAGCAAGGCCATGAAGGGAAATGGAACCGTTACTTAAACAGAATGAAATGTAGGTCAGTGAATACAAAATGCTGAGTGAATAGGACTTGGTGCAAGTTCTGACACAGGGAGCAGAGTCTAATCTAAAGGTAACAAAGGTACTGATGAGGGTTTCAGCAGAAGATCAGTTGAGGTGGGTGAAGAGTTGGACGATGCCACAGAGGTGGGAATAGGCGGTCTGGGTGATGGTGTGTATAGACGATTGGAAACTCATCTTAAGATCAAATATGACACTCAGGTGTGGACAGTCTGGCTTATCCTTAGACAGCAGCCAGGGAGAGAGATGGAGACAGTGGAGAGGGAACAGAGTTGTGCTGGGTACTGAAGACATTGGACCAGAACCTGACACCTGGATGAATTCCAGTCCCCGACCCCTGAACTATGTTGCTCTTGTGACACTATTTTTAAATGTAAACAGGCTGATTGGGCAGGAGGCAACATGCACGCCATGTTAAGTTACAGCAGTTGACCTGGCACTAGTTGACCCCTTAAGGAGGCAAGAACACAAGAAAAACGAGCAGGAGTAGACCACGTGGCCTGTTGAGCCTGTTCCACCATTCAAAACAATTATTGCTGATCTCGGCTTTCAACTCCATTTTCCTGCCCTCATATCCCTTGATTCCCTGAGTGGCCAAAAATCTGTTTATCCCAGCCTTAGAATATTCACATGGAACATCCACAACCCTCTGGGATAGAGAATTACAAAGATTCACAACCCTTTGCATGAAGTAATTTCTCATGGTCTCAGTCCTAAATGATTGGTCCCTTATCCTGAGGCTGTGCCCCTGTGTTTTAGATTCCCCGACCAGCATTTACAATCTCTCAGCGTCTACTCTAGTCAAGCCCTTCAGAATTTTGTAGGGTTCAATGAGATCACCTCATTTTATTCTAAACTCCACAGAATATAGGTCCAATTTACTCAGCCTCTCATCATAGGACAACCCCCTCATCCCAGGGACCAATTTGGTGAACACATTTCTCAAAAAAATACAGATGGAAACAAACTTCCATTTCCCCCCACATTGCACCACCCCCCAACCCCCCTCCCCCCCCACCCCGGTGACTCCCGACAGCTATGCACTAACACGTACAGACATTTCGGTTTTGTCCGGAAAAAAGATTGAAAATATCATTCTATTTTGGGCAGGCCTCTTAGCAAGTTCGTGAAGGAGTTTAAGGAGTCATTAGTTGGCAGCAAGTAAGTTTCCTGTTCCCTCTCCACTGCAGTTCCTTTGAAAAATGCAAACCATTGTGGAGGCAGAGGGATTCCCTCCAGGAACACAATTTTCAACTGAACCCACACTCATTCCCAAATGCACCAGCAGTTGAAAACCCAACCCAATCACTATTGGGTCTTCCCAATAATTAGCAGGAGGACATTTCTCCTCATTCAATACTGGTTGTCGGACAAAGAGTCTGACAACTTAGAGACAATGGAAGGGCCGAGAGAGGTGGTGGGGAGGTAGAGCTGGGTATCATCCGTGCACCTGCGGGAATAGATGCTGTGTTTGCAGATAATATCACCAAGGGGAGAACACTGGAGATTGTAGTGGGCGAATGGGAAGAGAACTCATTACAGATGGTTCTCAGGCTATGATTGTCCAGATAAGAACGGAACCAGGCAATTGCAGTTCTGTCCAGCCAGATGATGGTGGAGAGGTGCTGCAGGAAGATTCTGCAGTGAATCATGTCAAAAGCTGCAGACAGGTGGATGGGCATGAGGAGGGATAGTTTACCACAGTCTCACAGGATGTCACTTGTGCCTTTGATAAGATCTGTTTTGTTACTGTAGCAGGAGCAAAAACCTGATCTGAGGGATTCAAGCATGGAGTTCTGGGAAAGTTAGGCAGGGATTCGAGAAGCATTAGCATGTTCAAAAACTTTGGAAAGGAAAGGGAGGTCGGAGATGGGGTGGTAGGACAGAGGAGTCGCAGAGTGGTGATGGTGCCAGAATTTAAGGAGAGGGCACAGTATCTGAGGTACTGAAAACCATTAATAAGGTAATCTAACATGGAGGCCATAAAGGGAGGCTGGAAGCCAGGGTCTATCGAGCTTCACACTGTAGTGGGCAGACAGTTTCCAAACCCACCCACTGCCTCCTGGGCTACCCACTGTACATTTGCATATCTCCCATCAGGAGTTCTGATCCGGCCTTCTGAATTGCACATAAACTGCAGCAAGATGGAATTCTGGAAGGTACAGGAATATTTTACTTCAGGGGGAAGTCTTTTTAGTTTCTACAATATTACTCTGGTGAATTTATGACAGTGTTTCAATAGCATTACTGTACAGGTTTGCGGCATTTGACTCGAGCAAAAACCTTCATCTCCTTGTATAGTCTCCAGGGGCCCAAAAGGTCTCAGTATCGCTCAGATGTTTGATTGCATGTTGCATACAAAAGGTAAAATGCACAGCTTGTGTCAATGTTAAACCCAGGCAAACTGCATTATTCTTTCACATCCATAAAATTATATATTAAATCCATCCGCTTTTATGAAGCACATGTTACCAGAGACAAGACTTTTTTAGGCAAGATGATTGAGTTCATATCCAGCATTATCTTTAACCAAAGGAGGTTTCATTTTTTTTTTAACTTTGTGGAAACCAAGTGTTGACATCAGTTCAAACCAGGCCAGTGAAAAGGAAGACTTGTCTTTATATAGCATGCCCTCAGTACATCCCAACATGCTTTACACCCAATGATATTGAAGTGTAATCACTGTTGTCATGGAGGAAATACAGCAGCTCATTTGTGCACAGCAAGCTCCCAAAAACAGCAACGAGACAATGATCATATAACAGTTCTCTTTTTGGTGATTTACGTTGAGGGGTAAGTATTGGCCAGGACATTAGGGAGAAGACCCCTTCTCTTCCAATAATGTAATTGAGGCTTTTACATCCCCTCCTAGGGGTCAGATGGGGTCTTGGATTAAAATTTCAGCTGCGTGATGACCCCTCCTCTAATAGAGGCAGGTTGAGGGGCTAGTGTGTCAGTTAGTAGAAGCTTTTAAGGGGGCCATATGCCTCCATTTTCACAATTGTTGTTGTTTTCTACCCATGCTGGCCAAGCTTTGCTGGGTCTCAGGGAACATGACAGGTGAACAGATGAGAGAAGGGCAGGATAAAGTCAGTACATTAATAGCACTGCTTGTGGATCCGGAGAAGCAAGAATGTTTCCTTCTGGTCCAATAAGCAGACCTACTTCATTCCTCACACCCAAGCTGCCCACCACTGCTACCCCCTTCCATCTCCTTACTCTTTGCAATCTCTCCCCACACCCATGCCCCCCCAACCCCCAACAATGCGACTCCTGAATGCAAACTATCCCTCCCTCAGTCCAGTCCCCAACCACAGGCATTCCCACCTGGCAGGCAGCCTGACTGAAAATGCTTAAAATACAGTTATTTTCCCTGTCCGGAACTCCCCCACCCACCACTCCCTCCCCATCTCCCATAAAAAGCGGGGTCAACCCAGAAGAGGGAGTCAAAATCCCTTCACACTCAGTTACCTGACTGGAGACACCACACCATGGAGCGAGCCCTATAGTACACAGTATTAGGCCACAACATGTACACCAAAGGCCTCGGTGAAGGGAATCAACTAAAGAGGCTTTGCATGACTAGCAACCAGAAATAAAATCCAGACTTTGAAAAGAGAGTGCAATTATATAATTCCTAATTCCACGAACAGGCTTGCAAATCTGCCCAGAATATCCCGATCTGCCCTTTGCTCCCTATTTACCTATCTGCCTATGTGCACCAACATGCACAAGAGTACAGGACAGGTTTACAGGGGAATAGCCATTTAGACGGAATGATGTATTCATTGTTTAACACGTATCAAATAAGGAGGCCTCAATTTTGCAAACCCCATCTTATGTTTGCCTGTGTGAATAAATCAAAATTTCTGAAAGTATTGTGTTGCATAATACTTTAATCCCCGTCTACAAAGTCAGTATTGCTTCAGTTTTCCAATTTGAAATAATAAACCTTTTGGCTTCGGACAATAAAATCCTATTAAATTGCTTCTGCCGTGGTCTGATAAGTGAGCCTTTGGCAGGGGTAATAAACAGCCTGTGGGCCACAGTGCTCTGGTAATGCATGGAAGAGTTTCCGATGTTATCAACATATTCAACAGATGAGGAAAGTAGCTCCACGAAGGAGCATTCGAAGCAGGGGAGGGAGGTACCCTTGGAAAATCTCTGGTCCTTCCGCAGAATTTGATCTTCAGTTAAACCTTGGGCATTGTGACACTGGGAGCTTCAATTCAGCAGAACCTGATCAGATAGATTGTGATAGGCACCTGCTGAGAGCTGTCTCCCAGCAATTTGAAAGCTAAGCACTAAAGGACCTGCTAGAGGAGAATCCCAGTTTTCTAAATATTTAATTTGAAGTTAAGGTTGATATAAAAAGTGCCCAACAGAATCATCGGCTGTCCCTCCCCAGTCACTCTGGGAAGCAGGTTGAACACTGCAGTGGATTTACACTGCAGGCTCTTTAACTCCTGCTTCACTCCCTGTCCACTGCACATTTAGCTTAGATATGAAGCTGAAGTAGTTTTATGTGGTATAAATGCACTCTCTGGGTACAATAAATTTAATCCATGCTTAACAAATGATCTCCTTCTAACCACACAGTGGACTAGATTATGAGTACAGCACCAAATTTTATCAAGTGGCAGTAATTGGATGCCAAATATGGGGCCCTGTAGCTGCCCACCTCTCAGGGTCTATGACTTTCTATTTGTTTTTGTCATGTTTCTGGCCCCTCTCCTGAAAGTGCTGTATGAAATGGTAGTTTAAAGAATCTTATTGAATTAGCAGGCATTGAATTGTGAACTCCTAGCAGAAGGTTGTCTTTTCTCTTCTCTTCAAAAACAGTTTCTTAAATGGTCAGTGTGGTAATTATGGTTTTATTTAGAGTGTAAAATACCTTTAAGAATAATGCTTGTTAAGGGAGGTCAAATGACCCTTAGTACCCAATAGGAGAGTAGCGTGGGCCACCTCAGTAGTCAGTAGTTAATAGTTGGTGGTTGGTTGTGTAGAGATAGAGTTTGAGTTGAAAGCACAATGTGTAGTTGCTGCTGAGTACCTTGTAAATAAATGTAAAGTTTCCACCTAAGAAGTGTTTGTGGATCAACTCTATCAATAGTACCAACTCGGCCACCACTTACAACAAACTGGCGATGAGGATAAAACAAGTTTAACAGAATAATTCAAGTGAAAAGAAATTGGCACTGCACCTCGGCCAGTAATTCTAAGAGAAATTCCGTTCGAATCGACAAAGTAATTCCCTCTTGAAATGCCCCAATTTGGAAGAATTGATCCTTTTGATCTAGCCACAGATGATTGGTCTCATTACATTAAATGTCTCACATTCTTTTTCCAAGCGAACAAGATTATGGGGGAAGAGAAGAGGTGAGAAATCCTCTTAAGTACATGTGAGAATAAAACCTATGGCTTGATTCAAAGTTTGATGGCACCCAGTGCTCCAGATTTGAAAAATTCTGATGAATTGGTAGACCCCATGGAATGTCATTATCAACCAAAGCCTTCAGTAATAATGCAAAGGTTCAAGTTTAATTTGAGAGATAGAGCCCTGGGTGAGACAGTTGTATGCTATGTGGCAAATTTAAAACAGTTAATGGAACATTGTGAGTTTGATACATCTCTAAAGGACATGCTCAGAGATCATTTAGTGTGTCGTGTGAATGAGGACATGATTCAGAAGAGATTATTATCCATAGTGAATTTGGATTTCAAGAAAGCACTAGAGATAGCCATGGAAAGTGCAGTGAGAGATTCAAAAGCTATACAGGGTGTGCAAAATGGTGCCATCCTCCACATCGGGCAGGAAACCCCAGCCAAAAAGAACGCAAAAATGCAAGACTCCGATGAGAAGCAGGATACAGCCCCCACCAGCTGAAACATAAGGAAAAATGACTTAGCAGTGAAATCAAATAATTTCAATGTAATAATTTCAATACAGGTGGAAATAAGCAGTCTTTTAACGATTGGCAGTTTAAAAAAAAATGCACGTCATCATTGTTACAGAAATGGACATATAATGAGACAGTGTAAGGAAAGATTCAAGCAGGCTTGTAAACAAAGGAAGAAACACAGTAAGATCTACAAGGTAGAAGAGCCTGAAACAACAAATTCAGACAGTTACTTGTTATTTAATCTGAAAGTTCGAAAGACAGAACCAATATTTGCAACAGTGAAAGTAAATGGCAGACCTGTTAGAATGGAAGTGGACACAGGACCTTCCACTACAGTAATTGGGGAACATACCTTGAAATATCTGAATAATGGTGAACATTAATTAAATTTAGAAGAAACAACTGGCAAACTAAAAACATGCACAGGTGAAGACATTCAAGTCAAAGGCGTACGGAAGCCAATTGGCAAAGCGATCAATGTTGGTATTGAGAGGCAGAGCACCAAGCCTTCCAGGGCTAAAGTGGCTAAAGGAATTCAGCCTTGATTGGCCACTGAGGTTCCAAAAGGAAGCTGGAAACATTCCTGTTTTGGAAAAGAAGCGTGTAAAGATTCAACAAGCTGAAGAAACACAGGCTGTCTTAAGCCAAAACATGGTAGAATAGCAGAAGGAACTCGAAGAGACCCTGATTGATGACAGAGTTTGAGACGAGGTGAGCAACCTCGGAAAGGAGAAAGAAAACCTGCTGAAAGACCTTCACACTCTACAAGATTCCCTCAGGCCAAAGTTTGTACCACTGGGAAAGTATGAAGAGAAACAGAAGGAATTCAGCACTTCTCTGAGTAAACTGAAGAATGAGTTGGCAGAGAAGACACAACAATGCTCAATTTTCCAGGAGGCAAAAAACAAATACAAAAAAAGAGATGGAAGGGTTAAAGAATCAGCCACATGAAGCAAAAGAGGCTTTTGAAAGTGAAAGTCGCAGAATTTTTTAAGAAGCAGACAGATGATGAAATTTTGGGAGACTCGGCCATTGAGTTCACTCAAGTCGAAGTTGTGTCTGACCATAAGACCATAAGACATAGGAACATAAATGAGGCCAATCGGCCCATCGAGTCTGCTCCGCCATTCAATCATGACTGATAAGTTTCTCAACCCCATTCTCCCGCCTTGTCCCCATAACCTTTGATCCCCTTACCAATCAAGAACCTATCTATCTCAGTCTTAAATACACTCAATGACCTGGCCTCCACAGCCTTCTGTGGCAATGAATTTCATAGATTCACCACTCTCTGGCTAAAGAAGTTTCTCCTCATCTCTGTTCTAAAAGGTCTTCCCTTTACTCTGAGGCTGTGCCCTCAGGTCCTAGTCTCTCCTACTAATGGAAACATCTTCCCCACGTCCACTCTATCCAGGCCTTTCAGTATTCTGTAAGTTTCAATCAGATCCTCCCTCATCCTTCTAAACTCCATCAAGTATAGACCCAGAATCCTCAAACGTTCCTCATATGTTAAGCCTTTCATTCCTGGGATCATTCTCGTGAACCTCCTCTGGACCCTCTCCAGGGCCAGCACATCCTTTCTGAGATATGGGGCCCAAAATTGTTCACAATATTCTAAATGTGGTCTGACCAGAGCCTTATAAAGCCTTAGCAGCACATCCCTGCTTTTATATTCTAGTCTTCTCGAAATAAATGCCAACATTGCATTTGCCTTCCTAACTACCGACTCAACCTGCAAGTTAACCTTAAGAGAATCCTGGACTAGGACTCCCAAGTCCCTTTGCATTCCAGATTTCTGAATTCTCTCCCCATTTAGAAAATAGTCCATGCCTCTATTCTTCCTACCAAAGTGCATGACCTCACACTCCCCTATGTTGTATTCCATCTGCCACTTCTTTGCCCATTCTCCTAACCTGTCCAAATCCTTCTGCAGCCTCCCCGCCTCCTCAATTCTACCTGTCCCTCCACCTATCTTTGTATCATCTGTAAACTTAGCCAGGATGCCCTCAGTTCCTTCATCTAGATCATTAATGTATAAAGTGAAAAGTTGTGGTCCCAACACTGACCCCTGCGGAACTCCACTAGTCACCGGCCGCCATCCTGAGAAGGACCCCTTTATCCCCACTCTCTGCCTCGTGCCAGACAGCCAATCTTCTATCCATGCTAATACCTTGCCTCTAACACCATGGGCTCTTATCTTACTGAGCAGCCTCCTGTGCGGCACCTTGTCAAAGGCCTTCTGGAAGTCCAAGTAGATAACATCCATTGGCTCTCCTTTGTCTAACATACTCATTACCTCCTCAAAGAATTCTAACAGATTTGTCAGGCATGACCTCCCCTTGATGAAACCATGCTGACTTTGCCCGATTTTACCATGCACTTCCAAGTATTTTGAAATCTCATCCTTAATAATGGACTCTAAAGTCTTACCAACGACCGACGTCAGGCTAATCGGCCTGTAATTTCCCGTCTTTTGCCTTACTCCCTTCTTAAACAGGGCGGTTACATTAGTGATTTTCCAGTCTTCTGGGACCCTCCCTGACTCCAGTGATTCCTGAAAGATCGCCACTAACGCCTCCACTATCTCTTCAACTATCTCCTTCAGAACTCTGGAGTGTAATCGATCTGGTCCAGGTGATTTATCCACCTTCAGACCTTTCAGTTTTCCTAGCACCTTCTCCTAGGTAATGGCCACCATACTCACCTCTGCCCCCGACTCTCTTGAACTTTGGGGATGTCACTCGTGTCTTCCACTGTGAAGACTGACGCAAAGTACCTATTCAGTTCCTTCGCCATTTCTTTGTTCCCCACTACTACTTCTCCAGCGTCATTTTCCAGCGGCCCAATGTCCACTTTTGCCTCTCTCTTACCCTTTATATATCTAAAAAAAACTCTTGCAATCTTCTTTTCTATTACTGGCTAGTTTACCCTCATATTTAATCTTCTCCCTCCTTATTTCTTTTTTAGTTGTCCTCTGTTGGTCTTTGTAGGCTTCCCAATCCCCTGGTTTCCCACTGCTCTTCACCGCATTGTATGCTTTCTCTTTAGCTTTTATGCTGTCCCTGACTTCCCTTGTCAGCCATGGTTGCCTCATCCTCCCTTTAGTATGCTTCTTCTTCCTAGGGATGAATTTTTGCTGTGTCTCCCAAATTACTCCCAGAAACTCCTGCCATTACTGTTCCACTGTCTTTACTGTTAGGCTCATCTCCCAGTCAATTCTGGCCAGCTCCTCCCTCATGCCTCTGTGGTTGCCTTTATTCAACTGTAATACCGTTACATCTGATTCCAGCTTTTACCTCTCAAATTGCAGGGTAGATTCTATCGTATTATGGTCACTTCCTCCTAAGGGTTCCTTCACCTTAAGCTCCCTTATCAAATCTGCCTCATTACACATCACTTAATCTAGAATTGCCTGTTCCCTAGTGGGCTCCACCACAAGCTGCTCCAAAAAGTCATCTCGTAGACATTCCACAAATTCCTTTTCTTGGGATCCACTACCAACCTGATTTTCCCAGTCTACCTGCATATTGAAATCCCCCATGGTCACTGTAACCTTGCCTTTCTTACGCACCTTTTCTATCTCCTGGTGTATCTTGTGCCCCACATCCTGACTGCTGTTCGGAGGCCTGTACCTAACTCCCATTATGGTCTGAGAGAAGTCTGGCCAACAGTGAAGTCAAAAAGAAGGCCGAGGTTAAAGGCTGCACTAGAAAGAAAATACAGAAATACTAAAAGAACTTTAATCCTGACAGCATACGAATACACTTTCGTACATAGGCCTGGCAGTCAAATCGCAAACGTCGATGCACTTAATCATTTGCCTTTACAAGAAAAAGATGAGGACGTCCCAGTTCCACAGGAACTTGTTTTACTGTTAAATTTCTTAGATTCCTTGCCGGTATGTGCTCGACAGATCAGATACTGGACAGGTCAAGACCCAGTCCTATCTCAAGTACCAGAACAAGTCCTACATGTTTGGTCACAGGAGCCTGTATCTGATGAAATGAAACCGTACTTCAACAGAAGGCATGAAATAACCAGCCGGGAAGGCATCTTATTATGGGGAGCACGAGTGATAGTTCCTCCAAACAGAAGGGAGCCACTTTTAATTGAACTACACAGCGCATATCCAGGAATATCCTGAATGAAAACCATAGTGCACAGCTACATATGGTGGCCTGGGATGGGAGGTGAAATAGAGAGTTTAGTAAAGAATTGCGTGCAATGTCAGCAACTGCAAAAATTACCATCAACAGCTCCATTACAACCATGGGAGTGGCCAGGAAGGCCAAGGGTGCAGTTACATATTGACTATGTGTCACCTTTCATGGGAACAATATTTCTGCTCATTGTCGATGCCCACTCAAAATGGATGGACATATATGAGGTGAAGTCACGAACGTCAACTGAGAAGTTACGTCAGAGTTTTGCCATTAATGGACTACCAGAAGTAGTCATTTCTGTTGAAGACATGGCATTTACCAGTTTCTAGTTTCAAGTGGTCTATCAGCCTCAACGGGTCTCACTCATGTCAAAACTTCACTGTACCACCCTTCCTCAAATGGACTGGCCGAAAAGGCAGGCATGAAGAAGCTAACTGGAGATTCCTTAACAATCAAGCTAGTATGCTTTCTTTTCCATTATAGGACCACCCCTCACACAGCAACAGGTGTCACACTTGCAGAGTTATTGTTGAAACACTGTCTCAGGGTGAGATTGTTCTTAATAATGACGAATTTAGAGGGGTAGGTGGAAAGGAGTCAGGGAAGCCATACTGACATAGCCGTGGGAGGAAGTTTACCGCGGGAGAACCGATATAAGTGAAGAGCTTTGGAGAAGGACCAAAGTGGTTACCAGGTGAAATGAGTGCAGTGACTGGACCTCTATCTTACCACGTGGATGTGGAAGGCCAAGTCATAGGGAGACATGTGGATCATTTAAGGAAGAGAGAAACAGATCACCAAGAATTGATTCCACCAGTGTTCATGACTGGGCCAATGTTTCCTGTTGAGGATTCTCAACCCAGGACATACATGTCTGATGTTCCTGTAAGAGTTGAGGATACAGGTCTGCGGGTACCCACCAAAACGCCTGATTTTCAGGCAACTCCGGAAAAGCAGGTCCCTGACAAATCATCTGAAGTTGTAGAGCTAAGAAGTTCTACATGCATAAGCCCCAGAAAGACTGAACTTGTAAATTACTTACCCAAAGTAAATATTTTGTTGTCTTGAGAAATTTGCACTTGTAAATATAAATTGTATATTCGAGTAAAGGGGGAGGGATGTGGTAATTACGGTTTTATTTAGTATATAATAAACCTTTAAGAATAATGCTTGTTAAGGAAGATCACATGATCTTTAGTACCCAATAGGAGAGTATAGCACAGGCTACGCCTCAGTAGTCAGTAGTAAATAGTTGGTAGTTGGTTATGTAGAGATAGAGTTTGGGCTGAAAGCACATGTGTAGTTGCTGCTGAGTACCTTGTAAATAAACTTAAAGTTTCCACCTAAGAAGTGTTTATGGATCAACTCTATCAACAGTACCAAATCGGCCACCACTCACAACAGTCAGGGACAGATATAAACAGCAATAATAGACAAGGGGAATGATGCTCTCCAAAGGGTCATGTTGACGTTGCATGACCCCTCCTGCTACAAGTCTCCATATAGGCATTCCTAAGTCGATATGATGGAACCTCGATGCTAGACAAGTATCTGGCAGAAGTTGAGGAATGGCACCAAACACTAGATAAACTGGAAGATGACCTTGAGGAAGACTGATGGACAGTGGAAAGTTTTAGCTTGGGTACCTGTCCTTCAATGCTTGGGGAAATGGGATCAAACAAGTAATTGACATGGGACAGCCACCAGCCCCATAGAAATGAGTTACATAAACAGGTACTCGGGACTGAAGTGTTTAGCCTTCTTTGTCTAGAGGAAGATCGGGGGAGATCTTCACACTTTGATTAGCCCAAGAAGGCTGAGAGTAGAAGGGACTGCCATCACCAGGGAGAGCCATCAGCACACACTCTGCATCACCTGTCCATTTGTCCTCCAAGTCTAGTAAACCATTCTCACCTGCCACGGGTCATATGTTTTCTTTCTATTTAGCTTATGCATCATATTTAAATTGTTGCTTCTTAATAAACTGCTTTAAAATAACATATGAACTCGACCCCCTCTTTGGGGTAATCTGTGACTCCCGAATCCTGGACCAAAATCTTACAGTTCGGCAGCTGATATGCTCCACAAACATTGGTAATCCAGCACTACCTTGTGCGCAGAGATACTAATGCCCAGCATTTTCTCATTGTGCCTGCACAGGCACTATTAACCCAGGACTACTTTGAAATTGAAAGTTACAAGTTATATTGTGTAGCATCCTTTGAAAAGATTGTGAGTTCAATCTGTTTCTGCATACTAATGCCAGCTGCTTTTTCACAAATTTCACACCTCATTCTCACAGGATCGGATGAACAGTAAATTCCAATCCCTGCCATTAAACAGCTTCTCAATATCCAAGAAGAGCTCAGAGTTACAAGTGATTTTTGTGCAAGTATCGAATTGTGTTGAAAAGCAGATTGATCATGACTCTCTCAATGGCATTTTTCTATCTATGAAAAAGAGAAAAATAAAGAAAGCATTTTGACCCAACCTGGTGACTTTTTGGTGTCTCAATTATAGCAGAGGGAGTTGAAGGCATTGATGTTTTTAGGAGCAGAAGAAGTGTATTTATACATGCTTTTTCTCCAGTAATAGCCATAGAGTTCATGACGTGGCAAATTGCACATCTAGATCTATGGAAGGCATGGGTTTGATGAGCTGGGTGATTGGAGAGGGTTTTATGAAGACTTGGACAGGATTTGAACCACAATAAAATAAGCTACCACAACAATTTGTTCTCAATGTTAATAAGTTTTCTTTTTAATTAATGAGAATTAATGTTCAAGGCTAAAGGATTTTTAAGAGTGAATGGGGAATATTCTAACTTTAGGTAATGGGGTAAAATAGGTGGTAATGAGGTGGCAACCCATTTTCCAGCTCTCTCTGTTTATGAAATCAATGGAAATTTGAAATGTGAGATTGATTATGAAACAGGCCTTCAACTAATTCTCACCAATATGTAAAGTCAAGGTCAACTCCAATAGGAGGATAGGGTTGGGTCACCTGCGATACCCCCACAGTTAAGGAGCCTACTAACAAAGCCAAAATATCATTGAAGACATGGAATTTAGTAAGAAATGCATTTAGGAAAATAGAAACAGGAGGATGCCAATTCTACGACTGTGGATTTGATTTCAGGATAGGGTATATTGTCTCCCTGGTGCCAGGGTCAAGGATGTTGCAGAGCATTCTTCTAGGGCAGGGTGAACAGCCAGAAGTCATGGTCCATATTGGTGCCAACGACATAGGTAGGAAGATGGATGGGGTCCTGAAAGCAGATTTTAGGGAGTTAGGAAAGAAATGAAAAAGCAGCATCTCAAAAGCAGTAGTCTCAGGATTATCCCTAGTGCCATGTGTTAGTGAGCATAGGAATAAGAGGATTGAGCGATTGAACACATGACTGGATAATTGGTGTAGGGTTGAGCACATCAGATTTCTGAAGCATTGGGACCAGTTCTGGGGCAGGTTGGATCTGTACAAAGTGGACGTGTCGCACCTTAGCAGGACCAGACAAACATTCTTGCAGGGAGATTTAGTGCTGTTGGGGTGAGTTTAAACTAGATTGGCAGGGGGATGGGAACTTGAGAGGGAGCTCAGCTTGGGGGGAAGCAAAACTGGGAACAGGGAGTAGAAAAGTAGTAAGCGGAGTTAGAAGGCAGACAAAGTGAAAGTAAACATCAAATAGGATCAGAGTGTGGAATAATGTTAAAAAGATAAAGTTAAGGGCACTATCTGAATGCACACAGCATTCGCAAAAATGTTGATGAATTAAAGGCACAAATACAGGTAAATGGGTATGATTTGATTCCTATTACGGAGACGTGGTTATAGGGTGACCAAGACTGGGAACTGATTATTCAAGGTTATTTATCATTTAGAAAGGATAGGCAAAAAGGAAAAGGAGGTGCGGTAGCACTGTTAACATGGGATGGGTTCAGTACATTTGCGAGAGGGGATAGATAGGAAGATCAAGCTGTAGAATCAGTTTGGGTGGAGCTAAGAAACAGGAAGGGGCAACAAGCATTGGTAGGAGTTGTTTATAGGCCACCAAACAGTAGTAGTAATGTAGGGAATAAATCAGGAAATTAGAGCTGCATGAAACATGGGTGACACAAAAATAATGGGCGACTTCAATTTGCATATAGACTGGGTAAAACTATTAGAGGCAATGCTATGGAGGATGTATTCCTGGAGTGTGTACAAAATGGGTTTCTGGAGCAGTACACTGAAGGAACAATTAGGGATTGGACTATTTTAGACTTAGTATTATGTAATGAGAAAGGGCTAATTAGTAACCTTGCTGTAAAGGAGCCTTTAGGAAACAGTATGATAGAATTTTACATTAAGTTTGGAAGCGAGATAGTTCATTCTGAAACTAGGGTCTTAAATCTGAACAAAGGAAACTATGAAGGCATGAGGAGCAAGCTGGCTATGGTGGTTGGGAAAATGCAATAAAAGATTTGATGGTAGACAAATGGCTAGAATTTAAAGAGCATAGTCTACAACAAACATACAAAATCCCAACAGGGAAGACAAATGAACTCTGGCTAACAAAAGATGTTAAATGTTGCATTAGGTCAAAGGAAATGGCTTATAAGTTTGCCAAAAAAAGTGGTAGGCCCAAGTATTGGGAGCAATTTAGAATCCAGCAAAGGAGGACCAAGAAACTGATAAAGAAAGGGAAAAGAGAATATGAAGGCAACTAGCAAGAAACATGGAGGTGAACTTGTCATGAAATTATAATAATTTTCACAATATTTTTCTGGTTTATTGTGAAGTAGGTTTGTCGGGGTAAGTATAGCTGGCATTGTCTATATGTGATTTAATTATATTTGTAGTCAAGTAGACTGCAGGTTTAAATCATCAAAAGAAACTAGGTGCTTGACATGCTAATGAGTAAACATGGATGCTGGCTTAGCATGTAAGGTGTGAAGGGAATTTGCATTTTTGGATAAATGAAGGGATATTTGGATTTCAAAGGGATTTTACTCTGTTTACAACTAGCCAGATAAGCAAGGCTAAGGAATATGTTTATTTTTCCCAAAGGTTATTGACAATGTATAGTGGCAATTTGAAAAGTTTTATATTATGGGGAAGATACAGTTTCAAAAACATATGAAGCAACATAATTTACATATTAAAAAGAGAGAAACATATATAAAGGGGAATGAAAGGTTATGTATCAGAAGGCCATCTAAGATCTGACTGGAGTGTGTGAAATAGCCCTAATGAAGCCTCCAGCATTTGGCATAAGTCTGCTATCTAATGAAACTGAATCTGGGGGAGAATTTTCTCCCTGTCGGGCGGGCCGGTCGAGGGCGGGTGTGGGCAGGCGCGGACCAATCCGCCAGCAATCGGCTGTGCGCCGCCATTTTACGTGGGTGGGCCAATTAAGGCCCGCCCAGCGTGACATGCACCCAGAAGCGCTCAGGACTACCTGTGCGGGCAGGTGGTGGAAGGAGAGTGGGAGCCAGCGCTCTTTCACGCATGCACACAAAAGAGCGCAGAAATCTCCATGAGGCACGGAGCTGCCTCAGGTCAGGGAGATTAAGATCAAAATGAAACATTGAAAAAAATAAAAAGTAAAATTATTCAGACACGTCCCCTCATGTGACAGTGTCACATGAGCTGGGACAGGTTTATGAATTTTGATTAGAAAATTTATTTACTTAATAGAACCTTCCTGAAACCTCATCCTGCCCGTGGATGAGGTTTCATGAAAAATGTGAAGGCCACTTGGGCTCTTCGCCTGCCGCCAACCTTAAGGTCAGACGGGCAGCCCTGACAATGACATTAATTAGTTTATTAATGGCCTTAACAGGCCTTTGACAGTTCGGCGGGCGTGCAGACGACTCCGGTGCATGCCTGCCGATCGGAAGATCTGAATGATGTGCGGTGACATCAGGACGCATGCCCGACGTCACCGCGTGTCATTTTACACGTCGGTGTGTGGGGCCCATCCCCGTACACCGAGCAGAAGACTCTGGCCCTGGAGAAAAGCCATTTGGAATTCCACTGTTCAGGGCATTGTGTTCACTGGCTGAGTTTGTTTTAAATCTAAAATCTATTTTTGGACCATTGCCTTAAAGGGAATGTAACTGTGAGGGGGGTCAGGTTAATTAGGAATTTTAGAGCAGAATTTTATGTTCCGCAGGCGGGCGCATGCCTGATCCGAATGGGCAAACAATTCTGCGATAGCTCGCTCAACGGATGCGTGCGGCAGCCGGAACCACACCCACCGACAATTAAGTGGGCAATTAAGCCCATTAACAGCACAATTGTCAGCGAGTTTTTGTGGCCCGTCCAACCCGGCTGGTGGATGGGCAAATCAGCCAGGCGGCTTTTACATTTTTGATGAAACGTCATCCAAGGGTGGTATGAAATCTCCGTTAGGAAATAAAATGAAGCAAAATACCTTATGAGGTATGCTTTCAGGCGCTTGATTGTGTTGCATGGACATTTTTTGCAGCTTTTTTTGTGCTTTCTTTTATTTTTTGCAGGCCTGCAACTCCCTGAGGCAGCTGCATGCCTTCAGGGAGCTCAGTGGAAGTGCTGACCCATGCCCACAGTGAAATTGTCGCCTGTCCTCTTCCCGCCTTCCACTCCGGCAGCGCTGAGCTTTTCACCGTGCGGTTCGCGCTGGCTGGCCATTAATGGGCCAGCCAGCGTGAAATCGTGGTCAGAAGCCGGTCGCAGTCGGGGTCCTGTTTCCTGACTGCCCCCAGGCCCGCCGATTGTGCGTGCCCTATGAGGGAAAAATTCAGGTCTCAGATTATTATAATAGCAATTGTCGTCTTATGTATGTGCTTGGCATCTTTTATTTTGTTAATGAATATTTTGATTTAATTTTCAAAACCTCTAAAGACCTTGGTGGACTCATTACTTCTGACTTCAGTGCACACACCTCATAATAAAATACAAATTGCAAAACCGTCGTGATAGAGCGACCAAGCTTCCCTGGTGGATTTGGTCCGCCTGGCGCACAACATCTGCCACATCATAACAGGACTGTTAAAGCTTCTTTAGGTATGTGAAAAGGAAAAGATTATCAAGGACAAATGTGGCTCCATTACAGGCAGAGACAGGAGAATTCACAATGGAGAATAGGGAAATAGTGAAGAAACTAAACAATTACTTTGTGTCTCACTTCATGAAGAAAGTTACAGAATATCTTCCAGAAATACTAGGGAACTAAGGGACCTGTAAAAATGAGGAACTGGAAGAAATTAGTATTAATAAAGAGGCAGCACCTGAAAAATTAATTGGACTGAAGGTTGATAAAGCCCTGAACCTGATGAGCTACATTCCAGTGTTGAAGGAGGCGGCTACAGAGATAGTGGACACATCGGTAGTTATCTTCCAAAATTCTATGAATTCTGGAAAAGTGCTTGCAAACTGGAAAGTAGTAAATAGAACCCCACTTTTTAAGAAGAGAGGGGGAGAAAACAGAAAACCACAGAACTGTTAGTTTGACATCAGTGGTAAGGAAAATGCTAGACTCTATTATAAAGGATGTGATAACTAGACACTTGGGAAAAACTGATATGGTTGAGCAGAGGCAAAGTAACAAATGTGAGAACTCTCAACTTGTGCTACAAAGGCAAACTGGATCTGAAATGAGGTTGGAATGGGGAGAAGCAAAGAGGCTTTCAGGGTATGTTTATGGAAAAGCGAATCCCAAAACCTGGAAGCTGCAAGAGGAGGATATGGAGAAAACAACATAAGTTTAAAGGATGGAGAGTCACTGTTATCCATCTTCAGTGGAAACAACATTTTGCTCACTTCGACTGACCTACAGTCCACATCTTTGTGGATGGTGAGAATCAAACTACAGTCTAGGACCTAATAAAACCGAAACTTGGCTTCAAAGAAGCACTGCATGACATATCTCACCTTCTTTCTGATACTTTTCAACCTTGGTGGTGTCCTGCCCTGTGGGTCTCAGCCCATCACCTGGGATTCACTTCAAAAATTGATAGGATACCTTACTTAGGGTTAAATACATAGCATCCTGAGGCTTACACGGCAACTGAAATGTGAAAGAGCAAAAGGCCAAATCAGAAATGAACCCAAGGAGATCGAAATCAGTAACTCTCTAATTGAAAAGAGGGAATTGCCTCAAGTGTGCCATCAGTGAATGGGAATAATACAAAAATAAATAATGCACACATTTTGGAGATGCTTAGTTAATATTCCAGGGAGCTGGTAGTGAAGAGCAGAATCTGAGATAATGGGGGCAGAAATTCATTTTGCATGATTGCACAAAAATGATGCATGTCAACAGCCAATTATACACATCACCAATTTTAAAAATTATTCATGCATTTAATGTGCATGTCACTGTCAAGGCAAGCATTTGTTGCCCATCCCTAATTGCCCTTGAGAAGGTGCTGGTGAGCTGCCTTCTTGAACCGCTTCAGTCCATGACGTGTAGGTACACCCATAGTGCTGTTAGGGTGGGAGTTCCAGGATTTTGACCCAGCGACAGTGAAGGAACGGCGATATATTTCCAAGTCAGGATGGTGAGTGACTTGGAGGGGAACTTGCAGGCGGTGATGATTCTATGCGTCTGCTGCCCTTGTCCTTCTAGGTGGTAGAAGTTGTGGGTTTGGAAGGTGATGTCAGTGGAGGCTTGACGGGCTGCTGTATTGCATCTTGTACATGGTATAAACTGCTGCCATCGTTTGCCAGTGGTGGAGGGAGTGAATGTTTAGTGTGATGGATGGAATTCTGACTAGGTGGGCTGCTTTGTCCAGGTTTATGTCAAGCTTCTTGAATATTGTTGGAGCTGCACTGATCCAGCCAAGTAGAAAGTAGTCCATTACATCCCTGACATGAGCCTTATAGATGGTGTTACTCACCACAGAATTCCCAGCCTCTGACCTGGTCTTATAGCTCCAGCATTTATATGCCTGGTTCAGTTAATGATAATGATAACTCCAGTCAATGGTAACTCCCAGGATGGTGATAGTGGGGGATTCAGCGATGGTAATGCCATTGAATATCAATGGGCGATGGTTAGATTCTCTCTGCTGTTAATGGTCATTGTCTGTACTTGTGTGGTGCAAATATTACTTGTCATTTATCAGTTCAAGCCTGAACGTTGTCCAGGTCTTGCTGTATGCAGGTATAGACTGTTTCAGTTTGCGGGGAGTAATGAATGTTGCTGAACATTGTGCAATATCAGTGAACATCCCCACTTCTGTCCTTGTGATGGAGAGAAAGTCATTGATGAAGCAGCTGAAGATGGTTGGGCCAAAGACACCACCCCGAGGAACTCCTGCAGCGATGTCCTGGAACTGAGATGATTGACCTCCAACAACCACAACCATTGACTTTAATCAAACTACATATCAGGCCAAGCATATAACAAGAGATCTTTATGATATCAACCATGCTGAGCTACAGCCCAAGATCAATTTTTCATGTCAAAAGCACATCCATTGAAAGTGATCTAAAAAATCCACCTCACTAGCCTTTAGATATCAGAGATAAATCTCCATACTTTCCCTGTCCTTTGGAAGCCTTGCTTGCAGTGAACACACCTTGGAAAATTTGCCAACCAGTAGCTTTAAGTCATGCTGCCCATTCCATGATACCATCAAAGAGCAAAATTGCTCCTGTGATAGTAGGATTTTCAAGGCTTTCAGTGAAGAGTCATCAAGGTGTATAAAATGATGGTGTATACTGTAAAGTGTACACTTAACTGAGCTCTGTAAATGAGCATCTGTTTGGTTGTAAACAAGAAACTGACAATTCCCCAATGGTTCAAGCAATAAACATATGGTCTGGTAGAGCACTGTTATACAAAATGGAGAGTCCCAGGTTTGTTCTGTGGTCTGTGTTGACTTGGCTGATCTTAACCAGGCAACATGGGGGATGCTTCAGGGGATCTGGAGACAGAAGCTAGAGCTTTACATTCTGTCCGGCGACATATGGTCCGTACGCGTTGAGGGTCTGGGCTCGGCTGAGACATCCTCCATGCCCCAATAACCTCGCCACACCCTCCATGTGGACAAGATGCCGATGCCTCTAAAACTGTTCCTAGCAAGATCCAGCACCTTCCAAAGGACAAGGAGGGTGTAGGAGTCCTGCAGTGAAATTGGGGCACTCTCGTTTTATCTGAGAAGCCTCGTTCAATCAGCTGCTGGTGCTGACTTTCATTTGTTGCACACGCAATGTCAAAAAAAACTTGTGAATGTCATTTTTAAGCTCAGTTCAGACATACTCATGGATCATTTGTGGTTCAGTGGCACAGAACACCTGCATCTGGAAATCTAATATACAGCCCCAACTAGATGCCAAACAATTTAATCATTGTGAGCCACCATGGGATGTGAATGATATTTAAATAGGCCCTGGTTACGAAATACAGCCTCAGTTATATTTTGTCTTTGGCTCCAAAGAATCAGACCCTGAAGCCTATAATCGATTTCACTCAATGATTATGTGGCCTATGTGTTCATTCACATCTATTTAAACCTCTGCCAACTGTTTCATTTGGCCTGCACAAGCCCTGGAGTCCATTGCTATCTGTTTTCCAATATACACGGCCAATGGGCAAAAATCCCTGCTATCAATTAAGCACCTGTTAATTGTCTAGCTTCACACATGAAGAACGGCCATTTGTTTGTCAAAATCAAAGCTCATTACAGCATTTTCTGCTCTAACTTAATCTATCCCAGGAACTCAAAACTGTGGACCTCCTTACTTCCCTAGTCCTGCCTACCATCTGCAGACTTTGAAACATCAATTCAACGAGCCACTGCTTTCTGACTTGGTTGGCCGGTTTCCCATTCTTTGTCAATGGTTCAGGTGAGTGTTAAGGACTCCGCAGCACTGTCAATAGAAGAGCAGGGGTTTCTCTGCTGTCCTGGCAGCGTACCAGCCCCAGTCAACAGATTTACTGGTTACTTACCTCATTATAGCTTGTGGCATCTTGCTGTGTACAAGATGGCTGCAATCATTTGCCTACAACAGAGCAGCTACTCATCTCTCAAACCTAGCCTCTATAAAAACATTGCAGCTTCCTCCTTCAGGTACAGTGCTGAACTAAACGTTAATGAGTCTGTGCAGCTGCTGTTTGTAGACAAAAATGTAAATGAGAAGCAGAATGGATCAATAATGAATAATCCAAAGGACGTAACAGACCCTCTTGGAGTCCTACACTATTTCAGGGCTGTTGCATGATAACTGTGCGTCATTTAATTTTTCATATAATAATACCAGCTGCACAAACTGATTAATATCCTTCCACACAAGATACGGAAGACACTGGCACAGGAATCTTTATTTATGGGAGGTAGATCAACCAGGTTGCTCTTAAGCATGTGAGCGAGTTATCTAATGTCTCAATGTGTGGAAGCAAATCTTTAAAATCCCTTCAATCGTGCACAATCCCTTCATTTGTGCACAAAGGAGTTCACTGTTGTGCAGTGCCTTTCATCTTCTCTGGGCATCTGGTGAACAGGAGGTGGCTATTCAACCCCTCAGGCCAGCTCTGATCAACCCTACAACTTCATTTATCCACCATAATTGCAAATCCCATCTTGCCTTAAGTGTTCTTAGAATCCTAAGTGTCCTTAAGCACTTTGTTGCCAAGTAATGTATTGTCACTGTGTTGGCAATCAACAGTGCACCTCAAGTGTGAAAGCCTCTCAGGGACATGAATGGGATTCACAATAGGCAGACCTTTCTATTCCATTATCATGGAAGTGGAGGAATAGTGGAGGATGGAGAGAATGAGTATGAGACAATATTTAAGGAGGATTAATCTTTCAGGATAGTCCCTATGTCTTCCAAACGAATATACAGGCAAGACAGGCCCTGTGAAGATGTCAGAGGAGATTTGTATTAGAAGAAAAGCCAATAGGAAGCCATGCTAGCTACTGTATGAAGGCCTGCAGCCATGGACAGCTTCTCACACAACTCCGTCTATTGCTATGCAGTTGACAACCACACTATTCCTGTCTTCATACAACCCTACACAGACACGTGCACACATGTCATTCAGCAGAATGACTGAACACTGATCCAGCACAGACTCTTTCATCTGAATGGCCTTTTTCAATGCTGTATATCCTACGCAAGAAGTGAGAAATTGAACCTTCTCCACTGCTCACCCCATTCAAGATCAACCGACTCACCACATTCTGAGAGTGAAGGTAGGACCCCCCTGCTCATTACAGTCCACAATGCATGTTGCACTTACTATTGCTCAGCTGGGAAGCCTGTGTTTGTTGGAGTTAGAACACAAGCACATAAGAATTAGGAGCAAGTGTAGACATTATGAGCACTTAAGCCTTTTCCGCCATTTAGTAAGATCATGGCTGATCCTCCAGCTCAACCAGACTTTCCCACTCAATCCCCATATAGAATTTCGGGCCAGAATTTTACAGTCCCCCACTGGCAGGTTTGAAGGTGAGGCAGGGGTCATAAAATGCAATGCACGATCTATCTGCCATTCGCCCCGAACCTGTCTCCCATTTTACAGGGGCAGAGGAGGCGCTCACCCACCTATGGGCCTATTGAGGCCCTTATATAGCCAGTTAGCAGCCACTTAAATGCCTCATCCCACCCCTGCCACTATTTTACCTGAGGAGGGTGAGGCCTATGCCAAGCGGGTAGCCTGGCAGCTTCAGCTGCACGAGATTGTGTCAGAATCAAGGGGAGGAGCTGCTTTGGGGGCACCCTATGCTCATTGGAGGCAACCCTTCAAGGTCATATCCATGTTTAAATCTCCCCCTACCGGCCTCTCAAACCCAGTCCACTAATCTCCTCACTCCCCTCACTGGGGCCTTAAAGCTAGACACTGATGTTATCTACTGCTGGACCTTCATGTTATGATGCAGCAGATGATGTGTGCCAGGCAGACCAAATCCACGAGGAAACTTAATCATGCAATCACAACGATTTTGCAATTTATATTTATTTTGAGATGTGTGCACTAAATTCAGAAGTAATAAGTCCACCAAGACTTTTAGAGGTTTTTTTAAAACTAAATTAAAATATTTATTAACAAAGGAAAAGATTTCAAGCACATACAAAAGACTACAAATTACTACTATAATAACTCCTAAAGTTCCTAATTAACCTGACTCCCAGTTATACCCCTTTTAAGGCAACGGTTCGAAATAGATTTTAGATTTTAAACAGATCCAGCAAATTAACACAATACCCTGGACAGTGGAATTTCAAATGACTTTTCTCCATCTTCAGTTTCAGTAGACAGCAGACTCATGCACAAATACTGGAGGCTTCATTAAGGCTATTTCATACACTTCTGTTAGATTTCACAATGTCTTTTCCTGACACATAGCCTCCTTCTCCTTTATATATGTTTCCCTCTTCTTAGTATATAAATTTGATTGTTTTATACGTCTTTGAAACTGATTCTTCCTCACAATATAAAACTTTCATGTGCCACTATTTATTGTCAGTAAGCTTTAGGAAAAAATAAACACATTCCTTAGCCTTGCTTATCAGGCTATTTGTAAACAGACTGAGATCCCTTTGAAATCCAAATCACTCTTCATTTATCTAAAAATGCAAATTCCCTTCACACCTTACATGCTAAGTCAGCATCCATGTTTACTCATTAGCAGATCAAGCACCTAACTTCTTTTGATGAGTCAAAGCTTACAATCTACTTGACTTAAATTCTAATTAAATCACACATAGACAGACCTAGCTATACCTGCCCCCAAAACCCGAGGGGAGAATTTTTCCTTTGACAGTTGGGCTGGGCGGGAGCGGGCGCGGGTGGGCGCGGAGCTGATCGCCGCCTGCAATCGGCTGCACGCCACCGTTTTATGTGGACAGGCCAATTAAGGCCCACCCAGCGTAATGCACAGCTGGTAGCGCTGTGCGGGCGGGGGGAAAAAGGAGAGCCGGGGCCAGCGCTCTTTCACGCATGCGCGCAAAAGAGCGCAGCTCAGTATCTCAGGGAGATTGAATGGATTATAAAACTTTTTAATAAATAAAGTAAAAATTTATTCAAACATGTCCCCTCATGTGACAGTGTCACATGAGCTGGGGCATGTTTGTGAAGTTTGGAAAATGTATTTATTTATTTTATAGAAGCTTCAGGGAACCTCATTCCGCCCGTGGATGAGGTTTCCTGAAAAAAGCGAAGGCCGCTTGGGTTCTTTGCCTGCCCGTCAACCTTAAGAGACGCATGCCGGATTTCACAGTGTGTCATTTTACGCGTTGGCATGTCAGACCTGCCCTCGCATGTCGACCAGAAGATTCAGCCCCTACATTACAATAAACCAGAAAAATATTATGAAAATTATTGTACTTTCATGACACTTCAGTTCAGCCTCCATAATCTCCTCTTCCTCGGTGTTATGATCCCAGCTGATGTTACTACTGGACAAGTCAGATCCCAGGTGGGTCCCAGCTTGATAGACCCTAACTTTTGCTTTTTGTTTAGAAATATAGAGGGTGGCTACTGAACAGAGTCACAGGAGTCAGCTGATGGAACTTTTAACAAAAGAATAAAACATTTATTAAACAAAAAAAGATGACCCATATTACAATACTCCACCCACAACTATACCTTTACAGATATATACAGATTCGTAAAATAACACAGGTTACAAAAGCTGACAGTGGTGCATTCTTCAGGGAAATGCCACTTGCCAACCAATCAGCACTCTCTTCATATACAGTATAAATTGTTGTCTTCACCTTATAGCGAGTGTCCTGAATAATGCAAGATGCAAAGCTTAGACATGTCTCTTTTTTCAGCAATACTCTCCTTATAAAACAACCAATTAATTCCAGAAATCAATCTAGTGAACCTTTCTTGCAAGTATATATCTTCTTAGATATGGAGACCAAAACTGTACAGAGTACTCCTGGTGTGGTCTCACCAAAGCCCTGTACAATTACTGCAAGATTTCCTTACACTTGTACTCAACCATCTTGCAATGAAGGCCAATATGCCATTTGCCTTTCTAACTTCTTGGTCGCACAAGCATTGCCAGAGGAGAACAATGATTTCCTCAGAGGAGAGCACTCACTCTGAGGATGCACCATCACATCACGATGTGCACTCTTCACCAGCTCAGATACACACATCTCAGTGGGGCCCTCAAGATAGGTAGCTGGGTTATCACAGGGTGAAGCATACATCACAAGTGAGCAGCAGCAAGTGGTAGAGACTTGTACTGCAGTGGAAAGTCCCCATTGCAGATGCTGAGCCTCATGGGCTATCAATGGAGAGGACTACTCTGGAGCAGCAGCAGAAAATGTGTGATGTTCTGTCAGTCTTTCCAGCCGCGCTGCGCACAGTTGTAGAGAGATTGGGAGAGTCCATCTCTAACATGAGTGCCACAATGTCTCAGACATTTGCACTGATGTCCATGTCCAAGGAGTGGGAGGCCAACCACATGGAGCATCAGACATGGCAGGCAACTGAGTTCAAGCTGGCTCTCACCAATGGACTGCGCACTCAGTCTGCCACCTTAAGCAGGACGGAGGAAAGTCACACCTTGGCCATTCAGAACCTCACTAAAATGCAACAGGGAAATGTGGGTGGGAGATGAGAGGGAAGATGGAGAAAGGCCATGTGGATGTGAAGACTCCACTCAAAGTGCTTCCACTCCTGACCCCTTTCCCCCACCCTCAATCAGAGCCCATAACACTGCCTCTTGTCCCAGGGGCCTAGACTGTCCCCGCACATGTGCCAGCAGGGCAGTCACTAGCAGATCCATGATGGGCTCCAGAATTCAGAGGGAATTGGCCAAGACCATCTGAGCAGTTAGAACAGGAGAAGGAGCATTCTACCTCTACCTCAGCTGAAGACACTGGGGTTGCATCACATAGAATAGGTAAAGCAGAAAAATGACTTGTTGTTGAAACACGGATGCTCATTTCAGTGTTTATGATTGTGTTAAATTGTCAAATTTCTGTTCAATATTCATCAACTATAAACTTTATTTAAAAGCGCCATTGTCTTACCCTCACCATTATTGCCTACCAACTGCCAAGTGACCTTCTAGATCAAAAATAGCCGAGGCTCCAGCTTTGATCCTTGCAGCATTCCACTAATAACAGCCTGCCAACTTGAAAATGCCCTGTTTATTCCTATTTCCTGTTTTTTGTCCTTCATTGATGCCCTATTCAAGTTAATATAATATTCCCAACTCCGTAAGCCCTTGACTTTTGCAACAGCTTTTCATGTGGTACCTGATTAAACACCTTTGAAAATTAAAATACACTACATCCACTGGTTTCCTTTTATTTACCTTGTTAATTACTGTTAGGAAATAAAGCTAGTTTAAGTAAGTTACATTTGTATGTGTGGGTTTTCGGAATGAGTTAGCTTTAATGTTTAAGTTTGATTTGTATTTCTGTATCTGTGTGTTAAGAAAGGTCAAATTGGGTTTTAGCTTCACTTTAAAAAGGTACCTGTATTTTTAAAGAGGTTTTTAATGACTGCTGTAGCTAGGTTAAATAAACAAGAGTAGAAGAATTGGATTAGCAACAAGGGTCCAGAGAGGCAGGACCCTCCCACAGACACAAACATAGAAGGAGAGAAAAAGCAGTTTGATTTTGGAAGCTGTTGGAGTTCAACAGTTTTGAAGACAGTTGTCAGGCAGAAGCAACCTGGAAGTGGACAGATAGCCAGTTCCAAGCTAAAGGAAAGGCCCCAAAATCCAGGGGAGTGAAACAGGGGAAAATCCCAAGCAGATGTTCTAGTCAAAAGAAGGACAGGAACCTGGAAAAGGTCCTGTTAAGTGAAGTTAAGAGTGGGGGGCAGAGAGAAAGGCTCCAAGCTTCAGATTTAAGGAGGCAAAAGCTGCAGAAAGCAGATTTAAAGTGGATAACAGCTTGTAAGGGGCAAGAAGGCCCAAAGAAACAACTGGAGGTCTGTAGCTCTTTGCTATGGGCATGTGAAGCAGTAGTACTGTTAGACCATAAGACCAAAATAAATAGAAACATAAGTATGACATTGGGCCCATTGAGTCTGCTCCGCTATTCAAAGAGATCATGGCTGATCTGATAACTCTCAACTCCACTTTCCTGCCTTTTCCCCGTAATCCTGATTCCCTTACTGATTAAAAATCTGGCTATCTCAGCCTTGAATATACTTAATAACCCAGCCTCCACAGCCCTCTGCAGTAAAGGATTCCACAGATCCACTACCCTCTGAGAGAAGAAATTCCTCCTCGTCTCTGTTTTAAATGGGTGCCCACTTATTCTGAGATTATGCCCTATCACCCTAGACTCTCCCACAAGGGGAAACAACCTCTCAGCATCTACCCTGCCAAGCCACCTAAGAATCTTATATGTTTCAATAAAGTTGCCTCTCATTCTTCTAAATTCCAATGATTACAGGCCCAAACTACTCAACCACTCCTCATAAGAAAATCCCTCCATACCTAGGATCAACCTAGTGAAATTTCCTGGACTGTCTCCAATTCCAGTATATCTTTCCTTAGATAAGAGGACCAAAATTGTTCACAGTATTCTAGGTGTGGTCTAACTAGTGCCTTGTATAGTTTTAGCAAGACTTCCCTATTTTTATACTCCATTCTCTTTGAAATAAAGGCCAACATTCCATTTGCCTTCCTTATTACCTGTTGAACTTGTATGTTAGCTTTTTGGGATTCATGCACAAGGACTCCCAAAACCCTCTGTGCTGCAGCTTTCTGCAGTCTATTTCCATTTAAATAATATTCAACTCCTCTATTCTTCCTGTCAAACAATTTCCCACATTATATTCGTCTGCCAAGTTTTTGTCCACTCACTTAACCTGTCCGTATTCCTGTTTTCAGTGAAAGAGAGTTCATGGAAGACAGCTTGAATGCATGTGGTAACCCAGAGAAGAGAAACATCAGAAGGAGAGTTCGAAACCCTGGAGGTGAACTCTTGCGGAAGAGAAAGCATCGGTTTGGGAGAAGATTCCAAAGCGAGTTCTTGGAGAGTGGAGATTGGAAACTCTCATGTGAAAGATGGAGTGCAGTGAGACCAGTTCACTCAAGGTGTGACAAGCATCTGGGGGAGTTGATGAGAGACCCATAGCATCTGTTTGAGGTGGCATCTGTCACTTGGTTTCAGAGTGTGGTGTGCCTGACCACAGGGTGCCTATTGGTCTACATGGACTGTGTACTTGCTGTGAACATTAGAGTATAAGATAACTTTTGTAACTTGTGTTATCCTTACAAATCCGTATATATCTGTAAAAGGTATAGTTATGGGTGAAGGGCTATTGTAATATAGTTCACTTTTACTTGTTGAATAAATGTTTTATTCTTTTGTTAAAAGTTCATCAACTGACTCCTGTGACTCTGTTCAGTAGCCCCTCTCCAATATCTAAACAAACAAATTATAAGTTAGGATCTATCAAGCTGGGTTTCACCCTGAGACCAGGCTTATCAAGGGGTAACCTCAGCTGGGGATGATAACAATTACACCCTCAAAAAAAAACTTCACTAGATTTGTCAAACACATTTTTTTTTCATATTGACTCTGCCTAATCATATTGTGATTTTCCAAGTGTCCTGTTACCACTTCCTTAACAATGGCCAGAAATATCCCCCCTGTCAGGGGGGTTGTGCGGGGACGGATGGGGGCGGGCACAATGGTGCCGCCATTTTACGTGGGGGGGTGGCAATTAAGGCCTGCCCAGCATGACGCTCATGCAGAAGCGCTGAGCGCTCCCTATGTGGGTAGTCGGTGGGGGTGGTGTTCCCTGAGTCGGGGCCTGCACTTTTTTACGCATGCGCGCGAAAGAGTGCAGAGATCTCCCCAAGGCACGGAGGTGCCTCAGGGAGATTTATTTCAGTGCTAAAGTTTTAAATAAAGGTTTTTAACACTTTTAAAACATGTGCGCTCATGTGCCACAATCACATGAGTTGGGACATGTCAAGGAATAAAAGTATAATTTTTATTAGATTTTAAAACACTTCATGAAACCTCATCCCGCCCGTGGATGAGGTTTCATGAAAAATGCAAAGGCCGCTTGGGCTCTTCCCCTGCCCGTCAGCCTTAAGGTTAGATGGGCAGCTCATTAAATTGAATTAATTAGTTTTTAAATGGCTTTAATAGGCCTTTGACAGTTTGGCTGGTGCACAGCCGACTCCGGTGCACGCCCGCCGAACTGAAAATCTAAATGACGCGCGGTGTCATCAGGACGCCCGCCTGACGTCACCCCACGTCATTTTACGCATCGGTGAGCGGGCCCCATCCCCACTAGCCGACGGGAAAATTCTTCCCAATGGGTTCCAACTTTGTTCCCGACAACTGATATCAGGATATCTAGTCTATCGTTCCCTGTTTTCTCTCTCCCTCCTTTCTTGAGTGGTAGTGTTACATTTTGCTATCTGGGAATGTTGCAATTTTGTAAGGTCACAGCCAGTGCATCAACTATCTGTGATTTTAATTGAATCCATCTTACGGGTTTTACACCCCAACCAATTTTTTTCTCCATTGAAGACGTTAGGCAAGGTTTACCCAATTTGATGGGTTTTATGCCCAGTGAGTTAAGTTAAAGTTACTCCACATGTGTGTTATCCTCAGGTGCTGGCTGCATTGGGGTCAACTGTGATACGCCCATGGTTCAGAAGCTTGTTAACACCCATTCTTGAGGCTTGTAAATGTAGGCTATGTATTCGTGTGAAGTAAAGTTGCTAATGCCCTGGATTTTCCGGCCCCACATCAGGGCGGGCAGGAGCGAAAAATATCACGGGATTGGAAAAATCAGCCTCATAAAAGCAGCCCAGGATCGTGCACTCCAGCCATCAATGGCGGGCCGCATTTCCCGCTACCGCACGCCAGGAACATCATTTTAATACATTTACATCTCATAAGCACTGCTCACCAGAGTCATTCCCCCGCGATGGGTTAAGAGGGCACGTCTGTGTCCAATCAGGCCGACGCGTTTCACAACTGTATATACACCACGTGCGCCTGGCGACCTGTACATCGCCTGGGACTTCCAGGTTCATTCACCTACCTGGCATCATGCAGCACTCACAGAAACTGAGACCCAGTGCCCGACTTACAGGCAGCGCCACATCACGTTCAGGGGGGCTGTCAGGGGCAAGTCTCTAACCACCAGATCAGCGGTAAGGCGAGGGTGGCTTTTAATGCACTGCAGGGCAAGGTCTCCACTAGGGGAGGCGGGAAACTGGCCTGAGGCAAGGGAAGGGACAACAAAGTAAGGGCTCTGGGGGATGGGGAGGGGGAGTGAGAGTGGGGAAGGTTGCACTCAGGTACATGGCTGGGGCGAGGGGGTGCAGTGCGCAATAGGGAAGCATCCTCAGCACGAGGATAGGAGAGTGTTGGTTACTGAAAGACATTAGTAACTTTGTCCAGAATGGGAGGATGGCTGAGTGAAGAAGCGCTTTAATGTTGAGCTTGCAAAGACTGTCCTTATCCCAGTCCAGGTAGGGGGAGGGCGTAGGATGTTGTGTGCTGGGCATTGTCATAACATCACGTGCGTTGGCCTGGGGGTGGGGGAGGGTTTCTGGGCTGCAGGTGGCACACTCAGTCAGGGGAGGCACCTGCAGCCTGCAGGTGGAGAAAAGGTAATGAAGGGGTATCCCAGGGCGCTGGAAGCGGGGAGGTGGGGTAGTATATGTCAAACTGTGCAAGTGTCCTCAATATGGGGAAGGCTGAGGTCCACATGGGTCATCGGCATATCTATACCTCACTATTTTCCCGGGGTAGCAAAGGGATATCCACTACAATCCCAATGGGATCAAGGAATACAGGGGGAGGATTAAGAGGTCCTTGGAGGGGGGAAACCTGAACATTAAGCTTCTCTGGGATGATGGGAGGGATTTCCACACTCACAGGGAAGGTCCAAGCTGGTCTGGCAGTGAGAGCTCAGCATGACTGTCAGTCAGCCTGCAGCCATAGCACAGTACAAAATAAAAATGTGGAGATACTCTGCTGGTGAGGGCCAATTGGAGGGCAGGTGCATACAAGGGAAGCTGATTTAAGGGGCATCCAACTGAACTGTACATCCCCAAATGAGGAGAGATGCACAGCTGAGAAAAGTTAGCAGCCTTTCAATGATAATGCAGGGAATCAGGAAATGTCTTTTCATGCAAGACTAATCCCGCAAAATGGCACTAATTGATCTCCTTGTATTAACCCCTTGTTCACAGCGCGGAGATTCCCCGGAGCGATAATGCACTCCAGAGCAATTGGGTGACTGGACAAGCTTCTGACGTGTGTTGCAATCGTGGCACTGACAGCTTCACAGAAGAGAAGCTTCAGCCCCCATCAAATAATCTAATTTCCTAACTAAACATTCTCCTTCATGTTTATTCTAAAGAGTGTAATATTAGAGCGCAGTGAATGAGGATCCCAGAACCTGGGCTGAAAGCAGAACATCCAAGCATCCTGGGGAAAGCAGTTGGTCATGTGAAGGGAGGTGGAAGGTGAACCTTGAAAAGAACCCTGCGCATGCCTGGATTTTTGAGACAATTAGTTTCCAACACTGGAACAAAGCCCTTGAACCCACATTCACTGCGGAGTCATTGACAGAAAGAGGAGCTTTGCAGGCTGATGCTGACTCTTTGATGCTGTAGAAAGGAGGCCATGAGGAAGATGGGGCCTGGATTTATTGCTGCCTGCATAATCGCACACAGACAGGAGACAAAGGAGAAAATTGTGATGGAGGTGCCTGGTTCACCAAAGGAAGGAGCAAAACCCTCAAGACCAAGGGCCAGCAGGGCTCCTTCCGGACACAGAGGATGAGGCTCACAGAAACGCTGTGTGTAGGCTGCATGCAAGGCCGAGGATGTGCAGAACTCATGTCTCATCTGCAGATAAGCAAGAACTAGTGTCGCCAACACCGACACATGCCCAGGGATCTGGTGACTCACATTTGCCCCATTCTCCAGGAATTGGCACCACGGAGACTGGGAGGGCATCCATTGCCAGTGGCTCTGAAAGTAACGACCATTTTCAACTTCTACGCCAGTGGCCCCATCCAGGGCTCTACTGGGGACCTCTGTGGGATCCCTCGAGCATCCATGCACAACTGCATAAATGAGGTCACAGCTGCCCTTTTTGCCAAGGCCCACAATTATGTCGACTTTGACAGAGATCAAGCCAGCCAGAGCACTGGGCTTTGCTGAGATTTGCAGATTCCTACAGGTGAAGGATGCCATCGACTGTACTCCTGGCTATAAAAGCTCCCTGGCAATAGGCATTGCAATACATAAACAGGAAAGGCTACAGCTCGCTCGATGTATAGCTGGTCTCCGACCATAAGAAACTTATCATGCAGGTTTGCGTCAGATACCCAGGAAGCATCCACAACTCACACATTTTGAGTAGATCACAGATCCTGGGCATCTGCGAGGGGCCACACAGGATCCAGGGTTGGCTCCTCAGTGACAAGGGGTACCCACAAAGGACGTGACTGGTGATACCCATGCAGCGACCACAGATTCCTGCAGAGGGAAGGTACAACGATGCTCATGTCACTAGCCGAGCATTGGTGGAATACGGCACAGGAATCTTAAAGTTGCCATTCCGATGCCTGGACAGATCTGGCAGAGCACTCCAGTACAGCCCCCAGAGGGTCTCATGGACCATCATGGCTTGCTGCACACTGCACAACCTGGCACTGCAAAGGTGGGAGGACCTGCCAGATGCCGACATAGAGGAACTTCACGTCTACTAAGATGAGGAGGACATCGAAGGCGGTGAGGGAGTTGAGTTGGAGGAAGCTGAGGCTGCAGGGGAAGAGGCCATAGCACAGGCCAAATGAGGCAGGAGGCATGTGAGGCCCTCATTGCCACCAGGTTCCATGAGGTGGAAGACGAGTTGCAGTCAGTGCCGTCCAGGACAAGTGCCCTCCATCATGGGCCAACATGAACACCAGCATTGCTATTCCTCTCATTTCAACTGTGCACTTCAATATGGGAGCCAATAGTTTGCTGCCAACTCAATGTTGCCACAGGCATGGTCCACGCCCTCTCTGGCCAGCTCGATGGCTCTGTTCTCAAAGGCAGTGAGGACCTTGAGTTCTGGTATTCCACCCCCAGCCTGGTACCTCTCCTTGCAATTGTGCGGAAGCTTGTCCTGCATAAAGACAGATAGAGAGTGTGAGCAGGGCACATGCCAGGGCAGATGATAAGAATGCCTGGCATGTGTGGGTGGTGAGTCGAGCCATGGACAGGGTAAGGACGCAAACTCCAGAGGAGATGAGCCCAGATGGAGATGTGAAGATGTGTGTGAGAGTGAGTGCCTTGAGCTGACAGTGTGTGTTATCCCTGTGAACGTGTGATGGGCTTGTGAGTGTGTGAGTTGAGAAGAATGAGATGGCTGGCGGAACGGATGAGATCATTAATCCTCTTTCTGCACTGGATGGCTGAGCCCCTCTTAGCAGCATTAACACTGATCACCGCTACCACCGCCTCCCAAGCCAGAGTGGTGATGTTGGTGGGGATCCTCTGGCCATCGCAGGGTTAGAAGACATTGCAGCTGGCCTCCACGGTGTCCAGCAGTGAGGTGTACTAAACTGGGGAGGGCTGCCATCTCCTTCTCTCACGGGGCCATGTCTTCAGTGGAGCAGCCCTGAGCATGCATTGAGAATCTTGTGCACAGCTACTGTTTAAATATGGCACCCAGAGTGAGGACCCGGTGAACTCACGGTGGGGCAGGCAAGTCAGAGGCCGCCTGCCCGTGATCTGGCATGTTCCCCGTGCATGCTTAATTAATGTGGCAAGAAATGGGCGCTAAGGCGTGAAAACCAATCATTGCGGCCAGTGGGTTGAATGCCGCTTTATATGCCCCCCGCCACCGCACTTAGTGCAATGAGGGGAAATTCTTGCCCAATATCTCAGCACAAGTCAGGCACTTCAGGACTGAGGTAGGGTTGGTGGTGGAGGGCTGGGAGGAGATTCGAGGGGAAAAGAAATTGGTGGAAACAAAACAAAGCAGCTGGGTTTGAGGATGGATGCTGTACGTTGATGCCTCAGTAAGTTTCTTCATTGACAGCACCATATCAATGTGGAGTTTTAAACTGTCTTTCAAAAACTTTCATTTCTAATATCGTTATGCATGTCCCGCACTCAGCCAAAACATCAATTATCCAACTGCAATGGTCCAGTGAAGAAGCAGCCAGCTGCTTTCTGATTGTAGAAGGACCTCACAATGTCGAAGTATTCGCTATCAAGCCCTCCGCACATGATGTAAATGCCGAGCAGGGATCCTTTCAAATGGAACAATTCCTGTGCCACATGACAACCGATGGAGAGACTGCTCAATGCAAATGCTCACCAGCAGATGCACTTAACACATTTGATTTAAAATGTTTCATCTTGGGCCTGGATGATAGTGTGCCTTGCCTAGATCATTGGTCAGACTGCATTTTTAATATTGCACTAAGATTTGCACTCTCCACCTTCAAAAGGCCATTAACAGGCTGGGGAAGAATTGCAGTGGGCTGGCCAGAAGGTTTCTTGAGATTTAGGGCTCTAAGTTAAGAAGGTTTTCATGAATGGCGTCCCACATTTCAACTTTCATAAACTTGAGGTCATCCAAAACTCTGCTGCCTGTGTCTCAACTTGCAGCAAGTCCCATTCCCCTTTCACCTCCGTGCTCGCTGACCTATACTGACTCCCAGTCAAGCAATGTCTTGATTTCCAAATTCTCATCCTTTATTTTCAAATCCCTCCCTATCCCTGTGCTCTCCTCCAAGACCACAACCATCCAAGATATCGGGGCTCCTCGAATTCTGGCCCCTTGTGCATTCCTAAGTATAATCACTCCACCATTGATGGCCATGCTTTCAGTTGCCTAGATCCCAAGCTCTGGAATTCTCGCTCTGCACCTCTCTGCCCTTCTGCCTCTCTTTCCTCCTTTAAGGCACCTCTTAAAGCCTTTGACCAAGCTTTTGGTTGTCTGATCTAATACCTCCTTACGTGGACCGGTGTAATACTATGCTTTCTAATATTCCTATTGAAGCACCTTTTTTTATTCATTCATGGGATGTGGGCATTGCTGGCTAAGCTAGCTTTTATTGCCCACCCTAATTGCTCTTGAGAAGGTGGTGGTGCGCTGCCTTCTTGGGGTGTTTCATTACATTAAAGGCGCTATGTAAATATAAATTGTTGTTGAACTAAACTTGTTTACAACATGGGGAAAGCACCTGATTGTGCTCTTTAAAATGCTGAGCATTTATGGGTGCGTGCAAGTTACTTTATCTGAACTGTGAGTGCAGAATTGGAGCGGAGATGCTGAAAATTAACTATCTTGAGGCTACAGATTAACAAAGCTTCTGTCCTGATGAAATAGTGGCAATAGTGGAAGTGACTCCCAATTACGTTTGTGTCAATGGATTTATTGCTGGATAAATATGTTTGATAATGGGATTGTTAAGTAGATGAAGTTAAGTGAAACTGAGGTGGGCAACACCCAGAAGGACACAATATGGCTGATGTGAGAAATGCATGCAGAGATCCTAACCCAGTGGAAGCGCATGTGTTACAGGATTATTCCCTACGATTTTCCAGCAGGTGCTTCCTACATCTGCAGGCCCAGTATAAATCCACATTGCATTCAAATAGCATGGAGCCTTGCCATTGCAGTTCTCCACCCCTTATTTCTGGTCCAGTACACCCTGTGAACTGGTTTACATGGGACATTAGACTAAAAAATCAACCCTAATGTGTCAACATATCCTTGGGGAGATACCAGTGCATTCATTTGTATGTTGCAGCTAAGATGTGTGCCCTACTGCGGTATGGGTATGTTTGAGGTGCTATGAAAGGGCTTGGGTTGTTTGAGAGAGTGCCGTGACAAGAAGTAAATGTGGAACAGGTTGCCCGGCAACACTTGGTGATATGTCGATTGCACCATCAATCTGGCACATAATCTGGTTGGGCAATCTGAGTTTGCCAAATTTATCCTGTTTTCTTCTCACCACCACCCACCTCACCCCCATGCTCGCTGTATCTGGGTGTGGGTAAAATGCAGTAAAGCCGTCACCTTAGGCGGAGTGCACTGCCATCTTGTGGGATGTGCCTTCCGCAGAGCCAAGCAAAGCAATCTTCCTTGAATGCCACAAATTAGTGCCAAGTCCACTTCACCAGCTATCAAATAGGATGCAGCACCACTCAATTATTTGTCCACAGACTCGGTTTTCTCCACACTAAATTTGCCTTCCTTTACTTTTCCTCTAACATTTCCTTCTGCTTCGCACCACAGCTCACTCGCTCCCTTTACAGTCGATGGAAAGACTGGCAAATATTCCAGGAGCTGAAGAAAATGTATTCACCCCTGCAGCCATGCCGCTCCCTCACCACTCTCAATCATTTCATAGTGATTTACATAGGTACATCCTGAAGTCATTTTGAGGGCAATTGCTGAAGGACATTTCTGTTGATTGGCAGGCATTGCTTGTAAATCTCCCCCTCCCACCCTTGTGCAAAGGAGACTTTATCAAAGTTGGAAAAAGTCAGCACTGCATACTTTGAGGTGTGACTGACACATGCAAGACTTAGAGTTTTAACATCTCTATTTACGATATATCTATATTTCGATATATCATGTTGATGTTTGGTGCATGCCATTACATTTTCTTTCAGACATGCAAACATTTTCTTCACTTCCTACCAAAGTCGGTAGCTGCAGATTGCCAGATTAATCCCTCTTCTCCGTGTGCCTTGCATCGCTTCCGACTCGTCTTCAGAAGAAATATTCTCATTCCACAAACAAGAACCTTCAAGGCTTCCTCATTAAATCGTGATTTCCTTTGTGCCTTCCTTTTCTCTATCAGTAGAATATGATTGCCATCTCTACCGGTGACTTCACAAACTGTGTGTATTTGCAGCAGTTTAAGTGGATGTGTTGACATCTAACAAATTATACAACTGCATTATTTCATGTGAGTTCTGATTGATGCATAATTGGTTGCAAGCTCCAATGTCGTCTGGCCAATTATATGGTAGTCAATGGTGGAGTGATGTGTCTCAGCATTGACTGTGAAAGAAGTTGCCCACAAAGACCTGTTGATCTCCGTGGCATGGATTTCACCTTTCCCAACGTTAATTTAATTTCAGCACCATGCATAGGGAATCTCTTGCATCCAGTAAAAGTGGTCTCAGCAAGCAAGCTAAGCAACCAATCACATTAAAGTATTCTCACCCAGCAGCAAGCAAAAAGCACTGATATACATTCATTTTTAACCATTTTATAGAGAGCAAAATAAATATTAGGACATACACACAGGATTAAGAGTAGAAGCTAAAAGATTATAAACAGACTTTTTTTTAAACAAAAAATCATAAAAATCTTTGGGTAGGTTTGAATGATAATGGAGAAATTTGGCATTCCACAATTTTTAAAAAAAATGTTTTTTCATAGCCAGAGAGGTTGTTCAACAGGAATTATGGCTTAATGTACCCGTTAATAACCCAGTTACGCCTCATTCAATAAGGTATAACGTTGTCAAGGTTTTTTTTACTGCACGAACAGCAGCAGAAAAAATGGAAGTTCACATCAGATCAGTGATTTCTAATGTTTCCATCTGTGAGGAATTCAACAGGTGCTCGTGGAAGTGCAAGGAAATCACTGACGGTCATTTGGATTTCTGTGTTTTAGTGCACATTAGTGGATGCCAGAAGTTGCTGTCAGTTTCACAGAGTAATACCAGTTTCATCATCAGGGCCGGTATTGTCATCCCAACTTTGCCTTGCAACCTCAAGCAAAATTAGCACAAGCATAAGCCGAACATCATTTTGTAAGTGAAAGGCGATTTAATCCCTTTCTCCATCACTCACTCTTGCTCTCACACTCTCTCTCTTCTCCACGTCCTCGTTGTCTTCCGCTCTCAGCTTCAAGAAGAAAATGAAAGTTGCACACAGCTGGGGAGAATGCTCAGCTGCTTTTCCTCATGTATTAGACTCGCACTCAGAATCTGAAGAGGTGAAAACAAATGATCTTCTGGCCAACCCTAATTTGAGAGCTCTCGAAAAAATTTTTTCCTCTCGTCATTAGTGCCTTCTGCTCCCCACGGGCCTGCAGAGAAAATAACTTTCCGTGAACAGCTGGCTGATGGAGATGGATTTCAAATGAAGACGTACAGCCATGGGTCCACAGGGCTGCTCAAGGTAACCTACTCTGTCACTGCGTGTTTTCCAATGTTTAACAGGGGGACTGTGAAAAATAATATGTCACAGCATCACTCACACACAAAAAATCAAGCTTTTCCGACAGAATGATGCTATGGCCCATTTTGCACTGTATATTCGAGCCTTTTCTAATATGCTATTGATGCCAAGTCAAATGATTTGCAAGGTCGCGCCTTGAAGGTGAGCTCTGCTGGCATTCAACAGGACAACCTCTGTTAACCCTTACCCTGCCAGCACATTCAAGGGAGCTCCTGTCTCCCAGGGCTGACTGTATATGCTTGTTTCCACCTCGTGCGTCCTGATGTTGGAAGGAACAAAAGTTTCTGAACCCTCAGGGCTGGTGATATTAGCCCTGAGTTATTTAAATGAAGCATCTGATCACAACCGAGCTGAAATCGGACTGCGTGACAGGATTAACACAACTCTTTAAATGTTCATAAAATGAAAGCATGAGCCCGTTTAAATGAAACAGGTCAAGTCACAAAGAGATTTTATGTAAATACATTACTGCTTTCATTACTAATGTTGCACAGTGTGATTTGAACCCAATTGGTATATAAATGTTATACACATGAGGAGGTGAATCTCTGACATGAACAAGGTGATTTTGCTTTACATTACGTTAAAATGGGTGATTGTGAGTCAGCAGTTTGTTTCTCATTTCCTGCAATTCTTATTTCCATTGAAGTCGATAACTTTCAACAGCGCTGTGTCTGACTGGGAAATTGTTCTTCAAACGGCATGAGATTTCCCCATGGCGATAGGGAAAACGTTGACCAAAACTCTGTGGACAGAATCGTCCCAGATTTGTGGTAGCGGGCAGTTAAAATTATGTTTTACCCGTCGGCTGCAATGGCGGCTTTTCACCCCATATCATCCCAAACCCACCGCATTAATTATGCATCCCCAGGAAACACGCCGTTTCCACGGCAGGTGGGCTCTCATTCGCCCACCACGCCGTCATCTCGCCGGGCACCATATTTAAAGTGCAGCCACGCGCACACCTCTCAGTGCTTCCAGCCCACGACTACTGGAAAGAAGACATGGCCCTGAAAGGCAAAAAGTGTAGCCCCCAGGTTCATTGACGTGTCCCTCGAGCATCTTTTGGACACAGTGGAGGCTCACCATGATGTACTCTAGGCCGGCTCTGGTCACAAGATGGGCAGCGACCTCACTAATCCAGCTTGGGAGGCGGTGGCAGTGGTGGTCAGTGCCAACACCCTGCAAAAGAGGACTGGTGAGCACTGTGATGGGACTTCGCAGCTCTAGCAACTGTGACATGACCGAGTCCAGAGGCTCATCATCTGACTCGGACTCAGCAAATCTCTGGCCTCCAGCTGTCCTCCAAGTGCCAGATACGTGGATGGTCCCTGCTGCTACCTGCTGTGGATCAGACAGTGTGATGTGCTCACCAGATTGTGATCCTGAGGCTACTGTAAAGCTAGGTCCCACCGAGGTGTGTGTCTCTGCACTGGTGGAGGGTGTTGGTAAGCACTGTGATGGGACTTCAAGGAGGGTTCCTTCAGATTCCTCTTCGGAGGTTTCTTTGGGGCTTGATTGTAGACCCTGGGTCATGGACTCTGTCGGCTGTTTCCCAGATGTGCCTGCGAAAGCAAGGAGAGATAATTAGTGCATGGCAGTGGCCTGTGAAACAGGACACTTCACTCACAGCATGGCTGTCCACACAGCAGGACCCCAAAAGCAGGCCAGGGCCCTCCAGGTCTCAGCCCTCCAGAGGACGCCCGTCAAGGTCATCACAGCCAGGGCCTTGCAGTCAGCAGGCTGCCTTCACCTCCGCTGTGGGTGTCTGGGGAGCACCAAGATGTAGCAGCAGGGTTAGGAAGATGTAATTGCACAGCCTGGCTTGGGTGTTAACCACTTGTACACAATGTTTACTATTGAAAATTAGCTTCCAAGAGTGTCTCCCTGCCTATGGCTCCTTGTTCTGATGAGCAGTGTTCTTGTCTCTCAGATGTGAAGCCTTTCTGCGCAAGATAAAGGCAGGTGTCCCAGTCCAGGGCCTCTTACCTATGCTTTGTGTAGCCTTCAGACCAAAGTCATGGTCTGGCCTCACACTCACTGGACATATTACTGATGCCTACACCTCAGCAGTGCTGGTCATTGCAGCCAGAACGTAGTGGGCAGGCATCACTGAGGTCCGTCATTCTCTCTGTGGCTGGCCCCATCTCTTCAGCATCTGTGACTGTTGATGCTGTGCTCCTGAAGGGGTCAGGTGCTGAAGGCAGACAAAGGATCATGTGCTCTTAAAGTTTCACGGCTGCGTCTCCATGATATGGCCCTGATCACAGACCAGACAGGAGTCAGACATTCTCAGAAGCTATGTGAAGATCTGTGAAGTGTCCTCACTACATGTTGTCATCATCCTCCTGAAATCGAGTGACTATTAAGGCCTCCACTGCATCTCTATGACAGAAGCATTCTCACAGAGGATATTCAGGCTGTCATTAGCCAGGCTGGTGTCAAACGTTCACAGATACAATGTGAGGATCTATGGCATCTCCTCACTGCATGTCGTCATCATCCTCCACAAACCTAACAGCTATGAGGGCCTCCCGAGTGCCTGCCTCATCTGGCTAGTGTGAGAGCCTCATCGCCATCATCATTGCCTCCGAGGACCTCATCACCCTCATCACTATTAACATCCTCCTCATTGGAGGAGACCTTCAGCTCCTCCATCTCCTCCTTAGCCAGCTCGTCTCCCTGTTGCAGCACCAGGCTGTAAAGGGCACAGCAGTCGTGACACCCTCTGTGGACTGTATTGCAGGGCTCCACCAGACCGATCCAGACACCAGAACCTCACCTTCAGCATCCCAATGGTTTGCTCCACCAAGTTGCGAGTAGCAGCATGAGCCTCATTATACCGTCGCTCTGCTGCAGCCAGAGGCCACCGCACGGGTGTCATCAGTGACGTCTTTTGTGGGTAGCCCTTGTCCCCGAAGAGCCATCCCTGCAGCCTCTGTCATCGACTGAAAATGTAAGAATGATGCAGACTCCCTGGAAACTGTGCACACATCTGCAGGATGTGTTCCTGGTGGTCGCACATCAGCTGCACATTCAGCGAATGGAATCCCTTTCGGTTGATGTAGTTGACTGCTTGTTGCCATGGAGATCTGAGCGCCATGTGAGTGCAGTCAATGGCACCCTGCACCTGTGGGAAACCTGAGATCTGGGCAAATCCAATCACTCTTGCATCCTGGCTCTCCTGGCCCCGGGCAAAATGCACAAAGTTGTGTGCCCTCGCGAAGATGGCATCCGTGACCTCATGGGTGCATTTGTCAGTGGCGGACTGTGATATCCCACAGAAGTCACCTGTGTAGTCCTGAAAGCAGCCACTGACGTAGAAATTGAGCGCCATGGTCACTTTCACAGCCACTGGCAGTGGATGACCTTCATGTCCCCGTGGCACCAAATCCTGCAGTAGCTGGCAGATGTGACCAACCAGTTCCCTAGGCATACAGAGCCTTTGGTGACACTGGTTCTCAGTTATCTGCAGGAATGAAAGGCAGCGTCTATTGACCCTGGGTCTAACTAGGCGCTGACCAGCGATGGCTCACTGTGGCTCTCCAGGGGTGTGTGCGGGAGCCCCAGCTGCCCCTTATTCCTGAGGGTGTTGCTCTCCCCTCTGCACAGCCAGGCACCTCTGTCGCTCTCTTCTCCAATGCCTTCACTCCCTGTAAGCCACGAGGCATACAGCTAGCTCACCAGGCTCCATGCTCCTGACGTACTTCTCCTGAATGATGAAATAGAGAGACACGTGGGTTAGCATTGGTGTACTAAGATCTTCTCTTGGTTAAGTCTGAAGGCCCCTGATTCCATCTCGGAGAGTGCTGGCCACCACTTGGATAGCCAAAGTTTAGTGCGCTGCATGGCTGCCCGAAACCCCACCCACTTCCGCCCCACTCCACCTGACCGATTGGCGGCAGCTTTGCCCATTGGACTACATGCTGTGCTTTCAGCTCAGGCACAGGCATTCTCCTAACCCACACTGCGAGGCTGCACTGTTAACTTGAACCATGGGGGAGACTGGTCAGGATGATGACATTGCAAGGGGCTGTGAGCGTCTCCACCAGTGACTGCTCCATGGCCAGTTTTAGCAACGAAATTGTACAATGTGCCCAGTTGTCCAACTGTTCTGCAGTCCACTAAAATGCTCATTAGTTTGCAGTCTGTGCCCAAGGGGCGAAAACCTCTGGAGCACTTGGTGGCACTTTCATGCCTCTGCATTACTTGAGTGGGCAGATAAGCTAGATGCCCAACTCCAGTCATATCAATGTGGCTACGCCTGAACTGTCTCAGCTGCAGAGGAATGGTCACTTTATATAAGGTATCCCTAATGCATGGCTGCTTCCATCGTCCACCTACCCCACCCCACATGTGCTTGTGCACTATCTTCAAACAGAGGGCAGCCTTTGCCCCCCTCCACAACATGCCTCAATCTTGATGTCCAACAGACGTCCCTTGCAAGCACTCCACAACGTTACTCTGCACTCAGCTCCAAGCTCCCTCAAAGTGCAGCCCACCATGTGCATGCCTTTTATATGCTGTTGTGAAACATGCCGGCGTGCAAACATGCCGATGTGGACGGATGATCCAGCCAGTGGGCGGGGGTATGAGTCCAGCGGGCTGGCCTTATAATGATAGGCTGATGTATTACAATGAGGTTCCCGAGTCCGATGGCAGGGAACACAGCCTGCTATCGACGGGCTCAGCCTATGATCGCAAACTGGTTTCACGCCATCATGAAACCGATTTTTGGCCTTCTTGCCATATTATCCACTCACGCCACCGAACACGCCCAACGCCAGCGGGCACAGATGATTCCACCCTGTGTTTTTTAAATCTCGGTGCAGCAGCCTGGGGACATCATCTAATACTTTGGCGCCAGGTTTCACCACGATGATCTCCAGTTCTACCTCTTCACCGCCTCTCTCTCAATCTTTCCTCTGTTTCTAATTTTTCTGACTTTGTCTCCGAGATCCGGTACTGGTTGAGCAGAAAGTTCCCCCAAGTAAATATTAGGAAGATTGAAGACATTGTTAGAAGTCTGCCACAAACTCCATTCCTTAGCTACTGACTCCATCCCTCTCCCTGGGACTGTCTGAGGCTAAACCAGTCTGTTTGTAACCATTGTGCCATATTTAACCACAAGATGAGCTTCAAACCATATGTTCACACCATCTGGAAGGCTGCCTGCCTCCACCCTGGAAGATCGCTCAACTCCTGCTCAAGCTTCACCCATGTGTTTGTAAACTCTAGAACTGAAAATGTGTTTGGCAGAATTTATTGAGTTCAGACACACGTACATAAATTTCCTTTCTTATGGCCTGTAAAGTACTGCTTAGTCTGCTTGTTCAAACGAGCATTCCACCTGAAGAGAGTGACAGAGCCTAGACAAGCTCCATGAAGATGTTACATTAGATACTGCATAGGGTAAAAACCACTCTGCTTGGCTCCTCTCTCTGTAAGGAACCCCATGGCATTAATTTTAAAAAAAGAGCTGGGGTTTCCCCCTGGTGTGCTGACCAGCATTTAATCTTTAACCATTAGCACCAGAACAAAACATTATCCCTTACCTCATTGCTGTCTGTGGGAGCTGGACGTGCAGAAAATGACTGTTGTGCTTCCCTACATTGCAACAGTGATGACACTTCCAAACTGCTTCTTTAGCTGGGTTGTCTGAAAACGTGCTATTTAAAAGCAAATTTTCCTTTCTTTCTTTCTTTCTTTCCCACGCATCTTGAGATCCACAGCACAACTTTCCCACCTAGAATAGCGTATTTTAGCATGGATAGATTTTCCTGTTGCTGGACACAGCACTGCAGGAAGACTGGGCAGGGAGGAACATATGGCTGTTTATTGAAGCATGAAATCCAATCAATTATCACCTTCAGAATTCTACATTTGGTTGTACAGAGGATTCTACATTTCACTTTTTTTTCAGTATTCTCCCGACACAATTAAGGAGAAATTCTGTCCTAACTTAACAGATATGGGTTTTTAACATGCACCAAAAAAAAACTTATATCTGATTCCCTGGCCAGTTTCTTCAACGAGTGGCTCTCTGAAGCATTTTGGATGTATCTCTGAGTATGAGAATGCAGATCCTGCCCCCAACGATGTGAACCTCTCACATTTCAGCGCCTCACTGTGACAAAGTGCATTCCCGATTTCTTTCAGCTGGCTAGGCCACAAGCTCTGGAATTTTCCCCCTTTAAATCACTCCTTAAAATCTACCTCTTTGGCCAGGCTGGTGGTCAGTTGTCCTAATATTTCATCATGTGGCTCAGTCTCAGATTTTGTTTGATGACAGTCTTGTGACGAACCCTGGGATATTTTTTCCTATATTAAAGCCGCTACATAAATGCAAGTTGCTGTTGAGAGGAAGTCATGTGCTTCAAAGCATGGAGGAAAAGCTGGTGCCACAATCTTTCTTGGTTGTTGATTCACTTCATACAATGACTGACTCCAAGCTATACTGCTGGAGGTGTGGGATCTGGTCACAAGTTTGCCTTATCTGTAAAGTTAATATGGAGTCTGAAGAGATCAAAGAGAATATGACAGGGGTGATTTGCATAAGGAATATTTTGTACCCTCATTCTTAAAAAAATAATTCTCACAAACCTTTTACAGCAATATGCACAGGTATCAGCCTTGGCTCAGAGATAATGCTCTCATCTCCAACTCAAAACATTGTGGGTCAAATCCTGATGCAGAGATTTGAGCACATAATCTAGGCTGACACCTCAATTGTAGCAGAAGACATTGGTGACTTCACCTCATATATGTTCATCCATTTTGAGTGGGCATCAACAATGAGCAGAAACATTGTTCCCAGGAAAGGTCCCACATAGTCAATGTGTAACTGTACCCATGGCCTTCCTGGCCACTCCCAAGGGCGTAATGCAGCTGTTGAAGGTAATTTTTGCAATTGCTGACACTGCACACAATTCTTCACTAAGCTCTCTATTCTCCACTCATCCCAGGCCACCATAGATAGCTGCATGCTATGGTCTTCATTCAGTAAATTCCTGGATGTGGTTCAATCAACAATGGCTTTCTTCTCTTTGGAGGAACTATCACTCGTGCTCCCCACAATAAGATGCCATCCTGGCTAGTTATTTTAGTATACTCCTATGCTGCCAAGATCAACACCCATCGTTGTATTCTTGCTGAGGCTATGGATGGTATAGCCTTGTCCTCCCTGAACAATCCTAGCAATGGCTTGTGGTCTGAAACGATAGTAAAATGACAGCCTTGTACATACTGGTAAAATTTCTTGACACCAAAGACGATTGACAGGTCTTCTTTTTCTACCTGTGAGTATTTCTTTTCCGCTGTGATGAGCGTTCTTGAGACATATCCTATCGGACGTTCTGCGCCATCATCCACTCGATGGGAGAGCCCTGCTCCCACTCCTTAGGGAGATGTGTTACATGTCAACATCAGTTCTTTCCTCTAGTCATAATGTACTAATAGGTTGGACGAGTGCAACAATTGTCTCACCTTTATGAAAGCTTCTTTCTGTGGTGTCTACCGAGACCAACATTGGTTCTTCTTGAGTAGATAATACAGACATGCCAGTTCTGTAGACAAATTGGGTAAGAAACGCCCATAATAATTGATCATTCCCAAAAATGATTTGAGCTCGGAGGTATTCCTTGGTGCTGGTGCCTCTCTTATGGCTCTCACTTTTTCCTCAACTGGGTGGAGGCACTGTGAATCTACCCTGTGACCTCAACCCTGTGAATCTACCCGGTGACCCAAATAGATTACCTCCCTCATTTGGAACATGTACTTTTATTTTTTTAAACGCACTCCAGTCTGCAAAAAACATTTTAAGACTTCTTCTAAGTTTGCCAAATGCCCCTTTTCAGTAAGTCCTGTCACCAGAATGACATCTAAATAAACTACAATGTGGGACAATCCCTGCAGTAAACCTTCCATTGTTTTCTGGAATAGGGCACAAGTTCAGGAGACTCTGAAAGGCAAAAAGGTATATTGGCATAACCCTTTATGTGTATTAGTTGTGACAAATTTCTGGGAGGCCTTCTCCAGCATAATTGTTGATAAGCATGACTCATATCAAGCTTTGTGTAGGAGGTTCCACCTTCCAGCTTAGCATACAGGTCTTCAATTTTTGGTAAGGGATGTCTGTCCAGTTTAGCCACTTTATTAACTGTCAATTTGTAGTCTTTACAAATTCGCACGCTTTGATCGGGTTTAAGGATGGGGACTATTGATGCTGCCCATTCTGAGAATTGCACAGGTTGTATAACGCCCTTTTTCTCCAATTTGTCAAGTTCGGTGTTGACCTTCTCCCGAAGTGCATAAGGTACTGGTCTGGCCTTTGTAAATCATGGGGTTGCCTCTGGATCCACATGAATTTTTGCTTGCAGCCCCTGGATCTTCCCAAGTTTATCCTTGAAGACTGAGGCGTATTTTTGTAATGACTCTGGTAATCCACTTGCTCTCAACTGGAAAATTTCAGCCCATTCTAACTTCATCTTCTTTAGCCAGTTTCATTCAAGGAGACTTGGCCCCTCACCTGCTATCGCCATCAAGGGTAGTTTTACAGATTGGCTTCCGTAATGGACAATAACTCTGCTTATGCCTTTTACTTGGATGTCTTCACCCATGTAAGTTTTTAATTTGGCATCAGTTTCTTCCAATTTTAATTTATGTTCACCATATTTCAGATATTTGAAGGTGTGTTGTCCAATCACAGTAGTGGAACTCCAGTGTCCACTTCCATTCTAATAGGCCTGCCATTTACCTTCACTGTTACATATATTGGTTCTGTTTTTCCAACCTTCAAATTAACTAATGAATAACTATCTGAATTTGCTGCTTCAGGCTCTTCTACATTGTAGATCTCACGGGGTTTTTTCTTTTGTTTGAAAGTCTACCTGATTCTTTCCTTGCACTGCCTCATTAAGTGTCTGTTTTGATGACAATAAAAACATTTGATTTTTTTTAAACTGCCAATCATTATAAGTTTGTCTGTTTCCACCTCTGTTGCAACTATTCTTTGTTTTCACTGCTAAGTCATTTCTTTTTATTTGTCTGCTAGTAGTGGACGTTCCCCGCTTCTCAGCAGAGTATTGCATTTTGGTGCCCTTTTTGGCTGGGGCTTCCTGCCCAATGTGGAGGATGGTGCCATTTTGTGCTGCCTGCATAGCTTTTGAATCCTTTACTGTGCTTTCCATGGCCAGTGCTATCTCTAGCACCTTCTTAAAATCCAAATTTCAGACAGTAATCTCTTCTGAATCATGTCCTCATTTACACTGCACACTAAATGATCTCGGAGCATGTAATTTAAAGATGGACCAAACTCGCAATGTTCTATTAACTGTTTCAAACCTGCCACATAACAAGCAACTACCTCCCCTGGGGCTCTTTTTCTTGAGTTAAATTTGAACCGTTGCATCATTACTGGTAATGACCCTTTATGAGGTCCCCCGATTTTTCAAGGCTTTTTGAAACTGGGGCACTGGGTGCCATCAAACTTCGAAGCAAGCCATAGGCTTTACTCCCAAACGTAGGTAAGAGGATCGCTTGCCTCTTCTCTTCCCCCGCAATGTCATTCACTTGAAAAAAGAACACGAGGCACTCAATATAATGAGACCAATCTTCCGTGGCTAGATCGAAAGGATCAATTCTTCTGAATTGTGGCATTCTATGAGGTGATTGCTCTGACAATTAGGATGGAAATTCTACTTACAATTACCCTGTGAGGTACAGCTCGATTTCATTTCCCTCAATTTCTTTCGTTAACTTGTTTTATTCTCGAAGCCAGTTTGTTTTGCTTTTTTTCTCGCTTTTTCCTCATCACCAGTTTGTTGGATCCTGGTCACCAGTTTGTTGGTACCTATGGATCTGGGTTGCATGCTTGTTTCGGGATGGCCAAGTTGATACAATAGGCAGAGTTGATCAGCAGGCAGTCTTAGGTGAAACATATTCTGTTTAGTTATAAGGATACACATCAGTTACACAAGTGCTTTCAACCGCCTGGGAGAGGTGCTGGCATCGTGGTATTGTCACTGGGCTAGTATTCTAGAGGCTCAGGGTAATGCTCTGGGGCCTTGGGTTTGAATCCCACCATGGCAGATGGAGAAATTTGAATTCAATAAAAAAAATATTTAATTAGAAGTCTGGTGATGACCACAAAACCATTGCTGGTTGTTGTAAAAAACCCACGTGATTCACTAATGTCCTTTGGGGAGGGAAATCTACTTCCTTACCTGATCTGCCCAACATGTGACTGCAGACCCACAGCAATGTAGTTGACTCTTAAATGCCCTCTAAACAAGGGCAGTTAGGTATGGGCAATAAATACTGGCCCAATCAGTGACACCCACATCCCATGAACAAATTAAAAACAATTCAAACCCTGCCTTCATACTTCTGTTTACAAACTCAAACTACTGACTACAGAGGTAGCCCACGCTTCTTCTCTATTGGTCGCATAAGATCATGTGATCTTCCTTTATAGCATCCTTCTTAAAGGTATACTACACATTACATAAAACCATAATTACCACATGGCTATTTATCTCATTGCTGTTTGTGGAAGTCCTTTTTTTACTGTATAAGTTACTGTATAAGGAGGGTAACAAAGTTGCTACCCTCCTCCCGCATTTGAGTGTGCAAATAAATTAACTCTTTGGAGTTCATCCTATCTCGAGTTTGCTGTGGGGTTATTACTAAAAATTGGATCACACGAAAACTGAAGGCTTGGGAAATATGTCATCGCTTATAAAGGGGGAAGCAAATCAAAATCAAAAGACATTTCTGTTTACGGACTGGTGACAAGAGGAGAAATCAGGGCTGTTTAAATTAAGCCCCCTTCTGTCCAGAACACATTCATTGGTCTTGCATCACACCTGCCACTTGTCTTCCCAGTTATGGACTTTACGATGTACATTTGGAGTTCAATGCTTAGGGAAGATGTTTCCACTGGCAAGAGGGATGGTAACCAGAGACATAGTTTTTATTCAGCAAGTTGTTGATCTGGAGTGCAAGGCACAAAAGCCTGGGAGAAGCAAATCCAATAGGAGCTTTCAAAAGTGAACTAGATAGCAAGGGCAATCCTGCATGGCCCAGGGGAATTGCAAGGGGAGTGAGATAGCTAACACAGTTGGGCTGAATGGCATTCTCATGTGTAGTATGATGCAATGATTCTATGAAACGCATTTGGCAGAAGCAACATTCTCAGAAACTCTACCTCAGCACTAAAGCAGCAGCAGGTCTTGCTAATCCAAGCTACTGATAAAGGCTTGCAAGTCCTCACAGCAGCCTTGACTACAAAGAGACCTTCAGCTACAACTATATCAGCGAGGTCCAAGATTTGATGCTTGATTTTAACCAACCCATGGCACTAATTGAATATGACAAGAGATTCTCTCCCAGTGAGGGAACAGTCAGGCAACAGCACCAGAAGTAAACTAATTGGAAATTCATCTCAGTGTTATTGGAGGACCTTGCTTTATAAAAAAAAGGCTACTGTGTTTACATGGAAAACACTAGTGACTGCACTTCAGAAGGCAATGCGTTCACTGTGAGGTCATGTGGTGGGCATGATATAAATGCAACTTCAAAGTAATTCAGTTCATTCCCTTTCTCCCATCACTTGTGTAATATAATAGATTAACTGGGGAAGAATTTATGAATTAAGTCCCCCAATGCTGATCCTCATGGCGGGAGTGGGTGTCAAGATGGCAAATGCTGACTTCAGTACACTCTGTCACAATTTCAGAAATTGCCCATTATCTCTTTGAAATATGAACCATACCTTACCAACTGTTCCCTAGCAGTGTGTATACATCGTTCCTCAAGAGCAGGATTGAATTTTTCTCAATAGAGATTCAGTTCAATTCGATTGGAATAGTATTACAGCTCATTCCCCTCAACCCTCCCCCCACACCTCCCCCCTGTTCAATTAGTCTATCATCACTCACCTTACTAAGCAACAAACCGTCATCAAAAAACCATTATGCAAAGTTTCCCTTTAAAGCGCTCATATTACGCTTCCATCCTAGACATTAAAACCGAGCAGATAATGACGGAACCTAATGAAGCAGTATTACACATTCACAAACTCTAAAAGCATCATTTAAAACAGTTAAAATCATCTGTTCATCACCTCTGTTAACACTTCAATCTTCAACTAAAATATCCTAAGCAGTTTCCTGGAAAATCAAGCTGGGAGGTGGCATTTTAAACATTGGAGGCTCAGATGTAAACATGTTGCTGCATTAAGCTCTAAACAGTGGCATGAAGATAATCTGAGTATATGATGCAGTTTAAATGCAAGGGGAGCAACACTGCATTTAATTATCCCCATGATCCAAAAAATTAAACTTATTGTTGATCTATTTACTTCTTCTATTTTCTGCGATAGAATCTGTTGGTAGGATGCATGAGGAGAAGCAAACGTTTGACAAGGGACTTCTCACTCTAACACCCTGAGTAGGGATTGCTCTCCATTAACTATTGTTGAAGTGCTACCTCTTCGGTACCTACAACCAATGGCTCTAAAGCATAAAACAGAGCAACAAGGGGCGACTGATAGAAATTGGCACATCGGCAATTCACAACAATTGGACTGAGGAGGAATTTCAGCAAGTTTTATTTCCCTCTTAAAGGACAATATTAGGGATGAGCATTCCCAGTAACTTGAAAGATCAGACTTAGCTTGAGCTAGACAAAATTCTGATTGCCCTTTCCTAAAGAAAGAAGGTCAAAAATAAAACTAGACAATTTACATGGTGCACAAGCAGATAGACTTTCTGTTGTGTTAAGATGTGGTCTTCATTCTTCATAGGCAAATCACTGATTCCAAATGAGTCAAAATTAGGATTCACCAAGAGTCGGAGCTTTAGTCTAGTTTTCGTCAGTCTGCGCACCGCATCTCAATAAGCATATACAAAGATTTCTTCCTTTCTACAGCTGACTTTTCCATATGGACTTTAGTGCTGGAACTGGGACACAGAGCTGAAGAGTGCATTGAGTCTGGGGTCATGCAATAGTAGCCAACTACAAATGAACCCAACTACTCTCCCAGTGGCCTTGACTACAAAGAGACGACAACTTTATTAGTGAGGTCCAAGATATGATGCTAGATTTAAATAAGCCATGGAACTAACTGAATAGGACAAAAGATTCTCTCACAGTGAATGTCAACATTGCCCCAGAAACAACACCACCGAAAGTAGATTAATTGGAAATTCATCTCAGTGTTATTGGAGGGTCTTGCTTTATGGGTATTCCATATGTGCAAAACACCAGTGACTGAACCTCAAAAGGTTCTGTGAGATCCTGTGATGGGTATGATGCACCATCTGAACTGATCTCAACCAGAGATGACATCAATTATAGAAGACAAACCAGAATGGCTTGCCTTTATATGGGACTTTTCACAACATCAGGATATCCACAAGTGCTTTCCACTCAGTGAAGTATTAGTCACTGTGAAAATGTGAGAGATGCGCCAGCCAATTTGCACACAACTAGCTTCAACAGCAATGTGATAATTGCCAGCTATTCTGGGCTTTCAGTGTAGTTTGTTAAGGGATAAATATTGATCAGGGAGCATCCCTGTTCTCATCTTCAAGATTGCAGCATGGCATTGTTTGTGTCCTTAGTTTAATGTCTTATCTACAAGATGGCACCTCCAGCATTGCAACACTCCTTCAGTACTGGACTGAAGTGTCTTGGTCGTGTACTCAAATCTCTGGAGTGGATTTTGAACCCACAACCTTGTAACTCACAGGTTAGTGTGTAGGTGAGTCGCCAGGGTGTAATTTCCAACCTACTGACAAAACTTGTTCCAAATCCATTTTTTTCAGCACGAGTGCCTGGACCTCTGGGATTAACATTCCTTTTATTTTCAGAAAGTGAGCAAAAAACCTGATTTTTGTTAAAGTTAATGCAATGTTTGTGTGTGTGTACTTGTGTGCATGGTGCATGGGTGTGTGTGTGTATGTGTGTCTGTGTCTGTGTGCATGGTGCGTGTACGTATATGTGTGCATGTGTGTATATGTAAATGTGTGTGTGTACATGTATGTGTGTGTGTATATATATATGTACATGTGTGTGTATATGTATATGTGCGTGTGTGTAATGAATTCTGGGAATATGACTCTATTAAAAGTAATAGAAAGAAAAGTAGCCACTTACCTACGATGATTAGTATTCAGTGCTTTCTCAAGCAGCTAAGGAGCCATTTAATAAGTGCAAACACTGAAAGATTCATTACTCCGCCCTTTGAGTGGCAACTCTAGTAGAAAATGGGCCAACACTAGTTGAGTCATAGTGAGCTTCATTTGCAGAACCGTATGGGCACTTTTAATTCAACAGATAGTTCACAAATAAGCAAACAAGGAGACAAGCACAGCAGCAGAGATGATTTATAAAAGCTCCAAGACAGACCCAAGAAATAAGCTCCACAGTTTGAAGAACCATCAGTGGAAGGTGGAGGCAGTGGTGGCAAATTTCAATTGCATTTAGACTGGGCCTTGAGCTGATGAACATCTCAAGATGCTGCTTAGAGCATCACCTGGAATATTTGCTGAACCTTTGTGTGAGTAGATATATCGAAAATCTTGGTTTGAAGAGGTGGCTTTTGAGAAAGGCTTTTAGAGTCTGGAAGGAAGTTCAGAAGTGGAGGGGCTTCAGAAAGGGAATTGCAGGGGTCAATCTGAGATCACAGAAGCAATTATAAAGGGCATAGGAATTGGCACAGAGCAGGAAGGAATTGTGGAAATGGGTAGCCTGAAGCTGTGGAAATTTGTAGATGATGCAGAGGACATTTCATTTGATTCAATGGGGAAGAGTGAGCCAGTGTATGTTATTAAGGGTGAGGGGGTGGTGGTGAGGGCTGAGTGGGGTTCACTGTGAAATGCCAGCTGTGATAGGTATTTAGAGCTTATTGGTGATGAAGCTTTGAACTGTGCAGGAGGTGTTGAGAAGTGAGGAAGGAGTGGATAAACATTTTCAATAAATATCACTGCACAGCAGGAGTACAGGACACCTGCAACAGAAATTCCTGAGGCTGTTCTGCTCAGTCAGTGTAACTTCAGTGGAAAATCAACAAAATCTCCACTCTCTTGTCTAATTGCAGTTTCCAATAATCTTGCACCAAAGTTACATCCGCCAACTGGGAGAATCCCTGAGGAAATTCCCAGCAACAAGGACATAACAGATTACTAATATTACTAATTTTATTACTAATATTAATTACTAATGTTACTAATATTACTATTATTATTATTATTATTAATAATATTATTTCAAAGCCCTTGCTGCTGATTCACATCACAGAAGCATCCCACATCCTTATCTGACAGCTGCTTGGAAATTATTAGTAATTATTACAAGTACTTCATACCTGGCTGATTTTTTTTTGTTCAACAATTCTGCTACTTAAATTGTATTCTGGTCTTCATCCAACTGAAGTCCGTGCTAAACTCCACATTACAAAGTTATTGACCCGGTCATTGGCAGCAGCTTTGACATTACGTGCCGGGCAGTTGCATATTAGCATCCAGTTTCACATCTTTATCAATTTTTATTCCCTTTGACAATACATTTTACAGGGTAGCACCAAGAGAGAACTGCCACATTGCGTGTAGAATTATAATCGGGATAAAAGAGCTCTTGGAAATGTTAAGAAAGAAACAACAACCTATATTCATACAAAGCCTTTATAGATATAGAACGTCCCAAGGCACTTCACAGGAGCAGTATAAAACAAATGATTTTTTTCAAAAAATAATAACCAAATGTTGGTAACCTTGAAATATTCCTTGTGAGAACATTGAGCTTGGTGCTGACAGTCAGTCTTTGCTTGTGGCTGACTGTGTGTTAAAAATGATTCACAGCTGTCTCAGGAGAAGAACTCAATGGTGCTTCCTGTTCCTTACCTTCAGCTGTGAGGGCACAGGATCCACCTGCAGTCTCCTCTCTGACTTCCCATGCTAATTCCAACCTGGGGAATAGCACATAAGAAACCAACAGGGTTTACTTTACTGAGTCCGAATGATCTCACTGAGAATCAACTAATCACATGGGATCTGACCATTAGCAACTTCTGGCCGGTTTCAAAGGGAAGGAAGGCTTCAACAAGAAAGTTCTCCTTTGAACAGTCAGTTCTTTAGTATTCATATTTATAATGTGCTGCGTATTATGGCTGGGTAACAGGTTCAGCTGGAATTCCCCTTTTGTTATTTTAAGTGTTGCTATAGCTGATTCATTATTAATACAGCACATGGAAACCTCACCCAAACACATTCCCAAATAATACAAGGGTGGGGGTTCACTGAAAGTGGGCCAACTGTGGTTATGGCACAGCAGATTTCCAACCGCGAGGGTGTTTGATAAGGGCTGACGTGGTTACTGGAGACTTGATTCTTTGTGTGCTTTTAATCGGCACAAGCTTGTGAGAATGAAAGACAGCTTGCAGAAGTTGCTGCTGCAGTTGCCTTTCTTTGATAGCAGCGTTAAAGAAGCTGGGGGTGAAATTGGATGTGAGTGGGGATGAAGAATGTGCGGTATCAGGTCAGTCACCCATTAGAAACTCTACCTGATACTCAGTACCACTGATTCAATAGGACCGGATATCGGAACAAGAAAAGTGATTCTGCTTGTGTTGTGTCCCCAGGCCATATCCAATTTCACCCCGTCTCTCTCAGGAAAGGCTACAGTGATGCACTCCACCAAATATGGCCATTTATCTATATTTGCCATATACTTCCATTGACCATTTGCAAACTTGACGTTAGGAAGCCTGATGCCCCCACCATACCCCTTCCCAAAAACATCTCATCTCTCTCTTTCCCTCCTCTTTCCCCAAAACTTGTAGGGTGAAATTTTAGAAACTGAAAATTTGATTATCCTTATTTGAAGATGACTAATTACAAACCTGTATGCATTTCAATATAGGACGGAAGGGTGTTGAGATTAATTTAAACTTTTATTTGGCTTCCAAGGTGCAGGCAATTTAGATAAGCTCTTTGGACTATTTTACTTCTGTACGTTAAATGTGCAATATGAATGAAAGTGGTTATTGTTAAATATAACTTCCAAGTTTAAGGGATTTTCCCCAGATGTTCCTCTCTAGCTAAAGGTGGTGAGTTACACCAGGGTCAAGAGTCCAATACCTTGTCCAACTGGCTATTCTTCATGTGTCAATGAGTGCCAACAATTGAATCACCCGTAGATGGCATTAGTGCCAGGCCCAATTATGTCTTCACCCACACGTTAATGGATAGTGTGCAAGAACAAGAAATTTCAGTTGATTATTTTTCCCTCTGCTGGTAGCCCAGTGAACAGTGAGGTCACATCTTCGCAACTTGCTGAGTGGCCTTTCTCATTGGGCAGTATATCTACCAACTGAGCCACTGGCTAGCTGTTAGGTAGCTCCAAAGAATCAAAATCCCAAAAGCTATTGTTGACCAGACATGGGGCAGAATTTTACACATGTCGTGTGCGTGCTGATTGGCCGGACCGGAAGCAGATGCGCTATCCGCTCCCACCTGCAATCACAAACCAGGCATGATTTCATGCTGAATGGCCAATGAAGGGCTGGCCAGCGTGAAACGCACCCAGACATTGGCTCAACGCTGCCGGGGGTGGGAGGGGCGGGAGCGTGGTGGGCACTAGGTCCAATGGTGACCCAAAGAGGGCTTTTAAAAGAGCACTGGCAGCTCCCTAAAGACTGCCAGGAGATGGTGAGGATCCTCAGGGAGCTATCCACAAGACAGTGTAAGATTTTCTGCTTAGCAGGAGTTATGGCCTCAGCACCCGCTGGGCAGCCAGGCGGGAGGGCAGTGCCGGTGGGTACTGTCACTCCCGGTTCTCTGACGAGTGCCTGCACACTCTCGTGGAGGCAGTGAGTACCCAGTGTGATATCCTCATGCCTCAGGATGGCAAGAGGAGGACACCCCACCAGACAAAGAAGGCCTGGGCTGAGGTGGCTGCCCAGGTGAGTGGGCATGATGTTCTGCGCTGCACATTGATCCAGTGCCAGAAAAGCTTAAGTGATCTTCTGTGATCTGCAAGGGTGAGTACCAACTTGGCATGGAACTGTGTAAAGATGTCTTGGAGAGTGGCTGATCTTTGTGGCGCTCAGGGGTGTGAGATGCAAAGCGCCAAATGGCATACATCCCTGTGCATTCCAAGGCTGGGAGGTGTGCCCACTTGCCTTGGATGTATAGAAGGGTGAGTCACGCTAATCTGACGGGCACTTCAACCTGCATCTACTTGGGTTGGGGGCTGGGGGGGTTGGGGGATGAGGTTGGGATGGTGTGAAAGGTAGAGGGTGCACTAATGAATGCACTTTTGCCCGTACAGGAGAAGAAAAGCCTCTGGATAATGCTCTGGAGCACGCATGGATGGGTGTTGGAATATCCAACCTGCTGATGCTTTCCAAGTTCGAGATGGACGCCCTGGAGTTGGAATGTGAGTGTGGAGCAAGGCCCACAGGTCATGGAGAGGCAGGAGTCACGAAGGACGGTAAGAGTCCAGTGTACAGGTGGGAGACTGGGGATGTGTAAGAAATGTAGGATTATCGCATCTCCAATGAGAAGTTCAAACCAAGAGTCCCCATTGCTCGTCCAATCACAATGCCTCAGTGCAGCAGTTGTCCATTCTGACAAACAACCATCATGCAAGCACAGTCACTCTGTTACAATGTAACTAACTGACATATTCTCTTCCTCCATCAGAAGCACCTTCCTCACGATGCCTGAGAGACCCTGAGGACCCTCCCTTGTCACCCGAGGAGAAGCCGCGGACAGGTACACCCGAGTCACATCGTCTCTCCGTCCCAAGCACCAGCGTAGACACGGGCACGTCGGTGGGCAATAGTGCACCTGCTGAGATGTTACTGCACAGGCTGCAAGGGCACATCACACTCACATGAGGAGCTGGTGGAGACGGAGTGTTCCCAGGGCACCAGCAGTCGGGGGATTGCTGGAGACCAGGATGATGCTGAGTCCGAGGTGGATGATGAGCCTCTGGAGTCGTCCATGATGTGGCAGATGCTGGATGTCCAGCGGAATGCGTGTGACGATCTGGCGACGATCCCTGGGGTCTGCATACCATGGTCTCTGTCTTGAAGGAGTCCATGCAGAGTGTGCGCGCTGCGTTGACCCAGAGCCCCTAGCGCACAGTGTCCTCCTTTGAGAGAGTAGTGACTCTCATGGAGGGCAGCTCCAGGAGGTTCAAACAAATCTCACACTGGCAGACAAGCTGCATGTTGGATCTGTGGGTTCCTCTCAGGGCACTCCAGACAAAGGCAGAAGTCCCTCTGCCCCTCTGTCAGTGGCCATCGCATCTGATGAGGCCATGATGACTGAGAAGTGCCCAGCTATGGCACTGGATGCTCTCAGGTGGTTCTTGCACATGCTCTGCCAGCTAGAGGATGTCTGCCAAGCTCATCAGGGCTGACAGGACATCACAGTCAGCAAGCTGCCACTAATGCCGCTGCCAGCGAGGGAGGGTGGGGCACCAAGACGCACTTGCAAGCAGAAGTTTAAGGCACTATAAACATAAGAGGGGTAGTCACAGGTGATATAATTTCAGTTGAAAGATGTTCAATGTTCAAATTGTGTAAACATGATCACTATTTAGGGATGTTATGATGTGTCATGGTCTGAATGTGCTTTATGTTTCTCATAGCTGTTGGACATATGGGAGTTGTTTATGACAGGCGGGAAAGAATACAAACTTTATTTCAGAGGTCGTACCTTGACCTGAGGGTCACAGGCCTCATCAGGAAAGTTCAGTAGGGAGGCATTACACTCGCCCTCACTTTCCTGCCAGCCTTGGGTGCCGAGCTGAATGAACGGAGAATCAAGGCCTCCCTGGACTCCCTGCCTCCCACAAGCTTCATCACTTCTGCAGCCACATCCTCACCCTGGGCCTCCTCCGGCTCCTCATCAGGCTCATCAGTTGAGTCGTCCTCTGTGGCCTGGGGAGCTGCCTCGCTGTCTTCATCCTCCGATAGCGCCCCCGCTCGACAGAGCGAGATTGTGCAACATGCAGCCCACAATAATAATAAGTGAGACGTCCTCTGGAGGATATTGCCGTGCTCCCCTGATCGGTACAGGCAGTGGAACCTCATCCTGAGCAGGCTAATGGTCCTCTCAATTACCGTCCTTGTAGAAGCAGGACTTGTACCTCCCCTCTGCTTCTGTCCTCGGGTGCCGCAGTGATGTCATGAGCCACCTTTTCAGAGGATAGTCTTTGTCATCCAGGAGCCAAGCACCCAACCGAGCTGGAGCGATGAAGAGCCTTGGCACCTGGGAGTGCCACAGGATGTACACATCAGGGCAGCTGCCCAGGTATCTGGTGCAAACCTGCAAAATCTCTGTCCTGTGGTCGCAAACAATTTGAATGTTGATGGAGTGGAAGCCCTTTCTGTTGACAAAGGCACCCGGCTCATCCGCTGGAGCCTTTATGGCCACATACATGCAATCCAAGGCACCCTGGGTGCAGGGGAACCCAGCAATTGCAGCGAAGCCTCTGGCTCGCTCAGCCTGGCTGGCTTTATCGGTCCGGAAATTACTGAAGTTACTGACCCATCTGAACAGAGTGTCAGTAACCAGCTTGATACAGCTGTGTGCAGCAGATTGGGAAACACTACACTGATCTCCCACTGAGCCTTGGAAAGTACTCGAGGTGGAAAAGTTCAGGGCCACTGTTACCTTCAGAGCCACTGGCACCGGGTGGCCACCTACACAGATGGATGTGATCTCTGGGCCAATCATCTGGCTTATGGAGGTCACAGTCTCCCTAGAGAGGGAGAGCCTCCTTCAGCACTGGATCTCAGACATGTCAAGGTAGCTGGAGCACTGCCTGTAGACTCTTGCTGCAGGATAACGGCATCTCCTGTGGACCCTTCAGCCTTGCTCTTCCTGTTGGCCCTACGCCCCCTCTGGCTGCACCTTCCTTTCCACAGGTCGCTCTCTGGGACGATGCCTGCGGACATCAGGAGCAACATTCCCCCCACCCCGATGGGGGGGGGGTGGTGGTGTGCGGGAGTGGGTGCGGATGGGTGGGTTCCCGATTGGCGCTCCCAATTGGGGGCGTGCCACCATTTTACGTGGGCGGGCCTTAATTGGCCCGCCCAGCGTGACGTCCGCCAGGAAGCGCTGTGCGCTCCCTGTGCAGGCGGAGGGATGAGTTCCCTGAGCCCGGAGTGCACTCTTTTGCGCATGTGCACGGAAGAGCGCACACATCTCCCTGAGGCTCAGTGCTGCCTCAGGGAGATCGGCTCAGACTTGAAACTTCAAATAAACATGAGAAAAACATTTTGCTGCCATGTTCCCTCATGTGACACTGTCACATGAGTTGGGATATGTCCATAACTTTTATTTTGAAATATTCCGATATTTTTAAATCACTCACGAAACCTCATCCTGCCCGTGGATGAGGTTTCATGCTTTTTCTGAAGCCCGCCAGGGCTCCCGGCCTGTCCGCCAACCCTAAGGTTGGACAGGCAGGTCCATTAATGATTTCTATTAGTTTTTTAATGGCCTCAATAGGCCTTTGACAGGTCGGCGGGCACGCAGCTGATTCGGCTGTGCCCCCGCCGACCTGAAAATTTAAATGTCATTTTACACGTTGGCGAGTGGGCTCCGCCCCCGCTCGCCAAACAGAAGAGTCTGCCCCAGGCCTCCTCTCCCCTCTGGTCCTCTCCTCCTCTTCAGAGGAGCTTCTTCCAGCAGAGTAAACAATCCCCATTTGCTGGGATGCAGGTGGCACAGGACAGTGCCCTAAAGGGTGCACTCAGCAGAAAGCCTCTAAGAAAGCTTGGAAGCCAAAGGGTCCTCCAGAAAACACAGAAAATGCAATGAACTGTCAGGAAAGCACCGACAACCAACTCTCACCTAAACCTCTACCTACTCACATAGCCACGGCCCTGCTCCACTTTCAACCCGCCTTGGATTGAGTTTCCATTGAGAGCGGGTTGGCTGCCTGCCCGTGTGGCCCGTGTGCCAGCTGCAAAATCGCACGTGCCACATAAAGTTTCATACAGTTGCCTTTTTAATGGGCGTAATCGTCTTTTCAATTATCGGTGGGCGCGTTCCTGATACCCGCGCGCTCCCACCAACTGTAAAATGATGTGATGGCGTGATGACACCAGCACGAACACCCGATGTTTCCTCGGGCCAGTTCATGCCAGTTCAGGTCGGCCACACGCCCGCTCCTAGAGTGTAAAATTCTGGCCACAAAGTTCCCATATCGGGCGTTAGCTTGATTTCACCTGCATCAAAGATACAGAAGAAAATGTCTTTCGTTTCGATATCTGGACTGTGTGTTCCTTAGCGTTTGATGAGGCTTGTCAAACTTGTTTTACGTGCTTCTTTTCAAAATTTATTCATGTGGTGTGGACATTGCTGGCAAGGCCAGCATTTAATGTCCATTCCTAATTGTCCTTGAAGGTGGTGGTGAGCTGCCTTCTTGAACCGCTGCAGTCCATGTGGTGTATTTACTCTAAGAGTGCTGTTAAGAAGGGAGTTCCAGGATATCAAGACAGCAATGTTGAAAGAAAGGCAATATAGAACAAATAGGAATGATTTATTTCTCAGCTCATTGCATCAAGTGTTGAGGTTTCCATGGATTACGTCAAGTATGACAAGAGATGTATGTGTTTTCCAAGTAAGACATACAAATGAAAAAATGTTCAATGGATAAATTGAAGCAAAAAGTCTTCATGTGGAATTTTCATGCAGGATCTGACTGATGGACAGAGCTGGATGGGCTGAATGGTCTCTTCTGCATGGTTATACTCCTACACAATCACCAGATGCAGGACCTGCAATTTTTGACTGACTTATTTTAATATCTGCAACCCAATGGAAAAAATGAAAAATGTGGCGTTTGTTAAAATGAGCAACTTCCTTTCATTTTTCTCATATGAATAATGAACATTAAAAGTTCTCGGAAGATAATGAGGCTGGAAGGAAATTTTCAAAATGGGAGTGTCGGTTGCAATAGCGCTCATCAATGAGAGGAGAGATTTCAATTTCCCATGATTTGCCATTCCCTTGGCTAAAACTGCTTCGTGTATGCAGACACATTCAGCTAGCATCCCTCGAAGCACACGATTCAGCATCTGTCATCTAAACATACCCGTGACAACAGTATAGTCTCGCAAATCTCATCAACACCAAGGCAGCTCAAGCAATTAAAGATAATCAAAGCAGAAGCAAAAACTCTGCAGATGCTGGAAATCTGAAATAACACCATTAACTGCTGGGAACTCTCAGAAGGGGCAGGCAGCATCTGCAGTGGGAAAACAGGAAATATTGCAGGTTGATTACCTTACATCCAGGCTGAGAAGAAACAATAACTTCCACATTGTGCCTCATCAGGACCTCTGAGTATAACGGCATCAAATGTAGTGACTGTTGTTATGTAAGCAACATGGCAAGGGATTTTTCTGCACAGCAAGATCCCACAGGCAACAAATGCAAGATGAACCATTTTTTGTTCGTGTTAGTTAGGGGGCGAATGTTGATCAGCACACCAGGAGGGGTCCCTGCCTTCCCTCAAATAGTGCTATGTGTTATGGCACAGCCGATGGTAAATGCTGAGCTGCTCAAATACCAAAGGGAAACTTGAAACAACTGCCACAACTGTTTTGCAATTTGTATAAATTTCGAGGTACTTGCCTTGAATTCAATAGTAATAAGACCACCATGTCATATAGGTTTCTTACATAACTAAATTAAACATTTATTAATAGAAGAAATGATTTTAAATACACACATAGATCTACAAATTACTACTATGATAGCTTCTAAATCCCCTAGTTAATCTAACTCCCAGTTACACTTTCGTTAAGGCAACATTAAGACAGTAAGATTTTAAAAGACCCAGGCAAAGAAACATGATAAAAACAAAAACAGAATTACCTGGAAAAACTCAGCAGGTCTGGCAGCATCGGCGGAGAAGAAAAGAGTTGATGTTTTGAGTCCTCATGACCCTTCAACAGAACTAAGTAAAAATAGGAGAGGGGTGAAATATAAGCTGGTTTAAGGTGGGGGGGGTGGTGGGGGGAGAGAAGTTGGGGTGGGGGGGGGGTGGTTGTAGGGACAAGCAAGCAGTGATAGGAGCAGATAATCAAAAGATGTCACAGATAAAGGAACAAAGAGGTGTTAAAGGTGGTGATATTATCTAAGGGAATGTGCTAATTAAGAATGGATGGCAGGACACTCAAGGTACAGCTCTAGTGGGGGTGGGGTGGAAAGACTGACAGGGCATTACAGGTATAGATTTAAAAATAATGGAAATAGGTGGGAAAAGAAATATCCATATAAATTATTGGAAAAAACAAAAGGGAGGGTGAAGAAACGGAAAGGGGGTGGGGATGGACGAGGGAGTTCAAGATCTAAAGTTGTTGAATTCAATATTCAGTCCGGAAGGCTGTAAAGTGCCTAGTCGGAAGATGAGGTGCTGTTCCTCCAGTTTGCGTTGGGCTTCACTAGAACAATGCAGCAAGCCAAGGACAGACCTGTGGGCAAGAGAGCAGGGTGGAGTGTTAAAATGGCAAGCAACAGGGAGGTTTGGGTCTTTCTTGCGGACAGACCACAAGTGTTCTGCAAAGCGGTCGCCCAGTTTACGTTTGGTCTCTCCAATGTAGAGGAGACCGCATTGGGAGCAACGAATGCAACAAAAGAAACAAAAAGAAAAAAAACAAAAGAAACATGATACCCTGAACAATCCAATTCAAAGTGAGTTTTCTTAACTTCAGTTCTTTGTAGACAGCAGTTTGAGGTGTAGATGCTGAAGGTTTTGCACATTTGGTAGATCTTAAAATTCCTGCCTTTACACACAACCTTCGCTCCTTTATACATATTTTCCCCTTTGAATGCAAATTCCCATTGTTTCACTATGTCTTTGGACTTTACCTCTCTGATAATAAAAATCTCTCATAGTGCTAATTTTACCAGTAATATTTAGGAAAAATAAACACACTGTTTTGGAACTTCACGTGGCTAGGTGACACATTTCACCCCTCCTTTGAAATCAATCTACTCTGGCTTATTTAAAAATGTAAATGTTCCCTTTACACCTATGTCTACCTACTTGACATTTCAACCCTAGCTTATCTTCTAATACATCAAAGCCTTCAGACAAGCTGCCTTTAATTCACTTAAATCACACACGCACAGACATTGACACAGGCCCCACTATTACTCTACATAACAATAAATCCCAATAACATTATAACAATTATTATATCTTCCAGACTTATGGAATCTTTCACATCTACCTGAATAGGCAGACAGGTTTAATTTTTCATTCAAAATGCGAAAATGGCAGTACTTCCTCTTTTACTGCACTGATATCTATGCTCACGTCTTTGAGTGGGGCTTGGGGCCACAACCTCCTGTTGTGGAGGCGGTCATGCTGTCAACTGTGCCAAACTCAGCAGTGGCTCAGTGCTCTTGCCGCTGAGTCAGAAGGTTGTGGAATCAAGACCCATTCCAGAGACTTGAGCACATAATCGAGATTGATATATCATTACAGTATTGCACTGTTGGAGCTTTTGAGGTGAGACGTGAAACCGAGGCCCTATTTGCCCTGTTGGTTAGATGTAAATTGCACTATCTGATTAAGAGCAGGGAAGTTCTCTCTTGTCCAGCTACTTATCCCTCAATCAACATCACTAAAATAGATTATCTAATTATTATTATATTGCTGTTAGTTGGGAGCATTATGTGTGCAAAATGGCTGCTGCATTCCTTACATTACAACGGTGAATAATTCCAAAGTACTTCATTGACCGTAAAATGCTTTGTGACATCCTGAGATTATAAACGCAAATTCTTCTTCTTTCATCGGAGAAAACTGTGATCAGCAGTACTGCAATGATATATCAGTCTCGATATATAGGTAGGCCATGTATTCCCTGATATTTTCAACTGACAAACCCTTCATGAAGAAATTGCACACACCTTGTATAAGGGAAATGGTTTGAAAAATAAGTTGCTGGCTATCAAAAGGCAACAATTTTAAAACAATAAAAGTGAGTCTTAAATAAAGTATAAAAACAGTCTAATGATGTCTCTGTGAGAAATATGTGCAGGATAACTGTGTGCAACTGGGACAGTTAAACTTCATCTTCTGAAAGATGTCTTTGTTGCAGTGTTCGCTGTCAAGACATTGGCAAGTCATGAGATCAAATTCCATTCTATGAGAACCTTACAATTACACAGCTAGTTTGAGCCACTGATGAGGGAACATCATTTTCAGTTCAAGTATTTGAATGTTAACATCAGTGGGTTGGCCCTGGGAGCTGCTTATTAGTGCCATAAATGAAGCACAGATTCCCTAGGGTGCTGACTTTTAGCAACCTCTGTTATGTAGAAATGGTATTCAAAAAGCAACTGGAATCCACACAGCTCATCCAATAAATATTCTTCTTTATCTGCAGCCAAGCCATTTTACACTTAGATTTTAATTACTTCTGTTGTACAAATTTCAATAATGTAAATAATAATCCAGCTGTAGTTTAAGAATACAAGGGGAGGTTAGAATAATTATTTATCATGTAAAGGGTTATTTAGAGTATAGAATACATTACCACAAGTGGCAGTTGTAGTTGTGTCAGTCCCAGCATGGAGGAGGAGGCTAGATAAATTCTTGAAATAAAACATTAAAGTGTGTGTGAGGGATAAGGAACGTTTGACTAGAGGAGATAGCTGTGCTTTGGAGACAGTGATGGCACAAGCAGAAGGGTCTAATACAGCTTCCTCCTCCGCATAAATTCCATAGGAAATGCAAACTGCAACTTGGACATTGAGTTGACAGAATGTGAGATAAGAGGGAAGGAGTGGATCTAACAAGTTTCTTCTGGTACTGGAATTTCAGATTTGTCAGGCCTGTGATCAATTGAAATAAGTTGAAAATGTGGTTCAGCGTATTTGGCATCAGCTGTATGACTGTACAAGTCCATTTGGAATATGAAATGGGTTATTACATTTTACAAAATACAGCTCATGCGCTGATTGGACTCTCTAGTGATGCAACAGTCATAAAGTCAGCCAACACTGAAAATAAAATCAATTTAGAAATAGTGAGGGATATTTTTTGCTCAGCTTCTTTAATTCAGATGAGAGTTTAAACTTAGCAGATCAGAATTTCCCACTCAGGGACTGATGCTGTATGTGCCTGCATGACATTGTAATATAAAGGTGCTCAGCAGAGCAAGAGTTAACATGGAACTGGAGAATAGCACTGCCCACGATATGGTGTATAGAGTCACATGGTAATAGACTGAGAGAACAGGGTAGAAAGGACATTCTGGAAGCAGCCTGCATGGAGACAACAACTTCATGCATGGCCATGCCTTGGATCTGTAAATAGCTAAAGACTACCAACAAATGGTCCATGTTTAAATACATATGTCTCAAGTTCTCATAGTTGAGACACCACAGCTCACCGTAGTACAACATGGTTGGCAGTGGCGGCAGTTCCTAAAAGATGAGAGGTGGCAGCATTTTAAATGATGAACCCAGAACAGTATCCCAAGATACGAAAAACTAAAAGCAGCTAAAGCTGAACTAGAGAGACGTGCGCCCAAGAAGAAAAATTGAAGAAACAATTGAAACAGCTTCGCTACAGACTTAGAAGTTGAGGCATCCACCAGAGTGAGTGAAAGTTTATTGCAGGGCCCCCAAGTGACGCAGAGCAAAAAAGAAAAAACAAACCTGGGCAGGTCAGGGAGATCTGTGAGCAAAAATACAAAAATTGCAAGGCCCTGAGTGACTCAGTGTGAAGAATACTCAAGTTCACAAGACTGTGAGCAAAAATTACAAAAAGAAGGTTCAGCATAACTATACAGAAGCTGAAAGGCAGCTGCAGTAAAAAAAAAAGTTAAAAAGACTGGCAGAGTTAAATAGAGAAACCTGCAGTGCACAGTAAAAGTAAGGAAAACGCCTGCAGCGTTTAAGAAAATGGGAGTCCTCTTCAATCGGGTCCCTGGCTTCATGTTAGAGGGAAAGCTGAAGAGTTAAAGTGAGAAACCTGCAGAGATTTTAAAACAGTAAAAAGACTGCAGAATTTTTTTTTAAAATGCGTGTTGCTGCAGAGTTGCCAGCTCGTAAGTTTAAAAACAAAAGGCCAACCACCGAATGGCTGGGAAGAACCCCCGGAGTACAGAGCATTCAAAAACAAGAAGAAATAGTTCAGAGTCAAAAAGAAGGAATCATTGCTGTGTTTTTTTTTAAAACAAGAGAACACTTTACACGTTTAGAAAGTTTAAGAAAGAGGAAGCCCACGATCGCCGGGGAGCCTAGCAAAACCCAAAAAACATGGTGAACTCACAGCACAGAACCAGCAAACTGCAGAGGCAGCCCAAATGGAAAAAAAAACAATTACTTCACTGACAGCTCTTAAAGTGGGAACGCGGTTTAAAGTTGGAACTATAAGAAAACAAAAACGGTCATGGACAGCAAATTGGAACAGCCAGATGAATTTCTGCTATGAAAAGTGCTAAACCAGACCCAAGGGTGGGAGTCTTGGAGGAGAGAATTTTTACTGTACAGGAGAAGTATAAGATTAAACAAGGAATCAGAAGCAGTACAAGTTGAAAGGTTTTTATTCATCTTTGGTTCATTTGCTGGTGAAGCACACCACAACCAACATATAGATCAATACTCGGCAACATTGGATGAGGTATTAAAAGGCCTTGTCTGATATTTTAAACTCCAATCTGTGGAGTGCTCAGACCCTAGAAGAAGGTCTAGCACATCCTCAATACAGCGCCAAGGGCAACAAGAGATATCAGATAGAACACAACAAAATACCCCAGAGAGAGGGCAACAAAAGTCCTCAGAGAGAAGACAACAAAAGACCCCAGAGGGAGGGTACCAAATGACCCTGGAAAGAGGGCAATTGATGTCCCCAGAGAGAGGACAACAGAAGACCCCATAGTGTGAAGTAACTCAAAAGAAGCAAAAAGTAAATGAAGCCGTTCTGCAGGAAAATGTTTGTATCAGAGCTGAACTGGAAGATTTGAAATGCAAGATTCAAGCTGAGTATATACCTTTGAAAACATATGATAAACTGAAGTCTTCAATGAACCAAACTGTTTGAGATCTGAACAAATAAGTTTCAGAGATGACACAAAGGTATCAGAAGGAAATAATGACCATCAGTTCCACAGTTGGCAAATCAAAGCAGGACTTGGGAAAACTCAAATAGATGTGCAGCCAGGCAAAACAACAGGCAGACAAGGTACACAAAGAAGTTGCAACCCTAAAAGACTCCTTGAAGGATCAACATGTAGCCATGGAAAAATACGAGGAGCTAAAAAGAACGTTGAATGTTACTTCAGAAAAAGCTATGTTGGACCTATCAGTGGCAACAAAATGATGCACTGAAGTCCAGAGTGAGTTGGCTAGAGGTCAACAAGAAAATAAACAGTTGAAAGAACAGTTGATTGTCAGGTCAAATGCAAAAAGAATGCATAACCATTCAGAAACGTGAAAAACGAAGACTGTCTTAAACAGCAGAATGAAAGCACAGCAGAAGAAACTCGTGGACAGTCTGCTGAATTACAGGAAGATTCAAGATGAAGCAAGCAAGCTTCACAAAGGAAAGGAAAACCTGTCAAAAGATCTTCACATACTGCAAAAACCCCTTTGATCAAAGTTCATTTTTCTGGAAAATTACGAAGAGAAGGAAAATTAATTTAATATCACTCAGAACAAACTGAAGAACCAGTTGGCAGAGATGATTCAACAATGTTGAATATTCTAGAAGGAAGCCGAAAGCTACGAGAAACAGACTGAAAAGCTGAAGAGGCAGTTGAATGGAAAGAAGGAGGCATTGAAAGGAAAAGCCTTTGAACTTTCCAAACTGCGAATGAATAATGAAGCCATGAATTGCACAATTACAGAACTGAAACAAGTTAAGACTTCACCAGAGCCAGACCTGGCCAACAGTGAAACCAAAATGAAGGACAAGGACAAGGTTCTGTGGCAGACAGAGAAAGAAAAGACAGAAATAAGATTGGAAAATGTGAATCTGTCACTGAAGTGCAAGGAACTAGAAGAAGGAAGAGCAACTGGGTGTCTCAGACGTACTGAGAAACATTGAGCTGAATGAACGGGGTCATAAGCTTGCAAAATGATTTGAGAACAAATGTTTGGCTGAGATTGCAAAGCAAATGAAAATGAAAATTGCATTTGTGAAACATCGAGGTCCAGCAAGAACATGGTGGACACCACAGAAACAGCAAATTTGAGTCCACTCAAGGAATGAACAGAGTGCACATTCCCCTTGGAAGGAATGGGACAAACCCACAGTGTCCGAAAAAAGCAGACGAGTTGTTAATAAAGTGAGATGCAACTCGGAAGAATGCAAAAAGTGAATCAAATGGAGATAGCCAAGTACTAGAAGCACAAAGTACTACTACCATTCCTCCAAATGTGACAGAACGAGATGTGGAAGAACTGTCAAACCACAAGACCATCTGAATTTATAAAGTCAGAAACTTGAGGTGGTGGAGCAGGGATAGCAAGTAAAGAATGCATTACAAATAGTTATATTCTGTCGGAAGGGAAAGTTTTCTTTGGAGAAAAAAGGGGGATGTTGCATGATGTTGTATGGGCCTGCATACCATTGTAACGTAAAGATGTCTTTTTTTATTCATTCATGGTATGTGGGCGTCGCTGGCTATGCCAGCATTTATTGCCCATCACTAATTGCCCTTGAGAAGCTGGTGGTGGGCTGCCTTCTTGAACCACTGCAGTCCATGTGGTCTAGATATACCCACAAAGCTGTTAGGGAGGGAGTTCCAGGATTTTGACCCAGCAACAGTGAAGGACCGGCAATATATTTCCAAGCCAGGATGGTGAGTGGCTTGGAGGGGAACTTCCAGTTGGTGGTGTTCCCATGCATCTGCTGCTCTTGTCCTTCTAGATGGTAATGGTCATGGGTTTGGAAGGTGCTGTCAAAGGAACCTTGGTGAGTCCCTGCAGTGCATCTTGTAGATGGCACACACTGCTGCCACTGTGTGTCAGTGGTGGAGGGATTGAATGTTTGGGGATGTGGTGCCAATCAAGCGGGCAGCTTTGTCCTGGATGGTGTCGAGCTTCTCGAGTGTTGTTGGAGCTGCACTCATCCAGGCAAGTGGGGAGTATTCCATCACACTTCTGACTTGTGCCTTGTAGATGGTGGACAGGCTTTGTGAAGTCAAAATGCTTGGCAGAGCAACTGTTAACGTGGGGCTGGAGAGCAGCACTGCTCATAGTATGATGTGTACAGTCACATGGTAATAGACTGCGAGAAGAGTCTAAAAATGACACTCTGGACCCAGCCTATATGGATACAACAGCTCCATGCATGACCATACCTTGGATCTGTAAATAGTTAAAAACTACCAATGAAGAGTCCATGTTTAAATATACAAATCTCAAGATGAGGCACCACAGTGCATCATAATACAACAGGTGTGATACTTCTGTCTCTGTATTTTTCCCCCATTATTCTCCGCTCTGATTGTGGCAAGTGTGTCTGCCATTCTCTGCTACCTCCAATAAATAAACATTCTTCTTGTATACACCCAGAATTATCAGCTTTGCATTGATATGTTGCTGCTGCCATGTCAAAATACATCAAAGTGCCCCATGTAAAGAGAAAAGGAAAAATATCTGAGAGATTGGAACTGGGAACCAAAGACTTGGGCTGAGATTTTACAGCTGCTTGGTGGTAGGATGGCAGGCAGGGTGGATGTAAAATTGGCTGCCATGCTATCAGCGCTGTTGCCGCTGCCTACTCATCCAAGTCCACCCTGCTGCAATTTTACCAGTGGTAGGGGAGACGTCAAGCAGCCCATTTGCCCATTGAGGCCCTTAAGTGGACAATTGATGGCCACTTAAGGGCCTCTTCCAGCTGCCATTGGGATTTTACCTGCAGGGGAGGTTGGCGCTAAGTGTCCAGCCCTCCAGGTGAAGCCTGGCGGACTGGTGGCTGAGCAAGCGGGTGGGGCTCCTTTTCTGGCCTCCTGTGCCCATTGGAAGTCCCCTCCCCACCAAGGTATTCCCCCCACTGGCTTTCCCATCCTGCCATCCTGTCCACCCCAGCAGCAGCCACCCCCCTGGGGATGTCTCTGGGATCTGCCAGCCTAGGTCCAGTGAGATCACGGACTTAACTAACAGTCCAGACCCCATTGTAGCACACTTCACCTGGGGACTAACTGTAATCCCAACTGTGGCCACTGCTCCTACTAGCGCTGCTAGGATAAGAGAACTGACGGCCATTTGATTGGGCCGCAGCACTCGGAGGTGGGGCTTCCTCCCCAGTGGGGTTGGAAGTCTCACCTCAAGCCAATTAATGCCCCTAACAGCTGCGGGACAAGCCCACTCTCACCCGTTGGAAAATCGCCCCAGTGTAGAATTCAGCCCATAATCAAAGAGGATGGTTTGGGAGGACTTTAGGAAAAGGGTGGGAGATGGAAAAGGCATAAAGAACGGGCAAAGAATTCCAGAGGTCAGGAATGTTGTGGGTGAACACAGGACAGCCAAGGGTGGAGCTAATGGTATGGGGGGATGAGGGGAGATGTGACAGGAGGAAGGGGACATACAAAGACAAGGGAGTGCTCAGGGATACTTGATGGAGTGGGGCCACAGAGGAATTTGAAAACAGGAATGCAAACCTGGTAATCAACAGACCAGGCGGCAGGAGCCAGAGGAACTTGGAGAGGAGGTTGGTATGTGACTGTGGAACCTGGCGTCAGTGAGGACACTGGTTGCTGTTTTTGGAAAGAGTTGAACCTTTTAATGAGTTTAGGTGAGGAGGCCACTTTAGAGGTTGTTACCGAAATCAAGCCTTGAGGTGATAAAGGCATAGACTGGCATTTCGGCAGCAGGATGAAGATAAAAGGCAGAAATGGGCAATGTTGCACAGGTAGAAGAAAGTAGTAACCAAAGCAAAAAACAATGGAAACACTCAGCTGATCTATCAGAACTGGAAAGATAAACAGCATTTAAAAAGGAACAGAACAAGATGTAGAAAGACTTTTTAGGTGTTTCATCGGAAAATGGGAGAAGACTAAATGAGGGATGAGAGACCCTCTGTCAGAACATTGCATTGGCAGTACAGTCTGTACCCTCAGAGTCAGTCTGTTTTTCTCCTCCTCAGATTTCTGGATTCTGTTCTGCTTTGGCAGCCTTATCCAGTTCAGCCTTGCCACACCCCTATCCTCTTAGCTTTTTCAGCATGTCCTGTATCCTAAATGCATCTTTAATTTCTTTTATTATACTTCTTGCTAACATCTCACCTTGCCGTCATTCCAAGCACTTAACTGCCTCTTATTTTCCTTTAAAGCAACTTCCAGATTGTGCCAACTCCTCGCCCTTATGAATGCATTCTCTTTTTATCTCATTTCTCTCTCCCTCATTCTACCCTTTCTGAACTTTTTTCCTCTTTTTTTATTGGGTTCGGAGGCAACCTGAAGTGCACATGTCCGAACCTTCCTTGGTGATGACCAATCTGTTGAGTAGTTCCGGTATTTTCTGCTTCTGTTTCAGATTTTCAGCATTTGTGGTAGTTAGTATAGTTTTTAGTTAGTAGGTAGTATATTTTTTAGTTAGTAGGTAGTATATTTTTTAGTTAGTAGGTAGTCTATTTTTTCTGCTCCTTTTTGAGGAGAAATGTTATTTTATAACAGAGATGATATGGAGGAAGAGGTAGAGCTCAAGTTTGAACAGAACATCAATGCTTTATACTTCTCAACTCAGTTTGAGGTGACAAATGAGGAGGAGGATGGAATCTAGGCCAAAGGCACAAAGCCAAATATGAAAGCCTTAGTCTTTATAAGATTCAGAAGAATCCTGATATCATAGGCTGGATTATGTTCCTATTGATAGATATGGCAGAGCGGAGAGGACCTGGGAACATGTATTTAAACTGCGCTTAAGTCAGAACAAGCTAGATGTAAACAGGTCTTCGCTTCCATGAGAGTTGTGAATCTCTAGATGATTTGATAATGAATGTCAGTGGGCAGTTCAACTAAGGAGATGGCTCAGCCTGACCTGATCTCATCCATTGTCCACACACACACGTGGGCCCAATTTTAACCCCATGCGGGATTTGAATGGGTTAAAATTGGGCTGGTGTTTTTCGGCATGTTTGGGTGCAGGATCTTTATCAGAGCTAAGCTGTTGAAAAAGGAAGTTGAGGGGACGGATGGGGGTGTGTGGTTATTGAAGGGCACAGAATAAACAATAGGTGTCTGGCAAAGGGCCAACACCTGAAATGCTAGCCTGTCTTTTCTCTAGATGGCTGAAGACGGGCCTGTTGTGTGTTTCCAGAACGTCCTTTTTTAACCTCTGAACAACATGCTTCCTCACAAGTTATTACGAGAACTCCAACGGACCAGTTATGCACCACATGTTGCATTGCTGCAAAAAGGTTTTCTACTTCACAATAACTCCAACTGTGAAGTGTAATTTGGGTGTGAAGTCACCCGATCAAATTTAGGCAGGTGGTGTGAGATTAGTTCCAGAACAGAGCCCCATATCACATCAGCTTCGCATTGGCTGTAGTTTAGCTTTCTAAGATCTCATTTTTAATGCTTATGATGTCGGCAGAAAGCCCACTACTCTGTGAGCTTCTAATATTGAAATCTCAACTGGCAGTTTGACATCAGCGAGCATATATTGCATGGATGCACCCACACTGCTCCATTTTCCCTGGTTAAAGCGTAAATGGAAGTAGGGACAATCGCAGTGCAACAAACGAGTCACACGCAGTGAAGAGGAATTAAAGGGAATATTGATCAGCATTTCACTGTGGTCTGCTAGCCCTGTGCTGCTCTATTAGCTACCAGTTTTGAGCTGATAGACAATATTCCACCTTGGACCTTAATATATTGTCTATCAATATTCACACAAGCAGCTGTTCCGGAGTAAATGGCATTGAGCATGGATGGATAACCTTCCCATCAACATGTGGGGGGTGATAAGCCACCCTGTGAATATATTGAACCATGAAGGACAGAAATGACAGGGAAGGAAATATTTAGTATTTCCGTGTATATAATGAATAAATATTGCGAAAAACAACAGATCATGGCTTCCCCATTATGAGAAGTGAAAAATGCTAACCCAATTGATCTGGTGATAATACCATAGGAACCAGGCAACAAGATAAAATTATTCAGCTCAGCTAATTCATTCCACCACCCAAGGACCTTTTATCATTTTAAAAAATCTTACTAGCAGATCTCCGGTGGCATCACTCGCAGTATAGTTAATAAGGATGGAGGTGTCATACCATGTGGCACTCAGTGTGCTCGTCTACTGCAAAGGTGCAGCTGCCTTTAGCCTTGTGTGTCACCTGAAGGCCATCAACTTTAATTGCTGTATTTAGAACATCCTGTGGTCAGTTGGAGGTTAATTGCTCCATGTGAGCGAAGTCTACAGATTGGAGAGATGCTTCAAGATTCCAAGGTAAAAGAAAGCAATAAGAAACAGTTGTCTCTTTGGTCTCTTTTAATAGTTTGGATGTTTGCAGAGTGTCATGTTTGAAGCAACCATGTTAAAAACCTTTACTTATTTGTTATCAGATCTCCCATGGCATTGCTCATGCTGAGTCAAGTTACAAAAAGCCTTTATACAACTGATCAAATGAAAATGGTGGGAAGGAAAAAATGTTGAGAGAGTTAGATATATAAAAAGCAGATAATAGACTTAATGGCCCGTATCTAGATTTTAGAAGGCCATAAAGGGGAGTAAAATGCAAGATGCTATAGAAAAATATGAGACCAAAAACTATTTTGTTATATGGAGAGAGGCTTGTAATAACAAGATCCTTTCCATTAAAGTGGAGAAGACTATGAGGAGGTTTAACTGAAGTCTTTAAAATCAGGAAAGGGCTGATTGGGTGAATAGGAAAAAGATTATTTCTTCCTGTTGCAGGAGTGAACAAGCCATCACCAACTTAAATTCTCAATAAGGGAGTGAGGAGAAAGATTGGGAGGAATTTCTATTTTGCTGTTGATGTAATAGTGGGATTAATATTTTAATTTACAGAAACCATACAACAAGCCACAAGGATTTCTAATTCCCGCTGTGGCTGTGAATCCAATTGTCTGCTCAATGAATTATATGTGTTGGGCTTTATCCAGTTTGCCTTTTTTCAGTATTTTTTTTTCTTACTGATTCATCATTTCCTGAAGGGAAAACAAAGTCAAATGGATGTGGAGAGAATTGTAACCTGGGTAGACTTTTCATTAACTAGACCCGGGTGACTTCTGGAGGCATCAGCCTCAGTAACTCAGTACACTGTCATCGCCCCAGTGCAAGCCCCAACATTCTTTATTCTTACTAGCCATTTCTGCATTGGAACTTCAGTCTTTAAAGAGAAATTCCTCCCAGAGAGAGCTCCACAGGAGCAAAGACAGTATGTAAAATTCCATGCACTTTTACAGAATGGGGAGGTGGATCTGTGCAGCTCCAAGAATACACATGAAAGTTTAGCTTAAGCACCAGGAACACTGTTATGATCCTGCTCTGATCAGAATGCTGTACAACATTGACAACCAGGCCATATCTCCTGAAGTGACACAGGATTATGTCTCTGTATTTCTGATCTAAATATACACTTCTTTAATGTAAGAAAAAACCTAGTTCTTCATTCCTCTCTTTGTTTTACCCTTGTTGTTTTTATTCTCATTTATAATAATCTCACTTGGTCTTTGGTTTTTTTAATTCTGCATTCTTTTGTAACTATTTGTTTTCTCTCTCTCTCTCTCTTTCTCTACCTTTTCATATCACTTGAACTGTCAGTGTTGCTCCTGTTATATACTGGACTCTGTCCACATGACCTCATGATACCTCAGAATAAAACGTATTGACACTCTTAATGCTTTTGCTGCTCAAATAGCTGTTTGCTACAACACCATTTTGTATTGATTTCAAGCTTTATTCCATATCTTATCTATGTTAAGATTGAACACAAACCACCAAAATCAATAGTAACATCTTATTTTGTAACATCGAGGTTGTAGCCAATAACTTGTATTTGAGTCTTTTGCATTTTTACAGGAACAGTGCTAAATAAACAGACTGAATTTGTTTAGTAGTGAATTGTTCAATCCCTCAGCAAAATAATCTTATAAATCCTTTAACTGGCTCATTGAATGGTATCAGCTATAGTTCGGTGTGCTTATTCTTCATGTCTCAGACAAGAAGCTTATATATTGTGTGCACTCTAAGATCCAAAAAGTCAGATTTTCCTCTTTCAGAGTTCCAATTATTTAATATTGAGCAGATTCCTTTGGACTTAGTTAATAAAGCAATTATGTATTTAATTGCCTTCTATATGCCCAGGAAGAAAGCTCAGGGTTGCAGTCAGCACAAGGTGGAACTATTGTTCCTCAACCCAATGACCCATTTTGTTCATCCTACTTTTCCTCAGTATAATGAATGGTGCAGACTGAACCTGCATAGGATCTTTGCTGAATTCTCATTCTATTTTTAAGTGCAATCCTGGTCCCACTGTTATCTGCATCTGCACTTTTACTCTTCAACACTGCTCTATGTAAGCATGGTGCAACCTTTAGAAATAGTGCAATCTTCCAAGGTACTCTGGCCTGAACATTGAATTGAACAATTCAGAACCTAATTGTACCCCTCTAAATTTCCCATTGAATTCTCCCATTCACACCCTACTGCACATCTTGCTCTTGTGTGTGTGTGGTGTGTTACAGTTCATTCAGGGAGTCCTAGTTACCGTGGCAGCATGCACTTTTATATGCATGTTGCAGTCTGGAGCTATGGGTGGTGATGGTAGAGGCCCCAACATTCTTTCCCTCACATGGATGAACAAGAATCTCTCCTATTTTTACCACCTGCCATTGGTGTGTGTGTTGGAAGGGTTAATTTACAGGGTGCTACTTAACTTGCTTGGCCACGTTGTGAACCCACCTTCTGTGGCCAAACAGTCCTGTGGTGGGACTCGAACATAGAGTCTCTTGCTCAGAGGCAGGGATGCTACCCACTCTACCACAAGACTTCCCACCGTTCCCCTTGGGAGCTGTTACTGGTTTACCTCTTATGTCTTTCCAATTTCTTTTCCCATACGACTTCGAAAGTCTAGAGGCCAGAGAGGAGGCAGTATATCTCTGCCACGTCTTTCCTGGAATGACGCAATATTAACTCAACTGTCCTCCTCTCCCCTCATACCCTTTATCTTCCTCTGCTTCAGATATTTTTCCTCAATAAATGCCATGGGCCACGCGTAAGCTGATTTCTGTAGCGATGCATTCTGTTTCAAGTAACTGCTTCAAAACAGTTCACCTAAATTTTCTCTTCACCCATACAGAAAAGAAAAAAGACTTGCATTTATATCATGCTTTTCATCACCACCGGGCATCTTACACTGTTGTAATGTAAGAAACATGGCAGCTGAAATGCAGACAGCCAACTCTGACAAATGGCAATGTGATAGACCAGGCAATCTGTTAGTGATGATGATGGAGGAATAAATACTGGCCAGAACATCAGGGATAACTCCCCTGCTCTTCAAAATAGTGCCGTGTTTCTACAGTGCTTTTATATCCATCTGAGCAGACAGATGGGGCCTCAGTTTCTTGTCTCATCCAAAAGGCAGCACCTCCAGCAGTGCAGCACTCCCTCAGGGGTACCAGCCTTGGTTTTTGTACTGAAGTGGGATTTGAATACAGAACCTTGTGACGCAGAGGCAAGAATGCTATGCACCAAGCCACTCCAAGTGAAACACCTAGCTAATGTGTAAAAAGACAAGTCTAAAGGCACTGTATCTGAATGCACAGAGCATTCGCAATTAGGTAGATGAATTAACAGCGCAAATAGATGTAAACGGATACAATATAATTGCAATCACAGAGACATGGCTGCAGGGTGACCCAGGCTGGGAACTGAATATCCAAGGGTATTCGATATTTAGGAAGGACAGGCAAAAAGGAAAAGGAGGTGGCGGGGCATTGTTAGTTAAGGATGAAATCAATGTAATAGTGAGAGAGGATATTGGCTCAGAAATTCTAGATGTAGAATCAGTCTGGGTGGAGCTAAGAAGCAACAAGGGGTGGAAAACATAAGTGGGAGTTGTATATAGGCCTCCAAATAGTATTGGTGAGGTAGGGGACTGTATTAAACAGGAAATTAGAGATGCATGTAACAGGGGTGCTAAGTGTGAGAGGAGGACTCTGGAACAGGCAAGTCAGCAGCACCTCGATGAGAGTGCAAGAGGAGGATCCTGGGACAGGCAGTTAGCAGCACCTAGAGGAGAGTACAAGAGGACAGGCAGTCAACAACACCTAGAGGAGAGTACCAGAGGACAGGCAGTCAACAGCACCTAGAGGAGAGTGCAAGAGGAGGATCCTGGGACAGGCAGTTAGCAGCACCTAGAGGAGAGTACAAGAGGACAGGCAGTCAACAGCACCTAGAAGATCTAGTCTATCTAGATGACCTAGAATCTAGTCTATACTCAAGCAGGAGTAAGGGTAAAAGAAAATCAAGGATCCATTTTCTATTCGTTAAGATATGTCTGGGGAGCTCAGTGCTGTGATTTGCACATCCTGCGCTATGTGGGAAATCCTAGATGCTGCTGGCGGTCAGGATGACCTTGTGTGCAGGAGGTGCCTCCAACTGGAGCAACTCGAGCTCCGGGTTCTGGAGCTTGAGCGGCAGCTGGGGGCACTACAGTGCATTCATGAGGCTGAGAGGTTCGTGGATAGCATGTTTCAGGATGTGGTCACCCCGCAGCTTAAGGAAGTGCAAGCAGAGAGGGAATGGGTGACTGCTAGATAGCAGAAGGGGTAGTGAGGGAATCCCCTGAGTGCATCTTGCTCGCAAACCGTTCTTCAGCCGTGGAAAATGGTGAGAGTGACGGTTCCCCTGTGGAGGCCAACCAGAGCCAAGGCCGTGGCACTGTGGGTGGTCCAACTGCTCAGGGCGGGAGGAAGAAGTGTGGAAGGGCAATAGTGGCAGGGGATTCGTTAGTGAGGGGAGTAGACAGGCGCTCCTGTGGCCGTAGACGTGACTCCAGAATGGAATGTTGCCTCCCGGGTGCCAGGGTCAAGGATATTACGGAACAGCTGCAGGGCATTCTGAAGGGGGAGGGTGAACAGCCAGAGGTCGTGGTCCATGTTAGGACCAATGACACAGGAAGAAAAAGAAATGAGGTCCTGCAAGCAGAATCTAGGGAGTTAGGTAGGAAATTGAAAAGCGGGACTTCAAAGGTAGCAATCTCCAGATTACTCCTGGTACCACGCAGCAGTGAGTATGGGAATAGAAGGATAAAGCTGATAAATGCCGTGGCTGGGGATATGGTGCAGGAGGGAGGGCTTTAGATTCCTAGGGCATTGGGAATGTTTCTGGGGGAGGTGGGACCTGTATAAGTTGGGTGGGTTACATCTGAACAGGAACGGGACCAACATCCTCGCGGGGAGGTTTGCTAATGCTGTTGGGGCAGATTTAAACTAAATTAGCAAGAGGGATGGGACCCTGAAAAGTAGCTCAGAGGGGAGAGAATCTGAAATGGAATTACAATGCTAGTAAGTGAGTATGGAAGGCAGAGGAAACATAGCCTTCGGTAAGAAAGAAGTTATTTTGGCAAGGCTAAATGGAATATATTTTAATGCAAGGAGCCTGAGGAATAAGACAGATGAGCTGATGGCACAGAAAGGCACATGGGAGTATGATATCATAGCTATGACTGAGACTTGGCTAAAAGAAGGGCAGGATTGGCAGCTCAACATTCCTGGTTATAGGGTATTCAGACGAGATAGGGAAAGGGATAGAAGAGGAGAGGGGGTTACAATATTGATCAAGAATCATTTATAGCAGCGAGGAGGGGTGTTATCTTGGAAGGATCATCAAATGAGGACATATGGGTAGAAGTAAAAAACACAAAAGGGACAAACACGCTGTAGGGTGTGTACTATTGGCCCCCAAACAGTCAGGGAGAGATAGAGGATCAAATGCGTAATCAAATTTCAGAGAAGTGTAATAATAAGACAGTAATAGGGGATTTTAACTACCCAAAAATTAACTGGGATAGTTTTAGTGTGCAAGATAGGGAGGGAGCAAAATTCTTAAGTTGTATCCAGGAGAACTTTTTCAGCCAGTACGTAGAAAGCCCAACAAGGGAGGGGGCAGTTCTAGATCTAATATTCAGAAATGAGACCCGGCAGGTGGAAGGTGTATCAGTAGAGGGCATTTTGGAGATAGTGACCACAACACAGTTAGATTTAGGATAGTTATGGAAAAGGATAAGGTTCGGCCGGGAATAAGTTCTAAACTGGGGAAGGGCTAATTTTACTAAGATGAGATATGATTTGGCCCAAGTGGACTGGGAGCAACTACTCTACTTGCAAATAAAACTGTGCCAGAGCAGTGGGGGCATCCAAGGAGGAAATAGCGAGAGTACAGGGCAAATATGTCCCCATAAAGACAAAGGTGGGTACCAAGTCCGGAGAACCTGGATGTCAAAGGACATAAAGGTTAGGATTAAGAAAAAAAGAGAAACGTATGGCAGATACCAAGGGCTCCATATGGCCGAGTCCTTAGAGGAGTATAAGCCGTGCAGAGAGGAACTTATAAGGGAAATTAGGAAAGCTAAGATAGCGCATGAGAAAGCATTGGTAGGTTGAATGAAGGAAAACCCAAATGGGTTTTTTTTTAATGTATAAAAAGCAAGAGAATAACTTGGGAAAGAGTAGGGCCAATTAGGGACCATAGAGGTAATCTGTGTGTGGACCCAGAAGACATGGGTACAGTCCTCAATGAATACTTTGCGTCAGTTTTCACAATGGAAAAGAACGACACAGGTATAGACAATCAGAGTGGTGGACTGTTAAATATTAGAGGAAATTAACAGATAGAGAAAGGAAGTATGAGTGGCTTTGTTGGCCTTAAAAGTGGATAAATCTGCAGGCCCGGGTGAGATGTATCCCAGGCTGTTGAGGGAGGCGAGAGAAGAGATATTAGGGGCCCTGCCAGTAATTTTCAAATCCTCTCTGGCCACAGGTGAGATGCCAGAGGACTGGAGGGCTGCTAACATTGTCCCATTATTAAAAAAGGGAGGAAAGGATAGACCAGGAAATTACAGGCCAGTCAATCTAACCTCAGTGGTGGGGAAGTTACTTGAAAGAATTCTAAGGGACAGAATATATCTGCACTTGGAGAGACACAGATCAATCAGGGATAGTCAGCATGTATTTGTTAAGGGAAGGTCGTGTTTGACAAATTTGGTTGAATTTCTTGAAGAGGTAACCAGGAATGTGGATGAGGGTAATGCACTTGATGTGGTCCACATGGACTTTAGCAAGGCTTTTGATAAGGTCCCTCATGGAAGACTAGTCAAGAGAATAAGAGCCCATGGAATCCAAGGCAAAGTGGCACATTGGGTACAATGTTGGCTGAGAGGGAGGAAGCAGAGGGTGATGGCAGACAGATGTTTCTGTGACTGGAAGTCTGTTTCCAGTGGGGTTCTGTAGGGCTCAGTGCTGGGGCTATTGTTGTTTGTGGGGTACATAAATGATTTGATTTAAATGTAGGGGGGATGATCAAGAAGTTCGCAGATGACATGAAAATTGGTAGGGTGGTAAATAATGAGGAGGATAGCCGTAAACTGCAGGAGGATATCAATGGACTGGTCAGATGGGCAGAACAGTGGCAAATGGAATTCAACCCAGAAAAGTGTGAGGTAATGCACTTGGTAGGGTGGGGCTAACAAGGCAAGGGATTACACTATGAATGGTAGGAGCCAGGAAAGTACTGAAGATCAGAGGGGCCTTGGTGTGCATATCCACAGATCCCTGAAGGTATCAAGGCAGGTAGATAAGGTGGTTAAGAAGGTGTATGGGATATGTGCCAGGAATTCATCTGCCGCTGTATTATTGTTCATTTGGTTTGCCCAGACTATATGTAGATTAAAGTCACCCATGAGTACACATAGACATAGACATCTACAGTACAGAAGGAGGCTATTTGGCTCATCGTGTCCGCGGCAATCAACAAAGATCTGACTACACTAATCCCATTTTCCAGTGCTTGGCCCATAGCCCTGGAGGCTATGGCAATGCAAGTGAATTTCTAAATACTTTGTAACTGTTACGAGAGCTTCTGACTCAACCATTCTGTCAGGCTGTGAGTTCCAGGCCCCCATCACCCTCTGGGTGAAAAAGTTTCTTCTTAACTCCCCTCTTAGCCTTTTACCTCTTACCTTAAATCTATGCCCCCTGGTTATTGACCCCTCTACTAATGGAAAAAGTGCCTTCCTATCCATCCGATCTCTGCCCCTCATACACCTCTATCAGGTCCTCTCAAGGCATGATGGAGGCTGAAACTAGCAGGGTACTAAAAGGTCAGCGTTTGGGCCTCAGCTATTTACGGTCTATGGAATGACTTAGATGAGGGAACCAAGTGTAATATGCACAAACTTGCTGGTAATATAACACTAGATGGAAATCTGAGCTACGAGGAGGATGCAAATAAGGTTTAAAAGCATACAGACAGCATAAGTAAGTGAGCAAGAACTTGACAGATGGAATACTGGCCCAAATTTTTGCCACGATAGAGAAGATTTCTTTCATGGCGAAAATAGTTGAAATTCCTGAAGATCAGATGTTCCTCCCCTGAACATGGCACCTCCCATTTTCATGGGAGTGGGATTGGGGGCAGGCTGCATTTCACACATGCATGGTTTATGGGGGTAGCTGGCCATTTAAATCATCAGTTGCCTCCACTGAAGTGGGATTCGGGTAGGCCAGGAGTGTGAAATCCAGAGTGCGTAGATTAGACCAGGTAAGAGCAGGTCTGAAATTTGTGGATTCTTTTGGATAGCCAGGGTACGCCTTCGGGGAAGTAAGGTACCCCTTTGAGGGAGGGCTGGTACTCTTTGGTAGAGGTCATGTGCCCTTTGGGGTAGGTGAAGTGCCCTTTGGACTTGTTAAAAGTAGGCATGTATGTGTGCAAAAAGTAGATAAACTCATTATGTCAAGCTCATTGGAACTGTTAATAGACCTGTCAAAATCAACTGTCAAAGCTCTCAGAAGCACCTCTTAAAGGGAGTTGTCAAGCTGTCAGGGCATTTAAAAGTCCTGCCTGATAAATCTTTGAAAAAATTCCCAGTGGTGTTAAAAAAATAATTGCTTCTTATTTCACTCTGACTGTTGACATAAGCCTGAGGGTTTCCATTACTGGATTACTGCTGCTTGACTGATTTCACAACATCCAATATCACAGTAGGGTGGCTGCCATTTAAGTTTGATTGACAGCAACAAGTGGATATAGGCTCTTTGATGTCCGACTATGAATTCCAATACTAATTATGTGCTTGAATGGAATGTTTGTTGTTATAAGGTTTTATTTAGTTGAAGGAAGTAAATGTAGTGAATGGGATCAAACACAAGGAAGTAAAGGCAGTAAATGGATGAGAGTTGGATTTTTGGATGTGTTTTTTTCAGTATAGTGAAGTCTGTAGTGGAGATTTAGAACTTTATTTTATCTCATCACTGCAATGCCCATGGTGGATACAAGATTAGTTGGCAGCTTAGGTAAGGGCAAAGGGTGCAGGGGTCATGGGCTGGCATGAGTTGGCACTAAGTTGGCATGGGCTATAAAGGTGGAGGGGCATAGGTTTGTATGGAGGGTATGTAAGGTTATGGGGGTGGGTGGAGGGGCATGAGATGGCATAGATTGGCATGGATCAGGCATGGGGAGTGTGTGGATGGTCTGGGAGGGGTGAAAGCTGGAGGGATGTTTCATGTTTTAATCTTTATTTTTAAACTTTGGACACAGTACCAGAGCCCCAAGGCAGGCCTTCCGCCCAGCTCACCTCCATACCCAGGTCGCCCGCCCGCCCAACTTCTAACCCAGGACACCCACAGACCAAAAATCTGATATCCAGGCAGCCGTTTTTAAAGGTCATGTTCGTGGAGCCGGGTAATCTCCTGTCTGTGCACACCCAACCCGGGAGCAAAAATCAGGGACAGTGCGATTTTTTTTATTCATTCATGGAATGTAGGCTTTGCTGGCTGGGCCAGCATTTATTGCCCATTCCTAATTGCTGTTGAGAAGATGGTGGTGAGTTGCCTTCTTGGACTGCTGCAGCCTATGTGGTGTGGGTACACCCACAGTGCTGTTAGGAAGGGAGTTCCAGGATTTTGACCCAGCAACCGTGAAGGAACGGCGATATATTTCTAAGTCAGGATGGTGAGTGACTTGGATGAGAACTTCCAGGTGGTGGTGTTCCCATCTATCTGCTGCCCTTGTCCTTCAACATAGTAGTGGTTGTGAGTTTGGAAGGTGCTGTCTAAGGAGTCTTAGTGAGTTCCTGAAATGATTAAGTGTGAAGTTATCCTCTTTGGGTTCAGAAAATAGAAGAGCAGAATATTTTTTGAAGGGTGAGAGGAAAATATAAATATAAAGGGACCTTGGTGTCCTTGTACATAAGCCATGGAAAGTTAACATGCACGTAAAACAGATAATTAGAAAGGCAAATTATTTGTTAGTCTATATTGCAATAAGTTAGAGTTTAATAGGAAAGTCTTATTATAATTATATAGGGCTTTGATGAAACCACACCTGAAGTACTGTGTAAGGTTTTGGTCTCCTTACCCAAGGAAGGAAATAATTGCGTGACAACAAGTGCAATGAAGGTTCATTAGAATGACTCCTGGGATGAGTGGAATGTCTTATGAGGAAAAATTGAGTACACTAGGCCTATATTCCTTAGAATTTGAAAAAATGAGATAGAAACACATAAAATTCTAAAGGGGCTCGGCAGGTTAAATGCTTGAGGATGTTTCCCCTGGCAGTGGAGCCTAGAACTAGACGTCGCTGTCTCAAGAGGGCAACCATTTAGCACTGAGATGAGGAGGAATTTCTTCATTCAGAGGGTTGTGAATCTTTGGAATTCTCTACCCCAGAAAGTTGGAGACACTCAGTCGTTGAGTTTGTTTAAAACAGAGGTCAATAGATTTTGGGGTACTCAGGGGATTAAGGTTTATAGGAGTAGTGTAGGAAAGTGGATCTGAGGTAGATCAGCCATGGCCATACTGAAGGGAGGATCAGGCTCGAAGGGCTGGGCAGCCTACTATATATCATTTATTAGGTAATTCTGTCCTCTCTAGTAGTTAATTCAAGTCTAAACCCTTGGAGCATTTAGTTTTTTTCAGCTCTTGTCTGCCTTAGTGTGAATTGAACCAAAGAAGTTGCACAGAAGTGCACCTGGCCCACTCGACGTATGTTAGCTCTTTGCTACGGCAATCCAAATCTAATCATACTGCTTTGCTCTCTCTCTCTATAACCCTGTAATTTTCTCCGCTTGAAATGTTATTCCATCAAAGTTTGATTTGTCTCCACGATCCACAGTTCAACGACGTCCAACCTTAACTCTCCCTCAGGTGAAGCACACCTGGGCAGTTGCACATCCTCACCAGCCACACTGCGGCCAGCCACACTGCGAGTTGCAAGAATCTCTCAAAGCCCGTCTTTTTTTGCCTTATGCTCGCTCCCAGCCCTGCCTTATTTACATATTGCCCGACGTGGAAGAGAGAAAAAAATCCTGAAAATTCGGGATGACGATGAGCCGACGGCGGGGAGGGGGTGTCTTTAAAAAAAATCTCTCTCTCGAAAAGTGCTCCGGGTGCTGGTGTTTAAAAAGGAAACAAAATCCCCAATCACAGCACAAACCTCCCATTAATCCCAACAAGCAACTCCACACTATCAAGAGGGTGCAGCTGCTTTCCTTTCTCAAATTCAATTTAACCCAATAACTTGTGAAACTTGTTCCAGTCAAAGCAGAAAATGAAGCAAAGTGGAGGAGCACGCCAGTTAATAGATTCTAATTAGTATGCATCTTTTGATAATTATGTTTTTTAAGCTATCTGATTTCCTGCCAAGCAACTAATTGGAATAAAAACAAGAAATGATTCACCTTTTTACTGCAAGAAATGTGTTTCCATGGTTTAATGATTATTTTAATTTAGTTTAAGCTTTCGTTTTTGCTAAAACAAATTATGGAGGATGGTGTCATAATACTGTTCCCGCTTTCCGTCATACTACAGCACTGAGCACATCACTGATTCAGCCCAACACACATTCGGGAGGTTTTGTTCTATTCATTCACAGGATGCGGCTACGCTGTAAATCGGACTTTGATTGCCCGGCATCAATGCCCTTGAGGAGATGGTGCTGAGCCAACTCCTTCAATACAACGGATTGCCTAGCGAGGCTATTTCAGAGGGTAGTTAAGAGTTGGGTTTTTACAACAAAATAGTAGATATATGGCTAAAAGCAAAAAACTGCGGATGCTGGAAACCCAAAACAAAAATACCTGGAATAACTCAGCAGGTCTGACAGCATCTGCGGAGAGGAATACAGTTAACGTTTGGAGTCCGAATGACTCTTCATCAGAACTAAGGAAAAATAGAAAAGAGGTGAAATATAAGCTGGTTTAAGGGGGGTGGGACAGGTAGAACTGGATAGAGGGCCAGTGATAGGTGGAGATTGTCAAAAGATGTCATAGACAAAAGGTCAAAGAGGTGTTGACGGTGGTGATATTAGCTAAGATATGTGCTAATGGTGACATTAGGGTAGAAAGCAGGATGAGCAAGGTACAGATAGCCCTGGTGGGGGTGGGGTGGGGGGAAGGGATCGAAATTCTTCCTTAACCGAGGTTTTCCATCCACGGTGGTTGACAGGGCCCTCAACCGTGTCTGGCCCATCTCCCGCGCATCCGCCCTCACACCTTCCTCTCCCTCCCAGAACCATGATCGGGTCCCCCTTCTCCTAATTTATCACCCCACCAGCCTCCGCTATTTCCGCCAACTCCAGCATGATGCCACCACCAAACACATCTTCCCTTCACACCCCCCGGCGGCATTCCGCAGGGATCGTTCCCTCCGGGACACACTGGTCCACTCCTCCATCACCCCCTACACCTCAACCCCCTCCCACGGCACCTTCCCATGCAACCGCAGAAGGTGCAACACCTGCCCCTTTGCTTCCCCCCTCCTCACTGAGCAAGGGCCCAAACATTACTTTCAAGTGAAGCAGCATTTCACTTGCACTTCCCTCAACTTAGTCCACTGCATTCGCTGCTCCCAATGCAGTTTCCTCTACATCGGAGAGACCAAACGCAGACTGGGTGACCGCTTTGCGGAACACCTTTGGTCTGTCCGCAAGCATGACCCAGACCTCCCTGTCGTTTGCCATTTCAACACACCACCCTGCTCTCATGCCCACATGTCCATCCTTGGCCTGCTGCAATGTTCCAGTGAAGCTCAACGCAAACTGGAGGAACAGCACCTCATCTTCCGACTAGGCACTTTACAGCCTTCCGGACTTAATATTGAGTTCAACAATTTTAGATCATGAACTCTCTCTTCCATCCCCACCCCCTTTCCGATCCCCCTTTTTTTCCAATAATTTATATAGATTTTTCTTTTCCCACCTATTTCCATTATTTTTAAATGTATTTCCATGCATTGTTTTATCTCTACCTTTTAGCCTATTTTGATCCCTTCCCCCCACCCCACCCCCACTGGGGCTATCTGTACCTTGCTTGTCCTGCTTTCTACCCTTAACGTCACCTATTAGCACATATCTTAGCTAATATCACCACTGTCAACACCTCTTCTTCCTTTTGTCTATGACATCTTTTGGCTATCTCCACCTATCACTGGCCCTCTATCCAGCTCTTCCTGTCCCACCCCCACATAAACCAGCAGATATATGGGGCTGCATTTTACATGCCCCTGGCAGGTGTGTTTCCCGCTGCAGGGGGCAGATAAAATGGGGCGAGCACCTGTTATATTTTACTGCGGGGTCGCTTTGTTCATGAACTGGTTGCACGCTTATCTGTCGGCAGGTGAGTCGATTACAATATACTGCAGACACCAATATGGAAAGAAGCACATGCTATTTATTTACATAGACAACAGAGCACTAACATGATGTGTGCTTCTCCAACCAGACCCTACTCTAGATTAACATAAACATGGTAGCCTGCGTTACCCAGCTGTTGGGTCTTACACTCACCTGGTCAATCTGGTCACAGTTTCTTAAAGGTGTGCTGCACCTCAAAATACCACAGCACCCATCTGACCACCTTCCCGCCCACCCCCAGTGCTCTTATTCCCCAGTTTTTACTGGTGTTCCATTTTAAGTTATACAAGACCAGTTCAGATCAGTGCTCTTATTTCGCAGTTTTCACTGCTATTTTCTCCTTCTTGGTCACCCCCATAATACGAGAGGCAAGCAGGTGCCAAAATCAGCAGCCCACCTGCCATATTTAAATCAACAATTAAGGGTGAATTAGGCTTGTTATCAAGCCTATTGACCCTGATAATACACTGCCCATGCCATAATACGCTTGGCATGGACAGCAGGGCAGCAGCAGGAAGCCTGATTTTTAACCTGTATTGGTTAAAGGGCAGGGAGGAAAGGGAGCTCGCTCTCCAGGGACTGCCCTTTGCCGATCGCGGGGCGGCCCTGCCCTTAGGCTGAACACCCCCTTCCTTCCTACCAGCTCCCTTCCTTAAACCCAGCCCCACCCGGCCCCCCTACTCCATCTCACCCTAACCTCCCCTAACCCAGACCTCAGACCTACCTGCTGCCAATGAGGGGTGGAAGTCCCACTCAGCCCTCATTAATGAGCCCCACAGTGCTTTATTGCTGTGGGGTGGGTGGGCGTGGAGCATGGCAGCTCCATGCTGACATGGTCTCTGGTGTGGGGGACGGAGGGAGCGTGCCACTCGGCCCTCCAGTACTTTTCCACCCATGGGCACCATTATTGATACTAGCATTTCATCCAGATTTGGTTAACTTTTTCAAAAGTCGTTTACAGAATGTGGACGTCACTTGCTAGGCTGCAGCATTTATTGCCCATCCCTAACTGCCCTTGAGAAGGTGGTGGTGAGCTGCCTTCTTGAACCACTGCAGTCCATGTGGTGTAGGTACACCCACAGTGGTTTTAGAGAGCAGGTTGCAGGATATTTACCCAGTGACACTGAAGAAACAGTGATATATTTCCAAGTCAGAATGGTGTGTGACTTGGAGGGGGACTTACAGGTGGTGGTGTTCCCATGCATCTGCTGCGCTTGTCCTGCTAAGCGGTAGAGGTCGTTGGTTTGGAAGATACTGTTGAAGGAGCCTTGGTGAGTTGCTGCGGTGCATCTTGTAGATGGTACACACTGCAGCGTCTGTGCATCGGTGGTGCAGGGAGTGAATGTTTATGGATGGGGTGCCAATCAAGCAGACTAATTTATCCTGGATGCTGTTGAGCTTCTTGAGTGTTGATGGAGCTACACTCATCCAGGCAAGTGGGGAATATTCCATCACACTCTTGACTTGTGCCTTTCAGATGGCTGAGAGGTTTTGGGGAGTCAGGAGGTGAGTTACTCACTGCAGGATTCCTAGCCTCTGACCTGCTCTTGTAGCCACAGTATTTATATGGCTGGTCCAGTTCAGTTTCTGGCCAATAGTAACCCCCAGGATCTAGATCATGGGTGATTCAGTGATGGTAATGCCACTGAATGTCATGGGGTATGGTTAGATTCTCTCTAGTTGGAAATGGTCACTGCCTGGCACTTGTGTGATGTGAATGTTACTTGCCATTTGTCAGCCCAAGCCTGGATTTTGTCCAGGTCTTGCTGCATTTGGACATGGACTGCTTCAGTATTTGAGGAGTTGCAAATGGAACTAAATTTAAATTTCCCAGCTGCTATGGTAGGATTTGAGCTCATGTCTGCATAATATAATCACTCTGCTACCACTCCCTACACTCCTGTATTGGAGCTTTGGAAATGAACAAATGTTGGCAAATCACATGGTGAGTAACTCATGACCTTCCGTCCAAAATGATGGGGATTCATGAGCCATGTGTACAGCATTTCCCAGTGTAAACTCTGTGCATCTGGAGCTCTGTGCCAAAGGCACGTGACTGGAAAATGTACCCCATTGATCGAAAAGTGCTCCCCCCACCGGGGTAATAGGTACTACATGTGCTGTCCGGTCCAGTATTGAGTCGTACGGGTGTGAAGGAATTCAGGTGCAAATCCAGATCGATGCTGAGCTCGTTGCTCTCAACCCCAAAGACTGTGAGGTTTTACAATTGCAACTCTAAGGGCAGGAAGGGAAAGATCAACAATTTCTGCGGGCTCTCAGTGCACTGCTGGGAAGCGTTTAGGTGTAGAGGTCAGGCAAAGACAGGACTGTGCTTCATGTTTTGTGCCACCACACGGCACCCCTACCCCCCGTAACCATACACGCTATCAAATAGGTTACTAGTGCTTACTATCTGTGTTCATGGTGAAGAGTAACCATTTGGATGAAGTACCTGAGAAAGCTTACCCCAGCAAGAAGAGGGAGGACAGGGAGAAGAATGGGAAAAATGTGAGAGAGAAAAATAATTTGGTCTTCCATAGAGCATTCCCCATTTTCATTTCCCTTCACCGCCCAACAATTTATAAACATTCTTCAAAAACTAAAGTCGGCTGAGTGAGTATTGCAGAAATTTACTGCCCGTGCAAGAGCTGGGCCAAGATTTTCATATGTCAATATTGAAACCTCATGGAAAGATCTTTCCCACTCCCAGTCCTTCCCACTCCCAATACTTCCCGCTGTCAATCCTCTCCACTCCGCGGCCTTTTTTTTTTCCCTTTAGCAAAACTTTACAGGCCCCGCACGCCGATGCGTAAAATGATGCGCGGTGATGTCGGGCGAGCGTCCCGGCGTCACTGCGCACCATCGCGATATTTAGGTGGGCGGGCATGCGATGTTCTCAGATGCACGCCCAGCATTAATTAATCACCCAGTTAAGACCCTTGGGGCACCAATTGGCAAATTTTCAGAGCCCGTGCAATCTCCTGGATGTTCAGGTCAGGACTCCACAGTAAAAATCATTTTTGGGACCCGCAGCTTTCAGGAAACCTTCCCTTAGCCTGGGAATGGGATTTTTGCTCTCCACTGGAGGCACATCCTCTGAGGAGGAAGGAAGGGCCAGAAAGGGGAGGAGGCCAGGAGTCCACATTCAGCCTCCAGGGGAGCCACCTTTGGGATGAGAGGCACAGGCACAAGGGGCACAGGGTCAACAGGAAGTGCAAGGCAGAAAGGGCCGCAGAAGACGCCACTATCCTGCTTCTAGGCGGCAAAGCAGCTACCTCAATATGTCTGAGGTGCAGTGCCAAAGGAGGCTCTGTCTCTCAAGGGAGACAGTCACCTTCATCTGTCAGTTGATAGGCCCTGAGATCTCCCCTAACTGTGTGGGTGGACACCCCATGCCAGTGGCACTGAAGGTCACAGCTGCCCTCAACTTCTATGCCTCCGGCTATTTCCAGAGTCCGATGGGTGATCCTTGTGGAGTCTCCCAATCGGCTGTCCACATTTGTTTCAAGTTGGTGACAGACGCACTGTTCAGGCGTGCACTGACCTTCATCCAGTACCGTATGGATGAGGCCAGCCAGACAGAGCGAGCCAGAGGCTTTGCGGCCATTGCTGGCTTCCCCCGTGTCCAGGGTACAATAGACTGTACACATGTGGCCATCAAGGCGCCAACAGGTGAGCCCGGTGCCTTCGTCAACAGGAAGGGCTTCCACTCCATGAACGTGCAGATAGTGTGTGATCACAGGATGCAGATTCTGCAAGTCTGTGCCAGGTATCCAGGCAGCTCCCACGACGCTTACATCCTCAGACACTCCCAGGTGCCGAGGCTCTTCAGTGCTCCGGCCCGGCTGGATGGATGGCTGCTGGGTGACAAGGGCTATCCCCTCAGAAGGTGGCTCATGACGCCTCTCCGCCATCCAAGAACAGAGGCCGAGCAGTGGTACAATAGGAGCCACAGCACCACAAGGGCTGTGGTGGAGAGAACCATTGGTTTTCTCAAGATGTGCTTCTGATGCCTGGACTGTTCAGGGGGTGGACTCCAATATCCCCCAGATCGTGTGTCGGTGATAGTGGTTGCATGCTGCGCTCTCCACAATCTGGCGCTGGAAAGGGGCATTGGAGTGGACGAGGAAGACGTAGACGCAGTGGCTCCGGATGCACACGATGAGTCCAGCAGTGAGTCCGAGGATGAGCACACACAGGAGAACGCTGAGGGGGTAGACGCTGAGGGGGTAGACGCTGACCCGAGCATACTCCAGGGAGGCAGGGACACCCGGGAGGCTTTAATCCAACAAACCTGCAGCTAGCTCACCACAGATGGAACTTCAACACACGCCAAGGCTGCAGGCACTAAACTCGATACCTGAGTGCTAAATCTGCCTGGATAGTAACATTAACTAAGGCCTTTGTCAATAAAGCTCAATGTCAAACAATTCACTCATAACATCAGGGGTTCCCGTCCACTTGCAGAAGTAAGAAATCACACTGAGGCATGGCAAAAGGTCAAAATTTATTGAGTGAACAAATGTAACTTCATAAAGCAAAAATAAAGTGTTAGACATCGCACCAAGTCTTCAATAAACTGCTATGGGCCAACATAAAAGCACCAGTCAGAAACCTCTGGTGTGCCTAATGTGCCTTAAATTTACACTTACAGGTGCTATGTCTAGGTTCTCCCCCCTCGCTGGCACTGGCACCTGAGACAGCCTGCTCACTGTGCTGTCCTGTTGGCCTCGATGACCTTGGTAGACGTCCTTTGGCCCGTGGAGCCTTTGATGGCCCCGCCTGGGAGGGAGCGGCCAGTTCCGCAGCTGGCACCTCCCCATTCGCCGCAGCCTCATCGGATGCCATGGTCACTGGCAGAGGGGCGGAGGAGCTGCTGCCCTCATCCGGAGCTCCCTGAGAGAAGCCCGCAGAGACAACAGGCAGCTGCTGCGCCAATGTGAAGTCGCTTCGGACCTCCCTGCTCACCATAGATGGATGGGCACTGAGCTGGGATACTTGGTGCTCAAACCATCAACCACATTGGCACTGACCAGCTGAGGTCAGTGCCAATGTGAGGGCTTGCAGGTCCGAGCGCAACCCCAGGAGGCCCTGATTGTTCTCCTGGGGATGCCTCTCCATGAGAGTCGCCACTTTCTCCATAGAGGAGGCTTGGCACTCGGCTATGAGGCTCAATACATCAGTGATGCTCCGCATAGACTCCTCCAGCACGGGCACCATGCCACGCATAACTTCATGTATCTCCGCCAGATCCTCCCGCAAACCCTGCTGCACTTCCAGTGTTCGCTGCCTCAGGGGCGACTCCAGAAGCACATCATCAACCACCGACCGAGCATGTCCCTGGTCCCCAACAGTCCTCCAACTGCTGGCGCCCTGGGCACTCTCTGTCTTCGCCCACACCTCAAGCGAGTGTGAAGTGCCCTCACTGCCGTGACCCGAGACACTAGCCGATGATCTAATTCCCACCGAGGTGCTAGTCTCTGCGCTGGTGCCTGCCTGGCAGAGATGGTGTGACGCTGGTTAGTGCATTTCCTCTGAGCCCTCAGGGGTGAGAGGCGGGCCCTCTGCCTCCTCCTCCCAGCCCTGCTCTGGTGCTGCTGAGAGGAATAACAAGACAAGGACATTTGATTAGTTACAATGCAGACAATGTCAGCTTGCATGCTGCTCCCCCAGATCATTATGCGCTCATCCTTCCACAATCAATGGTCAACCCATGTTGCAAACTTCAATCACTGAGCATTCAGCAGTGCCGTGGCAGCTGGGACACACATGGTGACCTGAGTGCTCGCCAAACATACCTCCCCGTGGCACCCCAGCCTCACCGCCACCGGTGGACCTGGGGGCATGGCGCCTCTCCAGATCCAAGGCCTGCTGCTCGTAAGTCATTAGGATGGCCAACTGCCAGTCCGCATTTGCTCTGACGCATTGTGCACAGTCTTCTCCTGAAAAGGAGAGAAGAGCATTGATTAGTCCAGCCTGTACCTGGATTCCCATTGCATCCCTGCCAACCCAGCCAGAGTGGGACATTGCAGGACTCCAGCTCTTTGTTACCCCGAGGCTGCCACACACTCACCCAAACAAGCCAGGGCTGACCCTTGCCCCCCGCATTGCCCAAATGTTGCCTCCTTCACATGTGGCACCACAAGGTGTCACTTTGCTAAGCAAAGAGGCACAAGCATGTGGAGCACAAACACCAGCAGATGGATCGGTGTCCCGCCACCTGGAAGCTCCCCTCCCAGCCTGTTAACACCCTGACTTCGACATGCTTCCCAGTTCCAGCTCTCTGCCTAGGTGCAGACCCTTAACTTTCACCCCCATCCTATACTCTGGGTGTCAATGTCACACACGCTGCGGATGCAGAACACATCCTAGCTCAACCCTCTCAGGGTGAACTGAGCATGGGCAATATCTGCTGTCACACCCAGCGAGGGATACAGGCCGTGAGGGATTCAATGCCGTAACTGTACTCAGGGTTGCCGGGGGTGGAGGATGTGGTGGTGGTGCAGGGAGGGCTGGGGGAAAAGGGTGATGGCTGCATTAAGTGACTTGAGGCAACATGGTACCCACCCTTCCCGAGCGCAGGAGGTCATTGAATCTTTTACGGCACTGGACCCATGTGCGCTGCACCACAGCTTGGGAGCGAACACTCGCGGCCACCTCCTCCTGTGCATGCTTGATCAGGTTGGGGAGTCTCCGCCTCCCATCCCTCGGAATCAGGACCTCCCACCGTGCTGCCACCTCCTCCAGGAGGGCAGCTAGGCACTCATCGGAGAAACGAGGGGCACACTGCCTCGATGGCCTACCCTCCAGCCTGGCCTGCTCCGCTGCCCTAACCTCCGGCCTGGCCTGCCCCACCAGCCTACCCTCTGGCCTGGCCTGCTCCGTTGGCCTACCCTCCGGACTTACGTGATGCACAGTAGCCCTCTGCTGTGCCTTTCTCCCAGCCATTGTGAGCAGCCCTGCAAAGGCTGCCAGGCCTTCATTGATACTAGCTGCAGTGTCACCATTGGACCCGGCGGTCTGTGCATGCCCGCCGCTGCCTGCCCACTACCGCTATCCTCAAGTGTCGAGAAATACTCTGGGTGGGCCTTAATTCGCTCGCCCTTGTAAAATGGTGGTGCGGACCTGATCACAGACGGCAATCAGGTCCGCGCCCACTCCCGCACAGCCTGCCTGACATGGGGAAAATTCTCCCCATGTAGTTTATAGCAGTGATCACTAGATAGCACTCATTTCTCCTTCCAAGTAAGGGCCATTTAGGCCTTATTGCAGCCTTAGCCAAAGTCCATCAGCAACAATTTATGGTATGATTCCTGGAGAGACTGGCAACTTTGAAGAAAAGATATGAATTTCCCAGTGACCAAATGCAAAGAGTCACACTAGACTTCACATTTTAAGACTTTTACTATAACAAATTAAAATCAGCATTGAGTAATCATTACATTGCTGGCAACTAATGCACTAAACTACAGAAAAGTTATTCTCCATTAACTTCGTAACACAACTGAAAACTCCATGCCGCATTTATACGTTACACCACACTCTCAGCAGAAATGCAATCTCGTGTTTAAAGTTCCCAAGTTCCTTCCTGGCTGTTAACAGGGCCTCTCCTCCCTGCCCCACCAGAGTGAATATTCCAATGTCCTTTTTAAAACAAAGCCCCTTCACTCAATCATCTGAGCATACTTGATTGGACTTCCAGTAGTACTGGCAATTCTTTGGTTATTAACTCTCAGCCATAAGCTTTGTTTCTTCAAACAAGTGATCCATCCTCACCAGTCCTCAGCTTGGACCTCAACCAGAAAAGAGTCCTTTTCTTCTGCTTGGTGTAGCAGCACCTGTTGTTTGTCGTCTTCCCCAAAATCAACCTGGCTGACTGCCCCTGAGAGTCTGTAAGTCTGTACACAGCAAGAGCAGCTACCTCCTCCTTTGTGTCCAGATATTAAAACTTGCACCTTACTTTTAATAAGCTTTGACTTGGCCCCATTCCCCATGGCAACCAGGTCACGTGGTCTTGTCTCTGAGAAGATTTAGTAAGAATTCACATGGGCTTGTCTCTGGGCAGATTTAATAGGAGGTCACACACCCCTCCCCAAACTATTCCTTTTTATCTTGAATTAAAGGAGACATTGACAAACGAAACCGTCTTAATAATTCTAGTGGTTCTGACACCTGGGTGTTAAATGGAATGATCATCCATTCAACTAGCCTCACAACAGGTGTAACCTCATGGGGAATAGTAGCATTGTGATTATGTTACTGGACAACTAATTCAGGGCCTGGGCCATTGATCTGGCAACCTGCATTCAAATCCTACAATTGAAGTTGGGTTATTCAAATTCCATTAATTAAATAAATTTGGAATGAAAACCTCTGCCAATATTTTAATGATCAGATTCTTATAAAAACACTAAGATAAAAGCAAAAAAAATGCGGATGCTGGAAATCCAAAACAAAAATAAAAATAAAAATACCTTGAAAAACCCAGCAGGTCTGGCAGCATCTGTGGAGAGGAACACAGTTAACGTTTCGAGTCCGTATGACTCTTCAACAGAACTAAGTAAAAATAGAAGAGAGGTGAAATATAAGCTGGTTTAAGGGGGGTGGGGGTGGGACAAGTAGAGCTGGATAAAGGGCCAGTGATAGGTGGAGATAGCCAAAAGATGTCATAGACAAAAGGACAAAGAGGTGTTGAAGGTGGTGATATTATCTAAGGAATGTGCTAATTTAGGGTAGAAAGCAGGACAAGCAAGGTACAGATAGCCCTAGTGGGGGTGGGGTGGGGTGAAGGAATTGAAAAAGGCTAAAAGGTAGAGATAAAACAATGGATGGAAATACATTTAAAAATAATGGAAATAGGTGGGAAAAGAAAAATCTATATAAATTATTGGAAAAAAAATGGGGGGATCGGAAAAGGGGTGGGGATCGAGGACAGAGTTCATGATCTAAAATTGTTCAACTCAATATTCAGTCCAGAAGGCTGTAAAGTGCCTAGTCGGAAGATGAGGTGCTGTTCCTCCAGTTTGCGTTGAGCTTCACTGGAACAATGCAGCATGTTCGGACATGTGGGCATGAGAGCAGGGTGGAGTGTTGAAATGGCAAACGACAGGGAGGTCTGGCTAATGCTTGCGGACAGACCGAAGGTGTTCTGCAAAGCGGTCACCCAGTCTGCGTTTGGTCTCTCCAATGTAGAGGAAACCGCATTGGGAGCAGCAAATGCAGTAGACTAAATTGAGGGAAGTGCAAGTGAAATGCTGCTTCACTTGAAAGGAATGTTTGCGCCATTGGACGGTGAGGAGAGGGGAAGTAAAGGGGCAGGTGTTGCACCTTCTGCGGTTGCATGGGAAGGTGTCGTGGAAGGGGGTTGAGGTGTAGGGGCTGATGAAGGACTGGACCAGAGTGTCCCTGAGGGATGATCCCTGCGGAATGCCGCCAGGTGGGGTGAAGGGAAGATGTGTTTGGGGGTGGCATCATGCTGGAGTTGGCGGAAATGGCGGAGGATGATCCTTTGAATGCAGAGGCTGGCGGGGTGATAAGTGGGGACAAGGGGGACCCTATCATGTTTCTGGGAGGGAGAGGAAGGTGTGAGGGCAGATGCGCGGGAGATGGGCCAGACACGGTTGAGGGCCCTGTCAACCACCGTGGGTGGAAAACCTCGGTTAAGGAAGAAGGAAAACATGTCAGAGGAACTGTTTTTGAAAGTGGCATCATCAGAACAGATGCGACGGAGGTGAAGGAACTGAGAGAATGGGATGGAGTCCTTACAGGAAGCGGGGTGTGAGGAGCTGTAGTCGAGGTAGCTGTCGGAGTTGGTAGGCTTGTAATGGATATTGGTGGACAGTCTATCACCAGAAATTGAGACAGGGAGGTCAAGGAAGGGAAGGGAAGTGTCAGAGATGGACCATGTGAAAATGATGGAGGGGTGGAAATTGGAAGCAAAATTAATAAATTTTTCCTGGTCCCGACGAAAGCATGAAGCAGCACCAAAGTAATCATCGATGTACCGGAGAAAGAGTTGTGGGAGGGGGCCGGAGTAGGACTGGAAAAAGGAATGTTCCACATACCCCATAAAGAGACAGGCATAACTGGGGCCCATGTGGGTTCCCATAGCCGCACCTTTTATTTGGAGGAAGTGAGAGGAGTTTAAGGAAAATTGTTCAGTGTGAAAACAAGTTCAGCCAGACGGAGGAGAGTAGTGGTGGATGGGGATTATTCAGGCCTCTGTTCGAGGAAGAAGCGGAGAGCCATCAGACCATCCCAGTGGGGGATGGAGGTGTAGAGGGATTGGACGTCCATGGTGAAGAGGAGGCGGTTGGGGCTAGGGAACTGGAAATTGTTGATATGATGTAGAGTGTCAGAGGAATCACAAATGTAGGTGGGAAGGGACTGGACAAGGGGAGAGAGAATGGAGTCAAGATAGCAAGAAATGAGTTTCGTTGGGCAGGAACAGGCTGACACAATTGGTCTGTCGGGACAGTCCTGTTTGTGGATTTTGGGTAGGAAGTAGAAGCGGGCCATCCGAGGTTGGGAGACTATCAGGTTGGAAGCTGTGGAAGGAAGATCTCCAGAGGAGATGAGGTCGGTAACAGTCCTGGAAACAATGGCTTGATGTTCAGTGGTGGGATCATGGTCCAGGGGGAGGTAGGAGGAAGTGTCTGCGAGTTGACGCTCAGCCTCCGCGAGGTAGAGGTCAGTGCATCAGACAACAACAGCACCACCCTTCTCAGCAGGTTTGATGACAATGTCAGGGTTGGACCTGAGAGAACGGAGTGCAGCAAGTTCAGAGAGAGACAGATTAGAATGGGTGAGAGGAGCAGAGAAATTGAGACGACTAATGTCACGCCGACAGTTCTCAATGAAAAGATCAAGAGAAGGTAAGAATCCAGAGGGAGGGGTCCAAGTGGAGGGAGAATATTGGAGGTGGGTAAAAGGATCCGTTGAACGGGGAGAGGACTCCTGCCCAAAGAAGTGAGCACGGAGACGAAGGCGGCGGAAGAAGAGTTCAGCATCGTGCCGAGCCCAAAATTCATTGAGATGAGGGCGTAAGGGTTTGAAACTAAATCCTTTGCTGAGCACTGAACGTTCAGCATCAGAGAGGGGAAGGTCATGGGGTATGGTGAATACACGGCCGGGGCTGGGATTGGAAGACGGGTTGGGGACAGAGGGACAGGCAGGGGTAGAGGGTCCTGGATGGGTGTTGGTGTCGATGAGTTGTTGGAGCTTGCGTTCCTTTGCACCTGAAAGAAAGAGACAAAGTTTCTTGTTGAGGTGTTGGATGAGATGAAGAATAAAATGAAACTGGGGGCACGCGCAGCTTATAAAAAGGGTGTGGCTGTGCTGCTGGAGGGAGAGGTCGAGTATGTTCATATGGCGGTGCATGGCACTGATGTGGATCTCAGAATGCGATGAGAACAGCAGTCAGAGGAGCATTGTATGTCCCGGAGATACCTGTAATCCTGGGTGGGTTCGAAACATGAGGGATGGAACTTCAGTTGAAATCCACGTGGGGTAAGTCGGAGACGGAGACAGTCACTGAGGAAGGAAATATGGCTGTGAAAGCGGGTTTTAGTAAACACCTTGTCAAACACCAGGAGAGAAATGGAAAGCAATGAAGGTGAACAAGGCAAAAGAGAGATACGGAAATCCTATTGGAGAGAAGAGCAAAACTTCTTCAAGGTAGGCATTCCTTGAAGAGAAGTGACAGTCAATTAAACACTAAGATAAAAGCAATAAACTGCGGATGCTGGAAATCCAAAACAAAATAAAAATAAAAATACCTGGAAAAACTCAGCAGGTCTGGCACCTTATAAAAGCACATCTGGTTCACTAATGTCCTTAGGGAAGGAAATTGTTTCTCCCTTTTCATAAGTGCTTTGGGGTGTCTATATTCCTAAATGTACAATATTAATGTATATGATTGCTGTAGGATGTTGCCTTCTTGGTGATTGTTTGCACCACTTTTTGGTGAAAGTTTTGTACAAGGCTTTCTCCTCTGGTCAGAAAGTGCCCTTAGAGTGACCACTGCTGCTTTTGAGTCATGCTGGAAAATTGCTGTGCCATACTATTTTGCCTTCTGCTATTTCTTAATCTAATTTTTTTGCAAATTTTCGTAAATGAAAGTTTATTGGACAAATGAGGAAGCATTTACATTTGTAGCCCATGAAGGGAAATGTTTAGTGCGTGTTTGAATGCTGCAGACATCTCATAAAGCATGATAGATTCTGTAGGCAAATTGACAGTGTAAAATGAGAGCTTAAGACCTGGTTGGCTCATTGATGTTTTAGTTATTTTTCCTCATCTTCCACTTCGACATGTCATCCTATGAGAATCCTTATTGATATGGAACTATTGTCATTGTCACATCTTTAAGGAGATTAAGTTTATCCCTTCTGCTTGGTCCTGGTGTTCTATCTATCATATAAATGTTTTTAAGCACTTTCCTTCCTTCAATGTCAGTTCTTAAACAAATGCACTGCCCTTGTTCCCAATAGCTCACATTTTACTTAATTAGTGTCCCTTGTTATAAACCATATACGTGAAAACAAAAACCATTTGATGTTTTTAGCATGTGAAACTCAATAGCTTAGAAATTAGCATTGGTGATAACAGTGAATGAATGTTTCATGTGCTCTAATGACATGCCTTTGTTGGCCATTTTACTGCAGCTGGTAACTCATTTATTAATGTGTTAATGTCACCATTAAAATAAATCAGGTGTGCATCCAGTATCATTAATAACTATTTCTACCCTAATATCTGGCCATAAAACTGGTTAGCAATATTCCGATAGGGGTAGTTCTGCACTTCCTGTGAGAGCTGCTGCATAAGGGAGTATAACATGGAGACAGCATTGTACAATATTATAATGACAGTTCTCCAACAAATGGAGAGTGCAAATGTGGCTCTCCTCAGGGGCCGCAGGGGCACAGAGTTGCCTCTTATTTTTACTTATTTCAATCTCTGTATCTAGTAATCATTACCGTACTGATTTATCTTTGTAGCTTATTGCGATTTAATTGTATCTCTCACTCTCTCGCTATAGGACTCACTCTCAATCATTATTGTCCCATGACCTTCTGAGGTCAATGCCGAGATGTGACTCTATGAGCACTGTTCCTCTCTCAACCCCATCATGGCATATGCCCAATGGACCATTCTCTATCAGTGATGGCATTCGCACCAGTGTGAATCAATAACTAGCAATCAGATATAGAAATCCAGACTGATTTGCCCCTGTCTACCGCAAGGAACAATGAGTCCAACTGAGGCATCCTTCTGCCACCCTGTTTGAGATCCTCTCACTCAAAACAGGCCACGGATGGAATGTGGGACCACTGGGGCCTGTGTGGTTCAGGTCCACACTGGGCAGCAATTTAACAGCATTTGAGCCTTCAGCAGGAGCCCCATCATTTTATTTACTTCAAGCTGCATTTGGGAAAAAAAATTATTGTGTAGTGTTATTTATGGCAGAGTATGAAACAGATGGACTTGTCTTGGTATATGGCACTGGGAGAGTATCATGATGACCAGTGTAGGAGAATGTGTGTGTATAATAGTATGTGGATAAAAACTCAGGGGGAGATATAGAGTAAAGAGTTAACCCTAATGATAGTTGCTGAGCATGTGCTTAAGGAGCTATGACACAATGATGTCACTCACTGAGAGGAGATGATTGTGAAGCACCTCAGAGAGTAGCTCCAGCTATGCCTTGGCATAAAATAATGGGGTAGTAGCAAAACTCAAAATGATTTATGAAATAAAGCTTTTCCCTCACTGTTTATTGGCTCGGTTCTGGTGAAAGAAGATTACAAATTTTGGATATCTTTCTTATTCCTTCAAGTTATATGAGGCTAAATCAATTGAAAAGTTTTAAAATACAGATTGTTAGTATTTTTATTAGGCGTTTATAGGGAATATGGAATCAAGGTGGATAAATGGAGTTATGATGCAGATCGGGGTGATCAAACTGATGGGGCAGAATTTTACCATCGGCGAGCAGGGGGCGGGGCCCGCTCGCCGACGCGTAAAATTATGCGGGATGATGTCAGGCGGAACCCCCGACATCACCCCGCCCCATTTAAATTTTTAGGAAGGCTGGGGCGCAGCAAAATCAGCTGTGGGCCCGCCGACCTGTCAATGGCCAATTGAGGTCATTGACAGGATCAATTAAGCAATTGAAGGAACTGCCCGTCCAACCTTAAGGTTGGTGGGTCGGCCAGGAGCCCCGGCGGCAACTAGAAAAAACATGAAACCTCATCCAGTGGCGGGATGAGGTTTCATGCAGGGTTTTAAAAAGTTTAATAAAGTTGTTCTGTAAATTATGAACATGTCCCCAACTTGTGTGACATTTTCACATGAGGGGACATGTAAGGGATTTTTCTTTTCTCTATTTTTAATATTTTTAAAAGTCGAGGCGATCTCCCTGAGGCTGCACTTAGCCTCAGGGAGATGAGTGCGCTCTTTCGTGCGCATGCGCGAAAGAGCACACTCTCGATTTCAGGGATTCCCCCCCGCCTGCACAGGGAGCGCATAGCGCTTCCCGGCAGATGTCACGCTGGGTGGGCCTTAATCGGCCCGCCTACATAAAATGGCGGTTTCCGCCCCGATCGCTGGGAGCGATCGGCTCCACGCCCGCAAAATAGAAACGCAAAATTCTGCCCTTGGTGTGACATAGAAACATAGAAACTAGGAGCAGGATTAGGCCATTCAGCCCTTTGAGCCTGCTCCACCATTGAATATGACCATGGCTGATCCTCTATCTCAATGTCATATTCCCGCTTTCTTTCCATACTCTTCGATGTCCCTAATATCAAAAAAATTATCAATTTGTTCCTTGAACATACTCAGTGACCTGGCCTCCACTGCCTTCTGTGGTAGAGAATTCCACAGGTTGACCACCCTCTGAGTGAAGAAATATTTCCTCATCTCAGTCCTAAATGGCCTGCCCCATATCCTGAGGCTGTGGCCCCTGGCTCTAGACCCCCAACCAGGGGAAACATCCTCCTTGGATGTAGTCCGTCTAGCCCTATTAGAATTTTATAGAATTTTCAATCAAATCCCCTTTCATTCTTCTAAGCTCTAGTGAATACAGACCCAGTTGAACCAATCTCTCCTCATGCGACAGTCCTGCCATCCACGGTATCGGCCTAATGAACCTTTGCTGCACTCCCTCTATGGCAAGTATATCCTTTCTTAGGTAGGGAGAGCAAAACTGCATGCAATACTCCAGGTGTGGTCTCACCAAGGCCCTGTATAACTGTAGTAAGTCATCCCTACTTCTGAACTCAAATCCTCTTGCAATGAAGGCCTACATGCCATTTGCCTTCCTAATTGCTTGCTGTACCTGCCTGTTTACTTTCATTGACTGGTGTACAAGGACACCCAGATCCCTTTGTACATCCACATTTCCCAATATATCACCATTTAAATAATACTCCGCCTTTCTGTTTTTCACACCGAAGCGTCTAACTTCACATTTATCCACATTATACTGCATCTGCCATGTGTTTGCCCACACACACAACATGTCTAAATTGCCCTGAAGCCTCCTTGCACCCTTCTCACAACCCCGCCCAGCTTTGTGTCATCAGCAAACTTGGAAATATTGCACTTGGTTTCCTCATCCAAGTCACTTATATATATTGTGAATAGATAGGGCCCAAGCACTGATCCCTGCAGTATTCCACTAGTCATTGCCTGCCATCCGGAAAAAGAACCTTTTATTCCCACTCTCTGTTTCCAGTCTGTCAACCAATTCTCAATCCCTGCCAGTCTATTACCCCCAATCCCATGTGATTGAATTTTTGCCCACTAGACTCTTATGTGGGACCTTATCAAATGCATTCTTTAAATCCAAAAACACCACATCCGCTGGTTCTCCCTTAGCTATTCTACTGGTTACATCCTCAAAAAACTCCAGTAGAATAGTTAAGCATGGTTTCTCTTTCATAAATCCATGCTGACTTTGTCTAATCCTGTTAATGCCTTCCAAGTGTTCTGTTGCCACGTCTTTTATAATAGACTCTAGCATTTTCCCCACTATTGATGTTAGGCTAACTGGCCTGTAATTCACTGTTTTTCCTCTATCTCCTTTTTTAAATAGTGGGGTTACATTTGCCATCCTCCAATCTGTAGGAACTGCTCCAGAGTCTATAGAATTTTGGAAGATGACCACCAATGCATCCTATATTTCCAGGGCCACTTCCTTTACTAATCTGGGATGTAGATTATCAGTCCCTGGGGATTTTTCAGCCTTTAACCCCAATAATTTCTCTACCACCAATTTTTTTACTAATACTGATTTTCCTCCCTCTCTTTAGGCCTGTGGTTTCCTAACATTTCTGGGAAATTATTTGTGTCCTCTTTTGTGAAGACAGAACCAATATGTGTTCAATTCTTCTGCCATTTCTTTGTTCCCCATTATAATTTCCCCTGTTTCTGACTGTAAGGGGCCTGCAGTTGTCTCTGCTAATCTTTTTTTCTGCATATATTTATAGAAGCTTTTACAGTCAGTTTTTATGTACCCTGCAAGTTTACTCTCATACTCCAATTTCCCCTTCTTGACAAAAGTCCATTCTTGCTGAATTAAAAACTGCTCCCAATCCTCAGGTTTGCTGCTTTTTCTGGCAATTTTATATGTTTCCTCTTTGGATCTATTACTATCCCTAATTTCTTTTGTAATCCATGGTTCAGCCACCTTTCCTGTTTTATTTTTAAGCCAGACAGGAATGAATAATTGTTGTAATTCATGCATACGTTCCTTAAATATTAACCATTGCCTATCCACCGTCAACCCTTTTAGTAAGGTCTCCCAATCCATCATTGCCAACTCGCGCCTCGTACCCTCATAGTTCCCTTTATTTAGATTCAGGACCCTAGTTTCAGATTCAACTTCTTCACTCTCCATCTTAACGAACAATTCTATCATTTTATGGTTGTTCTTCCCCAAGGCACAACAAGATTGTTAATTAATCCTTTCTCATTGCACAGTACCCAGTCTAGGGTAACCTGCTCTCTAGTTGATTCCTCAATGTATTGGTCTAAAAAACCATCACGTACACACTCCATGAAATCCTCCTCCACAGTATTATTGTTAGTTTGGTTTGTCTAATCTATATGTAGATTAAAGTCATCCATGATTACCGTTGTACCCTTATTGCATGCTTCTCTAATTTCCTGTTTAATGCCTTCCCTTACATCTCCGTTACTGTTTGGGGGCCTGGAGACAAGCCCCACCAATATTTTTTGCCCCTCGGTGTTTCTTATCTCCACCCAAACAGATTTCACATCATGATTTTCCAAGCCAATATCCTTCCTCACTATTATATTGATTTCCTCCTTTACTAACAGTGCTACCCCACCTCCTTTTGCTATTTGTCTGTCCTTCCTAAATATTGTATACCGCTGGATTTTCGGTTCCCATCCTTGGTCACCCTGCAGCCATGTCCCCATAACTGCAACTATATTGTATCATAACCGTTTATGTCTATTTGCGTTGTTAATTCATCTACCTTATTGCGAATGCTCTGCGCATTAAGATACTTTAGATTTGTCTTTTTTAAACTTGTTAGTTGTCTTAACTTTATTTTGCACTATGACCCCATTTGTTTTTTGCCCTTGTTTTTTCTGCCTTCCACTTTTGCTTCTTACTTTTCTGTCTTTCGTTTCTATCCTTGTTTCCTCCTCCTCTGTCTCCCTGCCTCAGGTTCCCATCCCCCTGCCATTCTAGTTTAAACCCTCCCCGACAGCACTAGCAAACACCTCACCGAGGACATTGGTCCTGATCCTGCCCAGATGCAACCTGCCCTGTATGTACTGGTCCCACCTACCCCTGAACTGGTCCCAATGTCCCAGGAATCTGAATCCCTCCCCTCTACAACATTTCTTCAGCCACATGTTCATCCGATATATCCTGTTATTCCTACTCTCGCTAGCACATGGCACTGATAGTGATCCTGAGATTACTACATTTGAGGCCCTACTTTTTAATTTACGTCCTAACTTCCATTATTCAGCTTGTAGGACCTCATCCCTTTTATTACGTATGAAGTTGGTACCAATATGTACCATGACCACTGACTGTTTGCCCTCCCCCTTCAGAAAGCCCTGCAGCCTCTCTGAGACATCCTTGGCCCTGGCACCAGGAAGGCAACATACCATCCTGGAGTCTCTTTTTGGGCCGCAGAAACCCCTGTCTGTTCCCCCTACTATTGAACCCCCTATCATTATAGCCCTGCCACTCTTTTTCCTCCCCACAGCAGAGCCACCTGTGGTGCCATGGACTTGGCTCCTGCTGCTTTCCCCTGAGAAGTCATCCCACCCAACAGTATCCAAAACATTATGTCTGTTAGAGAGGGGGACAGCTACAGGGGTCTCCTACACTACCTGCCTTCCTCTGCTCTGCCTGGCGGTCACCCGTCCCCTTTCTGCCTGTACAATCTTTACCTACGGTGTGACCACCACACTGAACGTGCTGTCCATGACAATCTCAGCATCATGTATGCTCCACAGTGAATACACCCGCAGCTCCAGCTCTGAGATGCGGTTAGCCAGTAGGTGCAGCTGGACACACTTCCTGCACACATGGTCGCCAGGGACACTGGAAGTGTCCATGACTTCCCATATAGCGCAGGAGGAGCATATCACAAGTGCGAGCTCTGCTGCCATGACTTCCCTTTAGATTAAGCTCGTTAGTTACTCCCTTTAAAGAATACTAACTATGCTAGCGCTCCTAACGCTCCCGCTACAGTCCAAAGTCCTCGCCTTATTTTGTTTAAGCTAATGGACTGCAGCAGTTTAATTAGTAGAAAAAATAATAGAAGTACTCACCTGACCCTACTTACCAATCAGCTGCCTCCCCGTGTCACCTCACCTTATGAATCATGACATCACTTCGAACTCCACCACCTGAAGGTCCTGAGAGTACACCTCTCCTCTCCGGTCTCGGTCTCTGTTTTTCACACTCTTTTATACCGATCTCGCTGGCCTCTCCTCTCCGGTCTAGAATTCGCCTTCTTCCAACCCTAACAGCAACTTTTAGTTAATTGCTAAATTAAAGAAAGATTAGACTTTAGATAGAACTCAACCCTTAATTTAACCCTTAAACTCCCTCAGTCACCAACCTCCAACTGTAGGTCTCTACTGCAGCCAAACACAGCACTCCAGTGCAGGCTGGGAGGGGCTGAATGGCCTACTGTGTTCCAAGTTTCCCAAGCATGTTTAGACCCACCTGATCTGTATTGAGTTAATAGAACACACCCTGGGTGCTGGTAAAAAAAGTTTTATATTTGGCTCTGCCCCTTCAAACTAGGGAGGGAAAAAAAAAATCAGCCAGGAGCTCACTCTGGATTACTATCTAATGATTTCTGCCAGAAAGTGATCCTGGATAATGAGGAACTTGGAGCTTATCAAGGTCAAGTGGTGTGTTATCTGTTATCCACTCTTCTTAACTAATTAACAGTCAGCTTTCCAGTTGTCCTCCTATTGAAGGGAGCACAGATGCCTGCAGCAAAGGGGTACATCCGAATTGCTCAATTCAGTGAGACCTGTTTAGCAAAGTCTCAGGTCCCATTGCATGGCATTGTTTAGAGCTGAGTGCCAGCATCTAGAGAAGATTATTGCCAGATGAGCTTGGATGGAAGTGTCTGGGAGCAGGGAGATATCTGAAAGTTTGCCTGTTAGCTCCCTATACGCCAAATCCAGGGAATGGTGAGGAAGATAACTTGCTGTGATTTCGGTAAGGTTGCCACAGTAACCACCAGTCACATTTGCTTCACTTTTGCAATGTATTATAATGCATTGTTAACCCAGTGCAAGTTTATTGCTGCAGCAGCACAGGGGAAGAATAAGCATCACCACGGAAGTGGATTCACATATTTACCAAATGTACAGGGATGCCATGATAACACAATTTACCCATGGTCCATTGCATGTGGTAAGCAACAAGCATGAAGGTTATACGCAGCATGCAGGTACACAGGTGGCTCCTGTATCGGGCACTTAGTGACACACATCTTCTCACTTATTTCTTATTCCAACATATATTTCTTTTCTATATGCTTGCCACATAAGGCTGCACACAAACATGTGGCATAGCTGCCTCTAGCCCATTTGGAAGTGGGGGGCTGGAGGCTCCCTCCAAGCACATGGTTGGTATTGTTGGAGATTAATCACACCGACGCATCATTGCGTCATAGAAACCTCATTTATTACTCGTGCACAAGGGAGAACAATACAGCGAGAGTTATTGTACTGTCTCAAAGCAGAATACACAGAGACTTGCTTAAAAGCATTTTACAACTAATCAGTAAATTTTGTACATCTCAATCCACTTATTTGCATAAATTTACTGACCAATCCAGGTTCCAGTGAATTTCCATTCCTACACCACAGGTGCAGTTGTTTATAACTTGACTATCACAACTTTGATTACATTCGGCCCAAGAGAGAGAGACATGGAATGTCTCAAGGCCCGTTCTACGATAGTGGCCAGACAAGATGCTAATTTTCTTCAAGGTTGCAGTGTTTTTCACTTAGGCTCAAGCATTTAATTCAATTGCTCCATTAACCCTTTCAATACTAAGTGGGCTACCCCTATAGTTGTCTTTAGGCCACCACAGTATCATCCCTAGTTTCATACTTTTCCTTTCCATACTCATCGCTCCCTCAAACATGGACATGCACAGGATTGCATACCATGTAGGCATAACTGTGTAAACACTGTTGTAATGACTAGTTTACTGAACATCGTGTTAAAATAGTTCTTATGCTGTTCCTCTACATGCCCATTAATAGGAACTGGCAGACCCCTCTGCCCAAGTGTCACAAGGACCTCACAGCATCCTGAAGTTACAGGGTGGAGGTCAATCATCTCAGTGCCAGGATATCAATTGTAGGAGTTCCCCAGGGTAATTTCCTAGGCCCGACCAACTTCCGTTGCTTCATCAATCACCTGCCCTCCATCATAAGGTCAGAAGTGGCGATGTTCACTGATGATTGCACAATGTTCAACTGCATTCATGACTCCTCAGATACTGAAGCAATCTGCGTCCATATTCAGCAAGGCCTGGAAAATATCCAGGCTTGGGCTGATAAGTGGTAAGTAACATTCGTGCCACACAAGTGCCAGGCAATGACCATCTCCAACAAAAGAAAATCTAACTATCTCCCCTTGATGGTCAATGGCATTAACATCGCTGAATCCCATCCCCCACTATCAACATCCTGGGTGCTGCCATTGACCAGAAGCTGGACTAGCCAAACAAATACTATGGCTACAAGAGCAGATCAGAGGCTGGGAATTCTGTGGAGAGTAAATCACCTCCTGACTCCCTAAAGCCTGTCCAAAGGCACAAGGCAGGAGTGTGATGGAATACTCCCCACTTGCCTGGATGAGTGCAGCTTCAACAACACTCAAGAAGCTTGACACCTTCCAGGACAAAGCATCCTACTTGATTGGCACCCCATCCACCAGCTTTAATGTTCGCTCCCTCCACCACTGACGCACAATGGCAGCAGTGTGTACCATCTGCAACAATGGACCAAGGTTCCTTTGAAAAACCTTCCAAATCCGTGACCTCTACCACTTAGAAGGACAATGGCAGCAGGTACATGGCAACCGCAGCAGGACCTTGGCAAAAGGGATGCGATGCAGTGGACACTGATTTGGAAGAGAGAACTGTAATGGAAGAGAGGATTTCAAACTATGTGTTCAGTGAGGTGAATATGGGAAAAAAATGGGTCACTAATCTGTTAAAGGCTGGGCGCCCAGTAGATGCTGCAGCTAAATGGACAGAAGGGAAGGATCATAAACAATCCAAAGAAAAGGCAGTCTGGCTGATGTGCTTCAGGAAACAGATCCAGCTTTTGGACAGGCTCGTTGAAGCACAGGCAGCTGAGATTCGGCAGTCAGCCCTGGAAGTCCAAACAATGGCCCTGGCAGGGGAGAAGTTACTGTTAGCATTGCAGGCTCTGAACCAGGAAAGGGTGCAGCTAGTGGGGGAGCATAAGGCCCAGCAGGAATATTTACTGTGTCAGGTCACCGAGGCCAAGATCAATGAGCTGGGGTTGCGGGAAAAGAATGCCCGCCTAGCAAGACAAGTAAGAGAGCAGGAGGAGAAAGTAAAAGGTTACAGGCAGCCTATAAGGTAGTGAGCGCACAGGGGTTTGAGGATGCAGACCATGGCCCCTGCCAGAAGCAGATAGAGAGTCTGAACCTTGCTCTAAGGACGGCAAAAGGCATGGTGTGCTTCATAAGCTCTAGTGCAGCCCAGGTTGACTTCACAGGGAACCTGGGGAGGATGGTTCAGACACCACAGGTAGTGCCAAGGGATTACCCGGTTGAGGAGCAGGAGGGCCCACGACCACCACCTGTAGCGCCAAGCTTTAGCGAAATCTGGCAGGGGGGTTGGAATTAGGGGCAGAAGCTGAGGAGGAAAACGCCCAGCAAGAGAGGCTGGGACCAGGGCCGATGTGCCAGGCCCGGCAGCAAAGGTTCGGCCCGCCCGCTGATAACAGGGATGAGGGACCCCTCCAAAACCAGTTCGTAGTTCCCCACGGCAACCAACAGTTTAGGGCCATGGTAAGCCATTTAACTAAACTTGCGGCAAATGGGGATCCCTCGGTCCACTTCAGGGAAGTGGAACAAGCATCAAGCATCAACGAGTGCAATGATGCTGAACAGGCCAAAATGCTGCTATTCTCCCTGGAGAGGAAGCTCTTCCAGTCCCTCTCTGACCAATGTGAGATGGGACAGTGTGATTATGGGGAGCTCAAGGAGGAAGTTCTTGAGGCCATGGGGATGAATGATGGAAGCCCTTTCTCCCGGGTGGAAAAAACAGTGCAGCTCATAGGAGAACCCCCGCAGGCTTTTGCAGACAGGTTGTGGCCGGTGTATAGGAGTGCATGCAGTGGGAGGCCTAACCGGGCTAACCTGGACCAGGATCAGCGGGCCCACTGGCTCCGTTGCCTGGTGGCAAACAGCTTGTCACAGGTCAGGGCCGCGGCAGGAATGTGGTTTGACCCAAAGAATCCCTGACTACCGAACTCACAGTGATCAGACAATTGACCATCGCTTACCGTAATGGTAAAGGAACCGATGCACACCCACCTAAAGGGAAAGTGCACGAAATGAAACCCGGCCAGGGTAGGAAGGAGTGGCATCAGGAAGGGAAAAACCCTTCCAGCACAAAGCTCAACTGTTATGGGTGTGGGAAGAATGGACACTGGAGGAAGGAGTGTAAGAATCCTTGGAAAGATAACAAGGGAAAGAATTCCTCAACCCCAGCCCCAAAAGCAGAGACAGGAACCCCTCCTGCCATGGTCGAGTCATTTTTGGACGCTATGAGAACCCTATTGACTGGCCCAGTGAGGGTAGCAGCCACCACCGGCGCGCTGACCCCATCAGCCCCATCTAACCCACAACCCTGACTAGAGCCAGCGCAGCCTGTTTACCTGTGTTCCCTTACCTACGACTTATGGAAGAGATCCCTCATTGAGATGGAGGTAGAAGAGGTAAAGGGGGCCTATCTGTTGGACATGGGAGCATCATGTACCGTGATCCATTCACCAACCCCACCACCTCACCTCTATCTAACGGGGTCCCATACAGTCTGTCGGGATTCACAGGTAAAAAACAGGCTGGCTCATTTTCCATCCCGCTGACCATTCGTTTAGGAACACTCCGCTCTAAGTGGACCTGTATCCTAATGAAGTGGGAAGTGGAGGGTGGAAGAGGGAAACAAAAACAAAAATACCTGGAAAAACTCAGCAGGTCTGGCAACATCTGCGGAGAGGAGCACAATTAACGTTTCGAGTCCGAATGACCCTTCAACAGAACGTAGGAAAAGGGATTCTAGGAACGTAGGAAATTGGGAGCCAACTTTATTGTAGGCCATGGGATCCTAGTGGATTTGAGGAGTCACTGCCTATGGGAGGCAAAAACAGGAAAGGAGGGCGGAGTAGTAGTCATCCCAGGGAAACGGGGAAGGGGACCCTGTGCACCATAAAGCCTAAAGAGGGTTATAACCTCGAACTCATGGTCAGTAATACCCCAAGGGAGTTCCAGGCATTTGTGCGAGCCCACCTAGCCACATTTTCCACCCACAAACACGACTGTGGGAGGGTCAATGAGTTCGAGGTCAGTGTATATAGGGACCCGATGGCCCGACCACAAAAGCAATATAACTTCCCCAGGGAAGTCGGAGCCAGACATGGAAGCAGCCATGTCCTCCTTAGTACAACAGTGGGTCCTGAGACCGATGGCCACCCACGTGAACTCTCCATTGTGGCCGGTTAGAAAACCGGACAACTCCTGGAGGACCACAGTGGACTATTGAGTGCTCAACAGTAACATCACAGCCTGTGCACCCACGGTAGCAGCAGTTGCCGACCTGATAGGAAGTATCCCAGCATTCGTGACCGCTTTCACGGCGCTGGATATCTCCAACGGGTTTTGGTCCATCCCTTTAAGGAGAGAGGATCAGTACAAGTTTGCCTTTACCTTTAAAGGGCAACAGTACACCTGGAATGTCTGCCTCAGGGCTTCCAAATAGCCTCAGCATTTTCCACCAATGCATGGCAAACAGTTTAAAGGGCTTCAGCCAGCCCAGGCGGCTGGTACAATACATGGATGACCTGCTCCTATTCACCGATTCGAGAGAGGAGCATGGCCCACTTCTGGCCGAACTGCTGGAACTGCTCAGGCAGGAAGGTTTTAAAGTGAACCCAAAGAAAGCGCAGATCGGCCAGCAGGAGGTGAAATTCCTGGGCCTGACAATACGCACTGGGGAAAGGGCCATAGATAAAGCTAGAGGGGAAGCAGTCCACATTAACCAATGTAAGTTGTTTAAATCAGAGAGAAGGGAACAGCCAGTTGGGGCAAGGTCTGAGGATAAAAATCCTCAGCCTGCAGCAGCAGCAAACTCACAGACTGCACAAGCAGGTGCAGTTTTAAGGGAAGGGCCATCCCACCCACTGTTTGGGACACTCCCCCGCTCATCTGGGACTCAGACGAGGTAGGATCTGAGGGCAGAGAGTTACCTGCCCCTGACACAGGTTTAGAAGAGGTACAGCCTGAGGATAGAAATCCCCAGCCAGCGGCAGTGGAGGTTCCACAGACCGCACAAGAGGGGACGGTAGCTTGGGTTGAAGACCCACCAGCCAGAAAACCCCCACCAGCCAGAGTCTCTAGAAGGTCCCCACGAACGCCACAGCCAAAGAAACCGTGGTCACCGGCTCCCCAGTTTAAAAGGACAGCCCCTCAAGTCAGGGATCAATCTGAGGACAGAGGTCCCCAGCCAGCAGCCACAGGCTGTGAGGGACCAAAGGTACAGGACAGGGCGGCCACACCGAAGGGAGTAGTGTGCTGTAGCCCGAACAGGGGTTAACCTGGCCGCCCGGGGACGGGCGGTGGATGTACATAGCTTCTGTTATTTAATTTTGAGATTGTTAAGTTTGGGTATTTCAGTTAAATTTTAAATAAGGTGGTTGGTAGTTTAAGTATTATTGTTTAAGAGTGTTTGTATTGAGTCGAGGTCGCAAGACGCGACTATGCTTTACCCAAGCCAGCGAATCTGTTCGGGACCTGGCTATATGCTCTTATGTCTCCCTACAGAAAGGATTTCGATAGGATGGGGGGCATACTCCTACTCCCCCTGATAGAAATGGCCGCTGGGAGGCGAGGTGATGTGGAGGACTCCCACATTTTTGGGTGCCCAGGGGAGAGAGCACCGGTTGTGACTGCAAGAGACAGCGAAGGTAACATGGAGGAGATCACTACCTATTCCCATGTGGGAAGATGCCAGGGTGGCTGGGATTTAACTCCACCCGATACTCCAGTCAGACCAGGTTCACCTACGGGGAGGCCTCCCTCCCCTGCCCCACCATACAGGTTGTGGCCACAGGGGTCGGGGTCACTGAGGGGAAACGCGCATGCCTGACCTGCAGAGGACAGATTCCCCTGGGAAGGTGGTGGTGGCTCAGGAAGCTGAGCAGAGATATGGGGGACGGTACAGCTGACTGGGAGCAACTGGGGAACGACACCCATCGGACCATTACCAGGAACCATGGGGGGGTGAGCGTGTGCTGGGACAAGTGGTGGAAATCGGAACAGGGAATCTATGTCTGCATGTGGGGATCGCGGAAGACCTGCCCCACGGGCGTATCCATTATCTTTTCCGCAGCATGGCTGGACAAGGGGAAGGGGGTGGAATGGGATTCCCACCTACACACTTGCATAACCCCAACTTCACCAGCCTCAGTTAAGGCCACTGAACTCGTGGCACGCGCCCAAAAGCCCCTGCCCACGGCCCCGACAGTAAGGACACATATGGAGAAGAGCCCTGCCACCACCAAGGGACCCGGGAATGGGCTGGTACTAGTGCCGACCGAAAAGGTGCTATACCAGGGGGTACACTACGCGTAGCTTCCGTGATTCTAAATCTCACAGAGGTACACTTACCTGAGTGGTGCCCCAAGGAGACAGAACAGCTATACCAGGCCCTGTTAAGAGAAATATTCAGGAAATTCTACAAGTTCGATTTTGCCAATGTAGACAAAACAGAACTGTACACTACCCACACTGAGTACTTTAGCAATGCGGGGAGACAAAGAAGAGGAACCTGGAATGATGTTTTCACAGCATATAATACAGGATCCTCTGTGATAAACAGTCTGGATGACATAGAATTGCAGACACAAATAAATGGTTTAAAACACAATTACGAAAAATCTTAACAGAGGAGAACACAGTGATAGGCTCAGAGCTACACTGACGGTCCATTTAAAGGAGATTATTGCTGAGTTGGAAAGGCACGCCAAAACAGTGAATGCACTCATTCGAGAGGATAAGAATGCATCGGACAGAATGAGGTGTGCGTGCTGTACGGGGCATGGTTGCTGGGCGAGGGCTGCAGCAACCTGGAGGATTTAAAGCAAGGTTTAGTCCCCTCCTGGATCAGCAACAAGCACCTCGCAGCCCTCCACCCATTTGAGAATTCACTAAGCCCGTGTCAGTTCTGCCTAGCCTCTGAAGCCTACCCTGTCCCAGTAGACTGTGGGCGCTCCAACCACACCATCATGGGTATAGTAGTGAGGATGCCGGTCATGGGGGGGACAGCCCAACCTGCACCGGTATATAGGGTGGAGAACATTGGAGTCATTCAAGGGGGTGCGCACGTCCGTTTCGCAGCGGTCCCACCTTACATCATAAAGTGGCAGCACATGATAACAGGCACAGACCTGTCTGGGTGCCGGAGCTGGGGTGCACATGTAGTACTGTGTCCCCAGCACTTGAACACTTATTCCAGACCACAATGCGGGTTTAAAACTGCTGGTGCATGGCCTATAAACTGTACCATGGAGGTAATGGCACAAGGCCATGTTCCCCCACAGGTAGCATATATAGGGGGTGGGACATATTGTGTCACCACAAGTGCGCCCCACTACCAGCTTGGACAGCATATCCGGTGTCCGGTAAGTGACAGCAGTTTTTGTTTTAAACCCGAGGCAGAAGTTCAAGTGGCCCAGGAACGGATTGTCCCCATTCCTGAACCCTCCACTGTTCACCTCACTGTCAGGGAAAACATTACCAACCTGCAGAGCTCTGTCACACGTTTTGGTTACGAAATTCCCCCTCTACCAGAACATCATACTAAACTACTAAAAGCTGTAGAGTTATCACAAAAGTATTTCTATACTTTGGAACAGAAAACACACGAGATAGAGGGAGAGATTCAAGCTATCACAGTCCCACCCTGGTGGGACATTTTCAAAAACATAGAGGTCACGTCATGGGTCAGAATGGCTTCCCACACCCTTGTGGTTTTCCAGCTGGGAATAGTGTTGTACCTGTTGTGCTCTCAGTGCAAGGGAAAAGGCAAAATCCTAGAGTTCCAAAATGAAAGGACCTGGAAGAAGCATTATGCTAAGGTGGAGAGAGATACACCTGTTTGAACCTTTCATATATATTTTTTGTATTCCTGAATAAAGATTGTTGTTTTTTTGTGTGTTCGGTTATTTTTAAGAAAGACTTTTACGTGTTGTTTTCTTTTAATAAAGATGTATGTGCACCAAGTCGGTTGTTGGACCCCCTAAATGTTTGGATGTATGTAAATAACTGTATTTTGCCTATGCATGCTTACGTACACCACATTTTTAACAATGGGGAATGTATGTGTCATGAGATCTTAGATAGGTAATTACAGGGGAAGATTGAGTATGGAGGATCGGGAATTTTGTATTTTTTCCAGTATGATACTTGAAGGAAGGTTTAGGTATCACAGGGGGGTGCTGCTGAAGGGTTCTCAAAATTCCCATATTTTTCATGTCATCAACAAGGATATGACTTTTGGACTTTTACCTGAAATCAGACAACGAGAGGAGACAGAATATGTATTCTTCCCTTTAAAACAATCAACACGAAACTAAAGCCCATCAAAATCTTGCATAAATAATCACTACTAACTACGGGGGCAGGAAGACCACAATCAATGCAATTATGCGAACCCATCAATACTCCACACATACAATGGCTTTCAGTTCAAAACTAGTTACGGGGGCAGGAAGACAATGATAAACATCATGCGAGCCCATTAAAAATAAGAGAAATCAATCACCTGGGGAAGCCCACCAAAATCAAACAAAGAACTAACCTTGATTTGGATTGAGATAAGAAATTTGAAAAAAAATAGTGTAACTGGGCCAGGAGATCTGAAGTGAGCAGTTTTTGGGCAGGGACACAGAAAGAGGAGCAGTTTTGAAAGCTGACACAGGGCAGTGAGCAGTTGGGAGCGGTTGAAGCCAAGTTTAAGCAGGGAGCTGAGCCAAGTGGAGGAAGGGAATCTGGAGTTTGCAGGCCCGCAGGCAACATCACGGCGAGGGGCACGGGGTGGCAGGCTCAACCGAAGACAATAAGGCCGCAACTGCAGCCCTCCACGAAAATCGACCACCTACAACCGCGCCCTCCACCCAACTGAAGAACCTTCGCAGATTCCGCAGACCAGGACCATGTGGGGACGGCAGGCCCCAGAGGACACAAAGAGCGTACCCCAAAACTGCAACTGGCTTACCTGGCTGGATTTCGAATTGTCAAGGAACCCTGGTTGGTGAGCATGATCCCTGACCTCTCCTAGTTCAATTTAGTTAGGTCTTGGGGGTGGGACAAGGGTAAGGGGATTAGTAGCGTGATTTTCCCTCGTTATGCCGTGTGTTCCCCATTCTTAACTAAGTGTGCTTTGTAGGTCTGTATAATCTCAGTGTAATCCTAATGTTATAAGTTCATTTGTGACTTCAATAAACTCAGTTTTTTTCTGGCACCAAAACCAGTTGTCTGCTGCATTTTGTCACAACCCCCAAACAAGACCAAGGTCTAGAACCCAGGGAGTGGGAGCGATTGGGACTGCCACTTCAAAAAGCACTTCATTGGCTATATAATGCTTTGGGGTATCCTTTTATCATGAAAGGTGCAAGTCTTCATTTTTGACTGTAAGGAAGCTTTTCCAGCCATTGTAGTACCTTATTTGAAGAAAGTTGTCTTAACTGGTGAGCTTTTTGATTTAGCTGATAAAAGAGAATGCTGTCGATAATGGTAAGTTAAAATGAAACACAAAACTAATGGCTGACCTTTTAATTTTAGGATGGCTGGGACACAACAATTGACAGTCGAATCTTCAGTTAGTCAAGGGAAAACATATTCCTAGATGTTATGTTCTCCTGCGGGGTCACTTTGCTTGCGAACTGGTTGCACGCTTATCTGTTGGCAGGTGAGATGATAACAATATACAGCAGACACAGAGACCAATATGAAATGAAGCTCATACTATTTATTTACACAAACAACAGAGCATTAACATAATGTGTGCTTCTCCAGCCAGACCCTACTCTAGACTAACATTTACATGGTAGCCCGGGCTACACAGCTATTGGGCCTTACAGTCATGTGGTCAATCTGCTCACATTTTCTTAAAGGTGTATTACACCTCAGGTTGCCACATCCCTCCCCCTTTACTTGAAAGTATATTTTAACTATTTACATAAATAAACTATTTACAGAGTCAGTCTCTCAGGAAGCTTTTCAAACATGTCAACCGTTGTACTTCTACGACTTTGGATGGTTTATCTGAGGCCTCCCTCTCAGGAGTAATCTGTCCACTAGGCTCCCCAGTAGGAACCTGTAAGTTTGCCTCTTCGACTCTCTCAGGCTCAACAGGTCCTACAGGTACTTCCAAAGCAAGAGGAGTTCCTTCTACCTGTGGTGTAGACTCCAACAGGAATGTTTGGTACACCTTTTCTTGTGGATCTGTTTCTCTTTTCCTGAGGTGACCTACGTGTCAACTGATATATGGTAGGACAGGGGTCCTATCACTCCACTGATCTTACCTGATAGCCATTTGGGCCCATCTTCGAAGATCTCTGCAAAAACCACTTCCCCTACAGTGAGGTTTTGTTCACGGCTGCGGTAATCGTGTTCATTTTTCTGGGCCTCCTGACTTCTCTCTACCCTCCCCCCTAAATTCAGCCTTATGAGGCTCAAACATGTCCTGAGACATCTCTTCATTAATAACTCTGCGGGGCAATACCGGTGGAATAGTCCTACAGCTGAGCAGGAAACATGATAATTTTGTTGTCCCCATCTAGTTTTTTCATTCTGGTCTTGAAGGTCTGGACTGCCCTCTCAGCCAGCGCATTGGATGCAGGATGGTATGGTGAGGTCTTGACATGCGTTATGCCATTGAGATATGTAAATCTTTGGAATTCTCTGCTGCTGAATGCCATTCTATATTATCAGACACTATTATCTCTGGTAAACCATGCATCACAAAACTCTGATGCAATCTGTCTATGGTGGCAGCAGATGTGGGTGATCATATTTCGTATACATCCATCCATTTGGAATGAGCGCTGATATGTAAGAGGAAAATTATGCCCAAAAAAAGCCCCACATAGTCAATGTGGAGGTGGACCCATGGCCTTCCTGGCCATTCCCAGGGATGCAGTGGAGCAGAAGGAGGCTATTTCTGCAGCTGTTGGCACTGCATGCAGCTCTTGACCATGTTTTCGATTTCAGTGTCCATCCCTGACAGCCATAAGTAGCTGCGTGCCAATATCTCCATTCTGGAAATGCTGGGGTGAGCGCTATGCAATTTTATTAATAGTGGTTGTCTTCCTCTGGGAGGCACAATGACTCTCGCTCCTCACAGTAAGATGCCACCCTGGCAGGTGAGCTCGTATCTCCTGTTAAAATAGGCTTTGTTTCATCCTATTTTGGCTCATTAGACTATCCCTGCAAGACTTGTTCCCTGGCGTGAGACAAAACTGGATCATGGCCTGTCCATTCTCTGACCTGTTTGGCATTCACTGCGATGAATCCAGAAAGTTTAATAATGAGACAAGTTCTTGAGGGATGGGGACATTCACATTGCCGTCCTTTAGAGGTAATCGGCTCAGTGCGTCGGCATTGGCAATCTGGCATCCCGGCCGGTGGATAAAAGTATATTTGTAAGCAGCTAGAATCAGTGCCCACCTTTGCTGAGGCAATTGTGGGTATTGCCTTATCTTCCCCAAACAAGCCTAGTAGTGGCTTGTGATCAGATACAATGGTGAAGTGGTGACCATGGATGCATTGGTGGAATTTCTTAACCACAAATACAATGGATAAACCTTCTTTCTCTATTTGTGAGTATCTTCGTTCTGCCACACTGAGTGTTCTTGAGACGTAGTCAATGGGCTGTTTGGAGCCATCGGTCATCCGGTGGGGGAGTACTGCCCCTACTCCGTAAGGGGATGCATTGCAGATTAAAATCAATTGTTTCTTTGGGTTGAAATGTACCAACATGGCCGATGAATGTAGTAACTGCTTTACTGCGGTAAAAGTCTGTTGTTGTGGACCTTGCCAAGTCCACCTGTGGTTTTTCTTGATTAACCTGTATAATGGAGCCTGTGCTGTCGACAAATTTGGGAGAAAACAACTGTGGTAGTTGACCACTCCACTGGGTGAAGACCCTGTGAGCCGACTCTATGACCCAGGTAAACCACTTCTTGTGCTTGGAAGATACATTTTTCCCTTTTCAAACATACTCCAGCTTGTGGGAAATGCTTCAACACCTCTTCCAGGTTAGCCAGGTGTTCTTCATCAGTTACCAGGACATCATCGAGGTAAACCACCACATGGGAAGGGCCCCTTGACGTAAATTTTCTATAGTGCGTTGGAAAATGGCACAAGCTGATGAGACTCCGAGGGGTAACCTGGTATAGTGGTATAACCCCCTATATGTGTTAATTGTCACAAAATCCAGAGAGGCCTTTTCTAGCTCGTTGCTGGTAAGCGTGGCTCATGTCGAGCTTCGTGTAAGTGGTTCCCCCTGCCAGCTTGGAGTACAATTCATCAATTTTCAGTTTAGGGTGCCTACCAAACCAGTTTGTTAATGGTCAACTTGTAGTCCCTGCATATTTGCACACTCTGGTCAGGATTTAGTAATGAAACTGTGGGCGCTGCCCATTTGGAAAATTGTACAGGTTGTAAGACTCCCAACCTGTCCAGCCTGTCCAATTCAATATCCACCTTTGTAATGAAGGTGGTGCCTTCAAATATCTGGGGGTTGCCCCAGGATCCATGTGGATTTTAGCTTGCAGCCCCTGAAGCTTCCCAAGCTCTTCCCTGAGGACAGAGGCATGTTTCTGTAATAATTCTTCCAGGTCTTTCATTCTAAGTTTCGACCAAGCAGAGTTGGGCCCTCCCCTGCTACCACTATCAGGGGTAGATTAGCAGACTGGTTTCCATATTGTACTGGAACATTGCATATGCCTTTCACTCAGATGTTTTTGCCAGTGTGTCTTCAGTCTGGCCTCTGAGCTTTCCAGCTTTAGTGAGTGGCCTCCTGCATTCAGATACTTAAACGTGTGTTCCCTATAACTGTCGTGATTGTACCTATATCCACCTCCATTCGAATGGGTTTTCTGTTGACTTCCACTGTCACGTAGATTGGCTCAGTTTTACTCATTTTTAAGTTGTGTAACGTGTAAATATCTGACTCTGTTTCTTCTGGTGTCTCCATTATATAAATTTCACAACTTCTGCCTTTTTGTTTGAAATTTTGCCTCAACCTCTCTTTACAATGTCGCATAATGTGCCCATTGTGATGGCAGTAGAAACACTCGGTTCTTTTAAATTGTTGTTTGTTTGTGGGCTGTCTGGTTCCAATTCTGCTATTGTGAATGTGGTTTTTATCCATTAAGCCATTGCTTTTTGCTGGTCTGTTAATGGTGGCTGTTTCCTGCCTTTCCGCGGAGCCCTGAGCTTCCGCGCCATTTCTAGTCAATACCTCCCCCCTGACGTGAAGGACAGAGCCATTTTGTGCTCCCTCGATTGCTTCTGAATTCCTGACTGTGTCTCCATTGTCAGCGCCAACTCCAGCACCTTGCTGCGGTCTAAATCTGTTTCTGACAACAACCTTTTTTGAGTGGCATCTTCGTTAATCCCACATACTAACTGGACTCTTAACGTGTCATTAATCGACGTCCCAAACTCACAGTGCTCTGTCAGTTGTTTTAAGGCTGCTACATAGCAAGTGACTGTCTCTCCAGGGGCGCGGCACCTCAAATTGAATTTAAAACACTGCGTTGTTACCGAGGGTTTTGGCTGCAAGTGGCTTTTCACAAGATTCACCAACTCATCGAAGCTCTTGGAAGCTGGGGCGTTGGGTGCTGTTAGACTACAAATTAGGTTTTTTATGTTGAATTATGTTTTACTGCCACATGTCAATAAGAGGATGGCCCGCCTCTTCTCCTCCACCGTTGTTGGCCAAAAAGACAAATTCTATATAATGTGACCAGTCATCGGTGGTCGGAACAAACCGATGCGACCAAATTGTGGCATACTGGAGGGAGACAACTTCGATGCCTATGGTGATGACTTACAATTGTGAAGCACCTACAATCAGCCTGCAGGCATGGCTGATTCACTACAGCTGAGTTTTTGCAGCTTTCCTTGGCGTCATTGACTGGTCGTGTTTTGCCTCGTCGCCAGTTGTTATGTTTTACTACGGGGTCGCTTTGCCCGCGAACCGGTTGCACGCTTATCTGTCAGCAGGCGAGCCGATTACAATATACGGCAGACGCAGAGACCAATATGAAATGAAGCACATGCTATTTATTTACACAGACAACAGAGCACTAACATGATGTGTACCTCTCCAACCAGACCCTACTCTAGACTAACATTAACATGGTAGCCGACGCTACACAGCTATTGGGTTTTACAGTCAATCTGCTCACAGTTTCTTAAAGGTGTATTACACCTCAGATTACCATACTCGAGTAATCCCAAAGGCTAGATTCCAGGTGAGAAGGAAAAACCAGTTCAAACTTTTCAAATCCCAGTAAAAAATCAGCCACACTGGCATCATTAATACTGGGGTATTATTACCTGTGGCAACCCTCACCCTGCCCCCACCATCCCAATGTAAAATGAGGCTTCCAGTTGGCCTGCAAGATGATTGAGTAACATTTTACTCTCCATGCCCGGCAAATGTGGATTTCTGGGCAATATTTATCCCTCAACCAACTTGATTAACAGGGAGCGCCATCTTTCAATTGAGACATTAAACTAAAGCTGCTTCTGCCACCTCAAATGGATGTGGAAAATACTCAAATAAGAGCAGCGGGGGTTTGCCCCAGTTTCCTCACTGGTGAACATTTACCCCCCCCAATTCCCATCCTTAAAACAAATCCTCTTGCCATTACACTTCAGAAATGACTTAATTGGCTGTAAAGCGTTTTTGGTCATCCTGGGATTGTGAAAGTTGCCATGTGAATGCATGCTTTTACATCCTTCCGGCTCGAAGGCAAAGGGTGCTGCTTAACCCACGTTGAAAGTCAAAGCAATATGTGTCTAAAGAGGAACAAAGCTGCAAATATCGGAAATCTGAAATGAGACCAGAACATTTTAGAAAATACACGGCGGGTCCAACTCAACCTGAAAGGGGACAGGCACAGCAGTAAGATAAAGGCAAAATGCTGTAGATGCTGGAAATCTGAGACAAAAACAAAAAATGCTGGAAAAGCTCAGCAGGTCTGGCAGCATCTGTGGCGAGAGAAACAGAGTTAACGTTTCAAGTTCGTATGACTCTCCTTCAGAGGATAAAACAGTGTTTTGAACTCAAAACTATAGGATAAACTATTAAAGCCATTAGAAGAACAGGCAGAAGTCACAAGCAAAGTCTTATCACCTGAAAGCAGTCAGTGGGTTTAATAGCCTGCAAACAGGCTTCATTAAAACATTGGGAAGAAGTAAGAAAGTGCTGGCTGATATATAAAGATCATCTCAGTCAAGCATTAAGCAGCACTCGAAAGACAAATAGTGAGCAAAAAAGTGCATGGGAATGGAAGGGAGTGAAGTGGAAGACGTTTATTGTTCACTCATCACTTGATAATGAGAGTCAGATACAGCGTCCTTTATAAATAATCATATTCAATGTCGAGATTGAGCAAGATTCTCTTACTGTCCTTAATACATTAAAAGACAAGCAGTTACCTTGATATACACTCAGAATGTCCTGTTGCAATCAGGTAATTTTCAAAGGATTCTTGTGGGATTGTAACATTTTATAATACCAGACCTCAGAAACTCTAACAAGCCATTAGCAAGTAAATTATGCATTTAACACATTGTATTGGCTAGCCAGCAGGCACTAATCCATGACAGGGTCTTGTGCTCCTGAATTTGAATGTGGTTCATCTATTAATATAGAGTCTCCAAATGGCTCTATTCTGAAACAGGGACCATTTACTTGATTGAAACTATTTTGCCGTGTTGTAACTGTTTTCCATTCCCCAGTTCCAAAGCAGTCCTGCGCGCAGTGAATGCTGTACTTCAGCAACACATTTTTTTTTTAAAAGCCTGTCGTCAGTAGAGCTGTAAAATCCAGAAATTAAACATGTCTGCCCCAGGTCTGCTCATCAGCATCAGAATGAGGTTGTGGTTGAATTTAGACCATTGAAGTGTTACGAAAGGGACATTTTCTCTCTCCTCAGGAGCAAGAGAGGAAAACTGAGAAAATTGCTCCTTTCTCAATCAATCACCAAGCACTTGGTTTAGACAATATTGCAGCAGTGCCCTGCCATCTGTAGGAAACTATCTGTTAGGTAGGGGGCAGTGAAGAGGAGGCGATGCAGGATATGGAAATATTCCAGTATCTATTTCAGTTGCCCTACTTTTGCAAGCCATCAAAAGACAAAAAAAAAATACCATGCCATCAATCACCTTTCGAAATCTCTGACAGTACCGCCTTGAGGAATTCTCAAACTGTAAGCTTTTTTAATGTAGCCTTCCCAGTTACATGAAAGATTCGTAATGTGTGCTGCATCTGGCTCATAAATGAATGGGAATGAAAGAGTCTAAAACAAAAAAATAGCTGAAAATGCAGTAAGAAAAAGGGAAGATAGGGGTAGGGAATGAAAAACGTACAACTACAAACAAATTAAAATATTTACAGTGTGGATTTTATCATCTGTATCCAATAGATAAATATGATGTAGAACTGGGCATACTCAGATTTAATACAATACCCTGAGGTACTATCCCTAGTTTAACGATGCCTTGCATCAGCAATTCCATTGAGTTGAAGTACTTAGATCTGAGAGGCCCAAGAGGTTGAAGAATGGAAACAATAAGTTGAGACAGTTAGAGACCAAGACTTCAGTTTGAATTAAGCCATCTAAGGTTGGTAGATTTAAGTTTTTTTTTGGAATAACCTTGATGAAGCGCCAGGATCTATACCCAACGCTAGAGAAAATAGAGAAGAATAGACTAACCAAGTAGTGATCGTCTGACACCAAGCCTGCACTTTCAGATGCCTGCAGTTTTTGACAGGGGAGAAAGGCTTAGAAATATGACCATTCAGCTTCTGTTTTTACTGCTGCTGCAGAGTTGTCACAGATCTGATGGTCAGTCTGCTATCCCAGGGCACAATATGCTAGAACCTCCTCAGAAAGCCCAGTGGCAGAGGATAGAATTGTTGAGGTTCTAAAATCTGTCTCCGATGATAATTGGTAACTCTTTCTCTGTAGACTCAATACTTTGGATTCTGAGTGCTGTGTGATGTTTCCATCAGTAAGAACTTTGTATGAAAGATCATTATCTATTCTTTCTGGAGGTAGTTTTTGGGGTAGTTAGAATTAGTTTTACTTCATTTTAATTTAATACTAAAAATTGGCTAAAGGAGTCAGTTTGATTTTATACTAATGTCTTAAAAGAGATCAATCAGTCACGTTTCTAAGTTAATTGATCCTTGATTGAGTTATGCATGTTTTGATTATGTAGCTTTAATTATGCAAAAGTTTAAAGAATCAGTTTTTAAAAGCTTGTTGTAATGACTTCAGTTGCAAGTTTTATTGTGTGTGTTTCAGAACAAAGGAGCTGTGAACTCTGGTAACGTCACACAGCATGGAACTGGAGAAATGGCGGAAACTAAATCTAACTAGTTCTAACCAGTTGAACTAATAGGAGTCTTCACATTCCTCCGCTGCTAGTGTCTTATCACCTCCATGGTCCAAAATTAGAACTGATCGGACACTGATCACACAGTGTCTAAGCCGACCAGCGGGCTGGAAGCAGTTCTGAACATGGTGTGATTCAATTGTCATCAAGGGTTAAAAAGCCAGAGTTCACAGATTGTGCAGAAACAGAAGAATTCCAGTGGTGCAAACTGCAGGCTTAGTAAACAGAGAGGCTCCAGTACATGGAGTAGCAAAACCAGGAAGCCATCAGAGCAGAAAAATCCATGAGAGGCGTCAAGCATACCATACAGCCCCCAGGACTCAGACAGAAAGTTAAAACCAGACGAGTAGTCAGGTTGATGCCTTGGTTTGTTAAGAATAACTTGTTTCTTAATGCAATCAAACTTACAGTCTTGTCAAACTTAATCTTGAGTGGGCCATAAACCCACATTTCTTTCAAGTGCCTTGTGGGCAGAGCCAAAAGAATTCTTTACAAATTGTGTCTTGTACAGTGTAGTGTTGGAATGCAGAACGATCCAGCAAATTGACACATCTGCTGGGCCCTCATGAGACTCTTAAGCTTCTCTGATCCTTCATCAAGACTATTGAGTGTGACACCTTGTGCTTCTTCACAATTCTTTGGAAAACCCAAAATGTTTGTTTCTGGCTGTGCCAGGATGTAAGAGTGAGTGTAAGTGTGGGTGGTGAGAAATTAGCCACAGCACAAGATGATCTTCTGGTTCATGCTCCAAATAACTACTTTAGCTGCTATTGTCTTTGAAATTGTGTGCAATGTGTCAATACTATTGAATGCCCAGGGCATTAGAATGGCCCTCGATGTGACAGCAAAGGAATGTTAATCTTACCTTACCAGCAAAAATATAGTGTGAATTTGTGACATACTAAATGACTCCCTCTGAACTGCTGAAGAGTTTTTGCTGTTTGATTTGGGTTTTCCATATCCTGCCTGACACAAAAGTCATTTCCCAGAGTCAAGGCTGTGACAGCTCTGCGATAAAAAGGAGACCGTGTAGGTAAGGTAACGCAGGACAGCTCTGGTGAACAATGAACTGCCTTATTTTATCATTTTAGGATTAGACATTGGATCAATTGACCATTGCACACCTTGCTTCATTTCCACTTTCATCAAGATCAATTGGGTGGCATGTGGTGGTTGATCCGATTATGCCTGTTATACGCATTCACTGAAGTTGATGGTTCTGGCGAATATTTTTGCGATGCACAAAGATCGCTTCATAAGACAATTAACATCAGTTATGCCATGACACTTTTACAACTAATTAAACTATGAAACATGTTTATTCACAGATAGAATCATTTACAGAAGGATGCCATAACAGCAAGTTACTAAATAATGCAGCAGCTTCGAATCAGTTTGTGAAAGAACAAGAACATACAAACCCATTCGTAAAGTTCTGCTGATTTTTTTTTTGCAGATCTTTCTTACAAGTGGACAAACATCTGCTTAAAGAGAGGAATCATTTAGTCCCTCCCAGCTCCATTCTTCTCAGAATTATGTCCCCCAAGCTAAGAGTTATACCTAGTCTACTTTGGTTGCACCTAGGTCAAGATCATTGCTGAAGTTGCATCAAACATGTTGGAGTCTTACAACCATTAAACCCTTTGCTTTGAAGCATCCGTCTAAAAAATAAAGGTAAGTTACTCAAACAAGGAAAAGCAGAACTCCAAATCAAAGTGTGCTGATGGCGAGCTGTGCTGTTTGAGCACTGGCTATGTTGGGGTTACCTTGCTTATATTATGTGGCTAATAGCCCCGGTGATATATATGAATTATTTCTCACACGTGGTGTACTTGGTAGCTGTCTGCCCAGATGATTGTCTGTTAGTAGTTCACTCTATTGTCCTGACTGATTTTTTTCTTTGTATATTTCATAAAGAGGTAAAAGAATAGAAAACATTGTGCCAGCATACAGGAACTGGGTGAGGATGGAGCCATTCTTTCCCAGAATGGAAGAACAGTAAAAACTGGGAAATAAGGGTACTGGTCCGAACTGGTCTTGTATACCTTAAAATGGAACGCCAGTAAAAACTGGGAAATACGAGTACTGGTCTGAACTGTTTTTCCCTTCTAGGTTGAAAAATCTACCCTAGAATAACTTCTCCTTTTCGTCTCCTCTGAATTTCCAGCCCATAATATCTGCAGAGATAACTTGTGAGAAAGGAGAGGTTTCCACCTGCATAACCTCCACATCTTTACTTACGCTGTGGGGACATGTCTGGGGTGTATTCCCAGGCTCCCCCAGGAACTTGACTAGGTACGTCTCTGTAATGCCATGGGTGGGTAGAGGTGCAGAAAGAAGATGTGGGTGGTTTACTTGGGTCCCACTAGGCACTACTTGAATGGCCATCGCTCTCCAATCAGCCTGACCAATCTGTGGCTGCACCCCACAGAGTGATAAGGACCCCATTGAGTGGTATGCTTAACGTTCCACTCTGTGCTCGTTTATACCGTAACCCTCTTGTTCCGAGCAAAGCCATCCTGCTTTTTCACACAGCCTTCCGAGAATGCCTAGAGAGACATAGGGCACAATTACTAGGTCGACATGCAAGCACCCGCCCGATGTGCTGAAGCGTAAAATAGCGCGTGATGACTTCGGCTGAGCGTCCCGACCTTATCCCGTCTTCGTGTGATAATTCAGTCGGCACATGCAAAAGTCGGAAGCGTGACTGCGGACAATTAAGACGGCAATTAAGTCCATTAAAGCTCCAGTTGTCCCTGATTTTTCATGGTCCGTCCAACCTTAGGGTTGGCGGACGGGTGAATCTGCCAGGGGGACTTTGCATTTTTGATGAAGCCTCATCAAGAGCGGGATGAGGTTTCCGTTATTATTAAATAAAAAAATAAATAAAAATGTATGGACAGAATTTTCATCTTGTATATGTTCAGGTGACTGATTCTGATGCGTGGGCACTTTTCTCAGATTTTAAAATTTTATTTCTTGGTTTTACATTCTTCAGCTCCCTGAGGCAGTTCTCTGCCTTCGGGGAGCTTCATTCCGCGCTCCCCTGTGCCCGCGCTTACATCAGCGCCCACTCTCCTCCCGTCCCCAAACCGTAATGCTGAGCATTTCAGCGTGCGCTTCACACTGGTTGGCCGTTAACTGGCCGGCCAGCGTGAAATCGCGGTCGGGGACCAATCGCGGATGGTGATCTATTCCCCCGGCTGCTCCCAGGCCCGCCGATCACACCCGCACGCTGGCCTATAAATCCTGCCCATAATCTGGAAGAGGTGGGCTGTGACCACTGGAGGCAGAAACTCCTTGAGCAGGATTTTCCCCTCATCGGGCAGGCCTGCCCGGGAGCGACCGCGGAGCTGACTGCCACCCGCGATCGGGCCCCGACTGCGATTTCAGGCTGGGGGGCCAATTAAGGCCCACCCAGTGTGAAACGCGGCTCCGCACTGGCCGGGAAGGACCGAGCAGGGTTGGGGGCCTGTCAGCCGCCAGGTCCAATGGCAACCTGGCGGCCTGTTTAAAAATGGCACAGGCAGCTCCTTGGAGGCTGCCAAGGAAGGACAACCGTCTGCCATTGTGGCAATGGAGTCGAGTACGGCTGCAAACGCCAGGCGGGAGGGTAGGTCGGGTGGGCACTCAGCCCTCCCACATTTCTGATGAGTACCTCGATGTCCTCCTGGAGGAGGCGGCTGCCAGGAGGGACACCCTTGTCCTCAGAGATGGAAGGAGGAGGCCACCGCACCTCACCAAGAGGGCATAGGAGGAGGTGGCAGTCCTGGTGAGCAGCCATGATGTGGTGCGGCGCACCTGGGTGCAGTGCCAGGAGCACTTCAATGACCTACTGCTCTCAGGAAGGGTTAGTACCGTGTTGGCATGGGTCAGTGTGCAGAAGTGTTAAGGTCTGGCCGTCCCCCTGTGGACCTCAGGGGTGTTAGAGTCCGAGTGCCAACTGTCAGTGGCTGAGCTGGCCAAGGGGGTGAGCCCTGGCTGCTTGGACTGAGTGCCTTGTGGCTCGAGGGCCATGACTCGGATGTGCCCTGCAAGGTGTTCCTCAGCTGGGGTTGGCCAGGCTGCAATGGCGCTGCAGCTAGAGAGTGGACCAATCAATGCTCCACTGTCCTTTCAGGAGAAGAAGAGCCATAACCAAGCGGAGAGGGCACGTACAGATGGAGACTCGCCCAACCTGCTGCTGCTCTCCCCATTCGAGCAGGACGCCCTGGAGCTGGAGAGCCGGCACTCTCCTCGTGCAACCGGGCGTGGAGAGGCGGGGGTGCCAGACGAAGGTAAGAGCGCAGTGCTCAGAGGTGACACTCTCAGATTGCGAAACCATTCTAATGTAGTCTCCTTGTTGATGGGAGTCTTGAACCTGGAGACCCCATTGATCGTTGGAAGACGATGGCACCATGATTCAGATCTCCATTGTCCACCAGGGTGCCTGGCATGCACAGTGACAGTGTGACGACTATAACTAATGACACGTCGTTCTGCTCCCTTTTAGGTTCGCTAGCAGGCGTCTCATTTGCAGACCACCCGGACACTGGAAGACCACCATGCATCATTTTCACCTGCGTCACACCTGCTCTCTGAAGCAGACACCAGCGCAGGTACCAGCACCTTGGTGGGCATTAGAGCAGCAGCTAGTATCTCGGTGCACATTGGTGAGGGCACTTCACACTTGCTTGAGGTGCAGGCGGAGGCAGAGAGTGCCCAGGGCCCCAGCAGTTGGAGGACTGCGGGGGACCAGGACGATGCTCAGTCGAAGGCTGATGATGAGCCTCTGGAGTTGTCCATTAGGCAGCAGATGCTGGATGTCCAGTGGGGTGTGCGGGAGGATCTGGCAGAGATCCATGATGGTCTGCGTGCCATGGTCTCAGTGACGGAGGAGTCCATGCGAAGCACGAGCACTGTGTTGACTCTCATGGCCGAACGCACTGCCCCCTCCATTGCGAGAGTGGCGACTCTCATGGAGAGGCAGCTCCAGGGACAGAATGAGGGGTCCCTGGGGGTGCGCTCGGACCTGCAAGCCCTCACACAGGCGCTGACCCCAGGTGGCCAGTGTCAGTGTGGGAGATGTATGAGGCACCCAGTATCCCAGCCAGGTGCCCATCCATCAATGGTGTGTAGGGGGGTCCAGAGTGACCTCACGTTGGCGCACGAACTGCCTTTCATCTCTGCGGGCTCCTCTCAGGGCACTCTGGATGATGGCAGCAGCTCCTCCGCCCCTCTGCCAGTGACCGTGGCATCCAATGATTCTGCGATGACTGGGGAGATGCTAGCCATGGCACTGGCCATTCACAGGTTCCACTCGCCAGAAGACGACTGCCAAGGCCCTGAAAACCATCAGGACAGCAGAATGAGCAGGCTGTCTCCAATGCTGGTGCCAGTGAGGGTGGGGGGCATCAAGACATAGCACCCACAAATGTAAGTTAAAGGCACCATGAGCACAAGAGGGACAGGTCACGGGTGAGTTTACGTTCATTAATATTTACTTTATCTATGCTGGTCAGGGAATGAAGACCAGAGAAGTTTATGTAAATAGTTTGGAATTGTCAAAATGAGATAAATTTTGTTTTTGTCGTCATGGCCTGAGTATGTTTCAACTTTTTATTTTATTGGTGCAGGGTCCGCCAGTATGTGATGCTGGATGTAAGTAGCTCTGAACTTTATTGCACAGGCACTGAGTGTTCTTTGGGTTCAAATGAAAGGATCCTTTCAGATATCCGGGATGGAGGAGGCAGCCTTGGCATGGGGTTGAAGCTGGTCTTTGGTAGCCTAGCTGAAGGAGCATTGGATCAAGGTGTCCCTGGTGTTCCTGCCCCCCTGAGGTTACCAAGATCTGACTCCATGTCTTCAGCATTCTCCTCACCGTGCTCATCCCCCAACTCACTACTGGGTTCATCATCTGTGGCCTGCGCAGCTGCATTAATATCCTCTTCCTCCACAGGGTCCCCCCTTACCAGTGCCAGATTGTGGAGAGTGCAGCATGCAACAACTATCAGTGACACCCGCTCTGAGGGATATTGCAGTGCTCCCCTTGAACACTCCAGGCATTGGAAGCGCATCTTCAGAAGACCTATGGTCCTCTCTACCACCACCCTTGTGGAGGCAATGACTTGTATTGTAATACTGCTCTGCCTCTGTTCTTGGGTGACAGAGAGGCGTCATGAGCCACCTCTTCAACAGATAGCCCATGTCACCCAGCAGCCATCCATCCAGTCAGGCTGGAGCACTGAAGAGCTTCAACACCTGGGAGTGTCTGAGGATGTAGGCATCATGGGAGCTGCCTGGGTACCTGGCACAGATTTGCAGAATCTGCATCCTGTGATCACACACTATCTGCACGTTCATGGAGTGGAATCCCTTCCTGTTGACGAAGGCACCCGGCTTACCCACTGGCGCCTTGATGGCCACATGTGCAGACTATTGCACCCTGGATGTGGGGGAACACAACAATCATTACAAAGCCTCTGGCTCGCTCAGCCTGGCTGGCCTCGTCCATACGGTAAAGAACAAAGGTCAGTACCCACCTGACCAGAGCTTCTGTCACCAGCTTGACGCAACTGTGGACAGCTGATTGGGAGACCAAGATCCCCCACTGAGCTCTGGAAAGAGCCAAAGGCACAGAAGTTGAGGGCCACTGTGACCTTCAGAGCCACTGGCATGGGGTGTCCACCCACACAGTCAGAGCTGATCTCAGGGTCGATCATTTGACAGATGGAGGTCACTGTCTCCCTTGGGAGGCAGAGCCTCCTTCAGCACTGCACTTCAGACATATTGAGATATCTGCATCCCCGCCTATATACCCTGGCAGCAAGATAGTGGGGTCTTCAGCGGCCCCTTCCGCCTTGGACTTCCTGCTGGCCCTGCGCCCCTTGTGCCTGTGCCTCTCCTTCCAAATGTCCCCCCCCTGGAAGCTACATTGGGACACCAGGCCTCTTCTCCCTTCTGCCCCTCTCTTCCTCCTCAGAGGAGGTGCCACAATCAGCAGAGACCACAACCCCCATTACCAGGGTAAGGGAAGACTGTCTGATACCTGGAAGGTCCACACGGTCTGAATCCTCCGGAGACCTGGCAGACAGCAATGAGTCCTGAAATGAGGACTGGAAATGCTAAGAATGAAACCCTGAAGAGAGATGAAGTTAAGTTGCCAAGTACCAATAAGCAACCAGCTTCAAACTATCTCCAAAACTCCTCACACCTTACACTGGCAATACTGCTGACCCTTTTTATCCCGCCCTTGGATGAGGTTCATGAAAATGTCGGTCGGTTGTCTGCCCATTTTGCCCGTGCGACGAGCAGAAAATCGCACGGGCAAGGAAAAATCACAGACAATTGGACTGTTAAGGGCCTTAAGTGGCCCGATAATTAATGGAGGGCGCCGCTCCGGCACCTGTCCACGCTTGCCGAACAAAATATCACGCACTATTTTACTCCGGTTCGGGTCGGGCGCGCGCCCACCCACAGGACGAAAAGTCTGCTCCTAGTGTTTTCTGATCCCTTCCACGGACAGCTGAAGCGACCATCATTTGGCAATAAATATTCGTTCATTAACAGGCTTGGTGCTTGAGCAGTGTGAAACTTGCTGTCGGTACCAACATAGGCCAATTTCCTACAGGAGGGATTAACGATTTAGTGAAGCAGAGAGTCACCACACACAAGCCCAGACGTTCTCACCAGTTTGATTGATGAGTGCTCAGCATGAAGTCCACACTGAGTAATTACTGACTCCTCATGGAAAGAAGTCATTCAATCCAGTCTTTAGGCCAGTCAGTACACACAGCTTTCCTGTGCAATGCATTAATTTGATTTTTGTCTTACCAACTAGCAGCAGTTCCCATGTCTATCTGTCCCCTATGATACAGGCCTATATTCTGTCTATACTCTATCGTCACAGGTGTTACCTGAGGGTTTAGCAATTACACTAACCGTATTGTCTCACTAAGTATAGCAGACCCATGTTGCACAAACAAGTTAATTTTAAAATGCTGTTTATTACCACATATACCACAGGTTTGCAAATTGAAGACATTTTTTTATAAACAGGTAAACAGTTATATGAAGTGCAAAAGGACGTGAAGGAAGAAAGAACTTACGCTCACGGTACCCCAAAGAAGTACAGTATAAACATAAATACATTGGGAAAGTCTCTGGCAGGTCACATGGATGTCTTCAGAGAGTCTCTGTTGATTCATGCTCTTGCAAATCTTCTGTACAAATTTACCCTGAAAGAGGGGAGCACTCCTGAGCCTTTTGTTGTGATTAAACGCCACCTTTCAACACTGTTTCAAACTATCTGCTTCTAACCCATTAAGAGTCAAAAGCAACAGTTGCAGATGAAGAGGTTCCCAGAGAAACTTACCAATGCTTCATACATATTTATGTGTATTAAAAAGACTCCTGTATCCCTGCAACAGTGGAGGAGTTAGGAGAGATGGCTGTGAATTAGAGCTGGGTGCTGTCAGCGTACATGTCAAAACGAAAACCGTGCCTTTGGATGATGTCACTGAGGGGCAACATGTAGTTTGGAAATAGGGGAAGGCCAAGGATAGATCCTTGGGAGACACCAGAGGTGATGGTTCAGGAGTTGGATTGTTTGTCATTCTCTGGCTCCAATTAGGTAGGTAAGAATGAAAGCACGTGAGAGCAATCCCACCCAGCTGGACGACAGTGTAGAGGCATTGGACGAGGACGATGTGGTCAACCATGTCAAAAACTGCAGGCAGGTTGAAAAGGACAACTTGCAATTGTATAGTGCCCTTCACAAAATCTGAATGCCCCAAAGCACTTACCAGCCAATGAAGTACTTTTTGAAGAGTGGTCCATACTTGTAATGGAAGAAAAGTGGCAATCAATTTGATAATGAACAGATAATCTGTTTTTATGATATTGGCTGACAGATACATATCAGCCAGGACACAGAAAATAACTCCCCTTGTCTTTTTCAAGTAGCACTGGGAATCTTCTATATCCACCTGGGAGGACAAATAGAGCTTTGATTTAATATCTCATTTGAAAGATGGCACCTCTGTGCAGCACTCCTTCAGTGCACTGAAATGTCAGCCTAGATTTTATGTCCAAAGCTGCTGGAGTCAGACTTGAACTCAATCTCAGAATTCACAGATAAGAGTACAATCCACTGAGTCATAGCTGGCTTTAGTCATTATGTCTTTCCTGTGTAATGTGCCCCTTTTTCTACAGAGTTTATAATCTACTCCTCACATTGTATGGACTGCAAGCATAATATGTTCTTCATTCTCAACAGCTTATTATGCGTTTGACAACCTTTGCTTTCTCTGCTTTTGAACAGTGGTCACTGCTACGCTAAATATCCTTCAAGTCCCAAAAGCATTGTCTTACATTTTTTTATTCTTTCATTGAACATGGGCATTACTGGCAATGGCTGCATTTGTCGCCCATCCCTAATTGCCCCTTGAACTGAGTGGCTTGCTTGACCATTTCAGAGTCAACCATGTGGATTTGGATTCACACATCACCAGATAAAGACAGCAGATTTCCTTCCTTGACTGGCATTAGTGAACCGGCGGATTTTTACAACAATCATTTTTAATTCCAGATTTTTATTGAATTCAAATTTCACCATCTGCTGTGGTGGGATTCAAACCCAGGTCCCCAGGGCATGTCCTTAGGTCTCTGGATAACTGGCCCAATGACAATACCACTACACTAATCAGGACTCAAAAGTCACTTTTACTCAGGATTTCAAAATCACGCAGTTCCTTACCTCCCTCAGCATTTTCTTTCTTTTACAATCTCCAGGTTTTTAAGATGTGACTGGTGTTACCTTTGCTTTATCCATTCAATCTTCTCAATTATACTATTATCTTTAGATTTGTCCTGCACAGCAAGGGCTTGGCCCTTCACTTGGACTCCCCACTTTCACAGACATCTGGATGTATCTGTTACGATGTTCAACTGACCGCATGCATCAGCCAGCATGTTTCCTATCATTTCCCTCATTACAACATTAGATGCGAAAGATGTCTACCCCTGGCACCCACCATTGCTATAACAGCAGGAGGGGGTGACTGGCATTTTAAAATATGGAAAGTCTCTACAATCGATCAAAAACTATAGCACAAAAAATTGTAGCATAGGTTTCTTTCATTATTTAAAATAAAATTACTTTTGATGTTTCACAGCCAGCTTGGAAACGTGACTGGCTGTGCCATACTAAAGTAAGCCTCCCAAGCAGGTCTCCAGGTCCACTAGCAGCAGGTTCCTGGGCAGACAATAGGAAACCTGCCAAAAGCATTTAAGTGATCCCAGTATCAGGAGGGCATTTTTGTTCTGCAATTCCATAGAAGAGGAAGATTTAAGCCCTAGATATGACCACGTTTGTATTGTATGACTTTCAGCAATGCAATGTTCCAGACCTATATCACTCCCTCTGAGCTACTGGCATTGATAACAGTAAGGTAGAGAAAACATTGTCATTCCTGAGTATGTGAAATGAACTGAGAAATCAGAAACAGTTGTTATGTGAAATGATCTAAAACTGTCCTTGCAAAGAACTGCATAGAGTTAACAGCATAATTCAGTCTATGTTGCAGCTTATGCTCCTTCACATTAGCTTCTTCTTGAGTGAAACAACCATTACCTATTGGGTTACTACAAAGCCAGTATGTTATTGTGGTAATCTGAGGTGCAATACACCTTTAAGAGAATGTGAGCAGATTGACCACGTAACTGTATTACCCAATTGCTGTGTAGTGCGGGTTACAATGTTAATCAGTAGTTTAGAATAGGGTCTGGTTTGAGAAGCATACATTGTGTTAGTGCCCTGTTACTTGTGCACGTAAACAGCATGTGCTTCATCTTACATTGGTCTCTGCATCTGCAGTGTCTTGTTTACCAACTCACTCAGCAGTAGGTAAGTATGCAACCGGTTTGTGAGCAAAGCGACCCCAAAGTAGAACATAACTGGCGATGAGGCAAACTACAACCAGTCAACGGCACCAAGGAAAACCGCGAAAATTCCACTGAAGTGAATCAGCCCTGCCTTGCAGGGCGATTGTAAATACAGCCCTCACTATAGTCGTCGAAGTTATCTCCCTCCACTATGCCACAATTTTGCTACATCGAACCGTTTGGCTGGTCACATTATATTGAACGCCGTGCGTTCTTCCTTTTGGCTGACAAAATATTGGGGGAGGAGAAGAGGCGAGCGATCCTCTTATCAACATGTGGTTGTAAAACATGCAGCCTAATTCATAGTCTAAAGGCACCCAACGCCCCAGATTCCAAGAGCTTTAATGAGCTGGTAAATCTTGTGAAAAGCCACTTGCAGCCAAAATCCTCAGTAACAACGTAGCGTTTTAAATTTAATTTGAGGTGTCACACCCCTGGAGAGACAGTCACTTGCCATGTAGCAGACTTAAAACAACTGACAGAGCACTGCGAGTTCGGGTTGTCAATTAACGACATCTAAAGAGACCGATTATTATGTGGGATTAATGAAGACGTCACTCAAAAAAGGTTGTTGTCAGAAACGAATTTAGTCTTCAACAAGATGCTGGAGTTGGCACTCGCAATGGAAAGCGCAGTCAGGGACTCAGAAGCAATCAAGGGAGTACAGAATGGCGCCGTCCATCATGTTGGGAGGGAAGCACTGGTTAGAAATGGCGCGGAAACGCTGGGCTCCACAGAAAGGCCGGAAACAACTGCCATTAACAGACCAGCAAGAGCAATGGTTTAACAAAGAAAACCCACATTAGTAACTGCAGGATTGGAAACCAAACAGCCTGCAAATGAACAACAATTTAAAAGAATCGAGTGTTTCTACTGCCATCGTAATGGTCACATGATGCGATATTGTAAAGAGAGACTGAGACAAAATTTTAAACAAAAAGGAAGAAGTCATAAAATCCACATAATAGAGGAACCAGAAGAAACAGAAACAGATATTTAATCGTTACACAACTTAAAAATGGGTAAAACAGAGCCAATCTACATGACAGTGGAAGTCAAAGGAAAACCCATCCGAATGAAGGTGGATACAGGGGCATCCACAACAGTTATAGTGGAAAATATATTCAAATATCTAAATAGAGGAGATCACTTACTAAATCTGGAAAATGCAGATGCTAAATTAATGACGTATACCTTTCATTCACAGGATGTGGGCTTCGCTGTCTGGGCCAGCACTTATAGCCTATCCCTAGTTGCCCTTGAGAAGGTGAAGGTGGTGGTGAGCTGCCTTCTTGAACCGCTGCAGTCCATGCAGTACACCCACAGTGCTGTTAGGAAGGGAGTTTCAGGATTTTGACTCAGCGACTGTGAAGGAACAGCGATATTTTTCCAAGTCAGGATGGTGAGTGACTTGGTGATCTGGAGCTTCCTGGTGGTGGAGTTCCCATCTATCTGCTGCCCTTGTCCTTCTAGATGGTAGTGGTCGTGGGTTTGGAAGATGCTGTCGAAGGAGCCTTGATGAATTCCTGCAGTGTATCTTGTAGATGGTACACACTGCTGCTACTGTGCGTCGGTGGAGGAGGGAGTGAATGTTTGTGGATGTGGTGCCAATCAAGCGGGCTGCTTTGTCCTGGATGGTGTCAAGCTTCTTGAGTGTTGTGGGAGTTTCACTCATCCAGGCAAGTGGGAAGTATCCCATCACACTCCTGACTTGTACCTTGTAGATGGTGGACAGGCTTTGGGGAGTCAGAAGGTGAGTTACTCATCGCAAGATTCTGAGCCTCTGACCGGCTCCTGTAGCCACAGTATTTATATGGCTAGCCCAGTTCAGTTTCTGGTCAATAGTAACCCCTGGGATGTTAATTGTGGGAGATTCAGTGGTGGTACTGCCATTGAACATCAAGGGGCGATTGTTGGATTCTCTCTTGTTGGAGGTGGTCATTGCCTGACACTTGTGTAGCAAGATTGTTACTTACCACTTATTAGCCCAAGCCTGGATATTGTCCGGGTCTTGCTGCATTTGGTCATGGACTGCTTCAGTATCTGTTCAGTGGTGCTGAACATTGTGCAATCATCAGTAAACATCCCCACTTCTGACCTTATGATGGAAGGAAGGTCATTGATGAAGCAGCTGAAGTTGGTTGGGCTGAGGACACTACCCTGAGGAACTCGTGCAGTAATGTCCTGGAACTGAAGTGACTGACCTCTAACAACCACAGCCATCTTGCTTTGTGCTAGGTATGACTCCAACCAGCAGAGAGTTTCCCCCCTGATTCCCATTGACTCCAGTTTTGCTAGGGCTGCTTGATGCCACATTCGGTCAAATGCTGCCTTGATGTTAAGGGCAGTCACTTTCATCTCACCTCGGGAGTTCAGCTCTTTTGTCCATGTTTGAACCAAAGCTGTATTGAGATCAGGAGCTGAGTGACCCTGGTGGAACCCAAACTGGAGGTCACTGAGTAGGTTATTGCTAAGCAGGTGCCACTTGATAGCACTGTTGTTACCTCCATCCATTACTTTACTGATGATGGAGAGAAGACTGATGGGGCAGTAATTTGCCAGGTTGGATTTGTCCTGCTTTGTGTGTACAGGACATACCTGGGCAATTTTCTACATAGCCATATAGATACTGTACTGTAACAGCTTGGCTAGGGGTGCGGCAAGTTCTGGAGCACAGTACTATCGGAATATTGTCAGGCTCCATAGCCTTTGCATTATCCAGTCCCTTCAGCCATTTCTTGATATCACGTGGAGTAAAATGAATTGGCTGAAGACGGCATCAGTGATGCTGGAGACCTCCGGAGGAGGCCGAGATGGATCATCCACTCAGCACTTCTGGCTGAAGATTGTAGCAAATGCTTCAGCCTTATCTTTTGCACTCATGTGCTGGGCCCCTTCGTCATCGAGGATGGGGATATTTGTGGAGCTCCCTCCTCCGGTGAGCTGTTTAATTGTCCACCACCATTCATGACTGAATGTGGCAGGCCTGCAGAGCTTAGCTCTGATCCATTGGTTGTGGGATCGCTTAGCCCAGTCGATTACTTGTTGCTTATGCTGTTTGGCACGCAAGTAGTCCTGTGTTATAGCTTCACCAGGTTGACACCTCATTTTTAGGTATGCCTGGTGCTGCTCCTGGCATGCCCTCTTGCACTCTTCATCAAACCAGGGTTGACCCCCTGGTTTGATGGTAATGGTGGAGTGGGGGATATACCAGGCCATGAGGTTACAGATTGCGTCTGAGTACAATTCTGCTGCTGCTGATGACCAACAGCACCTCATGGTTGCCCAGACTTGAGTTGCTTGATCTGTTCAAAATCTATCCCATTTAGCACAGTGGCAGTGCCACACAACACGATGGAGGGTATCGTCATTGTGAAGGCAAGATTCGTCTCCACAAGGACTGTGCAGTAGTCACTCCTACCGATACTTTCATGGACAGATGCATCTGCGCAGGCAGGTTGGTGAGGATGAGGTCAAATATGTTTTTCCCTCTTGGTTCCCTCACCATCAGCTGCAGACCTGGTCTAGCAGCTATGTCCTTTAGAACTCGGCCAGCTCGGTCAGTAGTGGTGCAAGCAAGCCGCTCTTGGTGATGGACAATAAAGTCCCCCACCCAGAATACATTCTGTTCCCTTGCCACCATCAGTGCTTCCTCCAAGTGGTGTTCAACATGGAGGAGCACTGATTCATCAGCTGAGGGAGGGCAGTACATAATCAGCAGGAGTTTTCCTTGCCCATGTTTGACCTGGGTCCGGAGTCAATGTTGAGGATTCCCAGGCAACTCCCATCCGACTGTATACCACTGTGCCGCCACCTCTGCTGGGGCTGTCCTGCCGGTGGGACAGGACATATCCAGGGCTGGTGATGGTGGTGTCTGGGACATTACCTGTAAGGTATGATTCCGTGAGTATGACTATGTCAGGCTGTTGCTTGTCTAGTTTTTGAGACAGCTCTCTCAATTTTGGCACAAGCCCCCAGATGTTAGTAAGGAGGGCTTTGCAGGGTCGACAGGGCTGAGATTGCCATTGTCATTTCTGGTGTGTAGGTCGATGCCGGGTGGTCGGTTTCATTCCCTTTTTGTGACTTTGTAGCGGTTTGTTACAACTGAGTGGCTTGCTAGGCCATTTCAGAGAGCATTTAAGAGTCAACCACATTGCTTTGGGTCTGGAGTCACATATAGGCCAGCTCAGGTAAGGACAGCAGATTTCCTTCCCGAAAGGAAAGATGGATTTATACAACAATCGACAATGGTTCTCTGGCCATCATTAGACTTATAATTCCAGATTTTTATTGAATTCAAATTCCACCACCTGCCGTCCAGCAATAATACCACTACGCCATCGCCTCCCTGAAGGCATACGAGTAAGATGTAAATGCAAGGTTCCAGTACAGTATGGAAACCAGTCTGTTCATCTACCTCTAATAGTGACAGCGGGTAGAGGACCGAGTCTCCTCGGAAGAAACTGGTTAAGAGAGATCAATCCTGAGAGATTACTGAGATCTCAGTCAGAAGCAGGAAATGTGACTGTTTGGAAAGAGAGGTATGTAAAGACTCAACAAAAGGAACTCGTAGAGGTGATGCTTCAGGTCAGAGTTCAAGTTGAAGTCAGTAACCTCCAAAAAGAAAAAGAAAACCTGCTAAATCTCAGATTCCCTGAGATCCCATTTGTACCACTAAAAAGGGATGAGAAAGAATTCATCATATTTTTGGCCGAGATGAAGAATAAATTAGCCAAGAAAACACAACAATGCTCAACTCCCCGGGAAACAATTAACAAACATAAAAAAGGAATGGAAGAGCTGAAGAACCAGCTATGTGAACCTAGCCTGGCCAATAGGGAAGTTGAAGAGGAAGCCAAGATTAAAGTCAGTGCTGCCAAGAAGAAAACCCATCAAAAAAAGACATGTAGAAAGAGAAAGCAGAATTACTAACAAGGCCCCAAATTTTTTTATTTTAGATAGCGGGATGCTGATCATACCATGTTGAATTTAGCCTTGCCCAACATCCTGATTTTGAGAACTTTCCTGACAGTTGACCTTCATATTGTTGAACTAGGAGGGGAGGAGCAGCAGGAGTGCATACGATTGGGCTCAAAAGCGGGTGAAAGCATTCCCGTTAGAGTCTACACCACATGTGGAAAGAGCTCCTCTTGCTTTGGAAGTACCTGTAGGATTCGTTGAGCCTGAGAGAGTCGAAGAGACAAACTTACAGGTTCCTACCGGGGAGCCTAGTGGACAGATAACTCCTGCGGGGGAGGCCTGGGATAAACCATCCAAAGTCTTAGAACTACGATGTTCAACACGTTTGAAGAAGCCTCCAGAGAGACTGAATTTGTAAATAGTTGATATATTGTAAACATTGTAATTTGTACTTTCGAGTAAAGGGGGAGAGATGTGGTAATCTGAGGTGCAATACACCTTTAAGAGAATGTGAGCAGATTGACCACATAACTGTATTACCCAATTGCTGTGTAGTGCGGGCTACAATGTTAATCAGTAGTTTAGAATAGGATCTGCTTTGAGAAGCACACATTCGTGTTAGTGCTCTGTTACTTGTGTTAATAAACAGCATGTACTTCATCTAACATTGGTCTCTGCGCCTGCAGTATATTGTTTGCCAACTCACCCACCAGTAGATAGGTGTGCAACTGTGTTCGGGAGCAAAGTGACCCGATAGAAGGAACATAACAATTATCATCAACAGAAATTAATTCTCACGCATCCCTCACATATACCCATTCCCCTGCTAATAAGGACTGAAGGGATTTCTACTATTTCAATCTTCAAAATGGTTTTGCCTTTGGAAAAGGTTACAATGGTTGTTTAAAAATAAATGCTGCTCTTATTTGTGATGGATATCATCTTTCGAGGAAGTGATGACCCATAACCTTTAGGTGCCCTCTGCTTAGACATGAATTAATATTTTAGAAGAATAATATGTGTGCTGACGAGTCGCTCTCTGTCAAAACAAACTGCCTGTCACCGCTGCATCAAACAACAACCAGAAAATTGGGTGAAACCCATTTCACAGAGAAAGCACTTGTTTTTTTTTCTGCAATTTAGCTTCTCAAGCTAATGAACAAAATGACCTGTGGTGCAAAGCCTTAATTATCTATTTAAGATAATGAGAAGTGACTGCTTTTTCTTAAAATATGACATTTTCCTCAATTATTAGTCAGTGCTACGATTCAGTGTGGGGCCGTAGCTAAATAGATTACCACACACAAATGCTCAATCGGCCTAATTAAGCCATGAAACTGCTACAGCGCCACGGTTACATTTTAAGTATTAGTGTTGGGTTTTCATAAAAGAAGGATTCAACAATTTGAAATGTTTTCCGTATAAAACGTTCAACTCCAATGCTTCTTGGTGATCTACATTGGCTCCTGGTCCACCGATGCCTTGATTTTAAGATTCTTATCCTGGTGGTGACATGGGAATTTAGGATCAGAGGTAAGCCATTCAGCCCTTTGGGCCTGTTCTGCCATTCAATTTAATCATGGTTGATCTGTATCTTAACACCATCTGTTTGCTTTGGTTCCATAACCCTTAATACCCTTCCCAGCATAAAACTTATCACTCTCAGATTTGGAAATTTTCAACAGGTTTTTTGGGGAGGTAGTTGCAGATTTCCAATACCCTTTTGTGTGAAAAAGTGCTTCTTAACATCACACCTGAATCATCTAACTCTTATTTTAAGATCATACTCTTTTTTTTCCTGGACTCCTCCACCTGCAGAAAAGATAGTTTCCAACTAACCTAAAAATCATTTTAATCATCATAAACACTTCAATTAGAACACCCCTTCATCTTCCAGACTCAAGGAAATATGAGCCTAGTCTATGCAATCTCACCTCATAATTTTAACCCTTGTAATCCCAGTATCAATCTGGTGAATCTGCCCTCCAAAGGGACAATGTTCTTTCTGAAGCTAGTGCCCAGGACTGAATGCAGTGTTCCCGATGAGGTCAAACCAGAACTTTACAGCGGGAACATAATTTCCAACCCTTTGGGTGGGGTTTTCCAGCCATTCCCGCTGGCGGGATCTTCTGGTCCCGCCGAAGGCAATGGAGATTTAAACAGCTCGCTGCATCCTCCACAGGGGAAGCAGCCTCAGCAGGGATGCTAAATGCTGGCCTTTGTATTCTAGCCCTCTTGATATAAAGGCTAACATTCCATTAACCTTTATAATTATTCTTTGTATCTGTCCACTAGCTTTTAGTGATTTCCGTTCATGCATCACTAAATCTTTCCACTCATCTGCAATTCCTAGCTTCTTACAAAATAGGAAAAACTCTGATTTATTTTGCTTGGGGACAATATCTACACTTTCTCCCTCCACATTTTGTCCACATACCTCATCAATCGATGTCCTTTGGCAACTTTCTGCTCCCATCTAGACTATTTACTGTCATTAACGCCGTCAGCAAACTTGGATATTTCTCTTTTTCTGTATTCCAAGTCAATTAGAAATATAGTGAAAAGCTATGATCACAGCACGGATCCCTGGGGGACTTTAGCTGGTCACATTCTGCCAGTCTGAGCATATACCAATTATACCAGATCTCTGCCTACTACCTCCTAATAACTTCCCCATCTAAACCAATAAGTTGCCTCCAATTCCATGCAGCCCCATTTTTGTTAAAATTACATGGCACTTGTAGAATGCCTTCTGGAAGTCCATAAAAATAACATCCGTAGACACTCTACTACCTCATTAGTTACCTCCTCAGAAAATTCAATTCGGCTCATTAGCCTTGTTTTATACTCTAGAAATGCATGCTGGCTCTCTCTCTGATAATCTCACATTTGGCTAAATGCTCAGTCACTCTGTCCCTAATAATAGATTCTAGTAAATTCTGCACAAATTATTATTATTTCCAAGTTTATCTCTTCTGCCTTCATTAATAATATTGACACTGATACATTTTCATTCCAAGGAGACAAGTGTTATACCCAGAGATTTTTAGAAGATTATGGCTTACACATGACTAACATATGATCATGACACATGACTAACACATGATCATGACTAACATATCAACAATTTCCTCACCTACTACTGTTTCTACCCTGGGATGGAAACTATAGGGCCCTGGAAATTTGCCTATCTTTAATCTTATTAATTTCTACATTACCATTTTGTTTACTTACATTGATTCTAGTTAATCCTCCCCTTGAGTTAGGGAGGGTATGATGTGAGACCATTGTAGAATGGGAATTTCGGGTTGTGTTCAGTGGAACCATAATCAAATGAGGTGATCACAAGCAGCCCAGCAGGAAAGATAATGTGTTTGCTGTCTCCTTAGTTCCTGTTTCTCTTCCTCTGCTTGCTCTATTAGCTTATTGAAGTCTGTTTCAGGTATAAGGACAGCAGTCTTCTTTAATGTGTATCTGTGAGATGTCTGATGAGATGAACTGGTCCTAATATGTCTGCACACAGAGCAGAGTGCCTCATGCCAGAGTCATATGACTATGGCAAGCCAGTTAGTCAGTAGAGCATTGCATTTCCAAAACCCAAACATCCCCTTTCTCATATTTAAAAAAGATACAAACATCCCTTTTTTTTCCCGGTGAATAAGAGACACATTTGCATGCACGATTAAGTGTAACAGTGATTTACCCAAGTTGCTCCCAATATACACACTGTTCTCATACATTGACAAATGTTTGGTCTACTATTCAGTCTCTGCACATGTGTTGCACACATGGGTGGTATCTTCCTAGATTTGCACTAAGTGCGGTAGCCAGCATGAAAGAAGACGTTTTACCCACCAGCTGAAATGGCGGGGTTTCATGTCGCATCGCCCCCTTCCTGTCTCATTAATTATGCAGTCATAGGAAACATGTCGTCTCATTGGCGAGCAGCCCCCAGTTTGCCCAGCATGCCATTACCTCACCCTTTCCTCATGCAAAACGCCATATTTAAACTGCAGCTGTGCGCACACTTGTCAATGCTTGCTGCCCAGGACTGCTCCGGTGAAGACATGTCCCAAAAGCCAAGAAGAGTGCAGCCCCCCGATTCAGTAACGCATCCCGGGGACGTCTTCTGGGTGCCATGGAGGCCTGCTGTGATGACCTCTCCCTCCACTCTGGCCGCAGGAGGCCCATCAGTCTCACCACTCCAACTTGGGAGGTGGTGGCAGAGGTGGTCAGTGCTAATACTGTACACAAGAGGTCGGCCATGCAGTTCAGAAAATGGATGAATGATCTCATCCATGCTGCCAGGATAAGACAGCCATCTCATCACTCTAAACTCACACACTCACACATTCACTGGCATCTCGCACACTGCCAGTTTAAGGGACATCACCACTCACTCTCACACACACCCTCATATGTCCATCTGGCCTCATCTCCTCTGGAGACTGCCTCCTTAGCCCTCACCATCATGAGACCACTTGCACAGATCAACATGTGCCCCCATACACACCCTGGGATACCCTCCTTCCCCAGTACAGCCCTCGCCCTGCAGCCTCTTCCCTTGTCTGAGGCCACTTCTCTCCATTCCCCAAGTAAGCCCTAGCCCTGCAGCCATTAAAAAGTCACCCCTGCCTTATGGCTGGTTTGGTAGCTAGAGACCTGTCCATGAGTCCCCCTAAAAGTGATGTGGTGCTGCATAATGATCGCAAGTGCTGCCTGAAGCAAGGTGGGCAAACAAACCTCAAAGCCCCGAGCGAAGTGCAGCTCGCCAGGCGCATGTCGCTTATGTACAGTTGTGAAACACGTTGGCGTGCAATCACACTGACATGCCTGGGTGATCCATGTGGGGGGATGATTCCGGCAAGCAGGGCTTATAATGAGATACTAATGTATTGAAATTAGGTTCCCAACGTGTGGCAGCGGGAAACACGGCCTAGAATTGATGGGTGAAGTAGACAATCGCACACTGGTTTCACGAAAGCGTAAATCCAATTTTAGGCCTTCTTGCCATATTGTCTGCTCATGCCCACCATGACACCCACTGCCAACGGCACTGGACGATTCCACCCATAGTCTTTAAACCGTGCAGGTCTCTTAATGGAACGTGTACGTGTTGACATTGGCTGTTCATCTGGGCGATGCTCCTTGTCTGGAGAGTGTCATTCCCATGGCATTTGTTGCCTTGGCGACTGTTATTGTTACATTGTTGTTTTTGGGGACTCTGGGATTGCTGGTAGCTCTGTACTTAATACAGCTGGTGAGATCCTTTCTCTCTGACCAGCTGATTGCTGAGGAGGAACAGCTTCACTAATTGAGCCCATATATCTGTAGTTGCATCTGTATATCTGGTTGAATTTTGTCAACTCCCGCTTTGAGTTGCCAATTGTGGAATTGTGGGTCATTCTTACCTCCTGGTACATTTGTGTTGTTCCTGAAACTTGTTGAGTCAGATCTCACACAGCTTGGTCCATTGAAGACTTCCGTTTATTGTGCACTTTCAAAGGTCTTGACTCAGCTGGAACCTTGCCCTTCAACTCTTCCAGTTCAGCTCTGATATGAACATTTCCCTGTAGAACCTTTAGCTTCGGCTTGTACATTTCATTGCACTGACATGGTCGGCAACCATCTTGTGGTTTGCTTCAATATTGTCTCCCTCTTCCTGGGGTCTTCTGTCGGCCTCGCTCAGTGGTCTTTTGTTTCCCTCTCTCTGGGGTCTTTTGTTGCCCTTTCGCTGTTGGCACATTCAGGGTCAGCAGCCCAAGTTTTAGATTGCTCTATGATCTGGAAGTCGAGATCTTCCTTCTTGCCATTGCATTGGGCTATCAGACTAATTCGTCCTCTCTGTCTGAGTCGTGTGCCATCACATAGCTGCAATCTTACTCTCGAGGGTTTCATTTTCGGATCGTCATGTTGAGCTACTTCACACAGGTCTGTAAAGGTCATTATGTTGCAAGACGCACCAGTATCTTATCTGACATTCCTTATTCGCTTGATACTCTCCCTCTGGGGTCATTATTGTAACAGTCACAAACCATTTGTCATCTATGGACTTGACTGAACCAAACTGTTGTATCGTGTGTAGTTCTTCATCAGATTCACCTGCTGATATCTCTACAGTGGCCATCTAGGTAGGCTTGTTTTGCTTTTTTCCGGTCAAACACTTGTGTGTGAAATGATTTTGCTTCTTGCAGTTAAAACATTGCTTTCCCCATGCTGGGCCATTCTTCTTCTCCTGTGCATGCTGTCTGCCGCAGCATTTGCTTAGCAGCATGATGTAATCGCATGAGCGTGGCACGATGTCATCGCACGAGGGCAGCACGACGTCATCGCACGAGAACAGCACGATGTCATCGCACAAGAACAGCACGACGTCATTGCGCGAGGGCAGCACGATGTCATCGCACAAGGGCAACATGACATCATCACACGAGGACAGCATGACATCATCGCATGAGGGCAGCATTACGTCATCGCTATAACAACACCTTGGCTTAAGAAGTTGCAAAAATAGCAGCTCAACATCCCTAGATATAGAGTTTTCAGACAGGATGAAGGGGGGATAAAAAGGGGGTATAGCATTGTTGGTTAAAGAATCAATTACAGCATTATTGGTTAAATAATCAATTACAGCTGTGAGGAGGGATGATATACTAAATGATGCATCAAATGAGGCCAAATGGGTTGAGCTCAGAAATAAAAAAGGGGCAGCCACACCGCTAGAAATGTATTATAGACCCCCAAAAATGCAGAACGGCTTATCAGAGATGTAAATGGTAACTTGTGCGTTGATGCAGAAGATGTGGGCAGGGTTCTCAGTGAGTACTTTGTCTCTGTCTTCACTAAGGAAAGGGATGATGCAGTCATTCTAGTTCAAGATGAGGAGTGTGAAACATTAGATACAATAAGAATAGTGAGAGAGGAAGTACTGGAGGGCCTGGCATCCTTGCAGGTGGATAAATCACCAAGGCCCGATGGATTGTATCCCAGGTTGTTGAAGGAAACCAGGGAGAAATAGTAGATGCATAGAGGATCATTTTCCAAATCTCACTAGATACAGGCAAGGTCCAAGAGGATTGGAGATCTGTGAACGTTGTACCAATATTTAAAAAGGATGTGTGGAATAGGCCAGAAAATTATAAACTTCGGTGGTGGGAAAATTATTGGAAACAATTCTGAGAGACAGGATAAACTGTCACTTAGAAAGGCACAAAGGGATAGTCAGCATGGTTTTGTTAGGGGAAGGCCATGCCTTACTAAATAAATAGAATTTTTTGAGGAAGTAACAAGGAATGATGAGGGTAGTGCAGTGGATGTTGTCTTCATGGATTTTAGTAAGGCATTTGACAAGGTCCCACATGGCAGACTGGACAAGAAAGGGAGACCCCATGGGGTACAGGGGAAGGTGGCAGGTTGGATCCAAAATTGGCTCAGTGACAGGAAACAAAGGGTAATGGTCAATGGATGTTTTTGTGAATGGAAAATGGTTTCCAGTGGCGTTCCACAGGGCTCAGTCTTGGGGCCCTTGCTGTTTGTCATATATATTAATGATTTAGATTTAAAGTGGGAGGCATGATTGGGAAATTTGCACATGACACAAAAAATGGCCATGTAGTTGATAGTGAAGAAGATAGCTGTCGACTTCAGAATGATGTCAATGGTTTGGTTGATTGGGCAGAGAACTGGCGAGTGGAATTCAAAAGTGTGAGTAATGCAATTGGGGAGGGCAAACAAAGCAAGGGAATACTCAATAAATGGGAGGATATTGAGAGGGGTTGAAGAAATGAAAGGTCTTGGAGTGCACATCCATAGGTCCTTGAAGATGGCAGGGCAGGTGGACAAGGTGGTCAAGAAAGCCTACGGAATGCTTTCCTTTATTGGGTGAGGTATTAAATATAAAAGCAGGGATGTAATGATGGGAACTGTATGAAAAGCTGGTTAGGCCATAGCTGAAATTTTGTGTACAGTTCTAGTCACCACATTACAGGAAGGACATAATTGCCCTGGAAAGAGCACAGAGGAGATTTACAGGAATGTTGCCTGGGCTAGAAAATTTCAGCTATGAGGAGAGATTGGATAGGCTGGGACTGTTTTCCTGAGAACAGAAGAGGCTAAGGGGTGACCTAATTGATGTGTACAAAATTACGAGGGGCCTAGATAAGGTAGACAGGAAAGACTTATTTCCTCGAGCTAAGGGGTCAATTACCAGGGGGTATAGATTTAAGGTGATTGGTAGGAGGATTAGAGGGGACATGAGGAAAAACCTTTTCACCCAGAGGGTGGTGGGCGTTTGGAATTCACTGCCTAAATTGGTGGTTGAGGCTGAAATGGTCAACTCATTTAAAAGGTACCTGGATCTGCATCTGAAGCACTGTAACCTGCAAGACTACAGACCAGGTGCTGGAAAGTGGGATTAAAATGAGCAGCTAGTTTCTTTTATCTCTTTTTGGCTGGCGCAAACACGATGGGCTGAATGGCCTCTTTCTACAACATAACGTCTCTTTGATTCTATGGTTCTACTTGCACCTTGCACTTTGTCTGCGAGTACTTCTGTACTGTCTCTCAGCATAATGTATCTCCTGGTCTGCTCTGCCATACATCTGCTCTAGCTGACTCCCACATTTTAACACATGTCTATCACTTTCTTTAGCATCAGTTTCTCATCTTTAGGTAGGCTTGTTCTCACTGAAGAGTCTCTGACACCTAAGACTAACCTATCTTTAATCAGATCACCTTTTAGTTGTCCAAATTCACATGATTCTGCTAGTTGAATTATTGCCGTGACATACTGTTCAATGGTCTCGTTTTCATTCTGAACTCTAGTGTTGAATACATAACGTTCATATGTTACATTTACTCAGGGTTCAAAATGTGCATTCAAGGCTTACAAAATCTCTGTCGTCTTTTTTCTTTGCTTGTCTGTTAGATTTAGAGTGGTATACACTTTGTAGCCATCCCTCCCCAGCAGTGTTAACAGTGTAGCTACTTTTATCGGTTCAGGCTTGTTCACTAAATCTGTTGCAATCTCATTGTTTTCCCATTGTGAGTGGAAAAGCTGCCAGTTTTGCCATGCATCATTTTTCAATTGGACTGGAGATGGAATTGGAAAATTTACTGCAGCCATTGTTTACTCACTCAGTATTTTTTACTTGCAACCTCTGTCTGTGTTGCCTTTGTCCTTTTATCTGCAGCCCGTAAATTCACTTGCAGCCTTTGCCTGTTTCCCTTGTTCTTACCAATAGCATTTTTTTTGCAGCTTTGAACCTTTCTGCATTCCTGGATTCTCAATGTCTTCTCTGCTTATTTTACAGGATTTAAAAATCTATCTTTTTTCTTCACTTCTGTACACTATGTTTCAAGTATAAGGGCAGCAGTCTTCTTTAGTGTGTGTCTGTGAGACGTCTTTATTGAACTGGTCCTAAGTTCAGAGGCAGAATGTCTGATAGCAGAGTCACATGTCTATGGCAAACCAGTTAGTCAGTACAGTATTGCATTTCGAAAACCAAAACAGAGTTTGTACCTTCATGATGGCAATGCAGGACACCATGATGAATTGGGACACACACTCCAGCAAATACTGGAAGGCTCCTCTGGAGAGGTTCACACAGTGAAATCACTGCTTGAGCACCCCAGTAGTCTGCCCAATGTGTGATAGCATTGCAGCCACATGTGGTTGGACTGCACAGTGGAGCCATAAGCCAGGTATTAAGTGGAATGCCCTGTCATGATGGATCTAATACTGAGAGAACATCACATTGGTGCAGAATGAAGACTGCTGCCCAGGATGATGTGCTGGCAATGGACATTCATCAAGCATATATAGAGGGAGTGAAACTCTTTGTCTTCAAGGTACATCTCAGCCTTTAAATGCGGCACCCACAAAGCGAAATGGGTGCAAGGCATCGGAAAGCCCACTATCCTGGCAAAGCCACATGCCTTTCTCCATCTGCTCCTCTCTGGTCAGAGAGAACACAATGAACTCCCCTCCCCTGGCATAAAGTAAACCTGTGGCTTTCCTTGTACAATGGTGGAAAGTGAACTGGGGGATGTTACAGATGTTTCTGCGCCAGGCTGGAAGGATCCTGAAGAAATCCAGGGCCATGGCCACATTCACAGCCATTGGCCATGTGACCCTCACTCTGTTCTGAAGCTGCAGCTCTGCCTGAAAGAGGTGGCGGATTTCCATGACCACTTTCTTTATAAAGCGCAGGTGAGGGACACACTATACCTGGCTTAGGTTGATGTAAAGGAAGCACTTTAAGAAGGCTGTGGTTAGATAAGACCTCCTGCTGGAACCTCTTTTCTCCCACCGCCTCCTCCCTCTGTGAGCAGCTTGTCCCCTCCTGTGCTGCCTCTGCTCCATCTCCCTCTCATGCTGCAACCCAAAGAGACTGATTATTAACACACCAATGACTGAGAGCAAGTGATCTGAACTGAAGCCCTGAACTCAGTATGAAGGCCTTCTCCATCTCCAGCACCACTCTGTATAGACTTCACCAACTTTACACCACTTTGCAAATCATCAAGCACTTTGACAAACTCAAACAAAGCCAGCAGAGATTAATCAGCACCTGACCTGTGAGTGGGTCCTTTCAGCTACTGAATACTGAATGTTCAGCTGTGTGCGTTTAAGAGTGGGTATTAGCTGGAGCAGCAAGGTCAGAAATGGCAGCACTGGTGTCAAACCAGCATCTAACTTTGACTGGCACCACCATCTGCCGACTCTGCCTGCTTCCGACACACTTCCTAGCACCCATGTTATTGACCTCCCCAAAATGACATCTGGCATGTGCCGTGCTGAAAATATGTGTGCACGATGTGGGTACCAGTTTGAGGCCAAAACAGCACCCCAATGACAAAGCGATGGACACGACAGAGCCAAATTTTGCAGCCGTGGAGTTGGGAGGAAATTTACAAAGTTTGCTCCACAGACTGACCTAATTGATCAAAGACTGTGGCTACATCATTACTGACAGAATAACATTTAATGAGGGAACATTTGAACGGGGGATGAGAATGCATCTGAGCCGACTAAGTTAGAATCAAATGTTGGCAGAAAAGATGGTGGCTGATCAATGGGACACCTTCAAAGAAAAGATATTGCACGCAATATCAAGGTATATTTCCTTGAAGGTGAAAGGTAAGACAAATAAATCCAGAGTGCCCTGGATAACGAGAGAGAGAGAGGTGAAGATGAAAAGGGAAAGTGCATGTACAACTGATTTCTGGTGGAAAATGCAGTGGACAATCAGGTTGGAAATAGAAGATCCAGAGGTGAAGTGAAAAACCAATAAGGAAAGCAAGGAGAGAGCATGAAAAGAGACTGGTAGCTAACATAATAGAGAATCCCAAGGTCTTCTATAAGCATATAAATAATAAAAGGGTGGTAAAAGAAAGAGTAGGGTCAATGAGGGATTAAAAAAGGGGACTTGCACGTGGAGACTCAGTGGAGGTATTAAATGAGTACTTTGCGTCTGTCTTTACAAAGGAAGAAGATGCTGCCCAGGCCGAGGTGAGACAGAGGGTAACTGGCACACTCGAAGAATTTGCAATTGAGAAGGAGGAGGTGTTAGAAAGGCTATCTTTACTTAAAATTGATAAGGTACCTGGACCGGATGAGATGCATCCAAGGGTACTGAGGGAAGTGAGAGTGGAAATTGTAGAGGTACTAGTAATAATCTTCCAGTCTTCCTTAGACACGAGCGTGGTACCAGAGGACTGGAGAATTGTGAATGTTAACCCTTGTTCAAAAAGGGGAGCAAGGATAAAGCTGGCAACTACAGACCAGTCAGTTTGACTTCAGTGGTAGGGAAAGTCCTGGAAACTATAGTTGGGAACAAAATTAATAGTTATTTAGACAGATGCAGGATAATCAAAGAAAGCCAGCATGGATCCATTAAGGGAAAATCATGTTTAACTAACTTGCTGGAGTTTTTTGAGGAGGTGACAGAGAAGGTTTATAAGAGCAATGCTGTTGATGTGGTGTATATTGATTTTCAAAAGGCATTTGATACAGTGCCACACAACAGACTTGTGAGCAAAATTTTAGCTCATGGAATAAAAGGGAAAGTAGGCACTTGGATAAGAAATTGGCTGAGTAACAGCAGACAAAATAATGATAAATGACTGTTTTTCAGATGGAGGAAAGCTTGTAGTGGAGTTCCTCAGGGGTCAGTGTTGGGACTCTTGTTCTTCCTGATATATTTTAATGGCCTAGACTGTGGTGTTCAGGGCATGATTTCAAAGTTTGTAGATGATACGAAGATTGGAAATGTTTTCAACTGTGATGGGGATAGTCTTGAACTTCAAAAGGACATAGACATGTTGGTGGATTGGGCAGACAAGTGGTAGGTGAAGTTCAGCGCAGAGAAGTGTGAGGTAATTCATTTTGGCAGGAAGAATATGGAGAGACAGTATAAAATAAAGGGAGAAACTCTCAAGGAGGTGCAGGAACAGAGGGACCTCAGTATATATGTACATAAGCCATTGAAGTTGGGAGGGCATGTTGAGAGAGCAGTTAATAAAGCAAATAGTATCTTAGGCTTTATTAATAGACGCATTGAGTACAGAGTAAGGAGGTCATGTTGAACTTGTATAAGACACTAGTTAGGCCCCATCTGGAGTACTGCAGCCAGTTCTGGGTGCCATACTTGAGGAAGGATATGAAGGTTTTGGAGGGAGTACAGAGGAGATTCACAAGAATGATTCCAGGGATAAAGAACTGTAGCTATGAGGATAGATTGGAGAGGTTGGGAGTGTTTTCCTTGGAGAAAAGAAGGCTAAGAGGAGACTTGATAGAGGTATTCAAGATCCTGAGGGGTACGGACAGGGTAAATAGTGAGAAACTGTTCCCACTCCAGAGAGCATCAAGAACTAGAGGGCACAGATTCAAAATAATTGGCAAAAGGAGTAAATATGATGTGAGAAAATGTTTTTCACCCATAGAGCGGCTGGAGTCTGGCATGAGCTTCCTGAGATGGGGTGGAGGCAGGTTTGATCAAGGTATTCAAAAGGGAATTGGATTGCTACCTGAAAGAAAAGAATGTGCAAGATTACGGGGATAAAGCAGGGGAGTGGGACTAGGCAGAATCCTCTTTCAGAGAGCCAGTACAGACTCGATGGGCTGAAGGGTCTCCTTCTGCACTGTAAAGGTTCTGTGATTCTGTGACTGAGGTAATTTGCAATAGTAAATGTCAACGGAAAAATATGTGGTCAGGAAATGCTTATCCCACGCAAGATGTTAAAGTGATAGACACACATGAGGCAATAAATAAATGCACACACAGACAGAGAGAGCAACAATGTGTGTCTACTTGTAGAAGTAAATGAATAATATCTCCCTCTAAAGATGGAAAAACCCACTTTTTGACCTCTACATAGGCCAGTTATCAATCATCAGATGCAGTAATGAGGACATGTGACATTCGTTGCAGGGAATCAGAGGAATTGGAGCCTATCCTCTCTGCTGGAGTACGCTCTATAAACCAAATCAAGAATGGATTGACCCTCCAGTGCACTGTCATCTAATCGCATGGTCAAGGAGATTGCATGCAGCAATTTAAGATGATAAAAGACCTCATTAAAAACACTTTGAAACAAATATTTGACCTCACTGTTCCTGAGTTGGGGAGCTTAAAAAACAGACAACATCACTGCTTCTGATTACTACCCAATATTCTCTATTGGGAAGTGTGCATGTTTGCGTATTGGCTCAGAACAGGATCAGGTTCAACCGTGTTGCCCACCATAGGTGAATAGCAGTGGCTGTGAACAAGATTAGATACAATGGTCACAAACCTCATGCTTGAAAACCCCTGCCAACATCCTCTGTGTGGGCTTAAGCCCAGCTGAGCACAGTAGCACAGGGCTGCCACTCCAAATGGATATCATACCCCAGTGAGAGTCAGTGCTGTCTACGGAGAAAACGAAAAGCTGGAAGAAATGGAACTGTCTGAAATGGAGTGCAATACATTTTTTTGATGATTTTGTGAGGTTTTTTTTAAAAATGTATTCTTTGATGGGATGTGGGCATCACTGGCAAGGCCAGCATTTAGTGCCCATCCCAAGTTCCCCTTGAGATGAGTGGTTTGTTGGGCCATTTCAGAGTCAACCACATCATTGTGGTCTGGAGTTACATGCAGACCAGACCAGGTAAGGATGGATGGCAGATTTCCCTTACCTAAAGGGCATTCGAACATTAGTTACAACAGCTTAACAGTCACTGAGGCTACCTCTTAAATCCAGATTTTAATAGTATTTAAATTCCACAAGCTGCCATGGTGGGATATGAACCCATGTCCCCAGAGCATTAACCTGTGTTGCTAAATTCAGTAATATTGCCAGTACACCACCTACTAGCCTTGTGACTGTTTCAGTTACTATCTACCTCATTATATACCCTATTATATAACTCACGATCAACATCCTGGGGGTCACCATTGACCAGAAACTGAACTGGACAAGTCATATAAATACTGTGGCTACAAGAGCAGGTCAGAGGCTAGGAATCCTGTGGTGAGTAATTCACCTCCTGACTCCCCAAAGCTTGTCCACCATCTACAAGGCAGCAGTCAGGAGTGTGATGGAATACTCCCTACTTGCCTAGATGAGTGCAGCTCCCACAACACTCAAAAAGCTTGACACGATCCAGGACAAAGCAGCCCGCTTTATTGGCATCCCATCCACAAACATTCACTGCCTCCACCACCGACACACAGTGGCAGCAGTGTGTACCATCTACAAGGTGCACTTCAGGAACTCACCAAGGCTCATTAGGCAGCACCTTCCAACCCACGACCACTAACATCTAGAAGGACAAAGGCAGCAGATACATGGGAACACCACCACCTGGAAGGTCCCCTCCAAGTCATTCACCATCCTGACTTGGAAATATATCGCTGTTCCTTCTCTGTCGCTGGGTCAAAATCCTGAAACTCCCTTCCTAACAGCACTGTGGGTGTACCTACACTACATGGACTGCAGTGGTTCAAGAAGGCAGCTCACCACCACCTTCTCAAGGGCAATTAGGGATGGGAAATAAATGCTGGCCTAGCCAACAATGCCCGCATCCCATGAATGAATAATAAAATGTGCCTCCTGTGGTACTGTTGTAACATCTATGGCTGCCATTCCTTTTGCACAGGAGAATGAATAAATCTACTGGGAGAATCATAAAGAAATACTTTTTTTAATCTTCCTTTTATTGGTGCCGGTTGCCATTGATACCAAACAGATTTAACACAAACTCTTGGTTGATTTTGGAGCCTGATTTTGGTCACTTTATGTCTGACACCACCAACAAAATGGAATCAGAAAACTAGGGACATTCTATGACATTGGAGGAGCTATATAAATGCAGATTATTTTACTTGTATATGGCATTGCAGAACTCGCTTCTGCACAAGACCCTGACTCTATCCCAAGGTAAAGGAACAGTGTCATTGAATGATCAGGTCAGACAGCCCATGTCTTTAGGAACACATCAAGTATGCCAGCCCCTGTAATCCTTCCTAGGGCGGATGGAAGACAGGAAATAAATCTGCCACGGAAGCTATTAGTTATCTTCATTTAAAGTAAGTAATCAATCTTTTCTGGGATCAGTTACCTTTGTCTGATGAGCTTACGGGGCCTTTCAGTTGACAAGCATTCTCTGTTGAAGCCTCAGAAGGGTATAAGAGCTAAAATTCCTGGGGCGCTAGGGGTGGGGAGGGGTTCCATGAACTTAAGGCATGCCCCATACTACTGTAGGAGGGGCTGCTCTTCCCCTGTGCTATCAGAATTTGGGCAGGGCTCTACCTGGGGAAACTATGTTTTACCCCAAGTTCCTGCCAACTACATGAAAGAAAACTATTTCACACTGTTCCCCGAAAGAAAAACTTCAGCCCCAATGCATCCATGCATTTTCCTATGTATAACGCATTCCAGTATATGCAGCATCCCCTGTACGGTACACTGCAGCTAGGGTGTTAATGGCTCAAACCTATGAGTCACATATAAAACACACACCATGCTATGCATTATTCACACACTGCAGGGAGTGCGCTGCCTAACTTACACATAGCTGCTTATCTTAAATACAGAAAAATACCCAACTGTGTTTCACTGGGGAATGGAGAGATTCAGACACCAGAGGAGGAATTTATTGCCCTTCCCTGAGGCCCGTTTAGTGGCGATCGACAGAGGACATTTAATCGGGCAGGAGGGTGCTGGATGGGGATCTTGCTGCTTTCCTGCCTCTATCCCAGTTCGGTTCGTGGCGGGAATGCTAGTGAAGGCCTTCCCACCCCACCAATAATAGAGGTCCTTACGTGAGCATTAATGTCCAGTTATGTGCTGGAAAGGCATTTAAAAAAGCGGGCCTTCCCCAAAGGGGACGACCCAGGGCTTTTGTTAGCTCTCAGGTTGACAGGTGAGACCCCTGTCACCTCCATTAAATGCTGTTATGCAAGGAGTCTGTTGCAGGCTTCTGGGAGGGGAGGGATGGGGGGCCTCATTGTCAGGCACACAGTGCCTGATCGAGGGATCTGGCATGGGGGACGGGGTTGGCCCTTCCCCTCCCCTACAGCACTCACCCCATGATCACCCCCCTGCCATCACTGACCTGTGTCCTCAGTGATCCTGGGCCTTCTGGCGGGTGCATTGCCAGCAGTAGCCACATTGCGCTCCTGAGCAATGAGGAGCTATCAACCTCTGATTGGCCAGAGGCTCTCAGGGGGTGGGTGGGGGGGGAGGGGAAGCACTTGCACGCATAGTCATCCTTGATTCCAGGGAAAGCCCGCTCCTGCCTTCCACAAAGGAGGTGATGTGGGGCTCTTGTCAGCTCTCCCACCAACAGGCAAGACTCCTGTTGCCTACATTAAATTCCACACCAGATGAAGATTGGGAGAAGAGTTAGAGGAGTTGACTGAAAGAGATGATAAAGAGGTAGCTTGTGAGGAAACTTTTGAAAGTGAAAAGAGACAAAACAAGGAGGAAGATTTGTAGGATCACAAGATAAATGTGGATGAGGAAAGCTCTTTGTCTTGTTTTATTTCACTTATTCAGACCCAACAGCCCCTTCATTGTGATATTCAACTGTTTCGTAGGGAAAGATTTTCCCCCTGACGGGTGGTGGGGTAGGGGGTGCCAGCATGCCTCCGATCGGTTCCCTCAATCAGGGGCGGGCCGCCATTTTACGTGTGTGGGCCATTTAAGGCCTGCCCAGCATGACATCCACCAGGAAGCGCTATGCGCTCCTTGCACAGGTGTGGTGGGGGGGGGGGGCGGTTCCCTCAGTCGGGAGTGCGCTTTTACGCACATGCGCACGGAAGAGCGCACAGATCTCCCTGTGCTGCCTCAGGGAGATCCGCTCCAAGTTTAAAATTGTAATACAAATGGTGGAAAAATTTCCCTGACATGTCCATTGATGACTTTAATTAGTTCTTCAATGGCCTCAATAGGCCGTTGACAGATCGGTGGGCGCACAGCTGACTGGGCTGTGCCTCCACCGACCTGAAAATGGAAATGATGTGGGGTGACATCAGGAGTTCCACCTGACGTCATCCCGCGTCATTTTACACGTGGGCGAGCAGACCCCGCCCCCGCTCATCAACCGGAAGATCCTGCCCTTAAACAACACAAGGGGTTGTCTTGACTATTTTATCCTGTAACCGATTCCTTAAGTTGATTACTCTTTCCGTGAAGAAATTCCTGACATCTGTCCTTTAATTGTTTGAACCTGGTTCCTCCCTTTTCCTGCTCCCGCTATTTTAGTCTGTGATAATTTTCCAGAGCTACCTTTTTTATAGTCTTTACCATTCTTTATCCTTTCATGGGATGTGGGTGTCACTGGCAAGGCCAGCATTTGCTGCCCACCTCTGATTGCCCTTGAACTGAGTGGCTTCTTAGGCCATTGCAGAAGGCAATTAAGAATCAACCACATTGCTGTGAGTCACATGTCGGCCAGACCAGGCAGAAACGGCAGATTTCCTTCATGTCTCCACAAGATCACTTCTCCTTTCAACTCACACTGTGGCTGAAAAGTCCAGCTTTCCCCAGCTTTTCCTCATGCCTCAGTTTTCTGACATAAGGTAGGAGGATTTCGGGACATGACATTGCACCTCATTCCAGCCATGGCTGCAATTTTCCCCTGTGCCTGCCATGGGGAGGTTAGAGCCCTTCACTTAAAGTTAGGCGGATTTAAGGCAGCTTCTCATTTTACGAATTGAAATCCTGTACCATTTTAGGACAGTGCTGAATTTTTCTGCACAATTCTGTCGTTCCATTTCTGGTAATAGTCATCTTCAGAAATTTGCAATAAATCTTCATGCCATTTGAAACAAAACTGGGCAGATTCTGGAAAGGCTTAGAGAGAAACAATCTCAGTACGGTATTTATCATTTGATAACAGTGATCATCTACCGCATTGGGTATTTGTTAGACCTAATTAATATTCCATGTAAATAAGCTCCAGATCAGTACTGTAGCTCAACACAGCTGGTCTGGAAGGAAGGCAGAGCTAATTGGGCAAAGACTGAGCAATGGCTCTTCGGGACTTAGCGATGGTGCAATTATCCTGTGTGTGGGTGAAAACTCATCCAGGCTGCAGATTAAATATGTCGCAAGAATAATAAAGGCAAAATAAGTCAGTTAAATCACTGATCAGAACACCGGCAGTTTGTAAAAGAACAAAAACAGCAGGAACACACACAGCCTTGCAATGACTGGTTTTCTTATCAATCGGTAATGAATTTCCTTAAGGTAAGGTTCTGACTAACAATATCCACCCAAAATATAAAGTTGTGGTTCTTTCCTTAGGTGACTGAGCTTCTGTGCTTCTGAATTCTCAATATTGCTGGGTATCAGTGCTGGGGCCTCAACATTTTACAATTGATATGAGTGAGTAGGATGAAGGGACTGAAGGTATAGTTGCTAAATTTGCTGATGACACAAAGATAGTTAGGAAAACAAGTTGTGAAGAGGGCATTAGGAGACTACAAAGGGACATAGATAGGTTAAGTGAGAGGGCAAAGACATGGCAAATGGAGTGTAATGTGGGCAAATGTGAAATTATCCATTTTGGCAGGAAGAATGAAAAAGAAGCTTATTATCTAAATGGTGAGAGATTGCAGAGCTCTGAGATGCAGAGGGACCTGGGTGTCTTAGTGCATGAATCACAAAATGTTGGTATGTAGCTACAGCAAGTAATTAAGAAAACTAATAGAATGTTATCATTTATTGCGAGGGGAATGGAATACAAAAGTAGAGAGGCTATGCTTCAGTTGTACAGGGCACTAGTGAGACCACATCTGGAGTAGTGTGTACAGTATTGGTCTCCTTATTTAAGGAAGGATGTAAATGTGTTAGAAGCAGTTCAGACAAGGTTTACCAGACTAACATGAGGAATGGGTGGATTGTCTTATGAGGAAAGGTTGGACAGGCTAAGCTAGTGTCCACTGGAATTTTGTAAAGTAAGAGGTGACCCAAGTGAAACATTTAAGATCCTGAGGGTCTTGACAGGGTGGATGTGGAGAGAATGTTTTCTCTTTTGGGAGAATCTAGAACTGGGGGTCACTTTTTAAAAATAACGCGTCTCCCAGTTAAGACAGAGATGAAGAGAAATTATTTCTCTCAGAGAGTCGTGAGTCTTTGGAGCTCTCTTCCTGAAAAGGCGGTGGAAGGTCTTTGAATATTTTTAAGGCAGAGTTAGATAGATTCTTGATAAGCAAGGGGGTAGGTTGGAATGTAGAGCTGAGGTTACAATCAGATCGGCCATGATCTTATTGAACAGTGGAGCAGGCTTGAGGGGCTGAGTGGCCTACTCCTGCTCCTGATTCGTATATTTATATGTTCTCCCTTTGCTGTGCCATTGTTGCTGGACAGCAGGGAGTGGAGAACTTACCTGGTAACACAATATGATATGTCCTCCTATCGCTGCAGTTTTGGTTATGTACATTTAACATGCTTAGGCCAAGTTCTTGTCTATGCTACTTTACAATAAGTGCAGCGGATTTGCTTTAAGGGCTGAAGCCTGGGTCAGACAGCTCAGACAGGAATTAGGGACTGGCATGATCACTGTTTATCCTGAACAGCACTGATTGGAAACGTTGTCCAATGTGCACCATGGTTCAATTGACCTGACTTCTGAGTCAGAAGGCTGCAGGTTCAAACCTCATGCCAGGACTTGAGCACATGAACATGGCTGACACCATAGTGCAGAACTGTGGGATGGAGATGATCGAGCTAAGGCTCTAGGTTGGCACTAATGACCCCATGGCCCTATTGAAAGTGGCGGAGGCTTCTTTCCACAACCATCAAATAGAAATTAATTGCTGACTGATTTTCTACATTACAACAGTGACTGCACTTCAAGAGTACTTCATTGTCAATAATGTGCTATGGGGCAGCTTGAGGACATGAAAGGTGCCAAATAAATGAAATTCTTCCTTCCTATTTTTGCTTAAGGGATCTTGCTGTGTGCAAAATGGTTGCTACATTTCTTTATCTGACAACTGTCACTTGCGCTCTAAAAATACTTCATTGTTTGATGCACGTTGAAGGTGAATGGTTCCTCTGGATATTCCTGATTTCCCACTCTAATGCCATTGGATGATTGGCTGAGAGCTCAGAACAAAGATGTGAATGGCCATTGACGGTGTGTCTCTGGCCTTCCTGCTGGCCTTCTGCTATTGTTCTGATGGGAGATTGGAACAATGCCCACAGGTAAATTCTTCTGCTGAGCTACTTCTGAAGGGATAAGGCATCGTTAAATTAACAGTCTTTCTTCCCTTGAGCCTAAGCAATGCCCAATGCATTGAGGCTGACTGGCCAAGATGATCCTCAGTCTGTGCTGAGTCAGCGCTGCAATTGGCCTCAGTACCCCGAGCTGGGAAGAGGCAAGAAAATCAGCTACAGTTCCTGCTCCCAGTCACTATACCACTGATTCCTGCAGGAGAGTCTGTTTGTGAATGCTGGGTCAGCATCAGTCTCAACAATATTGCCCTTCACCATCAAATAACTTGTACACTTGGGCTCATTCATGAAAAATGGACACTTGATGTACCTGGAGAGCACCAGAACTCGTGAAGCTGTCTCTCAGGGTGGGCCAGTGCCTTCAGCAGAAGGTGAGAAAGAAACAGAGAGAGGGAAAAGAAGCCAACTACCTCGGCTGTGAAAAGCTCATGGACTGAATAGTCTGAGGAGCGGCAATCATCGTGGAAATAACCACTCTGCTCCTATTTTTTTACCTTACACTGGGGCTCCGCATTTCTGGCCCAGGCTTCCAAACCAGGTCTCTTCAGAAATGACCTTCATAGGCCAAGTTCATCAGGGGAAACCAATCCACACCTCCTTTCTACAGCACTATCTGCCATGTTTTAGTAAGTCTTCATTCACTAACACAGTGAAAACCTTTGGGACATTGGAATAGCTTTTCACTGTGTTAGCGAATGAGTGTGAGTGAGGTAAGGGTGCCAGCTGGTACGGTGGCAGGCTGGATAGAGGGGATAGGATGCTGAGGTCAGGATGGTCAGGGGGGAGTCGGAGGGTTGGGGGAAGTCAAGGAGGGTCGGTGGGGGAGGTCGGAGTGTCACGTGGCTCGGAGGGTTGGGGAGGGGATACGAGCATACAAAATAAGAGCAGAAATAGGCCATTCGGCCCCTCAAGCCTACTCCGCCATTCAATAAGATCATGGCTGATGTGTTTGTGTTTTGATTTCCATATTCCCATCTAACCGCAATAACTTTTGATTCCCCTGCTTAACAAGAACCTATCTACCTGTGCCTTAAAAATATTCAATGACCCCCACCTCCACCACCTTCTGGGGCAGAGAATTCCAAAGTTGTACAACCCTCTGAGAGAAAAAATTCCTCCTCATCTCTTCCCAAAACAGCAACCTCTAATTTTAAAACAGTGCACCCTAGTTCTGGACTCACCCACAAGAGGAAACATCCTTTCCACATCCACCTTGTCAACACTGTTCAGAATCTTGTATATTTCAATCAAATCACCCCTCACTCTTCTAAACTCCAGTGAAACAAGACCAGCCTATCCAACCTTTCCTCATAAGACAACCTGCTCATCCCAGATATCAATGCAGTAAACCTCCTCTGAAACGCCTCCAATGCATTTACATCCTTCCTTAAATAAGGAGACCAAAACTGCACACAGTATTCAAGATGTGGTCTCACCAATGCTCTGTATAGCTGAAGCATAAGATCCTTACTTTTATGTTCAATTCCTCCCGTGATAAAGGATAGCATTTCATTAGCCTTCTTAATTACTTGCTGAACCTGCGTACTAACTTTTTGTGACTCATGCACTAGAACACCTAGATCCCTCCGTACCTCAGAATTCTGCAGTCATTCTTCATTTAAGTAACACTCTTTTTTTATTCTTCCTACCAAAGTGAACAACTTCACATTTCCCACATTATACTCTATCTGCCAAATTTTTATCCACTCACTCAACCTTTCTATATCCGTCTGCAATCTCCTTATGTCATCTTCATGACATACTTTCAGAGTCGAGGGTCAAGGGTTCGCAGGGTTGGGTAGAGCTTGAGGGTCGGGGTGAGCTGGAAGGTCGGGAGGGAGAGTTGGAGGGTCAGGGAGGAGTCAGAGTGTTGGGAGGGCGTCAGAGGGTTGGGGGGAGTCGGAGGGTCGGGGGGAGAGTTGGAGGGTCAGGGAGGAGTCAGATTTTTGGGAGGGAGTCAGAGGGTCGGGAGGAGTTGAAAGGTCAGCAGGGAGTCGGTGGAGAGTCAGAGGGTCAGGGGTGGGAGTCAGAAGGTTGGGGGTGAATTGGAAAGTCGGGGGGTGTTGGGCTGTCGGGGAGGTTGAAAGGTCAGGTTGGGGGGTGGGGGTTTGATGGGGTACTTAGTGTGAGTTATTATGTATAGTTACCTAGGAGTTATAACTGTTGTCTTCTGTCTAACATCTCCTGGGTAACTATCTAGGTAAGTGAGTCAAACTCTCCGGTCTCCAACTCTAACTCAGAGATGGAGACTTTTTCAGAAGGTTCCGGACACAGAGAAATTGCCCATCAAAGGTCCAAATGTCCCAGGCAATTTCTGCGTGGTCAGTGCTTTGGGATTTTCGAGGGGGTCCCCTAGTACATCTTGGGGAGTATGTCCGGGGTAGGACTATCTGAAGATTGGAAGTTCTGGGCCCTGTTCCTCAGGGTAGTCACAGTTTAATATGTTTCATCTGATATTTGGGGAAACACAACGGCAGCGTCTCATCAATAACCAAACAGATGGTTACATGATTCATTTTAGAACCTCCTCAATAACAACTTCTTATGTGTAATCCTAGATATTGAATGTCATCAGACCATTCTCTTGTGACAAGCATTACAGATTCTGTCACTGTGGTTTTATCTCAGGAGTAAGCTTCTTACTCTAGAAGAGATTTTGTTGGAGGCAGCAGTGTTTTGTTGAAAACACATTTGTTTACATACTATTTAGAAAGGTTAAGTAAGACCAAGGCCTAGCTGGAGCTACTCCCTAGGATGCTGCTCAGTCCTCTTCCTTCAGTGAGTGGCTTCATTGTGACATAGCTCCACATGCACATGCTCAGTAGCTATCTTTAGAGTTAACCCTTTACACAGATGAGCCTAATCCTGCTCACCTAATATCAACATCCTGGGGTTACCATTGACCAGAAACTGAACTATAAATACTGTGGCTACAAGAGCAGGTCAGAGGCTAGGAATTGTGCGATGAGTAACTCACCTCTTGACTCCCCAAAGCCTGTCCACCATCTACAAGGTGCAATTCAGGAGTGTGATGGAATACTCTCCACTTGCCTGGATGAGTGCAGCTCCCACAACACTCAAGAAGCTTGGTACCATCCAGGGCAAAGCAACCCACTCGATTGGCACCCCATCCACAAACATTCGCTCCCTCCACCACTGACACACAGAGGCAGCAGTGTGTGCCATCTACAGGAACTCACCAAGGCTCCTTCAACAGCACCTTCTAAACATCTGACTACTGCCATCTTGAAGGACAATGGCAGCAGATACATGGGAACACCACCACCTCAAAGTTCCCCTCCGATCCACTCACCATCCTGGCTTGGAAATATATTGCCGTTCCTTCACTGTCACTGGGCCAAAATCCTGGAATTCCCTTCCTAACAGCACTGTGGGTGTACCTACACCACATGGACTGCAGTGGTTCAAGAAGGCAGCTCACCACCACCTTCTCAAGGGCAATTAGGGATGGGCAATAAATGCTGGCCTAGCCAGCGAAGCCCACATCCCATAAATGAATTTTAAAAAAGATCCAGAGTCATTTTCCAGCAAGTGGTAAGAAAGAATTTGGATTTCTATAGCAACCTCCACAATGCCACCGTAAAGAGGCTTACAATGGATGAAACAGTTCCTGGAGTGTAGTCGCTATTGCAAGATAAGGAAATCAACAGGCAAAATGACCTGATTCATTATAGTGGGCCGACTGCCACACTGACTCAAAGTAGCTAACTCAGTACAGGCCAGGTATTGAACCCCTGACTTGCTTGGCCAGCGTAACTCAACATCACAATCAACCTTTTCACAACCAATCCCTTGACTGACTCTTGAGAGAACAAAAATAAAAGATATAAAAGATGCTCTGCAGCCAAATAGAGTTAAACCTTTGAATAGCTTGTTTGTTTTTAATATTAACCCAAGGTCAAAATTGGTAGCCAGATGCCAAAGGTGAATTCCTGCCCTCAAGGAGCAGTGTTGCTTAAATGCTTTGTGTTTTATCAACTCAAGGGGCTGAATCTTCCCTGTGTCGGGCGGGCTGGGCGGGAGCGGAGCTGATCACCGCCCATGATCGGCTGCGCACCACCATTTTATGTGGGCGGGCCAATTAAGGCCTGCCCAGCGTAATGTGCGTTCCATAGCGCTCAGCGCTACCTGTGCGGGCAGGAGGGGGAGAGAGAGTCGGGGCCTGCACTCTTTCACGCATGCATGGGACAGGGTGCAGCAACCTCCCTGAGGCGCGGAGCTGCTTCAGGGTGATTAAATGTGCAATAAAAGCTCTTAAAAATTCAAGTAAAAAAATTACTTAAACATGCCCCCTCATGGGACAGTGTCAAGTTCACCAAATTTATTTATTTATTTTATAGAACCTTTCGGAAACCTCATCCCGCCCGTGGATGAGGTTTCCTGGAAAACGCGAAGGCCGCTTGGGCTCTTCACCTGCCCACCTACCTTAAGGTTGGACGGGCAGTGGTGTTAATGATGTCAATGACTTTTTTAATGGCCTTAATAGGCCTTTGACAGCTTGGCCAGTGTGCAGCCGCCTTCGGTACACGCCCGTCGAACGCAATATCGAAATGATGCACGATGACGTCGGGACGCATGCCCGGCATCATCTCGCGTCACTTTGTGTGTCGGGCCCGCCCCCGCATGCCGACAGCAATATTCTGGCCAAGGGCACAGTGAGAACACTTGAACCGTTTCAGATCTGACCTGGGCCTCCTGCTGAGATTCCCACATCCTCACTGATTCTGGTAACTCAAAGCTGGAGCGGATAACAAATAAATAATGACGACGTGAAAGGGGAGGAAATGAGCTGAAAAATATGAAAAAGAAACCAAATGAACATGAAAACTAAAATGGCAGTGAAAGCTAAACTTGTACAATGGCTTTCCTTTACACAAGCTGAATGATAATGGCATTATCGTTGTCGAGCTGAACATGTACTGAAGTAGATGAAAAGACTTTATTGGCAAATAAGAAATGATTTGAAAATTGAATGAAAGACAGGTTTACGTTGATTTTATTTATGAATCATTTCTTGTTTGTGAATTAAATAGGAATTCTGGTTTCTTCTTCTTCCCTTCTGAAAGCTCATGCTGGACATAAGAGTTCCTGAGGCTATTTGTAAAGCTCTTACTATTGTTCCACTTGAGTTCAGCTTGCTCAGGGCAGGCCAAGGCTAGAATATAGAAACAGAGAAAATTTACACACAGAAGGAAAGCATTTGGTCCATCACCCTGTGCCGACCAAAAAAAAAGTTACCCAGCTTAATCTCCCCTTCTGGCTCTTAGCTTGTGACCTTGCCAGTTACACAATTCAAGCGTATGTATCAGAGTATTTTTAAATGCAGTGAGAGTTTCTATCTCGATGACCTTTTCAGACAATGGGGAGGAATTTCCCCTCGTCTAACGGGCAGGCCAATTAATGGCCAGCCAGCGTGAATCGTGCACTGAAACGCTCAGCGCTGCCTGGGTGGTGGGATGGGGGGGAGGAGGGCAAGTGCGGAGGCCAGCGCATGTGTGCACGGGTGCGCTCAGTGAAAGCTCCCTGAAGGCACAGAGCTGCCTCAGGGAGCTGAAGATTTTCAACTTCACAAATAAAGGTTTTAAACTTAAGGAAAACATATCCCCGCACACGCCCCGCCCCCACCCCTCCCCCCTCCCCCCCCCCACCCCCCGCCCCCCCATGTGACTCTACAAAAAATGCAAGGGCTGCTTGGCCTTTTTGCCCACCCACCGACTGTCAGGTTGGACGGGCAGTGAAAAATTCAATTCAATTAATTGTTTAAAGGCCTTACAAGGCCTCTTAATCGTCGTCAGGTGCACTGGCACCACTTGCGCACTCCCGCTGACCGAAATATCGCGCGAGTGCGCGGTGATGCCCGACGTCATCACGCACTATTTTTCTCTCACTCTGGTCGGGCACACGTCCGCCCGATGAGGGAAAGATAAGATCCTGCCCAATGAGTTCCAGACTCCCACCATCCAAAGGTGAAAAAAATTACCCCTCAAATCCCTTCTAATTCTTCAACATATTCCTTAAATCTATCACCCCTGCTTATTGACTAGTAAGGGAATTAGGCCCTTCTGAGCTATTCTATTTAGGCCTCTCATAATTTTTTACACCTCAATCAAATCTCTCTGCTCTTTTCTAAAGAAAGCAAGCAAGTCTATCCAATCTTTTCTCATAGCTAAAATTCTCCATTCTTGGTAACATTGTTTTTTTACGACCTCTGTACACTCTCTGGTGGGATCTTTTGTGTAAGCGAGGCAGGGAGGGGGTGGGGTTGTGGGGTAGGGGGGGTGGGTGGTGACCAGAATGTGTGCCGTGGTCTAACTATTGTTTTATATGTTTCTAGCATAACCTCCATGTTCTTATATTCTAGGCCTCGTCCTCCTTAATCACCGTATCTTCCTGTCTTGATGCCTTCAGGGATCTGTGGGCATGCCTCTACAGTTCTCACTATCTGACCATTTATTGCGTATTCCCCTGCTTTGGTTGCTCACTCAAAGTGCATTACCTCATACTTCTCCAGATTGAATTCTACTTGCTACTTTTCTGACCACCTGACCAGTTCATTAATACCTTCCTGCAATCTACAACTTTCGTCCTCACACACTGAACCTGCATCATGTACAAACTTATGTCTGTAGCACTGATATATATACCCCAAACAACAAGGGGGCAGTACTGAGCCCTGCAGAACCCCACTGGGAACAGCCTTCCTGTCACCAAAACATCTCTCAATCATTACCCTTTGCTTCCAGTCACTGAGCTGGTTTTTGTCCCAAATTGATATTTTCCATTGGATCCCATGAGCTTTTAATTATCTGACTTGCCTGCAATTAGGGAGCTTGTCAAAATCCTTGCTATAATCCACATAGACTACATCAAGTCCACAACCTTCATTAACCCTCCTTGATACCTCCTCAAAAACGTCAATCAAGTTAGCCAGATACAACCTTCCCTTAAACAACTTAAACAACTCCATACTGACTGTCCATAATTAATTCATGCCTCTCTGTATGACCATTTCTACAGTCTCTCAGAATTTCTTCTGGTAACTTGCCCATCACTGAAGTTAGACTGACTGCCTGTAATTACTTGGGCTATGCCTTTCTCATTCTCATCCTAAAATTTCTTCTCTCCCTTTGCTTATCCCATTCCTTTCACATGAACTACTATACCTGCTTCATCCCCACTTTTGTGAAAACAGATGTTAAGTAATCATTAAGAATCATACCTAAGCCTTAAACCTCCTCACAAACGTTGCCTGAATTCTTCCTACTTTTTTCTAAGTTATCCTCCTGCTCTTTATTTATTTATAAAACATCTTTGAGTTTTCCTTGGTTTTACTTACCAATAATTTTTAATGCCATCGCTTTGCTTTTCTAAGTTCCTTTTCAGTTTGTACTTTCTATACTCCTCTTCTGCAGTATTGAGCTCGTGGCATCCGATAGGGTTTCTGTTGGATCCTGGTCACTAGTTTAGTTGGACTAATGGATCCGCTTGTATCAGGATGGCCGAGTTGGTACCATAGACAGAGCAGGTCAGCAGACCGTTCTTATGTAGACACATTCTATTTATTTATTTACAAAGGAACTCAGCAGTTACACTTGTGTGCTTACAACTCAAAACCTGTCTCTACATTACAGACTCTGAACTTGGACTACTCCTACTGACTACTAAGGTAGCCCATGCTACTCTGCTATTGGATACTAAGGTCATGTGATCTTCCATTATAACATTCTTCTTAAAAGCATATTACACATCATATTACCACAGTTTCCCTTTATTTGCCTTATCTTACTCTGTATGCTCTTTGATGTCCAGGGTTCAAGATTTGGGAGTCTTTGTGGGAACATATTTGTTCTGTTCCCTCTCTGTCTCCTCCTTGAATTTCTCTCACCATACATGGGCCCTTACTGATCTGTACAGCTGAGTTTCACTTCAGGCACTCACCGATTGAGCCAATGTGGCAACATAATTGGTATGGGGGAGGCGGTGGCATAGTGATATTGTCACTGACTAGTTTTCCAGACACCCAGGGTAATGCTCAAGGGACCGGAGTTTGAATCCCACCAAAGCGGATTCAATAAAAATCTGGAATTAAAAGGCTGATGACGATCATGAAACCATTGCTGCAAAAACCCATTTGGTTCACTAATGCCCTTTGGGAAAGGAAATCTGCTGTCCTACATGACTCCAGACCCACAGCAACCTGGTTGACTCTTAAATGCCCTCTGAACATGGGCAATTAGGGATGGGCAATAAATGCTGACCTAGCCAGCAATGCCCACATCCCATGAATGAATAAGAAAAAAATTCTGATCCAGAGGAGAGTCACTGGCCCTGAAATTACACTCCCGACTGCATCCAGCTCTTTGCAGCTATTTGTTTCCATGGGAATTCTACAGGTCCTCCCGGAGACCAGGAGAATTTCATGGTCACCGTAGCTGAGCACCAATAGGGAGGAGCAGTGGACCATAGTCTTGGCCTGTTGAGTAACATTGGGTGGTAGCTCACAGGCCACTCACTGATACCTACTAGTGGTCAGTATGAGTGTTACAGTTAAGGATATTTGAGAGGAGATTGCTATCTGGCCAGCAATCATAGAGTTAACAACATCCAGCCCTCCTCCATTTGCCTTGTACAAATGACATCTCGCTCTTAGCCCCAGCCCTCCAATTATTTTTAAGAGTTGCAGTACAAGTTACAGTACAAAAGAAAATTGAACTGACAGATGCAGGGAAATGTCTAACTAATGCGTACAGAACAAGATGCCATCCTTCAGCAAGATCCGTCAGTGTCCATCAAAAAAAAGGTTCATTAGCACTTATTTTTTTAATGTAAACCCTTTAGTGCTGGGCCCTGAAAAGCATTTAATCAGCTTTTCCTGCAAATGTTTGCCATGATAGTGCGGTAAAGCATGATGTGTCCTTGTCGAGCTGTGAATGTGGAAATGTCTTCAGGCTTGCCATCAGTGCTGTTATCTGACAGGCCAGCAGCTTTCAAGCTGGACAACCTAACTCCCTGATGGCATCAGACAGCTGATATTATACTTGGACTGGTAGCAGCCTGTTAACAGAAGGAAGGATCTTGAAACTCCTGCTTGCAAGTCAATCTTAAAGGGCTGGAGGGAATGGAAACATGTATCGCAATATAGAGTTGGTGAATCACATGGCAATGTAAGGAGGGACCTGTGTAGAAAGTCATTTTGGTGGGTAAACACTGGCTCCCATGGTGCCATTGGCAGTCATGAAGCCATAGACCAACAGGAATCAATGGTTACAGGAATGGAAGGTTGAGAATAAAGAATGGCTTTAATTTAACCTTGGGATTCACATCACATTCACAAATGATGTCCCCAAATATATAACAGTTGTATTACTTAGCTTCAGCCAAGCATAATTAGTTGCATATCCCTTGCATATGTCGTACATTTATTAGTAAGTAACTGTGGAATAAGAGCCCCCTGCATTAATTTGTTCTTAAATTGTTTAGCAATTATATTGGCAGCAATCCATACAACTTAATCTTCTGTGCATAATTTTGCTTTGAACACTAATGAACATGGAATAACCCAATCTACATCCAAAGGAGTTTTCCCAGCAAGCCATAGTCCATATTGTTCCCCGAGATGAAGAGAAAGTAAGAGAAGTGACCCTTTAACATGAGGGCAAATCATTCTCTCGTCACTGGGGAAGCAAAGCAGATTTTCAGCATTTGAATTAGCGTGCTTTTTAAATCTCTGCTTGGTTGTTCCCTGGGGGAGTCTGCACTCCTTGATAATATTTATTCAAGGATTTGTTCCTTGCTTTGCAGTTTGTTTTTGCACAGTTGTACATATTGGTAGAATTGTGAAGCAAAGATTGATGCCATCGGCCTGTTGAGGCATTTTACCTTGTGTAGCAGCGTCTGTTAGGCCGAGCTGCTCATATTCTTGTCTCTAAGTTATGGGTTCAAGCTCCACATCAGCACTTAATCTAACCACACATCAATGCTGTATAGGAGTGTGAGGTCGGATGAGATTTAAACCACAGCCCTGGCACTTCAAGTGAAGTGAGTCACCGTTTGAAGTGCAGTGAGAATTCTCCCAGTGGCTCACCAACATTCCACCCTCAAATCAAGATCACCAAAAGAATATTAATGTGTCATTCATCTTATTACTCTTTATGGGCTCTTACTGTGCATGGAAAAAATTGACTGCATTAAAAGCAATGGATAGAATGTGAGGCAGTTTGGGACTTTGGACCTCAGGTCTCATTTCATTGGAGGGAACCAAAATCAGGTGACTGCCAGCAGCCATGAGATAAATGAGGGTCGGGGATTGGGAGGTCAGACGCCAGGAGGGAGATAGGATGGGGGATTGGAGGTCTGATTTGGTGGAAGTAGGGAGTGGGTCCTGGGTGCCTATTTATTTTCTTCACCAATGCAGGGGGTGGTGCACTTCCAGCCAGAAATGTACATATGCTTTCTCCCCACCTGTGGTAATTATAGTTTTATCTAATGTAAAATATACCTTTATGAAGAATGCTGTTAAGGAAGATCACATGACCTTTAGTAACGAATAGAAGAGTAGTGCGGGCTACCTTTGTAGTCAGTAATCTGTAGTTAGTAGTCAGTAGTATGGAGATAGGGTTTGATGTGAAAGCACATGTGTGTAGCTGCTGAGTACTTTGTAAATAAACAGAATGTGTTCCGTTTAAGAAGTGTCTGCTGATCAACTCTTATCTATAGTACCAATTCGGTCACCACTTACAACGAGCGTGCAGCTGGGATTCACAAGATCCAACAAACTGGCAATTAGGAAAACGGGAGGATCAAGCAAGGAAAAAATGAGGATAAAGCAAAGATACAACAAACTGGCATCAAGAGTAAAACAAGTTAACAGAAGAAATCAAGAGAAATGAAATCAGGCTGTACCTTGCACAATAATTGTAAGTAGAATTTCTGTCCAAATCATCGAAGCAATCCCCTCACAGAATGCCACAATTTGGAAGAATTGATCCTTTCGATCCAGCCGTGGACCATTGGTCTCATTATATTGAACGCCTCACATCCTTTTTCCAAGTGAATGACATTATGGGAGAAGAGAAGAGGCGAGCGGTCCCCTTACCTATATGTAGGAATAAAGCCTGCCACTTGATTTGAAGTTTCACGACACCCTGTGCCTCAGATTCTAAACATTTTGATAAATTGGTGGGCTTCGTGAGGGGCCATTACCAGCCAAACCCTCGGTAACAATGCAACAGTTCAGGTTTAACTCAAGAAGTAGAACCCCGGGGGAGGCAGTTGCTTGTTATGTGGCAAGTTTGAAACAGTTAACAGAACATTGTGAGTTTGGTACATCTCTAAACAACATGCTAAGAGATTGTTTAGTGTGCGGTGTGAGTAAGGATACGATTCAGAAGAGATTACTATCTGAAACAAATTTGGACTTTAAGAAGGTGCTAGAGATAGCATTGGCCATGGAAAGCGCAACAAGGGATTCAAAATCCATACAGGGAGCACAAAACTGCACCATGCTCCACATGGGGCAGGAAGCCCCAGCCAAAAAGGGCACAAAAATGCAAGACTCTGCCGAGAAGTGGGAAACAGCCACCGCTAGCAGAAAAATAAGAATAAATGACTTAGCAGTGAAAACAAGGAATAATGGCAACAGAGGTGGGAGCAAGCAGTCGAGTAATAATTGGCAGTTTAAAAAAATTGAATGTTTTTATTGTCATTGAAATGGACACATAATGAGACAGTGCAAGGAACGAATCAGGTAGACTTTCAAAAAAAAAGAAAAACCCATGAGGTCTACAGTATAGAAGAGCCTGAAGCAACAAATTCAGATATTTATTCGTTATTTAATTTGAAGGTTGGAAAGACAGAACCAATGTATATAACAGTGAAAGTAAATGGCAGACCTGTTAGAATGGAAGTGAACACAGGAGCTTCCACTACAGTAATTGGTCAACACACCTTCAAGTGTCTGAATTATGGTGAACATAAATTAAATTTGGAAGAAGTAGATGCCAAGTTAAAAACTTACACGGGTGAAATCATCCAAGTCAAATGCATAAGCAAAGTAAATGTCCATTATGAAGGCCAATCAGTAAAGCTACCAGTGTTGGTATTGAAAGACAGAGGACCAAGTCTCCTAGGGAAAAACTAGCAGAGAGAAATCAGCCTTGAGTGGCCACTGAGATTCCAAAAGGAAGATGAAAGCATTCTTGCTTTGGGAAAGGAGTGTGTACGAACTCAACAACCTGAAGAAACGCAGGTTGTCTTAAGTCAAAGCATGGTAGAACAGCAAAAGGAACTCGAAGAAACCATGCTTAATGACAGAGTTCAAGACAAGGTGAGAAACCTCCGAAAGGAGAAAGAAAACCTGCTGAAAGATCTTCACACATTACAGGATTCCCTCAGGTCAAAGTTTATACCTCTGGAAAAGCATGAAGAGGAACAGAAAGAATTCAGCACTTCTCTGAATAAACTGAAGGATGAGCTGGCAGAGAAGACACAACAATGCTCAATTTTCCAGGAGGCAGCAAACAAATACAAAAATGAGATAGAAGAGCTGAAGAATCAACTATATGAAGTCAAAGAGGCTTTGGAAGCAAAAGTCATAGAATTTGCTAAGAAGCAGGCAGAAGATGAAATTCTGGGAGATTCAACCACTGAGCTCACTCAATTCGAGCTTACATCTGAGAGTAGTCTGGCCAATATTGGAGCTGAAAAGAAGGTCGAGGTTAAAGTCAGCTCTAGAAAGAAGAAGGCACGTAGAAAGAAGACACAGAAACACAAATAAAGCTTTAATCCTGGCAGCATACAAATACACTTTTGTTCATAGGCCTGGAATTCAAATTGGAAACGTTGATGCACTTCATCATTCGCCTTTACAAGAAAGTGATGAGGATGTCCCAGTTCCATTGTTAAATTTCTTAGATTCATCGCCGGTATTTGCTAGACAGATCAGAGACTGGACAAGTAGGGACTCAGTCCTATCTCAAGTACGAGAAGAAGTGCTTTATGGTTGGTCACAGGAGTCTGTATCTGATGAAATGAAACCGTACTTTAAGACATGAAGACATGAAATAGCCAGCCAGGATGGTATTTTTGGAGAGAGAAACAGAGTTAACATTTCGAGTCTGTATGACCCTTCTTAAGAGCTAAAGAGAAGAAGGGTCTGAAGGAGGGTCACACAGACTCGAAACGTTTACTCTGTTTCTCCACTGATGCTGTCAGACCTGCTGAGTTTTTCCAGCATTTTCTGTTTTTATTTCCGATTTCCAGCATCCGCAGTATTTTGCTTTTATCAGGATGGTATCTTATTGTAGGGAGCACAAGTGATTGTTCATCCAAAGTGAAGAAAGTCATTGTTAATTGAACTACACAGTGCATATCCAGCATTTTCCCAAATGAAGACCATAGCACACAGATATTGTTTGTGGCCTCGGATGGATGGAGAAATAAAGAGTTTAGTGAAGAATTGTGTGCAGTGTCAGCAATTGCAAAAGTTACCTTCAACAGCTCCGTTACACCCTTGGGAGTAGCCAGGAAGACGATGGGTACGGTTACACATTGACTATGTGGGACCTTTCAAGGGAATAATGTTTCTGCTCATTGTTGATGCCCACTCAAGATGGATGGACATATATGAGGTGGAGTCACCAAAGTCTTCTGCTACAATTGATAAGCTATGTTAAAGTTTTGCCATTCACGGACCACCAGAAGTAGTCATTTCTGATAACGGCACAGCATTTACGAGTGCTGAGTTTCAATGGTTTATCAGCCTCAATGGTATCACTCATGTCAAAACTGCACCATTCCACCCTTCCTCAAATGGACTGGCTGAAAGGTTCAAGGCAGGAATGAAGAAACTAACTAGAGATTCCTTAACAACCAAGCTAGCACGCTTTCTTTTCCATTATAGATCACCCCCACATAACAATAGGTGTCACACCTGCAGAGTTATTAATGAAACACCATCTCAGGACGAGGTTGAGCCTAATAATGCTGAATTTAGTGGGGAAGGTGGAAATGAGGCAGGAAAGTCAGAAAACTGGACACGACTGGCATAGTCGTGAGAGGAAGTTTACCGCGGGAGAGCCGATATATGTGAAGAACTTTGGAGAAGGACCAAAGTGGTTACCGGGTGAAATAAATGCAGTGACTAGACCTCCATCTTATCACATGAAGGTGGAAGGCTGAGTCATATGGAGAGACATGTGGATCATCTAAGGAAGGGAGAAACAAATCATCTAGAAATGATTCCGCCAGTGTTCACGGCCGGATCAACATTTCCTGTTGAGAGAACTCAACCTAGCACAGTCATGTCTGATGTGTCTGTTGTACCTGCAAGAGTTGAGGATAAGGTTTGCAGGTGCCCAGCGAAGAACCTGATGTTTAGACAACTCCAGAAAAGGAAGTTCCTGACAAAGCATCAGAAGTTGTAGAGCTGGGACACTTTACATGCCAAAGGAAACCCCCAGAAAGATTGAATTTGTAAATTACTTATCTGTGTAAATAAGTTGCTATTTTGAGAAAATTGTAAATGTCGAATGTGTTTCCAAGTAAAGGGGGAGGGATGTGGTAATTGTGCTTTTATCTAATGTGTAATATACCTGAAAGAAGAATGCTGTTAAGGAAGATCACATGATCTTTAGTAACAAATAGAAGAGTAGCGCGGGCTACCATGTAGCCTGTAGTCAGTTGTCTGCAATTAGTAGTCAGAAGTATGAAGATAAGGTTTGGTGTGAAAGCACACATGTGTAGCTGCTGATTACCTTTGTAACTAAACAAAATGTGTTCCACCTAATAAGTGTCTGCTGATCAACTCTACCTAGAGACCAACTCAGCAGTCCCACAACAAGTGTGCAACTAGGATTCACAAGATCTAACACCACCAAGTAGGGAGTTTCGTATTAGCATCCAAAAAAGAAATCCAGCACAAGAAAATTCATATATCAGGGGGCATTCCAAATCAGGAAAGGGAGTCAGAGGGTGGACAAGAAGCTCATTTTAAGGCAGCAGCATTTTCTAAGCTTCAGAGAGGACATTAATTGAATGAGTAAGGGCAGTGGAGACTTGCTGGGAGTGACAGTGAGGATCCAGCAGAGTGTGAGGATTCGGGAGTGTTTGGAATGACAGCGAGGGTTCAGTCATTCTGGGAGTGACAGCAAAATATGAACAGTAATCAGTGTGCGAGTGAAGATTGAAGAATGTTCAGTATGAGAGTGAGAATTCAGCCATGCTCAGAGTAATGAGGAGGAATTCATTGCTGACCACAATATAAGTAGAGCACTAGTGCTATTTATGCATGCATTCTGGCAACACATTGAGTGGATTTTATGACACTGCCGAGGTGGGGGCAGGGCCATAAAACATGGCGAGCCATTCAAAAGTCCTTTGACTTTGGTGGGACTGTAAAATCCTGCTGGTGTAAAGTCCCAGCTATTGTCTTATCCTCTGGTACACCAGATTGTGAACTGCAAAATGCACTTGGCCATCAATATTGGCCTTGTCTCCAGTTACTTTCTGGCATGGTTTCAAACTCTGAAGGATGAGAATTTTTTCTCCTGTTTCCAGAATCTTCTCTCATTGCCGCACATCTGACCAAAGGGATAAAAAATTCATAATCTACCCAACAGTCCACTTTTATTATTTAAAGGATAATTTGAACGTCTGCAGACATCGTGCCTCAATTAACGTCTCATCTATTTCATTGCAGTGCTCCAGTGAGGTGTTTTAATTCATATCCCTTCGCTGTGTAATATTAGACTTAATATGAAGCAATACATCAAACGCGCCAAATGACAGGCTCTTGTTTACTCTTAATCAAGGTAGAAATGGCAGAGACGGAAAGACTTTGGCCGGAATTTTATTGGCACACCGTGGCTTCCAATGTCAGGACCCCAATGGAGGCCCTGAGTCTGCGTGAGCGAACGCCGGGACTGCAGCATCCATTTTACCGCCGGCTGATTAAGAGGCCGCCCACCAGCACTGCCATCTCATGAAGGAGGAGGCGTGCATCTCCGAGCTGCCAGCCCAATCAGCGGGCCAGTGACATGGCAGCCTCGGCACTTCCATTGTTAGGGGTGGCAGCTGCGGGGGCCGTAAGAGGAAAGAGCGGGTGCCTCCATTTTGAGGCACCCTTCTTGGGTCGGGAGAAAAAATATTGACGTGCCGGGTCCCAGCGGGCGGGCCCTAGTGAGCTTAGGGGTGAACCCTCCAGCTGCAGTGTCAGAGCCAAGGGTTGTGGGGTGGTGGCGGGGGGTGTGGGGGGGTGGGGTGGGGGAGTGGGGGGGGGGGGGCAGCCATTACTTCAGTGAGGGAGGTGGGGGCTTCCTCATAGGACATGGAGACTCTGGAAATGAGGATCACCCTCCCCCTCAAGAAGCCACTGGGAGGCTGCCTCGATGTAGCTGGCAATCTCTCCATGCAGCGGGAGGATCCTAGTGATGCTCGTAAAAACTCAGTGGCCCTGGTAAAGTAGCCGTCAATAGGTTAATTAATGGATTATTTGGCCCCACCTCCATTCAGCAGGCAGTCGAGCCGCTGTCATTCCCGCCACTGGGAATATTCCCTGCTGGCAGAAACATGCCAGGCTTCCATCCCGATGCCATTTTAACATCCATCTCACCAACGGGTTGGTAGAGTACAAGTGTCAGCATTTTTTGTATCTATAAAACACCTTTCATAATCTCAGGTCATCCCGAAGCACTTTACAGCCAAAGAAGTATTTTTTGACGTGTAGCCACTGTTGTAATGTAGGGAAATACAGCAACAAAATTGTGCACAGCAAGCTCCCACAAACAGGAATGAGATAATGACCAGATCATCTGCTTGGGGTGATGTTGGTTGAGTGATAAATATTGGCCAGGGCACCAGGGAGAATTCCACCTGCTGTTCCACAAATTGTGCCGTGAATCTTTGTTGTCCACCTGAGGGGGTTTAGTACTTCAGCTGAAAGGCAGAAATCTTAGGACTGCACTGGAAGTGCCAGGTTAGATTTTAAGTGCTCAAGTACTGGGGTGGGACTTGAACCCACACCCTTTGGATTCAGCACCAAGAGAGCTTCTCCGGTAAAAGTTCACTGAATCATCCAGTGATCAAAGACATGGCCAGAAGTGCCCAGGCTCAATGCCTGACCTCTGCTGAATTAGCCAATCTCAACGAGGGCAGCAGCAGCTCCAGGTTAGAGAGCAGGAGCAGCTATGGTTCCTGACCTTCACCCAGAAGTGCATGTGTGCCGATGTTATGTGCATACAGGATTCGGTTTGTTTGATTGCAAATGTCTACCACAGTTGAATAGCCCACTGACAGCCATTGTCCAGAGTCGTGAAGGGCGGGTCCCCCTTGGATGAGAGGTCAGAGTGTGCCCATATCCTGTTGAAATAAAAACTGGAATCCAACACTTTTAGGAGAAGTGGAGACAAAAACTGGTGAAAAAAAAGGAAGGAAATAAAGAATTATTTCATGGAATGATTTCATGGATAGGAATACTAATTCGGTTTGATAAGCAGGAAGCCACCAGTGATTGGAAAATGCCCTCATTTAACTTTTTGAATGAAGGTTCTATAGTGTGGTCTGCCTGCGACAAAGCACAAGGTTCACAATAGCTGTGCTGATCCATTGTACTCATTCTCAGCTTGTTAGAGCTTAGGGATGTGCTCCATGAAAATGAATTATATCCCTTTGGCATTACTATCTTCACCATAACGAGCATACAAAAGGAAGGAGAAGTGCAAAGCACATCTCCTTTAACTCTTATGCCGCCCCAAGCCACCACTGACTTCTGACGTCTAAGAAACCCATCCACTCAGCGTCACACCACATTCCCTTTCACTCTGTCCCAGCTCCTCCTTCACTCTATCACTTACAGCTTAATGCCAGCAGTGGGTACATTTCTCCAAACTGGGACAAAATTAATTGCCTCTTGGATTTGTGAAAGGCAAGGTGTGTCTGATAAACATGACTGAGTTATTTGGTGACGCAACAAAGAGGCTTGATTGATGTTATGTATGTGGACTTCCAAAAGGTGTTTGATAAAGTGCAACATAACAGACTTGTTAGCAAAACTGAAGCCCAAAGGATTAAAGCAACAATAATAGTATAAATGTGAAACTGACTAAAATGACAGGAAGCAGAGAGTAGTGACAAACGGTTTTTTTTCCATACTGAAAGGAAGAGGTGCCCCCTGGGTTCAGTATTAGGGTCACTGCCCTTCTTGGATATGTATATGAGTGACCTGGATTTGGGAACGGTGGGATAATTTTAAAGTGTGCAGATGACACAAAACTCGATAACGCAGGCTTCAGGAGGATATAAACTGGTGAAATTGGCAGGCACACTGTCGTTTAAATTACTGCAGAGAAGCGGTGCATCTTGGTAGGGAAAATGAGGTAAGGAATATAAAGTAAATGGTACAATTTTCAAGGGGACAGAGACCTGCCGGAGTACATCCCCAAATCTTTTAAGGTGACTGGACAAGTTGATAAAGCTGTTAAAAAAGCAGATAGGATCCTCAACTCAATGAATAGCAGCATAAAGTACAGAAAGAAAGAAGCTATGGTAAACAACGGAACATAGGACTTAACATTTTCACTGGTTATGCCTCAACTAGATTCCTACTGGCAAACTTTAGGAAAGATGTCAAGAGCTTAGCAAGAGTAAAGAGGCGATTTACCAAAATGCTATACACTTGAGGGAGACGTCAGTTACATGGAGAGACCAGGGAGTGGTCTTCTCGCAGCAGAGGAGGGGGGTTTAATAGAAATGCTCAGAAGTATGAAGGTTTTGATGGAGAGAGTAAGGAAAGTCTGCTTTCACTGGCAGGGGTGTTGGTAACCAGAGGACACAAGTTTGCATCATTGGAAAAAAAAACAGGAGGGCATGGAGAATTTGTTTTGACTTTGTTTTTGAGCTGGAGTGTATGACTGACTCACACGCTATGAAAGAATAAAGAAAAAAGAAGGAAGGGTGGGTGAAGCAGATTTAATACTAACTTTCAGAAGGAATTGGCTGCAAACATGAAAAGGAAAAAAAATGCAGGGCTATGTTGAAAGAGCAGGGGAGTGAGACTTAATAGCTGTTTCAGAGAGTCAGCACATGTGATGGGCTGAATGGCCTCCTCCTGCACTGTAAGATTCTATGGCTGGAATTTCATGGCCCCCAGGATGGGTTGGCAGACATTGTGGGGGGGAGGGGTAATCATAAAATTGGGCGCAATGCCACAGGCATGGTTCCCAGCGCCTACTCTAGTTCCCAGTGCTGGGCCAGTTGATGGTCACTAAAGGGCAGCTGGCATTTAACCCGAGGCAGTAGAGGCCCATAGAACCATAGAAAAGTTACAGTGCAGAAAGAGGCCATTCAGCTCATCATGTCTGTGCTGGCCAAAAAGAGAAAAAAGAAACTAGCCTCTCATTTTTAATCCCACTTTCCAGCATCTTGTCCGTAGCCTTGCAGGTTACAGCACTTCAGATGCAGATCCAGGTACCTTTCAAATTAGTTGAACATTTCAGCCTCAACCACCAACTTGGGCAGTGAATTTCAGATGCCCATCACCCTCTGGTGAAAAAGTTCTTCCTCATGCCCCCTCTAATCCTTCTATCAATCACCTTAAATCTATGGCCCCTGGTAATTGACCCTTCAGTTAGGGGAAACAGGTCTTTCCCCTCTACCCTATCTAGGCCCCTCATAATTTTGAACATCTCAATTAGGTCACCCCTCAGTCTCCTCTGTTTTAAGTAAAACAACCCTAACCTATCCAATCTTTCCTCATAACTGTGATTTTTCAAGTCCTGGCAACATTCTTGTAAATCTCCTCTGTACTCTCTGCAGAATAATTATATCCTTCCTGTAATGTGGTGACCAGAACTGTACACAAAATTCCAGCTGTGGCCTAACCAGCATTTTAGACAGTTCCATCATTACATCCCTGCTTTTGTATTCAATATCTCATCCAATAAAGGAAAGCATTCTATGTGCTTTCTTTACCACCTTATCCACCTGTGGACATGCACTCCAAGGTCTCTCACTCCCTCTACCCTTCTCAATATCCTCCCATTTATTGAATATTCCCTTGCTTTGTTAGCCCTCCCCAAATACATTGCCTCACACTTTTCCAGGTTGAATTCTATTTGCCATTTTTCCGCCACTCAGCCAAACCATTGACATCATTTTGGAGGCAACAGCTATCCTCTTCACTATCGACTACACAGCCATTTTTTTGTTTCATCTGCAAATTTCCCAATCAAGCCTCCCACATTTTAAGCCCACAACAAGCGTCCAGCCTGGTAGCTTTCACTGTTCAGGCTGGTGTCCGGCAAGGGGCCAGACAGATCCCGGTGAGACCACCGAACTACTCCCCACCCTCGCACCACCTCCTTCCTTTGCATTCTGCTCTATCGATGACCATTGTGTGCACTCCCCAGCAGTGGCCACAGTTCTCGGTGGCACTGTTGGGACCGGACAGCTGCTGGTCATTTGATTGGCCTACAATTCTCGGAGGCGGTCCTCCTCCCTAGATGAGGAGCAAAATCCCAGCTAAAGTCAACTGAGGATTCAATGGTCTTTAAATGGCTGTGTTGTGAGTAGACCAAGCTTGGTCAGGCTCACCCCTGACTTTTACCTTGGAGTAGGGGTGTGGGGGATGGTGGGAGCAGGGAAAGGGCGGGGTCCCCTACCCCAGTGTCAAATTCTGACCTAAGTGCACAAAGACATAGAAACAAAAATATCTTTGTGCTGAGGTAGATGCCCTCAGCTAGAGTCCTGCAATTGACTTCACCATCTCAGAGCCTGGGGGCTGTACTACTACGTATTATGTATTTATACTAAAAACAAAAACTCTTATTCACAAAGCACCTTTTACAAGTACAGAATGTCCTGTAGTCCTTGTGCAAAGCAAGCTCCCACAAACAGCAAATGAGACGGAAGACCAGTTCATCTGTCTTTGGTGCTATTGACTGAGGAAATTTTGAGTAGGACACTGTTCTGCTCTTCTTCAAATAGTTGCATGAGATCTTTTACATCCACCCGCTGGAACAGTGGTTTCGCATTTCATCCAAAGGGCCACACTCCTGAAGTCGTTGAATTCTTCTAACATTTTACTTTTTGGATATAGAAAGAAATATGAAAGAAATACTTACTCTTATGTAACATCTTTCACAAACACAGAATGTCCCAATTTGCTTTACAGCCAATGTAGTATTTTTGTCATGTTGTCACTGTTGTAATGTTGGGGGAAACAGAGGACAGAGCAAAGATGGCTGCGACTGCCTCCTTGTCAACTCCCAACTATTGTAAACACCAACTCCTTAACGTGACCTGAACCGATGGCAAAAATAGCATTCGAACCTGCACTGTGATGACCATCTGCTTTAGCACTATGAGTTATTCTTGACTTCTGAGCAAGGGTCTATCAAGCACCACATTCTGTTGTGAGTGAGAGTTGCTGCTTCTGTACAATTAACATTTGGCAATGTGTGATGTGAGCAGCTTTCATGTAAGATAAGATGCCCGCTCTGAAAAGATTACAAGTGGCACGGAAAGAATAATAACTGCTAGCAGCTGAATTTCATCCTTATAATATCACATTGGAGTAATTCAGTAGTTCATGTCAACAACAACCATTTAATACTGGAAGATCTATCTCACAGGGTTGGTATTTAGTGAAGCAGAACCATGAACTTCAGCACCAAATGAAAAGGGATCCAAGTCACCTTTGTCCCAATCACTCTTTCCCCATACCTCTAAATATGATACAAAAGAAAGCTGGTGACCTTTCTTTCAAATTTGAACCCCCAAGCTTCCTGGGGCAAAGTTGGGCTCAGTAGTAGTTGTTGCTCAGGTGCTACAAGGGCCTTAAGCATCCAAAATGACGTCAGTGGGACGCATGCACACGACTGTACAGGACACCATATTTGTAAAGGGATTAGTGTGCACGCGCCTAATGCCTGCCGGCTGTATGCAGAGCAAGCAGATCGTGATGTTAATCAGTGTGCAATGCTAATTTGATGTCAGTGCCGCTACTTGGGAGCTCCACACCCCAGCCTATGCTTTTTCTTATTATCGTACAGCTGAACACATCATTAAGCAGCATGAGGGACCCCCTCTCTTCACCATCACTATTTAAAGGATCATAAACTACTTACAGGTTAGTTGCTGGTTTATTTCTTCTGCTTGTTGCTGCAATTCTACAAGTTGGGAATGTTTTCTATAGTTGGTTGAAGATTCAGTATTCTACAGGGAGTGATGTGCCAGATGCTGAAGATTTTTTTTGTTTGCTGGCTTAATTGCTTCTGCCAAAATAATTGCTCCTAGACATGGGTGGACTAGAAATTCTTCCTCTTGACATTGAAAATGCAGAGTGCAGAGAGGTCATGCAGAGCGGGATAAGCTGTTAGAAGAAGGAGAAGGAGGGAGAAAATAGTCTTGACATGAAGCCATATCCACAGATATTTTTTAGAGTAGATTTGTTAGAGAACGTCCCTTCATCTTTACTGTCTCCTTGCTGTACCCCCTTTGCATGGGCACATTGCAGTCATTGGGTATGTGAAATAAGGGCACGACAAGGCTAGGGTTGTGATATCTTTGAAATTTATTTGCACATTGGTATCCGGAGCTCTGATGGCAGAAGTCAAAGATGTCATGACTGCATGCTGAGGTTGCATGGCAGCAGTCTGAGCTTGCACTGCAGCACTCAGACATAAGGTGGCTGCTACTGGTGCTACAATGGAAGCTAAGACATCAGCCTTCATATGCTGCATCGTATTTGGTTCCACAGATGTTTTGTTGGAAGCAGCTGCCTCTTTCGTGTTGGAAAGGATGGGCTCCAAGTTCTGCACAAAACCCCATCCAAATAGGGACTGGACACCTCCATGTTCCTTGACAATGAGAAAGTCAGCACACAGTTAACTTAAAGGTTCCCAACACACCAAGCATTTGAACGTACAAACATACGAACATACGAATTAGGAGCAGGAGTAGGCCACTCAGCTCCTCAAGCCTGCTCCACCATCCAATAAGATCATGGCTGATCTGATTGTAACCTCAACCCCACATTCCTGCCTACCCCCGATAACCTTTCACCCCCTTGTTAATCAAGAATCTATCTAGGTCTGCCTAAAAAACATTCAAAGACCCTGCTTCCACTGCCTTTTGAGGAAGAGAGTTCCAAAGACTCACAACCCTCTGAGAGAAAAAAATTCTCCTCATCTCTGTCTTAAATGAGCGACTCCCTTATTTTTAAACAGTGACCCCTGGTTCTGGATTCTCCCACAAGGGAGAACCTTATTATCTAAGTGGTGAGACATTGCAGAACTCTCAGATTCAGAGGGATCTGGGTGTCCTAGTCCTAGGACACATCCTCTCCACACCCACCCTGTCAAGGCCCCTCAGGATCTTAAAAGTTTCAATCAGGTCACCTCTAACTCTTCTAAATTCCAGTAAATACAAGCCTAACCTGTCCAACCTTTCTTCATAAGACAACCCACCCATTCCTGGTATTAGTCTAGTAAACCTGATCTGAACTGCTTCTAACACATTTACATATTTCCTTAAATAAGGAGACCAATACTGCACACAATACTCCAGATGTGGTCTCACTGGTGCCCTGTATAACTGAAGTATAACCTCCTTACTTTGTAATCAATTCTCCTCACAATAAATTATAACATTCTATTAGCTTTCCTAATTACCTGCTGTACCTGCATACTCTCCTCCTGTAATCCATGCATTAGGACACCCAGATCCCTCTGAATCTCAGAGTTCTACAATCTCTCACTACTTAGATAATAAGCTTCTTTTATATATTTCTTGCCAAAATGGACAATTTCACATTTGCCCACATAATACTCCATTTGCCAGATCTTTGCCCACTCACTTAACCTATCTATGCCCCTTCCTAGCCTCCTTAAGTCCGCTTCACAATTTACTTTCCTACCTATCGTTGTATCATCAGCAAATTTAGCTACCATACCTTCGTATGATCTAAAAATTCACTCTGTGGCCTCAATTTTAGCTCACCCACCTCTGTCTCGTGGAAACCAAGCAAGGAGGAGAGCAGTAATAATGAAGGTGCCATTGCCACATCCAATCCTGATGCCTTCGCAACAGGAGTAAATATTTTTTGAGCAGCCAGACAGGACACCCACCCTAAGATGGTGAAGCTCTGTTAAATCTACAGATCAAGGCCCAATGGCATCATCTGATATTTCAGACCAAGGCCTGTGTGAAGGGAGGAATGATGGCTTCCCTGCCAGGCCAAGCCTGCCAGGGGGATGATCCTGGGCCAGAAAAGGCCCAGACAGGAATGGTCTCCCAGGCCTCACGAGAAAGGCTCGGGCCTCCTCTTCCCTGGGCTCCCTCAGTGGCCTTCATCCAGACCACCACCTAGCCCATCACTTACCTGAATGCAGGGAGGTGTCCCATAGGTCCCTGGCATATGACCTCCTGACTACACTCTTCCTCTCCCTCAGTCACATGAGACATATTTCTGAAAAGGCTAAGGTAGAATTTTTTACGGAGACAAGTAGGATAGTGAACAGTCCAGCACAACTCAGGAAATCAGGTAACATTTAATAAAGGGGTTAATCAAATGAGCCAGTTAGGTATTTCTCTTACAGAATTTGAGAGCGGTACTACTCACAAAGTATCCTACCTTGTTCTTCCGTGAAAACAAAACATTGCTTTTATATGAATTATGTAAGCACTAGCTTACAGAACATAATATATCCCAATGCCCCATACTAAGACAAACTGAGCTGAGTCATAGTTGGAAATTCGATTGCATTATGTCCTGGATTTCACTTTGATCCAGAAACAGTTTGATTCCAGGTAGTTCTCAGCAGTCTGCCCTGTTGAAATTATAAGGGAAATACAGTATTTACAAAACAAGAAGGTAACCAGATTCCCTCCAGGAGCCTCCATTCATGGCCAATTCATGTAAGTAATTTCAAGAACTCTCCTTGTGGTAACAACTTTGCAATCAGGGTATTAACATACCACAATATTATGACTTTCACTGACGGTGTGGCCTGCATTTAAAGAGCGCTGTTAAAAGCTTTTATTTAAAACCAAGCAAGAGAAAGCATGAGTAAAAATTCAATTTTTTGTTGCAGTCATTCCTACTTCAAACACTTCCCTTTCTTTGATCTCCCTAAGCTCCACCTTCTGCAATCTTCATCTTCCTTGGATCATCATTGTGCTAAAATGAAGACTCATCAAGCTGTCTTTTACTCTAACTTATTATTTTCCACGAACTCAAAACTGTAGAAGTTGTTACAATCACCATAGAGACTGAAGACTTGTAAAAAAGAAATTTGAATTCCCAGTGACCAACTTAAAGGAATTCACAACAAGATTTCAAGTTTTAAATCTTTTATTCCAATGCACAGACGAAAAGCAACATAAACTGAACTCCATTTCTGTCGGCAACTTATACTCTAAACTACAGAAAAGAACTCCTTTTAACATTTAAAACAATCAAAAATCTGCCTCTACGGTTATTTACTCTGCCCCGTAAGTGGACACTTCATTGTCCAGGAATCAGTCCAAAATGATTCTTTGCTCCTTTTTCCTTTTCCAGATGAATAATTTCTAATCCCTGAACTGACTTTCACAGTGTGGGCTACCCTAGAAACCTGTCCCTCTCACCAAAGCTAGGCAAATCTTCCAGCTTTGTTTAAACCCTCATGACTTTGGTCTCTTCAGTCTGAGTTCCAGTTCCCACCTACATTCTGGCATGGTGAACCTTAAAGACTGGCTGCTTCTATCTCTTGGCTCGCTCTCTCTTGGATTCTTGCAAGCTGAACCTGTTGGTTAAGTTCTGTAATATTTTTGGGAAAACCTATAATCTGATTTCACAATGGCTTCCACGGACACTCCCCTCTCAAAGCCCCTCTCCATGGCAATATGAATCACATGGAACTTGTATCCAGGTAGAAATGCTAATTAACTATCCTTTAGACTACCAACTTCATTCTATCTTGAAATTAAATAGACAGTTTAAATTCTAACCATTTATAAAACCTGACATTCCTGGCACCTTCCTGGGACTTTTGAGACTAACAGTCTATCCATCATCAGCACAGATGCTTTGGTCATGGTTTACAGAGATGAACACCTTTATTTTCCTTATTCCTTCCTGAGATGTGCGTGTCATTGGCAAGTGTGTGTTGCCCATTCTAAATTGTCCTTGAACTGAGTGGTTTACTAAGCCATTATTGAGGGAAGTTAAGAGTCAACCACATTGCTGTGAATCTGGAGTCACATGCAAGAATGGCAGATTTCCTTCCCAAAAGGACATTACCCTACTTCTCCCCACCTCGTAAACTGAAAAAAAAACTTGGTGACATCTAATCACTATTTATTGATTTGTCTCATCTTTTCCCCTATTTAATTTAAGCCTGGTTGGTGAGCTGCACAATGGGCCTTCTGCCTCTGCATAGACCCATCAAGGAATAAGAATGATCCCATTTCACAATTCCTCACCAGCCTCTCCTAAGTTATTAGAATTAAGCATACTAACAAATGAAGGTAGAAACTAGGAGCAGGAGTAGGCCACTTGGCCCCTTGAGCCTGCTCCGTCACTCAATAATAACATGGCTGATCTGATTGTAAACTCAACTCCACATTGCTGCCTACCTCCGATAACCTTTCACCCCCTTACTTATCAGGAATATATCTAGCTCTGCCTTAAAAACATTCAAAGACTCTGCTTCCACTGCCTTTTAAGGAAGAGAACTCTAGAGGACCCTGTGAGAGAAAAAATGTGCAGTTTATTTTCAATTCTAATATCATCTCCTTGATGTGAAGGATATATTATTCTGATTATGTCATTATGTGTGGTATAAAATTGCCTAAATCATGGTCTCATTATGGAAATCTGATAGCCCTAATTCTCTCTGGCCATACGCCCATATTGGACTTTCAGCGGAATGGGTGGTGCAATGAATTACATATCAGCTTTTCATCTCAGGAACCAGAGCTTAAAGCAAAGTCCAACTGTTTGGGCTCTGTGTGCTGGTTTAGGAGTCCAACCTGAAATTACTGAATGGCCTCAATACAGATCCTATTGGCTAAGAGCCTATGGAACATGATTGTCCCTAATTTGGCAGTAACTGGAAATCTCACTCAGAGCGGCCACAGAATGGCTGATGCAGTAGGGGATGTTCTTCAGGACATTGTCAAGACAGGATAGAAGGAGCTTTGCTCTGAATTTGCCTGACTTGAAAGTGCTTGTTGTTAGTCCTGGCCCTTCAACTGTTGAAAGTTCCATTCCCCAGCACGAATACCCTTCACCTTAAAAAAGACCCACTGCCCCATCCTGATACAGAGGACTGAATTTCCTTTCTTTATAACCTCCCGTTTTGAGAATTAAAACCAGTAAAATGGGTCTTTATGGCCTACAGCTGGTATAGAAAATTATCCTGTCTAAAACTTGCCAACCTGCAATACTGCCCCCTCAGAGCCTGCCCTGCTGAATTTAAGTGAGGCATTTGGATGTGGCTTATGTGTTCATGCAATGTCCTCCAATTACCAGCCTAAGCTCGAGCTCAGGAATATTTATGTGACTGTATGAGCAACACTGCAGCATCCCTGAGCAGATGCTGCGCAGATTCCATTTTCAGTGTCCTACAAACTTTGCCTATTGGCTTATTTTTAGAGCTTTCTTGCTCTGGAACTTGGCTAAAGTCTTCTGCCATGGTTGTGAAGACATGAATTTTTCAGCAGGGTAATGAATTTCCCAATGAGGATCTCTCTTTACCCTGTGCAACGGCAAGAAGGAGAAAAAGATTAGATTGGAGGCTTGTCACATGATGCAACTTAAAAGTTATCTGATTGCTAGCTGTGGCTCAATTGGTTGCACACTTGCCTTTGAACCACATAGTCCTGGGTTTGCATCCCATTCCAGTGCAGTTTCGAGGGAATGGTGCACTGCCAGAAGTGCTGTCTTCCTGATAAAGTGTTCAACCAAGTGCCTGTCTGAATACATGGTTGGATGTAAAAGGTCACATGACATAATTTCAAAGACGAGCAGGGGAGTTATTCATGGTGTCCTGGCCAAAAGTTATCCCTCAATCAACATCACAAAGAACAGATTACCTGGTCATTATCACATTGCTGTTCACTGAGTGCAAATTACCTGCTACCCTTCCTGCATTACAACAGGCACTATACTTAAAAAAAAGTACTTAATTAGCTGCTTAGCACTTTGAGACATCTGGTGGTTGTGAAAAGGGTTATAAAAATGCAAGTCTTTCCTTTTTTCCCTGCATGTCCTAAGAGTTTACAGACAACATCCTATTTTGATTGTTCATTTCATCAATGCCTCAGAAAGCTGCGTTTCAGGTCCCAGGGGCTATGGCAGCTATGGGCCAAAGATCTGCAGCTCCTTTCTGCTGGGAGAGCAGAATTCTGATAAAAGTTCATCGAGCTGAAATATTAACTCTGTTTTTCTCTCCACAGATGCTGCCAGACCTGCTGAATATTCCGTGTTTTCTATTTCAGATTTCCAGCATCCACAGTTTTTTTTGCTTTTGGACATAATCAGTGTCTTCCTGATCCCCAGCATCCCCAAGAAATGTTCTTTCCAATCTGAGTTATGAAACTGTTGCATTCTGATTTTATTTTGTGTAAATATCCAAGATGACAGCATAATGAGAACTTTTCGACTTTAAACTACAGCAATGTGAAAACTACGAGAGTAATATTTTCTGAATATTTGTGAGTAATAGCATATTTCTCTTCTGCATTTGAACAACGGATATTATTTTGTTGGAGAAACAACATCTCAGGATTAATGGTTTTGTGAAACATCTTGTTCCACTACTAGAGAACTATTGTACCGTGTCAAAAAAGATCACTTCAGTCTGTAAGGGTGGAATCCATTGCAGGATGTTATGTTTAAAGTGGACAGGAATATAAAGTACAGAGATTTAAAACTTTAGTCCAATGCACCTTGCATTTCTGTAACATCTTACTTATGTCAAGTCGCGTGTGCTCTGCCCGAAGGCAGGCCCTTGGCCTGTTGTCTGCTGATGCTTCATCCCAAGCTGAATGCCTTATCGCAACCCTTAAATATGCCAAGCTCTTTCTGATGAGTTATTTGGACTTGCTGTAACTGCTGCTCCCTGTTCACCAACTATTAGTGTTTGTATAAATTAATAACAGGCGTTAAATGCTGGAGACCTAAAATAAAAATGGAAAATGAATGGCATCTGAAAGTGGATTCACATTTTAGGGAGGCGGGGAATTGGTCTCTGTCATTTCCAGGTGTCGGTAGAGCAGAGCCAGGTATGAGGACTTCCTACACTATGTCTTCCCACACCAACAGCTCAATCAACAGCAGTCTGATACACTCAGTAAGGTGAGCAATGCTGTCCCCTATGTGGCAGAACATGGACCCCAGTGACGGGATCAAGGGCAGGAATGTGACCTAGAACCCAAGAATCCATGGTGATTTTGGTTGGGATCAGGAAAAGGGTAGGCATGGCCAAACCTCACAGTTGCATTCCTGGCAACTGTCTGCGATTAAACCGATCTGTTCGCAATCTTGGTGTCACATTTGACCTCAAGACAAGCTTTCGACCTCTTATTCATACCATGACTAAGACTGTCTATTTTCATTTCCTTAACATCATCTGACTTCACCCCTGACTCAGCTCATCGGCTGCTGAAACCCTCATTCCTGCTTTCGTTACCTCTAGATTTGACTATTCCAATGCACTGTTACATTCTACACTCCATAAATGTGAGCTCACTCGAAACTCTGCTGCTGTGTCTTAACTCGCAGCATGTCCCAGTCCCCTATTACCCCCTGACCTTTATTGATTCCTGATCAGGCAAGGCCTTGATTTAAAAATTCTCATCCTTGTTTTCAAATCGCTTCATGGACTTGCGCCGCCCTATCTCTGAAATCTCCTCCTGCAGCCCCACAACCCTCCGAGGTATCCGTGCTCCTCTAATTCGGGCCTCTCGAGGATCCCTGATTTTAATCTCTCCACCATTGGTGGTCGCACCATCAGTCACCTGGTGGCAAGCTCTGGAAAGCCCTCCCTGCACCTCTGCCACTCTCCTTCACTTTCCTCCTTTACAATATTCCTTAAAACCTACTTCTTTGACCGAGCTTTTGGTTATCTGACCTGACATCTCCTTACGTGACACGGTGTCACACTTTCATTCGTAATGCTCCTGTGAAGCACCTTGGGACATTTTATTTTGTCAAAGGCCTTATGTAATTATAAGTTGCTATTGTTATTCCCGAAATAGCCAAAAGTGTCCCAAGTAAAGATCGGGTGAAACCAAAGGAGGGTATGACCATATATGTAAATAATTATTCTGAAATGAAACAAAGTATTTCGACCTGAGTAACAAATTAATCTAAAATTAATTAAGCATGCACTGATTGAAAGTAATTTTCTTAGCCCTTTGATATTAATTTATTCAACATTTGAAGTAAAAGAAAGGGATAACAATCACATGAAAGCAATTCAGTTATTTAAGAAATTGAGCTGAAGCTTAAAGATTGCTGAAGCCTTTGGAGGTTTTTCTGCAGTTTCATGGGTGGCAACCATGTGAGCCTAGATGGTGAGTGTATCAGCAGGGCAGTCCATTCGGCTATGGTGGGCTTCGCAGCAAGCCTGATTCTTCCCTATCTGCCACGCACACACGTGCACATTCCAGCAGGAGTCACTCTGAAGCAAGCGCTCGACAACAATAATCAGCATTTCTCCAGCACTGCTTATGTACAGGATAACATCGCAGAGTACCTTACATTCAAGAAAGAGGCAGAGATATGAGGCACAGCAGAAGAGTAAACAAGGGAAAAACAGACAGAGGCCGAAAGCAAACAACTGTGTCTTGAAAAGGCTTCTGAAAGAAGAGAGTGAGTTGGCAAGCTAGAGGGAACAAGGGAGTTTCAGAGGACTAGAGCATAGTGGCTGTGTGAGGAATCAAGAAAGGAGCAAAGGGAATGAGGGATTAGGTGTGGGATAGTGTTAGAGAAACAGAACTTGCATGAGGGGATGTTAAGGCTGGAAGAGGTCACTAAAGGTGGAGTACAGTGAGGGGAATTTAAAAGCATGGGTAAGAATTTTGCAGCCAACTCCCTGGGCCATGGCAGGCCAGTGCAATTTGTAGAGGGCATGAGTATGGGAAGCATAAACTTTGTATGGGTGAGGGCCCAGGTTGCAGCATTTTGAAGGAGCTGTAATTTGGGCAGGTTTGAAGTAGAGACTCTACCCCAGTGCGTGTGGGGTGCCAAGTCTGCTTGGGCACATCCCTGGAGATTTCACCACATGACCTCCACCTGCTAACTGCCCCACCTCCACGGTTCCCCCATTCGCTGACCAACATGAGCATCCTCACGTCCTCCCACATCAACGGAAAAGTGAATTGACTCTTTTGTTCCGACGTTTCTTGACCTGTCAGTCAAATAGCCTCCGACATTTTTACAGCTAATAAATGAAAATGTTTAAAGATTGGCATCAATGTGGGAGAGGAAACTGAGCCTCCAGTTAAATAAAGGTTCCACACTTTCTCACTCAGAAATAAGTACTTATATTTATATAGCACCATTTACCACTTCAGAACATCCCAAAAAGCTTCACAATGAATAAAACCCTTTATCAAGTGAACTCACCAGTATATTGAAGGGAAACATAGCAGTCATTTTTAGCACTGCAAGATCTCGCAAACAATGGAGTAAAAGACCAAATAATCTCTGTCAGTGATGTTGGTTGAAGAATATATGTTGGCCAGGACACAAGGGAGAACTGTCTTTCTCTCCAATTGGTGCCTTGCATCTTTACAGTAAATAATATGTCATGGTGGCAGCAATGTCACATCCCACTGCTGACACTATGTCATGTTATTATAATGATATATTACCTTGGGATTATTTGCTGTACACAAGGCATCAATTGCTCATAAGGGATTGGGTAAACACATTATGGGTTCATTTATTAAGACTGGGCACATGAGAACAGTTATACATGGGTATGACGCTTGAAGACATCAGAGCTCTATGTATGTGTGCTCTACTCAAAGCAAAAAGTGGAACTAAGGCTGGATCACATGATATGTTTCCTTTCTAGTGATATCATGCTGATAACCCTTAAAGGGATCATTATAACCGAGTGCATTTTGAATCTTTGATATTCTGACTCAGTGGTGAGAGTACTATCACTGAGCCAAGTTGGGAAGTTGATGCAATCAAGGTGACAGACATGGGGGTTTTGGTGGGTGTCAGAGGGGGTGGCTTTGGTTTTGCTAATATTAAGCTGCACGAAACTTGGCTCCCAGTTTTACATTAGCAGATGCAAATTATTTCAACAGCCTTTGAATCAATGAAGGAGGGAGAAAGGTAGAACTGCCAGTCGATCCTACATTACTGTTAACTTTGCCAAGAAGTAACATATAAATAGTGAGGATGAGAGAACCGTGGATGGATCCCTGAACATTTTCAGAGGTGACAATGAGAGCAAAGGAGAAGAAGAAGTTAGACATAAATAATATCTATAACATTAACAACAAGCATGAATGGGACCAGAGAGAGACAGACAGAGAGAAAGAGAGAGAGAGAGCTATGCCCTGGAAGAGGACTATAGCAGAGAGGTCTTGGAGGAGGATAGAATTGTTAACTACATTGTATTTGGCAAAGGGGTCCAGAGGGTATGTAAAGTCAGGAAGTAGTGGTGCAACTTCAGTGAGTGTAATCTTGGTGCTGTGGGGAGAGCCAGGCTGGAAGGTCTCAAACCAATGCAGCTACAATGCAATAAAATCTTCCAACAGGTTGGAAAAGAGGTGGGGAATGGGGCTGTGCTTGGAGGGAATGGAAGTATAAACAGTTCAGCTGCAAAATTGGGCATGGTAGCACTCATTTGGATGCCACAGGCACCATTCTGGGACTAAGATGGCATTCAGTGGGCACGTGCATGCTGCTGCCACAATAAACTATCTTGGTGAGGGCATTAGCTCCTGCAACTAACATCTGCCAAAAGTATGTAGAGCTGTCAAATCAAGACAGCAATCAGCTTGCAATTGGTGATTTGACATCAATGGTGCCATATTGGAGCTCAATGCTTCAGCCATCGCCTCCCCTTAACTTTGCGCAGCTGAACACATGTTAGTAACAAGAAGGGCCCACATACCTGTGCTATTTAAAGGAATCATCAACTAGTTGCAGGTTAGTTACTGGTTGATTTTACTTCTGGCTAATTATTGAAGTCACTGAAGAATCAAGCTTCTGTGCACACAAGCCACTGTGTGTCGGTGCTGGTCCCCAGGCCAGATAAATGGGGAGGGTGTTACAACAAGGTGAACTGGCTCCGTCTATTCAACCTCCTCGGTTGGTCACAATAAAGATTTAAGTTTCTTTTTCACAAGTGTATGCTGTTTCCAAATCCAAATATACTGTGAGCAATATGGAGCCAGTCAAACAAGGTTTTCTTGAATTAAAGAAAGAGCAAATTTATTAATCACTAAACCTGAGAAAAAATAATAAAAACGCGATGTCAATTATTTGGACCACAGGCAGTCTTCAGGTCCAAACACACACATTCACAAACACAGACACACTCACACACACACACACAGACACACACATACAAACATATACACACACACACAGACACACTTACAAACACAGACACACTTACAAACACATACATACACACTCACAACCACATACACAGACACACACGCATATCAGAAGTAAGGGGAGTTAGAGTCCAATAAAAAGAGGTAAAACAATGTACGGTTAAGTGTTCTTTGCTTGTCCTTGAGGTGTAGATTTTAAAATGTTGCTGCTTATTTGGGTTAGCTCGTTTCGTGAATGTGGTCAGATGTAGAAGATGTTTCAATTATTTTGAGACCTCGTTTCACTGGAAGGTTTCTGTTGGCTGACTTCTCGAACCGAATAATACACTTGTTCCAAAAGAGAGAGAGAGAGGAAGGGAGCACTTTCAGCCTGTCTCTTCTGCTGAAGTCCTTCTTGCAAAAATCTCTGCAGTGACTGTAGCCTGCCTGTCATACTTCACCCATTGTGTGTTTCCACGGGGTTTTGGGTGGCTCTGCCTGTGGCAGCCATTGTTTCAATATCCTGCACTTTGCATTTTAATGCCTCTTCCTTCACACACACAAACAAACTTGTTTGTTTTTCACCTTCACCTTGGAAGGCGGCCTTGCATATTTAAGTAGTTTGTTCTGTCTCATTTCAAATTGCAAAATTTCCAGTCAGTTGAATGTTTGAATGTTATCTTTTTAAAATTAAAGTGGTGTGGCTTCAAGACAGTGGTTAGATGCAGGTAGGGCATCTGGCTGTAAAAACACCCGGCAAACCCAAAAATTATGGTTGATATGAAGGGTGATCAGTCAGCATTGTGGGAACCCCATGTATCCTGGTGAAAAACCGAAAGATAAAGGAAGGAAGGTTATAATAGTTTGAGTATTTGGTATTTTTCATAGTTGTTTCAGGTTGCAAAGGTTTCAAACTTTCAACTGACTGAAAATTTTGTAATTTGAAATGAGACAGAGCAAACTGCTTAAAAATGCAAGGCCAATTTCCAAGGTGAAGGTGAAGTGTGAAACCGTCAGGGGAGTGTGAAGAGAGAAACATTTCCAAGAATTCAAAGATCCATCAAAACTTGTCACTGTCTAAAGAAAAGGTGCTAAAATGCAAAGTGCAGGATATTGAAACAATGGCTGCTACAAACAGACCCACCCAGGAAATCCTTGGAAATACACAATGGATGAAGGATAACAGGCCAGTCTGCAGCCGCTGCAGAGAGATTGCAAGAATGTTTTCAGCAGAAGAGATAGAGTGAAAGTGACTCTCTCTTTCTTTTAGAACAAGTCTATTACATGGTCAATAGAGAAGTCAACGTTACCAGAAAACTACCAACAAACGGAAATCTTGTAATAATTGCAACATTTGACCACATCCAAGAAACCCAGCTAACCTAAATCAGCTGCAACATTTAAAAATCGATGCCTCAAGGATAATCAAAAGGCACTTAACCGTATAATTCTTTTACCATTTTTTATTGGACTCCCCTTATTTAAGATACCTGTGCGTGTGTGTGTGCCCGATGACTGCCTGTGGTCCGAATGCTTGACATTAGAATTTTATTATTTTTTTCTTGGGTTTAGTGGTTAATAAATTTGCTCTTTCTTTAACTCAAGAAAACCTCGCTGACTGGCTCCTTACTGCTCACAGTTTAAATAGTTAAATGCATTTGGATTTAGAAAAGGCGTATCCTTGTGACAAAGGAACTTTAACCTTTGTTGTAACCAATTGAGGAGGTTTAATAGAGGGAGCCAGTTCATCCCTTCTCACCTGATGATAGCACAATATTTTTAAAAAGTACTTCATTGGTTGTAAAGTGCTTTTGGGACATACTGAGGTCATGAAAGGCACTATATAAATACAAGTCTTTCCTTCCAGAGGTCAGCGGGTAGAGAGAGTGTATAGCTTCAAGAGGATTACAGGCTTCCCTATGGTGCAGGGTGCCATTAACTGCATGCACATTGTTGTGGGCAGTACATGTTAACTCTGCCATATATGGAGCCAATAGAGATTTCACTCCCTCAGTGTCCAGATAATGAATGGCCATAGGCAGGTCAGTGTCCAATATCCAAGCAGCAGTTTTGGTCTTCATTCTGTGGCAGTCCACTGTGCATCACAGCAAGCCAAAGGATGGCTACTGGAAACTAGGGCTATCCACTGATGACATGGCCCATGGCTCCAGTTTGCAACCTGTGTACACATGCGTAGCATGCGTACAGCGAAAGCCATACTGCCACATGGAGCGTGTTAGAGCAGACCATTGACGAGCTTAATCAATGCTTCCACTGCCTGGACCACACTAGAAGAACCCGACTAGCAGGTGTCAAGATTTGTGGTGGTCTGCCTCATGCTGCAAAATCTCACCATCATGGTGGCACAGACCTTGCCACCAGTGATACCACGAGCCGCTGAGGAGTAGGAGCATGGGGCGGTGGGGTGTGGTGAAGAGGAAGAACAGGAAGAAGAAGGGCGGAGGCAATTTAGAGAGCCTCTTTCTGGTCAGTCTGTACATAAAGTGTTAATTCCTTGCAATACCAGTAACCACAACCCAATTCTCCATTCACCAACATTCCCACAACTTACCCCATCTGACACTGACCTTCACGGTGTCCACAATATAATAATAAAAGCCACCACAAAATAAATAGACCAGATCAAATATATAAATAAAGTCATGCCATATTGCAAATGAATGAAAGCTGATCACTCCTGTGCATTCTCTTAGTGTCTGCCTTCTGTGTGCCTTTGTCTGTTTCAGTGTTCTTATGCAGTGCAACCTCAGTGGCTGAAGCATGTCTGTGGGAAGGCTCTTAACTTTCAGTGGAGGAGATTATGAATGACCTTGGAGTTGGAGCAACTCTAGGCCTGTTAGGCTTAGCTTCGGATTGCATCATCTCGGCATGGGTGGCAGCAGCCTGGGCTGGCTGACAGGCAGCAGCAAGGGCACTGGTGGAGGTGGCAGTGGTGTGAGGGCAAGTGTCTTTCCGGAGAAAGGGCAACAGATTCATGCTCCACGGAGCCACCAGAGATGCCTCTGCAGATCTTAGTAATCTGTTGGAGAATAGATCATTGGACTGCTGTGATACCCAGCAAGCCCCTTTGAACACTGGTATCCATGGCCATTGTTTGGAATAAATACCTTTGCATGCTTTGGCTTGCCATATACATGTAATGAAATGCTCAGATATGGTTTGACCTCTGACATCATTGTAGGCAAATAAAGGCTCTCAATATTCACGTACGACATGGAACTTGGAGTCCGAAGTGAGTTGGTGGGATGTGAGAGGATTTTGATAACCTCTAGATTGAGGCATGTAAGCTGTAGGACAGTTCGCAGATGTACAAAGCTTCAGGGGATCACTATGTCCTGTCATGCTCCAGCAGGGAAAGTTTTAGTGCATTTTTGCACAGAAGATGGATCTGTTAGGGCCAGGCCATGCTACCTAGGGAGAAGTGGGGTTAGTGGGTTAAGAAGCCACAGAAGCCCTCCCTTGCCCACATGTTCATTATGCATGGTGGGGCCGGTCAAAAAACCCCTGTCTGCAACTCTACATAGTACCTTGACAATTGGGTAAGTAGTTATGATGGTGAAGACTGTGAAAAACAAGAGCAGGTAAGTTGATTGATACTTTTTTAAAAGCCACAGCTCTCTGGCCATGATTTCGGAGGGGCAGCCCCTCCAGAGGATGGCCAGCAGCCTCAGCTCTGGCTCAGCAGCTGTTCTGGATCTGGAGGGGGGAGCACCTTGCTTGATCTTTCATGCAACTCCCCCCCGCTACCCCCACTGCCCTGAGCCCACTGCATTGGCCTGGAGGTGTTGCTGCCTGTATTGCCAACTGGAAGTTTCAGTTGGAGTGGGAATGGGGCCTCAATGGATCCTATAATTTACAATAATTGGCCTTAATTGGCTGCCGCTGCTTGGCAGTGGGAAACCCATCTGTCCCAATCAGCCCTCATTGAAATGGCTCGGGGTTGGAATGGTGGCAGGAAAATGGCACCAAATTGCACACCCGCCCGCCTGCCTCCAATCCCAACTGCCACGCATTTAAAATCCCAGTCATTGACTCTGACAGAGCAGCATCTTGCTCAGTTCAAGCAAACTGCAACTCTTCAAGTATGGCAGGAAGTTGAGATGAAGGGACGGCCTGAAAACATCAAGAACATACTTGACGCTGGAAGAGAGTATTGGACATACAGGGGTGACACCTTCAACAAAGACCCAAGGTGACATCTTGTACAAAGGGACTAGGGTCGCCATCTCGCAAGAGATGAGAAGCTATCAAGGAATTCAGTCTCGTCTGAGGAAGACAAGAGGAGTAATCTATGATGTGAAGTTTTCTCAGGAATAATTTTGTAGTATTATCCAGAGGAACGTAGGAAATAGGTGCAGGAGCAGGCCATTCAACCCATTGAGCCTGCTCTGCCATTCATACAGGTAATGGCTGATCATCTACCTCTTATGCCTTTTTGTCCACTAACCCCATACCCCTTGATATCATTAATATCCAGAAATCTATTGATTTCTGTCTTGAACATGCTCAATAATTGAGCTTCCACAATGTTCTGGGGTAGTAGATTCCAAAGACTCACCACCCTCTGAGTAAAGAAATTCCTCCTCATCTCAGTCTCAAATGGCTTGCCCCTTATTCTGAGACTGTGCCTTCTGATTCTATACTCACCAGCCAGGGGAAACATCCTATCCACATCTACCCTGTCACACCCTGTAAGAATTTTGTAAGTTTCAATGAGATCACCTCTCATTCTTTAAAGCTTTAGAGAATACAGGCCCAGTTTCTTCAATCTCTCCTCATAACACAATCCTGCCATCCCAGGAATTAGTCTGGTGAACCTTCGTTGCACTCCCTCTATGGCAAGTATATCCTTCCTTAGATAAAGAGACCAAAACTGTACAAGATACTCCAGGTGCAGTCTCACCAAGGCTCTATACAATTGCAACAAGACATCTTTACTCCTGTACTCAAATCCCCTTGCGATGAAGGCCAACATATCATTTGCCTTCCTAATTGCTTGCTGTACCTGGATGCTAGCTTTTAGTGACTCATGAACAAGGACACCCAGATCCCTTTGGACACCCGCAATTCCCAACCTCTCACCGTTTAAGAAGTTCTCTTCGTTTTTGTTTTTTCTACTAAAATGCATAACTTCACACTTAATCACATTATATTCCATCTACCATGTTCTTACCCATTCACTTAGCTTGTAAAAGACAGCTTGAAGCCTCCGTGTATCCTCCTCATAACTTACATTCCCACCTAGTTTTGTGTCATCAGCAAATTTGGAAATATTACAACTGGTCCCCACATCCAAATCATTGATATAGATTGTGAATGGTTGTGGCCGAAGCACTTATCCTTGCCGTACCCCATTAGTCACAGCCTGCCATCTGAGAATGGCCCGTTTTCTTCTACTCTCTGTTTTCTGTCTCCAAGGAGAGGACATCACAGTAAAGCCAGAGCTGATTTTTGGGTAATTAGGTCAGCCCATCATTGAGGGCAATCCAATTTATGGCCCAGGGATTTAAGAGTGCATTTTAAAACAAGCGTAACAATGATGACGACAATCCATCCAGGATCTGAAATGCATTAGAGCTTTCGTCTTTCCTTTCCCCAGATCAGGGACATTGTAGCTAACAGTATACTCTGTTGAGGAAGGTAACGAGAATCTTTCTCCACTGGATGTCTTAGAACTACATTCACACACTGAGACTTCAGGGGATCAGTGTCTTTAGAGAATTTCCCTGAACAAAAAGCAAGATAAGCACTGAAGAAAACATATTAAAATAAGATCAGATTCCCAGAACATTTTGTGGACAGTGAATATCATTTCTAATTAAGCAATGTTCAATTATTTTTTGATGAACCATTTGTCAATTGCAACTAATCAGCACTTACTCTGAATTCCAAGTGATTGGAAAATACATGCCTGTTATAACTGGCATGCCTGTAAGAAGATATCACAAATTATCTCTAGGGCAAGGATTCTGAACTTGTTCCCCTAAATCTAATTGTACTGGAGATATTGAGAGAGGTCAGGGCAAAATTCCTGGCTTCTCCATTACATAATCCAGGCCAGTGCTCAACTGCAGTGCTGCGGGGAGTGCTGCACTGTCAGAGGCACCATCTTCTAGGTGAAATGCTAAACTGAGGCCCCTTCTGCCCTTTCATGTAGATGTAAACGATCCCATGGTACTATTACAAAGAAGAGCAAGGGAGTTCTCCCTGGTGTCCTTGCCATTATTGATTCCTCAATCAACATCACAAAAGCAGATTATCCAGTTTTATTTCAGTGTCTGTGGAAAGTTGCAGCGCACAAATTGGCTGCTCATTTCCCTACATTACAACAGTGACAAGTGTTTCATTGGGTGTGAGGTACTTTGGGATCCTGAGAGTCTGAAAGAGGCTTTATAAATGCAAATATTGATTTTGTCTCCTCACATTTGCCTTATAAGTGTGGCAGGAGGAGTGCTGGAAGAGCCAGAGGTCAGGGCAAGAAGCAAGTGTGAGAAATACAAGTTAAGGATTCACAGGATATGGGAAGAGTCTTTATCTGCCTCCTCCAAAATTACAGGAATAGGATGGGTCATGGCCAAAGTGGGGAACTCTCATCACCAGGAACTCCAACTTCCATGGCTGTTGGAGTGTCCTGGTGTGAGACCAGATGCACATAGCTGTGGTAGCTACTGGAAATGCACCCACACGAGGCCCAGGATCGCCAGGGGACACAGGGCCACGGGTGAGTGACAGCAGGGTGGGGTTTGCGGCTTGGGTTGGGGGGAATAAGGGTCAGCAGCAAGGGGCATGGCAGGTGGCTTTCAGTGGGCACCCTCCTCCTGAAGCCAGGTCACTCAATCAGGCACAGAGTGCCTTTGAATGAAGGACACCCCCCACCAATGCCGCCGCCCCCCCTCCAACTCCCACCCCCAACCCCACCAACCACACCCCCTCCCCCCCAAAAACCCTGAAAGGATTTGCTTTTCAAGCTTCCCGCGTGGCGAGAAGCCTGCCCACTGCTGGTTGAATATCAGTGACGGCAGGATGAGACTAAGGATGGGCCTTAATTGCCCACTTAAGGGCCTCAATTGGTGGTGAGACAGGGGCCGTCCACAAGCTTTCCCACCCCTGACTTAATCGGGAAGAGGCGGGGTCCCCACCTGCCACCCTCCCAGCCAATTAAATGCCACCCATGCCACCAAACTCATCTCGGGGAGGGCATTAAATTTTCCCCTTGGGTAACGCACCCTGTCATTTTCAACCAAGTCCATGAAACTGTTCTGTGTCTTGTGACCTGATTTAGAGACACTCACCTCCACCAAACTTGCTACTCTCTAAACTCAGGAACAGCAAAATATTAAAAGGCATGAGGAAAGGGGAAATGAAGCTAAAGTAGATAGAACACTGACATGTTCATGAACACTGACAAGGGTTTTTGGCCTTCTTGTGCACTGAAATTTCAATGAGACAGTCCAAATATGGTGCCTACTATCCACCATTTTGCTCTAGGCCATTCAGTCCCACTGCTGCTGAGTACCTGATGACAGTGCCCTTTTGTCCATTTATACTTGTCTAAACAAATATTATTGCAGCCCATTTATCTCAGAGCAGAATCCCATGGAGGCATCATGGGTCTTGGTTGCTGACTGGAGAGCCACCCCAAAGGAAAAAACAGTTCGGGCCAGTGCTCTTATTTCCCAGGTTTTACTGGTGTCCCATTTTAAGGTATACAAGATCAGTTCAGACCGGTATTCTCATCTCCCAGTTTTCACTGTTCTTTTCTTTCAGGGCAGCGAGACCCCTGCCTCACCCCTTTTCGAGAAGGTCTGCCCCATCTTGTTCCACTCAGGCACTTAACAGGCCAGTGGCAGGCCATCTCCCAGGATCAAGGACCCCGGGGAGGGGGAAGGGGGTGGGGGGTGAGGGGCTGGGGGCGGGGGGGAAGGCAGAAGTCCTGCCTGCTGAGGTCTGCCAGCCAATCAGGAGATGGTAGCTCTTCTGTACTCAGCAGCCCCACCAGAGAGGCAGTGGCTGCTGCCAAAACTACACCCACCCAAGGCTTCAGACCAAGGAGGGACCAAGACATAAGTGATTGATGGGGGGGAGGGTGGTTGCGAGCTACAGGTCATGGGGAGGAGGAGTGCTGAGTGTCAGCAGCAAGAACAGGAGGGTGTCTTTCAGCAGCTTCCGCCTTCAAACGTCAGGTCCCTCGATCAGGCACTGAGTGCCTTTGAACAAGGGATTGCCCCCCCACCCCCTCCCCCCTCCAACCCCAAAGCCTGCAAGCCTGGATTTGCTTGTCGTGCTCCCCACATGGCGAGCCCCCTGCCCGCCATTGGGGTAATACCAGCTGAAACAGGATGAGGCCCTTGAGTGGGAATTGCCTTCCCACCACGGACTTAATCGGGGTGGAGGCAGGAAAGTGGTGGGCCATCGTCCCACCTGATTAAATGCCCCCTGCCAGTAAACTCCTCACGACGGAGGGCACAAGATTCCGCCCTATAATACTCCAACTCATTGTTTATTGAATTCCTGCAGCTGTGATTGAATTTGATATTAGGCAGTTATCCTTCTGCCAAATGTTCATTTAATCTCCCTCTGTTTGTGCTGCGAATGACTGTACTCTACATAACATGGATAAACCACTGGGTATGAATTTAACTGACTTAGCCAATAAAAATAAAATTCAAAGAAGGCTGTTAAAGAAGCCCTGTCCAATTGCCTCAGTTGGTAAAGTTGCTGCCCATTGTGAAGGTGAGCTAGTGAGTGCCTGTTGGGAAGGTGAATGGAGTTGTACGCGGCTTAGGGTGGATGCGCTGAGCGCTGGGGAAGACACAAGGTGAAACGAGAATGGGGAAGCGATGAATGAAAGAACATGTGAGGTGAAGTAAGGAAAGGAGTGATGGGAGAGGTAGGTCGTGGATAAGAAGAGCGAAGGTTGCCAGGGTGTCGTGTGAAGAAAGGAAACAAAGAGGTGAGTTTGGAATCAGAAAGGGAGGTGTTGCAATGTGCCATTGTGAAGGATATAGTGGAAAAGATGGAATTGTTGAGGGGGTGAGAATTATGTAGTGCTGGTGAGAGAGATGTAGATCTGTACTCAGTCTTGTTGGTCTAGTGAGTTCATTGAACATCTTTCTGTATTGAACCCGTGTCCTGGTGGTGATTATGGTGTTACCACCACTCTCAGGCACCTCTCTCCAGGCCTGCTTCATTTTTTTGGACCCTCTTGCAAATTTTGGGGAACATCTTCTCCCTCTTTGCCTTCACTCCTTTCAGTAAGATCTCCAGGGAGGCAACTGAAAAGGAACAGGAGGATGATCTTCAATTCATCTAAGTCCTCAGGAAGTCGTCCACAGTGGTTCAATAATAAATTCAAACAGGGGCTGCAACTTTGCTTTACGTGGAGGCCTGTGGTGTAGCACTGGAATTACCAGTGCTGTGTGGGTGGGCTGCTCAGTTTAGCACACGATCAGGAAGGCAGCACGCCCATTATATTAAAATGGTGGAGTTAAAATTGTCTGGGCTTCACTCTGACTGTCTCATGGAGTTTAGCCACATACCGTTCCTCCCCTACCCCACATGCCCCAGACCCCATAATCTGGATCTCGCCACGATTGAAATGTTGGCAATTACCATATTAAAAGTTTCATTACAAGGTAGACCCTTGTGTTAAATCCTATATTTGCACACACCAGTGCAATTATAGAGTTTGAAACAGTATATGTGATTGAGTACACATAAATCAGTGGTCTCCTTTGTGTATTGCCAACTCACCCATGGGTCCAATTCTGCTGCACCCTGAATTGGAAAAAGAATAAATCCATTGTATTTTGTGCCCCTATTTAGTGATACCCCATGCAGCCAGTAATTCCTTTAATTCGCAGCATCTAGTGCACCATCCCATTCAGATGACACTAGGTTTGCCAGCAGTTTGAGTGCAGATACCTGAGAAGCTGTTTAGTTGGAGGAGTTTGTCCTTGACTACAGCCAGCCAGATTTCTCTGAGGTGGTTCCTCTTTTGCAGTATCGCTCAGTACAGTGAGCGACAGAATCTCCCTTGAGCAGACTGTGATACTGGGTTTTCTTGTTAATTTGCCACTGGGACCCGAGAGGGGAAGGAATGAATGGGAAATCCTCTACTGGAATATAGGTTTCAATCTCTGCACCTCACTAGGGCTTGCTCCTTTCTTTTTTCTGTGTGACTGGTGATTAAATGAGTTTCTATTTTGATTTCTCTCCTAAATTGTTTTCACTCTCCTTCCCTTCCTCATGGGGCATTCTGTGCCTCATCCATTTTGCACGTGTGAATCACGACAATGACAGCCACAGACTACCTGACTTTGGAAGGCATCGTAATCCTATCCTCACACAGTATACACCACCGGACATGCATGCATGCACACACCTACACACACCCTTGGCAGGAAGGTGGGGTAGGGGCAGTGGTCACCTGGCTATTGTCACACGGAGAACACTTCACTCTCCACTTGGCCAGAGATTCTGTGGCCAGTCGTGGCCCCTCCTACCAATGCCATAGCACCTAACCTGCAGAGAATGGATATCAAATCATAGGACATTTTTTTCTATTTATTCGTTCATGGGATGAAGGCATCAATGGTTAGGCCAGCATTCATTGCCAATCCCTAATTGCCCTTTTGGGGGTGGTGGTGAGCTGCCTTCTTGAATCACTGCGGTCCATGTGCTGTAAGAACACCCGTAGTGCTGTTTAACCTATTGTAAAGTGACATGTCACAAGATTTCTTGTTTTTCTCTATTTTTATCAATATTATGTTCACCTGTACTCCTGTGAACCTTTTCTCTTTTGTTCCTAACATTCCATCCTACACACTCCTCTTCCTGCAGTTACTCTTGCTGTTTTGAAACTACCCTATCTCCTACTCTAACTCATTCAAAAGTGTGAAGGTCCTTTCCTCCCTCAGTTTTCACTGCCTGCTCTAACCTTCAGGCCATTAAAACCCAGTCTTGGAATCCAAGCAGTAATTCTTGACTGACCTAATCTTCTAGGCTTTGGAGCCTGGTGTGTTAATACACAGTGAGCCTTTTTTTAATTCATTCATGCGATGTGGATATGGATGTTGCAGATGACGCTGACTAGGCCAGCATTTATTGCCCATCCCTAACTGCCCTTATTCAGAGGGCATTTAAGGGTATTGCTGTGGGTCTGGAGCCAGGCCAGGTAAGATAAGCAAATTTCCTTCCCTAAAGAACATTAGTGAACCAGATGGGTTTTTACATCATTAGACTTCTAATTCCAGATTTTTTTTTTTATTGAATTCAAATTCCACCATCATTTGAACCCGGGTCCCCAGAGCATTACCCTGGGTCTCTGGATTACTAGTCCAGCGACAATACCACTACACCATTGTCTCCCCCTAATAATTATACGAAACAGGTTGGAAAGGCAGTGAGAGCTGTTGTTAAACAGGTTTAATAGCAACATCAGAGTACTAAACTTACACAAGAGAATTGGTACAGGTTGCGTTTACAGTGCATTCAAACACACAGTTCAGAATTACAGCAGTGACAAAATAGAAATCATCCTCCAATGAAACTGTTTCCTTAAGAAAAAAAATGTACCTTTGCTCTCACTGGAAGATGCATGTATATGTATATATATATATATTTTTCTCTCTCTCTCACCAAAAAGTGCTGCTCGTTTCAACAGAAAAGTTGGTGACAGCAAAGGTTTCTTCCTCGTCAATAATTAGCGCCCAATACAGACTATAAGTCACACATTTATATCAGCCACTTTCTATAAAGGTAGAGATTTTCCGCCGTTATTGTACAAGCATTTAGTCATGTTTGTGTCATGTTTCCTCTCCGCACCATGTTAAGGAAGTTTATATCTGTTAGCATAGTGGACAGGGGAATTTGACAAGAACGTGTTTAAAATTGGAATATTGCCTACATTTAAAATAACAAAGGGAGCAATGTGGCACAAGCACGGTGATAACGTTACTGCCAATAATCTCTAGCCTTACTGCTTTCTAATTAGGTAAAAAAAATCTAAAAGTTGGCCTTGTGTGCAAGTCACTCTCTTACTTTCAAAAAGCATAAAACCATTTTGAAGGTGCAGCTTATAGACCAGATTTTACGCTAAGCACATCACCTTTGTAAACCAAAAGGATAAAACGAGTATTAGTTAACTGACACAATACTTTAAACTGTTTTTAGAATCACACATTACAGTTTTAAAATGCAGGAGAGGTATTCAGTGATAGTGTAAAACAGTGTGAAACAGCATTTTGGAAAATAATTATTTTCTCATTAACACAATGTCAATCAGTATTTACTGCCAAAGCAACTAAACCACACCGACATCGTTTAATCTATTGTTACTATGGAGATTTTCTGAACCCATTTCAGCCCAAGTAGTGACCATGGTCTTTCAGCCTTAGAACCGGATTGAGTTCATGAACAATGGCATCATTCCTTCCTAGCTTTTCCTCAGCAAATTGTACATAATGCTCATATTTATTGAGGTCCACAATTGCATGAGTATTCTCAGAATATCACTCAGTTCATTATCCAATTCCTTGGGTAATTTAGTCTGCAAAATGGCTTTGACAATTTGAGCATCGTCCACTCAAAGGGACTCCACAGTGTAATGTCCGTCTCTGAACAACATACTATCCAGTCTGACTGAACACTCTAGTGGAATGAAAACAGAAAATGCTGGAAAAACTCAGCAGGTCTGACAGCATCCGTGGAGAGGGAAAAACAAAGTTAATGTTCCGAGTCTGTATGACCCTTCTTCAGAGCTGTATTTCGCTTTACTCTAGTGGAATGCCCTCCCTTGTACTATCCAGTTAGAGAAAGTACTGTCCAGTATGTGGGACTCATTATGAAGTGCATTTTCCAGTGTGTTGGCCTATCCCCTGTATAATGTGTGTGAGATTCCCCCTGCATAACAGATTGTCCATCAGCTTGTCCTGTGTAAGGGACCGTCCAGTGTGTTGGCCTCCCCTGTATAATATGAGTCATTCTGTTTAATGGACTGCCCAATATGTGAACTTACCTTAACACTTTATCACTCTGATACCTATTTATACAGTGACAGCTAGTGAGAGATGTCAGTTTGTCACATGCGTATACATCTGTGATTCTATTTACAGAACAAACAGTACAAGGAAAGTCAAAGCTTTCAATATCCTGAACAACTTTTTGATGCCAGTCTTGTTCCTAAGCTCTGGGTCCCTCAATACTGTTAGAACATCATCCAGTGATGCAGCATGTCCATTAAGGGTCCTGTCTGGTTCAGTTATGGAAAAGTGGTAACTATGCGGGTTCCATTCGGTCATTTTTACTTCAACGTTCTTTGAAACAATGTAGGGAAGACATTCTACAGCTTGATATTCAGGTTTCCACGCTAAAAAACAAATTGGGTGCCAGCGTCTGCAACTGATTGCATTCTCCTGGAGATGTCAGGGCTGGAATGGGTTCCTTTTTGATGTATTAGAAAGTAACTTTGATGCATATCTGACAATTAGTACATTAGTTTGTATGGAACAACATAAAACAAAGGGGTAATCAAAGCCTATGTTCAATTTTCATACTAACACTAGATGATTTCCTGTTTTGCTTAAGCATCACACTCTCACTTACACTCCTCATTTTTAACTTGTTGGATTAGATTTTCAGTTTCACCTGAGGGAAGTAAAATGGTGGGGGCGGGGATGAGGTGCAGGTACGCGTGGGGGTGTGTTGAGGGCGAGTGGAGTTCACCCATCCATTTTACAGCCGTTTACTTCATTGTAATCTATCACCCAAGCGGTGAAATGAAAATCTAACCCTTAGTTCTCTAAATGAAGAGACTGCTTAACTAACACACAGGCATCTGCGGAAGACATCTCTAGGCCCTTGCACTGGGGGACCAAAATGCCAGGATATGAAGCTGAAAAGGTGCCACTCTAAAATGGGAAGGCGGTGAAACAAAAATCTTCGAAAGCAACTTGTTAAAAGTAATTTATAAGAACAGCCCACAGTGTTTACTCTCCCATAAGGAAATCATGTGATAATGAATTTAGTGTGTTCATGAATTTACATGGTAAAATAAAAAAAAATGCTTGAATCAGCTTTGTAATCATTACCAAAATGACACCAAATCAAGTAAAGACCTCAGTAGTGGCTGCAGTACAATGAGGCCTCTATGATCAGATTGACCGATATGAATCTGTTTCCTTCTCAAGACCCAGGCTTCCAAAATCTACACACGTACACTCGGTGTCATCTAGACACTACTTTTTTTTTTTGTTAAGCCGCATTCATTCTCCACCTTTTATCAGTCATGCTGGTGTCCTGTGCTTTGGGCTCTAAACCTTCACCAAGGTTTTCCAATAAGAAAACAGTGGCAGCGAATGTGGCAGGAAGTCACTCTTCTATCTTTGGCATTTTCTGGCGCAAAATACATTTGTTGAGGGCTAGGGAATGACAATGATGCTGGGTAGTAGGGGAAGGGCAGATTTTCCAGTTGAAACTTCAAATCTACAAGTACTCAGGAATATCAAAGTCGTGGTGCAATACTGTTAGCATTGGTAGAATTTATGTTCAAGGTCTACATAGACATCAGCTCAAAATGGTGCAGGAGGACACAGTTTTAAGAGTAATGTTTGCAGTTTTAATTACGGAAGGCAATGCGCAAACATTCTACTTCAGCAATAAATCCAGGACAGTTCAGGGATGAAGTTCTGCTGGCACTGTTCTGCTCATCTGTAAAAACTTCTGTGGGGGGGGCTGTGAAAACCTAAAAAATTGACATCAATGGCATCGATGCAATTTTCCTGGGTTTCCTTGGCTGCTCGACTCAGCAGGGAGATGAACCATCATGGAAAGTCACCCCCTTAAAGTCAATGGAAGAATCCTATCTTCCCCTGAGTTTCACAATGGATAAGGTTGAAATAATAGCCAATTTTTTCTTAAGTGGACATCATTTTATTTCTCACTAATTTTCTCCACTCGGAAGGCCACTGACTCTCATGCCTCATTCCACAGGGCCCCGATGCCATCCAGTGTCATCCTCAAATGGCCATAAACCAATGTTTGAAGTTACGAGGGTTATGTGGGCTGGCTATTTAATTACAGGCGCATTGTAGGCAAGGTCAGCCCAGTCCTAAGCTAACAGCCACACAATCCAACTGCCAGCAGGGAGTTGCTGAGCAGTAATCAGGTCTCCCTCTCGGACACTAAGGCCAAGTGTAGCACTTTGACTGCCTCTCTACGCACTCAACACAGTTAAGTAAAGCCTGGGACCTTCTCAGTGTCTTCACATAGCTACACGCTGGACAAACTCACTGAGTCTTGGATTGAAGTGAAGAGGGGTTCCATTAACAGAAATGCCACATTATTTTATTTAATTGGTCTGTCTGAATCTTATTTTGAACAGCTTCTCTCACAGCGTGATGACTCACTGGAATGAAAAATAATTATTCATCTGAATAGCTCCTTCTGAGGTTGTGTGGGAATGTGTTTCCAATAAAGAAACAATACAAACTCCAGGATGCAACAGAATGACAGATTTTCAAGCTTTTATTATGAACTGACACAGATTATTTCATGTCGTGGGCCTATATTTGAGCCAAATTTGTCCTTTGAAAGAAATTATATTATTTTTGCTGCAAACATTGGATTGCTCACCTCAGTGAGCTCATCTGTTTAAACAATCGGATCCTGTAGTCTGTGAGTTTCAAATCCTGGTCTTTAAAGAGTTAACTGTCTTCAGTCCTGCAGGCAATATAGGCGGCACGGGCTCAAGGCTTCTTAGTCAGTAAGTCGGGTGAGTGGGAGTCCTCACTATTGCTCCATGTAGTTCACACTAGAAACTGAAAGGGAGTTATTGGGGCTTATTTCACCCGCCGGGAAATGGATGGAATCAGATCGATTATGAGGTTCAAACCTCACCCAATTTTCCATTTGTTAGATTCCCACCCAAGGGTGGGGTCAAGATTATCCCCAAAGTTGCAATTACAACTTTTTATGAACTGTGCATGAACTTGAGAGCTCAGGCTATAACCAGGGACAACAGGACCTTTAGACATGATTGGAAATAGCCATTCCCCCAGCATCCCAGCACTCTGATTCTTCCCATTTGTACTTACCATTGGTAGCAGTTCATAGGGGTAAAGTGCGGGCAATTTCTGATTAGTTAACAGGACATTGAGGATTGAATCACCAATAATGTTCCAGGGTCCCAAATGTTGTACACACTTAACACATTTCACACTCAATGCACTCATCTAATGATAATTATATTGCAATCTTAGTTTTGAAATTTTCAATAGACCAATCTTTTTAGGGGAGAGAGTTCCAGATTTGCACTTCCCTTGAATTGACATCAGCACCTCTGTGTTTATGAAGTGGCAAAAATATTAGCAAGTACTTCCATCTCTCCTCACTATCGGAATGCCCCACGGTGTAAAATATGGGAATTGAGTGACACCAGACCACTCACATGTCTTCTAATGGCCTGTGAACACCTAAATGGCCTTGTTCACTCATGAATCATGGGCAATTTGGGTGAGGTTATGGAGGAGACTGATGGTTGCCATGGAAACATACTGCTACACGAGTCTTCTGGGGAAAAAAGGAGGAAATCGGAAAAGGGAAAGGGCCAAAAAACAAATGCTTATTCATACCTGCAGACCTCTGTGTTAAAGGTAACTCCAAAAGGATGAATTAGCTTTCAACTTTTAATGAGAAGCCATTTAGAAACAATGAGTTCTCTCCACGGTTAAGCTCCACTTATTCCTCTCTAGAAACTTCCTGTTGCTAAATTGAAATTCATTTTATTATACAGTATAATTTAAAATGATATATTCATGTAATCTAAAAAAAAACCACAGTTGTCATGGCTATGAACCATTTCAAAGACAATAACAGCACTGGTGTACTACAAAAACAATGCAAAGCGCAAGTTATTCAGTCAACGTAGGCCACACACAGATCCTCATCCTGTGTGCTTGACGCTTTGATCTCTGTGTTCCACAGCTCTGAGAATTTGCACAACACCATTTCAAGGGAAAAAATATATGACAGAAAACAGATTTGTAGAAATTATAAAAGTCTGTTGCTCCTCAGAGGGTTAAAATTCTCTCTGCCATTTTGTAGGCTTGGTAAAATCAGCAAGTTAATGTGAGAAACCATCAGTTATGCAGTTTCCTCCTTTTGAGTGTACATTTTGTTTAACAGTGAGAATTTAAAAATGACTGATATCTTATTCATTCTTGTCTCCCTGCCACATCCCCCTGCCCACAGCCAATTTGGTGATGTTTCAGAAAATTTGATTTAACCATATGCATTTGCTTCATTTTCTTTTGTAAGAATTAAGCACTCTTAAACAGAATAGAAATTTATTTGTCGCAGTTGCTTTAATTTATAATTTAACGGAGCTTGGGTCCACGAATGGCAGAGTGTCCTGGCTGGCTGACTGCAATGCTTCCAATGTGCTGCCAGTACAAGCCTGTTGCCATAGCAACACTTCTCCACAGTGTCTTTACAAGAAAATCTGGGTGATGCTCCATTTTGGATGCTCTGCTGAATTGGGGGACAAAGGGAGGTGACAGAATTCAAGTTCAGAACCCTGATCTTCCTCCTCTGCAGTGCAGTCCCCGCAGTCTCAGCTGGGCAGAAGCCAGCGGCTTCTAATGACACAGGAAGGAGGAGATGGAAATAATCACAAGGGATGACAGCAGGCTGCTCTGGCTCATTCTCTCAGGCCTTGATAAACTAGGCCAAGGACTGGAGAAAGCCTCTCTCTATCAGATGCTTTGGGGGGAACCTAAGAACGAAAGGGGGATAGAAAATAAATTACAAATACGAGGACTAAAGGATTAAGTCTGTTAAACAGGATATGCACTCAGGATTAAGTGGAATCTACTGTATTCATATTTCTCATCATTTAATCTTGCAACAAACACCGTTTTAGGAAACGTCAGCGCTGAGTAGGTCCTGTTTATGGAAAGAAGCGATACTATTTCTCTCAGACAAAAAATATTAAATGCTTTTCCAAGAGTTAAATTCTGTAAGCGGATCGTACCAGCCTGTAGTCTCTAAGTACGTGGCATCTAATGGCACTATTGGCAGTGGATCCCAGTTCATGAGATTGTATCTCCACTATAGACACTTCTGAAAAGTTGTTAAGTCCTGTCGAAATTTGACTGCTGTGTCGTTTCTCTTCAGCCCGGAAGCTGGACTCTCCCTTCCAGCTTTGGCAAAGGTTTAAATCTTCAACAGTTCTTCCTTATTTTCTCCTGCTTCTTCATAAAATAATGTTATTTTATAGGCATTCGCACTTAAAAAAATAAACAAGGTTCTGCTCACTCCCTGTCCCACAGGTGTGCAAAAAAAACATCGACATCCGCGTGTTTTACAGATTCACCAATGGAATCCTGGAAAGAAAAGGAAAAAACAAAACAAAGAATTTTTTAATGAAAAAGGACAATTAAACAGATGGAATTTTAACAAAGTACAAGCACCATTTTTTTTATGATCAGCATTTAATTTGATTATCCTATTAATCAGTTCCGATAACATGCTGAACAAGAGTCTGTAAGTATGAGAATATTAGCAAATACAAAATATGGGTGATGGATTATTTTTTTTCAAATACCAGCTACATTTAAAAATAGGGGATAAGAACACAAATTGCTGGAAAGCCAGAGCTGGTATGGCAGCATCGATGTAGAGAGAAACAGAGGTGATGTTTCAGGTCAATGATCTTTTATCAGAACTGGGTTGTTTAGGAGATGCACAGCATTTAAGCAACTGCAGAGTCAAGGGGGAAGGGAAAAGTACAGGGAAGGCAGGAACCATTAAAGGATGAAAGGGATGATTGGCAGAGTGGGATGGGGTGGCAATGGGTCTAATTAGGTGACAAATGACGAGTCCAGGGGAAGAGTAAATGGTTACAGCAGAATAGCAAAGGTGGACGGAAGCAAGAAAAACATGAAAAAGCAGGTGGCCATGGCCCAGAAATAAATAACAGAAGGATAAGAACACAAATTGCTGGAAAGCCAGAATAATAAGCCAAAATAAGGATTCTAGCTGCTTGAAAAAAACCGTGGCGGGAGTTGAGCAGTAGAGGTTTGAATTTGATGGTGTGTTTGTATTGGAGATTGACCTCAAGAAGAAGTGGCCTTAGGTTGCTGGTGAGGGTTACTAGTGCTGTGGAATCTGCTCTGTTCAAATTGCAGGAGAGACTGCAACAGGCTGACACATGCCTCCTTGCACAAGTAGTTATCTGACATTTTCAATTTGAACATCAGAAAGGTCAGTCACCTTGATGGGTTTCCATCTAAAACAGCATGCCCTAATCTCCTTCCTCCAACCCCCTGCTCTTCACTCACGCTGAAACTTCATCCTTGGAGCCCTGCTTAGCCCTAAGAAATCCTAACCCATTGGTTCGTAAACTGGGGTCCACCGAGCCCTGGGAGCCTGTAGAAGCTTTTTCAGGGGCCGACGAAATAATGTGAAAGTACTTGCCAAGCACTTAATCGAATGAGAAATGACCGGAGGTGGGCTTGGTGTGAGCTGAGAGGTGGGAGCAGAGTGTGACTTACATGTGCAGAACAGGCTACATGTCACACCTGGGGTGTGGGGGGGTTCATAAGGATAGACAGACTGCAATGAGAAGCAGGCACAGGCATCTCACTGAAGCTTGTAAGTAAATACCTGTTTTCCGAAAAGCATTATTAAAACACCATTTAAATGCAGCATTTTCATATTATGAGTGTAATACGGTGTTATAATTTAGATGCAGGGTCCACGTTTACAAATCCATTTGTAACCAACACATTTGAGAGCTGCCATAATCTAGTTCATCACCTTGAAATCTTTTATCAACATAAATAGGAATGGGAGGACGTGAGCCTTCAACCCTGAACATAGGAACATAAGAAATAGGAGCAGGAGTAGACCATACCAGTTGAGCCAGCTCCACCATTTAATACGATCATGGCTGCTCTTGGGCTTCAAATCCACTTTCCCACCCACTCTCTTGATTCTCTGAGACACCAAATATCTGTCCATCCTAGCCTTAAATTTATTCAACTATGGAGCCTCCACAACTCTCTGGGGTAGAGAATTCCAAAAAATTACAAACTTTTGAGCGTCTTAAATGATCGTCCCTATATCCTGAGGCTGTGCTGCCCTGTTCTAGATTCCCCGGCCAGGGGAAACAGCCTCTCAGTGTCTACCTAGTCAAGCCCCTTTTCAAAATGATCATGACCGCTCTTCTACCTCACACTATCCCCATGTCTATTGATTTTCCCTGTATCAAGTGCAGTATCCCTTATTTGTCATGAGCACCAAATGTTAAAATCAAGCCTTAGCTCTCCGTCTTCCACTCGTCTGCCTACCTAAACAAACTCCGACTCATCCAAAACTCTGCTATCTACATCCTATTGAGTTCAGGTAACATGCTGAGCAAGAGCCTGTAAGTATAGGCAGAATTTTCTGCCTGCCGGGCGGGCGGGCACGACCCAATCTCCGGCCGGCGGGGTGCTGATCCCCGCTGGAGAAACGGGCCCTGCCGCCATTTTATGTGGGCGGGCCAATTAAGGCCCGCTCAGCGTGACGCCCAATGGGAAGTGCTATGCGATTCCTGTGCAAGCGGGTGGGGGGGTGGGGGGGGGGATTCCCCAAAAGCGAGAGTGCGCTCTTTCACGCATGTGCATGAAAGAACGCATATCTCCCTGAGGCTCCCTCATGTCACATGAGATGGGACATGTTCATAATCTACATAATAACTTTATTAAAGTGTTTAAAACCCTACATGAAACTTCATCCCGCTGGTGGATGAGGTTTCATGTTTAATCTATTTGCCGCCGGGGCTCCTGGCCTGCCCGCCAATCTTAAGGTTGGACGGGCAAGTCGTTTAATTGTTTAATTGCTCCTGGCAATGGCCTCAATTGGCCATTGACAGGTCGGCGGGTTTTGCTGCGCACCCGCCTTCCTGAAAATTTAAATGGGGCGGGGTGACATCGGGGGTTCCGCCCAACGTCATCCCGCATCATTTTACGTGTCGGTGAGTGGGTCCCGCCCCCTGCTCGCTGACAGCAAAATTCTGCCCTATGAGAATATTAGCAAGTACAAAAGATGGATACAAAGACCCCCCTGTCTTCACCAAAATCCACTGACTCCCTCTCTTCCAATGTGCTGACTTCAAATCCCCCCACAGGCTCATTTAATCCTACTTCTGCAAACAGGTAGTGTTGTTGAGGTGAATAACATCGATGTGTGTAAGGCAAAACTGGATAAGTATACGCAGGAGAAAACAACAGAAATTTATGCGGATAGAGTGAGATGCAGTCAGGTGGGAGGTGGTTCGTGCGGAATTCAAGCACTGGCATAGACCAGTCGGGCCGAATAGACTGTTTCTGTGCCGTCATTTCTACATAAAAGTCTTCTCCAGCCCCCACCCCGCACCTTTTCTTTTCACCAACATTGGTGGCAAGAGTTTTCAACTTCTTAGCTTACCGTGACTCCCTCTCCCTCATTGCTCTCCTTTCTTAAACCTTTGTAAAATCTATCTTTTTAACTGTGTTTTCGGTGATTTCTCTTTTCTCTATTGATTGGGGTCCATCTTTCTTCTGTGAAGTGCTTTTCAAGCAGTGATACTGATGCAACCTGAAAGCAGGTTGTCACATTTGGAACTTTAGGCAAGGAGTTACCTTTGGTGAAGTTAGTGAATTTTAACAGACCTGCTAATTTGTTTATTTTGGATGAATGAAAGTCACCATTAAACAATCCACAGAAGAGTGGAAACCTGTTGACTATTCAATTGTCAACATCAGAAATAACTTCTCCCTTTGACTTTGCCAGATCTTCCTTCATCATTGGGGAAGATCCATATGGGTCGGCCACTGGGAAGCTGCACATAGCTGACAATCTACAGCCAAGAACAGTCCTCAGCCCCATGGCCACCTGCAGCCTGAGAACATCGTAGCTGTCCTCAGGATGAGGCAGCGCTGCAGCCTCAGAGGGAGCTGTCCTCTCTCTCACAATGCCAAAATCCCAGCTGGGAGTAACAACCAAGTTGTCAGTTAAAAGTATTATCAGTTACAGAACAAGAAATAAACACAGCTAATCGTAATACCATTTTCCTTTGCTGCATCAAGCATGTTGAAAGTTTGCTACTTCACGCAAAGGCAAGGGCCAATTTTGCAAGGCTCCGCGCCCTGGTGTGCAGTCTCAGAGAAGAGGTCCAGAACAATAACTGGACTAATTCTGGAACCTGAACTTCCCACTGGAGAAGTTAGGAGCAGGGCTCTCTAAGATTTATCCCATAGTGTAAAGTTGGTCTTTTATTTTGCACTGACTTTACGTACTTCAAGATCATCCAACTTTTACAATCAGAATACCGGGCACAACCTGGGAGCAAAATAGGGTGATGCTCAGGCCTGTGCAGAGTCTTGTCTCACGGTGAAGGAGATGCCCTGCCATCAATAGCAAACCTGGACGGCCACTGCCAGTGACACTGGGCTGCAACTTGACTGCACACTCAGCCCACCTGTATGGGCAGCAAGGCAGTTCCCACACAGGGAAAGAAAAAACATCTGCCCCAGTACAACTTACCCGTGTCCTGTTATAAACAATTCTGAAGGTTACAAAATGCCTTCACATGGAAGGAGTCTCATAATACAAATGCAACCAAATCTTTGTGCTTAAATTGATTGAACTGTATTGTACTGTTGTGATCAGATGACACAGTGGGATTGTACAGTATCATTTCACCCCTGAAACCTGAGTCTGAATCTCCTCCCTCTGGCTGACTGAAGACTGTACAGCGCATGAATCTGGGCAATCTCACACGAGCTCTTAATTAAGATGGATACACAGCACAGTTGGGTGCAAATTGATGAAATAAAGTTTAATTTCCTCTGTTTGTCCAGAATACATAATAGATAAAATATGTGTGTGTGACTTTGAAGACTGTGTTAATGATGAACAGGTCAGTGATTTGGCCAATAAAGACCAACTTTGAAACTGGATTCTGGGAGTCCAGTTCTAAGACCTGGATTTTCGCCATGACAGAAGAGCCTCTCCATTGTGGTGCAAATGGCAGAACGGGCCAATGTCCGGCAGTCCCAATCCCAAACACGGCACTACCAGAATGGGCCCAGGTCAGGATTTATACATGCGGATTTCACAGAGGCAGCTGTCCATAGGAATCAGCAGTTGCCTCCACTCATGTGTGCTTTTGGTGCGAGAGGTATCTGAAATACAGCATATGCAGATTAAAACCTGGTAGGAGCAAATCCAAACTTTGTGGATAGCCTTTTGGAGTGGGAAGATACCCATTTGGATATGGTCCCGGGACACTTCTGAGTGACGTCAGCTGCCCTTTGGAGGATGTTAGGTACCCTTTGGGAGAAGTAAGGTACTCATTGGGACAGATCATCTGCCTTTTGAGATTGATAAAAGTAGGCATTAATGTCCATAAAAAGTGTATAAACTCATTTGGAACTGTGAAGCTCATTGGAACTGTCAAAAACAGCTATCAAAAGTTTCAAGATGAACTGTCAAAGGGAGCTGTCAGTCTGTCAGGTATTTAAAACTCCTGTCCTTTAACTCTTTGAAAAAAAAAACTGTCTGGTGTGTTTAAAAAATGATGGCTTGCTATTTCAAACTGTCTGTTGACATAAGCCTTAAGGCTTCTATTACTGGATTAGTACTGCATGACAGTCTTCACACCTGCCCATTTTTGCAGTAGGGTGTCTGCCATTTCACAATTTGATCAACAGATCCAAGTGGTTATGGACTCTTTGAAGTCAGATTTTTTTTTAAAATTCTTTCACAGGATGTGGGTGTTGCTGGCTAGGCCAGCATTTATTGCCCATCCCTAATTGCTCTTGAGAAGGTGGCGATGACCTGTCTTTGTGAACCGCTGCAGTCCATGTGGTGTAGGTACACCCACAGTGCTATTAAGAAGGGAGTTCCATAACTTTGACCCAGTGACAGTGAAGGAACGGCAATAGTGTTCCAAGTCAGGATGACGTCTGGTCTGGAGGGGAACTTGCAGATGCTGGAGTTCCATGCATCTGCTGCCCTTATACTTCAAGGTAATGGGGATCACGTGTTTGGAAGATGCTACCAAAGGAGCCTTGGTGAATTCCAATCCTTGTTTTTAAAAGAGATTAAGCAATTGAATGAAATGTTTGTTTTGATAAAGGATAATGTAGTTGAAGGAATATAAATGTAATGAATAGACTTTTATGAATAAAAGTATTTTTAAAATAAACTCTGCAATTAGAATTTTATTATATTTAATCTCAGCATGGATCCTGAGGTCTGCCACTGATGGATATTGAGTGACTTGAGATGGTAGGTGTAAGGACAAAGAATGGTGGGTCGGTGGGGGGGGGGGGTCATGGATTGGCATGTCTTGGCACTAGGGCCATGGGGGGGGGGGTGGAGGACGCATAGGTTGGCATTGCGGATATGAGGGGTCATGGGGTGGGCAGAGGGCATATATTGACATGGAGGGTATGAAGGACCATGGGGGAGTATGTAGGAGGCATGAGGTGGCATGGGTCAGCATGGATGAGCATGGGGACTGTGTATGGGGGGGATGAGGGCTGGAGGACTGTTTTATGTTTTTTGTTTTTTAATTAAACTTCAATACAGTGCCGGAGCACTGAGGCGGGCTTTCCACCCAGCCCACGTCCACGCCCGGGATCCTCTGCAGTCATTCCGGGGTTGCCCAACCCGACTCCCAGGGAACCCCACCAACCCGGAACCAAAGTCCAAAGTTCTGGGTCACTTTCTCCCGGATTGGGTTAGCAGAGCCGAGAAATGTCCCGACTCTGCCCTCCCGGCCTGGGAGCGAAAATCCAGTCTAAGTGTTTCAACTGAGCAATCTGAGTCAGACCTGTGGAAACACTGGTCTGTGGAAACCAGATGTAGAAGCAGAAACTCCAAGAGCTGAGGTCCTGAATCAAACTTAAAACAGCAAGTTAAATGGGGCTGAGATTTCTGGACCAACCCATTCAAAAATTGGACTGTCTGTTCCAAAGCACAGGTGCCAACCATAAATTGACTAGATGCCTAGTGATTTACACGGTTTAAAATGAGTACTGGGCATCTCACCATAAAACCAGGAGGTTTTAAATGGTCATTAACCAGCTGATTGGCTGTGTAATAGTTAAACGTTGGCTGTGCAATAAGACAGAAAGAACTTGCATTTCTACAGCACCTTTTACAACCTCAGGATGTCCCAAAGTGCTTTATAGTCAATTCAGTGTATTTTTTGAAGTGTAGTCAATGTTGTGATTGATTATCAACCTACAACCCTTCCAATATGTCTATGGCAGGAGGTAAGAGCATGAGAGTCTCCTGGTCAGCCAGAACCTGGAGAAAGCAATGGCAAACCACTGCCAAGCATTACCATGGACCAAGATATGGGAGTCCATGGTCACCAGCTCCCTCTTAGGGCATGATACCTGAAGAGAGAGAGAGTTACTTTTGTAACGTAGGTAAGTGCAGCAGATAAATTGTACACAGTAAGCTCCCATGCACAGAAATGTGATAATGACCAGATAATCTGTTTTTGTGATGTTGCTTGGGGGATTAATCTTGGCTTGGATGCCAGGGAGAACTCCCCTGCTCTTCTTCAAAATAGTGCCATGGGATCTTTTATGTCCACCTGAGCGAGCAGACAGGCTATTACTTTAACATCTGAAAGACAGTGCAGCACTCGTTCAGAGCTGCACGAGAGTATCAGCCAGGATTGGGGGCTCAAGTCCCTGGAATAAGGCTTAAATCCACAATCTTCTGGCTTGTAGACCAGAGTGCTACCAACTGAGCCACAGCTGAGACCCAGTGGATTAGTTCAGCATTGCAACAACTTTCCTTATGCAAGTGCATGCACCAGTGCATTACCAGGAGAAATGAAACCTCCTGTCAGATTGAGGTTGAAGGGTATCATACAACACAGTAAAAGTAGCTAAATGCTATAAGGAGCTCCTGCAATACCTGATTTTGGAGCATTTCGTGCTTGCACTGGATGCCACAAGTGGAATGCCAAGAAACACTCCCCCACAGCAATGTTCCTCAATGCCATTTTCAGAAGAGAAATCTCCAATGAACCACTAAGGGCCGAATTTTCACTCCAAAGTCAGAGGATTCCCGCCTCCTCAAACCCAACTCAGGAGAAAATGCCCTGGATCTTTGGGTTTTTCATTCCAGATGGTGGCGGGCAGGTGTTAACAGGAGTTAGGACCATCATTGCCGGAAACACCAGGTGCCGAGGTGGGCTGGTTAAAAGGCCCACCTCAGTGCTCTGGAACTTAATCCGAATTTCAATAAAAACAAATGAAAAACAGCCTTCTAGCCCTCACCCCTCACACCCCCTCATCTTCCACACACTCCCCATGCCTGATCCATGTCAACTCATGCCACCTCATGCCCACCACCCACCCACCCCAGCTCCTCAAACCCTCCTTGCACCTATGCACCTCTAACCACCCCCATGGTTCATTATATGCTCCATGCCAAGCTATGCCCCTCTACCCAGCCCCATTGCCATTAATAGCTCCTATGCCAACTCATGACCTCCCACCCACCATTTTTTGCCCTTACACATTCCGTGTTAATTCACCCAGCATCTGCCATGGGCAGACCTCTGAAGCCATGGTGAGATGAAATAAAATAAAGATCTAAGTATCTATTGTAGACTTCACTTTTTTAAAAACACACCTTCATTCAAAAAACACATTCAAATCATTTAAATTCATTGAAGTACTTAACCCCTTATATAAACAAACATTTCCTTCAGGTACTTAATCCCTTATGAAAACAAACATTTGTATTCATAGCCCCACGTCAGAAACTTTATAACTACCTAGAGTTGTCAATCAAAGTGTGAACTTAAAGGCCCCTCTTCCCCCCTGCCTGGATCTCTCCAAAAGAGTACCCTACCTCTCCAAATAACTCTGGCAGCTTTGGATCTTTTTTTCAAATGTCCAAAGCCCATGAGTCATGTTTTGGACAGCCCAGTTACGAAAATTGCATCAGTTTGAAGGCAGCTGCATTTTTACATGTACAACTGCCTCCATGAACCACAAATGTGAAAAATACAAACCACCCTCATTCTCCACTGCCCCCCACCACCCTGGTGAAAATGGTGGATGCTGGATTCGGGGACAAGACTTCCTGAAACGGGGCTCCAGAATTATTTTGGCGAAGGCACAGAGCCCTTCCAGTTTTGTGAAAATTTGGGCCCACGATGCACACCAGTCATTCTTATGGCCTTGCCTGATTATTGGGGCTGAATGATGCTGAGCTGCAGATAATTGTGTGCTGTGCATGTCTGCCCACTAAAAGCTGTCTAAAATGGGGGGAAAGTACAGAATCGGTCAAGCCCTTTACACTGCTTGCCCGTCATGCCAATCAGAAAACATCAGTTCATCAATGCTGTTATTGGCACCACCTCCATTCCGCTAATCATTGTTTTCCTTCTTCATGCCAGTTGCAGTATAACACCCACTGCCATGACTATTCAGTTTCTCATCCTCTCCTGTAACCACTGCTCTGATTTTAAAATGCAGGCCTGGTTCATCAGCACATTCCAATCAAACAGAAGCACGTAGAGTTTGGGGAAGGACGGCGAAATCACAGTTTGCAAGTGTCTATCCCCCTCCATTGTGGAGCAAGCATCCAGAATGACTCAGTGATTCTCCTATATTCCACTACACTGAGCAGGAGGCTAGAGAAAAACAGGGTAATGAACGTACAGTGAAATCCAATATCCACACTCGGAATTAATGAAATTATCATTAGCCGGAGATATGATGGGGTTGGGCAGGTGATCAGGTAGGATTAGGCTGTGAGTTCCAACATCTGGTGATGACATTTAATTGAAAACTTTCATTACTTTACAGAATGATGGCTCCAAACATATAGCTATTCTGTTTATATTTCAAGAAGTTCTGGAAAGATGGAGTGCCAATCCTAAAGAAACAAAGTACCTGGTTAAGTAATCTTCAGGAGTGTGAGAAGAGGGTTAATCCTCTCTATTTTCATTAGAAAGTTGAGTTTAGATAGGATAATGGAAAATTCTACATGATACCATTACAATAACTACATTTGATTAATTACCTATGCAACGGCCAGTTTCAGTTCTTGAGAATTGGGGTGACAAATATGATGGATGACGGAAAAGCAGTTGATGTTGTAATCGTGCGCATTCAAAAAGCTCTTGACAAGGTACCACACTGAAGACTCTTAAAGAAAATTAAGGAATATGGAATTGAGGGAATGAAAGAAAATACCTTAAAAAACTGTTAGATGGGTAGACGTAGAAAGCAGGAATTAATGGCAGTTTCTCAGAGTGGTTGGAATGGGACAGTGATGCCCCTCAGAGTACTGTTCTGGAACCACTTCTGTTTTGTCCGTATATCAATGATTTGAATCAAAGGCTAGCGGGAGTGCTGTCCCAATTTGCAGATGATACCAAAATAGGAGGCAGAGTAAATAATTCCGTGAAAACTGATTCTGGTATGTTGTTGGAATGTGAAAAGGTGGCAGGTAGAATTTAATGTCAGTGGGTGTGAAGCCATGCACTGTGTAAAACAAATATAAGTAATTTTGAATGGGGGGAGGTTGAGTGACATGGAAAAATAGGGGGATTTGTGGGATTTGGCTTCATATGACATGAAGTGCAACATCTCAAATGGATTTCAGAAGGATGTTGATGCAATAGAGAGGGTAAGGCAGAGATTTTCTAGGATATTGCCTGTTAAGAGGAAATAAATATAAAAGCTTGAAAAGTAGCATTTGTTTTTGTTAGAATAGTAAATATTGTCAGCTGTTAAGGTGCCTAAAGCTATGAAAGAGTGAGATTGGGTAGAATATTTCCAGTGGTTGAGGTGTCTAGAAGATGGGGTAATAGATACAAAATTAATTATGAGGTTTAGGGGAGAGAACTGAAGAACATTTTTTACACAGTTAGGAAAACTGCAATACATTAGTAGGGCCAGTGATAAAAGCAGAGACCACGACAATGATTAAGAATCAGCTGACTAGGCAGCTGAGGGAAAGGGGAAAAGAGGGATATGAGGACATGGGATTAGGACTACTGCTGGATAATAAAACCAACACAGATTGGTTAGGCTGTCTAGTGCCTTTGCTGTAGTCTCTACGTAATTCTACATTTTATTGACAAGTCTATTGGCAAATTACTGAAAGGAGAAGGTGTGAGGGGCACTGCCCTCTGGCTGGGTGAGAATACAACAACAACTTGCATTTATATAGCATCTTTATCTAAAAAATGGCATTTCACAGGCATACTATAAAACAAAATTTGACATTGAAACACATAAGAAAATATCAGGATTAGATGACCTTGGGTAAAGACATCAATTTTAGGGAGTGTTTTAAAGTAGGAAAGAACCAGAGAGAAGTAGAGAGGTTTATGGAGGCAATTCCGTAGTTTAGGACGTGATCAGCTGAAGACATGGCCACTAATGATGGAGCAATTAAAATTGGGGATGCTGAAGAGGCCAGAATTGGAAGGGCAAAGCTCTCTAGGAGGGTTGTGTGGCTGAAGGAAATTTCAGAGGTAGGGAGGGGTGAAGTCATGGAGGGATTTGAAAACCAAGGTAAGAATTTTAAGATTGAGGCATTGCTTAACTGGGAGTCAAGTAGGTCAGTGAGCACAGGGGTGATGGGTAAACCAGACTTGGTGCGTATAAGGAGAGGGGCAGCAGCAGAGTTCTGGATGACCTCAAATTTACAGATGGTACAACATGGGAGGCCAGTCATGAGCACATTCGAATAGCCAAGTCTAGAGGTAACAATGGGATGGATGAGGATTTCAACAGCAGATGAGCTGAGGCAGGGGCAGAGCTGGGTGATAGTATTTAGGTTAACAGCAAGCAGTCTTCGTAATGACGTGAATGTGTGGTGGGAAACTCATCTCAGGATCAAATGTGACACAAAAACTATTTGTCTTGTTCAGCCTCAGACAGTTGTCAGGGAGAGGAATGGAATCAGTGGAACAGGGTTTGTAGCACAGGCAGATGGCAATGGTTTCAGTCTTCCCAATATTTGATTGGCGGAAGTTACTGCTCCTCTTGTACTGAATGTTGGACAATCAGTCCAATAATTTAGAGACATGGGGAAGAATTTTCTGGTTGGTGAGCGGGGGTAGGGCCTGCTCGCCGGCGCGTAAAATGACGCGCGGTGACGCCAGGCGGGCGTCCCAACGTCACCACGCGTCATTTAGATTTTCGGTTTGGCGGACGCGCAGCCGAGTCAGCTGTGCGCCTGCCGAACTGTTAAAGGCCTATTAAGGCATGTTAAAAACTAATTAAAATAGTTAAATGAGCTGCCCGTCCAACCTTAAGGTTGCCGGGCAGGCGAAGAGCCCAGGCGGCCTTCACAATTTTTCATGAATCCTCATCCACGGGTGGGATGAGGTTTCATGAAGCTTTTATAAATTAAGTAAGGTTTTCCATTAATGTTCCTTGACATGTCCCAGCTCATGTGACACTGTCACATGAGGGGACATGTCTTAAAATATTTTCTTTTCTGTATTTAGCTTTTAAAAACTTTAACTAATCTCCCTGAGACCTCCGTGCCTCAGGGAGATTTCTGTGTTCTTTCGCACGCATGTGCGAAAGAGCGCAGGTCCCAGCTCAGGGAATTCCACCCCCTGCCCGCACAGGGAGCGCTCAGCGTTTCCATACGAGCGTCACGCTGGGCGGGCCTTAATTGGCCCGCCCATGTAAAATGGCGGCTCACACTCGATCAGGTTCGCACTCGCTCCCACCCGCCCCCACACAACCCCCCCAACGGGGTGAAAATTCAGCCCATGCGGTTGAGAGAGCTTGTAATGAGGTAGAGCTGGGAGTCCTCAGCATACATGTGGATGCTGCCAATTTGTTTTTAGATGTCTCTAAGGAGCAACATGTAGAAGAGAAATAGGAGGAGGCTAAATATAGATCCTGTGATAATGGCAACAGGATATGTTCAGCCAGACTGCCAATCCTACTTCCACGTTAGCTCTCCGAAGCTCAGGTAATTTATGTTAAAAAATTCCATAGTTGGCAAGGGTACCACTTGTCTGCCATCAGCAACGCTCCGTCAAGATGAAAGCAGCTTAAGGCTACTTCAGAAACTAGACACCAAGTTTAAATGCAGACCAGTTCTGGGTGGGTGGGCAGTATCGTGAATTAGAAACTCACCTATGGCACCAGAAATTCAAATCCCACTGTCCGAATTCCCAGTCGTTCCAGCTGGGAAGCAATGGAAATGCTGGGGCCTGGAGACCACCCACTGACAGAAGGTGTCAGCAGGGTCAACTAATGAACATGGGGGGAGGGAGGAAATCACATGGCAGCAGGAAAGGCCAAGCACAGCCATGTTTCCTGCTCCTCCTGGCCCTACAAGGAAAGTAAAAGAAAATTAATAACTTACCGTTCTGGGTTTCTTCTGACCCCAATCCCCTTCCTTCCTGTGAAACTCATTTCTGCTTCTTCGCAGGCCCTTGGTAAAAATTGCAGTGGAGTCCCGATCGCATCATCGGGATCGAATGTTCAAAAGGGCCTCATTAGCTTTGCACGGATGCCCCAGCCTCCTGCTCAACTGAGACGGTGATAATTGGAACCTGTCAGCTCCCAGCAGCTCCAGGGCCAAGTAAATATCTTGGGTGACCTTAACTAGTCACCGCTGTCGCCCTCGTTTCCATCACTCAGGTTGGGTTAAAATTCCACCCCCGCCTCCCCCTTCTGAAACACTGATCGTATTTGAGTCTTGGGATTAAAACGCAAACTTGACACCAGTTTTCATCATACTTACATTCGGACTATGAAGGGCCATGACTATACTGAGTCCAATGAAAGGAAAGAGCTGCCTATTCAATTTGGAAGTGTGCATTAGTCTGACTCAGGTTACAGTGTTTCATGAGTTGTGCTTCCTGTTTGTGGATGTAAAGCCATGTTTCAAGCCTGTGAAGAAGCCTGAAGGAACCATACACTCCAAACAACTTGACCTGATGAGAAAGAGACTATTGTCGAGGTGCAAAGGCAGTTAAAAGAGGTTAAATGACACAGGTTAAGAAAAAAAGTGGCAAATAGAAATGTCATGAAAGTGAACATACTTCTCATCTTGTGCTTAAATTATGTGGGGAAATATTTGGAACCCCATCCCTACATATGACCGATTCTACTAAGGACTTGTTTCATTTGTCTCAGCTTGTGATCTTCTCAGGTCTAGACCAAAGGCGAACTCATAACAGACTGAGGATCAAAACTGGGACCTTCTTAGTCTCTGAGAATCAGCCCTCTGGCACTATCTGACAACCTCACCACTGCTCTAAAACTTCCTTTTTAGCTGTGCCTTCTATTGGCCATTTTAGCCTAAGCAATGTAACTGCCCTTTACCCTTGCACAATGCAGAGCACATCCTTCCCTGTCTGACTGTAGAGTTCATTTAATCATTCTGTTTATGAGAAGCACTAGATCAATGGAACTTATTATTTTTGCCATGGCCACTCCATCTAGCCACTACTACATCCATAGAAGGAGTTTAAAGAACTGTTTACAATCGAAAAAAGAGCAATGCCTTATTTTCAAACAGACTATGCTAAGAGGATCCTGTTTTCTGAATTTCCATTTGAATAAAAATGTAAAATATTACAATTAGTGGTCTGATGCTCCAGCCCCACCAATGCACTCTTGCCAATCCACTCGGCTCAACTAGATCAGATGGCAATCAGTGTGTAGCAGTGTGCCAATGGCATTTGTTCAAGTCGGAAACAGCCAACCACAATTGTGTCAATTCACCCACATACAAAGCAGCAGCTGTATTAGGAAGCACTCCCCCAGTTACTTTCAATTTAATATGGTTTCAAATGGACAGTGTATTTGGGCAGGGTGGCAGGAGAGGGTCTTTTACTAACAAAAACAATGTGACATGGTGAAACAATTCGACTTAAGATGCAATATAATGAATGAACTGTGACACACTGGATTGAAGATGGCACATGGATAATCCAACTGTTCTTTCTCCCAATGACCCTTTAAATTATATATAATTAACTGGCTAGATTAATGATAATAAAAACCCAAAGTAACTGTTTTCCCAATTAAAGAGTACTGCCCCTTTAAGGCAATCAAAATTGGAAACTGACCCTTCTTGTAATTAGTTCGCAAAGCAATTTGCATATAATATGAACATACAATAATTGGCAATGTTTAAGTGCTTAATTATCAGAATTATTACGGCTGTAATTTTAATATAACAAATATAACAGATGGGATTTATTGCCATTTTTGCATATTTTAATATATGAGCATAATGTGAATTTATGACATGTTAAATGTCCACATCCATCAGATTCATTAAGGTGCATCCATAATTTTTTCTTCATTTACAAGCAGGTGCCTGTGGTATTCAGTAACCACATTATCTACCATCTCCTCTATCTCCCTCTATTTCTGCCCAGAACCATTGTTTTTCCCTGAAGCTGTTCTGTTCCTCCCTCAAGTTCACACCCACCCTCCAATTCAGGCCTCCCTCAAGTTCACGCCCTCTCTTAAATTCAGCCCAATATACTTTGACATGCAAGTTATATATCAGGAGTGACATCACCAACTAGGTATCCAACACCCTAATGCTTTAGGTAAATGACTTTCCTCTTTTTACTCTGTTTAAGGCATTGACTCATGCTGGGATTTGGTTTTGCACATCTTAACCTCCCTCCAATAAACAAACATTCTTCATAACAGTAAGAGTTAACTGTTCAAAATAAAAACAGAATTACCTGGAAAAACTCAGCCGGTCTGGCAGCATCGGCGGAGAAGAAAAAAGTTGACGTTTCGAGTCCTCATGACCCTTCAACAGAACTGAGGTCATGAGGGTCAGTTCTGTTGAAGGGTCATGAGGACTCGAAACGTCAACTTTTTTCTTCTCCGCCGATGCTGCCAGACCTGCTGAGTTTTTCCAGGTAATTTTGTTTTTGTTTTGGATTTCCAGCATCCGCAGTTTTTTGCTTTTATCTCAGAGTTAACTGTTCCACTGAGGAACCCCAGCCATGACTAATCCAGTCTCACTCAATGTCTGCACACATGCAGCTTTCAGTGGCTGTCACCAGAAAACAATCAGGGATGGGAATTCTGTGTGATTCACTTTCCCTTCCTTCGTCCAGTGCCAACTGTAGTACTTCAGCTGTTACCCTGACTGAAATCAGTTACATTAGCAGAGAGCGGGGCTTGAACCTGAGAAGTTCCTGGTCAGTACCATCCTAGGCAATGCACTTACCTATTTGGACATTGAACTACCTGGAAGTACTATTTTGAAGGATGATCGAGACAGGGGTTTAAATAGAAAACTTGTTTATGCCAGATTGCAAATATATCATTTACCAGTAGAGAGTGAATTTTCCAATCCACGCTCCAGAGGTGATCAACTTTGGGGAGGAGCCTCACAAAATCACCTCCAGGGCCTTAAAATTGTTTTGAGGTTTTTACTAGATCTTGGCAATAATGTTTAACATAAAGTTCATTGAAAGCTGCACAGCGACTGTGAAATGGAAGACACATTTACAATTCCTTCAATCTGTAACTCACTGGGAGAATGGCAAAGACCTTGGGCTTCTCACAGTTGTTACAGTCATTTTCATGTGATGTTGATCTCAGCGGACGCATTTGGTGGAATGTTCAGTTTATTTATGAGGAAATCTCACTTTTTCAGGCTCTCTCCGATTATTTTAGAGTCGGGTACCTGGATGAAAGGTCAAGGGCACAACATAGGATGTCACAAAGATCGAGAGAGACTAAATAAACCAGAAAGTGCTGATTAGGTGATGCAGGAAAAAAAGAGTGAAGACAAAGGGATATGAGATGACCCTGAAACCCTGGGGAAAAAGTAAGATAGAAAGGTGTGCAGCGCAGGGAATTGCTTTGAAAATAGTGAGAATTGTTCTTTTCTACAGAATTAACATTCTCAAGTATGAAGCCTTAATTCAAATCTCAGTGCTAATTATATTTGCTGCTCTTTCACTGTTGTGCTTCTTGTGCTGCAGGTTTTAGTTACATTACTTGGGGGGGAAGAAGGAAAACTATCTGCGTTGATGAGCAGGGTCACCTCATGTTCAAACACACTTCAAATTAATCAAAAGGAGCATCATGGGCTTATGTCACTAGATTTCCTTGGGCCAGAGTAGCCCACAATTCCACAGAGGAAATAAACTTGGGAGGGGAGGGTATGGAGGGAGTGAAAAGGAATGAGAAAGAGAGCTGTAAGATCACAACAAAACAAACTGATTCAGCTCAATATGCTGTTAGGAAGGAATCATTCATTCCTCCAAAGTTAATCTCTCCTACTGGGCCCAGCTGCTACTGAAATCCTCTGTCACTTCCAATGCTCTTCTGGGAGGCCTACCACCCTCCAATGGCCAGGGAGTTCAGCTCTTCCCAAAACTCTACTGCCCCTATTCTATTCCATACCAAGCCTCACTGTCCCGACACCTCATCCTCACCAGCTTACACTGGATTCAAGCTCCCCAAAGCCTCAGGTTAAAATTCACATCCTTGTGTTTACATTCTTCCAGTCCTCACCCTTCTTTATCTCTGTAATATCCTTCAGCCTTTCAAACCTTCCGATTTCCCTGTCTTTGGCCATGAGTGCATACCCTTCCCTTTTCACCCCATCATTATGCAGCATCTAGGCCTGACCTCCCTAAACTCCTTCAAGTCTCTGGTTTGCTCTTCTTAAGAACCTCTTTAGGTCCCCTGTAATGATTGTAAGTTAAAGCATTTCTTACTATTATGGGAATCAGGTGACTGGATCGACCAATCAGCCCTAAGCATGGGGAATGTTAGGGGCGGAATTTTTTAGTCTTGGTCTTGGAACAAGCATGTAGTCTCCTCTGGTTAATGAAGTTCACTGTTTCTTACAAGAAACCGGCCCTGCACTCTCCAAGCTTATTACAACTGGCGATGAGGATAAAAAAAGCACTCACGCAGCAGCTTGCCTTGCGACTGTGAGTATTCTGATATTTTAAGGGAGGGAAAGAAGGATGCTCACCAGCAATGCCTCTCATTGGCAGAATTGAACAGTATGACTCATCCGTCAAGGACTGGAGTCAATACATTGAGCGATTAGGTTTCTGCTTTGTAGCCAATGAAATAACGATGGAGGAGAAACGGAAGGCAATTCTGCTGAGTGTCTGGGAGAGTAAAACCTATAATCCAACCCATAGCTTGACAACTCCAACCGTGCCAAATTCCAGATCCTTCACCAAGCTAGTCGACCTCATGAAAGGACATTTTCAGCCTAAACGCTCAGTGATCATACAAAGATTCAAGTTTAACTCTCGAATAAGGTGAGTTGATCGCAATGTACACCGTGAAGTTAAAACAGTTAACGGAGCACTGTGACTTGGGTAATACTTTAATACTTTAAACGACATGTTGCGAGATCGTTTAGTTTGCGGCATAAACGATGACGCCATTCAGCGCTGTTTGCTTGCAGAAGTTGCGATAGACCTGAAGAGCACCATGGAGATAGCGCTAGCAATGGAGAGTGTGAGAGGGACTCGCAGGCTTTGCAGAGTGTGCAACATGGCGCCGTTCTGCAGCTAGGGCAGGAACCTGCCACCGAGCGTGGCGCAAAGATCAGGGAGGCTACCGTGAAGTGGGACATGGTTCCTACTGCTAGAAAAATGCAAAGAAATACTGGAAGAAGCTCACCAGTAATCCAGAAGTTAAAATGTTACCGTTGTGGGGGAAATCATGCATCTGAAGTTTGCAGACTAAAGAGGCAGAATGCCACTACTGCCACAAAAAAGGGCATGTTGTTAAACAGGGCAAGAATAGAGCAAGGCAGCGATTCAGACAGTAGGTCAAGTTAAATGAAGTACACAGTACAGATGAGCCTGAAGTTACTGAGGCTGATGTTTATTCCCTACACAGTCTGAAGGCCAGAAAAACTGAACCAATCACTGTTATATTTCAAGTAAATGGGAAGCCTCTGCTCATGGAGGTGGACACAGGAGCATTGACCACAGTGGTAGGAGAATACATCTTTAAATACCTCAGAGAAGGTACCCAGCCATTGAGTTTGGAGAAAACTGCTGCTCGGTTAAAAACATATACAGGAGAAGTAATACAGGTGAAAGGCATCACCTCTGTACGGCTCAGCTGCCAATAATTGTTGTGACTGGAGAAGGACCTAGCCTTCTGGGCCGTGATTGGTTGAAGGAAATCAAGTTAAACAGGTCAGAAATTTTTCAGGTCAGGACAGGAGGAAATCCTGAGTTGACAAGGGAATAAGATGGTGTCTTTTGGAATGTGCTAAGAGAAACAAAGGACCTTCACAGGAAGCAAGGATCCCTCAGGTCAGAGTTAGTTCCACTGGAAAATCATGAACAGAGGCTAAACAAATGCAGCGCCACTCTGAATCAACTGAAGAAACAGTTGGTAGAAAAAAACTCAACTGTGTTCGGTGCTCCAAGAGGGAGATAAAAGATACAAAAGAGAGACAGAAGAAATGAAGAGTCAGTTGATCGCGGCAAAAGAGGCATGAGAAGGAAAAGTCATGGAACTTTTCAAGATGCAAATGGGTAACTCAACCCCCAAACTGAACCAAGTTAAGATTTCACCAGAGAGAAATTTGGCCGACTGTGAAATCTAAATGAAGATGAGACAAAACCCTGTGGCAAACACAAAGAGGAAAAACAGAAATGAAATCTGAAAAGCCGATCGGATACGTATTCAGAACCCTTTCTGCGGCCAAGAAAGGATATTCGCAAATTGAAAAAAATGGGCTTATCCATCATATTTGGAGTATAGAAGTTCCATCAATGTTTACACAGTCGACACTGCACCATAATGTCAGATCACAAACCACTGTTAGGATTGTTTGGTGAAGATAAAACAATCCCACCGATGACCTCTGCGAGAATTCAAAGATGGGCTTTAATTTTGTCAGCAAACGAGTACACATTTATGCACCGTCCAGGTGTGCATATAGCAAATACAGACACCCTCAGTCATCTCCCTTTGCCATATCGTATTACACATGTAGCAGTACCTCAAGAGATAGTACATGCATTACATTTCCGGGACTCCTCACCAGTCTGCACGAGACAGACAAAGAATTGGATGAAATGAGATCCAATTTTAGCAAGAGTCTATGAACAAGTATTACAAGAATGGGCAAATGCACAAGTCCCTGGGGAAATAAAACCATTCTTTGTACATAGATCCAAACTGAGTTGTCAAGATGGTATCTCGTTATGAGGAGCAAGAGTTGTTATCCCTGTGCAAGGAAGAGAACCATTATTAGAAGAACTTCATAGTGCGCATCCTGGTAGTTCGAAAGTGAAGATGCTCGCACAAAGTTATATCTGGTGGCCAGGTATAGACAGTGATATAAAATAAAAATTGTGAAACACTGTCTCCCGAGTGAGCAACAGCAGAAGTTGCCCATTTCAGCTCCACCACATCTGTGGGAGTGGCCTGGTTAGCCCTGTTAGACAACATGTAGACTATGTAGGTCCAGTTCTAGGTAGCATATTTCTGGTGATTATTGATGCACATTCCAAGTGGATGGACGTGTTTGAAGTGAGATCACCTAAATCATCTGCAATTGAAAAACTGCGCCAGAGTTTCAGTGTTCATGGTCTACCTGAAGTTATTATGTCAGACAATGGTACTGCTTTCACTAGCACTGAATTCCAAAGACTCGTGAACCTAAGTGGAATTAAACATGTCAGAACAGCACCGTACCATTCCTCTTTTGCTGGCTTGGTGGAAATAACGGTACAAACCCTTAAAACAGGCGTGAAGAAATTATCAGGGGGAACATTAGAAATGCAAATTTCAAGATTCCTGTCCAGCTATCACACAACGCTCATGCAACCACTGGTTTAACACCTTCAGAATTGTTGATGAAGCACCGACTTCATACAAGATTGAGTCTAGTATTCCCTAATTTAGAGGAGTAGGTGGAGAGAAACCAGGGGAGTCAGAATGTAAATCATGACATTCATAGTAAAGGTTGAAAGTTTACTGTGGGATAGAGAGTTTTTTGGTACGAAATTTTGTAACTGGACCGAGGTGAGTCCCTGGTACAATCGTCTCTGAAACAGGACCGTTATCTTATCAGACAGAAGTGAAAAACAGGATTGTTAGGAAACACGTAGATCATCTTAAAAGTCGAGAAACCCTCCAGCAATCAATTAATCCACCTGAAATCAAAGTCGAAACTTTGACGCCTGAGGTACCAGGTTCACAAAGAATAGACATGCTCGGTGTCTCTGCTGAAGTAAATAATCCTGAACTGCCATTGTGTAGGGATGTCCCTGAAGCTGCAGTTCCTGTGCAAGTCGACCCAATGGAAGAATCTCCAGTTGTAGAGTTGCGTCGCTCTACCTGAATCCGAAAACCTCCTCAAAGACTAAATTTGTAATGGCATGAACTGTATATAATTGTATATAATATGGGTTCAGATGTTTAGTAAATAGGAGGGTAAAACAAAAGTAAAGGGGGAGGAAGGCAATGATTGTAAGTTAAACCATTTCTTACTGTTATGGGGATCATGTGACTGGATAGACCAATCAGCCCTAAGCATGGGGAATCTTAGGGGTGGAGCTTTTTAGCCTTGGTCTTGGAACAAGCATGTCGTCTTCTCTGAACTCTGTTAATGAAGTTTACTATTTCTTACAAGAAACCCACCCTGCACTCTCCAAGTTTATTACACCACCTCTTTGACCAAACATTTGGTCATCTCTCCTAACGTTTTCTTTCCTGGCTTAATGTCCTTTTTTTCCCCCTTAAGCCTCTGTGAAGCTCCTTAATAAGTTTTATTTACATTAAAGATTCTCTATTAATGCAAGTTGATAGGTAAATCCTAGTAAGGGGAGCATGAAATTCTCAAACTGAACAAGCCTATCATTGTAAGATGAATACAAGTGTGTAACAATTTTTAAATGTAATGAGCTTTAAATATAAATCAATGCTGAATCAACGGAAAAGCTTTTTTTGAAAAGACCATTTTTTTGTGAAACTCAGTACATTCCCAGCCTTACAGAAATGCCCTTGCAGCATTTACACTTAAATTTTAAAAAAAGGTATACAGAATTAATAGAATTGATCTATACAAAATCCCTACTATAAAACTAAACCACGGGTAAATTCTTAATATCAAGGAATAATTCTGAACTCTTCCCAATGTTTCACTGACCTGTGCCAAGAATTGTTAAGCTACGAATAGGTATTTACATCCTGCATTTTTTTTAAAAAACACACAGAATTTTTCTAAAAGTATCAGTTTTTTCAGAAACAAATGCAACCAAAAAATTTTTTTTAGAAGAACAGCAAACTTAGCTTTCATCGTTAAGTGTTTAGTCACATATAGCATCCATTGTAGGTAATGCTAGGCTGCTATCTTTAATAAACCTTCTGAAATTCAGCCAAGGCATTTTGAGCCACCTTAGGTCAAGAATGTTTTGAAGTTAACAAATGCATCCTGGGTAAGCTAATGAAAATGAGGGTCCTTTCTCTTGATGGAAGTTAGACTGGGTCCACTTCACTTCATCTCCACCGTAAACATGGCTAACATAATATTCAATTGACCAATCTGCTGGAAAGCTGAAAAGGTTCAGTATTAAATCAATTAAGGTAATTCACAAATATTAATTGCAGATACAAACAAAGTCAGCTTTCCTGCGTCACATTTTTGTGATGTTTAGTGCCAAGTCGAATGGTCATTCTATAATGAATGTTCAAATGTCTTTCCCTGAGCCCCATCATTTTCCTTCCCTGATGCAGATGTTCATCCATAACATCACTGAGAAATATTTCTAAAGGGTGTAAAGGAGAAAAATGGGAACAAAATGAATGTGATTTTTCCCATGATAATTAGCATGAGGCTCTATTGAACCATTATTTTCTCCTGAAAAACATGAATATTCAGTGGGTGACCATTTGAACATCGCACTACTTCAAGCAGGTTTTCCTTGAGATTATGTCAATCTTCAAATCATCACTATGCAAAGCAGAGGCTTATACTTAAGGCAGGTTTTACCCAATTATGTAACGCTCCTCTTAAATTGTGATATCACACCTGTGGCCATGCAGACCCATCATCTCTTCATGAGTGTGAAGGACCTACAACTCACAAACGTTTTTCGTGTAAGTGTGTTCGGAAGGTCTTTCTCATGAGTGTAAAAGAAAGCCTGCACTACCAAGTGTGCAAAGTTCCATTGTCTCCACAAGCATTGTTGGATGGTACTTGATGTGGCTAGTGGGCTTTGCTTCCAGGTCACACATTTGGGTTCAATATTTTAGCATGTTTTGTGGAATTTCTTAATTAACTGGGATTTAAATTTGTTGGACTATCTGATAGACCCTTGAAGTATACATGGCAACTGGAACTATGCTAACCTTTACGCGTGTTAACTGAACACCAAATAATCCAAACACCATAAATTTGGAAATTTTCAAAATAGATCCCAAATGACATAATTGGGATGATAGCACATTCACAAAATGGCTTTGTTGCCTTTCTGGAGTAAAGATGCCGCTGGACACAGCATTGACTATTTCCTCACACATTGACCGATGTGCAAAGACACCCACGGAAATGCCCAACAATGCCATTAGGACGCACTGAATGGAATTGATCCCAGAAAAAAAAGTTACATTGGGTTTATTTTTCTTTAATATCTGGCCTTGCCTCCTTGGACAATATCAACAATCAACTGTGAAAGGAGCAGACGGTCTAAACTGGAGAGTCATACTTACCAAGAATTAGAAAGGTGAAGTCTGCCCGCCCCAGGAGTAAGAGCCTTCGGCCAGTCAGCAGGAGATTTCAAACCATTTTTCCGATACGAAGGGCACTGGGATTAGCTGCCGTTCAGATGGGGGTGTTCTGCAGTGAGCAGAGAAATGGGCTTGCACGTGCTGGCACGTTATACATATCAAGCAGGCCTAGTTAGGCCTGCTACAAGCTAAGCTTGAAAAAAAAAAGTGTGTAAAGTGGCACTTTGTCAAGTTATTAGAGCATCGACCTCTAACCTTTAATGAAAAAAAAGACTCTTCAGATATTTTAAGCTAAGTGCTGCTTTGATCGAGGTCCCCAAAACTGGGCACATTAATAACTTCAGTTTTGTTGAAAATTTAACTAAAACATTTTAAATTCCTTTTTCACGAAATCAAAGTTTCATGGAATTTATTAAAAATTAGCAGGCAGACACCCTTAATAACAACATATATAAAACATCAATTATTCAACTAAACTGGGCCCATTTCCCCTTAAAATGTTGAGTCACACACAATTAAGGAGTGATAATGCTTCCATCTTAGGACATTTTTTTTGAATCTTTGTAGATTAAAGACAAAATTCCTACAAATGATTGTTACATTGTTCTGCAGTTATTTAAAAATTGATGCACATTACACCTTTCCCATTCAAATTATTCTTTAGGTTCATCCCAGAAAAGTGCACCATTTCCCACCCGGGAGATTGTGGGCCTCTTCTTTGGCTCTGTTGAGTTAGTTGCATGCTAGTGGCTTGACTTCCCTTCACCACCACCTGCAACACTGGCCATTCCCTAGCTGCATGAGAAGCCAGGTAGGCAGGCCCATCTCCAGCATTTACTGACACTGTGAAATATACAGCACTATGTGCTAGAATGACCTGGCCTTCAGCCTCTCACCTTATGAAAAGGAAATACCTCTCTTAGTAGGCTGAGTAAAATTATCAATTTCACACAAATGTTTTAACTGTGAATAACAAAAACTGTTGATAATCCTCATTAAAAGTGCAGGCTTGTGAGATTTCATACCACTCTGGTTATAATAATCATCAACTGATCACAAAAGGAAATTGATGTTAAGAATGGTTTTTGAAGCGGGATGTTGACATCTGTAATTGTCACCGATGACTACAATTCTGAAATATGGCCTGAAAGGAATGTCAAGGGTCACTCCTCAAACACTGAGTGTTTCTAGGGTAAGACCCAGGAACATATCTATTATTGCTGTTTTATCTCAATTACTTACATGGACCACCAGTTACACTCATTTGGTTCCAGACTTTTTCTCTCATCCGTTTTCAACCCTTTGTTCCCCTATCCTGAAGGCATTGACTCATGGACATTGGTTGCCCTCCAATATCTTTCCCCATGTGACCCTTATTCATATGTTAGCCATGACAGTGCCAGTCAGCAGACTATTTCACAGCTGATCCCAATTCAGTCAAAACAGTTACACTATTTATTGACGATCTTATCCCTTAGCTATTGATTTTACCCATTAACTATCTAATAAGGACCACTAAATAATGATTAGAAGAGGGAACCCAGACCCATGTTTCCCTCCCTAAACCAAGGCAGTCAGGGCCACCTGTAATACCTGAATAGCCTGTCATGGTTGAGCTAATCTAGTCAGCACTGAGTGAGACTGGGAGCTTTCTGGTCTGTATGGCTCAAATATTCTAAGAATAAACTTTGGAAAGCCTGGAAAGGGATTTTTTAAACTATTTTTGGTCAATAACATGACCATTTTCTTCTTGCATTCAAAGATGTACGAATGCAGCAACTCAAAAGCATGATAAAAATTGATCCGAGTTTAGTAAATTAGAAAATGTAACATGTTGGCAGACTTTTTTAAACTATGAAAGGGCTTTTCTTCCTTCTCTCAGGTAAATTATTTTATATTTTCCACCTTATCTTGAAGTTCTCCCGAGGAGGCTGGTTGCAAGGTGGCTAACCCAACTGGGTGGCAGTGAGAATGATGTAGAATATAAACAGAAAGTTTTTCCGAACAAAATAAAAAACGTGGAAGACAAATACGTGTCCAAAGTTATAAGAAAAGAGTGTAATAAGAAAAAGCCAGAGTGGCTGACTAGCCAAGTACAAAAACAATGAAGATGTAAACAGAAATGTTGTTACATATTAAATACATATAATACTTGACTAAACATAGTTGAGTATAAAGAAGAGCTAAATAAACCAAAGATCAGCTAAAAGACTAATGGATAATAAGACCATAGACAGTTGTGGAAGTATAGTGGGATAACCTCTCCCAGTAATGTGCAGGGTCAGAGAACTCTCAAGGACTGTATTATTGGACCATTGAAAATTGCTAAAGGACAGGCTATAGATGCATCACTGGGTATGAAGGAAATATTAAATGAATACTTTCCATCGGTATTCACCCTTGAAGAAGACGCTCAGCTATTAGAATTGAATGATTTTATTCAGAAAATTAGTAACATTAAAATAGATGAACATGTTATTTTAGATATAATTAAGAACTTGAAAATAGACAGGGCAGCTGGCCTGGATGATAATGCACCCAATGGTCCCTAGGAAGAAAGGGCACATGCTGTGCAAGCACCTAGCCTGTATTTTTAACAGTTAACTGCAGTCTGGAATGGTTCACGTGGACTGAATGGAGGTTAATGTAGTCTCTACCATTAAAATAAAGCAACAAGATGGACCTGGGTAATTATTACACCCATTAGTTTGACATCAATAATTGGAAAGTTGCTTGAGTGAATCTTTAGGGATGTGACATATGATTGGTTAGATAGAGGACACGTTAGGGATATCCAACATAGCTTCATAAAAGGAGCTTAAAAAACTAATTGTATTTTTTGAAGGAGTTAAGAAGATGGTGGATGAGGGAAGCTAAGTAATTTTTTAAAATGTATTCGTTCATGGGATGCGGGCATCACTGGCTAACCCAGCACTTATTGAAAAGGTGGCGGTGAGCTGCCTTCTTGAACCGCTGCAGTCCCTGTGTTGTAAGTACATCCACAGAGCTGTTAGGACGGCAGTTCCTGGGTACTGACCCAGCGACAGTAAAGGAATGGATATATAGTTCCAAGTCAGGATGGTAGGTGACTTGGAAGGGAACTTGCAGGTGGTGGCGCTCCCATGTGTCTGCTGCTCATGTCTTTCTAGGAGGTAGAGGTCATGGGTTTCGAAGGTGCTGTCTTTGTGAATTGTTGCAGTGCATCTTGTAGATGGTACACACTGCTGGCACTGTGTTTCGATGGTGGAGGGAGTGAATGTTAAAGGTGATGGATGGGGTGCCAAGCAAGTGGGCTGCTTTGTCCTCGATGGTGTTGAGCTTCTTGAGTGTTGTTGGAGCTGCACTGATCCAGGCTACGTAATTCCCAAAAACACCTTTTGATAATATACCATGCAAGATAATTATCTATAAGGTTCAAGCCTCATTTGTGGTGTTACGTTGATCTGGATTGAGAACTGGCTGGCAGGACATAGGCAAAAAGTAGTTATAGATGGATTTGGATCTATTTTGATCATAAAGAGCAAGATCTAATCTATAGGGAGTCATATTAGTGTTAAACTCATGAAAAATATCTAGAGAATAACAGAAGCTCTTTAGGTATTTTCTAGATGGGAAGTTAAGATGAATATAATTTTTCACAGCATGTCTATTTCATGCCATCCTAAAATGCCCTGAATCAATAATGGGATTGAAGTATACTGTAAGATATAAGGCATAACTGAAAAGTCTATTGTATTCAGACAGTCTCAACTTAGTTCAATATCGTTCACTTTCAGACTCCCTCTGAGTCCTGGGGTAACCCAGCATTGTAGGAGCATCGGCCAAACTGGAATATTAGTGGATTCACCCAGGCCTGTCAGCGTATCTCTAGCTGCTTGAGATTGCATTATGTGTTTAATATCCAACTGTTAATCAGGGTAATGCATTTGATAAACCTGAAAAAAAAACAAGGTGCAGTGCATTCAGCACTCCCAACGCACTCAGTGAAAAACAGCACTCAAAGGGAGAGTGAGCCAGAAACTGGGCCTACACACTTGTAGATCTGTCACTGATCCACGCTCACTTTGAACGTGATTCCTCAATGTGACGTCACTACATTTAAAGTAAAGGGAGGAAACTCGTATTTGTGTAGTGCAACTCATGATCTCAGGACTTCCCAAAGCGCTTTACAGTCAATTAAGTGCACCATTGTTGTAATGTAGAGAAACACAGCAGCCCATCTGCGCATAAATAGCAACAGGATGATGACCAAATAATCCGTTTTTGGTGATGATGGCTGAGGGAGTAGCATTGTCTGCAGGGCAACGAGGAGAACTCCTCGGAGAAGACAGATGGTGCTGTGACTGAATGTCTCAGCTGTAAAACCAGCAGCAGCACTAGGTTTAAGGTACCTTTACACGGAATTGAAGCATTAGTTCAAGAAGGGTTGTTAAATTTCAACCAGTTCTGCAATCCCTCAGCATTCTGCGTAAATTAAAGCCCTTTAGACTCTGAAAAAATTCCACAGATCAATGGCTGTTGGTCAGCAATTTGATTTGTGATTTGTTGACTCCAAGCAAATGCTTTCTGGTGAAAAGAATAAAATCAACCAACCAAGGTATCTTTAGACTTCAGAAACAAACATGATCATGAAGAAAGCAAGGTTTACCATCAAATACGTAAACCATCTACATCATTGTTAAAAGTGCAGTTAAGTCTGGGGGAGTGTTCTGTACAAAATATTCCTTCCTTTCAAACACTGCCTTTTTGCATAATATATACACGTACATTCACATATCCTGAAAACGCGTGTGCCAGCAGCCATGGCACTTAGTCTGTTGCTGTCATCTGCCACTGGCCACACCAGTCAACCGCAAGGGGTGGAGGAGAGCCTCCTTTGTGGGTCCCCTGGGCCCTTTGGAGGCACTGCCCAAGGTGATCCCCCATTAACCCTCCACTCCAGCATCCTGAATGCGGTCCCAACCCCCCACCCCCCCTCAACGCCTCGCTGAGAGCCCCAATCCCAGACTTACCTCCTTGGTAAAGATGGCACTGCTTATAGTCCCAGCCATGGCCATCACTCCTGGCTGACGCTGGTGGGACTACAGAGCTGACAGCCAATCCAATTGGCTGCAGCTCTCTCAGGCAGGGCTGCCTCTCAAGATAGGGGCTCCGAGCATTAAATTGCTGTGTGGCAGCTGTCGTGACCACCGGCAGGCCCGCCCCCGCCAACTTTTACTTGAGGGCCGGGACCATGGCACCCTGTAAAATCCAACCCAAGGTTTCAGTGCATGTAGCCCACTCCTAAGATCTCTCTCCATACACTGACAGCTTATTAAGGTTAATCCTCTCCATCACCAGCACAACAGGACGGACATCGGTGCTGGTTATTAGTTATATCCCTCGATGCTGTTTCCCCACCCTGACCCAATAACTGGGAAGGTCTGGTAAAGTGGAGTGCTATGTACCTTTAAGAGAATGTAATTAATTGACCACGTGACTGTATCAACCAATCGCTATACAGCGTGGGTTATTTTGGTAACTGGACGTCCGGAGCTGGAGGTGATTGAAGAAGCACACATTGTGTTAGTGCGCTGTTCTTAGTTACAATAAACCACCAGCCTTAAGTAAATCGGTCTCTCTGCCTACATTGTTTCAAGCACCGACTAATGTGTTAGCATCAAGGGGGCAGCTCACGTTCGCTGGACAAAGCAAACCTGATAACCAAAAACATAAAACTGGCGATGAGGATAAACCGGATCAATTGACGATAATCAAGAAAGCCGCAGTAAGCCAGCTATATTACTTCGCCACTGCCTTGAAAGTTGTTTGAAAGCGCAGTCTCCTTAGTCATCGAGTATGCCGCAGTTTGGGCATCTTGAACCATTTGACCCCGTTTCTGATGACTGGTCTCATTAAGTCGAATGCCTAGCGTTCTTCTTTACTGCTAACAACATCATGGGGGAGGATAAGAAAAGGGCGATTCTTTTGTCCACATACGGGAGCAAAACGTATAGGCTGATCCGGAGACTCACATCACTTAACACCCCCGATACGAAGACTTTTTGACAAGTTAGTAACTATTGTAAAAAACCACCTGAAGCCAAAGCCTTCAGTCACGATGCAGCATTTTAAATTCAATTCGAAGAACAGGCTTCCAAGAGAGACAATCACAGGTTATACAGCTGCTTTAATGGAATAACGAAATATTATGAGTTTGGAACTTTGATTAATGACATGTTGTGAGACCGATTGATATGCGGAATCGGGGATGATGCTATTTAAACACGATTGCTCTGAAACTAATCTAAACTTCAGTAAAGCGTTAGAATTGGCAACAGCCATGGAAAGCGCTGTTAGAGACTTGGAGGCAACAAAAGATACACAAAATGGTGCCGTCCATCTTGAAGGGCGGGGAGGGCCGGTAACAAAAGGTGTGAAAACGTGGACTGCACAGAAAGACGGGGAACACCCACTATGTACAGACCATTGAAAGACAACAGAGCTACAATGACATTAATGAGAGAAATGCATCCAGGCAGCATAATGCAGCACTGTCAAGATAGGCTGAGCCAGCATTTTAAAAACAAAGGTAGAAACCGCAAAATCTGTCACGTTGAAGAACCAGAGGAAGCAGAATCTGACATCCAATCATGGTACAACCTAAAAGTGTGTAGAACTGAGCCAATCCAGGTAGTCATTAGAGCCAATGAACAACCCATCGAGATGGAGGTCAACATTGGGGCATCAATGTCTGTCATAGGACAACATACATTTAGACACTTCAATAAAGGAGTCCATCCTTTAGGTTTGGAAGAATCGGGAACTAAATTAAAAACATATACAAGCGAAGAAATGAGAGTGAAAGGGATATGTCAAGTCCTGGTGAATTATGGGGATCAGTCTGAAATTTACCCCTTAGCTGGGATGGGCCCCGTTTAATTGGTGGCAACTGGATTAAAAAGATTAAATTGCAATGGGCTGAGATTTTTCAAATCAGAACGAGAAACTTACAGGAATTGTTACAAAAGTACACTTCCATGTCATTGCTCATCTGGATGATGTCTTAGTCACTGGAAGAACTAATGAAATTTGGCTAATTTGGAGGAGGTGCTGAAACGCTTCTCACAAGCGGGGGTGCGCTTGAAGCGAGAAAAATATCTTTTCCAAGTCAAAGAAGTAGCTCACTTGGGCCATAAGGTTGACGCGCAGGGCCTACATCCCATGGAAGGAAAACATCAAGGCTATTCACGAGGCTCCTGCACCGAGAAACACTACAGAACTAAAGGCCTCCTTAGGCATGATAAACTACTATGGGCAATTTCTCCCAAATTTATCAATCATACTGGCTCCGTTATATGCACTACTTAAGAGAAACCATAAATGGATTTGGCAAGGAGGCATTTCTGAAGGTAAAGCAATTGTTAAGATCATCGGCCCTACTGGTCAACTTTGACCCAAACGAAGAATTGATTTTAACTTGCAACGCATCCCCTTATGGAGTAGGGGCTGTACTTTCACATCAGATGGTGGATGGCTCCCAATGACCCATTCGTTATACATCTTGCACGCTCAGTGCTGCAGAGCGATGATACTCTCAAATTGAGAAGGAGGGCTTGTCTGTTTTAATTCCATCAATACCTCCACAGTCACCATTTTCACATTATATCTGACCACAAGCCTCTGTTGGGATTATTTGGGGAGGAGAAGGCGATACCCCCCAATGCATCCGCTCGCATCCAGACATTGGCTGCTTATGAATACACAGCCAGGTCACACATGCTGTCGCCCTGAGCCGCCTCCCCCTGCCAGATAACAACGTGAATGTTCCAATTCCCCAGGAACTTGTCTTAGTACTAAATTTTTTGGATTCCTCCCCTGTCCAGGCCAAATAAATTCGTAAGTGGACAAGCTGAGACCCACTTTTATCTCCCATCGGGAGCAGGTCTTGAATGGATGGTCAGGCGAGCCAAAGCCTGATGCATGAAGCCTTATTTCAATCGCAGATATGAGCTCACCTGCCAGGGCGGCATATTGCTCTGGGGAGCAAGGGTTTTACCATGCCCCCGAGAGGGCGAAGGCCATATGGCCAAATTACATGGCGCTCACCCTGTATTAGTAGGGTGAAGATGCTTGCACGCAGCTACCTGTGGTGGCCAGAGATGGATGCAGACATTGAAGCCCTAGCCAAAAGTTGTCTTCAATGCCGCAGGTACAAAAGATACTCCCCCCCACCCAGCCTTAGCTCCATTGTACTCCTGGGAATGGCCGGGCCGGCCATGGGTGCACCTCCAGGTCGACTACATGGGGCCTTTCTTGGGCACAATGTTCCTTTTACTAATAGGCGCCTATTCCAAGTGGATGGATGTCTATGAAGTCCGGTCACCCATGTCTGTTGCCATTGTAGACCGTTTGTGACAGAGTTTTGCAGTGCACGGGTTACCAGAGGTGCTCGTGTTGGATAATGGGACTGTGTTTACCAGTGGGGAGTTCCACCCTCAATGGAATAACTCATATCAAAACCTCGCCTGACCGCGCCGCCTCTAATGTTTTGGCTCAGCGGGCAGTGCAAACTTTTAAGTCCGGGATGAAAAAGCTGGACGGGGATTCCATCAGATTGTCATGGTTCCTGTTCGCACACCGGACAATGCCACACACGACCACCAGTATTGCCCCTGCTGAATTACCAATGAAGAGACGTCTCCGCACCCGCCTAACTCTTATCAGGCCGAATTTAGGGGTTAGGGTGGAGAGAAGCCAAAAGGCCCAGAAGGCTCGGCATGATGCCCATAATCATGAAAGAAATTTCACGATGGGCGACACAGTTCTCACGAAGAACTGTGGAGATGGGCCCAATTGGCTATTAGACAAAGTGAGTGCCGTGACAGGACCTCTCTCCTATAATATATCGATAAACGGCCAAATAATTAGATGACACATGGATCATCTCTGGAGCAGAGGGACAGTCCCACAAAAAGGAAAGCTGTCATCATTTGCATTCAAGTCTGCACCTCACATGCAAGAAATGTCACATAATTCGGAAGCACCGATGGGGCCTGTTGGACCCGAGAGGGTTGAAGCCACAAACTTGCCCACTTCCACTGAAGAGCCTGGTGGACATTTGGCCCCTGAGAAGGGGGTCTCGGAAAAACCTGCCAAGGTCATTGAGCTATAACACTCGACACGTCCGGGGAGGCCTCCTGAGAGACTTGACATGTAAATAGTTATTCATGTAAATAATTGGGACGTTGTGAAGCTTGTCAATTGTACTTCCAAGTAAAGGGGGAGGGATGTGGTAAGTGGAGTGCTATGTATCTTTAAGAGAACATAGTTAATTGACGATGTGACTATATCGACCAATCGCCCTACAGTGTGGGCTATTTTGGTAACTGTAAGGCTAGAGTAGGAGGTGATTGAAGAAGTACACATTGTGTTAGTGCGCTGTTCTTAGTTCCAATAAACCACCAGTGTTTGTTCAGTTCATCAGTTCCTCTCTGCCTAAATTGTTTCAAGCACCAACTAATGTGTTAGCATCAAGGGGACAGCTCACGTTCGCTGGACAAAGAGAACCTGATAACCAAAAACATAAAACAGCAGTTAGCCAATAATGAGTGAGTGAGGGAGAGAGCTACAGAGTAGGCTAGCCCCCATCATGAGGCTCATATACAATGGCTCATTGTGGATAGAAGCCCAAGTTAACTCAGGGATAAAGGCTGTCTCGCTCCAGTGGCCTGGGGACTGTGACAATGAAGGTTCTTACTCTCTTTCCTCCACCCACGCCACCCTATTACAGGCTCCTTGAAACATTCTTATGGTCCCTTAGGAGTGGGCAGACCCCTGATTGAGAAGCTCTGCAGTAGAAAAAATGGTCAACATTGAGGGTGAAGGCTGGTGATATCTGATGCAATGAGAGGAGGGGACAGTGGTTTAGCTTGGTGGATATGGTGAGTTCAGTGAGAGGAATCTTCTCTTTAGAATATTTCTGTGTGGGTCAGAGGTGTACTGACATGGGGAATAATCCAGGAGGTGGCCAATTAAAAGACCGCCTCTGCATTTGGCATCCAATTAAGGATGGCGGATGGGTTCCCGAAGTAGGGCATATTGGCCCCTCTCCAACTCCTGAGGCTGGAATGATGGAGTGGCGGGGAGGCACTGCAGCCACTATTAGCATCTGTGGACTGGACCCAAAGTTCCCTGCACTGGCCTTCGGAGACCTTTGTCTTCACGATGTCTTCACCCAATGCAAAGGTTGTAATATGGGCAGTCAGCAGCCTTGCCAACTGCTGCGGGTGAGCAATTCAACAGCCTCAAAAGTAACAAGGCTCTGACCTCCCGCTGTGAGGCTGTCTCCCCTCACCTGCCGAGGGACCAACACAATGAGGGGCCCAGGCACCGCTTGCAAGATTCCAACTGCATCTAGAAACAGAGGCCAATTGCCCTCTTAAGTGTCTTGATTGGAAACCCATCGCTACCAGGCAGGCAGCTGCTGCCACGGGGAACTCACCTCTGGGAAGATCACCTGAGGCGGCAACATGTCAGGGAGTCAAACCAACATGCAACATTCAAAATTTCCACAACCCCTTGCCACCCACCCCCAGATTCCAAAACCACCTCTTCAGGGTTGTTCAGATTTTGTCCTCAATATCACACCTGATGTCAGTCTGCAGTCAGCAATTGAAAAATGTAAATTTTCCTGGCCTCCAGGTTATTCTGTAAGGACAATAATTCTTCAACAAAATAGATATTATTGGATTTTTTTTTTGATATCTCACTTTGGCTTTAATTGAAACACATCAAATATGTTAATTAGCCTGTTTTGAACATCCCATTGGGCATAACAAAATATTAATTCAGTCTCAATGAAAACAGTGAATGTTTCCAAAGTCATTTTGTTGTCTAATTGATATAGTAAGGCTGCTGTCTTCTGAGTACAAAATGATTTAAAGCTCTTTGAAACATAAGACTCGAGCTAGGAGTTGGAAAGATGGTGTCACATTGATGTGATTTTTCAAAGGTTCTGATCCGCCAGCAATAAAGACAACCTTTGCTGAAATTGTCAGATGACTCACAAGGATGGCAGATCCTGTCCTTTTGTATCGACAGTCCCATCAGATTCACCTTACTGAATGAGCAAAAACCTGGTGTGTCCACGATTGTGGCTTCACCGCAGCCGATTAAAAAAAAAAACACTTTCATCTTCCACAAATTTTAAAGGATTTGAATAAATCTCAGATCTTGTTCAAACATGTTTCACTCATTGATCATCAGACAGTTACAGGAGCTGAGTACAGTATATGTTGTATATCCACTATGAGGTGGTACAGGCTTATGGGGCTAAATGGCCTACTGCATACAATAGATGCTAGTTGGAATTGTAGAGGCTCTGTGCCATAATGGGCTCTGTGGTTTCTCATTAACTAAACCCTTTATGTGGATAAGTCTTCACCTGATTCACAAGATGCTACCTGGTGAACAGGCTAAGTATGAAATGCCAGGTGGGGGGTGGCAGGCTGGTTACATATGAACATACAAATTAGAAGCGGGAGTAGGCCACTCAGCCCCTCCGCCATTCAATAAGATCGTGGCTGATCTGAATGTAACCTCAACCCCACATTCCTGCCTATCCCCAATAACCTTTCACTTATTAATCAATAACATATGTAGCTCTGCCTTAAAATTATTCCAAGCCCCTGCTTCCACCGCCTTTTGAGGAAGAGAATTCCAAAGGCTCACAACCCTCTGAGAGAAAAAAAATTCTCCTCATCTCTGTCTTAAATGAACGACCCCTTATTTTTAAACAATGACCCCTAGTTCTAGATTCTCCCACAAGAGGAAACATCCTATCCACATTCATGCTGTCAAGGCCACTCAGGATCTTAAAGGTTTCAATTAAGTTGCTTCTTACTCTTCTAAATTCCAATGGATACAAGCCTAACCTGTCCAACCTTTCCTCACAGACAATCCACCCATTCCTGGTATTAGTCCAGTAAACCTTCTCTGAACTGCTTCCAACGCATTTACATCTTTCTTTAAGTAAGGAGGCCAATACTGTACACAATACTCCAGATGTGCCCTGTACAACTGAAGCAAAACCTCCTTACCTTTGTAATCAATTCCCTTCACAATAAGTGATAACATTCTATTAGCTTTCCTAATTACTTGCTGTACCTGCATACTAGCCTTTTGTGCTTCATGGACTAGGACACCCTGATCCTTCTGAATCTCAGAGCTCTGCAATCCCTCACTAATTAGATTATAAGCTTTATTCTTTCTGCCAAAATGAAAGATTTCACATTTTCCCACATTGTACCCCATTTTCCAGGTCTTTGTCCAATCACTTAACCTATCTATGTCACTTTGTAGCCTCCTTATGTCCTCTTCACAATTTACTTTCCTACTTATCTTTGTGTCATCAGCAAATTTAGCAACCATTCCTTCGGTCCCTTCATCCAAGTCATTTATATAAATTGTAAAAAGTTGAGGCCCCAGCACTGATCCCTGTGGCACACCACTCGTCACATCCTGCCAACCAGAAAAAGACCCTTTTATGTCAACTCTCTGCTTCGTGTTAGCTAGCCAATCTTCTATCCGTGCCATTACGTTTCCAGCTACACCATGAGCTGTTCTTTTCTGCAATAACCTATGATGTTGCACCTTATTAAATGCCTTCTGGAAATCCAAGTACTGTACATCCACTGGTTCCCCTTTATCCACAGCACATGAGACTCCTTCAAATAACTCCAATAAGTTGGTTAAGCATGATTTCACTTTTACAAAACCATGTTGAATATGCCTGATTGCCTTAGATTTTTCTAAGTGCCCTGCTATAATATCTTTAATAGTAGGTTCTAACATTTTCCCTCTGACAGATGCTAAGCTAACTGGCCTGTAGCTTTCTGTCTTCCGCCCTTTTTGAATTTTGCTATTTTCCAATCTAATGGCACCATCCCTGAATCTAGGGAATTTTCAAAAATTAAAACCAACGCATCAACTATCTCACTAGCCACTTTCAGGACCTTAGGGTGAAGTCCATCTGGACCTGGGGATTTGTCAGCCTGCAGCCCCAACAATTTACTCAATACCACTTCGTTGGTGATTGTAATTTTCCCGAATTCCTCCCTCCCTTCCATTTCTTGATTCACAGGTATTTCTGGGATGTTACTTGTGTCCTCTGTAGTGAAGACTGATGCAAAATACCTGTTAAGTTCATCCGCCATCTCTCTACTTTACATTATCAATTCCCCAGGCACATTCTCTATAGGAACAATGCTCACTTTTTAAACTCTTAGTTAAATATCTATAGAAACTCTTGCTATTCGTCTTTATATTACTAGCTAGCTTTCTCTCATACTCTAATTTTTCCCTCCTTATTAATCTTTTTGTCATTCTTCGCTGTTCTTATTATTCATTCATGGGATGTGGGCTTTGCTGGCTGGGCCAGCATTTATTGCCCATCCCTAGTTGCCCTTGAGAAGGTGGTGGTGAGCTGCCTTCTTGAACCGTTGCAGTCCATGGTGTGTAGGTATACCCACAATGGTGTTAGGAAGGGAGTTCCAGGATTTTGACCTAGCGACAGTGAAGGAATGGCGATATATTTCCAAGTCAGGATGGCGAGTGACTTGGAGGGGAACTTGCAGGTGGTGGTATTCCCATCTATCTGCTATCCTTGTCTTTCTCGATGGTCGTGGTCATGGGTTTGGAATGGTGCTGTCTAAGGAGCCTTGGTGAATTCCTGCAGTGCATCTTGTAAGTGGTACACACTGCTGCCACTGTGCGTCGGTGGTGGAAGGAGTGAATGTTTGTGGATGTGGTGCCAATCAAGTGGGCTGCTTTGTCCTGGATGGTGTCAAGATTCTTGAGTGTTGTGTGATCTGCACTCATTCAGACAAATGAAGAGTATTCAATCACACTCCTGGCTTGTACCTTGGAGATGGTGGACAGGCTCTGGGGAGTCAGGAGGTGACTCGCCTTAGGAATCCTAGCCTCTGACCTGCTCTTGTAGCCACAGTATTTATATGGCTAGTCCAGTTCAGCTTCTGGTCAATGGTAACCCACAGGATGTTGATAGTGGGAGATTCATTGATGACAATGTAATTGAATGTCAAGGGACGATGGTTAGATTCTCTCTTGCCGGAGATGGTCATTGTCTGGCACTTGTGTGGGGAAAATGTTACTTGCCATTTGTCAGCCTGAGACTGGATATTGTCCAGGCATTTGGGCAGGGATTGCTTCAGTATCTGAGGAGTCACAAATGGTGCTGAACATTGTGCAATCATCAGGGAACATCCCCACTTCTGACCTTATGATGGAAGGAATGTCATTGATGAAGCAGCTGAAGATAGTTGGGCTAAGAACACCATCCTGAGGAACTGCTGCAGTGATGCCCTGGAGCTGAGATGACTGACCTCCAACAACCACAAGCACCTTCTTTTGTGCTAGGTATGACTCGAACCAGCAGAGAATTTTCCCCCTGATTCCCATTGATTCCAGTTTTGCTAGGGCTCCTTGATGCCACACTCAGTCAAATGCGGCCTTGATGTCAAGGGCAGTCACTCTCACCTCCCCTCGGCAGTTCAGCTCTTTTGTCCATGTTTGAACTAAGGCTGTAGTGAGGTCAAGAGCTGAGCGGCCCTGGTGGAACCCAAACTGGGCATCAGTGAAAAGGTTATTGTTAATTAAGTGCCACTTGATAGTATGTTGATGACCCCTTCCATTACACTACTGATGATCAAGAATAGACTGATGGGGCGGTAATTGGCCGGGTTGAATTTGTCCTGCTTTTTGTGTACAGGACATACCCGGGCAATTTTCCACATTGCCAGGTTTTTGCCAGTGTTGTAGCTGTACCGGAACAGTTTGTCTAGGGGTGCAGCAAGTTGTGGAGCATAAGTCTTCAGTACTATTGCCAGAATATTGTCAATATTGCTGTTCTTTATATTCTTTCAAATCTTCTGACCTGCCTCCTGTCTTTGCATAATTACATGCTTTTTCTTTAAGTTTGATGCCGTCTTTAACTTCTTTAGTTAACCACGGATGGTGGGCTTGGAACTTTTCTTACTCATTAGAATGTACCCATTCTGTGTATTCTGAAATATCCCTTTTAATTTCTGCCTCTAAACTTCTATTGACATATCTCTTAACCTCATTTGCTAGTTCACTTTAGCTAGCTCTGCTTTCATGCCCTCATAATTGCCCTTATTTAAGTTTAAAATACTAGTCTTGGATGCACTCGTTTCTCCCTCAAAATGAATCTAAATTTGAATCATATTATGATCACTGCTACCTAGGGCTGCCTTCACTAGGAGGTTATCAATTAATCCTATCCCATTGCTCAATACCAAGTCTAGGATAGCCTGCTCTCTGGTTGGCTCCAGAATGTGCTGTTCTAAGAAACTATCCTGAAAATATTCTATGAACTCCTCATCCAGGCTACCTTTGCCCATCTGATTTTTCCAGTCTATGTGTAGATTAAAATCCTGCATGATGATTGCTGTACCTTTCTGGCAAGCTCCCATTATCTCTTAGATAAAAGCAAAAAACTGCGGATGCTGGAAATCCGAAACAAAAACAAAAATACCTGGAAAAACTCAGCAGATCTGGCAGCATCTGCGGAGAGGAACACAGTTAACATTTTGAGTCCGAATGACCCTTCAACAGAAGTTCTGTTGAAGGGTCATTCGGACTCGAAACGTTAACTGTGTTCCTCTCCGCAGATGCTGCCAGACCTGCTGAGTTTTTCCAGGTATTTTTATTTTTGTTTCCCATTATCTCTTCTTTTCTACTTTGTCCTACTGTGTAGTTACAATTAAGGGGCCTGTACACCACTCCCACAAGTGACTACTTGCCTTTATTATTCCTCACCTCAACTCAAACCGCTTCTACATCCTGGTTTCCTGAACTTAGGTCATTGCTCTCTAATGTACTATACCATCATTAATTAACAGAGCCACCCTCCACCTTTTCCTTGCTTCCTGTCCTTCTTAAATGTCATGTACCCTTCAATATTCAGGTCCCAATGTATGTCATTCTGTAGCCTTATCTCTGTAATGACTATCAGATCGCACTTATCTATTTCTATCAGTTCATCTGTTCTGTTTCGAATATTACACGTGTTTAGATGCAGAGCCTTTAGTTTTGTCCTTTTATTATTTTTGTAGCGTCTAGCCTTGTCTGCTGATTTACTCTTAGAATTGTACTCTCTGTCCCATCCTGTCACAGTCTGCTTATCATTTCCCATAGTAATACCTGTCTATCTTGCTTTGTCTCCACTATTTGGTTAACCACATCTTCCCAAATTTGATCCATTGCCACCACTATTCAATTTAAAACCCTCTCTACTTCCCTAGTTAGGTGGCTCCCGAGGACACCAGCCCCAGCACCATTCAGGTGTAGACCATCCCAACGGTATAGATCCCACTTTCCCCAATACTGATGCCAGTGCCCCACAAACCAGAACCCACTTCTCCCATACCAGTCTTTGAGCCACACATTCATTTCTTTAATCTTATCTGTCCCATGCCAATTTATATGTGGCTCAGGTAATAATCCAGAAATTATCTTTGAGGTTCTGCTTCTTAATTTGGTGCCTAGCTCGTCATACTGACTGTGCAGATCCTCCTTCCTCATCCTGCCTAGGCCATTGGTACTTACATGGACACAACCACTGGATTGTCCCCCACCCACGTAAAATGGCAGCACGGACCCGATCGGGGGCCATCTCTGCACAGCCACGCCCCCCACCCCTCCGATGGGGGGGGAAATTCTCCCCCCTGTCTAAGCTGCAAGAAAGAAAGAACTTAGCCTGTTTGCACAGCATTTTCTACTTACTGCTAATTACAGACGAGATTAGATTTTTCAGAGCAAAATTTAAGAACAAAATTAGCATTTAAAACTCCCCTCTCACCAAACTCCAAGGGCAGAATCTTCTGGTTGACATGAGGGCGGCGGAGCCCGCACGCCAGCGCTTAAAATGTCGCTCGAGCGTCCTGACGTCAGCGTGCGGCATCGCGATGTTTTGGTTGGTGGGTCACGCGCCCGCCATTAATTAAAGGCCTCGTTAAGGCCCTTAACTTGCCAATCATCGATGATTTTGAGGGGCCCAACGGGCAGGCGGGTAGGTGATTTTTTTTATAAACCTCATCCAGTGGCGGGATGAGGTTTGATAGCGGTTTTATAAACATTTAATAAAGTTTTTGATTATTTCAATAACATGTCCCATCTCGTGTGACATTATCACATGAGGGGGACATGTTAATGAATTTTTTATTGTTCTATTTTTTATTTTTGCCAGCCTTTCAGCGATCTCCCTGAGGCAGCACTTAGCCTCAGGGAGATGTGCGCTCTTTCGTGCGCATGCGTGAAAGAGCGCACTCTGACAGTTGGGGAATCCCTCCCCCCACTCTGCACAGGAAGTGCATAGCGCTTCCCGTCGGGCGGCCTGCTGGGTGGGTCTTAAGTGGCCTACCCACTTAAATTAGTGGTGGGGCCCGTTTTGGTGGCCGCGATCAGCCGCCCGCCCGTCCATCAAGGGCAAAATTCTGCCCCAAGTCTTCGCTCAGTTAGTCAGCTGCACTCCATTTTCCATTCCAGCCACATCTGACATAAGTATCCCACAGAGGTCAACCTAGTATCAGGGGCCATATTGTGGTCTCTTGCTAGCCAGGGCTACAATGGGGGCAGACTCTGGATGTGAGCACTGCACTGGATGGCAACCCAAATTCAGAGGTGGCAACTCGTGGGGGGCATTTTAAGTTTATTTTACTCGCTGAGGGAGTGGGATCTGGCACCCAGTTTCATAGATTTAAAGTATTTAGCAAAAGAAGCAAAAAAGTGATATGAGGAGAAACGTTTTATGCAGCGAGTAGTTAGGGTTTGGAATGCACTGCCTGTGAGTGTGGCGGAAGCAGGTTTAATTGAGGCGTTCAAAAGGGAATTAGACAGCTATCTGAAAAGGGAGAATGTGCAGGGCCAAGGGGAGAAGGCGGGGTAATGGCAATCGGCGAATAGCTCATTCGGAGAGCTTGTGCCAACACAATGGGCTGAACAGCCTCCTTCTGTGCCGTAGCGATTTTGTGATTCTGCGATCATGCAAGGAACCTAGAAACTGGTGTTTGCCTGCTCACGGGGTGTTTTTTTTTTTCACTCTTTCATGAGGTGAGTCTCGCTGCTAGGCCACCATTTGTTGCCCATCCCTAACTGCTCTTGTGAAGTGGTATTGAGCCACCTTCTTGAACCACTGTTGTCCACTTGGTGCAGGTACACCCACACTGCTGTGCGGAGTCGTTGACAGGCTCCACCATGCCCCTCCACCCTGCTGAAGTCAGCCTGACTGTTAGGCTTGGCTTTCATTTGTGTGGGGAAACACATGTAGTATGTCTGAGCCCTGGCCCATGGTGGGGGGCCAAATCCAATCCTTGACCCCAGGGGAAGGGTTGTCAGATCCTGGGGCCAGGGATAGGTTGAAGATCAGAAGCCTGGGGGATTGGATGGTGGGTTGAGGTGAGGGTGGGTGGGGAGTGGCTTCGTGTGTGTGTGTGGGGGTGGGGGGGTGTTGGTCAGAGGCCTCACAGAGGATATCGGAGTGTGGGAGTGGATTGGAGGGGATGGCTGGGGGTTGAAATCACACCTATCTTCTAGATCCAGCAGTCCTCTCCTTCCTTTAAATGCAAGGCTTCCTGAGCACCGTGAAACTCAGCTGGCCAAAGTAAATTGGAAATGGTAGATAAAAGTGGAGGCGCACAGCCTTATTACAATATTAAAATTACCTACTCGTCTCTTGGAGCTGGTTGGTCACCCACCCCTTGTCTCTCCTCTGCTAAATCCTGAAGTGGGCAGGTTTGGGTCAGGATTCAGATTTTTAACACTTTAAGCCCCCTACCTGACCTAAACTTGCCTATTATTTGGGATTGAAATTCTCCTCTTTGCTTCTACGCACCAGAGCTGTCTGGAGTGGGGCTCAAACCCGTTACTTTCTGCCTCAGTGCTATCTCTGCACCAAGGTTCACTCCGCTCCACTCCAATACCAGTCCTGCACTAAGTCCCACTCACTCCTGAGCCTCGATGTTCACTCATCTACACTGCCTCCATAATCCCTTAATGTATTAAGGTTAAGATCCTCGTGAACATCTACAAATCTCTCCATGACCTCCAGCCACTCTATCCCCACAACCCCCTCCAGCCTCATGTCACATCCAGGCACCCCATTGACTCTTATTTTGTTGACTCTCCTCACATTTGCTGGGTGACAGAACCTGCTTGGACTCTACTCTTGGAGTTCCCTCCTGTACTCCTTTGCCTCTACCACCCTAGCCTCCTATAAAAGCATTCTCCAAATCTATCTCTTCGATTGGGATTTAAGTCACCTTGCCCAGTTTCTGGCTCAGCATTCATTTTTTTTCTTACTCCTACAACAGAAGCACTTTGTGATGTAAGGGACAGATTTCCCCGTATCTGATACCTGTCAGAAACAGGGTGATTAGGACTTCCAGCCAACCCTATTGCACCAATAAGAGCCCATAGCCTGTTCCTGGAGATGGCCTTGTTTGGTACATAGGGGAGGCGGGGATTTCAGCAATAGCTGGGTGACTAACTTAACAATAGGATGAGAAAGGTGCTATTGCTGCAACGGTTCAAAAGCTGTAACAGCTTAAAGGGTCAAAAACACATTCATTAAAGGAGAGGAGTGGGAGTTCCCTTATTCAATCACCACTTCTGTGCAGTAAATTTTTGGGCCGGTTTAGCCAGGCAAATACATCCCCTGAAAGACATTATATACTTGCTGCTTTTAAGTTTTGCCTATGGCCGCACAGCTTCTTCTTAGCGTTGAAATAAAGCCAGCACTACCTGGACAGCGGATAGGAATGGAAGATCACAGACGGGGGTGGGGCAGCCAGGTACCCTGAAGTTAGGCAAATGGTAGGCGGGGGAAGACTCGGCAGGGGAAGGTACAAAGTCGATGTGAAACATAGACTTCAAGTTCATACACAGCACAATAAAGGTTCACCTTCATGAATTGTATGAGTACAAACATCTTGAGGAAAAGCACAAATGTGTATTCGCTCCAAATTGCTCTGCAGAGAGCAAGCTGCCTGCACAATTAGGAAAATGCCATTACATTTTATAATTACCATTGTATTTTTTTTTTCAAAATCATCATTTACCCAGCTTCCCATCACTCCTTCCCAGTTGACAATTAGAAATGATTGAATTGGTATCGGATCACTGAGACACACTGAACATGCTTTCCCAATGCTGGGAGATCCTGCATGTTTGCTAAGTATGTGTTGTGTACTTCAAAATGAGATGTTAGTCACCGAGATTAAAATTTGGAGGAAGAAATCGGCATTTAATATGTACAGTAGTTTTGTGATTATGGTATGAGATGACAAATCCAGAGCTCACTGATTCATAACCGAATTATGCCAAGTTCTACACATAAAGGCAATAACTTTAGCAACTAGAAGGCTGGCGGCAGGAAATGCCAGATTGTCTCATCAATGCACTCTGACCCCCACCCACCACTGGACGGCTCTTGACTCCAGTCCTGCAAATATAGGATTGGCTCCTAAAGCACTACTCAGTTGGAAAAACAATTGCTACAGAAGGAGAAAGGGTAACTTTGGGATGTACAATACCTATGACTTTGCCAACACGACCCACACCCCCAAAGCAAAATAAAATCTCCCACAGCAGTGCTGCCGATGTTAGTACCAAAACTGTATTCCAAAGTATTCCTCTAAGCTAAATAATTTTATCTATAAAAATATTTTAACCACCATGATCAACTTCATGCGTGTTTTCTTTACTAATATTATGTCCTTAGATATACGTCTATTCCTTTGTCTGGTTTATTTTTTTCACTCCTTTTAGTTTTGAGAATGAATATTACAGCAAAGAGATAAAGAAAAGCAGAGCCGGAGGATTGTGGGCACAGAGCCATAAGATTATTTGGAGTAAGCTAAGAGATTGAGAAAAGCAGTGTCAGGAGATGGCAGACAGTGGAAAGAATTCCTGAAGAATCCCTGCAGTGGGAAATGCAGGGTCCAAGTGGAAAGCTGTGGGGCAGAGATTGCAATCATTTAGGATTACGGTAAAACCCAGCAAGAAAAAAAATATATACTTAGTTTGATAACAGGGAATCTGTAGACTGATTCTGACAGCAGTTGTGTATGCAAGTGTGCCTGTATAACTAGGTTGCAGCCCTGTAAATGAGGCCCTCAGAAGTAAGCTTTGTTAGAGATTCAAGCTCTCCTCCAACTCACACACAATCCCGACTTAGAGATGCATCACCCTCGGTCACTGTCGCTGGGTCAAGATGCTGCAACTTCCTGACCTAACAGCACTGTGGATGTTGCTACACCACAATGATTGCAGCGCTTCAAGAAGGCGCTCACTACCACCTTCCCAAGGGCAATTAGAATAATTGCAATAAAAGCCGGCCTTACTAGCGGCCACGAACTAATTTAAAAAAGCATTAATGCTAGAGTAGACCTGTTTGTAAATGGAGCCGACAGAAATAGATTTCTTTATGAGCTAATGGTGATTCTGCATGGGACCCATAGAGACAAGCTTCATTATCACCTGCTGGTTGACCTTCTTGTAATGGAGTATTGATGACAGACTACACAATGTTGGGAATGTCCATTATTTGCTTTGGTTGAAAATCTTACAGCTTGCTGATTTAAAAAAAATAACAGCAGGTCTATAATTGCAAAAGTAAGCATTGCAAATTGTATTTTAATATATTTTAATACATCTGACTATGAAAAGTAAATACCACTCCAAATGTACTTATAATCAGGCATAAATCCCATTCCCAATGCGGTTAACATCTGTGATACTCTCTCTCTCTTCAGATATCATGCCCTAAGAGGGAGTTGGTGACAATGTGTTGGTCCATGATTATGCTTGGCAAGGCACTGTAGCAGTTTTCCATTGCTTTCTATAGGTTCTGGCTGACCAGGAGACTTTTTCACACTTACTGACTGCCATAGGCACACTGGAAGGATTTGCAGGTTGATAAACAACCTGTTCGGCCACGTTATGAATACACCTTCCATGGCCATCAAGTGCTGGAGAGGGGCTAGAACCAAGAATTTCTGACTCAGAACTAGGGAATGCTACCACTGCACCATAAGACCTCCCTACTCTCTGATGCTACATCATAAAAAAAACCTTTAAAATAATGGTGTCAAAAAAAGTTCCCCACAAATACTGAGCTAAATATTATGGTCAATATTTGCACTAGCCTTGGGGCAACATGTCCCACATATAATTGGCACAGTGGTACCTCAGCACTGATGATGGAGATATTTATCATAAATAGCATGGTGAGCTAAGGAGCACAATCCTTCCTTGGTTCCTCTTTGCCCAGTTGAAATAAATATATCGGAATAAATAAATACACTTTGAAAAGGAAACTGCACAAGTGTCATTTAGTTCTTCTGGTCTGTCAGGAAGAGTAGGTCTTACATGATCGAGCTGTCAAGTTTACAGCAAAGGTTACGTTGTGGTGGTATAAAATCTTCTTGACTTACCCGTCAAGGTGATCTCCAAATAAACTTTACCTTATCAATGTGGATTTATCTGTCCCTCATCTTACAACCTCATAAAGGTCTCAATCAGCCACAGTCAATCATGATAGAATTTAATCTTCTTAACATCTCTTAACCATATCCAAATAAACATTGAAAAACCATATCAAAGAAAGAATAACATATTACAACCTTGGAAAGATGTCAGTCAAACAAAGCTAGCAATCCCCTTCAAGCTGTGTAAAAAGACTGAGCTGAGTTAATTAGCCATACTTAGAGCTCTGTCAGGGATCTATAATGAGGCCATCTGGCAATTGTAACAGCAGAGGCAGTTTGGCAGATGACCAGATATTTGCTTTGCAAGAAAGCCTCATTATAGTTTAGTTCCAAGAATGGCTAATGGACTCACTTCAGCAGATGCTTGTTTACAAAGTTTGAATGGAAGTGCAAGCTTTGTTTTATTGACAGCTTTACAGGGGTTGTAATAAGCTATTCTTTCTTTGATATGGTTTTTCCAATATATATGTTTGTTTATTTGGATAAGATTAAGAAGATTAAAGCTTATGTCATTTATACAGTGAATGGCTGTGGTTGATTGACATTTTTATGAGGTTGTAGGATAAGCAGTCTTTTTAAAGGGGATTTTCAAAGTTTCTTTGTTCATTGAGTCAGTTTCAGGAGCATTTCAAAGGCTTGCCAATGACTCACTGACTCTGTACATACTGGATACTGGAAGAGTGAGTATGGAGGTTGCATGTGGGGCATGGAAGGAGGATGGGGGTAATGAATGGGGTACGGAAGGGGCAAGGGTTGGAGGGACCATTGGGGTATGGAAGGGATATGAAGGGGCATGAAAAGAACAAAGGTGATTGAAGTGGGCATGGGGGAATCATAAGGGTGAGGCATATGAGGGTGAGGGATGATGGCTAGGGAGCCTAGAAACCATGTAGAGGACTCGGCCAATGTTCCAGAGAACCAAGGTGAGCCTCCTAACCAGCTCATCTCATCACCCGAATGACTCCTTCGGTGCCTCAGGCCTGCCTAGCGAGGTGGCAGCCCTGAACTTTGCTCACTCATTTCTCATAGAGATGAAAATATTGTGGGGATGGGATGAGATTATGGTTTCTGGATTGTGAAGTCAGGAAATGGTCAGACTTATGTTTCCCAACATAGAGGGTAAGATAAAGCCTTTAGTCTTACATCAATAACTATAACTATCATGAACAAATTTAAGGATTACTCAGATAAAAAAGGGTTCAGAAGATGGAGATCCTGCCAGACCAATTTCCTCGATCCTTTTGAGGAAATAACATTCCAGTGGAGCACTGAGCTGCCCAACAATAAATGAAACTTCCAGAAAGTCATTGGCAATAGTCCATTAATTAGGCCATCCCCAAGCTCAAGGCAATGGGCATCCTAGATAAGATTTGGAAGGGACAATTGCAGTTGACTGAAAGAAAGTAAGCAATAATGACGAGCTCAGGAACTGATTCGGGGTTAGGGCATTTAGTTAATAGGCTACCCGAGGGACTGGTGCTTGGCTCTCTTCTCTCTCTGATCTACATAAATGCCCTGGACCCTGAAACACAAGTCATGTTTGTCAGGCTAAAATAGAAAGTGATGGGGAAAATGGGCAGGCAAGTGGCAAAGCTGAGGAAGTAGCCAACTCATTGGAAAAGCGCTTAAAGAGATTTGCAACAGGACAGAACTGTAGTGGCTGAAATTCAATTCATCAGTGCAAAAACATGACACATTGAGAGAAAAATGGGAGACTTAATGGATAAAGTCAAGCTGCTTAAGAAGAAATCTGGAAGTGATCATTGAACATCTCCACAGCCATACTGCATTATTCTAGAGGGCTGAACTACATCGCCAAATCAGCACAATATCATTCTGAGACATTCTGCTGTAGCTGTGGCTTGCTCTGGCCAGGCCACATTTTGAGCACTGTGTTGGTTCTGGTCATGAAGGCAATGCAGGAAATATTCCAGATCTGGGAGTGGAGGCTGATGAGGTTGTCCCTAGTGTCTGAAAATTAAGTTATGAGGTAAGGTAAGAAAAACTGCATAAAAGGAGGAAAGTTAGAGCAGACCCTGTAGTGGAACAGAAAAGTCTAATCCAACCCATATCTCATTACTGAAGATTCATTACTCGGCTCTGAAGAACAGTCGTACGGACTCAAAACATTAACTCTGTTTCTCTCTCCACAGATGCTGCTAGACCTGCTGTGTTTTTCCAGCATTTTCTGTTTTTGTTCCATATCTCATTATAATGGGGCACAGTAACAAAATAACAAACAGCAAGTTTAGGACTAATGTCATGAAGCATTACATCATCAAGAATGATTAATAGATAGAATAATCTTTCACATATTGTGCTGCAGACTAAAACTGTGTAATCCTTCAAGGGCATTTAAATTCTGTGCTAGGGGGATGATAGATTTTTATGGAGGGATTAGTCAGATAGGATGAATGAGTATCCAGATCAGTGGGTACACTTGTAGCAGTAGTTTGTAGAAGTTGGCTTCAGGGTGGGGGAGCGATTGCTCCTAATTAAATGAAGGAAAGAAACAATTTGCTTCTTTGTAAAGGCTTTTACATCTTCAGGATATCACAGAGGCTTCACAGCCAATTAAGTACATTTTTGAAGTGTAGTCACTTTTATAAACTAACATAGCAGCTTACTTGCGCAATATAAGGTCCCACAATAGCAATCTGATAATTAATCTTTTTCAGTGGTATTAGTTGGAGAATAAGTGTTTGCCCAAACACCAAGAGGAAGCACCTACTCTTCTTTGAATTATGCTTTGAGATATTTCATTTCCACCTGAGAAGATAGACGTGTCTCACTCAAGAGACAGCACTGCTGACACTGCAGGACTCCCTCCGTACTGTGCTGAGGTGCTGCCCGGTGACTGCTATCCAGTGTGCCTTCCAGAGGGTGCCATGACATAGACATTGGCTATCCTCTGATATCATGCCCAGTGGCTGTTCTTCATGCATGAGTCCAGACAGTAAGGAGGCAAATTTAAGCCCAAAAAAATGGGAGGTTTGGGTTGGCTGGGGAATAAAGTGTTAAAAGTCTGGTTTCCACCTCCAAACCTGCCCACTTCTAGTGGGTTGACAGTGGGGGTGGGGGTTGGGGTGGATGGGGTGGGGGGTGTAAGGAAACAGAGAACCAACTAACTCCAAGAGGTTGGGTTGGCACTTTAAATATTATAATGAGGCTGTGTGTCTCATTTATATTTCACTTGAAATTTGACTCTGGTTGGCAGGGCTTCTTGGGCCTTTGAAAATCGTAAGGAGAGTGACTGTTGGATCAGGAAATAAGTACCTTTTCATTGCCCTGCTGATCCAAATAGCTGCCCCCCTGCAATCAGACACCTGCCACCAATACTTCCAATCTCCCTCCGACCTCCCCCTATGAAGCCTCTGGTCTCTCTCCAACTCAGGCCGCTGATATCCCCCTAACTTCTCCTCATGAGGCTTATGATCTCCTTCTACAAGGCCTCCAATGTATCCTGAGGCCTCCGATCTCCATCCTCTAGAAGCTGATCTTCACCCCTGAAGGCATCCACACCAGTGTTCCCCTCCACAGCTGGAGCCTAACTAGTCCTGTGGCCTCCTCTGGACTGCCCGCCCACCTGATTGGAAACCAAGCTTGTCAATCAGGGTGGCTTCCATGCTCTACCACCTTCTCACTCCGGGCAGGGCAAGAACATTAAAACGTCTCCCGCCTCCCCCCACCCCAAGTCTATTCTAGCATAAGGCCCAACAACCAAACCTAATCCTGTCCTTTGCAAACTCAATGCATTCACATCTCCCAGAGAGAGATACTGGATAGTGTTAACAAGAACCCTGACCCTAGCTAGGGGATATTGAGGTCAATTGTAGCAGCCTTGACATGCCTTGGCTCAGATCAACAAAAGTTGCTGAGACCTGGGGTCAAACGTGGTACCTTTCTGGTTAACGCCACACTGGATCGTGCATTCCACTGGAGCGACCCACTTCAGTTGTGACAGGGTGCCCAAGGCTGTTATTCAATCAGGCTGGAATATCTCTCTCCTTCTGCCACTTATCTTCAACAGAGGAAATTGCCAGTCATTTACATTTTGAATACAGATTGCGGTACGCATGTGCGTAAATGCTGTGCTGTGTGTTAGGCTTCCACCTGCACACAACGCCATCAAATGCTATCAACCAAGTGCAACTGCCCTTCGAGAGATTTGAAGGACACCAAACATCCAGTCAGGTTTTGTTATTCAAGTGAGAGACATCATTCCTGGAGGTATCGGCCACTGCACCTTTCTCTCAATTTATATCCTTTTCCTGTGTAAACACTATCAACAAAAATAAACAGAGGGTGCCACTTAAAACAAAACATAAGTGGCCAGAATGCAAACAATGAAATCATTGTCAATGAAAGGATTCATTCAGTTATTCCAATGTTTATCTAATTGCAAGCATCAACTACACTGCTATTAAGAAAAGAAAACAATTGGAATTTATTAGCAGATACCGAAAACTCATTAATTAGCCAGGCTTACCTCCGGCTGTTTTACTTTCTTGTCTTCAGTTGTCATGTGAAACTGTTGGGAGTGTGCCTCTGAGGCAGGTGTAGTGGGAGAATTTTACTAACTAAGCAGCTTTAATGTGACCAAATCTTCTTTCTGAACACAAATTTCTTCACATTTGTGTCATAGGGTAGACCATCTCCAACAAGAGAATCTAACTGTCGCCCCTTGACGTTCAATGGCATTACCATCACTGAATCTCCCACTATCAACAGCCTGGGGGTTACCATTGACCAGAAACTGAACTGGACAAGCCATATAAATACTGTGGCTACAAGAGCAGGTCACAGACTAGGAATGCTACGGTGAGTAACTCACCTCCTGACTCCTCAAAGCCTGTCCACCATCTACAAGGCACAAGTCAGGAGTGTGATGGAATACTCCCCACTTACCTGGATGAGTACCTAGATGAGTGCAGCTCCAACAATGCTCAAGAAGCTTGACATCATCCAGGATAAAATAGCCCTCTTAATTGACACCCTATTCGTTCCCTCCACCACCGATGCACAATGGCAGCAGTGTGTACGCACCCACAAGATGCACTGCAGTAACACACCAAGGCTCCTTCAACAGCACCTTCCAAGCCCATGACCTCTATCACCTAGAAAGACAAGGACAGCACATGTATGGGAACACCACCACCTGCAAGTTCCCCTCCAAGTGACACACCATCCTGATTTGGAACTATATCACTGCCCCTTCACTGTCACTGTCAAAATCCTGGAACTCCCTCCCTAACAGCACTGTGGGTGTACCTACACCACAGGAACTGCAGTGGTTCAAGAAGGCAGCTCACCACCGCCTTCTCAAGGACAATTAGGGATGGGTAATAAAAATGTTGGCCTAGCCAGCGACACTCACATCTCATGAACAAATAAATAAATATACGTTGTCCTTGACATTGGACTGCAATGGTAGGCAGGAAGCACCTATGCATTGCTGATCTGGAGTGCACTCCCTGCCATGATAAACGAGATTGATGTGCGAATAGGGGGTGCCAATAGCACAAGACTGTTTCTCTGGACCCACATTCATGGAATACAGCAACAACTTATATTGAGATAGCACCATTAACGTCCCAAGATGCTTCACAGGAGCATTATAAAATAAAGTATGACACCGAGCCACATAAGGAGATATTTAGATCAGCTGACTACAACTTGTCAAATGGTAGGTTTTAGGGATAGGTAGGGAATTCCAGAGCAATTATAATTGGTAATGCACAAGAGGCAAGAATTAGAGGAGCCCAGATATTGCAAGAGGGTTGTGAGGTTGGACAGGATTACAGAGATAGGGAATACAGGCTACTCTAGGTTGCAGCTGCCACCCACCACCCCCCTCAAACTCAGGCTACCAAACATCTCCCCATGCCCTGGCTATTGTTCAACGTGACCTGCTGACTCCCTTCCTCAGTTAGCTGAGGGGAATTGCTAACAGCGCAGAGGCCCGAACTTCTACGCTTTGCTGGCTGCACTGCGCAGCTTACTAACTCCAAGGAAATGAGACCTAATAGTGGGTGCATCTTGGGCCTCCCTATTCAAGGGCAAGAATTGCACCCTGCACTCCTTACATGCCTATATTTAGATGTTGGAATGTTTAGGCTGATGCGCCAAGTTGCTTTATCGGGCCATAACAGACTATTAGTAAATCCTTCGCTCACACCAAGCTCCAATCTTAATCTCCCCCATATTAATATATTTTGTTTCGATTTCCTTGAGGTTACGGGGCAGAATTTTCCTATCCAGCCCGCGGTGGGTTTTGTGCCAGGCAGGGCCGGAAATTTCCGAGTGAGGCCAAAAATGGGAAACCCGCCTGCGGGGAAACAGTTTGGAATTTCCCCCTCACCACTTTCACGCTGGGCTGATGGCGGCTCTGGTTTCCCATTGATCCACGGCAGGAACTCCATTTGCATGCATTACCATGTCATGAATGTTGGAAATTAGACTGGTCTGAAACACTTTTGGATGTAAGTGGTGCGCAGCTGACGACCCTCACTTTGCTTGTGATGTAGGGGTGAGTGCAACTTTCAGAGCCTACCTGCAACAGCGCCATTTCTGATTCTCACCAAAGCCAGTGACACGCTACACTGGTGGGGGTGTAGGCTTGCCCTCCTCACTGGCTTCCCCCATTGTCTGGGAGGGTGTTATTTGGGGGGGTTCAGGCAGGGCAGCAAACCAGACAGAGATCAGCATTAAGACCAGGTTTTTTTTTTGGGGGGGGGGGTGGTGTGGGGGGTCGGGTGTAGGAGACAAGTGGGGGAAGGAGGAAAGGGACATGGGGGACAATGGACAAAGGTGGAGTTGGTGGAGGTGGGGGTGGGCAAACAATGGCAAGTGGAGGGGTAACTGAGGGTGGGGAAGCTGCAGCCCAACATTAATGACTGGAACGTAGACACAGTAGTGGGTGGAATGGGCACATAACTGCCTAATCGGAGGGGATGCATGCAGACTCCGGAATACAAGGAGGTGTTGTGTCGGTGTGGCACAAGAGGTAAAGGCTTGCACCAGGAGTCATGGAGGTGGGAGAGGGGAAGGGCTTGCACATGAGGGATGGGATGCACAGAGACTGATAAGGCCATATGACGTAGGAGCAGAAGTAGGTCATTTGGTCCATCACATCTGCTCCACTATTCAATAAAATCATGGCTGATCTGATAATCCTCATCTCCACTTTCCTACCTTTTCCCCATAATCCTTGATTCCCTTACTGATTAAAAATCTGGCTATCTCAGCCTTGAATATACTTAACAACCCAGCCTCTACAGCCATCTGTGGTAAAGAGTTCCACAGATTGACTATCCTCTGAGAGAAGAAATTCCTCCTCATCTCTGTCTTAAATGGGCGCCCCCTTGCTCTGAGATTATGCCCTCTGGTCCAAGACTCTCCCACAATGGGAAACAACCTCTCAGCATCTATCCTGTCAAGCCCCCTAAGAATCTTATATGTCTCAATAAGGTAGCCTCTCATTCTTCTAAACTCCAATGAGTACAGGCCCAACCTACTCAATCTCTCCTCATAAGAAAATCCCTCCATACCTGGGATCAACCTAGTGAACCTTCTCTGGACTGCCTCCAATGCCAGTATATCTTTCCATAGATAAGGGGACCAAAACTGTTCACGGTATTCTAAGTGTGGTCTAACCAGTGCCCTGTATAGTTTCAGCAAGGCTTCCCTATTTTTATGCTCCATTCCATTTGAAATAAAGGCCAACATTCCATTTCCCTTACCTATTACCTGTTGAACTTGTATGTTAGCTTTTTGGGATTCATGCACGAGGACCCCCAAATCCCTCTGTGCTGCAGCCTTTCTCCATTTAAAATATATTCAGCTCCTCTATTCTTCCTGCCAAAGTGCATAACCTCACACTTTCCCACATTATATTCCGTCTGCCACATTTTTGCCCACTCACTTCACCTGTCTATATCCCCCGTAGATAATTTGTGTCATCCTTACCACTTGCCTTCCCACCTATTTTTGGAAACTTGGTGATAGTACATTCACTTCCCTCATCCAAGTCATTAATACATATTGTAAATAATTATGGCCCCAGCACTGATCCCTGTGGCACTCCACTAGTTACAGGTTGCTATCCTGAAAATGCCCCCTGTATCCCAACTATCTGTTCTCTATTAGTTAGCCAGTCCTCTACCCATGCTAATATACTACCCCGACCACCATGGGCTCTTATCTTATTAAATAGCCTTATGTGTAGTACCTTATCAAACACCTTTTGTAAATCCAAGTATATTACAATTACTGGTTCCCCTTTATCTATCCTGCTTGTTACCTCCTCAAAGAATTCTAATAAATTCGTAAGGCATGATTTCCCCTTCATGAAGCCATGCTGATTAGATTATGTATTTCTAAATGCTCTGTTATTACATCCTTTATAAACAGACTCCAACATTTTCCCAATGACAGATGTTAAGCTAACAGGCCTATAGTTACCTGTTTTTTTGTCTCCCTCCCTTTTTGAATAAGGATGTTACATTGGCAGTTTTCCAATCCTCTGGGACTTTTCCAGAATCTAAGGACTCTTGGAAGATTACTACCAGTGCATCCACTATCTCTGTAGTTACTTCCTTTAATATCCTAGGATGCAACCCAGCAGGTCCAGGTGACTTATCGACCTTTAGCCCCATTAGTTTCCCTAGTATTTTTTCTCTAGTGATAATTATTGTATTTATTTCCTCCCCCTACTTTTGCCCCATGATTATTTAGTATTTTTGGTATGCTACTAGTGTCTTCTACAATGAAGACTGATGCAAAATATTTATTCAATCCTCTGCTATTTCCTGGTTCCCCATTATTATTTTTCTAGCCTCATTATCTAAGGGCCCTATGTTCACTTTGGCCTCTCTTTTCCTTTTTAAATATTTAAAGAAGCTCTTACTGTCCATTTTTATATTACTTGCTAGTTTACCCTCAAAGTTTATTCTCTCCCTCTTTATTATTTTTTTGGTCTTTCCCAACCCTTTGGCTTACCACTAATCTTTGCCACATTGTATGCTTTTTCTTTCACTTTGATACTATCCTTAACTTCCTTGGTTAACCATGGTTGGTTTAGCCCCTTCCTACAATCTTTCTTCCTCACTGGGGTATATCTTTGTTGTGAGTCATGAACTATTTTCTCAAACATCTGCCATTGTTCATCAACCGTCTTTTCGGCTAAACTCCTTTCCCAGTCCACTCCAGCCAACTCTGCCCTCATTCCTTTGAATTACCCTTATTTAAGTTTAGCACAGATGTTTCTGACCCAAGTTTCTCACTCTCAAACTGAATGCTAAATTCCACCTAAGATGATTCTAGGGGATCATTTATTAAACCTACCTCGTTACACATTACCAGGTCCAAAATCGCCTGATCCCTGGTTGGATCCACAACATATTGTTCTAGGAAACTATCCTGAAAACACTCTATGAATTCTTGCTCATGGCTACCTCTGCCAATTTGATTTTCCCAATCTACATGGAGATTAAAGTCACCCATGATTAATATACTACTTTTTTTACATGCCCTCATTATTTCCTGATTTATTCTCTGTCTGACAGCACAGCTACTGTTTGGGGGCCTATAGACAACTCCCAAAAGTGTCTTCTTCCGCTTGTTATTTCTTACCTCCACCTATATGGATTCCACCTCTTCCAATCCTAGATAATTTCCTGCTATCAAACTTATTCCATCTCGTACTAACAAAGCTACCCCACCACACTTTCCTTCCTGTCTGTCCTTTCGAAAAGTAACATACTCCTGAATATTTAGTTCCCAGCTTTGGTCTCCTTGTAACCATGTCTCCATAATGGCTAAGATCATACCCATTAATCTTTATTTGTGCCGTTAATTCATTTAGTTTATTCTGAATACTACATGCATTTAAGTAAAGAGCCATTAATTTGCCTTTTTTGATGGAACGGGGGTGAGGAAAACTGTGTTGTCTGCAGTCAGGAAGGAATAGGAGAGTGAGGGGAAGACAGTCATTGTAACTGGTCTGGGGCCAAATAGTCAGGGTGAGAGTGTGAAGTCAGTCCTGGGGCTTTGTGGGCTATGCTAAGGGCAATGCATGGCACGCACATCATAGTCCCACTCCAGGGAGGGGCACGGGGTACGTGCTCAATTGGGATAAGGCACAGTTTGGTGTGCAAGGTGTGGTCATAGTCTTACTGTTGCTGGTCATGGTCCTGTCTGGTCTGGTACTGGGCTGCAGATGGGATGGTAGGGGTTAGGGGAGGCATTGAAGTCCGTAAAGGGGGAAAAGGTAGTACAGAGGTAGGTATTTCAAACTTTTTTGGTGGGGGGTCTCCTCCATAAGTGACCATGCACACAGCCTTGAGATGGGGATGGATGAGGTCCACAGTGGGCATGGGGGCATCAACAGTGCTGGGTTCAGGTGGGATGGTTGGAATATCAATCACAATTACTATGGGATACAGGATATTTGGGGGAGGCTGGGAATAGTGGGAGGGAGCACTACCAGCATACCATGGGGTTCCAGAAAAATTGGATGACAGTGATACTCATTGAGGGAGGGCTGAAGCTGGTCTCATTGTAAAATCAGAGGACCACCATCTTGGCTAGACGAGGCAATGGCACAGTAACAAATCAGAAGTGGAAAAGAATCTGGACAGGAGGGGTTGGAGTCAATGCCCAGGGCTGCATTCAGGGGCCAATTTCAGGGAGCAGCCTCAACCTGTTTGAACTCAATACATTGAATTGGAGTCAGAGCTGAGAGAAAAGAGGAACATTTCCTTGAGAAGGTTCCATTGGAGCCATTGCCTTTTCTGTAATTTAAGGAGAGGCTGCAGTAGTCACTGGCTTCACAATGCAATCGCTCCATTTGAGCTTCAACAGAGAGATATGTGAGAACGGAAATGAGGGCAAGTGTATAGGAAGCACAGCTGCTGCACATGTGCCAGATCATCGATGAAAGCCTATAATGTGCTTCATCCGATTGGCATAGATCACAGGCCAAAGGTCAATCCAGTCATTGCTGAAGTGCAGGTTAAGGTTGATCAGCAAGCAAGATAATGGATTGCAGGAGTTCCTTTGGTACAGTCTCACAATTGATAATGTGTCCAAAGCTCTCAAAAGTTCTGTGGGATTGAGATATAAAGAGTTAGGGTTGGCATCCTGGGCACTTAGATATGTGCATGTGCACCTCAGCTGCAAGGCTATATCAGTGAAAAGCTATTAGTGCAGATGTAGCTCTGAGGCAGGACATAATCTTTGTCTATGTGAGTGGGAAGGAAACTATATCTGTCCAGTTTTCATTAATCTCTTGGATCTATCATTTCCCCAGGGAAGAGGAGGATTGAATAACGGAGAGTGTGGCCAATGCACTGAGCAGGATGAGAAAGGCCTGGCGTCGCCTAGCCCAGCTTCGAGAGGAGGCCCCGCCTGAGGTCCATGGGCCAGGGGAGCTCCAGAAACAACCAGAGGATGAGGACTTTAGACCTATCCCAAGGAAGTGATTCACACGACCAAGCGTCTATCAAAGAAGACACTCCTATCTGGAGATGAGCGACAGACTCTGCCACGCCCGTCTGCACTTGTAAAGAGATGTGGTGGATCACATCTGCCCTATTTTGTCATTTTGTGGGAGGACAGCCTCTGCCTGTACCCCTGAAGGTCACCAGCATGCTCTTTTTTTTTTCCCTGCGGGTCATTCCAGGAATCCACAGGGTACCTATACGGCATCTCTCAGTCCTCAGCACATAAATGTATCAAGGAGCCGACAGATGCCCTCTACAGTAAGGCTCATCATTATGTGAAGTTAACACTCAATGAAGCTAGCCAGGCTGCTAGGTTTCTGTGGTTTGCAGCTATCTCAGCCTACCCTACAATACAAGGTGTTATCGATTGCACACATGTGGCATTGAGAGCTCCATGGGACCAGCCCCTGATGTTCATCAACAGGAAAGGATTCCACTCCATCAACGTTCAATTGGCGTATGATCACCGGAAGAACATCGTTAACGTTTGTGCCAGGTACCCTGGGAGTTGCCATAACTCACACATCCTCAGGCCCTCCCAGGTGCTGCACATATTCAAAGGGCCTCAGCAAGTACAGGGCTGGCTGCTTGGAGATAAGAGGTACCCGCTCAGATGATGACTCAAACACCCATGTGTCATCCACAGTGCCTTGCAGGAGAGGTACAACTAGGCAACATGATCCATCATTGAGTTGACGATTGCATGCTGAAGATGCGATTCCGATGTTTGGACTGCTCAGGTGGGGCTCTGCAGTACTTGCCAGAGATGGTGTCCTGCGTCATCATGGTGTTGTGCACTTCACAGCCTGGCACTTCTAGAGGGAGGCATGGAGGAAGCTGAGAGCTCCTTGGATGATTAAGAGCAGGAGGGGCAGGAACCTGAATTGCGAGATGAAGGTCTGCATCCAGTTGAAGATGCCTCCAAAGAAGCATGATGTGGAAGACACGCCCGTGCCACCCTGATAGCCACATGATTCCAGGATGATTAAGGCAAAGGGACGCATCCACATTCCTTCCGACCCTTACTGCCATGCTTGTGGACAGAAAGCCCTTTACAACCACTGACATCGAGAGCAATCTCAGCATTGAGCCTTGTACCTTCAAAACCTCATGATTTACTCGGCCTGGTCATTGGAAAGCTCAGCAATGACCCCTCCATCGCTGCGCTCTGGGAAGTGACCATCACCACAGCAGCGCAGTCGCTGCACCAGAAGCCTCGGTGCAGAGGCGACCACCTTTATGAGAAGCTTTTAGCAGACACTGAGATGCGTGCATGGTTTGAGAGAGCATCATGGCTGCAGGTCTGGTGCTTTGGCACCAAATGAAGGCAGCCTTCTCCATTGGAGAGACAATCACAGCTACTCTTCCAAGGCTAGTGAGGGCACCTAACCCCAAGCTATATTATAAGGAGCATTTTACAGTTGCTTCAGTAAAGAGTTTCACACATCTCCCTGACATAACAGAAGGGTAGAGAAACTATCATGAGTCATCTAGACATCACATGAATGCGAGGCTCACAAAGGGAGGTGTATACTTAGTGGGAGGGTGGATCACCCTCGCAATAAGAGGGTATATAGATGCATATGCAACAATGCTTTCTCACGAACAGCAAATGTATTTACACAGGTGCACCACAGTGACTGAACACCCGTGACCCAGAAGCGAGGTCAAAGCTTCTTAATTTTTCTAACCCTAACCGCCTCATCCCTGACCTCCACAGGAGAGGTGGAAGCAGCCTTCTGACTGCTACACCCTGTTGTCTTTGATGACTTTGGTGGGCGTCTTTCGAGGGCAGAGAGTTGGCGGGCCATGGCCTACTTTGGGTCTCCCGCTGTGGGGCGGGTGCACCTTCCTCAGCCTGTACAGCTGGACATGATGGGGTCACAGGCAGAGGGGATTGGGATCAGCTGTGCTCTCTCAGAGTCACCTTGGTGGTTGGCCCTGGGGTTCCAGCTGCTGGTTCTGTCCCCTGTGGGTGCCCAAGAGATCCTGCCCAACTCCCTGAGGAAAAGGGGCACCTGGAGGGAGGTCAAGATGCCCCGCCCCACTCTCACTTAGCCACTGATGGATCCCACCAGTGCCTATAGCAATGGAGTGCAGATCCATGTGCATATCCAGCAGGATCTGCCAGTCCAAGGTCTCCAAGATGGTCGCCACCTTTCCGTTGGAAACCTCCAGGCACTCTCATGTCGTAGCCATGACATGAGACAGAATGTGGGATTACCATCGACCAGAAGCTTAACTGGACTAGCCATATAAATGCTGTGACTACACGAGCAGGTCAGGGGCTGGCAATCCTGTGGTGAGTAACTCACTTCCTGACTCCCCAAAGCGTGTCCACCATTAACAAGGCACAAGTCAGGAGTGTGATGGAATACTCCCCACGTGCCTGGATGAGTGCAGCTCCCAGAACACTCAAGAAGCTTGACACTATCCAGGACCTGCTTGTTTGACACCCCTTTCACAAATTATCACTCCCTCTACCTTCGACGCACAGTAACAGCAGTGTGTACCATCTACAAGATGCACTGTAGAAACTCACCAAGGCTCCTTAGACAGAACCTTCCAAACCTACAACCATTACCGTCTAGAAGGACAAGGGCAGCAGGTACATGGGAACACCACCACCTGGAAGTTCCCCTCCAAGCCACTCACCATCACTGACTTGAAAACATATCACCATTCCTTCACTGTTGCTGGGTCAAAATCCTCTCCCTAACAGCACTGTGGGTGTACCTACACTGCACGGACTGCAGCAGTTCAAGAAGACAGCTCACCACCACCTTCTCAAGGGCAATTAGGGATGGGCAATAAATGCTGGCCCAGCCAGTGACACCCACATCCCGTAAAATGAAGTTTAAAAAGGCCTCCACCATCCTTCACTCTAGTCTGTTGACTGCCTCTTGTAACTCTACCTGATTTTCCACCACCTGCATTTGCATCTCCAGCCTGTGATATGGATGCTTTCAGAGGCTCATCATCAGGCTCAGACTCGGTGGGTGCCTGATCTCCAGTAGTCCTCTGAGTGCCAGAGACCTGGGCTGCCAGTGGAGATGTGTCTGTGTCAGTGAGGTGTTCCACAGAATGTGACCCCGGGCCTACTCCACAACCAGGACCCACCGGTGTGTGTATCTCTGAGTTGGAGGAGGTTGTAGGCGAATGCAGTGATGGTGTTCCTCAAATAGAACCTCAGCTTCCTCGTCTGAGGTGGCCTATGTTGGGTGTCGGCTTATGTTGGGTGATGCAGTGTATGTGGACCAGCTGGTGCCTGTAAGAGACAGCCTTTAGGTTTAGTTCAGGAACAGGCTGAATACAACATTGCATGTCACTCACTGAGAATGTCAGGATGTGATCCAGTCATGGAGGATTCATCCATACTGGATTGCTTGGAGAGGCCAATCTCACCTTCCCCACAGGAGCAGTCCCTGTCATCCCCTGACAAATCAGCGGCATCATCCTCAAATTTTGTGAGGTCCACAATATCTGTCTTCCCTCCTCCAGTCGTGGATCTCTCCCTCTTGTTGTGGATAAGCTTGGCCTGCATGAAGATAAATGGGTGGAATGTGGTAAGAGATGGAGGAGAGGTTGGGAAGCATGCACACCTGCTGTGTGTGCTGAGCCTTCCCCAGTAAGGGCTAAGAATGGAGTTTGTGCAGCGTGATAGATGAGATGCTGGTGATGTTAAAGTGTCTGCGTGACAATCAGTGCTGTTGTGTCCCCCGCTAATATTGTGCGGGATCCCTAAGCAGTGTAGCCCTTTGAGTGCGTGACGCCATGATGAGGGTGTGAGATTGGAGTGAGGAGAAGGTTGACTTACTTTGCAGAGTGAATGGGATCAACCATTCTCTCCCTGCGCTGGGCTGCATTTTGAGGGCAGGTGCCCTATGCGCTCTCTGTACTCGCATTGGCCTCCCAGGCTGGCGAGGTGAGGCTGGTGGATTTCCTGGAGCCATCCTTCGGGTAGAAGGTCCCCCTGTCTTGTTGCACACCATCGATGAGACCCTGCAGGAAGTCTTTACAAAACCTAGGAGCAGCTTTCTTCTTTGCAGTGGACATTTTGACACGTCTTCTTCTGAAAGCTGGGCTGGAGAGAGTGAGGCTGGTATTTAAACATGGCAGCCCAGGCCGGACCTTCCAGCCCGTTAGGTGATAGCGGTGCTGGGAGAATCAGTTCCTGACCTGCCACCTGATTTGGAGAGGAAATCGCCGATGCATAATTAATGAGCAAACGAGTGTGGAATCGGTGGCAATTTTGTGCCAGGCCGCCCATTGGGAAATGCACCACGGAAACCGCCCGCCAACACACTCGGGGCAGGAATTTACATCCCGCGGGCGGAGCGGGTGCCTGACCCGATTGGGCGTAAAATAGTACACGTTGACGTCGGACGAGTGTCCCCGATGTCGTCGCGCACTCGCGCGGTATTTCGATCGAGAGTCGGCAGCGCACCCACCGACAATTAAGAGGCCTATCAAGGCCATTAAAGTATTAAATAAGGCAGATTTTTCGCTGCCCGTCCAACCTTAGGGCTGGCGGGCGGGCAAATTGGCCAGGCGGCCTTTGCATTTTTGAGGAAACCTCATCCACGGGCGGGATGAGGTTTCCGACATTAATTTTTTTAAAAAAATGTTTTGACCTACTTTTTATAACGTTTATGTTCAAGTGAGTGAGTCCGATGTGGGGACATTTTTTTCAGATTTTCAAAATCTTTTATTTTGTTTTCAAAATTCTTCAGCTCCCCGAGGCCGTTCTCTGCCTTCAGGGAGCTTTCAGTGCGCACTTCCCCGTGCCCGCCCAGAGCGCAGCGCTTGCCCTCCTCCTGCTCCCCCACTCTGGCAGCGCTGAGGCTCTCAGCACGCGTTTCACGCTGGGTGGCCGCTAATTGGTCAGTCAGCTTAAAATGGTGGTCGGGGGCCTGAATGCTGGCAGAAAACTGCTTCCCAGCCGCTCCCAGGCTTGTCCACTGCTCCCGCCCAACAACCCGGAGATCCTGCCCCTGGTAAAAGTTGCAAAAGGTAAAGAATGACCAGGCTGTGCCAGGCGAGATAATGCCATTCGACGGAGCAGCATGGGTACAACTGGCAAACAGAGGCCTCTGCAAGGATGCAGACTGGTAACACTCTGAGGCCAGTCTGTTTCAGCCTAATAGGTAGCAACAACTACCTTAAAAGCTGCAACAGTTAAACTAGTGGGCCGACAAATCAAGGAAGCTAGGCTAGATTTAGGTATAGTATATAAAAGTTCCTTAAGACAGAAGCATTGTTAACAAATCATCTGTTATTTTATTTGCGCTTTTACCATCTATCACATTAACATCAATATGCTCGCTATAACCACTGGGGACGGTATTTTACTTTGAGCGCCTATCATAGAGCAGGATTTTCCCGACCCCAACTCCTGTAGGCATAGTTGCGGACAGGAATATTTGGCGAGTTGTTAAAAGTCAAATCTGCAAAAGAGACACAGTAGGTAGTAGTTGCTGTATGAAAATAATAAGTAGTGTCTCGCTGCCTGGGAGACTGGAGATTGGATGGAGCTCAGATTGGAGGGAAGCAAAACTGCTAACAGGAAGTGGAAAAGTAGTAAACAAAATCAGAAGGCAGATGAAGCAAAGGCAGGCATCAAATTGGATCGAAATGCAGGATAATGTTAAAAAACCAAATTAAGGGCACAGTACCTGAATTCACGCAGTATTCGCAATAATGTAGATGATTTGATGGCACAAAAAGATGTAAGTGGGTCTGATTTAACTGCCATTAAGGAAACATGGCTACAGGGTGACCAAGACTGGGAACTGAATGTTCAATGATATTTGTCATTCGATGTGTATCATCTACATGATGCACTGCAGCAACTTATCAAGACTCCTTTGACAGCACCTTCCAAACCCACAACTTCTACCACCTATAAAGACAAGGGCAGCAGATGCATGGAAGCACCACCACCTGCAAGTTCCCCTCCAAGCCACACACCAAGCTGACTTGAAACTATTTAGCTGTTCCTTCACTGTCACTGGGTCAAAATCCTGGAACTTCCTCCTTAACAGCACTGTGGGTATACCTACATGGACTGCAGCAGTTCAAGAAGGTGGTTCACCACCAACTTCTCAAGGGAAGTTAAAGATGGGCAATAAATATGCTGCTGTAGCCAGTGACACCCACAACCCTTCAAAGACTTTTTTAAAAATTAGGAAAGATAGACAAAAAGTAAAAGGAGGTGGGATAGCGCTGTTAATAAGGGAGGAGATCAATACATTAATGAGAAAGAATCTAAGAATCTTAGATCTAAGGCAGACTGTAAAAGGAAAAGATTAGCAAGGACAAATGTGGGTCCATTACAGGTGGAGACAGGGGAATTTATCATGGAGAATAGGGAAATGGCAGAGAAATTAAACAATTACTTTGTGTCTGTCTTCACTGAGGAAGATAAAGAAAACCTTCCAGGAATACTAGAGAACCAATGGGCTTGCAAATATAAGGAGTTGAAAGAAATTAGTATTTATAAAGAGGTGGTACACAAAAATTAATTGGATTGAAGCTTGTTAAATTCCCTGTACCTGATGAGCTACATTTCAAAGTATTGAGGGCCGGGGCTTTAGAGATAATGGATGCATTTGTAGTTATCTTTAAAAATTCTATAAATTTTGGAAAGGTTCCTGCAGACTATAAAGTAGCAACTGTAACCCCACTATTAAAGAAGGAAGGGAGAGGAAGAGAGAAAGCAGAGAACTACAGTAGTATAGAAAATGTTAGAATCTATTATAAAGGATATGATAACTAATAATGATACGATTGGGCAGTTAACATGGATTTATGAACGGGAAATCATGTTTGAAAGCCTTGTTTTTTGAGGATGCTGTGTAGATGCAGGAGAGCCAGTGGATGTGGTGTATTTGGATTTTCAGATGGTTTTTGATAAAGTCCCAGGAGGTTAGTAAATAAAATTAGAGCACATGGAATTGAGGCAATATATTGGCATGGATTAAGAATTGGTTAACAGACAGAAAATGGAGAGTAGAAATAAATGGGTCATTCTCAGGATAGCAGGCTGTTGCTAGTGGTGTACCACAAGAATCAGTGCTGGGGCCACAGCTATTCACAATCTATATAAATGATATGGATGTGGGGACCAAATATCATTTTTCCAAATTTACTTATGACACAAAACTAGGTGGGAATGTAAGTTGTGAGGAGGATGCAAGGAGGCCTCAAGCAGTCTTTGATTGGCTAAGTGAATGGGCAAGAAAATGGTAGATGGAATATAAAGTGAATAAGTGTGAAGTTATGCACTTCTGTGAAAAAACAGAAAGGCAGAATATTTCTTAAATGGTGAGAGCTTGGGAAGTGTTGATGTCCAAAGGCTCCTGGGTGCCCTTGTTCATGAGTCACTAAAAGTTAGCATGCAGGTGCAGCAAGTAATTAGGAAGGCAAATGGTATGTTGACCTTCATCGCAAGGAGATCTGAGTACAAGAATAAAGATGTCTTGCTGCAATTGTATAGTGCCTTGGTGAGACCATACCTGGAATTTTGTGTACAGTTTTGGTCTCCTTATCTAAAGAAGGATATACTTTTCACAGAGGGAGTGCAATGAAGGTTTACCAGACTAATTCCTGCGATGGTGGGATTGTCTTATGAGGAAAGATTGAGGAAACTGGGCCTGTATTCCCTAGAGTTTCGAAGAAGAGAGGTGATCTCATTGATACTTACAAAATTCTTACAGGGTGTGACAGGGTAGATGTAGATAGGATGTTTCCCCTGGCTGGTGAGTATAGAGCCAGAGAGCGCAGTCTCAGAATAAGGGGCAGGCCATTTAAGACTGAGATGAGGAGTAATTTCTTCACTCAGAGGGTGGTGAGTCTTTGGAATTTTCTTCCTCAGAGGGCTGTGGAAGCTCAATCATTGAGCATGTTCAAGACAGAAAGCGATAGATTTCTGGATACTAATGACATTAAGGGATATGTGATAGCATGGGAAAGTGGTGTTGAGGTAGACGATCAACAATGATCTAACTTATTGGCAGAGCAGGCTTGACTGGTTGAATGGCCTACTCCTGCTCCTATGTTCTTATCTCTGTAAACTGGCTGTGCATGGTAGCTTTTGAACCTCATAAAAGTCCTTTTGGTGAAAGCTGAGCACTATGAGTAAGTCAGCATTTGCTCCAATTCAATGGGACCGTTAAAGTATAAGTTCTGCACATTCTAAAATCGCATAACCAGTTTATCAGCTATACCTTTTAAGCGGATATTTAGAAAATAAATTGGTATGTTACCTATGGAAGTCTCCCAAATATACTATGACCATGAAATTACACAAATTAATTAAAGCTCTGTGAAATCAGGGACTGCAAAGTGGAGTACAACTGACACTTTGATACAGTTATTTTCTAAGACATTTTGCCTTTTTTTTTTAAAGAGGAAACTAGAGCAGTCTGGCTTCCATTCCACCTACAGTCTGCAATTTCTTCAAACCCAAGCTTTGTTGCAGCTGTCCACTAGTTCTCATTTAGCTCACCCTCTATCCTAATCTCTTCAACCTTGGTGATGGCCTGCATGAGGTCCTTGGCCTCTCTTTCCCACTTGCAATGGTCCATTTTCTGGCCATCTTAATCATTGCCCCGACCCACAGTCTCATTTCCTTTTTAACCTTCAAGTTCCATATTTAGTCATAAAGAGTTACTGTAGCTGGATATGAAGGGTTAAAATCATTAGGACAATTAAAAGCTTGCTGTGGTGTGATCTTCTGGCCTTGTGTATTCATTCAAAAATGTGGCCCTATCTTAGATTTTTTTGTAATTTGCTCTTCACTAGAAACTCCTGCCAGAAGCAATAAATCTGCATGTAGGACGAGTTTTGAATGTCTATAATTTCAGAGCAGGCAGTTTCTCTCATCTTTCAGTGATTCCCATCTGGCACCCTGGCATCAAAGATGAGGTGAAGACCACAAAGGGTGCCAACTATTCATGGCATCAATCAGCTAAATGATAAATTTGATTTCAAAATTTGTTTCAGTGAAGTGAATGTCTACAAATTAATATTATAAATTGATTTCTTTAAAAAAGGTCTAACAAAACCTTGCTCCACACTGTTAACTGAAAGCTTTTCACCACATCTTTCAGATATACAAATTTCTTAGGATTAGTAAACCAAAGATCCTGAAATTTCTGGGCCTGATTTCCACCTCTAGCTGGAATCCGAGTCCTGATTATTCCTCCCTGTTTGAGCTGGCCTTTTACATTCTAATGGGGGGAGGTCTATTAATGGGGGAGCACTGGGAAGGAATTTCTGTGCATCAAAGTGGCATTCTGCTCTTCATGCCCTTGAACTGAGAAGTGGTATGAGTCCAGTACAAGCTTTGATCACCTTATCTGGGGACACAATGGCTCCTTTTGGAGCAGAAGAGGCAACAGAGAGGCTCACTTTTTATTCTGTCCTATTGGGCCTTGGCAGACTTCAGACAGAGGAGCTGTGACAACTCCACTTTACAAGCGTCATGATTTTGGCCCTGTCATGAGAGAGAATTACCATGATCGGTAACATTTCATTTGAACATCACTGACCAGGTTGCCATGTGAGGGATACGTGTAGTAGTTGCGTGTAGAGTGGAATCAAAGAAACAGTGCCTTTCATGACTTCAGGATGTCCCAAAGCATTTTACAGCCAAAAAAAAATTGAAGTATAGTCACTGTTGTCATGTAGAAAATGTGTCAACCAATTTGCGCACAGCAGGCTCCCAAAAACAGCAATGTGATAATGACCAAATAACCTGTTTTTGTGATGTTGGTTATGAGATATACATTGGCCAGAACACCAGAGAGAAAATCCCTGCTATTCTTCCAATCAGTGCCAGGAATCTTTTATGTTCACCTGAGAGGGCAGACAGGGCCTCGGTTTAACATCTCACCTGAAGGATGGCACCTCTGAAAGTGCAGCACAGGAGTGTCAGACAAGATTTTATGCTCAAGTCTCTGGAGTGGGTTTGTTGCTTACACCAGGGAGAAGAAGTCTTGAAAAAAATAAATTGAGGGAGCAACAATGTTCAATTTTCTTTTCAGGCCTCCTGGTCTCAATGGGCCACAGCAGCCAAAAGAATTGGCTCCAAATCCCCCATCCCTGCTGCTCTGATATGGCCTTTGACTAATAGCAACTAAGAAGCAACTTTCCATTCCTCTCTCTGCCCATAGATGGCATCTAGTCTCTCCTCAGGATCAAAATAAAAGACAACAGGACAATGGGGACATTTTTACTGCAAAGATTTGAGGCGCAAAGAAGTCACACACCAATGGATTACAACAATGATCAAAGCCGAAAGGTAATCGGGGCCTCGTTTCGAAGCGTTCTTGCCCCAACATTCTCTCTGAATTGATCAAGCATAAGTTTCCATGTAATGTCACAGGCACATGAATTCACTCAACTCAGAGTGTATAAAATCTGCGGCTTGACACCAGCCCGAGTGACTCTGTTACGCAACAACTCATTTGAATCATAATGTGTGAATTAGCCGCTAGCTCAGCAAGCAACCTGACAACTACAGCACTGGGAAGAAAACACTTGCACAGTAAGGCTTTATCCCATCTGTTTTTCTCTGATTTGGATACAGTGGAGAACATTCCAAGACTCGTGGGATATGATTTATTTCCCATGCAAATACCAATGTCTAATCCCATCCCACGAGACCTCGCTGTGTTATGTTTATGGATAATGTTGAAATCCATTTGGCAAATTTAAATAAGTTAGTATGGCAAAAGAAAAATGGTTTTATTTTAAAGGTTTTTTTATTCATTCATGGGATGTGGGTGTCACTGGCTGGGCCAGCATTTATTGCCCACCCCTAGTTGCCCTGGAGAAGGTGGTGGTGAGCTGCCTTCGTGAACCGCTGCAGACCGTGTGGTGTAGGTACACCCACAGTACTGTTAGGGAGGGAGTTCAAAGGATTTTGACCCAGTGACAGGGAAGGAAAGGGGAACTAGTACAGAACTTGACTTTTGCTGAAAAAGAGACATGTTGCTAAAGCTTACTAACACACAAAATAGGAGAAGTAGGTCATTTGGCCCTTCAAGTCTGCTCCGTCATTTATTAAGATCATGGCTGATCTGCTTGTGTTTCGAATTCCACATTCCCATCTACCCTTGATAACCCTTGATTCCCTTGCCTAACAAGAATCTATCTATCTCTGCCTTAAATATATTCAATGACCCGACCTCCACCGTCTTCTGAGGCAGAGAGTTCCAAAGTTGCAAAACCTTCAGAGCAAAAATTTCTCCTCATCTCTGTCCTAAAAGGGCAGCTTTAATTTTAAAACAGTGTCCTCTAGTTGTGGACTCACCCACAAGAGGAAACATCCTTTCCACATCCACCTTGTTGAGACTATTCAGGATCCTATATATTTCAATCAAGTCATCCCTCATTCTTCTAAACTCCAGTGGAAACAAACCCAGCCTGTCCAACCTTTCCTCATAAAGCAACCCGCTCATTCCAGATATCAGTCCAGTAAACCTCTCTGAACTGCATCCAACGCATTTACATCCTTCCTTAAGTAAGGAGGCCAAAACTGCACACAGTATTCAAGGTGTGGCCTCACCAATGCCCTGTATAACTGAAGCATAACATACTTACTTTTATGTTCAATTCCTCTCATAATAAAGAATAGCATCCCATTAGCCTTCTTAATTACTTGCTTTACCTGCATACTGACTTTTTGTGACTCATGCACTAAAACACCTAGGGAAGAATTTTCCCCCCGTTGTGGGGGGAAGTTCAGGAGCGGGCGCTTGCGGGCACGCTTCTGATTGGCGTCCTCGATTAGGGGCGTGCCGCCATTTTACATGGGCGGGCCAATTAAAGCCTGTCCAGCATGACGTCCGCTAGGAAGCGCTATCCACTCCCTGTGTGAGCGGGGAGTGGGGGTGGGATTCCCCAAGCCGCGAAAGAGCACACTCATCTCCCTGAGGCTAAGTGCTGCCTCAGGGAGATCAGTGCCAAATTTAAAAATTATACATGTGGAGAGGTGAAATTTCCCTGGCATGTCCCCCCATGTGACACTGTCACATGATTTGGGACATGCCCATCACTTTTAAGTAAACTTTTACTAAATTTTTAAAAACCTACATGAAACCTCATTTCGCCCATGGGTGAGGTTTCATGCTTTTTCTGAAGGTTGGGCAGGCAGGTCCATTAACTAGTCTAATTACTTTTTAACTGGCCTCAATTGGCCGTTGACAGGTCGGCGAGCACACAGCTGACTCGGCTGTGCCCCCGCTGACCGGAAAATTGAAATAATGTGGGGTGACATCGGGGGTTACACCCTGCGTCATCCCGTGTCATTTTATGCGTTGGCGAGTGGGCCCTGCCCTCCTCTCGCCGACCTCAATATCCTGCCCCTAGATCCCTCTGCACCTCAGAATTCTGCAATCATTCTCTATTTAAGTAATATTCTACTTGTTTATTCTTCCTGCCAAAGAGAACAACTTCACATTTTCCCACATTATACTTCATCTGCCAGATTTTTGCCCACTCTCTAAAAATATCTATATCCACCTGCAACCTCCTTATGCCCTCTTCACAACATGCTTTCCTACCCCTTTGTGTCATCTGCAAATTTAGCTACCATGTCTTTACTTCCTCTTCTAAGTCATTGATATAAATTGTAAAATGTTCAGGCCCCAGCATTCCCTGCAAGGCTCCACTCATCATATCCTGTCAATCAGTAAAATACCCATTTATGCATACTCTCAGTTTCTGCAGCCAACATGCTAATATGTTAAAAGCTACTGCGGATGCTGGAAATCCAAAACAAAAACAGAATTACCTGGAAAAACTCAGCAGGTCTGGCAGCATCGGCGGAGAAGAAATCAGTTAACGTTTCGAGCCTTCATGGCCCTTCGGCAGAACTGAAGCATAGTTAGAAGAAGGGAGAAATATAAATTGGTTTAAGGTGGGTTGGGGGGGGGGGGGGCGGGGGAGAGACACATTAAGGGTGTGGTGATTGTGGAGATGAGCAGATAATCAAAAGATGTCAAAGACAAAAGGGTCAAAGAGGTGTCGAAGGTGGTGACATTTGTCTGAGAAAAGTGCTAATTAAGAATGGGAGACAGGATATTCAAAGTACAGCTCTAGTGGGGGTGGGGTGGAAAGACTAACAAGGTTTTAGTTTAGATTTAAAAATAATGGAAATAGGTGGGGAAAGAAGAATCTATATAAATTATTGAAAAAAAAAGGGGGGGGGGGAAGAAACAGGGTGGGGATGGGGAGTTTAAGATCTAAAGTTGTTGAATTCAATATTCAGCCCGGAAGGCTGTAAAGTGCCTAGTCGGAAGCCTACCGACTCCCACAGCTACCTCGACTACAGCTCCTCACACCCCGCTTCTTGTAAAGACTCCATCCCATTCTCTCAGTTCCTTCGCCTCCGTCGCATCTGTTCTGATGACGCTACCTTCAAAAACAGCTCCTCTGACATGTCCTCCTTCTTCCTTAACCGAGGTTTTCCATCCACGGTGGTTGACAGGGCCCTCAACCGTGTCCGGCCCATATCCCGCGCATCCTCCCTCACGCCTTCTCCTCCTTCCCAGAAACATGATAGGGTCACCCTTGTCCTCACTTATCACCCCACCAGCCTCCGCATTCAAAGGATCATCCTCTGCCATTTCCGCCAACTCCAGCATGATGCCACCACCAAACGCATCTTCCCTTCACCCCCCCTGACAGCATTCCGTAGGGATCATTCCCTCCGGGACACCCTGGTCCACTCCTCCATCACCCCCTACTCCTCAACCCCCACTTATGGCACCTCCCCATGCCCACGCAGAAGATGCAACACCTGCCCCTTCACTTCCTCTCTCCTCACCGTCCAAGGGCCCAAACACTCCTTTCAAGTGAGGCAGCATTTCACTTGCATTTCCCCTAACTTAGTCTACTGCATTCGTTGCTCCCAATGCGGTCTCTTCTACATTGGAGAGACCAAACGCAAACTGGGCGACCGTTTTGCGGAACACCTGCGGTCTGTCCGCAAGAAAGACCCAAACCTCCCTGTCGCTTGCCATTTTAACACTCCACCCTGTTCTCTTGCCCACATGTCTGTCCTTGGCTTGCTGCATTGTTCCAGTGAAGCCCAACGCAAACTGGAGGAACAGCACCTCATCTTCCGACTAGGCACTTTACAGCCTTCCGGGCTGAATATTGAATTCAACAACTTTAGATCTTAAACTCCCCCTCCCCCCATCCCCACCCCGTTTCTTCCCCCCCCCCTTTTTATTTTTCAATAATTTATATAGATTCTTCTTTCCCCACCTATTTCCATTATTTTTAAATCTAAACTAAAACCTTGTTAGTCTTTCCACCCCACCCCCACTAGAGCTGTACTTTGAATATCCTGTCTTCCATTCTTAATTAGCACTTTTCTCAGACAAATGTCACCACCTTCGACACCTCTTTGACCCTTTTGTCTTTGACATCTTTTGATTATCTGCTCATCTCCACAATCACCACACCCTCAATGTGTCTCTCCCCCGCACCCCCCCCCCCCAACCCACCTTAAACCAATTTATATTTCTCCCTTCTTCTAACTATGCTTCAGTTCTGCCGAAGGGCCATGAAGGCTCGAAACGTTAACTGATTTCTTCTCCGCCGATGCTGCCAGACCTGCTGAGTTTTTCCAGGTAATTCTGTTTTTGTTTTATGCTAATATGTTACTCCCTATACCATGAGCTTTTACTTTCCACAGTAAACTTTGATGTGGCATCTTGTCAAATCCAAGTACAGCACATCTACAGCCTCCCCTTTATCCACAGTGCATGTTACTCCTTCAAAGAATTCCAATAACTTGGTTAAATGTGATTTCCCTTTCACAAAACCATGCTGACTCTTGCTTCTCATCTTACGCTCATTAGAACAGATGCAAGAATGCCAAATTTCAAAAGGGAACAACAATTCATACTTTATGAGAAAAGGGGTGCTGATTGGTTGGCAAGCTGGCCCTAATTAGTTGAGTCATTTCCATGGCAAATGTACCAGGGAGTTACTGACCCCCATGTACCTGTTTATTCAAAAAAAGGTGCAATGCTTGGACATGTTGCTTTTGCCTGCAGAGGACAGGCCCTTGCATATGAATATATGTAGCTTCTAGCAAGTGTAAGTGAGCGACATTGAAAGACTGACTGATAATCTTAGATTGGTTATTAGGGTAATCCTTGGCACACTCGGGATTGTTCAGCAAATCCTGCCCAGTCGTGAAAACTCATCTAACATTAGACATCATGTTCTGAGTTTTGCAAACTCAGGTTGGTTAAGTAAGGTCAGTGCTCTGTTTATTGCGAACAGCCGAAGGGATGTGCTTTTTTAAAATTATTCATAGGATGTGGGCATCACTGGCTGGGCCAGCATTTATTGCTCATCCTTAATTGCCCTTGAGATGGTGGTGGTGAACTGCCTTCTTGAACTGCTGCAGTCCATGTGGTGCAGGTACACCCACAGTGCTATTACAGGGGGAGTGCCAGGATTTTGACCCAGTGACAATGAAGGAATGGTGATATATTTCCAAGTCAGGATGGTGAGTGACTTGGAGGAGAACTTTCAGGTGGTGGTGTTCCCATGTGTCTGCTGCCCTTGTCCTTCTAGATTATAGCGGTCGTGGGTGCTGTCTAAGAAGCCTTGATGAGTTCCTGCAGTGCACCTTGTAGATGGTACACACTGCTGCCACTGTGTGTCGGTGGTGGAGGGAGTGAATGTTTGCAGATGGGGTACCATTCAAGTGTGTTGCTTTGTCCTAGATGATGTCAAGCTTTTTGAGTGTCATGGGAGCTACACTCATCTCGGCAAGTGGGATATATTCCACCACATTCCTGACTTGTGCCTTGTGGATGGTGGACAGATTTTGGGGAGTCATGAGGTGAGTTACTAGCTGGAGGATTCCTAGTCTCTGACCTGCTCTTGTAGCGACAGTTTTTATATGGTGCTGTTTGGTAGGATCAGTCAGTGATTGGGATGCATGGCCTACCTACCTGGCATCACACTGGCACTGAAATTCATATATCACATTACTCATTTGTGTGGTGGGCAGAACATCTCTTTGGCTTTATGGCAGCATCCTGTTAGTGGGACACGCCACTTGTGTTGCTGCTGCATAGTAGTAGCATGAAAGGATTAGCTTCACCTGTTGCTCAAATTTCTGATATACCTCACTCTTCCATGGCAATCTGAGGAAGACTGGGCACTTTTTAGGGCTGAAATTCGCGAAATTTGCCCCATTCGTGAGTATACGCGATACACAGTGAGCGGTGATCTGATTGGGGTAGCCATTATCCCAGAGGATAGCTTTGATGTGCCCTGTTTCAGTGTCAAGCTTGCACAGTGAGCAAATGGCTCAGGCCCTAATTAGGACATTGCAAATAAAGTCAATCTTGCAGCTTGTGTAGCTGAGTCCCAAACCATAAGCTGACCAGTGAAGGTAGTCTTGTGATAGACAGTGAATGGTGCATTCGCAATGGCATGTCTTGACCAGAATCAACTTGTCAACAAATCACATCCCTTTTCTCATGCAGTATAAATTGTTGTTCCTTTTGAAATTTGACATTCTTGTCTCTCTCCTATGAGCGCAATACAAAAAGCTTCAACAACATGTATGTTTTTCAGCAATATTATTAGATAGTTTAGACACAAGAAACACATGTCTATAACATACAAACATACATATGAAGAAGGACCATTCGGCCCCTTGAGCTTGCTCAGCCATTTAATAAGATTATGGCTGATCTGATAGTAACCTCAAACCTGCACAATGCCTACCCCTGATAACCTATCATCCCCTTGCTTACCAAGAATCTATCCACCTCTGCCTTAAAAATATTCAATGACTCTGCTTCCACCATCTTTTCAGGAAGAGAGTTCCAAAAACTCACGACCCTCAGAAAGTTTTTTGCCTCATCTCCGTTTAAACAGTGACCCCTAGTTCTAGATTCTCCCACAACAGGAAACATCTTCTCCACATCTACCCTGTCATGGCCCCTCAGGATCTTATATATTTCAATCAAGTCGCCTCTTACTCTTCTAAACTCCAATGAATACAAGCCTAGTCTACCCAACCTTTCCTCGTAAAACAACCCATCCATTCCAGGTATTGGTCTGATAAATCTTCTCTGAACTGCATCCAACACATTTACATCCTTCCTTAAATAAGGTAACACAGCATATTACATAAAATATGTAAGTGTTATCGATTTATAAATCAAGAGTATTAATTTTGTATAATACATATATACACACACACGACCGTAAAATATATTGACAAAGTGATAGCAAAATTAAAGTGTCTGGGATTAAAGAGACAGTGACGGCTAAGGGGCAGAAAGCACAGAGCAATGGTGGACATTGTTTTTCTGACTGGAGGGAAGTATAGTGTGCTGTTTCCCAGGGGACGTTATTAGGACCATTGCTCTTTTTGATATAAATTAATGAGCTGGACTTGGGTAGACAGGGCATAATTTCAAAGTTTGCAGATAATGCAAAACATGGAAATGTAATAAGCACTGAGAAGGACAATAAGAAACCTCAGGACGGCATAGGCAGATTGTTAAAGTGGAGAGACTCAAGGCATATTAAATTTAACACAAGGAAATCTTGATGCATTTATATACGGCTTTGATGAGACCACATTTGGAATACTGTTGCTTTGCTCTCTTTACCTAAGGAAAGATATACTTACCTTCTGGTAAGTGCAACCAGATTCTTGGGGGGGATTATCTGATGAGAAGGGATCGAGTAGGCTAAGCCTATATTCCTTAGAGCTTTGAAGAATGAAAGATGATTTCATTGAAACTCACAAAATTCTTAAGGGGCGTGACAGGAAATGATGTGCGAGGGAGTTTCCCATGGCTGGGGAGTCTAAAACTAGGGGCTACAGTTGCAGAATAAGGGCTCGGCCATTTAGGACTGAGATGAGGAGCCATTTCTTCACTCTTCACTGTGATTCTTTGGAATTTTCAACGTTAGAAAGCTGTGGATGCCCAGTTGTTGAATATATTCAGGATAGAGATTGTTGGATTTTTTGGAGAAAAAGGCAAGGGAGTGGGACTAGCCGAATTAGTCTTCCAGAGAGCCAGCACAAATAAAGATGGGCCAGATGGCCCTTTTCTGTGCTTTATCTATTTTGTTCTATGTAAGGGAATCAAGGGATATGGGGATAGTGCAGGAAAGTTGATTTGAGGTAGAAAATCAGTCATGATCTTATTGTACGGCAGAAGAGGTTGGAGGGGCCACGCGCTCTTTTCCTGCTCCTATTTCTCATGTTCTTATGTAAATGTGAGGCGATATATTTGGTTCAGGAGAATGAGGAGTGGCAATATGAACTGAATGATGCAAATTTAAAAGGGTACAGGAACGGAAAGGCCTGGGTGTGTATGTGCACAAATCCTTGAAGGTCGCAGGAAAAGTTGAGAAGCTTGTTAAAAAAGCATATAGGATCCTCCACTTTATTAATAGAGGTGTAGAGTGCAAAAACAGGGAAGTCAGGCTAAACCTTTATTGATTTAGGTTTCAGCTAGAGTACATTGTTCAATTCTGGACACCATACTTCAGGAAGGATGCCAAAGGCGCAGAGAATTATTAGAATGATACCAGGGATGAGGGACTGCGGGTATGTGGAGATACTAGAGAACCTGGGGTTGATCTCCTTCGAGGAGAGAAGGTTAAGAGGAGATTTATTAGAGGTGTCCGAAATGATAAAGGAAGTTTAATAGGGTGAATAAGGAGAAACTGTTTCTAGTGTCACAAAGCTCAGTAACTGGATGACACAGATTTAAGTTGATGTACAAAATAACTAGAGGCAACATTCGGAAACATTAGCCTGAATTTTTGTTGAGACGGAGAATCCCACACCCGAGCCCAGCCCCCGCCGTTTTCGGAGGTGGGGGAATTGGGATGAGTTCTAAATTGCACGTCTATGGTTCATCGACACAACTACACATTTTAAAGTACAGCTACCTCAGTCAGATCTGATTTTCGCTAGTGGGGTGTTCTAGTCACAACTTGTGCACTTTCGACCTGGTAGGAGAAGGACTAAACTTACCAGAGTTCTTGTTAGAGGTAAGGTACCCTTTTGGATATGGTCCCAGAACACATTTGGTTGAGGTCAGGTGCCCTTTGTGATTGTTAAAATTAGACATGAATGTGCGTAAATATATGATAAACTCAATGGAACTGTCAAGCTTATTGGAACTGTCAAGAGAGTTGTCAATAAAGCTGTCAAGAAAACTGTAAGGAGGTCTGTCAAGAAAGCTGTAAAGAGAACTGTCAATGGGAGCTGTCAAGCTATCAAGGGATTTAAACCTCCCACTCTTCAAATATTTGAAAACAAAGCCTTCTGCAGTGTTTAAAAAAATCAATGCTTGCTATTTCACTGTTTGTTGACATAAGCTTGAGGGTTGCCATTATAGGATTAGTGCTGCATGACTTATTTCACAACCTATCATTATCAGAGTGGGATGCCTGTCAGTTCACAGTTTTATTGACAGCTCCAAGTGCTTATAAAGTCTTTGAAATGGGACTACGAATACAAATGCTTGTTTAAATAAGGGATTAAAGGAAGTTAAATGTAATGATTGAGTTTTTATCAATAGGAGTGTTTTTCTTGAAATAGTGAATTCATCAATAGACACTTCAGAAATGTACTTAATCTCAATATGAGTCCTGAGGTCTGCCCATGATGAATGCTGGGTGAGTTGGCATGGGGATATATGAGAAAAGGGTGGCAGGTGAGGGGGCATGGGTTAGCTTGGGTTGGCACTATGTTGGCATTGAGGCTATAAAGTGCTATGGGATTGAGTGGGGGTCATGGGTTGGCATGGAGGGCATGAATGGTCATGGGGGTGGGTAGAGGGACATAGATTAGCATGGAGCATATGAGGGGCCATGGGGGGTGGGTAGAGGGTTGTAGGTTGACATGGAGGGTATGAAGGGTGTGGGTGGGGCATGAGATGTCATAGGTTGGCATGGATTGGGCATGAGGAGTATGTGAGGATGAGGGGTTGTGAGTGGTGAGCACTGGAGGGCTGTCTTTTGTTTTATTTCTTTTTCTCATAGCTTTGACAACGTGCCTATCACCCAGCTCACCTACACACCCAGCAGCCTCTGAACTTTATCTGGGGGGTGGCGGCCATGACTCCCATTTTCACCCACCCCCAGAAAAAAGATCCAAACTCCCAGGGAATGTTCTCCCAGGTCAGGGTGTGCGGAGCCAGAAATTGTCCTAATTGATCCAACTTTCACATGCAGCGTGAAAGTCTGGTGGCATTTCGAGGCAAAGAGGCCAAATAGACACATACCTAATCTGAAAGCCTGACAAAGGGACCAGAACGGTTATCCTTAACAAGCACAGCTATATGGACTAAATGTCTAGTATTATTAACGACGGGTCCAAATTTGTACCCATTGGACCCACCGCTCAGCATAACTGCACAATGCTGCTCAAAAGCAAGGTACAAAAACATTTGTTAGACTTGTATAAGAGTAATGAGCTGCTTGGTGGTCCATATGATAGGGTTCGTCCCCGTCAAATGCTGCACCCATGTATGTATGGGTTTTCTAAGACACACAAAAGTGATGTCCTTTTACTGCCTATCTTACCCATGACTCATTCGGCAGAACATAAACTGGCCAAATGGTTCAGCAAGTTGTTACAACCAATTCTGAATGAGTTTTCCACCTACACAATGAAGGATTCCTTCACCTTCACAAAGAATACACAAGACTTGCATATCAATACCAATGCCTTGTCCATGTGCTCATTCAACATTGTAAGCCTATTCAATGTTCTGCTCAAAGAAACCATAGACATAGTGCCACGTCACTGTACCATGGCAATCTAGATGTGCTGCCATTGTCTGAATCTATATTCATTGAACTTATGAGCCTAGTACCTCATGCTGGTGAGTTCAGCTTTAACAACATCATGTATGCCCAAAAAGATGGTGTTGCAATGGGATCCCTCTTGGCCCAGGTCTCGCTAACATTTTTGTCAGTTTCTTCCAGATGTGCATTTTTGATGGGATGGTCCATAACCTCCTACCCCTTGCATATTTCAATACGCAGTTGATAACATTTGCTGTATTTGAATCTGTAGCTGCATGTACACACCTTAACGTGCTCCAGCCCACACTCAAAGACAACTTTGAGATGGAGCAACCTAATAAGATCTCTTGCCTCAACATGCAAGTTGAGAAATCTACTCATGGGTTCTCTGCTACTGTCTACCACAAGCCCACCTTCGCTGGTCAATATACACGTTGGGATTCCTACAGTTTCACAAGCTATAAGATTGGTCTTATCAGCAATCTTGTGAATAGGACCCAAGAATTTGCACATCATGCAAGCTTGATGTCAAAGTAGGGCACATCAAAGTTATCCTGCAAGATAATGGCTACCCTGATCATATCATTGCTCATTGTGTATCGCACTTACGAATGGGCTCAAGGCCATCACTTTCAGTCCTGAAACGTGCCCAGTCAACCTCAGATTACCCTGGTAAGGTGTCTCAAAAATTTGAGTAACAAGTGAAGCTAGCCATTTCATGCTGCTACTATGCAGTAGCAACTTGAGTGGTATTCTCCACTAACAGGATGCTGCCATCAAGCCAAAAAGATGTTGTGCCTACCACACAAATGGGTAACGATGTATGAATTTCAGTGCCGGTGTGATGCCAGGTAACTAGGCCATACGCCCAACAACTGACGGATTATATCCAACAGTGCATCCCTTCAGCTATTCGCAACAGGCAAAGTAGGGACCATACTCAACCAGCCCGTGCTTACAAAGTTCAGAACATAGAGTCCAATGTGATTCCGCAATTGGGTAGCACTTACTTAGTCTCGAGTGTGCTAAGAATTATACTATCGACCAAAACAAGATTATCAATCTGGCTTGCAATGGGGCTCACTTACACTTGCTATAAGCTACATATATTCACACACAGGGCCCTGTCCTCTGTAAACAAAAAGAACATGTCCAGACATTGGGCAGGATTTTTCGGACGGCGTGCGGGGGCGGGCCTTAAAGTAATTCATGTAATTAGCAACCTTAAAGTTGGCGGGCAGGTGAAAAGGCCAAGCGGCCTTTGCATTTTTAAGGAAACCTCATCCACGAGTGGGATGAGGTTTCCTAAAGCTTTTATTAAATAAATAAAAAATACTCCGAAAATTTAAAAACATGTCCCATCTCATGCGACACAGTCACCTGAGGGGCATGTTTAAATAAATTTTAAAATCTTTTAGTTAATAATTTTAATATTGATTCAATCCCACTGAGGCAGCACCGTGCCTCAGGAAGATTGAAGCGTTCTTTCGCGCCCCGACTCTGCCTCCTCCCCCCACCCGCACAGGTAGCGCTGAGCGCTACCGGCCACGTATTACGCTGGGCGGGCCTTAATTGGCCCGCCTGTGTAAAATGGTGGTGCGGAGCCGATCGCAGGCGCCAATTTGCTCCATGACTGCCCCGACCGCTCCCGCCGAGCCTGCCCACCAACAGAAAAATTGTGCCCATTGAGTCTTTTTCAACTAAACAAAAGCTTTGAGGCCAATGCTTCCCTGGGCATTCCCGATAGCAACACCTCAACCAGAGTCAGTTTGTCTGGTTTGAGTTTAAAAAAAAAGGTTGGGAATAAATGTTGCCTGATGTATTCACCATTGCAACACCTTGACTAATCAGAATCCACTTGCCAACCAATCAGCATCTTTTTCTCATGCATTATAAATTGTTACTTTCTTTGAAATTTGGCATTTTTGTGTAATTCTGTCCTGATGAGTGCATGACAAAAAGCTTTGACAACATGTCTCTTTTTACAGGAATACTTAGAGTCTGTATGTATATAATTATTTTCTATTTCTGCCATCTCTTTAATAAATTATCTATACATACATGGGATTTTCCATGTGTGTAGCAATGTGTTGTTATGTAATACAAATATGTTGTTTATGGAGTTGACCTCAGTCAGCGTTGATTAGAGGTTTGTAATTTAGGAGATGCTGACAGAGTTCAAAGATAGAATTCGCACCATAAAGCTACCTAGTGACCGTACTCCGTAATTCCATTGTGTTATTTGGCATAGCTTATTGGAATTGGAAAATGTTGATATAACAATTTGCAATGCAAAACATGGACCAGAAGCATGACCTAAATTGTGACAGCAGGAGCTATGTGCCAAAAGTAAGATTTTTAATTTCATGAAATATGCTTACAGTCATTCTGCAACAGAACATTTAATATAATTGAATCCGCTTCCAGAATATTACACAAGCAGTTGTCTTAGCATAGATTTCAGTCTCAGGCAGATGCAATGAACATTGTATCGTTGTAATATCAAAGCTATTTTTAAGCAATATACACTGATTGTGTTATACTTTGGAAAGTGACTGCGGACCATCACTTGATAGACCAGCACTAATTAAATCATAATCACCAATTCCTCGGTTGGAACACCATAAACCACCTTCAGAGACCAAGTTGTTAGTGCCCAGTGGAGCACACACTAGTGATGGCATTGATTTAAATGGCAGCAAAGTCAGGCCAACTCAGGAGCCCTTTAATAATGATGGGTGGAACTCGATTCTGGGATTCCCACCCCCATTCCCATTTCTTTGCCAGTGGAATAAGGGTGCAAGTAGCCTGCCCATGCACAGCAATTCTGCAGGGAAGCCCCAGTCCCAAGTGGAGAACCAAAAAAGAAAACAGTCATCTGTTCCTGGAATTCTTTCATTGACTTTTAAATACAAACAAAAACGGTTCCTTTAGTTTCAACAGTTAGATGCTGTATTGTATGTTAAATATGGTTTACTGTAGTAATTGATTATAGGGCTCTGTCCTGCAAAGGTTAGTTGACTATTACATTGATCAGCATTGTGTAAGTGTTGAGATGCATTAGAGTACTTTTCCCATTTGGAAAGATGCTATTATGCATTAAAGGCTGAACAAAATAATGTTTGGGAACAACACATGTCATGTTATGAAGTAATGTAAATGTTCACAGCCCCTTAAATTTGAAAAGAAAAATGGGTCTACAGCTCTCTCAGAGAAAAAATACACCGACACCAGTTCTTGGATAACATTGATTGACAGGCCATCTGGTGTAGCTTTAAAAAAAGCATAGCCATCTGTTTTTGCAGTTGGCAATGACAATGGTTTGTTTTGACAGCTGGGACCATTATGAATCTTTAGCTGAGTTTCAAAAGCTCCAGAACCACCTATCTCACCAGGAGCTGAATAGGCAGTATGGTTGGCAGCTTTAAGCAGTTATTAAAGGATTTTCTGTCTTTAATGTGGGTTTGTGAATAGATGTTTGTTTGTTTTTACAGCAGATTGACCACTTGAGGGAACTTAACTTCTTTGAATGGTATTTGTGAATGAGAACCTTTTATTAGTATTAAGTGTGCCTGATTGACAGTTGTTAGATTGTTAATTATTTTCATGTCAATTTCAAAAACATGGCCCATGAGATCTGCCCATAATGGATACTGAAGGAGTGGCTAAGGAGGATACATGGGGGTCATGGAGGGAGCAAGGGGTATGAGGGGCCATGGATGGGGCATGGAGGTATGAGGGGGTAAGAGGGGCAAGGGGCATGGAGAGAGCATGGACATATGGAGAGGGCATAGGAGCTAGGTGGGGACTGAAGGATGAGGGCCTGACATTCATCCCTACAACCGGGCCATGTCCCAGTAAATGGAGGCAAGCGTTCTAGCCTGCTGGTCTTGCCATCCACCCACCTGCGTTGCCACCATGGGCCTGCACTGGAGGTGACAGGCCCAACTCCATCCTGCCTTGCCTCCTGGCAGGTGGGGGTGTTTTTCAAGGAGATGGGTCTGCCAAGTCAGGAAGTTTCCTGACTCGACCTTGCCCCCTCCTCCACAAAATTCCAGCCCATAGAATCATTATGGCACAGCAAAAGGCCATCCAACTCATCAAGTCCGTGTTGGTTCACTGTACAATCTAATCAATCCCATTCCTCTGCTCTAGTCCTGTAGCCCTGCAAGTTTTTTTTCCTCAAATGCCCATCCAATTTCCTTTTGAAATCATTCAACATCTTTGCTTCCACCTCCCATGTATGCAATGAGTTCGTGGTCATTAACACTTGCTGTACAATAGTCCTGACACCCATATCCCCACCACACTTCTTGCTCAAAGCCTTAATTCTGTGTCTCCCTAGCCCTTGTACCATCAGATAATAGGAACAGCTTCTTTTTTTTGTCTACCTTAACGAAACCTATCATAATCTTCTACACACATATCAAATCTCCTCTCAATCTCTTTTATTCCTAGGAAAATGTCACATGCCCTCAAGTACCTTCTCCAAGTGGCCATTCTTCAACTGCACGTCTTCGTGGTGGGTGCTGATGGCTGTTGGACTGCTGAAGGTATCACATCCAAGACAATCCTGTCACCGTTTAACATTCCTACACGTTACAGATGAAGTTCCTGGAATTCAAGTCAGGAGAGGGAACCCCGGCATTTTTTTTCCCTTCCCTAAAGCATACTAGTCTACATAGATCAAATCTGAACCTGAGACTTCCTGGGGTTTAGGACTCACCACCACATTCAGAGCCACTTTACAAAGCAACAGCAGCTTCCTTTAGGAAAAGTTTCTGTGAAAGGATGGCAGACAGAGGGCTGGATTTCCTGATCTGATTCCAGACAAGACCAAGTAAGGACTTCTGCTCAACACCTCAGTCTGGTCATGATCCTGGCCTTGTATCTGGGTCGGCTGCCATTAAGTCTTTATGGTTGTCTCCCAATAAGATGCAAGTCAGAGCTAGATATCAGTAGTGTCATTAAAAATGCCACAAGACCCCACATACTGAAACTCAGCTTTTCAACAGATAAGCCATTGGACTGAGACTAGTCCTTCACTAAGCCTTCTCCTTCTATGTGTCACAATTGGGGCCATTTTCCCATACCACAAGGATCTTGGGGAGCAGAGGGAGTGAATGGGGAGAAGAAAATTGGCTGGGGATCTGGTCTCATGGCTTCCTTTACATACAATAAGCGTGTGACAATGGAGAGCAGTAATTCCAGCACAGACAGCAGGAGAGAAACTCGAGTCAGGGCAGTGAGGTGGTAACAGTTCTCACTACCCAATTTCACCCACTTCTTGATTTCCAACCCAGGCTGTTTCCATCTAGACTGCCTGAGTGAGATTTGTGTTGAGTGTAGGGACTGTTAGCAAATCGAGTGCTGGATTAAATTTTACTGAAGTAGATTTTAATCCTGTGTGATCATGTAAAGCAAGAGGTAGCCAGCTGGCAGCCCATTTTATAGTGAAGTCAATGGGAATAAAAATGGCGAGAGATATAAAAAGGGGTGTCAACTCACTTTCACTCACTTGCACAATCGCACAAAGTCAAGATTTAACGCAGCGAGTATTAATGAGGCATTCTTGTATTAAACTTGTGTAACTGAAGAACAGTTTTTGGAGTGAGCCATCATCATACAACCAATCAGACCAAATCCATTGGTGGAGCTATTAGGGACTGATCAATATATTTGTGATTCTAGTGTTAATTTTCTAATACCTGGAAGCAGAATTAAATTGCTTTGAGGCAATACTATAGTATTTTTTTCTCTCAGAAACTACTGAGCTTTTCCAAATAAAACCACAAAATGTACCCAAAATACCAATCCCGATCCCAATTTGAAGCAATGTTTAAACTAGTGCCTTGTTCATTTTCTCTTTGGGAACAATAACTTTGACTAAGTACAATGCTCAAACTCATTTCTACACAGAACAGCTTCACCAGATAAATTTGGCTTGACATCAGACCAACCGAACCTGGCGGACGATGTTCATTGAGAATATCCCATCTCAGGCAGGTGCTGGCAGACATCACATAATGCAAGGTAGAACATCGCGTGCGCAGCATTAATACAAGGCGGACTAGTAACTAGGCAGTACTCACACGCCCCAGCTCTCACAACACTCAAGAAACTTGACGCCATCCAGGACAAAGCTGTCCACTTGATTGGCACCACATCCACAAACATTCACTCCCTCCACCACCGACACAAAGTAGCACAGTAATAGCATCTACGCGATGCACTGCAGGAATTCACCAAGGCTCCTCGACAGCACCTTCCAAACCCATGACCACTACCATCTAGAAGGACAAGGGCAGCAGGTAGATGGGAACACCACCACCTGGAAGTTCCCCTCCAAGCCACTCACCATCCTGACTTGGAAATATATTGTCGTTCCTTCACTGTCACTGGGTCAAAATCCTGGAACTCCCTTCCTAACAGCACTGTGGGTGTTCCCAAACCACATGGGCCGCAGCGGCTCAAGAAGGCAGCTCACCGTCACCTTCTCAAGGGCAATTAGGGATGGGCAATAAATGCTGGCCCAGCCAGCGAAGCCCACATCCCATGAATGAATAAAAAAAATGTAACTGGCTGGAGATTATCAAACAAAAGTGAGACAACTATATCTGAAAATTCCCCTTTCCTTTCATTTTATGTAAACTGCACTTTTACACTCTCAAATTTCTTCAAGTGCTAAAGATGGTATTTGGAAGCAAAACCAATCAATCGGATGTCTGACACTGCTCTGGGTTGGCTCCAGTGTTATGCCCTAAATCTGGTTCTCCAACTGTCTATTAACTAATTAAGAGTAGCGATGCAGACATTTAGCCATTAATGGAAGATAGTTCAGCTAGCTGTGTGCAGCCAACCAAATTTAGGATATCTGACTTCAAATCAATGCAGGACATGTGAGACACAGTTGAGTTGGTCTAATTTCCTTTAGACCTGGTCCTTTATTTCCGAATTCAATAAAAACAAAATTAAATATGGAATGAAGTGCATTTAGGTAAATATAGTGTCCACATGTTTTTAACTAAAGCAGGTCATAGATAACCAGGCTGAATATAAAAAGTACATTGGAGAATAGGAAATAAAAGCAGCAAAGGCATTATGAAAATAAAACGGTGGATCACATAAAAGGGAATCCAAAGGTCTTTTATAGGCATATTAGCAGTAAAAGAGTTGTCAAAGTGGATGGGGCAAATAAGGGACCAAAATGGATACCTGTTGTTGGAGGCAGAAGGCGTGGCTAAGGTGCTAAATGAATATTTTTCATCAGTGTTCACCAAGGAAGAGCCTTTTCCAAAGCTCTTGTAAGCGAGTAAGTGACAAGGACATTGGATGAGATAAAAATAAATAAAGATGAGTTATTAGAAAGTCTGGCAGTGCTCAAAATGGATTAGTTACCCAGCCCAGATGGGATGCATCCTAGGTTGCTGAGGGAAATCATACGGACACATGAATTAGGAGCAGGAGTAAGTCATTCAGTCCCTCAAACCTGCTCCACCATTCAATTAGATCATGGCCGAGATTTTCCTGTCCTGCCCACTGCGGGAACTGTCGTGGGTGTGAGCAGAAAATTTGGAAAGGCAACCAAATGTCCATCGACTCTAGGCAGTAGCGGAAAATCCCACCTCATGGCTGATCTGATTGTGGCCTCAGCGCTACTTTGCTGCCTAGCCCTGATCTGATACCCTTTGATTCCCTTGTTGGTCAAGAATATATCTACTTCTGCCTTAAAAATATTCAATGACCCTGCCTCTACCACTCTCTAGGGAATAGAGTTTCACAGACTCATCAACCTCTGAGAGAAAAAAATTTCTCCTCATCTTCAACTTAAATGGGAGACCCCTTATTTTTAATTTCTGCCCCTAATTCTGGTAATGCCCACAAGACGAAACATCTTTTCAGTGGCCACCTTGTCAAGTCCCCTCAGGATCTTATATGTTTTCAATAAGATCACCTCTCATTCTTCTAAACTCCAATGGATACAGGCCCAACCTGTCCAACTTTCCCTCAAGATAACCTCCCCAATCCCAGGTTATCAGTCAGGTGGAACTTCTCTGAACGGCTTCTGATGTGTTTATATCCTTTCTTAAATAAGACGACCAAAGCTGTACACCCTAGGTGTGGTCTCACCAATGCCCTAGATAACTGTAGCAAAACATCCCTACTTTTATATTCCATTCCCCTGGCAATAAACGACAACATTCCCTTGTCTTCCTAATCACTCACCGCACCTGCATACTAACTTTTTGTACCAGGACACCCAGATCCCTCTGTACCTCAGAGTCCGGCAATCTATAGTTAAGTAAGAGTAGAAATTGTGAAGGTTCTGGCCACCATTTTCCAATCTTGCTTAGATACAGGGCTGGTATCAAAGGACAGGAGGATTACAAATGTTACACCTTTGTTCAAAAAAGTGAAGAAGGCTAAACCTGGCAAATACAGGTCAGCCAGTTTAGTATTGGTGGTAGGGAGGCTCTTGGACACTACAAACAGAGAGAAGAGTAACAGCCACTTGAACAATCAAAACTAATAATGGAGAGCAGCACGGATTTGTTAAGGGCAAAGTGTGTATGATTGAATCTTTTGAGGAGGTAACACAGAAGACGGATGAGAGCAATGCTGTTACTGTTGTGTATATGAACTTTCAAAAAGTACTTCATAAAGTACCACATCATACACTTGTTAGAAAAATTAAAACACATGGAATTAAAGGGACAGTGTACTCTGGATATAAAACTGGCTACGACATTTTTTTAAAAAGGAAGTTGTGGTGAATGGCTGTTTTTTTTTGGACTGGATGAGGTATACAGTGGAGTTCCCTAGGCTTCAGTACTAGGCTCATTTCTGTTTTTGACATTAATGGTTTGGACTTAGGGTACAGGGCATGCAGGTGTCACGAGACTTGGAAATGTAGCAAACTGTGCGAAGGATAGTAATAGACTTCAAGAGCACATAGACAGGTTAGTGGAATAGGCAGATGAAATTCAACTCAGAAAAGTGTAAGGTAAGACAATACAAGCTGAACAACTTTAAAAGAGGTGCAAGTGGGACTGCAAGAGTGTTTTGTGCACAAATCTCTGAAAGTGGCAGGGCAGATTAACAAAGCAGCTAATGAAGCATATGGGATCCTTGGCTTCATAAATAGAAGCATATGAGTACAAAAGCCAAGATGTTATGCTAAATCTATATGAAATACTATTTTGGCCCCAGATGGAGTACTGTGTCTAATTCTGGGCACCACACTTCAGCAAGGATGTGAGGCTTTAGAAAGGATACAGAAGAGATTTACCAGTATGGTTCCAGCTTAAGGGATTGGATTTGTATGGATAGATTGGAGAGGCTGGGGTTATTTTCCTTTGAGCAAAGAAGACTAAGATAAGATTTCACAGAGGTGCTTTAAAATCATGAAAGATTTTGATAGAGTAAATAAACAGCAACTGTTTTCAATACCAGAGGGGTCAATAATTAGAGAGTATAGATTTAAGGTGATTAGCAAAAGAACCAGAGGCAACAAGAGGAAAGCCTTTTTTTACCCAACAGTTGGTTAGGATTTGAAATACACCGCTTGATAGACTTCTAAAGGGAACTGGATAAACACTTGGAGGAGACATGGTGTAAGAGCAAGGGATTGGGACTAACTTCAATTCTCTTCAAAAGAGCCAGTGTAGAGTTGATGGGACGAGTGGCCTCAATCTGTGCTCCACTAGTCCATGATTCTGTGAAAACAAGCATTTAGACCTCCATTTCGGGTTGAGTCATTGGGAACAGCTAACATAGCCTAGCGATAAATTGTCTGCTCAGTGGGTAAATTTTTTCTTTGAGTTATTTTCCAAAGTGGCAGCTTCAGTTCGACTGAAATAACAGCATGGACTAAGCCAGTGTGAACAATTGACTTTGTTAAATTATACTGTGGCTGTTTTTTTCAACCAGAATAAATCAGCAGTTGGTCTGCACATTGTCAGCAATTCACTAATACCTTGTCATTTTCACTTTCTGCTCAAAACGCAGACAAAAAAAAAATAGCGAGTAAGTCCAGGATGCCCCATCACTTTGTTAAGTACCATTTCGCACTCCCTGCTCATTGATCCACAGTCTTAATGTAATCAAATGCTACATCAATAGCCTTGAGTCTTCAAATGTGCCCATCCCGTGGTACAAATGGTAGGGTAATTGCAAGTGTCAGTGTGTGGCAACATTTAATTCTAGGGATTTGACAGAAAAGAAGAGAGACTTGCATTGATATAGCACTTTTTACAACTCCTGGACATCCCAAAGCAGTTTACAGTCACCAAGATACTTCTGAAGTGTAGTCACTGTTATAATGCAGGAAAAGCTGCAGCCACATTGCACACAGCAAGCTCCCACAAACAGCAATGTTATAATGGCCAAATAATGTTTTTTATGATATGACTGATGGATAAATATTGGTCAGGACACCAGGGGTAACTACTCTGCTCTTCTTTAAACTAGTGCCATGCAATCTTTTACATCTACCAGAGAGGTTAGACAACAGAGCTTATTTCTTTTTAAGAACGTACATGTTAAGCTGAAAATCATGGGAAAAGTTTGCTCTGTGAGTTTTCTGTAACAAGGCTGTTCTTTTTAAACAAGTTTATGATTTCACAAAACAGAGTACACAAAGGGAAATCTTCCCCTTCCTTCTATGCTAAAGTAGGAAAATAAAACTCTCCATGCTTGTTTAAAGCATTTGTATGACCACCAACATTATGAAAACGCAAACTAAAATGTTGCAGTATGTTCATCACCAAGGTGCTTCCATACCTTACATATGAACATATGGACATAGGAACAGGAGAAGGCCATTCAGCCCGTTGAGCCTGCTCTGCTATTCAATACGATCATAGCCGATTAAAATGCCTTTTACTCTCACTATCCCCTTAACCCTTTACGTTATTGTTAATGAGAAATATATCAGTCTCTACCTTAAACATACTCAATGACTGAGCTTCCCTGGCACTCTGGTGTGGAGAATTCCAAAGATTCACCACCCTCTGAGTGAAGAAATTTCTCCTCATCTCGGTCCTAAGTGGCTTCCGCCTTAATTTGAAATTGTGTCCCCTGGTTCCAGAGTCCCCAACCAGGGGAAACATCTTACCTGCATCTACCCTGTCTATTCCTTTAAATATTTTGTAGGTTTCAATGAGATCACCTCTCATTCTTCGAAACTCTAGAGAATACTGGCCCAGTTTGCCCAACCTTTCTTCATAAGACAGTCCTGCCATGTCTGGAACAAGTCTGGTGAACCTTCGTTGCAGTCCCTCTATGGCAATAATATCCTTTCTGAGGTAAGGGGACCAAAACTGCACACAGTACTCCAGGTACTCCAGCTTCTATACAATTGAAGCAAGATTTCACTACTCCTGTACTCAAATCCTCTTGCGATAAAGGCTAACATTCCATCAGCCTTCCTAATTGCCTGCTGCACCTGCAAGTTAGCCTTTGGTGACTTATGGACAAGGGCACCCAGGTCCCTTTGTACATCTACACTTTCTAATCTCTTACCATATAGGAAATACTCTGCACATCTGTTCCTTCTACCAAAGTGGATAACCCCACATTTTTCCACATTATATTCCATCTGCCATGTTCTTGCCCACTCACTAAGTCTGTCCAAATCCTCCTGTAGCCGCTTTACATCTTCCTCACAACACACATTCCTGCCTAGCTTTGTATCATCCATGAACTTGAAAAAATACATTTGGTCCCCACATCCAAATCATTGAAATGTATCATGAACAGCTGGGGCCCAAGTCCTCACCCCACTAGCCACAGCCTGCCAATGCAAGAATGCCCCATTTATTCCTACTGTTTTCTGCCTGTTAGTCAACCCTTAATCCATTGCCTCCTATACCATGTGCTTTTATTTTGCTAATCAACCTCCTATGGGGGACTCTATCGAAAGCCTTCTGAAAATCCAAGTATACTATGTTCATCGACTCTCTATCAATTTTGTTAGTAACATCCTCAAAAAACTCCAACAAGTCTGTCAAACATGATTTCCCATTCGCAAATCCGTGCCTACTGTGCCCAATCAGATCATGATTATCCAAGTATCCATTTATCACATTCTTTATAATGGATTCTAGAATTTTCCCTACTACTGATGTAAGACTAACAGGTCTGTAGATGCAACACCTGCCCCTTCACTTCCTCTCTCCTCACCGTCCAAGGGCCCAAACACTCCTTTCAAGTGAAGCAGCATTTCACTTGCATTTCCCCTAACTTAGTCTACTGCATTCGTTGCTCCCAATGCGGTCTCCTCTACATTGGAGAGACCAAACGCAAACTGGGCGACCGTTTTGCGGAACACCTGCGGTCTGTCCGCAAGAAAGACCCAAACCTTCCTGTCGCTTGCCATTTTAACACTCCACCCTGTTCTCTTGCCCACATGTCTGTCCTTGGCTTGCTGCATTGTTCCAGTGAAGCCCAACGCAAACTGGAGGAACAGCACCTCATCTTCCGACTAGGCACTTTACAGCCTTCTGGGCTGAATATTGAATTCAACAACTTTAGATCTTAAACTCCCCCTCCCCCCATCCCCACCCCGTTTCTTTTCCCCCCCACCCGCCTTTTTTTTTAATAATTTATATAGATTCTTCTTTCCCCACCTATTTCCATTATTTTTAAATCTAAAACTAAAACCTTTAGTCTTTCCACCCCACCCCCACTAGAGCTGTACTTTGAATATCCTGTTTTCCATTCTTAATTAGCACTTTTCTCAGACAAAGACCACCACCTTCAACACCTCTTTGACCCTTTTGTCTCTGACATCTTTTGATTATCTGCTCACACCACACCCTCAATGTGTCTCTTCCCCCCCCACCCACCTTAAACCAATTTATATTTCTCCCTTGTTGAAACTATGCTTCAGTTCTGCCGAAGAGCCATGAGGGCTCGAAACGTTGACTGATTTCTTCTCCGCCGATGCTGCCAGACTTGCTGAGTTTTTCCAGGTAATTCTGTTTTTATTTTGTTTTGGATTTCCAGCATCCGCAGTAGCTTTTAGCTTTTTGTTTTTATCTTAGGTCTGTAGTTCCCTGGTTTTCTCTCTTTCCCTTCTTAGATAGTGGGGTGACATTTGCTACCTTCCAATCTTAAGGAACCATTCCAGGATCTATAGAAATTTAGAAAATGATCACCAATGCATCCACTATCTCTATAGCAACTTCTTTCAACACCGGGATGCACAATATCGAGTCCCGAGGGCTGATCAGCTTTCAGTCCTATTAATTTATCCAATACAACCTTCTTTCTTATGCTAATTTCCTTCAACTCCTCATTCTCACTAGTCCCTTGGATCTCTAAATCTGGGAGATTTCCTGTATCTTCCTCAGTGAGAACAGACACAAAGTTATTATTTAGCTTCTCTGCCATTTCTCTATTCTGCATTACGAATTCTCCTGACTCTGCCTGTAATGGACACACATTTGTCTTAGCCAAACATTTCCTTTTTACACACCTATAGAAGCTTCTACAGTCCATTTTTATGTTTTTTGCTAGATTGCATTCATATTCTATTATCCCTTTCTTTACCAGTTTCTTGGTCTTACTTTGCTTTATTCTAAAAACTTCCCAATCCTCAGGTTTACTGCTACTTCTGGCAACTTTATAAGCCTTTTCTTTTAATCTTATACAACCCTCAACTTCCTTTGTCAGTCACAGTTGACTGATCTTTTTGAGTTTTTGCACCTTGAAGGAATGTATAAGTGCTGTAAGCTGTGTAATAGTTCTTTGAAGACTCTCCATTGCCTATGCACAGTCATACCTTTTAATGTATTTTCCCAATACTCCTCAGCCAATTTGTCCCTCATGCCTTCATAATTCCCTTTATTCAACTTTAATACGCTTGCTTCAGAGTGAACTACCTCACTTTCACGCATAATGTAAAATCCTATCATATTGTGGTCACTCATCTCTAAAGGTTCTTTTACAACAAGATTATTAATTGGCCCTTTTTCATTACATAATACTAGATCTAAAATAGCTTGTCCTCTAGTTGGCTCCTCAACATACTGCTCGAGAATACCATCCCTAACACACTCCAGAAACTCGTCTTCCACAGCATTTATGTTCAGTTGATTTACCCAGTCTATATGCAGATTGAAGTCACACATGATTACTATATTGCCCATGCTACATGCTTCTCTCATCTCCTGATTAATTCCATGACCCACATTACCACTACTGTTTGGTGGCTGATAAACAACTCTAACCAATGTCTGCTGCCCTTTGCTGTTTCTTAGCTCCACCCAAACAGATTCCATACGTTGTTCTTCCGATCTGAGATCCTCCCTTACAAAGGCACTGATCCCATCCCTCATTATCAGTACAACTCTGCCTTTTTTATATTCATTCATGGGATGTGGGCTTCGCTGGCTGGGCCAGCAATTAATCCCCATCCCTAGTTGTCTTTGGGAAGGTGGTGATGAGCTGCCTTCTTGAACCGCTGCAGTCCATGTGGTGTAAGTATGCCCGCATTGCTGTTAGGAAGGGAGTTCCAGGATATTGACCCAGCGATAGTGAAGGAATGTCGATTTATTTCCAAGTCAGGATGGTGAATGACTTGGAGGGGAACTTCCAGGTGGTGGTGTTCCCATCTATCTGCTGCCCTTGTCCTTCTAGGTCATGGATTTGGAAGGTGCTGTCGAAGGAGCCTTGGTAAGTCCCTGCAGTGCATCTTGTAGATGGTATACACTGCTGCTACTGTGCGTCGGTGGTGGAGGGAATGAATGTTTGTGGATGCGGTGCCAATCAAGCGGGCTGCTTTGTCCTGGACGGTGTCAAGCTTCTTGAGTGTTGTGAGAGCTGTTCACATCCAGGCACTCATCGACCTTCTTTCCCTTCTGATTTGTCCTTCCTAAATGTCGAATATCCTTGAATATTCAGTTCCCAGTCTTGGTCACCATGTAGCCATGTTTCCGTAATGGCAATTATATCATACCCATTTTCCTCTATTTGTGCCTTCATCACCCTTATTGTGAACGCTGCAAGGATTCAGGTAGAGTGTCCTTAACTTTGTCTTTTTGACATCATTCTGCATTCGAAGCATTCTGCTGGAAGCTGTCTTCTGGACTCACTGCTACTTCCTGTTATCAAGTTTACTTCCTTCCAATTTGGGCCACCCCTCAGGTTCCCATCCCCCCTGACAAGCTAGTTTAAACCCACCCCAACAGCACTAGCAAATCTCCGTGAGTATATTATCAGTCCCAGTCCTGTTAAGATGTAACCCGTCCAGCTTGTACAGGTCCCTCCTGCCCCACAACCGGCCCCAATGCCTCAGAAATCTGGTGCCCTCCCTCCTACACCAGTTCTCCAGCCACGCATTTAATCAATCTATCCTCCTATTCCTCTGCTCACTAGCACGTGGCACTGGGAGTAATCCTGAGATCACTGCTGTTGAGGTCCTGCTTTTTAATTTCCTTCCTAACTCCTTGAAATCTGCTTTCAGGACCTCATCCCTTTTCCTACCTATGTCATTGGTACCAATGTGAACCACAACTTCTGGCTGATCCCCCTCCCCCTGAAGGGTGTCCTGCAGCCACTCTGTGACATTCTAATGCAATATCGCATTAGCTAATTAACATATTAGCCAGTGGTCAGTAGGTTAAGTAATTGTACAATTAGTCAACCGTGCAAAACAATAACGCATGCACCTCTACATCCAGCGAAGCATCCATTTATGTCTCTAACAAATGCAGCATTATTGATTTCCTGTCACTTTCATTGAACAGTTTTATATTGTCACTGGGCAATGCCATGGAGAATGAAATAGTACATCCATTGCTCAGAAGGGCAGCTAGTTATTAAGTCTGAACAGTGTAAGTCTGTAACTAAAAGACGTTCAACCATAATTAGTTCAGAAAAAAAACACAAGGATGCATTCCTCCAGAAGCTGATCATGTTAAAATGATCACTTTGAACCAACATGTTTGTGAGGTCACAGGATTTATAACAAAAATACCCACACCTAGAAATTTCTGATGATGATACTTTAGCGGAGCTGTCAGACTATTGAAAATAGATGGCTCAATGCCTACAGCAAAATGACAAACAGAAATTGACGTAGGGGTTAAATGTTCCTCCACAAATACAGGTCATTTCTAGCCTCTAACGTTCTGAATATATTTTTGAGGTGTTGATGGAAATGATATCAGCAACTGCAGTATTTTGCATCTATATTACTGAAATTTTAACCTCGTCTGCCCAACTGGGAAACAGGCGATTGGAGAGGTGCTGATGGAAATGATATTTAAAATCAATTGCGTGATTTCTTCCTTCAGAAGACTGACAGATGTTTAAAATTTTGTCACTGACCAAATGGCTGAAGATGCAAGTTTGTCATTCTCTGCAGACCTGATGCCTAAGTATGTTCATTATGGTGAAACCAAGGTGACATCAGTTAACTAACACACAGGGTGGGAAAACCATAGGATCGGGAGGAATGCTGATTTGATACCACACCCAAAATTGTCAATGGGAAGTAAAATCGGCTGAGATGAAAAACTAGCATTAGCACCCCACTCCCAGCCAACCCCCACTGCCACCAACCCCGTTCCAATCGCCTGCTTCCCAATTAGGCAGACTAGGTTAAAATTTCAATAATATAAATGCAAAATACTGCAGATGCAGGAAACCTGAAATAAAGACAGAAAATGATTGAAAAACTCAGCAGCTCTGGCAGCATCTGTGGAGAGAGAAACAGAGTTAACGTTTCGAGTCCTTCATCCGAAGAAGAGTAGTAGTATGGACTCGAAGCGTTTATTCTGTTTCTGTCTCCATAAGTTAAAATTATTTCCATCTCTGCAAAGGGCACAGCCTTGTTTCTACTAATATATTGATGTGCATATATCTCACTTGTCAGCTTCAATTAAAAAAAAAACAACTTGAGAAAACAGATGAACAATCTTTGATTAACAGGAAGAGAACATAGACCTAGGGCACAACATGCACCTTGTATTTTACAGTTTTAGCAAAACTTGTGTCAGCATATTGAAAGAAAAAGCACACTTAACCAATAAAGGAAGGATTGATTTCTGACTGCAACAATTGGGGATAGGCAGGGTAGGTTTGTGCAATGTCGTGTACAACAACATTTTATGCCAAGATTATGTATGATTGCATTTCATAATAGAACAGGTATTGTTTTTCATTTGCTTAATTTGGTCTGACCTGCACACAACTTACTGGCCATGGGAAAAAGAGCTTCCAATTAATTGAAACAGGTTGTGTGACCCTGGTCTGCTTCTATTGTTTTACATCAGTTCCACTATTCTAAGAAAACAGCCAAGATCAATAATGACTATGAAAAAAATAAAGTGTGACAAAAAAGGTGGGAGCTAGGATTGGAAAAGGAACATTGTTGTAGATGGTCCAGCCTCATCTTGACCAGCACTGCTTTCTTCTGGTGATATGGTTTTCTGCGTCCTCTAATTTTCTCCCCCCCACCCCCCGCTTTCCTTGAAGTGCTAACTCTTGTCAGGGCACAGTTGTAAAGGAGACAGCAGCCCTAGCGACTATTACTTGAGCATGAATCTTGAAGGGAATTGTGAACCTTCTGTTAAGACTGTAGGAGTCGACGGTTGCTGAGCCCTGTCCTGTTTGTCTTTGCTAACCATGAATTTTCCACCCGGATTTGCCAGATGAGACCAAGACCCAGATCATTTCCCCCTCACTAGCCCATGAATACTGGAGCCAAGTATAGAACTCCAGCCAGAGCCCTGGTAATGAAACAAGAACAAAAATAGATGGAAAAACTCAGCAGGTCTGACAGCATCTGTGGAGAGGAATACAGGAATAACTGTGTTCCTCTCCGCAGATGCTGTCAGACCTGCTGAGTTTTATCAGCTATTTTTGTTTTTGTTTCAGATTTCCAGCATCCGCAGTATTTTGCTTTTACCCTGGTGATGAAGGCTGCAAACTTGCAGCACTGTCTTCCTAAAGATCGCAAAGAGCTGCACTTCCACAATAAAGCCAAACCTGCAGTTTCATTGATGTGGAATTTTATTGGAGTTGGACAGTAAAAGATTTGAATAAATTAGAGTGCAAATGATTTAGTATTGTTTATTGAACTTCCCTATTAGTAACTGCAATTGAAGTGAGTAGCTATTTATTGTGAGGTTATAGTGCCATTGACTTCATCACCAATGATTCCTGATCTGTGTAGTCAATTCACCTTGAACAAATGCTAGTTATTGTCCCACAAACTGAGGTAAAGAACTCAAATTCACATAATGTCGATACATTATTCTACAAATTATAGGGAATAAAGGGTGAGTGAGATGTTTTATGATCCTATAAATGCTTATGGGTTTTTTTTCCCAAATGGTATAAATGCCCACATTGAGTTCAAGACAATTCAAGATCTTGTATACATCTATAATTCATCACACTTCCACATCATTACATATAAAATAGTCAGACTATCAAAATGGGGGCTAAACCAGTGAGTCTATTGATATGTAAGGGTAAACTTTCCAAGGCTGCATTCCTGGCACACTGCCTCATTACATAACATTATCGATCTCAGAATCATATTTAAAGAGTAATTATCTAATCTCTGACCTTTGCTAGCATTCAGCAACACTCCACAACTTCCAGGGGGCCTCGCAAAACTTACCCTCTGATTTCCTCAAACATTTGGAATAGTGACTGGCAACAATGCCTGTGTACCAGTATATCAAAGCAACCTGCCTGTGGTCTCTATATGGCAGTATTGAGCACTTTTGTTATCCTGTCCATGCTGTCAGTCAAGTGCAATGGATAAACCCAACATTGACAGCTATCCTTTAGCTAACAGAACAAGTCCCTGTGATTGCTTTAAAAACAAAGTTACAATATTCTGAAGTAAATCCATAAGATGATGGTACAATTTATGCTGTATAATTTTTCACCATTAAGTAACATTAGGTTGGCCCTCCACCTGACCCCAGCTGCTGGTAAAATACCAATGGTGGCAGGTGGAGGCCCTTAAATGGCCACCTAAGTGGTTCAATGATCCTCTGGGCAGGAGGCCTCTTCTCTGCCTTCCCCACCATTGGTAAAATCGTATGGTGACAGCAATGCGATGGGCACTCCATCTCATACATTCCCTCACTATTACATGGGCCCCCCCACCATTCAGCCCATCCCCAAAGGACTGGTAAAATCCAGCCCTCACAGTCAAGAGCATAGACCTCAACCAATAGCTCAGGTTGTTAAGCAAATTAATAGCTTGACCAATGAGACCAGAAAAATTAGTAGTTATTGGTATTAGCTAGGGTGGTGGGAGGAGCGCTACATTAGCATTGGGTAAAAGAGGGGGAAATCAGTCAGGTTTCCTTCTCCTGATCAGGTCTCTAAAATTATGAAGGGATTCTAGACAATAAACATAGGGAGGATGTTTTAATTTGTTGGGGAGACCAAAACTGGGGGTCATGAATAGTCACTAATAAGTCCAATAAATAATTCAGGAGAAACTTCTTTACTCAGGGATTGATGAACATATGAACGTAGAGGTTAGATGCATTTAAATGGAATCCAGATAAGCACATGAGGGGGGGAAGGTAATAGAAGAATATGGTGACAGAGTGAGATGAACTAAGATGGGAAGGGATTCTTAAAGAGTAAAAACATCAGTATAAACCTGTTTGGCAAGTGGCCTGTTTCTGTGCTTTAATTTCAATATAATTCTATATAATTGTCCAGCAGCAACACCCTCAACTAGCCTGTCTACATGCTCTGCCAGGATTGACACATGGATTACAGGCACCTAGGTGAGTAAATAAAGACTGCACAATACTACCCCAGCAAGAAGTCAATGCCTTCAGGAGTGCGGGGAGAGGAAAAGATTTAAGAGGGAGAAAGAAAAACAGGAAAAGTCGACTAGGAAAAGAAACTAGAGACTGCCAAGAAACTGTCTTATAGAATTACGTAGTGGACTTGATGCCTCAAGAATAGTTTAAAGGGCAGCTGTGTATTTCCTGATACAACAGAAGAGGGCGAGTTTCTTAAATAAGTAGCTCCACTGCATTTAAAATAGGAGACATAAGAACACGCAGCAAGATGCCCCTGCATTTCTCTGGTTATATCTGGAAGTATCCAGCTAACCTTTTAAGCCTTTCATGTATTTCTGTACCAGGCCAGTGTCTATAAAAGTACAGCAAAGGACCCAATTGGTCAAAAGCTATTATGAGATTGCTGGTTGTCTATATATTTAAAATAATTTGAAAGCAAGCTGGTTGCAAGGCAGCTCCCTGGGAAACACAGTACTATAGAGGCAGAAGTATGTACCAAGCACTGATAGTCATATCAAAATCACATGGATATTATTATTGGTTTTGATTATTTCTTGGTAGTGATCTTGTCTAATGCGTAAGAAAGCTGCTTCTAAGGCCACCCTCTATTGATATTGATTACTTTGGTTGGTGTTGGTATATTGTAGTTTGTATTGTATTGCTGCTGTGCCAAACTATTAACACCACCTACTTCTCAATTTTGGCATGTTGGATCACCACCACTGTGTAGATCAGGGCTTCCCAAACTGTGGGTCGCAACCCCCAGTTCTCGTCACAAGGTGAGATTTTGGGGTCACGAGCAATGGCTGACATGAAGCTTGGACTGATTTCTGACAGCTGCAAGGCCCTTTAAATCCTCATGTTCTTTTGTTGATGGGTGTGGCCTAATGGAATGCTCTCTGAGGCCCAATTGCTGTTGCAAAAAAAGGCCTGTGAATAGGCAGGTGTTCGTTTGTCTCAAAGCATAGGATGGATTTCTGATACTTTGGTATTCCCAGTGAAAGGGTGAAATCAGTCAACACTGATTCAATACCAACATCACTAATTCTAGCACCATTACAAGTCTGCTACTTGAACCACTCAACCACTAACTGTGTTTTTTTATCCTGAGGTGAAAGGTGTTTAGTTTTAATGTGATAGCCTTACCGGTTTCCATTGAATGTGGTTTTATAGACTGTTGTCTGGTGTAGGCCCTGGTCAGCATAGACTGGCATTGCCGCACGGACGCACTCATGGGAGCACTGGAGGGTCTCATTGTACGCAGTGAATATGTCCAGGTTGCTTGGCACTCGTGCTGTGGTAAAATCAGTCAGATTTTGGCAACTCTCCTCTTGTTGATTGATTTTCCGTTGGTGACTATTTCGGTGCCCATTTCCATTTTCTGCGCAGCTGCAAAAACAAACAGACCTGTTCATCTCCGCCATATTGAGGTTTTCATTTTAAAAGTAAAAAAAAGTAAACAAAGCATCTCCTGTTCCAAATAAGCTACAGTAGAGGCATAGGTTAAAAACATAAAAAGGTTGTTTTTTTGGGGTTTTTTTAATGTGTAAGTCTCAATTTCGCAGTTTTGCTCACTCAGTCATAAAAAGGGTCTTGGCAGGATCGAGGGATAAACAACCAAGATGATTCTCCAACTCTGGTTGGACACTTTCTCTGGAGGTTTTTCTCGACCTCATGCCTCTAACTGCCCCACCCCCAACATTCCCACCATTGGTTACCCAACATTTCCATTTTCATAGTGCACTACCTTCCTACACCAATCAAAAAGTGAACAGGTTCTCTGTACTTGATTGGATGATTCTTCATTGACAGTCAATAGCCTTTTCTCCACATGTCTGATATTCTTGTAACTCATAAATAAAAGTGTTGAAAAAATATACATTTTTTTGTTTAAGGCCCCTATGATAGTTCTCCTGGTAGCGTGCTAGAAATTAATTTTTAATTCCTGAAAAATCCACCACAGTCCTGAGTGGTTGGCAACCTTAATTTAAAAGCTAAATTATGAGAAAGCTGGAAGCAAGTTGGGCTTCTTCTCCTGGGGAAATAGACTTCAAGGTGAAGCTTTCCAGGTTATGAAAGGAAGTGACAAACATGAACAAGGTGAATTTTTCAGTCTGTTAAATACCAAAAGGCATGAGGTAGGATTATAAGCCTCAAGTTAAAGATGAATGTAAAAGTAGGTTGGCAGGTTACGACAGAACTTTCTAACAACCTTTAGAACACTACAACACTGTTCATAACTCCATGCCACAGTACAGAAGTAATAAAGACATAACAGGACAGGACAATGTTTTATTCAAGACTAATTAGAATCTGACGACATGCTATGTCTCCACTTAAGTGTCTGTGTGAAATTTATCTTTGGAGGTGGTCCGAGGGGTCAGCAGGAGAAAGCCAGGGAGTCTGAGGTGCATTGGAAGAGGAAAAATTGAGCCAGGAAGGTTCCCTGTCAAAAAGAGGCTACAGGCAGAAATTAAAAATGAATACCATGAATAAGTAACCATGACTTCCTCGGTTTGTTCAGAGGCTTCAGAATGGAAATAGATTGTAAACCCTACTGTAGCTTCTCGCCTCTCTTTACCCACTCTCTATCATGTGCCTATCAATTCCCTTGCATTTGGTTAAAGTGCCACATGTTCATTTGTGAGATCTCACCCTCCTATCTCAATACATCAATGCTGGTGCATCCATGGTTACGTGAAGGAAGTTCCCTTCCTGATTGCTTCTTTCTGACCTAGAAATCTTCACATGACTGACGCCCACAGTCTGTTCATTTGAAACGGCTGATGGGTCGCTTGAAGTTCTGCAGCCTTTCTTGCTTTGTTACTAACTGAACTTAGTCACAAACATACCAAATTCAGGACTGTGGGGCAGAGTTTAACGGCCCCGTTGTGTCGGGGGCAGGGCTGTAAAGCGCAGCGGGCCGTTCAAAAGTCCATTGACTTTGGCGGGGCCGTAAAATCCCACCGGCGTAGAATTCCGCCGGTGATGTACCCCTTGGGTATTCAAGCAATTCCTCGCTTTATTCTCGCTTTCACTTATTGGAGAAATGGATAGTGCAGCAGTCACAGTGGTAATGAAAGTCTTCGATTCAAACTATAGGAAAGAGACAAACGCTGACAAATCTCATCTGAAGCCCATGAAAAGAGAAATACAAAAAAGTAACAGAACTGTAGAAAATAATAGGGAGAATGTATATGAACTTTACTTAAAAAAAAAATAGGGAGGAAGTATGTGAATGCTACTTGGCACTCCCCTGTAGATATGTGACAGGAACAGCTTCTTAATTTAGCCATGTTTCTATTTTTAATCTGGCGCCTCAGGTAGAGAGCGCGTGACTGAAGAGTCTGACACGTAGGATCTAGCCAGTGTTGGCCGCATTTTCTGAAGCTCTTGCTCCCTGCAAGTTATTTCTACCATCTGTGTTGTAATATTTAGTGCCCGAAATCCAAACCTTTTTCATATTAAATCGCAACTTGCCCTTGACCCCTCACGTCCCCAATGCAGCCAGTTGTCCTTGTCTATTTTAAGTTTTTTGGATGGTTATTACTGTTATTCCCATTTAAACCTCCTCTAGACCAATCTTTTGTTTCTTTATTTGTCCTATTATCATCTCTTTTTGCCTTGTATCACCATCCCTTTCATCATTTAATCGCTCCTGCTCCATCACAGACTTTCTCTCTGTTCATCGCTCCGCTCTCACCTCTCCCACCTCAGTAGCTGCTTAAAACCTGGAGCATCCCTAACTGTTTTGCCAACTCTGACAAAGTGTCAGTGGCCTGAATCATTGGCCTGGATTTTCATGGAGTTGGGTAGACACCATGGAGGGTTGAAAATGGCGGGCATGACCCAGATCCGGACATCCCACCCCATTCGCTGCATTTCCAACATTGACGGCTGTGTGAAAGGGGGTGGGTCATAAATCGCACACACGGCAATTACAAATTGGCTGGGGCCGATATAAAGAGATGGGGCAGGACAGGAAACCACGATTTTCACCCTCAACATTTCCAGAACTCCGGCCAGGATTTTTCCGATGGCGGGGGGACTGGGCGGGGGCAGAGCTGATCACCACCCGCGATCGGTTCTATGCCGCCATTTTACATGGGGCGGGCCAATCAAGGCCCGCCCAGCGTAATGCACAGCCGGTAATGCTCACCGCTGCCTGTGCGGGCGGGAGGGAGGAGGGAGAGTCGGGGCCTGCGCTCTTAACTGCTTTACTTTATTTTGGCGTTAATGGGCTGTTGACATTTCGGCGGGCTATAACAGACCAAAGGCTCAGCCATGTAGACTCCTGCTCATCACTCCTTGCTTCATTAACCAAGTGGATGACATTACAGACTGCCAGTCTCATGGGGGTAGGAGTGTGTGGGCCACGACGGAGGGACGTTTGCTGAAATGGGCGCAGGACCTTCACACATGTGGCATGTAAAGGAAAGGCAGCGGTAGCATCATGCTGCATGAGCCAGGGTACCCGGGCATGAGGTGGCAGAGCCCCATACAGACCAGCAAGAAGAAGGGCCCACAGGAGCAGGCTCAGCTTTCTGGACATGAAGGAGAGGCAGTGTAGGTGAATGCTCATGGTGTCTCAGGATATGGTAAGAGAAATCTGTGCCATGTTTCAGGCAGACCTCACACCCCGAACAATTGGTGGCCATGCCCTTCCAATACCTGTCAAAGTGACTGTGGCCCTCAGCTTTTATGCAGCTGGACACTTCCAGGGCTCTGCTGAAGACCTCTGTGGCATCTCACAGTCAGCTGCCCACAGATGCATAGCAGCAACCACCAATGCTCTCTTTGCCAGGGTAGGGGAGCTCATTAAGTTCCCTATAGGTGTGGAGTCTCAGAGCCAAACAGCAATGGAGTTCACGTTAATGATGGACCTTCCACAAGTGCAAGGCAAAATAGGTTGCATGCACATTGCCATCAAAGCACCATCACAGGAGGCACACAGATATATGAATAGAAAGCCTTTTTACTCCATCAATGCCCAGCTTGTGTGCGACCACAATAAGGTTTGCCTGAGCGTCCGCGCAAGATTCCCTGGAAGCTGCCATGACTCACTCATCTTGAGGGGGTCCAACCTGCCACATCTTTCCGAGCCTATACCCCAGGTCCATGGCTAGCTATTGGGCTTCAAAGGTTACTAATTGTGGAGGTGGCTGTTTACTCCATTGCACCATCTGGAAATGGTGCTAGAACAGCATTATTACATCAGTCACCATCTGACCAGGGCAACCATTGAGCAGGCTATTGGCATTTTAAAAATGTGCTTCCGATGCCTGGGCTGCTCAGGAGGAGCGCTGCGATACTGTCCTGGAAGAATAGTGGTGGCCTGCTGCATGCAGCATAATATGGTGCAACAAAGGGGTGTGCACGTACAGGATTCAGAGCCCATCTACAAGGCTCAGAGGAAGAGGAGGTACTGGAGGAGGGGCAGGAGCCATTTACCTCAGGTTAAGATGCAACCGAGGAGGAGGAGGATGAGGAGAGGGACAATGGTGGAAATGTTGAGAGGAGTGCCCGGGTACCCAGGGTCAGCTCTGCACCTAACGCCATAGTCAACAGCGAGATACAGAGGTGCTTCTCATCATCAACAGTGAGGAGATAGATGCACCCTTGTAAGCAAACGGCTGTCATGCCATTGATATATGTGCCCATGAGACGATAGATGCCTCATCTCTTCCAGGAGATGTCTATTCCCCGAAAGGAGAGTAAATCTGCAAGCGTCCTTGAGACACTGGCATCACATGGCTGAAATCTTCACCACCATAGGTTTGCATTCAGCCGCATTGAGGGATTAACCTCGAGATGCTACGTGTCAGGTTGGACTGCAAGTGGAATTTGGATGTTGTGAAATACAGGACAAACCAGTAATCGAGTGACTAAGCGAAGCTCGGCCCCTATGTCCACAGTGCCCCTGTGCAGTGTCAGTTGAAACTCAGTACATGCAGATGTGGGTGATGGACCAACAAAAATGCGACAAATCAAGACTGTGCAGCATAAATTAACATTTGCACCACACACGTGCCAGACAACTCCAACAAGAGAGGATCTAACCATCTTCTCTTGACATTAATTAAGGCAGTATCATCGCTGAATTCACCACTATCAACATCCTCGAGCTTACTATCACCAGAAGCTGAACTGGACCAACAGTATAAATACTGCGCTACAAGAGCAGGTCAGAGTGGGGGAATTCTGCAGCGAATATCTCACCTCCAGACTCCCCAAAGCTTGTCCACCATCTACAAGGCACAAGTCAGCAGTGTGATGGAATACTCCCCACTTGCCTGGATGAGTGCAGCTCCAAGAACACTCAAGGTGCATGACACCATCCAGGACAAAGCAGCCCACTTGTTTGGCACCCCATTTACCGCATTTAACATTCACTCCCTCTGCCACCGACACACAGTGGCAGCAGTGTGTACCATCGACAAGATTCTCTGCTGCAACTCACCAAGGCTCCTTCAACAGCACCTTCCAAACCTGTGACCTCAACTGACTGGAAGGACAGGGCAGCTGATGCATAGGGACACCAACATCTGCTGGTTCCCCTCAAGCCACACACCATTGAGACTTTGAGCAGAAACGCTGTTATTGAGTCCAAGTCCTGCAGCTCCCTTTCTAAATGCACTGTGGGTGTACCTACACCACATAGATTGCAGTGGCTCATGAAGACATCTTACCACCATCACCTTCTCAAGGGCAATTAGGGGTGGGCAACAAATGCTGACCTAGGCAGCAAAACACATATCCCATGTACGAATAGATAACCAAAAAATAAAGTCACCCAAAGATGGCTGAAGCCATTCATCTACTTTCAGTTTAATGTGGCACCACCTTGTGACATCCAGAAGGTCAATGCAGCAATGCAGTAAGGATCATTGACAACCCGCTGCATACAACACACGAAAGGACAACTACAGTCATCTCCCACAATTGCAATGTTACCTGAAAGGCTCATCTTGTTGTGACCTGCGTGGCCACGACTGTGCATTGAGGGAGAAGTTTCAGAAACATCTCTGACCTCATCTCAGGACTAGGGGTGGGCCTACACCAGACGGACTGCCAATTCTCCTTCGATGTACCACTGAAAGTCCTCAAAGAATGGAAGCAAGGTGTTTTAGTGGCTCACGATGTGCACACCCCATGGTTGACTACTATGAGCAGTGGAAGTATTACTGAGCCCACAACTTAACGATGATGGACTTCCATGACACACGCTTCACAGCTTGACTGAGGGTTGGACTTCTGGCTGTAATCTTCAGTGACACTGGTAAGAACATGAAGTCTTATGTTTACCCCATTATCATATGTGCCTCTCAACAAGTATAGGCCAATACATCGATCTTTTGATTCCTTAGGTGCATTCACAAACATTGGAAAAGGCATACTTAACAGTATGAGATATAACATCACGTGTGAACCTATCAGTGATTGAGTTGCCGTGGCGTCCTCTGCTCATGGACGCTCCTATGTGGTGCCCTCCCACTGTGTTATGGAGACAGGCTGCTCACCTCTGTCTCCGTGCAGGTACCATTAGGGATCTACCTGAGACTGCAGGAACTGCACTTCCGCAGGGGAAGCCATGGTCATTGGAGCATGTGCTACAGATGAGGGCTCTGGCGGGTGAGCCATAGAACATGAGTGTGCTGAACTGCTCCCAACACCCTCATCCTCTCCTGCAGCCCCCTCAGCCCTGTGCTAGCTTTCAGGAGGGGTAGATGGGGTGGCCTGCTGGGGTGCAGCAGTTGTCCATTCCAGCATCTATTGTGCCACCAGCAAGAAGGTCCTGTTATGGTTAGCCAGCTCCTCATGTATTCCATGGAAGGCAGCACTCAAACTCTGAATGGACTGCCTCAGGCTACTGAGTGACCTTGTTCCTTTTGCAGGATTTCACACTCTTCTTGCATCCACTGGGCGTGATGCTGCATGTGACTCTTCATGAGGTTGGCCATTTTCTCATGGTTGGAGTGCATGCAGTCGAGTCCCTGAGACAAGGACAAGCTCACGCCATGGGGTGACAATGGAATGCCCAGCATGGGCATGTATGAGCGTGCATTGACTTGGGGAACTCTGCCAGATGTCTGCACACTTGCTGCTGATCCAAGTACCGAGCCCCATGAGGTGACCCCTGAGCCTCGACCTCAATGCCAACTAGAGAATCATAGTCACTGGCCTCTTCCTCTGAGAGGGACTGCGCACAGATGTTTCTGACTCTGACACCTTTTCCTGCACTCTGGTGCAGTGACCTTGAAAGCATGCAATTGACTCTGAACGTACACTGTTTCCCTCTGCAGTGTTAGTGTCTGTGCTAGTGGATTGTGGGCTGGTACTATGAGATAGTACTTCCTTGAAAATCCCTTTCTTCTCCTGATGCCTGAGGGATGTTTGGCTCAGGAGGGGTGGGATTGTGGCGATGGAATCTGTGGGAGAGACAACAGGATTGAATTAGTCAGTGCGGTTTCAGGTCAATGTCAGAAACCACATGAGCTGAACCATTGGCCCAATACCCTTCCTTTCATGCTCCACCATACACCAGCTACTCATTATGCTCAGTCCACCTCCCCCGTAGTGAAAAACAATCACCCCCACCAATGAAACCATGCCCTAAGGTGTCAATAATACTGCTTTTGGCACCTGCAATGGGCGGTTCACCATTCCAACATTGGCCTGGGAGGGAACATGAGCAATCTGCATGGCCTTCTCCTCCCCTGCACAAATCACCCTCAGCTTCGCACTCCCACCCTCTGCTCGGGCCAACTCCTCTGCATTTTGTGTTCTCTCCTCCTGCAAGTCATCAATAAAGACAAGTTAAAGGATATTGACTCCTGAATCCAGACACTAGCCTAATCTATTTGAGAGTGTGTTGAAATGGGCGTTCCATTGTCACCCCGTGAATGCTTGGACAGACAAGAGTGTCATGTCCATTTGGTCATCCTTACCGACGGGGAAAAAGGCACCAAATGTGTCCCTTCTGATGTCTCATTCACTGGCACCCAAGCTGGACAGAAATGCATGCTTCAGTCAAACAACTCACATTGTCTGAGCACACCAGGTCATGGAACCGCTTGTGGCCTTATATCCAAGATCTTTGCGGTTCACTTGATGAGCTCACTGAGGCCAGTACTGCCTGCCAGGCTCTATTAATAATGGTAGGAGGGTTCCTTTATACGCTGGGTACGCTGCTTCTCTCCACATTTCAACCTCCTGCACCAGGATCTCCAGGTCCTGGTCGCAGAACCTGGGTGCATTTAATCCATGGGACACACTCATTGCACTCCTCTGGGACATTCTGCGGCAATGAATAAAGCACATGGATGAGTGAGGATTCTCACTATGTGCTACTCAATACCCATGTGCAATCTTCTGCTACAACCTTAATCCCGAGTTGTGCACAGGTTGATGTTGTTGGGGAGTCCATTCATAAGTTGGGTATACAGTTGCCAGCTGCGGTAGGACATATTCCTGGAGGTTCCATCACATGAGTTCCTGTGTCCAAACAGCCTTTCTATCCATCACTGGAGAACCAGGGCAATCCTGGAGGGTTGGCAATCCTCATTGGGTGCACTGTGCTTGTGTAGTAGCACCCCAATGTGGCATGATGTGTCCTGGTGCTTATAGCACCCTGCTGGGGTACTCCCTCGGAGCCACAAATGCCAGCGGAGACAGTGTGCTGATGTCACCGTAATGGGCGAGGTACTTTTGGGTGCCCATGCTTGAAATTGGGACATGTGGCAGAGCATGAAGGATCTGCCTGCAGGGTTTTATAACTAGCCCCCAAGTTACAATGCTCATTTCACTTGCTGCACAGCACCGTAACCTGCCGCAGCTGCAAAGGTGCAGACATCATGGCTGGGTGTGGCGGATCTTTGGCAACAGTGAATGACAACTGTGTGGACACTCTATACACATTTCCAATGGCCAGGCTTCACAATTTAAAGATTTATGGACAGCTCATGATGGGCCATCTCTGACAGCATTAAAAATTAGTTGGCCAACATTTTCAACTTTCACTCACCTGACAGCTTCTGAAGTGTCCTCCCACACAGCTTTGTGAAACCTTCACAACTGCCTTCCTCTCACAGTGAGTGACTTCCTGGATGCCCCTTTATTTCGGGCCTGAGCAGTGAAAACCCCGCCTCCTAATTTACATATTACCTGTCTAATAAGTGTTTCCAAGGCCTGCTGTCCCAACCACTGCCTGTAACCGCCCCACCCCCACACCCCGCCAAAGAAGGTCATGCCGCCGGAACTACTTTTTCCTGAGGCAGGCACACGAAGCTGTGAATTTCCCCAGCTCCAGCTACACCCGCCTCCAGGATGAAAATCCAGGCCATTAACTCTGTTTCTCTCTCCACAGATGCTGCCTGACCTGCTCAGTTTTTATTTCAATTGTTCTCGGGTTTTCCCTCCTTTGGGAGTATAGAATTTACTGGTGAATTTATCTTGTGGTCAAACTACAGCCTGTGACATATTACTTTGGAAAAGAAACTGTTTAAAGTACAGTGCGTTTTTTTAATGAACTAACTGCTTTAAGTCAGGCTAGTTGTAAAAGCCAGGATGGCTGTTAGGAACATTTTGAGGGGCTTCAGTGCTAGGGATGAGCGAGGGGTTGGTAAAACTCATTCCTGATCGCAGCCCATGAATTGGGCTAGGGACGTCATCTGTGGGCATCAAGGGGGAAAAAGATTGGCATGTTGGTGATCACCTCAACAAACAGCATGCTGGCACTCGCTGCCCACATCCACTGCTCGCAGCCTCTGTCCATACCTATTGTAAGGTTTGGGAACGCTAGGTCAAAGGTCACCCATTCCTCCCAGATATGCTACACTGACTGTACATCGCATCTCAAATTACAAAAGCTTATGTCGAAGAGTTCAGTCTCTCGAGGGCTTGACAAGGATGATGCTCAAAATGTTCGTGTTTATGACCAAACAACAGCCATACAATTATAATATAACGAATTGAGACCATTGGTTTGTAATGGAATGTGCCCACGGTATACTGATTAACAGACTGTGTAGAAATGTACTTACTGGTGTACTCAAAACCATTAACACTGTTCAATCAACACACAAAGAAACAGACAGGATTGATGTACATTGATAGCTGAGGTCCAGGGGCTCTCACCTGTGATCCCACCTGAGGGACATCGCGTGTAGGATGGACCCCACCCAGGAAGGAAACAAAAGGAGAAAAAAGTTGAAAATGATCCAAGGAATTTCCAGTTTAATTTTTCCTCACTGTCTGGCTCACAGCTTCCTTTGATCCAAAAAAAAAATCACAGTTTTTTGTAGTTCCCTCCCATCATTGATCAAATGTCAAGCCCAACAGCATGTTAATGTTGTGGTACAGAACCAACTGTAAATGCCCCCGTCACCTGCTGCAAAATAAATCCTGTTTCTTTCCTGTCACATAGTGGTATAAGACCATTGTCACTGAACACATTTGCTGTCTTTCCTATCATGCATCTGATCAAAGCTGATACCCCAAGATGCCACATCGACATCTGTAGTTGCCTATGCAACATGTGTCAATTTGTGTCATTCTTTATGCAACATTCCCCAACCATTGGCCTTTCCCTATGTAAGGCATCGTAACCTGTCATTTCCTGTCTAAGATAACCCAACATCTGGAATTTTCTATGTAAGATACCCCAACATCTGTCATCCCTTATGTAAGAAACCCCAGCTATCTGCTATCTATTCTGCAACATAATATCTCTCCATTTTGATGTAGCATACTACCAATTTTCTGTTACTTTCTATGGGGCACATGAAGATATGTTATTTTCTGTGAAACACAGTTTATGTAATGTGCTCTTAAGCATTGTTTTGGACCTGTTGCATTTTTGTCTCTGAGTCAGAAGCTTATGGACTTGAAAGGCCACTCCAGTAAACAGCCACTTCCGTGAAGTACTGAATTGTTAGAGATGCTCCCCTTTTGAAACAAAGCCAAATTGAAGGTTCTGTTCTGATGGAAGGTCATCTCGACCAGAAATGTTAACTCTCTTTCCCTGCACAGACACTGCATGACCTGCTGAGTGTTTCCAGCATTTTTTGTTGTTCTTTCAGCAGTGTTTTTGCCTCTGTGTTGAAGATACGTCTGCCTGCTTAGGTAGCTATTAAAGATCCTGTGTTAGTTGAAGAGCAGGGAGTTCTCCTGGTCACCTGGCTAACATTCATCTCTTTATTAAGAAAGGAAGATTGATTATTCATGAATTTAATTGCTGCTTGTAGGATCTTGCTGTGTGCAAACTTGCTGTCACATTTTGCATGCATAACTCACCAGAAAGAGTGGCTAAGATATTTTGAGATATTTATCAGTTGTAGCCTGAATATAAATTCAAGTCTTAAACACTCCCAGGTCTCAGCAACTTTTTAAGGTACCTAATATTCCGTTTATAAGACGCCTCTAGCTATGAGCTTGTATAGTAGGTGTTCAGTGAGCTCAATGGCTGCAGGGGTATTGCAGCTGAGCCCATTGTTACCCTTACCCAGTCTCCACCGATTGCTGAATAGGATCAGGACTCTGGCTGAATCTTGACTTCCTTTGCTCTGTGGGACTGAGGCAAATTTCAGCATTTGCTGCCCCACTGAGATCAGCCCACTTCAGAATTTTAAAATCAACACAAATGAGAATATTAAAATCCTACCATTGAAACAAAAATCAATAATAACAGCAAGACAAAATGAATGATGCAAATGGGACAGAATTATAAAATAACAACGAGATGATCCATTTCTTCACTGATTGCATTCAATCCGGTTTTTTTTAATTTCAGCAGTTCCTATTCTGCAGCCCTGTCCATAGTTCACCCTATTTCAAGCTTCTTCTACACTACATGCTGAGCCTGGGCTTCACCTTGTTTACCTCTGTGTATAAGCGCCCAGTGATCATTTAGTTAATCCTGTTTCTCCATCTGTCAGCCTCACAGATGTGCTGGCACAGTATGGAACAGGATATACGCCAGTCTTGTAGTTATCAGAACCCTTGGTTGACTCAAGATGAGGTAGCTTATAGAGGTCTATGACTCACGTGTATGTATGAACCTCAGGATATGTGGTAGGGCAGCCACATGGCGAGCAGTATTGAGGTGAGGATTCATAAAAATATAATCAATAACTATCACGTTGGTGTGATTTGGAAACTTGTCCCAAAGAGGATGGCATCCATCAGATCATCTCAGTGATCCTGAGCAATGGTAACCAATATAAACCTGCAATTCCAGGTTTATAGCCAGTCAACTTAAATTGAATAGCTGCTGATAATATTTAATCAGTCTAATGTTCAATCACTCTATGCATTAATGAATGATACTGATATCAGGCCCTCAAGATAAGAGAGGTCTCCTGAAAACTAAACAATTGGGCGCTAAATGTGGTAGCAGGTGGGCAAAATGGCGTTCTACCCGCCGACGGCAATGGCAGGTTTTCACGCTGTATCATCCCAAACCCGCCACATTATTTATTCACTCCCGGGAAACATGCCGTTTCCATGGCGGGTGGGCTCTCATTCGTCCTCCTGCCATCACCCCGCCATTGCATCATGCCGGCTGCCATGAAAAAAAGGCAGCCACCAGCACACCGTGAATCACTACCAGCTCACCACCGCTGCCTGGGACACATGGCCAGCAAAGAAGAAAAGACCACAGCCGCACACCACCTCTCCCCCACCCCACCCACCCCGACCCACCCCGGTTTAATGATTGGTCCCTTGAGCGACTGCTGGATGCCGTGGAGGCCCGCTGGGATGTCCTGTACCCCTGCTCTGGTCACAGGTTGGGCAGCAACATGACCAATCAACTTGGGAGGCGGTGACAGAGATGGTCAACGCCAAAGCCCTTCAGAAGAGGACAGCCATCCAGTGCCAAAAGAGAATGAATGATCTCCTCCGTTCCGCCAGGTTAAGTCACTCTTCTCATCGCCCTCAACTCACACACTCACAAACCCATCACACATCCACAGGCCCCTCACTTACTGCCAGTTCAAGGGACATCACCATTAACTCTCTCTCTCACACATCTTCATTGTCCTCATCCTGTCCATGGGACCACCCACAACCAACACATGCCAGGCACATTTATCATCTGGCCTGTCAGGCATCCTGCTTACACTCTCTCCATTTCTATCTATGCAAGACAAGCTGGCACACAACAAGACAGACAGGTTGCAAACTGGTGGCAAAATGCCCGAAATCAAGGTCCTCACAGACTTTGAAAGCAGAGCCATCCAGCTGGCCGGCGAGGATCTGGACCAGTCCTGTGCTGATGGTGAGGTCAGCGGTACTCTAGCAAGTGAGGATCCAGCAGTGCAACATCCATCAGACAAGCATGCTGTGAGTGATGTGTCCTGTTTCACAGGCCACTGCCATGCACTAATTATCTCCCCTTGCTTTCACAGGCACATCTGCCAAACAGCCGACAGAGTCCATGACCCAGGGCCTCCAATCAAGCCCCGAAGAAACCTCCGAAGAGGAATCTGAAGGCGCCCTCTTTGAAGTCCTGTCACAGCGCCCACCCACACCCTCTCCCAGCACAGAGACACACACCTCAGTGGGACCTAGTTCTACAGTAGCCTCGAGATCACAATCTGATGAGCACATTGCACTGTGTGATCCACTGCAGGCGGCGGCAGGGACTTCCCAACTGCCCAGCACTTGGAGGACTGCTGGAGGCCAGAAATTTGCTGAGTCCGAGTCAGTTGACGAGCCTCTGGACTCGGTCATGTCACAGTTGCTGGAGCTACAAAGGCAAGCTCGGGAACATCAGGAAGGGATGTCCGCTGCACTTAGATTGCAAGGCACGATGGAGGAGTCCATCCACACTGGTAGGATGGCGGCCGCCGTGGAGACCTTGGTCCAGGATGTCCTTCCTGCACTGCTGTGTCAGCTCAACTCCATGGCTGATGCCATAGTTGACCTCCAACTGTGTGTATGCGAGAGGGGTGTGGGGCAGCTCGGTCACTCCAGCTACTCCTTCCACTCAAGGAGTCAGCTAGGGGCCCGTGGGCATCCATAGGGAGAAGGATCAGCAGGTGCACACTTGGGGCCATCGACCCTGGTGACTCCGGGAGTGACCGGCCAAACCGAATCCCCTTTTCCTGTGACCTCAGCAACTTCAGCTCCACAGGCCGAGGAGGGTGCCACTGCCACACAGCAGGACACCAAAAGCAGGCCAGGGCCCTCAAATTCTCAGCCCTCCAGAGGACGCCCGCCAAAGTCATCACACACAGGGCATCGCAGTCAGCAGGCTGCCTCCATTTCTGCTGTGGATGTCTGGGGAGCACCAAAACATAGCAGCAGGGCTAGGAATGTTAAGGAGAATTATTTGCACAGCCTCTGCATGAGTGCATTAATCACTTGTACAGACTGTTCACCATTGTCAATAAACTCTCAACAGTGTCTCCCTGCCTGTGGCTCCTTGTTCTGATGAGCAGTGTTCTTGTCACTCAGATGTGAAACCTTTCTGCACAAGATAAAGGCAGGTGTCTCAGTCCAGGGCCTCTTCCCTGTGCAGCCTTCAGACCAAAGTGATGGTCTGGCCTCACACTTCCTGGAAACATTACTGATACCTGCATCTTGGCGGTGCTGGTCATTGCTGCCGGAATGTAGTGGGCAGATGCCACAGAGTTCCGTCATTCTCTCTGTGGGCTCTCAGCATCTTTATGGAGGGGCTGGACCCCATCTCTTCAGCATCTGTGACCAGTGATGCTGTGCTCCAGCTCCTGAAGGGGTCAGGTGCTGAAGGCTGACAAAACATCAGATGCTTCTAAAGTTTCTTGGTTGTGTCTCTATGATATGACCCTGATCACGAAATGCGAAGGAGCTGCCCTCAGCCAGACAGGAGTCAGATATTCTCGGAGGCAATGTGAAGATCTATGGAGTGTCCTCACTGCATGTTGTCATCATCCTCCTGCAATCAAGCAACTATTAGGGCCTCCACTGTATCCCCATGACAGGAGCATTCTCACAGAGGGTATTCACGCTGCCATAAGCCAGACTGGAGTCAAACATTCACAGATGCAAAGAGAGGAACTATGGTGTCTCCTCACTGCATGTCGTCATCATCCTCCACAAATCTAGCAGCTATGAGGGCCTCCCAAGCGCACCTGCCTTGTCTAGCCAGTGTGAGGATCTCATTCCAATCATCTTTGCCTCCGAGGACCTCCTCACCCTCATCCTCATCGGAGGAGACCTCCAGCTCATCCATCTCCTCCTCAGCCAGCTCCTCTCCCCATTGCAGCGCCAGGCTGTAAAAGGTACAGTGACGACGGCAATGCATGACATCCTCTGCGGTCTGTATTGTAGGGCTCCACCAGACTGGTCCAGGCACCGGAACCTCATCTTCAGCATCCCGATGGTTTGCTCCACCAAGTTGCGAGCTGCAGCATGAGCCTCATTATAGCATCAATCTGCCGCAGTCTGAGGCCACTGCACAGGTGTCATCAGCCACAGCCTCTGTGGGTAGCCCTTGTCCCTGAAAAGCCAATCCTGCAGCATCTGTGGACCTTGGAATACTGCAGGGACCTGTGGAATACTGCAGGGACCTGTGACTGACTCAGGATGTAGGCATTGTGCACACTCCCCGGAAACTGCGCACATCTGCAGGATGTGATTCTGGTGGTCACACACCAGTTGCACATTCAGTGAATGGAAGGCCTTGTGGTTGATGAAGTTCACCATGTGCAGCAATGGAGATCTGAGCACTAAATGAGTGCAGTCAATCGTACCCTGTACCTGTGGGAATCCCGAGATCAGGGAAAATCCAATGGCCCTTGCATCCTGGCTGTCCCGGTCCCAGGCAAAATGCACAAAGTTGTGTGCCATGGAGAAGATGGCATCTGTGACCTCATGGATACATTTGTGGGTGGCGGATTGTGAGATCCCACAGAGGACACCTGTGGAGCCCTGAAAGGAGCCACTGGCATAGAAATTGAGCGCCACGGTCACTTTCACAGCCACTGGCAGTGGATGCCCTCCATGTCCTCTTGGCATCAAGTCCTGCAGTAAGTGACAGATGTGAGCAACCAGGTCCCTGGACATGCGCAGTCGTCAGCGACATTGGTTCTCAGTCATCTGCAGGAATGTCAGCGACGTCTATAGACCCTGGGTGTCGCTAGGCACTGACCAGCCACGGCTCACTTTCACTCCTGGGTAGCGTGTGCAGGAGCCCCTGCTGCCCCTTCTTCATGAGGTTGCTGCTCCTGCCTTTGTGAGGCCAGGTGCCTCAGTCGCTCTCTGCTCCGTCTTCTTCGGTCTCTGTAGGCCATCAGGCATACAGCTAGGTCACCAGGATCCATGATCCTGATGTGGTCCTCCTGCAGCATGAAAGAGAGAGAGACGTGGTTATCATGGGTGTACTTAGCACCTTTCCTGGCCCTGTTGACCGCCCCTTAATGCTTCCCGGAGAGTGCTGGTCACCCCTCGGATGGCCAGAGATGAGTGCGCTGCATGGCTGCCCTGTCAACCTGCGACATGGGAGAGACAGCTCCTAACTGGGATGCTGAGATTGCAAGGGGCTGTGGGCGCCTCCAGCAGTGACTGCTACATGGCCAGCATTGGCGAGGAGATTGTACAACGTGTGCAGTCCCACTGCTCCGCGGTCCAATAAGGGGGGGTGGGTAAGACCTGCAGCGTTTGGTGGCCCTTTGGTGCCTCCATGTTGCTTGCCTGGGCAGGCAGGCTAGGAGCCCGATCCCAATCATATCACTGTGGCTGCGCCTGAACTGTTTCAGTTGCAGAGGAGTGGTCAGTTTATACAGGTGTCCCTACTGTGTGGCCACTTCCCTCGCTTACCCTGCCCCCCACCTCGAATTCTTGTGCACAGGATCCAACGCCAGGGCAGCAGTTGCCCCCCCCCCCAACCTGAGCCCCCGAGAACAGTCGCCTCCAAGGCAGGGCGGCACTTCACCCAGGCCTCCCAGCACCCATGAAGCCTGCACAACAACAGGCCACCCTGGCGAGCTGTGGGAAACGATGCTGTTCACTCACCTCAGTTCCCCCAAAGTGAAGGCCGCCAAGCACATGTCGCCTGTGTGCTTTGTGAAACACGTCGATGTGCTTTCCCGCCATCATGGACGGACGATCTGGCGGGGTTCCAAGAGCCTGGCAGGGTGGCCTTTTAATGATATGCTGATGTATTACAATGAGCTCCCCGACGACCGCTGGCGGGAAACACGGTACACTGTCTGCGGTCTGAGCAGACGATCCCGACCTGCCTTTTCCTGCCATTGTGAAACCGATCGTGCCATATTGTCTGCGCACGCCCCCTATCACACCCGCCGCCAACGGAAAATTACACCCAATGTGTTGGAAGATGCCAGTGAGAGAAAACCCATTTATATGCCTGTTACTAGCATCCTTCCAAACGTTATATTGTTTCTGTCATATTGTACACACAGAAGGGAATTTAAAAGAAAATGTTAAAATGTGGGTGTGCAGCGGTAATTTTAAATCACATTTTTCTTATCTGGACAGGCCCCAGGCATTGCTTCTGCTGGTCACTTTGAAGTACCAAGGATGCCTCCCACTTCAGAAACCTCATGGAAGGCTGAAAGTTTATAATGTAGAAGACAGATTGGAAAGCAGTAGGAAAGCTGGTGAAATAAATTAAGAAGCTGGATAACACCAAGTTGGAGTTTTAAACACCCTCAGATTGTCGGAGGGAGGGGATGCTGAGATTTGCATCTTTTCAGAGTTTTGGGAAAAGATTAGCCCGGCTGGGAGTAGGACCATTTGATGAATTTCAATTTCTACCTCGTCCAAATACATGGCAGAGGAAAAGTGTGAGGGAAAGTGTATTCATAATTTGAAAGGCACTGGAAAGGAAAATATCAGAAAAGAACTGATAATAGTAATATCGATTCACTAAAACTGCACTCAGTCCATCTGTGTTAATGTGTCTGACTCATTTACCATCTCTAAGAATGGAATATTAGAAAACACATTTATACTGTTTTTCCCTGATAGTTCAGCAGCTCGTCTGTGCTAAAAATTTCAATTGCCCAAACACTTGAATCAAACAAAATGATAAGCACAGGAAAATAGAACACAAATTGAATTACCAGGAAATTTGAATTAAGCAACTTTGAATTAAAAGGTATAAACATTATGAACATCATCCATCAATTATATAAAGGAATATTTTTAAAAGAGTATTTAAAATGGTTAAAAAGCCAAGCTGTTACACTATAATACACTGGAACCAAAATGGCTTGCGGGATGAAATGCTAATTAATTCAATTAATCTGTATAGTTTAGCTAAAATCAATGCGATCCACACAGCATTGATTTGCATTTAATTTTAATATAAATACTAACATCTTAACTCTTAGCCAAAGGAAATGCATATTTGACAAGTTAATAATTGATGTGGAAGCAGGGGATTGAAATTGGACTGTCAGGAATATAATGGTTATGGGTTGCTTCCCTCAACCAAGGACCAGAGATAGGAAAATGTAAAGTTATGAGCAGTGGGGTCCTGGCATATATAAGAGAGAGCTGTGTAAAACCTGGCACAGGGTAAATGCAACCTCCAGGATATCAGCCCAGAGAGACTGACATTCTATAGCCTAAGGGCCTTTAACTGTAGGTTTAATTCCCTTTGCATTCTAGAGGTTAAAATTATCACCTATATCATTCTTGATATGGAGCATTCCACACCAGAGCACATAGGGGTATGGTAGTATCATGGTTATGTTTCTGGACTAGTCCTCCAGAGGTCTGAACTCCTGATCCAGAGACCTGAGTTCAAATCCCATCACAGAATTTAAAAGCAATTCATTAAATAAACCTGGAATAAAAATCTAATATCAGTAATGGTGACCATGAGACTAACAGGTTGTCATAAAAACCCATCTCCTTCACTAATGTCCTTTAGGAAAGGAAATCTGCCATCCTTACACAGTCAGGCCTTCATCTGACTCCAAACCCATAGCAACATGAGTGACTCTGAAATGGCCCAGCAAGCCACACAGCTCTGATCAAGAAGGTAACTCACCACCACTTTCTCAAGGGCAACTAGGGATTTGCAATAAATGCTGGCCCAGCCAAAGAAGCCCACATCCTGTGAATGAATTTTTTTTTTAAATTCTGACTCACAAGAATTGCTCTGGGTAGCAAGTATTGACTCTGAATTCAGCACCAGTTAATTGGTTTCCATTGAATTTCTACCTGTGTTGTTTTAAATGATTTTTTTAATGGTTAATGATTCCTCCTGTTCACGCAAACAAACATTTAAGAGGATTGCAATAGCCAGTGCAACAAAGGGAAATTAAACCTCCTGCAGCGCAGATTCAAGACATACAAATCCTCCACTGGTGGCGAAGGGGAGGGAGGGGAGGCCTCTCCAACATACTAGATCAATGCTGGATTTGAATCCTCCATTCACACAGAGTAACTCTATTTAGAAGCAGAGCAGTGCTCCTAGTTTGCCATTAATTTTGTTGTTCTGAAGCTTCCTTGAGGCATGGGCACAGGATGATATTAGAAGTTGTATTAAACAATTGTGCTGCGCTTCAAATGCTTAGGATGCACATGCTGGCTCAAAAATCATCTCCTATTTACTCGGTTTCTGTTTTGTAATTAGCAGTCCAATTTAAAATCAATAACATTTTCAACCAGACAAATGGAAAGCATAACTTCAATTCCACTCTCCAATGCACACCAACACACCATCGCTGGGAGCAGAAGTGCTCACTATCTATCTGAGCATTCACTCAGCTATGACTGCCAATAGGACAGTATTCAAAAAAAGGACACAGTGTCACCAGGGCATTGTAACATATAGCAGACAGAAACAAACTAACCACAAAAATCTGAAACTAAAAGCAAAAACTTCCAGAATCACACAGCAGAGATCTGTCAGAATCTGCAAATGAAAAAGACAAGTTAATGTTTTGGGCGTTGGCCCTTTGTCAGAAATGGAAAATCCGATGAGGGCAAATGTCCGCTGGCCGTGTCTGTCTGGAAATTGCCGGAAACAGAAACGGGAAAATTAATAGTGCACTCCTACTGTAGCTTGGACTCTGCAAATTCACTCATGCCTTTGCACTGAAATTAAACTTTTTGGAAGATTCCTATGTGGGGCCCAGAACAATTCAGGAGCCCACTGACGTGAGGCTCCCTGGAGAAGGTGACCTACACCACTTAAATTTGACTATATATGAAATATAACATTAGTGGGAAGAAAACTGGAGGGGAAGACTGGCTGATTTTCTCTTGATCCTTGCCTCCCTTGCTCAGGGGACACTGAGGTCCTTTACACCATCCCAACATTTAACCACTGACTTTTCACCCCTTGAAAGGAGTTGATTTTGTTGCTACCAACCATCAATTAGGTCTAAATCCCTACACACATTCTGACTGGCCAACAGCTGATAAGTTCCTTCTTTCTATTAGACTCTTGGGGCTGAACATGAGTTCTGGAGTTGGGACCCCAACTCCAGGTGAAGTCGCATTGCGTTGGCACTTGACACCTGATGTGATCTTTGACCAGCTGGCCAATTAGGGGACAGGGTCAGTGCTCGCCATCCAATTAAGTAACAGGGTGTGTGCTCGACATCCAATTAGAGACACAAATGGGCTCCCAACACTGGAGGGCCAATAGGTGACCTCCTGCAGAGACACATCAGCAGCCTCATTAAGGTGGGAGCTGCTGATGCAGGTAAGAAAGAGAGAGGGCACCTCACGATAGAGGCGCCCTCTGAGGAGATTTTTAAAATTCACAGCTTTAGAAAGGCCACAGTTTCCAGGCCATCATGATGGAGAGCCAACCCTTTCACAGGATGGCCAGCAACCGCAGTTGTGGCCCGACTGTGGTGGGCACGGTGGGGAACGGGAGGGGCGCCCTGCCCTTGGTCTACTGCCAGGAGGCCACCTTCATCGCTTCCAGTCAACCTCTGCTGAGAGGCCTTAATACACCATTTGATTAACTTAATAGGCTGCTCGCTGCTAAGGGTGGGTAGCTGTCACATCCTGCTTTTCCCAGAATGAAAACAGCCCAGATGCAGGACTATTCTGGGAGGTTGCAGATCCATCTGCCTCCAGAAGCATCTCGATGGCCATTTAAAAATTTGGCCTTTGGTTTCTTCTGTACACCTGGGGCAGGATTTGACGTCCCGCGGACGGGCACGTGCCTGACCCGATCGAGTGGAGAATCACGTGCGATGACATTGGGCAAGTGTCCCGATGTCATCGCGCACTTGCACAATATTTTGGTCAGTGAGCGCACACGAGAGTTGGCAGCTCGCCTGTTGACAATTAAGAGGCATATTAAAGCCCTTAATGAAATAATTGAACGCTATTTTTCACTGCCCATCCAACCTTGCAGTTGGCGGCCGGGAGAATCGGCCAGGCCGATTTTTTATGAAAAAACACCCACGGGCGGGATGAGGTTCCCAGCAGTAATTCTTTTAAAAATAATAAACATTTTTCAACATCATTTTTAACATGTCCCTCTTCATGTGACTGAGTCACATATGGGGGACATGTCTATATCATTTGTAAGATTTTTATTTGTCAGTGTCCAATTCTCCAGCTCCCTGAGGCAGCTCTATGTCCTCAGGGAGCTGTCAGCGTGCGCTCCCCCACGCATGCACAGGCTTCCACACTCGCCCTTCCCCTCCGACCCCCGCAGCACTGAGTGTTTCAGCGTGCCTTTCATGTTGGCTGAACGTTAATCGGCCAACCAGCGTGAAATCGTGGTCGGGGCCTGATCGCGGAGGGTGGTCCGTTTCATGGTCGCTCCCTGGCCTGCCCGCCACCCCCACCCCCCCACCCCTACCCCGACCCCGACGAAGGGAAAATCCTGCCCCTGGTTACTGGAGAGTAAATGAGTTTCCAAACGTATGAAGTGACAAGCATGCCTACTCCAAGCTCTTTCCTTCTTGTTTCTTTAACATAAAAACACTCTTGTTATCTTTTAACTCCTACGTGCTCTGCCTCATCTCTGTCTCCTCACTGTGTTGAATGAAACATAAACTGTATGGTCTTCTAATCTTAAATGTGCCTGCATAGGACCTCAGATCTGTTCAATAGTTTACTTCCTTCAGTTCCCCCGTTCCTCTTGCAATCTACTAAACATTGGAACCCAAGCTTGGGCAAACCAATTCACCCCTCCTTAAGTTATCTCACCTTCTCTCCTGGTTACCACACTGTTTAGGAGACCCTCTCCCCTTAATGAGTTCCAAATGCTGCCAAGCCCTCAAACAACACAGTGGGGTAGATTTCTTATTACCAAATGGGTATAAAACTGGCATTGCCCATGCTAGAAACTACCCAGTTTCTATTTCCATAATGCCAGTTACACACCCATGTGGCAATTTGAAAATCTACAATACTCTCCCCAGCCTGGGCAAAACCATGGTAATAATTCAAATAAATCAAGCACCAAAATAAGTAAGGATCTGACAAGGGCACTCGCCCACTGGCCAGATGTGTCTGGAAATTGAGGATACAAAAGCTGGAAAATTAAGACTGCACCTATATTGCAAAGTGATTCATGCTTCGTATTAAAATTTCTGGAAAATTCCAGGCTTGGGGCCCAAAACAATTCACTTATTTTTAGAAACTAAAGCGCAGTCCTTTATCAGCAATTTCCAAACTCACGACTTCTACATAAGATAAAAGCAAAATACTGCGGATGCTGGAAATCTGAAACCTGAAGAAGAGTCATACAGACTCAAAACGTTAACTCTGTTCTTCTCTCCACGGATGCTGTCAGACCTGCTGAGTTTTTCCAGCATTTTCTGTTTCTGTTTCACGGCTTCTACCACCTAGAAGGACAAGGTCAGCAGACATGTGGGAACACCACCTTCAAGATTCCCTCCAAGCCACTCACTGTCCTGACTAGGAACCCTGTTGCTGATCTTTCATTGTCACTGGGTGAAAAGTGTGGAACTCCCTGCCTAACAGCGCTGTGGGTGTACCAACACCACATGAACTGCAGTGGTTCAAGAAGGCGGCTCACCACCACCTTCCCAAGGGTAATTAGGAATGGAAAACAAATGCTGTCCTAGCCAGCAAGGCCCACATCTCAAGAATGAATAGAAAAAAAAATTAAGATACAAGTCCAGAGACAAAAATGATGAAATATGTAGAGGTGCAGCATCAAGGCACATTTTGCCGGGATAAGGGCCAGGACTTTCCGCTCCCGTTCACAGTAGGCATCATAGCAGGCGGGAGCAGAAAATATCGGGAGATCTCAAAAATAGGTTTCATGTCATTGTAAAACCAGTTTGTGATCATCCGCTCCGCCCGTCAACGGCAGGACACATTTCCCACTGTCGCCCGTCAGGAACCTAATTTCAAGCTTTAGCGTCTCATTATAAGCCCTGCTCACCGGAATCATCCCCCTGCAACGGATCATGAGCTCACATTGGCATGATTGCATGCTGACGTCTTTCACAACGGTACATAAGTGATGTGCAACTGGCGATCTGCACTTCACTCAGGACTTCGATGTTTGTTTGCCTGTCTTGTTTCAGGCAGCACTCACGGTCATCAGCGTCAGGCTTCGCAGGCAGCACCACATCACTTTTAGGGAGGCTCACGGGCAGGTCTCTACCTACCAGACCAACGGTAAGGCTTTTCAATGGCTGCAGAGCTAGGGTGTGATTGCGGAAGGTGGGTATCTCAGGGTGTGTGTGGGGGCACATGTTGGTCTGTGCACTTGGCCTCAAGATGGTGAGGGCTGTGGAGGCAGTCCCCAGAGGAGATGAGGCCAGATGGACATGTGAGGATGTGTGTGAGAGAGTGAGTGGTGATGTCCCTTGAGCTGGCAGTGAGTGAGGTGCCAGTGGACGTGTGACGGCCTTGTGAGTATGTGAGTTTAGAGTGATGAGATGGTTGTCTTACCCTGGCAGCACAGATGAGATCATTCATCCTCTTTCTGCACCGGATGGCCAACCTCTCCTGTGAAGCATTGGCACTTACCACCACTGTCACCGCCTCCCAAGCCAGAGTAAGATTGTTTGACCTCCTGCGGCCAGAGCCGGGGTAGAGGACATCGTGCAAGGCCTCCAAAAGAAACTCCAGTGACAGATCACTGAACTCTTCTTGGCTTTCAGGGCCATGTCTTCACTGGAGCAGTCCTGGGCTGCAAACATTGAGAACTATGTACGTGGCTGCAGTTTAGATATAGCACCTGGTGTGAAGAAAAGCTGAGGTAATGGCATGATGGACATTTGAGAGGCCGTCTGCTATCGATACGATGTGTTCCCTGTGCTTGCATGATTAATGAGGTGGGAAGTGGATGATACTGTGTACGAGTCCGCATTTCCGGCCGGCGGGAAAAACGTCTTTTTTCACACCCACCACCAGACTTAGTGCAATTTTGGGAAAATTCCACCTTAGGTGTTTTCGCAAGGCCACCATAATATTGTCCAGAAAACACATTAGCTTTACACTGCATTTTGGGATACCTTAACCATTATAGAAAGTTCAGAGGGAAAATTAAAATGGAAATAAGCGTAGAGAGTATGAGAAGAGACTGGCAACAAAAGTCAGTCCAAAGGTTTTCCACAGGAATGTACGTAGTAAACGGGTAATAAGAGGAGGGATGGAGCCAGTTAGGGCCCAGAAAGGTGTTATGGAAGCAGAGGGCATGGCTGAGGTACTAAATGAACGTTTTGCCTCTATCTTTACCAAGAAAAAAGATGTTCCCAAAGCCATAGTGAAAGGGGAGATGATTGAGATACTGGATGAGCTATAAATTGGTAAAGCAGAGGTACTAGAAAGGGACTTAAAGTTGATAAGTCACCAGGGGCAGATGGAAAGCACGTGTGGATGGTAGGTGATGTAATGATGAAAATTGCAAAGGTACTGGCTGTCATCTTCTAATCTTCCTTAGATATGTGGCCGGTTCCAAATGATGGGAGAATTGCAAATGTTACACCCTTGTTCAAAAGAGGGTGTAAAGTAAACGCATCACCTACAGGCCACCCAGTTTAATCTCAGTGGTAGGAAATCTATTGGAAATGGTAATCTGGGACAAAATTAACAGTCATTTGAGCAAGTGTTGATTAATTAAGGAATCCCAGCATGGGTCTGCTAAAGCCAAAACATGTTTAACTAACTTGATTGAGTTTTTTGACGAGGTAACAGAAATGGTTGATGAGTGTATTCAGGTCGGTGTATATAGAGTTTCAAAAGGCATTTGATAAAAAGCCACATAACAGGTTTGTCAGCAACTTTGAAGCCCATGAAATAAAACAGGAAGTGTAGCAAGGATACAAAGTTGGCTGAGTGACAGGAAACAGAGTCCTGGTGAAGTTATTTTTAAGACTGGAAGAAGTTGTGTTTTCCAGGACTCAATATTTTTTCTTGGTATATATTAATAACTAAGATTTGGGTGTACATGACACAGTTTCAAAGTTACTAGAGCACACAAAACTTGGAACTAATGTAAACTGTGGGGAGGATAGTGATAAAATTCAAGAAGACACAGGCAGGCTGATGAACTGGGTGGATATGTGGTAGATGCAATTTAGTACAGAGAAGTGCAGAGTGATGTATTTTGGTTGGAAGAAGGAGAAAGGGCAATCTTAACTAAAAGGTACGATTCTAAATGGGGTGCAGGATCAGAGAGACCTTAGGGTATATGTGCACAAAATTGTATAGGTGGCAGAGCATAAAGTGGCATACAGAATACTGAGCTTTATAAATGGAAGCATAGATTACAAAAGGAAGGATGTTAAGATGAGCCTTTATAAAATACTGGTTTAGCCTCAACTGGAATATTGTGTCCAATTCGGGACACCATGCTTTAGGAAGTATGTGAAGGCTTTAAAGAGGGCCCAGAAAAGACATAGGAGGATGGTTCCAGAGATGAGGAACTTCAGTTACGTGGATAGATTAGAGAAGCTGCGGCTGTTCTCCTTAGAAAATGCAAGGTGGAGAGGAGATTCGATAGAGGTGTTTAAAATCATGAAGGATCTAGACAGAGTAGATAGAGAGAAACTTACCATTGATGGGAGGGTTAAGAACCATTGATAACAAGTGTAAAGTGACTGACAAAAGAACCAAAGGGGACAAGAGGAAAAATATTTTCACACAGTGAGTGGTTACAATTTTGAATATACTGAAAGGGTGCTAGAGGCAGATTCAATCATGACTTTCAAAAGGTAAATGAATAAGCACCGAAGTGAAAAAAAACATTGCAGGGCTATGGGGAGAGGACAGGGGAATAGGACTAGCTAAATTTCTCTTGCAGAGAGCTGGCCCGGAATGAAGGGCTGAATGGCCTCCTGCTGTGCTGCAACCATTCTATGACTCTATGACCTCCAGTAACACAATTTAGGCTCCATCCATCAATAAACATAATAAAAGTGACTGAATCGACTCAACCTGAAAATCAGACAATGAAGGATTGCAGATTTATTTGATTTAATTGAGATGACTCTTAGCAAGTACAGAATGTCCTGAGATAAATATGCTCTTAGCTGCTTCATATTTTGTCTTATTTATGCTCCATAGTCGAATGCAAAATGATTGTTATTTGCCAAATGAGCAAAATGCATCTTTAGAGCTCAATTGCATTTCATGGATCATCTCTCCCCATTCACACGCCAGATGTACTGGAAAAGCTTATTATGCCTTGATTTTCCAGTCAAACATTTCACAAGCACTCTAGAACTCCGTCGCTACACTTCAGGGAGGTTACTCTGCAATTTAATTACAAATATTACAAACAATAAATGTGTATGAGTAATTTTGGGCATTTGCTAGCAATAGGTCATCTAAAATTAGGGATTTTGAAGGTAAATAAAAGAATAGCAGCAGGTATAGAGTTGAAAATAATATGGAGAAAATGGAATTGGCTTGGGTATACCCTTAAAAAACACCAAACCTGTGTCACTAGACATTATTGAAACAGAGCTCTCCCAGGGAAAAGTAAGACCAGGAAGGTCAAAAGTAGCTGGCCTAGAACAGTAAAAGCCAAGGTAAAATGACAGAGTACGCATGAGATCTGTTGGCGATAGCTGCTGAAAAAGAATTCAAAGGTGAAAAGCAACAGCCTGGAATCTGAGGGTTTCTTGATGGTGAACTGTCAGCATTTGCAATCATGATTATCCCTCTGAATCTGAGCACAATTTCAGGATTTGGTGCCAGTGCAGATTAATGCAGAAATGCTGAAGTTGTGGTCTGTCATTCACTGCTCCTCCCCAGAGCCATCAACCATTGAAATAATTTGGTCTGGTCAGAGCTTGCCCTTTCTGCTCCCCAACCACTGTTAGAAACCCTGTAAAAAGTTAAGCCATGTTCAGTGAGGCGTAACTAGATTTTTAACGGTGATCTGAGTAATAACTACTGATGAACAACTGATCTGGCCCTGAAAAAATAATTTTCGATCTGTGGAATGTTGTTAGATCTTTCTATTAAGATTAATTAATGCATTTTAAACTACATTTATTTAAAATATTTTTTTAAAATTTAAAGTATTTTCATGGGGAGAATTTTCCCTCTGTCGGGGGGGTTGTGCGGGGGGGGTGCTGCAAACCCGATTGGCACCCCCGATCGGGTCTGTGCCACCATTTTACGTGGGCAGGCCAATTAAAGCCCGCCCAGCGTGATGCCCGGCGGGAAGCACTGAGCGTTCCCTGTATGGGCTGGGGGTGTGGGGGTGGTTCCCTGAATCGGGGCCTGTGCTCTTTCGCACGTGCGTGCAGAAATCTCCCTGGTGAGATTAGTTTAAGTTTTAAAAAGCTGAATAAAGAAAAGGAATTTTTTTTAAGACATGTCACCTCATGTGACAGTGTCACACGAGCTCAGACATGTCAATGAATTTTTTTTAAAAAAATGTATTCAATTTATAAACATTTCATGAAACCTCATCCCGCCCATGGATGAGGTTCCATGAAAAATGCAAAGGCTGTCTGGGCTCTTCACCTGCCCGTCAGCCTTAATGTCGGATGGGCAGCTCAGTTTATTGCTTTAATTAGTTTTTAAATGGCCTTAATAGGCCTTTTACAGTTCGGCAGGCACACAACCCCGACATCACCCCACATCATTTTACGCCACAGCGAGCAGGCCCCGCCCCCACTCGCTGAGCCAAAAATTCTGGCCCATGATATTTCATCTTCTACTTTAATCCCATGTGTCTGTCCCTAATCTCTATTTCGCTCTGTGAAAAAAAATAACAAGTGATTTGATTGTTAGTCCTTTTCATTTCCTGGTTGGTTGACTGTGAGAATCCTTCAATGTGATTGGCTGCTTAGGCAGCTTGATGACAACACTGTAGCTCCTCCCTGGGGACCCCATTAAACAACCCCACAATCAATTGCATGTCAAGAGAGTTAAAATTCTCACCACAAAAATTGCTAAAGCTCTCAGCGAGACTTTCTTCGTGGTCAGTGATGAGCACTCTTGAAAAATCCAGACCAATAGAAGATCTGTTCTCCACAGCAAGAAATAAGAGTGAATGATGATGATGATAACTCTACAAATGGCACAGCAAAGCCTCAAAAATGTGTAATGCTCGACCCTTGGCAACCGTATGATCCAAGAACAATAAAAGGATCATACAACTGTTTTGAGTTAAGAGACCTTTTGATCCATGTGATCTCATCCTTCGAGAATATTAACCCAAACACTTCCCATTAGAGCTTTCAGTTTTTTGCTAAATGGATTCAGTGTCCTGATCTCAATTAGTGTTTCTGGCAACCCTACTGCGCTCTCTGTAAAAACATACATTTTGACGTCTGTTAAGAACTTTCCCTTCGCAATTGGGAACTCATAAGCTCAAGTTCCAATTGTCTTGAAACTATTATTCTGGGTTAGCCTTTTCTATCCTGTTGTATACTGTTTATCTCTATAGATTCAAGGCTGAAGAACACTAGTTCAGGAAGTTAGAAACGGAGAAAGCTTACAACACAGAAGGGGGCCATTTGGTGTCTGTGCTGGCTAAACAAAACTTAATCAATCAAATCCCACTTTCCAGCTCTTGGACTGTATCCATATACTTGACACTTCAAGTGCATATCCAAGTTTTTAAAAAATTGTTGCTTGGTAGTACAGAACTTGAGTATTGCTGAAGAGACATGTTCTTGAAGCTTTTTGTCTTGCATTCAGCAGGACAGATGCAAGAATGGCAAATTTCAGAGGGAGCAACAATTTATACTGCATGTGAAAATGGTGCTGAATGGTTGGCAAGTCGACTCTGATTGGCTGAGGGTTGCCATGGAGCATGCACCAAGGAACTATTGTCCCTCCAATGCTTTTGTTTAATTCAAAAATGTGCAATGCCTAGACATATTCCTTTTGCCTGCAGAGGGCAGGACCTTACATATGAATATATGTAGCATATAGTCTAGAAAGCATAAGTGAGCCACATTATGAGCCTGACTGATAATCTTAAATTGGCTGTTAGTGTAATTTTTTAGCACACTCGGGATTGTTCAGCAAGTGCTTTCCAATCGCAGAATCACATCTAATGTTAGACATTACATTCTCAGTTTTGCAAGCACGGGCTGGTATTTTTAAATTGCAATGAGGGTTTTTGCCTCAACCACCCTTTCAGGAGTGACTTCCAGACCCCACCAGCCTCTGTGTGAAAATATTTCTCCATAACTTCTCTCTAATACTTTTATCAGGTACTTTAAATCTATGATCCCTGACTATCAACCTCTCTGTTAAGGGAATAGGCCCTTCCTATCCACTTTATCTAGGACCTTCCTAATTTTATACACCACAACTGAATCCCCCCTTAGCCTCCTATGTTCCTAAGAAAACAAACACAGCCTATGCAATCATTCCTTTTGGCTAAAGTTTTCCATTCCTGGCACCATCATGTAAATTTCTGTACCCTCTCCAGTACAATCACATCCTTCCCATAATGTGGTGACCAAAACTATATGTAGTACACTAGCTGTGGCCTATCTTGTGTTTTATACACTTCTATATAACTTAACTGCTCTCATATTTTATGTCATGGCTGATAAAATAAGGTATCCCATATGGCTTCTTAACCACCTTATAAAACCATCCTGCTATCTTTAGGGATATGTGGAATACATGCCAAGGTCCCTCTGTTCCTCTACACTTCTCAGTACCCTACTATTTATTGTATATTCCCTTGTCTCATTTGCCCTCACCAAATGCATTAGCTCTCACTTCTCCAGATTGAATTCCATTTACCACTTTTCTGCCCAGTGATCAGTCGTTTGATATCTTTCTGCAGTCTACTGCTTTCTTCCTCAATATCAATCGCACACCCATTTTTGTATCACCTACAATTTTCTTAATCATGCACCCCCTGCATTTTAAATCTAAACTACTGATATACACCACAGAAACAAGGGACCCGGCACTGAGTGCTGCAGAATCGCACTGGAGACAGCCTTCCATTCACAAACCTACCTATCAACCATTACCCTTTGCTTCCTGCCACTGGAAAATTTTGGATCCAACTTGCCACTTTCCCATAGATCCTATGGGCTTTTACTTTCCTGACAGCCTGCCATGTGGAACCTTGTCAAAAGCTTTGCTAAAATCCATGTCAACTACATCAAAAAGTAGAATGTGTGAAGGTGTGAGGTTGTTCACTTTGATAGGCAGAACAGAAAAACAAAAACTAATGTAAATAGAGAGAGACTACATAATGCTGGGATCTGTGTTATGTCTTTCTAAAATGACAATTTATGTTGTTCCTTAGAATATTTCCCAATAATCTGCCCATCATTGAGATCAGGCTGGCTGGCCTGTAATTGCATGATATATCTCCTTCCTCCTTTTTAAAACAACAGTACAATGTTAGAAGTCTTCCTGTCCTCCTGCACAATGTCTGGAGCCAGAGAGGACTGGAAAATATGGTCAGAACTTCCACTATTTCCTCTCTTCTCTCAGCAGCTTGGGAGACATTTCGTCTGGGACTGGCGACTTATCTACTTCCAAAAATGCTAAACCCATGAATATTTCCTCCCTCACTATGTTTGCCACATACAATATTTCATACTTGTCCTCCTTAACTACAATTTCTGCATTGTAACCTCTTTTGTGAAGACAGATACAAAATATTCAAGAACTATGCCTATGTCTTCCGCCTTAACACACAGGCTCGCTTTCTGGTCTCCAATAGGTCCTATTCTTTCCTCAGTTTTCCTCCAGCTCTCTATGTATCTATAAAACATCTTTGGGTTTTCCTTGATTTGAATTGTCAATCTTTTTTTTCATACCTCTCTTTGCTTTCTAAATTTCCTTTTTAATGTTACCCCTGCATTTTCTATACTCACATTGTACCTCACATTTCCTCCCTTTAACAGAATGAATCAAGTTTATTGCTCTCCCCTGCTCCACCTCCGTACATTGCCATAACATCCATACAGATACACAGTACCCCAGGATCAAAGAGTTCCCCTCATGGTCCAATTGCTAGCTTCAATGTATGGGGTGAAAACTGAGTTGTAGAGACCAAGAAGTTCCAAAAATTTGATCTTCTAGCTTGTGCTGATCACTTTTTAAATCAAACTTAATACCAATTACCCATCTTCTCATTGGATCCCTTTGCTCAGTCTCTCTCCAAATCACTACTTGCACAGTACAGCATCTCAAATCCGGCAGACCAAAAACTGTGGTTGTCCAAAAACCAGACATTTTTATAATTTGCCATGTATCACTTTAATTGAGTAAATTTTTTCTTAGTTAACTTACCTGGACAATTCGGCTAGGCGCTGCTTTGGCACGGTGTGGCGCCTGACTAGTTATCCCCTTTGCTGCTCGCGCGCCAGTCTATTCCCATATTCTGAGCAACCTTTAACCCCACTCAACTCTGTTTGACCCGAAATCCAGCAAGATCTGAAATCTGGCACGGCCTCAGTCCCAAGGTTGCCGGTTTTGAGACACTGTACCCGTATTGTCTGCTTCAACATGCTAACTTTATTAACAAGCCTGCTATCCTTTGGGTGAGAAAAAAGCTATCTGACTTCCCTCTTAACTTGCTAAATTGTGCCTTAAACATCAGTTAGTCACCTTCAGACACTCCATAAATTTGAAAGTTACCAGCATTAACGTAGAAAACATGTTGCTTTCAAAATCCAATAGCTTCACTGACATTTTTATCAGTTCAGGCTTCAGAATAAAAGGGGCATGAGAAGCCTATGGAAAAATATTATTCATAAAAATATGATTGTCATCTCAGTGAGTGCAACAAATTTTAGCATATGCCCCACTATGTGTCACAAATCATTATTTACTCCGTGTAAGTGCCTGACCATTTCAAAAATACAAGATCCTATTGCCAGTTTTTACAAAGGGGGACTAGGTGTTACATCTCCTGTTGGCATTAGCAGTCATATGTGAAGTAAGATTGGGAAATCCAGCGCACATAATTTTGAATGGACATATTACACAATGCAAGATACCCCTAATTGGTAATCTCAGTCAGAGAAACTGCAGGGCAGCTGAAATGGTGGTGGAAAAATGTTATGCTGGTGCAATAAGGGGGGTGTATTGTGTTGGGTTGATCTGATGCATGTTGATGAGGCTGATCTACACTGTACATAGCCATGCTATGCCTAACTGGAAATACTTGCCAATGCTGAGTGATTAAAATATGCTCTACCCACAGCTCTAATGTCACTGATCTAGGATCAAATAGACTGAAAAAGCTAATAACAAACCAGAAAAGGGTGGAAATTCCATTCAGTTGGCATTAGGTCATTAGGTCTCACCCTTCATCAACAGTCAAAATCCCTGAATAAAAGTCCTCCAAGATGTCAACCTATCATTGACTCTTTCAGGTGGCTGACTACCAGCTCTGCATTTCTAGCATTATCCTTTTCAATCTCAGATCCCCAATATTTTCAGTCTTTTTCTTAGCTCACAAAGAATGTACTTACCAATTTTTTAAAACCAATGTCGTTATCAAAGCAGCAACAACCATGATGAGGGAGACTGTGATGGTGATGATCTGGTGAACAGCCAAACCTAAAGATTAAAAGAGAAAAACATCTTGTTTATTGTCTATGTACCATCTATTGCTTCAGATGTAATCTCCCCAAGGAGCTGGGATATTTTAATATTCAAGCAAAATTCATATCACTAATCAATGGTGAATTTTCTTTTGATGATAAACAAGAAATTATTACACTGGCTGGTGAATCACTAACAAGGGGTGTGGCAGCTGAGGATTTTCACTACATACATTAACAAGGAAGTTGGACGTTTTTCACAAAGAGGGTTATTAGAACATGGGAGACTGTAGAAATGGTTAGTGAGCTAGGAGACCCTTTAAAAATTGGCCAAAATATTAAAAGGAAGAGTGCAAAAGGATTTGCAGGGAAATGGGATTGAAGATCTCTCCATCACAAAGACTAGGAAATGGTGACTGAATAGATTGTTCCAGTGTTAGAGCTGGGGAAATGGGATTGGATCAGATTGTTTCAGTGTTCGGGTTTAGGGAATGGGATTTGAAAAGGTTGTTCCAGTGTTAAAGCTAACGAAATGGGATTGGATTAGATTGTTCCAGTGTTGGAGCTAAGGAAATGGGATTGGAATAGATTGTTCCAGTGTTAGAGCTAAGGAAATGGGATTGGATTAGATTGTTCCAGTGTTAGAGCTAAGGAAATGGGATTGAAATAGATTGTTCCAGTGTTGGAGCTAAGGAAATGGGATTGGAATAGATTGTTCCAGTGTTAGAGCTAAGGAAATGGGATTGAAATAGATTGTTCCAGTGTTAGAGCTAGGGAAATGGGATTGGAATAGATTGTTCCAGTGTTAGAGCTAGGGAAATGGGATTGGAATAGATTGTTCCAGTGTTAGAGCTAAGGAAATGGGATTGGATTAGATTGTTCTAGTATTAGAGCTAAGGAAATGGGATTGAAATAGATTGTTCCAGTGTTGGAGCTAAGGAAATGGGATTGGAATAGATTGTTCCAGTGTTGGAGCTAAGGAAATGGGATTGGAATAGATTGTTCCAGTGTTAGAGCTAAAGAAATGGGATTGAAATAGATTGTTCCAGTGTTGGAGCTAAGGAAATGGGATTGGAATAGATTGTTCCAGTGTTAGAGCTAAGGAAATGGGATTGGAATAGATTGTTCCAGTGTTACAGCTGGGGAAATGGGATTGGATCAGATTGTTTCAGTGTTAGAGCTAGGGAAATGGGATTGGATTAGATTGTTCCAGTGTTAGAGCTAAGGAAATGGGATTGGAATAGATTGTTCCAGTGTTAGAGCTAAGGAAATGGGATTGGAATAGATTGTTCCGGTGTTAGAGCTAAGGAAATGGGATTGAAATAGATTGTTCCAGTGTTGGAGCTAAGGAAATGGGATTGGAATAGATTGTTCCAGTGTTAGAGCTAAGGAAATGGGATTGGAATAGATTGTTCCAGTGTTAGAGCTGGGGAAAAGGGATTGGATCAGATTGTTTCAGTGTTAGAGCTAGGGAAATGGGATTGGATTAGATTGTTCCAGTGTTAGAGCTAGGGAAATGGGATTGGAATAGATTGTTCCAGTGTTAGAGCTGAGGAAATGGGATTGGAATAGATTGTTCCAGTGTTAGAGCTAAGGAAATGGGATTGGAATAGATTGTTCCAGTGTTAGAGCTGAGGAAATGGGATTGGAATAGATTGTTCCAGTGTTAGAGCTGAGGAAATGGGATTGGAATAGATTGTTCCAGTGTTAGAGCTAAGGAAATGGGATTGGAATAGATTGTTCCAGTGTTAGAGCTAAGGAAATGGGATTGGAATAGATTGTTCCAGTGTTAGAGCTGGGGAAATGGGATTGGATCAGATTGTTTCAGTGTTAGAGCTAGGGAAATGGGATTGGATTAGATTGTTCCAGTGTTAGAGCTAAGGAAATGGGATTGGAATAGATTGTTCCAGTGTTAGAGCTAAGGAAATGGGATTGGAATAGATTGTTCCAGTGTTAGAGCTAAGGAAATGGGATTGGAATAGATTGATCCAGTGTTAGGGCTAGGGATTTGGAATTGGGGTAGACCACTTCAGTGCTAGGGCTAGCACTAGCACAATGCAGAATGGCCTCCTTCTGTACTTTAGTTTCCAGGGTTCTTCTGGGAGAAATGGTGCTTATATGTAAGAACTACTGTCACTTTTGCAATTCATAATTCACTGTTACTAAATTACAACAATAAAATAACAAATCTGCTGTTAGAAAAGATGCTGATTAGTTATAAAGGTAGACAGGTCATATCCAGAGAGCTGGAATTCCTAAATGGACCTACAGATAAAAAAAGTTAATCAACAGGGAGATTCATAAAAGCTTAGACGGATTGAAAGGTTCACATATATGTTTTGATAGCCAGGCAGATACATGGATAGATACAGAGATATGTACACAGATAGGTACAGATGAATACACAGATAGGCAAATATTGGTGTGTACCGAGGTAAATCAATAGGCAGGAAAGAGTTACATCCAAGTAAAGAAATAGAAGGATGGATGGAAAAGTAATAGATCTAGTGATATAAAAATGGACAGTTAGAATGCAACAATAAAGAGGCAGATTATTATGCAAAGTTAGGCAGTAGGAGGATACAAATATATAGCTAGTAGAAACAAATAGGGTCATTTTTGTTCATGGTAGATTAACTTGATTCATAGATTTCCGGGTAAAAACTGAAATCTGCAGAAAATACACATACACACTTTCAGGTCTCCTTTGTCAATGCTCACGTGGATTCTGGGTCTGGAGTATGGTCAAGATATGGAGGTGCTAATCTGTCCTGTTCCTTTAAGAGCACTTCAAAAAATCCCTATGGTGAAGTGGTCTAAATAGGAAAATGCAGATAAGTATAGCTGCTTGTAAACGCATCGTAATAAAGTGATACTTTGAAATGTGACAATTGGAGTGTGACAGACATTGAATGTGAGACATTTCTTTGTATGAACAATAGGGTTTTTTTTTTACTTATAAATAGACAAATACAAATAGGCTGGCAAGAAGTAGATAACTGGAAAGAGGGAGAGAGAGAGGTAGAGAGAAAGATCGTGGTTAACAATCCAACGCTTAAACTTGTTTACAGATCTATTGACAGCATTTCACAGTGTAAGAAGATAGCTGCCTATTAGTTGACTTCTACTTTTTTTATAAGAGTGGCAGTTTTTCAGAGTTGTAAGGTCTTGAATCAACCATGGTTGAAAGTTGAGAAACTCAGCACATTAAAAATCTAGTGTGTTTTCAGTTGCACCCTGTTCAGCAAGAGTCTTACTGAGGGAGCACTTTTTTCACATAGAACCTGATGATCCTAGCAGAGGTGCCTGATAAATTCCACTGAAATGTTTTACACAAGTTTCAGGAAATTCTTGATGTTCATTGAATCCCCTGGCTTCCTGGGGATTCAGGAACCTTGCAGAAAGCTTCAGTAAAGCCCTCAGGCTTATGACTGCAGCATTCTTACAAGTTAACTGTAATGTTCGGAAGCTGCAATGGAAAAAGGGCGGGCAATGCCAGCAGCCTCTTCACCTAGAGATAAACTGATCTTCAGTAAAATTACAGAACTGCGCATGCCTCTGAAATAGAAAGATAAAATAGGAACTCGATATATTCTGAAATCATCCGCTTATTTCCAACTTGCCAGTGATTTTGGTTAAGTAAGGACATATGGTATTTTAAATAGTTGCAGAGACAGAGACACCTGGCAATATATGTAGGCAGATCTTTAAAGGTAGCAGGACAAGTTGATAAAGTTGCTAAGAAGCCATACGGAATCCTTAACCAGTTTTTTGCTGAGTTGGCTCAACTTGGGAGGCCTTTAAGAACTCCTGGATTCTTGCCCCCATTGCCATTTCCAGCACTTTTGTAGGGCACAGATAACCAGCCCGCACAAAGCACCTCCAATCTTGCTGCCTCCATTGCGGGGGGTGGGGGACGGGGGGTGGGGGACGGGGGGGGGTGGCGTTGGGCATTTCAAACTCCCAAGCAATTTTGATGGAGTCAGGCCAATTCCATCTGTAGACATCTTTATGGCCTCTCAGAGGAACTCTAGTCCAGAATGGGGAACTAACAAACACAGCCATACAGCATGTCTATTGAAGTACATTGCCCCTCTTAACTTCTCTCAAAGCTGTCCTGAATCACCACCAGTCATTATATCAACTTCAAAGAAGTTTGTGTCCACTTCAGAACTCTTAATCTTGTGCAAATAAACACTTAGTCTTTCTTTAAAATGGGATTTCAATGCCTAAATTATGACAACTTCTGACTGCTTCTGTTGATACAGTTACCAGAAGGCCTATTTATGAATGCTTGACTGACCTCCAACAATGACTAATTCATTTAGCTCAGCAGGAAATGTTTATACAGCTGCAGAAGGGGAAGCTTTTTTTGGTTGACATCTCTATTACCTCCTAATAACTTAACCTTTCTTTAATATGGTTTTCCAATGTTTCTGAGCTTATTTACACAGATTAAGAGGTTTGAAGTGGATAAAAGATTTTTAAAAATTGATACTATGGATGGTTGTCAACAAATGGTTGACATTTGTAAGAGGTTGCAAGCTGAGAAGTTCTTTTCTCAAAGTATATCTTCAAATACAAAGCTTATGTTGCCAGTTTCAGGAATATTTCAAAGACTTGCCAGGCTTGCCAATGGCTCATTGGTTCTGTACACACTGAATACTGAAAGAGTGGGTATGGAGGATGTGGGGGTGAGGGGTGGGTGGAAAGGGCATGCAGGGAAAGGGGGGCTATGAAAGGGATATGGGAGATATGAGGGACATGGAGGGAGCATGGGGGTGGATGGGGGCTGGGTAGGGGGTGAGGAGCAAGGGTTTGAGGGCCTGACATTCATGATTACAACTGAGCCACTGACCCAGTAAATAGGGGCTACCGGAGGTGACAGGCCTGACTCCATCCCACCTCCCTGACACAAAAATAGGACCAGCAGAGTTCTCCTTAACAGAGATGAGTTTGAGGGGTTGAGAACTTTCCTGTCTCCTGATACCCATCTCCTTGACGAAAATCCTAACCCTTATCTTTATAAATAAGGGCATAGAGTACAAAGGCAGGGAAGCTATGCTAAGCCTTTAAAAATGCTGGTCAGGCCTCAGCTGAAATATTGTGTCCAATTCTGCACACCACGCCTTAGTAAGGATGTTAAAGCAGAGCAGCTTTAGTAGAATGGTACCAGAGATGTGACACTTCAACTCTGTCTAAATTTACAAATGACACCAAATTTGGGGGGACAATCAATACTAAGGACGACTGCAAAAAATTACAGGAGGGCATTTACAAGTTTGTAGAATGAGCAAGTAATTGGCAAGTGAAGTTCAACACAAACAAATGTGAGGTAGCACATTTCGGTGGGAAGGAGAATGGGGGGTCACATATTACTTGGAAGGTGCAAGTCTAGGTGGGGTAGAGGAACAAAGGGACCTCAGAGTACAAATATCTGAGTACAATCACTAAAAGTTGCATCACGGATTAGCAAAGCTATAGAAAAAAGCAAACCGAGCATTAGGCTTTATTTCTAGAAGGATAGAATTGAAAAGCAGTGAAGTTATGCTAAAGCTGTGCCGAACATTGGTTAGGCCACATTTAGAGTACTGCATGCAGTTCCCAGATTTTCGTTCCAGTTGTTGCGGGGTTGGGGGTTGAGGGGCGGAAGGGGGGTGTGGAGTGTGCAGCTGTGTGTTGGAGTCAGGCCTGCCACTGCTGGAAAAGGATCAGAAACAGCCACAGGCGCTGCTGAGTGCTGAGGTGAGTAAAAGGCTCACCCCAATGCACTGGGACTTTGTCCCAGTTGACACCCCCTCACGCCCCAACCACTCCCCATGCCCTATTTATGGCAATTCATGCCAATCCATGTCTCCACCCACCCCCAATGGCCCCTCATACTCTCCAGGCCAACCTATGCCCCTTTAACCACCCCCACAGTCCCTTATAGCCCCTATGCCAGCTTAGTGACAATTCCATGCAAATCCATGACCCCCACTCATGTCTCTGGCCCCCTATAGCTCCTATACAACTCAAGCAATGTCCACCGTGGGCAGACCTAAGGGACCATGCTGAGATGAAACAAAATATAATTCTAAGCATCTATTACAGACTTTGCTATGTAAAACAAAACTCTCATAGATAAAAGCCCATTCAATACATTTAAATCCCCTCAAATACTTAATACTTTATTAAAAACAAACACTTGTAATCATAGCCCACATCAAAGACAGTTAATCCCTTAATAATCTTTGGAGGTGTCAATTAAACTGTGATCTTACAGCCCCCCAATGTGATAATATAGGTTGTGGAAGCAGTCAAGCAGTAATAATATTATAATGATAACCCTTAGATGTTATGTCAACAAAGAGCCTTTAAAATGGTAAGCACTGATGTTTTTTTTAACCCAGACATAAAGCGGGCTGTTTTTTTTCTCCCAAAATTTAAAGAGCAGAGGATTTAAATAACTTGACAGCTCCACAGACTTAATCCATCTTTTACATGCATTCACATATGCTATTAAAAATTCTAAGTCACACACTGCAGGAAGAGGACTTTGCCCCAGCGAAAACAGAGTCTGTTTAAACTCAGTAAACCTGCTGGGTTTGGGTGCCTGCCTGTGTGAAACACATCCTGCCCATTGTTACAGACAGGAGAGAGAGAAACTGGACTTCTTTATCCCATCCCCATCTGTCTGTAAGCAGAGTTTTTTTTTAATTGTTTTTAAAGTAGGCCATGGCATGTTTTTCCAACCCTTCAGTTTATGGGGTCCAATTTAATAATAACTCACAGCAAACTGATGTTATGATTAACACTCAGAAGGTTAGCTTATTCACATTCAAACCCTGGGGCGGGGGGGTGGGGGTGGGGGGACGAGTGTTCACAATCACGTGCGCACACACACACACAGTAAAGGGGATAGAAAAGAATAAGATTTACAACTATGGGCAACAACAGTGAAAGAACTACAGAAATGAATATTAGTTCATGTGATTTCCAGAGTCTGAGAAGTATAAGTCCAGAGGGTGTTTTCTTTGTGGTGGTGTTCAGTCCAGATGAGTTCCTGGTTGGAAACAGCAACACAAAAATCCTTGAATCAAAAGAGGCTGCAGCACGGTGGGGTTTCTGTGCTTAGAGGGCTTGGCAAGTGATGATCAGAGACTTTTAAAACCAAACAGGCTTTGAGGAGTTGAAAGATGGTGGCCTGCTGCTTGGTTAGACCAGAGCTGCTGGAGTCCTAGCTCGTTGGCGTTAAGGCAGCAGACTGAGCTGTGAGGCTGGAAATGTAATATTAAAACGATCTAAAAGGCAAGAGGCATGGGGTCATGTGACATGCCCCAAAAATTAGTTAATTGCAACCTTGCAAGCAGTTTCTGTACTCCTGGCCAAAATCCATTATTTCTCTTAGGAGTGATATGATGGCTGTTAACACTTCTTCAGGCATAATGAATTTCAATGACTCTGACGTTGTTACCATCCTGGCTGGGGGTGTCAGTTCGTCTGTTAATCGCCTAGTTTTGTGATTACAATGTGGCCTTACTATAGGCTGTGAGATTCCACATGGGTGGGAATGGAACTCTCTTGTTCTTGTAGTCTCTATTGGAACCTTCCAGAACAGTTGGCCAATCTTGTGAGACATGTGACCTGTAGCAGTCATTTTGTGGCTCTGCAGAAGTCCATTTTAAAATAACAAAAAAGAGTAAAGTTTTGACACATACAGTTTTGATTTCTTTTCATGTTGTATTGAAATAACACCCTTTAGCTCTAACGGCAGAAATGGGATCTCCCAGAAATGACGGCAGGGCGAGGGGGCTGGAGGGGGCGGGGGGCAGTTGTGCTTCTTCCTGCTCCAATACAGTGATGAAGCCTTGCTGGCCCTGAATGGATCTCTCCCTCACTCCCTCCTTCCTAAGTGCTTCCCTTCTTCTCTTAGGACCTACTCCATGAAACTACAATCTTCCTCACAGGCAAGCTGCTAGGAACATTGAACATCAGGCATCTGCAGCTCTTTAGCCTCATATATATGAGGCCCAAGACCCAATATTGGGTGTGTCTCGGGCCTACCTATCCTGATGCAGGGGTCAAACTAATTTCTAGGCCGTTGTATTGAGAATGAAGTTTCAAAGCTGGGCTCTGCCTGTGTAACAATGAGTGCAGTCCAAATAATCCAAGGTTGTGCAGTGTGTTGTAATGTCCTCAGGATATGATAAGGGACCATATAAATGCAAGTTCATTCCTAGTGCGAGAGAATTTTCCCTGTTATTAACAGGGATAATGTCAATACCCTTTTAAAGATGGAAAGGCAAATTAAAAGATGAGAGTATGGTTCAAAAATAGATTAAAAGCCTCTGGTACTAGCAGAATGTCGCTGTAGCTGCTTAGAGTTCATTTAAAATCTCCCACAGAAGTTAAATTTTACTGGCATTTTATCCTCATTAGGAAACTGTCATATTCTCCAACCACAAGTCTGCTTCTTGTATTATGCATGAAGGTGAAAGTGTCATTCCATGTATTAGGGTTAAACGCCCAAGCTAATTCTCATGGTGTATCCCCTCTGGTCAATTGTTGACTCTGACTAGCCAATTAATAATTCTCATGGTGTATCCCCTCTGGTCAAATATTGACTCTGACTAGCCAATTAATATCGCTGACAAGCTACTCTTTAACCGTAGAGTTCCACTACGTGGCAAAACTGACTGATAGGTAAGAAAACGGATCAGCCCTGAGAGAGGAAGCAGCATTGGCCCTCTGACACATGGCCTTGGTCAGATTGGTAACACGTGCATTTGCTGAAATTTACAACTATCTGGTGAGATTGCATGATGGATTGCTATAGCATTAAAGTGTCAATGTATTCACAAATCACTGATGAGGGATCTACTTCCCTTGTGACATCCCCAACAACATTGCATGGTGAAAGTATAGGAAATACATTTCTTTGTTAGAAATCTACATAATACAGATGTCTCTAATATCCAGTGTGGAATTGAACATTACAGAGTAGGCCCAGCCTGGTCTTGAACTCTGGTCTGTGCTGGGTTGATATAAAAATATGTGTCCTATGAGATACATAGGACCCAAGACCTAATCACTTGTACAAGCATTGAGCAGCTTAACAAATGACCCTCAAAGGGCCACTCAAAACAAAATCTAGTGGACCTTTTATTTAATAGGTCTGAGAGAAGAAGGAATGGTCATTCCTGCTTCAGATAAATACTCCATCCCACAGCCTGCCCTTATACGGCCAGCCCTCAGACTGCCTTCTACCCCTTTCTCCAGGTCTAGACTATTGGGAAATTCCAGATAGAAAACAATTGATTTCCAATCCTCACAAATGCTGCATTGGAGTCGCAGTTTGGCACATTCAACTCAATAAATTTATAGAAAGCCTCAAAGTGGGAGCAACAATGCCCACCAACCAGTTCAGCTAGTCCAATTCAGTTCCTGGTCAATGGTAACTCCAGGATGTTGATAGTGGGGGATTCAGCGATGGTAATGCCATTGAATAATAAGGGGCAATGGTTGGATTCTCTCTTGTTGGAAATGGTCATTGCCTGGCACTAGTGTGGTACAGGTGTTACTTGCCGCTTATCAGTCCAAGCCTTGGTATTGTCCAGGTTTTGCTGCATTTGGACATGGACTGCTTCAGTATCTGAGGAGTCGCAAATGGTGCTGAACATTGTGCAATCATCAGCGGACATCCCCACTTCTGACCTTATGATGGAAGGAAGGTCATTGATGAAGCAGCTGAAGGTGGCTGGACCTAGGACACTACCCTGAGGAATTCCTGTAGTGATGTCCTGGAACTGAGATGACTGACATCCAACAACCACAACAATCTTCCTTTGTGCTAGGTATGACTCCAACCAGCGGAGAGATTTCCCCCGATTCCTATTGACTCCAGTTTTGCCAGGGCTCCTTGATGCCACACTCGGTCAAATCTGCCTTGATGTCAAGGGCAGTCACTTTCGCCTCACCTGTGGAGTTCAGCTCTTTTGTCCATGCTTGAACCAAGGCTGTAATGAGGTCAGGAGCTGAGTGGCCCTGGCGGAACCCAAACTTTTAACTCTTCATTTATAAGGTGTTAGTTATTCATTTATAATCATTTATCCATACTCTTAAACGTATTAGTTGGAGGTGGTGACAACTTCAGACTCATGCAACATTAATCTTGCCAGGTCTTGACATCAGCAATGGCAAAGATGCTTGAAGGAATCATTACTGATGCACTATAAAGCCAAGGAAATATCAAGGACATCTAACATGCATTCAGAGAAAGGAGACCCTGTCTTGTTAATCTAATGGCACTTATTGAATCGGTTACCAGGATAGTGGATGAGGGAAACCTAGTAGACAAAATGCTTTTGACAAGGTGCCATATAACAGGCTTCTTCTCAACAATATTGAGGGCAGAATCATCCCAGATTTGCACTAAGTGTGGTAGCGGACGGGAAAGAAGTCGTTTTACCCGCCGGCCACAATGACGGGTTTTCGCGTTGCGTTGTCCCAATCCCACCTCATTAATTATGCAGTCACAGGAAACATGCCATCGCGCTGCCGGGCAGCCTCTGATTTGCCCACCATGCCATATTTAAACTGCAGTCACGCGCACACTTCTCAATGCTTGCAGCCCAGGAGGGCACCGGCAAAGATATGACCCCTAAAACTAAGAAGAGTGCAGCCTCCTGATTCAGTGATGCATTCCTGGGTTGCCTTCTGGATACCGTGGAGGCCTGCTCCGATGTCCTCTACTCTGACTCTGGCCGCAGGAGGCCCATCAGCCTCACCACCCCGGCTTGGGAGGTGGTGGCAGAGGTGGTCAGTGCCAATGCTGCACACAAGAGGTCGGTCTTCCAGTGCAGAAAATGGATGAATGATCTCATCCGTGCTGCAAGGGTAAGGCAACCATCTCATCACTCTAAACACACACTCACATGGCCATCACACATTCACTGGCATCTCACTCACTGCCAGCTCAAAGGACATCACCACCCATTCTCACACACACCCTCACATCTCCATCTGGCCTCATCTCCTCTGGAGACTGCCTCCCCAGCCTTACCATCTTGAGGCCACTCGCACAGATCAACATGCGCCCCCACACACCCTGGGATACCCCCCTTCCTCAGTAATGCCCTAGCCCTGCAGCCTCTTCATTTGTCTGAGGCCACTTCTCCCCCTTCCCCACATAAGCCCTAGCCCTACAGCCATTGGTAAACCACCCCTGCCTTATGGCTGGTCTGGTGGGTAGAGACCTGACTATGAACCCCCCTAAAGGTGATGCCTGCAAAGCCTGATGTTGATGATCGTGAGTACTGCTCGAAGCAAGGTAGGCACACAGACCTCAAAATCCTGAGCAAAGTGCAGCTCGCCAGATGCCCGTCACTTATGTACAGTTGTGCGTGCAATCATGCCGATGTACCCAGATGATACAGCATGGGAGGGACAATTCTGGCGAGCAGGGCTTCTAATGGGATGCAGATATATTAAAATGACACTCCTGACGTGCAGCGGCAATGGGGATGAAAAATTCTGCCCTGAAACTCCGGCTATCAGTGGAAACATAACGTGCTGGATTGAGAATTGTCTGAAAGCCCATAGACAGAGAATGATTGCAGATGGAATTGGATCTGATTGGAGATCAATGTGTTAGGACAATTGCTACTTACTGTTTTCATTAATGATCCAGATGTGGAGGCTGGTGCATAGTTCTGAAAATTTGCAGATGATATGTACAAGAGTTAATGTTACAGTCCATGCTCGCCTACTATAAGTAAATCTAAAGGTGCTGGGAGATTAGTTGCATGACTGGCAAATTATATTTAACTTAGAAAGGTACAGTGTTATGCAGGTGGGCAGGATGACTGCTTAACAGGCATACACTATCCAGGGAAGATAGCTGAAGTGGGTGAAGTCAGAAAGAGACCCGGGTGTTCTATTGCCTGTGTATTTAAAGGTTCACGGATGGTGTCATGAAGCAACAGTTGGGGAAAATAGGGAAATAGGGTGTATTTATACACTATTAAAACAAAACTATCAAATTATGGACAAGGCATTGGCTAGGTCTTGGTTAGAACTTTGTGTTGAATTTTGGGCTAATTTTTCACTACCCAGGCATTAATTACCTTGGTTTAAAGTGCCCATTACACCCTATTTCTGCTTCGGGGCAGGGCGATTCGAAGGCTTGCCTCGGTTCCCTGGGACGTGCGCCTAGCTGTTTTAAAAGCTGTTAGGCCCTCTAGTCCTCACCCTTCATACCTCTTTGCACACCCACCTACTCTCCATACTCTCTCCATGCCATCTTATATGCCCTTCATGCTCTCAATTCCCCCTCCATGCCACCTCTAACTCCCATGCCACCAATGGAGTCATGGCAGACCTCCGAAGCCATTTGGAAATTTAAAAAACTCTTCTAACAATCTAATTGAGTTCTCATTCATACACAATATTGAAAAAAACCCCATACATGAAATCCATTCAAAGATTTTGAATATCAAGTAGTCAATCTATTATAAAAACAAGCAACCTTCTATTCAATAACCACATTAAAGACAGCTAATCCTTTAACAGTCTCTTTAAACTGTCAATAAAAATGTGAACTCAGCATCCCCCCCCCCCCCACCCCCCGCTGAGATGGGAGCTGTGTAACTTTTGAAACTCAGCCAAGCATTCATAATGGCCTCAGCTCTAATGGCAGCCCTTGTGAAATATCAACAAATAACTCTATTGAAACTGCAGGATCAGATGGTAATGGTTTTTACAAACCCACACCAGATGGCCTGCCAATCAAAGTAGTCCATCAGAGGGTGTTTTTTTTAACTCAAACTGACAGTTTCAGCCAGTTTTTTTTTCATAATAAAAGGGCTGAGGATTTAAAAGAACTTCAGTTCATGACACTTAAATGGACCTTATCTACCCTTGAAGAGTATTTATATCTACTTCTTACACTACATCTACTTCTAACACTGCAGGGCAAGGCCCTTGGAATAGTGAAAATGGAGTCTGTTTGAACTCAGCGCTAATTTCAAATGGTCCTGCTGAGTTCATATTTCCTGGCTGTATAATTTATACCCCGCCCCCTTTCCCTGCTGGCAAAAGCTGGATCTGCCGGAAATGTGGGGCAGGATTTCCACCTCTGGGTCCCACCTGCCATTTTTAAAAGTCTCCCGAGTTGACTCAGCTCCACGCAAACCCGACCCTGGTCTCCTTGCATGGTGGGTGATATTGATGCTTTGGAAAGGATGCAAAGCTGGATCACAAAATTAATTCCCAAAGTAATTTAAATTAAAACGTATAGTTTACCCGCACAGATTGAAAAAGCTGGGTAGATATAGTTTAGAGAAGTGTCAATTTAAGGTTGGTTTGATTGAGGTTTGTAAGATGATAAGGTCATGTTTGTTTAGAATGTCTGAACTAAATAGGTTAGGAAGGGTCAGGGTCACAATCACAAGGTATGTAAAGGCAGACTAAGTGAAATGTTAAGAGGTGGTTTGCTTTGCTGAGAATACTGAATCTTTGGAACAGCCATCTTGTGCTATGAATGCTGATTCGTTGAGTTATTTCAAGCAAGATCTGAATCTGTTTCTGGTTAGGGCAGAGAACAACATCAGCCAGCATTTAGATTGCCCTTTATCATTGTGAAACATCATTGCACTTCACAGAAAGGAGTGAGAGGATAAGGTAAATAAATATATGTTGATTAGAGATAAGGAAGAGAGGTTGAAAAAGTTCCAGACAGCCTGATTAATGGGTTTTGAGGAGGCTTTTTAAGTGGGGCAGAGATGTAGTAAGATGGAGAGGTTTAGAATCCAAGAGTAAGGTTCACATTAGCTCAACACTATCCTATTGATAATGGAATGGAAAGAAAGGGTAGCAATAGGAGGGAGTCAGGGATGGAGGGTACAAGCTCGAATGTAGGGATGGCAGAGATTGCAGGTGTAGAGTGAGGTGAGGCTCTAGTGAAATAAAGTTTATTGCTGTATGAATTAAACCAAGAAAAATTTGGCATGGAACTTACAGCATTTGCAATCACACATCCAGAACTTAACATTTACATATCAACAAAGTTTACTATACACCACACAAATGTTGTATATGGCAGCTGCTCTATTTGAATACAGCACAGATCCTGTAGTTGGGTCCTTTTTCTGAAAGTTCACAGTTCATAAGCAGCCTACAAGAGCAAAAAATTCAGCTAAAGTATTCACGGCAGAAAAACAAAATGCAGAAAAGCATATTTCAGTGGAGTTGAAACACCTGAGTGAATAAGGGTACAGTGAATGGCAGCTGAAAGCCTTTGGTTAGGAGATGCTAGCACTGCTTTTATTCACAAGATGATTCAAAAGTGTAGCCCACACATTTCAGTAATACATATAGGCATTGTGCTCCATGCCTTCCTCCCTCACAGTTCAATCCACACACCCACACTATCCGTCAAGCCTGAAAACAATAATTGTCCATGCTAGAATGAGTTACAGAGAAAACTGATTTCATACTTCCAGACAACGTGAGAATAGGAACCCATATGAACCATCTATTCATTTGCTCAGAAGAGTCAAACACAATTCTCTCATGGCCTGAAGGTTGGACCAAAGTTAAACTCAATCTTCTTTAATTCAAGGAAGGGTAAAAACTACCTGTAAAAACAGAAGGGAGTTGTGGTCAACACTAAAAAGTACTGTTAATAAAACTGGAGAAAGTAAAGGGATTGTTTCTGAGGCAGAAACATGCAAACAGAGAGCATGATCAGAGAAACAGGGCTGGAGTGTGATAGCTTTCTCTCTGCCTCATGTTTCCTTGCAATGAGGCTTTATAATCAGTGTAGCTTCACTGATTTTACCTTATGGTTCCACGAGTATCATACACCGGGCAGATATCCCAGTTATAGGAACATATGAACAAGGAGCAGGAGTAGGTCATTCAGCCCTTCGACCCTGCTCTGCCATTTAATAAGGTCATGGCTGATCTGATAGTAACCTCAAATCTGCATCCCGCCTACCCCTGATTGCCTATCGCCCCCTTGCTTACCAAGAATTTATCCAGCTCTGCCTTAAAAATATTCAAAGGCTCTGCTTCCACCACCTTTTCAGGAAGAGAGTTTCAAAGACTCACGACCCACTGAGAAAAAAAAAATTCACCTCATCTCGGTTTTAAATGGGTGACCCCTTATTTTTAAATGGTGACCCCTAGTTCTAGATTCTCCTACAAGAGGAAACAACCTCTCCACATCCACCCTGTCAAGACCCCTCAGGATCTTATATGTTTAAATCAAGTCGCCGCTTACTCTTCTAAACTCCAGTGGATACAAGCCTAGCCTGTCCAACCTTTCCTCATATGATAACCTATCCATTCCAGGTACTAGTCTAGTAAACCTTCTCTGAACTGCTTCCAATGCATTTACATCCTTCCTTAAACAAGCTAGCCAATGCTATACACAGCACTTTACATGTAGTCTCACCAGTGCCCTGTACAACTGAATCATAACCTCCTGACTTTTGTATTCGATTCTACTTGCAATAAATGATAATATTCTATTAGCTTTCCTAATTACTTGCTGTACCTGCATACTAGCCTTTTGCGATTCATGCACTAGAACACCCAGATCTCTCTGCACCTCAGAGCTCTGCAATCTCTCACCATTTAGATAGTAAGCTTCTCTTTTATCCTTCCTGTCATAATGACAATTTTGCACTTCCCACATTATACTCCATTTGCCAGATCTTTGTCCACTCACTTAACCTATCTATATATCTGTTTGTAGCCTCCTTATGTCCTCTTCACAACTTACTTTCCTATCTTTCTTTGTCTTATCAGTAAATTTGGCAACCATCCCATCCAGCCCTTCATCCAAGTCGTTTATGTAAATTATTGGAGAAGATAACTCCCAGGCATCTAATGCCATTTGCTGACCATTTACGATTATGCAAACTGATCTGATTGTGTCTCATGAGAACTTGAATCCAAACAGAAATTGCATAATAATGCTATAGGTGTTTCCATCTTTCCTGCACATCTTCTTGGACAGTGATACTTTATCGACTTGCCCAGAAGGAAGGCTCCAGCTGGCAATGGGGGCACAATTGTCAGATTTTGGGCCCAGTAGTGGTGAGGGACAACTCCCTCCACAGAAAGGGCACAGACCCAGGCATCAGGAAGGCATGCAAGAGGAAATAAGGGCAGGAAGGAAATGGAGGCCAAACCCTCAACACTGGATCTACTGCCGCAGAATACGTTACCAGGAGATAACCGAGAACCAGTGCCACGGGACACCGTGACTCTCCAGGAAGATGGTCATGGTGATCTGTGCCCTTGAGGCCAAAGACCACACACCTCGCAGCACTGGTAGACATACCTTGCCAGTGGCTGTCAAAGTAACTGTGGCCTTGATCGTCTTTGCTTCTCGCTCCTTCCAAAATCAGCTGGGGACCTGAGTGGTATCTCCCCAACAGCTGCATACCATTGCAGCTTGCTGGTAACTGGTGCATTCTTTGCCAGAGCTGGACAGCATATTCATTTAGCAACAGACACAGCCTCGCAGGGACAGAGGAGATTGGGTTTCATCTGCATCTCTGGATTCCCTCAGGTGCTGGGTATCATTGTTTACATCCATATGGTCATCAAGGCACTGAGTGACTAGCCAGTGAGACTCATTAACAGAAAGTTGTTGAATTCAACGCTCCAGGAAGAGGATCTCCTTCCTCCCCCTCAGTCTCCAGCATTAGATCCAGGTGGGCATTGAGCAGCTGCCTGGCCTGGTGCCCAGGCCTCTGTCTCTCCTGTGACATTTTGCTTCCTCCTGGTTCAGTGGAAGGCATCAGCACACCGCTCCCTCAGGAAAAGCAGCAGCCTTAGTGATGGCTGCCGCGGAGAGTCGAAATCAGCCCCACATTACATCTGACCCATCTCTGTTCCTCTCCCCACTGGCTTTAAGTGAACAGAAAGTCCATTTACATATCAATAAAGGATTCATGCCCATGAAAATCTGAACTTTAATCAGTTTCCCAGCAGAGGCAGGTTTCTGGCCTGGAAACAAACCCAGTCTTGATTTCTGTCTCTGTGGTGAAAATTTAACCCTGAGTGTGGGTGAAAACTAACAGACTGAAGTAGTCGAAGAAAGCATACATCCTTTCTGCCTTGTGTGGGTATGTTCAATTATGCAATTGTAAGATCCCCAAAATTGCTACTTTGCTTGTTAAGATTGTCAAAAAAAAGAGTGCTGAACAGTCATAATTGAGCCAGGGCTTTCATTTTATTCCATTAGAAGCTTGTTCAGCCTATTAATAATAATTCTTCTTTACTCTAAAAGAGTTGGAAGAATCAGCTTTGCTTCTTAAGACCAAAATATACATGTTCAATTCAGGTTTATGATAGCAAAATTAGATAAGTGCATTTGAGGAGCTTTTACAGGAGATACGAGGTTCTCTTTCCAAGTTTTAATCTTTTGGAAGCAAACTACATTATAAGAAATTTTACAACTATTATCATCGCCTAACATAATATCAAGGAACTGACAGCACACATCAGAACCATCAGATTGCTGTCCCCTAAAACTAGTGTTCTGACTTCACTTCATACTCATGTGGCTGAATTTTCTCAGTCAAGGTGATGCCCCATTTCTGGAGCTGAAAGCGTGACCCTTGGGTCGCATATTGTCATTGGTGGTTCATTAAGGTCAGTGGCCCTCCCCCAAGAGCTACTGGTCCAATCGGAGGGCTGGCAGCTCAGCATCCTCAGCAGCACACTGCTAGCATTGGCCAGTGCTGAGGTCATAACTCTAAGGACAGGGCACCTCAATGGCCATGCACGCTCATAGAGAGGTGAGTTAGGTTGGGGAAAGCCATGGCCAGGTAGGCAGACCCTGATGTTTGGAGAAGCCCGGGTCACCAGCGGTGCTCTTGCCACAGGGACGGCCATTGCTGCCAGGGGCCTCCCTGTGGGCCATGGAGTGCCCATTAAGGAGGGCCACTCTCCGCAGAACCTGCTAGGAGGCTGGCAGGGTTTACCTTGCAGTCTCCCCATGCAGCGGCATACCCTCCTGTAACAGGCAAAATGCCTGCAGGGATGAGAAGTGGTTCTTTGGCTGCCTGGTAAGTAGCGGTGCTACCAAGGTTCCTGAAGCTGATAATATGCCATGGCGGTGGAAAAATGCTGGGTTTTCCACCTGAAGACTTACACCTCTGTAATGCCAGCCACCCGCCTCCCAGCTTGTCTCCAATATGGCCAGGAAAATGCAGCCTATGCTCTCTGGCTCAGGTTTTCTAAGTCTGCTGGTTAGATTCTAGTTTCTGTGCTGAGAGGAACTGAAGCTTTAAAATAAAATCCTTGAAACAACCATTCTCCCCATTCAATACCAGAGCACCTGACGATCTATGAAGTGGTGTTTTTCTAATATCCGTGCCCTTTAATTTCCCCTCCCCTCTCATTCTGAAGATCTTGCAAAACAGTTACATGGTCCTCTTGTTGCTTGCCAAATGGCCATTTTTCATCTGTGAAGTAGATAGTGAGTAACAGAAAGTGATTTCACCATGAAAAATGGCATGGTTCTCTGTTCGGCTACATCCAAATGTGTGTCTTTTTCAAAAGGAATCACTACACAGCAATCACCAGCAAGAAACCTCTTTGATGTTTGTCCTCTCTAGTTCAGGGTCACTGAACTCAACAATATTGCTTGAGTTAAGATTAGCACAGATTGGAAATAGAGTCCTTCTGCTCCACAGGGATTAGTACTGTGCTGGGCAGTGCCTTGACCTGCTTGACCATGAGGGAAACCTGGAGGCAGGCCTTGCCGAGACACAAGTTCTGAATTATCTTGTAGATCGCAAAACATGAAGAACACAACAGTACAGTCCGTTCCTGGTCATGTGACCTTGCCATAGCTGCTTAATATTTATGAAATGCAATCTGATTCTGACCAGCTGCTTGGTGGTAAGTCAGTGTTGTACGTAAGTACTTTATACAGATGAAACTAATTATGGAAACATTAAGGATCAGCAAGGTTAAAAAAAAACTGTACACCAACAGATGCTAGTCAGTTTTCTTGCTTCAATTCAAGTAGTGCCCTGCTAATTTCACACCATATTCAACCACCTAGAGACCTGAATCTTCATACGCATTGTAATATTATAATTGAGATCTCCCTATGTTAATCATGGGGTTGACATTGAGTTCCCTCTTTTACTGAATTCCACCCACGTTCCTATCAAAGGGGTCAAATGTCAAGATGCAATAACTGGCTTTCACAACCTGTCAATCATAATGGTCCTAGACGCAAGGGTTTCATCATTACATAGTTCATTATTAGAAAAATAAATATTCCACTATACATCTTGATTGGGCAGAAAGTGCTGTCAGGCACTATTGAAATGGGTAGTCTAATCTGGGAATGTTTAAGGTCCTATAATGGAGGTAAAGGGGAGTGAATTAGGCAGAAAAAACAGTTCAGAACTCTCTCTGTTTGCCCCACAACCCTCATCATATTCCAATCCTCTAAATAACATCGCTGTGTAACTCCAAAGAATTACTATTCACTTCCTAATGTGTAATTTTACTTTTCTCTGACAAGAGCAAATTGAAATCTAACAAAAGTTAATTAATCCTTAATATTCTGAATTGATAAAGATCGGCCATTTTATTGAAGCAATTCAAATCACAAATTCTGTATATTTGCTATAGTAACAGGAGTAGTTCATGTAGCCCCTTGACCTTGTTCCACCATTCAATAAGATGATGGCTGATCTGATCCTAGCTTCATCCAGCTGCCTTGACTCCCTAACCCTTAATAGCAAAAATCTATCAATCTTAGTTTTAAAGGTGTTAATTAAGCTACACCTACTGCCTTTTATGGGAGAGAGTTCCACACTTCTATCACCCTGTCTGTGAAGAAGTGTTGCCTAACTTCTCTCCTAAATGCTCTGGCTCTGATTTTAAGAGTGTAGAATATAAGAACATAAGAAACAGGAGCAGTAGGCCATTCAGCCCCTCAAACCTGCTTCACTGTTCAATAAGATTATGGCTGATCTTTGACCTCTTTTCCACTTTCCTGCTCAATCACCATATCCCTTGATTCCTCTAGAGACCAATAATCTATCTAACTCAGTATTAAATATATTTAATGACTGAACATCCACAGCTCTCTGGGGTAGAGAATTCTAAAGATTCACAAACTTCAGAGTGAAGAAATTCCTCACCTCAGTCACAAATGATCGAAGCCTGTGATTCTGCCCCCTGTTCTGGACTCTCCAGTTAGCTCAGCATGTAGCCTGTCAAGCTCCTCAGAATCTTATAACTTTCACTCAGATCATCTCTCATTCTTCTGAACTGAAACAAGTATAGGACTAATCTAGTCAGCCTCTGGTCATAGGGCAGCCGTCTCGTTCTGGTATGCCCCCTTCCCTACAGGTGGAAAAGCTTAGCTCTACCTTCCCTAACAATTCCTTTCAAATCCTAAAAAAAGTCAATAATAAATCCCCTTAACCTTCTATATTCCAGGGAATATGAGGCTAGTTTACGTAATCTCTCCTCATAATCTGATCCTTGTAGCCCTGTTAACATTCTGGTGAATCTGTGCTGCACTCTTTTCAAGGCCAAAATATCCTTTGTAAGGTGTGGTGCCCTGAACTGTACACAATGCCCTAGATGTGGTCTATCTTGGAGCTTTTATATTGTCACAGTTTCCTCCCTGTTATACAGTAATCCAGCCCTCTGGTTATAAAGGCTAACGCTCTATTAACCTTTTTGATTTTGATTTGTACATAACCACTACATTGTAGTGTTCTGTGCACCTGAAATCGCTTTGGAGTTCCATTGTTCCTAGTTTCCACTGTTTAAAAGATACTCCGACTTATACTTTCTTGGTCCAAAATGGATGACCTCGCATTTACCCGCACTGTGATCCATCTGCCACAATGTTGTCCGCTCACTTAATCTACCAGTCTCTTTGTAATGTTATACACCTGTCTACACTGCTTACTATGCCACCAATCTTTGTGTCATCAGAAAACTTGGATACATGGCTGTCGATTGTGTTATCTAAGTCATTAATAAAGATAGTGAATGGTTAAGACTGTCAGTACAGGTTGTTGTGAACACCATGCACCATTTACAGTACATATGCGTTATCCTTACTCGCTGAGCTGAGTTTTACCACGGGCTTTAAGACTTTGCATCGCACCAAAAAGTGGGTTCTGAGTCTTGGCAATTTGATCGCAGACTGCTCTCCAATCAGAGAGTCAGCAGCTCTGATGCCTCAGTAGCCCCACTGGGTGAAGTGGGTGCTGCTGAAGGAGACCTCGGGTGTACTTTAAAGTGGAAGCACACTTGGACAGGTAAGTCGCATTTAAAACTTAGGGGACTGAAAATGGGCTGCAGGCCGGGGGCGGGGCTGGGGGCAGGAGGGTGGGCGGGGGGTTGGTGGTGAAACCCACCCCCAGGGAGATCTTTGGGGCCACAGGGGCTGACTTCCCTGTCCACAGTGCATTCTTTGCATCGTGGAGCCTCTAGCTCTGATAGACCCAGAGCTGCTGAAGGGAATACGCCTCCATGAAGCTGGCACCCTCACCACGTACGCAATGAGGGCCATCCTGCTGTCGGTAAATTCCAGCGGCTCTGTAAAATGGCCCCCAATTGCACCTTAATTATGTAAATCAGCTTCCCAGCTTCATGTGGCACACAGACAATCCACCTCGCAGTTCTCTGTTGGGAAACTTCCCCGGCGGCAGGACTGTGTTAGCAGCTGACCCCAACACAGCTGGTCAATATTTTACCAGCCCACTCGCCTTCACCCAGCCACCTGCTGCCACCCAGAAGCCAGTAAAATTCAGCCCTCTGTATCTGCTGCCTAATCAACTTCCTGACCAGGTCAATAAGTTGCCTTCAATTTCATGGGGTTTAATATAGTTAACAGTCTCTTAAGTGAAATCTTTTCGAATGCTTTCCGGATCTCCATTTAAACTACATAGATAGATATTCCCCCGTCTACGGCTACTTTAGATACTGCCTCAAAAAATTCAATTAGTTTTGTTAGGCATGACCTGCCCTTAATAAATTCATGTTGCCTCTCTCTAATCAGCTCAATCACTCTGTCCTTAATTATTGGTTTCAATAACTTCATCACAATAGATGTTAGACTTATGGGGGAAAATTTTCTGCATGTCGGGCGGGCTGGTCAGGAGCGGGTGCGGGGCTGATCGCCGCCCGCGATCAGCTCCGCGCCACCATTTTATGCAGGCAGAACAATTAAGGCCCGCCCAGCGTGAATCGCGGCTCCCAAGGACAGCGGGAGTGGGCGGGCGGCAACGGGACTTCAATAACCGCCAGGTCCAATGGCGACCCAGAAGCCTGTTTAAAAACAGCGCAGGCAGCCTTCCAAAAGTTGGCAACGATGGCGGCCAGAAGGGTTCCCGAGAGCACTCTCGGAGAGCAGGCCAGGCAGGAGGGCAGGTCGGCGGGGCACTGTGCCCCTCGATTCTCGGATGAGTGCTTTGCTGCCCTCCTCGAGGAGGTGGCAGCACGGCGTGAAATCATCGTGCCAAGGGATGGGAGGAGGAGGCCCCCCCACATGATGAAACGTGCCTAGGAAGAGGTGGCAGAAAGGGTCGGCACACTCGATGTGGTGCGACGCATCTGGGCTCAGTGCTGCAAGCGCTTCAACAACCTGTTGCGATCGGGAAGGGTGAGTACTGTGTTGGCATGGGTCACTTAGCACAGCAGTTAGCTTGACCCCCCACCTCTGAACGTAGTTACTGCATTGAAATCATTCATGGCATGTGGCCTTCGCTGGGTGGGCCAGCATTTATTGTCCATGCCTAGTTGACCCTGACAGGGTGGTGCTGAGCTGGCGTCTGTATCCGCTGCACGTGGTGCCCTTACACCCACAGCACTGTCTTGGGGGTGACCTGAAGGATCTGTACCTAGGTGCAGTGCTGGAACGCTGAAACATTTCAAAGTCAGGATGCTGACTGAATGGGAGGGAATCTTCCAGATGGCGGGGCACCCATCCATCTGCTACCCTTGGCATTCTACGTGGTAGTGCTCTCTTGCTTTGGAAGGTGGTACAGTGTGAGTGGCAAATGTGATGGAAACAGCATCTGGGCAAGGGGGTCAGCCCTGGCTGCTTGGAGTGAGTGTACGGCGGCTCCAGGGTCACAAATCGGATGAGCCCTGCAATGTTTCACTCAGGTGGGGGTGGCAGGGCTGCAATGGCAATGCAGGTACAGGGCGGGCTAATCAATGCTCCTCTCAGGAGAAGACCACACACAATAACTCTGAGCCGATGCGGACTGGCGGAGGGCAGGCACAGTTGCCAATTCTCACCAGATACGGGCAGGAAGCTCTCGAGCTGGAGAAGCACCACGCACCCAGGTCAACCGGTAGCAGTAAGGTTGGGGTGCCAGTGGGAGGTAAGAGTGCTGTGCACTGAGGTCACAATGTCTGTCAGTGCAAACATTGCACTGTTGACTGTTTAGTGAATTCAGCATCTAACATGGGTTTTCCATTGATTATGGAAGAAGGAGCGCATCCTGATCCAGGGGGTCAGGCATGCACATTAACAGTGTCACGACTTCAACCAATCAAATGTCCTTGTTCTTCCTTTCACCCTCACTGGAGCACGCCTGGAACGAGGAGGCAGAGAGCCTGCCAATAACACCTGAGGGCCCTGAAGAGTTACAAGCACCAGTGTCACACCATCTCTGCCAGGCAAGCACCAGCGCAGATACCAGCACCTCAGTGGGGATAAGATCGTCAGCTAGTGTCCTGGGGCATAGTGGTGAGGGCACCTCACACTTGCTTGAGGTGCAGGCGAAGGCAGAGAGTGCCCATGGTGCCAGCAGTCAGAGATTGGCTGCGGACCAAAAACATGCTCAGTTGGTGGCTGATGATGAGCCTCTGGAGTTGTCCCTGAGGCAGCAGATGGTGGAAGTCCAGCAGGGTGTGCGGGAGGATCGGGTGGAGATACATGAGGGAATGCGAGCCATGGTCTCCGTTGTGGAGGAGTCCATGTGGAGCATGAGCAATGTAATGACCCTCATGGCCGAACGCCAAGCCTCCTCCATGGAGAGAGTGGGGACTCTCATGGAGAGGCTCCTCCAGGAGAACAATCACGGCTTTCTGGGGTTGCGCTCGGACCTGCAAACCCTCACAGTGGCAGTGACTTCAGCTGGTCAGTGTCAGTGAGGGAAAGGGATTGGGCACCCAATACCCCAGCTAGGTGCCCATCCATCAATGGTTAGCAGGGAGGTTCGAAGCGACCTCACATTGGCGCACGAGCTGCTTGTCGTCTCTGTGGGCTCCGCTCAGGGCGCTCCAGATGAGGGCAGCAGCTCCTCCGCTCCTCTGCCAGTGACCATGGCATCCGATGAGGCTGTGATGACTGGGGAGATGCCAGCCATGGCACTGGCTGCTCCCTCCCAGGCAGGGCCATCTCAGGCTCCATGGGCCGGAGGACACCCACCAAGATCATCGAGGCCAACTAACAGCAGAGTGAGCAGGCTGTCTCGAGTGCCAGTGAGGGGGAAACGCCCAGATGTAGCACCTGAAAACGTAAGCATAAGCCACCTTAAGTACACCATGGGCTTCTCGCTGGTGGTTTTCTGTTGCCCTGGTATTAGTTGATTGTTAGTCGGTGTGCAGCTCAACACCTGTGAATGAACTTTCTTTTCTGTTTTGTTTGATGAAAACATTAAATGCTTTAGTTCTGAACAAGGCTCAGGGTGCTTCCTTACTTTTGCAGGCATACGGGAACCCATGATGTTATGAGTGACTTGTTTCTCATTGAGCTATATTGACAAGGCACATAGTTAATGTTCCTAACCAGGCAGATTTTGAACTCAGGTATCAAGTATGGAGCCGCAGCCCTGGCATGTTTTGGAGGTCCATCTGTGGTGTGCTAGCTGAAGGTTTGTTGGATTTAAGCCTCCCGGGTGTCACTGCCTCCCTGGAGGTTGCCCGGGTCAAGGTCTATCCCCTCAGTGTTCTCCTGAGCGTGCTCATCCTCTGACTCACTGCTGGACTCAATGTGTGCAGCTAGAGCATCTGCGTCTACATCTTCTTCCTTCACTGCATCACCCCTTTCCAGCACCAGATTGTGGAGAGCGCAGCATGCAATTACTATCAACGACACATGATCTGGGGGTAATTGGAATGCGCCCCCTGAGTGGTTCAGGGATCGGAAGTGCATCTTGAGAAGACCGATGGTTCTCTACACCACAGCTCTTGTGGAGATGTGGCTCCTACTGTACCGCTGCTCAGCTTCTGTTCTTGGATGGTGGAGAGGCGTCATGAGCCACCTTCTGAGGGGATAGCCCTTGTCACCCAGCAGCCATCCATCCAGCCGGGCTGGAGCACTGAAGAGCCTCGGCACCTGGGAGTGTCTGAGGATGTATGTGTCATGGGAGCTGCCAGGGTGCCTTGCACAGACTTGTAGAATCTGCATCCTGTGATCACACACTATCTGCACGTACATGGAGTGGAAGCCCTTCCTGTTGACGAAGGCACCGGGCTCACCTGCTGGCGCCGTGATGGCCACATGTGTACAGTCTATAGCACCCTGGACACGGGGGAGGCCAGCAATGGCTGCAAGGCCTCTGGCTCGCTCTGTCTGACTGGCCTCATCCCAGCGGCAGTGGACGAAAGTCAATGCTCGCTTGAACAGAGCATCTGTCACCTGCTTGACACAAGCGTGGACAGTTGATTGGGAGACTGCAAAGATCACTCACCGACCCGTGGAAAGAGCTGGAGGCATAGAAGTTGAGGGCCACCGTGACCTTCAGCACCATTGGCATGGGGTGCCCACCCACACAGTTGGCGCTGATCTCAGGGCCAATCAGCTGACAAATGGAGGTGACTATCTCCCTTGAGAGGCAGAGCCTCCTTTCGCACTGCACCTCAGACATATTGAGGCAGCTGTTTCGCTGCCTGTGAACCCTGGCAGCAGGATAGTGGTGTCTTCTGCGGCCCCTTCCGCCTTGCACTTCCTCTGGGCCCTGTGCCCCTTGTGCCTGTGCCTCTCCTCCCAAAGGTGTCTCCCCTGGAGGCTGAATATGGTCTCCTGGCCTCCTCCCCCTTCTGGCCCCCTCTTCCTCCTCAGAAGAGGTCCCTCCAGTGGAGAGCACAACTCCCATTCCCAAGGTAAGGGAAGGCTTCCCAAAACCAGCAAGGCCCCAAGAGTGATGTTTACTCCAGAGTCCTGACCTGAAGCCTGTTATTCCTGTAAAAGCAGCTGAGAAGAGATTTGAAGTTCTCCTGTTCACACAAGCAAGTGTCAGTAAGTTTAAAAAGTAAACGTCTAACAAATAGAACTCGTGAGCCTACTCACTGCTCTTATCCCGCCCGTGGTTGAGGTTTTTAAAAATGCGGCCTACCCGCCTGCCCGTTGCACCCATGCACGGCTCCGAAAAATTGCAGTCTGTTAGTGCCTCAAGGGCTTTAAGCGGCCCGTTAATTAATGGTGACAACTGAGCTCATAGCGCGCCTGCCCACCGAAATCTCGCGATGGCGCGCGGTGGCACATGCCCAACATCACCGCGCGTTATTTTACGCGTCGCCGTGTCGGGCCCACCTCTGCACGCTGATGACAAAATTCTGGCCAAAGGTCTTTAATTCCTCATCTCTCTGTCTCTTACCTCTCTTAAAAAACATAGCTACATTTGCAAGGCTGCAATTTAAAGGGAGAATTCCTGAGTCGAGAGAGCTTTGGAAGATTATGGCTAAAGCATCTCTAATTTCCTCACCTACTTCTTAAAACCCTGGGGTGAAAACCAACAGGTCCTCGGGCTTTGTCAGTCTTTAGTAGCATTATTTTATACTGTTTTCTTGCTTATGTTAACTTCACTGAGTTCTAGATGTATATTTAATATATGTAGTATATTAGTATCTGGCAATTTTGTTTTCTTGCAGCTACTTAACTGGAAGGATCACAATAAAAACTCAAGAACATCAGAAATTTTAGGAACTCACAAATAACCTCAAGTCTCAGCTTTGATTTCAACCTGACCACCAGTCTTCCCACCCATATCCCTCAAATGCTTCCCTGTCACAAACATAGCCAACTGACTCTTCAGTCTGATTGGACTCAATGGTTTTTCTTCTGGGAGAAAAGGCTCCACTAGGGCTTCCTATCTTTCCCCTACTTTCTTTCAGGTATATTATGCTACTGTAGTGAAAAGATTTTCTCTACATCACACAGATAGATAGTTGTGGGCATAAGCAACACGTTTATGATTTTGCAAAGCATAATCACACTGAGGGTGGTCTTGCGGTGCAGTGGATAGCGTTCCCAACTGTGGGCCAGCAGCTACGAGTTCAAGTCCCACTCCAGGACTTGATGGCCATGGAAGGTGTGTTCATAGTGCGACCAAACAGATCCATTATCAGCCTGTAAATCCTTCCAATGTGACTGATGGTAGGCAGTAAGAACAGGAGAGTTTCCTGGTCAGCCATACTGCAGAAGGCAATGGCAAACCACTGAAGTGCTTTGCCAAGCATAATCGTGGACCAATCCAATGGAAGTGTATAGCTGCCAATGCCCTCATAGGGCATGGTACCTGAAGGAGGAGGAGGATCACACTGAGTACGCATTCTTCCTTAGCAAAAGCTCTTTAGGATATCTTGTATAGGTTTAACTGCTGGGCAAGGGTGTCTAGCAATGACTGGGTTTTACGTGTTTTCAGCAGGAGCGGGTGGGCGGGGGAGTGACACGTTAAATAGGGCGGATGCCCAACTCACCCACACCTGAGCTCACCCCATAACAATCGGCAGCTCGCCCGCCATATTGTGATAAATAATTAAGGGTCAATTGAGCTTGTTAACAAGACAATTGACCCCGATAATATGCTGTCCATGTCATTATGTGGTTGGCACGGGCAGTCAGGCAGGAGTGGGCAGGCTGATTTTGCAAAACAGTTTTTAGAAGTGTTGGGGGGAAGGGGGGTACTATCTTCGAGGTGTGCCCTTTGCACATTGGAGGGCTGGGGGGGGTGCTGCTCTCCTAAGATGGAACTCCCCTTTCTTTCTACCCACCTGATCTCCAAGACCCACACTCCCCACCCCCTAAGTTGGTCGAACCCTCCCCACCGAATGTCCTGGACTTTCCTCCGGGATCCATTGGGCCTTCTTCTTGGGGCTGGTTGCAGTCACGGCAACAGCGGCCACCAATGAGATCTTGCTGGAGCTACTGGCCGATCTGATTGGCCGGCAGCTCCCAAGGGCAGGACTTCCTCCCTAGTGAGGGGCAGGAGTCCCCACCTTCCACCAATTTTGCCCTCCTGCAGCGTGGATATGGCTGCGGAGGCGGCTGGCATGGAGCGAGTCGGCTCCCAGCTGACTTGCCTTCTCGGGTTGGGGAAGGGGTTGGCGAGCCCCCCCTCCCCACCCCATCCCTCCGCGTAATATGCAGCCCAAAGTCTGACTGGAGCCCAATTTTACAGTTTATGTGCTAACAATTTTTCATCATTGTAAAGGTCCAATGAGTTAACAGATTTGATTATCTCATGTTGCTTTAAGGAGACCCTAACATTGTTTCATCATGTTTACCTGATGACACGATGTGACAATTGACAGGAAGATCATGGGAAACACACAACTGAGTTTTCCATGTGCACGACTGGCCTGGAAGGCTCCCCATCAACAGCGCAGGCATGTAAACTCAGCCCTGGTAATGGGTAATCCACATAAAACCAGACAGCAGAGTTGCGCAGCGAATGCAGAAAGCAACCTCCACAATTTGCAACCTCGATATTCTTTCCCTATTAATGTGACACTATAAAAAGAGACACATATACATACTCAAAGACATTATGGTAATTTAGCAGGTTTGTGAGCCATGGTTCACAGTTTACAAACAAAGCCAAATGATTTCATGAGGAAAAAGACATGTTAATGGTCAATAAACTGAACTAATCTTGGGGGAGTTTGATAAGAATGTCTAAAGTGTTTCATTAAAACTGTCTCTCAATTGAAAGCAATTTTGTTGCATCCACCCAAAGGACATTTGTGAAGATTTCCTTTGTAAGTTACTTCTTGGAAAGAACAAACTTATTCTATAAGATTTGCATTGTTGTCATGTAGCAACCAGAGAAAATCACATCGTTAATGTTTCAACATGTTTCACAAAACAAAGATTAGTCTAGAAAGAAAGAAAAAAGGCTTGCCTTTATATGGCGTCTTTCCCAAAGCGCTTTACAGCCAATGAGCTACCTTTAAAGTGTTGTAATGTAGGAAATGCAGCAGCCAATTTCCCCCAAACAATGAGGTAATGACCAGATTATCTTGCTTTCGAGATGCTGATGTGCAAACTAAGGTTATCAAGGCTTAATTCGTTTGTAAGTGTTACAGTTCTGGCCAAAAATCCCCACCATTTTGAAATGAGTTGCTCTGTTGCTGAATGAGGCGTAGCATTTCTTAGAGATATCACTGGTGAGGTAGAATCACCAATGGAGGACTTTTATCAATGGGTCGTGGGACAAGGCCAGCATTCTTGAATACAACTGAGTGACTTGCTAGGCTATTTAAGAGTCAACCACATGGCTGTGGGTCTGGAGTCACATGTAGGCCAGGCCTGGAAGGGACAGTAGGTTTCTTTATCTAAAGGATGTTAGTGAACCAGATGGGTCTTTACAACAACCCAGTAATTTTATGATCATCATTTCTAGATTTTAAAAAATTCATTTGCAGGATGTGGGCATCGCTTGCTGGGCCCAGCATTTATTGCCCATCCCTAATTGCCATTGAGAAGGTGGCGGTGAGCTGCCTTCTTGAACCGCTGCAGTCCCTGTAGTGTGGGTACACCCACAGTACTGTTAGGGAGGGAGCTCCAGGATTTTGACCCAGTGACAGTGAAGGAATGGCAATAGGTTTCCAAGTCAGGATGGTGAGTGGCTCAGAGGGGAACTCCCAGTTGGCGGTATTCCCATCTATCTGCTGCCCTTGTCCTTTTAGATGGTAGCGGTTGTGGGTTTAGAAGGTGCTGCCTAAAGAGCCTTGGTGAATTTCTGTAGTGTATCTTGTAAATGGGACACACTGCTGCTACTGCTCGTCAAAATTATTAAATTAACTGAATTTAAATTCCTCTAGCTGCTGTGTTGGGATATTCACCTCATGTCTCTGGATCAATTACCCAGGCCTGTGGATTACTCATCCAGCAACATAACCACAATGTTATTATGCCCCTAGTTGTAACTCAAAGTCGCTGGTGTGTATGAAATCTACAGAAATAAAATAACCATGCTTTTCAAAAATCACAATTGCATTAGCTTTGGTTCACCTATGCCTTCTTGCCAACTGTGGCAGTTTAACTGCAAACTGTATAACAGAACCTTCAAGTCCCCAGTAAGATTATTCATGATCCTTATGGAGTCAAAGAGTCATAGTGTAATTTATGACACAGAAGGAGGCCATTCAGCCCATTGAGTCCATGTCAGCTTTCCATAGCACAATCCAGTTAGTCCCATTCCCTATCTCAGTCCCTGTAGTCCTGCAAGTTTATTTCTTTCAAGTGCCCATCCAATTGCCTTTTGAAATCATTGATTATTTCTGCACCCACCACCCTCATGGGCAACGAGTTCTAGGTCATTACCACTTGCTGAGTAAAAAAGTTCTTCCTTCTGCTTCCCCTGTGTCTCTTGCCCAAAATCTTAAATCTGTGTGCCATAGTCTTTATACAAACAGCCAACGGGAAGAGATTTTCTCTGTCTACCTTATCTAAGCCTTTCATAACCTTGTACACTTCTATCAAATCTCCCCTCAATCTCCTTTGCTCCAAGGAGAACAACCCCAGCGTCTCCAATCTAACCTAGTGACTAAACCCACACCCCCATCCCTGGAACCATCTGGTAAATCTTCTCTGCACCCACTTTCCTACCTCACATCTTTCCGAAAGTGTGGTGACCAGAACTGGATGCAATACACCAGCTGGAGCGTAATCAAAGCTTTATACAGGTTCAGCTTAACTCCCTGTTTTTATAGTCAAAGCCTCTATCTATGAAGCCTAAGATCCCATGTGCTTTGCTAACCACTCTCTTAATATGCCCTGTCACCTTCAAAGATCAATACACATGTACCCCCAGGTCCCTCTGTTCCTGCACACACTTTTGAACTGTGCCATTAAGTCTATATTGTCTCTCCTCTATCCCTTCTGCCAAAAAGCATCACCCCACGCTTCTCCAAGTTAAATTCCATCTGCCACTTGCTGCCCATTCTGCTAGCCTGTCACAGGCAATGTGTAACATCCTCACTGCTTGCCACTCCTCCAACTTTGGGGTCATGGGGACATTTTGAAATTTTACTCTGTCCTCCAATATCCAAGTCATTTATATATAGCAAAAAAAGCAGTGATCCTAGCGCTAACCCTTCTGGAACACCACTCTCCACCACACTCCAGTCTGAAAAACAATGATTTACTATGACTTAAGTGCTTTCTGTCCTTAAGCCAATTTCTTTTATCTAGTTGCACACTGGCTCTCCTATTCCATTAGCCCCAATTTTGTTAACCAGTTAACCGGTGGTACACTGTCAAACACTTTCTTAAAATTCATATGGACAACATTCACCACATTCCCTTCCCTGCTACATCATCAAAAAATTCAACGAGATTAGTCAAACACAATCTCTCATTTACAAATCCATGCCAGCTCTGCCTAATGAAATACAACCCCTCCAAGTGCCCGTTGGTTTTTTCACTGATTAAATGTTCCAAATTCATACCCACCGCTGATGTTAGACTAACTGGCCTGTAGTTACTAGGGCTGTCCTTGCACCCTTTCTTGAATAAGGGTGTCACATTTGCCACTCTCCAATCCCCATATCTCGAGTGGAGATGGTGTAATATCACTAGACAAGTAATCCAGAGGCCCAGGCTAATGTTCTGAGGACATGGGCTCAAATCCCACCACTGCAGCTGGTGGAAATTAAATTCCAAGAAATAAAAACATGGAATATAAAGCTAGTCTCAGTAATAGTGATCATGAGGCTATCATTGATTGTCACAGACACCCATCTGGTTCATTAATGCCCTTTAGGGAAGAAAATCTGCCATCCTTACCCAGTCAGGCCTACATGTGACTCCACTCTGTAGCAATGTGGTTAGTTAACTGCCACTCAGCTCAGGGGCAATTAGGGATAGGCAATTAATGTTGGCCTTACCAGTGATACCTACATCCCATGAATGAGCAAAAAAAGCCTAGGGAAGCTTGATAAAATTAAAGCAAGCTCTTCTGCTGGGATGAAAGCCAGGTGACTTACCTATCCTAAGCAAAGCCAGCCTTTCCAGTGCTTCCCCCCTTTCAATTTTCACACTATCCATTGCCTCCACTATCCACCATCTCCAAATTTAACCGATATTTTATCGGATTCCTCTTCCTTTTGTAAACACCAATACAAAGACTCATTAGTTATTGAAGCCTTGCCCTGCACCACTAAGCATATATCACTATCTTTGTCCCTAACATGACCCACTCCAATTCTTACTAGCCAGTTACTATTTATGTGTTGATAGAATATTTTTGGGTTCCCTTCTATGTTGACTGCCATCCTATTCTCATACTGTCTCTTTGCCAGTCTTATTTTCTGCTTCATCTCCCCTCTTCAAGGTATTATATTTGATCTTGAAGAACTCATCTTAGGATAACATATCCAAATTACTATTACATTCTTGTTTATTAATTTTACTTCTTAGTCTCTTAACATCATCTCCATCACAATTATTGGTTGCATGATTATATTCTCCCTCATTCACCATTTCATGATTCCACTGTTCCATTTCTCTTGGGTACCATCTTAAATACTTGCCAAATGTAGTAAACAAGATCTTATCCTACTGTCTGCATATTATGGCTTTTGCACCACCCTTTTTAAACAACCATGAAGTCTGACTGGGCATAATAATATGTTGATCATGGTATAGGACTAGAAACGCAGGGGTCGGGGGCTTAAGTCCCAACCAAGCAAGTTACGAAATTCAATTCAATAAATTTGGTAAATTGTGGATGGCTCGACTGCTTCGAGAGTGAGAGAAGGGGATCCAACTCTCCTACCCAAGTGACTCCAGTCCTATACAGCGTTGTTGCTACTAGAAGTCCCACAACCAACCTATCAGGGCAGACAGGAATGGGCAATAACTGTGGCCTCGCCAGCCATGCTCAATCCTGAGAACAAAAATGAAGCGTGATTATGGGGGTAAATCTGCATAAGTGAGTATTCCTGGCCCAGAGCTTTGCACAGCCAAATTCCCAGTATATGCTCCCAACGTGTAAAGCTTTGCATTGCCAGTGTCATGATGGACATTTACCCCCTAAATATATATTTCTCTTTACCATCTGTCAATTCATGATATTATGGGCTTTGTCATTTTGGCTTCGTTGACTGCACTTTCTCTTCTGAGGACAAATCTTCAAGTTTCAATAACTTCTCTATGGTTGTTATATTTAAGAGAACATACCAATTGCTAATAAGTTCTCGAGGAGGGTTTTTCCCACGTCGGGCGGGCTCTGCGGGAGCAGGCGGTCGGGATCGGGGCCAGGCCGCAATTTCATGCTGCCGGGCCAATTAAGGCCCCCCCAGTGTGAGTTGCGCATGGCACTGCCTGTGTGGGGGTGGGGGGGGAAGGAGGGCAAGAGCGCAAGTTTGCACATGCACATGTGTGCGCGCTGGAAAAGCTCCCTGAGGTACAGAGCTGCCTCAAGGAGATGAAGTGTTTAAAAAAAGATTTTTATAATGTTATAAAACATGTCCCCTCATGTGACAGCAGGGACATGTTACTAATGAAATAATTTTAATTTTTATTTAATTTTTAATAGCTGTTGGACACCTCATCCCGTCCGTGGATGAGGTTTCCTAAAAAATGCGAAGGCCGCCTGGCCTTTTCACCTGCCCATCAACTGTAAGGTTGGACGGGCAGCGAAAACTTTATTTCAGTTACCTTTTTAATAGCCTTAATAGGCCTTTTAATTGTCAGCGGGCGTGCTGCTGACTCCGGCACACGCCCGCCAACCAAAATATCGCGCGAGTGCCCAATGACTTCGGGACGCTCGCCCGATGTCATCGCGCGTCTTTTTACACTCGGTTGGGTCAGGCGCGTGGCTGCCCGACAAGCTAAAAGTTCTGGCCCTCATATCTCAATTTGTCATCATAGCTTCTAAACACTTCACTTCTCTCATGAAATCTCAAGTCACACTCCAGGACTCCAGGGTGACATTTCAGTGCAGCACGGTACCGAGGGAGTTGTCTTGTCAGCCGTGCTTTCCGTCAGGAGTCCTGTTGCCTTGCCTCAATGTCATCTGAACAATATTAACATCCTCTGGTGATCAGATGGCCAGAAATACAGCCAACTGGCCTGTTGTAGTTAATTTTAACCTTCCATCAGTTTGTTAGAAATTATGATGTTTATATTCATATAAGCACTGATGAGATGCAGCCATGGTTATCAAATATTGAACGGCTTGTATTATAAAAGAATGACCAGTTTCCCAGCTAATGAAGTAATTTTGAAGTGTGCTCATTGTAGGAAACACAGTAACCAATTTCCAGACAGTAAGGTCCCACATACAGCAACGCTAGCGAATACTTCGATACACCAAAGGTGGTAGAGGTTTGGAACTCTCTTTCACAAATGGCAATTGGTACTTGGTCAATTGCTAATTTTAAATCTAAGATTGATAGATTTGTGTTCACCAGATAATGTTTTAATGAAGCCGGTTTGACAGATCAATATTGGCCATGTCACCAGAGAGAACTCGCCTGCTCTTCTGCGAAATAATGCTTGGGGCCTTTTCGATCCACTTGTGAGGGCAGAGGGGGCCTCAGTGTAATGTCTCCTTTGAAGGATGACATTTCTGGCAATGCTGCCCTCCCTCAGCAGAACGCTGCAGAATCAGTCTAGATTATTTGCTCGAATCTCTGAAAAGGGACTTGAACTCATGTCCTTCTCGCTGATATGCAAGAGTGCTACCAACTGAGCCACAGCTGATAGACAAATATCAGTCTTTAGGAGAATATGTAGTATGTAGAGAAACAATATCATGGTAGCCAAATAGGCATGTTTACTGTAAGAGTGCAACATAGATTAACTGGAATGATACCTGCACACCATGGGTTAAATTACAAGAAGAGATTACACAAACTAGGATTGTACTCCCTGGAATTTAGGAGGTTAAGTGCTGTTTTGATTTTTAAGTTTTCAAGATATTAAGGGGAACTGATAGGATAGATAGCAACTATTCCTGCCAGTTCAGGAGTCTAGGACTAGGAGATATAGCTTAAAAGTTACAGCCAGACCTTTCATGAGTTAGCGAATACTTCTATACACCAAAGGTGGTAGAAGTTTGGAACTCTCTTTCACAAATGGCAGTTGATGCTAGGTCAATTGCTAATTTTAAATCTAAGATTGATAGATTTGTGTTCTCCAAAGATATTAAGGAATATGGGGCAAAGGCGGGTATATGGGGCTGAATCCACCCCCCCCCCAAATCAGGGGGGTTGTACGGGGGAGGGTGGGAGCAAGCGTGAACCCGATCGGCACCCCCAATCTGGTCCGCACCGCCATTTTACGTGGGCAGGCCAATTAAGGCATGTGCGCAAAAAAGCGCAGAAATCTCCCTGAGGCACGGAGCGTCCTCGGGCAAATTTGTTTAAGGTTCAAACATTTAAATAAAGAATTGAAAATATCTTAAGACATGTCCCCTCATATGACAGTGTCACATGAGCTGGGACATGTGAAGGAAAATTAATTTAAAAATTAATTTAATTTATAAATACTTCATGAAACCTCATCCCGCCCGTGGATGAGGTTTCATGAAAAATGCGAAGGCCGCCTGGGCTCTTCGCCTGCCCGCCAACCTTAAGGTTGGACGGGCAGCTCAGCTAATTGATTTAATTAGTTTTAAACAGGGCCTTAATTGGCCTTTGACAGTTCGGCGGGTGCACAGCCGGCTCGACTGCGCGCCCGCTGCACTGAAAATCTAAATGACGCGCGGTGACATCGGGACGCCTGCCCCCGCTCGCCGACCGGAAAACTCTCCCCATGGAGTTGAATGGTAAACAGATTCAAACAGCTGGACAGCCTCCTCCTGTTCCTATGCTCCTTCCACAGTCTACGTGTTGGGGTGACCGTTGTACTAAAGCAAGGACAACTAAACTCGGAATAAAAATAGAAAATGCTGGAAATAATCAGCAAGTCAGGCAGCATCTGTAGGGTGAAAAGCAAAATTAAGTTTCGGGTCAATGGCCTTCTATCAGAACTGGAAAATGTTAGACATGTAAGAGGTTTTAAGCAAATGAGAAAGTGGACGGGAGGGGACAGGAACGAAAGGGAAGGTCTGTGACAGGAAAGAGGGAAAGGAGAGATTAAAAGGAAAAAGGGATGTTTTGTAAGGCAAAAGCAGGTAGTAATGGTCAAGTTAAAGGGCAATGGATGGATTGAGCAAAGCTGCAATTGGGAAAGGCAGAATTGTTACCAACACTGCAGTCCAAAAAAATAAGAGCAGCCATTATGATCTGAAATTTTTGAACTCAATGTTGAGTCTGAAAAGCTGTACAGTGAAATGTGAGGTGTTGTTCCTGGAGCTTATGTCGAGTTTTACTAGAATAGTGTAGGAGGCCGAGGACAGAGAGGTCGGGGCAGAGTGGGCCGGAGAGTCAAAAAGACATCTAAACTGAGCTTTATTCAGCTGCTGCCCTGCCCAGGAGAACTTGATCTTTGTTCATTCAAAAAGCTGATCAGGCATTTGATAGGAATTTTGAACCTCAGCCAAATTCTCACCTGTAGTATAGAGGTTAGCTCAGCACTTTTTTTCCAATTACAATCATGCTTTGAGATCAGTGGCTGGGCCCAGGGCAGCAGACACGAGAATCTGCTGATTCTCATTCTCCATCCTGACTGTTCAGTAATTGCCTAATTATGGAAGTGAAAAAAGGAAGAAAAGTAAGATTCAGTCCTGTTGACTCTTGTGGTAATTCACACTGTCAGGATCTGTGGCTTTAGTCCCAGCAGGGCTTGATACTCCAAGTTGCCTAATAAGCTACATTAGCTTTCACTCGGGTGATGGAGAGTGATGTGCTGCTTTTTGGGGGGTAGTAAGCCGTCACTTTAACTTGATTCTCTTTTTACACTCAGGTTTCCAACTTTCTTCCCCTCTGACCTTCACGTGTGCCCTAATGTGTCACTGAAATGTCAGGTCTTCAAGTCTGAGCCAATACTGTATGAATCCGCAGGCTCTCCAGCTATGGAAAGTATTGCCACATTCACTGGATATTAATCAGGAGCAGGAATTTTGGCAGACTTTCCTTCCGCCTCCCAGCGACAAAACCTATGACCGTCCTAGTCTGTATGGCTCACTACACCGCAGGTAGTGCAATCACCTACTGAACGATTAGATCATCTGTAAAAAGGTCTGAAATTAGGGTCCAATTATCCACTTTTATCATCCTCAATGATGGTGGAGCTCAGCGCGTCAGTGCAAAAGAAACGGCTGAAGCACTTGCAACCAACTACAGCCAAAAATGCTGCGTGGATGAACAGCTCAGCCTCCTCCTGAGGTACCCAGAATCATAGATGCGATTCGATTCACTCCACATAATATGAAGAAATGACTGAAAGCACTGCAGGATAGCTGCCTAAGCAATGGTAAAGGCTATAGTCCTGATAACACCCCAGCTGTGGTACTAAAGGCCTATGCTCCAGAACTAGTTTCAGCCTGACCATGCTGTGTGAGTACAGCTACAACACTCTCATCTACCTGACAATGTGGAAAATTACCCAGGGACGTCCTTTACAGAAAAAGCAGGACAAATTCAAGCAGGCCAATTACCACCTTGTCACTCAACTCTTAAACAACAGCAACATGATGGAAGGTGCTGTCAACAGTGCTAACAAGTGACACTCACTCAGCTATGACCTGCTCGTCAATGCTCACTTTGGGTTCCACCAGGCCACTCAGCTCCAAACCATGGCATTTGACTGACTTTGGCCCTAGCAAAATTGAAGTCAATGGGAATCAGGAAGAAAACTCTCCACTGGTTGGAGTCATGCCTAACAAAATGGAAAATGGTTGTGGTTGTTAGAGGTCAATCATCTCAGCCTCATAACATCACTGCAGGAGTTCCTCAGGATAGCGAAAAGGCCCAACCATCTTCAGCTAATTCATCAATGGCCTCCCCTCCACCGTAAGCTTAGAAGTGATGATGTTTGCCAATGATTGCAACGTTCAATAACATTTCCAACTCCTCAGGTACTGAAGCAGTCCATGCCTGGATGCAACAAAACCTGGACAACATTCAGAATTGGACCAATAAGCGGCAAGTAACATTTGTGCCACACAAGTGCCAGGAAATGATCATCTCCAACAAGAGTGAACCTAACCATCTCTCCTTGATATTCAATGGCATTACCATCACTGAATCCCCCACTATCAACATCCTAGGGTTTACCATTGACCAGAAATTGAACTGGACTAGTCCTATAAATACTGTGGCCACAAAAGCAAGTCAGAAACTATGAGGAGTAACTCACTACCAGACTCTACAAAGCACAAGCCAAAAGTGTAATGGAATATTCTCCATAGTGCAGAATGAGTGCAGCTCTAATAATACACAAGAATCTCGACACCATCCATATGGTGTGCACACCATAACCACCATAAATATTCAATCCCTCTACCAACAGCACACGGTGGCAGTGGTTATACCACCTACAAGATGCTCTTCTGAAGCTCACCAAGATTCGTTCTAAATCTTTGATCTCCACCACTTAGAAGAATATAGGCAGCAGATGTATGGGGACACTATAACCTTCTAATTCCCTTCCAAACCACACACCATCCTGACTTGAAACTCTCTCGCCATTCTGTCATTGTCACTGGGTCAAAATCCTAGAACTCCCTCCCAAACAATTCAAGAATACTGCATCAACAGTGGCTGGGCTGTAGAACAGCAGTAATTTGTATTCATATAGTGCCCTCAACATAGTAAAACAACCAAAGATACTTCACAATGGTGTTATTTAACAAGATATGACACTAAGTCACATAAGATGATATCAGGATAGATGAACAAATGAGGTAGGTTTTAAGGAACAAAAGAATGAGATGGAGGTAGCAATTAGAAAAGTTAGGGAGGGAATTTGAGAGCCCAGGGCTTTGTAGCTGAAGGCACGACCGCCAATGATGGAATAATTAAATCAGGAGGCCAGAGTTGGAGGAATGTAAAGATCTCAAAGGCTTGTAGGGCAGAGAAGGTTAGAGAGGTAAAGTGGGGAGAGGCCAAAAAGAGATTTCAAAACAAGGATGAGAGCTTTTATCTGTTCTGTTGAAGGATCATTCGGACTCGAAACGTTAACTGTGTTCCTCTCCGCAGATGCTGCCAGACCTGCTGAGTTTTTCCAGGTATTTTTGTTTTTGTGTTGAGAGCTTTTAAATTGAGGCATTGCGAGACCAGGAGCTAATGCAGGCCACTGATCACACGGGCGATGGGTGAATGGGGCTTGATGCAAGTTGTGATCCAGGCAGCAGAGATTTGGATGAGCTCCATTTTATGGAGGGTGGAAGATGGGAGGCTGGCGAGGAGAGCATTGGAATAGTCAAGTCGAGATGTAAAAAGGAATTTCAGTGGCAGATGAGTTGAGGTGATGCGTGGCTGGGCGATACTACATAGGTGGATGCAGGTGGTCATGGTGATAAAACGGATACATAGTTGGAAGCTCATCTCAGTATCAAATGTGACACCAAGCTAGCAGCAACATTTCTGCTCCCCCTTCCGCCAATGTCATTTTCATTGCTCTCAGCAATACCAGGATGCATTATTTTGTAAAGACAGCAGTGTTATACCAAGAAGCTCACAAAGAGGGTAGTCCTTGACTTTGTACAATAGTTGTGAAATGGGCCAAAGTAGGTCGGCAGCTCATTTTACATTTAAGCCAATGGGAACAAAAATGGGGAGCGATGTAATACAGCCTGCCACCTCACCATCACTCACTTTGTACTATCGCACAACGGCAAGATCTACCTCGATGTATTTTGTGGCTGTTAAGGTATGATAAACAGGCCTGTCCCTTTAAGGTCACAGGGACAGTATTGCACCAAGTGGGCACATTCTGAGGCCAACTGGAATCCAATTGCTGGTCCAAGTGCCACATGTGTGTGCTTTCCAATGGGATTGCAGTCAGAACCATGAACCCTGGCTGATTCTACCTCTCCCTCACCTAGGGCCACTAAGGCCAGCAGTAACAGTACTATCACAAGCCTGGCCGATACCAGCCAGCAACGCAGGGTGGGGACTCAATCTGGAATCTTCCCGGTTTGTAATGCATTGTGAGTGGAGTGGAGTGGAGTTCTCACCTTCGAACTATTGTATCGCAGTGATGATGCCAGTTCTCAAGTTGATTTTATTGCAAACAGATCCTGCATATTAGGAGAAAATAATTAGTGCTTCAGTTAAAAAGTGAAACTCATTAGCATTGGCACTGAGCAGTGCCAAAACTTTGTAGCGTTATTTTAGAGTCCTGTCACCTGATTAAATGTCTTGCAAAGGCGCTTTACAATGTTTGCTAACACTGACTACAACGACACCATCAAAAGCACAATGCCATTATCAAACCGTGCGCATATGTTGCATATTTTTAAACATGCACAGTTAACTTCAAAGTCTTGGCGCCAGATTTTCCAGAGAGATGTTTGAGTTCTTGCAGGTTGTAGTGTGAACATTTCCACAGAGGCCATTAACATGCAATCTGTTCCCGGCTGTTCCACAAGCTGGCTGCCCACAGGACTCCCTAACCACACAATAATGTGCTTTTAAAAGGCCAAAATCACTAAATATTTAGCACCAGGTGACAAATTAAAGTCTATGCAGACTCATTAACGACAGGTTAACCTTAAAGTAATCTGCCAGGGTATTTTCAGATCAAAATCAAGTTTTTTAGATTAAGGCAGTGGGATTGATAAAAATGCAGATTTTTCAAGAGCATTTGATAACGTCCATTACAAGATATAAATGAGATGAAAAGTGTTATGGCACAGCCGATGGTAAATGCTGAGCTGCTCAAATCCCAAAGGAAAACTTGGAACTACTGCCATACCTGTTTTGCAATTTGTATAAATTTCAAGATACGTGCCTTGAATTCAGTGGTAATAAGACCACCGAGTCTTAGAAAACTAAATTAAACCTTTATTAATAGAGGAAATGATTTTAAGTACATACATGGAACTACAATTTACTAGTATGATAACTTCTAAATCCCCTAGTTAATCTAACTCCTATTTACACTTTCATTAAGGCAACAGTAAGATACATAGATTTTAAAAGACCCAGGCATAGAAATGCGATACCCTGAACAATCCAATTCAAAGTGAGTTTTCTTAACTTCAGTTCTTTGTAGACAGCAGCTTGAGGCTTAGATGCTGGAGGCTCTTCACACTTGTTTTAGCTCTTAGAATGCCTTCCCTTACACACAGCCTTCTCTCCTTTACACACATTTTCCCCTTTGAATGCAAATTCCCATTGCTTCATTGTGGGCAGAATTTACTGCCTGTCGGGTGGGCGGGCCCGAGCCAATCTCCGGCAGGCGGGGAGCCGATCCCCGCCGGGGAAGCGGGCCACACCGCCATTTTGCATGGGCGGGCCAATTAAGGCCCGCCCAGCGTGATGCCCGGCGGGAAGCACTGTGCGCTTCCTATGCAGGCAGGGGGGGAATTCCCCAAAAGCGAGAGTGCACTTTTTTGCGCATGCGCACGAAAGAGCGCACATCTTCCTGAGGCAAAGTGCAGCCTCAGGGAGATCGCTTCCACTTTGAAAAAGATTAAAAATAGATTTTTTAAAATTCCCTAACATGTCCCCCTCATGTGACAATGTCACATGAGATGGGGCATGTTCATAATTTACACTATAACTTTATTAAACTTTTTAAAACCCTGCATGAAATCTCATCCTGCCGGTGGATGAGGTTTCATGTTTTTTCTATTTGCTGCCGGGGCTCCTGGTCTGCCCACCAACCTTAAGGTTGGACGGGCAGGTCCTTTAATTGTTTAAATGATCCTGTCAATGGCCTCAATTGGCCATTGACAGGTAGGCGGGCCCACAGCTGATTTTGCTGCACCCCAGCCTTCCTGAAAATTTAAATGGGGCAGGGTGACATTGGGGGTTCCGCCCAACGTCATCCCGCGTCATTTTACGCGTCAGCGAGCAGACCCCGCTCCCGCTCGCCCACAGCAAAATTCTGCCCTACGTCTTTGAATTTCACCTCTCTAATAATAAAAAATCTCTCATAGTACCAATTTTACCAGAAATCTTTGGGAAAAATAAACATACTGTTTCTTAACTTCTCCTGGCTAGGTGAAACATTTCACCCTCCTTTGAATTCAAGGTAGCCTGGTTTATTTAAAATGCAAATGTTCATTTTGCACCTTACATTCTCAAATCTCCCCCATGTTTACCTACTTAACATTTCAAACTTAGCTTATCTTCTGATATACCAAAGCTTTCAGACCAGCTTCCTTTAATTCAATTAAGACACACACACACACACACACATACACACACACACACACACACACCCCACTGTTACTCCACTTTATAATAAACTCCAATAACATTATGAAAATTATTATATCTTCTTGACAAAAGTAATGGTTATTTGGATTTCAAATTGACTCAATCAGTTTGAAGGCTGTCCAATGACAGTGAGGAGGGATGTTCGGGTGAACCTCTTTATGCAGAGAGTTGCTGCAGCATGGAATGCTTTTCCGGGGGAATAAGTGAGGCAGAGACCATATCATCAGGGACATATAAATAAGTATTTGTAACAAGAGAAGATTTAAGACTGTGAGGAGAGACCAAGGCAGTGAGATTATCAATAGTTTTGGACAGTTTTGAGCCAACACAGACTCAACAACCTTATATTCAGAGATAGGCGGGGAGGGAGCAGGATGTGTGTTTGCGGCCAGGATTTATTTCTTTATTATTCATTCTTGGGATGTGAGTGTCATTGGCAAATACGTTTATTGTTGATTTATTGCCCAACCCTAATTGCCCTCGAGAAGGTGGTGGTGAGCCTCCTTCTTGAACCGCTGCAGTCCACGTGGTGTAGGTACACCCACAGTACTGTTAGGGAGGGAGTTCAGAATTTTGACCCAGTCACAGTGATGGAACAGTGATATAGTTCCAAGTCAGGATGGTGTGTGACTTGGAGGGGAGCTTGCAGGAGGTGGTGCTCTAACGAATCTGCTACCCTTGTCCTTCTAGATGGTAGCAGTTGTGGGTTTGGAAGGTGCTGTTGAAGGAGCCTTGGTGAGTTGCTGCAGTGCATCTTGTAGATGGTGCACACTGCTGCCACTGTGCGTTGATGGTGCATGGAGTGAATGTTTAAGGTGGCGGATGAGGCGCTGATCAAGCAGATTGCTTTGTCTCGGGTGTTGTCGAGCTTCATGAGTGTCATTAAAGCTGCACTCATCCAGACAAGTGGAGAATATTCCATCACACTCCTGACTTTTGCCTTGTAGATGGTAGACACGTTTTGAGGAATCAGGAGGTGAGTTATTCATGCAGAATTCCCAACCTCTGACCTGCTCTTATGTAGCCTTGGTGTTCATGTGACTGGTCCTGTTAAATTTCTGACCCCCCAGGATGGCAGGGGATTCAGTAATGATGTTGCCATTTAATGTCAAGGGGAGATGGTTGGATTCACTCTTGTTGGAGATGGTCATTGCCTGGCACTTGTGTGCCACAAATGTTACTTGTCACTTAGCAATCCAAGCCTGAATGTTGTTCATGTCTTGCTGCATATGGACGTGGGCTGCTTCAGTATCTGAGGAGTTGCGAATGTTACTGAACATTGCAATCATCAGCGAACATCCCCACCTCTGACCTGATGATGGAGGAAAGGTCATTGATGTAGCAACTGAAGATAGGTTGGGCCGAGGACACTATCCTGAGGAACCCCTGCAGTGGTGTCCTGAAGCCTGAGATGATTGGCCTCCAACAGCCACAACCATTTTCCTTTGTGCTAGGTATGACTCCAACCAGTGGAGAGTTTTCCCCCTGAATTCCATTGACTCCAGTTTTGCTAGGGCTCCTTGATGCCACACTCAGTAAACGTAGCCTTGATGTCAAGGGCAGTCACTCTCACCTCACCTCGAGTTTAGCTCTTTTGTCCATGTTTGGACTGAGGTCTGGAGCCAAGTGACCCTGGCGGAAACCAAACTGAACAGGTTGTTGCTGAGTAAGTGCCACTTGATAGAACTGTTGAAATGTTCCATCATTTTGCTGATGATTGAGAGTCGAATGATAGGGTAGCAACTGGCAGAGTTGGTGTGTGCTGCTTTTTGTGAACAGAACATACCTGGGTCATTTTGCACATTGTCGGATAGATACCAGAGTTGAGGTGTAATGGAACTGCTTGGATAAGGGCACAGCTATTTTAGGAGCACAAGTTTTCAGTACTGCAGACAGGATGTTGTCAGGGCCCAGAGCCTTTGTAGTTTCCAGTGCCTTCAGCTGTTTCTTGATATCACGTGGAGTGAATGCAATTGTCTGAAGACTGGCATCTGTGATGGTGGGGAGCTTAGAAGTGGGTGTGGATGGATGATCCATTTGGTGCTTCTGGCTGAAGTGACTTGAAAATGCTTTGGCCATTGCACTGAGATGCTGGGCTCCCCCATCTTCAGGAAGTGGACGCTCATGCAGCCTCCTCCTCTGGTTAATTGTTTAATTGTCCACTGCCATTCATGACTAGATATGGCAGGACTGATCCATTGGTTGTGGGCTTACTTAGGTCTGTCTACAACATGCTACTTATCCTGGAAAAACTCAGCAGGTCTGGCAGCATCGACGGAGAAGAAAAGAGTTGACGTTTCGAGTCCTCATGACCCTTCAACAGAACTTCCAAGTGGTATCCAACATGGAAGAGCACTGATTCATCAACTGGGGAAAGGTGACAGGTGATAATCTGTAGGAGACTTCCTTGCCCATGTTTGACCTGATGCCATGAGACTTAATGGGGTCTGTTGTCAATGCTGAGGACTACCAGGGCCACGCCCTCCTGCTTGTATACCACTACCTCTGGTGGGTCTGTCCTGCCACTGGGTCAGGGACGTTGGCTGTAAGGTAGGATTCAGGACAATGATTAAGTCAGACTGTTGCTTGACTAGACTGTGGGACAGCTCTCCCAATTATGGCACAAGCCCCTGGATGTTAATGAGGAGGACTGGGCAGGGTCGACTGGGCAGGGTGTGCCTTTCTCATTTCTGGTGCCTAGGTCAATGCCAGAAGATGCTTCTGGTTTTATTCTTATTGAACATTTGAGTGGTTTCGCCACAACTGAGTGGCTTGTTAGGCCATTTCAGAAAGCAGTTAACAACATTGCTGTTGGACTGGAGTCTCATGTAGATCAGACCAAATAAAGACTCCCCTTTCCACAGTGAACTAGAAGAGTTTTTTTTAAACAAACCAATAGCTTCATGATCATTATTAATGGGATGAGCATCCAGATATTGTTAATGAATTGAGTTTAAATTCAGCTGCTGCGGTGGGATTTGAACCCATATCCCTAGAGCAGCAGTAGGGCCACGGGATTACTAGCCCAGCCACATTACCACTATGCTACTGTCCCCTTGAGGAGTACTAGCAGTGCAGAGGAATTGCCAAATTTAAAGGCAGGAGCTCAATAGCATTTTTTAAACTCTGTTTTCTGCTCAGTCAATCTGGCTGGTTGATGGTCAGGAAAGCCAAATTGAGAAGGCTGCAGTCAAGGGCCACAGGGGACAGTCCCTGGTAACCGCAAAAGATCTGGGCATGGTGGGGGTGCTCAGGATGTGGCAGTGTGGAGGGAGGGAGAAATCAGATGTAGTAGGAGGGGTTATTCATTAGATCATGGGAGTAGATTAATTTGAGTTGTTGGGGGAAATAATCCTGCTCCACCTGATCCACAAGCAGGACTCTAAAAAAATGTTTGCCCATTGGATCTGACAGCTCCCAACTCCTTTCAGCTGCCAGGTTTTGCAAGTCCTGGGAAACCCAGCCCACAGTCATTATATTCAAATGGCCACCAAAATCTGAGGAATGAAGCCTCATTTAAATACTATAATGATGGACCCACCTCTCCAGAGCTCTTGGATGTCTCTTGGATGTCACCAAACATGCCCTGGTTAAACTGGAAGTAGATAATTCACAGCATGGTGAAGCCGGGCTCCACATTTTTGGCAATTTAAATTCCCCAATCATTCAATTAGCCTCCTCCAGTGTTGTGCAGTTCTGCTATGTGTTCTATGATTATGCAGAGTGAAGATATAGTATTAACAGCAACTGGCTTGTAGTTACTCCATTGACTATTGAAGTCAAGATTGACACCCACGTTCTTAATATTTTTCAGTGATTCGGATGAAAGTAAAGTCTAAATCTGCAAACGATCACAAATTGTATAGGAAAGCAAAATGCTACAAGGAGCAGAATATTGTTCAAAGAGACTGATATAACTTAAGTAATGGGTTAAAATAAGAGGAATTTTCTGATGCCAGGAGTATATTAATTTCCCTGAGATGGGACTACACATAGATGGCTGCATCGAGAGCTGATAAATGAAGATGAGAGATGCCACTCTTTAGATGCCTTAGTGGGTAAGGCACATAAAGCATGAAGATCCCAAGGTTTTATCGTTGACAAATTCAGCTCAGCCAAGTCAACAATAGCGAAACTACAACTGGCCTTTGCATCGCTGGGTTAGAGGAAACAAAAGACTTTTATAGCACATTTTATGACCTCAGGACGTCCCAAAGGGCCTTACAGCCAATGAAGTACATTTGGGCCAGAATTTTTCACTCGTTGGGCAGGCTTGCGCCCAACCCAAATGAGCGTAAAACGATGTGCGATGATGTCAGGCGAGCAGCCCGATGTATCGCGCACTCTCGTGATATTTTGGTCGGTGGGCGTGCGCAGGAGTCAGCAGCGCGCCCGCTGACAATTAACAGACCTTTTAAGGCCATTAAAGATCTAATTAAATGAAATGCTTCGCTGCCCGTCCAACCTTACGGCCTTTACACTTTTTAGGAAACCTCATCCACGGGTGGGATGAGTTTTCCAAAAACAATTAAAAATTAAATTAAAATGTTAACATTTTATTAATAACATGTCCCTGCTCATGAGACAGAGTCACATGAGGGGCCATGTTTTTTATCATTTTAAAATGCTTTATTTTTAATTTTCAAAAATCTTCACTTTCCTGAGGCAGCTCTGTGTCTCAGGGAGCTTTTCCTGTGCGTTCCAGCGGGCATGCGTGAAGTTCCCCGCTCACCCTCCAACCCCCTCCACACAGACAGCGCTGAACCCTGCAGTACACATTTCACACTGGGCGGGCATTAATTGGCCCGCAAGTGTGAAATTGTGGTCGCGGCCCAATCGCAGGCAGCTGTCGGCTTCCCGACTGCTCTCGCGCGCTGCCGACAAGCCTGCCCGATGAGGACAAAATCCTGGCCTTGAAGCACATTCATTCTTGTAATGCAGGAAACATGGCAGCCAATTTGCACACAGTAAGCTCCCACAAACATCATATGATAATGACAGAATAGTTTAGTTTTGCGATCTTGATCAAGGCATAAATATTGGCCAGGACACTGGGGAGAATTTCCTCACTTCGCTTCAAAATGGTGCCATGGAATCTTCTACATTCACCTGACAAAACAGGTGGGGTCTCCGTTTAATGTCTTATCCAAAAGATGGCACCTCTGATGGTGCAGCATTCCCTCAGTATGCACTGGAGTTTCAGTATAGATTTTTATGCTCAAGAATCTGTGCGACCAACTAGGCCACAGTTGACACCAGCGCCAGAGGCTGGGCTTTTCTGAGGCCAATCTGCAATTTCCCTCCTTCCATTTTAATGAACAGGAAAATGACAGGCTATCAAGCAGTAAATTCTAGCTATAAAGTAAGCCAGGATACTCACTTCTGATTATTATTACAATATGATCCCATTGGGTGAGAGCCAGATTGACATCAGCTACAATGGCCCCCATTGGCAAACAGTTTCTAATACATGAAAAGCCGCATTTGGTTGGGATACTAGAAGGTAGCTGGTACCCTAGAACCCTTTGCCGCCTGACAAAGAGTCAATGGCATGAGAGAGGAGGGGAGAAAATGGTAAGACCGGGGTTGTGGTGAAGGCAAATGTTAATGTGTTGTAAAAAAAAACCAATTCTTGCATTTATATAGCACTTTTCACAACCACCTCAAAAGTCTCAAAGCACTTTGCAGCCAATGAAGTGCTAGGGCACAACTAATGTCTTTCACATAGTGGGGAAAATGACTACCGACCTTGAAGCACTTCATTTTCTGTGTTGCCAGCAGTAATTATAAGAAGGCAGCAGAATGGAAATGCAGCAGTGATAAGATTCATTCCAGATTGCTGATGAAACCAGTGATCATCACAAGGATTTGAACCATTCAGGGGCGAAGATGTTTTTTGAATAACCGCTTGAGGCGTTTAAGAAAGTTAATGGAACAGGTTTTTTTTCTTATTAACGCTGACCTTAAACAAGCTCCACTGGATAAGTTAATGCTGTTAATGAACATTGTGTTCAAATCTACATAAAAGCAGCTGCCTTGATAGCTCTGTCAGTAAACGGAGGGCAGAGCTAAGCATTGCAGGTTAAAGGGTTCCCTTTCCAGACTGTGTTAAACTAGCTTCTCTTAGCTAGGATGAGCCACGGTCCAACAACTGGAAAGGATGGTTCAGAGTTTCCTTTGTTATGTGCTAGTGTTGCCATTTTACCAGGTTTTCAGTGGCCCACTTATAGCTTTAAAATTATATTTCATTAACAATTGACAATGCACATTTTTTGAGAGTGTGTTTTGAAGCACCATTAAGGATCATGTGTTGTTGATTATAACTGCTTACCCATAATAGTCATCGATTTCAAAAATCCATCTGAGCCATTGGAACACCCTTTTTTTTCATGGGATGTGGGCATCACTGACAAGGCCAGCATTTGTTGCCCATCCCTAACTGCCTTTGAACTGAGTCTCTTGCTAGGCCATTTCAGAAGGCAGCTAAGAGTCAGCCATATTGCTGTGGGTTTGGTGTCATATGTAGGCCAGACTGGGTAAGGATGGCAGATTTCTTTCCCTCAGAGTATTAGTGAACCAGATGGGTTTTTACAACAATTTCATGATCACTATTACTAAGACTAACTTTTAATTCCAGAATTTATTAATTGAATTTAAATTCCACCAGCTGTTGTGGTGGGATTTGAACCTGTGCCCTCAGAGGATTAACCTGGGTCTCTAGGTTACTAGTCCAGTGTTGCCACCACTAAACCACCATCTCCCCCAACCAGGTGGCAACCTTGCCTACTATTCCTGACCACAGTCCTGTGGTTTTGGTTGGAAAGTATGATGACAGACACAGAATTGGGGATAATTATGATACCCATAATGATCCAATAGGACACTAATATTCAGTGCCTGGGATCATAAGCAAAGCAATGGCTTCTTGGTCAAGGTAGGAGAGGGTGACAGACACCTATGGCTGTCTCCCCGTTTAAGTCAACACTTTTAAGGATGACTAAGGAAAGGCAATGGACACAAAGAAAAGTTACAGAAACTTGGACTGTTGAGAAGTTCAAAATATAGATATAGCATTTCCAAAATAAGAAGTGTTCAAACTGCAGCTTTCTTCCAAACAAATGAAGAGGCATGACGATTGAAGGTAACAAATCTTGTACCAAATCTTGAACAATTCAATCACAATGTACTATAAGCAGCCTTCAATATGATTTGGATGTGTTGTAAATAGACTGTTTCACGTGGTGGGTAAACTTGTTCCATCTCAATTCTTTGTTTTTCCAAAGCTGACTTCAGAGGTCACATGACTATGGCAAACCACAGTACTCAAAAGGCAACAGGGCACAAAGGCAATTCTCCACCTCCTTTTCATAAAAAGATAAACACATTGCATGCACTATCATTTTCAGTTCATTACTCACATTCATGGTCCACAAAGAAAACATAAACTGTTCTTTCTAATCTGTTCTGGGATGTCATGAGTCATGAGCAGCTCTACAGCTTGCTTAGCTTGACGTTCATTACAATCATTACACTGGCTGATGAGGTCCTTAATCTCATTGCTCATGTGTGGCCAGTAAAGCACTTCTCTTGCTGCCTCAGCCTAGACTCGATTCCTTGATGGTTTTCATGAATATGCTTCTCTTTCCTCATCTGTTTAGGGATGGTGACTCTAGTTCCTTTGTACAAGATGCCACCCTGGGTAACCACTTCATCCCTGTATGCCCAATACTCTCTTATAGCAATAGGTGTGTCCTTGATGATATCAGGCCATCCTTTCATCACTTCCTGTAGAGCTTGGAGAGATGGATTTGATGTGCATTTTGCTTGATCTGAGCAAGATGGTTGACCATTAGATTCAATGTCTCTGTTGGGTTGATGATTTCTGCAGCATGCTGTACTGTTGCCCCTCGTTGAATCAGGGAGATTTCACACTCTGCACTAGCATCATCAACTTCCTTCAAAGGGAGTGCAGGTCTCAACAGCATGTCAGTGATGTGCACCTGCTTCCCCTGCTTGTACTTCACTTGCAAATGATATTTCTGCAAACAAAGTAACATCCTTTGCAGGTTCTCTGGAGCAGGTAGAAGTCGGTAGCGCAAAGTCGGGAGAATTACTGAAGAAGGTTACAGAAATGGCCCAGACTGGGAGTGGGTCAGCCTGGCTAAGACACGGCCATCCCCTGGGACAGATGGCCATGGAGATTGCCAGGGTGTCGGAAAAGCTGTCTGCTGGTGATGGTGAATTGCCAGTAACAGGTGATAAAGGAGGTGTTTAGGATCATCTTGCCTCATGGTGGTAATGCTGGAGGTCATGGCACCATTTCATGAGCACAATGGGCCATTGGAATGATAGGGAGTGCAAGGATGGAGTTGCGTCACAAGGGCAACACGAGCATGGTTAAAGGCAATGGCAGTCCTCAGAGACTGCTTTCACTATGAGAAGGGCTATAGCTAAATAACTTTTGTGCTCCACACAGGTCCCAGCTCTGCTCACTCTCCCCCCACCCCACCCCAAGCCAGCTCATTCCTTGGGTCTCATGTGCAGGAAGGGATGTCCAAAGACGCAGTGTCACATCATGTTAGCCCACACACCGCCAACTCAGACACCTGCACATCGGGGGGGATGTGGCACACGTTTAGAGTCAATGGCACAGGGTGAAAGTCACCACACCAGTGCGCAGAGACATCTGTGCACAGTCCCTCTCCAAGGAGGGAGGAAAGTCACAATGAGGCTCCAGTGGGCAGGAATGTGGAGCCTCTGGGGCACAGCCACAGCATTTAGATAATCAGCAGCAGATGTGTGGACATCTGGCTGGGTTCCCTGAGGCAGTGGGAGCTTTTGGACTGCAAATGGAAGAGCCCATCATCGTCATGAGCTCCACATTGTTCAAGAGGCTCAGGCACACGAGCTCTGACCATGAGAGGTTGGCCAATCTCATGGAAAGACACATGCAGCAGATGTCAGAATGGATACCAGAGCAGTATTTCAGCCAGGAAAGGGTGCAAACCTCCCTCCATAGCCTGGCTCAGTCTGCTCAGAGTATGAACACTGACACCATGGAATATGTGAGGAGCTGTTCACCCTTAACAGGACTGTTGCACTGTTGGCACAGCGGTTGCTGCAATGGATGACTGCTGCACACCAACAGCCAGCCCCATCAACCCCACGTAAAAGGCTTGCAGGTCAGCTGTGAGGAGGATGAGGTACCAAGAGATCCTCAGCACCCTCATCTTCCTCCACCTTCCCAGCCCCTCCACCAGCGTCCTCATCTGCTGCATCTGTGTCAGTGACCATGGCTGCATCTGTGTCAGTGACCATGGCTGCCCATGCAGAGCTGCAGAGGCCACAGTCTGAAGCAGCTCCCCAATGGGTGCCTGCACAATGAGGCAGTCCACCACACTCTTCATTGCAATTTAGACAGAGAAGTGAGCAGCCTGTCTTCATCTCCTCGGAGGTAACCCGGCCAGGGGCTGGGGCGGGGCGGGGGGTCTTCATAGGAATGTCTCGCCTAGAGCACCAATTGGTTCACCATGGTTGCAATTTTCACATTGTATCACACTTGAGCACTTCTTGAATATATTTACTTACACTTGTACATGACTCAGTGTGTGTGTTGTACACTAGAGAGCTTGAAAAGAATGGTAACATTATTAAGGCAGTTCTTACCCGCAATAATGAGGGCGGCATGCTGAGATCCATGTCGATGTGCCGTAAACAGGATCAAGGTTGTCGACTGATTTGTAATGCTTCGGAAAACTTCTTCCTTCTCTGCTGTATGGCATAAGATTCCATTGTTCAAAGGCTCAAGCATTGAGATACTCCTTGTATCTTTCATTGTCCATCCAGGCTGGACTTTAAGGGAGGCTCAATGATCAGACTCTATGAAGAGATCCTGATCAGCAGGTACATCTCAAGCATGAGAGTGCTGGATGCAAAGCATTCATGTGCACTGCAGTGTTACACATTGGCCTAAGTGTAGGCATTGCAGCTCGAGAGTCTTGCAGCTCATATTGGTCGTGTGCTGTGCCCACCACTTTGGCTGCAATTGCATTCCAGGTGTCACAAAATGTGTTTTGCACAGTAAGCAGAGGTATATGGAATCCAGGAATGTTGTATGTGGTGCCCGCTTTAGAAAGTGGACCATTGGCTGGAATGGATGGTACACAACTTCTTTCAAAGGGCTGTTGTTGCAGTTATGTTGCTGCAGGCTCCTCGTGCACAAGATGCCTTATCTGCATGTATGCTACAACATACAAACCTATCCGCATGTATAGGGTTTAAATTCTGATGTCGTGACATTCTCAGCATTATGGGCATGATTTGAGCATAGACAAGTTGGCAGCTTGGGCCCCTCATTTACAATCATTGGCTTCATGTGAGGGGGCCAGGCTGTGAATGACTTATTATGTGTGTTTGCAATATGAGGGGGGCCATAGTTGTTGATGGTGAGGGTTCCAGCTATATGAATGTGACTTAGTCATTTATTGATGTTGATTCTCTCCCTTGTGGGGGGTGGGCAGTCCCTGGAGTAATTGTGGAGTCAACGTACAAGTTCTTTAGGTGAAAGTACGTCACCAGGAACTGGCTGATGGCAATTGTGATATCGGGGGATCTTATGAGAATCTATTTTACACAAGGAACCAGCTGGTGTTGATCCTTTCCTGCACAGAGTTATTCCGGCTACATGTCCATGCCTCCCAGCTGCTGTGCCATTGGTGGCCTCCTCATTCTCATCCTTTGCGGAATCTTCAGAATAGAGAGGGGTCCTCCTCGTCCTTATCTTCTTCATCTTCCTCCTCCTCAGAGGTTGGAGCTTTACCTAAGCATCGTTGTCATCTGGTTGTATGCCCCTCTGCTGCACAATGTTGTGCGGCATGCAGCACACCACTACTATTCTTGATACCCTTGCTGGGGCATATTGCAGAGCCCCACCTGAGCAATCGAGGCACCTGAAGCACATCTTAAAATGTCAATTGCCTGCTTGATGGTACTTCTGGTGATGACATGGCTGCTGTTGTAGTTGTCATTTGTGGGATCCTGAAGGGGGTCATTAGCCAGGTTCTTAAGAGGTAACCCTTGTCCCCTAGAAACCAACCACAGATCTGCTTTGATGGCTGAAATAGCTGAGGGAGTTGGGAACTCCTGAGTATGAAGGTTTAACGGCAGCTGCCAGGGAACCTTGCACACACTTGAAGGAAGAGCTTGTTGTGGTCACAAACCATCTGTTCATTGATTGAATGGAAGGACTTCTGGTTGACAAAGCTGTCACATTTTGAGTTGGGGCCTTTATTGCAACATGGGTGCACTCAATAACACCAGCACCTGAGGGAAGCCTGCTAATTGGAAAAAGGCTGAGGCTCTCTGCATCTGAGACGCCAAATCTACAGGGGAATTAATGTGATCCCCACGCAAGCAACCAGGGCATTAGTTACAGCCTTCATGCAGCTCTGTGCTGCTGACTGGGGTGTACCAGACAGGTCTCCTGATCATTCCCGGAAAGAGCCTATGGCATAGAAGTTGAGGGCAATGGTTACCTTTACAGCCACTAGCAGGGCTTGGGGGTCAATGGATTGTGGCTCGAGTTGCTGCTGGACCATGTGACATATGTCAGTCATCACCTCATGGCTTAGCCTCAGTTACCTTTGACACCTGTTCTCCATCATATTGAGGTAGGATGTCCTAGGCCTGTACACCTTCCAACATAGTAGTACCCAGTTGTCCTGCCTCTCCCCCTATCCCTTCCTGGTGTGCGTGCAGCAGACTCTCCATCCTGACCTTCTGCCCTCCCACTGGCTTCCGGCTGATCATGTTGACTGGCTTTTTGCCTTTTATTTACAAGGGTGCCATGCTCATCTTCTATCTTCCTTTGCACAAAGTTCTTCCTGACGCCTGGGTGCACAAGTCAGCAGGGGCAAAAAAAATAAATAAATTCCCTGCAAGGCCAGCAGCCCCACCCTCCTACTCTCTTGGGTTAAAAGATGACATTTGGAATTGAATTTGTGTCAATTCTACAGCAGTGAAGACAAGTTTAAAGCAAATTCCACAGGGGTAACTTACCTCTCCAAAGGGATCTCCTGGCTATCCAAAGAAATTCGCCCAAGTTCAGACCTGCTCTTACCTGGTCTACTCTGCACACTTCAGGTTCCACACGCCTGGGATACAAAAATCTGACTTCAGTGAGAAATCATCATCTGCCTCCACAAACAGTGCATGAAACCCAAACCACCCCCATTCCTGCCCTCACGAAAACAGGAAGTGGCATGTTTTGGGGGCAGGAACTTATGATTTTCAGACACTTCAGTTATTTCCACCACAACGGAAAGGGTCTCCATCGTGGTGAAAATCCAGGCCATAGGTTTCATAAGTAACATTAGTAGAGATCAAAGTGGGTCTTCAAGGCCTCCAAGATCTCACAAGACTGGCTTTTCTGCTCCTCAGTGAGCCCTAGGTACAATACAGCACTGATAGCAGCTTGCTACTCTTATTTGTTCAGGCTTCTTGTTTAACTGTGTGGCAATTTCATAGTTCTGCCATTGAGACTGAAAGAATTTCCAATTCATTCTCAAAACCGCCTTCACCTCCACAAGAGCAGGTTCTGGAATATTTAAAGCCACACTGACTCACCCAGCAGTCAATGTCCTGTACAAAGTTGTAGACTGAAGTTTTAATTATTCTCTGCTGGCTGGCTCACTTATAGCTATGAAAATCCACTCAATTTCAGCTGCACACTCCTAACACAATGGCCAGGATTTTACAGCCCCTTCACCTGGTGGGTCCCGCCGTACTGAATGGAGATTTAAATGGCTCGTCACATCCGCCAGGGGGAGACAGGCTGTGGCAAGGCCATAAAATCCTGGCCTATGTGGTAGGTAAAATGGCTTCCGCTCAATCCTTTGTTTTACCAAAGAAGACATCAGAGGTCACATGACCATGGCAAGCCACAGTGCTCAAACAGCAACATTTGACGAAGGCATTTCTCCGAACATTGACTTCTCTGAACCTTCTGATGTTTAACTTATATTTGATCATAAATTGAGGCAAATTTGTATTTTTGACGAGGTAGTCTTGCCAGTTTAGGTCTCATCTCAAGCTTAATAAAACATGGACATTTTCAGTTGAACTGAGCTGCAGTGAATTTAGTCATCCCTACTGCACATGAGTAGCCATGAAAATGAGGAAAAGGAAGCTAAAGCGCAGAAAAAAAAAATTAAAAATAGTTCCACAGTCCAAATCTGTTAGTGTAAAATTGCTGACAACAGTCCCTTGGGCGTGCACCTCAACATTTGATTTTTTTTTTCACCTGATGAAGAGTACTATCAAGACTAGAGGGGAAAAGTGTCTGGAGCATCTCAGCTGTGACTTAAGACAACTGCGTGATGAATTAGTTCTGTGCAAATGTACATCTGGCATCATTTTAGCTGCGCCAGAGACAGAAAGAATTTATTTGGGACAAGTCCCTATTTGCTACCTTCTGTTCCGAAGATGGATAAATTAGTTCTTCCCTTAATTTGATTGCTTGCGCTTGTAAAAAAAAATCTTCAAAATTGCCTCTGTAAAATATTAATACTGCAAAGGTTTTCAAAGTCATGATATTTTACCAACCCTCTTTTTCCACTTGTGACAAGTCTTAACCATGTCACCTGAACCTTGAGTGTTTTCTTCCGCCATCTTTTCATGCGGCCAGGGTCCCTATGTTCCTCGGTGATATATTTTTCTAGTAACAGTTTTATCATGCATATGATCAAACTGCTGATTTGATGATTTACAGTGACAACCTTGAGTGCAGCAAACTGTTCTGAATCACAATGCCTTTCAGAAATGGTCAAGAATGATGTTTGCTGTACTATGGATGAATGAAAGCTGGTTGTCAAATACTCAGGCCTGATTTAAAGACTTACTTTTGAAAGATGTGTACCAGACGCAAGGCACATTTTTAGCATATCACTGTTAAGCGTCTGCTCAGCTCATTCAGTAACCCTTATGGCTCTGAATCAGATGGCTATGGTTTCAAACACCATTCCAAAACTTGAGCACGTAATCTAAGCTGCCATTTTAGCACAGTGCTGAGGGAGCGCTGCGTTGTTGGAGATGATGTCTTTTGGATGAGATTTTGAATCAAATGTTCCCCTGCCCAGCAGCCCTGTTCAAAGAAGACCAGGGTAGTTCTCCCAGTTTCCTGGTGAAATTTACCTCTAAACTGAAACCATTTAATAGGATGATCCAGTTAGGCATTTAATTGCTATTTGCGGGATCTATGTGCAAATTGTTTACTGCAGCTGCCTACATGACAACAGTGCCACACTTCAAAGGGACGTCATTAGCTGTGAAATACATTGGGACAAGCTGAGGATGTAAAATGTGCTATAAAAACACAAGCTCTTTCTTTACTTCCTACCTTTCTTCCATCCCCTTTTTATCTTCCTTTTCCCTAATTGAGGATTAAATCTATTTTGACACTTCAATGTCATATCACAATGTGTTTGAGGTTTCATCTTTAGGTGAGACAATATCTGCTCATTCAGACAGAAATACAATTTCCCATGGCGAAATTCAAAGAGATAGTCTCCTGCTCAACAAATCTCCGTCAGCTAGTATCACACAACACAACACAGACTAACACTTCATGGTTAATCCGTCACTGCTGCATATGAATTTCATGCTTACCGTCTCCTCCCACATCCTTCTCCCCCCAACTACTGTATGTGAACTCTTTCTGTGCGCAAAATAGCCATCATGTTTGCTTAAGTATCAATCATTGCACTTTAGAAGCAAAGGGCCTTGCAATACTTTTGACAGATGTGATTTATAAATGCACTTCTTCTTTACATGCTGTTTAACATTTTGGGCAATCTGTCAACACAAGCGATATTGTGCACTCGGCCAATTTGGCATAATACATACATTGAAAACGGACCATAAGTTTTGTACAAAGGGCAGTCAATTTTGTTATCATGGTAATGGCTACAATGTCCTAACAAGGTATAATTCAAACAGTCATATCAGAATTGTTAGTGCAATAGTATTAAACAATGCATATAAGCCTATAGATAAAATGCCCACACCCGTTGAAACATTCAGTCTACGCGTTATTTTCTCTATGTCCCAGAAAATTTCACTCATCCATTGTGGAAAAGTATAATTATCATATTTGCTGAAAATAAGACTGGGACAAGGAAGTGGGCTAAGTATGTGCTCGTCAATTATATTTAGGATTAACTCGACAACAGCTAAACAGTCTAGGTAATTTGCAACATATTACAACTCTTACTGTTTTAGCAACCCGGCTTGATACTGCTCTTTGATGGCTTATTTCAACAGATTTCATAATTTCTCACAATATTTCTTGTAAGAGCAACAAAACTCTTTAGACCGTTTTGTATCTTTTACCATTTTTGGTTTAACACTTTTTAAGAAATTCCACAACTGATAATGTTGTGCCCATTTTTGATGTTACTCTTGAGTAGGAATCCCTTCTGTGAAAGTTTGAAGAAATGGCCTTCAATAGATAGTTTGTATTTCTTGATTTGACCAGGTCTGTTACAGTTAATGATGGACATGTTACACACTTAACAATGCCTTATATATCTTAGCAGAATGACTTGATGATCTACCATCAAACTGCAAGAAATATAGCTCAGTGACTTTAGAAGAGAGGAGAGGGAGACAACTGGAAAAAATACTTGAATAATCCAATAGAAAAACTTAAATTTATAAAGCGCCTTTCATGGCCTCATGAAGTCCCAAAATACTCCACAGCCAATGAATCACTCTTGAAGTGCAGTAATGTAGTAATGTGCCAGCCAATTTGTACACAGTAAGGTCCCACAAACAACGAGATAAACGACTAGATAATCTGTTTTAGTGATGATGGTTAAGGTATAAATATTGGCCAGGACACCAGCAGAATTCCCCTGCACTTCCTTGCATAATTTCATGGGCTTTTTCACATCCACTTGACAAGGAAAATGGGGACATGGTTTAAAGACTCACCCAAAGATGTTTTGTTTTGCTTGAATTTATTACCAGAGAGTTAAAACCAATTGTATAATGTATATAGTAAAGGAGTAAAAAATAAATCAAATCTCATAACTTTCAGACTTTGTAGCTATAAAGGATACACTGGAAGTTCATGAATGCCTTCTTGAAGTCTCAGCTAATGTTATATTCATATTTGAACTTCTATGATACTACAAGGTAAGTGATTTCAATTCTGTGCTGCGCTCACTTAGCTCATCTCAGCTGATACAGCAGTGGGGACACTGTAATTAGCTGCAGTATCCCCTGGGCTAAGGGGATAGGTTGAAGTAATAATTAAAATTTCTGATCAACATTCATTGACCATTGCTGTGAAGTGTAAGCAAATATCAGGCAAGACAGAAATTAGCTTTAGCTGTGATGCCTCCCTACCAGCCCATCCACACCTCCCCACCCATTCCGAAACAATCAGTTCCAACCAGATGGCCTGTAGTGGTTCAAGAAAGTGACTCACCACCACCTTCTCAAAGGCAAATAAGGGATGGGCAACAAATGCTGACCTTGCCAGCGATGCCCACATCCCATGAAAGGATTTTAAAAATCACATATGAAGAATGGAGTGGGCATTGCTGTATAACTGCCACCTGTGGGCCTCTCCATCACCACAATTCAGCACCTTCAATAAAAGTGGAGGGGCGGGGGGAGGGGGGGGGAAGAGAAGAGGAGAGGGAAATCACAAAAAAATCAGTGAAATACTGATCGTGCATATATTATGGTGGTGTGAATTAGATGGGGAAAGCCATGAACCCTAAGCTCACACTAGCTCAGATTCTCAAGTTAAATTGCAGAAAAGAAACACTGCAGTTGGACAACATTTACACAATATCACAGGAATGTTCAATGACATTCAGTCAAAGGCAAAATTCACGATCCTATCCTTCCAGTGGGTAGTCAAAGGGTTACCACTGCAGTATTGTAGCTGCATCTTCCAGTCAATGTGAGCGTTGCTCTCATTGCTGGGAATGCAAGATTATTGAATTAACCCAAAAGGTATCTGTGAGTGTAATTGTACAAGTTAACACCGTAGGTTTACCAACTTTACAACAGCATCAGGTGAAAGGAGTTAATCTATCTTTTCAGTGTGGGGGGTGGGTTGCAGTGCAGGACTTAAGTTAGTTCACTATTCATACAGTGCCATGGCTAGCTGGAGATATATTCTAATCCTTTTGATCTGACTGAATATAGTATTACAACATTCTGCAAGAATAGTGTATCCTTGCGTGAGAGGCAACAGTACAAGCTTGCCTCACATGCAAATAACTCAATAACCCAACCTGTCATATGCATCATTGTGCTTGAATAGACTGTATCCATACTTATTATTGTGATTATACCTTCATTCCTGAATCACCATTCATTTTAATTAAAGGTCTTGAGGCCAATTATTTTCCAATCAATTTTAATAGACTCTATTAAATTCTTGTCAAAAAAGTCAACCAAGTTGAATTTGAACCAACAACCTTGAACTAAAGATCTGTTTGTGTCTACTGCTGAATGCTAGTGTAGTTCATCAGCTTAAACATGTACATTGTACAACCTTCTGGACTCAACACCGGGTTCAACAATTTCAGATCTTAACCATCACTTTTTCAGACTGCAGATGCTGATAGTGTATTTTCTGTTGCCATTTACAGTTCCTCCAGATCCATCTGTTGTCTCTTTACTTGTCCCATTACTGCTTTGTCTTGCAGCATCAATTCTTTTTGACGTTTGATCTCTCCTGCCTACCACCCTCTCACAGATTCTCCCTCTTGTTCCTGCCACCCTCCCTGGCTCTGTACTTGCTGAAAACGTGTCACAAATTTCTGTAACATTTTCTCGTTCTGGCGAAAGGTCATCAGCCTATTTTACTTTCCACAAACCTGCCTAGCCTGCTCAGTATTTCCAGCATTTTCTGTCTATATTTCCAGTATCCACAGTATTTTGCCCTTGAGCTTACACTTTAAAAAAAAAAATTGCATGGGATATGGGCATCATTGGCAAGGCCAACATTTGTTGCTCAAATCTAATTGCCTTTGAGAAGGGGGTTAGTGAGCCACCTTCTTGAACAATTTGGGTCCATTTATTGCAGGCACACCCACAATGCTAGTGGTTTGGTATAAGTGAGTGGCCATTTCAGAGGGCAGTTAAAGTCAGCCACATCGCCGTGGGTCTGGAGTCATATGTTGGCCAGACTAGGTAAAGACAGCAGACTGCCTTCCCTGGAGGACGTTAGCGAACCAGATGGGTTTTTATAACAATTGATGATAGTTGTCATGATCACCATTAATGAGACAAGCTTTCAACTTATTTATTAACTCAATTTAAACTTCAGCAGCTGTCATTTGAACTCATATCCCCAGAAAGTTGGGCCTCTGGGTTACTGATCTAGTGACATTACCACTACCTCCCTGCTCTTCATTAGGTCACATTGTGGGCCTAGTAAAGATTTGGAAAAGATCGGACAACAGCATACGTATAGCAAATTAAGGTCTCTTTGTTATTTTTGCAATACTTAAAGGCTGGAATTTGTTTTTTAATTCCACGATTTTGAGCTTTTGAGTACCGATACAGCCTGGTGTCATATGTAGTCCATCTTCCCATCAAATTAAGCCACCATCACACCTCCTGCTCCAGGTGCCTCTGCACCTGGACCTGTCAGGCCTGGGGTGTTAACTTAGCTCACTTTCAATCATAGTCCCTCTCTCTTTCACTTGCGGTCCAGCAATAGAAAGTCAGGGAATTGTTGGGAATTAGAGCCTAAGAAAATAAAACCATTTGTTACTCTAGTTTCTTTTTCTCTCTTCCTGTGGGCTAGTGTCTGACTTGCACTTTCAACTGTCCTGTAACATGAATCACAAGTACACACCTGTGTTCCAGAACACCATGGTGCTGTGCATTAAAGCATTCCTCCAGGAAAGGGTTAATTATCAAAAAGGGGTGGTTTTGGATAATTGGCCTTTCATAGCCCTAAAAGTTCTTTGATTCTTATTCCACACTTTCCAAAGTGACAGTGAAAAATTGTGGAATTTTCTGACTAATCTCCTGCATTTTTTTTATTGTACTAACACTTCACACATCACGTAGTTTAATACAGAGTTTTGAATTACTAGCGCTAGTGACGATCTTCAGTTCCTTTAGTGTTAGTACAGTTAAGAATATGAATTGTGTGGTCTTCGAGATCAGTAATCATCTATGCAATATTTCTCTCCTCCCACCCCATTATCTTATCAACTTTATAATCAAGGCCAGCACTTCAGTGAATCAACAGATTGGTCCAAAAGTTGACACAAAAACAGAAAGTGCTGGAAAAACTCAGCAGGTCTCGCAGCATCTGTGGAGACAGAAACAGAGTTAACGTTTCAAGTCCGTGTCGGACTCGAAACGTTAACTCTGTTTCTCTCCCCACAGATGCTGCTAAACCTGTTGAGTTTTTTCCGGCATTTTCTGTTTTTGTTTCAGATTTCCAGCATCCGCAGTGTTTTGTTTTTACCAAAAGTTGGCATTTGGGCTGGACAGAGAAGCCAAATTTACCAGTCATCATCCAGCAAGGGCTGTGGAGAATGGGACAAGGTAGCTGGTAAGGGTGGGTTTATACATATCGGCAGTTGCTTGGCAAACTTTAAGGCCAAGGGAGAAAGGGGAAGGATACGCTTCAGAATTGTGGTGCTGTCTCAGATGGTATCTGAAGTCAGTTAGATTCCGAAGCTTCTGTGGGCCGAGTCTGGTCCCAGAATCAGTGGGTGATTTGGCAACCATCAGCTTTAATATGGCTCTTCACTGGGACAAGATGCGCGTTATGTTAGAAGATCTGAGAGTGGCCTTCAGGCCGGATATTATTTCTTAGGATTGTGGCCTCGATAAAATTAGCAGCAGTAATACTGACAGCGTTTTAATCCCCTGTTGAGTGAAACCATGTTAAAAAATCTTAAATTAATTTGCTGCACAAATGCAAGTGACAATGTTCTATCTTTAGAAAGTGTGAAGATGCTGTACATCCACCCTTCTAACTTATAGGATATTCACATCTGAGGAAAGGAAACTGTTACTCACTATCACCAGCGAGCTGGCCTTTATTTATGCCGTGGGTGTTGGTGTCAGCTCTGCAGCCCAGGGACATGATAATTAACTGCAATTAATTATCTTGCACTGCAACACTACACACATTGAATGTACTTAGCCCAAATCTTTCAGTTGCTTCTGTCTCTATCCATCAATGATGCATGAGCAGAACAGTAAGAAATTTACGGTGGCCTTTTTGTCCTCGATTTAATGAAAGAAAATCGCTCTGATAATGCAGCACTCCTTCGGTACTGTGCTGACCTAAGCGCCTGAGTCATAGGGCTGGATTTTCACTGAGTCAGAAAGACTTCACGGACCCTGCTGCGGAGATCCAGCCCCCATTTCTGACAGATCCAATGTTGCTGGCGGGGAGGCGGGGGCATGAGTCACACAGGAGGCAAGGCCATTTGAAATTAAGTGCTGAGTTCAAACAAACCCCATTTTGGCTGGTCCAAAGGCTTTAACTCGCATGGGCGGGGGAGTGGGTGGGGGCATGAGTTGTCATGGAGGTTGCATGGCAGGGGTTCAGGGGAGGGGGTGAAGGGTGCAAGGGTGAGCACTAGGGAGCCTAACAGCTTCTAAAACAATTGGGATGAAGCCCCAGAGACCCGAGGTGGGCCTTCTAACCAGCCTGCCTCAGTACTCGCCTGCCCCCCTCTAACCAGCCTGCCTCAGTACTCGCCTGCCCCCTCTTCTAACCAGCCTGCCTCAGTACTCGCCTGCTCCCCCCTCTAACCAGCCTGCCTCAGTACTCGCCTGCCCCCCTCTAACCAGCCTGCCTCAGTACTCGCCTGCCCCCTCTTCTAACCAGCCTGCCTCAGTACTCGCCTGCTCCCCCCTCTAACCAGCCTGCCTCAGTACTCGCCTGCCCCCCTCTAACCAGCCTGCCTCAGTACTCGCCTGCCCCCCCTCTAATCAGCCTGCCTCACTAGTCGCCTGCCCCCCTCTAACCAGCCTGCCTCATTACTCGCCTGCCCCCCCTCTAATCAGCCTGCCTCACTAGTCGCCTGCCCCCCTCTAACCAGCCTGCCTCAGTACTCGCCTACCCCCCTCTAACCAGCCTGCCTCAGTACTCGCCTGCCCCCCTCTAACCAGCCTGCCTCAGTACTCACCTACCCCCCTCTAACCAGCCTGCCTCAGTACTCGCCTGCCCCCTTCTAACCAGCCCACCTCAGTACTCGCCTGCCCCCCCTCTAACCAGCCTGCCTCAGTACTCGCCTGCCCCCCCTCTAACCAGCCTGCCTCAGTACTCGCCTGCCCCCTTCTAACCAGCCCACCTCAGTACTCGCCTGCCCCCCCTCTAACCAGCCTGCCTCAGTACTCGCCTGCCCCCCCTCTAACCAGCCTGCCTCAGTACTCGCCTGCCCCCTCTCTAACCAGCCTGCCTCAGTACTCGCCTGCCCCCTTCTAACCAGCCTGCCTCAGTACTCGCCTGCCCCCTTCTAACCAGCCCACCTCAGTACTCGCCTGCCCCCCCTCTAACCAGCCTGCCTCAGTACTCGCCTGCCCCCCCTCTAACCAGCCTGCCTCAGTACTCGCCTGCCCCCCCTCTAACCAGCCTGCTTCAGTACTCGCCTGCCCCGCCTCTAACCAGCCTGCCTCAGTACTCGCCTGCCCCCCCTCTAACCAGCCTGCCTCAGTACTCGCCTGCCCCCCCCTAACCAGCCTGCCTCAGTACTCGCCTGCCCCCCCTCTAACCAGCCTGCTTCAGTACTCGCCTGCCCCCCTCTAACCAGCCTGCCTCAGTACTCGCCTGCTCCCCCCTCTAACCAGCCTGCCTCAGTACTCGCCTGCCCCCCCCTAACCAGCCTGCCTCAGTACTCGCCTGCCCCCCCTCTAACCAGCCTGCTTCAGTACTCGCCTGCCCCCCTCTAACCAGCCTGCCTCAGTACTCGCCTGCCCCCCCTCTAATCAGCCTGCCTCAGTACTCACCTGCTCCCCCTCTAATCAGCCTGCCTCAGTACTCACCTGCCCCGCCTCTAACCAGCCTGCCTCAGTACTCACCTGCCCCCTTTTAACCAGCCTGCCTCAGTACTCGCCTGCCCCCCCTCTAACCAGCCTGCTTCAGTACTCGCCTGCCCCCCTCTAACCAGCCTGCCTCAGTACTCGCCTGCTCCCCCCTCTAACCAGCCTGCCTCAGTACTCGCCTGCCCCCTTCTAACCAGCCTGCCTCAGTACTCACCTGCCCCCTTTTAACCAGCCTGCCTCAGTACTCACCTGCCCCCCCCTCTAACCAGCCTGCCTCAGTACTCGCCTGCCCCCCCTCTAACCAGCCTGCCTCAGTACTCACCTGCCCCCTTCTAACCAGCCTGCTTCAGTACTCACCTGCCCCCCCCTCTAACCAGCCTGCCTCAGTACTCGCCTGCCCCGCCTCTAACCAGCCTGCCTCAGTACTCACCTGCCCCCCCTCTAACCAGCCTGCCTCAGTACTCACCTGCCCCCCTGGTCACCCATGCTCCACTTTCAGGGTCGGTGAGCCTGACTTGATCACGACCCAGCTCCCCAGAACGGAAATTGGGTCTAAAATGGACCTATAAACCAAGGTGGATCAGCCAAGTTGGCAAATTTCCCAACTTGAGCTACCCGCCTCGGTGGTAAAACCCCAGCCCATAGTGAGGTTTGAATCCAAATCATGCTCCTCAGGAGCGAGTGTTCTAACAGTGGAGTGGAGCTGGAAATAGATGGAAGGAGTGAACTTGGTTTATTTATTTATTTTTAGCCTAGGGCCACTGAAGCCACTGATGGGATCTTGATTGTTATCCTAGCCGAGATCAACAAAAACTTGCACCAGTTTTACCAAAGCAAGACATCCCAGGGTCTTTACAAAGAGCAACCAGGCATTAGATGAGATTTGGGAGGAGGGTTAGGGAAGGAGACTAAAGGCACAGTAGAAGAGGTTGCTTCTGAGGAGTGTTTTAGAAATGGTAAAATACAGAACAAAGATTTCAGATGAAAATTCTACGATTTGTCAAGGATTTTAGAGTGAGGAGAAAGAAAGCTGCAAAGATGGCCATGGATGTGGACTGGTCATCACACTGGGGCAGGTTGTAGAGGTAACATGAGTCAAAATCGTGGCTGGATTTAAAGAGTAGGGTGGCATAGTGGTACTGAAACTCAGTTAGTATTCTAGGGTAATGCTCTGGGGATCGGGGTTCAACTACCACCATGACAGATGATGAAGTTTGAATTCAACGAAACTCTGGAAACCATTGATGACTGTCATAAAAACCCATCTGGTTCCCCTTTAGGGATTTGCAAAATGGTGTGAGTCTTTGGAAGTCTCTACTACAGAGACCTTTGCATGATCAGTCCTGTTGAAGACAGAGGCCAACAGATTTTTGGACACCAAGGAAATTAAGGGATGATGGGAGTTAAGGTAGAAGGTCAGCCATGGCTGAATTGAATGCCAGACCGTGATCAAAGTGCCCAATGATCTATTCCTGCTCCTATCAGGGCAGCGCTGAGAAAGGCTGAAACTACAAGCCCCAAAAGTGAAACCAGGAAGTTACCCTATTCACAGTGAAAGTAAGTTGAACAGATATAATTAAAATATCGAAAATTTTAAAAAGAGTTCATGATTTTTGTCAAATTGAAGTTGACATTTTCTTGTTGGGGACAGTGCAGGCTCTACAGCCCCACCTGCTGCACAACCTGGAATTGCAGGTGGGACTGGAGGTCCTCCACTGATAATGCTGCTCATTAGTGGAAAACTCTATCCAGCCACCTTATAGACACCCAGATCAGGACTATGTGATAAACATTCTAAATTTAATATATTGTTGATGGCTCTGTGGCTCAGTCCTCTGCTATCTCCCCTTAGCTCCCTACTTCCTCTCCTCTGGCATTCCACCTTTTGTCCCTTTCATAACCTGCCAAATAGTAGTTCCAGTTTCTTTTTGAGACACCATGTCACTCTCAGTATGTCTTCCCTGCCATTCCCTCAGTTTTTCTCTCCTGCAGTTCTCTCAGTTCAACACTTAGCTTTGTTTCCTGAAATCTGACTCAACCATCTCAGAAAGTATTCCATCTCTCTCGGCTGCCAAATCATCTCACTACCCTTGGATCACGGTGAAGGGTAAGGGAAACACCAGCCTCCTTTTATTCAAACAGAAACTGCTCCCTGGTATCCACCACCTTCACTTCCAATCCCAATTTGAAATGCTTTCTGACATGCCCCTGGTTGCAAACCACCACCAGTTCACCATCTTCAAATCTTTTTTTTATTTGTTCATGGGATGTGGGCATCACTGGCTAGGCCAGCATTTAATGCCCATCCCAGAGGGCAGTTAAGAGCCAACCACATTGCTGTGAGTCTGGAGTCACATGTAGGCCAGACCAGGTAAGGATGGCAGATTTCCTTCCCTAAAGGGGGAAGGGGCTTGTGGTTGGGGCTTATAGTTTCAGTCCTTCTCAGCGCTGCCCTGATAGGAGCAGGAATAGATCATTGGGCTCTTTGATCATGCTCTGGCATTCAACACGGCCATGATTGATATACCTCAACTCCCATCATCCTTCACTCTGCACAAACCCTTAATTTCCTTGGTGCCCAAAAATCTGTTGACTTCTTGCCTTGAATATGATTTATCATGCAAAGCTCCCTGGGGTAGAGAATTCCAAAGATTCGCACCATTTTGTGAAGAAATTTCTCCTCATTTCAGCCCAAAATGGCTGGTCCCTTATTGTAAGATTGTGACCCATAGTTCTACATTCTCCCACCAGAGGAAACAGTCTCCCAGCATCTACTCTGTCAAGTCCCTTAAGAATGTGAAAAAGATCACCAATCATGAGAATGCATTCTGCTAGATTCTAGAGAATATAGGTCTATGGTCGACTCAATCACTCCTCATAAGACTATCCCCTGAGGAATCAATCGAGTGAACCTTTGCTGCACTCCCTCTAAGGCAAGTATTTCCTTCCTGAGGTAAGGAGGTACTTTCCCACCTATCTGTATTGTCAGCAAACTTGGATATATTACACTTGGTCCCTCATCTAAATCATTGATATAGATTGCTGAGGCCCAGGCACTGATTCTTGTGTGCTCCACTAGTTAGAGCCTGCCAGCCTGAAAATGGCCCATTTACTTTCTAACTAGCCCACAGCAGGAACTGCCCTTAATTTGGCCAAAAATGATGGTGACTCAGCCAGGTTCACGAACAGTTGATATGGAAAATGGAAAAATGGCACCCTGGTTTTCACTAGGGATTGGGAGGTGAACAGTAACATAAGGAACATTAGACACAAGTGTAGGCCACTCAGTCCCTCAGGCCATTCAATTAGATCATGGCTGTTCCATACGCGCATATTGAGACTCCTACCTAACAAAGAGCTACCTCTATTAATTGACCTCCAGCATCCCCAGCCTTTTGAGAGACAAGGTTCCAGATTCCCACTACACATTGTGTGGAAAAAGTGACTTCAGTCTTAAAAGGCCTGGTTCTAATTTAAGATCAAGCCCCCTTCTTCTTGATTCCCCCATCAAAGGAAATTGTTTCTCCACGTCTACCTTATTAAACCCATAACATTTTAAACACCCCAATCGGTTCATCTCCAAACCTCCTAAACTCAAAGGTACCATAGAACCATAGAAATGTTATGATGCCAAAAGAGGCCATTCAGCCCATCATATCTGCACCGGCCAAAAAGAGAACAAAGGAACTAGCCACTCATTTTAATCCCACTTTCCAGCATCTGGTCTGTAGCCTTGCAGGTTACAGTGCTTCAGATGCAGATCCAGGTACCTTTTAAATGAGTTGAGCGTTTCAGCCTCAATCACCAATTTAGGCAGTGAATTCCAAACGCCGACCACCCTCTGGGTCAAAAAGTTTTTCCTCATGTCCCTTCTAATCCTTCTATCAATCATCTTAAATCTACACCCCCTGGTAATTGACCCCTCAGCTCGGGGAAACAGATCTTTCCTGTCTAACCTATCTAGGCCCCTCATAATTTTGTACACCTCAATTAGGTCGCCCCTTAGCCTCCCCTGTTGTAAGGAAAACAACCCTAGCCTATCCAATCTCTCCTCATGCCTGCAATTTTCAAATCCTGGCAACATCCTTGTAAATCTTGGAAATCATATGAAGTGATGGATAAAGAGATTGCTAGAGACTGGATCGCGGGAAGGGTGAGGGAGGGGTTTGCTGGGTATCGGATAGCGGGGCCAGAGAGTGGAGACCAGGTGGGGTTGGGGCGGGGAAGAATGGAGACCAGGTCACGGGTGGGAGGTGCTAATCAGATTGTGGGGAAGTCACCAGATAACAGGAAAAGAGTCAGATCACAGCAGCTTAGGTTGAGATTTGAAGGAGAAGCATTTCTACTCTTCCTGGTCCAAGCAGTACTGGTAAAGTGCTTAGCTGCTGAATCCAGCAGCTCTCATCTGGTTTTCGGAGTCAGTAAATGCAAATGAAAATCTGTGGGAATCAGCCTAATTAACATATTATAATTATCGCCCTGTCTTTCGACAGTAGGTTGCTTGCCTCCCCTGCCAACATGCCCCAGGTAAATTGGAAGTAGGTGCGTTCAGGGCAAGTTTAGATCAGATATCCCATTTCTCACAATTTAACCCCTCCTTGCTTCATTCCTGCCAATGTCCAGCGTCCTGGGGGGGGTCTTAGATTCACCCCCATTTAATCTATCTGTGTCTCTTCGCAACTGTCACAGGCATTACTCAATATCCCTCCTAATTTAGTGCCATCTGCAAATTTGGATATACAACTCTCTATTCATTCATCCAAGTCGCTAATTAATGTGGTGAAATGTTAGGGCCCCGGAACAAATTCCTGGGGAACACCACTTGTCAGATCATGCCAAAAACCCTTTATCCCCATTCTCTATCTGCTATTCCCCAACCAAATTCCAGCCCAAGTCAAAAGGCCATCTCCAATTACATGTGCTTTCATTCTTTCTAAGATTTACAGAGAGTTTGCAAAGTTGACCTCTCAGTATGCAGTTAGGCCGATCACTGTGCAGTATATCAAAAAATACTGTTCCGTATACTCTACCATCAAGTATCTCGTGCTTACTCAAAGTGTGCGGTGGTGAACCAGAGAAGGAAGGAGGCTGAATGCTGGCAACATTATTTATCCTTAACAAATGTCATCTTGGCTCTCTCTCATCAACTCATGTTTGTTCAAGTGCTCAGCTGCTCTATGGCTGATCACAGAGTCAAGTAACTTGCTCACAATTGATGTTAAATGGACAATCCTGTAGTTACCTAGTTTCTCTCTCTCACCTTTAGTAAGTAATGGAACATTAACACCATTTCCACTTAATGCCACAATTCCAAAATCAAGAGAGCTTTTAAAGATTATGAATAATGCTTCGGTAATTCCCTCAACTACTTCTTTGAATGAATTGAGGTATAAAACATCAAGATCTGGAGATTTATCTATCCCAAGCTCCATTATTTCCTCCATTATCATGTTAAAAATTTACATTGAATGCAATAGGTTTATATTTATATTAATTTCACTTCTATCACTTTTATCCTCTTTTTCTACTCGGTAAACAGATACAAAGTATTCATTCAATAAATCTGCTTTATTCTGTTGTCTACTTGTGTCACCTGGGTCCACATTTCCCTCAGCCACTCTCTGGCTCTTAAAATATTTATTAAAGCATTTCCTATTAGCATTTATATTACTTGCAAGTTTCTTTGCATATTCTGTTTGCAACTCTTAATATTTCCTTTGTGTCTATTTGCTGTTTCCTGCTTTTCTCCCAGTCTCCTGAAATATCTCTTTTCTTGGTAGTCATGCAAGTCACTTCCTTTACCCTTATATTACATCATATCTCACATGTTGACTGGGCAAGTGGAACTGTCGCTCTTCAGATAATTGGTTTTGAATTGAAGTAAATACCTCCTTTAATACCTCCAAGAAATAAAATACCAGGAACTTCACTTGGATCTGCCTGTTCTGGGGATGATTCATGCTGGCATTGGGTGCCTGAAATGAAAGAGCTTCTGTTTCTCTGTACTCACATCCCTGACCTTGGTTAGCACAAAAAGATGTTTTCTACGAAAGAGATGACATTCATTGTATTAGATCGGTTGACAAGCTTTGTTATCAGGGAGACATCAAAACTGATGAACCTAAATGGGAAGAGATTTTGTTCGTTATTTCTTGGTCTATTCAATTTATGTCACAGGGCCATATTCAAAAGGCATGCAAGACAATTTTGACTTTTTCTGAAGATCAGAGTTGTCATATCAACCTAGAACCAAGAAACTTCAAATGGTATATAACCAAAACCTTTTGATCCTTTGAGTGAGTCGTCAAAGTAATCGGCATCAATGATGACCAATATAACACTTATGTAAACCAGTGTCAGCATTAAGTGGCGACTGAGGCTGGGTCTCTAGCTAAAACGTTAACCTGTCTTTTCTGATCATGTGGATCTGCTGTGTCTTCCGAGTATTTCCTATATCCATTTTAGGTTTAGTGCAGTCACAATACTTTCTCTTCAGTATCACATAGTCCAGGCCCAGGGAGAGTGTGGTCAGAAACAGAGGCAAGCTCCCTGCCTTCTGCCTCATAACATGACAACCCAAGCCTGAAAAGAACTACCCTACTATCCCAGCATAATAATTATATTATCCACACTGGCTGTTTGCCTGACCCCCCCTGAGTGAGGCTGCCAAATTCAAGGGCTTCATTGCCTCTGGTGACACACTGGTAAGCACATGCACATTCAATCATTTTGCGCACTATTGGAACATAATCATTAACCCATTTAAAGTGAATATCTTAATGACTGTAAAATAAGGAAGAAAGAAGCTCTACATAGCCAAGCTCCTTTTGTACTGTGGAGCCATGCTGATAGCAATTGAATTGGGGCTGCCAACCACACTTTCATACAGGAGCCTCAAGCCATCAGGTAGAGGGGATTTGTAATCCCTCTTTTGGACTGAATTGAAAATTTAAAAACTGAGATTGATAGATTTTTGTTAAGTAAGGGCATTAAGGGATAAGGAGCCACGATGGCTAGATAAAATTTAGATCTAATTTAATAATTGACATGCTCAGGGAAGTGAATAACCTTCTCCTATGCTGATGTTACTGCATTCTGGCACAAGACACCAGGATCTCGGCTCCTTTAGCACTACATGTGTGCAGTACACTTTGCTAATTTCTTGTTATAGAGAGAGGTCAATTCATTTGAATACATTTTCAGCATTCCTGGCACAATGTGCTGGATGCATTGGGCGTCTGGAGGAACCAGTAGGTAATGAATCTGGCTCTTCGAGGACTGTCCATTCCCTCAGAGGGGAACTAACCAAATGAAACTAAGTCCTGTACAAACATCACCACAGTGTGCCCTTCCCTCAGGTAGAGACGATGGATGAGATGCCTTCATCATTTCACTTTGTCTGTGTGCCTTGATAGCAATTTATCATTTCTTGCCAGGAAAATGGGTGCCCAGCTGTTGAGAATTGGGGTTGAGGGTGCTCTTTGGATGCCCAAGACTATGTTAATGTGATTTTTAGGAGGATCTATAAATGGACAAACAATGCACCTGCCTGCTTCAAATGGAAGGCTGCTTACATGTACAAATTGAGGCCCTACTTGTTGTTGGATCCTGTTTGCAATTTTCAGGTACAAATGGGTGGAGAATGCAAAGTCCACGCTCTGCCAGTTTGTGCCAGGTGGTGAGGAGCTAACCAGTATCTCTTAAAGGGACCACCAGTTGCTGCTCCAAAAAAGGCCCAACATTTTTTGGGGGCGCTTTTACGGGACCAAGAGGAGCTCAAGTGTTCAAACCCCCGGCGGGATTGTCATTGGCTGTTCATTGAAGCTACAACCCAAGAATCAGCACCGATGGAAACTGTACCTCATGAGTCAATGTCTGTTGATCCTGTGCCCCATAAGTCAGTACCTGTTTAACCTGTAACTCATAACTCACTGCCTGTGAAACCTGTTCCCCAAGACTCAGTGCCTGCGAATCTGTACCTCATGAGTCAATGTCCATGAAGACTGTACCCCAAGAGTCAGTCATTTTCCTGCCCTCCCAAAACCTGCAAGCTGCAATACAGCAACGATGTCCCCATTGCACCAACTCTATTCTCCCGATGGTGAGTTTGTAAGTCAAAAACTCTGTTCCCGCCCCCTGCTCCCAACCTCATTAAAAGGAAAATTTCACTGCAGGGGATTAAATGGGAGTATCTTCATCAACTGGTTTAACTGGTGTTGAGCGGGGAAGTGTCTAATTAAAATGTCGGGATCGGGCACCCCGACCCCAATCCCACCCCATTCCCGTCTGTATAAAATTTAACAAAGATGAATCAGGCCATCCCAAAGCTCCCACAAAAGCTAGATAGAGGCCGAATGAACCACTGCAGTTTATATTTAACAGTAAGTCAGAGGAGACCTGAGTTGTCAGTTGCCTGGCAGCAAATCCAAGGCAGGAGATACCTGCTGGTCAAGGCCTGGTCAGCTCCTTTTAGCGTTCCTTGTGGGCCAGGAGCAGCGGGGGTGTTCCCCCACAAGCCCCTCAAAAGTGTCTTTGCCCTACCCCAGGCCGAATTGAGACCCCAGCATTTTCTCTCCACCCCTTCTCAACAGCACGTTTGCACCCCTACTGCATCCCCCCACCACCTCTCTCTCTCCTCCCCATCCCTCTAAATGGAAGTTCAGATTTTCCACCCTGTGCTGACTGCTGATGACTGTCCGTACAGGTCAGCGGGTGCGCTAATTTGCGTTTCCGTCTGCCAACCAGGCTGTGAGTTTGACTGGCTATTGGGCAGGCTTTTGCAGCAGATTATTTAAATGAGGCCCTGCCCAGTAAGATGAGCGGGGCCTCCATCAGCCTGGCCTTTCCAGATTTTCCTCGTGTTACCACACTCCCCCGCCCCTCTGTGAATATCTCCCGCGGCAGCTAGATTAGAATCTATCTCCTGTGGCAGGCGAGACACTGTAAATTCATCACATATCCCTGGCAAATGCTAAAGTGAGCCAATCCTGTGTTCAAAACATTTCATTCAAGAAGAATGCAGCGAACATCTCTACTTGTACTCCAGTGGCCCATTCGAAAGTAGAACATTTTCAGAATCAGTGAGCTTCTCACAAAAACAAATTAACAATGATCCCTTCAAATTGCATTATTATCTATAAAATAATTGATTCAGAATTCTACTGGTTGAGGTACCTCCTGAATCTCCTATCCGGGATGGCCTGGCTGTGTTGCTCAGCTCCCAGCTTAGGTTCGGTTCCGTTGTACCTGGTTCAGGCACCACCATCTTAGGGCTCCTGAGTGTGGTTGTGGTGGTTTGCATAGTGGTAGACGTGGTGCTGGCTGTGGTGGTGGTTGTAGTTCTGGCAGTTGTCATTCTGGTGGAGGGCAACAAGGTCAATGTCATGGTGGACAGGCCTGTCGGAGTTGAAAACAGGTTGAATTCCGAGAGCTCCTCTTTTGTGGGGCCCCATTCAATGGCGCAGGGTATCACAGTCGCTGTTCCTTCACTGTCATAAGAAGTGCATTTGGGTTTCTCAAAATTATCAAACGCAAAATGATCGCTCTGCCTTCTTGACCTTTTCAAAGAGGTCAATTTTACCGAATCCCTGGTCTCCGTGGAGACTGAAGGGTCCAATTTGTAAGACATAGATTGTTTGGACTCACAGTTGGTACAGAGAGTGCCTGTGGCTGACTTGTGTTTGTAAACTCCTGCTGGCTTGTCCGGTATTTGTGTCCCAGGATGCATTTCAGGCCAAATCATTCTGAGCCACCAAGATTTTGTAATTCTCCCAAGGCGGGCGTTTTTGTATTCCCAGAGAGGGCCAGTGGCGAGTCTGTGACGTGGTGATGGGTGGAAGGACCCTGAAGTGTGGCTGAGTCCCTGACCCTGAATATTTGATTCACAAGAAGAGAAATCCATGGCTAGGTGAAACATGGCAAGCAATATCCAGGCATGGCACCCAACAGGTCGTCCAAATATATTGACAGGCATTGGGCTGGAAGAAGAAAAGAGTGCAACATCAGTCCAATGAATATAATGCAAACAAGATGATATTTCAAGAGCTCTTTATAGAAATGTGTAAAATGCCTTGTCCTGTATCTAACTTAGAACAGACAGCACTGTCTACGTCATGTGATAGCACTTTGTACAAAATGGTTTTCATTCTCAACCTGAGCTCCACAGAATGTACGAAGACCTATATAACATGTTCCTCTTCCCCGTACCTTCATCGTGCTGAAATTTTGTTTTCAACTCCAAACTCATTAATACTCAGGTTCCAAAAAGTACAGCCTGCCTCACTTTCCTCAGCCTCCCTTTCTCTTGACAATCTACAGGCTCTTAAACCGGAGCTTAACATCTGTTAATCACCAATTTTTGATTTATCTCCTCCACTTTTTTATTTCAGTCTGGATGGTGACCGGCACTATGGCTTGTCTCTTGAGTTTCAATTTATTTGGGAAAAAAAAGTGCTTTTACTGCATCCATTTGTTCTAGAAAGTGCTGTGTTAAACCCAAATGCTCCCCTAGCAACACACCTCCACCAATCGACAGAAACCTGAGGCAAGGCAATTAAACAGTCCCTGCAATCACAACCTGAGCATTATTCCATTAGGTAAAATAATTTCCACTGTGCTATGACATCTCTACATCACACATCAGCTTCATCACACATTAATAATCTTTGCACGTATAATGTCTATCTTCTTTATGCATTGTTATACCCACCAAACATACTTAAAATGCATTGGAGAACATATGCTCCAGTGGCAGGCCTGCCTGGTATGTATTTTCCTGCTTTCTTTTTGAAAGAGGGAGTCAGGGGTAATTGGGGGCAGACAGGAAAGTGGAATTGAGACCACAACCAGGCCACAGCTATGATCTTATTGAATGGTGGAGCATGCTCGAAGGGCCGATTGGCCTACTCCTGCTCCTAAGTCCTTTGTTCCTTTGTGGTCTTTCTCCTTTCCTGAAGTCAATAGTTTATGTAACAGATCTCCAGTTTGTATGCTCTATTGATACCTAATACCCTTTGTGCTACAATTGACCTTCAGCACCCCCAGGCAGAGACTGTGTAATAGTGGTGAGACATTAAACCTGTTGCAATAAACCCTTAGGGAATAGCAGCATGCCATCACTAGAAGGGAAGTGTGTCATGCGATCCAGTCTTAGTTTCACTTTTGCTTTTGAGCAGAGCACACACACACACACAGCTCTGTTGCTGATGGCTTCAAGCTTTTTATCCATGTATATCTGTTCTCATGTACCTAGTTTAAATAAATGAACACAAGCATGTTTACACCATCATGTATGAGTGATTGGCAGCTTTAAATCAATATAAAAACAACAAAACCAAGGCTCATTTTGACCTCTCAGATGGACAAAAACTATTCCATGGTTCTATTTCGAAGAGAGGGGGAGTTCTCCCCAATTCAAGATTTTTTTAAAAACAGGAAATCCAGTGATCATCGTGTCACTGTTAGTAGGACCTTGCTGTATAAAAATTGGCTGCCTCATTCTGCATTACCAGTGTCTACGTTTCAAAAGTATTTAATTCATTGTAAAGTACTATGGGGTGGCCTTCGGTTATTGTGGAAGGTGCTGTATATATGTAAGTCTTTTGTTAAGTTAAAGGTGACTCCAGATTTAAAGGAGACTCAACCTCAATTGGATTTTGACAAACTGAAAGTCTGGTTAAAATTAGGCAGGATTGCTGTGTGACTCATCTTGTGTGTTTACTGCCTAGCGTGGTACAGGGTCATGGAGAGCAATAAGGTCACAATAAGTTTCAATATTTAACCTATTCGGAGTTGGTTGATCTTAATTAGCAGTGAGGAAGTTACAGTTGGCATTTTTGCTCCTGGGATAGAGAAGAGAAAACAATCAATCAGGATTCTTGCACCTCATTCACAGAGACCTGCTGGAAAATGCCACTTTGTCAATGCTACACTTGCCTATGATGCTTTCTGTGATTGAATGGCTTGCCAGCACTCACCATGTGTAAAGAAAGGCTGACTTCATCAAGGTACCTGGGAGGGTAGTCATCACCCGTGGAAACATACCCCAGCAGGAATCAGGGCATTCAGAAGGCAAGTGAAGAAAATGGAGGCAAGGAGGGAGCTGCAGAAATGAAAGTTGGGTTTTTCCCCATTACAGCTGATTCCTCTATACAGGAATGCTGTAAGCAGTTTCAGTCTTCAGTGAGAAATGGTAGAGATTTTATAGGGATGTAACACTGATTAATTGCCACATGCTAACCACAAATACCACTCCTCTCACAGTGGACTTTATATTAAATGCACATGAAAATATCTAGGGTAAAGTATGGAGCTGTTACTTTTGATTTAGCAGAATGCATTGGTAGGTTGATAATGTGACCTACTTTCGTTGTGTGGGAGGGGAAGAGGGACCTGTAGCAACCTCAGATTGACAGAAATTCCTGGCTGCAACAGGAAGGTTTGAGATTCACTGAGCTACGTGAGAAAATGGCAAACCCCACGAATACAGAGAGTGCCTAGATGCCACAGCCACCAAGGTTACACCAGATATGTGTCACCCATTTGTACTGGCTACAGCCCAAATGTGGATGTGATCCTTGGAGTTGGAGGTGGATGGGTTTGCGGGGGAGGAGAAGGACCATCCGGAGTTTGGGGAGGAAAATGGACAGAAACTCAAAGGAAAGTGAATAAGGACAGAGTCGGGATAATTATTTGAGACAGAAGTGGACAACAAAGCAAGCTAGAGACCAGCAATAAAGAATTATAGAGCAAAACAGTGCTTGTGTGTGTGTGTGAGAGAAAGAGAGAGAGCTGAGTAAACATACCGTGCAAAAGATAAAACCAAATGTAAAAATGTGAACATTCAAGTGTATTAAATGTCAGATATAAAATATTGTTCCTCTGTATCTTCAACTTCGCCTTCTGCATTTCCTTGATGGTTCAACCATGCTTATGCACACATGCAGGAAAGTGCACAGGTAAGGAAATTCAGGGGATGATTTGAGAAGTCAGGCCATAAAGAAAAAACACTGAGTGACAGCAGAATGGACTAAGTTACTAAACAATGGATTGAGAGTGATTGAAGAATGGATTGAGAAATAAATCATGGGCTGAAATTTATAGTCCTCTGGGAGGTGACAGGTGGGGGGGGTGGGGTGAGGCCATAAAACTGGGTGCCAGGCCATGGGCCCAGCACCTACCTGCCCCCTTCCCACCCCTTGCCACAATTTTGCCAGCGATGGGGGAAGGCAATGGGAGGTCTGCCAAATGTGCAGCCCAGCAGGTTTCACTGGTTGGGGCTGGTGGCCGGTCAAGAGGGGGGGGATGGGGTGTCCACTTTACAGGCTCCCTGTGCTTATTAGGGACCCCCCTTTTGCCAAAGTCTTACCATCCATTCATTTGCCCTATTCTATCCTACCTGCCCTATTCACCCTGGCCGACACACCCCTCTCTGGGGCCTGCAGTCCCTGTTGTGGTCATTTCTCCTGGTGGTGCTGTTGTATCCAGAGAGCTGTTGGCCGTTTGATTGGCTGGTAGCTCTCGGAGGTGGGACCTTCTCACCAGATGGGGCGGAAGGCCCGCCTCATACCAATTAATGCTCTGACAACCATTAAATGGCTACGAGGCGAGCCAGCCAGATGGAGGCAGGCTCACCCCGCAACTTTTATACTGGGTGGTGGGCTCCGCACAACCCTTCATAAAGCCCAGCCCAGTGTTTGGGTGAGAGCCCCACACATTGTGATATCATCACTAGATCCATAGGTTAACAATTAGGAAAATACTGCTTTCCAGTACAAAGTAGGGGTTGCTTGCAAGAAAGAATCCCAATGTACATTAAATCTGTTACTTATAATGTGTTTCTTGCCAGTTTTCTCTCCCTTTCTCTCCACCTTTCCAGCAGAGATGACTGAATAGCAATCGGCAGTGGAAACTCTACCAAGAAAAGACTCAGTCAGCCCACATGCAATACAGAAGTGTTCAAATGTAATGATCTGCATAGCTCAACTGGTACTAACTGGCTTCTATAAGTCTACTACAGATCAACAATTAATCTTTTACTTACACAACCAGCCACTTTCCTGCTCACCCATCATTGAACACTTTTATCTGAATGTTCCTGAGTTAGATACCAAACATGGACAGGATCAATAAACAGCTACTGCATAAAGTGTCAGATATCACAACAGTATCAACTTGTATTTATGTAGCACTTTCAATGCAATACAAGGCGCTTTATAACAGAAGCGCTGGCAAACAAAATTTCATACTGAGCCACCTAACGAGCTATTAGGGCAGATGATCGTGGTCAAAGAAATAGGATTTAAACGTCTACCTTAAAGGAAGACAGAAGTAAAGAGGGAGCTTAGGGAGGCAATTCCAGAGCGAGGGGCTTTGGCAGCTGAAAGCATGGCCATTAATGATGCAGCAATGAAAATTGGGAAGCTCAAAAGGCCAGAATAGGAATAGTGCAAATACTTTTGAAAGTTACAGCAATGGAGGGTATTACAGAGAGAGCTAAGGGTGAGGCCATGGATGGATTTGAAAAAAGGGTAAGAATTTTAAAATTGCTGCACTCCTTAACTGAAAGCCAATGTTGGTCTGCAAGCACAGGGGTGATTGGTGATTGGGACTTAGTGTAATTTGGGACACCGGCAGCGAGTTTTAGATGGTTTATGGAGGGTGGAGGTGCATGCTGAAATAGTCAAGTCTTGAGGTAACAAGGGCAAGGATGAGCATTTCGACAGCAGATGTGCAGAGGCGAAGGCAGTTTCGTGAGGTGTCAGAAGCTCATCTCGGTCAATTATGACACCAAGACTGTGAACAGTCTGGTTCAGCCTCTGACAGTTGTCGGGGAGAGGGAGGGAGTCAGTGGCGAAGGAACCGGGTTCGTGTTGCGGACCAAAGGTCATGGCTTCAATCTTCTCAATAATGGACATGGAATGGATCAACACGCTACATCATGTGTCAGACACAAAATATGGAAGGAATCAATAAACTGCATCAAAAGATAAATTCACAGATTCCACATTTCGGAAGGGAACAACAGTCAGAGGGAACGGAGTTGATGATACAGCGACTACACGGCAATGCTGACCCTTTAACTTGCACTCCCTCTGAGCTCGGCTCCCTGCTGCAATATCAATTTGGAGACTATTTTATTCACTTCATATTAGACTGTGACTTGATTCAACTCCCCAGTTTTATATTTTGCAATTCCCTTATAACCAATTATTCTACATTTTCTAAATTAAAACCTGGAGGGCTGGAAATTTGATTGCCCTGATTTTCAGGTGCAGGTCCATGATTTGCGAACTGCCCAGTTGCGAACACCGGTTGGAAATGAGGTGAGCAGCCTGCAAAATTTGTGTGCCCGCCTCGTCTTCCTGATTGTAGCGTGGTCACAGGTGGCTCCCGCACTGTCCCCATCTCGACTTCACTGCCGCAGGGGCCAAGTGGCATTGTGAAGAAAGCCCGTGCACTGGGCAGCCTTCCCTATTTAAAAGCACAGTCCCTATAAAAAAGGGTAGTTGCAGCAGTGCGCTGCAGGCTGCGGGATAATCACATTTTGGCACTGAGGGAGAAGGAAAGGGCTTCCGGCTTTAGCGATGATGCCCTGGATGTAACATGCAGAGAGACAGAGGCCAGGCATGTTTCCACTGCAGCAGAAGTGGCCCGGCCTCCTGATGCCTGAGTGTTGCAGTGGAAGCTCAGTCATGAGGTCCCTGGTTTCCAGTACGCAGGCAGCTGCCATCATGGGCGCAGATCTCAGTGCTCAATGGAGCATTTGGGCTCTCCCAGCAGTGTAGCTATGCTCGAGTAGATCACTGGGATTGTGCAGATGCTGCTCCATGGGCACTGTGGAGCAGGAGCTTCCTGTCCTCTCTCAGGATGACAACATTCGTCCTCTCAAAACGCTGCCACTCTGCCAGTGCCCTTGCAGTCGCCTCTCAGCCAGACAGCCCACAAAACAGGGGATGCATATGGTTGATTAGTGCTGTTTTTTTGTATTATTAATGTGTTGCTGGATAAAGACATTGAATGACTACTGTCGGGCTTTATTGTAAGGGGATTTTGTGATGGGGCGTCTGATATGGGTATTAGTGTTAGGGATTGGTAGGTCCATGTTGGGGTTGTAGATGTTCATTTCAATTGAAGAGAAGCTTCACAATGTGATCCCTCTTGCTCCTTTCAGTTGCATGCAGTGGATGTGGTCTCCTCCCCTTCCTCCGACTTCCAAGACGGTCTCCAGACCCCAGGAGGTGGTGGCTGGTTCCTCATAATTGCAACATTGTGGAGGGCACAGAATGATTACAAACATGGACACTCTCTCAGGCCTGTCCTGCAGAGGACACCCAAGTGATCTAGAAGGTGAAGCCTTTGCTTTAGACCAGTGGCTTTCTCCACAGTGTTGTAGTTGGCTCTTTGGCTTTCATTGAAGGCCCCCTGGCTAAACGGAGTGGGATCGCGGAAGGGGATACTGAGCCACAAATGGAGGGAGCAGCCCTTGCTGCCGAGCAGCCATTCTGTGGTGTGTCTTGGAAGTCTGAAGATACTGGACATTGCAGGCTGTCGCATGATAACAGCACCAGCCAGGATAGCTGGCCTTCAGTGAGAGGGACCTCTTGATTTTGTCACACACAAACTGCACATTGAGAAAGTGAGAGCTCTTGAGGTATCGCTCTTCATTGGTATTGGGAACATGCAAAGCCACATGTTTGCACTCAGTGCCCTGCAGCATCAGAAAGCCAGCTATCCCGGTGGGCCCAAGAGCCCATTCATTCTGCTGTTCCCTCCTTAGGGGATAGAGGAATTAAGTTCCCCTTTCTTTTATACAATGCCTCTATCAACTCCCTGATGCTTCTATGCATGGTGAACTGTGAAATGTTGCTCATGTCACCTTCTCCTGCCTGGAAGATTCCATTGAATAGAATGAAAGGGAAACAGTGATCTTCAAGCCACCTGGAGAGTCGTCCTTGCCTTGGTTTGAGGAGGTGTACAGTAATATCAATACCTTCTGTGTGAAGTGTAGTCTCCCCAGGCACTGATCCTGGCTCATTGCTACAGAGGAGTGGAGTTCCTGGAAGACCCTTTGTGAATAGGGCCTTCTTTTATTTTTATTCTTTCATGGGATGAGAGTGGCGCTGGCTAGGCCAGCATTTATTGCCCATCCCTAATTGCCCTTGATAAGGTAGTGGTGGGCCACCTTCTTGAACCATTGCAGCCCATGTGGTATAGATACACTCACAGTCCTGTTACAGAGGGAGTTCCAGGATTAGACCCAGTGACAGTGAAGAAACAATGATATATTTCCAAGCCAGGATGGTGCGTGGTTTGGAGGGGAACTTGCAAGTGGTGGTGTTCCCATGATGCTCTTGTCCTTCTAGGTGCTGGAGGTTTCAGGTTTGGAAGGCGCTATCGAAGAAGCCTTGGCAAATGCTGCTGTGCATCTTGTATAAGTTACACGCTGCGTCCACTGTGTGCTGGTGATTTAAAGTGGTGAATGGGATGTCAATCAAATGGATTGCTTTGGCCTGGATGGTGTCGAGCCTCTCAAGTGTTGTTGGAACTGGACTCATCCAGGCAAGTGGAGAGTATTTCATCACACTCCTGACTTGTGCCTTGTAGTTAGTGGACAGGCTTTGGGGAGACTCTGCAGAGACCTCCTTCTCTTCCCTCTCACAGAGCTTCCCCCTCTGCCTCCTCCTTTGCATGTCCTGTTCAATTTGCAGAGCAAGTACTGGCCCCATTGCTAAGCAGGGCAATGTTATTTTCTGTCTTCTAATGTCAGCAAGTTCCTGCAAATTCCTCCAGCCACTCATCACAGTGCTTCACCAACTTTACCTGAGCACAAGCCAGTCAAAGTACCTCAGCTGCAACTTGTTGCATGGCCCTTTAAATAGTCCCAGAACAGCATCGATCTTGCTTTATAATGCTGTTATTTCAGGATTGAATAAGGAAGATGTTGCCTGCACATTCTTTTACCAATTTTGGTTTCCTGCCACTGCATCAACAATGCCACATAAAGTCATTGATAACACCATAATAATGCACTTTTAACATCCTTGGGGGAATGCTTGGGTGCCACTCCATTTCAGTTAAGCCATGCAGACCATGCGGAGCTTCATGCGCAAGAAAACATTCAAGTAAATCCATGTAACACTGCTAGAGGTGACGCCACAGAAATGAATTTCCCTCCTGATAATTCTTTTCATGCTATGAAAATGTCATCAGTTCATGCTAAACATGGTGGACTCATGACAGTCCTCCCATGAGGACACCATAGGATTCCACACTACATACCTGCTTGCCCAGAATAGGTATCACTATCCCATTATTATCTCCTGATTCCCTGTCCAGATATGTCACAATAACTCTAATTGTCAAATAGCTGTCATATTTTGACAGCAACTCGCTATTCATGCATGCCACGGACTGATTTATGGGAATTAAATGTTGTAAAACCAATGATATGGAGGATAACGTATCAATTATAAGCCTCATAAATGCTGTGACTATTATTGTAGGCAATAAAAATATACTTAAACTAACTTGATGGTTGTAAAGGTTCCGCTGACAATGAAGATTGTTAAAAGTTAAACTACTATTAGAATTCACGTGTAGTTGGCTTTCAAGGTCACGGAAACAGTGATTGCATTGTCTTCAAGAGGTATGCCATTGAAAGGCAGCTTTTGTCCATCTTTGCACCTTGATTATTTACAGGCCATGCAAAATCAACATTGCAGTGTTGTTTGGGTTATAGAAAAACTACACAGAAGAAGCTTTCATCTTGTACAAAATATTTCTGTAACTAGATGAATGTAGATATTTTTACACCCCCTGTGGTCCTCTCCCTCATGGCTGGAACACACTACCATCTTTCTCTACTGCTAACGTCCCTATGTCCATCACACAGTCACACGACAGTGAAGGCCCGCATGATGTAATGTTGTTGCAGTATTTCCTAAATATTACCATTTCCTCACCTCCAATTTTCTCCTTTTCCTTCATGAAAGTGATGGCTGATGTTGGGGTTCTGTCTCAACAGGGCTTTCAATCCTTCAATACCTTGCCCAACTGTTCATTCTTCATGTACAAGGCTAGGAAGTGGATGAGTTCATGCTCTTCAACTGCAGAGAGGCATCAAGGCTGAGCTAACCATTGTCTAATATCCACTATTTGCAGCATCATTGTGACAACATAACTTAACAGTATCTTACTATTTCTTCAGGACCCACCAAGGGACCACTATAGCACTCTGGAAGATGGTGTGCCATCATGCACTAAGGTTTAAGCTAACCCTTCAGTACAATGCTGAGGGTGTTCTACATTGCTTAGTGTCTCACCTGAAAGGTGGCACTTAAGCAAAGGCCCAACTTGTCCATCAGATAAAAGCTTGCCTGGCATGATTAAAAGAATAGGGAACTCTCCCAGTGTTCTGGCAAACAGTCCCACAACCCAACCTCATCAAAATATCAATTCCCAGGTAATCCTTTCTGTTTTATTTCTATTCTTTCAAGGGATGTGGGTGTTTCTGACCAGGCCAGCATTTATTGCCCATACCTAATTGCTCTTGAGATGGTGGTGAGCCACCTTCTTGAACCGCTGCAGTCCATGTGGCCTCATCTGTTGTTTGTGAGACCTTGCTATGCAGAGTTCCTGCATTATTTTCCTGCATAACAAGAGTGATTATACTTCATAGTGTGTCAGCCTTGACTCAGTGGTAGCAATTTAGCCTCTGAATCAGAGGGTCATGGAATCAAGTCACACTCCAGAGACTTCATTGTACCATCTAATCTGACATTTCAATGTAATACTAAGGGAGTGTTACACCATTGGAAATGTCATCTTTCAGCTGAGACATTAAATGGTCTACCCTGTAAGATATCTTATGGAATTCCGTAAGGAAGTATAAGACCCTACAACACTATTCGAAGAAGTGAAAATTGGTCCACCCAGTGACCACTGGCCATGGGAATAGCAAAGCAAACTACTGGGTCGGGGGGTGTACAAAAGCACAATTAATCAACCTGACCTGCATATAATTGTCTCATTGTGTCAAAGACTTTCACCAACAAAAGGCATGTCTTCCTGCTTGAAAGAATGCTCTTTTGCTGTGATGGTATGAGGAATGATGAAAGAGGGGAAGAGAATGGATATTAAGATTGCAAGAGCTGAAAGAGAGATGAGCAGGTATAAACAAGCTAACAAAGGTTAAAAGAGGTCAAACAATGTCAATAAGGTGAGGGAGGTGCTGGAAGACATGAATACACATCTGACTTGGTCACCTAATCTCATTCTATAAAAAGGTTGTTGACTAGTGGCTCCCATGCTTCAAGAATGAAGGAGGCATTCTGCCAAATGTTGTGGTGAATTGTCATTTAATGACATTATTGTATGAGGCGAGAAAGCACATCTAATCAGGACATTTTACGTTAGGTATTTCTGTTCGTTTATTCAGACCCCAGAAGACCTGACCTATTTAGGAATTCAGCTACGCTCAGAGAAAGATAACGTGTCTGAGTATAATAATTCACAGGTTTGAAAGAAGAAAAGTGGAACAAATCTCCATTATCACTTCAGGGTTGGCTAGATCCTATCAAAGTAAGATTCTGCCATGCCTAATTACTCAATGTCCATACCTTTGGAGAACCGATTAATTTTTCTTCACCATCTAAATGTAAATACTTGGCCTCTTTATCTGGGCAAATATAAAATTGCTGGAATTATTTCAGAAAAGATAAAAAGTCTCAAACACGGGGAAGATTCCAGTCCCCACAATGCATTTAATATATCTTTTCATTTAAAATAATTGATACTGGAGGCACATTTTGCTTGAAGGGAGACTTGCTGGCTGACTTCGTGAGGGAAGAAAATGGATTGAAATTTTAATCTCTGTGATTTCTTTTACATCAGAGAGTTGCAGGGAATTTAGTCAGTCAGCTTTTAGTGCACATTTTTTCCAAAACGTGGGTGTTCAGAGCTCCCGATTCTCCTTCTAGAAGGTCCAAGCATGAAGAGCCCTGGGCGATTAAAGGACAACAACCAAATTTTTTGTTAAAGACTGGCCTCAAAAAGGGGTTAAGAAGGTCCATGGAAAAATTGTACAGTCTCCCCAAATGCAGGTTCTCGGTTGGGCTCTTTAAAGTCTTAACTCAAAAAATGCAGCTTCAAGATATAAGAGAGGCCAACGATGAGAAAAGAATATTCTCCTATCGATCTCATCCCCCTAATACCATAACTCTCGCAGCCTGGCATCCAGCTATACTCACATTTCATGACTTTCCATCTATTAAAATAAATGGAGAAGCACAGAATTGAACCCTATCCTGTCTGGCAATTTATTCTAGGCGTTTCCTGCCCTTTGCAAAGATGCTGATATTCCAATGTAAATATTTTTGGGACTTGTTCACACCTGTTCTATCGGAAGATTTTCTGAGAATAATAGCCTGTTTCAGATTTAGCTAGGTACCTGGGTAACTGAAAGCACTCTCACTGGGACATCATAAACTGGGGCTTAACTTCAAAGGTAGACTCAGAGGACGACAAAAATATTCTCGAGTAAAACAGGCCAAAAAACAAGAGCAACCAATCACAGACAAACCTTCAAAAAATATAAATTAATCTGTGACCAGCAAGAGTAATTGAATCAAAACTCCAACCTCTCAGGCGTTACACCTTATTCAATTCTGAGATGTTGCATTCCATAGGTGACTCATCCACAGTTACAATATCATGAGAATTACCTTGTTACACTAAATATTTTATCATCTGTGTCTTTCCGTATCCCTAGAGTCTTTAATCTCCCTTTTAAGCAGCTACATCCAGCTTTTTTTAAGAGGGGTTAATCGGCAAAACAGTAATTAGCTACGTTGGGAGCCTTGTCGCAAATGTCCATGAGATGTGACCTTAATCATCTCAGGGGACAATAAATTTCTTGTTGAGAAGGCTGATGGTGCAGGAAGCCATCAAAGATGAAACAGTAAGAAAAGTAGCAATTAGATGTCACCAAGCCTGGGTTTTAAATGTGTGATGATGATGATAAGAGGAGGGAAAGATGATGGAGTTCCATGGTTATTAGATTCCAAGAGACAATGGTCAGAATTTTACGTCCCGTGGGTGGGTGTGTGCCCAACCTGAACAGGCGTACAATCGCACGAGATGACGTCAGGCGAACATCCCGACGTCATCACACACTCGCGCCAGATTTCGCTCAGAGCGCGCGCGCAAAGGTTGGAAGAGCTGACAATTAAGCGGGCAATTAAACTCATTAATGGCCCAATTGTAAGTGATTTTTTTGTGGCCCATCCAACCTTACAGTTGGTGGGAAGACCAATCGGCCAGACGGGCTTTACATTTTTGATGAAACCTCGTCCAAGGGCGGGATAAAATCTCCGTTAGGATTTAAAATAAAAAGAAATATCTGGGGACTGTTTTTTTTTTTAAATGAGGTACACTTTCAGGTGCTTGATCGTGTTGCATGGACATTTTTCGCAGCATTTTTGTGCTTTATTTTTATTATTTGGAGGTCTGCAGCTCCTTGAGGCAGCTGTCTGCCTTCAGGGAGCTCAGTGGAAGCGCTCACCAGCACCCACGGTGATGTCGGTACCCACCCTCTTCCCGCCCCCACCGGCAGTGTTCAGCCTTACTCAGGGCACGTTTCACGCTGGCCGTTAATTGGCCAACCAGCGTGAAATCGCAGCCGGGGGCCAATCGCGGTGGGGGGACAGACTGCCATCTGCTCCCAGGCCCGCCGATCACACCGCCCAAGGAGCGCAAAGTTCAGACCAGTGAGTTAGAATGGAAATAAAGGCAAATTACTATTCGAACACAGGACAATAATGAGAAGAATGCGTGTTTTTGAATCTTAGGAGGAATGTGCATGAAAAGGTATGAAAAACATCATAGTATCATTGGTAAAATAGAGAAAGAAATGTTAATAATTAAGTGTTTATTGTCAGCCAATGCCCTAACAGTTTCCTTTAGCTATGTTCTGCTATGTTGTTGCAATTTTTGTTTGAAATATTGCACTTTTAATGCTACATTTTCTTCCTATATTGCTCTGTAGGTAAAAAATTGTTACTGACTGGCTTGTTCCCAATTGATGTTCTACAAAATATTCTGTTAAACTCTGAATTAAACTGCATGTTTGTGATGGATTAGTTGTTTAAATAACAACCAATCTGCAAAGCTAAGGTTCAATGGTATGTTTGTTGCCCTTTATACTCAAAACCACAAAGAGGAATAATCTACAGTGATTAATGTTAGGGTTCAGAACAAATGTTTCCACCCAATTTCATGCTCACATTTCTGATCTGATAGGGTTTACTAACTTACGCCTGTTCAGAAGGTTCAAGGACATGCGCACATCACATGCGCACATCACAGTGACACATCAATAACAAAGTCATGAGTTTGCCATCGTTAGACAGAGCAGAGGAAAATCTGACAGCGGGTCCTAATTGTAAGACACTCTTAACAATATGACTTCTGTGTCGAATCTTTCACCTGCCACTCTATATTCTCTTGGAACCATTGATGCCTTCAATACAGTCTTAATTTATTTGGGATGTGAGCATCACTGACTCAGTCAGCATTCATTGGCCATCCCTAGTTGCCCTTGTTCAGAGGATGTTTAAGAGTCAACCACATTGCTGTGGGTCTGGAGTCATGTGTAGGCTAGACCAGGTAAGAACAGCAGATTTTCTTCCCTAAAGGACATCAGTGAACCAGATGGGTTTTTACAATAATCGTTTCATGGCTTGACCTTGAATTCCAGATCTTTTATTGAATTTAAATTTCACCATCTACTGTGGTGGGATTTGAACCCAGGTCCCTGAGATATTAGTCAGTGACAATGCCATTATGCCACCACCTCCCCAATATGCTATAAATGTAACAGTGTAAATAGGAACCGACATCCAAACAAAGTTACCAAAGGTATTCCTGCAACTGAGAGATATTGCAATATTTAATGGACCAAATGTTGACAGGACCAGATTTGGAAATCAGAATTGGTGAGGGAAGACACAGAGTTTCAGAAGTCTGAGTGGAACTTCACAGTGTGCAATCTTTTTATTTAACAGGGTCCCAGCCTGGAAGTCAATCTGCCTGACAGGTTTGGCTCCCAGCTGAACAAGGAGCAGCGAACGTGACTGATCCCTGGAACCGGGGATGGGGGTTTCTGATTGCTGACCCCAGCAGGGCAGTGGGAGTACAACCTCTGATTGGGGATGAGTGGGGTGGAGGCGGAGTCTAACCCCAGGGAAAGGTAAACTTAGGCAGCTGGCTGGAAGCCAGCTCTTTGTAATCCATAAGCGGTGCTGTAAAACCACTTACCCAATTAGCTTTTCACTGAAACTGTGCTTGTCCCCCCACCCACCCCTCTGGCCCCCACCCACCCCCCTGGCCCCCACCCACCCCCTGGCCCCCACCCACCTCTGACATGTCAGGTTTCTCGCGATCAGGATTAATTCAGTAAAGCAGGTTAAGTATGAGTCTCGCGGTATCATTATGCTATTTAAGTGACCAACCCGGCTCCAGGGAGTAGGTTTGCTGCTCACCTCTTGTGCTCCCTGGAGAGACAATGGCTTGGACTAGAAATCCAGAGACCCAGGGTAATGCTCTGAGGACAAGGGCTTGAATCCCACCATGACAGATGGTTAAATTTGATTTCAATAAAAATCTGGAATAAAAAGTTTGATAATGACCATAAAACCATTGTCATAAAAGCCCATCTGGTTCACTAATACCCTGTAGGGAAGTGGTGAACCGTTAGGAGGGAGTTGCCCTGGGAGTCCTCAACATTGACTCTGGACCCCATGAAGTCTCATGGAGTCAGGTCAAACATGGGCAAGGATGACGACATACCGCATACCCCTCAGCCGATGAATCAGTGCTCCTCCATGTTGAAAACCACTTGGAGGAAGCACTGAGGGTGGCAAGGACACAGAAAGTATTCTGGGTGGAGGACTTCTATGTCCATCACCAAGAGTGGTTTGGTAGCACCACTACAGACCGAGCTGGCCGAGTCCTAAAGGACATAGCCGCTAGACTGGGTCTGTGGCAGGTGATGAGGGAACCAGCAAGAGGGAAAAAACATACTTGACCTTATCTTCACCAACCTGCCTGCCACAGATGCATCTGTCCATGACAGTATCGGTAGGAGTAACCACCGCATAGTCCTTGTGCCAAACAGCATAAGCAGCTAGTGATATACGGAGTTAAGCGATCCCAAAACCAACGGGTCAGATCTAAGTTCTACTGTCCTGCCACATCCAGTCGCGAATGCTGGTGGACAATTAAACAACTCACTGGAAGAGAAGGCTCCACAAGTATCCCCATCGTCAATGATGGGGGAGCCCAACACATCAATACAAAAGATAAGCTTGAAGCATTTGCAACAATCTTCAGCCAGAAGTGCCGAATGGATGCTCCATCCCGGCCCCCTCCAGAGGTCTGCAGCATCACAGATGCCAGTCTTCAGCCAATTCAATTCACTCCATGTGCTATCAAGAAATGGCTGAAGGCACTGTTTACTGCAAAGGCTATGGGCCCTGGCAATAGTACTGAAGACTGGTGCTCCAGAACTTGCCGCGCTCCTAGCCAAGCTGTTCCAGTACAACTACAACACTGGCATCTACCCCGAAATGTGGAAAATTGCCCAGGTATGCCCTGTTCACAAAAAGCAGGGCAAATCCAACCTGGCAAAATACCGCCTCATTAGTCTACTCTCAATCATCAGTAAAGTGATGGAAGGGGTCACTAATACTACTATCAAGCAGCACTTGCTTAGCAATAACCTGCTCACTGACACTCAGTTTGGGTTCCGCCAAGGCTACTTACCTCTTGACTTCATTACAGCCTTGGTTCAAATATGGACAAAAGAGTTGATCTCCAGAGACGAGATGAGAGTGACCGAGTATGGCATCAAGGAGCCCTAGCAAAACCGGAGTCAATGGAAATCAGGGGGAAAGCTCCAACAAGAGAGAATCTGACCATCATCCGTTGACATTCAATTGCATTACCTTTGCTGAATCCGTCACTATTATCATCCTGGGGGTTACCATTGACCAGAAACTGAACTGGTCTAGCCATATAAATACTGTGGCTACAACAGCGGGCCAGAGGCTAGGAATCCTGTGGCGAGTAACTCACCTACTGATTCCCCAAAGCCTGTCCACCACCTACAAGGCACAAGTCAGGAGTGTGATGGAATACTCCCCACTTCCCTGGGTGAGTGCAGCTCCAACAACACTCAAGAAGCTTGACACCATCCAGGACAAAGCAGCCCATTTGATTGGCACCCCATCCACAAACATTCACTCCCTCCACCACTGAAGCACAGTAGCAGCAGTGTGTACCATCTACAAGATGCACTTCAGGAACTCACCAAGCCTCCTTCGACAGCACCTTCCAAACCCATGACCACTACCATCTAGAAGGACAAGGGCAGCAGACACATGGGAACACCACCACCTGCAAGTTCCCCTCCAAGCCACTCACCATCCTGACTTGGAAAAATATCGCTGTTCCTTCACCGTCGCTGGGTCAAAATCCTGAAACTCCCTCCCTAACAGCAATGTGGGTGTAACTACACCACATGGACTACAGCAGTTCAAGTTGGCAGCTCACCGCCACCTTCTCAAGGGCAATTAAGGATGGGCAATAAATGCTGGCCCAGCCAGCGATGCTCACATTCCATGAACGAATAAAAAAAATTTAAACCTAGAAGTGAACAAGTTAGAGGTTGTGTCTGAGATCTTAAAAATTTTCAAATCTGACCCGACACCAACGCAGCTGTTTTGTGGGGTTAAAATAATCAAAGTATTAGGTCCTCAATGTAGGACACACTGTTGGGCTATTTGCCCATGTTTCCAAACATCTTGCACAATCGAGCCTAATGTGAACTCTACCTCATATAATCCTTGAGGAACCATTTCATATAAATGCTCTCATATTCCCAGAAGTAATCAAGCACAACTCTAGAATATTCACCAATGTTCATAGTTCCAGTATTCAACCATAGCCTAACCCCTCACAAATTTGTTGACACTAATCCTCGCACTGGCCTACAAAATCTATCCCTGCAACACTCCAGCTCTCCCCTTGCACCATCCAACAGGATTTTAAACATTTCTGGCAGTCTTGTATCTCCATTTCCCATCTGAGTGATTATTTCAACCATCTATCATTCTTTGAGTAAAGATGTTCTTTATAACATCAGTTTTAAATTTTCTTTTCACTAATTTATAACCACTAGTCCTATCTTCCGGCTCAGTTTGAATATTCTTGGCTTGAACTAGAGAAGAGAAAATTGGTGCAGAAATAGACCTAAAATTGTTACATGGATCTTCCTACTTTGTCCCTTTAAACAGCTCAACAATAAGTAAACATTATATTGGAGGGCAATATTAATGTGGCATGGACCCAGCGGGAAGGCCCAAGAATGACATTATGGCCTGGTCATTGTGGCCCAAGAATGACATTATGGCCTGGTCATTATGGCCTGGTCATTGTGGCCTGGTCATTATGGCCTGGTCATTGTGGCCTGGTCATTATGGCCTGGTCATTATGGCCTGGTCATTGTGGCCCAAGAATGACATTATGGCCTAGTCATTGTGGCCTGGTCATTGTGGCCTGGTCGTTGTGGCCTGGTCATTACGGCCTGGTCATTATGACCCAAGAATGACATTATGGTCCAAGAATGACATTATGACCTGGATTCTCACCGAGTCGAAATGACTCAGGAGCCTTTTAAAAATGGCGGATGGGTCCCAATTCTAGGATTTCTGGCAGGTCCTGATTCTGGGATTCCCGACCCCATTCCTGGACTGTCCAATTTTTGGGAGTGCCTTTGAAGGATGTGGGCTAGTTCAGGTCAAAAGCCCAGACCCTGCACTCTCGACCTGGCCGGCTCCATTCTGGGGATAGGCATGTCCTACTCCTCTATAATTCTCATGGGTTCAGGCCAGGTTTTCAACGAATCGTGGTTCACAGCACCTCAGAGGTGTTGTGAACCGTAGTCTGCATGAGGGACCTTTTAAAAAGTTCAAAAGATCTTCCTCACGCCCCCATGTCAAGGTATGCCCCCAAACAACCTATAATCCTCCCCTACCCCCCCATGCCAAGTAAGGCACCCCAAACAACCCTTATGGCTCCTCATGTGCCCCAGGCCAAACTATGGCACTTCCATGCCACTACATGCTGTATAAAAGCAAGGAACCTTATAGTGACAGTGGGATGTGTAAAAAAAGCTTTTAAAAAAAATCAGTCATTCATTGATAACTTTCCACTTTCTTAAAAAAGCTCCTTTTTACTTCAGGGCAATAAAAGTGTCAATCACCTAGACCCTTTAAAGTATCAATAGAAGAAGCTTCACACACTTGGAACCTCTTAATCTTATGTAAGCAAACATTGTGACTTGAATGCAGAGATCAGAGAGCCAGAGCTGTCAATCAAGCAATGTTTTCTCTGGGGCTCAGGTGCTTTAGTGCTCTTATGGATATCTGGGCTCTCAGCCAAGAATACATAATGAGGCTTGGCTGAGAACCCAGAAATCCATTAGCCTTTTGAACCACCTGATCCCCAGAGAAACAGCCTTTTAAATGGCCTGCCTCCACACCAGACAGCCTGTGTGGCTGCCTCCAAACATTTTCCTGGGTGGGCTGGCCTGACTCCAGCCTGAACCATCCCCCACAATGAAAATCCTGCCTTTGCGGGCACTTTCTCCCAGGGCAGGTGGGTCAAGTTGGGAATTTTCCCTACTCCGGTTATCTCCCTCGAGGATGAAAATCCAGGCCTATGTCATTTAAAGACACTGGGAAACTATAATAAAGCCCACCCATCTGGAATGTGTGTTATAACCACAAGGGATGGAGCTTTGATGTTACGGGTCTCTGCCCTCCATGCCATCATAATCCATGCAGTAGAAACACTGAGCACTAGGACACAAGAAAAAACTGCCTGTCGTGCATGATCCTTAAAGCTTCCAAATCACACTCCCAGCCAGATATATTATCCAACCTTTCATGAAGAGGTTAATTGACTCAGTCTCAACATCCACCTCCCCCACCTCACTCCCAACTAATTTCAAATCCTTTGAACACTGAAAGAACGCGTCAGAACCATGTCCAAACCTAAAACATGAAACAGAATCTTCCATTCCCTCCAGGGCACACTGTCGAGGCAGAAATGTCCCAAGTGTTTACACTTTCTTTTGCTGGTGCTCTACATATTCACAGCTGAAGCTCTGAGGAATATCATTGTAGGACTATAAAAGAAAGACTACCCTATAAAATATACCGCTGCTCAGAGAGCTTCCAGCTTTCGAAAGAGTAATGGGTCTGTGCTGCCTTGTGGCACCCACCAGCGTTAGTGCTGCTAATTAAAACATAAATATACAAGACAAGTTTACTCTGCTCACACATTCATTTGATCCCAGTTCTAGCTTTTCCAATAACAGGGTTCCCATCCCATTAACAACATTAAATGACATCGCAATTCTAATTACAAACACTTATAATGAAACGCCAAAGTGCCAGTCACAGTTCTGAAGAAGAGTCATATGGGCTCGAAACGTTAACTCTGTCTTTCTCTCCACAGATGCTGTCAGACCTGCTGAGTTTTTCCAGCACTTTCTGTTTTTGTGCTAATTACATATAGCCGACCTTTAGAGAGTCATAGAGTCATAGAGGGCTACAGCACAGGAAAAGGCCTTTCGGCCCATCGAATCTGCGCCGGTCAAACAAGTACCTAACTATTCTAATCCCATTTTCCTGCACTAGGCCCATAGCCTTGTATGCCATGGCATCGCAAGTGCACATCCAAATACTTCTTAAATGCTATGAGGGTTTCTGCCTCTACCACCCTTTTAGGCAGTGAGTTCCAAATTCCCACCACCCTCTGGGTGAAAAAATTCTTCCTCACATCCCCTCTAAACCTCCTGCCCCTTACCTTAAATCTATGTCCCCTGGTTATTGATCCCTCCACCAAGGGGAAAAGTTCCTTCCTGTCTACCCTATCTATGCCCCTCATTATTTTATACACCTCAATCATGTACCCACTCAATCTCCTCTGCTCCAGGGAAAATAACCCCAGTCTATCCAATCTCTCCTCAAAACCAAAACTCTCCAGCCCAGGCAACATCCTGGTATATCTCCTCTGCACTCTCTCTAGTGCAATCACATCCTTCCTATAATGCGGATTCCAGAACTGCACGCAATCCTCTAGCTGTGGCCTAACCAGCGTTTTATACAGTTCCAGCATAACTTCCCTGCTCATTTATTCTATGCCTCAGCTAATAAAGGTAAGTATCCCATATGCCTCCACCTTATCTACCTGTCCTTAAGGGACCGGTGGACATGTACACCAAGGTCCCTCTGATCCTCGGTGCTTCCCAGGGTCCTCCCATTCATCATGTATTCCCATGCCTTGTTTGTCCTGCCCAAGTGCATCAACTCACACTTATCTGGATTAAATTCCACTTGACACTGATCAGCCCATCTGACCAGCTCATCGATATCCTCCTGTAATCTAAGGCTATCCTCCTTGCTATTTACTACCCCACCAATTTTCGTGTCATCCACGAACTTACAGATCAACCCTCCTACATTCAAATCTAAATTGTTTATATATATACCACAAACAGCAAGGGTCCCAACACCGATCCCTGTGGAACCCCACTGGACACAGGCATCCAGTCACAAAAACACCCCTCGACCATCACCCTCTGCTTCCTGCCACTCAGCCAATTCTGGATCCAATTTGCCAAATTGCCTTGGATCCCATGGGCTCTTACCTTCATTATCAGTCTCCCATGCAGGACCTTATCAGAAGCCTTGCTGAAGTCCAAGCAAGCTACGCCAAATGCATTGCCCTCATCTACACACCTGGTCACCTCTTCGAAAACTTCAATCAAATTGGTCAGACATGACCTCCCCTTAACAAAACCATGCTGACTGTCCTTGATTAATCTCTGCCTCTCCAAGTGTAGATTAATTCTGTCCCTCAGAATTGCTTCCAATAGTTTCCCCACCACTGAGGTTAGACTGACAGGCCTCTAGTTCCCTGGTTTATCCCTTCCTCCCTTCTTGAATAACAGTACCACACTGGCTGTCCTCCAGTCCTCTGGCACCTCTCCTGTGGCCAGAGGGATACTGAAAATTATTGCCAGTGTCCCAGCTATCTCCTCCCTTGCCTCACTCAACAGCCTGGGATACATTTCATTTGGGCCTGGAGATTCATCTACTTTTAAGCCTGCCAGACCACTCAAAACCTCCTCCCTTTAATCATATCACAGTCCTTCTGGCTGCTTTCCATACCCACACCATCCCTCTCACTTGTGAACACCAACACAAAGTATTCATTTAGAACCCTACCTGTGTCTTCCGGCTCCATACACAAATTACCACTATGGTCCTTAATGGGCCCTATTCATTCCCTAGTTATCCTCTTACTCTTAATGTACTTATAAAATAACTTTGGATATTCCTTTATTTTACCTGCCAATGTTTTTTCATGCCCCCTTTTTGCACTTCTAATTTCCTTTTTCAGTTTCCCCCCTACACATTCTATACTCCTCTAGGGCTTCCACTGTTTTGAGCCCTTGGTATTTGCCATAAGCCTCCCTTTTTCTCTTTATCCAATCTAGTATATCCGTCATCATCCAGGGTTCCCTGAATTTGTTGGTTCCACCCTTTGTCTTTACTGGAATATGTTGGTCCTATACTCTCCCTATTTCTTTCTTGAATGAGTCCCACTGCTCTGATGCAGATTTACCTAAAAGTAGCTGCTCCCAATCCACTCTGGCCAAATCATATCTGATCTTATTAAAATCGGCTTTGCCCCAATTTGGAACTCTGATTTTTGGCCCATCTTTGTCCTTTTCCATAACAATCTTGAATCTAATGGAGTTATGATCACTACCTGCAAAATGCTCCCCCACTGATACCTCTACTACTTGTCCAGCTTCATTCCCTAAAATTAAGTCCAGGGCTGTGCCCTCTCTTGTAGGACCTTTCACGTATTGGCTGAAAAAGCTCTCCTGGATGCATTATAAAAATTCCGCTCCCTCTAAACCTATCACACTATGACTAACCCAGTTCATGTTGGGGAAGTTGAAATCCCCCACTATTACTACCCTATTATTTTCCACTTCTCTGAAATTTGCCTACATATCTGCTCTTCTATTTCTCTCTGACTGTTTGGGGGCCTATAGTACACTCCCAGCAATGTGATTGCTCTTTTTTTGTTTATAAGTTCTACCCTTATGGCTTCATTTGAGGAGCCTGCTAAGATGTCATCCCTGCTGTAATTGATTCCTTGATCAGTATTGCACTACCCCCTCCTCTTTTACCTCCTTCCTTATCTCGCCTGAAGACCCTATATCCTGGAATATTGAGCTGCCAATCCTGCCCCTCTCTCAACCATGTCTCCGTGACAACAATTACATCATACTTCCATGTGTTAATTTGTGCCCTCAACTCATCTGCCTTATTCGTCAGACTCCTTGCATTAAAATAAATACCATCCAACCTTGCCAAGCTCCCTTGTGCCTTAACTGGCCTATAATTTCTATGCCTTCCAGACTCATTTGCTCTCTCTTCTAATTTTGGCTGTGCATCTCCCCCTGCTGAACCTCCTCTCAGGATCCTATCCCCCTGCCAAGTTAGTTTAAACTAACAACAGCACTAGCAAACCTCCCCGCAAGGATGTTGGACCCGTTCCGGTTCAGGTGCAACCTTGTACAGGTCCCACCACCCCCAGACATGGTCTCAATGTCCCAGAAATCTAAAGCCCTCCATCCTGCGCCATCTCTCCAGCCGCGCATTCATCTGGACTAACCTCCTATTTCTATACTCATTAGCGTGTGGCACCGGAAGTAATCCGGAGATTACTACCTTTAAGGTCCTGTTTTTTAATCTGCTTCCTAGCTCCCTAAATTCTGCTTGCAGGGCCTCATTCTTTCTACCTATGTCGTTGGTACCAATATGTACCACGATCTCTGTCTGTTTGCCCTCCCCCTTTAGAATGCTTTGCAGCCGTTCAGTGACATCCTTAACCCTGGCACCAGGGAGGCAGCATACCATCCTGGGGTCACGTCTACAGCCACAGAAACACCTGTCTGTTCCCCTTACTATCGAGTCTCCTACCACTATTGCTCTTCCCCTCTTTTTCCTCCCCCTCTGTGCAGCTGAGCCACTTACAGTGCCATGAGCGTGGCTGCACTCCCCAGAGGAACCGTCACTCTCACCGTTTTCCAACACAGAAAAATGGTTCTCGAGCGAGATGCACCCTGGGGATTTCCTGACTACCTGCCTGACACCTTTCTTCTGACTGATGGTCACCCATTCCCTCTCCATCTGCACTTCCATAAACTGTGGGGTGACCGGGTCTAAAAGTGTGCTATCCACGAAACTTTCAGCATTGCGGATGCACCTCAGTGCCTCCAGCTGCCCCTCAAACTCTGAAACTCGGAGCTCAGGTAGCTGCAGCTGGTGGCACCTCCTGCACACTTGGTCGGACAGAGCATAAGGAGCGTCTAGGACTTCCCACATCTTGCAGGCGGTACATAACACGGGACTGAGCTGCCCTGCCATGCCTCTAGTTGAAAAAAAACACTTACTTTAAGTTAAATACAGTAAAAAAATGTTAAATTATTTATGTACATTAAATAAAAACTAGAACACATACCTTTCCGTAGCTTAATCTATTTTAGGACAGAATGTTCCCCCATTCGGGGGGGAAGTTCAAGACCGTGCGTGTGCAGGCGCGCCTTCGATCGGCACCACCCATTGGGGGCGTGCCGCCATTTTACGTGGGTGGACCAATTAAGGCCTACCCAGCGTGACATCCGCCAGGAAGCGCTATGCACTCCCTGTGCGGGCGGGGATTCCCTGAGCCGAGAGTGCGCTCTTTCACACGGCTAAGTGCTGTCTCAGGGAGATCGGCGCCAAATTCAAAAATGTTAAATATAGAAAAGTAAAATTTCCCTGGCATGTCCCATCATGTGACACTGTCACATGAGTTGGGACATGTCCATCACTTTTAATTAAACTTTTATTAAATTTTTAAAAACCTACATGAAACCTCATTCCGCCCCCGGATGAGGTTTCATGCTTTCTCCGAAGCCCGCCAGGGCTCCCGGCCTGCCCGCCAACCTTGAGGTTGGACAGGCATGTCCTTTAACGAGTTCAATTACTTTTTAAAAGGCCTCAATAGGCCGTTGACAGGTCGGCAGGCGGGCAGCTGACTCGGCTGCCTCCCAGGCGATCTGAAAATTGAAATAACGCGGGGTGGGTGGAACTCCCGACGTCACCCCGCGTCATTTTACACGTCGGCAGGTAGGCCCCGCCCCCTGCTCACCAACCTCAACATCCTGCCCTTAAAATGGAGAAAAACTGGAGAAAAAAAACTGGAGAAAAACACTTACCCACTACTCACCAATCAGCTCTCACCTTTGTGCTGACTTCACTTTTTGAAGCTTCCCCGCGCTTGCACTGGTTCTGATCTCCCCGCCGCTCTCACACGCTGTCTTGTGACGTCACTCTTGTTCCCTTCTTGTTTACTTTTGGCATTTTTGCTTTTAAGCAGCTGCAATATAAACTCACCCACATTGCTTTCTGACAAATGCATCTCAGAGAGGTGCACATTCGTATATGGCAATCATTTCACCGTAATTCTGTACCTCGAACTATAATGATGGTTTCTCCACTGCTCAGGGCAAGGCTGCATCAGACCTGCCAGTCTCCCAACCTGCCCCCTCCTAAAGCCAGGATCAGGGCAGAACTGCAGTAAAGCAATGCACTTAAGGCGAGAGGTAAGCACTTTGCAGCAGTAGCCCATTATACCATTCGTCTGCATTATACTGTGCATTCCCTGTCTAATTAGGTGCCAATACAGCTCCCAATTGTCATAATATAATACAAACACTTCTAGGTGTTCCTTTCCTTTAGTCATGTACCCTTGTTTCATATTGGTATGAGTATGTAATTTAAGGGCAGCCACTTAACAATCAATATAGCACATTACACAAGCTTAAGCGATTAACTTGAAGCATGTTGTCCCAGGCAGAGGCAGAGGATAGAATTTGTTCACAGGGGCTGAACTGCAGCATGATTTGAAGTCTCTCGTGAAGCTATTCTGTTTCATTCAATCTTGGATTACAAGAAATCCTACATTAGTTTGAAACAGGAACTTCAACACTATCATAAAACCCTAGAAATTACTGCTGGAGATAATAATGGACAAAAAATAAGGTAAAATAAATGAGTTTGCACATCCATTAAATCATAGACAGAGGAAAACATCATGCAAAAATCTTATTATACTATTAAAGGCAGCCAGTTCTCATCTATATGCTTCATTCCCATTTTTACATGGCAACTCTGTCAAAAACATACCTTGAGGGCAATTTTGGTGAGGTGTTAACGAATTAGTAGCCAGTTTTGCATCATCTGACTTTTAGCACCATTGACTCAAAATAAACTCACTTTTCTGGGCCTCTCCCAGCTCTAGCTCTAGGTTGTCCTGGAAGGGAAACTACAACCGCTTCCCTGCACAGGCCTTTGGTTACAATTGCGGTTGGTTCCTGATGAGCCTCATCAGGGCCCAATCTCTGTATTTGAAGAAGGACCTTCCACTTCAAAAAGGCGGATTTGCAAACCGCAGGAAGCCAGCCGTTCTTGTCTCGCACTATCGTTCACATACTCTCGTGGAGGAAAAGTTGCACTCAGGATTTTAAGAAATGTGATGTCCATTTATACAAATGGCCAGTGATACTCGACCTTTGAAAATATCTTGCATAAGAACAAAAATGTGACACGTCCAAAACAAAAACAGAATTACCTGGAAAAACTCAGCAGGTCTGGAAGCAACTGCGGAGAAGAAAAGAGTTGACGTTTCGAGTCCTCATGACCCTTCAACAGAACTGAGTAGTATTAGGAGAGGGGTGAAATATAAGCTGGTTTAAGGTGGGGGGGGTGGTGGGGAGAGAAGTGGAGGGGGGGTGTTGTGGTTATAGGGACAAACAAGCAATGATAGGAGCAGATAATCAAAAGATGTCACAGATAAAGGAACAAAGGTGTTGAAGGTGGTGATATTATCTAAGAGAATGTGCTAATTAAGAATGGATGGCAGGACGCTCAATGTACAGCTCTAGTGGGGGTGGGGTGGAAAGACTAACAGGGCATAAAAGGTATAGATTTAAAAATGATGGAAATAGGTGGGAAAAGAAAAATCTATATAAATTATTGGAAAAAACAAAAGGAAGGGGGAAGAAACGGAAAGGGGGTGGGGATGGAGGAGGGAGTTCAAGATCTAAAGTTGTTGAATTCAATATTCAGTCCGGAAGGCTGTAAAGTGCCTAGTCGGAAGATGAGGTGCTGTTCCTCCAGTTTGCGTTGGGCTTCACTGGAACAATGCAGCAAGCCAAGGACAGACATGTGGGCAAAAGAGCAGGGTGGACTGTTAAAATGGCAAGCGACAGGGAGGTTTGGGTCTTTCTTGCGGACAGACCGCAGGTGTTCTACAAAGCGGTCGCCCAGTCACACCTCTTTGTTCTTTTGTCTGTGACATCTTTTGATTATCTGCTCCTATCACTGCTTGCTTGTCCCTACAATCACACCCCGCCCCCCCCACCACTTCTTTCCCCCTACCTCCCACCCCCCCCCCACCTTAAACCAGCTTATATTTCACCCCTCTCATAATATTACTCAATTCTGTTGAAGGGTCATGAGGACTCAAAATGGCAACTCTTTTCTTCTCCGCAGTTGCTGCCAGACCTGCTGAGTTTTTCCAGGTAATTCTGTTTTTGTTTTGGATTTCCAGCATCCGCAGTTTTTTGTTTTTATATAATGTGACATGTCCATGTTGCTTAATGTTATATTCACAAACATTATTAATCTGCTTTGCAGTGAAGGAGAATATCTCTCAGTTCAGTGTACCTGTCATCAGGAAACACAGACAAGAACATCTATGTCTGGTCAATACTGTAAAGCAAGTATTATAAAACTCCTAATCACAGTTTTTCCATTTGTGGCTAGGTCTGATACTGCCTATCTGATTTTTGTGTTAATGCAACAGACAACCCAAAAAGCATTTGACTTCTTTATATTCCTTAAAAATTGAGCCTTCTACATTCTCCGGTCTGAGACTTAGACTCTTGGCTCCAGGCCTAAAAGAATTAGTGACATCCTGAGTTTTAAGCAGCAGCTGTCACTCATCAGGCAGTTCACACATTTAGAAAATTCACATTTCTCTTTTTCTGCTCCTAAGCTTAGTTGAAGACTAAACATATCAATCCATTGTCTCATCGCTCAGTCAAATCTTGCACAGCGGCTTTCTCGTCACAATGGTTAACACCAACAATACAGCCATTTTGAAGAATGCCCAATCTCCAGTAGATTAAAGCTAGTTCAAATGGCTGTAGTGAATTCCAGTATTTCCCATTCAGTCAATCTCAATTACTCCTCCAAATTCAAGCTGCAAATATTAGTGTTTTAAAGTTTTGTATCTATCCAAAGTTCATATTGGATTCAGACAAAACAATATCTAGTCTATATTGGGCAATCTCTCCCTGTGGTGCCACTTGGCTGGACAAGAAAAAGCCCCTCACCTGACATGTCTCAAACCTTGCTTGACACTCTCTCTCTTTCTCACAATCATAGCTTTCATTGTATCTCTACTTTATCAATGTTACTACAGATATTGTTTCTCTGAAAGTTAACATTAGAACACAAAGACCTAGAAAAGACCACTCCAGTCCATCAGGCTAGTCCTGTTGCTTCTTCTCAGCTTCAAATGCATCACCCTATAATTCACTTCCTCCTCCTTCCTTGTGCAGGTATCAATATTCACTGCAACATCCCCTACACTAGCCTAATTATCCTCAGGATCACCAAAGTGAGGCACATTTTGCTTACCTCAGTTGCCTTCCTCTACTGCCCTTTAAGACCCAAGCTTGAGTCACCACTACTGGTCACTGTTATCTATTTAGCTTGTTTTCTTTATTACGCTATTCAATGTTAATGATGCCTTCCACAACGGGCCTTGGCTTTTCACCTCTACTTCTCAATAGCAGGTGTTAATGGCAATAAATTAACTTCAAATAGTTACACTTTTAGAATCCTTTAAGTCTTTTATTTTAATAAGCTCAGTCTCTTGAACATACACTCCTGAAGATAACAGACTGATTTTGGCCTCTGTTTACCCCCATAGACTTCTAGTAAGAACCACAGATGTCAGGGTTATGACCAAATCTCCCAGTGCGAGAAACCTACAATAGCATAGAAACATTACAGGGTAAACTCAACAGTCCCATTAGAAAAAGTGAGTTACATTAAATGTCCTGAGAGGGCGTGATGCCAAGTTATTCTTTCATGGGATGCAGGTGTCGCTGCCAAGGCCAGCATTTGTTGCCCATCCCTAATTGCCCTTGAACTGAATGGCTTGCACGGCTATTCCAGAGGGCAGTTAAGAGCCAACGACATCGCTGTGGGTCTGGAGTCATATGTAGGCCATACCAGGTAAGGATGGCAGATTTCCTTCCCTGAAGGACATTAGTGAAGCAGATGAGATTTTAACGGCAATCGTTTCATGGTCACCATTACTGAGACTGGCTTTATATTCCAGGTTGTTAATTGAATTCAAATTCCACCAGCTGCCATGTTGGGATTGTAACCCTTGCCCCCAGGACATTAGCCTGGGCCTCTAGATTACTAGTCCAGTGACATTACCACCAGGCCACTATCTCCCCCTGCAGCATAACAGGAGTCAGCTACAATTGGGAATGTCAGTATGGATTAAATATTTGAAAGAAATAACTGCAGAGATTTGAGTCAGCTGAGGAAGTAGAATGATGTAGATTTGACAGGCAGGGGGCAATGAAGAGGGTCTGTATAGTTCCTAAGTATGGGCCTAAATGGGTCATCTTTAGTGTTAATGGTCCCTCATTATTCTTAGCCTCACATATGCACACTGTAGTGCATGGAAAGGCTTAATCTACTGAGAAAAAAAAACTCATGATAAACATGAGCCAATGTAGTTTTAAAATAATGGAAAGGAGTATGCCAAGGTCACGAGATCAGCCAAACTAAACCCGAGAGAGCTTGAGGTAGTTGTAAAAATTACAACAACAAAAAATGCCCACAGCCGTTAAAGACAGCTGAAAAGTGAACAATAAAACAGCCTCCGGCAGAAAGATACTGCAAAGATGCTGACTGTTTCACCAGCAGTACCAGAAAGACGAATGACGTAGGAGAGAAGAAGCTCATCATTTTTGAGATTATTGTACCTGAAGGACACACACTGAAGATCACATGACAGGCAATGCAGCATACATTCTGTAACAAGCCACTGGTTGCTATCCCAGTGGTATACACACACTGTCTTAGTCTCTTAGGTTTCTTCAATCTAATGTTTTCACGTTACATTCTATTCACTGGAGATCACAAATTCCTTTGATCAATTGTACAAGAAATGTGGCTAACATTCTTTTTTTAAGTAGAATATTAGTTTATTCACTGCCAGGAATATATTTTAGAATGTTGCTGTAGCAACTGGCATGTCTTAACTCAGCAAACTGGAAATCGGCAATATTTTAAAATTAATGACAGCATGGTAGCTCTTGGTTACACCGCCAGGAGATATATTTTGCACTGTGTGTGAAGTTCAGGAAATGGAATATATTTCATTATAGTGCAAACTGGTGCAGAAATATATTTGTTTTATAAGTTCCTTTCAAATCTGCATTATCACCAACTGTGGGTGATTTCATCATTTCTGTAAAGTGATATGATAAAAACAAAACCAGAAAAAGAAAACTTATTAAAGACTTGTTAATGTCAGAAAAGTGCTTCCTGAATCTTGTTGCTCAGAAAAAGTTGTTATTTTCCTTACTTGTAGACATAATGGGAAATATACCAGCTGGGATATCCCACTTTGAAAAACCTGACTCACCTTGGTCATGGCAGGAGTTCCATTTGGCACACACCTGCTGAAGAATGAAAGTTCAGAAGCAACGCCATATCATATGGAATCAATGGCCTCAAGTTGATTGCACAGGCTATGGTGACTTTTTAAAATTAAATGACTCTCTTCCATCACTCTTGTGTTCCTTGCATCTAGCTCTGCGAGGGCAGAAATAACCTTGCATGGTCTATTTCAGTTATTGACCTAAAGTATGCTGACCCATATTTGGGATGAAAATATTTGATACAATTCATCACAGAAAATGCCAGAAGTATTGGTGGCAATTGTGGAGCCAGTAGAGCAGCTCCTGAATAACTCTCCTTCAAATTGCATCCAAGCTACTCCAGGATAGCTGAATGAAAAAAATCTAGGTCATTAAGTCTTGATGTAGATTGGCTCTTTTCCAAGGGATGGATACTATCAGGCTGTTATTTCTGATCAAAGACCCACATATGGTTCCTATAGACAATAGTTAGCTCTACACTCCAACGCTTACCCAGCTCTATGGAGTTGCAACTTGGGCAGAAGCATAGCAAATGGAATTCAATGCAGCAACATGAGAAGTGATACACTTTGGGAGGAATAATATGGAAAGCCAGTATACTATAAATGGCACAATTTTGAAAAATTGAGATGAGCAAGTCTATGTACACAAATCCATAAATATGGCAGGACAAGTTGACAAGGTGGTTTTAAAAAATCATATGGATTAACTGGGTTTATAAATAAAGGAAAAGAATATAAAAGCAAAGAGATCATGCTAAAACTCTATAAAGCACTGGTTAGGCCTCAGCTGGAGCACTGTAGACAATTCTGGACATTTCAGGAAAGATGCAGAGGTTCTTAATATATGGGAGGTTTTGATAGAGTAGGTACAGAAAAATAATTCATTCTGGCAAGTGGCTGGATAAACAAAGGCCATAGGTTGAAAACCAGTGGCAAAAGATCCAAAGGGGAGATGAGAGGGTTTTTTTCACTCAGAGAGTTATTGGGATCTGGAATGCTCTATCTGAAAACATGGCAGAAGCTGGTTCCAAAATAATTTTAAAAGGGAGTTGGGCAGCTCCTTAAGGATGAGGATCTTGAAGTGCTATAGACAGAAAGTAAAGATGTGGGGCTAAGTACGACTGTTCTTTCAAACAGCCAGTACAAGCACAACAGGCTGAATAGCCCCCTACTGTGCTATAAGTTTCAATGATTCTGTACAGTACATGGGCTGCCAAAGTATTTTCTTTGTTGGGAACCCTGAACTGTTAGCACAGCAAGACATCGATGTGGCAAGACTCCGCTGGGAGTCTACAGACCGTAAATCATTAAATAAATTGAAACTGCCTTTTTCCATAGTATATTTCACAAAGCCACGGGATCTGAAAGTTTTACAGTTCAACAAGCATTGTACTCAATCGACGTGCCTAAACTATGCACTTATCATTCATTCCGAGACTTCTGCCAAGCCCTTAACTTGACTATAATCAGATGAAGTCCACCAGCACATTTTCTGTAATAAGTATGGCTTTGCTGTCTAAATAAAAAAGATGTTGAGCCAAATTTGCATGTCAAGTGCTCAAACAATCCAATGAATAAAGCTTCAGTTGAACAAGGACTTACTTCACTGTGCAAACTTATCCAAGAAACTTGTCTATACTTGATAGTTGGAGCATTTTGGTTTATATCCTTATTGTGGTGGTGCTGCTGTGTTACAGCTCACTCAGAAAGCCCAGACTGCTGTGGCAACATGCACTTTTAGATGCATTTTCTAGTCTAGAGCTATGGATAGTGACTCCAATATTCTTTCCATCAGCTGGAATCTCTCCCACTCTTAACACCTGCCACTAGCATATGTTGGAAGGATTTACAGGTTGATAATCAACTTATTTGGCCACATTACAAACACACCTTCCTTGAGCATCAAGTTCTGCATTGGGACTTGAACACATAACTTCTGGCCCACAGGCAGAGGTGCAACCCACTGCACCACAAGACCTCCTTCGGTCTGCTTGTACAGAATAATATTTACTGGCTGAAGTTAAGCTAATTCATGGAGTGACACTGTCATTTGCTATGAATGCTCACTGTGGTGGAAGGTGAGCAGGGCCATTTGCAGACTATGAAGTAATGGAAGGGTAGATGGGAGAGACATCACAAAGTGGCCATTGAGGGCTTGGCACTTACACCTACCATCTGTGCTAGACCAAGCGGTTTCCATATATGACACTGCTGCCAATGCACTTAACTGGCATGGCAAATGCTCAGAAAAGACATTGGCACTGGGTTTATGTAGTAAAATTTACACTGGGGTCAGTAAATGTAACAGCAGTGTTCATGTATGCAAAGGTAGCCACTGATCTGAATCTTAACATTGCAACTATCCAAAAGTCATCTGGCTCAGTTAGTGATCCTCTTATCCCTGGATCAGAACGTCTTAGTACAAGCTCCACTCCAGAATTTCAGAATATTCTCTAGACTGACACACCAGTGCAGTGCTTAAAGATTGTTAAATATTGGAGGTGCCATTCTTCTGATGAAGCATCTATCTATTTATCTCTTCAAATGTGCATTAAATATCCTATTCCAAAGTGCTGGGAGATCTCATAGTGTGAAACCTACATTCTGCCTTCAGCCCACACCACCACCAAAAATCAAAAACCTTGCTTATTCATCTCATTGCTGTTTCTGTACACAAGATAGCTTTGACTACGGTGGTCACTACATTTCAAACTAGTGCATATGGAACACTTTTAGCCATTTCTAAAAGACATGAGAATCTTTAACTATTTACAGATCCCAGATTACTGTCATGCATGGTGCTGTTACCATGCAAGAAGGCTGCTTCCAAAGTGTTCTTTCTCAACTGTTCTCCTTAGGCTGTTCTCTCAGTCTATTACCATGCGAGTTATTGCATCATACTGTGGGTGGGGCTATTCACCAGTCCACATTAACCTTGCACTGCTGAACACCTTTACATCACAATGGCATGCAGGGACATCCTACAATACTACCTCCACTCAAAGTCTGCATTCTCATAAGCACAAATTAGCAATCGACACCTGCTGAACTCAAATCGATTGGATAATCACAACAATAATAGGTATGACTGAAGGACCTCCCCCAGTTATCCCAGATGATAAGAAATGCAGCTTCATTTAAGTTTAGTTCATGGCTTTTCTGGCTTGCCAGCACAAATCTCTTTTTGCCTACTCTGGCGGTGAGTCAGAGTAGTGTAAGTCAGGCATACCAATGCACGCCACTAAGAGAATAATCATGATCTCTTCATTTTGAAACAGTCTAGTTGACCAAGGCGGTTGAAAAGGAGTGCCAAATTCCATGGTTCCTGGGAGATAAAGCATATGACCTCCCGTTCAACTATAACAAAGATACAGCAATAGCTTAACCAGAACCGAGGTGCTCATTAATTATGATTTGAGGCACTCAGCAATGTTCTTGATACTTGAATTGCTCAGCTGAAATGTTGCTATATTCCCCTGTGCAAGTTATTACACTGCATTGGCTAGTGCACACTATTAACAATGATAAGGGCCAGTCATGGAAGGATCATGAAGAACAGAAAGGAGGAAGAACAAGAGAAAAAAGATATTGAAGTGCTGGTGACAGATATGCAGCCTCTGCAGCTGGCAGTAAGTTTCAGGAGGCTGTCATAATTAATTTAATTTCATCAAGGCTGCCAATGCTTGAAAGGACATTTTTTTTCTCATTTGTCTCTGGGTGTTTCATAACAGCAGCTTATTCTTTCCATTTTAATAATCTGGTTTAAATTCATTTGCATTGTCATAAACCACCTAATGCAGCTTCTAATGAAAGGATATGTTTTCATTTTTCTCTAGCAAAATTGAAGTCAATGGGATTCAGGGAGAAAATTCTCTACTGGTTGGAATAACACTTAGTACGAAGGAAGGTAGTTGTGGCTGTTGAAAGCCAATCATCTCAGCCCCAAGACATCACTGCAGGAGTTCCTCAAGATAGTGTCCAAGACCCAACCATCTTCAGCTGCTTCCTCAATGACCTTCCCTCCAAAAAATGCTCAAAAGTGGAAATATTCGTTGATGATTGCACAACGTTCAGTGCCATTCACAACTCCTCAGATATTGGAGCAGTCCAGGCCCTTGTGCAGTGAGACCTGGACAACATTCAACTTGGGCTGATAAATGGCAAGTGTCACAATCTTTGGGACAGAAGCAGTAACAGTAAGGAAAATTCATAATTTATTTAAAATGTCCAGGGGATCTGTGATTATTTCTAAGAACACCTGAAAAGGACTTTTAAGAGTTTGCATCAATTTTAAAGAGATCAATTGTCATTTTCTTTCATAATAAGAAATGTGACCAGATGACCGTTGATCTGGAAGCAGTATTGACAGGAAGGAAGTTGAGCAAAAAAGCTGAGTGGCTTACAGACACAAAGGAGAGCTGGAGGAAGATGATGACCAGCACAGAAATGCTGGAGACCTTGGAGGCATTTTGCAAGCTGGCTAAACAGGTCTAAAACCTGGGAGGCTGTGTGAATAGCTCAGAGGGGCTAAAGAGCTGGGTGTTTTACCAGAAGTGGTCAAACCATGAACCGGGGTGTTATTGGTTGGATGGTTAAAGAGGAATTCTAGAAAACTATTTCATTGGGGCTGTTGTGACACCCCAAGGGAGAGATGATTCATAGAAGTGTGTGTTGTTGATGATAATCATACCCGTGAAACACAGAGGTGAAAGCTGTTGTTGGATAGGACTCCTGGCCTATCCTGCATGAATAAAGAAGAGCATATTGTGGAACTGTGTAGCTATGTAATGCCATACATTCTGAAGGGAAATGCTTGTGGTTGTGTAAGATATATTTTTGTAGTATCAACTATTTAAGGCAAAATTTATCCTTTATTTGAAGTATAATTTGCCTGTTAATTTATGTTTAATTTATGTTGGTTCTGATTCATGTTAAAGTTATATAAAGTGAAATCTTGTTGGTCATTTCTTCATTTGATAAACTTGGTTATTTTGGTTTACAGCTCCCCCCACGGAGATCATAACACATGTAACATTTGTGCCACACATGCGCCAAGTAATGACAATCTGCAATAAGATAGAATCTAACCACTTTCTCCTGTCATTCAATGGCATTGACAATGCTGAACCCACCCCCCCAACCATCAATTTCCTAGAAATCATCATTGATCAGAAATTTAACTGGACCAGCCACATCAAATGTTGTGGCTACAAGAGCAGGTCAGAGACTGGGAATTCTGTAGCAAGTATCTGAATTCCTGACTCCCCAAAGCCTACTATCTACAAGGCACAAGCATGATGGAATACTCTCCACTTGCCTAGATGAGTGTAGCCCCATTTGTGCAACACTTAAGAAGCTCAACAACATCAAGGCAGAGAAACCTGCTTGATTGGAACCCTACCCACCCCCTTAGACACTCAATCCATCCACCACAGTGTGTACCACCTGCAAGATCCACTGCAGTAACTCATCAAGGCTCCTTCAACAGCACCTTCTACATTTGCGACCCCTATGACCTAGAAGAACAAGGATAGCAGACACATGGAAACACCACCACCTGGAAGTTCCCCTCCAAGCCACTCACCATGCTGACTTGGAAATATATCACCGTCCTATCACTGTCGTTGGGTTAAAATCCTGAAACTCCCTCCCTAACAGCACCATGAGTGTACCTACACAACATGGACTGCAGCGATTGAAGAAGGTGACTTACCACCACCCTCTTAAGGACAGTTAAAGATATACAATGAATGCTGGCCTTTCCAGCAATGCCTTGTAAATAATTTTTAAAAAGAGACAATCTTTGGATGGGAGGCGTTTGGTGGCTGCCAACCTCCTTAAAATATTTAAATGGCCAACGTGCCTCCTGGGAGCAGATTGACTGCCCATTTCCTGTCTTGTTCGACTCAGAAGTGGGCAGATTAGAGTCCGGTTTGAGATTTTCAAAATTTTAATATCTCAGCCAAATTCAACATCCCCATTATTGGGGGTTAGTTTATTCGCAGAGAATCGGAAGCTGTGGCACTCCCACACTGTCAACAGTAGAGGTCCAGTGATTCTGAATATATAACAGCCAAAAATGTGAAATGGTACAGAAACAGAGGTATGAATCTTCTGTTTTCGGTGGATGCCTCATTTGCTGCCTGAAGAAGTGGTGAGACACCCACGCAGACTCTGAGGAACAAGGCCTGCCATATCTTCTGCCCGTCAGGCAGTTATGTGGACAGCGGCAGGCCTTCCTCCAGACTGAGGATCCTGGAAGGCAACTTCCCGCCTGCCGAGAACTGCCAGCCAATCAAAGAGCATGGCTGCTGGCAGCACAACAGCCCCCAGAGTCCCAGGATCGCGGAGCGACCCAGGAGAAAGATAAGTGCTGTTGTGGAGCTGGGGTATGGGGTCTTGTGGGGTGGGGGGGGTTGCAGGAAAAGTGGGGCCATGCAGGTTGGCAACAAGGATCCCTCTTCCCCATGTCCCTGCCCTCAAACATGCACAGAATAGTGCAGATCGAGCTCTCCTCCTCCCCACTACCGCTCGAGTCCAGCTGACCTGCAGGCCGTGCAGTTTTACCAGACGTGCAGGGCTTATGTCAGCAGGTGTGCCTGGGGCTGGGAAGATTGCAGTGTAGTGGGGAGGAGGCCAAGTGGTCATTAATTGGCCACTTAATGGACTCAAGTGCAGGTGGGGAAGAAAGGTCAACCATGGGCCATCTTGCCCAGAACAATGGAGGAAGGCAGGCATCGGGTATTGGTCCCGACACCAACCCAACAAATTCTCAGGACCACCCAGCTCCTTCCTTGCCTCCTCCGAGGGCAAAAGATTCTGGCCAGAGTCGTTGTATGTGATGGTGGCACAATATAGAGCAGGAGAGAAATGGAGACCCTGAATTCAAAAAAAACCCCACATAACATCACACCGTCTAGAAAAACATCCTGAATGCTTGATGTCACATTTAACAGGAATATTCAACTGTTTAAACGTCAAATTACCCAATATCAGATCTTAAACTATTGGTTTGTTCCATTGTATTCACTGATATTTTCTGAAAGCACAATGTCTTTGATATCTTCCTGATACTGTTCTGGACAGGAGCGGGGTTAATATAAACAGCACTAATTTCTCATCTCACCACCCATCCGTAAACAGAAAAGTGTTTTGATTTGCTTCCCCGCTTTATTCCCCAACACCTCAGTTTTCCAATTCAATCCAGATCCAATTTTCTATTAATAACCCCACAGCAAACTGGAGATAGGATGAACTTAAGGGGTTAGTTTATTTGCACATGCTCAAAACCTGGAGGGTGGGAGTTGGGCGGGTTGCAACCTTTGCCCTCAAACAGTAAAAGAGGGATAGGGAAAAGATTTACAGTGCAGAGACCACAGAGAAAAGAAACATTGGTTCACGTAGGCTCCAGAGCCCAGAATCAAAGTCCAATGAGATATTCCTTCATGGAGGTCAGTAAGCTGAAAGCTGGTGCTGGATAATTCACTTTTCCAGTGGTGTTGACTTCACATGATGAGATAGGCATGCAGAGATGAATCAGCCTTGTAGGCAATGGTACATAATTTTCAGAAGAAGCAGTGTAGATGGGGCCAGGTGCCCAACCTGGGCCAGAGCTCCTCACCTGTGAGGCTGCTAGTCAGATGGTAAAAAACCATACTGAGACTTTGCGTTCAGCAAGGCAATATTACTAGTTCCACAAGCCAGCAGTCCATGTCACATGACTCCCACCTCTCTAGACTGTCTGTGACAAAGGACGTGTGTTCCTCTTTTGGGTCCCCAAGATTTTTAAATGTCTCAACCATTAAGAATTGAAAGGGCGGTTGTGGGGTCCTTTGTTTTAGCAGAAAAGCAGGCTCCTGTTGGCCAGCCTGGATTATGAAATGCAGATGGCCATTGTATAGCTCTCTTTGAATTTGGTCTGTCCAGCCTACAGGGGGTCATTAGTGGCTTTTTAGGGATAACAATGTGTGAGTTTCTCCAATATTGCCAGGTAGCTGCTTTTGTTTGGGGGTCACAGACAGACACAGATTCAGCTATTTTAGGTCTTTGTCCAGTTTGAAATTTTTAGAGATGGCAATGAGCATACCTCTACATTTTATTTAAAAAATATACACGGTGAGGTTTTAGTCCCTCACAATACAATCCAGCGGCACCAGTATTGTTAAATGACAGCTCATTACTTCACACTCTGTCAGTTGCGTGACTCTTAGGTGTTGCCTGCTCCATTCCACACAAAAGCACAAGTGCAGAAAGAGGTTGGGGCTGAACTATATAGATGGTATGGTTGATTTTGGCTTCTTGTAAGTGTACTGACTTCCAAGTATAGTGCAGACATATGGGGGTGAAGGGAAAGAATTTGCTCTGGTGATTATGTGTCATCAAATCGAAAACAGATATAAATGTATATACAATGTCAGCAACCAATATTTGTCTTATTATTCAATTCTCAATGTCCACTATTTTTGATGTTATGTAAAATGAGATTTTACTGTTTGTAATAATAGTACTTAAACACTTAACAGATTTAAATGGCATTTCTTTGCCTGCTATTTTAGTCACAGCATTAAACATTTGAAACAATGGACAAAAGAGCATCATACTCCTGAATAAGTGATTGCCCCCTCATGTCATCAATGGTGGTTTTCAGCCTATAGTCAGCAACTGAATCCTGATAAACATAAGCTAATTTCCCATGAAGCGATATGTTTGGATAAGCAATTCAATCAATTTCACATAAAACGTTCAATTTACAGATATTTTAATTCCAAACTAGTTACTCATTCAGCAATTAAATCTAAACAAAAGGGAGACTAATGATTTCTGAAAGCCTTATTTTACATGAATGCCAACATTAGACTTCAGAAATGGAATATTGCCCCTCGGGAGAATCTTTCCATGCACCAGCCGGTGCATCAGTGTTAGGGTGAAGATTTCCCACTCAGGTTGGGAATTCTAATCAGGAATTCTACTGAATGAAGATGAATGGGAATATGAAAATTCGAATAATGACTGACATCCACCCCACTCCAGAGAGAACCTGTAATAAAGACACCACCTACTGTGAAATTGAGCCACAAAGACAATCATGATTCAATGTTCCATCTATGAATCATAGAAAGGTTATAGCACAGAAAGAGGCAACTTAGCCCATTGTGGCTACATGAACTGAGAGACGAGACACCGCCTAATCCCACTTTCCAATATTTGGTCCATAGCCCTGCAGGTTACAGCACTTGAAGTACGTATCCAGGCACCTTTTAACTGAGCTGAGTTTAACTACCTTTTGAGGCAGTGAGTTCCAGACCCCCACAATCGTCTCGGTGAAAAATTGTTTCCTCATCTCCCCTCTAATCTTTCTGCCAATCACTTTAAATATTTTCCCCCTCGTCACTCTCCACTCACCTCTCTGAGCCTAAATAGTTCACTGTTCTCAACTAGAGCAGTTTAATGCACCTGGGTTAGCAGTGCGAAAGTTAGTCAAGGTCATTACTGGGTATCTCCCTACTGGGGAATGTAAACCTCAAGGCAGCCTGGGTTCAATTCTGATGCACCACTGGTCAAGTGACCTGCCAACACACGTTGTTTATGCTTGCCCCATGTGAAATGGCTGGATGGTGACCCATGCCCATTGTGCAGCATAAATTAGTGGAGGATGGAAACCAGGGAAAGAAATTGGGGTTAACACAAAACTTGTAAAATCTCAATCCTTGCCATTTGATGTTGTCATGATTCAGTTCAGGGATCACAACAGGGATTCTCCACAGGCTTAAAATTAAATCAACGCACCGCTGTGAAAAACAAACCAACTATGTTTGCAAAATAGATTTCACAAAAGGAGAAGATTGAATCATGAGGGGCAGGCTCCAATACTGATCATGAACCCATTGAGCTTACTTTTATAACATATTGCCAGCACTTTTCAGATGTATTATAGCAATGCAAATCCCTCCTCCATATGTACAACTCCACATACCCATAAGCAACTTGAGTTCAAATTGCTTTTTTACCTTAATAAAATGTGTCACATAGGAGAGAGTAGACACCAAGCAACGGCAGAAGAGTTCTGCAGCAGCTCAAAAGCTGTTCATCTCTAACATCTTCCAATTCTGCCAAAAAAGGTTGTTGGCCTGAAACATTAACTCTATTTCCCTCTCCACAGATGCTGCCTGACCTGCTGAGTGGTTTACCGGCATTTTCTGCTTTTAATGTTATGAAAATAACAGCTTAAACATTTTGAAATCATAACAGGGAAATTGGGTGAAGCTAAACATCATTCCTTGTGATCATTGATGTTCAAACGTAGAATGTTAACGGGGTTAAATGATAAGAACAGGCACAGACGAGGTTTGTATTCCCTTGAATATAGGGGATAAAGGGATTAATGTAATTGAGGTGTTTAAGATGATCAAAGGTATTGACTGGGCGGATAGGAAGGATCTCCTCTGATGGAGAATTTCAAAACTAGATGGTGTAACCTTAAAATTAGAGTTAGCTGGTTCAGGGCTAATGTCAGGAAACACATCTTCACACAAAGGATAGTACAATCTGGCACTTTCTGCCCCAAAAACTGTTGAGGTGAGGTGAGGTGAGGGGGAATTAAAAACTGCAAAACCAGGATTGATAGATTTCTGGTAGGTTAGGATATGTATGAAGGTTATGTAAGAAAGGAGGATAAATTGAGTTAAGATACAGATCAGCCGTAATCTAATTGGATGGTGGAACTGGTATGAGGGTCTGAGTGGCTTTCTTTTGCTATTAGTTCCTGTGTTCCATAGCAGGCACATCTCACTCCAGCATTTGCAAAACATGGAACCTTTTCCAAACCAGTCTCCTTCAATGGTCATTTTGGTGAATGTTAACATGGAATGTTGTCATTAACCAAAGCGCTTACTCTATTTGTAAATATTAGGATTGTGTGCCCTTGCTTATGTGCAGGAGCCCCATGAGAATGGATGCACATCTCTTTTTTTTCTGATAATTCAGTTATTTCTTCTGCTTAAAAAAAACCCAGAATCATCCAATTACTAAAGTTATGCATTGTAAATAAAACAGCATTGTGGGAATTTAATGCTGATAAAACAACCTGAATTATCAGATAATTGGAACAGAGGAACAGAATGTTTCGGGAAATTACACAGCCAATCTTTCCATCTGAAAATCCTCAGCTTTCTATGCTTCCCATTCCTGATGCAATCGCAGGATGAGATTCCGCTCCCAAGGAGCGTGTGATCAGGACGTTCATCCCATAATCTGAACCTGAATAAAGTGAACACATTCAGATTAAGCTGTAATTGTTCATTTTGCAGCCTGAGAGGTGATTTCAGGGTTTGGATGACACACACTGTCCAGTTCAGGTAAATGCAGTTTCAGCTCCCTCAACACAGCTCAAAACACCGGAGCTGTGATCCAACAAAGTGTCGGCACAATCTGAGGTCTGCATAATTGAAGCTCTTAATCTGAATTTATATTTGCCTGTAACTCCAAGAGTGTTTAGCTGGCTGATCCTCCAGTCTGCCACTTTAAACAAGTTGGCTATTGGCATTCAGTTGTCTTTCTTCCTACAGCTCCCAGGCAGCCTCCAGTGCATCACCAGTGTGAACATGTGACCAGCCATTCATTGAATGCCAGTCTAGCCAGTGAAACTCGGCATGCTGTTCAATCATGGAGGCAGAGCAACCTAGCCTGAACAGTATGGTTACTCCTCCATTGTGCAACATGGAAGGAGGCCATTCTGCACATGGTGTCTGTGCCTGCACTTTGAAAGAGCTATTCAATTAGTCCCATTCCCCTGCTCTTTCCCAGGAGCCCTGCAAACTTTGCCTTTTCTGCTCTCAACACCTTTTCAGGCGGTACATTACTGATTTTAAGAACTCGCTGGATGAAAAAATCCCCATCTTCCCTCTGGCTCTTAAATGTGTTCAAATGTGTCCTCTGATTATTGACCCTCCTGATAGTAGAAATTGTTTCTCCTTGTTTCCTGCACAAAAACCTTTCATAATTTTGAACACTTCTATTAAATCTCCCCTTAACCTCCTCTGCTCTGACAATCCCAGCTTCTCTAGTCTCCACACATAACTGAAGTCCCTCAACCCTGGTATAATTCTAGCAAATCTCTTCTGCACCCTCTCCAAGGGCTTAACATCCTTCTTATGGTACAGTGCCCCAATATTGAACTCAGCATTCCAGTTCAGGCCTAATAACTGATATAAAGGTTTAGTAAAACTTCAAAGGAGTCTTGTGGCACTGTGTTGGGGCCCCACCCTTGAAAGGTGCACTCATAACGTGGCCAAACAGGTTGATTATCAGCCTGTAAATCCTTCCAGTTTGCCTGACGTTTTCCTGGTCAGCCATATTGCAGAAGGTGATGGCAACCGCTGCAGTGCTTTGCCAACCATAATCATGGACCAATCCAATGGAAGTCCAAATCACCAACACCCTCTTAGGGCATGATACCAAAAGGAGGCGAGGGGAGTACAGCTTCTTGCTTTTGTGTTCTATTCTTCTATCTGTAAAGCCAAGGATCGTGTACACTTTTTTTTATTAACATGTCCTGCTACCTTCAGGACTTGGTTAGGACTTGACCCCAAGTTCATCTGTTCCTCTTTCAAAGTGTACCATTTACCAATGATATAGCCTCTCCTCAATCCTCCTACACAAGCAACAGGGAATCACTGACATCAGGGTGATGTCTTTCAATGGCAAGGCCAATTCTATTACTCCTGGGTGAGATCAACTAACTCAGCATCAGTGTTAGCTGTGGTAGCATCTCGCCTCTGAGTCAAAAGGTTGTGGGATTAAGCCTCACTCCAAAGACTTGAGCACAAGACCTAGGCTGACAATCCAGTGCAGCACTGAGGGGATGTTGCATTGTCAGAGGTGCTGACATTAAATTAGGAACCTCTCAGGTGGACGCAAAAAAAAAAATGTATGCTACTATTCAAGGTAGAGCAGGGTAGTTGTCCGTGGGTCCTGGCCAATATTTATCCTTCAACCATCATCATTAAAATGCAGATTATCTAGTCATTTATCATATTGCCGTGTGGCAGCTTGCTGTGTGCAAATTGGCTGCTGTGTTTCCTACATTACAACAGTGGTTGCATTTCAAAAGTACTTCAATGGCTGTAAAATAACTTGGGATATGCTGAGGTTATGAACAGTGCTATATAAACAAAAGTTATTTTGTTATCATCTTTCAGCACAGAGCAGTGATTAAATTCCGGACCTTCTTCAACTCTATGGTTCAGTATCATCTAGGTTGTGCATTTACAAGAGAGGCATTAAGGAGTAGTCATATTTTAATTACACAAATTAATTTTACATGTGTCAGCTAATGCTGCGTAACCTCATCAGCCAGCAATCCAGATTAAAAATGTGTGCACACATTGAAATGGTAAGAAAAGCACAGTAAGTGCATACCTGAATTTACAACTTGCATTGGCTGGTGTTCACCTGTAACATTACTCCTTCCAAGTCCTAAGTACAAGCACTGAAATGCATTACACTTGAATATCGCCTATCTGTACGAATGAAGATAGCTCCCCCCAACAAAGTACACGTGTCTCAGGCCACACAGACCAAGCAAACAAGCTCTGATCTTGATGAGACAACCTGAAACCTCTATGAAGAAACTAGCAGTATTAATTGGATTCCAGCCTAAACTACCAGTTTACATTAAATGATATATTTATGAATGGTGCCTGTGGGATCGCAGTGTGCCATATTACATTGAACACTGTTATGTCTTTTATTTTTCAAAAGGACTTTTGCAAAGGGAACATTGTTTGTGGGTGTAAACTGTGTACTCCAAAGGTTGTCTAGTTGAGTTATGTAAGAAAAAAAATCAATTTTGTTTTGTCAATCAACTTGGAATTTCTAAAAAAGTGTATGACCAAGTGTTCCAGGAACACATTTACAACTTCACGACACATCGGCTGAACATACTTTAAAATCCTGGCTTAGACTCCCCTGGCCTTTAAATAGTCCAATAGGTACAAGTTTAGCTCCCAAAGGTTCTGTTCACTGGTTTAAGATGTGTGCTTAGATAAAGCATTTGAAAACAAAAATTAAGAACACAAGAAATAGGGGTTGTAATAGGCCAATTGACCTTTTGAGCCTGCTCCACAAATTAACAAGATCATTGGTGACCTTCCAGCTCAACTCTATTTTCCTGCACTATCCTCATATCCCTTGATTCTTTTGTATTCAGAAACCTATCTAACTCAGCTTTGAATATATTCAACACCTGGCCAATCTCCTGGGTAGAGGTTCCAAGATTTATAACCCTTTCAGTCAATACATTTCTCCACATCTCAGTCCTAAATGACCAAACCGCTAACCTGAGACTGTGACACCACTTCTAGACTTCCAGCCAGGAGAAACATCTTCCCAGCATTCACCTTTAAGAATTTTATATGTTTCAATAAGACTACCTCTTATTCTTCTAAACTCTAGGGAATATAGGCCCGGTCTACTCAATCTCACCTCTTCTTCTTCTGTTTCTGCTTTAATTGTGTCGTTAACACAGACTAATATCCGTATTGCGGCAACATTGCTAGCTAAACCAGGCATGGCCTGCTGAGATGGTAGTACTGATAGGCTTTTAAATGGAAATTATCTAAAGGTGGGTCTTGAAGATTTCAAGTAGCAGGGTTGTGACTATTTCCTTTGGCAGCTTGTTCCATTGTGGGATTGTTCTTGGAAATAAATGGTCTTTGTAGTTTGTGTGGATAACAACCTCATGTTTTGTCATTGCCAGAGGGCACCAGGTACTTGTTTCTGTCAATTCCCACCAGTCCGTTCCATATTTTCTTGAAGATGGTCAGTCTATTTTTCCCTCCTTTGCTGTAACGATTCCCATTCCAAATATTTGATCCAGGATGTGACACTGATTGGTGTACTGATCCATGCAGAATCATACAGCATATCTTTGGGTCGCTTCAATCTTAGCCTTATCGCTCACATATAAGGATCCCACACACAATTTGCATGCTCCAGGATTGGATGAACAAATGTTTGGAAAGCTATAACTCTGATATTTTTGTTGCAATACCAAAGATTTCTCTTCAGAAATTCAGAACCCTGTTTTGCTTTGGATGTTATCAGCTCAATGTGGAATCCCGATTGAAGATTGTTTTATGACAATCTCCCTGGTATGGTTGTGCATCTGCCTGTTGTAGAACTTGATTATAGAACTTAGGACTCTTAGGACAATCCCCTCATTCAAAGAATCAGTCTAGTGAACCTTTGTTGTACTCCCTCTAAAGCAAATATATCCTTCCTTAGGCAAGGAGATCAAAATTGTACACGATTCTTGAATGCACAACCTTCCGAATCAAGAAAGTACCTTATGGCCTGGAACTCTGGTATCTAATGTACAGAATTTGTGTCAACATTTTAAACTGCCTCATCTAAGGTCAGACTTTGGGGCTGAAGTCATGCTCCGTGACTGAAAAAAAATGAAGCAATTTAATGGAGCCTGCAATAAGCCCAAAGCGCAGGGAAAATGTTTGATGTGAATCTCACATATGCACAGTTTTTTTTAACTTTAATAAGACTCGGTGTGAAAACTCATCCTTAATCATCTTTCCCAGCCATTGAGGGTCTCATCAATTTAATGTTAAAACACTTGATCATGCTGCTGTGGAGTGTGTAACTAATCTACCAATGGAGGAAAACAGTGGAAGGTTATGGTCACAGTCGACGCTTTTTGTGAATGGCGAGGTAAGGGAAGGTAGTGGGCGGAACCTCTTTCTCTCTCTCTATGTACTCATTGTCTCATTGTCTGAGGGTTGCCAAATATGGTTCAATAATGCCAGCATATCACAATGGGCGAAGTAGAAGAAACAGGCCCCAACAACTATTTTAGCAGGTACAGGAATTAAACCCACGCTGCCAGTGTTATTAGGCATCATGTTCCAACCAACTGCACTAACTGGTCCTAATGAGGGGAAAACCAGAGGAACCTATGGAAATCCAACAGAGATGAAGTAATGGTAACAGATAGCTGCTATGGTAATTACAATGTGTTCTACCCCAATGGCTCTCATTTTTAGATGAAGGCCCCCTTTTCAAATGCATTAGTAATCATGGATACATAACCACCCCCCCCAACCCGCCACCTAAATTATAGTACAATATATTACAATATGAAAGGGTTGCATGTCTCGAGTGTTTTAATAACATTTTTTTAAAATGAGGTGTTTACTCACAAACATTAGTGAGATGGGTGTACCTGCTTCTCATTGCAGAGTCCGCCTATCATTGTCTGCTCCCCTCCTAGGTGAGCCAGCCCACTCTGCACTGCACATGCAACAGCCATACTCCCTTCACCTGCTGGCTTACATTTTACATTATTTTGTGGACCTCCTACAAAGTCTTTCCAGATCCCAGTTTGAGAACTATTGTATGATTGAACACATTTCGTGGCAGCCATAAAATTATGTCCAAGACATGAATAGAAACGTGCAATTGTAAACATAGCAATGTTACTTTATATGTGTATGAAGGCGAACATTCAGAAAGGAAGTTTAAGACTGGGCATAAATGCTTCATTCTAAGAAAAAAGTTGGTGTAGATATGATACATGTTTTTCTAAGTCAACAGCCATAGCAAAATTTAAATAGCATCTTTATCATACACAGACACTGCATCCTGATCCCACTGCTCTCATATCAGTATATTTAACTTTACAGAATAAGCTGCAATTTAATAACAGAAAGTCAAGCGGCTTGAAATGGCACATTCCAATCTACCAACCAGTCAGCTTTGAAGAGACAACTGGATCTGATAGGACACATTTCCCTGAAGTGTAAAGATGAAGCCAAGTCAAGTACAGAGCCTGCTTCTACTATTTAGTGCCATGTGTAGCACATATTCCCATTTTCACAATGAATTATGCCATCAGCATGGTTAGTACATGAACTGAAACGTACTTCTACAGACAACATCACAGAATCACAAGGCATAGAAGGCCATTCGGCAATGTGCTGCCCCTTTGCAAGGGCTATCCAATTAGTCCCACTCTCCTGCTTTTTTTTCTCCACATCCTTGCATAGTTTTCCCTTTCAAGTATTTTTCCAATCCCCTTTTGAAAATGACTTTTGAATCTGCTCCACTATCCCTTCAGGCAGTGCATTTCAGATCATTAAAGTCGCAATGTAAAGAAAATTCTCATCATTTCTCCCCTGGTTCTTCCGTCAATTATCTTAAATCTGTATTGTTAGGTCCTGAAACCATAAACTTAACAAGAGCAGCAGCAACAACTTGATTTTCCCATAAAAAAACATCCCAAGATATTTTGCAAAGGCAAAATCAGGCAAAATTGAATGCTGTAACAAAGAAGGAGATATTAGGAGGGCAGGCCATAAACTTAACCAGAGGGGTGCGTTAAGAAAGGCATTAAAGGAGGAAAGGGAAGGGGAAAGACAAAGGGGTTAAGAGAGAGAATTCCAGAGTGCTCTGAAGGGAATTAAAGTTGGGAATGAGAAATTCAAATTGGAGGTGTTAGGGACCGGGAGCCAATGCAGGTCAGCAAGGAAATGGGTGATAGATAAGCTGGGCTTGGTGGAGGATAGGATATGGACAGCAGACTTCTGGATGAGATCAAGTTGACAGCATAGATTCAATGGGTCAAATGGCCTCATTCTGTACCGTAATGGCTCTGTAACTAAAGGGAGATTGGCCAAGACAGCCTAGATGTGAGAAATATGTACATGGGTGTTTCAGTAACAGATAGGCTTAGGCAGGGGCGGATGTAGGGGATATTGCATTAGATGGTGGGATGCAGATGGTCATGAGCGTGAATGTCAATGGCAGCAATTCATACAGGTGAGATCTGTCATGGATCCTCATCCTGTTGTTGATAGACTATAACCATTTAAGATGCTCTATTTCATAATTGTGACCCAGTTGGAGCAAGATCGCAGATAAATATTCCAGAAAGATTAAGCTCAAACAGGCCATTGGTTGTTATAAGGACTCACTTATTAGCTGCAAAATATATTCAATACCTGAACAACAGGAGGCTTGCACCTCATATGAGAGCACCAGTGACACAGTAAAAATGTCTCCCAAAGCCCATTAAGCCCCTTCCTCCAAAAGCATCACAGAATATTGCTGTGGCAACTGTTGAACCCTCAAGGGTAGGAGCACACAGAGGTACCACGTGATTTTCAAGGAGCAGGACACAGCACACTTTGCAGGCCAATACAGCATTCCTTCCTTCCACTGAGTTTTCACAGAAAGAAGGTAGAGAACATTGCACTAGCACAGGATGCACAAGTGGACAATGCTGCAACACATCATTCTACACAGTTGAGTACATTTTGCTGAGAGTGTTGATGAGAAAATTGGCTGCAGAGGTTGGAAACACCTAATTCATGAAATGCTGAATGTTTAAAACAGTAAAATGAATGACAAAATATGAGTAAAATATGATAATAATCAGGCAGACTTGGTGCTGCATCCCATTCTCCAAACCACACTCCTGGTGAGTCTCTAGAACAGAAATCTTACCTTGAAAAGTTGACCCTATATTCTCCATGCATGCTATGACCTAATGAAAGCATTTGACTTCATTAATTAGTAACTCATTTGACTGTAATTTGTATGAAAACAGTCTAGCAGGAGGTGCAATCATAAGGGTATATTTGGAAATGACACTCAGCAGCAGTACAAAAAAAGGTAGCACAAATGAACAGAGGTGCCATATTATGTATCAATCGAAGAAATCACCAGATTCTGGCAAGATCATTACAACCCCCAATCCCTCTCCCCTTTTTGATGAAGCGTTTCCTGAATCAGCTACAGGGCTATCGTATATTTTTAGACAAGTGCCAAACTGCAGAGTCAGAAGCTTTGGTGGGCGAGAGGCTCAACTTAGTCTGACACCGTACAGAGAAATGTATTTATTTGTGAATTTTGGAGGCAGATAAAAGCAGGTTTGGTTAGTGATGCTACTCCATTCCCACTACCTGCCAAGGAAAAATAGAAACTTTCACTCGGTGCCTAAGCTTTGCGTACAGAATGATCACGTGACAGGAGTACTGGAGGGCTGTTGACCTCTGTGGAAACAAACCTAGCAAGACTCAACACATTCAGTAAAGAAGTGGAGAAAATGGACCAAAACTACAGACAATATTCTCACATGTTCTCGGCAACACCATATCATGCCTCAGTACACCTCCTTGAATTTTTAAGGCACTAGCTACATACCGTAACCTTCTGTTTGTCTTGGCCATTGCTACCCAACAATACTTTGAACATTTAGCCAACAAGCATACCTGAACCTTTTCCCCTGCTACCACTTATTTCATGATGTGCCTTTCAGTGCAAAATCAGGGTGATGGAACATACAGAACCAGAAAAGATTGCTGTAAACCCAAAGTACACAAAGTACCAAACACTATTCCTAGCCCTCAATTTCTTATCAATTGTTAATTTTAGCACTAATTATGCATCACTTTTCTCAGTATTAATTGTAGCTTGTGATTCATCTGCCCAGTTCTTAAGTGAGTGCAGGTGTTGTAATGGCATTGGTTTTCTCTAAATGTCCTGATTTTCCAAAGGAAATTATCCATAAACCTATACACTCAATTTACCTTTACATATGTCATTAATAAATCTTATAAACAACAGAAGTATGAAGGTGATATTTAAGAAAGGGGCTTCTCAGTTTGGAAGGTATTACATATTGGAAGTTTGGGCACAGGCTGCACATGAATTTTGAACATTAATTTAAATTAAACCTTTTTTGCCTGGTAAAAAGCAGTTGCAGGATGTAGGGTTGAAGGTGAACAGCACAGGCTACTAGTGCAGGACACCAACATTAAATAGATTAGGAGAGAAGTCTGGGTAAATCAAACAGTAGTGGTTATGTGACTGGATTCGTTGGTTTTGAAAATCTGATTCTAATGGGAAAAGAAGGTTGAGGGAAGGGAATGAGATCCTGAGAATCAAACCTGTAACATCAAATCCTGCTCAGCCATTACACCTAGCCTTGTGGACCTAAATTGGCACCTAGTTCCCCAATACATCAAATTTTAAATTCTCAAGCTTCTGTTTAAATCCTTCCATTGCCTCATTCCTCCCTGTTTCTCCCTCCTGGCCTAAAACTCCTTCCATCCTATTTCTCCGATTCCAGCTTCTTATTCTACCCTTTGGTCCACCATTGGTGGCCATGCTTTCAATCTCCTAGGTCAACTCTCGGGATTTGCCTCTCTAACCCTCTGTCTCTTCACTTCCTTCTCCTCCTTTGAGCAAGTGTTTGGTCACCTAGCCTCCCCCTCTTTGGTTTGATGCCCATTTCCCTTTATTAAAAATGCCTTCTTGGGATATGAACAACAGGAGCATTATCCTCAGTGTCCTGAGAGCATACAGTTCAACTACATAGTGTGGAACAGAGTCACATGCAGAATAATCCAGGAGACTTCATGATCATGTTCTGATGCTAAGCCAGAAATTACCAAATGTATTCAGTTTAACATCACAACTAAATCAGTATAGGCTGTTGTGCTGGAGGTTGGGAAACTGAGGCATTTTAGTGCCCGCGTTAGTCAAAAAGTGTAATTCCAACAGGATAAATTTACATAGGAAATTTACATTATTAATGTGAAGTTTGGAAATGCATAATGGAAAACTTAGAGAGAAAATCTGAGCAAATATTTAACTTTTAATACACGTTTTAAAAATAGATGGCTGGAGTGAGTTACAAGTCAATAAATGGGTAAATATTAAATGACAAGTATAAAACTTCAATAGTTTACTCAAATCTTTAATTCACTCCTATGCTTTTATTCTGTAACATATTAAAATAAAGTTAATATTGTAGCAGGCAAAGAAATTTCATACAAATAATTAATGAACCTGTAACTAATACCACAGTGGGTTATTTCTGCTTGCCCTGCTTCCGAATTGGTGTTTTGTCCATTCCATTAAAGTGCAGCAATTTTATTTAATTGCGCTGATGTCTGATTAGGTTTTGCATCTGAGTCCTTTCAATAGAAAATACAAATGTAACAGTAGCTAATTATGAAAAAATAAATAATTTTAAGCAGGGTTCTCAGTAATATGAGCATACGAATTAGGAGCAGAAGTAGGCCACTCAGCCTCTCAAGCCTTCTCCGACATTCAATAAGATCATGGCTGGTCTAATTTTAACCACAACCTCACATTCCTGCCTACCACCGATAACCTTTCACCCCCTTGCTTATCAAGAATCTGCCCACCTCTGCCTTCAAGATATTCAAAGTCTCTGCCTGAAACATGTTTTGCGGAAGAGAATTCCAAAGTCTCGCATCCCTCTGAGAGAAAAAAATTCTAATCTCTGTCTTAAATGGACGACCCCCTATTTTTAAACCGTGACCCCTAGTTCTAGATTCTCCCACAAGAGGAAACATCCTCTCCACATCCACCCTGTCAAGTCCCCTCAGGATCTTATATGTTGCAATCAAGTCACCTCTTACTCTTCTAAACTCCAATGGATACAAGCCTAACCTGTCCAGCCTTTCTTTATAAGACAGCTCAACCATATTAATCTAGTAAACCTTCTCTGAACTGCTTCTAATACATTTACATCTTTCCTTAAATAAGGAGACAAATACTGCACACAGTATTCCAGATGTGTCCTCACCAGTGACCTGTATAACTGAAACATAACCTCCCCATTCTTGTATTCAATTCACCTTTCAATAAACAATAACATTCTATTAGCTTTCCTAATCACTTGCTGCACCTGCATGCCAACCTTTTGTGATTCATGCATTAGGACACCCAGACCCCTCTGCATCTCAAAGCTCTGCAATCTCTCACCATAATGGTACTTACGTTAGCCAAAACTGTAGGCAACATGACCAGCTGCCATGAATAGCACACCCATCTCTACTATTGCAAAGTTGAATTTGCAAAGGTATTAACAGTTGATGTGCCTTTCCTTCAGAGGTTACCTCCAGTGCACACAGCACACCTGTAATGTCTGTGAACTGCTTGGGTTGTTGATTCAAATTCAGTGTCTAAGTCAAATCTCCCATGAAACAAATTTGAAATTAAAAACAAAATTAATCTATACAGTAACTGATCAAACTTGAATTTATCATAATCTTAATACAGTTCATAGTTAGTACAAGATTGTCGGCAGCCAACAAATACCTCATTATATCTACTAAGTGGAAATGGCTTTTTCCCAAAATGGCTTTTCTTGACGAAAACAAACCTATTTTGTTTCTGTAGCACCTTTAAGGTAGAAATACGCCCCAATGCAGTTCACAGAGGCAGAATCAAAAAGACATTGTGGCACAATATGCACAAGGTCTGAGAATACATGTGTGCATTGATTCGTTGAGAAATACAAAAACCCTGGCGTCTTTCTGGGAGATTAATCAACAGAATTGCACCCACCAATTCCTTAATGCCTTCTGTAAAAGAGAAACCAATCAAGACAGCCAGCATAAACCCTCCCTCAAACTGTACAATGGGTAGGAGGGAGACAGTGGTCCAATCCAATATACCACTCCACCCACTTGGCCTACCAACAGAGACATAACTGATAAAACACTCCAATTTTCTCTCTCACAATGGTACCCAAGCATTTTAACATGGTCGACACACTCAGTGTACATCTGTATAAAAACAATATAGCAAAGAGAGTGTGAACATAATTTTACCTTGCTGAAACAGTAACACGTGCTAAAGCTCAAAAAATGCATTTACCATCTGCCAATATTAGGTTTGGTAGATGATAAATACTAATGAAGTTTATACATGTACAGATGCGCAGCCATGTAAAGAAAACATACTGAGAGAGAAAACATAGATAAGTATATGTATCTCTGTATCTCCATCAACACATGTACACATATTCTTATATAAAAAAGCTAAATTCTTTACATTACAAAAAAATAAATTTGTCTGGCTCCCCTGATGGTCTAAAAGGTAAAAGCAATACCTTATATGGCACTAAGCCATACAGAGGATCATAGGCTCAATTCTCAATATGAGTTAGCTGGTCTCAAGTATGCAGCAATTTAGTTGTTATGCCTGACCTCAGGCTAAGAAAAGGAGACATCCACCACATTTTCCATTCCTGATTACCATGCACTGACCTCTACTGGAAAGTGTATGTGCATGGCTATTAAACAAGAGCAAGATCAGACTCGGCTGCAATTCCTTCCACAGTCAAATAGCCTAGGGTATCCAGGCTAATAGAAGAAAAGGATAGGCACTTAAGTGACATACAAGAGAGGAAGGCTGATGGCACCTGTGCAGTACTACCTGAGTAATAGACAGTGTTCAGAACTATGAAAAGAAAATATACTAATAGATCTAGACATCACACAACAAAATGTTAATGTTGAGATATGAACAAGCATTTTTAAATGCTGAACTTCCATTTTATCTGGCAAGTTTTAACACCTTGGCATTGTAGAAGCTAATTCTGAGCATACTACTCAACATTCTGAATAATTTTCAAATTAATATCATGCTGTTCTTTTCTATGTTAATATGCCCATGTATACAAGCACACACATATGGCCTGATAGATATTTACAGTGGAACTGAATATATATAGGATCAGACATGCATAAATACACCTGATTAGAAATAAAGGATGCAGATGTTTAGTTCTAAGCTAGCTTTGTCATGCACATAAATGAGGTGGTTCTCTCTCTCGCTCTCTAAGTGCTGGCATGTTCAGTGATTTGTCACTCCCTGGAACAGCTCATTATTCTTCAAGCTCCTTTCATTCTCTTCTGATCTGCATAAAACTCCCACTTGGCAATCCTGCTGCTTTCCCCCATCCCTGTTATAAACCCCTGGTCACAGCTTCACATAATGAGACACAAATACTTATATCAGCTTTCAGCCCAGATAGGAGGGAATGTGAATGGGTGCTACAAGAAAACATAAAACTTTTCAAACCATGGGTCAAAGACTACCTATAAAAGACTAAAATATAATTGAATTATATATTTAACATTAAAAACTTCTATCAAAATATTCATGAGCTGATTTTCCTCTAGTTACCCAATGGTGATGTCTATTCATTGTGAATCTAGTTTGTATTTAGCATCTTGTTGCCATCATTCTTGATTTATTAATATTTCAATTTTATTCATTGTTTTAGTTATAGTTTATAACCTTTCCTCATAATTCACCTTCCTCTGCTTACCTCTTTCCCAATTAGAGGGTGCTGCATTAATCAGCTCACTTTAAATACTTCAGTAATTACATCTGATATTTCAAACTGACCTGATTTATTAGAGAACATTGCTATTTTGTAGTACTTTCAGCAAAACTTGAGCAGGTTTCCATATTTTTTATAGCACAGCTACTCATGCCCACCATAAATGACTACTCTATATATAGACGTATAAATATCTTAATTATATCGAGTGTTATGTTTTCATCTATGAATATAATATAAATTTGCATATACATAACTGCATATCTTCAGCATTAGGCAGGCATGCAAATGTAAATCTACAGGCGATTACACTTTTATAGCACGGATACAATATTCACCTGCAATACTAAATATATACAACTCTTGCATTTATTTAGCATCTGTTTTCACTCCGTCCTCATTAGAATAAAACACTGCCCAATATTTTATTACAATCCTATATCTCACAGGTACACACAAGAACATTATGGAAAAAATCTCCCCTCTCGTGCCGTTATTTTATCTTGTTTAAAATTATTTATCATCCCTTTTTCGCATTGTCATGTTGCTACATCTCTTAATTCGGGAGCCTTGTCTGCCCAGTATAGGTGCTGAAGTTGGCTGCCTCATGTTGGAACTGTCCAACCTACATGGTGCTGAACATACTCCGCTCTGTCTGTGTGTGTATGCGTGCGTGTGTGTGTGGATGTCTAGCGCTGCCCAGTGGAAATCTCAGCGATTTGGTTGTCGTTTTCTTCCGCTTTCTCCCTAGCCCAACTACTTTGCTTTTCCTGATCTTTCAATAAATAAATCATATAAATAAATTAATTAGAAGGTACAGACCTCCATCACCCCCCCCCCCTACCCCCCGCCCATCAAAAGAAAAATCTTCGCAGGTCAACAACAAAATGCAAACAATAAAAAGCAGCCAAACCTCCCAGTTGTAAGTGGATTCATCAAATACGATCTTACCACAAGCGCTTTAGCAACATGGTGAACGAACTGTTAGCATTCGCTTCTCACATAGCCGCGTCTTTGCAACCCAAAGAGGCAGAGACCATTTTTGTCCCACACAGTTTCAAAGAACATTAAGATCCCATGTCAAGCTTCGCAGAAGACGCCTGATAGTCATTCTTAAATAAATAATTCCCAAAACGCTGTCGCTTGTCTGCCCATTGCTTGGAAGTGATACAGATTTCCCCCAACCCTGGACGGAGTCTGTCTTGACACCGATGAGAGAAAACTGGAGAGGAAGAAAGGTCAGAACGAAAGAGGAGTGAGGGTTCTCAGCTGGCAATGTTTTGGAGCAGGCTCCTCTCGCATGCTCAGCTTACAGAACCTCTCAATGTAATGATGAGCATCCTAGGGACTGAGAAAAGAGCCTTGTCTGGCTCCAGATGACGTCAGTTTAGCCACCCCCACCCCACCAACAGCCCCCAACCCCCACCCCACCAACAGCCCCCAACCCCGCCCCCCCCAACCCCACCGCCCCTTCCCACCCCACCCTTTCATAAAAAAGCTAAAGGTGTCAACATACACACACCGGATGAATGCTCAACATCATCATCATTTGCATTAACCTATTGCTCGCTACACTACTTTAAACTTCTGGGCACTGGTCGCCCTACTGTTGTGTAACGCCGCCGGAGCGAATAGTACAGACGACAATCTATTCCCAGTCTTAGTTTTCAGCGAATATTAGGAGCTACGCAGAAACTACATAGCCTGTTTTGCATCCTAATTTAATTCTCAAACTTGTGTAAACATGGTTTTGCATCACCCCCATCTTCCGACCGTGAACAATGCAAGGACAGTGCACATAAAATCAATTATTGTCATTAATCGGAATTACCTGTGCCAGCTCTGTCTATCTACACACTCCCACTGTTGACACTGTTAAACATGAGTGAGCCTTAAATTTGCAGAAATTGTACTTTTGATCATCGTCGATCAAGCGAAAGATATGAATCTCTTAAATGTTAGGAGTAATGGAATTCACGGAGTGTGTGCATGATTGTTGATTCACAAGCGAAGCGCCAATGCCACTCAGTCGGTTTCATCTGCCCTCTGCAACTCTCTGTGCAAACAGAAACATTAGTTGCCAGACTGAAGCCAGATATGCAAAGATAGACCGTACAACATTAACCCTTTACACCACCCGCCCTGCAAACTTAATTACATTGCAATGTATTTTTTTTCTCTCTCTGCTAAATCAGGAATGCAAAAAGGATGTCCTTAAACTTAGTTGGCCTCCCCCCGTAATCTAATTATTAATTAACCCATTGTTAAACAGTGGAGTTGATTTTAAATTTGGAGAAAGCTGGATTGCAATTATATTTGGTGTGACATTTGGTGTGACAAGTTGTGGGGAGGGGGAGGGAGAGAGAGGTAAAAGGAGTTGGAATTATTGCAATTTAAACGATTGGCAACTGAGTAACAATCTGTACCGAGTCACCGCCCAGTGTCAGTTCCAACTGATTCCCGGGGTAAGGTGAGAGTCCGAAATGATTTAAAGGCGTTAGCCCCGCAGAATTGGGTCGACTCCGGTATTCCGTGTACACAATGCATTTAAAAATATTAACTCTATCAGGACTTCCGTAACACAAAATAAAATCATTGTAAATGCTTAAGATCTTTCATTTTATATAATCGAGGCAAATTATTGCATAAACAGTTTGCATTGATACCATCTGTACCGCATATTGACCCTGGGAATGGTAAAGCGCCGGGCTTGTTCACTTGGAACTCTGTGCAGCTCTTGTGTGTGCACTGTTCGTCCCCAGTAGATATTGTATTTGAGTTAATCGATCCAGCACCAAAGCAGCAACTATTTGGGCGCTGCGTTTACTTTATAGATCTGGGACGTCAGTTCATTCATGGCAATACTACCCAAGCGATTAATTACTGATCTGAGTTTCCTGGTTAAGCGGACCATTATAATCTACAGTTAAAGCATATTAATCCCAGAGAAGAGTGTTATAACCCTTCTCCCATGACACCGCCTTACAGTTTAATATATAGCCACAAATTGGACTGTGCAGATGCAATTACTACAGAACATAATTAGCAAAGCGGCTTTTAAATGATACAGGTGTTAAACCAAATAACTCCATTGGTCACGCGATTTGCTTGTCCAATAGTAAAATGTTGATTGCTTTGCAGTTCGTGGTCATGCTATTTGTGTGAAGTTGGTCCATGTTAATACAATGAATTTAAACATTAAGAGTATTGTATGGATACTGCACATTAACTGAAGGTTAGCCCTTCGCCCCACGTCACAAGACAAGATTAAATATTAATTTCAATATTAGAGCAGTTTGCTGTGCTGAGCAAAGCATATACAACGACAGAGAATGCTGCACATTGCACCTGGTACATGGAAAGTTAAAAGCAAACAATGCTGGCGCTACGGTGAAAGATTCCGATGCAAGCTCTCTCTCCGAAATATGAACCTGTGTTTTCTCCTCTCAAGTGCTGATGGGCCGCGATGCACTGGCAGTAAATCTGCTTTTGAGTTTTCGATGGGAACATATGAAGCGAATCATATGTGATGCTTGGGGACCATTGTGCTAAGCTTGGTCCAGTCTTCTTCCTTTCATGTATGAGTGAGAGTGTATAACTCATTCTCCCCAAGGCCACTTCACAGCATCCCAGTGTAAAAGCTCTCCTGGACTGCACAATGGAGAGAGAAAATTACTTCTCCAGCGTGCAGGATCAATTCGTCAGGTGCATACACGTTCATTGCAATAGGCAAGTAAAGCAAAACCACGATCAAACACCAGGTTATTAATATAACCTCCCAATCAACATTAGGAAACTCATATTTTCTGGCTATAACTTAAATACGATGCAATACACCAACACCAACAGCCGGTTGAATAGCTTTACTCATTGTAATATTAATCAATGTAACACTATGAAAATTGATAGAATTTTCAATGGAAGTGACTTTGAAAACATCATTGGTTGCAAGAGGAGTTCCTGTTGCTGTGACCCTTGCTTTACTTTGACACATTTTGAAATATTGTTGGTAACACTGACAATTACTGCGCCCGGTTGGCTTCCCACACCACCCTCTCCCCTCCAAATCGGGTAGGTATGGCGGATTGTTTGCATCCATGCGTTCAATGGAAAGTTGCCATTCAGGTGTGAATCCACTCAAAGCAGGTACAGATAAGAGCCGCTACACGAGGTCACATTCACACGCCACTGCGGCCCCAGTTGCAAAAGGAAGTTTTGAAAGTTTCTCAGGGCGCAGTTACACCCATGGCGACACAACAATAAGGTTCACCCTTTCCCACGATACTGAAATTGGTACATGAACAGGTCTTGACGCTAATGAAGAGACTGCAGTTGATAACCCAGTGCCCCAGGAGCTGTGAACGACAGGGCCCATCCCCCAGAGCAACTTGCAACTTGACTTTAAAGGTCCAGAGTGAAGGAATGACATGTTAGGAAAAATCTCCGGGAATAATTGATGAAAGGGTTTTTTTTGTGGTTATTAAATGTTATCAACAGTGGTGTGCACTTACACTCCAGCGTCATGACATCATCGCGCACACAATGAGCAGAATGAGTTGCAAACCAGGAAGTAAGGACCTGGTTTTCCTTTCAGTGTAAATCGGTCCCCCAAACCCCAAACTATCTAGGGAACAATTGTTCTCAGTTTACTGCTGGAACATACATTCTCCCCCGGGTGGAACTCGCTTAACTTCCCTTTGAACCTCTGCAACGAAAGTATAGGGTTAATAGGGACAATCGTTGAATGGGGTTGTGTGACGGATTTTCCCTAGTTAGAGACCGCTGCAGGAATTGGCAGTATAACTCAAGCCTGCTAGTCCTGTCTTGTTCTGAACGGATATCAATTGTAATACAACAGCAATTATGCACAAGTTAATGTTGAGAATTTATATTTGCATCCTGATTATTGATATAATTTATTTGGATAATATAGTCATACTACAGGCAGTAACTTGCAGTAAAATGCCATGATAATCATGATATTTTATAAAAGGATTAATGTGTTGCAATGGGAATGTGGGAAGCCTTAGCAACATTCCGTGAATATACTAACAATCTACATTCTTTCTCAAACTATGTTTCAGGTAATAATCTCTTGTAGCTGTCCTGTGATGTGCCCACTGCTTGTTAATGGGCCAAACACTCTTTGGCAAGAGCCTTTTAAATCAGTGTTGTTACACAGTGTTAGGTTACTCATGAGTAAAAGTACCTTTGCTTTGTCCAAAAACATCAGAATTGAAGAATCTAAGCTATATATTGTAGGGTAATGGAATCCTAATATTACAAGTGGCCACAGGCTCAAACTCAGGAGAGAAAAGTGCATTACAGATAGCCTTGGGAGGTAGCCAAGGCATTTTGGGGTTGGTAAGAGAAGACTGCACGATAGAGAAAGGAATTGAGTGAGATAAGATATAGGGTGTGGTAATATTTCAACTTCAGGCCAGCAAGTGCACCACAATGATCCCCACAAGTCCTGCCTATGAAGAATGATCATTGCAAAGAAAATGACATGGATTTTCATTTCTTTCCCACCTCCCTTCTCCTGGGGTCCATCTCTGTGAATCTCACAAATCTCCAGTCCTCCACCCAAGTGGCCCCAATGTTCTATATATAGTTAAATATGAATGTTCCCAATTCAGGCCTCTATAAGGCCTGATATTACTATGGGGATACTTAACAGATGAGTGCCTAATACATTCATATGGCATTTCTGTTTGCTATTTTGCCAGAGGTGTTAATTTATGTGAAGCAGATGGAATAACTCCTGCAATAAGATTTTGATAAAGCAATGTCATACAGCTACAGAAGGCATGCATCGACTATTATCTCCAACATAATTTGAAGACTACAATTGCTATGCCAAAGTTAAACTAAGTTAGTGAAGAATCATAGAATGAAGGATAAAACATTTTTTAAAATTACAGCTTTTGTGTTTCTTTAGGAATAGTTACTTCAAAATGCCTCATCTGAGAGATAAGTGTCTTCATTCTAACTGTGCGAGACTAAGCAGTGTATTTCAGTAGGATATGATGCAATGGAGGAGTTCATACACAAGCTGGATCCCCTCACCAGATGTCTATAGATCTTAACTTTCTAGCGAAAATCACTTGATAGTGGTCAAGAGGAAAATCCTAATTTATTTTTCCTTCATTATTTCAGGGTCACTGAGGTTAAATATCGTGAATGCAGACCTGACTGAGATCAGCCATCTCCGGACAGACTAGGTTGAACAGAAGATTTTCCTGTTCTACATGGCTCAGTTCCACACTGGGTGGTGTATTTGTCCTCTGAGGTTATCATGGGGGAGCTAAACCTTCTGGCAGTAAACTAACTAAGGTTAACCAACCATTTAATGTCATTGGGTATTGGGCATCATCAAAGAACCACATTTTAAATACAGTAAAATAGCATACTCATTATATTGTAACGAAGTTGGTATACTATACAATGTGGTCTATTACATTATGTTTTGACATGCTATGCTTTTGAACATAAACTTTAAAACCCATTCCCTTGCTTTCATATTCCCCCTCTTCTTCACAATTCTTTAATCTTGTTTTCACTTGATCCCATCTGTCATTTCCATGTCATCTCCCTGTCACGCCCATTCTATATTTTCCCTTGTCTCTCAGTCCTTCTTTCGCCTCCTTTTTTCCCCATCTCTCAGTTGCTCTGGGTCTCTGGCATTTCCATTTTATCTTTTGTATGCTTTTATGCATTCTTTCTGCCCGTTTCCCTCCTCTCTACTTTCACTCTTTCTTTCCTTTGCGATGAAGAAGGACAAAAAAGGAAAATAGGTGTAGTCAAGAAGAATTTAAAGCAAGCAGACGCCGTGGAGTGGAAACCACTGATCTGGATCATGATCTCATGCTTTTCTTTGACTGCGTTTGGCTGACAAGGCTACATTTTGTTTCAGTTATGCTATGTTCCTCCACGCTACCCCCACAGGCATCTAAATATAACAAAACTTGCTGTTGAATGCAAAAGATAGTTAGTGAATTTATAATTGAACAGGATGAATCATTATGACTTTAAAGAATAATTTGGGAAAACCTGAGGATGCATACAGCACTAAATTACTGGTGTTTTAAAGAAGGAAATCTTTTTCTCTGGGATACAATTCCACAACTAATGATTCTCTCTTAGATAAGGTTCCATAAGTACAAACACTCTATGGGAAACAGTTCCGTATGTGTTAATACTCCTTGGAAACTGTTCCACAAGCATTGATTCTCTCTGGGAAAACATTTTCACATGCACTAGCTCTGAGGAAACTTTCATAAAGGCTGACTCTCTGGAATGCAGTTAAAGAAAGAAAGAACTTGCATTAATATAGTGCCTTTCACAACCATAGGATGCCCCGAAATGTTTTACAACCAACTAATTACTTTTGATGTGTAGCCTACATTGTAATTTAGGGAAGTTGCCACCCAATTTGACACAGTAGGATTCCACAAAAAGTAACGAGATGATGTCCAGGTAGCCTGTTTTTAGGTTTTGGTTAAGATATAAATTATGGGCAGAACATCATTTGAAACAAAACAATGGTTCCCTTATATTCACCTGAGAGGGTAGATGGGAACTCAGTTTAATATATCATCCAACAAGTGCTGCCTCCCTCTGGGGTACAGTTCAACATATACACTTGCTGCGAGTGCCAATCCTGTGAGTGATGAGTTGTAGAATTGTCTATTAAATACCATTATTTTATCTGGCTGAGTGCTCAGCTCTGCTGACTCTGTCCTATACCTGCTGCCCTCCTCTGTGCAACTGAAAAATATCATTAGTCAAATCTGCTTGATGCTCTTTACTGGTCAGAATGATGCAATCATTGGTGCAGCTTTGAGTGATATGACTGCTGTACAATATCATCTGACTCAATACAGGTTTGCTGTATTGCAACTTTTTCCATTGTTCCAGCTCAAGTACTATTGGGAGCTTTTCTACAAAGAAAATCAGAAAAGAAGTCAATCACTTGCTTTCTGGGAAGTGTATAAATATAATTTATTCCTTCCTGTTATTTTCTACCATGTAAGTGCTAAGGCTCTTGTACCTTGCAGCCAGAAAGCAAGCTTTCTGATTTCTTTAAGATAAAATATAGACAATACATTTGAATAAACAATTGAATATATTAAATATATGATTAAATAATGAGGAACTGCTTCCAGTGGAAGTCAGGTCAGCCACCAGAGGACAGAGATTTACGGTGATTGGCAAAAGAACCAGAGGTGACATTAGAGACATTTTTTTTTTCACACAGTGAGTTGTGATGTTCTGGAATGCACTGCCTGAAAAGGTGGTGAAAGCAGATTCAATAACAACATTCAAAATAGAATTGGAAAAATACTTGAAGGGAAAAAATTACAGAGCTATGGGGAAAGAGCAGGCAAGTGGAGTTAATTGAAAAGGTCTACCAAAAAGCCATCTCAGCACAATGACTGAATGGTCTCTTTCTGTGTTGTATGATTCTATAATTCTGTATTGTGGAGGCAGTGGGGGAAGATCCTTTATTCAGCAAGTTCAGTCTTGTTCATTGTTAAGAAGCAGAAGTGAAAGGTGAAAGTCTGTAATACCAGAAACCACCAAGGTGGAAGAGAATAATAGCCAAGGGGATAAAGCGCACAAGTAAAATTACCACATTCTCATTACTTGGCTAACTTCCTAACTTCGTATGGAAGATCGCTCACATTGTGCTAGGTAGTCCATTGATATTCATAATTATAGCACTGTTTCCATTGACATCATATTTTTTCCTTCCTTTTCAGTAAACTTTGTATAATAACATGGGTATGGTAGTGTATCAGTCCTGTTACCAGACTGGTAATCTGGAGGTCTGGACTAGGAGAATGTGGAGTCAAGTCCCACCATGGGAATTTGAATTTTTTAAAAATCTTGAAATATGAAACTGAGATCAGTAAAAGTTGCCATTTAGCTCTCAGATTGCTGTAAGAAAAAAAAACAAGCAATTCACTCATATCCTTTAAGGACGAAAACCTGTTGTTTTTATCTGGTCTGATTTATATGTGTTTGCAAGCCCACAGCAACATGATTGACTCTTAATTATATTCTGAACATCCTAGCAAGCCAATCAGTTGCATCAATATAACCTTCAAAAAGGCAATTTAGGGTAGGTAATAAACGCCAGACTTGCTAGTGATGCCTACATCCTAAGAATGAATATATTTTTTAAATTACACATTGTTTGAAACACTTGCAATATATCTTTTAAAGTTGCTGAGCCTACTTAAATTGCTTGGGGCATTAGCACCACCAGCGCCCATGGATATAGCAAGTTAAGGATGTTTCACTGGCCTGAGGAGCTTGCTGTTTCTCTTTCCCTCTGTTTATACTCCCTGAACCATACATATGAACACACTTGAATTTTACCTCATCTTTCCTTCTCTTTTATTCATTCACAAGATGCGGGCAATACTGGCAGAGCCAGCATTTATTGTCCATCCCTAATTATACTTGAGGAGCCTGCTTGAACTGCCGCAGCCCATGCTTTGAAGGTTTTTGTATTGTGCTAATACAAGGATCCTGACCCAGAGACGATGAAGGAAAGGGTGATATATTTCCACATCAGGATGGTGCGTGACTTGGAGGGGAATTTGTAGGCAGATGCCCAGCTACTCTTGTCCTTCCAAGTGTTAAAGATCACAGGTTTGGGAGGTGCTGGTAAAGATGGTCCTCCAATCGTCTTTTGTTCATAAGTCTTGCATTCCACCTAGAATCTATAAACTTAATCCTGATGTCTCTTAAAAACTATTTCTTGACTTAAGTGATTTACTCTCCTAGTCTATTTAGTCTCACTATAGGCAATCGGCTTTTACTTAAGTACCTTTACAATAAAAAGGAACAGAGTATATACAAAGGGCTTTTGAAAGTTTCTTCAACAGAAGGAATTATATTACTGTCTAATTCAAATGTGTGCAGCATGAACAACACTTATGATTTTCTAATGGAATCAACTCATAACATCCAAGCAGGAAATATCAAGCATGTGTTGAAGTGGAGCTGAAAGAGTTAAGGGTGATGACAATACTATGGTCTAAAAGTTGTTCGGCCCAAACATTGGTTTCAAGGTCCAATTGAATTTCTAGGCCTTTGCATATTAAAGCTTAGTTGACAATAACATTCCACAAATCTCTGGATCTCAGTCAGCCCTTGAATGTTTCACTGAGTGTCTATTATGTGAATGAATTGCATTGAGTCTGTATTTGTTGTAGAACCCACATTGGGTGAGTTTCATGTTTGTGAACTAACTTCTTAATTATACCTCATTTGCATACTCTATACCATCAGATCTCTTTGTGTCTCTGCAAAAATAGAAGCAATAATTTTACTACGGCTATAACTTGTTTGGCATGGTGATCACCAATGTAAATGTTAGTTTGTGCGAAGTAAGCTAATGCCTGAAAACCATTTTGTTTCATGCACTTGACAAACCCTAATATGACCACCATCAGGAATAATTAAACAGCAATATATCAAAAAATGACAATGATTGAATAATGCATAACATGGAATGGATCCAACATGTGGAATGGACTTTCAGTTTGGTAGTGGAGCCAAAAACCAATCAATTAAGAAACAAGTTCTCTCCGGATTGATAAGATAATGTGGGCCAGGGTGGCCTTTCTCAGCCTTTTCCTGTGATTTTATGCTTAGTTAAAGCACAAGTAGATTATTGTCACCTCATGATTGAAGAAATTTATTGCCTAATATCTAATTTCTGTATCAGTGAAATAATGTAGCTATTTCAAGTGTAGATCTGACCTCAGTTGTGGAGATAGTTAACATACACTCTGTGTCTAGCTTCCAAATCTGTGACATTATCTAACATACTTATGCACTTCATGGGAGTATTAACCTTTTCAATGGAACCAGGCTGTAATTAGGTTTCAACAGGCTATACCCCAATGGCATTAACCTACATCTCCACTCAACTGATTGCCTTTGTTTTTTTGTTCTGTGAATCAAGCTTCTCTCTCTCTCTCTTTTTTTATATATACATATATATATCATATATCTGTAACCGTGTGATGTTATAGATGAACCAGCTAAATTGAAGAGAAACTGAACTATGTGAATATTGTACAATGTTCCAAAACCGTTTGTGAGACCTAAAATTAGATGGTCAAGGTGACTGAAGGAGTGCACATCACCTATGGAACCAGGCCTGTAGATGACAGGGACCCTCACCGACCCCAGCAGAAGTCAGTCCCTTTAGGAAAGGAGTCAGCAAGTTGTGCACTCAAGTCCCATTCCAGAGATTTGAGCACAAAATATAGGTTGATACTCTTGTGCAGTATTGAGGGAGTGCTGCACCAATGGAGGTGCTGTTTTTTGAATGAGGGATTAAACAGAGACCTCATCTGCTCTCTAAGATAAAATATCCCATGGCACAACATCAAGCAAGAGCAGGGGAGTTCTCCAGTTAACTTAGCGAATACTTATCCCTCAACCAACATTACGAAACAGGTTATTTGGTGATCTCATTTCTGTTTGTGAGAGTTTGCTGTGCACAAGTTGGCTGTCACACTTCCTACATTAGAATAGTGATAATACATCAAAAGTACTTCATTGGCTCTAAAGCACATAGGAATATCCTGAGGTCATGAAAGGCTCTTTATAAATGCACATTCTTTCTTCATATAAACCAAATTGATCCATTACCCCAACGTAATTTGGCAGAACTACTTGCTACAGCCAATCTGCAATATAAAGGCACCACTCAGAAAGACTGAAGTCTGAATCAGTCATTTCCAATATCATATTGGGTGCTGAAAAGGCAGCAGTTGCCTTTATTGTACAGGACAGTGAAGGGCAAGTTCAAGGCAGGATGCCAGGAAATACTTCATAATACGGAGGGCAATCAATGGCTGGCACAATTTGTTGGGAAAGGTGGTTAAGGCCAGGGCGCTGGTGTCATTTGAGAAACAGCTACATAATGTAATGGAAAGACAGAATGGCTGGTGTTCTGGAAGAATGAAAGAAAGAAAAGAAAGTCCTGCATTTTATAGTTCTTTTCATGATCACCAGACATCTCAAAGTGCTTTACAGCCAATGAAGCAAAATCGGATGGACCAAAGGGCTGTTGTCATCCAAACTAATCTTGTAATTTTGAGATAGTATTGAATTGGCTTGGGGAAATAAAATTTAACAGAGTGAATGTTGCAACCTGATTAGAAATAAAACTCTTACATCTTTCATTTTATTTTAGTTGTACCGTTATTTGAAAAAACATTGATGCATATTGGGACAATTGTCTTAATGGAGTTATTGGGCTTCAGTATGATTGGTATTAATTTGGAATCAGCAGAGAAACAAGCCTTTAACCTTAATTTGGTTCCATCACACTCATGAGGCCTTCTAACTCCATCAAACTAATTCTTCAGATGATGTCATCAGCATTCACCATGTGAATAACTTGATGCAAAAGCAACAAATTGAAAGGCAGAAATAAACATAGGGGTATTCAGTTAAAAATTCTCTGTAAGGTAGCAGAGTCAATAATGCCAGAGACATTCAAAATGCATACGGATACCGCAGTGGAAGAATCAGAAGAATCTGCACTAATAGGCTGAGTGCCATGATTTGCTCTCGGTTGTTCATATATTCAGTTAAATTTCATACTGAAAAATCGTTTATTTGAACAGAAGTTTTGCAATATAAGAAGAGGACCAAATGAAACTCACTCTACAGAGCTACCTAGTGGCCAAGCACTAACACTACAGTTTAAGAGCTGACATGGCAAAATTGAATGAAAAAACATTGGCATATAAACTTATAAATGCAAAATCTTACAGAAATCCAGAACCAAGATCACTGCAACTCGAAGTAAGACTTGTGAGCATAAAATAAAACAAAGGGATAGGAATAGGTCAATCAGTCCCTCAAGCATGTCCCATCATTCAAATAGATCATGGCTGAGCTGCATGTTATATACAAGATCTTTAATTTTCTAAGTGTGTGTGTTTGAAAAGAAGTGCTACAATTGGTCTCAGTATCCCTGGGATAAGGAGAGGGACTTTGATCAGGATTCCTGCTCCTGACAGCCATTAAGCATTCAGTGATGGGAAGTACATGTATGTGAATGTTGGGCAATGATCAATTCAGGCTTGGCTATGTTGGATGGCATACTCATACTCAGTGCTGAATAGATTGAAGATTTGGACAAGTTGCAAGAAGGTGACTGGCACCTGTGGACACACACTAGTGTGCAATCAATGCTTTGAAGAGTACAGGAGGCGTGAAGATTGATGAATAAGGAAGAAGAGAAAATAGGATATTTACTTGCAGTGACAGTCAACCCTTGGTTATCAGTTTCTTTTCCCTCCCTTTCTTAATTGCATTGACTGATACAGGGCTAGGTTTTCACAGATACTTTCACTGGTCACTGTCGTGGCCTCGTCTATTTGGCTATTCTTCATGTTTGACTATGGAAGGCCCTACATTGGAGCCCAGTCCTATCCACATAACCAGACTTTCCAGCAGATGTCACTGGATAGCAATCAGGACTGGGAACTCAGCCCCATGTTTCTCTACCCTGACACTAAGACCAACAGGACCCCACTGCTAACCTGTTTGAGTCCAGCGAGTTCAGCACAGAATAGGGACCAAGTGATCAAAACTTTAATGTCTGGATGGCTGTGTAGCACACCATGCACATACTCACTGAACCATAGACCCTGTTTACATAAGCATTTCCTTAGCACTTGCAAAATTTATCCTAGAGGTACGTCCTTCTTCAAACAAAATTAAGGGAAACCTCTTCATTATTTTGTGTGATGTAGTTGTAAATCTTTTAGTGAAGAGTGGGTCTAAGATTATACTATACATAAGGATTAATTCGCAGCTTCCCAGCATAGGCTAGGGTTACAATTCTCTGGCCATGCTTCCTGTAAGTATGGATTTCCACTGGGAGTGCAGGATCTACATACACAGAGGAACACACCAACTGGTGTCTCTGAGTTTCTTTCTGATAAGGTATCCCAGTTACAAACACCTAAAGGTACAGATAAAGCTATCCAAATGGTGACTACTTTCATGGACTGTAGTAAATACTTTGTTACATAAACAAACAGTGCAGAAGGCTGAGGGGGCTAAGAAAGATGGCTACACCTATGAAGCAATTCAAGATAAAATGTGACAGCAGTTATCAGATACTACATTAATCCCTTATCTGAGGAAATCTCTGAAACAAAGTTTGTTTACCTTTCTGTCTGCAATCAGAACGGTCCATGTGATCCTTGAGCCTTACATCTGTCTCCATTGGTCTTCCTGTAGCAAGTGGTGATAAAAGGGAAGGAAAGGAAATAACTTGCATTCATATGGTGTATCCCAAGACCCCAGGGCACTATAAAGAGCTTTACAGCAAATAAGTTACTTCTTTAAAGTGTATTCTCTGTTGTAATGTCAGTAACCACTCTACTGGCCTATTGGTAACCTTATTTTAAAACATTTACTCTGTTGGCTTTGATCTTCATTATCAATGATTTTTGGGTTTTTTTTATGCTCATCAAGCTGCTGGTGCTAACGAAACAGTTTATATTTCACACAGCTAGAGTCAGTATTAGGCATTTATTCCAGATGGCAGGGTCAATGAAGAGAGAAGGAGATAGCATTGGTATGGCATCTTTCATAACCTCAGGACTTCCCAAAAATGTTTCAACAATTAATGAATTACTTGGAAGTGTAGTCACTGGTTCAGCATGAATATTGTGTTTTATTCAAAAGTTTGCAGTATTGATTGTTTGTTCGTTTGTTCACAGGATGTGGGCATCGCTGGCAAGGCCAGCATTTATCGGCATCCCTAACTGCCCTTGAGAAGGTTGTGGTGGCTTGCTTCTGGAACTGCTGCAATCTATGTGGTGAAGATATTCCTACATTGTTGTTAGGTAAGATTTTGACCCAGTGACAATGAAGGATCTTCAATATATTTCCAAGTCAGGATGGTGTGTGACTTGGAGGGGAACATTCAGATGGTGGTGTTCCCATGCACCTGCATAGGAGAGATCTCACGTGTGAAAGGCGCTGATTGATTGAGTCACTGCAGTGCATCTTATATGTGGTACACACTGCTGTCCTAACGCGTTGGCGGTGGAGGGAATTAAAGTTTAAGGTTGTGGATGGGGTGCGAATCAAATGGCCACTTTATCCTAGAAATATATTTGGCCACTGCTCGGTGTGGTAATGAAGAAAACAAGCCAGTGAGGTCCTAGATATGATCTCTGGTCTGTGCTGAGTTAGCAAGAAATAGGAGCATGGGTAGGTCATACAACTCATCGAGCCTACTCCGCCATTCTGTAAATCACGGCTGATCTTGGACTTCAACTCCATTTTCCCACCCGCTCCCCATGTCCCTTAATTCCCTGAGGGATCAAAAATCTGTCTATCCCAGCCTTAAATGTATTCAACGATAGAGCATCTGTAGTAACCAATAGGAAAGTAGCGTGGGCTACCTCATCAGGCAGTGCAGAGATGAAGTTGAAAGCACACGTATAGTTGCTGCTGAGTATATTGTAAATAAACTTAATGTTCCCACCCAAGAAATGTCTGCAGATCAACTCTATCTATAGTACCAACTTGGCCACCACTCACAACAAACTCGCAATAAGGATCCACGGGAGCCAACATTGACATATGAAGAAAGTCACTTGTGTGAGATGCTAGAGGACTCATTGAGAAAAGACAGTCTATTAAGGCATTGTTTCTCACAAGGGTAAGTGAGTTGATTCTACAGTGGCTTACCAAAAAATATGACTTAGATATTATATGAGTCAGCATCAGAGTTTTCACTATTGTCAACTTGATCAGGGAAATGTTCAGCCAGTGACCTTTTGGTGATTCCTGCAGGGTTATTTTAAGGCATTAATTAACTTATTTTTGATTTAAATGCTTGCACCAAACAATTACCCGTCAAAGAATTTCTCCTAGAATATATCTGCAACTGTTACTGAACATGTGCAACATAAGCAGTCAGGAACTTTTCGTCTCCAATTTTCATTTCGAAATGGAGCTTTCTTAATTGAGGCAAGAATTAATATTTTTACACTGTTGATACCTCAACATACTCGACTTTGAGAGACTATTCCACTGGGCGCAGGTGCAGCCAGATAAGCCTTGTTACAGTTAATCTCAGAGGTGCAAAGGTTAATAGCTGTCAAAGAGAGGGTGGGAAACGGAGAAGAATGTCAGTAGAAAAATAGATAGGAAGATAAAGAGGGGGGAGAAAGAGAAAATGTCTGGGAGAACAGAACTGATTAAGAGAAGAGAGTAAGGAGTAGAGAGAGGAGAATAGAAAGAGGTCAGGGAGAAAGATAGATGCTAAAGGGCAAAGGGTAAGGAAAGGAACAAATGCAGCAGGGAAAATAGAAAAGGACTGAAAGAAGGGATGAGGTTGAAAGAGAGAGAGAAGTGTGAACAAAGAGGGTGAGGAACACAAAGGGGTGAAATGGTCAATGCCAACAATGCAAAACAATCTCCTAATGCATTAGCTGCCAATTTTTCACTACCTGGATCATCTTTCCAATGAAACATATAGAATAATAAATCAAACACTTTTTGGAGATTCATTTCCTACTCACGCTTTTAGTTGCTTTACATAAGAAGATAAGAAAGAGGAGCAGTAGTAGACCATTTGGCCTCGCAAGCCTGATCCACCATTCAATAAGATTATGGCTGATCTGATTGTGGCCTTAACTCCTCCTTCCTGCCTGTCTCCCATAACCTTTGAGCTCCCTTGTAGATCAAAAATCTGTCCAACTCAGCCTTGAATATATTCAATCACCCAGCCTCCACTGTTCTTGAGAATTCCAAAGATTAATCACCCTCCTAGAGAATAAACTCCTCCTTATCTTTGTCTTAAATGGGAGGCCCTTTATTCTGAAATTGTGCCCCCGGTTCTAGATTTACCCGTGAGGAGCAATATCCTCTCAGCATCCATCCTGTCAGACCCCGTCTGAGAAGTTTATACATTTTAATAATAACGCTTCTCATTCTTCCGAACTCCAATGGATGTAGGGCCAACCCTGCACAATCTTTCCTCATCAGCCTGTCCGAGGAAACAGCCTAGTGAACCTTCTCTGGATTGCCTCCAATGCAAGTATGCCCTTCCTCAAATAAGAAGAAAATAAGAAAACTGTTTGCAGTACTCTAGGTGTGCCCTGTGTAATTCTAACAAGCCTTCCCAATTTTTATACTCCCTCCCCCTTGCAATAAAGGCCAAACTTGCATTTTCCTTCCTAATTACTCACATGCTAACTATTTGTGATTCATGCACAGGGACTCCCAGATCCCTCTGTACTGCAGCATTCTGCAGTCCCCCTCCTTTTAAATAATATTCTGCTTTGCTGCCCTTCCCACCAAAGTGGACAGCATCACATTTTCACAAATCGGTAAGCGTTTTGCCCACTCACTTGACCTATTTATATCCCTTTGCAGATGCTGTGTCCCTTCCCACTCCCACCTCCTACCTATCTGTGTCCCATCAGCAAAGTTGGCTGCAATACACATGGTCCCATCAATCAAGTCATTAATATAGATTGTAAATAGTTGAGGCCCCAGAACTGATCCCTGTGGCACTCCACTAGTTACAGTTTGCCAACCTGAAAATGACTGATTTATCCCAACTGTTCTCAATTAGAAATTAAAAATCATGATAATATTTTTCAAGTCAATGGAAAATAAAAACTAACAAGCAGAAAGAGCAAAAGACAAGAAAGAAAGCACAGAAAGGTCATAGAGAAAAAGGAGGTGGCAGACAAAAAAGAAATGATGGAATGAAAGAGAGAGATGCAGGGAAAGGACTCAGAAAGGAAGAGGATGAAGGGAAAGTGAATCAAAAATAGAGAAAGAGAAATAAAACAAGAGGAGAGGAAGGAGGAAAGGAAGCAGAAAGAAAAAGAAACAAAAATGAGAGGCAGATAATGAAAGTATGAGAAAGAAGGAAGAAAGAGGGGGAAAAGTAATAGAGAGAAAGAAGATAGGGAAAAGAGAGAGAAAAGATTCTAGAAAGAGAAAGGGATGAAAAGAAAAAAAGAGAGAAAGAAAGTGATAGAAAAGAGAGAAAGGGAGGGAAGAAAAAGGAAGTGGATAGAAGAAAAGACTAAGGGGAATAGAAAGGAAAGAGGAAAAGAAAGGAGAGGGTGGGGTACAGAGCCTGCTTTTTTGCATTCATTTTGGATATAAGCCCCAGAACTACGTTCAATTCCAATAAACTGTCACTAGAATGGAACAGTCTGACAAACACAAATTGAAAAATCTCCTTTTCAAATCAGTAGAAAATTGGCTGATTAGCTATCACCCCTTTTACATCATCGCAAAAAGGCAAGATCACTATATTATTACAGAAGGCAGCCTGGGATGAGCGAAACTTTGACTGTTTTACACTGTACCACTTAAATCAGAGCACACAGCTCCTTAACAGTAGAGGGCAGAGCAACATTAAAATCCCCTTGGTCAACAGTTGGTAAACCTCCCATACCCTTTTGTGGATTCCATTCAATATTATAGTTGTGATATGAATATTCAGTCAAGCAATCAATGCACTTTTATGTCTTTTTTTTCTCCTTGGCACATACATTATTGGGAGTGAGAGCAGTGAAGGCAAATCAATGGAACATAATCCATCTTTAGGAGGTTGTTGCTTGAGTTCAAGATATTACTTCTTCATAATTAATTGCTTTGCCCACTTGTGCTTTTTAAATGCCTTCAGTGGGAGAAAGGGGAATGCTGCATCAGGGCTGCTCATGGTTGGCCATTTATGGTCCATAGATTATTGGGTGTGCAGGAGCAGAGGGACTTGGGTGTATATGTGCAAATGTCATTAAAGGTGGCAGGATGGGTGGAGAGAGCAGTTAATAAAGCATAAAGTATCCTAGGCTTTATTAATAGTGGCATAGAGTACAAGAGCAAGGAGGTTATGCTGAACTTGTAAAGAACACTAGTTAGACCTCAGCTAGAGTATTGTGTACAGTTCTGGACGCCACACTTTAGGAAGGATGTGAAGGTATTGGAGAGAGTGCAGAAGAAGTTTACAAAAATGATTCCAGGGATGAGAAGCTTCAGTTATGAAAATAGATTGGAGAAGTTGGGACTGTTCTCCATGGAGAGATTTGATGGAGGTATTCAAAATCATGAGGGGGATGGACAGAGTAGATAGGGAGAAACTGTTCCCACTTGTAAAAGGATCGAGAGCAATAGGGCACAGATTTAAAGTGATTTGCAAAAGAAGCAAATGCGATGTGAGAAAAACTTTATCACACAGCGAGTGGTTAGGATCTGGAATGCACTGCTTGGAAGTGTGGTGGAGGCAGGTTCAATCAAAGCATTCAAGAGGGCATTAGATGATTATTTAAATAGTAACAATGCGCAGGGGTATGGGGAAAAGGCAGGAGAATGGCAATAAGTCAAAATGCTCATTCGGAGAGTCCTGACACAAAAATATCTTGGCACAGGCATACCCTGACACATTTATACTGTGAGGCCATGCCCTGATAAATTACCATCATCTAGGATCAGTAGCCTAGACATAATTGTCCATTTCTCAGCATCGGCTTATGTTGACATCAATTCAAGTGGAAATTGAATAGAATATCCGTAATGACAGAGAAATTATAATCCTGTTAACATTAAAGAAGCCCAGTGGACCAAAAGAATACAGTTTTCTGCATTTATGCAGCAAAGTTTAACAATTCAGAAAATGCAAATTCGTTGTTGGTGACACTGTCACATTAGGCAATATGGGAACAGAATTTGCTCACACTGATTTATGATTCTGTACAGAGCGTTTAGATTTATTTTATAACTGAATGGTACATGTGTGTGGAGCTCAATTCAGCACGAGAGAAAAAACAAGTTTCTTTGATCTTTCAGCTAATTGAAAATGCTGCAAAGAGATCGCAGAGAGCCCACAGGTTATTTTCCCCGCCCTCTCTCTAAAGGGTATAGCATGCCAACAATCTTATCATATCTTACTCAATACACATCCCATCCCAGGGAATGTTGAGACCAACTTCAGCTCTTCCTATCACTGCAACTGGCTGTGCTCAGTTAGCTCAGCATAAACTGAAATGAGACTTGGGACCTTTCTGGAGTTTTCTTTTTAAACTAGTAGGACTCCTAAAACTGACTGACTTGAAATTAATCACAGAATCACAGAATTGTTACAATGTAGAAGGTTGCTATTTGGCCAATCGTGTCTGCAGTATGAAAGTCATTTTGTACTAAGGAGTTTAACTCCCTCTACGTGCTAAAAGTATGGGAGAGGAAGTAGAGCCCCAAGTGACCCTACAAGGCAAAAGGAGACAACTTTATTCATTCGAAGTCTTAATGGTTTTGAACATTATCTTTGTTTTTTGTCCTGCAGCACAAGCTTTAACTATTATATGGCCCCAGACAGAAGAGAGGAATTCTTAGTCTGTTATGCTAGTTTCAGAAGAATAAGTGGAAATGCTTAGTGTGTAAAAAAAACCCCCTTGTTTCTAGATCACTTAAAATGAATCATGTTACTACCCCTTATTCAGTCAGCTCTAATCCTCCTCTGGTGCTGGGGACATATTGGGAAAGAGTTGACAGCAGATCAAAAAGGCCAAATGAGAGTCAGCAAGAAGCAGCAGGTCAGGTAGGTGCCTGTAAGGTTGGACGGGCAGCGAAAAATTGAACTTAATTGATACTTTAATGGCCTTATCTGGCCTTTTAATTGTCGGTGGGCACACAGTCGATTCCCGCGTGTGCTCGCCGACCGAACTATCGCACGAGTGCGCCTTGATGTCAGGATGCTCGCCTGATGTCATCGTGCGTCATTTCACGCTCGAGCAGGTCAGGCGCATGCCCATCCGACCGAGCGTGAAAATTCAGCCCTCTATTATTTACTGGAAAATCAAACGGGTGTGATTTGAATCAAAACCAGAATTACCTGGAAAAACTCAGCAGGTCTGGCAGCATCGGTGGAGAAGAAAAGAGTTGACGTTTCGAGTCCACATGACCCTTCAACAGAACTGAGTGTAGTTAGGAGAGGGGTGAAATATAAGCTGGTTTAAGGTGGGGGGCGGTGGGGAGAGAAGTTGAGGGTGGGGTGGTTGTAGGGACAAGCAAGCAGTGATAGGAGCAGATAATCAAAAGATGTCACAGATTTATCCTTTGTCTGAAACTCCACACCAAAGGTATTAAATCATAAAACATATCCCCAAAATCCTCATATCCAATGGCGGGCCAACGTGTCAGATCTCCTCACCTTTACTTACTCACGTTAGATCACTACCGGAGCAGTGCCCTGAAACAGCTCGATTGATGCTAATGTAGGTTATAATCCCAGACTGGCTTGGTAGCTGCTGGCTGGGAACAACTAAGAAGGTTCATAAGTTGCTGACAATTTTGTTCAAAATGAGCAGTTATTGCTAAAATAGAAATAAAATGTGTGGCTTTTAGCAACCACTCACTGTATCAATTCCATGTTAATTCTTCCTACTCTGTGCATCCTTTCTTCTTAGAAGGGATTGAATTAAATCTCATTTTGTACATTTTCTGCATGGCTTGTAAGCCCTTTGTACAGCGCAACTTCGGAGTAAGTTTCTCAGTTTGTAAACAGATGGTTGCTCAATGATGCAATGAGTGATAACATTCTATTGTCAATCACATCTGATGCTCCAATCTGTCACTATCATAAACTGTTTAAGTATTTAACGGATGAGTCAAAAGCTCTTTCAGCTGAACACTACGGTGGCCAAGGCTAACATTTCCAGGCTCTCAAATCAATTTTGCTTCCTTGCCAGCGACTCCGTCTTCCTCCCCTGGCCACTTGCTCAGGATAAATTAGGTCATGCAAACCCTTGTCATCTGATTGGTCATGGCTGACCTTCAACCCCACATCTTGCTCGTCGCTAAGACTCTATACTTCTGCTTCCAAACACTGCCCACCCTAGCCCTCACTACTATTCATTGAATCTTCTACCCAAGCTTTTGCTACTTCCAGACTTTATGAAGCCTATATTTAATATAATTGCACCATCCGATGGGCCTAAAATGAGCAGAATGATAACCAATTTAAGAGCGCAGAGACCTTTGTCTCCTCTGCGTGGGATCAGGGCACTGCTAAGTTGACCGGAACTTTTTCTTTAGGTTGCCTCCAATGTGATTCCTATGCACATTTTAGGCCCAGATTCTCAAACTCCTTTGCCCTAAATGGAGGTTGAAATGCACATTTCTAGGTCTTGAGGAAGGTGAATAATGATCATCAACAGTCCATAAAGAAACCATTGGAGGCCAATCAAAGGAGATCTGAAAACTTGAAAAATAGTTACTGTTATGTGCAGTCAAAAGAAGCAGAAATGCTCATCTTGGCTCCACAAAACAACTCCCAGTCATTACCCTTTGATCACCCGACCTAACCCAGCACCCTGGGCATACCTCTAGGACTCAGTGTGAGCCGAAATTAACAAAGTCCTGGCAGGAAAGCTGCATCGAGGTGCCTGACTGGTGCCTGCTGCTTACCTGATTTATTCTGATGAGGCCTGAGCTTGAATTTACTTTATTCCTTGGCCATACCGTGCCGGTGCACACTGTCACAGTGCACAGTGCAGTCACTGCATTGTCACAATGTGCTGCTGGTGTGAGACACGATGTAATTGAGGACCTGATTTCTCTAATCATGGAATAGGATACTAGAATCTTAGAATGGTTATAGCTCCCTGCAAGGGCAACTCAGCTAGTCTCAATTACCCCGACACCAGCACTCACCCCCCACCCCACCCATCTCCACACACACCCCTACCAAAGCCCTGCAACTTTTTCTCTGCAGGTTTTCTCTGCAGTATCTGCCTCCACCACGCCCTCAGGCAGTGCAATCTTAATGCTAGCCACTCGCTGAGTAAAAAAGCTTTTCACTGTTGCTTCTTTTGCCAATCACCTTAAATCTGTGTCCTCTGGTTCTCAACCCTTTCCCCTTGCTGATGTACCATCCTTCACTCTGCATAAATTCTAACTTGTCGTAAAGTGAGCCGCCTGTAACATGTTTCACACGAAATCCCACTCATCCAGAAACACCCCCACCCACCCCATTCTCATTGGGATGTATTCCTTGTACCCAAAGCATTCAATTTAAAATCCTGGTCTTCATTTTCAAATCCTCCAGAGCCACATCACACCTCTTTCACTCTTGTACCCTATCCAGAATCTGGAGATCCTTCGCACCATTGTCATGCTCTGTCACACCATCATCTCATGCTCCACGCTACCGCTTTGTGCCTTGTCATGCGGTTTTTGTCTCATGACCTATGTCAATACTTCATCTCATGTCCCATGATGCAGCTTTATTTGTTGCACTGTAATGACCAGGATTGGACTGAGCCATTCCACATGTGCTACCCGTACAATCCGATGCTGGAAGTGTGAAAGTGACCTCAGGAACCCAGTTAGTATCGGTTTGGCTAAGATGGTAGTTGACTTGCTTTCAGAGTTGTATTCAAACTATTCTGAACTGCAGTTGTTCCGAGTTTGTTTTATAGAATGACCAGTCTGGCGCTTGTCCTTGCAGGAAGTTGGAGCGACATGAGCAGCCTGGGAATACAGGGCCTGCGGGCTCTTCAGCAGCTTTCCCAGCGAGCCTTCAGCACTGCAGTCCACAGGCGAGTGGACAATAGGGTTCCTGAGAAGCAGACGATATTCCAGGAGGACAATGGGATGCTGGTCCACTTAAAAGGCGGTGTGATGCATGCTGTGCTCCACAGGCTAACCATGGGCCTCACTGTTATAGGTACAACCTATTTCAATTGTCCTGCCCAAGAAGAAGTAGCATCAGCTCTTGGACATGCCTAACTCGTCGTTTTATTCCACAACCCTGTCCAACTGTTAAACTGTAAATTATCAAGGACCTGACCTTTCAAATAACAGTTCAGTTATGGGAACAGTCTTTTATTTGATGATAAGGCTTATATAACTAAAATAAAATGATTTATCACACAAAAAAAGAACCAGGAACAGTTCTAATATGTTCCTCAAGATGGCAGACTTCGAGTCATTCTCTGGGGTATATGGAAACAGTCAACCTGAAGAAACATCTAGTCACTGTCACAGAGCGTGGTCCTTCTATCAAGCTGTGCACATGTTAGCTATCCTTACTGTGCCCAAAGATACCAAATTCCTCAATGAATGATGGGCCCCTTCAATTTGCTTCACGAATTCAGACACTTATAACCTAGGTCTCATGTTACATTTTGCATTGTTTCTGTCTGGAAGATTCTGAGTGATTGGGGCAGTTGCACCTCTTTTATTCATGCCTATCGATAAGCACCCGAGAGGGAACCCAAAAAGAAAACAGCTGAGAAAGGGTTAACTTATGGGAGGGAAATCTTCAAAGAAGTGTACCATCATTCAAGTGAAGGAGAAGATGTCTGTATTGTTATGATCCCAGCTGATGCTACAACTGGGAAAGCCTGATCCCAGGGTGGAACCCGACAGAACCCTTAAGTGCATTGACGGGCAGAGGGATCTGGGTGTACAGGTCCCCAGGTCACTGAAAGTGGCAACGCAGGTGGATAAGGTAGTCAGGAAGGCATATGGCATGCTTGCCTTCATCGGTAGGGGTATTGAGTGTAAAAGCTGGGAAGTCATGCTGCAGCTATATAGAACCTTGATTAGGTCACACTTGGAATATTGCGTGCAGTTCTGGTCGCCACATTACTAGAAGGATATGGAGGCATTGGAGAGGGTGCAGAGGAGGTTTACCAGGATGCTGCCTGGTCTGGAGATTATTAGCTATGAGGAGAGGTTGGAGAAACTCGGATTGTTCTCACTAGAGCGACGGAGATTGAGGGGCGACTTGATAGAAGTTTACAAAATTGAGTGGCATGGACAGAGTAGATAGTCAGAAGCTTTTTCCCAGGGTGGAAAAGTCAATTACTAGGGGACATAGATTTAAGATGAGAGGAGAAAACTTTAGAGGAGATGTGCGGGGCAAGTTTTTTACGCAGAGGGTAGTGAGTGTCTGGAATTCGCTGCCAGAGGAGGTGGTGGAAGCAGGTATGATAGTGGTGTTTAAGAGGCAGCTTGACAAATAGATGAATAGGATGCGAATAGAGGGATACGGACCCCGGAAGTGCAAAATGTTTTAATTTGACTGGCAATATGATTGGCGCAGGCTTGGAGGGCCAAAGGGCCTGTTCCTGTGCTGTACTTTTTGTTCTTTGTTTGTTCTTGTTCTTGATAGATCCTAACTTTTATTTTTTGTTTCGATATGTGAGAGTAGCTCCTGAACAGAGTCACAGGGCAGAATTATCCGAGATTTGCATTAAGTGCAGTAGCAGGCGGGTAAAACGACATCATACCTTCCGGCCCCAATGGCGGGTTTCACACAGTATTGTCCCAAACCCACCACATTAGTTATGTATTCCCGGGAAACACCCGGTTTCCACGGCGGCCGGGCTCTCATTCACCTGCCATGCCATCACCTCGCTGCTTCATCTCACCGGGCGCCATGCTTAAAGTCCAGCCACGAGCACATATCTCAGTGCTTCCAGCCTACGACTACTACAGGGAAGGTGTCCATGAAAAGCAATAAGATTGCAGTCCCAAGGCTAAGTGACGCATCACTGGAATGCCTTTTGGACTCCAAGGAGGCCCGCCGTGATGCCCTCTACCCCCGCTCTGGCTGCAGGATGGGCAGCGGCGTGACCAACCAGGCTTGGGAGGCAGTGGCAGTGGTGATCAGTGCCAATGCTGCACAGCAGAGGTTGGCCATCCAATGCAGATAGAGGATGAATGATCTCGTCTGTGCAGCCATGGTAAGACAACCATCTCATCACTCTAAACTCACACACTCAAGCCCATCACACATTCACTGGCATCTCACTCACTGCCAGCTCAAGGGACATCACCACCCATTCTCACACACACACCCTCACATCTCCATCTGGCCTCATCTCCTCTGGAGACTGCCTCCTCAGGCAGCACCATCTTGAGGCCACTTGCACAGATATACATGTGCCCCCACACACACCCTGGGATACCCCCCTTCCCCAGTACAGCCCTCATCCTGTAGTCTCTTCCCTTGCCTGAGGCCACTTCTCCCCCTTCCCGAGGCAAGTCCTAGCCCTGCAGCCATTGAAAAGCTACCCACATATGGCTGACCTGTAGGTAGAGACCTGCCCGTGAGCTTCCCTAAAAGTGATGTGGTGCTGTCTGTGAAGCCTGGCGCTGATGACTGCGAGTGCTGACCGAAGCAAGACAGGCAAAGAAACATTGAAGTCCCGAGTGAAGTGCAGCCTGTCATGTGCACATCGCTTATGTGCTGTTGTGAAACACGTCGGTGTGTTTTCCCGCCGACATGGGTGGACGATCCAGCGGGGGGGGTTAATTCCGGTGGGAAGGCCTAACAGTGATACACCGATGTATTACAATGAGGTTCCCGATGTCTGATGGCGGAGAACGCGATCGAGAATTGGCTTCATGCCATCATGAAACCGATTGCACCGTATTGCCCACTCACACCACCGAACACGCCCAACGCCAGTGGGCACGGAAAATACCGGCCACAGGAGTCAGCTAAGGAACTTATAACAAAAGAATAAAACATTTATTTAACAAGAAAAGATGAATTATATTACAGTACTCCTTCACCCACAACTATACCTTTACAGATATATACAGATTTATAGGAATAACCCCGATTACAGAAGTTATCTTATACTCTAATGTTCACAGTAAGTACACAGTCCATGTAGACCAATAGGCAGCTGTGGTCAGACACACCACACTCTGAAACCAAGTGACAGATGCCACCCCAAACAGATGCTATGGATCTTTCATCAACTCCCACGCAGATGCTTGTCATACCTTGAGCCAACCGGTCTCACTGAACTCTGTCTTTCACACGAGAGTTTCCAATCTCCACTCTCAGAGAACTTGCTTTGGATTCTTCTTGCAAATCAAAACTTTCTCTCAGACGCCTTCCGCAAGGGTCCACCTCCAGGATTTCAAACTCCCGTTCCAGTGTTCCTCTCCCCTGGGTCACCATATGCATTCAAGCTTTCTTCCACATACCCTCTCGCAATGACTCAGCCATCAACAGTACCATTGCTTCACATGCCCATAGCAAAGAGTTACAGACCTTCAGTTGTCTCTTTGGACCTTCTGACTTCTCACAAGCCTTTATTTCACTTTAAATTTGCTTCCTGCAGCTTTCGTCTCTTTAAGCTTGAACTTGGAGCCTTTCTCTGCTCCTCACTCCTAACTTCACTTAACAGGACATTTTCCAGGCTCCTGCCCTTCCTTTGACTAGAACGTCTTCTTGGGACTTTCTCCTGTTCCACTCCCCTGGGTTTCTTCTTTAGCTTGGGACTTGTCATCTGCCTGTTTGCTCCAGTCTCTCTCTGGCAGCTATTTCCAACTAACTGAGCGCAAACTGTATGCGTGCATGTGTGTGTGTGTGTTGGGGCAAGGGTCCATGGGCCAAAGAAAGGTACGCGGGCAGGGAAGGCAATGCCCACGGCCCCAACGACCTCTCTGGAGGGATTTGCCCTCCAATCCTCAAGCCTGTGAATTTTTTTTTTTAACTTACTTCTCTTTGGCTTCAGGTCTCCTGTCTTCCTCAGTAGCAGCCATCTCTCCTACTGGCACTGCTGAGGCTTCAGAGCTGCTGGCCCACAGATGGCCAATTAGGAGGCCATCTGTGGTAAAATTGCTGAGCAAGTCCCTTTTTTTGGCAAGCTTGGGCTCGGGACCCACGTTTTACCCTGACATCGGGTCCCTAAGCCCTTCATAATTTCAGCCCTACGATCTTAGAAAAGGGCTTCGTTAACAGCAGAAGTCCAGTTGCAGAACCACTGGCCAGCTAGTATAATTTTCCTTTAGCTCCTCAGAATAAACATTAGTCTGCTTATTTCACGGGACAGTGATTTGTTCCCTCTTTTGAGAGGAACTATATCTTGTACTCTACATTTAGAGCAGTATAGCCCAGTTTTAGTTAGAGGCTGAAGCAGAGGACAATCAAGGAGGTCTCGGGTACATTCTCTGACGTATGCTGTGTGAGCTGGTGTCAGACTGATGGAGACAGACTGCAACAGCACAACTTGCCTCAGAACCACTGGCTTTGGCAGGGGAAAATCGATTCTGATTTCCACTCCCAATCACCACCCCACAACCCCCACTAAAAAATGCACATGCGTACCACTGAGAAGAGATAGCAGCCGACTGCCCCAGCACAAAGCCAATGAAAGAAATACAGTGGACATATTATAACAAACTGTTTAACAGGAACAAACTTTCAACTGGGCTGTTGCTAATACAGAGGTGATGTGTCTGGGATTCTAAAACTGAAGTGTTACTGCAGATCCCCTCCTTATTTTTTGGATTAAAACCAGCTGTATAATAAGTATAATAAACACTCCTCACCTCTTCAATTCTGTTAGTAATTATATTTTATTCACTGGAACTTCTGTTGCCATCTGTTGTTTGGACCTGACAGATGTTTGAATAATAAATACAAAAGCTGACTTCAGAGAAAGGAATATAGTCACACGCTGATGTAGATCAAAATCCAAATCTTTCTAGAGATAAACCCAACGATTTTCAGGGTGAGCAATTGAACCCAGGCTGAAAGGTAGAGATAGTTGGAACTCTTCCAGCCTAGAATTGTGCAATATTACTGTATGAATTCTACGGATGTTAATTGTCTGATGCTACTTTGTCTACTGGTTGAAAGGAGGTATTAACCCTTTTAAATTAGTAACATTAAGCATTCATATTTTAATATTGCAAACAAAATTGCAAGGCTTAATTTATCATAAGTCAGCATACCAGGTTTGCTCATATAATTTTCTCACCACGCACAGTCTTTGACATTTGTTGGCACGTGGTTCTATGGACATAAAGTACCCTACGGTACCTCTGCCAAGTGGCCATTCTGGATTCGAGGGTTCACAAAATACAGGAGCCCAATGAAGGATGCCATTTGACACAGCCTATTATACCCAACCAGAAAGATCCCTCAGCACAGCATTCAACTGCTTCCCTAGTTATTCTAGAAGCTCTGGCTGCAAAATTTGGCTCTTCGGTGCCCATTTTTTTTGGTGCTATGAGTGCCATTTTGACGCACACTTTTGGCCTTGCTGGATGACAGTTTGGTGAGGGGATTGGCACATGTGCAGGGAGTGCCTGTTGGAAGCATGCAGGATTGGCAGAGTGTGGCTTCAGAGCTGTCCTCTTGAAGCTCAGCGCTCCAGCTAAAGTCATCTTTTAAATGCACACAGTTGGACATGCATTCAACAGCAGGAACAGCACCAAACACTGCTCCACCACACCCCACTCACCCTGCGCTGGCTTCCCAACAGCACTATTGAAAGGAATCATCAACTAGAACCAAAGAATCATAGAATGGTTAAAGCATAGAAGGAGGCTGTTTGGCCTGTTGTGTTCATGCCGCTCTCTCCAAGAACAGCTCATCTCATCCCACTCCCCCCACCTTTTCCCATAGCCCAGCAATTTTTTTTTCAGATAATTATCCAATTCCCTTTTGAAATCCATAACTGAACTTGCCTCCACCACACTCTCAGTGAGTGCATTCCAACTCCTAACCACTGCTAACCATTGCTTCTTCTGTCAATCACCTTAGGTCGATGGCTGCAATTTTCTGGCCCCGTTGGCATCGGGGGGTGGGGAGGGGGGGGAGGGTGGTTGGTGGGGGGGGGGGGGGGGGAGCGGTGGCGGTGGGAGCTGTGGGGGGAATCAATATGGTGAGAAGGCCAAAAATTGGTTTCATTCCTTCATGAAACCAGTTCACGATCGTCCGCTCCACCCATCAATTCTGGGCCATGTTTCCAGCCGCCACACGTTGGGAACCTAATTTCAATACTTTAACATCTCATTATAAGCCCTGCTTGCCGGAATCATCCCCCCACGTTGGATCATCTGGGCACATCGATGTGCACCTGGCGAGCTGCACTTCACTCGGGACTTTGGGGTTTGTTTGCCCACCATGCTTTGGGCAGCACTCACGGTCATCAGTGCCAGGCTTCACAGACTTTTACCTTTAGGGGCAGGCCTCTACCTACCAGACCAGGCATAAGGCTTGTCACTGGCTGCAGGGCTAGAGCTTGCTTGGGGAAGAGGGAGAAGTGGCCTCAGGCAAAGGAAGAGGCTGCAGGACAAGGGCTGTACTGGGGAAGGTGGGTATCCCAAGATATGTGTGGGGGCACATGTTGATCTGTGCAAGTGGCCTCAAGATGGTGAAGGCTGAGGAGACAGTCTCCAGAGGAGATGAGGCCAGATGGGGATATGAGGGTGTGTGTGTGAGAGAGTGAGTGGTGATGTCCCTTGAGCTGGCAGTGAGTGAGATGCCAGTGAATGTGTGAAGGCCTTGTGAGTGTGTGAGTTTAGAGTGATGAGATGGTTACCTTGCCCTGGCAGCATGGATAAGATCATTTATTTGTTTTCTGCAGTGGATGGGCAGCCTCTTGTGTGCAGCATTGGCACTGACCGCCTCTCCCAAGCTGGAGTGATGAGGCTGATGGGGCTCCTGCGGCCAGAGCGGGGGTAGAGGACATCGCGATGGGCCTCCACGGTTTCCGGAAGGCATCCCGGGGATGTGTCACTGAATCAGGGGGCTGCACTCTTCTTGGCTTTTGGGGCCATGTCTTCACCGGAGCAGTCCTCGGCTGCAAGCGTTGAGAAGTGTGCGTGCAGACCCATGTGAGGAAGTGATGAGGTAATGGCAAGGCGGGCAAATTGGAGGCAGGCCAACAGCAAGATGGCGTGTTTCCTGTGACTGCATAATTAATGAGGTGGGAATGGGATGATATGGCACGCAAACGCGCCTTTGCGGCTGATGGGTAAGACGACTTTTTTTCCGGCTCACTAGCACACTTTGTGCATATCTGGGATGGTTCTGCCTGATGTCTTATGGTTCCCAGTCGTTCCGCCAATGGGAACAGTTTCTCCCTATCTACTCTGTCAAAACTCCTCATGATTTTGAACACCTCCATCAGTTCTTCTCTCAGCCTTCTCTTCTCCAAGGAGAACAGCCCCAATCTACCAACATAACTGGAGTTCCTAATTCCAGGAACCATTCTCGTAAATCCTTTTTGAACCTTCTCTAATTCCATTACATCCTGCCTAAAGTGCGGTGCGCAGGATTGGACACAATGGGATGAATATTGCTGGACCCTGGGAAGTGGGTGGAAAACTGGGTGTGAGGGCACGGTACAATTGCAGGGAGTTGCGTTGGATCGGCTCCCCGATCCATCAGGAAATTTTACAACGGTGGAACTGGAAACAGACAGGCTGCCCAGCCCAAAGAGGGGCGGCAGCCAATTTCCAAAAATAAAGGCTCATTTCGAGGCCATTTTATGGTGCGATGACCATTTTGCCACCCTCTCGTGCCTAAGGAAGCCGCCAGGGGGAGGGGTCATTTTATAAAGCAAAGAGGGGGCCCGGATAGATACAACAGCCCCTGTGGCCTCAACAATTTCCCGGAGGGATTTGCCCTCCACCATTGGGCTCTGTGTATTTTTTAAGGATTTATTTTGGCCTTCCTTCTGTAGGCCGCAGGGCCTCTACCTGCCACAGCAGCAACCACCGCTCCTGGTGGCACTGCTGAGCTGCTGGCCCTTTGATTGGGGCGATAGCTCTTGGGGGAGGGTGACCATCTTTAATCAGGTGGTCACGCTGGCAGCAGGCACTGAATTGGCTGCAATCTGTAAATTTTAGGGGGGTGTCCCAGCGGTTGTCCATGCTTTCCAACAACATGCATTTCCTACCAATGTTGGGCCATCCGCCCAATTGGTAAAATTCAGGCCGATATTCCAGTTGAGGCCAAACTGGTGTTTTATACAGGTTTACCATAACTTCCTTGCTTTTGTACTCTACGCCACTATTTATAATGCCCAGGATCCCATTGGGTTTTGAACCATTTTCTCAACCTGCCTTGTCACTCTTTCAATAAATGTATAAGACATTCAAGAAGAATAGGAAGCTAGGTAAAGGTGGAGGGATAGCACTGTTGATCAAGGGTGGCATTAGTGAGGAGATCTGGATGTAGAATCGGTTTGGGTGGAGGTGAAGAATAGTAAGGGAAAGAAGTCACTACTGGGGGTGGTCTACAGGCCCCCTTACAGTAACCTCAATGTAGTACAAGTCATATAAGAAGAAACATTGGGTGCTTGTGATCAAAGGACAGCAATAATCATGGGTGATTTTAATCTACATGTAAACTGGAAAAATCAGATTGGCAGTAGTAGCCTGAATGAGGAGTTTATAGGATGTTTTCGAGATAGTTTCTTAGAGCAGCACCTTCTGGAACCAACCAGAGAGCAGGTTATATTAGACTTGGTATTGTGTAATGCGACAGGATTAATTAATGATACCTGAGTGAAGGCACCCCTAGGTAGCAGTGACCACAATATGATTGAATTTTACATCCAGTTTGGAAGGGAGATGAGTGGGTCTAAGACTAGTATTTTAAACTTAAATAAGGGCACCTATCTGGGCTTGAAAGCAGAGCTAGCTGAAGTGAACCGGGATACTAGGCTAGAGGATAGATCCAATAGCGAAGCAGTGACAGGTATTTAAGGGCATATTTCAGAATAATCAGAAAAATATATTTACTACAAAAAAAAGTTCTAAAGGGAGGACCCACCATCCGTGTTTAACTAAAGATGTTGAGAAAAGCATCAAACTTAAGGAAAAAGCATATAACTGTGCAAAGATGAGTGGCAGGTCAGATGATTGGTCAAAACATAAAGAATGGCAGAGAATGACTAAAAGGTTAATCAGGAGAAAGAAATTAGACTATGAGAGGAAGCTAGCTAGAAATGTAAAAATAGATAGCAAGAGTTTCTACAATGATTGTACATTTGATAATTGATTCACCATAGCTAGGGTGGGGACAGCCTATCAGGGCAGACAAACGGCAGGTGACATTTAATGCAGAGAAGTATGAAGTGATTCATTTTGGTAGGAAAAGAAAAAGAGGCAATGTAAAATGAAAGGTACAATTGGAAACGGGATGTAGAAATAGAGGGACCTGAGAGTTTATGTGCACAAATCATCGAACACATGAAATAGGAGCAGTTAAATTAAAAAGGAAAATAGTAGGTAAAGTGAATATTGGCCCTCTAGAGAGTGAGAATGGTGAGTTAATAGTAGATAATAAAGAAATGGCAGATAAAATGAAGAAAGATTTTGCTTCTGTCTTCAATACAGAGGATACAAAAACCAAAACCATCCCAGTAAAGGCTGTAAATCAGGAGGTGGAAGGGCGAGGGGAACTTGGTGAAATTGCAATCACTGGGGAAGTGGTACTGAGCAAACTGATGGAGCAACGGGCTGACAAGTCTCCTGGTCCATTTGGACTTCGTCTAGGGTCTATAAGAGGTGGCTAATGAGGTAGTAGATGCATTGGTGTTAATTTTCCAAAATCCGCTAGGTTCTGGAAAGGTTCCATCAGTCTGGAAAGTATCAAATAAAACCCCTCTATTCAAGAAGGGAAGGAGGCAGTAAACAGGAAAGTATGGGCCAGTTAGCTTGACATCTATCATGGGGAAGGTGTTAGAATCGATCATTAAAGAGGTTATAGCTGGGCACTCAGAGGAACTGAAGGTAATCGGGAAGAGTCAACATGGTTTTGTGAAGGAGAAATCATATTTAACTGATTTATTGCAATTCTTTGAAGGAGTAACATACGCTGTGAATAAAGGGGAGCCTGTAGACGTGCTGTACTTGTATTTCCAGAAGGCATTTGATTAGGTGTCACAGCAAAGGTTATTGCAGAAAGTAAAAGCTTTTGGTGTAGAGGTTAACATGTTAGCATGCATAGAAGATTGGCTGACTGGCAGAATACAGAGAATATGCATAGATGGGTCCTTGTCTGACTGGCAGGATGTGATGAGTACAGTCCCACAGGAGTCTGTGCTGGGGCCTCAACTTTTTACAATGTATATCAATGACTTAGATGAGGGGAATGAAGGCATGGTAGCTGAATTTGCAGATGGCACAAAGAAAGGTAGGAAAGTATGCTGTGAAGAGGACATAAGGAGGTTCCAGACGGATATAGATAAGTTGAGTGAGTGTGCAAAAACCTGGCAGATTGAGTATAATATGGGAACATGCGAAGTTGTTCTCTTTAGCAGGAAGAATAAAAAAGCAGAGTATTACTTAAATGAAGAATGGCTGCAGAATTCCGAGTTGCAGAGGGTTCTAGGTGTTCTAGTGTATGAGTCACAAAAAGTTAGTATGGACATTTTTTCTTTTAAATTCATTCATGGGTTGTGGGCATCACTAGTTAAGCCAGCATTTATTGCCCATCCCTAACTGCCCTTGAGCAGGTGGTGGTGAGCTGCCTTCTTGAACCACTGTAGTCCATATGGTGTAGGTACACCCACAGTGCTGTTAGGGAGGGAGTTCCAGGATTTCGTGACAGTGAAGGAACTGCGATATATTTCCAAGACAGGATGGTGAGTGGCTTGGAGGGGAACTTCATGGCAGTGGTGTTCCCATGTGTCTGCTGCCCTCGTCCTTCTAGATGGTAGTTGTTGTGGGTTTGGAAGGTGCTGTCTAAGGAGGCTTAGTGAGTTGGTGCAGTGCATCTTGTAGATGGTACACACTGTTGCCACTGTGTGTCGGTTGTGGAGGGACTGAATGTTTGTGGATGGGGTGCCAATCAAGCAGGCTGCTTTGTCCTGGATGGTGTCAAGCTTCTTGAGTGCTGTTGGAGCTGCACTCATCCAGGCAAATGGAAAATATTCCATCACACTCCTGAGTTGTGTCTTTGGGGAGTCAGGAGGTGAGTTACTTGCTGCAGGATTCTTCGCCGTTGACCTGCCCTTGTAGCCACAGTATTTATATGGCTGGTCCAGTCAGTTTCTGGTCAAAGGTAACCCCCAGGATGATGATAGTGGGGGATTCAGCGATGGTAATGCCATTGAATATCAAGGGGCAATCATTAGATTCTCTCTTGTTGAAGATGGTCATTGCCTGGCACTTGCATGGCACAAATGTTACTTGCCACTGGTCAGCCACTTGGTATTGTCCTAATCTTGCTGCATTTTGACATGGGCTGCTTCAGCATCTGAATAGTCGCAAATGGTGCTAAACATTGTGCAATCATCAGCGAACTTCCCCACTCCTGACCTTATGATGGAAGAAAGGTCATTGATGAAGCAGCTGAAGATGGTTGGGCCTACGACACTAACCTAAGGAACGCCTGCAGTGATGTCCTGGAACTGAGATGATTGACCTCTAACAACCACAACTATCTTCCTTTGTGCTGGGTATGGCTGTAGGTACAGCAAGTAAGTAAGAAGGCTAATGGAATGTTATCCTTTATTACGAGAGGAATTGTACATAAAAGTAAGGATGTTATGCTTCAGTTGTACAGGCCATCGTTGAGCCCGCATCTCGAATACTGTGTGCAGTTTTGGTCTCCTTATTTAAGGAAGGATGTAAATGCGTTGGAGGCGGCTGAAAGGAGGTTTACTAGACTTACACCTGAAATGAGCAGGTTGTCTTATGAGGAAAGGTTGGACAGACTGGGCTTGTTTCCACTGGAGTTTAGAAGAGTGAGGGGTGACTTGATTGAAGCATATAAGCAAATAACAGTATTGACAAGGTAGACGTGGAAAGGATGTTCCCCCTTGTGGGTGAGTCCAGAACTAGAGGGCACTATTTTAAAATTAGGGGTTACCCGTTTAGGGCAGAGATGAGGAGAATTTTTTTCCCTCAGAGGGTTGTGCGACTTTGAACCTCCCTACCTCAGAAGGCGGTGGAGGCGGGGTCACTGAATATTTTTAAGGCAGAGATAGATAGATTCTTGTTAGGCAAGGGAATCAAAGGTTACCGGGGATAGAAGGAAATGTTGAATTTGAAACACAAACAGATCAGCCATGATCTTAGTGAATGGTGGAGCTGGCTCAAGGGGCCAAATGGCTTACTTCTGCTCCTATTTCATGTGTTCGATGATTTATGCACATAAACTCTCAGGTCCCTCTATTTCTACATCCCGTTTCCAATTGTACCCTTCATTTTACATTGCCTCTTCTTCTTTTCCTACCAAAATGAATCACTTCATACTTCTCTGCATTAAATGTCACCTGCCTGATAGGCTGTCCCCACCCTAGGTATGGTGAATCAATTATCAATTGTGAATTAGCTAATAAGATCACAGGTTCAGCACAGACTGCCATGAGCTTCATTGTTTACCTGTGTTCCCAATGTGTAAAAATTTGGTACGAACATAAAACACTCCACTGATCAAACAACAATCATAAAAGTCTGCCACTGAATAATGTCAGAACAATAGATGTTACCAATGCAGAATGTAATTATATTTAGCCCAGAGTGCTGAAAGATTTGTTACAATGAAATTTTGCTTGTGACTGGAATTAGGATCATCTCAAATATCTCATTTTTTGAATGATTCCAATAAGGTCAAAATATAAGGTTTCATTTCCAAAAATAAATAAAATAGAGTATATAGGCATTACACTATTAAATGAATAGGGACTCTAACAATGGTAATTCAATTAGGAAAACGATAAATGATAACAAGCTAGTCTTGCTTAATCTCAAATTGCATCATTAAATATGCTGTTGACTGTCTAGATGGTTTATATTGATGGACTGCTGTTGACCCTTGATAATGTTATTTGGTATTTCCTACAGTACAGCATTGACTACAATTCATAAGTAATTAATTAGCTATTAAGTGCTTTGGGACCTCTCGAGGTCGTGAAAGGTACTACATAAATGGAAGTCTTTCTTTTTTTTAAACAATCTAACCTTTGGAGACCTGACAGTATTGGAGACTCCTGATTTCTGACAGTCTCATGAGTTGACATTGGGTCTTCAGTTCGATCTAAAAAATACAGAAATAAAGGGCGGGATTTTCCACTCCTGTCAACGGTGGACATAATGGTGGGCGGGAGGGGAAAATATCACGGGAGCACAGAAGTCAGTTTTACATTGGCATAAAAATAGTTGCGATTGTCCGCTCCAGACTTCAATGGCTGTGTGCATTTCCCACTGGGAACAGCATTTGAATGTATTTCAATCTCATGAATGCTTACTATGAAGACAACTTTCCAGAATCACACCCCCACACTGGATAGAAAAGCCACTGTGGTGTTTAATCAGACCAGCATCATTCACGTCTGGATATAAGGGACGTACACCTGACAAACAGTACTTCACGTATGGCTTCAAGGTATGTCCACCTACCTTTATCGCGCATCGCTCTTGGCTCCTCTGACTCCACGCCAGGCTGTGCAGGCAACAGCGCAACGATCTCAGGGTGGTTTCAGAACAAGGTTCTATGTTCCAGGCCAGCAGTATGGCTGGAGGGGGTGGGGGGAGAGAGGGGAGGGGAGGGGGGCTGGCGTTTACATGAGTTGGAGGGAAAATGCTTTTCTGGGGGTGGGGGTTGGGGGAAGGCAAGACAGAGGCAAGGAAAGGGGCTAGAGGGCAAAGACCTGTCTGGGAGTTGGGGTGGCGGGGGGATAAAACTGGGAAGGGCGCTCCCAGACACAGGATTGAGTTGTGGGGTTGGGAATGTCCTCGGGGCCAGAAAGGGAAGTGAGTGAAGTTAAGAAGCGCTTCAGTTTAGATTGCAGAGACTGTCCTTGTCCCAGTCTAGGGAGGGCATGTCAATCTATTGTCAATCTATTGTCCAGCGCTTTCGAGCATAATACCGGGCTGCAGATGGCACAGTCACAGTCAGGGAAGGCATCTGCAGCCTATAGATTGGGAGCAGGTAGGGTAGGGGTGGGCACTCGATGGTCTCATGGTGGGGGGGTCTCTACATGTCACTGTGCAATAGGCCTCAAGACAGGGAAGGGTAAGGTCCACATGGCATAGGCTCAAACAATTCAGGGGGTAGGACAGAGATATCCATCACAATGACAATGGGATCAAGAATTACAGGGGAGGACTGAGAGTTATTGGAGGGATGGAAAACTGTACATTATACTCCTTCAGGATGATAGGAGGGATTTCCACAGTCACGCAAGGGGGGATTGAAGTTGTTCTGGTAGTAGAACCTTAGCAGCATCATCTTGCAACCTGAAGCTATGGCGCAGTCGAAAATGAAAGGATGAAAACACTCTGGTGGGGAGGGTTCGTAGAGCTTCTGGGAGGAGTGGATCACTGCACTGGTGGGTGGGCTGACTTAAGGGGCATCCAATTAATACCTGTATTCCCAAATGAGGAGGAATGCACACCTGAGACATGTTAGAAGCATTTGAATCATGGCAGATGCAATCAGGAGCCTTAATTCATGAAGGGCATTCATGTGAGATTAATTCCAATTCGTGCCACTAATCGATCTCCTTGCAATAACCCCTTGTCCGAAACGTGGAAATTCCACAGTGCAGCAATAAATCCAGAACCAGGTGGGCCACTGGACAAACTGCAGAAGGCCATTGGAAGCTGTACCTCCGAACCTTGCAGCTGGCAGATTCAGAGATGTGAAACCCCAGCCCTGCCTAAAATAACCTCATTCCCTCACTGAGCATTTCCCCTCATGAGGAATTCCAAAAAGACCTTAGAGTGCACTGGATGAGGATTCCAGCACCTGTGATAAAAGTAGCACATCCATGCGCCTGTCCAAAACAACCTCTTAGATTTTGGAAAAGGGAGGGGTGGGGTGGAAGTGCCTGTGATCCTGAAAACTATCATTTCACCGCCAAGGAATTTCGTGGTGATGAGGAGCCTCGACTGAAACTAACCCCTTGAAATCCGATAGTCACTCACCGGTCAGCGACAGGAAGAGGAGCTTTGGAGGCTGATGCTCACTCATGTTTTTCTTCAATGTTCCAGCAGAGAGGAGAGCATGAGCAAGATGGTGTATTTAACACTGCCTTCATCATCACATACAGGCAGGAGGAAAGGCAGAGAAGAGTACAACATTGGCACCAGGCTCGGCAAAGGGAGGTGCTTCACTCTGATGAGCATGGGGCAGCCGGGCCCCCTCCAGACCCAGAGGATGAAGCTCACAGATCCACTGAGCGTAGGTGACTCACAAGACCGAGGGTGTACAGGGGACACATGTCATTTCTCCAGATGAACGAGAATCAGTGTCGTAGACGCCATATCCAGGGATCTGGTAGGTCACATCTGTCTCATTCTCCAGGAATTGACGCCATGGGGAATGAGAGGGCATCCATTGCCAGTGGCTGTCTAAGGCATCGCCGCTCTTTACTGCCATGTGAAAGATTCCTTCCAGCGCTTCACTGGGGACCTCGGCAGGACCTCTCAAGTTTCCACTCGCAAGTGCATACAGGAGGTTACCGGCACATTCTTTGCCAAGGTGTACAATTATCTGCATCTCACCAGAGATCAAGCTAGCCAGGCAGCCCAAACACAAGGATTTGCTGCTGTTTCAGGATTCCCACAGGTGCAGGGTGCCATGGACTGCCCTCACATCGCTATAAGAGCTCCCTGGCAAGAGCCAATGCAATACGTCAACAGGAAAGGGCTCCATTTGCTCAATATACAGCTGGCCTGTGACCACCAGAAACACATCATGTCGGAATGTGCAAGATACACAGGAAGCTGCCACGACTCCTAGATCATGAATAAATCACAGATTCCGGACAGCTTTGAGGGCCCACATCACATCCAGGGTTAGCTCCTCAGCGACAAAGGACATGGTGGATGATGTCCATCAGGCGGCCACAAACTCCATACAACAATGCTCATTCCACCACATGAACATTGATGGATCAAACCATTGGCATCTTGAAGATGCAATTCTGATGTCTCAACAGATCTGGCGGAGTACTCCAGTACACTCCCCAGAAGGTTTCACGGATCATCATGGCTTGCTGCACACTGCAGGGCCAGGTTGTGCAAAAGTGGGGAGGACTTACCAGATGATGAGATGGAGGAGGTGCACATCTCCACCGAAGATGAGGACATCAATAGGGCTGAGGGAGATGAGGGCGAGGAAGCTGAGGCTGCAGGGGAAGAGACCATAGCACAGGCCAGACAAGGCAGGCGTGCATGTGAGGTGCTCATAGCCACCAGATTCCAGGAGGATGATGACGAGATGCAGTGATTGTGTTCTCGGGTCACTGGCCTCCATGCTGGGCCCACATTGTCACCTTCTCATTTCAACCATCCACTTCAATCAGAGAATGAGGGTCACCATGTCCCCATTGCTTGAAGGATGATGAGCCCTCGGGAGCATCTTGTCGTGCAGAAATGAGGTACTAACTGCAGGAGAGCATCTCGGCATCACAGGTGGTCCAGCCTCTTCAAGCTTTTCTCCAGCATCCCAGCTACTGCGGCAGCCTACAACAGGCAGGAGCGGGAATGCAATCCTCAGTGCATTCATGGCTGTACGCCTTCAGTCTGACAAGGCGCCTCAAAGAAATCAAATCTCCAGCTACAGGATAATTCCTTCTGTGTGACTTTGATGGTGAAAATGCGAGACAAGATTTGGGCCAAGCCAGCCAAGGACTTCCTTCAAGTGTTAAAGCACGTTAATCATACTGAGTCCTCAGTGTTACTTCAATCCTCGTAACATTGACATCCAGCACTCTCAGTGAGGGATGCAGTGCTGCAGTCAGCCTGGCCTTTACCTGGGCATGGAGGACCTCACGAGGAGCATCTTTAGACACCGCCTGCCACACAGGAACTTGCCGCCACTTCGACACAATCATTTCCCCCTGATGGCCAGCCGGGGCCCTGGTGATTACGACAATGCAGACAGACCATGAAGCCCTTAAGGTTCAGCATCATTGATAAGGGGCAGACATCAGCTGCATTCCAGCCTCGCTCCTATCCCACTTCCACCCTCAGCATTGCCATCCCATCGAGCTCACATATGCTGATCAAGATGAGGCTCAATGGTTCGAGTGTCTGCAATACGTCACCATCTGTAATTCGCAATGCAGAGCTCACCGTGGGTTTAGGTGAGGGGGCGCATAGCTGGACCTATGGCCCAGAGCTGCATCCCCATATCCATGATAGCCTTGTCAGTGCAATGCAGACAACTCCAAAATTGCCAACAGTAAACCCTGTGGCATTGACCGCCAGGAGAAAAATGTGTCGGGGAGGGTCAGAGCTCAGGAACATTGAGGTGGGAAGGTGCACATTAATACTGGGGAGCTGTGCAGATTTTCACTCGGAGAGTTGACAACGATGAAGGCAGGCATTAGCGCACAGGAGCTCAGAGTGCAGGCTAGCAGAGTGAACACCCTTACGGCTGGCAAGAATTCATAGAGGTCAAGGAAAGATACCCCGTCTCCATGAGCATCTACACCTCTCCTTCGACACTACACCTTTACCTTTTCACAATGCAGACAAGTAGGGGACTGCATGGACCTCCATCTTACACAGCCAGGGTGAACATCATTTGAACCTGCTAGGCATGTCTAAGAAATGCCTTGCACAAGCACACTTTACATTGAGGGCGATGCTTCACTGATGTCAGGAATGAGCTGAGAAATGACACTCACAGTTATGAGATGGCTACACACATTGACCTGAGGCACAGAATGTGACATCTATGATAAGTGGGAGGGAAGGAACATGGTGGGAGACCTGGTTGACCACCACCCAGGTCAGCAAACAGAGGAGGCATACATAAGAGGAAATGTGGAATGGATACAATTCAATTTACATTGTTGGAAATTATGCACATCTGGTGAACAACCATGCAACTGTTGTGCTCCAAGTATTTCTTAATCTTCCTAACCCTACCGCTATGTCTTGGTGCATCCCCGACATCCACGACAGAGGTAAAGACAGCCTGTTGACTGCTTCACCCTGTTGCCTGTGATGACTTTAGCAGATGCCCTCTGGAGGGCCGAGACCTGGAGTGCTCCGGCTTACTTTGGGTCTCCTGTTGAGTCTCCATGTTCACCCTCCTCGGCCTGTGGAGCTGCAATTGATTGGGTCACAGGCAGAGGGGATTGGGATCGGCTGGACGTTCCCAGAATTATGTGGGCAGATGGCCCTGGGATGTCCAGCTGCTGGTCCTCATCCTTATAGGTGCCCGAAGGCACCTGGCTGACTTCTTAAGGAGAAGGGGCACTCGGAGTGAGATCGAAGTACCCTGGCCCCCTCTCACGTAGCCACTGCTGGATGCCAGCAATGCCTACAGCAATGGAGTGCAACTCCTGCAGCAGCACAGATGTAATGTCCTATACCATGGTGTCCACCATCCTACCAGTGTTGACCTCAGTACGCTGGCATGCCGGCACAATGACCTCAGACTGAATGCAGACGGAATCCTCCATCGTACATTGCAATATGCGGAATGCATCTGACAACCCTGCTCAATGTCTGCAGCCCAGGACCTGCTGCAACGGGGAGATGGTCCCCAAAGGGAAGAAGACTGCTTCCCCTAAGTTTAGTGGACACCTTCTTGACGCCATTGAGGATCGCCAGGAGGTGCTCTACCCCCGTGATGGCAGAAGGAGGTCCAAAAACTTGACATCTGCAGCTTGAGAGGTGGTGGCCAGGGCGGTGAGTTCCAATCAGCTATCCAGTGTGGATGTCACAAAGTATAATAATTTTCATAATATTATTGAGATTTATTGTAAATGTAGGTAAATAGTGGGGTTTGGATAGTGTGCATGTGTGCGTGCGTGCATGCATGTGTGGGATTTAATTGAATTGGAGGCAGCTGGTTTGGAAGCTTTGACTCATCAAAAGAAGCTAGGTTTGAAATGCTAAATATGTAAACATGGCTGAAGTTTTAGAATGTGAGGTGAGGAAAGTTTGCATTTTTAGATAAATCAGGGCAGTTTGAATTTCAAAGAGATGAAAGGATGTTACACCTAGTCAGAGAAGCTAGACCAAGAAATTAGTTTATTTTTCCCAAAGGTGACTGACAATATTAGCACCATGAAAAGATTTATATTATGATAAAGTTCCAAAGACATATGGGAACAATGGGATTTACATTAAAAGGGAGAGACATGTATAAAGGAGATGAGGTTATGTGTCAGGGAAGGCATTGCAAGATCATCCAGAAGTGTGAAAATCCTCCAGCATTTGTGCATTAAGCTGATGTCTACAGAAACCGAAGCTGGGGAAAGCCATTTAGAATTCTACTGTCCAGGGTATTCTGTTGGCTTGCCTGGATCTGTTTAAATCTGTTTTTACTGCTGCCTTAAGGGGGTGTAAGGGGAAGCCAGATTAATTAGGAGTTATTATTGTAGTGATTTATAAACCTATGTATGTGCTTGAAATATTTTCTTTAGTTCATAAATGCTCAATTTAATTTTCTAAAAATCTCAAGTCTTGTTGAACTTATTACTACTGAACTCAGGGCACGCATCTCGAAATAAATACAAATTGCAAAACCGTTGTGATAGCAGGATTGAGATTCCCTCATGGATTTAATCCGCCTGGCGCACATCATCTGCTGCATCATAACAGAGGAAGATGATGAATGATCTCATCCATTCTGCCAAGGTAAGTCAACCGTCTCATCACTCTCGACTCATACTCTCACAAGCCCATCAGACATTTGCAGGATGTCTCTCCACAGGCATCTCACACACTGCCAGCTCAAAAGGACATCACCACTCACTCTCTCACATGCACCTTGACATCTCCATCTGGGTTTACATCCTGTGCAGCTCTTGTACTGATCCCGTGCATGGTTCCACTCAGCACCCACACAAGGCAGACTTCCTATCATCTGCCTTGGCAGGCGCCCTGCTCACGCTTTCTCCATCTGTCTTTATGCAGGAGAAGCTCGCCCACAATAAGAGGGAGAGGTCCTAGACAGATGGTGGGATGCTTGAGCTCAAGGCGCTCGCTCCGTACGAGGAGCGTGCTGTTAAGCTAGCCGGAGAGTTGCAGGGCAGTGCCTCTGGTACAGTTAGGTTGGCGGCACAGACACAGGTGAGGACCCTTCACCAGCTGCTCCTTCAGACAGCGACACTGAGTACATTGCCATGTTTTGGAGTCTGCAGCCATACACTAATTATTTCTACTCTCTTTAATAGGCGTGATAGCCAAATGCCCCAAAGACACCAGGAGCTAGACCCTCATATCCAGCCTCGAGGACACTGAGGATCCGGACAACACGCTACTGGATGATCCATCACGGCGCTCACCCATATGCTCCACCAGCGCAGAGACAGACACCTTGGTGGGACATAGATCTAGAACAGGCTCAAGCTCACATTATGGTGAGCACAGCACTGATTCTGGTCCACAGCAGGCAGAGGCAAGGACAGTCAAGGTCACCGACACTCGGAGGACTGCTGGAGTCAAGGATTCTGCTGAGCCTCAGTCAGGTGGTGAGCCTGTGGACTCGCTCCCAACTCAAATGTTGGAGCTGCAGTGACAGCCATGTCAGTCATGGAGCTGCACACGACGTGAGCCCAGGCAGGGATGTCAAGGTGTCTGTGAGAGAGTGAGTGGTGATGTCCCTTGAGCTGGCAGTGAGTAAGAGGACTGTGGGGAGACATCCTGCGAATGTCTGATGGGCTTGTGAGGGTATGAGTTGACAGTGATGAGATGGGCGAGTTGCCTTGGCAGAACGGATGAGATCATTCATCATCTTCCTCTTATGAACTGAGTTGGCACTCGCCGCCTTGGCTGCCTCTCCAAAGCCGCAGTTGTGAGGTTTTTCAACCTCCTTCTGCCATCACGGGGGTAAAGCACCTCCTGGCGATCCTCGACGGTGTCAAGAAGGTGACCCGGCTATGCATCACTAAGCTTGGGGGATGCAGCCTTCTTCCCTTTGGAGACCATCTCGCTGTTACAGCAGTCCTGGGCTGCAGACATGGAGCGCGGGTGCGGTTTCAATATGACGCCCGCTGCAATGAACTGCTGAGGTCACGGCAGGGTGGGCGAATCACAGGCTGCCCGCTCGCGATAAGACTGGTTTCCTGCTGTTGCAAATTTAATGAGACGACAAGCGTACAATCGGGAGCGAAAACCTCGCTTATCCCGCCCGCCATCATGTTTAGTCCGTGGAGCAGAAAATCTCACCTAAAACCGTTCCTCTTTAACTTTTTAAACTGCAGATCTCTCTCCATGATCTAGTGGAGTGCAAATTGAATAGGTACATTGTGGGAGACCATTTTCTATAATGTAAGAATGACCTCTGACCTTGTGGATATCAGAATTTGTGCATTTTTTGGACTCTGTGACTGAAGCTGTTGAAGATGGTGATGGCCACCATAGGCCAAGCTTGAATCAGTAAATAAACAGGCTAACCAGCCCATCAAGTCTGTACCAGTGGTTTTCCTCATAAAAGCTATTTAGCCTAATCCCAAATAAAAACAGAAAATGCTGGAAAAACTCAGCAGGTCAGGCAGCATCTGTGGAAAGAAACAGAGTTAAGGTTTGAGGTGAATGATCATCAGAACTATCCCACTCAGAACAATCCCGCTCTGTTTCTTGATTTCTTTCTTTTTAACATTCCTCATTATCATGCAAATAATTTTGTTTCAGATAGACTTGACAATAGTTTGTGACAGAAAATTCAACATTTCAACCAGCCAAGAAATTTTTATGAACGTCTTTAGTTCCTTTTGTATTGATCTTAAATTGTGCCCACTCATTGTGCAGTATTTAATGCAGGCGATGGTGGTCTCACCTGCTGGTCAGCAGGCACTCCGTGTTGCCTCCTTTGGGGGTGGCCCACTGTATTAAGTGCCTCTCTTTAATGCTCTTTGTCTCATTGTGCAAATCATCTCCATTTTCTGCTTTGTCAGTCACCTCATGTGTATGTTTCTGATGCGATACCGGATGGTCATTATGATTGCTTGAAGGTACCCGTTGTGTATGGTCTGTTTGGATCAGTGCTCGGCTCTCTGTAGCTGCATCAGCCTTTGCTCTAGTTCACTGCCGTTGCCAATGGCCCTTTCTGCCACATGCCTTGCAGACTTGATGAAAAGCTGGGCATTTCTTTGGTGCATGCAGAAGGCCACACCTCCACATGTCTTGCCAGCTTTGGATGTTCTAGTGAGTGTGTCAACAACTGAGGCTGTTAGGGCCCGCAGAATGGAGTCACCAACCATCTGTTGCCCTCTTGGATCTTCAGGCTTCTCTCGAGCCTGCTTTGCTTCAAGTCTGCTCCCTGCAGCTCTCTTTAATTTGGAGATTATTGCTCTGCTCCTTTTTCTCAACTTTCTTTAACAGGATCTGTTTCTGACCTCAGTCCTTGTCCCTTACCTGGAACCTTCTTCTGGGACCTGTTTCTGCCCCGCTCCCTGGTGTTGGATCTTCTTTGTTTGGGACCTTATCCTCATCCCCTCTCCCCATGTCTTACTCCCTGGGACACATCTAGAATGGTGCTCCTCTTCAGGTCACCTGACCTGCAGTTTTGCACTTATTCGCTTTTCGTCTTTTTCTTCTGTGCGTGTGTACAGGGCCGGTCCCCAGCTGAAGAATGTAAAAAAGAACAAACTGTGCATGTACAGCCATCTCCCAGCCAGCACATGCACAGGAGACACGAAAATTGAAAAAGACTCGAACTGCGCACGTGCGGCCATCTCCCGGCCAGCGCATGCACAGAAGTCCCGAGGCTCATTAGGAGCTATAGCTCCCGAACTCCGAGGTAAGTATTCGAGTTTTGTGACACTTACATCCATCCTTGAGTAGCTCTTTGATACTATGTTTTGGGCTTGTCTAGCAGATCGTTCTGGAATGCTTCCATTGGAGTGGACACGATGGCCAACTGTCTGCTAGCTCTATGTTTGAAAAATCTCAGTACATGCCCTTTTCTCTGCATCTGCTGATGAAGTGGTCTATGGATTCTGCAGGTTGTTGTCTAAATGGCATGAACTCTAGTTGATGAATACGGAAGTTTAACCTGATTCTGAGCCGGTCTTCCAATGTAGTCCATATCTTCTTGGGATCCTGTAGCTCTTCTGCTGTTAATCCTGACGTGTTCAGTTGGTATAGAGCTTCATTCCAATTGCTAGGTGAATTTTTGTGGCTTTGTTGTCTGGTTCAGACACACCTGAATCAAGAACCTATAATTCTGTATGCTGTTTAAACAGCCTGAACTCAGATAGTGGGTCAGCTGCATCCCAATTCAAACTGGGGAATTTTGTGGGCATTCTGGCAATTCCCCTTTCACCTTCTTTCTTCTGTAGCACTAGGGATGAGTGTCACTGTAGCAACTTTTGTGCAGTTTTCTGAAGCTGCACCCACGAAGATGATTTGTGGCAGAAATGCACCACCGAGTATTGACACCTTTGCTTTTTTAAATTTATTGTTCATCACCTCCCAAAGCCTCCTGTTATAATCACAACCTTCTCTGGCCCGATTTGACTCTCCCTTGCTCGATACCTATTCGGCTCACATCCTGGTCACTTGCCTTTCCCGACTGAGCTAACCCGATGCCGGTCCTCTCAACGGGCTCACTCATGGAACTGACAGGCCATGTGCAGCAATCTCACCATGAGGGAACTGTTTGCTTACCAGCTCTTTACTTGAGCACTAGCTCAGCACTGTGTCTCCAAAGCTTTTCTTCACAGTCACCACACTGCGTTTTCAACACTGTCCGATGCTGCGACGGTTGTAATATGTCTTTAAGGGATATCAGCATGACATCACTAGAAGAGAAATGTGCCATGTGATCCAGGATTACTTTCACTTTTGTTTTGAGCAGACCACACACGGTTCTGATGTCTTCAAGCTTTACCCCAATAACATGACAGTGACTATGTTGTAATTTGACCAAAACATCAAGGGTCATCTCATGCTGTTCACCATGTCATAGCTGTACTTAATCTTGCTGCCACATGTCTTACCACCATTGATCACCATGCCATGTGTTTATAATGATATAATACCTTGTGTTTGCTTACTGTACAAGACACAAGGCACCAATTGTTCATGTGGGATTGGGTAAACACATTGTGGGTTCATTTATTAAGACTAGGCATATGAGCACAGTTTACATAGGTGTAAAGCTTGGAGACACCAGAGCTCTATGTGTGTGTGCTCTGCTCAAAGCAAAAGTGAAACTAAGACTGGATCATATGACACACTTCCTTTATAGTGATGTCATGCTGATATCCCTTAAAGGCATATTACAACACACCCAGCAGCCCCTGTGGCTGCCTCCACACTTCTTCCTGGGCTGGCCCAATTCCAGCCCACACCTGGCCCCCAGCAATGAAGATCCTGCCTTTGTGGGCACTTTCTCCCAAAAGCGGGTGAGCTGAGCTGGGAATTGTCCCAACTCCCTACCCACATCAAGGATGAAAATCCAAGCCTTAATGTTCACCATCTTCTGTTTCATCCTTGCCAAAATTTAAAGTACCAAAACTGGAATTTGATTATGTACTCATGGATGTACCACCCTGCTGAGCAATGACTTCAACTGTCAATATTAAAATTAAGCAGGAAGTAAAGGGATGGTTCCTGATCATGGTCTTTTTGCTGTCATAGTTGGACCAGGCTTATTCACTTTCTAGTTACAGGAGGCCATCTACTAGTCATGCCAAAATTTTAACCTCCATGTGATATTACTGACTGGCACTCAGCCTGTGTCCACACTGCCTTTCTTAATCTTGGAATGACTACCAAATGCAAGATGAGGCTATACAAGAGGGCTAATTGAAGCAGTTTTAAGTATAAAGTTACTACCTTTAAACTAGCAATCCCTCAGTGAGTCAGAGCATCCAAATTTCATCTGGAGTCAGAGCAGATGAGACCCAAAAGTTGCCAAGTGTACCATCCCATCCATGGCAAATATTAGCATTGAAACACAGCACTAGTTTAATGAAAATGAAAGCCCGTAACCAAGAATAATCACACCACCACATGAAGTCAAATCACAACACTGAATACTCCTGCCATCAACTTGTTTGAGTTGCAAGTCCAAAATCAATTCCAAAATGAACGATCCCTAATTAGGCTCTTGGCTTTAACGGAATTTAATTAAATCTATTTATAATATCAGAACAATCCCACCATCACTCTGAAAATCAGGAGAAGCCAACCCACAGCTCCAAAAAAAAAATTTTGGCACCTCAAAACATAGCCCTGAATATAAATCCATGCAGTGAGAGAGCAGAGTCATTACACAGCAGATTCAGTAGAGTGCAAGATTGATGTAGGTAAAGTTCTCAGGACACTGATATTTGCTTATTTACACTAGAGCAATAAAGGAAGAGGATAGAAAGGAAAGGAGGGAGGAAGGGATAGGGTGGAATTAAGAGGAAGGGCATGAGAGTAAAAAAAAGAAGAGAGAGGCTAGAATAAGGAAGGAAGGAAAGAAAAGGTCCCAATTGCTTCAGTGAATCAAGCTTGCCTGGATGAGTGCAGCTCCAACAACACTCAAGAAGCTTGACACCATCCAAGACAAAGCAGCTCACTTGATTGGCACCCCTTACACCGCCTTCAACATTCAATTGCCCCACCACCAACGCATAGTAGCAGCAGCGTGTACCATCAACAAGATGCACTGCAGCAACTCACCAAGCCTCCTTCGACAGCACCTTCCAAACCCATGACCTTCACCATCTAGAAGGACAAGGACAGCAGATGCATGGGAACACCAGCACCTGCAAGTTCCCCTCCAGGTCACTCACCATTCTGACTTGGAACTAAATCGCCGTTTCTTCACTGTTGCTGAGTCAAAATCCTGGAACTCCCTTCCTAATAGCACTGTGGGTATACCTACACTACATGGACTGCAGCGGTTCAAGAAAGCAGCTCACCACCACCTTCTCAAGGCCAATTAGAGATGGGCAATCAATGCTGGCCTAGCCAATGACAGCCACATCCCATGAATGAATAAATTAAACACTCAAAGAGCAACCAATATGCAATGGAACCATATGGAGCAGTCAACCTGCACACAAAGTCCAGGTAAAGATCCAGATAGTCTTGTCTTAGGTGTTGGTTGAGGGAAAACCTTAGACCTGGGGATCAGAACTGTCCTGCACTTCTTCAAATAATGCAATAGGATATTTTACATCTACTTGAAAAGACAACTGGGGCTTTGGTTTAACACCTCACCAAATCATATGACCTCTAACAATGCAGCACTCTCTCACTCCTGCACTGGGGTGCTAGTTACCTCCGCCGTTGAAGGTGGGTGGAGGTAATGTTTTCCCCCGTTTGTTAGTCTGTTTATCTGCAAACGATATTTCTCAAAAGCTAATCGACAGATTTCAACAAAATTTAGGACACAATAAGTGTAAGGTCCAAGAAAGAGCTCATTAGTTTTTGGTGAAGGTGGGGATCCAGATCCTGGAATTTTTTTTTAAAGGATTCATTAACACTGGGAGATAGGGTGATTTTTTTTTTTTCTTTTAGAATGTTGTGGGTTGTTTTACTTTGAATGTTGATAATTGTTTTAGAATGTGTGGGTTACCACAGTTGTTGTGGTGGAATTTGTCACAGCTGCCAAAATGTGAGCAGAGTTTTCTGAGCAGGTTATTGGATGTGGATTGGCCTGAAGCCTCCGCAGTGAGATTGAAACTCTGAATAAAAAAGGTTTCTTTTTTCATCTTTGTAGCTACAAAGCATCAACCAGGCAGGGAAAAATCTCAAAGAAGAGCTGCGGAATTATAATAACATTGAGTTAACACAGTGTGGCGGAGGCATGCGCTGTCCTGAGTGCTCTCTTCTCTTGTTTACATTGTGTCCATGTGTCTAGAGTGATGCTTGAACCCAATACCTTCTGGCTTAGTAAGACAGGACTGGACAGACAGAAACTATAATTACACCAAAACCTGAAGGGGTTAGATGTGTTGAAACTGGAGATTTAGTTTTAAGGAGAATTCAGAGCATTCTTCTTCCCCAGAAGCAGTTGATCCTTTCACATCAGTTGCTGCATTTTCTGGCATGCAAATTCTATTAAAGGTTAGCCAATTCCTGAGCACATGTTATAAGTAATTATTTGTAATAATTAAGCATTTCAACAAAAGTAGAAATGTAAGATAGTGAAATTGATGATGAGGATGTCATTTATTAGAGTTAAATGCTTTCTCGCATGAAAGAAAAAAGTAGTATTAGCCATTTAAAATCTATAGGGATAATTTTAACTCCCGAGCAACTAACCATCCCCAAATAATACATGGGCAGACCTGCCAGCCACTGTGGTGGCAGAGCTGGACCATGTTAATAGCCAAGCCTAATTTATTTCCTGCCAGGCAATTGCTCACGCTGAAATGTGCATTCAAGAAAATTCACCAACTTTAGGCCCACAAGGATCAGGTCAATCTGGAGGGTATGGAAGGTTCTAGGCAAGCCAGACGATGCAAGGGCACCTGAAAGATGTCAAGCCGGCAGTCCGGCAAGTCACAGGGGTGAGCTTAGAAAGATTTTGCCTGCAGTGACTAAACTTTCTTTGTGGGGCCTGGTGAAGTACTCCTGCTCCTCATGACTACATAAGGAAAACTTTTAACAATTTACAGCTTCTTGCCTGCCAGGTTTTACTGAATTGGTGACACATGCAGCATTATAATTGCGTTGGGGTTCTATAGAAGTGATGGGACCCCAATTTTCCTTTATTTATGAGGCTGTCACCTTATTTAGATTAATACCCAAACGCCCAAAAGAAATGGCACTAAAATATCTGCAGGACAGGAACCGAATGGTAAGTACACTGCTTTCATTTTAACTTGCGTTCCATCAAGTTTCAAACCATTTTGTATCCTGCATATTACTCCTTCAATCACAACTTATAACCAGTCTAACTAAATATTAGGCTGTTTCTTACCAAAAGTAAAGCCAATTCCCTACCAAGAGCCAAGAAGGAAATACTTTGTTGTCGGCTTCTATACAAGTTTGGGATGAGCACCAACTGCATGACTTTAGGAGAGCTCTGAGAACCAGTGTAAGTAAATAGAACCCATCTCCAATATTAAACTCATCCCTCTATCATTCTCAATACATGAAGGCAAACCTGGATACATTTTTGAAGTAGAGGAGATATAAGGCCTTGGGGAGAGAGTAGAGCAATAGGATTGTTCTGGCAAACAGCCACAATGAATTAAATTACTTCCTTCTATGCTTTTAGCTCATATGGATCCATAGGGTACTGAAGCTAACTTTAATACACCTTTTAGTAGCCCAAGTGATATCAGCTAATTTAGTGCAAAGCGATAGAAAAAAAGTTGTGCATGAAATGTGTTATATAAATGCAAATAAGTATCATAAAGCCTAATACAAGAATGTGTTTAGGATTTGACGACTATAACCTTCTGTGTTTTTACAGCTCCCTGTGCAGGAAATGTTTCTTAATCTAATGATCCTTTGTCACTGACTCCCCAAGCAAAAGAAACAGTCTTTCTTCCATTCACCCTGCCAGGCCTCTCTATCACTTAATAACCTCAATTAAATCTCCTCTTAGCCTTCTCTGCTGCTGTGGAAATAGTCCCAGTATCTCAAGTCTCTCGTCATATCTTTTGTCTCTGCACCCAAGTATTAGTGTAGAAGTAAATGTGTCAACATATTGCGGGGTTTGAGGGGTGAGGGTGGGGGGTGGTATTTTAACATGGGTGAATGCTTGACTTTGGGTGTGGATGAGGGGTGAAATCCTGGAAAAACGTGAGTGAGCCAGGACACTGGTTCCAACCCACCAACTTTGCATTTCATTCCAGTATATAATGCTGCATGCATGTAACCCCTTCAGGACAGGCAGGTTGACAATATCAATTTGTTAATCAGTCAATTGGAGTGATATTAACGTGGGACGTTTAATTTAACTTTGGGTCCACGGCTTTCCAGGTTTCCAGAAACTCACTAGCGAAAGAAAGCCAAATGGACGGCAGTAATTGAGGGAGCTGAAGACATGATAGGGAGATGTGTCAATAAGCTTAATGCTCCAAGCAGTTGGCCACTCTTCCCTTATAGCTGAAGAGATCATTGCAAAGGGCTGTGACATCATGCCATTTATGCATGAGACAGACTCCTCTAATCTCTCTGCAATTGGGCACAGTTTTAAAGAGTGTCTTAAAAGATGAAAATGATGTGGAGAGGCAGAGAGATGTAGGGAGGGAATTCCAGAGCTTAGAGCCTGTGCAGCTGAAAGCATGGTCACAAATGGTGGTGCAATTAAAATTGGGAATGTGGAAGAGCTCATCAAGTCAACATGAGTGAGTGTTGTATGCCATGTGGCTGCCTAATAGTTTATCCTGTTAACAGGTAATTAGCTTGACCCCATTTCTCCATCTCTGACAGTAGGCATGCCTAGACGCTGCTATCTCAATCATCTCCTCCTCCACAGATGTCAATTGCAGGATGGCTGAAGGATTATCTCCAGTTCTCTGCCTCTCCCTGATGTTCTGTGCTTTCTTTTCCTGCAAAGATTGAAAGGAGAGACCCATCAGTGAGAGTCCTGCCTTGTGTTCACCTAATGGATGGAGGACATTTGTTTAGGGTGACTATGAGGGAGAGGCATTACATTTCATAAGTATGAGTTTGAGTGTCAGTGATGAATGGACAGATGGGGATCTCAGGAATTGTATAAGATAGAGTTCCATGGGTATACCTATTAGATACGTTGGTGTAAGGAGTGATGTGCTGAAGTAGGCTTGAGAAGGCGGGCTGAGGGGTTTTGTGTAATCACCTTGCCTGCCCTGCTTAGGTCATTAAAGTTCTTTTGGCATTGAATTCTCCAAGCTGGTACCACACCCATGCTGCTGATCTCTTCGGCAACCTCCAACAACTTCTTTGTTAAATTATCAGGGTTCTTCCTCCTGTCAGTGGTGAAGAGATATCTCTCCAGACCCTTACAGCTCCTAGCGGCATATCCAGGGAGGTGTCGCTGTAGCGCGACACAGCCTTTGAGCTTCTACCTTCCACGGCAACAATTCTTTCACTCTCCTTCCCACCTCCAACTGCTTCAGCTTGCATGTTTGAATTATCCCTTTAAATAGTGGTGTTTGAACTGCATCATTTGGGTTGTCATCATGTCCAGTGACACTAGTTGACTGGGAAACCTGGAAATCATATACTAATATGTCCACTGGCAGACATGTTTCACATTCTTCCGGGTTTCGCACCTGTTGTCTCACCACGGCTGTCAATGTGGCTACACATTAAATCCAGCCTATGAATTCAGATTAATGGCAAATAGACATTCTAAGTTGTCTATGGCTTTAATATCCTTTCTACAATGGGGTGCTTACAACATTGCACTCAATGCTGTGACCTAACCATTTCCTTATTCAAATCTATTACTACTTCTTTACTCTGGGAGCCTGCTTCTCTTAAGAAAAGCCAATAGGATTTTGGTTTTTTTAATTGCTTTATCTACTTATAATTAACTTTCAAGGAATTATCAGATTTAACCTGAAGGTCCTTATGCTCATCCACACCTTTCATTGGCCATACAAAATGATCTTCAATGGTGTTACTGATATTAGACTAACCAGCCTCTCGCTACCTAATTAAATTCATGGTCTATCGCTTATTGTCTCCCTTGGGATGCAAGCATTGTACTGACTATCCCCTAATTCCCTGTCATAATTTGCATATTTAAGGAAGATTAAAGAACTGTCTTCAAAACCTCTGCTTTGTCCCCTTTGGCACCATTGATAAAAAAGAAACCTGCTTGATATTTTATCATAAAACATAGTCTCTAATGATGCTCCCCCATTTTCTTAAAGCACAGTGAGAACTTTCTGAGCCATAAACTAAGTTGCTTAAAGCTTTTAGAGGGGTTTGCCATTCATTTCGTCAGAATGTTAGTGAAGGTTTACCTAAATCTCAAGGCCCAGAGAGATACTTTGGAAGGTATGGAGAGTTGAGACTCACCTATGAGGCTGATATAAAATACTAGAGCTGAAATAATCTAGGATAAGAAAGTTAAAAGACGCTAAAAGTTAACAGGCATGTTGGAGAGGGATTTCTTCTATATTCTGTGTGCCACAAAAATGCTAAAATTCAAGTTGTAAACAGATTTATTACTTTGTTACACAGGGTGAACAGAGGAAACCATTCCACTTTGTTGGGTCAAATACAGAAAGCTTTGTTTTGCAATTAAATCATGATCTGGGAGTATTAGGCTGGGATGATGAACAGGCTGGGTCTCTTTTCACTCGAAGAGAGAAGGCTGAGGGGGTCACCTAATAGAGGTCTTTAATTTAAGCGAGGCTTTGACAGGATGGACACAGAAAGAGTCTTTCCACTTGTGGGAAAGAGCGAAACTAGAGGCCATCAATATAGAATAGTCACCAAAATCAAACAGGGAATTCAGGAGGAATTTCTTTACTCAGAGAGTACTGAGAATGTGGACCTCACTACCACAGGGAGTGGTTGAAGTAAATGTTGTAGATCCAGTTAAGTGGAAGCTGGTCAAGCAAATGAAGGCGAAGGGAATAGAGAGTAATACTGACGGTTAGATGAGGAAAGGTGAGAGGAGTCTTGATTGAAGCATAGACACTGGCATGGACTGGTTGGACTGTTTCTGCGCTGAGTGCTCTACATAATTAATTTGCACTTCACCCACTGGGTGCTTATCACCCAGGAATATAAGGTGAGGCTTTATACAAAGAGGAATATCCTATTACGAACTTGATCAGAGGGTTCCTCGCTAGCCATTCCCTAACGTTAACATCTTGCCTCGATGGGCCAAACAATTTACCAAAGTTTCTGTGAAATCAGGCCATTGTGCAGTTGTAGTCATAAGAGTTCTCATCTTTCATATTTAAGAAAGGGATCGTGTGTACAAGCAACTTCTTGTCTCAAAGTAATTGAATCTGATTGAGATGGAACTCAAGGGCTGCTCCCTCGAATGGTACAGTGTGGCACTGAGGGCAAACATTGCTTGAGAGGCCACAGGCCCATGATTTCCTGACCAGCACACAGTAGGCAGGACCCAAAGCAAAGTGTGAAAATATTGCATTAGGTTGGCTCCCCGACATGTTTCTGCATCTGAGCAATCTTGCAGAGGTGGGTCAAACCAGCACCGGCCCCACACCAGCCAATTAGGACAATTAAGTGTTCACTGGGGGCAAATTAGTGACCTACTTGACATCGGATCAGCTGTCCATTGAATTGGGAGGTTGACACAACTTGAAGGTAGCCTCCTGACAGCAGACAGGAGGGGCTTCAGGGCCCCCTTTCAGTGGCCCATGAAGAGGCAGCAAATGTAAATAGGCTGCAGCCTTGGCCATAAGCCTTCCTCTCGAGGGATTTCCTCTCCATCCAGATGGCCCTAGAAATGTGGGCCTTCCATTTTGCAAGCATTTCGTGCAGACTTCCAAAGGGCACCTCTGATTAGCTGGCATTTCCGCTTCCTGGGAAGGTCCACCATTGGCCGCTTAAGTGCCTAACTGGCACTTAATATGGTGAACCTTCTGCCAGGGAGGCGATGCTGGACTCTTGCTGGCTCTTTAGCTAGCAGGCGAGACCCCAGTTACCTGGATTAAATCTGCCTTGGTTTCACCGAATCACTACCTCATGGTTTTACTCAGCTACTCATCACTGACCAGTCTTGCAGATATCCTATGCTAATGGCCTAAGCGTTTCATCTGAGGGTTTTCAATAAAAGAAAGGAGTGAATGATTGGCAGCACAGTGCATGACCAATGGTGAAATCAAAATTAATCATTTTTAAATATCCTTTCCTGAGCTCCATTTGAGCTTGGCAATAGAAAGAAAGAGTTACGGTGGGCATGAAGGCACAATGTATAGTGCCAGCCTGGCTCTAAATGGGCATGAGATCTTGCCCTCCACATCCCTCAACCCCGCCAATTCCAATTGCAGGAATTATATTTGACTGCTAAATTTGGACAGGACAGATTGGCTTAGCCACGCAATACCCCCTGTTGGGATCTCAAAGGCTGGCATGAGAAAGCCAAGTTGGGCACTATCCCGTCACTGTTGACATGGGCAATGCATGACTTGTGGCTATGGAACTGTCTGCAGCAATGACGTGGAGTTGTACATCTGTCCTCATGTTAAAAAGAAAGTCATGAGAGTTTAGTAAATGATGAAAAGAGGATTCCAACCAGGAAATGGAAGATATTTGGGCAGGGAAAGAAGGGGATTAAAGAAGAGGCTGTTTGGAAGAAGGAATCAGGCAAGGTGATCTGGGATAGAATTGCTGAAGACTAGGTTAGAGTGGTTGAAGATTAAGCATCCAATCATGGGAAATGGGATTAAGGAGCTGAAGCTGTGGGAAAGGCTATATAATTAAGGTCTTGTTGCAGTAGCTTTTAATCAAGACAATGCAGATGCAGAATGAATACCTTTATTTTACTGCACTACTGCTGATGTCATATTAATTTCCAGCAACAATAAAACAGCTTAAAGTAAATGAGGCTCTTTCAGGTGTGACAGCTTTGCAGAGGTGAATTTAATGGATGCATCCAGATGCAGCAAACCACACCCCACCAACCTGTACAAGAACAAATATAAATGCCACTACCAGAGTTAACCATGGATGGGTCTAGAATGGATGGATTGAGTTCTGAGCTTGATTGTACAGTCCATTGGTGATTGCTTTTGTTCACTAGTTTTTGCAAACCATTCTCAGGCAGTCACAAATCATCACCAGCAGACAACCACATGTGCACATGTTGCTTCTGTACTGAAGACCACTTCAAGTAGCATTAAATATAAAGGTCATTGTCCCCCATTAATATTGTAAGACCACTTGTACCTGGAGTAGCCTGTAATCACTGAAGTTATGGGAGCAGTGCAGCCTAACAATGCAGCAACTGTGACCTTAATAATCACAAAATTCCCCAGTAATGGGGGAGGGCCCATTCCAATGTCAAATGGAAAAACAACATTGGCACATTGTATAGAAATCCACCTAATACCACCATGCGCAGCACCAATGGCAGTACGTATGTGTGCAGTGCATCCTTGGGCACATTTGAAAAGACATTTTTCAAATGAGCACTCTGTGATGGGTATATGGTGAAAATAAAGCCTGAAAATTGAATTGAAAAAATTCAGGTCTGGTACCCTTGATCAATAGAATCTGAATCCACTGTAATATTAGTTGCATGAGACCAATCTCAGACCACCCTCAGTATTCACTGGATAATAAAAAATTATGTTCTGTCAGTGACAGTCAGAATTTTAAGACAAATATTACCAGATGCTATCTCTGTATTCCATATTACAACTGAAGTGAGATAGAATGGATGTAGTGATAAGTGCAGCATTTATATATGATATGATGATACGATGATATTATAACATGATAAGACAGTGACTTTAGACCAAGGTTTTCTACCATTGGGGTTTCCTCACCTCAGGTCTGGTTCTATTGTAGATGAATTGACTGAGATTGGTTGCTCTGATTAGTCAACAACTTCATTTTTGCTGCATCATGCAATCATCATCCTGGTAGAAGGCAGGCTAGATGGATCTTTGTCATTTTTCATCCTGCAATTCTTACGTTCTTTTGATGTTTTTGCAGGTGGTTTGAGAACTGGTTACTGTACTGATTCTGTTAGTGCTCAAAATGAATGTCACATGTGCATGTTAAATCAGTCAGCTCTTTTAAACCAGTTTGGAATATGAATATCAAACTGAACACCAACAGTATTCCAATGGGTTTAATCTGCACTGGACAAAGCATTGATGTAAAATTCTATGGTGTACAAGTATCACTTAGTTATTGAATCATAAGTTCACAAACTCTTTGTTAGGATAGCATTATTTTTATTCATTCACGGGATGTGGGTATTGCTGGCTGGGCCAGTATTTGTTGTCCATCCCTAGTTGCCCTTGAGAAGGCAATGGTGAGCTGCTCCTTGAACAGCTGCAGTCCATGTGGTGTAGGTACACCCACAGTGCTATTAGGAAGGGAGTGCCAGGATATTGACCCAGCAACAGTGAAAGAGCAGTGATATATTTCCAAGTCAGGGTGGGGAGTTACTTGGAGGGGAACTTCCAGGTGGTGGTGTTCCTATCTATCTGCTGCGCTTGTCCTTCTAGGTGGTAGTGGTCGTGGGTTTGGAAGGTGCTGTCAAAGGAGCCTTGGTGAGTTCCTGCAGTGCATCTTGTAGATGGTACACACTGCTGCTACTGTGCGTGGTTGGTAGAGGGAGTGAATGTTTGTGGATGTGGTGCCAATCAAGTGGGCTGCTTTGTCCTGGATGGTGTTCAGCTTCCTCGGTGTTTTGGGAGCTGCACTCATCCAGGCAACTGGGGAGTATTCCATCACACCCTTGACTTGTGCCTTGTTGATGGTGGACAGGCTTTGGGGAGTCAGGAGGTGAGTTACTCGTTGCAGGATTCCTAGCCTCTGACTTGCTCTTGTAGCCATAGTATTTATATAGCTAGTCCAGTTCAGTTGCTGTTCAATGGTAACCCCCAGGATGTTGATAGTGGGGGATTCAGTGATGGTAATGCCATTGAATGTCAAATGGCGTTGGTTGGATTTTCTCTTGCTGGAGATGGTCATTGCCTGACACTTTTGTGGTGCGAATGTTACTTGCCACTTGTCAGCCCAAGCCCTGGATATTGTCCAGGCCTTGCTACATTTGGACATGGTGTGCTTCTAATGATCACTTTGGTTAAAAAAAAACCTTTGATAGGCCAAAATTAATGCCTTCCTTATATTTTGAACCCTGTTCCATAACTGAGGTCAGGTAGCTTAGATTTGTTAACATCAAAAATGTAATACAACTTATTGAAAAAATGACTGATGACATAGACAAAGGGTGTGAAGTAGATGTAATTTTTATGGATTTTCAGAAGGCATTTCATAAGATAAAAGACAAGAAGCCTGAAACAAAAATTCAACTGTATGGTAAAAGAGAAAATGTTGCAGCACAACTGACAAACAGGAAAGAAATGATTAGGGTTGTTGAGTGTTGGTTATATTAGAGGAAGGTTGGAAGTGGCATGCCCTAGGGTCAGTGTTGGGCCCACTTCTGTTTCACTGTGTACAGGTGATTTGGACTTCATAGAATCATACTGCACAGAAGGAGACCGTTAGGGCCATTGTGTTATATGATTGTACTATGTGAAAGAGCTAGCTAATTACCCCTTCTCTTTCTCTACACCCCTGTTCGTAAAGTTTGCAGACGATACACAGTAACGGGTTTGTCAAACAGGGAAGATGCTTGTAAGCGACTTCAGGAGGGCATTGGTATATCTAGGAACAGGCAGGTGGCAGATACTATAGAAAAGTGTGAGGTAATGCATTATTGGGGGAAAAACAGGAATAGGAGCAAATAGCCAATGAAAAGGCGGAGAAGATGTGGACGGCAAAGAGATCTAAAGGTTTGAATGCGATTGTTAGTAGATAAAGCCATAAAAACAACCAATTATATTGGAGGTGTTTTAATTAGGGGCATTAAGTACAACAACAAAGAAGAAATTATACATTTGTAAAAGGCAATCGTATTGTCACAGTTAGAGTAGTGTATGCACATCATAGATAGGATGTAATGATCAGCAATTTTAACCCTACAAACAGATAGATCTGTTTCACGTAGTAGTTTAAAAGGCTAAAAATCTGAAAAAGAACTCAATTTGCCTCAAACAGACCCACTTCTGGTATGAAAATAGGTTGGAAAAGGGACAGGTAACCAATTTGCTTGCAGGCAGCAAGTTTGTTGTTTAAATATTTTAATGAGGCTGCGCTTTCCTTTTAACAGTGATTCTATTTATACAGTCAGTCAGGATTCTCAGGCCTTGGGAAACCCAGCAGATTAAAGGGGATGAGAACGGCTGAATCTATGAACTAAGTACCTTTACCACACTGTTTGTGGACCAGGAGCAGCAGAGGTTTTCTCTCCAGGCCAGCAGGCTACCCAGCAAACCCCCCCCCCACCCACCCCACCTCCACACTATACCGTAATCGGCTCGCTTCCCTCCAAAGGGACAGACCCCACCATGACCATTATCAGCACTACCATGCTACAATCAAATCAACCTCACAGTCGGGCCTCCCATCTGAGCACTACTGCAGCCCCTCCCTATGATCACCCTCCCTCCCATCGCTGCCACTGGCTAAAAACTTAAGGATGTTTGGGACACTCCTGGACTTCCCAACAGCTCGTCCCGCCTTTGAGCTGATATCCAGCCAAGAACCACACAACATTTAGCCCAATGTGCCCCTGCCAGCTCTTTCAAAGAAATATCCATTAACCCCATTCCCCTGCTCTTTCTCCATAGCCCTGACAATGTTTCTGCTTTAATTTGAGTTCCCATTCCCTTTTGAAGGTTACCACTAAATCAGCTTCTACTGCCCTATAAGGCTTTACATTCCACATTATAACAACTCGCTGTATAAAAAATAATCCTCATCTTTCCCCTGGCTTTTTTGACAATTATCCTAAAAGGGTGCTCTCTAGTTACTGACGCTCCCTACTTGTTCCATCAAAACTCCTCATGATGCCTATAGAGATCCTGCAGAGTAGGAAACAATACCTATGAGAAGAGCTTTGAGATATTGGGACTATTTCCACTAAAGCAGAGAGGCGTAATTAGCTTTCAAAATTATGAAGGTGACTAGTCAAAGACTACTTGCTCCAGGTGGATAGTGCTGATGATGGGTTATCAATTTGAAGCTGTCATTTAAGAGAATGAGGGGAGAGGTCTGAGGAAATGTCTTCATTTGCCGGAATTTTCCAGCTCCCTTCGCTGGCGGGATCTTCCGGTCCGGCTGAACGTGAACGGAAATTTCAATGGCTCGCCGGCCCTGCCGTGAGGAACCTGACATGGGGGGAGCTGGAAAATTCTGGCCTAGGTTGTGGATGCATGGGTTAGTTTTCTGTAAGAAGCCATTAAGGAAGACCACACTGCATCTTTTAATGGAGGCTTGGATAACCCTTTAAAGCAGAGGAAGATAGAGGGAGTGTGGAGAGAGATTAGTAAAATGCCAGCACAGACACAATGGGCCAAATTGCCTCCTTCCTGCCTGTTAAGTTCTAAGGGTCTATAGGTCCTATTGCATTTCACCAAATTCTCAGCAATCCATATGAAGAGGCGGCTTCACCAAGGAAGGAACACAACTTTGTACTCATATTTTTTAAATTATGATTCAGACATTCCCAATGTCATGGGGCATACAGACCAACAAAGGTCAAAGTGCATTGCAGGCTTCTATAGGCAAGCCAAGAAGCCGGACTATTCATGCCAGAATCAAGATGACGGGCCTGACACAAATATAACTGAATGTTCAGGAACTGATCACCAGCATCTGAATCCAAATGTTGTCAATTGGCATCAATCTTCTAATTCATGTCATTTTGCATTTTGATAATCACCATACATTTCACAATGTATACATTTACCCACTACTTGTGGACTCAGAGCTTCTACCAAACAATAGATTAAGAATCTGAGATCATTGGGTTCCTACACTCCTCATACTGGCCTGACTGCTGGCAACTGAAAGCTGTAACTAAAAAAGATAACAAATATAACCTTGCCAGATTTAAACCTGCATTGCATTCTATTTGAAGCAAATATTTTAGTATTACGTGTCCTAGGTTTGCATTCATTTCAACAGTGACTACACTTCAAAAATACTTCAATCACCATGAAGTGCTTTGGAATATCCTGGAGACATGAATGGTGCTATATAAATGAACACTCTGTTTCCTCTTTTCCTGTTTATGAATGTGAAGGATTTTTGAGCTGAAAGCATTCTCTGTATAATGAGCTGTTGTAATAAGCACTTTGCCATACTCTCTGTCAAGCCTTCTCTTGTGCTATTTCAGCACATTTGTTATCATGTATAATTTAAATCAGTTAACAAATGCATCAAAATAGGGCACAGAAGAGAACAGACTAACTTGTTCTGGGAGCATTTGATACCAGTGTGCATTCAAATGTCATTGTAAGCAATAGAACATCTGCCTTCCTTTTTCATTCACAGACAGTAAAAGGCAATCCCAGAACAACTCCCCTCCAATCACTCTAAATGGTATGTATAAACCATAATCTCACTGGACCAGTTCATCCACCACATCATTATGATCCTATTCCAAACGCTAAGGAATATTCCAATGTCTGGACTGTGTGAGAATTCCAAGTAAGTGCCAATCACACCACAGTTGAGAGTAGTATCATTACATGGGGTCAGGTTCACTGGGAAAAGACTGGTCAAACTCATTTCACTAAGGAAAATTAACAGCTGGTAAAAGCAAGAAATTTATAACCTATCAGGTTAAATTCGACCTGGGAAGGAATGCGCCAAAAGATGTCAGCTGTCACTTTGTATTTAACTGAACAGCCATCATTCTTGAGTAAGACTAGAGAGAGTAAGTGTTGACAAGCAGTTTGACTGTGGGGGTAATCACAGACAACCTGTCCTCCCCTTACATCAGTACACATGCATTTTCCAGCATAAGTCCCCAGTTAGGGATCAGGAGGAAAAAATCCAGGTGAGTTCTTTTTCCTCTTCCTAGCCTAAGTTGCTGAGATCGATTTTACTGTCCCAGCAACTGCCCTGGCAAAAAGCAGCTATATCATTAAGGATTGGTCCATTCATCCGCCAAGCCATGTGGAGGAAGAAATGAACTAAAGTATAGCACTAAGGTTGAGCCAACCCAGATACCTGCTTCCTGATGATCAATTCAATCAGACCATAAATGGAAGTGAGAGTTTAGGCCTCAGGCTGTTATCAAGTGTACTACCGCATATATTTTCTTTATTCTTGGAGAAGGGAAGGTGAGAGCAGATTGGATAGAGGTATCAAGGGGTCTGGACAGAGTCAGACAGGGAGTCAGAGACAGACAGGGATAATTTCATGAAAGGATCGAGAACAAGAGGCCACAGATTTAAAATAATTGGCAAAAGAAGCCAAAGTAACATGAGGGAAAACTTTCTCAAGCAGCATGTGGCTAAGGCCTGGAACACACTGCCTGAGACTGTGGTGGAGGTAGGTTCAGTTGAACCATTCAAAAGGGGATTAGACTGTTATCTGAAAAGGAAAAATATGCAGGGTTACGGAGAAAAGGTAGGGGAATGGCACTAGGTGAATTGCTCATTCGGAGAGCCAGTGCAGACACGATGGGCTGAATAGCCTCCTTCCGTGCTGTAAAAATTCTGTGATTCATACACACGTCATTGGCCAGGCCAGCATTTATTGCTAATCCCGAATCACCCTTGAAATACAACTCAGTGGCCTGCTAGGCCATTTCAGAGGTCAGTTAAGAGTTAACCATATTTCTGTTGGTGTCAAGTAACATATAGGCCAGGCCAGATAAGAGACAGGTTTCCTTCCCTAAAGGGCATTGGTGAACAAATGGGCCTTTACAACAATTCCAGTAGTTTCACAGTCACCATTACTGAAACTAGCTTTTTTATTCCAGGTTTATTTAATTAACTGAATTTAAATTTCCCAGCTGCCATGGTAGGATTTGAATTCATGTCTCCTGATCATTAGCCCAGGTCCCTAGATTACCAGATCAGTGACATTACCCCTGTGCTGCTGTATCCCATTGTAAGCTATTAATTATGAAGAAAAACAGGTATTCACCATTTGCCCTTAAAATAAGGAATTTGACCCCATCAGCATCTAAGCATGATAAAGTCTCTTTTGGCCCATTTGAAAAGATAGACTTCAAGCACTGACTGAATGTTAAGAGCATTTCTCTCTGTAAATTGCAATCTTGGAAAGGCTAATGCTAAGCCTTTAAGAAACCACTCAGTTAGAAAATCAAGTCTACATCTGTTAAATTATTGATCAAAGATCACCATCATCTTAACACTCTGCCCTCTGAAAGTAACATCACATTGACATAGATTCTGGAAAGGTTCCTGCAGACTGGAAAATAGCAAATGCAACCCCATAATTTAAGAAGGGAGGGAGAGAGAAAACAGAATTAAAGAGCTGTAAGTTTGACGACAGTAGTAGGGGCAATGTTAGAATCTATTATAAAGTATGTGATAACTTGACACTTAGAAAATAATTATATGATTGGGCAGAGTTAACATGGGTTTATGAAAGGGAAACCTGTTGGAGTTTTTTGAGGATGCTGTAGAATAGATAGAGGTGAACCAGTGGATGTGGTGTATTTGGATTTTGAAAAGGCTTTTGATAAGTTTGCACACAGGAGGTTAGTAAACAGAAATAGAGCACATGGGATTGGGGTAATATGCTGGTATGGATTGAGAATTGGTTATCAGACAGAAAACAGAGAATAGGAATAAACAGGTCATTCTCAGGATGGCAGGCTGTTACTAGTGGGGTATGGCAAGGATCAGTGCTGGGGCCACAGTTGTTCACAATCTATATCTATGAGGAACAAATGTAATATTTCCAAGTTAGCTAATGACACAAAATTAGGTGGGAATGTAAGTTGTGAGGAGGATGCAAGGAGGCTTCAAGGGTCTTGGACAGGCTAAGTGAATGGGCAAGAACATGGCAGTTGGAATATAATGTGAATAAGCATGAAGTAATCACTTTGGTAGAAAAAAACAGAAAGGCAGGGTATTTTTTTAATGGTGAGAGGTTGGGAAGTGTTGATGTCCAAATGGACCTGGGTGTCCTTCTTCATGAGTCACTAAAAGTTAGCATCCAGGTGCAGTAAACAATTAAGAAGGCAAATGGTACGTTAGCCTTCATTGCAAGGGGATGTGAGTACAAGAGTAAAGACGTCTTGCTGTAATTGTATAGAGTCTTAGTGTGACTGCACCTGGAATATTGTGTACAGTTTTGGTCTCCTTATCTAAGGAAGGATATATTTGCCATAAAGGGAGTACAAGAGAGATTCACCAGACTAATTCCTGGGATGGCGGGATTGTCTTATGAGGTGAGACTGAGGAAACTGAGCCTGTATTCTCTCGAATTTCGAAGATTGAAAGGTGATCTCATTGAAACTTACAAAATTCTTACAGGACGTGACAGGGTGGATGTGGATAGGATGTTTCCCCTGGCTGGTGGGTCTAGAACCAGAGGGCACAGTCTCAGAATAAGGGGCAGGCCATTTAAGACTGAGATGAGGAGGAATTTCTTCACTCTTTGGAATTCTCTACCCAAGAGGGCTGTGGAAGTTCAGTCATTGAGCATGTTCAAGGCAGGAATCAATAGATACCTGGATACTAATGACAGCAAAGGATATGGGATAGCATGGGAAAGGGGCATTGAGGTAGATGATCAGCCATGATCTAAATTGAATAGCAGAGCAGGCTCGATAGGCTAAATGGCCTTATCCTGCTCCTATGTTCCTAGGACATATTCACAAAATGAAGGATTGCATCTATTCTCAGACCTTTACCGCCAAATTGTCTGTTTCTGTAACATTGACAGGTAAGCTCCCTAATCCTTTCCATAACTGCAATTTACAGAGAAATGCTGTTAAGATTCTGTCAGTGTTCAAAGGTTATATGGCCAAAATAGTCATGCTTAGATGTTGAAGGATTCAAATTCCTTATTTAAGAAGGAATATAGAATGTCTGTTCCTCGTCATAACTAATAGCCAACTAATAAAACTGCAGTAAACCGGTACACCTGTAATGGCAGAGGGTGCATGTGCCACTTTCTAGCCTGAGTTACTGAGTAACAATCGGGAGCAGGCACCAGGCAAGATTTTAGGTTTTGGGTTGGGAATCCGATGTCGGCGTTAAATGGGGGTCTAACTCCATCCAGACAGTCGTCTGGCAGAGATTTTCCCCAAACTGGACAATTAGAGGACAGAGTATGGGCTCGCCATTCAGTTTAGGATAGCAGGCGGGTCCTTGAAACTGGACAGCCAATAAGTGGCCCTCCAGCACAGCCTGAGCTGTAGCCTCCCATGGCAGGCAAGAGGTGCAAGGGGCTGTGTCCATCTTGAGGCACCCTCTCAGCAACACTCAGTACTTTTGAGCTCAAAAATACAGAGCAAATGCCGGCAAGCCGGCCTGTGGCACAGAATTATGGGCCTCACACCCCCATATTCTGCCCACCCAGTTTGATTTTTCCCCTCCTGAGCACAAAGGTTCTGTTGTCAGCTGTAGTAACCATAATTCCCTGGGTGAGACCAGATAATTTAGTACAAAGCAGAGATTCAATCTGCAAATGTCTTACTCTGAATGGTTCAGGTCTATACTGGGTAGTGCACTTGCTCTTTGGGCTACACGGAGAGTACCTACTTTACTGACGGAGAATACATTAGCTGCTGGTCCCAGGGAATTGATGTCAGTACTAGAATGACTGAGTCGATGACTGATGCTTCTAGATAACATTCAAGGACTTTGACCCAACAATATTTCCTTGTGATAGCTTTCCTGGTAAGCTATATTTCTCCCAGAATCTAGAAGTATTTTAATTATAGTTATAATTTTCCTTTGGTGGTTCTTTGGGTAGTTAGCCATGCCAACTGTGGCCCAGTTGGTGCTGCACTTACCTATGAATCATAAGGTTTTGGGTTCAAGTCCCACTCCAGGGCTTAAGCACAGAAATCAAGGCTGACACCCTAGTGCTACACTGTCAGAGGTGCTGTCTTTTGAATGAGACATTAAACCATCTGCCTGCTCAGGTTGATGTCAAAGATCCCATGGCACTATTTTGAAGAAGAGCAGAGGAGTTATCCCCACCGTCCTGGTCAATATACCTCACAGAAACAAAGCAGATTATCCAGTCATTATCACCTCGCTGTTTGTGGGAGTTTGCTGAGCACAAACAGGTTGTCACATTTCCTAATTACAACAGTGACTACACTTCAAAAACTACTTCAATGGCTGTAAAGTGCTTTGAGACATCTGGTGGTCATGAAAAACACAAATCATTTTTTCTTTACAAACCATGGAGCAATTTTAACCCCAAGAGTGGGTAGGTTCCCAGAAGGAAAAAACAGTTCAGAACACTGCTCTTATTTCCCAGTTTTTACTGGTGTTCCATTTTAAGGTATACAAGACCAGTTCAGACCAGTATTTTTATTTCCCAGTTTTTACTGTTTTTTTTTCCTTCCGGGTTGGGTACGGGTGAGAAGTCAAAATAAGCTTAAATTTCAAACCTCACCCCAACACGCCCACTTCTGGTTTTAACCGTGGCAGGTCGGGGTCAAGCTTCTTCCCTCAGAAGACAGTGCGCTGGGGAAAATCTTTTAAGGAGGCTGCATGCCTCCATTTTAACAGGCATTTTATCTTTTAGCCATCTTGGGGCGCTGGGAGCCCAACAAGTAAAAAGAAACAGAAAGGGGTGAACCCATCTGATCAGTGCGTTTGCAGCACCCCCAGCCCAGCAAGCTTACCTGTTTCCGCCCCCACAATCAGCCAACCTCCCACCTCCAAAATCTCTACCTGTGCCTGATCTCTCCCCCCACCAACTACAATCTGTCCCAAGACCACGATCTCCCCCCAACCACAATCTCTCCTCCCATCCTATGAGCTCCCTCCCCCAAATTGCGATCTCTCCCTCTGACCTCGACTCACTCCCCCACTCCAATGACAACTGCCAACCCCCCACCACCCCCACCAACCCCCAGTCCCCCTCCCCTCTTTGCTCCCTAGTTGTGGTCTTGTAGGGTAGGTTTTCTCTCCCGACGGGGTGGGCAGCCAGTCAATTGGGTTTGCTGCCAGGCAAGAAACTTAGAGGAAAAATTTAATTCAGCAGGAACGCCAGAAAACCTGTCATTCTGGGTTTCCCATCGTCTCAGGATTTTCCTTGAATTGCACAATGTGCCGTAGCAGGTGTTAAAATTCGGTATTTTTCCCGCTGGCCACAATGGCGAGTTTTCACACTGTATCATCCCCTATCCCTCATTAATTATGCAGGAATTGGAAACACGCCCTATCACTGGTGCATGGCCACGGATTCATCCGCCATGTCAATGACATCACCTCTTCCTCACTCGAGTTGCCACATTTAAACTGTAGCCACGCGCACAGTTCTCAATGTCTGCAGCCCAGGACTGCCTCACTCAAGACATAGCCCCAAAAGCCAATAAGATGGCAACACCAAAGTTCAGTGACACCTGGCTGGAATGCCTTTTGGACACCATGGAGGCCCACTGCAATGTCCTCTACCCGTGCTCTGGCCGCAGGGGGTCCAGCAGCCTCACCACGAAGGCTTGGGAGGTGGTGGCAGCGGTAGTCAGTGCCAACGCCACACAAAAGAGGTCAACTACCCAATTTAGAAAGTGGATAAATGCTCTCGTCCGTGCTGCCAGGGTAAGTCAACCATCTCATCAATCTCAACTCACTCACTCACAAGCCCATCAGCCAAGGGATCTTACTCACTGCCAACTCAATGAGCATCACCTCTCATTCTCTCACACACCTCCATCACCTCTGCAGATCATGCCCTCATCCCGTCCATGGCACCACTCACCACCCACACATGCCAGGCATCCTTCTCATCTGCCGTGACATATGTCTTGCTCACACTCTCTCCATTTGTCTTTATGCAGGAGAATATTGTCCACAATCACAGGGAGAGGTCCCAGACTGGGGTGGAGTGCCAGAACTCTGGGTCCTAACAGAGTTCGAGACAAAGCCATCAAGCTGACCAGAGAGGATGTGGATCTGCCTGTGGCGATGGTGAGGTCGGCAGCAAACACTCATGTGAGGATCCTGTTCCAGATCATCTATCAGTCCATGCTACTGAGAGTGTAATCTCATGCTTTATTTTACTTGGCTGCCATGCATTAATAACTCTACTTTCTTTCAGAGGCACCTCTGCTAAGCACCCGACACCCTAAGCCAGCCAGGCCCTCAGCTCCAGCCCCGAGGACGCGTCAGATGAGGAAACAGAACACAGCATCCTTGAAGACCAGTCACAGCTCTCACCCACGTCTTCCACCAGCGCAAAGACTCACACCTCGGTGGAACCTGGATTGAGAGCAGGCTCGGGGATCATGATCTGGTGAGCACAGCACACATTCTGGTCCACAGCAAGCGGAGGCAGGGACATCTGAGGTCGCCGGCACTCGGAGGACTGCTGGAGGCCATAAATCAGCTGACTCTGATTCAGATGGCGGGCTTCTGGGCTAGGTGCTAAATCAGTTGCTGGAACTGCAAAGATAAGCACAGGAATAAGAGGAAGGGATGTCCGCTGCATTCTTCAGATTGCAGCGGATGATGGAAGGGTCCGTCCGCCCTCTGAGATGATTACGGCATCATGCCAACACACCAAGATCAACACTGGTAGGGTGGCAGCTGCCAGGGAGACCTTGGTCCAGGACTTGGGTCCTGCATTGCTGCAGGAACTACACTTTATTGGTGTAGGCATTGGTGGCATCCATCAGTGTCAACGCCAGAGGGGTGCAGAGTACCTCAGTCTCACTCTAGGTGCCCCTTCCCCTCAAGGAGTCAGCCAGGGGCCCTCGGGCACCCATAGGGAGGAGGACCAGCAGCACAGACAACATGGTGTGGCAGTCAGCAGGTTGCCTCCACCTCTACTGTGGACATCGGGGATGCACCCAGATGTAGGAGGATTAGGAAATCATGAAAATAATAGGAGCACAATGGTGGCACCAGTGCTGTACGTAATGTTCACAACTGTAAATAGAATCACACCCTTCCCATATCTCTTGTGTATGCCTCCTTGTTATGATGAGCTGTGTTGCAGTGACTCAGGTGACACACTGTGGTCCCCCTGCCCCCAATTGTTGCACATGTCGCTATCATGTACCTCTTGTCAAAGTAGTGTGCTTCCATATCCCCACAGCGTGTGCCCCTTTTGCGCATCATTCTCAACATCAGTGGTGCCTTGACCCTAATGTTAACTTAACGAAGGAACCTCGTTCACATGCTTTGCAGGGTCATGTCATGTTTATTCTTAGCTGTGTAAGATTGAGACAGAGGTGCTCTTCCACCTCGTCTGCTTTCTTGAAAGGTGAAGGTGCAGTGTAGATGGAGAGATGTGTCTACACATGGAGACGGGTCATATATCATGCAATTCCATGTGCTGTCTGCCTCTTGGCAGGGTTTTCATGCCATGAACCCGTACTCAGAGCTCGTGTGCGCTGCTGTCAGCCAACCGTGTTTTCGACTTTAAGAGCTTGAGACTTCTCTTCAGTGAACCGTCCAGCACCAACTTTCAAACAGGCTCCTGGAGCTTGTCCATTTGTCCAATTGCTATGGAGTTCGTTATGACTCTAGGGAATTTCCACGCTGTGAACAAGGGGTTAAAACAAGGAGATCGATTAGTGCCACTTTGCGGGATTAGTCTTGCATGAATGGGCATCATTGCTTCACTTTCCTGATTCCCTGCATTATCATTGAAAGGTTCCTAACATGTATCAGCTGTGCCTCTCTCCTCATCTGGGAATGCACAGTTCAGTTGCATGCCAATGTAATAAGGCCCCACAGTGCATGCAGCTGCCCTCCAATCCGCCTGCAGAGCCCTCACCAGCAGAGCTGCTCTTCATTTTAATTTAGTGCAGTGCCATCACTGCAGGTTGTAAGATGGTGGTGCAGAACTCTCACTGCCAGACCAGCTTGGACCCTTCCTGTGTGAGTATGGTAGCCCCTCCCATTGCCCGGAGGAGCTTCATGTTCAGCTTTCCCTCCCTCACAGATCTCTCCATTCAACCCCTGCATTCCTTGATCTCGTTGTGCTTCTGCTGCATATCCGTTTGTTAGGCCTTGAACATTTTGAAGTGGATGTGCCTGTGGACCATGTGGACCTCACCCATCCCCATCTTCAGGCCACTTACACTGTTCAGCATTTACCCACCCCCACACCCTCCCCCCAGTCATGTGTCCGAGTGCAACCTTCCTCACTCGTAAACCCCAGTACAGGCCTAGTCCTGCAGCCCCTTCTCCTGCCTGAGGCCACTTGCCCCCCTTCCTCAGTACAGGCCTAGCCCAGCAGCCATGCCTCAAGCCTGTTCCCCACCATCTCCAGTGCAGCCCTATCCCTGCAGCTAATTAAAAGCCACCCCTGCCTTACCACTGATCTGGTAGGTAGAGACCTGCCTCTGACAGACCCCCTGAAAGTGATGCAGTGCTGCCTGCGAAGCCTGGTGCTGATTCCTGCAAGCGCTGCACGATGCAAGATAGGCAAACTAACCTCAAAGTCACTCGCGAAGTGCAGGTCGCTTAAATCCTGTTGTGAAACTCTTCATTCTAGTTGCATGCTGATGTGGCCTGATGATCAAGTGTAGGAGGATGATCCCGGTTAGCAGCGCTTATAATGAGATGCAAATGTATAAAATGGCGTTCCTGATGTGCAGTGGCAGGAAACGTGGCCTGCCATTGAAGGGTGGGGCAGATGATCACAAACTGGTTTTACGATGATTTAGAACTGATTTTTGGCCCTCTCGCCATATTTTCCGCTCCCGCCTCTCATGACGTCCGCCACGAACGGGAGCGGAAATCCCCGGCCCAGGTCATTTCTCTTTCCCCATAAATATCAGGGCCTTTGGTGCAACACTAAATCTCACAGACCAGAAAGATTCATGCTCTAACCTATCCCCACCCAGCGGGAAACTGACAGACTTGGATCAGTCGCCCATGTTATACCGTGTCTGGTTTTACTTGTGTTTGCCTTCAGTCAGCCATTCCGACTCTGTCTGATCCCCTCCAGGAAGCTTGAGCAATCCCATATTGGATGGGAAAAATTGGCCAAGGCTTGTTCCTGATCACTATCTAGTAATCCCTGGTAGAGATACATGCGAGTGGACTTTGATTGGAATAGACTCAATTAAGATAGCTTTCAAAGTCAAGTAGCACATTGTAATTCACTGAATATGTCCATGAATGCACATCAGAATCATAGAATCACAGTGCAGAAGAAGCCCTTCAGCCCATCGAGTCTGCACCGACACGTGAGAAACACCTGACCTACCTACCTAATCCCATTTACCAGCACTTGGCCCATAGCCTTGAATATCATGGCCTGCCAAGTGCTCATCCAGGTACTCTTTAAAGAATGTGAGGCAACCCGCCTCCACCACCCTCCCAGGCAGTGCATTCCAGACCGTCACCACCCTCTGGGTAAAAAGGTTTTTCCTCACATCCCCCCGAAACCTCCTGCCCCTCACCTTGAACTTATGCCCTCTTGTGACTGACCCTTCAACTAAGGGGAACAGCTGTTCCCTATCCACCCTGTCCATGCCCCTCATAATCTTGTACACCTCAATCAGGTCGCCCCTCAGTCTTCTCTGCTCCAATAAAAACAACCCAAGTCTATCCAACCTCTCTTCATAACTTAAATGTTTCATCCTAGGCAACATCCTGGTGAATCTCCTCTGCACCGCCTCCAGTGCAATCACATCCTTCCTATAATGTGGCGACCAGAACTGCACACAGTACCCCAACTGTGGCCTCACCAAGGTTCTATACAACTCCAACATGACCTCCCTACTATAATCTATGCCTGGATTGATAAAGGCAAGTGTCCCATATGCCTTTTTCACCACCCCACTAACATGCCCCTCTGCCTTCAGAGATCTATGGACACACACGCCAAGGTCCCTTTGTTCCTCAGAACTTTCTGGTGCCATGCCGTTCATTGAATACTTCCTTGTAAAATTACTCCTTCCAAATTTTGGATAGAGTATCAAAGGTCTTGTACTTCCGATACACCTATAGTCCAGTCGTAGCCTTCAGGAAAGGAATGATAGGGAGAAAAAAACCAAAATTTTTTTTTTGCAAAAAGGCTGTAAAACAACAAAAAATATTCAGATTTCCCATTTTTCTAATTATGAAAGCAAACCGATCACATCAGGGCAAACATATGTGTTAGTTATATTCCTTGGTTCACCAGAACTGATTACAATTTACAAAAGCAAAATGCTGCAGGTGCTGGAAATCTGAAAAAAAATCTGAAATGCTGGAAATACTCCATCAGCTGGTCTGGTAGCATTTGTGGAGGGAGAAACAGAATTAACGTTGCAGATCGATGGTTAACCTAAACGAAACTCTCTTACTCTCTCCACAGATGCTGCCAGACCTGCTGGGTATTTCCTGTGTTTTCTGTTTTTATTTCTGATTGCAATGTGAAAGGTTTCATGGTGTGCACTGCCGTGGTGTTTGAATATATCCTGGCCTGTACCAAATCTAGCTTGGCCATCGCTCCTGTCCTCGATGATCCACATTCGCTCCCTCAATACCTCAAATTTAAATTTGTCATCCTTGTGTTTAAATCCCTTCATGACCCCAGCAACCCTTCACCCATCCTAAAAGCTTGATTCTCCTTTATGCCTCCTGTGCAACCAGCCCTCCCTTCCATCGTATCACCATTGGTGGCCATCCCTTCAACCACATAAATCGATGCCGTAAACTCCCTTTCTAAACCCCTTCCCCTCTCCACCTCATGCTCCTTTTTAAGGCCCTTCTTAAAACCCATCTCTTTGACCAAATGTTTGGTCACCACCCCCCCAAATATCTCCTAACTTTGATTGGCTGCCACCTTTTCCTGATGCCTCTATGAAGCAACAGTTTTTATATGCTAAAGGTGCTATGTAAATGCTTTATAAATAGCTTTTGCTATTGTTGTGTGCAATTGTGATAATCATTTCTGAAAAGTACTTAAGTATTTTTGTAGGACACCATGTGCTCTTTCCCTTACATTCAATTCTCAGTCAATTGGAACATCGCTTCATTGGCCCCTTGGCAATCCCAGTGCACTCCCAGATCAAATATAGGAAGGTCACAGACCATTAGACTTGATTAGGATCCATATGAAATTTAAGATAAATAAATCTTTCCTACCTGATTGACCCTTCCTATGATAGCTGGCATTACCAATCTTGCAGGTTGGTCTTTGATGTTGGGGAAACAGGTCTGTTGTGGAAATTCCAATGGAATGCTAGCAACTGCGAATTAGAATTTATTTACATCACTACACACCGTGACTTAAATGTTTTCACATCAATGCACTTTTAGAATACAAAATTATACATTTGTACATGTTACTGTAGTCTGGGAAATATCTATACTTACCTGACATCCACAACATCCTTTCAGGAGTACAACAGCCCCCAAGTCTGTTGAGCATTGCTGGAGGCAAAATGCAGGCAGTTCCTCCTGCTCCCCCATGGACTTCCATTGGATTGGTCCATAATTATAGTTGGCAAAGTACTTCCGTAGTTTGCCGTTGCCTTCTGCAGTATGGCTGAGCAGGAAACTCCCCCACTTTTACCACCTGCCATCAGGCGTATTGGAAGGATTTACAGGCTGATAGTTAAGCTGTTTGGCCACATTATGAAAGCACCTTCCAAGGCCATCCAGTCCTGAAGTGGGACTTGAGCCCAGAGCTCCTCACCTAGAGTTAGGGACGCTACCACTGCACCACAAGACCTCCTGGGTCAGTTTATTGAAGCTAAAAGGGCCAAATGATGACTGGAGAACATTACAATTTATGAGAAAACTAATAAACACATTGCTGAATATTATTCAATGAGAGCACATACTGTCAATCAATAAATATTAGTATTAAAAGCATTGTGCACAACATGGAAATGATATCAAATATTTGCAAAATTAATTTTGTGGTAAGGCTTTTGAGAGATAAAGTTAAAAAAAAACCTACCTCGAAATCTGATATGAAAACAGAAGATATTGGGAGTTCACAGCAGCAAGCCCAACAAATCTGAAAAAGGAAGACAAAATTCATTAGTGCCAGCAAACAGCTTCTCCTGAACATTAGGTGGTCCTCCCTCTTTGCTAATAGGCCCTAAACCTTTGAATTCCACAACACCGAAGGAGGCTATTCAGCCCATCATTCCTGCTCCAGCCCTCCGAAAGGCTGATCCACTTAGTCCTACTCCCCTGCCCTTTTCCAACATTCTCCTAAGCAACTTTTACTCAAATACTTGCCGGTTACCCATTCATGAAAACTTCTGCACCCCTGCTTTTTCCAATCAGGTATTCAATACCCTAATAACCCTCCACATAAAACAAAATTCTTAATCTCTCCTTTCATTCTTGTATGCACTCCAGCTCCTGACTGACTAACAAATGGAAATAGTGTTCCTGATGTGCCCCATCAAAATCCCTCAATTTTGAATACCTGTTATGTACTTTATGTATTATTAGTGAGATATTCCGGGTTGGATTTTTCCCTTTGGTGTTGGGACCCCAACATTGGGACCATATGGTGAACCCCAGCCCACACAGACCAATAGCATGCCCAAATGGCATAATCTTCCCAGAGGTGGTCCCCTATTTGACCCAGTCAGAGAGGCACCGGCTCTGGAGCCTGGGCAAGCCCACTAGGAAAGGTGGGCCCTGCTGAAGCAGGCCTCAACATGGAGATTCCCATGAAAGCATGTATTTAAAGTTAACCTTATTAGGAGCAAAGCCATTAGACCCTCAAAGTGGAGGGCAAACACCTCTGGTTCATTGTTTGGGCCTTTTTTTAAACATGAATGGGATATGACCATCGCTGGCAAAGTTGGCATTTATTGCCCATCCCTAATTGCTCTTAAGAAAGTGGTGATCAGCCACCTTCTCAAACTATTGCAGTCCATGTAGTATAGGTATACCCACAGTGCTGTTAGAGAGAGAATTTCAAGATTTTGACCCAGCAACAGTGAAGGAACAATGACATAGCTCCAAGTCAGGATGGTGTGTGACTTGGAGAGGAACTTGCAGGTGGTGGTGTTCCAATGCACCTTCTGCTCTTGTCCTTCTAGGTCATAGAGGTCGCGGATTTGGAAGTTGGTGTTGAAGGAAACCTAGTGAGTTACTGCAGTGCATCTTGGAGATGGTACACACTGCTGCCAGTGTGCGTCAGTGGTGGAGAGAGTGAATGTTTAAGGTGGTGTATAGGGTGCCAATCAAGCAGGCTGCTTTGTCTTGGATGGTGTTAAGCTTCTTGAGTGTTATGGGAGCTGCCTGATGTCAAGGGCCGTCACTCTCACCTCACCTCTGGAATTCAACTCTTTGTTCATTTTGAACCAAGACTGTAATGAGGGATGGAGGCAACGCTTTCAATCTCCCTTCTTCTTCCATTTTCTTTTATATTTATTTTCTTTGTGTATTACTTTGGCTCAGTTGGTAGCACACTGACCTCTGACTTAGAAGGTTCTAGGTTTGCACCCAACCACAAACTTGAGTAGATAATCTCGGCAGACTCCTCACTGCATGGCTATAGTGTTTATCAGATGAGATATTAACCTGAAGCTCTGTCTGCCCGATCAAGTGGATGTAGGAGATCTTATGGCATAATACAAAAAGGAGCAGGGAGTTTACCTGGTGTCTTGGCCAATATTCTTCCCTCAACCAATACCATAATAAACAGATTATCTGGCCATTTAATGGTTTACTGTTTGCTATGTGCAACTTACGTAACAGTCATTTTAATTCAGAAGTAATACTTTGGGACATTCTGCTGATGTGACCAAGTGCTATATAAATATCCATTATTTCTTTCTTTAGTGTTTCAGCATGAAACTTAGGGTGCTTGGAAGCACATATCAAGAATTCAGGCCTAAGCCTAATTGGTAGATCCGTGTTTTTCTGTCTATTAATTTCAGTGGGTGGAAAATTGTGAGGCCGTAAATTTACCCAACAAGCTAATCGAATGGTTATGCTTACTGTACAGAAAACGCTGGGAAGACTCAGCAGGTCTGGCAGCATCTGTGGGGAGAGAAATAGATTTAACATTTTGAGTCTGTTATGACTGTTCTTTGGAACTCAACTCAGTTCTGATGAAGAGTCATATTGGACTCAAAACCTCTGTTTCTCTCTCCACAGATGCTGCCAGACCTGCTGAGTTTTTCCAGCATTTTCTGTTTTTATTTTAGATTTCCAGCAGTATTTTGTTTTTATTTATGCTTCCTGTACAGGTCAGTTTATATTTATTTTTGAGGTTACTCTTACAGGTACAAACCAGATGCAGCAAATAAGTTCAATTGCAATTTGTTATGATCTCATTAGAGACAAATGATTATATGTGGAATATCTCTAATTCCTGAGAGATTTTATTATTGAATGTTCAATTAAATAATTCATTCTCAACTGAGAAAAACTCAGACCGTCAGGCACTAAACTCAGATAAGGTACCTTGGAAGTGGATACTGACAGTGGCAAAACAAAATTTCACCCAAATATTCAACAACAGTAAAAAATTGTAAGAGCATATTTTAAATACTTTTCAAACATAATCTGACACATCTACTGGCACTGATAGTTTAAGATATATGCAAAATGGACAGAAAGAGGTTACATTCAAATACCACCCTCGTGACGTCCCAAAGCATTTCCCACATAATGGATCACTTTTTGAAACGTAATCACTGTTGTTATGTAGTTGGGCTGGTTAGCTCAGTTGGGTGAATGGTAGATATGTAGCTCAGGACAACACCAACAGCATGGGTTTCTATTTCTCCTCCAACTGAGGTAGATTTAGGACCTGTCTCCTTGCCCCTACCCCTGAGAGTGAAAGGTACAGATAAGACACCACCAACAAAGACTGCCTAGAAAACATTTTAGGATGGAGCATCTGCAGACAATGAGCCAAGGGCAGGCCTTTGGGAAGAGAATGCACATGAATGAATTGTTATGTAGGCAAGGTTGACAACCAATAGGTATTTAGCAAGATACTACAAATAGCAAATGAGACATGGCACAGGCTCAATGGGTTGAGTGGCCTCCTTCTGAGCTGTACTATTCTATGAGTAACTAGTTGAACTGTTTTTCTCGGTATTGCTTGGGAAAGGACTATTGGTCAGTTCACTGAAAGAACACAATGCTCTTCTTCAATTAGTGTCATGGAATCTTTCTGCCACTTAACAAGGCCTCAGTTTAACATGTCATGTGAAAGACAGCAGCTGCTATAGTGCAGCACTTCTTTAACAGTACAGTTAAGTTTCAGCTTAGATCTTGTACTCAGATCCTAGAGTGAGGCTTGAGCCCATAACCTTCTGACTGAAATCCAATATTGCTACCAACTAAAACAAAAATAGAAAGAGAAATACCTGGAAAAACTCAGCAGGTCTGGCAGCATCGGCGGAGAAGAGCACAGATGACGTTTTGAGTCCTCATGACCCTTCAACAGAACTAAGTAAAAATAGGAAAGGGGTGAAATATAAGCTAGTTTAAGGAGGGGGGGGGGGGAGTGGGGTGTGGTGGGGTTGTTCACCCATTTCCTATTTTTTCCTATTTTTACTTAGTTCTGTTGAAGGGTCATGAGGACTCGAAACGTCAACTGTGCTCTTCTCCGCCGATGCTGCCAGACCTGCTGAATTTTTCCAGGTATTTCTGTTTCTGTTTTTGTTTTGGATTTCCAGCATCTGCAATTTTTTGTTTTTACTATTGCTACCAAATAAGCCCATTATGACAAATTATTTTTTTTAAATTGCAATTTGTTATGATCTCAGTAGAAACTAGTATTTTCTTTAAAGAAGAAATATGAAATCCTGGTGTTTATTAAAAGATTGAAGCCACAAGATTCCACTGTTTAAAGCAGAATTTTTTACTATACAAGAGTCAACAAAGCAATCACTAAGTACTATCTTTCCTATTTTCTAAGATTCAGAATTAATATGAGTCAAACATTAATTAACTAGCAAGTTATGGTTGAATATAAAGTATAAATTTCATATTAAATGACAGATACAACTAAGACAGATGTTATGAATTGGCTCAGCAGCCCACTCAGATTTTGGTGATCGCACTCAGTCACAAAGTCCTTCAAACTCTGTCTTACTCACAAGAAATTGCTGCTCCTCTCCTTCTAGAAGCTAGTCTGATCCCCAGCAAACAGCAATGCACAACTAACCTGAGTTCCACAGGCAAGGTCTTCACCATAATTGGCACACATCTTCAGAACCTGCTCAACCTCACTCCGGATGGTGTAGATCCACCACTGTTATCTCCAAGTAACAGAAACAGCTGCAGAAATTTATTCTCTTTGCTTTTTCTCAGCTTCTGGACCTAGCATCCTCTTTGTGAGTCTTCTTCAGCCTGTTTGTTCTGCTCCAGTGGATTCAACAACTGATACTGCCGCTTGGACTAATCTGTGTCCTTTTATATCTTTCAACAAGGCTTCTGTTTTGATTTCCCAACCTAAGCTTACTCCTTAGAAACTGGAGAGTTCAGTTTCATTCCTGAGTTTGCTTTTTCTGCTTCCCTTTCAGTTTAGCTTCGGTTTTGTGGTAGACTCTGCCTCAAAAACATACAAATTAAATTTAAAAATATAGATTCCCTCACAAATTTTACTGAAGGATCTCCTTTGGCTTTTCCTGCAGGTTTTTTAGAACAAGGCTGTGATATCTAGCTGTTAAGATGAAGCTGTGTTTAACCTGATTTGTCCCTTTAACACCAATGCTCAAATAACTCCCCAAGGAAAAGTGGTGTAAGCCGACAAGAGACTAACTGCTGAGTGAAGTTTCTGTGGAATGGCAGCTGCTTATAAATCACAAAACAAAAACAGAATTACCTGGAAAAACTCAGCAGGTCTGGCAGCATCGGCGGAGAAGAAAAAAGTTGACGTTTCGAGTCCTCATGACCCTCCAACAGAACTGAGTAATATTAGGAGAGGAGTGAAATATAAGCTGGTTTAAGGTTGGGGGGGTGGGGGGGGGGTGGGGGGGAGGAGGAGGAGAGAAGTGGTGGGGGGGGGTGTGGTTGTAGGGACAAGCAAGCAGTGATAGGAGCAGATAATCAAAATATGTCACAGACAAAAGAACAAAGAGGTGTTGAAGGTGGTGATATTATCTAAGAGAATGTGCTAATTAAGAATGGATGGCAGGACACACTGCTTATAAATCCCTACTGCCTGTCCTAGTGGGAGGTCAGAAAACCAGCAGGGATGGCTGGCTTCTGTCCCTTTATTTTTATACCTTTGGTGCTTTGAAGTATGACATCTGAAGAATGACAGCCAATAGATGCAAGACATTTTTGTAATACACCCTCGAGACGTGGGCTGGTATTTATTAGCAGCAATGAAAAAGTGGTGATGGGCCCTCTTCTTGAACCACGGCACCTGCAGTGGTGAAGAACTTGATATTCTTTATGGTGCTTTGGTACAACCTTTAAACAGATGGAGATGTGCAGGATTTCACAGCACACACGTGTCCAACAAGCACACATCTCCTGCAATGAAGCTTGCTGCAGTAACATTCACTTCAAAGCTCGTAGAGCACAATAGGTGCCGATGAAGTTAAATTTGCCTGTTATATGGAATAATCAGTTAAATTCACACAGGGATTTCAAAAGTGGTTTACAAGCAGACAGGTAAATAACAATTTGATAGACTGCCTACTTTAAATTCTGAATTTTATCAGAATTTAAATTTGTAGGTGCTTTGTTCCTCCGTGAGTGCCGCAACAATTAATTGACAGCAGAAATTTCCTGATTTACATGACAAGCCACTAAATGGAAGTAACACGAAAGCCAGCAGCATATTCCCTCTATCTGATTGATCCAGATACGTGTAGTTCCTTGTAGGTCAACAGTGTGAAACCCTGATAGCTGGCCTGCTCGAGTGAGATAAGCAACTCAGCCTGTCTGCAGGCAGGGAAAAAAGCCATGCTATGAGGCAGCGCATGCTACTGGAGGTGGGCAGCTATGGTTGGCACCAATGGCACTGTGGTAAAATTGAGGGTTAAATTGGAAAGCCTTTGAAAATGGGTGCGGGAAATGCAATGCGCCATTGTGCCGCAGTCATTGATTGAAATGCAGGCAGTGCACCAACTTCATGCTGCCTGCTTGTTCTAATGATTTCTATGTGAAGCCAGCTCTAACCGTGCTGTTCATTGGCTGCACACATCAGTCGGGAATTCTTAATTCCCTTAGCACCACTTAAAGCCAGCCTGTGCTGGTAAAGCTAGCTTGCATCCCATAATGTGGTGCGGGGGAGGAGGTGGATTTTGGTTAGAGCAGGTATTGGCAGTCATGCAGGAAGCGAATCTGACCTGGGAAACAATGAAGAATGGCACAACATGGGAGGGAGCGAGCTCAAAGATTTTCAGATGCTGCACTGGAGGCCTTGGTGGAGGAGGTGCAAAGGAGGAGAGATGTCCTGTATCAGCTGGGAGGCAGGAGGCCCTCCAGGCACACACTCAAAAAGCTGTGGGAGCAGATATCCCCGAGGACCCACATCTCACAGCTTACATGCACTGCCAGTTATTGATTCATGACAACCACCATGCCCAAACAGACTGCACAATACTCACTGACACACTCTCCCTTGCACAACCAGAGGTACCAAGAACTAAATGAAGAGTCAGGTGTGCCTGTGTGCTCCATACCCCATTGAGAAGATGGTGTTGGGCATTCCTGAAATGGCAATTGCTGAATACATAGTCAGCTGCAGGGCTGAATTAATTGAAGTTGATGGTATCCTTATAACTAATCCCCCCTCTCACATCCCACTTCCCGGCCATCCCACAATCTCTTCCAACTTACAAGCTACAGATGGTGTTGAATGCATCTGTCAGAAACATAGAAAGATTTACAGCACAGAAGGAGGCCATTTGGTCCATTGTGTCCATGCTGGCCAAAAAAAAGCTATACAGTCCAATCCCACCTTTCTGCTCTTGGTCTTTAGCCCAGTACATTGCAGCATCTCAAATGCATATTCAATGTTTTTTAAATACAATGCGAGTTTCTGCCTTCACCGCCTTTTCAGGCAGTGAGTTCCAGATCTTACCATCCTCTGGGTGAAAAAAATACTCCCCAACTCCCCTCTATTTCTCTTAAAAATTACTTTAAATCCATGGTCCCAGTTTATTAGCTCTTTGCTAATGAGATAGGTCCTTCCTATCCACTCTGTCGAGGCCCATCGAAATTTTATACACCTCAATTAAATCTTCCTCAGCCTTCAGCTGTTCCAAAGAAAACAACCCCAACTTATCCAATCTTTCCTCATAGTTAAAATTCTCCGTTCCTGGCAACTTCCCTCCTTCCCTCATCAGAACCTTACCCTTGTGCCTTTCTCCTCTCAAATACCCAAGAAATACAAACTGGTCAAACAGCAATAATCACCAAGACACTCTATCACACAATATTGCCTTACAGCCACCAGCTCAGATATTAACACTGCGCATGAGTTAGTGGGTAACAGAGAGGCTGGATATACACCTGGAAGAGGCACCAGCCATGAGTGGCCTGCAGAAAGCAAGGAAGGAGCAGATGCCAACTTGTCAGGAGGCAAGGTCACACACAGTTCTGCAGCAGAGGACTCAGGTGAAGACTTTGGTGGGGCAGGCTACAGAAGGCAGCTGGTGGCTATGCACAATTAAATGTTTGGTGCATGGGGAAGCCTGCCAGGAAGCCTGTGTTTAATGTTGAGGAGCACGGGGGAGACCGACACCAACTTGACACAGGGTTTTGCACAGAGCTTGGAATCAATCTTTTCCAGCATGGAAATGATGTTCAACTCCATTAACACACTTACGGACTCAGCCGTGATTGAGCACCTAACAGCCAATATCTCAGCTTCCATTGCATCAAAGGAAGCCTGAGTGCTTGCAGTTGAAGCTTAGGCTGAAATCATGCAAGCTCAGACTGCTGTCATCATGGTGTTCAAAGGGGCTTGTATGGTCTCACAGCAGTCCAGCATTCTGTCCTGCAGATCACTAAGATTTCTGAGGTGCCATCCCAATGGAGTGGTAGTCGATTTGTGGAAGACCACTCTGCTGTCCTCTCTCAGGTTGACAGCCGTTGTCCTGCCACCCTGCCTGTCAGCCAGCCAGCCAGCCAAGCCTGCTGCTGCCAAAGTCGAGATGGTGCGATATGAAGCTGGCCCTTCTTAGCTCAGAGCTGCTTGAGGTCATCCTCCAAGGCCACCTGCAGTCTCCATCACAGAAAGCCAGCACCTTCCACCAGCCATGCTGCAGTCACTAGGCCAGCGCTACAAAGGAGTATGAGGTCAGGAATAAGTTACATGGAAGACAGGCACTGAAGAAATGCAAAAGGGTGGGTAGTTTGGGTTTGTACAAAGAATGGCATGATTTCATTTAAAAATTTAGTTTGAAATGTTTATTTTGTGGTGGTTTTTATTTTTGTATTGTGGCAAGATGGCAGTGTGATGATCAGTGGCAGAGAGAAGTTGAGGAGTGTGGGACTGTTGAATTTACTGGAGAATTGGGATGTGATTATTGATATTTCACTCAAAGTAGTTCTTCACGTACAACCCAGGAGAAAAGGATCTATCTATATTGCCACCTCCCTTCCTCTTTTCCCTCTTCCTCTTGCTTCACATTCTCTCCTCTTCCTCCTCCTCCCTCTTCTAGCAGCATGTCCTGCTTTGTGAGGTCTCTGCTCAGTTTCCAAGTCATGCTCTATTCCAAGGGGGAAGCTTACTTGCGCACTCATATCTGGCAGAAACAGCTTGGTTCAGAAGCTTTGATGTTATCACTCCCTGTAAATTTTTGCAACTTGAAACAACTGTGGAAAACACCAAATGCTTGTAGAATTGTGCCAACACCCAGAAACAAATAAACCAAAAACTAAATTGTTGATGATCCCTTTAAATAGCACGGGGTGGGGGCTTCCTGCTGCTTAATAGATGTTCTGCAGTCCAAGGTCAAGGAGGGCTAGTCTGGAGTGTTGAGGTTCAAAATGGCAGTGATGGCATCAAATTAATGCTGCATGTCAACTGACATCATGATCTCCCGGCTCTGCATATTTATTCATTCACTGGGGGCATGCTAATGTCTTCCCCATTATGACAAATGGTGCAATAAAAGCAGAAGTGTGCGCATGTCTATCACACGCCATTTTGGTTACCAAATGGTCAGCACAATTCTCTAATAAGAAGTGCAATTGAGACCAATTTCACTCCCTAAATCTCTTGAGGCTATTCAAAACATTAGCACTGCTTCATTTACACTGCAGCTGCCAACAAGAGCGGGGCTGCTGCTGGCCATGTCACTGCGATATGAAGATACTACAGTAAGAATAATTCTCCAAGGTTGCATTGCCAGTGGGTAGCCTTTCCCACCAGCTGTGTACATCAGAATGGGTTGTCCTCAAGTGCAAACTTAGAAAGGCTACCTCAGAGGAACATTCGAGAAATGTGACTGGAAAAGAGATGGAAGAAGCTAAACATTTCAGGAAGGTGTCTCTCTGTGCAGTGACAAGAACTGCAAAAACCCAATATTGTTACTATCCAGACCACTTGAGCTTGTGTTTTCATAAAAAGAACCATCCTACGTCAAAATGTATTGTTTGAATTCATTTCACTCACTGATTATTCTGGGAACAAGTACACAAATGGTGACAGCAAATGTTTCATAGCACAGTCTTTCTCAGCCCAACACAGTGGGTGTGGATGTCAGTTTAAAAACCAAATAAGTCAATCACAGATTAGTGATACAATGACAGGAGATTTGCAATGAGGCACCTTTCTGACGATTGCATGTTCTGAGTAATGGAGTGGAATTTTCCAGTTGCACTAATCTGCGGCCTGGCACTGGCGATCTCCAGCAACAGCTGCTTTCTTTCTGAGAATGGATAGTCCAGTCCCTGGGATAGTCTGTTTGAATCTGGGCATCACAGCAAAAATAAAATGCACACAGACAACAAAATACGGTATAAACTGCTCAACAGATGGGCTAATCTGCTTTGTCAAAACCAGGGAGGCCATTCTCCTGTGAGTGTGTGTTCAGGTTCATACGAAGCACAGACTATATATATTGCCACTGAACTAACAGAGCAAAATTTTCTAGATTTCTGCTAATTCTGCCATAACTGTTAGTAATTTGAGCCACCCTACGATGAAATCACCAAAATTTGTCAATTCTACAACCAGGAGTAAATCAAAGGAAAATTGCAGAAACAAGAGCAAAATTTGTGTCTCCAGACTCGGAGCAAACTCAAGTAGAAAGAGTCAAAGTGGAGGGATGAAGGGCCACAAATTTGAATTTTCCTGCCTTCCCACCCTCCGCCAATTGAGACCCTTAAGTAAGTAATTAATGCCCACTTAGGTGTTCTAATATACCTTTAAGGGATAGTAGCATGATATCACATGGAGGGAAGTGTGTCATTCGATCCAGTCTTAGTTTCACTTTTGCTTTTGAGCAGAGCGCACACGCACACGCACACACACACACACACACACACAGCTCTGCTGCTGATGTCTTCAAACTTTTTTACCTTTGTATAAATATTCCCAGGTGCCTAGTCTAAATAAATGAGCCCATGATGTGTTTACATAATCCCTTTTGAGCGATTGGTTCTTATATCATTAAAACAACGCAACAATAATTGCTTCATTGCAATGCTGCTGGCACGAACCCAGCGGCAGGTAGGGGACTCGCCATGCAGGAAACCTGAAAAGAAACCCCTGTTAGGGTTGCTTGTGGGCTTCTGTTGTGGTGGTGGGGGTGGTCCTTTGTTCAAAGGCACTCACTGTCTGATTAAGGGAGCCGGCATCAGGAAGTTGGTGGACGGGAGGGGTTGGGATGGAGTGGGCCTGCTAAAAACCACTTGCTGCCAACCTCTGTCACCTCACATGTGGTCTGGGTCCCTCACTGATATTAGGCCTGCTCCCAGTGGCGCTGCCTGCAATAACAACTGACCTCTGATTGGTCGACAGGTCTTGGGTGGGGGAGGTGCAGGATTTCCACCCTGGGGTCTTTGATGGGGAAAGGCAGGCCACTGCCCAGTTAAATGCCCGGGGGGCTCTTAATACGGTGGGTCTTCCTAAAAGAGGGTAATGTGGGGCATTCGCCATCTTACCAGAGGACAAAATCCCTGTTGTCTCCATTAAATACCACAAAGAAAGAATAATTTATTACAAGGTGATAAAAATGTCAATGAAACAACACATGCACTCCCCTCTGCAGCTGTGTCAACAAACTCCTGCTGAGCTGTGCATTAGCCATTCTTGGAGCTCAGGCAAGCATTCATAATGAGGTCATCAGGCAACCATATCCAAAGTAGGGAGAACAGATGGTTGGACACCTGCTTTTATAGATGTCTTTAGAGGTTGGACATAGAACAGGCATGGGGGGGGGGGGGGGCATGGAAATGGCATGGGTGATATGAGGGGAAATGGGGAAATATGAGGGGATATAGGAGGGGGAATAGGGGGTATGAGAGGCATGGAAGGGGTATGGGGTAAATGTAGGATGTGGGGGTGAGGATTAAGGGCTAGGAGGTTTAACAGTCAGTCATCTACAGAGCTGAGCTGATGACCCAGAGAGCCAAGGCTAGCCTTCTAACCAGCCCGCCTCACCACAGCATGTCACCATCGCCGCCCCAGGTCTTGGGCCTGCATAGAGAGGCAGCAGACCCAAACCTTGAATTCCCAACCTCCCGCTCCCACAGAGACAAAGGTTCTGCGGGAGTTTGAGGAAGTGACAGGTTCAGGATTGCAAAGTCAGAAAATGGCCTGAGAGCTTTTCCTGAAGCAGATGGAAAGGCCCGGACTCTTGACTAACAAGGGAGCCAAAGGTTGTCGGGGATAGGCAGAATATGGAGTAGAGCCCACAATGAGATCAGCCTTGATCTTATTGAATGGCGGAGCAGGCTTGAGGGGCCGAATGTCTCATTCTACAACTACATTCAAGGCAGCCTAATTTTGCTTAGGGAGCTTCAAGTAAGGCATTAGGCCCCAATTTGTGTATGCAAAGTGCCTCTTTTTCTGCCTTCACCAATATGGTGAATGATGCACTATCAGTGTGTAATAAATGTGAGAATTTAATGTGACATTGAATGCTTGGGGATGTGAAAAACAAACATGGTGCCATTACATTTCAGGGCCTCGGTCTAGAATGAGTTGTACAGAAACTAGGATGACACTTTTGTATCATATTTAGGGCGTGCTGCATTTTCAGAGCTGCTCTCTTCAAGAAGAGACATAGGAGTCCCAGGCAGAGAGGGCGGGGGGAGAATTTTAGCCCCAAGAATAAGTGGATTGGGAGTAAAAATAATTTATTTCTAAAGCAGGAGTGTGACCTGACTGCAGTGCATCCACTTCTAGGGAATTCAAACGTTGAACCATGAGAAACACGCCTGCCCTAGCCAGATTTTTCCAAATTAGATGTAGGTGGACACTTGTTGGTGTAATTTACCTCCTTAGGAGATGTCAATGAGGTCTTTTTAAATTGTTTTAAAACCTGGTTTCAAATTTAGTTTGATCAACACTAGTTGACCAGGGAAACAGAGGCGAGTTTGAGCAGCAGTTCAGGTAGTTGTTTGAACCTGTCATTGTCCCATTTGAATAAGACCTCACTTATTATAGTTGCTCTCCCAGTTCCCTCTGACAAATGTGCAGCAGAGAGGCCTTGTGTGTTCAGCTTTCTTCAATCTTCGAGGATTACAAATTGACAAACTCAGGATGGACAGCATCATGGATGTGTTCCACAACACATCAGAAGAGGAAGACCATCACCATCCATGGCAGTGATGGTGTGCTGTGGTGGGATCAGGATGTTAATGGGAGAGACGCTTGCAGGTGGATAAGGATGAATGGACTTATCACTCAGCTTTGGATGAGGAGAATATAGAGGAGGAGGAGCAGAAGGATAAAGACAGGTGGGGCCCATTATCAACCAGCCACTTACAATGCTGCCAGGGATACCAGGGTGTTTTATCACAAAGGTTCACCTAGTGTGAAACTGATGAATAAAATCCAGCAGTTCGATCCCACCACCACCAATGCCAACCTCCTGCTCGCACACACCCTTCCCTTTGCACCAAACAGCCCTTCAACCATTCATCCACCCAAACGATTCCTCTGTATATTGACACTCATGATGAAACAAGTGAAAGGATGAGTTGACATTAGGAACGCAATAGTGCTGAAGACATAGAACTGACACGGATTACAATTTTTGCTGTGACATTATAAAAGGGAAACTTAACAGCATAACATTTTGTCAAACATCCTTGTGCATACAATTTCTTCAACTTATACTTCTGACCACTTCTACATGATGCATTCCATCTGGCTCCAGCAGCATTACAGGTAAATGGCTTAGATCCCTGCCTGACTGTTCTATGGGTTTTAGAGCCACTGGATGCCCTACTATAGAGGGATCCATCTGCACATGTGCAAGAGCAGAGTTGGCCATTGGATGATGACACACATGCAGGGTACTGGCTGAGGGGGAAGGAGTGGAGTGGGAGCATTTTGAATGGAGCTCTCATTTCCATCTCCTCTTTTGGCATCATCCCTAGCAGTCTGCTGCAGGCCAGGTTGATGAAGATCAGAGGTGCGTTGCAAATCCGCAGCTCCGGTACGTGTCATCCTGTTTAAGGTACAAACAGGTTGGCATCTAAAGACTGCGCAGCCATGCTCATGGACTGCATGGGCTCAATTAGAAGCATTGTTTGAAGCTCCTTGGTAGCGGCCAACTCAAGCAGGCTTGAGGGACCAAGTGGCCTATTCCTGCCCCTAACTTGTATATTCATATGTTCATTTTGGAGCATGTGCATAGCTCGTCTGTCGGTACACAGCTAAATTGCTAAGCACCTCTAGCAATCTCCTTCTCAATGATAACCCCTGGGCTTCAGCTGAATAGAGCATGGAAAGGACGTCACACTCCCAACTCAGACTCTCCACAGCTCTCCTTGCCACTAGTGTCTGTTTGTATTCAATGGCTGGGTGTGAATTACCACGTAAAAGCCCAACGATTTGTCTAACTGAAGTGTGATTACTTGTGCTGTTTCATGACTGTAGGTCCTGTGGCTGTGCACCCTCAGAAGGAATGAGATCCTCTCAGAAACCTACCTTGTGCATGTTCTGTGTCACTTACTGTATGCATGAAGACCCTGAAAGACAGAAGGAAGGGATGTGATTTAGTTGTGGCAAAATCACAATCTTGCCATTCACCATACATAATCTTCTCATAGTTCAGTCATTGATGAAATTAAGCCAGCATATGTAGGTCAGAGATATCTTGTTGTGGGGTGGCTAAGTTGTACTATTAGTGATAGAGTTGATACGCAGACACATTTTGGGTGGAAACATTAAGTTTATTTACAATATAATCAGTAGCAACTACACGTGAACTTTCAACTCTACCTCCACCTCTGCATCGATTGCGGAGGCAGCCCACGCTACTCTCCTATTGGTTACTAAAGATCATGTGATCTTGCCTAACCAGTATTATTCTTAAAGGTACATTGCACACTAAATAAAACCATAATTACTACATTCTTCCCCCTTTAACTTGGCTATATATATTATAATTATAAGTACATATTTTTCAACACACACAGGACAGAACTTTGCCCTTGTCGGGCTGGCACGGCGGGTGGTCCCGGGAATGGTCGCGAAGCCAATCCCTGCCCACGATCGGGCCCCCGACATGGATTTTACGCTGCAGTGGTCAGTGCTGCCAAGGTGGGGGTGGGAGGCAGCACAGAGCTGCCTCAGGGAGCTGAAGAATTTTGAAAATAAAAAATCAAGAATTTAAAAATGCTCATGTGACTCTGAGATATGAGCAGGTACATGTTAGAAATTAGTTTGAAATGTTTTAATTTTTTTTTAAATCACTGATTGATTTTTTATATCTTCATCTTCCTGAGGCAGCTCTGTGCTCCAGGGAGCTTCTCCTGCACACATCTGTGCGTATGCGCGAAGTTTCCTGCTCACCCTCCTCCCCTCCCAGGCAGCGCTGAGCACTTCAGCACGCGTTTCATGCTGGGCGAGCCTTAATAGGCCCGCCAGTGTAAAATCGCAGTCGTGATCACAAGCGGTGATTGGCTCCCTGACCGCTCCCGCCTGCCCCCGCTGCTGCCCCCGCTGAGTCTGCCCGACAAGGGCAAAATTCTGCCCAAATAGATGACCTCCCTCGCTTGGAACGTGCACTTTTCTTTCCAGCACAGACTTTAATCTCGGCCTTCTTTTTGACTTCACTGTTGGCCAGACTTCTCTCAGATACACGTTCAACTTGTCTGAGCTCAGTGGCTGAGTTTCACAAGATTTCATTGTCGGTTTCTTGAGAAATTCTGCGACTTTTGCTTCCAAAGCCTATTTGGCTTCATTTAGCTGATTCTTCAGCTCTTTGCTAGATAGCTAGCTTCACTGTCCTGGAGTTTATATGAACTCCTGTCGCCTGGCTGTATCCATCTATATGTGACTCCCAGGGTTTCTTGTGAGCCCTCTCCAATTACCAGGGCTTCTTGTGAGCCCTCTGGGATCACCAATACTTCCCCCGAGCCCTCTTCATGTTTCTTCTGCTGTGCTTCCATTCTATTGTTTAAGACAGTCTTCATTTCTTCATGTTGCTCAATGGTGACACATTCCTTTTGCATTTGATCTTGAAGGACAATCAACTGTTCTTTCAACTGTTTAATTTCTTGTCGCCCTCCCTTTGGGGTTTTCCTGTTGCCCTTGTTGGAGTTGCCCCCTCTCTGGGTTCTCTTATTCCCTTCTGCAGAGTTACCCCTCTTTGGGGGTGTCTTATTCCCTTCGGCAGAGTTGCCCCCTCTCTGGGGTGTCTTCTAATTTTCTGTCCATAGCCATTTTTCTTGTATTGAACACTTTAAATGTATTGCTGCTTTAAGAGCAGTCACCTCTTTTTTACTCGGGTCATCTCTGCAACTGTCGGCTTTTCTTTGCTGTATTTCCCACACTTTTCCAGTTTTGGCGGGATCCCCACGATCGTGAATCTTCTCTTAATTTTGCAAAACTTTGTTCCTGTTCAGAAAAAAGAAACACAGCAGTGACTTCTTCTCCCTTTTCTGAGCGATTCTGCGGGGTTTCTTTTCTTTTTTTAAATTCAAAACTGCAGCACTGCTTTTTTAACTTGCCAGCTTTTCTAATCTACTGAGCCTGGGGCCTATTTTACTATGAAAGTAAAGATTCTCTCCCTTTTCCAATGTTTTGCTCACCTATCCTGTGGACTCTCACTTAGGAGTCCCGCAGCTCCAGTACTATTCTTTCAATGTTGGGAGTGTTCCGGGGAGATTTCTCAGCCGTTTGGATCGGGGTCCATTTCTTCCTTAACCTAAAGTGACAGCATACCTGGTGAGTATATCTTCCTTTCTTTTGAACTTGATTTCTTCTGTTCAATCCTGTTTTATCCTCATTGCCAGCTTCTTGTGGGGTGGCCAAATAGTACTAATAGTGATAGAGTTGATCCACAGACACTTCTTGGGTGGAAACGTTAAAGGCGGAATTTTAAGCCAGTGGGATTTTACAGTCCTGCCAAAATCAATGGGCCCCGCTGCGAAGGGCCATAAAATGCCGCCCTAATTTTATTTACAATATACTCAGCAGCAACTACAAGTGTGCTTTCAACTCTAACTCCATCTCTGCACTGACTGTGGAGGTAGCCCACACTACTGTCCTATTGGTTACTACACATCATGGGAAGGATCTTTAGGTCAGCAAGCGGGGGGGGGGCGGGGCCTGCTCGCCGATGCGTAAAATGACGCAGGATGACATCGGGCGGAACTCCCGACTTCACCCCGCGTCATTTCCATTTTCAGGTTGGCGGGGGCACAGCCAAATCAGCTGTGTGCCCGCCGACCTGTCAACGGCCTATTGAGGCCATTTAAAAAGAATTTATGTAATTAATGGACCTGACCTTCCAACCTTAGGGTTGGTGGGCAGGCTGGGAGCCCTGGCGGGCTTCGGAAAAAGCATGAAACCTCATCCACAGGCGGGACGAGCTTTCATGAGGGTATTTAAATATTTAATAAAGGTTTCACTGAAAGTGATGGACATGTCCCTACACATGTGACAGTGTCACATGAGGAGACATGTCAGGGAAATTTTGTTTTTGTATCTTTAACATTTTTAGGTTTGGAGCTGATCTCCCTGAGGCAGCACTTAGCACCAAAGAGCACACTCTCGGCTGAGGGAATCCCCCCCCAACCCACACAAGGAACGCATAGCGCTTCCTGGCAGACATCACACTGGGCGGGCCTTAATTGGCCCACCCACATAAAATGGTGGTGCGCCCCCGATTGGGCTCAGATCGGAGGTGTGCCTGCCCGTGCCCACTCCTGCACTTCCACCCCAACGGGGGGGGAATTCTCCCCCATGTAATCTTGCCTAACAAGTATTATTCTTAAAGACACATTGCACACTAAATAAAACCATAATTACTACATATCTGTAATTCACCAACTCTCTGCAAGCTCCCTGTCACTCTGTCTCTGACTGACAGGATGCAAAAGTCCCATTTATTCCAAGGCATCTTCCTCTGTGAACAGTAATATTTGTGGTTGCCCATCTGAAGTTCTGCCCCTCTCCCTTGCATTTGTGCTCTCTTCTCATCCAAGGAGTAAATCTTGCAAAACCTGGGAGTGAGTAATGTAGGATTTTCACCCGATGAATGCAGTGATTTTGATGAGGGTATCTTGAGAAACATGTATCACATTGTGTAAGGATTGGGGTGAGTGTCAACAGTGCATTGATAAATGGGGAGGTGATGAAGAGTATAGAAAGTGAGCGCTGGGTGCCGCTGAAGGTTGAATGAGTGTGAGGAGTAATGTGATGGGAGTACTTAGCAAGAAAGAGTGAAAGTGGGTGAGGGCAGCTTAAAGCACAGGATGTAGTTGAATCAGCAAATGTACTCATTTTTCCTGACCTGGTTAGATCTTTAAACCTCTTCTTGCATGGCATCCACAATGCTCCTGCTGTTTACCTCCTCAGTTGCCTCTAACCACACCTTACTGGCCAGGAAACAATGTGATCTTCCTCTCCCTGACTGCACCCAGGGGTAATTCCAGCTAGCCTGCGTGCTGTCCTTGCTCTGTGTCTATCATCCATCTTTAACACCTCCAATTTACAACTGCCTTTTAAATATAGCTGCAATCAAGTCATGTAGATGTCCATCACACCCACTGCACAGCTTAGAGATGTAAAACTCAGAAGTCAAAATTGATTGGTCCAGTTGAGTTGAGATGGAAGATTCCAACCTTCTCAGCTGACATCATGTTTCCCCCATACAATTCACCCCCTGCATGAAAGTTTCCTTCAGATTAATATTGGGGCCTCAAATATAAGGGGACAAACATCAATTTATACTGCATGCGAAGAGAGTGCTGATTGGTTGGCAAGTGGCATTGCCATGGAGAATGCACCAGTGATGGTAAATGGCAGTTAACTGCCAAGCATTGTTTGAAATTTAAACCAGACAGCTTGACCCTCTTTGGTCAAGGCATTGCCCTGAGGAATGAGTCAGCGAATGGCTGTCACTTATTTTGTTTAGCTGAAACAGACGCAAAGTACAGGGCCCTGCGTATTCATACATGTAGCTTCCAGTACATGCAAATGTGCCACACTGCGAGCCCGAGTAATAATCTTAAATTGTTTGTCGGCGTAATTCTTAACACCTTGAGGATTATTTAGCAAATGTTGTCCAATTGCATCCTATTAGTGGCAACAGGTGAAGCTAGCTGTTTCACGCTGCTACTATGCAGTAGCAACACGAGTGATATTTGCCACTAACAGGATGCTGCTGTCAAGCCAAAAAGATGTTCTGCCTATCACACAAATGAGTAATGCAGTATATGAATTTCAGTGCCAGTGTGATGCTAGGTATGTACGTCTCAAAGACAGGCAGATCATATCAAACAACATGTCCCAGCCACTGTTCACAACGGGCAGGATGCAAACCATCCCCAACCAGCTCCTGCTTGTGAAACTCAGAACACAGTGTCCAACATTAGATGTGATTCTGCAATTGGACAACATTTGCTGAATGTCAGTCAGGCTTGCAGTGTGGTGCATTTGCATGTACTGGAAGCTACATATATTAATACACGGGGCCCTGGTCCTTTGCAGACAGAAAGAACATGTACACACATTGCGCCTGTTTCAGCTAAACAAAATACGTGACAGCCATTCGCTGACTCATTTCTCAGGACAATACCTTTACCAATCAGGGTCAAGCTGCCTGGTTTAAACTTCAAACAATGCTTGGCAGTTAACTGTCAGGCACCACTGGTGCATTATCCATGGCAATGCCACTTGCCAACCAATCAGCACTCTCTTCACATACAGTATAAATTGATGTTTTCCCCCATATACTGGTATTCTTGCGAGTGTCTTGATGAGTGCAAGACGAAAAAATTAGACATGTCTCTTTCTTCAACAAAACCATTCTACTTTTATACTTTCTGGGACCATGTTGAACATCTTATAAATATAATGCACAGTATTAACAGTGCATAATTTGGCACAAACATATTGATTTAAGCTTTTTTCAGCTTTGAGATTAGTCATATTAAAATTTCAATTGAACTAACAAAGTATTATGCGTACAGAAAACAAATGAGAACTTCTATTAGATAATGACTAGAAAATATTCCCCTTAGAATCCGTATGTCAAGGCTTTCAGAGTTCTGTACAATAACAGTTCAATTCACAGTCTGTATGAAAAAACATAACAAATTACTGACTGATTGAATCTGTAAAATGAATGGTAATTACAAAGCAATAAACAGAAGCTGGGATAGTGAAACTGTCAAAGGACTTGTGCTCTGATCCATTGGGCAGACTCTTGTTGAGATGTCAGGACTCTCGCCTACTGGCCGGAGAGACAGCGAGAGACCCGAGCTGCTTTTTTTCAGGAAAGCCCACTGAACCACAAGCTAATCATACAGTGGCAAAGCCACCGGCAGACCTTCCCCGGAATCAAGACCCGCGGGCAGAAGCCTCGCCTACTGAGAGCTGCCAGCCAATCAGCTACTGCCGGAAAAACCGGAGTCCCAGGATGGTGGAACGACCTAGGCCACAGATGCGGAGTGCTTTCGATTGAGGGGCCCTCTCCTGAGCTGACAAGCTGGCCACACAGTTTTACCTATCATGCGTGCATGTCAACAGGCCTTTAGAATCACTAGGTTAATCGCAGCAGCAGTGGGATGAGTCCTTTGACTGGTCATCAATGGGTCACATAGCAGCCTCAATAGGCGGGGAGCAGAAAAGTTGACCATGGGATTTCCTGGTCAGGATTAATTCTGGCAAAGTCAGGAAGGCAGGTGGGGTTCTAATACACTGCCATCTCACCTAATTATATGTCCTTCCCACCTCCAAGTTCACTACCACTGAGAGAATAAGATTCTGCCCAACAACATCCATGACCTCACATATATCATCATGCACCTGCTCAGTGACAAGAGAAGTGTATATTGAAAAAACTCCATGCAATATACTGACTGTATAATTACAAAGACCATTGTTAAACATCATCTCCAGAGTGATATCCAGAGTCACAGATGAGGTGTAAAATCAATTGCTATCACAGTTTTACAATATGGCTGTAATTACCGTTGTGATGTCCATTAAATATCTTGAAGGATATTCAGTCCTTTTCCCATTGAAATTAGCCATGACCTATAAGGCACATCCACCCAGAAATTCAGGAGCAGCCTTTTTCAAGGCACTTGGGGAGGTAAACACTCTGCACCAAAATGGTTAGTTCCGAGGTGTCCATGATGCTAGGCCTCAGAACTCATTGTCATAATGCATGCTGGTAATTGTAAAAGACCAGAAAGAGATCGACCCTCTGCCACAGTGACACTCGGGTAAGTGGGTTTGGGGCCTGCTCAGGGATGGGACATGAAACGAAAGGAGGCAGGGTACAGGTTGGGATTTGACTGGGGCTTGGAGTTGTGGTAGAGAGAGATTGGGAGCTTTGAAGGTGGGGGAGGGGAGGGTGATGTGGCTACAGATATCCTGTGGTCAGGAACTATGAGACCAGAGATCTTAAGGCCAGCACCATACCAATCGGGTGGGGTGGGTCTGGGTTCAGATACGTCACTTACCTTCTTTGTTGCAGGCAATCCCCAGGTCTCTTTTCCCTGAGCAATGGTTCTGGCTGCCTTAGTGCAAACCGATGTTGGGTAGGGGACCTGAATTAGGTGTTAGGCCCATTATTTGTATATGCAAAGGGCCTAATGTATGCTTCAGATGTGGATAAAGGATACCTCTTGCTTGTTCTTACCTAATATGGCGAGCAGTGCAGAGAAAGGGAAGGCTTGGCATGTACTCATTTGCTGTCCAACATTTTAGGGCCACATGGAGAAAAGGCAGCCCATGATCCAATTTCTAGGCCAATTACATTCTTACTTTCGTCCTATGCACGTCAATATCATTTGTTACATAGAGGAATTTTAGGGTGTTTCATGAAAGGGAGAATGATTGATATGGAGTTAACAAATTTAGGGCAGAAACTTGTTGAGGTGCAGGGGTCTCGCCGGTCAGCTGGACAGCCAGCGAGAGACCAGTGCTGCCCCTTTCAGGGAAGCCCACCGAACCACCAGCCAATCAGACAGTGGTGAGGCCCGTGTCAGGCGTTCCCCTGAAATCAAAACCCCTGGGGTGGAAGTCTTGCTGACCAAGAGATACTGGCCATTCGCAGGCTGGCAGCTCTTGGGCTCAGCAGCGCCACTGGGGAGGCCGTGGCTGCTGCCGGAAGGACAGGCTCTGGAGTCCCAGGATCACGGAGCAACCCAGGCCACTGGTAAGTATTATGGGGAGCGGGAGTTTTGTAGGGTGGGGGGTTGCGTAGAGAGGGGTGCAAGGGGGGTCAGCAGCAAGGTGGCTCTCAGCGGACCCCCCCACTTTCTGATATCCAGTCCCTTCCCGAAGGTGACAAGCTGGTGACACAGTTTTACCTGTTGTGCACACTGCATGGCAACAGGCCCGCTTGCAGCTGAGTTAATACCAGCCACAGTGAGATGAGGCCCTTACGTGGTCATTCACTGGCCACTAAAGGGCTTCAATTGGCAGGGCTGGGTGTGCGGGAAAGTCAACCATGGGCCAGCCTTCCTGCTCAACACTCATTTCTGGCAGAGGCAGGAAGTCAGCGGAGCTCCAGTACTCCACCACCAAAGTACGTGTCCTTCCTGCCTCCAAGCTCACCACCAGTGAAAGCAGAAGGTTCCACCTTTAATTTTGGCACTTTGGCACCATAAGTAGTGATAAGCTTGTCTCTGGCCAAAAGACCACAAATCTTATTTCCAGGACTTCCTGATATGTTAATTTACCTGCCTTGACAAGTGGGACATGCAAGTATTTAAACTGGGCTCCTTTAAGTCTGTCTTCTGCTAACCTCTTTTGAAACCCATATCCTCCCACTTATCTCGGTCTTGGTGGAGGTGGAGGTGGGAAAACAGGAAATAATGGCCGGGATTCTCTGGTCCCACCAGTAGCAGGTATCGCCGTGGACAAGACCGGAAAATCCCACCCAATGATTTCAAACATAAACGAAACTCAGGGCAGGCGTGAGTGTCTAAAGTTAATCGATAAAAGCTTGAATTGCAAAGGGAAGGAGAAGCAAGGTTCCCTCTCCAAATCGCTCTGAAGTCACCCATGTTGACTTGGAGCAAGAATGGAAATTATGACTGACATTAAATGCACTGCAGTCTTAAACAAATGTCCTACAATCACCAATACAAAAACAAAATACTGCACATACTGGAAATCCAAAATAAAAACAAAGGGTGGGATTTTCCAGTCCCACCAGCAGTGGGCATCATTGCGGGAGGGATGGGAAAATTTGGAGCTTTGGCCTCTCTCCAAGTTTTCCCGTCTCGTCCCATGACAATACTAGCTGCTGGTGGGACTGGAAGATCCTAGCCAAAATTGCTGGAAATACTCAGCAGGTCAGGCAGCGTCTGCGGAGAGAAACAGGGGCCGGAATTTTACAGCCCCACCCGCTACCAGGATTTTTCGGTCCTGCCGAAAGTCAATGGGCTTTTGGCTGGCCCACCGCATCGTGGGTCCCGCCATGATGGGGCCGGAAAATCCCAGTCAGAGTTCATGTTTCAGGTTGATGGTCTTTCATCAGAACAGCAGGAAGATAGAAATGTTAAAGTTTTTAAGCTAGTAGATGGGAGAATGGGCATAAAGGGCAAAAGGGAAGGTCTATGATAGAGTGGAGGGCAGGAGAAATAATCCAGCAAAAGATTCATGATGCAACAGCTGCAGAGAGTAGTAATGGGTATAGTAAAGACACACCCAATTGTATCCAGACGAGGCACGAATATAGCAGCCAGCTGAACGCAGAATGAAGGAATAAAGAAGCAAGCCAGCAAACAAAAAATAAATTAAAAAGCACATAAAACAAGATAGAGGCAGAGGTTAAAATCTAACGTTGTTGAACTCAATATTGAGTCCAGAAGGCCATAGCGTGCTGGGATGAAAGATAAGGTGCTGTTCCTCGAACTTGTGCTGAGCTTCATTGGAAAACTATAGCAGGCCAAGGACAGAAAGGTCAGAGTGGGAGCGACAGTCACAGTCCAACTCAAAAAACTGAAGTTGTGCAAATATAGCAAACTTAACTCAATGATGCACACTGCTATATATTTGGGAAGGCATGCCGAAACAATGTAAGGTGACAAATCCAGGCTCAAATCCTTATTTCAGCAATGATTCAGAATAGGAATAGCATGACCCAGCTGTCAGAAAAGATAAAAGAAGTGACCAGGATTCCAGCTCCACACACAATTCAATACGTTCAACACAATGGCCACAAATCAGCAAGGGCTGAAGCCACAAAAAGCCAGAATCTTTGGTTTCCTACTTAACCTCTCAGCCAGAGTGTCCAAGGCCAAACTAAGGATAAATTACATTAACACAGACATTTTCCTGTTGAGATTTAATCCTTTTATCTTGAATTAAGAAACCCAGTTAAAGAGTCAAGGCTTGCCATGCAGATGTTGAAAAGAATGGAAGAATAGGCAAGACAGATCAATTAGTCACTAGGTGATAGCACATTTGGCTTTTAAAAGCCTGGAGGCTGTAGCAGGAGGTTAAGGAGTTACACAATTCTCAAACTCTAGGAAAGAATGAGTTAGATTAAGAGACAGCAGGGATGGGTTTTCTGATGAAAGGTCACAGATATGAGACGTTAACTCTGTGTCTCTCTCTCTCTCTCCGCAGATGCTACATGCAGAGTGTCTTCAGCTTAATATAGATTTCAACTTGTCACTCTGGTGTAATTTATGTTACTAGTAATTTCAAAGGAATTAAACTCAGCCAGTTTCCACGATATGCAGCAGCTTCAGAACACCAGTAGTATGTCGGGGTGGCTAACTGAAAATCTACCCCAATGAATCTAGACTTCAACATAGAGAGGATGTAAAGAAAAGGAAAAACGTGTAGGATTGAATATTTGGAGTTTAGGAATGACTAGAGAGAAAAGTTCACAACAATAGCTGTAATAGAATTGCAAATGACAGAGAGACAAGAAGGGTTACAATGGATTGGAAAAATGTTGACAACCAGAAGTGAGAGAAGGATTGCTTGTCAGAAAGAAAGGTTGCATAAAACAGAATAAAATTGCTCCTATGTCTGAAACTTTCTTAAATATTACAATGCCAGCACATCAATAAGGTATAGGTTCTCTACTACTCAAGCTGTCACCCAGATTCACAGTAATTAAGTGCCTTTGTCAAAAGATTGTGATGTACTGTGAGCCTCTTCAACTTGAATATAACAAGACATCCTGCACATCACTGTGAGAGTCCAAAATAACTTGTAAACTAAAGCATTTTGTTGATGCTTGGATTTCAAATTTCCTGGGGAGATGAAGAGTATTAAAGTAGAGTGATTTAGAAAAGAAATAGAAATATTTTTCCAAATATTCACAACTTGTCTCTCTTTATCTATCCCCATTTTCAATCCCAAACAGCTCTTGATCTTCTTTCACCAACTATCTCCTGGACTAGTTTTCAACTCATGAGGGGGTGGGAGGGGAATTTCCAGATTTTGTTCCCCAAAATGGCCTGGGTTTTAATAATTCTTCTCTTCTTTGAGGAGATCACATAGTTTTGGGTGGAGTCGGGGTGTATAGATATTGTGATACACCAGGTATCACAATTCTGTGGGACAGAGTAGATGGATCAGAGGATTTGTACCTAGGACAGGATTGATGATCTTTACCTGTGGATCATTGTTTGTATTTTTGTATGTCTCTCTGTAAATCTATAAAAATGACCACAGCTGTGCTGCTGAAGTGGTTTGTTTAATAAATATGCTGCTTAGAGTGGTTCTCAGCTGTGTAGACCAATGAAGTTCTAAATTATTTACTTCATTTGTGCCAAGTTAGCTCAAGTCAGCTTAGTTGCCAGTAGGGCAACTAGCCTGATAGTTCCGAGACTATTTGGGAGGAGCAAATCAGCCAGGGCACCCCCCTTCTCCTGACCACTATCCAATTGATTTCTTCTGAAGCCTACAGGAAAGATCTTAATGTTGTGCGATTGTGTGAATCGGCACTCCATTTTACATCTTTCCCGACTTTATACTGAAGTCAATGGAAATAAAAGTTGGAAGAGATGTAAAACGGTTTGCCAACTTGCTATTACTTGCTTTACATTATTGCACAAATTCAAGATCTAGCCCAGTGTTGGTGTGTGTGTGTGTGTGTGTGTGTGTGTAGATAGAAGACAAAGACAAAACTGAACTCAGTCATTTTAACACTTCACTACTTTTACATTTCTTTAGCTGTGGTGCACCTCGTGGTCAAGTAGCTTGCCCCCACCCACTCATACATGTAGACTGGTTATATGGGTCAGTAATGGAGAGCAGCTGCCATGGGTGAACCTGTGCTCAAGCATGACTTAGAGAGCTCAAGAGGGGAGGGAAGAATACTAGGGAAATACTATAAAGGTTTGTGGCAGTGTTGGAAAGAGTCCTCTGATAGAGGAAACTATGTACATGTGAACAGTGACAAGCCGCTGAATCTGGATATCTTTATAGTAATCATGCGACACATTACTGTGCCAGCCAAGTTACACATTGCTGGGTCTAATACATTTAATGAGCAGCAAATTTTGAGACATTGGCATTGAATTTTAATCAGGTTAGTAATGAGGGATAATGACAGCAAGTGAAATAGGATCATTTCCAACTAGTCCTATAGGACTTCATTATTTTCTATGACAGACAGGATGATTTAGAGTTGAGTGTGTGGTAGGGTTTTAGAACTGACACTTTGAATTATTGGTTGATGACATTTTTGTTGCTTAGAATACCAAGCCTTCCAAATGCATCACCTACTTTTAGGCTCCTTATATCTTTCTTGGCGAGCCATTCCTGAGCCATGTGTCTCTATAGCCGAAAGTTCATGCCGCTCTTGGGCAGTTATAAGTGGTCAGTGCAGCTTGATTTTGTGTTCTTCTTAAGCAATAGTGAGCAATAGTGATAGGGGGTTCTATCGTATGGGGAACAGATAGACGTTTCTGAGGCTGCAGATGTGACACCAGGATGGTATGTTGCCTCCCTGGCGCTTGGGTCAAGTATGTCACTGAGCGGCTGCAGGACATTCTGAAGGGGGAGGGTGAAAAGCCAGAGGTTGTGGTCCATATTGGTACCAATGACATAGGTAAAAACAGGAATGAGGTCCTGCAAGCAAAGTGTAAGGAGCTAGGAAGTAAAATAAAAACAAGGACCTCAAAAGGTAGTAATCTCAGGATTAATCCCTGTGCCATGTGCTAGTAAAATCAGGAATAGGAGAATAGACCAAATGCGTAGCGGAAGAGATGGTGTAGGAGAGAGGGATTCAGATTCCTGAGGCATTGGGACCAATTCTGGGGAAGATGGGAACTGTACAAGGTGGACGGGTTGCACCCCAGCAGGACCGGGGCCAATATCCTTGCAGGGGTATTCGCTAGTAATGTGAGGGAAGCTTTAAACTAGGTGGCAGGGGGATGGGAACCTGAGCGAGGAGACACAAGAGAGGGAAACAAAGTTAGAAATGAAAGCCGGAAAAGTAAGATGCAAAAGTGGAAGGCAGAGGGAACAGGGGCTAATAGCAAATAGGGTCATTGTACAAAAAAATGGTGTATAAAAAGACAAGTCTAAAGGCACTGTATCTGATTGTACACACCATTCTCAATAAGGTAGATGAATTAACAGAGCAAATAGATGTCAATGGGTACGATATGATTGCGAATACAGAGACATAGCTGCAGGGTGAGCAAGGCTGGGAACTGAATATCCTAGAGTACTCAATATTTAGGAAGGATAGGCAAAAATGAAAAGGAGGTGGCGGGGCATTGTTAGTTAAGGATGAAATCAGTGCAATAGTGAGAGAGGATATTGGCTCAGAAAATCTAGATGTAGAATCAGTCTGAGTGGAGCTAAGAAGCAACAAGGGGCAGAAAACATCAGTGGGACTTGTCTATAGGCCTCCAAACAGTACGTGGTAAGGTAGGAGACTGTATTAAACAGGAAATTAGAGATGGATGTAACAAGGGTACTAAAGTAATCATGGGTCACTTTAATCTACATATAGGCTGGGCAAACAAAATTAGCAATAATACTTTGGCAGATGAATTCCTGGAGTGTGTAAGAGATGTTTTTTAGACCAGTATGTCAAGGAACCAGCTAGGTAACAGGCTATCCTAGATTTGGTTTTGTGCAATGAGAAGGAGTTAATTAATATTCTTGTCGTGCGGGGTCCATTAGGGAACAGGACCACAATGTGATAGAATTCTTCCTTAGGTTGGTAAGTGAAGTAGTCCAATTGAAACTAGGGTCCTAAATCGAAACAAAGGAAACTATGAAGGTATGAGGCGTGAGTTGGCTAAGATGGATTGGGGAACTTCATTAAAAGGCATGATGGTGGATAGGCAATGGCTAATATTTAAGAACGAATGTATGCATTGCAACAGTTATACATTCCTTTCTACAAAAACACAACAGGAAAAGTGGCCCGACCATGGCTAACAAAAGAAATTAAGGACAGTATTAGATCCAAAGAGGAGTCATATAAAGTTGCTAGAAAAAGTAGCAAGACTGAGGTTTAGGAGCAGTTTAGAATTAAGCAAAGGAGGACCTAGAGATTGATTAAGAGGGGAAAAATAGAGTATGAGAGTAAACTTGCAAGGAACATAAAAGAGGACTGTAAAAGCTTCTATAAGTAAGAAGAAAAAGATTGGTGAAGACATACCAAGGTCCCTTACCATCTGAAATGGGAGAATTTATAATAGAGAACAAAGAAATGGAAGAGCAATTAAACAACTACTTTAGCTCTGTCTTCATGGAGAAAGGCACATAACTTCCCATAAATACTAGAGAATCGAGGGTCTAGTGAGAAGGAGGAATTGAAGGAAATTAGTATTACTAAAAAAAGCAGTGCTGGAGAAATTAATGGGAGTGAAAGCCAATAAATCCCCAGGGCCCGATAATCTATATCATAAGGTACTAAAGGAGGTGGCCATGGAAATAGTGGATGCGTTGGTTGTCATCTTCCAAAATTCTGTAGATTCTGGTACAGTCCCAGCAGATTCTCCCTCCCTTTTTTTAAATAGTGGGGTTATATTTGCCACCCTCCAATCTGCTGGGACTGTTATGTGCCTTTCTCCATGAAGACAGAGCTAAAGTAGTTGTTTAATTGCTCTTCCATTTCTTTGATCTCTATTATAAATTCTCCCATTTCAGATGGTAAGGGACCTTGGTATGTCTTCACCAATCTTTTTCTTCTTACTTATAGAAGCTTTTACAGCCCTCTTTTATGTTCCTTGCAAGTTTACTCTCATACTCCATTTTTCCCCTCTTAATCAATCTCTAGGTCCTCCTTTGCTTAATTCTAAACTTCTCCTAAACCTCAGGCTTGCTACTTTTTCTAGCAATGTTATATGACTCCTCTTTGGATCTAATACTATCTTTAATTCTTTTGTTAGCCACGGTCGGGCCACTTTTCCTAATTTGAGTGCAGGAGCAAGGATGGCTTAGTGCAGCTCTACAAGGCCTTGGTGAGACCACACCTGGAGTATTGTGTGCAGTTTTGTTCTTCTTACCTAAGAAAGGATATACTTGTCACAGAGGGAGTGCAGCGAAGGTTCACCAGGCTGATTCCTGGGATGGCAGGATTGTCGTATGAGGAGAGATTGGGCCGACTGGGCCTGTACTCACTGGAATTTAGAAGAATGAGAGGGGATCTCACTGAAATGTATAAAATCCTGACAGGGCTGGACAGACTGGATGCAGGGATGATGTTTCCGCTGGCTGGGGATCTAGAACAAGGGGTCACAGTCTCAGGATATGGGGTAGGCCATTTAGGACTGAGATGAGGAGAAATCTCTTCATTCAGAGGGTTTTGAACCTATGGTGTTCTCTACCACAGATAGATGTGGAGGCCAAATCACTGAATAAATTTAAGAAGGAAATAGATAGATTTCTAGACTCTAAAGGCATCAAGGGGTGTGGGGCGAGAGCGCGAGTGTGGCGTTGAGATAGAGGATCAGCCATGATCATACTGAATGGCAGAGCTGGCTTGAAGGGCTGAATGACCTACCCCTGCTTGTATTTTCTATGTTTCTATACCAACAATATAGATGAAAGGTAGACTGTAGTGGCTAATCAAATTTGCCAGGAGGTCTGTGGGCATCTTGATCACCCAATAAACTGAATTTATATGCAATTGATTAAGATTGTGAAACAAACCTTTGGAATAACTTCAGAAAGCATAAAAATTCTGGAGGAATTTTTGTCATGTCCCTTAACACAATATTCATACAGAGGATTATTTCAAAACCCTAGCAAGAAGTTAGTGAATTGTACTTACATCATTCTAAGCAAATTGTGTTCGCAAAATCTGCATTTAATCACATTTATCGTTTTATCATTTCCCTGAGAAAAAGCAAAGCATTTTTATTGAGTCACATTGTACCTTGCTATGTAGATTAAATGCAGTGGCTATGCTAATGGTTCCACTATCTTTACCCTCCAGCAAGGTAAATCTATTCAGTTGAATTTATTGCTAGCTTAGAATCTCAACTGAAAGAAATTTCCAAGTATTAAAGGAACGTAGTCTTAGGCTGGGTCCTCAAATAAAAGGCCCTCTACCCCAGGAGTCTCTAATTTAACAAAGTTATCTTAGGACAGAACAAACATGGAGATATGTTACAGCAGCATGAATTATTGTGGAATTTCCCAATATCAACTCTTAGGGTCCTAACTTAGAATCCTAGAATATTGTTATCTTGTATGTGGGGTCTCGAGAGAACAGCGATTTGAGACTACAACTTTTGTATACTTAATTATTACATGTTTTTATTAGAACCAATGATAGATTACAGCTTATACATAAGGATTATAGATGGTAACTAAAGCTAATCATAACATGCCAATAATGTCTCAAAATGCATGCAATTTTTGGATCCACCGTAGTCAACAGTTTTTTTTGGATAAACAAACAAATAATGATTAAAGATAATTATACCCACAATCCAGTATAATTTTTCCTTAATTGGAAGTGCCTTTGTCTCAATTATAGGGAATCTGAGTTTAGACCAGACTCAGCCTATGTCTGCAAAGATGGCTGACTAACTGCCTAAGATAATAGCCCAACATTTAAAGAGAATTTCAGCAGCTGTTGTGCCATTATGCATTGTTCTTTTTCTTTTGAGAGAAAAACACTTAGAAAAAACAAGTTATTTCACAAAAACAAGGTTATTAATAAAGATTATCAATTTTAGAATTGGTGGGTCCATGTACATCAGATATTTGCTTGTCTGAAAAGGCAGTTGGGTTGTCTCATTGGCTGCCTCCCAAGGCTCCCAAGGACTCAAGACTGTCTTGTTCACACTTGGCAGCCTGGCAATGCCCCAAATACCGGCAGCCATATTTCTAACTTTTTATATCAAGTTGTATGCCTAATTATTTGCTTGTTAATACTAAATAACATTTTAAATTTTCCATTAATTGTGTTAGTTTCTTTATAGCTCCATTGCACGCAGCAACATCCCACAGACTGTAGTTAATCTGCTCCTCAGTGGTGTCAGTTGAAGCAGGAGTGTTGTTCAGGATAACTCCCTGTTCCTCATCAAATAGTTTCATGGAATTTTACCTGACAGGGCCTTGAATTAATATCTCACGTTATGAAAGGACCTCTAGTCATAAAGCATTCCCTCAGTATTGTAATGAATGAGCCGCCTGGATTATGCAGTCCTCAGACAATGTCACATGAGTTGGGACATGTTCATAATTTCCGAAAAAACTTTATTAAAATTTTTAAAACCCTACATGAAACCTCATCCCGCCTGTGGATGAGGTTTTGTGTTTTTCTACTTCCTGCCGAGGCTCCTGGCCTGCCCACCAACCTTAAGGTTGGATGGGCAGGTCCACTAATTACTTTAATTGCTCTGTCAATGGCCTCAATTGGCCATTGACAGGTTGGCGGGCGCACAGCTGATTTTACTGCGCCCCCACCTTCCTGAAAATTTAAATGGGGCGCGGTGACTTCGGGAGTTCCGCCTGATGTCACTGCGCATCATTTTACGCATCGGTGAGCGGGCCCTTCCCCCGCTCGCCGACGGTAAAATCCAGCACTATGCCTCAGTTTCAAGTTCAGAGATAAGAATAACCCACTTTCCATTAGCTGCCATCCACTGATAACTGAGAAATGATAGCTTCTGAAAGATCAATGGAATATTTCAAAATAATGGCACAGAATTTTTTGCATCAATAATGGCGTGTGAATTGTGCATGCCATTATAGACATATACATCAGGCAGCAACTTGCGGTGAGGAAGTGATACCCCGTGAATTGCAAATTGCCGCAAGTTGCTGTCTGATTTGTAATGCATTTCCATTAGCTTTGCAAAAAGGGCATCTCACTGTAATTTTCATTAAAATTCCCATTTATATTTTAATTTCCCATTAAACTCATCATAAAAAGTTAAGTCTAGTAATTAACCATATAGATAACTTTTTAACAAAGTGAACGTTCTTAATAACTGTCAATCAACCTCTCTTGCTCAGAAAGTGAAAAATTAAGTGTGGAGTAACATTCTTTAAGGTTGTGAATTTGAGATTTTAAAAACATTAAATTAAAAGTTTACAATAGTTTCTTACTTTTTTCTGTCTCTTTCTCTCTCTCTCTTAATCCAATCTTTCTTTTCCTCTCTTTGCTTCACTTTCTGTATCTGAGTTGACATTGATTTCAGCAACTGTATCTCACTCTCCTTCTCAGTTATTTCTGTTTATTTTTCAATCCTTTAATAGCATTGATTAAGGAGTTACACTGTTGGTCCCATTGTTCACCAAGGTCCCAGATGCCCTGTTGCACTTGCTGCACTTCCAGCAACTTTTTGGGATAACTTTTTTAAAAATCTAAACATAACATAAATGAACAAGCCTAACTGACAGTGCATGCTGCGTAATGCACTGCTCCAGCAATATCTGGCCATTATTCAGCTACTTGAAGACTTTGACAAATTAGAAATTATAAACTTGTACTTCAATGGAAATATCACCAAGGGAAAATGCAAGCTGCTTATTTATCCCTCTGAGGTTACTTGAGTCATGCTTTGCCGGAAAACTAGATTTAACAGCAGAGCAATATAGCCATTAGTGAATTACATTTTGGCAACTGTGATCCAATTGTCAGACATCCACAGCTTATTTCATGCATAGCACAGTAAAGAATTGAGTGATAAAATGTAACCTGTACTGGATATGGTGTAATGCTGTTCCCTTTGGCTCTCATTTACCAGCCCTAAGTATAAATATCATACTGCTAGTTTTGCGTATATAGTCATAGAAAACACAGTGATTCATTTTATCATTTCCTGCTCTTTTCTGTTTTTTCCACCATTTATCCTTCCTTTCTCCTGCACAAGACATGTACTGTGGTATGGTTCCAAATCACTAGTAGTCTTCCCTTACCTTATCCAACTGTGCTACAGGTCAGGAACCACAGTCCTGGACCTCAACCCCAATGTGCAGCATTTAGCTCATCCTAGCCATGTGGTAGTCAAAGGGTGACAGTTAGCTTCAATGTCAGGGAGGGAACAACAATTGGTCAGGATTCCAGATAGATGATGGGAATCCAGTGCTTGAAGTTGGAAAACAAATGTATGGGAATGTATTTGTCTGTCGTGATTTTTGTAGTATAACAGCCAGGCTGAGAAGACTCACACGTGAAAGAGACAACTGCACCTCAACAAGATGGGGTGGTGGACAGGGAATCATTTCTACTATGATGATATTTGCAAAACTAGCTAAGGAGTTTAAACAACAACAGCTCACATCTATCTACTGCCTTTAATATGGTAAAACATCCCAAGGCACTTCACAGGAGCATTAACATACAAAATTTGACATGGAACCACATAAGGAGATATTAGGACAGACAACAAAAAATTTGAAGAAAGGGGTAGTTTTAAGCAGAATCTGAAAGGAAGAGAGCAAAGTAGAGAGGTGATGTGATTTAGGGAAGGAATTCCAGAGCTTTGGACAGCTGAAAGCACAACTGGCAAAGGTGGAGCAATTAAAACGAGGGGTGCACAGGAGGCCAGAATTAAAGGATCACAGAGGTTGTGGACGACAATGAGAGATTACAGGAATAGAGGGAGATAAGGCCATGGTGAGATTTGAAAACAAAGATGGGATTATTTTAAAAAGACTTCATTGGACCAGGAGTCAATGTAGACCATGAGGGATTTTAGAAACAAAGAACTCTCTGCTGAGATATCCATTTATTTTCCAACAATATGGAACTCGGTGCAAGTCTGATTTGCATTTCAATGTAAATAAATTCAGTCCTCCAAATTCCAAATTGCAGCACCTCAACAAAGTTTGGCACAAATCACTCTAGTCAGTGTAGCAAGAGGTCTTATATCCTGATGCAGGGCACAGCACCAACTGGTGAAGAGGAGAGTGTAGCATGACAGCTGCATTTTTGATTTAGCTTTCTGTAAAGAGAGATGGTCTTCTGGCCAAGCTAAATGCCCATAATCTAAAGTGTCTAAAGGGCCAAATTATCAAAAAATGATCAGCATCTTTGAAGTTTTCAGCACTCGCATACAAGCATTTGAAATGCAGCCCAATTTTTTCTCTGCTTGCTTTTAACTCCTTTTACAGGTCTTTGAATAATGTGTCTCTAATTCAGATTACTTGTTCTGTGAAAAATGTGCTCTGTTGCACCTCAATCCCCCTGCTCTTTTTAGCTCACTTTCCCTTCTCCCCTTAAAATGATTCTTTCAACCTGCACAGGCAAAACAGGTTAGTCATCATGATGATTGACTGTAGGATCTTTAAGTGTATAAAACAGCTTGACACATTTTCTGGCTACATGACAGTCATTTCATTTAATGGAAGTCATTGCATGTGATGTATTTTGAGATGCTTCTGAGATGAAGTGCCGTGAATGAACACCAGTTTTCATGACTCAGCTGAAACTATTAAATCCCCTGAACCAAGGCAGAGCTGACTGTTAAGGCCAATTGAATCGGGAATTCTTTGAGAGTACAATACTCTAATCAATGGGTTAAAACTCTGAGGCTCTCCCTGCATTGGTTCAACAAGTAAATACAATGTGTGATGACCTTTGACCTGGAAGCAGTGCAGTCAGTAATTTCTTTAAAATGTCTAGGTAATCCATAATTGTTTAAAAATGTTTGAAACTACCTTTTAAGAGTTTGTATCAATTGTAAAGGGATCAGTTGTAATTTTCTGGAAGAAATACTGGTCCAGGTCACCTGGCAAGCCTTGACCTGGAAGCAGCACCAACAGGAAAGGAAGTTAATAAAGAAGCTGTGTGGCTGGCAGAGATAAAGAGCTATAGTATGGGAAGAACAGAGAAGGCACATTTATAAGGAGTTGTGTGTGTCATACAGTTAAAAAGGGACACTAGTATTTCATGCAAGTGAACATTCATCATGCCATTTCAATGAATATCAGGAAGTTATTCCATCATTCACAGTATCAGAATGGATTCCTGTGCTCTCTTCACCTGACATGCATACAGGTGTACTTTACAGTAGGAATGACCAAATAGCATCAGGAGCAGGAACACTGGATGAACTTTCCCCTTCCTAGCTCAGGGGAGCTTTGACAAATTGACTTATCTCCAATGCTTACATAGCCATGATGAACTAAATCTGCACAGACCAGTGTTCAATCCAGGTCTATATGACTCAGCTTCACACCATGGATTTATATGAAGACAGGGTTTTATTCGTGTTTAATTTATGTGGATGCTGATTTGTGTTAAAGCTAAAGCTACAAAAAGTGGGATCTTGTTGGTAACGTCTCCATTTGGGGGTCATTCAGTAAACTTCATTATTTTGGTTTCCAACAGCTATTTAAAATCAAATAAAAATTTAAACATTTCATTAATAACATGTCCCTGCTCATGTGACAGAGTCACTTGAGGGGACATGTTTTTTAACAATTTAAAATTTTTTACTTTTAATTCCTAAAATCTTCATCTCACTGAGCAGCTCTGTGCCTCAGGGAGCTTTGCCTGTGCATACTTGCGCACATGTGCGAAGTTCCCCACTTGCCCTCCTCCCACCACGCCCCCCACCCCGCACACACAGGCAGCGCTAAGCACTGCAGCACGCCTTTCATGCTGGACGGGCCTTAATTAGCCCACCAGCATGAAATTGTGGTCAAGCCCCGATCGCAGGCGTCAGTTGGTTTCCCAACTCCTGTCCGCCCTCTCCGAGCCCACCTGACGAGGGAAACAACCTGACCTATGAGAATGCCACTTTAAAATGATTGGAAAACCATGTGAAGCATACTGATATGCAATTCTTCTTGAAAACACTCTGCATTTAGAGTTTTTTTTAACTCTTTCATGGGATGTAGGTATCACTGACAAGGCCAGCATTTGTTGCCTGGCCCTAATTGTCCTTGAACCGGGTGGCTTGTTAGGCCATTTCAGAGGGCAGTTAGGAGTCAGCCACATTGCTGTGCGCCTGGGGTCACATGTAGTCGCAGGTAAGGATGGCAGATTTCCTTCCCGAAAGGGCATTAGTGAGCCAGGTGGGTTTTTACAACAATCAATGGTAGTTGTCATGGTCACCATTCTGAAACTAACGTTATATTCTGGATTTATTAATTGCAAATTCAAAGTACAAAGTCAGAAAACTTTCTCTCAATTATCATCTTCGGAAGAATCTCAAATCTTTCACTATATTCTGCTGTCGCAAATTGTACTTATTATCTTGAGGGAGAAAAGCTAATACCTCTGATACCAGCAATCACCAGAGCAGCATGTAGAATAAGGGTAGCCATTGGCAGACTTCGAGCATCAGTCTGGGAATGTCTACCAAACCATGGGCAGGATTTTACCGTCGGTGAGCGGGGGCGGGGCCCGCTCACCAACCCGTAAAATGACGCAGGATGATGTCGGGCAGAACTCCCGACGTCACCGCGCCCCATTTAAATTTTCAGGAAGGCGGGGGCGCAGCAAAATCAGCTGCAGGCCCGCCGACCTGTCAATGGCCAATTGAGGCCATGGACAGAGCAATTAAAGTAAGAAGTGGACCTGCCTTAAGGTTGGCGGGCAGGCCAGGAGCCCTGGCGGCAACTAGAAAAAACATGAAAGCTCATCCACCAGCGGGATGAGGTTTCATGTAGGGTTTTAAAAATTTTAATAAAGTTGTTTTGGAAATTATGAACATGTCCCAGCTTATGTGACATTGTCACATGAGGGGACATGTAAGGGAATTTTTATTTTTAATATTTTGGAAAGTAGAGGCGATCTCCCTGAAGCAGCACTTAGCCTCATGGAGATGAGTGCACTCTTTCGTGCGCATGCGCGAAAGAGCGCACGCTCGATTTTAGGCACTCCCCCCCGCCCGCACAGGTAAAATGGTGCCGTGCCTCCGATCGGGGGCGCCGATTGGAAGCATACCCGCATGCGCCATCCATCAACCTCGCCCCACCAAAGGGGAAATTCTGCCCCATAAGTCTATAGAGCACAAGTCATGCCCACTCCGCTTGACACATGCAAGACTTCGACTGTGTACAACGTCATGCCAAAACGCTCAACCACTTTCATTTGAGATACCTTCGGAAGCTTCTGAAGATCAAATGGCAGGCCAAAATACCAGACACTGAGGTGCTCACCTGAGCTGGCATGCCGAGCATCCACACAATATTGAGACAGCTACAACTGAGTTTGGCTGGTCATGTTGCCAGAATACAGTGAATCTTCGAGGAAGAGCTTTAATCTGGGGTATGTTCTCATGATGGTCAAAGGAAGCACTACAAGGGCACTCTGAAGGCTTCACTTAAGAGTTTTGATATTGACTTCGAGCCTTGGCAAAAGCTTACCCTGGATCATTGCACCTGGTGCAACCAAATACAAAATAGTATGGCCTCCTTCGAATGCAAGCACATATCGGAGAGAGAAAACGCAAGGAGAGGAAATCCTGAGCCAGCAGCTTGTCCAATCGTGTACGGTATCCTGTCCTATTTGCAGCAGAATCTTCTGGGCGCAAATCGGCCTTAGAAAGTCACCTAAGTACCCACTAGCACCCTACCAAAAACCCCAGATGACGGGCATGGTTATCTTCACCTCAAAGGCCCCTTGAACCTATTCTGCCATTCAGTGAAACCATGGCTGATTTTCTATCTCAATGCCATTTTCTTGAATTATCCCCATATCCCTTGATATTTTTAATATCTAGTAATCTATTGATCTCTGCCTTAACATACTCAATGACTGAGCCTCCACAGCCCTCTGGGATAGAGAATTCCAAAGACTCACCACCCCCTGAGTAAAGAAATTCCTCCCCGTCTCAGTTCTACCTCTTATTCTGAGACTATGTCCTCCTGGCTCTAGACCCCCGCAGCCAGGGGAATCATCCTTCCTGCGACTACCCTGTCGAGCGCTGCAAGAATTTTGTATGCTTCAATGGAGATCACCTCTCATTCTTCTAAACTCTAGAGAATACAGGCCCAGTCTCCTCAATCTCTCCTCACAGGGCAATCCCACCATCCCAGGGTTCAGGCTGGTGAACCTTTGTCGCACTCCCTCCCTGGCAGGGATGGGGGACCCCCTGGCCCAGGAGCCGGATACGGCCCATTGCACCTTTTCATCCGGCCCGCAGTGAGATTTTAATAAAATATATCAGAGAAAGCAATTCCTAAATAAATAGTCATAGAACAAAGAAAACACAGAACCTACGGGAATTAATAACTCGCTTGCCAACAATTTCATGCAAATGCTGCCTCTTTCAGCAAAGCCTATTCATAAGCAAATTTTTTAACAGGCAGTCAGCTGCTGGCTAGGCCAAAAAACATTGGTTGCTTCTATGCGTCTTTTAAAAATGCTGCACAACAGAATCATAATGTGTTGCTCATTACTTTGAAACGCATCCGGAACCGAATTATAGTACCAAATTTAAAATTCAACAGGCGCTCAGTAATTCTGGTATTGTATATCATACATTTCCTTTAAGAGATTTTTCCTGTCCTATTTTCCAATATTCAAATGCTGTTTTTCTAACACTTAGAGCAGTGTCTGGAGTGAGGAATCAGCGGCGGATAGACTGACCATAAGTCAGCTGTGTGTCAACGCGCTGACAGACAGTCAGGTAAAGCTTTGAATATACTCAGAGAATTGTTCGAATCTTAAAGAAACATGGTGTTAAAATCTCCACTTGCATCAGGATGCGCTTCAGTTCGTTACTTCTCCCCGTGCTATCCCAGTATTATTGAAAATGCCTACATCCAGCTTCTGAATATCCCTGTGCACTAACGGTTAACTCAGAGAGTAACACATCCGAGGAGCACATTTCTTTCAGGAGTTCAAAGAAGTAACTATTATAGTTAAGTCAGTTAATATTAAAGCAAACCTGCTTACATCAGAAACAACGACTCTTACAAGGTGACCTCCATGGATGGTTAGAAGTTTCCTCGCAGTGATTAAGTATCGTTCGGGATGGTTGAGTATTAGCTCCTTTGCTCGTCCTCGCCAAAATCTCCCCCAGGGTAGAATAAGATTGTACCTTCACTCCCTCCCCATCTCTCTGTGTTAACATGGCCTCTGCTAAGTGGTTAATATTTTATTCTTAGTTAATATGACAAAGAGAACTCCTCTGTCCCGTTCTGCCATTAATGCTCTCGGTGTTCCTGGTTCTAAATTGGAAATCCAGAACTTAGTGGCAGCTTATGAGTCCCTGAGTGGCAGTAATGCAGAGTGAAGTACCAGTCATTGTGAACAGTGTAGAAACTACAATAACAAGGCTCATTAAGGAAAAGCAAACGCAGCCATCGCATTAAAGCAGTGGGTGAGTTGAACGTTTCTGTATTTTCTGGGAAAAAATATAATTAAGTTGTTTTTTTTTATGTGTGTGTGGCCCGTGACTGATTTTGCCTATGTGTGAGGGGCCTTGATAAGAAAAAAGATTCCCCAAACTATGGCAAGTATATCCTTCCTTATGTAAGGAGACCAAAACTCTACACAATACTCCAGATGTGGTTTCACCAAGGCTCTGTACAATTGCAACAAGGCTTCTTTACTCCTGTACTCAAATCCTCTTGCTATAAAGGCCAACATACCATTTGCCTTCCTAACTCCTTGCTGCACCTACATGGTAACTTTCAGTGACTTATGAACGAGGACACTCAGGACACTTTGGACATTAATACCTCCCAATCTCTCACATATAAGAAATTCTCTGCTTTTCTGTTATTCCTACCAAAGTGGATAACTTTACATTTTTCCACATTATATTCTGTCTGCCATGTTCTTGCCTACACACTTAGCCTGCCTAAATCCCCTGAATGCTCTTTGCATCCTTCTCACAATTCATTTCCCATCTAGTTTTGTGTCATCAGCAAACTTGGAAATATTACATTTGGTCCCCACATCAAATTATTGACATAGATTGTGAACAGCTGAGGTTGAAGCGATTTCCCACTAGTCTCAGTCTGCCAACCTGAGAATGACTCATTTATTCCTATTCTCTTTTTCCTGTACATTAATCAATTTTCAATCCATGCCAATATATTACCCCCAATCCCATGTGCTCTAATGTTTACTAGCCTCCTGTGTGGGACCTTATCAAAAGCATTTTGAAAATCCAAGTACACCACATGCACTGATTCCCCCTTATCTATTCTGCTAGTTACATCCTCAAAGAAACTCTAATAGGTTTATCAAACATGATTTCCCTTTCATAAATCCATGTTGAGTCTGCCCAATCTCCTACCATTATTTTCTAAGTGTCCAGTTATCAAACCTTTGGAATAGATTCTAGCATTTTCCCTGCTACTGAAGTCAGGCTAACAGGTCCATAGTTCCCTTTTTCCTCTCTCCCTCCTTTCTTAAATAGCAGGGTTACATTTATCACCTTCCAATCTGCAGGAACCGTTCCAGAATCTATAGAATTTTGGAAGATGACCACCAATGCATCCACTATCTATACAGCCACCTCTTTCAACACTCTGGGATGTAGATCTTTATGTCCAAGAGATTTATCAACTTTCAGTCCCATTAATTTCCCAGTACTGCTTTTTTACTAATAGTAATTTCTTTCAGTTCCTCATTCTCACTACCCCTTACATCTCTCATACTCCAAGTAGGCTTTTTGTATCTTCCTCCGTGAAGACAGACACAAAGTATTTGTTTAGTTTCTTTGGTATTTCCTTATTCACCATTATAAATTATCTTGTCTCTGCTGGTAATGGGCCCACATTTGTCTTTGCTAATCTTTTCATTTTCACATACCTATAGAAGCTTTTTCAGTATGTCTTTATGTTTCTCACTTGCTTACTTTCATATTCTATTTTCTCTTTCTTTATCAGTTTCTTGGTTCTCCTTTGCTGAATTCTAAAATGCTCCCAGTCCTCAGACTTACTACTTGTGTGTATGTGTGTGCATATATTGTTCTGGCTGTATTACCTCTTCCAAACATGGACCTCTTTAGTCCCTAGGGCTCAGTATCAATCAACCATTAGGAAACACAAGTGTCTATGTTAACGTTATGTCACTGTGTTGATGGTATTTAGCTTGTGAGGGTATGAATCCAAATTAGCATCAAAATGCTTGACCAATTCCATCAGCATCTTTAACAGCATACCATTTAGACAACATTGTCTGGAAGGGAATCCTTTGGGAGTCTACACACAACACTGGAAGGAAGCTTACATTTTAAAATTAACTTCATTAAGTTTTGCTATGATTTTACTGTAGCTTTTAGATTTAGGTGTCCCTATCCAAAAACACCGTTCTTCAGTCAGTGGAACAGAATGGAGACTTCTTAATCACATACTCAGCAATCTGCACATGGACTGGTTACCAGTGCTTTCTAGAAGACCATAAGAATAGAAACAAGGCTACTGGATGACTCAATTGGTAAGTGCATCACTTAGTGTGGTACTAATACAGAGCAAGAAGGTGTCTACTTTCTTCTGTGTTAGCTGCTCACAGCTAGGTTGGCTATGGGGTGCTACAATTGGCCTCAGCTTCATTAGACGGAGGGGAAGGTATCGAATTTCCCAAGGACTCTGTCTCCTGATCACCATCCAGTCACCTCTAGCTAGGAAGTGCAGATATTCACAGAAGAAGGTGGGGGAGGGGCGTAGAAATTGGCAATAGTTCACCAATGTAGAGTAGTTTCTTGACATTTGGGGTCAGATTTTCAAGTTGGAAATGGGAATCGAGAGATGTAACTAATCCCAACATCGTGATCCCACCTCTGTCCTGAGACTGCTGGGAGGTAGGATTTTTTGGGGGCCCAAGCTCGAAGTGGCCTGGAGGTGGGCTACTGCTGGAGGTAGCATTGGAGGTGGGTCAAGTTCAGAGCAGGCAGATTAAAAGGTCAGCCTCCATTCCCAAAAAACCTTGGCCTGGTGCCTCTGACACAATCAGCGATTCATCTATATACAGCTGAACCTTCTGACCACTTTAAACCCCCTTATCCTTATGCTCTCAGTTCCGCCCCCTCATCACCCTTACCCCCTCATCTGTTATCTACTTTATGAACAGAACTCACAAACCCCATTATAACAGTTGGAAGCCATTGAATAGCCCAAAAAATCTCCCCAACTAAACAAACAGATTCTTCAAATCAGCAATGTAAATAGAGTGAAGCACTTGTAAAATGATTACGCAGTTGGGTTGCAGCCAAGAGCTCATTAAACTCCCCAGGTAAACAAGCAGACTTCAGAACTGCTATCTCAACAGATGTCTAGACTGAATACATAAAAGCAATAGGAAAAAAATACACATTGTTATCATACTAGATTATCCTTTCAATAGTGTACACTCTACCTTTTTATCCATTAGATTAACTCATCTTAAGACCTTTCCACATTTACAATGTTGATCATTTACTTGACAGTTTGTCCGTTGCCAGAAGTAACAATCTGGCAAACACATTGTTTAAGGGGTAAGATACATCTTCCAATCACAGCACTGTCATGGCTCATTTTAATGAACACAGATACAATTCATGCTATAGCATTTAACAATGAACTGTAAAGGAGGCAAAACCATTTTATTTATCTTTTAGGCTTTTCCTGCCTCCAATCCATGGTTCACCCCTCCAAACAGCTGGTGTAAAGCCTAACAGTTGCTAAAGGCCATGAACTTGGGTAGACTCTCAAGGAGGCCACAATGCTGTCAGTTGCCTCCTTAATGGGAGTAGGTGGGTTACAGGGCCTGTTCCTCCCTCATCCTCATTAAAATGGCCAAGAGCAGAAATGGAGATGGGAAGCTCAGAGGCCATTTTTTTCTTGTCCGGTGTCCATTTGGTCTCAACCAGGACCAGGAAAATCCAGCTCTTGTGGTCTAGGTTTGTACATAAAGAATGGTCACTAGGGCATGGTGTAGCTGCCATCTATAGGCTTGCCATAGAGGCTTGAGTCAGGGCCCTCAGAAGAGGGAAAATTGGAAGAGGAAATTTAAGAACATTTCTTTGGTCCTTTAATGTTGCCAATTTATACTTTCTTCTCCCCTATCTTAGTGGAATTAACTGAGATGATGCCTCCACTAAAAAGCAAAGGGAGGAATTTGAGACAGAAATGTTAAGCCCTTTTTATGGTAATGCCCTGTGTTTTCATTTCAGGTCCTTTGTCTTTCCCCTGTCAGGCAAAGAGGAAAGTAGATTCCCTCTGTAACTGAAACTGTTGATAGTTCCAGGCCAACTCACAGCTCTGCAGAATTATGAATAATTTTGGTCAGATGTCAAGTTGTGTTTCCAGTTGCATTTTCCTTGATTGTGTTGTGGAAGACAACACTTGCATATATCTCCAAAGATGCCATGTTCTCTGTGACAGTGGGAAAACGTGTTAAGTCAGACACCAGAACATAGTGAAGGAAGGAGAAAAAAAATACAGCTTTATATTACACAGACTTACATAGAATATAGAGCATAGAAACTGGCATATTCTCCACTTGAGCCTCCTCACATCCTCCCTTATCTAACAACTACCTGGATAACCCTGTATCTCATTTTCCCTCATGTTTATTTTTCAAACAAAATCCTTATCCAGCTGTTGCAAAGGTCGCAAGACAACAATATTGCCAAATGACTGATTAACAGATGTTTCTTCTCAGCAAAATATATCTATAATTCTACGTGAGCACCCTCCAACCTTCCTTACAGAATGTAATCTTGCCAAACCCTTTCTAGTCAGACAAGTAACATGAAAAGTCACAGAAACTGAATGCTAATAATCAAAAATAAAAATTGCGACAAATACAAAAGGAAGTTTGATGTCTGAAAGAGAAATTGAGAACTGCTTCAGACAAGACATTAAACTCTCAGCCTTTTCCAGTGGTTCCAATGCAGTAAATGTTTAAATTTCGTGGCATGGTTTGAAAAAGAGCAGAGAGTTCTCTCACTATCCTGCCTTGGGTGAAGGGATAAACAATTGTTTGTCCAAATTTGCAGATGATACTAAATCAAGAGGCACAGTGGGTGGAATCAACCTCTCCAGCCGTCAGCAGGGTTTGTGGCAAACAGGGGCAGAAGATATGGAGGGATGTAATAAATTGTTTTCCTGGGGTGGAATTGTCCGATTTGCACTAAGTGCAGTAGCGGGTGGGTAAAACAATGGCAGCTTTTCACGCTGTATCGTCCCAAGCCCATCACATTAATTATGCATTCCTGGGAAACACACCGTTTCCATAGTGGTTGGGCTCTTATTTGCCCATCATGCCATCACCTTGCCGCTTCACCACGCCGGGCACCATATTTAAAGTCTAGCTGTGCGCACACCTCTCAGCGCTTCCAGTCCACGACTGCTGCACAGAAGACAGCATGGCCCCGAAAGGCAAGAAGACTGCAGCCCCCAGGTTTAATGACTTGTCCCTCGAGCACCTTTTTGGACGCTGTGGAGAGCCGCCGTGATGTCTTCTACCCCGCTCTGGCCACAGGAGCGGCAGCTGCATCACCAACCCAGCATGGGAGGCGGTGATGGCAGTGGTCAGCGCCAATGCCCTGCAAAATGGGACAGCCACCCAGTGCCACTACAGGATGAATGGTCTCATCTGTTCTGCCAGAGTAATTCAATCTTCTCATCACTCTCACAACTCACACATTTCACCCTCCAGGCTCACTCATTGGCCAGCTGCTCCCTCTGCGGTCACAGAGCACGGGGTTGAGGGGGTCACAGGCAAAGGGGACTCGGAGGGAGAGGACAGACTCTGAGATTGCTGAGTGGATGAGCCAGAGATGACCAGCTGCCACTCCTCCTCACTTCGGTTGCCTGGAGGCCTCGGCCTGACTCCTGGAAGGGAAGGAGCACCTGGAGAGACATCGAGGTGCCCCGCCTCCCTTTCGCATTGCCACTGCAGGTCTGCACACATCTCCATGTTCTGCTGGACCAGGGTCTCCACGGCATCCGCCATCCTCTCCATGGAGACCTCCATACGTGCACATGTGGGCACCACTTCATCAGAGAGCAGGCAGATGCACTCCCCCGACTCACGTGCCACTCTATTGAGGGCTGTTGGAAGCTCTGTGTGATGTTCCCCCACCTTCTGCAGACTCTCCAGGATAAGTTGGAAGGCTGAATCCAGAGGCTTGTCATCTGACTCGGACCTCTTCCCCAGCAGCCCTCTGAGTGCCAGGGAGCTCAGCTGAACCTGTCTCCTGCTGCTATGGACACATTTGTGTGGTGACCATCAGATTGTGAACCCGAGCTCGATCTAGATCTAGGTCCCACCGAGGTGTGTGTTTCTGCGCTGGTGGAGGGTGTGGGTAAGCGCTGTGATGGGTCTTCCATGCTGCTTATTTCCAGCTCTTCAATGGAGGAGTTGTCCTCTTGGCTGGAAGTGAGGATCTGGATGGAGCTGAGGGACTGGCTGGCTGAGGGTGTGGGTCGCTTGGCAGAGCTCCCTGTGAACCAAAGTAGAGATAATTAGCGCATGGCAGCAGAGTCAAAAACAAGAGAGGGAGCACTCATATTTGCCTGTGAGCCCCTCAACCTCACCCTCTGTCACTGCAGAGGGAGCAGCTGGCCAATGAGTGATTCCGGAGGGAGAAGTGCCTGTGTGTGTGTGTGTGTGTGTGTGTGTGTGTGTGGCAGGGCCTTTCAGAGCTTCATGCAAGCACTCTCCCATGCACGCAGGTCCTTCACATTTCACACTCACCTCAATGTCCTGAGCATTTTCAATGCTGCCTGGCTGGGGTTCGCTTTCAGTTGTCCATCGGAACTGACCTGCATCTCCACCCACCCACTGATCTCACTCCCATGCAGCACCTGATCTCGACCACCACGACTCTCATTTCACTTTTGATTTGGACAGTATGGTCTGGATTCGCTTTTTCATCAGCTCCCCCATCTTCACCCCTCCCCCAGTCACCCATTTCCTTTCCCCCATCACAGTTGAACCCCCCGGCATCACCTTCCACCTTCTATCTGTGACCTACCAGCCACAATCCTTTTCCTTCGGGGATGTCAAGGTGAATGTGTACGTTTCCTTCCCTCTTGAAAATCCCACCCCCATCCACATTCCCCGACTTCCTCATTCCCACCCCTAGGGTCCGTCTCTGCCTCTGAGTCCCCACCAGCCACCCTCCCTGTCCCTTCTACTGCTATGGTTGAACCCTCACCTTCCTATCCTACCGCCTCTCTTTGCCTTCGGTCATTCTCACAAATCCCTCATACCATGCCCACCCTCCCCAGGAGGCAGTCGTGGACCCATCAGACCCCTCCCTTGCACAATCACCTGCACATCACCCCTCCGAACTCCTTCCCCTCAAAACCCCTTCTCCCCCGCCGGGCCACTTTCCCTCCGAAACCCCTTTGCCCTCGGAACCCCTTCCCTGCCCCTCCCCCCCTTAGTCCTCCCACCGCCCCCAGACTCCACCCCCGCTTAGTCCTTCCCTCTTCCTGACTCCCTCAGGGACCCTCACTTCCTCCTCCAGCTTTACTCCTTCCCCCTCCCCGACTCCTTCCGCTACCGTTACTTCTTCCTCCACCTTACTCCCTCTCCTCTCCGCAGTTCTTCCTCCCCACGACTCTCTCCCATCTCTGCATGCCTTCCTTCCTTTGCACTCGCTCCCCTCTCTGCACACCACCCACCCCCCACCCCCCCCGGAATCCCAAAATCCTTGCCCTCCCCGCACTCCTCCCTCCCCCCTGGTCTCCCTCCTCTCTCCTTCCTTCCTCACCCTGGACTCCCTCCCCTCTCTGCACTCCTACCCCCACCGAGATTCCCTCCCTTCTCCGCACTCCTTCCTCCCCCTGGACTTTCCCCTCTCCACACTCCTCCAACACCCCCCAAAATCCTTCCTTTACACCTTTCACCCCCCCTTACACCTACTTCCCCAGTTGACATCTTCTCCCCCATTACCCGCCCTCCCCCAGTACCCCCCAACCCCTCCCAACCTCCCCTGACACCTTCATTCCCCCCCACAACCTTCCCCCCAACACTTTCATTGCCCTATCTCAATCTCACCTCCGACACCTTCATTCCCCCTTCCAAACCTCACTCCCCAACACATTCATTCACCCCTCCCAACCTTACCCCCCCAGCACTCCTTCCCCTCCCAGTCGATCCTAGACCTTCCTCTCCCACCCCCTCGACCATCTTCTGTTGTGAGCACCAACAGTGACTTTCCACATTCTGTGAGTTGCTTCTCAGCAGAGCCATGTCCGTGAGAATCCGCCCAGCATGCCATGGACCTTCCCCCAGTTTGCCGTTGCTGTCAGGCTCCAGCATCTTCTGCTCCTTGGATGTCCGTGATGTGAGCAAGGCCCTGGCGGTAAGTCCCAACTTCTGCGTGTCACACTTGTCAAGATGTGTTCTGCACCAGCGTGTTTTCACGCCAACCTGGGTGGACAATCCGAGGGGTAGTGGGAGGGGGAGGGAGGGAGGAATGAGTCCGGGGGGCAGGGGGAATGAGTCCAGCGGGCTGGCCTTATAATGATATGCTGATGCATTACTATGAGGTTCCCGATGTCCAATAGTGGGGAACGCAGCCCGCCATTGATGGGCTGAGCAGACGATTGCAAACTGATTTCACAATGTCACGAGTAGCTGAGTGGCAGGAAGCAGAGGGTGATGGTCGAGGGGTGTTTTTGTGACTGGATGCCTGTGTCCAGTGGGGTTCCACAGGGATCAGTGTTGGGTCCCTTGCTGTTTGTGGTATATATAAATGATTTAGACTTGAATGTAAGAGGGTTGATCAGTAAGTTCGCGGATGACACGAAAATTGGTGGGGTGGTGAATAGTGAGGAGGATAGCCTTAGATTACAGGAGGATATAGATGGGTTGGTCAGATGGGCTGATGAGTGGCAAATAGAATTTAATACGGATAAGTGTGAGGTGATGCACTTGGGCAGGACACACAAGGTACGGGGATACACGATGAATGGTTGGACCCTGGGAAGTATCAAGGTTCAGAGGGACTTTGGTGTGCATGTCCACCGGTCCCTTAAGGTAGCGGGACAGGTAGATAAGGTGGTTTATAAGAAGACATGTGGGATACTTGCCTTTATTAGCTGAGGCATAGAATATAAGAGCAGGGAGGTTATGCTGGAACTGTATAAAAGGCTGGTTAGGCCACAGCTAGAGTATTGCGTGCAGTTCTGGAATCTGCATTATAGGAAGGATGTGATTGCACTAGAGAGAGTGCAGAGGAGATTTACCAGGATGTTGCCTGGGCTGGAGAGTTTTAGTTATGTGGAGAGATTGGACAGACTGGGGTTATTTTCCCTGGAGCAGAGGAGATTGAGGAGGTACATGATTGAGGTGTATAAAATTATGAGGGGCATAGATAGGGTAGACAGGAAGGAAATTTTCCCCTTGGTGGAGGGATCAATAAGCAGGGGGCATAGATTTAAGGTAAGGGGCAGGAGGTTTAGAGGGGATGTGAGGAAGAATTTTTTCACCCAGAGGGTGGTGGGAATCTGGAACTTATTTCCTGAAAGGGTGGTAGAGGCAGAAACCCTCATAACATTTAAGAAGTATTTGGATGTGCACTTGTGATGCCATGGCATACAAGGCTATGGGCCTAGTGCTGGAAAATGGGATTAGAATAGTTAGGTACTTGTTTGACCGGTGTAGACCCGATGGGCCGAAAGGCCTTTTTCTGTGCTGTAGACCTCTATGACTCTATGACTATGAATTACAAAGCAACATAATGGGTGGGTAAAATAATTGCAGATTGAGTCCAATTTGTGGAAATGTGAAGCCATCCACTTTTATTGAGCCATGAACTGGTTTCTTTGCTCCTGGATCAAGGAGTTGTAAGGAACGCTCCCATTCCTTTTTGCAGGAAGTAGGCATTCGAGATTTATTTTTTACAAGTAGTGAATCATAAGCTTCAAAAGATATAGGAATCTCAGCAAAAACATGGGCATGGCTGACACAATAATCTCCTTCCCTGGATCTTTTCAAACATCCCAATAATTCCTATAGAATTTCATCTCTGGTGTGATAACCTCCATATTGAGATTCCTTTGGAAAACACTGAAATTTTCTGCAGCGCCCTAAAATATTGAGCATTTTCTCCCAGTTTACCTCCTCCCCCTTTCCCCTCATCTTAATGTGCTAACTCACGCTGAGCTATAGCTCCGTGCAGCTAATCAACCTTCTAGTATCTCCCCCAAGTGACCACCATATATGTGTGAGCCCTGCTGATGATTTTTGACAGTGCAGAACTATCATATTTGAGCCAAATCCTGTCCTGTCCTCATCCTACATTCACACACAAGCACTTTCCAGTAGCAATCAGTGGATAATAATTAGGAATAATAATGCTGGCTCATATGTTCCCTCTGTGGAACACTGCAGAATCCTGACTGAAATCAGATAATTTAGCAAAGGCAGGGGATTAAATCTAGGAGCACACTGGGTACAATATCATTCAGCATAGCCTGCATGGGCAGTCACTGTAAGACTTTTTTGCATGGATTCCAAAGAAAGTATTAGTGAAAAGATGTATGCTAGCTGAAGCACTGGCTGGGAGATGATATGCACCAGTTGGACCCAATGAAGTGAAATCGTTTGTTTATATCATGCTTTCTTGGGGATCCTTTAATGATATTATATATAGGAGATCAGTAATTGTTTCACTGAAATTCAGAGTAAATGTTCCAGTAAAACATAACATCATTTGGTTAATCAAAGGAAGTGAGTCACAAGGAGTCCCTCCGCTATCGACCAGTTAAGCCTGTTTGTGTGGTGTGCCAGCAGTCGCTTCACCCTGCTTCAATCTGACGGCCAGTACGTTGAGAGAATACTGACACGTTGAATTTGCACCATTTACTGGGCAGGGAGTTAGAACACCCACAGAAATCCTGAAGCAAGATTTTCACATTGCATCATTGGTTATAGATCACCTCTTTTTTTTATTGAAAACCCCTCAGCAAAGCTCTTCTGAAGGCCTTGTGAGTTAAGGCAGTGCTTACACAAGAGTCAAAAGAATCTTGAACTTCAATGCCTTGTCTGTGCGGAGTAAACTGATTCCTGCGATTTAGCAGTTGGGTGGTATGATTGACCTCAACGTCCTTAGGTTAGCAAGGGAGAGAAACACAGAATCAGACTGAGCTCCCTGCCTGATTAATATCCAGTGACTGATGCAATAAAATGCATGTGTGTATAGATGTGGTGCGGTGACAGGTTTGGGAACCTGTTATTTAACCATTATTTATGTTACCATTATTTAAAAAGGGTGCAAGCGGTAGGCCAGATAATTATAGTCCGGTCAGCCTCACTTCAGTGGTGGGCAAATTATTAGAATCAATTTTGAGAGACGGGATAAACTGTCACTTAGAAAGACACGGGTTGATCAGGGATAGTCAGCATGGTTTTGTTAGGGGAAAACTGTGTCTTAATGGCTGAATCAAATTTTTTGAGGAAGTAACAAGGAGGATTGATGAGGGTAGTGTAGCGGATGTTGTCTTCATGGATTTTAGTATGGCATTTGACATGGTCCCACATGGCAGACTGGTCAGGAAAGTGAGACCCCATGGGACACAGGGGAAGATGGCAAGTTGGATCCAAAATTGGCTCAGTGACAGGAAATAACGCGAAATGGTCAATGAATATTTTTGTGAATGGAAAACGGCTTCCAGTGGCACTCCACAAGGCTCAGTGTTGGGGGGGGGTACCATTGCTGTTTGCTGTATATATTAATGATTTGGATTTAAATGTGGGAGGCATGATTGGAAAATTGGCCGTGTAGTTGATAGTGAAGAGGATAGCTTTCAACTCCAGAATAATGTCAATGGTTTGGTTGAGTGGGTGGAGAAGTGGCAAATGGAATTCAATCCGGAAAAGTGTGAGGTAATGCATTTGGGGAGGACTAACAAAGAACGGAATACACAATAAATGGGAGGATATTGAGAGGGATAGAGGAAGTGAGAGACCTTGAAGTGCATGTCCACAGGCCCCTGAACGTGGCAGGACAGTGGATAAGGTGGAATAAGCATTTGGTAGATAAGCATATGGAATGCTTTCCTTTATTGGACGAGGCATTAAATACAAAAGCAGGGATGTAATGATGGGACTGTATAAAATGCTGGTTAGGCCACAGCTGGAATTTTGTATACAGTTCTAGTCACCACATTACAGGAAGGACATAATTGCTCTGGAGAGAGTACAGAAGAGATTTAGCAGAATGTTGCCAGGGCTTGAAAATTGCAGCTATAAGGAAAGATCAGATAGGCTAAGGTTGATTTCCTTAGAACAGAGGAGACTGAGGGGTGACCTAATTGAGGTGTACAAAATTATGAGGGGTCCAGATAATGTAGAGGGGAAAGACTTGTTTCCCCTAACTGAGGGGTCAATTACCAGGGGGCATAGATTTAAGGTGATTGGTAGAAGGATTAGAGGGGACATGAGGAAGAACTTTTTCACTCAGAGGGTGGTGGGCATTTGGAATTCACTGCACGAATTAGTGGTTGAGGCTGAAACGCTCAACTTATTTAAAAGGTACCTGGATTTGCACCTGAAGTGCTGTAACCTGCAAGATTAGGGACCAGGTGCTGGAAAGTGGGATTAAAACAAGTGGCTAGTTTCTTTTTTTCCCCCTATTTTTTGGCCGGCGCAGACACGATGGGCTAAATGGCCTCTTTCTGCACCGTAACTTTTCTATGGTTCCATGGAACAGCTTTGCTGGCTCATACACAGAAAATGGCCCACGTGTGGTACTGGGGGTGATTGGCCATCCAGTATTGGCAGGAAGAAAAGCCAGTCACACAATATCATGGTGGAATTAGATTCTATTGGAGACAAGATACAGACAGCAATATTGGCCAGGCAGATGAACATGCAGCACATCCCAAAGTTTTCTCTTAGTTTTCCTGGGCTACAATAGCCTTTGTTGAAAAAAAATGTAGTCAACTGAAAACTCTGTTGTAAACAGTATCAGCGACAGTGAAATATGATAAGAATTTGGAATCTCTATGCTGATCACCATTTGTTGTTGACTTCACCAGTTATCTGACCAAACTCACTCCTCAAGACAATTGCGTCATGGCTGCAGAGTGACACATGCTCTAAAGAATCGCAACAAAATTTACACCTCTTACCTCTGAGTGTTACCTTGGACAATATGCACATGCAAAAGAGTTTCCATGGCAACCGCCAATTTTAAAATCTTTTTTTTAAAAAAAAAAGCAGATGCCCCAAGGAGTGCCTATATAAAAGCCTATTTGCATTTTAAGCTGATGGATCTGAATTTTTGCACTGATGCTGAATTCTGACATGTTTTGGGCATATTTTAGATTAGCAGGTAAGGGAGAGCAGCCCAAGGCAGTGGGGCAGAAATAGGGAAAATTCGCTGCCACCACAACAGATCCTCTTCAACATGAACACCGGGCACAGAAAGGGGCCTACAACGTTCTCCCACTATTTCTGATCTACTGTCCCATCTGGTAAGGGTCCAATGGAGCAGCTCAATCTCTCATATTCTGCCCTTGTGGCTCAGGATATAAAAACTCGTCCCACAACTATTGCTGCCCCTGAGGTAGTAACATGTTAGCATTTTATTTCATGCAGCTGCACCATCCATTTATTTTTATTAAAAAATCTTGCACGCATTTCCTGTCAACAAATGTTATTTCCTGTTGTCATAATATTTCGCCGTGCTTTTGTGTCAGATTCCTTTACCAGCATTTCCCCACTCACTTTTGCTCTGTCATCTGTCACGGTCCAGATTTATATTTCAAACGTTTAAAGGGCTCGTTCAAAAAAAATTTGTCTGCTATATTTTGCTGGAATAACGTAAAGTTATAATGTCTCAAGTAAACTTTTAAAGATATTTTACCATTTACTCCCATATCAAAAATCTTGCAAATACTTTCACCTCACAACAATCACACATGTGGCGTCGTATTTAATGCAGGCGATGGGGATTTTGATCGCCAGATGGAGAGCTGGTGAGAGGCCCATGTTGCCACCTTCCAGGAAGGCCCACTGAATTATTAGCCCGTCTGGCACTTAAGTGGCCAGCAACGAGCCTTCCCTGGGATCAAGGACCCCGGTGGCAGAAACTCCACTCCGCAAGAGTTGTGGGGAGCGGTGGCTGCTGCTGGTAAAGCACCGGCCAGAGGCCCAGGGTTTCTGAGGAACCCCAGGCCAAAGGTGAGTGAGGGCAGGATGGGGTTGTGGGAAAGTGGGTGAGGGGATTGGTAGCAAGGGCAGGGGTGGGTGGGTGGCTCTCAGCAGCTCCACCCCTTTCTGATGCCAGGTCCCTCAATCAGGCTGCAAGTGACTTTGAACAAGGGACGTCCTGGGAACTCCACTGTAGTGAAGCTTTCTTGTGAGGGGGAAAGGTGTGATGAAACGCAAATACTTACCTTGATTTTTAAATCAACAGTTCGGGTTTTTTTTACATAATTCAGGCCTTTCATGCATACACTGGCCGGAAAATGGCCGCACATACACAATTAGTGTCTTTTACCATCCCTAAGCTGGGAACCGGCCCTGCATGACTATACAGGAGGAAAGAAGAAATGAAGTGAAATGGCATGAAACTGCAGGTCAGGTTATCTGAACCGGAATGCCATTGTCCAGGCAAGGTGTCCCAGGGAGCAGGAAACAGGGAGGGTGACAGGGAGACAGTCCTCGGGCCAGAGATATGGATCAGAAACAGGTCCCAGAAGACAGTCTCAGGTAAGGGACAAGGACAGAGATCAGAAACAGATCCTGTTAAGTAAAGTTGAGAGAAAGGGGCAGAGAAATAGGCTCTGAGTTAAAGAGAGAGCTGCGGGGAGCAGACTTGAAGTGAAGCAATCTTGAGAGAAGCCCTGAAGACCCAAGGAGGCAGCTGAAGGTTGGTGATTCCTTACTGTGGGCATTTTGGAGCAGTGGGATTCTGCTTGGCATGGCCGAAGATCTGAAAGTGTGCTTGGAAGGTGGAAGCTTGAGTGTACTCAAAGGTCCAGGGGAAAGGAATCTCAGGAGGCGGGATTGAAACCCTGGAGGTGGATCCTTGTTGAAACCGTCCGAGTGGGAGTGACATTGGGAGAGCATTCCCAGGCAAGATCTTCAAATGTGGAGATTAAAAAACCTCATGAGAAAGACAAATTTTCAGTGAGACTGGTTGGCTCACAGTGTGACAAGAGTCTGGGCAGGTTGTGCAGAAATCCATGGAATCCGCTTTGGTTGCATCTGTCATTTTCTTTGGAATGTGGTGTGTCTGACCATAGTTCATCTGTTAATTCACATGTATCTCATACTTACCCTGAATATTGGAGTATAAGATATATACTGTAAGTCATTTTATCTTTCTGAACTTGTATGTGTCAGTGAAGATGTTACTGGGCTAAAAGGGATAGTGTGATTTGAAGCATATTCTTGTGCTTGTATTGAGATCTTTCTAACCTTTCTGTCTGGTGTAATTTAGTTCATTTTTCTTATTTAATAAATGTTTTATTCTTCGTGTTAAAGATTCACCAGCAGACTCCCGTGAATTTGTTCAGTAACTTTCCTCCACAGTTTCAAAAAAATGTTAGGACCTACCAAGCTAGATTTCACTCTGGGATCTGACTTGTCCAGTATTAATATCAGCTGGGATCGTAACAACAGTATATATAACTTATACTCTAACATTCAGAATTAACATGAGGTGCATATGAATTAACAGACAAACTGTGGTTGAACACCCCACAGTGCACATTAAATGGCAGATGCAATCAAGACAGATCTCACAGGTTTCTCAGCAACCCACCCAGATATCAGGGACACTGTGAGTCACCAAATCTCATTAAAACTCAGTCTCCTTCACAAGGGATTCCATTCCTAGCCTTGGAACTCCCTTAAAGCCACTCTGACTCAGATTGCCTCAACGACTGTTCACCTCCTGGTAGTTCAATCTCTTCTTCTGAGATCGCATTCCTCAGAATTCTAGAGGCTGCTCACGAGCGTCAATTATCCTCATAATTTCAGCCTTTCACCAAGCAGCTAGCTTCACCAAGCTGACATAGACCCTGAATTTCTCTAAACTCCAATCTCTCAACTGCACGAAGCAAATACTGCCTGTGGGCTTCCTCGATTCAACTCTCAGCTGCACTGAACTATCAATGGCTCCCCGGGCATCTTTTAGCCCTAAACCTTTCCACAGCATGCAGCCACCAAATTGTTCCCAGGCCTTCTCCTAAGTCCCACCTGTACAGCCAGCTAACAGTACTTTTGCTGCCTGGAACTTCTCTGATTGACCCAAAAAAAATACTGACTGCCTCTGAACTGCTGTTCAATGACCTTTAAACCGATTGGGGTGACCTATCAAAACACTCCCAGAGGGTCCCGCCCTTGTTACTAGGCAGAGATAAATGTTACAAGCACTGGAACATCCTGTGCTTTTAAATGTTACAATCACCGCTTACAATTACTGCTAGCTTACATTGCACACAGGGACACAGAAAAATTGATTTTACTACAGGGTGAAAACAAGTGCTGAATTGATGCTGTGCTAATAAGATATTCCTGTTTGAAACTCTGGTTTTAACACAGAACTTTGGTCCTAATTGCTGACTAGCATGATTTGAACTTGCCTAAAGGCATTAAAACAGACACCTGAAGGTTTGGGCCTCAAGTACTGATTAAGTGCAATTGTATTTGAGCAGTTAGTGGGTGCTCCACAGAAGGTGTGGAATGTTGGATAAGACAACAGCAGGTTTCAGGTTAGATCAGGGACCAGGTGAGAGGCTGCACAGACCCATAGGGCGGGATTTTCCCCTCGTCGGGTAGGCCCGGGAGTGGCCGCAAAACTGACCGCCACCTGCGATCGGACCCCGACTGCGATTTCAGGCTGGCTGGGCAATTAAGGCCCACCCAATGTGAAGCATGGCTCCGCACTGGCCGGGAAAGGCCAAGCAGGGGCGGGGGCCTGTCGGCCACGGGGTCCAATAGCAACCCGGCGGCCGGTTTAAAAACAGCCTGGGCAGCCCCAGAAAGGCTGGCGGGGAAGGGCGACTGTCTGCCGTTGTGACAGTGGAGTCGAGTACGGCTGCAAATGCCAGGCGGGAGGGCAGGTCGGGTGGGCACTCAGCCCTCCCACATTTCTGATGAGTACCTCGCTGTCCTCCTGGAGGAGGTGGCTGCCAGGAGGGACACCCTTGTCCCCAGAGATGGAAGGCGGAGGCCACCGCACCTCACCAAGAAGGCATGAGAGGAGGTGGCAGTCCTGGTGAGCAGCCTTGACATGGTGCAGTGCACCTGGGTGCAGTGCCAGAAACACTTCAATGACCTACTGCTCTCAGAAAGGTTGAATACCATGTTGGTGTGGGTCAGTGTGCAGAAGTGTTAAGATGTGGCCGTCCCCCTGTGGACCTCAGGGGTGTTAGAGTCTGAGTGCCAACTGTCAATGATGCCAGAGCTGACCAAGGGGGTGAGCCCTGGCTGCTTGGACTGAGCGCCTTGTGGCTCGAGGTCCACGACTCAAATGTGCCCTGCAAGGTGTTCCTCAGCTGGGGTTGGCCAGGCTGCAATGGCGCTGCAGGTAGAGAGCGGACTAATCAATGCTCCTCTGTCCTTTCAGAAGAAGATGAGCCATAACCAAGCGGAGAGGGCATGTACAGGTGGAGACCCGCCCAACCTGCTGCTGCTCTCCCCGTTCGAGCAGGACGCCCTGGAGCTGGAGAGCCGGCACTCTCCCCGTGCAACCGGGCGTGGAGAGGCGGGGGTGCCAGACGAAGGTAAGAGAGCAGCGCACAGAGGTGAGAGTTTCGGATCGTGAAACCATTCGAGTGTAGTCTCCTCGATGGGAGCCTCGAACCTGGAGACCCCATTGATCGTTGGAAGATGATGGCACCAGGATACACATCTCCATTGTCTCAATGGAGTGCCTGGCATGCACAGTGACAGTGTGATGACTTTAATTAATGACATGTCGTTCTGCTCCCTTTTAGGTTCGCTAGGAGGTGTCCCATCTGTAGACCCCAAAGGGCCCCCCTGACGCCAGAGGACCACCGAGCATCACTGTCACCTACATCACACCCGCTCTCTGAAGCAAGCACCAGCGCAGATACCAGCACCTTGGTGGGCATTAGAGCGGCGGCTAGTATCTTAGTGCACATTGGTGAGGGCAATTCACACTTGCTTGAGGCGTAGGCGGAGGCAGAGAGTGCCCAGGGCACTGGCAGTCGGAGGACTGCGGGGGACCAGGACGATGCTCAGTCAAAGGCTGATGATGAGCCTCTGGAGTTGTCCATTAGGCAGCAGATGCTGGATGTGCAGTGGGGTGTCTCTCACATGTCGGTGCAGATTCAATGGGCCGAAGGGCCTCTTCTGTACTGTGTGATTCTGTGAGAGTGTGCGGGAGGATCTGGCAGAGTTCGTAAGGGTCTGCGTGCCAATCTCTCTGTGATGGAGGAGTCCATGCGGTGCGTGAGCACTGCATTGACCATCATGGCCGAGCGCACTGCCTCCTCCATTGCGAGAGTGGCGACTCTCATGGAGAGGCAGCTCCAGGGACAGAATGAGGGGTCCCTGGGGTTGCGCTCAGATCTGCAAGCCCTCACACAGGCGCTGACCCCAGGTGGCCAGTGTCACTATGGGAGATGGATGAGGCACCCAGTATCCCAGCTGGGGGCCCGTCCATCACTGGTGTGTAGGGAGGTTCACAGCAACCTCTTTGGTGCATGAGCTGCCTGTCGTCTCTGCGGGTTCCTCTCAGGGCACTTTGGATGATGGCAGCAGCTCCTCCGCTCCTCTACCAGTGACTGTGGCGTCTGATGAGGCTGCGATGACTGGGGAGATGCCAGGCTTGGCACCAGCCACTCCATTCCAGGCGGGGCCAGCACCGGCTCCATTGACCACAGGATGACCGCCAAGGTCATCAAGGCCAACAAGACAGCAGGGTCAGCAGCTGCCTCCAATGCTGCTGCTAGTGACGGGGGAACACCTAAATGTACATTCGCAAACGTAAGTTAAAGGCATCATGAGCACAAGGGGGACAGGTCATGGGTGATTTTATGTTAATTTATGTCTACTTTATCTATGCTGGTCAGGGAATGAAGTACAGAGAAGTTTATATAAATAGTTTGGAATTGTCAAAATGAGATAAATTTTGTTTTTGTTGTCATGGCCTGAGTATGCTTCATCTTTTTATTTTATTGGTGCAGGGTCTGCCAGTATGTGATGCTGGATGTAAGTAGCTCTGAACTTTATTGCACAGGCACTTAGTGTTCTTTGTGTTCAAATGAAAGGATCCTTTCAGACATCCGGGATGGAGGAGGCAGCCTTGGCATGGGGTTAAAGCTGATCTTTGGTAGCCTAGCTGAAGGAGCATTGGATCAAGGTGTCCCTGGTGTTCCTGACCCCCTGGAGGTTACCGAGGTCTGGCTCCACATCCTCAGCATTCTCCTCACCGTGCTCATCCCCCAACTCACTACTGGATTCATCATCTATGGCCTGTGGAGCTGCATCAAGACCCCCACCTCCAGTGGGTTCCCCCTTGCCAGTGCCAGATTGTGGAGAGCGCAGCATGCAACCACTATCAGAGACACCCACTCTGGGGAGTATTGTAGTGCTCCCCCTGAATGGTCCAGGCATCCGAAGCGCATCTTCAGAAGACCTAGGTTCCTCTCTACCACCGCCCTTGTGGAGCCATGACTCATATTGTAACGCCTCTCTGCCTCTGTCCTGGGGTGGTGGGGAGGCGTCATGAGCCACCTCTTCAACGGATATCCATTGTCACCCAGCAGCCATCCATCCAGCCGGGCTGGAGCACTGAAGAGCCTCAGCACCTGGGAGTGTCTGAGGGTGTACGCATCATGGGAGCTGCCTGGGTACCTTGCACAAACTTGCAGAATCTGCATCCTGTGATTACACACTATCTGCACGTCCATGGAGTGGAAGCCCTTCCTGTTGATGAAGGCACCCGGCTCACCCACTGGCGCCTTGATGGCCACATGTGTGCAGTCGATGGCAACCTGGACATGGGGTACCCAGCAATCACTGCCAAGCCTCTGGCTCACTCAGCCTGGCTGGTCTCGTCCATACGGTAAAGAATAAAGGTCAGGACCCACCTGAACACTGCATCTGTCACCAGCTTGACGCAACTGTGGACAGCTGATTGAGAGACTCCACCAAGATCCCCCACTGAGCTCTGGAAAGAGCCGGAGGCATAGAAGTTGAGGACCACTGTGACCTTCAGAGCCACTGGCATGGGGTGTCCACCCACACAGTCGGAGCTGATCTCAGGCCTGATCCTCTGACAAATGGAGGTCACTGTCTCCCTTGAGAGGCGGACCCTCCTTCAGCACTGCACCTCAGACATACTGAGGTAGCTGCATTGCTGCCTGTAAACTCTGGCAGCAGGATAGTGGTGTCTTAAGTGGCCCCTTCTGCCTTGGACTTCCTGCTGGCCCTGCGCTCCTTGTGCCTGCGCCTCTCCTCCCACAGGTCACTCCTCTGGAAGCTGCATTGGGACACCGGGCCTCTTCCCCCTTCTGCCCCTCTCTTCCTCCTCAGAGGAGGTGCCTCCAGCAGAGAGCACAATCCCCATTACCAGGGTAAGGGAAGACTGTCTGATACCTGGAAGGTTCCACACGGTCTGAATTCTCCAGGGGTCTGGCAGATAGCAATGAGTCCTGAAATGAGGCCTGGAAATGCTAAGAATGAAGCCCCAAACAGATATGAAGCTGCCAAGTACCAATGAGCAACCAACTGCAAAGTATCTCCAAAACTGCTCAAATGCCGCACAGCCTTGTTAATGACAACTTAAATATCAATCAGCTGTTCAATGATTCTTCAGGCAGCCCATCTTAGCGCAGTCTTCAGCTCCTTTACTAAGATGGCATTTTGTGCTAAACACAGGCTGAACTGATATTTCAGCTCAAGGCCCCAACTTGACTACCTCAGGGGCTTTTTACTGCCTGAATAATTTTCAAAAATCAACCCTCATGTCTCTTTGTGCTGGGAGCATTTGGGAATTATTTTGCTTTTTCCAAAAGATTTTGAAATAAACTGGCAATTGAAACTAGAGCCTTTATTTCAGGCAGGCGATGATAAACAGCTGTGAGACGCGGTATGAACAGGAACAGGCGTTATTGTGGTTTCTTCCTTGATGGCTCGAAAAAATACAATTAATTTTCAAAAATTAATTTCTTTTTAGTCTATCACCTCTTCTGATTGTACAAAGTTTTACAAATGTATTTCCTCTGAACAATATTTGTGGGTAAACTTTTTATATTTAAAGACTTGGAAAGTGCATAAACCTTAAGCATTTTAAGAGAAGTTCTCTTTTTATGGAAATTTATGCTAATCAAAGACTGTATAAATGGGCACATTCATTAGGAGTGCTTTCTGATGCATCCTGTCAGTGCACATCAGGAAACTGCTCAGACTCAACTTATAATTTTCCATCCATTCATTACAAGAAGCAGAAAACATACACTTAAAAGTTTTAAGACAAGATTGGAACTGGCTGATGACTGAGAATGTGATAGTTGTACCACGAGTAGGAGGAGAGACTAATGGTTGGGAGCATATGCTAAACTGGGACCTGATGATTTGAAAGGTTCCATTGGCCATTTCGGTCCCATCCTCCTAGTTCCTCCTCCACCACAAGGCAGCTAGGTCCTGCTTCCCTCCACCCCCTATCCATAATACCAGTCGAATACAACATCACAAAGCTACAACTTTTAGCCCAGGACACTTGGAGGATCCCGAAGCCATCCTCCTCAGACCTCCTCCATCCTCACTCACAGGAACTGTGATCTCCTCTAAGCGTCCGCAAATCCCTAGATCACATGTCCACTGTTCCCTGATCACAGAATCAGATCTAATGCACTGGGATCATGAGGAAAATCATCTTCCATACCTCCAGATCCCAGGATACCTTTACCAGTGACCTCAGGCACAAAAACCTGCCCTGCTGTTCCTAGAATGTTTTTCGATGAAAGCAGTGCTATGCAGACTATATCAATTCCCAGGCAGACAGCAGGCATAGACTGCTAGTTGTACGGCTTGTGTGGGCTGATGACTGAGAATGTGATCTTTCATTCACATGTCCACAGTCCATGCAAGTAACAGCTAGCGCCATTCTCTGGTCCAGGAAAATCTACTCAGGGCAGAATCGTCCCAGATTTGCACTTAGTGCAGAAGCAGGTGGGAAAAAGGACATTTTACCTGCTGGCTGCAATGGTGGCTTTTCATGCCTTATCGTCCCAATCCCACCTCATTAATATTGCATTCCCAAGAAATACAGCAGGTCTCTGGTGGGGCGTCTTCTCCTTTGCCCACCCTGCTGTCAGTAAACCGGCCGCCATATTTAAAGCCTGCCCCTGCACAGAGCCAGCACTCTTCAAGGGATAGGAAGCTGCTGTGAACTGATGGCTGCCAAAGGGAGGAAACATGCTGCCCCCAGATTTAGCGACACCTCCCTCAAGCACCTACTGGACACAGTGGAGGCCCGCCGCGATGCCCTCTGCCCCCGGTCTGGGCGAAGACCAGCAAGCAAGGTCGCCAATCCAGCTTTGGAGGCAATGACAGTGATGGTCAGCCCCAATGCCCTGCAAAAGGGGACAGCCACCCAGTGCAGGAAGAGGATAAATGATCTCCTCTGTTCCGCCAGGGTAAGTCACTCTTGTCATCACTCTCAACTCACACTCACAAACCCATCACACATCCACAGGGATCTCACACCTCCAGGAAAAACACCAGTAACTCTCACACACACCCTCACATCTCCATCAGGCTCATATCCTCTGGGGCTCACATCCTCATCCTGTCCATGGCTCCGCTCACCACACAAACATTCCATGCAGTGCCATGTGTCCTACTCACACTCTCTCCATCTGTTTTCATGCAGGAGAAGCTGGCTCACATCAGCGGGGAGAGGTCCCAGACCAGGGGGTGAAGTGGCCCACATTAGGCCCCTCACTCACTTTGAGGAGTGTGCCATCGCGCTGACTGGTGAGGACATGGACCATGCCTGCAATGATGGTGAGGACGTTGGCGAACACCCACTTGAAGATCCTGCACCACATCATCCCTCTCTCAACACAACTGTGAGTGCTCCCTCTCCTGCTTTTACTCTGCTGCCATGCACTCATTATCTTTACTTTGGTTCACAGGGAGCTCTGCCAAGCGACTGACACCCTCAGCCAGCCAGTCCCTCAGCTCCATCCATGTCCTCACCTCCAGCCAAGAGGATACCTCCTCCATTGAAGAGCTGGAAATAAGCAGCCTGGAAGTCTCGTCATGGCGCTTACTCACACCCTCCACCAGCGCAGAGACACACACCTCAGTGGGACGTAAATGTAGAGTAGGCTCGGGTTCACAATCTGGTGGTCACCACATGGACACATGGCCACAGCAGGAGGAGGCAGGCTCAGCCAAGCTCCCTGGCAATGGGAGGGCTGCTGAGAAAGAGGCATCTGTGAGGTTTTAGTCAGATGACGAGCCTCTGGATTCGGCCTTCCAACTCATCCTGGAGAGTCAGCAGAAGGAGGGGGGAACATCACGCAGAGCTGTTGGAAGCCCTCAACAGAGTGGCTCGTGAGTCAGAGGAGTGCGTCCGCCTACTCTCTGATGAAGTGGTGCCCACATGTGCATGTATGGAGGTCTCCATGGGAAGGATGGTGGACGCCATGGAGACCCTGGTCCAGCAGATTGCGGAGATGTGTGCAGACCTGCACTACATCGCGGGAGCCATGGGTGAGTTCCTGCAGTGGCAACGCAAGATTTAAACGGGGCACCTCGACGTCCCTCCAGGAACTCCTTCCCCTCAAAGAGTCAGGCCAGGACCCTCGAGCACCTGAAAGGAGGAGGAGCAGCAGCTGGACACCCCTGCGTCATCCACTCAGGAATCTCAGAGGCTGTCCTCTCCTTCTGAGACCCCCTTGCCTGTGACCCCCTCAACCTCGTTCTCTGTCATGACAGAGGGAGCAGCTGGCCCACAGGAGAACAGCCAAAGCAAGCTGGGGCCTCCAAGGCCTCGGGTCTCCAGAGGACCCACGCCAAAGTCATCAGAGGCAACAGGGCCAACCATTGCACAGGCTGTCTCCACCCCTGCTGCGGATGTCAGGGCAGCACCTAGAAGTGTTAGGCCTAGAAAAATCCCAAGAAATTCTGATCACAAGTAGTTGCACAGGTGAACACATTTTGTCACTTTATAATCTGAAAATATATTCACTTTCACTGAATAACGTGTAATGGTGTCTTTCAGCTTCATTTATAGGTTTTCGAGTCCTCCTCCTGCATCTGCCCCCACTAGCAGTTCAGCTGCACACAACTGGACCACGAGTGATTCTGGAGGGAGAACTGTGTGTGTGGCAGGGCCTTTCGGAGCCACGTGCAAGAATTCTCCCACATACACGGATCCTTCCTCGATCACATTCGTCTCAATGTCCTGAGCATTTTCATTGCTGCCTGCTAGGATTCTTTCAGTTGTCCATCTGAGCTGACCTGCATCTCCGCCCACCCACTGATCACAATCCCATACAGCACCTGTGCCCGTCCAACAAGCGACTTCTTTCACTTTTGCTTTTGCAAGATGGCACTGGTAAAGTTTGTCTTTAGGTCCTCCCGTCCTTTCCCATCCCCCAGTCACCCATGTCCTTTCACTGTTTTACCCCCCTGGCATCACCTTCCATCTCCCCACTGTCACCTACCAACCAGAACCCTTTTCTTTCCAGGATGTCCAGGTGGACGTGCACGTTTCCTATCTTCCCAAGAATCCCGCCCCCATCCACACTGACCTCCCCGACCTCCTCCTTCCCACCCCCAGGCTCCGTGTCTGTCTCCAGGTCCCCACCAATCACCCTCGCCATCCCTTCTACCGCTACTGTCGCACCCTCACCCCCCCCAACCCTACTGGCTCTCTCTGCCCTCTCTAATTCGCAACATTCTCTCCTACTATGCCTACCCTCATTTTGCTCCCCAGGAGCCAGTCATTGACTCCACAGACCCCTCCCTTGCACATTCAACTGGACATCCCCCCCTGTTCACTGTATCTTCAAAAATAGGGATTCTAATGCTATAGCTATAGCCTGGGGAACTGCACTGTATACTTCCAGTCTCCAGAAAAATAACCATTCACCATTGCTCTCTGCTTTCTCTCCTTTAATTAATATTGTATTCATGCTGCTACTGTCCCTTTAATCCTATCTTTAATTTTGCTAACATGGTATTTTGTCAAATGCCTTTGAAAAGCCCATATACACAGCATTAACACCACTAAGCTCATCGACCCTCTCCATTCATCAAAAACTCAATCAAGTTATTCAAACATGATTTGCCTTTAACAAATCCATGCTGACGTTTATTTATTAAACCGTACCTTTCCAAATATCAATTAATTTGGCCCCCAGATTATTGTCTCTTGTATGTTTCTTGTGCCTTTTTCATTCTAGTTCGATCTTCATTGCCCTGTTAAAAATCATTTGACTCACGAATCATCCCATTAATTCTCTAGACACTGCAGTTCCTATTTTTCCTAGTTACTGTTGTAATCCATGACCTTTTGGCTAGAATCAGTCACCATTTTAGTCACTTCTGACACTATCTGCTTATATTTTTAAAGCTACAATTTATTCCGACTCTTCCAATTTCAAAGAATAATTTGTTTTACTGAAGAATGCAGTAAAGCTATAAAGCAATTTTTGACCTGAGATATTGTTCAATCTTATCACTTCAACTGTTTGATGCAATTTTAAATATTTTGATTTTTCGTGGCAATGTATCATAAGTTAACAAGTTGGGTACCGTGTTACATCAAATACAATTCCCGGTTTAAAAATAGTGCTGGTAGCTGGGTTTGGAAACTGATTTTGCTACTGGCAGAGAGAGGCAAGTCTGGGGCTGACAAGGCTGGAAGATTCCTTGTTGGGTCCCAGGAATCACTCCCACTCCTCCTGACCCACAAGAAAATAGACTTATTTTTAGCCATGACCTGACCTGGGCACTTCGTGACCCCTGCTGTTGCTCTGCTGTTCAGGGTGCCAAATATCCCACATTTTAAGGGATTGTCCCTTATTTTGACTGCTTATCATGTGTCCCTTAAGGAACGCTTTTTTAATCCCTTATTTATAGGACAGACTGTGGGAGGATGAGCCTCTTTGTTTTTTTGGTGAGCATGTGGCATGTTGGCCACCAGGGGAACTAATGTTGGCAGCACCCCACCCCCTCCCCCATCCATTCTTATGCTCACCAGTACGCAACCCCCTTCACCCACTTCCCTCTTCCCTGGGCCTATAATCAATTATGTCCCCTATATTATTTCAAGTTTGTTTCACTTTTCCTTCCCTTGCTAAAATGGTAGTGAATGTTCATTATCAGAATGATGGGTCGCTGAGAGTGTTCTGTACCAGCAATGATTCTGGGATAACCCCACCTCCTTAGCTGCCTCAGCATATAAGAATAGGAGTAGGTGGGTTTGTATTTATTGGCCTTGGTTCTCTGACCTTTAATATCCTTGCCAAACTAAAATCTATCAACCCCACTCTAAATTTTCTATCATCCTAGCTACAGCTTTTTTTGGGGGAAGTGTCCCAGATCTTTGCTACTTTTCACTTTACAGCAGGTGAAATTTAATGTCGCTGCTGTTATGACACAGCTGATGGTAAATGCTGAGCTGCTCAAATCCCAGAGGGAAACTTGAAATAACTGTCACAACTACTTTTCAATTTGTATAAATTTTGGGATGCATGCTTTGAATTCAGTAGTAATAAGACCACCGAGTCTTATAGGTTTTTACAAAACTAGATTGAACTTTTATTAATACGAGAAATTGTTTTAAATACATACATAGATCTACAAATTGCTACTATGGTAACTTCTAAATCCCTTAATCAATTTAACTCCCAGTCACACTTTTGTTAAGGCAACAGTAAGACACATAGAATTTAAAAGACCCAGGCAAAGAAACATGATGCCCTGAACAAGTCGAATTCCAAATGAGTTTTCTTAACTTCAGCAGCTTGAGGCATAGATGCTGAAGGCTTTTCATACACTTGTAAGATCTTAAAAATGCTTCCCTTAGAAGCAGTCTTCTCTTCTTTATGCATATCTTCCTCTTTGAATGCAAATACCCATTGTTTCACTATGTCTTTGAACTTTATCTCCCTGATAATAAAACTCTCTCATAGCACTAGGTTTTACCAGTAATCTATGGGAAAAATAAACACACTGTTCCTAAACTTCACCTGGCTAGGTGACACATTTCACCCCTCCTTTGAAAACAATCTAGGCTGGTTTATTTAAAAATGCAAATATTCCCTTCTTCTACTTCCCCATGTTTACCTAATTAACATTTCAAAACTAACTTTTCTTCTTACATCAAAGCACTCAGGCTAGCTGCCTCTAATTCAATTAAGTCTTACACACATACACATAGACACATATGGACACATAGACACATCCCACATTATTCTATTTTACAATAAATTCCAATAATATTATGAGAACTGTTATATCTTCTTGACAGGTGCTAGGGGGTCTCACCCGGTGGCAGGAGAGCCCTGCATAGCCTACTTTTGGGAAGGCCTGCCAAATTAAGTGCCAATTAGGCACTTAACTAGGCAGTGGCGGGCCTTCCCCAGGATCAAGGGGTCCTAGGAGTGGAAATCCCATCTCCCAGTCAGAAGTTGGCAATTGTGCATTTCTTGCCAGGCACCAACATACAGATGGTGGCAGCTGCTGGTAATGCACCCACCCAAGGCCCAGTATTGCTGAGGGACCCAGGCCACAGATGAGTGATGGTGGGATGTGGGTTGCAGGAAGGGAGTCACAGGGAAAGCAGATAAGCAGCAAGGGCAGGGGTGGCTCTCAATAGGCCACCCTCTGCTTCCCAATACTGGGTCCCTCAGACATGCACCAAGTGCCTGACAATGAGGGACCCCCATGGAAGCCCACAAGCAACCCCAACAGGATTTGCTTTACAGGGTTCTCACATGGCCAGTTCCCCACCTGATGCTGGGTGAATGCCAGCTTTGGCAGGATGAGGCCCTTAAGTGGGCGTTAGTTGTCCACTTTAGGGCCTCGATTGGTGGCGGGTCAGGAAGACCGTCCACAAGTCTTCCTGTCCTGGACTTGATCGGAGCAGAGGTGGAAAGGCAGCCGGGTCCCCACCCTCCCACCTAATTAAATGCTGCCCCTGTCACTAAAGTTGCCTTGGGGAAGGGCATTAAATTTCGCCCAATATGTTTGCTGTGTTATGAATTGAACCTGTTTATACTATGGGGGATTCAGTTAGGCAGGAAAAACATCACATGATTTGTGCAAATATGCGACTGATCCACAAAACCTTGGCAATACATTCAAAGCTCTCAACATACCCCAATGTCTATACCAGTCAGCAATGTCAAAAATTGCACCAATGGTGTCTGGGTCAATATTTATTCCACAATTTAAGTTATTACAAAATGATTACCTGATCATTATCATATTGCCATTTGTGGAACATAGCTATGTGCAAATTGGATGTTGTGTTTCTCAATAAGATTACACTTCAAAAGTACTTCATTGGTTGTAAAGCACTTTGGGATGTCCTGAAGTTGTGAAATATAAATGCATTGTTCTTCCTTTTTAACAATAGCATAGCCATCCAACAGTATGCAACACTACTGGTTACTGAGCACATTTGTAATCAATGGTACATAGCCTCTGCAGCAATGTCTAATGTTATGTACCACTTTCCATATCCTATCAGTAAACTAGTTTAGGACAGTATAGAACATCCTGTATAAAACATTATTAGGCCATATACCTATTATGTATATCTTTATGTATATTTGATCTGAATCTACTGGCTTCTGGTTGAGTTTTCGATTTCCTAAACTATTCATGTATCTTTGTCTGAACATTATATAGTCCAATTGAAATCTTCCTGTATTACCAAACATTTTTCATGTGTGATAGAATTGAAGAGGAAATTGAACAGGAGAGCATATCTATATATATATATATATATACATATGTATAAATATCTTGTCTTCCTTCATGATGTTAAACCGCCTATTTATTATCATGAGTCCTGCTCTTCTGTAAAATATCAGTTTTTAGCCTCGCTTATTTCTTTTTCCAAGACCATATGTCTCTTCCTTCTCCAAAAAAAACCATTCCAATCTCTCACAACAATCATACAGCACTTTCCACTCTCCTGCTCAATTAGCTTTTCAATTCTATCACACATTTCATCAACCTCCTCGCCTGGATATTCACTTGTGGGCCTATACACTTGAATAATAGTAATGTCAACTGGTTGCTTCTTTGATTTCAAAGATCAGTCTATCTGACTAGTATTTCACTTCACTCACACAGTTATCAGCTTCCTTGTCTAGTATTACAGATACTCCCCATTCTTTTTCTTCTCCTCCTGAGTGTAACACTCTCATTTCATCACTCATGAAGTTGCTTTCTCCTGTCCACTGTACTTTGCAGATGACTAGGCACTTTTAAATTGTAGCAGGCAAAGAAGAAGGATTACAAGAGTTAGTAGATGGAACATTAACAGCAGGCATGACCTTTGGAATGAAAGTGAACAGTGGCAAAACCAAAGTGATGTATATTCAAAATCATCAAGAGATATTCATGTGTTCATTGAAGGCAAAGAGCTAGAACAGGTGCAAGAATTCAAATATTTAGGAAGCATTCTGTAGACGGAAGGAGCAACAAGATATAAGAACCAGGATAACAATTGGAAAGACTGTATTTAGTGAGAGATAGCTGTTAAATAAAAAGCCAAATAAACAACCCAGGAAGAGACTTGTAAAGAGCTTGATTGAGGGTGTTGTTTTGTATGGGTGTGGGATGTGGACCTTACGGAAAGCCCAAATTGCACAATAGCTGTGAAATGTGGGACTGGAGGAGAATGGAAACAAACAGTTGGACAGAAAAAGCAACAAACGATGAAGTACTGAGGAGAGTGAACCAACAAAGAAATTTGTTGAACATAATTAGGGAAAGGCAGAGAGTCTGGGCTCATCTTAAGAGGAAACAGACTAATAAGAGACATTGTGGAGGGAAGATTTCAAGGAAAAAGAGGAAGAAGGAAAGGAATATCAATGCTGGATGGCTTGAAAATTAAGGAAGTTATTGGAAATGAAAAGACTTCCCCAGGACAAAGAGATATGGAGAAGGCTATGAGCCAAGGACCTGCCTTCAGAGAGAGAACACATGATAATGATGATGATGATATGTATATGCCATGTACAAATTAGCCCAGCATTTAAGAAACCAGTTTAAAGTCTTAGATTCACACCTAAAGAATGGCCATTGGGGTAAATTATTGTGATAGGCATCACAGCCAGCCCTGACTCTGCCCTCACCCAACACCCATACATTTCAAACAAGTGTCACTGAATTCCAATTACAATTAAGAACTCTGGAAGTTTCTTTTTCCATCCTCCCTAGTCTAGATCCTGTTGAGGCTAATGTGAAATCTCCCTCCCCTCACTCTACCCTAGTCAACAAATTGAAAGTCTAAGAATAACCTAGTTCAGACTGAGGTGGGAGAAAGCTTAAATATTTAAACGTTTTGGCCATGGCACTTTGTTCCATTAAGATTTCTAAATTATTCTAACTATTCCCAAAATATGTCATTGCGTTTCAAAGCATATTGAAAGCAGAATTCTCTTCAAAGATGTGTCAGTCCCACCTGATAACATGCTTCCTTTAAATATGCTTGGTACCATAATAAAAACGTCAAACTAAAAAGAGGCAAATTTCATATTTTACGACTTTGAACTTTTTCTTTCTCCATTGCCGTGACAGTTGACATTTGGGAGAAGTGATGAATTGTCTCCCAGCTGCTTTTTCATGTCAGAACTCCGTGAAACGTTTCTGAACGTCAAGCCCTGCGTTGTGTATTGATAAAGGACTTTCAAGGGTCTCTGATAAAGCACCAATACTTTTATGGTCTGTGTCTATGGTCCTAATCTTCATATCTGTTACGCTGAACTCAGGAAGCTTGAAAAGAACGCTATCTATCATACATTAAATGTTAATTCACTTCTTCATCCATTCTATAAGCCATTACCTAACCATTACTTTGTGATTTACCTCATCTCCTCCCCTACTGTTTTTTAATAAAAGAAAGTCTTAGATGACCAGCCCTTTATAAATCCACATTGGTTCTCTCTAATCACCTCTAAGTACTCAGTCACTCTGCGCTAAATTATAGATTTCAATATCTCCCCAAGAACAGGTGTTAAATGAATATAATTTGGCCTATAATTTCCTCATTTCAATCTCTTACTTTTCTTAAATATTGGCGTTCCATTTGCAGTTTTCCAATCTAAAGGGACAATCCATGAATCAAGGGTGTTTTGAAAAATTCTATCTAAGGCGTCTGCAATTTCCTCAGTGACTATCCCTAAAATCCTGGGCTGGAAACCATCAGGCCCTGGGAATTTGTCAAACATTAATGTCATTATTTTTCTAATACTGTTTTCTTGTTTATGTTAACTTTAGTGAGTTCCAGTCCTTGATTCATTATTAATTTCCCTGGAATATCAGATCTTTAACCCACTTCCTCTACTATGAAGACTGACACAAAGTAGTCATTCAACAAGTCTGCCATTTCTTCATTTTTATTTGCGGTATGGCTCATGTCTGTTTTAAAAGACCAACACTACCCTTGTTCTTCTATTATAATTTTCAAATCATTTTATATTTATATAGTGCCTTTCACATCCTCAGGATGTCCCAAAACATTTTAGAGCCAAAGAGGTACTTTTTAAAGTGCGGTCACTGTCGTAATCTAGGAAACATGGTACAATATATATGCACAGCAAGACCCCACAAACAGCATTGTGATAATAACCTGTTGAGTTTTTTTTTATTTTCTTGGGTTGTGGGCCAGTATTTATTGCCCATCGCTAATTGCCCTTGTTCAGAGGGCATTTGAGAGTCAACCACATTGCTGTGGGCCTGGAGTCACAAGTAGGCCCTAAAAGACATCAGTGAACCAGATAGGTTTTTTTACAACAATTGACAATGGTCCCAAGGTCATCGTCAGACTTTTTATTACAGATTTTTATTGAATTCAAATTCCACCATCTGCCATGACCAGACCATTACCCTGGGTCTCTGGAACACCAGTCCAGTGACAATACCATTATGCCACCACCTCCCCTTATGCTAGTTGAGGGATAAATATCAGAACATCAGGGAGAACTCTCCTGCCCTTCAAATAGTACAATGGATCTTTTATGTGCACCTGAAAGGGAATAGATATCCTCAGTTTAATATTTCATCTGGCAACAATGGAGCATCAACCATATTTTGGGTTTGAATCTCTGGAGTAATATGTAAACACATGACCTTCTGACTCAGGTGAGAATGCTACCAATGGGCAGTGGCTGACACCTTAACCTTAATATCCTATGCTATGCTCCTTACTCCTTCACCTTCTTGATTTAATGAGTCTAACTGTGGTGACATGCTAAATATCCCCATGACTCATTTGGTAAATGTACTATGGTAATACATTTGGATAAAAAAAATGTCCATCCTACAATCTGCAGCCAATGCTGAATAGGTGAACACATTAATCTGGATTTCTTGCTTGCTGTTCTATACTAAGGGGTTTGGGGTGAGGGGAGTGGGATGGAGTGGGGGTGGTGGGCGGTGTTGCTGGGATGTGAGGGGCCCGGGCTATAGAGTCTAATATTTAACAAAGCAACTTGGCCAAAGTTCTAGAGAACCGAGGTGGGCTGTTTAAAAGAACAAAGAATAAAGAGAAGTACAGCACAGGAACAGGCCCTTCGGCCCTCCAAGCCTGCGCCGATCATATTGCCAGTCAACTAAAACTTTTGCACTTCCAGAGTCCGTATCCCTCTATTCCCATCCTATTCATGTATTTGTCAAGCTGCATCTTAAACCCCACTATCGTACCTGCTTCCACCACCTCCTCTGGCAGCGAATTCCAGACACTCACTACCCGCTGCGTAAAAAACCTGCCCTGCACATCTCCTCCATAGTTTTCTCCTCTCACCTTAAATCTATGTCCCCTAGTAATTGACTCTTCCACCCTGGGAAAAATCTTCTGACTATCTACTCTGTCCATGCCGCTCATGATTTTGTAAACTTCTATCAAGTCGCCCCTCAATCTCCGTCGCTCTAGTGAGAACTATCCGATTTCTCCAACCTCTCCTCATAGCTAATAGCCTCCAGACCAGGCAGCATCCTGGTAAACCTCCTCTGCACCCTCTCCAATGCCTCCATATCCTTCTGGTAATGTGGCGACCAGAATTGCACGCAATATTCCAAGTGTGGCCTAACCAAGGTTCTATACAGCTGCAGCATGACTTCCCAGCTTCTATACTCAATACCCCTGCCAATGAAGGCAAGCATGCCATATGCCTTCCTAACTACCTTATCCACCTTCATTGCCACTTTCAGTGACCTGTGGACCTGAACACCCAGATCCCTCTGCCCGTCAATGCACTTAAGGGTTCTGCCATTTACTGTATAATTCCTGCCTGTATTAGACCTTCCAAAATGCATTACCTTGCATTTGTCCGGATTAAACTCCATCTGCCATTTCTCCGCCCAAGCCTCCAACCGATCTATATCCCATTTTATCCTTTGACAATCCTCTTCACTATCTGCAACTCCTCCAACCTTAGTGTCATCTGCAAACTTACTAATTAGCCCAGTTACATTTTCCTCCAAATCATTTATGTATACTACAAACAGCAAAGGTCCCAGCACTGATCCCTGCGGAACTCCACTAGTCACAGCTCTCCATTCAGAAAAGCACCCTTCCATTGCTTCTTCTATGACCAAGCCAATTCTGTATCCATCTTGCCAGCTCACCTCTGATCCCGTGCGACTTTACCTTCTGTACCAGTCTGCCATGAGGGACCTTGTCAAAGGCCTTACTGAAATCCATGTAGATAACATCCACTGCCCTTCCATCGTCGATCATCTTTGTCACTTCCTCAAAAAACTTGATCAAGTTAGTGAGACACGACCTCCCCATCACAAAACCATGCTGCCTCTCACTAATACGCCCATTTGCTTCCAAATGGTAGTAAATCCTGTCACGAAGAATCTTCTCCAATAATTTCCCTACCACTGACATAAGGCTCACCGGCCTGTAATTTCCTGGATTATCCCTGCTACCCTTCTTAAACAATGGAACAACATTGGCCATTCTCCAGTCCTCTGGGACCTCATCTGTAGCCAGTGAGGATACAAAGATTTCTGTCAAGGCCCCAGCAATCTCCTCCCTTGCCTCCCTCAGTACTCTGGGGCAGATCCCGTCTGGCCCTGGGGACTTATCCACCTTAATATTCTTCAAGACGCCTAACACCTCTTTTTTGATCTCAATATGATCCAGGCTATCTACACACTCTTCCCTAGAGAAATCGACCACTAAGTCCTTCTCTTTGGTGAATACTGATGAGAAGTATTCATTTAGTATCTCTCCCATTTCTTCTGGCTCCACACACACATTCCCACCTCTGTCCCTGAATGGGCCTACCCTTTCACTGGCCACCCTCTTGCTTTTTATATATGTATAAAAGGCCTTGGGATTTTCCTTAATCCTGGTTGCCAGTGACTTTTCATGACCCCTTTTAGCCGTCCTGACTCCTTGCTTAAGTTTCTTCCTACTTTCTTTATATTCTTCACGGGCTTCATCTGTTCCCAGCCTTCTAGCCCTTACGAATACTTCCCTTTTCTTTTTGACTAATCTCACAATATCCTTCGTTATCCAAGGTTTCTGAAACTTGCCATGCTTATCCTTCATCCTAGCAGGAACATGCCAGTCCTGAATTCTTATCAACTGATGTTTGAAAGCCCCCCACATGTCAGTTGTTGATTTTCCCTCAAACATCCACCTCCAGTCTAGATTCCTCAGGTCCTGCCTAATATTGTTATAATTAGCCTTCCCCCAATTAAGCACCTTAACCCGAGGACTCCTGTTATCCTTATCCACCAGTACCTTGAAACTTACTGAATTATGGTCACTTTTCCGAAAATGCTCCCCTACTGAAACTTCGACCACCTGGCCGGGTTCATTCCCTAATACCAGGTCCAGTATTGCCCCTTCCTTAGTTGGACTATCTACATATTGTCTCAGGAAGCCCTCCTGGATGCACCTTACAAATTCTGCACCATCCAAACCCCTAGCACTAAGTGATTCCCAGTCAATATAGGGAAAGTTAAAATCACCCACCACAACAACCCTACTGCTTTTACATCTTTCCAAAATCTGCCTACATAACTGTTCCTCAATCTCCCACTGGCAATTGGGAGGCCTATAGTAAACCCCCAACATTGTGATTGCACCCTTCCTATTCCGGAGCTCTACCCATATTGCCTCGCTGCATGAGCCCACCGAGGTGTCCTCCTATCGTACAGCTGTGATATTCCCCTTAACCAGCAGTGCAACTCCCCACCTCTTCTACATCCCTCTTTGTCCTGCCTGAAACATCTAAATCCTGGAACATTTATCTGCCAATCCTATCCATCCTTCAACCAAGTCTCTGTAATAGCAATAACATCATAGTCCCAAGTACTAATCCAAGCTCTAAGCTCATCTGCCTTGCCTGTTATACTTCTCGCATTGAAACAAATGCATTTCAGACCCCCAGTCCCGCTGTGTTCAGTAATTTCTCCCTGCCTGCCCTTCCTCTTAGTCCTACTGGCCATATTCACTGGTTCCCAGTCATTTAGAAAAGGCATCCCCTGTGGCCGCCTCCGATTTGTGTCCGGGAGTAGCGTGTCTATCCACCTTGCCCCCCCGCCAGGAAACAAAGAACCTGCCTTTCAGGGGAGTTTCTCCTGAGGCGGATGCGGCAAGCCGGGGAATTTTCCAACTTGTGCTACCCACCTCAGAATCAAAAACTCGGGCCGCAATGTTTTTCAAACTTTAATTTATAATTACTCCAGGGTCAGTGCCCTTAGCCCAGGAAGCCAACTATAGTGCCCTATCTGAGAGCAATCAGTTCAGCTCAATCCAGAAATTTAACCTGGCCCATCATGGCCAGTGAGGTTTAGTGCTGCATCTGGAGGTGCCTTTTGCCACTGGATAACTGGGGAAAGGATGTTTAAATCTTCAAACAGAAGCAATTAATTTAATGAGTGTCAGAGGCTGAATAGTTAACCTACTGGAGTTCTGATTAACATCATAATCCAAAGTGTGTGGATTTAATCAAGACCTAAGCAATGCAACACAAATGCATTTTCAATAAACATGAGTTATTGCTAATATGCTGCAAGAATAATAGAAAAACAGAACAAGTCACAGAAGACAACACAAAGGCAAGTATTTACATTATGCATGAGACAGATATGGTATTTGCATGTAGGTTATGTCTCCTTGTGAATGTGCTCTTAAGTTTGAACCAAATATGAGTTCAAAGCATAAAAGCAAAATACTGCGGATGCTGGAAATCTGAAACAAAAACAGAAAATGCTGGGAAAACTCAGCAGGTCTAACAGCATCTGTAGAGAGAAAAACAGAGCTAATGTTTCAAGTCCATATGACTCTTCTTCATCGAAACATTAACTCTGTTTTTCCCTTCACAGATGCTCTTAGACCTGCTGAGTTTTTCCAAATATGAGTTCTTATTTGAGTACGACAAAGCGTGGACAACAATCATTAATTTACTTTATTTATGATTAGGCTTATGGAATTCTCTGTACTGCTTAAAATACTTTTATGACTGAAATTAGAACAATTCAGGGTGATAGATCTGGATTTCAAGTTTTGGAGGAGGAAGGTTGGCTGGCTGGCATGAATTTTTCAGGAGAGGAAACACATGTTTATAGCAACTGAATCATTGCCATGTTAATCCTCACTGAACTCATACAGCATTATCCAGATATGACACCAGACTAATCAAGTTTTCTTTTCAATTGAGAAACTAAGTGAAGGACTAAGGCCCATAGTCTGGGACATCAGCAACAACAACAACTTGCATTTTTATAGCATCTTTAAACTGGTCTAACAGCGCAAGGCAATTTACAAGGGTGTAAACAAACAGCTTGACACAGCAGAGTTGAAAATGGCTGGAGAGAGGATGAGATAAATCAAGCTCTAATTGTTAGAGCTTGAGTTTTGTAAGACAGTACAAAGAGATGACTTAAGAAATAAAAACTGGAATAGGCCATTCAGCCCCTCAAGCCAATTACCCAGAAAGTAAGAAGTATTGAGGTACTTCTGAAAAAGCAGTTAATGAGACAATGAATGGGAAAGAAGTTGATGATTTCGACAAAGTGAGGATGAAGGAAAGGAGAAGATTGCTTGGGAAGACATGACATATTTGAGCGTGCGAGAAACAACTTTGGAAAGCCTGTAGATGAATCGCCAGAACAATATATATATCATTCAAGGCAAACTCTCCCTGAGCCAGGATGATATTATACTTCTTGTTTTATTCTTGTGGCTATCAGAACAAAATAGGTTTTGTTAAATCTGGGATGCGCTTGTGCTGAGTACCATTTCTGTTGGGAAGTGGAGATACTGGCTAGACCTGATTTACCTAGAACTCAAAAGTTGAAAATGTCAAGCTTTCATTCCTTCTATATTGACATGATGTAAAGCAAATTCTAAGAGGTGAAAGGTGATTGATCCAATACAATGCCCAAGTAAATTGCCCCAAACTAGTACTGTATCGTGGTTCTGATTTTCATTTGTTAACAACGGGAGAAAACAGGATCAAGAAATGGTCACTCATTTTCACTAAGGGCGTCTCACCTGCAGAACAATTGGTATTTGAACAATGGCATTTCACAGCATTGTACTATCCCATTCCTGAAGCTGATCATCCATGAAGGATTTAAAACCAGAACAAAAGAGATGGAAATTTAAACCTATTTAAAAATGTTTGGTACCCCATTCAAATATTCTATCTGCGGCAAGAGTTCAGTTATGGCGAGCGCACAGAGACATGGCTGGAAATTTATGTCCTGCAGGCGAGCACGCGCCCGACCCAAATGGGCGTGAGATGACTTCAGGTGAGCGTCCTGATGTCATCGGGCACTTGCGCGATATTTCGCTCAGCAGGTGCCTGCAAAATTCGGAAGAGTGCCCGCCGACAATTAAGCACATTAATGGCCCAATTGAAGGCGATTTTCCATGGCCCGTCCAGCCTTACGGTTGGCAAATGGGCCAATTGGCCAGCTGGGCTTTACATTTTTGCTGAAACCCCATCCAAGGCTGGGGGGAAATCTCCACTAGGATTTAAAATAAAAAGAAATATCTGGGGGCTGTTTTTTTTGTGAGATACACTTTCAGGTGCTTGACTGTGCTGCATGGTCATTTTTTTGCAGCATTTTTGTGCTTTGTTTTATTATTTTGAGGTCTGCAGCTCCCTGAGGCATCTGTCTGCCTTCAGGGAGCTCAGTGGAAGTGCTCAGCAGCACCCGCGGGTGACGTCGGTGCCCACCCTCTTACTGCCCCCACCCCGGCAGTGCTAAGCTTTTCTCCAGGTGTGTTTCACGCCAGCCAGCATAAGATCGCGTACACAGCGCGATCTCAGCTGGGAGCGGGTTCCACGTCCACTTCAGGCACACCCCAAGGGTAAAATTCAGGCCCATGGTGTTAAATATTTTTATAGCATCTTAAATATTGAAGAATTTCCCAAGGGGAAATGCTTCGTAGAACCGTGATCAAAAAATAGATGTTAAGCTCAGGAAGGAGTGAACAAGAAGTAACCGAAAGTTTTTTTCATAAAGCGGCAGTGATTGAAGTCTTAAAGGAGGAGAGGGTTGTGGAGAGGCAGGGTGGCTTATGGAGGGAATTTCAGAAAGTGAGGCCTAGATGGCGGAAGACAAAGTAGAATCAATGTTGGGAGGGGAGGCGCAAGAACTTAGAGAAACTGAGTTTGGAGGGGTTGTAGGCCTCCAGGAGGGTAGAGGTTTATATGAAATTCAAACAGGAGGATGAGAATTTTGTTTTGGCATTGGGAGATTGGGAACCTATGTTGGTCAATGAGGAATGGGATGACCGGGCGATGGGAGAGGGTACAGGAAGCAGAGTTTTCAATGAGCTAACGTATACAATGAGTGAGCATTAGAATAGCCAAGTCTGGAAGTGCCAAATTGCATGGATTAGGGCTAAATGGTAGTTGAGCTTAGATCAGAGCAGAGGTAAATGATCTGAGAGAGGTGGATCTAGGCAATATTTGTGATGGAAGCAGATTGCACGCCCATTCCCCAAGGATTGGCGGCCCAGCTGAAGGAGGCAAGAAGGGCCGGATCCATAAGTTAAGCACCTTCATTACACTACTTGTAGTCCAGGAGGATCAGGGTTTTATCCTCCAGGCTCAACAAATTCACCTCCACGTGATCAGACCCCCGTGATCAGCTGACCCCCAATCCTTCCCCGCCCTCACGTGATCAACCAATTTCCCCTGCGATGTCCGATTTACCCCGCCCTGGAATGTCAGACCCTCCTCCCACCTGCCCCGCCCCTCCCACCCCCTACAATGTCACATTTACCCAACTTCCGCTCTCCTGCTATTTTCCAGCCCAGCAGACAACCAGCACTCAATCTAGCAGGCCATTGGGCAGGAAACCTTAGAAAAATTTAAAAGGCACTCTGTCATTAAATTCGGCAGGCTTGTGGGAGATTTTTAATTCAGTTTCCCCATCTAAAAATCCTCCCTTCACCTCTCTCCCTGGCTTGGAAAAAATATCTGGGCCACAGAAACCAGTAGCTCCTTGCATTTGTTCTCCGAGTTGAGAGTGGCAGCAAAGGCGAGAGTGAATTAAGCAAAATGGTTGTTAGAAAAATAAGTTAATAATTGTGGAAAGTCATTATAATGTCATAGAATTCCTCAACTCTTAAGGAGTTGAAACCTGGAGATAGGGTTTTGTTAAGTAATGATGGAATTTGCATGAAAATACATTGCAGAGAAAACAGAAAATGACCAGTTATGAGTCCAGGCTAGTTTGTATTTGGTCCATTGACATTTAAAGCAATTTATTGGGAAACTTGTTTCCGAAAATTAATTGCCTAGTGAATTTTATGACTGTCTGGACTGCTGAATAAATGCGATATTTTGACTCCTAATAGAACTATAGAAATTACTTGAATGAATAAACCTATGGTTCTCCCTCATTTCTCAAATGGTGACTGAAACTCATAAAAGTCAGTTGTATTGAAGCATTTTAATTGCAATTCAGGATCAGTGTCTAATGCCTTCAAATGGCAAATCTTTATTAGTGGAAGAAGAGTCGTAAGTGCCGTGTGTCATTTTCATCACATACACTGCACACAAAGTGATGTGACAATGCATTGACACGATTTTTGCCTTTACATAATGGATTTCTATATAAAGATGGTTTGCCTATCACTTTTTCATGAATACGCTGCCCTTTTAAAAATAATGTGATGGGAAGAGAGCAGTTGTATTTGGTAATAAATAAGCAGCAGTTAATGCTTTGGCTTCCATCCACAACAAACACGCTCTGGTGGCAAATTAACAATGTCAAGCAATAAGTTCTGAAACTATAAAGAAGTAATGAAAATTGATTGACCTAGTTCTTAGCTCCCTCATCTTTAGCATTACATGGGACGTGCTGCCCACAACATGAATTTCCACGAAGCCTCTTCATTTAATAATGGAACAGTTAAGATCCTTTTTTGCTGGTACAGAAAGGTTGACAAAAGGGCAGTTCATTGAATATTAGAAGCCACAAAAAATCAACCTGACGTTTAGTCCAGCGCACATACTTAGTGGCCACAAGGAAAGGATTTTCATTGTGGGTGGGGTGGAGGGGGGTGGGGGGTATGGGTGTGGCCCACAGTCGGGCCAGCTGACCCATGAGAAAGTTCAGGGCCAGCCACAAGGGCTGCCGGGTGCGGAGGCCGGCTGTGTAAAAGGCCCGCCTCAGTGTTGTGGGACTTTGTCTCAGTTATAATAAAAACAGAAAGGCCCTCCAGCCCTCATCCCTCATACCTCTCACCCCGACACACTCCCCATGCCCCATCCATGTCACCTCATTCCCCCCCCCACCCACCCCCTATGGACCCTCATGCCCCCCGTGCCAAGCTATGGTACCTCACAGAGTCATAGAGGTCTACAGCACAGAAAAAGGCCCTTTGGCCCATCGAACCTGCACCGGTCAAACAAGCACCTAACTATTCTAATCCCATTTTCCAGCACTAGGCCCATAGCCTTGTATGTCATGGCATCGCAAGTGCATATCCAAATACTACTTAAATGTTACGAGGGTTTCTGCCTTTACCACCCTTTCAGGCAGTGAGTTCCGGATTCCCACTACCCTCTGGGTGAAAAAATTCTTCCTCACATCCCCTCTAAACCTCCTGCCCCTTACCTTAAATCTATGCCCCCTGCTTATTGATCCCTCCACCAAGGGGAAAAGTTCCTTCCTGTCTACCCTATCTATGCCCCTCATAATTTTATACACCTCAATCATGTACCCCCTCAATCTCCTCTGCTCCAGGGAAAATAACCCCAGTCTATCCAATCTCTCCACATAACTAAAACTCTCCAGCCCAGGCAACATCCTGGTAAATCTCCTCTGCACTCTCTCTAGTGCAATCACATCCTTCCTATAATGCAGATTCCAGAACTGCACGCAATACTCTAGCTGTGGCCTAACCAGCGTTTTATACAGTTCCAGCATAACGTTCCTGCTCTTATATTCTATGCCTTGGCTAATAAAGGCAAATATCCCAGATGCCTCCTTAACCACCTTATCTACCTGTCCCGCTAACTTAAGGTGGAAATGCACACCAAAGTCCCTCTGAACCTTAGTACGTTCCAGGGTCCTACCATTCATCGTGTATCCCCGTGCCTTGTTTGTCCTGCCCAAGTGCATCACCTCACACTGATCCATATTAAATTCCATTTGCCACTGATCAGCCCATCTGACCAGCCCATCTATATCCTCCTGTAATTTAAGGCTATCCTCCTCACTATTTACCACCCCATCAATTTTCGTGTCATCCGCGAACTTACTGATCAACCCTCCTACATTCAAGTCCAAATCATTTATATACACCATAAACAGCAAGGGACCCAACACCGATCCCTGTGGAACCCCACTGGACACAGGCATCCAGTCACAAAAACACCCCTCGACCATCACCCTCTGCTTCCTGCCACTCAGCCAATTCTGGATCCAATTTGCCAAATTGCCTTGGATCCCATGGGCTCTTACCTTCTTTATAAGTCTCCCATGCGGGACCTTATCAAAAGCCTTGTTGAAGTCCAAGTAGACTACGTCAAATACATTGCCCTCAACTACACACCAGGTCACCTCTTCAAAAAATTCAATCAAATTGGTCAGACATGACCTCCCCTTAACAAAACCATGCTGACTGCCCTTGATTAATCCCTGCCTCTCCAAGTGTAGAGTGTTCAGGTATTCCTCCCTCCAATAACTCTTGATCCACTCCCTGTAATCCTTGATCCCATTGTGATGGTGGTGGATATCCCTGTATTACCACCAAATCATTTGAGGTGGATGTGCCTATGCCCCATCTGGACCTTACACCTCCTCATCTTGAGGCCCATTGCACAGTGACATATAGAGGAACCCACCCCATGAGACGTTTGAGTGTCCCTACACCACCTTGACCCATCCACAGGCTGCAGATGCCTCCCCTGACTGTGAGTGTGTCATATGCGGCTCAGTATTATGCCAGAGACACTGCCGGACCACCACACATGAAGTTATGATCACACCAGCGTACAACATGCTGGGCATGACTGACACGGGACCCGACATGCCCTCCCTGTCCCTGGACTGAGCCAAGGACATCCTCTACAAGCTCAGCAAAGTAAACTGAAACACTTCTTCACTCTGCAAACCTCCCATTCTGGTCCCAAATTGCTTATGTCCTTCTGCGGATCAGAGGATGTTTCACCCCGCACCCCCTCAGTCATGTGTCTGATCGCACCCTTCTCTATTCTCCCACCACCAACCCCCTGCCACTCCACCCCACCCTCCACCACCCCCCAACCCTGCTGAGTAGGTCTTGCCCTGCAGTCCCTTTCCTTGACCCTGTCTGGTCTTCACCTCCCCCACCCAATTGAGCCCTCACCCTGCAGTACTTTACAATCCAGCCCCACCTTACCATTGGTCTAGTACATCTGGAACTAAAAGTCTAATGATGGCCATGAAATCATTGTCAATTGTTGTAAAAACCTATCTGGTTCACTAATGTCCTTTAGGGAAGGAAATCTGCCATCTTTACCTGGTCTGGCCTACACATGACTCCAGACCCACAGCAAAGTGTGGTTGGTTCTTAAATGCCCCCTGAACAAGGACAATTAGAGATGGGCAATAAATGCTGGCCTAGCCAGCAACGCCCACATCCCATGAATGAATAAAATAAAGAGCCTTGCCTCGGGAAGCGATGTGGTGCTGCCTGCGAAGCGTTGTGCTGAGTCTGAGGTGCCACGAGCACTGTGTGATGCGAGGTAGGTGAGCAAACCTCGAAGTCATGAGCGAAGTGCAGGTGGCCAGGTGCATGTCGCTTATATACGATTGTGAAACACACTAGTCTAATTAGACACTAGCCTGGCCTATTGAGCCAATGTGGGGAGCATGATTCTGGCGAGGGTCCTTTATAACGAGTGCTCATGACATTCAAATTTATGCAAATTGTGTTGCCGACATGGCATGATGGGAAAGGCTTGCCGCCATTGAGGTCTGGAATGGACGATTGCAAACTGTTTTTACAATGACGCAAAACTGATTTCTTCGATCCCGCGATATTTTCCACTCCCGCCCACCATGGGAGGGTGTGGAAAATCCCACCCTTTGTATTTATAATAAATAAATCTGCTCATAATATACACTGGATGAACCCAGTGTAGCTATAGCACATACCAATGAAAGCAGGTCCGTATAAACATGGGTAAAAAAAAGTTGGAGTGACATGTGAAAATGTTGCAGATGGATGAAACTAGATTAATGGATTAACCAAAATACTCTAGTCATTCATACACTGGTATAAATTTCATTTAGTAGTATGACCACTTAGATCTGAAGGGAGGTTGAAGCAGTTCAGATGTATTTGCATCTTAAAGATTGGGCAATTCATGGCAATCTGATGTGATACATTTTCCAGTTTAAAGGACATGGAATGTAATGTATAATGATGTAAAATGGAATTAAACAACATGAAATGAAATAGGGGTGACTAATGTGTAATTTAATGTGCTGTAATTAAACAGAAAATTGTGATAATAAATGGAATGGAGGCTTGCAGATTTCCATATAATCCATTACACCTTATAATGCACATACATTTGCTGGATAAACTGGGCATGGCAGGAAGAGAGGAATCTTACTAGCATTGTGCACATTTCAAAAAAAATCAGTATCAACTGAAAATGACTGAACTTGAAAGTTTCCAGAATCATGCAACTCGATTGGTAGTTTGTAGCTCAGTGGGAACAAAGCCACAATTCACTTTACTTAAATGAATAAATAGCCATCAGTCAGATAGGTTTCTGCTAAGAACAAAAGACTGCATATGATTCCCTATTCTGCAGATGAACTTTTATCTGGTAGCATTTAATAAATTGGAGAGACAGCTGAAAGGTCAGTGAAATGTAAATAGGATGGCAATTAAAAAGTATAAGAGTCAATGTTATGACATTCTCAGAGCACAGGCTACATTAAGCATGCTCTCAAGTTCTGGGTTTGTCTTTTCCATTTAATACTCTTGAAGTTTTACAAAATTGACATAAGGTAGCATCGTGCTTTTAGGGAATTGTTTTAGCTAATGAAAAACACAACAAAATAGAACAGATAGACGTCACCATAAATTACCCGGTCCAAACAAAAGTCTCAACTGTGCACCCAATGGAACTGCAGCTCAAACCTTCCTAATTTGACAGATCGAGCAATATCCCTCAAAGGGGCCACAGAACAGCGGGTGAAAGACTGGGAATTTCTATGGAAATATTTCCACTTGGAAACCATAACTGAGGTGGAGGACCTCCAGGAACCTTCGACAGAGAGTTAAACTGATTTCGTCTGACCTTCAACCAAAATTACGGCGGCTAATCGGGAGAACCTTCAAGGAAATCATTGATGATTATACTTTAATACCCTAGGGACCAAGAATCAACGAATGCGTTGGGAACAGGAATGTCAGCATTTATGAAAATCTGTAGGAGAAAGAAGAAATGTGTGCTTGTGCCCAGGAACTTCCTTTAAGTAGCATATTTCACAAAGTGTCTCAAGGGAATATTTTAAAACGTTTTACTGTCAATGGAAAGTGACCTAGTGTGTATCAAATCTATACATTAACTTAAATAAAGTATCGAAGGAAGGGTACTAATAGATATCATCTGCCTATGTCATTTGGTAAAATGACTGGCCTTTCCCACACTGATAATCAAGAAAGTCTAGGCCCAGGATTACACCAACACGAAGAGGAGCTGCTTAGACCAATGAATGATTTACCACATGTGATGACTGAAGCAGAGATTATAATGTAATTGAAAAGGGAATGGGATAAGCATTTGAAAGGGGAAAATATAACAGGGTGCAGGGAAAAGGTAGAGCAGATAGCTCTAGTTGCAAACTAGCCTTGGCACAGGTAAAATGAGCCCAACGGCATTCTTCTGTGCTACAGTTTCAAAGATCAGATGAATTTATCAATTGTGGAGGAAACATTCTTTCTGCTAAAAGGGACAATATATAATTATTCTGATTGTCGTAAGTTTGCAAATGTCGATTAACTTGATTTCAAAAGGCTTTCATACTGCAAATGTCTTGTTGCAAAGTTTCACTGTGAGTTATGTGTTACTGAAGTTCTTTTGTTGTTAATTCTTGTAATTGTTACATTTTTTGCACAATAGTTTCCAGGGTGTCTATGCATCATTGTCATGTTCTTGTCTTTCCAGGCAGTTAGAAATACTCACTGCACTTTCTAAATGGGCAGATAATGTGACTCCCACTGCTGGTTATTGCTCGACATGTCATATTTTAAAACACTGTTACTTCAAGGTGCTTCACCCTGAATGCTTCTCTGATTAGAGCATCCACTTACTATTGTAAAACTCTGTCATTCAATGGGGTGAGTTAGGAATGGGTGAGGCGGGTGATGGGGTCGGGGGATGTAGGGGCAATCATTCATTGCCAAGGAAATCCAGAGAAACATTGTAACTGCCAGTGAAAACTCTTTTTGGAGGGCTTATTGTTTTCAGCTGACCAGCAATACATAATTTTTCCAAACTGCAGAAACAAGCCCTCTGATGGCCCCATTTTATTTTAAGCTTTCCACGTGGACTCACCTTGCAAATACCGTGATAGTGTCACCTGGAGCACTAAGGCCAACCAGAAGATGCCTGGTTTAATTCCCAGTCCGTGCTGAGTTAAGTAATTTCAACCAATGGTAATTGTGTTTTTTTTATGAGTTATGATGCCCTCCATATTTGGGTAGCTTTGTAACCATCACTCTCCGGTTTCACGTTGCCAACAGAACTATACCCTAGTTCTTCCAGCGATGAAGGAGAAAAATTCCCAATGAGAAGAATATACAGCCAAGGGCCCCAATGATGAAAGGCAATGAATCAGAATGCCTATTCAATCTTAATTAATGCTTTCTGCTAAGCCCTGAGGTAGATTATTCTGATGGCAACACATTTGGTCTTCAGTTTCATTGGGAGTGTGAAACACTGGGCTTTTCTCATTCCTAACAGATGACTTACTGATTGGGTCACACATTTTGTTTAGCTGCTTGATGGATGCTGAAAGTGGGAACAGTAGAATCAATAGTAAAATTAAATGAATAAGTAATGCTTTAAGGTCAGGCTTCTCACACGGAGATTGGCAACGGGCATGTGACCCTAGAAACCGTACCCCAGTAACAGTCAGAGAGGAGGGTGGAAGATTGGTGCCAGAGAAAAGATTAAGAATGAAGCATTTAATTTAGAACATGTTTAAACATAAAACTCACATGGTCTACTGCGTAATTGAGACTTAAGCAAAGAAAAATGTGTCTCTGATGGAATAACCCCTTGTCTAGAGTGCTCAGGGGAATTGTACCACATCTGTGCCAAGTGACATTTATACTCTTTATATTCATCACACGCCTCTCTGTATTTTGTGTTATGAACACATTTACTCAGGACTAGACTGACACCGTCAGAATGTGTATCACCTTTCACCTCATAACAACTTCACTTTGACTCCCCAAGGAGCTGAACAATGAAAGAAGCATTTCCCTATTCTCTGTGCGGTTGTGTTTGGAAGCTACCTTGGTGCAGTCTCGTGGATTGTGCTGTTATGCCAATTATATGCATAACTGTTTCTGACATTTTACAGCTCTTTACTAATGGAAACTGATCCCAGTGAGTTGCAGTGAGTTAGAGAAAGGCTGTAATAAAGCATAGCATCAGATAGGCTTAAGTCCTGCAAAATAAGGAAGAAATATCCCATTCCTGGGGCAGAATCTTCCGTCCTGGAGGCTAAGTCCAGTGACGGGTTGGAAAGTTGGACTGATTCCCGCTGGGCGGTGGGGCTTCTGAACATGCGCAATCATCTGCTTTTCAGCTCATTAATTATGCATCCAAGAGCAGCTCAGCAAATCTCGTGGGGGGGGTTGCTGGCAGGAAGTTGCCCACCAGTCGTAACCTCATGGGGTCGAAGATCCTGCAGCACCATATTTAAACAGGGCCGGGACAGACATTCATTCACTGCAGGCCAGGTGCACCAGATAACTCATCCCTGAGGGTCCCGAAACACAAACAACTTTCGGCCCCACAGTTCAATGAATCCTCTCTGGAGACTCTCCACCAGGCTACCCAGGAAAGGCTGTGGAGGCCCTCCATCCAAGGGATGGGAGCAGGAAGTCCTCCCACCTGTGCACACCAGCCTGGGAGAAGGTCGGAGGGGTGGTTAACGCCCAAAAAAGGACTGGCCTGCAGCGCAACAAGCAGATGAATGATCTACTGAGCTCCACCAGGGTAAATGCATTGCTTACACACTGCAAACTCACACTGTCTGAGCACATCAGGCAGTCTAAGGCTTAGAGCCCAAAGGGATGTCACACACTACCAGCAGATGGGACATCAGCACTGAATGTCTGCCAGCCACTTGAAGCTTTCCATCTCATATTAGTCCCTGGACTACCACACAGTCCTTGTGGAGACAAAGTCCTGTCTTCACATCGAGGATACCCTCCATCGTATTGTGTGGCACTACCATCGTGCTAAATGGGATAGATTTCAAACAGATCTAGCAACTCAAGACTGGGAAACCATGAGGCACTGTGGGCCATCAGCAGCAACAGAATTGTACTCAACCACAATCTGTAACCTCATGTCCTGGCATAGCCCCCATTCTGCCACAACCACCAAGCCAGGGGATCAACCCTGGTTCAATGAAGAGTGCAGTAGGGCATGCCAGGAGCAGCACCAGGCATACCTAAAAATGGGGTGTCAACCTGGTGAAGCTGCAACACAGGACTACTTGCGTACCAAACAGCATAAACAGCAAGTGATAGACGGAGTTAAGCGATTCCATCAACGGTGGAAATGTGCAGTCCTGCCACATCCAGTCATGAATGGTGGTGGACAGGTATGTCCTGACACACAAAGCAGAACAAATCTAACCCAACCAATTACTGCCCCATCAGCCTACTCTCCATCATCAGTAAAGTGATGGAAGGGGACATCAACAGTGCTATCAAGCGGCACTTGCTTAGCATAACCTGCTAATACTCAGTTTGGGTTCCGCCAGGGCCACACAGCTCTTGATGTCATGACAGCCTTGGTCTAAACATGGACAAAAGAGCTGAATTTCAGAGTTGTGGTGACAGTGACTGCCCTTGACATCAAGGCAGCAGATGACCGAGTTTGGCATCAAGGACCCCGGGCAAAACTGGTGTCAGTGGAAATCAGGGGGAAAATTCTCCACTGGTTGGAGTCATACCTAGCACAAAGGAAGACGGTTGTGGTTGTTGGAGATCAGTCATCTCAGCTCCAGGACATCACTGCAGGAGTTCCTCAGGGTATTGTCTTCGACCCAACCATCTTCAGCTGCTTCATAATGATCTTCTTTCCATCATAATGTCAGAAGTGGGGATGTTCGCTGATGATTGCACAATGTTCAGCTCCATTCGCGACTCCTCAGATACTGAAGCAGTCCATGTCCAAAAGCAGCAAGACCTGGACAATATCTAGGCTTGAATGTCAAGTGACAAGTAATGTTCACGCCATACAAGTGCCAGGCAATGGCCATCTCCAACAAGAGAGAATCTAACCATCACGCCTTAAAATTAAATGGCATTACCATTGCTGAATCTCCCACTGTAAACATCCTGGGGATGTTTCATTGACCAGAAACTGAACTGGACTAGCCATATAAATACTGTGACTATAAAAGCAGGCCAGAGTCTAGGAATCTGGTGGCGAGCAGCTCACCTCCTGACACCCCAGAGCCTATCCACTATCTACTAGACTTAAGTCAGGAGTGTGATGGAATATCTTCACTTGCCTGAATGAGTGCAGCTCCAATAACACTCAAGAAGCTTGACACCATCCAGGACAAAGCAACCCACTTGATTGGCACCCCATCCACAAACATTTACTCCCTCTACCACTGATGCACAGTGGCAGCAGTGTGTACCATCTAGAAGATGCATTGCACCAGTTCACAAGGCTTCAAAACCCACAGCCACTACCATCTAGAAGGACAAGGACAGCAGGCACATAGGAACAACATCACCTGGAATTCCCCCTCCAAGCCACTCACCATCCTGACTTGGAAGTATATCACTGTCACTGGGTCAAAATCCTGGAACTCCCTTCCTAACAGCACCGTGGGTGTAACTACACCACATGGACTGCAGTGGTTCAAGAAGGCAGCTCACCACCACCTTCTCAAGGGAAATTAGTGATGGGCAATAAATGCTGGCCCAGCCAGTGACGCCCACATCCCATGAATTAACCAAAAAATAGCATTTTTATGTACCTTATGTTGATGAACAGCTCTTAGGAATGATTTGATTCTTTAAAGGGTGTTTTTGACACTGAGAACTCAACATCAAAAACTCAGTGACTAAAAATGATTCAGTCCATCAAGTCCATGCTATCCAGAGTCCATTTATGATTATTCTGGATCCTCCCCAACCACCCGCTGATTTACTACTTTAAAGAATGCTTAAAATGGGAAACATTGTTTGAGATATTTGTAGATGCTTAATATAATGAGATGACATTCCTATGCCCACTATTTAAAACAGATGTATTAATACCTCCATTAAAATAGCAGATAAGGATTACCATGCAAATGTTTAATAGTTGCCAGCTGCTGAGACCCACAGTCATTTAGATCTTAAGTTACTTTTTAACCTTTGCCTGAACAATAATTGAGCCATGCTATTAATACCCACATAACTCTCACACTTCCTTCTCAACTAATGTAAATCCAGCTCACTTTTAAAGATGCTATCTAGATGCTGAATCAACAATCTTGCCTGGATAACTTCCCTGAACATAGGTTTAACATAATTTTACAGGCCTGGTAGTTTAATTTAGGATAGTACTAGAATCAGGGGCAGAATCTTCCACTCTGACCAGCAGAATGTATTAGTGAGAGGCAGCATGGTTTTGTGAAGGGGAGGTCCTGTCTCACTAACTTGATTGAGTTTTTCGAGGAAGTGACAAAGATGATCGATGATGGAAGGGCAGTGGATGTTATATACATGGATTTCAGTAAGGCCTTTGACAAGGTCCCTTATGGCAGACTGGTACAGAAGGTAAAGTCGCACGGGTTCAGAGGTGAGCTGGTAGGATGGATACAAAATTGGCTTGGTCATAGAAGACAGAGGGTAGCAGTGGAAGGGTGCTTTTCTGAATGGAGATCTGTGAGTAGTGGAGTTCCGCAGGGATCAGTGCTGGGACCTTTGCTGTTTGTGGTATACATAAACGATTTGGAGGAAAATGTAACTGGGCTAATTAGTAAGTTTGCAGATGACACTAAGGTTGGAGGAGTTGCAAATAGTGAAGAGGATTGTCAAAGGATACAACGGGATATAGATCGGTTAGAGACTTGGGCGGAGAAATGGCAGATGGAGTTTAATTCGGACAAATGCGAGGTAATGCATTTTGGAAGGTCTAATACAGGCAGGAATTATACAGTAAATGGCAGAACCCTTAAGTGCATCGACGGGCAAAGGAATCTGGGTGTACAGGTCCACAGTCACAGAAAGTGGCAATGCAGGTGGATAAGGTAGTCAGGAAGGCATATGGCATGCTTGTCTTCATTGGCAGGGGTATTGAGTATAAAAACTGGGAAGTCATGCTGCAGCTGTATAGAACCTTGGTTGGCCACACTTGGAATATTGCGTGCAATTCTGGTCGCCACATTACCAGAAGGATATGGAGGCATTGGAGAGGGTGCAGAGGAGGTTTACCAGGATGCTGCCTGGTGTGGAGGTTATTAGTTATGAGGAGAGGTTGGAGAAACTCAGATTGTTCTCACTAGAGTGACGGAGATTGAGGGGTGACTTGATAGAAGTTTACAAAATTATGAGTGGCATGGACAGAGTAGATAGTCAGAAGCTTTTTCCCAGGGTGGATGAGTCAATTACTAGGGGACATAGATTTAAGGTGAGAGGAGAAAACTATAGAGGAGATGTGCGGGGCAAGTTTTTTACGCAGAGGGTAGTGAGTGTCTGGAATTCACTGCCAGAGGAGGTGGTGGAAGCAGGTACGATAGTGGGGTTTAAGAGGCAGCTTGACAAATACATGAATAGGATGGGAATAGGGGGATACGGACCTCAGAAGTGCAAAATGTTTTAGTTGATGGGCAATATGATTGGCGCAGGCTTGGAGGGCCGAAGGGCCTGTTCCTGTGCTGTACTTTTCTTTGTTCTTTGTTCTTTGTTCAGACGGAATCATGGCAGGCAGGGACACTTACCTTGGCATGCATGGAAAAATCAGTTTCCTGATGGTGGGAAATTTGTTTGGAATTTTGTTCTCCTGACTTTCATGGTGGGTTAAAGTTGGGTTGAGTTTCCTGCTGAGTAATGTTGGGAACCCCATTTCCATTCATTAGCATCTCATGAATGCTCATTAAGAGGCCAACTGGCTAGAATCACATTCCCCATCCAAATTAAGTTCCCCATCAGTGGCCCCTTTGTGAATGCACAGTCATGGCTGAGAGGGAGGATTGGACACCTATGGTCCTCCAGGTTGTGCTTCACTGCAAGGGGTGGCCTGGGGATGCCATATCTAGACTGAGGCCAGGCCAAGGGCTTTGGACTGGCTTCCTGGCTTGGAGATGAAGGAGGGATGGGCAGTAAATTGTGACCATGCCAGCAATGCCCACACCCTGAAAACAAATAAAGAAAGCTGTATGCAGGTGCTATAACGTTATAAGCACAAAATTGCCATTTGCAAAAACTGACTTTCCCAGGGTGTTGGAAAAATGTGGGCACCTGGCAGCAAAGCCAGGCTTGTATCTCAGGGCTTTCTAGACAACTAGGGAGATCAGCCAAATAGCAGATAAAATTTAATGCAGAGAAGTGTGAAGTGATTCATTTTGGAAGGAAGAATTAGGTGACAATACAAACCAAAGGATACTATTTTAAGAACATAAGAAACAGGAGCAGAAGTAGACCATGCGTCCCATCGAGCCTTCTCTGCCATTCAATACGATCATACCTCAAGTCCACTTTCCCAGCTGCTCCCCATATCCCTTAATTTCCTGAAATATCAAAAATCTACCTATCCCAGCCTTGAATATATTTAATGATGGAACATCCGCAACCTTCTGGGTAGTGAATTCCAAAGATTCACAATGTCCCCTTTTTCCTTAAACAGGACACAAACCTCTAAACTGGGGGAAGGAATACAATGAATTACCCGAGGGGTAGGTACTAGGGCCATAGCTTTTCTTGATATATATTAACAACCTAGACTTGGGTGGACAGGGCACATTTTCAAAATTTACCGATCATACAAAACGTGGAAGTATTGTGAGCTGTGAGGAGGATAGTGATAGATTTCAAGAGGACCAAGGCTGGTGGAATAGGCGGACACGTGACAGATGAAGTTTAATGCATAGAAATGTGAAGTGAGACGTTTTAAGGAAAGGCAATTTGGAATAAAGGGTATAGTTCTAATGGGGGTTCAGGAACATAAAGACCTGGGGTATATGTACATAAATTGTGGAAGATGCAAAATGACTAAAAAGGCATACGCGATTTAAAAATAGAGGCATAGAGTACAAAAGTGAGGAAGTCATAATGCACCTGTATAAAGCACTGGTTCAGCATCAACTGGAGTATTGTGCCTGGGCACCATATCTTAGGAGGAATGTGAAGGCTTTAGAGAGAGTGTAGAAAAGATTTGTGAGAATTGTTCCAGGAATGAGGGATTTAGTTATGTGGATTGTGTCATGAAGCTATTAATGTATATATTGTTATTGGAAAATATTTTTCTTTAAAAATAGAGGTTTAGCCTGTGGGTGTGTCTTAATTGGATTAAAGCCAGCTAGTCTGGGTGCTTTGATGTGTACTAGTTTTGATATGTAAGGGAGATGGTGTGCATTTGCATTTTTTGAATAGAGCATTCAAGAAGTGGGGTGAAAACTGACACCTATCCAGCAGATACCAAGCCATGCACTTATATTACTAATAAAGTTGGTACTATGAAAGGGATTTTATTGTTAGAAAGGTTTAGTTCAGAGGTTGGCGATACAATGAGAATTTACATTCAGTCGGCGGTGGTAGGTATAACTTCAGTAGTTTTCGGGTATGCAGAGCAGAGGCAATGTGAGATCAAAAGGCAGCTGCAAACCTCCAACTGTCTCCACAGGAACCAAAGTGAAAAGAACCTCATGTTGAATTTGTACGGTGAAAATGCTTTTCCTGGTGTCTGGTTAAGTTTATGGGTTGCTGTTGCCTTAATGGAGATTAGTTTGGGAATTTGTTAAAAGTTATGATAGTAGTAATTTGTAGCCATGTGTATATATATTTTAACCTGTGCAAATTAATAAAATGTTTCATTTATTTTAATGTAAAACCTCGAGAACTGGTGGTCTGATTCCTGAATTTAGAGTTGCATCTCAAACATAACACTTAAAATTATAGGTTATGACAATTATCTAAAGTTTCCCTCTGGGATTTTTAAATAACTCCACTTTACCAACTGCATTGGTCATAACAATATATTGGAGAAGCTGGGTTAGAGAAGTGCAGGTTGACAAAACATTTGATAGAGGTGTTCAAAATTATGAGGGGGTCCAAACAGAGAAGACTAAGAGGAACTGTTTCCATTTGCGGAAGATTTGAGACCAGAGGATACCGATATAAGGTGATTGGCAAAAGAACCAAAACTGACATGAGGAAAACCTCTTTTATGCAGCAAGTGATTAGAATCTAGAACTGAGTGTGTGGTGGAGGCAGATGCAATTGGGGCTGTCAAAAGAACTTGGGGCTGAATCTTTGGCTTGGCGAGCGGGGGCAGGGCCCCCTCGCCGAGGCGTAAAATGACACTGGGTGACGTCGGGCGTGCATCATTTAGATTTTCAGTTCAGCGGGCAGGCAGGCGAAGAGCCCAGGCGGCCTTCACATTTTTCATGGGACTTCATCCACAGGCAGGATGAGGCTTCATGAATGATTTTAAACTTTCTCAAAAATTTTTATTGAAATTAATGCACATGTCCCAGCTCATGTGAAAGTTTCACATGAGGGGACATGTCATAAAAAATTTTTCAACACTTTATTGAACTGTTAAAACTTAAAGCTAATCTCCCTTAGGCACCTCTGTGCCTCAGGGAGATTTCTGCGCTCTTTCGCGCGCATGCCTTAATTGGCCCGCCCACTTAAAATGACGGCGTGAACCCAATTGGGGGCACCGATCGGGTCCACACTCACCCGCGCCCGCCCCCGCACAACCCTCCCGACGGGGGGGAAAATTCTACCCTTGGTAATTTTCTGAAGAGAAAAAAATGGCAGGACTACAGAATCACAGAACTTTAACAGCACAGAAGGAGGCCATTCAGCCCATCGTGTCTACACCAGCTCTCGAAATGAGCATTATGACCTAGTGCTATTGCACTGCCTTTTCCCCGTACCCCTGCACATTGTTTCTATTCAAATAATCACCTAATGCCCTCTTGAATGGCTCGATTGAACCTGCCTGCACCACACTTGCAGGCAGTGCATTCCAGACCTGAATCACTCGTTGTGTGAAGAAGTTTTTTCTCACTACAGGGGAAGGGTTGTAGAATGGGACTGGCTAATTTGCTCTTGCAAAGAGCTGGCATGGAAATGATGGGCCAAATAGCCTCTTTCTGTGCTGTAACCATTCTATGATTCCTAAGCCATGCTCTTCAATTATCCAGTCAACTGCGAATATCATTTATTGGGATACTTTTCTTAAATGAAATGAGGTAAGTTCCATTTTTTGTAATAGCATTTAAAATTTTCAATTTTCCAAACTAGATAATGATTTTGAGCCAGTTGGCAGGTTCAGGGAAATTCCCATTTCACTGGGTCAAATGGTGTTGTTTGTTTTCAACTGATGTTCTGTGAGGCTAAAGTAAACCTTATGGCAATAAGGCTGGACAAATACCTGGAATGGTTTTATTGCTATAATATTCAGCTGAAACTACCAATCATCTAAAATACAAATATATATAGGATTGAAATGTTTTGCCGTAACTCAGGAATAAATAAAACAGTTTTCTGACCCACACTCGACAGGGAAAGGACATTTAACCACAACAGGAACGTTTTTTGCAACTCTTTCAGTCTTTTCTATTCGAAAGTATTTTTTTTTAAATAAAAGAGGCTTAAAAGATTTTAACCAGTTTCTCCAGTGTGGCTCAAACTCCCTCACTTCCACTTATTCTAGCCTGCATCCCGCACTGATTAAGGAATAAGTTCACTGTTGCATCAGTTGTGTCCATCCAAATTTGCTCTGGCAGAATGGTGCTACTCAGCTTGAAATCAATTGTACAAAACATACAGTTGCCTGTAGTAAGGGTTAATAAAGGATCCTGTAGCTGTCAGAATTTTGAAAGTAAGTTAATGGCTTAACACTGAGTGTCCTTATATCTTGTCATTCTTGGATCTCAGTATCTGACACTTTTAAATAGATATATACACATACATTTTCTTCAGCTGTCCTGACTGCTTTTTTTTTGAAGAAGTTATACCCAGTGAATAACTTGAAGAGAAAAATTGCTTGTCAAATAAAGGATTTTTTTTTTTGCTGCAGTATCAGTGTTATTAGGAAATCCATCACACTGACAGTTCTTGTTACCTCAGTAATATAATTCTCCCCTCTCCATTTTTTGACAAGGGTGAATGCATCTGTAATCATGGGTGCAGTTTATGTACTATGTAGAGTTATGTAGTGTGGTGGTATAAATATGTAAGGATGGAAATACCACAGTTCTTTACGTCTCAGCTCCCGTTCTGAGTTTTGTCAACCCCCCTGGCGATTCACTCAATTGGTCCACTCTTCAAATTCAGGCTCTGAATGCCTGGACCATTGCATCTCAACCTGATCCTGTCTTCACCTGACAGTCACACATGTGCACTACAAATGCTGGAATGAGAACTCCGAAGGTTTTCGCTTTTTTCCATTTACTAAGCCAGGGACACAAATGCAAATTGTAGGGAACCTCAGGTGAGATCTGAAAAAACTGGGAATGAAGCCTGTGAGTTCCTCATCCGCACTCTACAGGGAAAGGACATTTAACCCCAACAGCAACAGGTTCTGAGCCTTGTGTGGATTAACATGTTTATTGATAACACATAACAATGCACATATATACAGGGTATATAGCCCAAGCTATGGGCTAACTCCATGCTTACTTCTACACAGGTCTCTGTACAGTCCACAAATGACCCTAGTCTCAGTTCATATGTCTCTTTACATCACACTGTGGGTGGTACTGTTTTCCAGTCCCACATTAACCCTTGCCATGTCAGATACTTTATACTACACATACAACTCTTTACATGCTTGATATATATTTATTTGGCAAAACTTTGAATCTAACAGGCATGCTGCTTTTCCATAATGAAAACATATTGAGAAAGCATGGACTAATTCAATCTCCCGTCACCATGGTTACAAAGTTGCTCCCACCACCCATGTTTAAATAAGAATGACAGTTTCAATTAAAATCTCACGTCCTCCATCATTCATTTTACATTGGTTTTTTCCTTAAGTAGGACACAAATCTCCAACCTCCTCAGTGCAAAAGTAAATAACCTGCCATTAAAAAATTGTGAGATACTTCAACTGTGCATAACAAGAGCCCTTGAATAAGTACTGTCATTTCTTCAATATGATTTTCAATTGACAGGCATTTTTACACACTGTTCAGTATTTGTTATTTACGCAAAGTTACTAGTGCCTGGGAACAATGTGCGAATCGGCTGGTAGTCAGTCTGTCAAAGAGAAAGAGAAAAAAATAAATTTCAAACTTAATGGCCTGGATTTTTGCTGAGTCGGGGTGATTCAGGAGCCCTTTACGAATGGCAAGCAGGTGTTGATTCCAAGGGCAGGATCTCCTGGTTGGCGAGCAGAGGCGGGGTCCGCTCGCCAACGTGTAAAATGACACGGGATGACGTCGGGTGGAACTCTGGACGTCACCCTGCGTCATTTCCATTTTCAGGTCAGCAGAGGCCATTGAAAAACTAATTAAGGTTGTTGATGGACCTGCCCGTCCAGCCTTAAGGTTGGCGGGCAGGCCGGGAGCCTTGGCGGGCTTCAGAAAAAGCATGAAACCTCATCCACGGCCGGGACAAGGTTTTGTGAAGGTATTTAAATCTTTAAGAAAGGTTTCAATAAAACTTATGGACATGTCCCAACTCATGTGACTCATGAGGAGACATAGCAGGGAAAATTTTTAAACATGTTTAATTAAAGTTATAAATTGGAGCTGATCTCCCTGAGGCAGCACTTAGCCTCGGGGGATCTGTGTGCTCTATTGCGCGCATGCATGCGAAAGAGCGCACTCCCGGCTGAGGGAATCCCTCCCTGCCCGCACAGGGAGCGCATAGCGCTTCCTGGCCAATGTCATGCTGGGGGGGACTTAATTGGCCCACTCACGTAAAATGGCAGCGCGGACCCGATTGGGGACATCGATCGGAGGCGCACCCACCTGCGCCCGCTCCCGCACTTCCCCCCTGACGGGCCAAGCCTGGAATTTTCCCTGACTCCCGCTACCCACCTTCAGGATGAAAATTCAGGCCAACTGGACAGAGGGCAGAAATGAAAATTTTAGAGCCAGAAAGACAACGTGAGGCAGGATGGAAACATTCTCAAGACAAGTGAGAGAGAGAAGAAAACCAAGATAATTTTGGAGATCAAGAGAATGATGAAGACATCTTATTCTGCTGCACTTTCTGTAAAAGCCCTTCATAGAAATGGTCATTAGTCTTTCTTATGTCTCACTCTTTTTAACGAAGCGTTTTAACAAATAAAAAAAGCTAACCTCCTGCCCTAGCTGCCAACCCCCCTCTGACCCTCCCCCTCAACCCCCATCCTATAACCCCCATCCTGTCATCACTCACCTTTGGCCTGGGGTCCCTCAGCGATCCTGGGGTGGGCGCATTAACAACAACTGCTACCGCTCCCACTGGTGTTACCTGTGATGCGCAGATGCTGGCAACTGATTGGTTGGCAGCTCCCGGGGTCCTTGATCCTGGGGAAGCCCCACCTCAGGCCACTTAAGTGCCTGATTGGTACTTAATACAGTAGGTCTTCCTCAAAGATGGCAATGCGATGTTCTCTTCGGCTCTCCACCCCATCCTCTGCATTAAATACCGCCCTGTGTCTCTGTAATTAGATTTGTTGATATCTCTATTATACACCAACCCAAAGAAATATCTCAATGTCATTTTAACCCAAGCCACCTGCTGCAAAAGAGTGAGTGGTCAGTTAAAATTAACCAAGTCATTTACCTGCCCTGAAATCTCCAATCTTCTGTAAGTTTACCTGCATGACTGAGCAGGTGGCAAGGACACTCCCCCTGACACCTTCTCCACTCCCCCACCCCCCCACACCCTCTCCCTCCCCCACCTCCAAAGCCAGAGAAATCCTTATTAACATAATGCATGTCAGGTCCCAAGGCAGCTGAGTGGGAAGGAGCAGTGTTTCCCATCAGGTAGAGGACTGGGGATAAAAGAGGCCCAAAAAGGTGAGTTTAAATATTTTTTTGCTTTCACTATGGGGCCAGGTGGAATGCTCCTTTGGGCTCCACAAGGTTAGCTCAGGCCTCCCCTTCCCTATCCCATTCTGATCATAGGGACTCTCTTGGGATGGCCTAGCAATCAATCCCCTCACGTATCTGCTGTCAGCGGGCAGCAGGATTTTCTCTTGTATCCCACCAGAAACAAGGGTGAAGTCAACAGTGGGATGTAAATGAGGCCCAGGAGTTAAAATAATTCCAGTCTCATGTCTGGAACAGCTGAAAGCTGACCTGCTGTTACGGGAACATGCTTTAAAGGAGCTACTGTCTTCACGGAAATAAGATATTAGCAAATTTTGGGGATTGTGTTTTTGGGAGAGGAAGACAAGATGAAGGATTATATGCAATATTTGCTATGATTATATCACCTGATATGTAATGTGTCTGAGCAGCAATAAGTTCAATGGTGATGACTCCATCATTCTCAAATTCAAATAGAGACAATGGCAACATAATGGAAGCTAGCTATTCTATGGAAGGGTAACCAAGCACAAATTAATGCCATCAGGATAAAATATGGGCTAGATGAGATACCTAAACTAAACAACTTCTTCACGTAGCCCATCTATCAGGTGGGAGGTGGTGATGATTAAAGAGAAAACTCAAGGCTAGGCCAAAGAGGTCACTTAAACCATTCCAGCAACTTCAGTGCAAAATTGAAAGTGTTTCGAATATAAAGTGTATCTTATTACATTCTACTTGCAAAGCCCAATTCTAAATTTGATTACTGAGTGGCAATCACGGTATATAATGAGAGGCATAATGTTGGTCAGTGAGTGGCAGACAATCGAATAAGGCCCTATGTTGTGATCTTCCCCTGACTCAGATGCCAATCAACATGATTTCCCTCAGAGGAGTCCAGGAGCTGGTATCAGTTGAGTGGCATCCTGTCAGGTGTGAAGATGTCAAAATGGCAGTTCTCTGCAGGAGAGAGAGAAATAATTGAAAACATCCAGTATCTCCTAATAAGCTAAGTGATTTTTAACACTGGGTGTTAGAGAAGCTATAGAAATGTTCAGAAGGTATTTAAGAGTGGAACCCTCACTATGTCTTTCTCCTTTATCTTCTAGCACTCTTAGCAGGTTAATATTCAATAGATTTATATGACATTCCTTTGTTCACTATTTCTTAAAACATTATCATAAAGGGAAACCAATTATCCAATAATGTCACTGGCAATAATTTCTCGGGTTATAGCCAGTAGAAAGGCTAATGCAACTTGACTCCCAATGAGGCTTCACAGACTGGTACAGCACAGGAGGTAGTCAGTCATTACATTCTGCCTGTGCCAGCACTTCTGTGTTCTATTTTATAATCTGGTTGTGAGCCATGTACTGCAGCAAAAAAAAATTCTAACAGAATCTAGGTTGACAATCCCAGTGCAGTACTGAGGGAATGCTGCATTGTTGGAGATAAGGCCTCGAAGTGCAAACCTGTCTGCCCTCTCAAGTGGTTGTAAAAGATCCCAAAGTATTATGTCAAAGAAATATGCGGAGTTCACCCTAGTGCCCTGGACAATAGTCACCTCTCAATCAACATCATTAAAAAGGTTATCTTGTCATTCTCCGCTGTTTGTGGGATGTTGCTGTGCACAAATTGGTTGTTGCATTTCCTACTTTACTGATTTTGTTTCAAAGTATCTCATTGGATGTGAAGCACTTTGGGATGTCCTGAGGTCGTGAAAGGTTGTGAAAGATACATGTTCTTTCAGGGATGAATCCCTATAATAAACCATACCATTGCGAGGCCAATAGTGAATGTTTGATTATCCAGTCATCACACAATGCAGAATTGTTATTTTGTTAAATGCTTTTCAAAATCATAATTATCTGAACAGCAACTGTCAGCCCAACTGCTGAGAATACACTTTAATTTTCTTTCACTTGTCATGCAGTATATGGCACCATGTAGCATGGATTCATGCTGATTTAGGAAGGTTGGATGCTTAAGATATAGGTTTCCAAGGCTTAAGTGGACTGACATGTAATTAGAATTCTGTTTGATTCCTTCACACACTTGCAAATATTAATGAGGAGTACAGCAGTATTATTTCTTTACTTCAATTCTCTGCCCTTTTCCCCTGGCATAATTGGCTAGGGATCAGCACAGTGGACAGGGTCTACATATGCCTGGTACATGACACAAGTTCCCATTCTACACATATGAGCTTAGACGATAAGGTTGTTGTGGGGTGGCTGAGTTGTGCTATTAATGACACAGTTGATCTGCAGACACTTCTTGGGTGGAAACTTTGAGTTTATTTACAATATACTCAGCAGCAACTACATGAGTGCTTTCAACTCTAACTCCATCTCTACACTAAGGATGAGGTAGCCCTTGCTACTCTCCTATTGGTTACTACAGATCATGTGATCTTGCCTTACAAATATTTTTCTTAAAGGTACATTACCCACTAAATAAAACCATAATTACTACATTCCTCCCCTTTTAACTCAGCTATACATATTGTATTTACATGTACATATTTTTCAAGACAACATAATATTTACACTGGGTAAGGAATTTACAAGTTCAGTCTTTCAGGTGGTTTCCTGGTATGTGTGGAAAGTCGCAGCTCCACAACTTCAGATTCTTTGTCAGGAACCTCCTTTTCCGGAGTTGCCTGAACATCAGGTACTTTGGTGGGCACTTGGAGTTCTGTATCCTCAACTCTTACAGGAACATCAGACATGTCAGTCCTGGGTTGAGTATCCATTCATGATTACTGGTGGAACCAAATCTTGGTGATTTTCCTCTCTCTTCCTTAAATGGTCCACATGTTTACAAATGATCCGGCCTTCCACCTCCACATGGTAAGATAGAGGTCCAGTCACCGCACTTATTTCACCCAGTAACCACTTTGGTCGTTCCCCAGTTATCTTTTCCCTGCCTGCCTCGAATGTTTGAACTGTCTTTTTGGCCAGTCCATTTGGGGAAGGGTGGTACGGTGCAGTTTTCACATGAGTGATACCGTTGAGGCTGATAAACCATTGGAACTCAGCACTCGTAAGTGCCGTTTCGTTATCAGAAATGACTACTTCTGGTAGTCCGTGAATGGCAAAACTCTGATGTAGTTTCTCAATTCTAGCAGCCGACGTTGGTGACTTCATCTTATATACGCCCAACCATTTTGAATGGGCGTCGACAATGAGCAGAAACATTGTTCCCAGGAATGGTCCAATATAGTCAATGTGTAACTGCACCCAGGGTCTACCTGGCCACTCCCATGGGTGTAATGGACTGTCACTGGCAACTTTTGCAATTGCTGACATTGCACACAGTGCTTTACTAAACTCTCTATTGCGCCATCCATCCCGGGCCATCATAGGTAGCTTTATGCTATGGTCCTCATTCAGGAAATTCCTGAATGGGCACTGTGTAGTTCAATGAAAAGCGGCTCCCTTCCCTTTGGAGGAACTATCACTCGTGCTCCCACAATAAGATGCCATCCTGTCTGGTTATTTCATGTCTTCTGTTGAAGTACGGTTTCATTTCATCAGATACAGGCCCCTGTGACCAACCATGTAGCACTTGTTCTCGTACTTGGGATAGGACTGGGTCCCAACTTGTCCAGTCTCTGATCTGTTGAGCACATACCAGCGAGGAATCTAAGAAATTTAACAGTAAAACAAGTTCCTGTAGAACTGGGACGTGCTCATCATTTTCCTGTAAAGGCAAACGGCTAAGGGCATCAGTGTTTGTGATTTGATTGCCAGGCCTGTGTATGAAAGTGTATTTGTATGTTGCCAGAATTAAAGCCCATTGTTATATTCTTGCTGAGGCTATGGGTGGTACAGCCTTGCCCTTACTAAACAATCCTAGCAATGGTTTGTGGTCCGAAATGATTCTAAGAAGTCGGCCGTGTATGTTCTGGTGAAGTTTCTTGACACCAAAGATGATGAACAGGCCTTCTTTTTCTATCTGCGAGTATCCCTTTTCCACTGTGGTGAGCGTTCTTGATACATAACCTATCGGCCATTCTGTGCCATCGTCCATTCGATGAGAGAGCACTGCTCCCACTCCATAGGGAGATACATCACATATCAGCACCAATTCTTTTGCCTGGTCATAACGCACTAATAGATTGGATGAGTGCAACAATTGTTTCAGCTTTATGAAAGCTATTTTCTGGGGTGTGTCCCAAGACCAATGTTGGTTCTTTCTGAGTAGAGAATTCAAGGGGGCCAGCACTGTCGTCAAATTGTGTAAGGACCGCACATAATAGTTGATCATTCCTAGGCATGATTTGAGCTTTGAGGTGTTCTTTGGCGCAGTTGCCTCTCTTATGGCTCTCACTTTCTCCTAAACTGGGTGGCGGCCCTGTGAATCTACGCAGTGACCCAGATAGATTATCTCCCTCACTTGAAAGGTGCACTTTTCTTTTTTTAAACGCACTCCAGCTTGCAAGAAACGTTTTAAGGCTTCTTCTAAGTTTGTCAAATACTCTTTTTCAGTGAATCTTGTCACCAATACATCATCTAAATAGACTACAACCTGGGACAGCCCCTGCAGTAAACTTTCCATTGTTCTCTGAAAGATGGCACAAGCGGAGGAGACACTGAAGGTCAATCGTGTATATTAGTCCAACCCTTTTTGAGAAACTTCTTCAGCCAGAGAGTGGTGAATCTATGGAATTCATTGCCACAGAAGGCTGTGGAGGCCAGGTCATTGAGTGTATTTAAGACCGAGATAGATAGGTTCTTGATTGGTAAGGGGATCAAAGGTTACGGGGAGAAGGCGAGAGAATGGGGTTGAGAAACCTATCAGCCTTGATTGAATGGCGGAGCAGACTCGATGGGTCGAATGGCCTAATTTCTGCTCCTATGTCTTATGGTCTTATGGTCTATTAACTGTGACAAATTCCTGGGAGGTATTATCCAACTCTAATTGTTGATAAGCATGACTCATGTCAAACTTTGTGTACGTTGTTCCTCCTGCCAGCTTGGCATACAGGTCTTCAATTTTTGGAATGGGGTGCCTGTCTAGCTTAGCTACTTCATTAGCCATCAGTTTGTAGTGTCCACAAATTCAGACGCTTTGGTCGGGTTTAAGGACGGGGACTATGGGTGCTGCCCATTCTGAGAACTGAACAGGTTGTATAACGCCCAGTTTCTCTAGTCTGTTCAGTTCAATGTCAACTTTTTCTCACAGGGCATGTGGCACCGGTCTCACCTTCATGAAGTGAGGGGTTGTTTCTGGATCCACATGGATCTTGGCCTGCAGGGCCTGGATTTTCCCCAGTATGTTCTTCAAGACGGTGGCGTACTTTCTAAGTAGCTCTTATAGACCACTTGCTCTCAACAGGAAAATTTCAGCCATGCTAACTTAATCTCCTTTAACCAATTTCAGCCCAGGAGGCTTGGCCCTTCACCTGCTACCACCATCAGGGAAGCTTTGTCGATTGGCTTCCATAATGAACAGTTACTCTGCTTATGCCTTTTACTTGAATGCTTTCACCCGTATAGTTTTTAGCTTGATATCTGTTTCTTTTTTGTTATTCATTCATGGGATGTGGGCTTCGCTGGCTGGGCCAGCATTTATTGCCCATCCCTAGTTGCCCTTGAGAAGGTGGTGGTGAGCTGCCTCCTTGAACTGCTGCAGTCCATGTGGTGTAGGTACACCCACAGTGCTGTTAGGAAGAAGTTCCAGGATTTTGGCCCAGCGATAATAAGGAACGGGGATCGATTTTCAAGTCAGGATGGTGAGTGACTTGGAGGGGAACTTCTATGCGGTGGTGGTCCCATCTATCTGCTGCCCTTGTCCTTCCAGATGGTAGTGGTCATGGGTTTGGAAGGTTATGTCGAAGGACCCTTGGTGAATTCCTGCAGTGCATCTTGTAGATGGTACACACTGCTGCTACTGTGCAGCAATGGTGGAGGGAGTTGAATGTTTGTGGATGTGGTGCTAATCAAGTGGGTTGCATTGTCCTGGACAGTGTCAAGCTTCTTAAGTGCTGTGGGAGCTGTACTCATCCAGGCAAGTGGGAAGTATCCCATCACACTCCTGACTTGTGCCTTGTAGATGGTGGACAGGCTTTGGGGAGTCAGGAGGTGAGTTATTCATCGCACGATTCTTAGCCTCTGACCTGCTCTTGTAATCACAGTATTTATATGGCTAGTCCAGTTCAGTTTCTGGTCAATGGTAACCCCCAGGGTGTTGATAGTGGGGAATTCAGTGATGGTAATGCCACTGAACATCAAGGGGTGATGGTTGGATTCTTTCTTGTTGGAGATGGTCAATGCCTGGCACTTGAATGGCATGAATGTTATTTGCCACTTGTCAGCCCAAGCCTGTATATTGTCCAGGTCTTGCTGCATTTGGACATGGACTGCTTCAGTATCTGAGGAGTCGCGAATGGTGCTGAACATTGTGCAATCATCAGCGAACATCCCCACTTCTGACCTTATGATGAAAGGAAGGTCATTAATGAAGCAGCTGAAGTTGATTGGGCTGAGGACACTACCCTGAGGAACTCCTGCAGTGATGTCCTGGAGCTGAGGTGACTGATCTCCAACAACCACAACCATTTTCCTTTGTGCTAGGTATGACTCCAACCAGTGGAGACATTTCCTCCTGATTCCCATTGACTCCAGTTTTGCTAGGGCTCCTTGATGCTTCACTCTGTCAAATGCTGTCTTGGTGTCAAGGGCAGTCACTCTCACCTCAACTTGGGAGTTCAGCTCTTTAGCCCATGTTTGAACCAAGGCTGCAATGAGGTCAGGAGCTGAGGGGCACTGGTGGAACCCAAAATGGGTGTCATTGAGCAGCCAGAACTGCAACTCCTGCCGTTTTGGGATAGAACAAAAATCATATGTCCTTTACCCATACCTGAAACAGACATTAGATGTTTAGCATGTGCAAATACCAGACATAATGCCTTTTGAGCTCCCCTTTCCAAGACTGATTTGCATGATTCTCAGATCTCTGATCGCAATCACCATGCCCGACATCCGACCCATCACAATTTTAGCAGCAGGCTGCTGAGCTGGCAGGAGAGGACCATGACCACGCCAATGCCAAGGGCGAGGTCGGCCTACCCCAAGCACCCAATGAGGAAGCATGCTTAATCTCTGCAAATTGGAGCCTGAGGGTGACGGAGTGTTCAATATAGGAGCCAATCTAGGCAGTCACTAACCTTCTCCTCTGTCCATTCCAGGTGCCAACTGGAAGAGGGTGAGGCCAGCCCCCGCACCTGAACTCAGCCCCAGCCTGCAGGAGACCTAGGAGGAGGACAAGGGCAACTTCTCGCCTGTACAGCCTTCACAGCATTCACATTAATGCTCCATCAGCCCAGAGACTCACACCTCGGTGGCTCATTGATCTAGTTTAGGCTCAGGCTCAAACTCTGCTGGTCACCTCACAGACATGCGTCCACAGCAGGATGAGACAGTCACAGCCATGGTCTCTGACACTCGGAGGACTGCTGGGGAAGAGTCCCCTGCTATATCTGAGTCAGATGATGATCCTCTGGGAGCAGTCATGGAAAAGATGCTTGAGTATCATTGAGATGCAGAGGAACATCAGGCACAGGTGTCAAAGAGTGACACGCGAGGAGGAGGAGTCCGCCCGTGTCCTCTCCAATGTAGTGATTCTGACATGTGCATGCATTGAAGTCTCCATGGAGAGGATGGTGGACGCCATGGAGACCCTGGTCTAGCAGATCGCCCAGTTTCTGCCGGAGATGTGCTCAGACCCGCACTCCATCGCTGCAGCCATGGATGAGCTTTTGCAGTGGCTATGCTAGAGGGGGACAGGCCACCTCAACCTCCCTCCTGGTGCATCTTCTCCGGAAGGAGCTAGGGAGGTGTCCTTGGACACCCAAACGGAGGAGGAATGTCAGGCGGATATCCCTGAAATTTCCACCCAGGATTCTCCAAGGGTCTCCATGCATTCCAAACTCCCTCTGCCTGTGACCCCTTCAGCTCTAGCCTCTGAGACCGCTTAAGGTGCATCTGCCCTAGAGCAGGAGACCCAAAGAACCAGGCCTCGGCCCTCTGGAGGACTCCTGCCAAAGTCATCAAAGACAACAAGGAATAGTAGTCAGCCAGTTGCTTGCATCTCCGCTGTGGATATCTGGGAGGCACCTAGATGTAGTGGGAGGGTAAGAAAAATGAGGAAGTATTAAGTTCACACTGGTGGCATGGGTGTACAATCATTGTATATAGTTACTGCACCTTTGTAAATATACGAATCATTGCACTTCATGGAGGTCTCCTGGGTTTTTCTTGCTGCTGTTTGTCTTAAAGGCTGTGCACACTGCCCCCCTCCCCTTCCAGGGTGGGTCCAAGGATGGACCTATGTCCCCTGGAATGATGCTGAATATGCAGGCATCGTTTCTTACCAAAGCTTCTGCGAGCCATTTGCAAGAAGCTTCCCACTCACACTCTTCCCTTCCCTCCATTGCCCTTTGGACCCTATAAGAGAGACCTTTGCCTTGTCAGGATAGATTACCAGGGTTCGCCTTCAGCTGAGTTGATCTTCAGCTACACACACCTGGTGGCCATCCTCTCACCTAGCATTGTTTCTGTTGGGCATTGAGGGCATCAACACTCTGATCTGCCTTTGCCTCAGGATGGTGCATGTCACCTTCCAAACCATCTCCAACACCTTCTATCCTCCTCTTGTAACCCATCCCCTCTTCCCCATCACCATCTAACTGCCCCAGTCCTCTCCCCTATCGCCATCTAACCCCCAATGTTATCTTCACCCTCCTACCAGTTACCCTTGAACCTCCCCCCACTGCTCTAGAGCCCATCACTGTCACCATTCAAACGCCTTCCTTCCCTGATGAGCCCATACATGTCACAGTCCGCCTGCCTACCCTGATCCTGCCCACTCCCAAGATCTGTGTTAAACTTCCTAGCCCCTCCAAGACTCCCCAGATGTGACCTACTCTCGCCACACGCGGACCCACACCCTCCCACCCTATCGTATCCTACAGTCCCCTGTCACAGTCACAGTGCCCTCCCACCACCAGTACCCTTGGTTCGCCCCCCAGGATTCCAGCATTGATAACACTGACTCCTCCCTTTGAACATGTTCCCCCCTATAAGGCTTCCTGGCTCCCCCACCACCTCCACCGCCAAACCCCTTCCAGGCCCTTTTCAGAAGAGGAAAATGAATGATACATAAGAATTGTAATGAAATCAGATAAAAGGGGAGGGAAAAATTAAAAAAAAGATACACAAAAACAGGAGATTGTAATTTGACATAACTCAGGAAATAGAGGGAAGTGTTATCTGTCTAGTATATTAAAAATCGTATGCCCATGCACACTTCATAACAACTTTCTCTGTTACAAATTCTGATGTCCATATTTATAATGAAATCCATCCATGTAATCCTTGTTGCATTATTAATGCATCCTGCCCCAGTGGAGGCAGTGCAGCATTATTAATGGGATGGGAAAAACGTAACTACAATGTGGCAAGTTTACCTGGGGCTGAATTTTCCCATTGGCATGCAGGGTGCAGGCCCTGCACGTCTGCGTGTAAAATGATGCGCGGTGATGTCAGCGAGTGTCCCGACGTCACCGTGCACCATTGCGATATTTCGCTGGTCAGGCGCGCGATGATGTCCGACGCGCGCCCGCCATTAATTAATGGGCCACTTAAGGCCCTTGACTTAAGGCCCAATCGATGCCGATTTTTCAGCGCCCATGCAACCTTTGGGTCAGCGCATGGGCACAACGGGCAGGCGGGTAGGACACACTTGTAAAAACCTCACACACGGGTGGGATAAGAGGGCTCACTGGGGTCGCGAGTGTACTCTTTCAAGTATTTATTTATTAAAGTTTTTGAAACTTGCCTGTTTGATCTGCAATACTTCAAAACGCATACCAGCTGCTTTTTCTGGACTCACAACCTTCAGGTCAGCACTCTGCAGTGAGGAATCTTTTCTGCGCCTGCAGGTTTCAGGAAGCCTTCCCTTAGCCTGGTATGGGAGCTGAGCTGTCCACTGAAGTCATCTCCACTGAGGAAGAAGGAAGGGCTAGAAGGGGGAGGAGGCAGGGGTGCACATTCAGCCTCCAGGGGAGCCACCTTTGGGGGGTCTGGCGCAGGCACAAGGGGCGCAGGGCCAAGAGGTTGACAAGGCAGAAGGGGCCGCAGAAGATGCCACTATCCTGCTGCCAGGGTATACAGGTGGCAAAGCAGCTATCTCAATATGCCTGAGGTGCAGTGCCGAAGGAGGCTCCGTCTCTCAAGGGAGACAGTCAACTATATTTGTCAGATGATTGGGCCTGAGATCTCTGCAAACAGTGTGGGTGGACACCCCGTGCCAATGGCTCTGAAGGTCACAGCTGCCCTCAACTTCTATGCCTCTGGCTCCTTCCAGAGTGGGTGATCTTTGTGGTGTCTCCCAATCAGCTGTCCACAATGTGTCAAGCAGGTTACAGACATTCTGTTCAGGCATGCATTGACCTCCATCCACTTCCGCTGGGACCAGGCAAGCCAGACACAGTGAGCCAGTGGCTTCGCAGCCGTTGCTGGCTTCCCCCATGTCCAGGGTGCAATAGACTGTACACATGTGGCCATCAAGGCACCAGCAGGTGAGCCCGGTGCCTTCGTCAACAGGAAGGGCTTCCACTCCATGAACGTGCAGATAGTGTGTGATCACAGGATGCAGATTCTGCAAGTCTGTGCCAGGTACCCAGGCAGCTCCCACGACGCCTACATCCTCGACACTCCCAGGTGCCGGGGCTCTGCAGTGCTCCGGCTCGGCTTGATGGATGGCTGCTGGGTGACAAGGGCTATCCCCTCAGAAGGTGGCTCATGACACCACTATGCCGTCCAAGAACAGAAGCTGAGCAGCAGTAAAATAGGAGCCCTCCTTCCACAAGGGCTGTGGTGGAGAGAACCATCGGTCTTCTCAAGATGCGCTTCCAATGCCTGGACTGCTCAGGGGTGCACTCCAGTACCCCCCAGATCATGTGTCACTGATAGTGGTTGCATGCTGCGCTCTCCACAATCTTGCACTGGAAAGGGGCAGTGGACGATGAAGACGTCGACGCAGTGTCTGCAGCTGCACACGATGATTCCAGCAGTGAGTCTGAGGATGAGCACGCACAGGGAAATGCTGAGGAGGTAGACACTGACCCGGGCATACTCCAGGGAGGCAGGGACATCTGGGAGGCTTTAATCCAATGAGCCTTCAGCTAGCTCAGCACAGATGGACCAGCAGGGTAAGCCTGGGCTGTAGGCTCGATACTCGACACCTAAGTGCAAAATCTGCCAGGTTAGGAACAGTCGCTAAAGGCCTTGTTAATAAAGCTGAATATCCAACAAAGCACTCCTTACAGTTCTGGATACCATACACATGTAGAAGAAAAGAGGCACTCTCAGCCATGGTGACATATCTGAATTTAATATGTCAAGCAAACCAACTTATTCCAAAAAAAAGACAATAGTGTCACAAAACAAAACAAATCATAAGGACCTCATCTCGGGCCAACACAAAAGCACCAGTGAAAAACCTGTGGTGTGCCTAAGGTGCCTTATGTTTACATTTCCAGGTGCTACGCCTTGGTGCTGCCCCATCGCTCGGAGTGGCATCTGAGACAGCCGCTGACTCTGCTGTCCTGTTGGCCTCGATGACCTTGGTGGTCGTCCTCTGGCCCATGGAGCCTGTGCTGGCCCTGCCTGGGAGGGAGCTGCCAGTTCCACAGCTGGCACCTCCCCAGTCGTCGCAGCCTCACCGAATGGTACGGTCACTGGCAGAGGGGCGGAGGAGCTGCTGCCTTCATCCGGAGCACCCTGAGAGGTGCCCGCAGAGGCGTCAGGCAGCTGCTGCACTGATGTGAGGTTGCTTCGGACCTCCCTGCTCACCGTGGATGGATGGGCACCGAGCTGGGAAAGTTGATGCCCAAACCATCTCCCACACTGGCACTGACCAGCTGAGGTCAATGCCGATGTGAGGGCTTGCTGGTCTGAGCGCATCCACAGGAAGACCTGACAGGTCTCCTGGAGGAACCTCTCTAAGAGATTCACCATTCTCTCCATGGAGGACGCATGGCGCTCAGACATATGGCTCATTGCTCCGGCGATCGTCCGCATAGCCTCCTCCACCACGGACACCCAGCCAACCACAGCCTCATGTATCTCCCCCAGATGCTCTTGCACACCCGGCCGCATTTCCTGCAGCTGCTGCGTTGCTGACCACTCCAGAGGCACATCATCAGGCACTGACTGAACATGTACCTGGTTCCCTGCATGCCCCTGACTGCTGGTGCCATGGGCACTCTCTGTCTCTGCCAGCTCCTCCAGCAACTGTGAAGTGTCCTCACCGCTGTGTCCCGGGACACTAGCCGATGTTCTAATTCCCACCGAGGTGCTAGTATCTGCGCTGGTTCCTGCCTGGCAGAGATGGTGTGACGCTGGTGAGACTTCAGGGCCCTCAGGTGTGAGGGGGGCCTCTGCTGCTCCTCCTCCCGGCCCTGCTCCACTGATGCTGAAAGGAAGAACAAGGGCATTGGATCAGTTTACGTGGAGACAATGACAATATGCATCCCTGTTCCCTGGATCATTACGCGCTCATCCTTCCATAACTAATGGTCAAGCCATGTTGCTAAATTAAATCAATTAACATTCAGTACCACTATGGCTGTTGGGAGAACAATGGTGACCTCACTGTTGGGCATAAATACCTGGTTATGGCACCGCAGCCTCACCGACACCAGTGAACCTGGGCACATGGCAACTCTTCAGATCCAGGGCCTCTTGCTCAAACCGGCTGAGAATAGCTAACTGCACCTGGCCGCCACCAGTCCTCGCACGCTCTGCCGCGTTATATGCGTTCTTCTCCTGAAAAGGAGAGAAGAGCATTGATTAGTGTTAATTGTACCTGGACTCTCTCCGCGGATGACCCACCCCAGCCAGAGTGGGACATTGCAGGATTCCAGTGTCTTCTCACCCTGCTGCTGCCGAGCACTCACACAAAAATGCTAGGCCTGTTCCCCACCCTTCCAACACCCTTGGCCACATGCTGCCTACATCAAATTTGGCACCACATGGTATATCCTTCCATAGCAAGGAGGCACAAGCAAGTGGAGCGCAGAGGGCAGCAGGTGGTTCATTCCACGCCACCTTGAAGCTCCCCCCCCCAGCATGTTATCACCCTGTCTTGGTCGTGTCCTGGAGTTCAAACACAGCGCCTAGATGCAGCTCCTCCAGATTTCCCCCAATCCAGTCATGTGGGACGCAGTGTAACACATGCTGCGGGGGCAAAACTCATCTCCTCATCACCCTCTCAGGGTGACCTCAGCCTGGGCAATATCTGCTGGCCCATCCAGCAAAGGACATATGCTGTCAATGATTCAACGCAGTCACTACACTCGGACTTGGGGGGTGGGGGATGGGTGGCAGCAGGGGGTAAGCCGACCTGCTGGGTTACGTGACCAATGCCATCATGGTACTCACCCTGCCTGAGCACAACAAGTCATTGAAGCACTTGCGACACTGGACCCAGGTGCCCGCACCACGTTGCGGGAGCTCACCACCTCCGTCACCTCCTCTCAGGCACATTTCGTCATGTGGGGGGGCCTCATCCTCCCATCCTGGGGAACCTGCACCTCCCATCGTGTTGCCACCTCCTTGAGGAGGGCAGCAAGGCAGTCATCCGAGAAACGAGGGGCACACTGGCCCCCCTGCTCTGCCCTCCGGCCTAGCCTGTCCCGCCGTCCTACCCTCCAGCCTGGCCTGCTCACCAGAAGCCCTCTGTTGAGCCCTTCCAGTTGACATTGTGAGCAGCCTTGCAAAGTCTGCCAGTGCTTCATATAAACAGGCTGTCGGGTCTCCATTGGACCCAGTGGACAGTGCACTCCCATCGCCACCCGCCCACTCCCGCTATCCTTGGGAGTCGCGCATTAGGCTGGGTGGGCCTTAATTGGCCTGCCCGCATAAAATGGTGACATGGAGCCGATCACGGGCGGCAATCGGGTCTGCGCCCACCTGCTCCCACTCCCGCTCTGCACCCACTCACCCCCGCCCCGGCCAACCAGAAAATTCTGCCCATGAGCATAAGTTTACACATGTGGCATAGTAATTTACAATGGATAAAGAAACAGAAGATGTGAAGAGTTTAGTAAGAGGCTTGCCAAATATAAACAGCAATAAAGCAGGAGACATTGAAACACAGTCAGGTCAGGTATTAATGAAAATAAAACATCCTGGGCAGAATTTTACGCCTCGTGGGCAGGCCCACACTTCACCCGACCGGGCATAATATAGCGCGAGAAGACGTTGGGCGAGAAGACATCATCCCGCATGTGAGGAACCTTCAGGTCGGCGGGAGCGCATGGGTGTCGGAGCCGCACCCACCAACAACTAAAAGGCCACTAAAGGCCATTAATACCCAATTGAACCCGATTTTACATTGCCCGTTGATTTCGCGCTCATCACAGGGGCAAAACGGGCAGGCGGGCAGCCCACATTTTGCAAAACTCATGCAAAGACGGCATGAAAAGGGTCAGCAGCATTGCCAGTATGAGGAGTGAGGAGTTTAGGAGATAGTTTGCTGCTGGTTGCTTATTTGAACTTGACAGCTTCATCTCTGTTCTGAGCTTCATTCTTAGCATTTCCAGGCTTAATTTCAGGGCTCATTGGTGTCTCCAAGGCCCTCAGAGGATTTTGACCATGTGGACCCTTCCAGGTATCAGACAGCTTTCTATTACCCTAGTAATGGGGATTATTGTCTGCACTGGTGACACCTCCTCTGAGGAGGAAGAGAGGGCCAGAAGGGAGAGGAGGCCAGGTGCTCCAATGCAGCTTCCAGGGGAGGGACCTGTGGGAGGAGAGGCGCAGGCAAAAGGGGCGCAGGGCCAACAGGTAGTCCAAGGTGGAAGGAGCCACAGAAGATGCCACTATCCTGCTGCCAGGGTTTACAGGCAATGATGCAGCTACCTCAGTATGTCCGAGGTGCAGTGCTGAAGGAGGCTCCGCCTCTCCAGGGAGACCGTGACCTCCATTTGTTAGATGATCGGCCCTGAGATCAGCTCTGACTGTGTGGGTGGAAACCCCATGCCAGTGGCTCTGAAGGTCACAGTGGCCTCAACTTCTATACCTCTGGCTCTTTCCAGAGCTCAGTGGGGGATCTGTGTGGAGTCTCCCAATCAGCTGTCCACGGTTGCGTGAAACTGGTGACAGACGCTCTAGTCAGGTGGGTAATGACATTTATTCATTTCCGTATGGATGAGGCCAGCCAGGCACAGCGAGCCTGAGGCTTTGTAGTGATTGCTGGGTTCCCCCACCTCCAGGGTGCAATCGACTGCACACATGTGGCCATCAAGGTGCCAGTGAGTCAGCCGGTTGCCTTCATCAACAGGAAGGGATTCCACTCCATGAATGTGCAGATAGTTTGTGACCACAGGATGAAGATTCTGCAAGTCTGTGCCAGGTATGCTGGCAGCACCCATGATGCATATATCCTAAGACACTCCCTGGTGCTGAGGCTATTCAGTGCTCCAGCCTGACTGGATGGATGACTGCTGGCTGACAAGGACTATCCCTTGAAAAGGTGACTCCTGACGCCTCTTCACTACCCAAGAACAGAGGCAGAGCAGCGTTACAACAGGAATCATGGATCCACAAGGCGGTGATAGAGAGGGCCATAGGTCTTCTGAAGATGCACTTTTAATACCTGGACCATTCAGGGGGAGCACTACAATACCCCCCAGGGCGGGTGTCACTGATAGTGGTTGCATGCTGCACTCTCCACAATCTGGCATTGGCAAGGGGGTACTCACTGGAGGAGGAGGGTCTCGACGCAGCTTTACAGGCCACAGAGCATGAATCTAGTAGAGCGTCAGAAAAGGAGCACGGTGAGTAGAATGCTGAGGGCATGGAGACAGATCTCTATATCCTTCTGGGAGGCCAGGACACCAGGGATGCCTTGATCCAACGCTCCTTCAGTTTGGCTGCCAAAGATACACTCCCATCTCATGCCAGGGCTGCCGCCTCTATCCAGGATGTCTGAACTGGCTCTTTCATTTGAACCTAAAGTCTACTCAGTGCATGTGCAATAAAGCTTAGGGCCATTCACATCCAGCATTACATACTGGCATACCCTGCACCAAAAAAATAAAAAGGTGAAGCATACTCAGACCATTACGACAAAAACAAAATTTATGTTATTTTCACAATCCAAACAAATTAACATAACATTCCCTGGTCTTCATTCCCAGACCAGTAAACGTAAACAAAACATTACAGAACAGAAGATCACCTGTGAACAGTCCCCCTTGTGCTCATGGTGCCTTAAACTTACATTCACCCTCACTGCCAATGCCATTGGGGGCAGGCTGCTGACTCTGCTGTTTTGTTGGCCTTGGTGAACTTGGTGGTTGTCCTCTGGCCAGCGAAGTCTCTGCTGGCCCCACCTGGAAGGGAACGGCCAGTGCCATGGCTGGCATCTCCCCAGTCATCACAGCCTCATCAGGTGCCACAGTCACTGGCAGAGGGGCGGAGGAGCTGTTGCTGTCATCCAGAGTGCCCTGAGAGGAGCCCACAGAAACGACAAGCAGCTTGTGCCTCAATATGAGGTTACTCTGGACCTCCCTGCTCACCATTGGTTGGCGGGCATCTAGCTGGGATACTGGGCGCCTCATCCATCTCCCACACTGGCACCGACCACCTGGGGTCAATGCCTGTGTGAGGGCTTGCAGGTCCGAGCGCAACCCCAGGAACCCCTGATTCTGTCCCTGGAGCTGCCTCTCCATAACAGTCACCATTCTCTCAGTGCACTCGGCCACGAGAGTCAACGCAGTGCTCATGCTCTGTATGGACTTCTCCACAACAGAGACCATGGCACACATATCCTCATGGATTTCCGCCAGATCCTTCCCCACATCCTGCTGGACATCCAGGATCTGCTGCCTAATGGACAACTCAAGAGGCTCATCATCTGCCTTCCACTCAGCATCGTCCTGGTCTCCAGTGGTCCTATGACTGCCGATGCGCTGGGCACTCTCTGCTGCCGCCTGCTCCTCAAACGAGTGTAAAGTGCCCTCACTGCTGTGCACCGACATTCTAGTCGAAGATCTAATGCCCACCAAGGTGCTGGTATCTGCGCTGGTGCCTGGTTCAGAGAGCGGGTGTGACACAGGTGCAGCTGAAGCCGGGCAGTCCTTTGGCATCAGGGATGGCTCTTCAGGGTCCTGCGATTGGGTACATGGTGGCGAATCTAAGGGAGAACAATGACATGTCATTAGTTTAAGTCATCACACTGTCACTGTGCATGCCAGGCACCCTGGTGAGACAATGGGGATCTGCATCATGGTGCCATCATCTTTCAATGATCAATGAGGGCTCCAGGTTTGAGGGTCTCATCAATGAAGAGACTACATAAGGATGTTTGCACTGCCCGAAATTCTCTGCACTGTACTCTTATGTTCATTTGACACCCCAGCCTCTCCGCAACCAACTGCCCAAGTTACATGGCATCTCTCCAGCTCCAAGACGTCCTGCTCAAATCTTGTAAGGATTAAGAGGTTTGGGGGGCTCTGCCTGTCCGTGACCTCTCAATGTTGTTATTGCTTGTCTTCTCCTGAAAGGACAGAGGAGCATTGATTAGTCCACTCTCTACCTGCAGCGCCATTGCAGCCTGGACAACCCCACCTGAGGAACACCTCACAGGGCACATCAGAGTCATGGCCCTCGACCCGCAAGGCACTCAGTCCAAACAGCCAGGGCTCACTCCCTTGGCCATCTCCAGCGTGATTGACAGTTGGCACTCGGACTCTAACACCCCTGAGCTCCACGGGGCGACAGCCAGACCTTAACACTTCACCACACTGTTCCATGCCAACACCGTACTCACCCTTCCCGAGTGCAGCAGGACATTAAATCTTTTGCGGCACTTCATCCATGTGCACCGCACACGTCATGGCTGCTGACCCTGGCTGCCACCTCCTCCCAAGTTTTTTTTGTCAGGTGCGTTGGCCTCCTCCTTCCATCTCTGGGGATGAGAGTGTCCCTCCTGGAAGCCACCTCCTCCAGGAGGACCACGAGGCACTCGTCCGAAAACTGGGGGGTCAAGTGCCCACCCGACCTGCCCTCCTGCCTGGCGTCTCCAGCTGCATTTGAAGCTAAAGCTTCAGTCTTCAGCAGGCAGAAGATATGTTCTTCCCTGGCAGCCTTCAAGGAGCTGCCTGCACAGTTTTTAAACGACTCACCGGGTTGCCATTGGACCCGGCACCCGACAGGTCTCTGCCCCTGCCCGTCCCTTCCTGACCATTGGGAAGACTTGCTTCACGGTGGGCGGGCCTTAATTGTCTAGCCAGCGTGAAATCACGGCCGGGGGCCTGTTTCCCGACTGATTGCGGGCTCCCCAATCACACGTGCCCGCCAAGGTAAAATTCAGGCCTCTGTTTCTATCTGCTTCATCTTTGTTCAATATGTATTTAATGGGCAAAATGCCTTGAATTACCTCACTTAATGCCTCAGTGTTATAATGGGAGGTCTTTGTGCATAAACAATTGCCCTTTTTAATCACGTGGAGCCACCGAGTAAAGGAAATTGGGAGTCCAACACTAGGAAAACCAAATGGCTCCAACGATATAGGCTGCTGCCCACAGCCCACTAGCAATATTACTGGAGTAGAACATTAGGGTTCAACACAAAGGGAATTTCTTTATTAAATGCCTTCTTATGTTCAGTCTTTAAACAAGTCTCGACTCACTATCACAAGGAACAACTGAATGACAGAAACAATGGAGACATCTTCCCCTGTCACATATACAATGGTGGGGTGCCTCAGTAGTGGACCTTTGTGCTTAGATGTTGTGCATATTGGACGAACTGTACAATGATCTGGACTGCTGATTGAACATTACACAATGTTCAGCGCCATTCACGACTCCTCAGATACTGAAGCAGTCCATGTCCAAATGCAGCAAGACCTGGACAATATCCAGGCTTGGGCTGACAAGTGGCAAGTAACATTCATGCCACACAAGTACCAGGCAATGATCATCCCCAACAAGAGAGAATCTAACCATCGCCCCTTAACATTCAATGGCATTACCATCACTGAACCCCCTACTATCAACATCCTGGGGGTTACCTTTGACCAGAAACTGAACTGGACTAGCCATATAAATACTGTGGCTACAAGAGCAGGCCAGAGGATAGGAATCCTGAGGTGAGTAACTCACCTCCTGACTCCCCAAAGCCTGTCCACCATCTGCAAGGCACAAGTCAGAAGTGTGATAGAATACTCTCCACTTGCCTAGATGAATGCAGCTCCAGTGACGCTCAAGAAGCTTGACACCATCCAGGACAAAGCAGCCTGCTTGATTGGCACCACATCCACAAACATTCACTCCCTCCACCACCGACGCACAGTAGCAGCAGTGTGTACCATCTACAAGATACACTGCAGGAACTCACCAAGGCTCGTTAGACAGCATCTTCCAAACCCATGACCACTACCATCTAGAGGGGCAAGGGCAATGGATAGATGGGAACACCACTACCTGGAAGTTCTCTTCCAAGCCACTCACCATCCTGTCTTGGAAATATATCGCCGTTCCTTCACTGTCGCTGGGTCAAAATCCCGGAACTCCCTCCCTAACAGCACGGTGAGTGTGCCTACACCACATGGACTGCAGTAATTCAAGAAGGCAGCCCACCACAACCTTCTTAAGGGCAGTTAAGGATGGGCAATAAATGCTGGCCTAGCCAACAATATCCACATCCCATAAATGAATTAAAAAACAACTGGCAGCCATGGGCGCTGTCACTTACAGTTTAGTTTGCTGAGCTCTCTACAATTGTTGGAGAAGAATCTGAACAACCTGCTTTGATGAATAACATTATGGTCTGTAGTTTCAGTAGACTCTGCCACACAGTGGTTCCAGTGTTTTTTTTGGCAGCCAGAAAAAGTATTTTATAAAGACGCTGGGGTTGAAATTCCAGTGGGTGCCACAGAGATTGTGGCAGAACAGAACTCTGCCTATTGCTTCGTCTACAGCAAGACACGCTGTTCCAAGTCCTGGTGTTGGGGTTATAACTACGTTGGAGGCAGCATTCTGTACTGAAGGTGCTCAGTATTATCATTGGAATCTCAGCTGCAGAACATGGTCATTCTGGCAGGCTGAACCCCAGACATGGCTGGACTGAGATAAAAGGTACGCTTTAGAAAAGGGCTTCACTTTTGATGCAACCCTGATAGAGCTCAAAGTGAACAGTAATTGATCCCCTTCTTTCTTGTTGGGTCTCTAGGTGTCCCAGAATGGCACTGCTAGAGCCATGGGCCCCACTTGGCTTACTAAAGGTGTATATGGCAAGATTCATGGGGTTGCCCAGGAATTTCTTCAGGCATGCCCCAAACTGCTGTTAAGATGCATGAGATTAGTGGAGTGGGGTGCAGATAGAACAAGCTGGTTCTGTAATTTTCCTTCTATCTTCCATGGGGCAAAAACCCAGCAAATCTGGGTGTTATTCCAAACTCTGATATCTTTACTGTGCCCGAGTTCCATCCTAAAAAAAAATTATATTTCTCGGCTCCTGCTCAATAAGAGGTAATGAATAGATGAGGAAGACATAAAGAAATGGTTCCTGCTCCTAATTGTTATCCAGTGACTCCAGATACTCAATTGTGTTCCCTTCCTCCGCCTTGTAGCTTTTGGGCACTCAGATCTGAATTTTCAGCCCAGGGTCAGAAGCGCAGAGTCGGGGAAATGCCATGCTCGCAAACCCTATTTGGGAAAAGTGCCCCGGACAGTCAGATTTTCATTCGGGGTCGAGGGTAGGAGGGGGACATCGGGCGGGGGGTGGGGAGGGCATTGTGGGTGTTAACAGAAGTTGAAAGAATTCGGAGACAGCCACAGGAGCTGTCAGGTATAGGTGCGGGCTCTGTGAAAGGTCAGCCTTGTTTCTTCAGGAGTTGCTCAAAGCTGTTAAAAAAAAATAAATAAAAAACAGCCATCCAGCCTTCACCCCAACCCCCGTCTTCACCCATTCACACAATCCCATGCCTCATCAATGCCAACCCATGCTACCCCTTGACACACATCCACCCACATTGTCTCTCATACCCTCCATGCCAACCTATGCCCTCTATCTAACCCCATAGCCCTTCACATCTTCCATGCCAACCTATGCCCCTCCACCTCCATTGTCCTTTATATCCCATATGCCAACTTAGTGCCAACTCATGCCAACCCATGCCCCCCACCCACCACCCTTTATTATTACACCTTCCATGCCAACTCACCCAGTATCCACCACGGCCAGACCTCAGGGGGCATGCTGAGATGGAATAAGACAAAGTTCTAAGTGTGCATTGATGATTTCACCATTTTAAAAATCACTCCCATTCATAAAAAGCCCATTCACTACATTTATATTCCTTCAAATGCTTAACCCCTTATAAAAGAAGCATTTGTATTCATAGCCCATCAAAGACCTTGTAACCACCTGGAGCTGACAATCAAACCCTGAACTGAGACAGGCATCTCGCTGTGATAATGCTAGATTCTGGAATCAGTAATGCAGCATAACTCCTATAATGATAACCCTCAGGCATATGTTAACAGAGTGAAATAGCAAGAACTATTTTTTTTTAAACTGCAGACTGCTTTTTTAAAAAAAGACCAAGAGATTTAAGTGCCTTCACAGCTTTTCAGTTCCCTCAACCGCTTGACTGTTCCAATGAGTTAATCCACTTTTACCCACATTCATGCCTAATTTTAACATTCCAAAGGGCACATTACCTCTCCCAAAGGTGTCCCTGAATCTATCCAAAAGTGTACCCTACCTCTTCAAAAGAGTACCCTACCTCTCCAAATAACTTTGGCAGCTTAAGACCTTCCCTGAAAAGTGTAAAGCCCACAATGTGTTGGACATCCCATTAGCGAAAATTGGATCTGTTTGAAAGCAGCTACATTTTAACATGTGAAGCTGCCTCATGAACCATGGATGTGCAAACTATCACCTTCCTCTCTGGATCTGGACTTATAGCATTGGCAGAGTGATGTCATTAACAGGACACAGTATTATCCAGATTCCACTTACTGACGATGGTAGAGGATCTAATTCCTCACTATTCATCACTGTACCACAGCACAAATGTTGCACTATTGAATGATATACAGGAATGGTTCAGGGATGGTTTGAAGAAATCATGTTTGTGCACTTTCTATCACTACCTCAGTCTGTTTGATTGAAATTGATCCATGTTTGATGCTTTAATTTTTTAACCTATCAATGCCAATTCCATGCATTGAGGTGATTGAATGGACACTCTTTTTCACATTTTTCTCCCTTCCTGAAAATATTTACTTTCTCATTGTGCCAAAGTTCCACGATAAGGCAATCACTCCCTAGTCCCTCTCTCAAATGCCCCAATGACAACTGCTGGTGCACAATTTGACTCTGGAACACATCACAGACAAGCCTAACCCTGAACTCACCTCAGTTCCAACATGCACCCGCCTTCCAATGGGAGGCACTATATGCTAATTAGGAACAGCAGTCCAGATCAATACTCGCTCCCTAACCCATAAGCACTAGGACCAGTTGTAGCATCAAGTCACTGTTCTGACTGAGTGCAGCTAACTGAGCATAGACCAATGACTTTTCTCATTGCTTATGATTCACAAACTGCCATCAGGACAGATCCTCAGCCATTACATTTATTGAATACACATTTTCTTTTATTTTCCCCATTTCTTTTGGTTCATTATTCCCTTCTTTCCTGAAGCCACGAATTTGTGCTGGGACCAATTCCTAAGGGTATCCAAATTGCACGCCAGCAGGTTTTTTTACCTCAGGGGCATCACAACCCAACCATGTCCTCATGCCCTTTACACTTACATACACACACATTCCAACAGGAGTAAATGGGTACCACTCAGAAGTAGAAGTACTGATTGTGATTTCCCTCTGTCGCCCAATTATAGCAGCCATACTGCTGTTATGGTTAAGATGATCTAATCCACTACAAGCCAAGAACCAATCATGAGGATTTTTTGGTCAGTACGGCACAGTCCCACACCAGTGGGAGCAATTAGCTGCAAAGCCATCACCAGCCCTGCTTGCTTTCCAATTCTACCTGATGTGAGGACCTGCACTGATCCTGTACACATAGGTAAAATGCATTGCATGTATTCACAAATTGAAGATATCAGATTTATTGTGATTATATTTTATACTGATGATGCTGGCATAACAACTGCAGGAAATCAACATAATGAAATATTTATAACTTGTCATATTATAACTCCCAAGAAATCTAATTGACTGTCAGCGGGTGTTACATTAGACCATGAAGCCAAGTAGGCCATCTCTGATATGCAGGAGGGTTGAAGAACACTGAATTAAGTTGATCAGATGCAATAAGGACTGAATTATAAAAACTATTATGTGCTCTGTTAAATTCCAATGAATGCTTAATGGCTGTTCAACTTGCAAAGCCAAACCAAAACAATCGGAAAGCAAAGTGGCATTACACACTAAGCCCTTAATTAGGTGCATTGACTTGACCTGCCTGTTCTTCTCAAATAATTTTCATTACCCATAAGAACACAAGAAATAGGATAGGAGTAGGCCATTCAGCCCATCAGGCCTGATCTGCCCTTCAATAAGATCATGGTTGATCTGATCATGCCCTCAGCTCCACTTTCCTATCTGCCTACCATAACCCTTGACTCCCTTCTAGATCAAAAACCTGTTTAACTCAGCCCTGAATATTTTCAATGGCCTCCATTGCGTTCCAAAGTAGAGAATTTCAAAGGTCAAAGACCCTCTGAGTGAAGAAAGACTTCCTCATTTCCATTTTAAATGTGAGACCCCTTATTCTGATACTGCAACGAGGGAGACATCCTCTCAGCATTTAACCTGTCAAGCCCTCTCAGAATCTTATGTTTCAATAAGATTATCTCTTCATTCTTCTAAATCCAATGAGTCTTGGCCCCATCTGCTCAACCTCATAAGACAGCCCCTTCATCCCAGGAATCAACCTAGTTAACCTTCTCTGATCTGCCTCCATTGTAAGTATATCCTTCCTTAAATAAGGAGGCCAAAACCCTATGAAGCACTCTAGGTGTGGCTACAGTTGTAACAAGGCATCCCTTCTTTTATGCCCCATCCTCCTTGCATAAAGACCAGCCTTCCATTTACCTTCCTAATTACTTGCTGTATCTGCATGCTAACGTTTTATGACTCATGTATGAGGATCCAGGTCCCTCTGTATCTCAACACTCTGTAGGCCTTCTCCATTTAAATAATATTTGGTTTTTCTATTCTTCCTACAAAAGTGGATAACCTCACATTTCCCCACATTACACTCCATCTGCCAAATGTTTACCCATTCACTTAACCTATCTGTATCTGAACAGTTACTTGGATTTTCAGAACTTGAATATTGCTGAAAAGAGAGGCATGTTGATTAAACTTTTTGTCTTGCACTCAGCAAGAATGCTAAATTTCAAACAATTAGAGCAATTTTTACTACAGGAGAAAAGGGTGCTTTTTGGTTGGCAAGTTGACAGTGATTGACAAAGGCATTGACATGGAGAAAACAACTGGGAACTGCAGGTTCTCCAAGCTCCTGAATAATTCAAAAATGAATGAGGCTTGAACATTTTCCTTTTGTTTGCAGAGAACAGGTCCCTGCGTATGAATGTATGTCACTTCGAGCAAGTGTAAATGAGCCATGTTATGAGCTCGACTTAAATTAGTTGTTAGTGTAGCTATTAGCACACTCAGGATTGTTCAGCAAGTGCGGCCCAATCACGGAATCACAGCTAACAGTAAACATTTTGTTTTGGGTTTTGCAAACACTGGCTGGTGAGTGCGGTCTGTATTTTGCCTATTAAGAACAACTGGAGAAGCTGCTTGATTCGATCAGCTAATCGCTGGGACATAACGCCTACATCTGGCACAATGGCACTTAAATTCTTACATGACATTGCTCAATCGTGTGGTAGGCAGAACATCTATTTAGACTGACAGCAGCATCCTTTTAGTAGAAAATACCACTTGCACAGCCACTGCATAGTAGCAACGTGAAACAGCTTGCTCAACCTGTTCAAATTTTTGTGATACTTTACCTTCCAGGATAATTTCAGGGTCATTGCTGTGAATCATGTAAGCTCACAAATGGGCCAAAGGCCTCCACTTTCAGACCTGAAAAGTGCCTGGTCTACCTCAAATACCCTGAAAAGACGAAGAATCTCCATGAAAATAGTGGGGGTCTAAAATGCCCACCCTCGCAATGGAGTAGGCAAGGGCGGGATTGCTGAGTGCACGTTCATTACCACACCCTTATCCAGGGGCCATAAAAATCCCACACGACTGGATTGAATCCCAGAATGGAATCCCAGGATTGGGTCCCCCTTATGATACCCCACAAGTTACGATTTGCCAACCTGAAAATTACCTATTTATCCCAGCTCTCTGTTTCCTGTTAGTTAGCCAACCCTCTATCCATGTTAATATCACCCCCCGCAACCCCCCCCCCCCCCCCCCCCGCCCCCACAACACTACGAGCTCTTATTATGTGTGGTAACCTTTTATGCGGCACCTTTTGGAAACCCAAACACATTGTGCAGAATTTTCTGCCTGTCGGGCCGATGGCCCAACCCAATCTCTGGCGGACGGGGAGCCGATCCCTGCCGGAGAAGCGGGCACTGCTGCCATTTTACGTGGGCGGACCAATTAAGGCCCACCCAGAGTGACGTCCAGCAGGAAGTGCTATGTGCTTCCTGTGCGGGCGGGGGGTGATTCCTCAAAAGCGAGAGTGCGCTCTTTCGCGCATGCGCACAAAAGAGCACACATCTCCCTGAGGCTAAGTGCAGCCTCAGGGAGATCACTTACACTATGAAAAATATGAAAAATAGAAGAAAATAAAATTTCCTAACATGTCCCCCTCATGCAACAATGTCATGAGATGGGACATGTTCATAATTTACATAATAACTTTATTAAACTTTTTAAAACCCTACATAAAACCTCATCCCGCCGCTGCTTGCCGACAACAAAATTCTGCCCATTAAATCTACTGGTTTCCCTTTATCCACCCTGCTTGTTGCATCCTCCAAGAGCTCTACCAATCTTTGCAAACACTATTTTCCTTTCGTAAAACTATGTTAACTCTGCTTGATTGTATTGTGATTTTCTAAATGTCCTGTGATTACTTCCCTAATAATGGATTCCAGCAATGACAGATGTTAGGCTAACTAGCCTATGGTTTGCGATGATAACATCACGTCATTGCTTCTTGGATTTATACCTTCCAAGCATGTTTGCCACTCAGTGACTCTAGAGAATTTGAGCCAGATGCCATGTATAGGTCAGCTGTACTGCACCGTTTGGGCTGTTGCAAAATGGCCTTCAACTGACCCCTGGAAAATAATGATTACCTATGATTGGGCCAGCAGTACTTACTGTGGCATAAGTAGAAATTGAAAAAAAAAATTGAAAAACAAACTTTGAAGGGGGTTTGAGTAAGGAAAGAAGAAGAAAAAAATAAATAGAAGACTTGGCACTGTGCTGGCTTCAATACTGACCTGGGCTTAAATCGCCCCAGAGGAATGAGTTCCTCTAAATTGAATTTGGGCAGTCTCAATCCAATTTCAAGTAGCTACGGACCTATAGCACAAAACATCAAATTGGCTGCCTTGGTCAAAAAATCCACTGGATAGCTATAAAAGTGACTGAATTTTCCTTTTCCTTAGCCCAGGGACAGTGAAGTCAATAGTAGCACCTCTATTATCACCTTGACTGAGGCCAGCTCGCTCCACACAGACCAGGGAGTAAAGCGAGGACGTTTGTAATTTATGTGGCTCAGTTTCATACTGGACATGATGTCTATCAATTGAGTCATGATGAAAAGCGTGTGATGACTGTCACTTTAAGATCAGCTCAACTGAGTAGGGGTTATGTGATTTGTTCAACCAATGTGTGGCTAGCGCGGGGGGAACAGATTCTAGGGAGGGGTTTCCTAGGGAAAAATGGCTGTAGGAGGGGCTGGCTGGATACAAGCAGCCACAGAAGCGCTTGCGTAAGTAAAGTTTGTTTTGTTCGACTGTGAAGCCTCCCAGAGTGTGTTTCAGCAAAAAGAGAGTTTGTTTTTGTAACGCCGGTTTTGATTAAAATTCTGATGATATCTTAATGGCAATCACATTACTGCACTCAAGCAGAAAATGCTGTAAATACTCAGCAGGTCTGGCAGCATCTGTGGAGAGAGAAATCATCTGCAATACCTGTGTTGCCTTATCAAAACACCTCAGCTTCAGAACTGTGTTCAGTATGTAATAATAATCATTTAAAGTTCTATGAAATGCATATTGTACAACATAAGAGCTGGGAGTGTGTTAAAGCTATAATTCAATCTCAAACATTGCTTGAGTTTGTTTTTCTGATTATGATGTAATTTGAATTCATTGATTAGATTATATTTTTGCATCTCCCTTCAATATATCTATTATTCTACCTTTAATCCCATAATTCTCCCTGTTCACTTCAATCATCAACAGAAATAGATTTAGGGAATTCTGTGGTAGTCTATAACTGAATCTGTAGAAAGAAGAGACCGGTGCTGACCCCACTACCAATGGTTTTATTCTGTAATATATCTGCATTTAGCAAAAGGAAACATTTGATTGATCTGTGCACATTCCCACTTGGGAGCTGAGAAAGAGAGAGTTATGCATTGATCTCCTTTCACTGAGGAGAAAGCTTAGATTTATTGACTTTGTGCCAACTAGGCATCAAGGCACCTGCATTGCCTCATAGTGCAAAGTCTGCATTCCCAGAGGTGGGATTGGCCAATTCACTGGGGGAAATAGTGATGAGTTGCAATACTTGATTGGATTCTGAGTGATATTTCAAATTCAACCCCAAGCTAATTGGGAGCCAAAAAAAATTAAATCTAGGCTCCAAAGGAGACTTGAGAATATCCAGTGATCATACTCATGACAAATTTGATCGGCGATTAATGCCATTGGACATTCTTGCTTGTTTTACAATGTTGCCCTTAACTGGTGACTTTCATTGTTGCTGGTGTGGTCAGTTTTGAGGAGAAACTCAGTGCTTTACAAAGTTTATCTAAATCACTCGGTTTTGAAATCTTGTTTAACATATGATCTCATAGTTTACTAGGAAGTTTTCAAGTTTCCTATTTTTAATTCTGTTTTTCTACTTCCAATACGCTTCCATAAACCGGTAAGTTTAAAGGTCCAAGGCACGTTGAAAAGCCAGGAAGAAGGTAGGTGAGTAAGGTAAGTGGATAGGATAGTGGGTGGGGGGTAGGATTAGAGAGAGGTAGGATGGGTCGGGGGGGTAGGATTGGGGGATAGGATGGGTGGGGGAGGTTAATTGCGTGGCTGGGGGATTGGGAGGACAGCCAAGGGGTCCAGAAGGTAGTCAGTGGGCAGAGGTGCAGTTGGCAGGTTGGTGAGGGTAGTTGGGCAGTAGTCAGTGAGGTTGGGTGGGTAGTGGAGGGTGGGGAGCGTAGTCAGAGATAGATGGGTGGCAGTCAGCGGGTGATGAGTGCAGTCAGGGGGTTGGGAGTGTAGTCATGGGTTAGGGGGTAGCCGAGGTTGGGAGTTGGAGTTGTTGGGGTAGTCAAGAATGTAGTCAGGCATTGGGAAGGTATTTGGGGGATTCAGACGCTAGTCGGGGTGTGGGGGGTAGTTGGAGAGCTAGTTGGGCAATCGGGGGGTTGGGAGGGTAGTCGGGGGGGTGGGGCTGTGGGGGTAGTCGGGTGGTCAGAGGTGGGTAGGGGGTGAAGTCGGGGGTGTCAGTTGGTCCAGTGGGGTGTTGAAGGGACGGAGGGTCAGTATCACAGTTACCCAGGATTCAGAAGTAGTTTTAACCTTTCTAAGTTTTCCTGGGTAACTATTCTGCTAAGAGATTCAAAACCGCCTGAAGTCTCCGATTTAAATCAGAGTTTCGGACAGTTCCATATGAACATCCAAGATAGGAAAAGGAGTAGGCCATTCGGCCCCTGGAGCCTGCTCCGCCATTCAATAAGATCATGGCTGATCTGCTTGTTTCAAATTCCACATTCCCAGACCCCTGATAACCTTTGATTCTTTTGCCTAACAAGAATCCATCTACCTTCGCCTTAAAAATATTCAGTGATCCAACCTCCACTGCCTTCTGAGGCCTAGCCTCGAAGCCACACAACCCTCTGAGAGAAAATCATTCTCCTCATCGCTGTCCTAAAAGGGTGACCCCTAATTTTAAAACAGTGCTCTTCAAGACGCAGGTAATTGCCTATTGGGCAAACTTCCCGTGCAGTACTTCATGAAGACTTCAGGATGGTCCCCCTTTGCAGCTTCTGGGTAACCTACTGTGTACGAGCCCCCAACGAATGGAATGGAAATTCTGGGACAATATGATTTTAAAGCAAAAGCACACAGAATATGAACCATAGTGGACATGCTGTGTGGGGTATTGCTCTTATGTGGTGCCCAGTGGTAACATGATGGCGACGTGTAGTGATTTAATTGGCTTTGCATTTGTTAGTGGCTCGACCTTAGGGATGGACCCATAGCACTGGCTGCTGCAGGGTACTGCACCCATGTGACAACTTTTATGGATGAGGATGAGCTATTTTATCACGGGAGTATATCACAATTGAGCCAATCCTACCTTTCCTCAGCATCTGCATGCAAGTGCTCTCCATCATAGGACTCTAAACAATGAGCAGCAGAATCTACGGGCAGAATCGTGTGAAGTTCCTGGGAGTGGGAAATGAGGTGGTGGGGCATTTAATTGAGCAGGAGTCAAAATATCAGCTTCATGGTGGGATGAAAATTGGTTATTAAGTTGGCGGATTGAGGGCAGATTGTGGTTCCCAACAGCAAGCAGCGGGAAGATATTTTTGATACATTAGCATGTTATGCATGCACAGTAAAACACAGCTTCACCAGATTAAATTATACCTTTGTAATTAAGCATGCAGCAAATGAGAAACAGGTGCCTTCAGATCCATGGCTGCTTAAAGACGGTGTGCAACAGGCGAGGTAATCTTCCTGGTGGATTTGGACTGAGTGGGAGCTATTTTTCTTGTAAGGGCAGCTTTGTCGAACTGGGGAGAGGTAGCATTGATGCATCGAGATCAGTGCCAACTGTGAAAGAGGAATCGGGAGGGTAGTCTCAGGGTCAGAAGGGTAGTCGGGCAGTAGGGGGATAGTCAGGGTGGTCAAGAGGGTAGTTGGGCGGTGGAGAGGCAGTTGGGGGATTGGGAGGCAGACGCAGGAAGGGAGGGAGGTGGCAGCCCTATGAAGGCTCATGGGGGATGGAGAGGGATGAAGCTGGACTACACAGGGAATGCCAATGACTACAGACTAGGTCAAGCATGATTGTGGTGAGATACAGGATTATACAGGGAAGGTCAATGGTGAGGTCCTGAGAGTCAAGGGTAACAGAGGACAGGTCAAGGATGATAGAGGGAGCATCAAGGAAGACCAATGGCAGGTCAAGGGTAATGGGGGGCTGATCATTGGTGATGGGGGAAGCTCTAGGGTGAATGCTAGTTAGTCGAGGGAGAGGGGGTTGGGGGATTTGTTGAGGATCACCAAAGGCAGGGCAACGGTGATGGAGTGAGGGTCGAGTGTGATCGAAGGAAGGTCAAAGGTAACTGTGGGAGGGTGCAGGGTGATGGTTTCCATTTCCTGGGATCTTGGGGGAGGGGTGACAAATCCCAAGAGAGGACGGGGAATGCAGCAGTTCCAGAGATAACAAATTGTATAAACACCCAGACTGATGCTGCTGGATGGCAAGGAGTGAATGCTTGTCTGCATGCCCATTATGTATGGCACCCAGATCTTCAACCCCATGAGACCTCCTGCCCATCCCCACAGCATGATTGGTTGAGGTCTCCGCCTCTGCATATCTAATTGGCTGGCTGCCACATGATTGCTGTGCACTTCCAGTCCCACCATCAGGACCTTGGGCGCAAGAAGAAGATTCCACCCCATAACTGTGTTTGCCTCTTACCCAAGACGTGAAATATTGTGGTACAAGCAGTAATCAGTAACCTCTCAAAGGCTGGGAACATGACCTAGGACCTTCCTGCTCAACATGGGTCAGTATCACACTGGGCAGCCTGTGTAACCACTAAGTCAGAATGGGGAGCTGGTTGCAGATGCCAAGGTAATTTTGTTTTCCCTAGTGCATATATTATAAGATGCTGAATCAGTGGCCTGGTCTTGAATGCACATATCTATAATTATAAATTTAACCATGTGTGCCTGCAGTAAGCACAATGGCCCCCAAATATCTGTAATGTTTTGGAGGTTCGTGGAGAGGGGAAATTGTGTTTCCACTCTGTTAGAACAGTAATCGGTTTTAATTGGAAGGGGGTAGGTGGTTTCTCCATCTGTCCTCTTCAACAGCGCATGACAGATGCAGGTAGAACTGATGGACTGAGGTCAGTTGCTGGATTTCCCATGGAGGACACTTCCAATGCTACCCAACACATGTAAGTTTGCCTAAGTTTGCTGCAAGATGCGAGCAGGGCCCCAAGGATCGTTACATACTGTTTTCCTTATGGCAGCTGGAAAAAAAGGGTCAATCTTCAATTTTTTCTTTCTTCTGCCGGACCAGATGAATTGGCACCCCATCAGCTTTCAAATTTCACAACTTCCAGTGTCTCCCCTCCCACACAGCCGTGCCACACTGATGTCGATACCTGCCCACTTCAACTTACTAGCCTTGCTTGGGAATTGGATTATGGTCAAGAATGTAACTGTGCAGCCTTCCAGAAGTCCAGCTTCGCCATTGTTTAGGGTGGTGGACCAGGAGCATGTGTCTTCCAAGCCCAAGCTTGTTTTAATTTCTTGGATTGATTGGTCTGATGTCTTTTATTGACAGGACCAGCACCAAACAGGAGATGCAACACAACCCAACCACTAATGAGCTGAGAGAGGAAGGGTCAAGCTTTTCACCCTTTTCGAAGTGGAGACCTTGGAGTTTCAGGAGGTGCATATAAAATTTAAATCAATGCTCCAATACTTCTGCACCTATCTCAGGTTGCTGATATTAAGACTGGTTGGGATTTGGGCTGTGCTATTAACCCTTTCTAAATCTTTGTGATCACTAAATTCAAACAGCTCAAAATCAGAGAATAAGGAATAGGAGCATCAGTAGGATTGATTAGTTTGGACAGAGGACCAGCAGTTTGGACACTTTTGAGATAAGACATTGCTGGCCAAAGCAGGGCAACTACCAAAAGAAATGTCAAGTGACTCTGTACTGTGTGCAATCTCTACATAATGGAACTGCATTCCTTCCCAAGCCCTGCCTCTATTCCAACTATAAAACTAAGCATAAAGTTACCAGTTTAGTGTGGTTGACTTCATTAATATCTTCCAAAATAAAGATACTATTACGATTAGGTGAGAAAGCATGAACTGGCTCCCCCTATTCAACCTCCTCTGTTGCTCACAACAAAGGTTTAAGTTTCTTTTTCACAAGGATATGCCTTTTCCAAATCAGGATGTATTTAACTATTTAAGCTGTCAGCAATAAGGAGACAATAAAACAAGGTTTTCTTGAGCCAAAGAATGAGAAAATTTATTAACTACTAGACCCGTTAGGTACCCTTTGATTCTCCTTAAGGTGTAAATTTTAAACAATGTGGCCAATTTGCGTTAGTTGGTTTTTTTAGATGTGGTCAGATGTGGAAGATGTTGTAATTATTACGAGATCTCAGTTCACTGGCAGGTTCCTGGTAGAGTTGGTTTCTCAAACCAGGTGACACGTTTATTCCAACAGAGAGAGAGGGGAAGAGAGCAGCCTTAAGCCTGTTTCCTCTGCTGAAGCCTCTGAAGCCTCACCATCATAAAAAAAAGAAATGTGATTCACTCTCGTTTCATTACAGGGTATAAAAACACAAAATAAAAAAAAACACATTCACTTCCATTCAGTCTCTTAGCCTGGTCTGGAGTATCCCATCAATTCTAACAGGGTTCCTTTAAGCTCTGGTTAGGGCATCTGCAAAAACAATCCATTTCCCTGCAATGTGTTTTTTTAAGTGAAATGGTTGGAGAAACAAACTCCAATGGAATAACCTTGCATTCTGAGTTTTGAATTTTTCCATAAAGATCAAAAGGTTGTGGTCGGTATAGATTGTGGTCTCTCTGAGATTTATGTCCGAAATGGATACAAATTGTGGGATTTTCTGGTCTGAAGACTAAGTGCGGTGGTGGGCAGGGTAAGCAGCATGTTTGCCGTTGGCTGGCAGGGTGGGTTCTCACGCCCAATTGTACACTAGAAACCTCATTAAATATGCATCGGTGAGCTGCTGTCTGAATCACATGGCGAGGTGGGCACTGATTCATCCACCCAGCCACCAACTTATGGGTTGAAGAGTCCTGGTGCTATATTTAAACGCCACTGGAAGACACATATTCACTCTCTGCAGCCCAGCTGTGTGGTCTGGATTTCCTGAGATGGCCCCCAGGAAAGAGAAACCATACACTCTCAGATTCAGCCACGACTCCCTGATGGCTCTACTCAAAGCCATCTGGAATGCTGTGATGTCCCCTTCCCAAGGGATGGAACTAGGAGTTCCACCAATGTCACCTCGCCGGTGGGGCTTACAGTGCACATCTGTGCTGCTGGGACCCAAAAAATGTCCTGCAGTGTAGGAAGAGGATGAATGATCTAATCTGCTCTGCCAGGGTAAGTCAACCTTCAACTCACTCCAAACTCACTCTGGTAATGGCTTCAGGCACTCAAAGGGTTACACTCCTCAGGGATCTCACAGACTAATAGCGGAGGAGACATCAGCACTGAATGCTTCATGCACACATTAACATCACCACCATCTCATCTATCATCCTGCACAAACAGCATCTTCAGCCCTTACTGGGGAGGGCTCAGCACAAACAGCAGGCATGCATGCTTCCCAACCTCTCCTCCATCCCTTCTCATCACATTCCATGAATTCATCCTTATGCAGGCCAAGCTGGCTCACAACAGGAGGGAGAGATCCCACATGAGAGAAGGGAGGGTGGACATCCAGGAGCTCACTCCCCTTGAGAAGGAGGCAGCTGAGTTGGTATGGGAAGACAAGAATCGCTCCTGTGGCAAAGGCGAGATTGGTCTCCCCAGCAACCCAGTCCGGATGAGCCCTCCATTAGTTGATCACATTCCCAGTTAGCAAAATGCAATGTTGCATTCTGCCTGCTAATGAACTAAATCTATCTTCTCTCTCTTACAGGCATCAGCAGATCCAGGCAGAGGTCCAGCCACACCATTAGCCCCAGCCCCACTGTCCAGATCAGATGAGGACCTGTTCGCTGAAAACCTGTCACTGCGTTTACCTACACCCTCCACCAGAGGCACACGCCTCAGTGGCTGCTAGATCCAGATTAGCTTCAGAGTCGCATTATGGGGAACACCTCACTGACACGTCTCCATAGCAGTCCAGGTCTCTGGCACTCAGAGTACCGCTGGAGAACAAACACCCGCTGAGTCCGAGTCTGATGATGGGCTTATGGAAATGGCCGTAGCACACATGCTGGACATGCAAAGACAGGCAGTGGAACATCAGGCAGAGCTGTGAGAGGCAATCAACAGACTAGAGCGAAGGACAGAGGAGTCCGTCTGCTTTCTGTCTGATGTCATGGCTCCAACATGCGAGTGCATCGAGGTCACCATGGGAAGGGTGGTGACTGCCTTTGAGACCCTGATCCAGTAGGTTCTGCCGGATTTACACTTGGACCTGCATTCCATCACTCTAGGCATAGGTGGTATCCATCAGTGGCTAGGTGAGAGGGGGACGGGGCACCTTGACTTTCCTCTGTGTGCTCCTTCTCCTCAAAGAGTCAGGCAGGATCCCTCAGGCACCCAAAGGGAGGAGAATCATCATCATCCTCCTCAGGTTCCTGCCCTTCCAAGTTCTCATCATCTGAGGAAATCTCTGCTCCTTCCATGTCTCCCTGAGGCAAGTGAGCTCCCCTTTAAAACACCAGGTTGTGCAGGGCACAAAAGACCATGATGATGTGGGGGAGACCCTCTGAGGAGAGTATTACAAAGCCTCACCTGAATGATCCAAACATTGGAAGCGTATTTTCAGGATGCCAATGACTTGCTCTATGATGGACTTTGTCACAGGGTGCGCCATGTTGTATCTCTCCTCTGAGGCACATGGAGCATGGCCCCCCAAGCCCAGGAGTGCCGTTAATCTCTCACCCTGATAGTGTGGTCCAGAGAGCCCCAGGACTGCCTTAATCTCTCACCCTGACCATTTAACATCAGTCCCAGGACTATGAATATTAGACTATCCCCATTTCCTTCAGGACTCAATCCAACCCCACCCTAGTCATGAGTCTCCATGCACCCCTTCCCTCTTGTGCCATACTAACCCAATCCAACTCCATCCCGAGTCTGCGTACGCACCTTCCATGCCAGGCTCCAACTCCCCTATCCCTAGTCATCCCTCTGCCAGCCATTCCTCCTCCTCCCTACCCTGTTCCCTTGACCCTCATGCCTCTGTCTTTATGCCCCCACACTTACACCCCCGCACTGTCCCCATGCTGTTCTCTGCTGGTATAGTGCAGCCCTGCCTGCGCCCTGGAGCACCCAGTGCGAGCAGCCCTGCCTGCGTCCCTCAGCACCCATTGCCAGCAGCCCTGCCTGCAAACTCCAGTCTCGCCTGCGAGTGCAGCTTTGGCAGTGGTGATGAGTCGGAGCAGCACTGTTATAGGTAGGCTTTCGAAATCATTAGTGAAGAGAAGGTTGGCGGGGGCATGCCACTTATATTGGGTTGAGAATCAGACCGGTCTAATTGTTCGCTTGTGTGGCGTGTAATTAGGAGGGAGAGCATGATTCCGGTGAGTTGCATTTTTATGAGTATTCATGACATGCTAATGTATGCGAATGGGGTTCCCGACATGGATCAGCAGGTACGTCGATCCACCATTAGGTCATCATGAAAGTGCTGAGGGGAAAATTCTGACCTGTATTCCCCTCCAGCAGAAATCTGACTTTTGGCCTCTCTCTGAATTTTCTTCTCACGCCTGCCACAACTCCTGCCAAAGTGTTTGAGAGCTAGTAATAAACCTCGGGTTTCTTTTTCTACTGTGGAACACTGTTTCTGATACTTATTCAGTTTTTTGGAGAAGTACCCGATTGGTCTCTTTACTCCTGATTTATCCTCCTGGAGGACGTACGCCCCTACTCCAAGGTCACTAGCATCGATAGCTACTTTAAATGCTTAGTTGAAGTCTGGAGCTGCTAGCATTGGTTCACCTGTTAAAATAACTTTCAGCTTCTCGAAAGCTATCTGACATTTCTCGGCCTGTGCTACTTTTGCATTTTTCTGTACTAGGTCTGCCAGTGGGACAGCTACAGTACTGAAATTTGGTTCGAACTTGTGGTAGATTCCACGCATCCCTAAAAATCTCATGGGCCTGAATTTTTACCGAAATATTGCACGAGCGCAGGATGACATCTCGCATGATTTTGCATGCCATTGGGTTGGGCATGCGCTCACCCACTCAATGTAAAGTTCTGCCCATCATTTCCCATTTTGTTGTGGGAATGGGAAAATGTACTTCTTCTAGTACCTGTGCAGCCCTGGGCAGTGCTTGTCCCTGATACACCACATGTCCTAGGTAGGTCACCTGAGCCTTAGCGAACTTGCTCTTTGCAAGATTCACCACTAGGTCATAGAGTCATCGGGCAGAATTTTTAGGTCGGAGTGCGGGTGCGCACCTGACACATCCGACCAAGAGATAAAACGCATTGACGTCAGCTGAGTGTGCTGACGTCAACGCACACCCTCGCGATATTTCACTGTGCGGGTGCACGATGAAGACGGAGGTGCGCCCGCCATTAATTAACAGGCCCGTTAAGGCCCTTGAGACACCAATTGTCTCAGAGTTTATGTAGCCCGGGCGATTTTCAGGGCATCGCACTGGCGCAACAGGCAGGCCACATTTTCAAAAACCTCATCCACAGGCAGGATAAGAAGGGTGAGCGGGCTCGCTAATGCGAGTTGTTAGAACTTTAGCTTATAACTTACTGCTTCTTGCTTGTGTGAACAGGACAACTTCATTTCGCTTCAGAGCTGCTTTGACAGAAATAACAGGCTTCAGTTCAGGACTCCCGAGGAGTCATACCATTTGGGTCCTTCCTGGTATCAGACAGCCTTCCCTTACCCTGGGAATGGGGATTGTGGTCTCCGCTGGAGGCACCTCCTCCTCCGAGTAAAAGAGGGCCAGAAGGGGGAGGGAGCCAGGTGTTGCACTTCAGCCTCCAGGGGAGTGACCTGTGGGAGGAGAGGTGCAGGCACAAGCGGCGCAGGGCCAACAGGAAGTCCAAGGCGTAAGGGGCCGCAGAAGACACCACTTTCCCACTGTCAGTGCTTACAGGCGGTGATGCAGCTACCTCAATAAGTCCGAGGTGCAGTGCCGAAGGAGGCTCTGCCTCTCAACAGAGGCAGTGACCTCCATCTGTCAGAGGATCGGCCCTGATATTAGCTCTGATTGTGTGGGTGGACACTCCATGCCAGTGGCTCTGAAGCTCACAGTGGCTCTGAACTTCTATGCCTTTGGCCCTTTCCAGGGGTTGGTGGGTGATCTTTGTGGAGTTTCCCAATCAGCTGTACACAGTTGTGTCAAGCTGGTGACAGACGCTTTGTTCAGGCATGCATTGACTTTCATTCACCACCGCACGGACACTGCCAGCCAGGCAGAGAGACAGAGGCTTCGCAGCGATTGCTGGCTTCCCCCGTGTCCAGGGTGCAATAGACTGTACACATGTGGCCATCAAGGCGCCAGCAGGTGAGCCCGGTGCCTTCGTCAACAGGAAGGGCTTCCACTCCATGAACGTGCAGATAGTGTGTGATCACAGGATGCAGATCCTGCAAGTCTGTGCCAGGTACCCAGGCAGCTCCCATGACGCTTACATCCTGAGACACCCCCAGGTGCTGAGGCTCTTCAGTGCTCCAGCCCGGCTGGATGGTTGGCTGCTGGGTGACAAGGGCTATCCCCTCAGAAGGTGGCTCATGGCCTCTCCGCCATCCAAGAACAGAACCTGAGCAGCGGTACAATAGGAGCAATGCCTCCACAAGGGCTGTAGTAGAGAGAACCATAGGTCTTCTCAAGATAGTAATTGCAGGCTGCGCTCTCCACAATCTGGCACTGGAAAGGGGAGACGCAGCGGAGGAAAAAGATGTTGACGCAACCGCTCTGGCAGCAGAAGATGGCTCCAGTAGTGAGTCCGAGTTCTAGCACAGTTAGAAGAATGCTGAGGGGATAGACGGTGACCTGGGTAACCTCCAGGAAGGAAGGGACATGCAGGAGGCTTTGATCCAAAGCTCCTTTAGCTCACCTATCAAATAAGAACCACCACTACATGCCAGGGCTGCAGACTCCATACTCGATCCCTGACAGGAACATTTGTTTGGTGAACAACATGCACTATGTGCCATTTCAATAAAGTTCAATGAGAAACAACATCCTGGGTTACCCTGCACCTGCAGAACAAATGAAGCACCCAGAGGCTTGTTGTACAAAAACTCATTTAATGATATGGCACAAAAATAAAAATTGCTGGAAAAACTCAGCAGGTCTGTCAGCATCTGTAGAGAGAAAGACAGAGTTAACGTTTCGAGTCCGTATGACACATCTTCAGAACAGAGGCTGAGAAGAAGAGTCATATGGACTCGAAATGTTAACTCTGTCTTTCTCTCCACAGATGCTGACAGACCTGCTGAGTTTTTCCAGCAATTTTTATTTTTGTTTCAGATTTCCAGCATCCGCAGCATTTTAATGATCTGGTGCCTGGCATACATAATACAAATGAAATTGAGAGCTGTTATCCATCATACCAATGAACATTTAATGTAAAAGTGGGGGAAACAAATATCACCAGTGATAAGCCCGTGTTGTGCTTAAAGTGCTTTAAGTTTTCGCTTGTGGGTGCTATGTCTAGGTTCTCCCCCCTCGCTGGCACCATCATTGGAGACAGCCAGACACTCTGCTGCCCTGTTGGCCTTGATGACCTTGGCGGATGTCCTCTGGAGCCTGGGAGGGAGCGGCCAGTGCCATGGCTGGCGTCTCCCCAGTCACCGCAGCCTCTTCAGATGCCACAGTCACTGGCAGAGGGGCGGAGGAGCTGCTGCCATCATCCGGAGTGCCTTGAGAGGAGTCTACAGAGATGACAGGCAGCACGTGTGCCAACGTCAGGTTGTATTGGACCTCCCTGCTCATCATTGATGGATGGGCACCTATCTAGGATACTGGGTGCCCAATCAATCTCCCACACTGACACTGACCAGCTGAGGTTATTGCCGCTGGGAGGGCTGGCAGGTCCGAGCGCATCCCCAGGAAGCCCTGATTCAGCTCCTGGAGGAGCCTCTCCATGAGAGTTGCCACTCTGTCCATGGAGGAGGCAGTGTGCTCGGCCATGAGGGTCATCGTATTGCTCACGCTCTGCAAGGACTGCTCCCCAACAGAGACCATGGTACACATTCCCTCATGTATCTCTGCCAGATCCTCCCGCACACCCTGCTGGACTTCCAGCATCTGCTGCCTCAGGGACAACTCCAGAGGAACATCATCAGCCGCTGACTGAGCATGTTCCTGGTCCCCAGCAGTCCTCTGACTGCTGGCGCCCTGGGCACCCTCTGTCTCCGCCTGCACCTCAAGCAAGTGTGAAGTGCCCTCACCAATGTGCACCGAGATACTAGCCACCAATCTAATGCCCAACAAGGTACTAGTGTCTGCGCTGGTGCCTGCTTCAGAGAGAGGGTGTGACACAGGTGTGTTGTGATGGTTGCTGTCCTCTGGGGTCAGTGGTGGGCCTTCAGGCTGTTGATGAACCTGAAAGGAAGAACAAAGACACGTCATTAGTTGAAGTCATTGCACCGTTACTGTGCATGCCTGACACCCGGATCAGGGTGCCCTCATCGCTCCATTATCAATGGGGATTCCATGTTCGGGGCTCACATGAATATAGAGACGACAGTGGAATGGTTGCAATTGCAGACATTCTGACCTCAGTGCACTGCACTCTTACCTCCCTGTGGCACCCCAACCTCACCGCGGCAGGTTGACCTGGGCGCATGGCACCTCTCCAGCTCCTGCTCATATTGAGTGAGGATGAGTAGGTGAGGCAGTCCACTGCCAGTCCACAACCTCCCTGCATTGTTATGGGATGTTTTCTCCTGAAAGGACAGAGGAGCATTGATTAGTCCACCCTGTACCTGCAGCGCCATTGCAGCCTGGCCAACCCCACCTGAGGAACACCTCACAGGGCTCAGCCGATTCGTGACCCTGGAGCCGCAAGACACTCAGTCCAAGCAGCCAGGGCTCACCCCCTGTGCCAGATGCTGCCTCATTGACATTTGCCACTCACACTCTAACACCTCTGAGGTCCAAGGGGGTTGGGGTGGGCAGCTCTTAAATGCTGTGCTAAGTGACCCATGCCAACATGGTACTCACCCTTCCCAATCGCAGGAGATCATTGAACTGCTTATGGCACCGCACCCATGTGCACCTTACCATATTATGGCTACTGACTCTAGATTCCACCTCCTCCCAGGCATTTTTGGTGACAAGGGTTTCTCTCTGTGCTGCCACCTCCGCCAGGATTGCAGCGAGACACTCATCAGAGAAACTCAGGGCCGACTGCCCCACCAACCTGCCCTGCCACTGGCTGTGCCCACCCACTACGATCTCCATCATGACGTCCACGTCCTTCACTGGCAGCCTCCGAATGGCTGCCGCGGCCACTTTTGAATCAGCTACGTCTTATGTTGGGCGGGACTTCATTGGCCTGCCCGCGTAAAATCGCGGTGCGGAGCCGATTGCGGGCGGGGGTCAGTTTCCCGACTGCCCCCGCCCGCTCCTGCTGAGCCCACCCAACGTAGCAAAAATTCCGGCCGTAGAGTTATACAGCACAGAAACAGGCCCTTCGGCCCATCATGTCCTTGCTGGCTATCAAGCACCTATCTATTATAATCCCATTTTCCAGCACTTGGCCTGTAGCCCTGCATGCTATGGCTTTTCAAGTGCTCATCTAAATACTTCTTAAATGTCGTGAGGGTTCCTGCTTCTACCACCCCATCAGGCACTCTGTTTCAGATTCCAACCACCCTCTGGTTGAAAAAACTTTTCCTCAAATCCTCTCTAAACCTCCGGCCCCTTACCTTAAATCTATGTCCCCTGGTTATTGACGCCTCCACTAAGGGAAAAAAAGTTTCTTCCTATCTACCCTATCTATACCCCTCATAATTTTGTATACCTCTATTAGGTCCCTCCTCAGCTTCCTCTGGTCTAAGGAAAACAACCCTAGCCTATCCAGTCTCTCTTCGGAACTGAAACAAAGTCAAGAGTGAAGAGAAGGTGGGCAGGTACATACCATCTGACGGTAATTTCTGGAAGGGGGCTTCCATTTGCTCTGAGCGAGTTTCCCAGATGTAACTGTAACTGTAAACTAGGAACTGTAATCTAAGTACACTACACCATTGGATAACCCTGCCACTCCCTGGTTCATTAGCCTCACCAATACTCAAATATACGGTTGTGTCCTTTGATTGTCCTTGAGGCGTGTGTTTTTAATACTATGGTCGATTTAGTTAGCTAATTTCTTGAATACTGTCAGATGTAGAAGATGTTGGAATTATTGCGAGATCTCGATTCACTGGTAGGTTTCTGGTAGAGTTGGTTTCTCGAACTGGGTGACATGCTTATTCCAAAAGAGAGAGAGCACCCCTCAACCTGTTTCCTCTGCTAAAGACTTTCTTGATACCGCCTGTGTCACTTGCAACCTCGTGAATGTGAGTGGGCAGCCTTACCTTGATATGCTTCACCCATTCTGTATTTCCAAGAGGTTTTGGGTGTGTTTGTTTGTGGCAGCCATTGTTTCAATATCCAGAACTTTGCATTTTCAATATCTCTTCCTTAGACGGTTACAAGTTTTGATGGGTGTCTGGGTTATAGGTTATATGTTACAGTTCAAGTTGCAAAATTTTCAGTTGAAAACATTCAGTGCAGATGATGCAGGTGTTTCTCTTTTCAGCTACAGTGAGCATATTTTCAAAAATAAAGGGGCATAGCCTCATGTAAATACTCAGACTAAACAATTCTTTGGCTTTATTAATTCATCACTGCTTCATCTTGAAAGTACAGCATTGACCCAGGGCTGTGTGACAGACAGAGAGAAAAACACAGTGGATAATGTGATGTGGGGAATGGAAGGGTGACAAGCAACTATGAAAGAGGAAAAATGAGGCAGGTGGGTCTTCTTGGCAGCAAGTGAGCCTGTTTCGAGGGGAAATGGAAACCCCCACTGTGCTAAGACAGTAAAGGATGGCTGCCACTGAGGCTCACTGAACTCACATTATAGCATAGCATATATTCAGATTCACAGTGAACAATGTCAAGGGAATAGTGTATTTATATAACATAGTGTGTATTCAGATCCACAGTGAACAATGTCAAGGGAATAGTAAAACAAAAAAAGATGCATCACATCTTCATGGACTGAATAAAGCAACCTGTGACATAAATATCTTTTGTACCATGCCTAAATGTGCCACTGTTGTTTCTCTTGTTGCAGAGCAGAAGCCTCTGGCTACCTTTCTGTTTTGCTCTGCTGACTTCTGCCTACTTCATATTTAAATACATGCTGATCCTGAGTTTTCTAGTACTGTTATTTCTGTTATTCCTCTGTTGTCAAGTTACTTAGAAATTACAAAACTGAAATCAGCACACACTTTCACCACTGTATGCAAGCAGATCATGATTGTGTGTTGCGTGTTTGAAAATTTGGTATTGTTTTCTTATTTAAATACATGGAACTGCTTGCTGAGAGATGAAGGTTAAGTAAGCAGACTTGTCTTTGGGTGCTATTTATAGACATAAAGTAGTTTGTACCCTTTCCCGGAACGTGAGGGAAGTGCTAGAAGAACTCTAGATACGGGGACAATATTTTAGCCGTGGAGTGGAACTCAGTTTCATAATTAATAGGAATTTGTTGTTTAGCATGGAAGAGGAAACATCTTCTAAGATTAGGATAAAGTAGAAGCAACCTTGCCCTGTGTCTAACCGCACAACGCTTGAAATGAGAAGGCTTGGTGCTATCACTTCGCAGATGAGGTGTTCCATTCAGTTCCACACTTTGAGTAGCACCGAATTCATGCAGTAAGAAAAAAGGGTTGCACCTATACCAAAATTTAACATTAAGTTTGCTGGCACTTTACCAATTCGTTGCTTGTTTGCAATGTACCATGGAAACGCCAGATGGATACAAAACTGACAGTAATTTACACAGCACAGAATTAGTTGAAGGTCCTTCTTTATGATTGTCTTTTGAAGAATGATGTACCATTTACCTCAAACTGCACAGCTGAGTTCTGCCTCCTGTCTGTGCATATATGAATGTGTTTATCCATCGAGTTAATGCAGCAGAAACAAATCAAGTGAGCGTACAGCCAATGAACTGGCTGGCTGTGGCCCCAGTTCAGACAGACGAGTGCATTCAGTGCAGATGATGCAGGTGTTTCTCTTTTCAGATTCAGTGAGCATTTTCCAGCATCAAGCAATGATTCACGTTTAGGAAGGGCTTCAGCGCCATCCATGGAGAGAAGGTACAATCGTTTCTAATCACTCGTCTACACAATTTCAAAGTGTGTTCAGTCACAGGAGAACAGTATCATGTTTTCAGTGACTTAATAGAAAAAAAGTGAATTCCAGTACCAGATAAATAATACTCACCATCCTACCTATGTTATTTGACACTCATCATTCTCCAGTAATCCATTTCTTTGGACTATTGTTTATATTTATACTAATGTTTACTAGCCAATACTAATGACACTTGGCTCAGTTGTCAGGAATTTCATGTATTTCTAGTACAATTCAAGTGCAAATTGCATCCAGTTCTGGGCATCACACTTTAGGAAGGATGTGAATGCATTAGAAAGGATGCAGAAAAGGTTTACGAGAATGGTTCGAAGGATGAGGAACTCCAGTTACGCAGGTAGATGGGATAAATTGGGATTGTTTGCCTTGAAGGAGAGAAGGTTGAGAGAAAATTTGACAGAGGTGTTCAAAATCATGAAGGGACCGGACAGAGTAGAAATAGAGAAAAACTAATCCCTTTGGTGAAAAGACCCAAGAACCAGAAGGCACAGATTAAAGGTAATTAGCAAAAGAAGCAATAGTGACATGAGCAAAACCTTTTTTACACAAATGAGTGGTTAGGATCTGAAATGTACTGCCTGAGAGTTTGTTGGAGGCAGATTCAATCATTGTATTCAAAAAGAAATTGAGTCATTCTGTCATGATGATGTTACATGTGCATGTGGAATATTAATCTTTAATTTCATCAGCTGCTCAGATATATATTGAACTTCTTTAAATCAGCTTTCTAAAACAAGCAGACACTGACATAAGATGGCTGCCACAGATTCCCCTGACACATCTGGAATTACAAATTGGTCAGTTCCTGGAAGTTCCCAAAGTAGATTACAATTAGGACATGCCAAGGCAAACCTCCTATGAAATTTCACACCTGCTGATGTCAAAAACTACTTCAAAGATGAATTGGCTCTCACTATTTGCATTACTAGAGCTACATTCCAAGTAACTCATCCACTGTCTCCCCAAATCCTGTTCACCATTTACAAGTCACAAGTCAGGAGTGTGATGGAATTCTCTCCACTTGCTTGGATGAGTGCATCTCCATCAACACTCAAGAAGCTCAACACTATCTAAGACAAAGCAGCCTACTTGACAGGCACCCCATCCACCACTTCCAACATCCACAACCTCCACCACGAATGCACAGTGGCAGCATTGTGTACCATCTACAAGATGCACTGCAGGAATTTGCAAGACTCCTTCGACAGCACCTTCCCACCGTGGGACCTCTAGCATCTAAAAGGACAAGGGCAGCAGACATATGGGAACACCACCACCTGCAAGTTCCCCTCCAAGCTACACAGCATCCTGACTTGGAACTATATCACTGTTTCTTCACTGTCGCTGGGTCAAAATCCTGGAACTCCCTCCCAAACAACACTTTTGGGTGTACCTAAACCACATGGACTGCAGGGGTTCAAGAAGGCAGGTCACCACCACCTTCTCAAGGGCAAATAGGGATGGGCAGTAAAAATTCTAGCCTAGCCAGTGACACCCATGTCCCATGAAAGAATAAACAAATCAGACAGAAAGTCTAGTCGGACAATGCCATATGGAAGGTGTTGATATGTTCTTCCTAGCTCATCACAGGGAAGAATGGTCCATTCATAAGCAATGGCTGTGACATTAAAACAAACAAATTACCTAGGCCATTACAGAATAGCCATGGTCTGTCCAGACATGGGTTAATTAATTACCTTCTGTGGAATACTCAAAACACTATGGAGAGGGAGGTCATGTGACCAGAATCACCATTTTGAAATGTATTTTATTACAACACCCTGGTTGCTTTTAAGCAGCTTAGAAGAAGTCTGCAGATGGACCAGTAACACCATCTCTCTCCATGCTGTCTCAAGTTTGGAGCCCTATCGATATTACATTTTTCGAATACATCACTGAGATAGGGAATTTCAATCAAAAGGAACTCTGCCTGCTCATATCATACTGGAGTCAACAGAAGTAGAAGTTCCAGAGTAGACTTCAAAATCCTAAGGCTCTGTTTCTAAAAGGAAAACAAGGACCACTATTAAAAAAAAGCTGCCTCAGCCACAAACAACAGTGAAGGAATTATAAACAGTGAACTCTCTATTTTTTGCCTTTTATCATTGAACCTTAATTTGTCAAAAAGTTAGCCTCCTCTGCTATGCAACTTATAACTTTGCAAGCTTGTGCATGTGTGTGTGTTGCAAAGGTCTTGCATGTTTATCTTCTTAAATATCCTTTACCTAGGTGCCTTTTTAGCTCAATAAAAACCAACCCCTTGTGTTTAAACTCAAGAGACCTTTTGGACTGAGTTCTTTGCAACCAGCATGTAAATGGTTAAGTACAGACACAGAATGAACAGCTTCATTCTTAAAAATTACAAGAAACCATCTGCGATCAATCGAGGAGTGGGAAAGAAAGGGGGAGTCCTGACACCAGTCCTCACCTGGCTGTACCAATCATCTGAAAAGGAATAATTTGCCGGGCAATGGGGAGAAGGCAGTGGAGTGGCACAAGGTGAATTGCTTTTGCAGAGAGCCAGCATGGGCACATTGGGCAGAAAGGCTTCCTTCAGTGCTGTAGCCATTGTATGATTCTATGGCTGGAATCTTCCGGCCCCTTTGGCATCGGGCACTATAGCGGGCTGGGCAGGGGGCGGAGAAGGACAAAAAACAGTTTCACACCGATGTGAAAGCAGAGCAGGATCATCCAATGGTGCCCGCGATGGCGGAACGCCAATCCCACTGGAGGCTGGCATGAACTGGGCCTAGAACACATCTGGACAAGTGCGACATGCAGAAGTCGGGATTTACTGTTAGGGCCTTGATCAGGTCACAGACATCCAAGGAGCAGAAGATGCTGGAGCCCTACAACTTCTGGATCCTGGAGGAACACATGCATCGCATGCGCCGGGTGGATTCTCATGGACATGGATCCGCCACAACGCATCTCACGAAAGGTGGGAGGGTCTCCGTTGAGGTCTGCTTTGGAACATCACGGTCTTGGCCATGGGCTGCTATGGATGATCGGCGGTGGGGAGGGGGGAGTGGAAGGTCCAACTGTGAGTAGGAGAGGAATATGTACAGGGGAGTGAGGTTGGGGGGTGTTTTGGGAACAAAGGTGTCGGGGAGGTGAGGTTGGGTTGGGGGGGTGACAAAGTTGTCAAGGGGTGGTGAGGTTGGGAGGGGGAGGAGGGCATAAGTGGGGAGAATGTGGCAAGTGGGGAGCTAGGTGTAAGGGGAGGAAGGAGTTCGGAGGAGGGAAGGAGTTCGGAGGTGGGGAGGAGCTCGGAGGGGGGAGGAGTTTGGAGCAGGGAGTTCGGAGGAGGGAGGGAGTCCAGAGGGGGGAAGGTATCTGGAGAGGTGGGGACGGAGGGGGCGTGGTGGAGGTGAGTAAGGGTACAGGAGGGAGTAAGGGGTGGGGTGGGGGGAATGTCCAGGTGAACGTGCAAGGGAGGGTTCTGTGGAGTCAGTGACTGCCTCTTGGGGAGCGAACTGAGGGTGGGTGTGGTGGCAGGGAATGGTGAGTAAGAGAGGGGTCAGAAGGAGCCAGAAGGATGGGAGGGTGAGGGTGCATTGGTAGTTGTGTATAAAGGACACCGAAGGTGATTGGTGGGGACTTGGAGGCAGACACGGATCCTGGGGTTGGCAAGGAGGAGGTTGGGGAGGTCAATGTGGATGGGGGTGGGATTTTCAGGAAGCTAGGGAATGTGTACGTTCACCTGGACACCCTGGAAAGACAAGGGTTTGGGTTGGGAGATGACGGTGGGGAGGCAGAAGGTGATGCCAGGGCGGTCGGCAGTGTTGGGGGAAAATACAAGGGTGACTGGGGGAGTGGAAAGGATGGGGGAGCTGATCAAAAACTCGACAACGACCATTGTTGTTGACGTGGGAAGTGACCGGAGCCTCATGTTGGACGGGTACAGGTGCTGCATGGGAGTGCGATCAGTGGGTGGGCGGAGATGCAGGTTAGCTCAGATGAACAACTGAAAGAGAACCCCTGCAGGCAGCATTGAAAATGCTCGGGATAGTGAGGAGAGTGCTTGCACGAGGCTCCAAAAGGTCCTGCCATACCCACACTTCTCCCTCCAGGATTACTCATGGTCCAGCTGCGTGCAGCTGAACTGTTAGTGGGGTGGGATACAGTGCGAGGATTTGTGAAGTCTGTCAATGAAGCTGAAAGACAACATTACACATTATTCAGTGAAAGTGAATATATTTTCAGATTATAAAGTGACAAAATGTGTTCACCCGTGCAACCACATGATCAGGAATTTTTAACTTTTCTAGGCCTACCACTTCTTCTAGGTGCTGCCCTGACATCTGCAGCAGGGATGGAGACAGCCTGTGCAATGGTTGACCCTGTTAACACTGATGACTTTGGCTTGGGTCCTCTGGACAGTCAAGGCCTTGAGGGCTCCGGCTTGCTTTGCCTGTCCTCCTGTGGGCCAGCTGCTCCTTCTGTGGTGACAGTGGATGAGGTTGAGGGGGTCACAGGCAAGGGGGGCTTGGAGGAGAGGACAGCCTCTGAGATTCCTGAGTGGATGACCCAGGGGTGTCCAGCTGCCACTTCTGCTCCCTTCAGGTGCACGAGGGCCCCGGCCTGACTCCTTGAGCAGAAGGAGCACCTGGAAGGTCATCGAGGTGCCCTGTTTCCCTCTCGCGTTGCCTCTGCAGGAACCCATGGCTACTCCGATGGAGAGCAGTTCTACGCGCACACCACCGCCTTCTGCTGGACTAGGGTCTCCATGGCGTCCCTCATTCTCCCCATGGAGACCTTAATACCCGTACATTTGGGCACCACTTCATCAGAGAGCAGGCGGATGCACTCCTGTCTCATGTGCCACTCTGTTGGGGGCTTCCAATAGCTCTGCATGATGTTTCCCCTCATTCTGCTGACTCTCCAGGATGAGTTGGAAGGCCGAATCCAGAGGCTCATCACCTGACTCAGACCTCACAGATGCCTCTTCCCCAGCAGCCCTCCGAGTGCTGGAGAGCTTGGCTGAACCTGCCTCCTCCTGCTGCAGACACGTGTCCGTGCAGTGACCACCAGATTGTGTACCTGAGCCTATTCTAGATCTAGGTCCCACCGAGGTGTGTGTCTCTGCACTGGTGCAGGGTGTGGGTAAGCGCTGAGACGGGTCTTCCAGGCTGCTTATTTCCAGCTCTTCAATGGATGAGGTGTCCTCTTGGCTGGAGGTGAGGGCGTGGATGGAGCTGAGGGACTGGCTGGCTGAGGCAGGTCTTCCTGTGAACCAAAGTAGAGATAATGAGTGCATGGCAGCAGAGTCAAAAGCAGGAGAGAGAGCACTCACGGTTGTGTTGAGAGAGGGATGTTGTGATGCAGGATTCTCACGTGGGTGTTCACTGCCGACCTCACCGTTGCCGCAGGCACAGTCCACATCCTCACCAGTCAGTGCGATGGCACACTCCTCAAAGTGAGTGAGGGGCCTAATGTGGGTCACTCCGCCGCCAGTCTGGGACCTCTCCCTGCTGTTGTGAGCCTACTTCTGCGTGAAAACAAATGGAGAATGTGAGCAGGATACATGGTACTGAGTGGAATATTTGTATGGTGTGCAGATCCATAGGTAGGATGAGGACACAAGCTCGAGAGGGTATCAGCCTGATGGAGATGTGAGGATGCATGCGAAAGTTAGTGGTGTTGTCCCTTGAGGTGTGAGATCCCTGTGGATGTGTGATGAGTTTGAGAGTGTGAGTTGAAAGTGATGAGGTAGTTGACTTGCCCTGGTGGAACAGATGAGGGCATTCACCCTCTTCCTGCACTGGATGACTGACCTCCTCTGTGCTCTGGTGGCGCTGACCACCTCTGCCACTACCTCCCATTGGTGACCCTGGTGGACCTCCTGTGGCTAGAGCGGTACAGGACATAGTGGTATCTTCCACTGTGTCCAGCAGGTGCCCCCAGAGAGACGCCATTAAATTTGGGCGCTGCCATCTTCTTTACTTTCAGAGCCACCTGTCCCCTGGAGTAGTCCTGGTCTATAGACATGAATTAGACATGTGCTGTGGTGCACTTGAAATATAGCGAGGAAGCATTGGAGTCACAGTGTAGTGGCAAATCCGAGCCCAACCACAGTGATCCGGAGTGTTTTCCATGAATGCATTATTTTGGAGGTGGGAGGGACGATATGGTGTGAAAGCCCATCATTGCAGCCGGGGGGGTAAAATTACCTTTGTCCAGCCCGCTACCACACTTTGCGCAAATCTGGGACCATGCCGCCCTATGATTCTATTTCAAGCTGAAACTTTGAACAATACCATAGGACGTGCCATGAGAAAATACTGATTTAAGATCTCACAGTTTAATCCTTTCAATTATCTCCCCACACCCCTTCCTCCCAAGGACACTTTGGGGAGGCAATGGTGTAATGGTATTGTCGCTGGACTAGTAATCCAGAGATCCAGGGGAGCCGGGTTTGAATCCCACTATGGCAGACGGTGGAATTTGAATTCAATAAAAATCTGGAAATTGAAGTCAAATGATGGCCATGAAACCATTGTCGATTGTTGTGAAAACCTATCTGGTTCACTAATGTCCTTTAGGGAAGGAAATCTGCCATCCTTACCTGGTCTGACTCCAGATCCACAGCAATGTGGCTGATTCTCAAATGGCCTAACAAGCCACTCAATTGTAACAAACCGGTAAAAAGTCACAAAAAAGGAATGAAACCAGACGGACCACCCGGCATCGATGTAGGCACCGGAAATGACAATGGCAACTTCAGCCCTGTCGACCCTGCAAAGTCCTCCATACTAACATCTGGGAGCTAGTGCCAAAATTGGGAGAGCTGTCTCACAAACTAGTCAAGCAACAGACTGATATAATCATCCTGACAGAATCATACCTTACAGATAATGTCCCAGACATCACCATCCCTGGGTTTGTCCTGTCCCACCGGTAGAGCAGACCCAGCTGAGGTGGTAGCACAGTGGTATACAGTCGGGAGAGAGTCGCCCTGTGAGTCCTCAACATCGACTCCGGATCCAGACCCCATAAAGTCTCATGGCATCAGGTCAAACATGGGCAAGGAAACCTCCTGCTCATTATCACGTATCACTCTCCCTCAACTGATGAACCAGTGCTCCTCCATGTTGAACACCACTTGGAGGAAGCACTGAGAGTGGCAAGGCAGAATGTACTTTGGGTGGGGACTTCAATGTCCACCACCAAGAGTGGATCGGTAGCACCACTACTGACCGAGCTGGCCGAGTCCAGGCTGGGTCTGCGGCAGGTGGTGAGAAAACCAACAAGAGGGAAAAACATACTTGACCTCATCCTCACCAACCTACCTGTCGCAAATGCATCTGTCCATGACAGTATTGGTAGGAGTGACCACCACACAGTCACTGTGGAGATGAAGTCTCGGCTTCACATTGAGGATATGTTCCTTCATGATGTGTGGCGCTACCTCTGTGCTAAATGGGATAGATTTCAAACAGATCTAGCAACTCTAGACTGGGCATCCATGAGGTGCTGTGGGCCATCAGCAGCAGCAGAATTGTACTCGAACACAATCTGTAACCTCATGGCCCTGCATATCCCCCACTTTAACATTACCATTAAGCCAGGGGATCAACCCTGGTTCAATGAAGAGTGCAGGAGGGCATGCCAAAAACAGCATTAGGCATACCTAAAAGTGAGGTGTCAACCTGGTGAAGCTATAACATGGGACTACTTGTGTGCCAAACAGCATAAGCGGAAAGTGATAGACAGACCTAAGCGACCCCACAACCAACGGATCAGACCTAAGCTCTGCAGTCCTGCCATGTCCAGTCGTGAATGGTGGTGGACAATTAAACAACTCAATGGAGGAGGAGGCTCCACAAATATCCCCATCCTCGATGATGTAGGAGCCCAGCACACCAGAGCAAAAGATAAGGCTGAAGCATTTGCTGCAAACTTCAGCCAGAAGTGGTGAGTGGATGATCCATCTCGGTCTCCTCCGGAGGTCCCCAGCATCACAGACCGTCTTCTGCCAATTCGATCCACTCCACGTAATATCAAGAAATGGCTGAAGGTACTGGATACTGCAAAGGCTATGGGACCTGACAATATTCCGACAATAGTACTGAAGACTTGTACTCTAGAACTTGCCACGCCCCTAGCCAAGCTGTTCCAGTACAGCTACAACTACTACCCCGCTACGTGGAAAATTGCCCACATATGTCCTGCACACAAAAAGCAGGACAAATCCAACCCGGCCAATTACCACCCCATCAGTCTACTCTCAATCATCAGTAAAGTAATGGAAGGGGTCATTAACAGTGCAATCAAGCGGCACTTGCTTAGCAATAACCTACTCACTGACGCCCAGTTTGGGTTCTTCCAGGGCCACTCAGCTCCTAACCTCATTACAGCCTTGGTTCAAACATGGACAAAAGAGCTGAACTCCCGAGGTGAGGTGAGAGTGACTGCCCCTGACATCAATGCAGCATTTGACCGAGTGTGGCATCAAGGAGCCCTCGCAAAACTGGAGTCAATGGGAATCGGGGGGAAACTCTCCATTGCTTGGAGTCATACCTAGCTCAAAGGAAGATGGTTGTGGTTGTTGGAGGTCAGTCATCTCAGCCCCAGGACATCACTGCAGGAGTTCCTCAGGGTGGTGTCCTCGGCCCAACCATATTCAGCTGCTTCGTCAAATGACCTTCCTTCCAGCATAAAGTCAGAATTGGGGATGTTCGCTGATGATTGCACAATGTTCAGCACCATTCGCGACTCCTCAGACACTGAAGCAGGCTATGTCCAAATGCAGCAAGGTCTGGACAATATCTAGGCTTAGGCTGACAAGTGGCAAGTAACATTTGAACCACACAAGTGTCAGGCAATGAGCATCTCCAACAAGAGAGAATCTAACCATTGCCCCTTGGTGTTCAATGGCATTACTATCACTGAAACCCCCACTATCAACATCCTGGGAGTTACCATTGATCAGAAACTGAACTGGATTTACCATATTAATATTGTGGCTACTAGAGCAGGTAAGAGGCTAGGAATCGTGCGACAAGTAACCCACTTCCTGACTCCATAAAGCCTGACCACCATCTACAAGGCCCAAGTCAGGTGTGTATTGGAATACTCCCCACTTGCCTGGATGAGTGCAGCTCCTGCAACACTCAAGAAGCTTGACACCATCCAGGACAAAGCAGCCCGCTTGATTGGCACCGCATTCACAAACATTCATTCCCTCCACCACCGATGCACAGTAGCAGCAGTATGTACCATCTACAAGATGCACTGCAGGAATTCACCAAGGCTCCTTTGACAGTACCTTCCAAACCCATGACCACTACCATCTAGAAGGACAAGGGGAGCATATAGATGGGAACACCACCACCTGGAAGTTCCCCTCAAGTCACTCACCATCCTGACTTGGAAATATATCTCCGTTCCTTCGCTGTAGCTGGGTCAAAATCCTGGAACTCCCTTCCTAACAGCACTGTGGGTGTGCCTACACCACATGGACTGCAGCGGTTCAAGAAGGCAGCTCACCACCACCTTCTAAAGGGCAACTAGGGATGGGCAATAAATACTGGCCTAGCCAGTAAAGCCCACATCCCATGAATGAATAAAATAAAAAGATAATGCTCAAAGTTCCTCGAGTGTTGGTTGCCCATCAATAATTTGCCAAAATTCTTCATCCGTGAATCTTGACAGTGAAGTGGGTGGAACTCTCTTTTCAATTTATATAAATTGTAAAAGTTGAGGTCCCAGCATTGATCCCTGTGGCACATAATTCGTCAGAGCATGCCAACGAGAAAAAGACCCATTTTTGCCAAATCTCTGCTTCCTGTTAGCCAGCCAATCTTCTATTCATGCCAATATGTTACTCCATACACCATTAGCTTTTATTTTCCACAATAACCTTTGATGTGGCACTTTATCAAATGCCTTCTGGAGATCTAAGTACATTATACCCACCGGTTCCCCTTTATCCACAGCACATGTGACTCCTTCAAAGAACTTCAATAAATTGGTTAAACATGATTTCCCTTTCACAAAACCATGTTGAATTTGCCTGATTGCCTTGAATTTTTTAAAGTGCCCTGGTATAACATCTTTAATAATAGCTTCTAACATTTTCCCTATGACAGATGTTAGGCTAACTGGCCTGTAATTTCCTGCTTTTTGTCTCCCTCCCTTTTTGAATAAAGGAGTTTCATTTGCTATTTTCCAATCTAATGGAACCTTTCCCAAATCTAGAGAATTTTGGAAAATTAAAACCAATGCATCAACTATCTCACTAGTTACTTCTTTCAAGACCTTAGGGTGAAGTCCATCTGGACCTGGGGCAGACGCAACAATTTGCTAAATACCACTTCCCTGGTGACTGTAATTTTTCTGAGTTCCTCCCTCCCTTCCATTTCCTGATTTATAGCTATTCCTGGGATGTTACTTGTGTCCTCTTTAGTGAAGACCAATGCAAAATATCTATTTAACTCATCCACCATCTCCCTACTTTCCATTATCAATTCCCCTGACGCACTTTCGATAGGACCAAAGCCCCACTTGGTTAACTATTTTCTTTTTTTTTTTTATTTAATTTTCTTACTATCCGAATTTATATTACTAGCTAACTTTCTCTCGTACTCTAATTTTACCTTCCTTATAATCTTCTTGTCATTCTTTGCTGCTCTTTATATTCTTTCCAATCTTCTGACGTGCCACCCATCTTTGCGTAATTATATTTGCTTTTTCTTTAAGTTTGATAATGTCTATAACTTTTTTAGTTAACCATGGATGGTGGGCCCTCCTCTTGGAATTTTTCTTTCTCATTGGAATGTATATATTCTGTGTATTCTGAAAAACCCCCTTAAATGTCTGCCACAGAACATCTATTGACATATCCCTTAACCTCATTTGCCAATTCACTTTAGCTAGTCCTGCTTTCATGCCCTCATAATTGCCCTTATTTAAGTATAAAAAAACTAGTCCTGGACACACTTGTCTCTCCCTCAAAGAGTTGCCGAGTTATACTATTAATGATAGAGTTGATCTGCAGACAAATCTTGGGTGGAAACTTTAAGTTTATTTACAATATACTCAGCAGGAACTACTGTGTGCTTTCAACTCCAACTCTATCTCTACACTGACTGCTGAAATAACCCACACTACTCTCCTATTGGTTACCAAAGATCATGTGATCTTCCTTAACATGTATTATTCTTAAAGGTACATTACACACTAAATAAAACCATAATTACTGCGCCCCCCCATGGGACCCCGCCACACCTCCCTGACCCCCCACATGATCCCCCGGCATAGTCGGGAGAGGAAATTTACCGTGGGAGAGCCGGTATACATGAAAAATTTAGGGAAAGGATCAAAGTAGTTACTGGGTGAAATAAGTACGGTGACTGGACCTCTATTTTACCACGTGGAGGTGGAAGGCCAGATCACCTGTAAACATGTGGACTATTTAAGGAAAAGAGAGACAAATCACCAAAATTTGGTTCCACCAGTGATCATGACTGGGTCTACGTTTCCTGTTGAGGATAGTCAACCCAGGACAGACATGTCTGATGTTCCTGTAAGAGCTGTGGATATAGAACTACAAGTGCCCACCGAGGCACCCAATATTCAGGCAACTCTGGAAAAGGAGGTTCCTGACAAAGAATCTGAAGTTGCAGAGCTGTGACGTTCCACATGTACCAGGAAACCACCTAAAAGACTGAAGTTGTAAATTCCTTACCCAGTGTAAATATTATGTTGTCTTGAATAATATGTACATGTAAATATAATAGGTATAGCTGAGTTAAAGGGGGAGGGATGTAGTAATTATAGTTTTATTTAGTGTATAATATACCCTTAAGAATAATACTTGTTAAGGAAGGTCACATGACCTGTAGTAACCAATAGGAGAGTAGCAGGGGCTACCTCAGCAGTCAGTGTAAAGGTAGATTTGGAATTGAAAGCACACGTGTAGTTGCCGCTGAGTATATTGTAAATAAACTTAAAATTTTCACCTAAGAAGAGTTTGCAGATCAAGGGCAGAATTTTCTGCCTGTCGGGCGGGCCCGACCCAATCACCAGTGGGCGCGGAGCTGATCGCCGCCAGCGAAACAGACCATGCCGCCATTTTATGTGGGCGGGCCAATTAAGGCTCACCCGCCGGGGAATGCCATGCGCTCCCTATGCAGGTGGGGGGGAATCCCTAAAATCGAGAGTGCGCTCTTTCGTGCATGCACACGAAAGAGCATACATCTCCCTGAGGCTAAGTGCAGCCTCAGGGAAATCGCCTGGACTTATAAAAATATTAAAAATAGAAATAAAAAACCCCTTCCAATGTCACATGAGTTGGGACATGTTCATAATTTACAGAACAACTTTATTATAATTTTTAAAACCCTACATGAAACCTCATCCCGCCCGTGAATGAGGTTTCATGTTTTTTCTATTTGCCGCCGGGGCTCCTGGCCTGCCCGCCAACCTTAAGTTTGGACGGGCAGGTCCTTTAATTGCTTAATTGATCCCATCAAGTGGCCATTGACAGGTTGGCGGGCCCGCAGCTGATTTTGCTGCGCCCCCGCCTTCCTGAAAATTTAAATGGGGCGGGATGACGTCGAGGGTCCCGCATCATTTTACGTGTCAGCGAGTGGGCCCCGCCCCCAGCTCGCCGACGGCAAAATTCTGCCCCAACGCTATCATTAATAGCACAACTCAGCCACCCTACAACAGGCGAGTCCTTTAGGGGATCAGGGCTAGTCAGGGCTATAGTTACCCATAAACTTGAAGTGGTTTTAATTCTAACTTCTTCTGGGTAACTATTGTTGTAAGACAGTTGGAACCAATGCAGGGGTGCAGGGCAATTCCCATCTGAAGTTTGAACTTCCCAGGCAATTGCCACACAACCCTTATCTGGAAACCTCCAGGGTAGAGGCGGGAGCGGTTCCCCAGCACAGCTCTGGGTCCCTCCCAGATACGCTGTTCTGGAGCTGTGAAGTTATGGGCCTATATCAAAATTGAAGTGTTCAGCAAATCAGAATAATGTGGTATACAGTTTTCTGGGAAGAAAGAATAACAGCTTCTCTCGGTTCATAACAGTCACACCTTTGAGACTGAGGGTTATGGGTTTGATCCCCATCTCAATGTTTGAGCTCCTTATCTAGGTTAACACTGCAACACTGCACTGTGGTATTGTTAGTGATGCTGTCATTCGGAGATTCATATGACTATTCTTCCAGGTACAGATGTACATTAAAGATCCATGGCAGGAAGTTCTTCTCATGTCTGAGGCTGCAATGCTCCCTCAGTCAAAGTTACCAAGAACAAATTCATTAGTAATTAATCTCATTACTGTTTGCACGGTATTACTGGTGCAGTTATGTTTACCCACATTAAATATTGTCACTTCACTTCAGAAAGTATTTTTTTTGTGGAGCACTTTGGGCCCATAATAACAGAAAGCATTGTATTACTGGAACTATTACAATATTATCATTTAAATTCTGTTATTTCCCACTCAAGCTAAATAGACTTACATGTTTGAAAAACAAACTCACAACCTGCACAATAAGTTGTAGTGCAGATAACTCCCCTCTCCTGAAATTTTAAAAAGGAAAATATAAAGCTTATAATTGATATGGTCTAGTTCAGAGACATATATAGTACAGCAGGAGGCCATTCAGCCCATTGTGACGATGTTGATTCTTTGAAAGAGCCATTCAATTGGTCTCACTCCTCTGCTCTTTGTCCTTTCAAATATCAGTTCCCTTTTGATACCTATTACTGAATCTGTGTTCACTACTATTTCAGACAGTGCACTCCAGATGGTAACAACTTGCTACTTAAAAACATCTCTCCTAATTTTTGCCCTGGATCTTTTTTTGCCAATATCATAAAGCTGTGTCCTCTGGTTATTAATCCTCCTTCCAGTGAAAACAATTTCTCTGTATTTATTCTATCATAATTTTGAAAACCTTGATTAAATCTCCTCATAATCTTCTCTGAACTAAGGAGAACAAGCCCAATTTCTCTAGTCTCTCCACATACCAGAACTATTCATTCTGGTAGATCGCCTGTGCACCGTCTCCATGGTCTTCACATCCTTACTAAAGTGTTTTTTTCTATTCGTTCATGGGATGTGGGCATCGCTGCCTAGGCCAGCATTAACTGCCTATCCCTAATTGCCCTTGTTCAGAGGGCATTTATGAGTCAACAACATTGCTGTGGGTCTGGAGTCACATGTAGGCCAGGCCAGGTAAGGGTGGCAGATTTCCTTCCCTAAAGGACATTAGTGAACTAGATGGGTTTTTGCCAGAATTGAGAATGGTTTCATGGTCATCGTCAGACCTTTTAATTGAATTCAAATTTCACCATCTGCCGTGGTGGGATTTGAACCCGGGCTCCCCAGAATTGAGCGCATTTCTCCAGATGCCCTTCTCAATGGCAATTAGAGCTGGGCAACAAATGTTTGCCTTTCCAGCAATAAATGTTGGTATTTTCAGTGACACCTACATCCCATGAAAGAATAAAAAAAAGGTGAGGCCTATCTAGTGATTTATAATGGTTTACCATAACTCCCTTTCTTTTATTAGAAAAGCCAATGACCCCATTTTCTTTTTTATCAGCTTTATCAACTTGTCATACCACCTTCAAAGCATGTGCACGTGAATCTTAAAGGTCACTCTGTTGTCTCACCTCCTTTAAAATTGTACCATATAGTTTATATTACCGTTTCTCAATTATCCTTCCAAAATGCATCACCAATTTGACCTTAGTAAGGTGTAAATTGGCTGCCTCATTTCCCAAATTACAATAGTGACTACACTTCAAAAGTACTTCATTGGCTATAAGACAGTTTATGCCATCCTGACGTCATAAAAAGAGCTATAAGAATGCAAGCATAACCAGTAGTTAACAAGCTGACATAATTCAAAGTAATTTTCCTGGTAGTTTCCCTCCATTTAAACTAACATACCATTTGTATGAGACTTGGATTTCCGAAGCACTTTGAGAGATTGCTCAGGTCCTATTAAAAATGCTAAGGGCACCAAATGTATTGCTCTCACTGATGGAAGTTGTTATGTCCATTTTAATGTACTTTGTAAACAATAAAAATCAGACATGCACAGAGTGCTGACGTCCCCAAGAATGCTGATGTAAAAACTCTTGTTCAGCAACTTGGACAAAGTCATCCAGAAATGTCCAACTACACTTTGTTTTAGCACAGCAATCCATGGACATCTACAAACCTACACAGCTAAAATGTTCAGCATTTAGTTCTTGTACTGTTGTCATGACCTCTATTGAGCGGCTCTGTCAATATTGGATATAACACTAATGTTCAATAATGTAAATGAACTTACACTTGTAGGTTATCTAGCTAGTCTGTCCATTCAGTATTCATTCATCATGTCCATTGCAAGATGTCAACAGTGCTTTCTATGGCTTTCTGGGAAATGGTTAACCAAATCCCAATCACACTGGGACTGAAATCTTTGTGCAGAAGGAACTGTAAATGTCATTTACAGCAGACACTGTAGAGTAAAACCAGAAATAAATTATTAAGGCAATACAGAATGAAAATAGCTATTGATTTTTAATTTAATATATATTAGTTATTTCCTCTTTTAGAGTTCCTGTCTCAGGTAAGAAGTCTCACTGCTATGATTCTATCCTTATATGATTTATTCCCTAATCCCTTGATCATTCTTGTAGCTCTTCACATCTTCTTTAGCTCACTAAGTCCTTCCTGCAGTGAGGGCCCTGGTGTGTAAATAATACTCCAGGTGCAGTCTGACCAATACTTTATATAGCCGTAGGATAAGCTGCTCTGATCTGTACTCCTCTTTCTATGCAATGCAACATCCTATTTGCTTTCTTGATGGTAGCCAGGCACTAGCTTGTTGGTCCAAGGGATTTATTTATTGTAACTTCCAAGTCCTTTTCTCTCCTAATTTGTTTTTTGTCTGTGTCTTTCCATTAATCCTAAAGCTCGAGATCTAAGCTCAACAGAACACCACAAGTCTCGGATGCTAAAACGCTGGTCAAAATCATTTTTAACCCTTTACTTTCAAATAAGAGGGAAATAAAATCGAGCAATTTTGTTTGGCAAAGATGGAGTATACTGGCCTGTCATAGGATTAATTGGTTAGTGATGCCTTTCTGCTGGGAAATCATAGTTCCATCAAGCTGTCAGTCTAGATCAACTGTGAATAGATGCCCAGAATTATGCAGTTGGTTTGCCAAGATGTGCAGCTGATGAGGTGGACTGTCTGTAGACTCCAGGATTTATTATCAGTACCAATGCTTTTGAGGAATATGGAAATGATGCTTCTAGCTTCATGCAGATTCCCAGTTGTCTGCACCATAGCACAGAGAACCACGGCTGGTGGCTAGTGCCTGGCTACCATCACCAGAGAACTACCATTAATTCTCATTTCTGATAACACTCATTAAAGATCATATTTTTATTATTGGGAAACCACAGTGAAGGACCAAGGTTAAAAAGAATAACAAAATATTGAAGGCAAAGTCTATCGCAAAGTCATGATCAGGTGAAGTCAAGTTTGGGCTTTCAATTACTGTTAAAGGAAGAGATGATTATAGCAGGCTAAGTTTTGAGTTCTTGGCAAAGGTGCAGGAGACATTATGATGCACTGTGATTGCTTTAGACAATGCATTCAGGAAGGAGGAAGAACATTCAGGAGAATGAATTGTCATTTCCAGCTCAGGCATTGTTAAATGCAGCAATAGTTTTCAAAAGCAAGCAAAAAAATTGCAGCATCTATCAACTGTTGTTCTCTGTTGAAAGCTTTCCCAAAATCCAATAACACTGCACCGACATAACTAATTGTAATTACATCAGTGCCTAAACAACAGATGAACATGTGACAGTCAAATAATTATTTTGTTTTTATTTAGAAGTTACAATGAGGTTCTTTTCGGTCCTAAATTAATGTTTCTATTGAACATTTCACATTAATGACTGCTTTAGGGTTGTCAAATAACACATATTTGTTCAGGGTCCAACCATGCCAAAACGTCTATAAGTACTTCATATTTCAGTTACTGTTGAAATGCTGTGACTATTGTTAATGTAGTCAATTGCAGCAGCCATTCAATCCTTGCAAAGTCTTAGCTGAATGATCAGCCAATCTGTTTTGGCTTGTAAAGATTGATTGAGGGTTTTTTTTTGTCAGGCAAAGGTATTAAGGTTTACATTACCAAAATGGGCCTATGACGCTAAGATACTTACAGGTTGCTTTTCAAATCATGCTGTTGCATCTTCAATATCTACCTAAATCACCAAAACAGACAGGACAAACTTCTGTTTAATTTTAATTCAAAGGACAGTGCGGCACTCCTTCAGTACTGCCCTCAGTATTGCAATAGAGAGGGAGCTTCCACTATAAGCTTGAGCCCAGATGCAGAACTTAAATCCACCACCTTCTGAATGCAAATAATCTGATGCATTCTACAAAATAAGTAAAAACTACATATCGCTGGAGAGAATCTCAACTACTCAACAAGCACAAATAAAATATTTCTAAAACTATTATTTGAAAAAATTGATCATGTGGTTTGTGGAATATTTGGATTCAAGAGCTAAATTGAATAACAGAAAATATGAGAAATACACAGCAGATAAATCTACAGCTGACAGAGAAAGATAGCTCAATATTTCAACATGTATGGGAGACTCACAGGAAAACCAGCCAATGGATTCGGAAAAATTGGCACCTCCATAAAAAACAATGACAATTCTAAACTGACCCTGAGATTAGGCCTTTGACATGCGGAAGTAAGTAATTATATTGAAAGTGCAGTGGGACAAGCGAGCTTGTAATTTAACTTGTAGGTACACCCAACATTCGTACGTATTAGAAGGGAAAGTAAAAGAAAAAGTAAAACCTAACCCAGACTTTGCAAAAAGGATCTGGCTTGACCTTTTCAATTGGCACACCGCTAGTGTTCAGCACAGTGCTATGCTAAATAACACTGATGCAAGAATAAGAGAAGAATTGTAAATTAGTGACCACAATATGGATGGTTCCATTGTGAAAACAGATGTAGGATAATGAAGAGTTAAAGGTACTTGACTCGAGAAAACAATAAGCTAAGAAATAACATTGCATTTTTAGATAAAATGGAAGGGAATTTGGCAAAATTGTTATTAAAATCCATACTTTTATTTACTTGGGAACTCACTATTTTTATTTATACCGTGAAAACTTTTTTCTGTTCAGTGGTAAACTTTACAGCATTGATGAGGACAACACAGGAAGGGGAACACTAGCCAAACCAAACAAGTAAAATGTCTCTGAAAGAGTGAAAGAAATGGGGAATGTGAAAAGTAAAGGAAAAATATGTCGAAGGGCAGAAAAAGGAAAAGAGAAGCGGGGAGTGGACACTATAAAGAATGAATCCACATGAATCCACTACTTATGCCAAACAAGGACAAGACATGGAGATACTACTGCTAGTGTGATGGAGTTTTAAAACTGGACCTTGGCTGAACAAAATCTTTAAAATGGCTGAACCCATGTCTGTCTGTGACCCCAGAACTAAAGAAGCCTCTTTGCAGTTTCAGGAAAACTCACATCTCGTTATATCTGAGGAGCCACTAACAATCACCTCACCTGGGGACTGCACAGGCCAACTTTAAAGGGAGCTATACAAAGGCCATTTTCATTTGATAACCCAGGCTTGCCAGCAGGAGACTGAGGGTCAGCTAAGACAAAAGACCCCTCAAGAAAAGAGAGAGAGAGAAGCCATTTTTGGTTGTGGGTAACAGAGAGAAACCTTTTTGAGTACAGATGAAAGGAGGAGACAAAAAACCTATTGGGTGGGGATCAGGTGAGACTGTCAAGTGACCTCAACTACATATTGCACTAGAAGAGTGAAAATGAACCTGCCAGCAGCAGATGTTTTCATAGCTTAAATGCAGATCCCAGACTGCTCGTCTACATTTTGGGTTTAACAGTGCACAGTAGTAGATATATCCCTAAAACATCATTATGTTGTGACATCAGGATGTCGGAAGTAAGATTGGATTTAGAAGCACCAGCATAAGTTGGCTCTCTTATTCCACAGCAACGAGAGTGATTCCCTCCTAAAATGCTTTGGGAAGTGAAAGTGCACTTTAACAGGCTAAAACAGTTCAAGATACTGAAAAATCATCAATTTCGAACAATAAAGTAATAACATTTCATATCAAAATGAAAGAGGACAATCATCTGGTTAAAACCAAATAACCATTTGATTCAATTGCTTGTAGTGTCATCTCTGAATCAGAAAGTTGACGTGTTTGAGCGCCACACAAGGGCCCAGACCCAAGCATGTTTGGACGGCTAGCAGGACCGTGGCAGCAATCTTCCCAGCAGCAGCCAATTAAGAGACCACGACCTGGCCCACAGTCCAGTTAAGGATGGTGAGCTTGTTCTCCATGTTGTTGGCCCAATCAAAGGGCCTGCAGCTCTGCATGCTCGCCAGCACTACTAAGAGAGGTGGCCCCTGCTGAGGCTGCAAGGAGTATGAGAGGGCACCTCCACTTTGAGGTGCCCTTGATGTGGAGGTAAAAAATTTGTCACCACACCAGGACTAGGTAGGCAGACCCAACGGCTCTCGTGGTAAGCCCTCCAGCAGTGACTTTGGGGCTGCAGGGTGCTATTGCCACGCTCCTTGGGCCATGGATCATCCAGAAGTTAAAACCCCTGGGAAGCAAGTGTGAAGCCACCTCTATGTAGCTGGTGGCCTCCCCATGTGGGCCTGGGCTGCTCTGCCACCAGCAGCTGAGCCACTGCTGTTGCCACCATTGGAAAAATGGCCCAGCGGTGGTGCTGCTTCGGGATACCCTCCCAACATGGCTCCCCTGCATTTCACCAACACGCCCCACCCCCTGCCACAAACCCACTTCAACCTCTGAGCCCACCACCTGGAGGTTGCTAAAATCACAGCCAAGGATTGGGTGCATAATCTAGGCTGCTTCTTCAGAGCAGTTATCGGGGTGTGTTGGCTCATCGCAGGTGCCAGTCTTCAATCAGTTGGTAAGCCAGTGCCCTGCCAATGAGCCCAAGTAAACTAATTATCTTATAACATTCCTTCCTAACCCAAATCTGTTTCTGTTTGCTGTTGGACATGGCTGGTGAGAATGGTTGCCATGGTTGCTTTGTTTTCCTGCAGTCATTGAACTTCAAAAAGTAATTGTGTGTGGCACTTTGAGATGTTTCGACAAAATAAATACAAGTATTATTATTATTCATTAAGTACCCCAGCTCTTCAGTTTTACTTCACCTGGAACAAGTGACCTTGCTTCCCCATGTTTAGCTGAAGCTGTCCTGCAGCTGACATTCCATCAATTGAAAATTGCTTGAAATGTGTAACTTATTGTCTATCTCATTATTATTTTCTAATGATAAATATTTCTCTGCAATCAAAGGCCACTGAGCAGAGTTTTATGCATCGTATGCAAATTCGACTGCACAGCTGTTTGTAATCAACAGAGCTATTTGCTTACATCTGTCTTATCCCTGAAAGTTATTCAACCTGGATTTGATTGTCCTGTTAATTATAGGCATGAACTAACACTTCCTAAGATAATGCTCCAAACTTACATATTCATTTCCCAGCGTTGTCAATGCTTGGGTTTCACTGGCAAGACCCACAGTAACCTTATGATTTACACAGCACTTCATCCAAGTGGATGTGCTCCATGCCAGAGCCTAGATGGTTTGAGTCAACAAGACAATTTAACCACAAGAAGATCACAGCCAAATCCAATCTCATTTGTACTCAACATCCAAGCAGGGATGCTTTCCAACAGTAACAGGAGAAGGTATCCTAACTCATTTCACAGAATCCCTTGAGCCAGACCCACTGAAACCAAATATAATGTGCCTACTTACAAAATAAAATTGCATAATTAAAATGATGCTGTACAGCATGATTTAAACAACAAAATTAAGACTTAATCCACTATATGCAACAAAAGAAAACCAAACCCTGTTTAACACTGTAACCCAGGGATTACTACTGAAGTTATTGGTGAATAAAGGTTTACATACTAATGTAATGCGAAGGCTGTTTAAGCCAGGTTGCTAACCCACTTAAAACTAACTTTTATTACAATGGCAGGCAAATGAATATTATGTGCAAGGCCTGAATTTTCAGCTCAGCAGCCAGGGCGGGTGCGATCAGGAGGCCTGGGATTGGCGGGGAGATTGGCCCCCAACTGCGATTTCACACTGGCTGATCAATTAATGGCCAGCCAACGTGAAGCACGCGCTGAAAAGCTCAGCACTGCCAGGGTGGGGGCAGGAGGAGGGTGGGCGATGATGTCAACGTGGGCACAGGTGAGCGCTGAGAGCAAACTCCCTGAAGGCATAGAGCTGCCTCAGGGAGCTGCAGACCCTAAAACCATAAAATACAGTTTTCAAAATCAGAAAAAAAATGTCCAAGCATCACAACCAGGCACCTGAACATTTAGATGATAAAAATGCTGTACACAGATTTTTATTTTTATTTTATTTGTTAACGGAAACCCCATCCCGCCCTTGGATGAGGTTTGATGAAAAATGCAAAATCCGCCTGGCTGATTCGCCCGTCTGCCTGCCATAAGGGCCACAAAAAATCGGAGACAATTGTGCCATTAATGCTTAATTGCCCTCTTAATGGGCTTAATTGCCCTCTTAATTGTCGGCAGGTGCACTTCCGACTTTTTTCCGAAATATCGCGTGAGCGCATGACGACATTGGAACGCTCGCTCGACGTCTTCTATTTTACAGCCGATCAGGTTGGGTGCGCGCTTGCCCACGTGGCATAAAATTCTGCCCATGTTGAGCATTCATCAACTAGCAGCACTGAGAGCAGTTTCAAGACTTCATACACATCGCCGTCATTGTAATGGCGATTTGATCATGTAAAACTTGATCACACGGCATTCAATCATGTGACATTGCTCATGCAATATTTCATCTCATGACATCAGCTCACTGTTTGCAAATGTTATTGCATTCACCATAGTTGAGTGTCTTAGCATCACCGCCATGACTTTTAATATTCTACCTTTATTACATCTCAATAATAATTTTGCCTCAGTCCATCTTCATTTCATGATGTTTTCAGTTATGGTAATATGGCTTTAGCTACAAACTCGATCATTATATTATGTGGGGTATAGGATAGTCATTGCAACATCAACCTCAATAAAATATACAAAGTACCCAACTCCAACAATTACATTTTCTTAATTTAGTTTTTCTCTCTTATTTTGTTTTCTCTCCTGTCAGCACTGGCACCTGCAGAGGTATGGTTACAATAAGTGCCAGTTGCCCTCCAGTACTTCATCTAAGTGGCAATTCTTCATGTGCGAGACCTTGCCCTATAAAGTGAGTGCTGGCCGGGTGTTCCACATGGGTGATCACATCCTTACCTAACCCCATTTTCCATTAAAGGTTAATGTTTAGTGATCAGGAGTGGTAAATCTGTCTGATATCCTGCACTGTCCACCCTCCCCCCTCCCCCACTGTTCCCAGGTAGGTAAAGGGTACTGAAATCAATTGTTGTGGCCCCAGTGATACCCTGGCTGTGATTAACTAACTCAACACAGACACAGGCATCAAATATTCATGGTTGGGTTCACTTATTTGATCAATGACCCTATCACCTGAGCTATCAGTGAGACACAGAGTTGCTTTCTTAAATGAAGGTGCTGAGCAGTGTTTCATGGAGAAAGTTCACTGGAATAAAGTTCCTGCTGTTGGAAAGGCACATGTTATATGCCAGTGTGACCCGTGAACCTGTTGGTAAATGAGCAACAAAACCTGACAACAACAAGCTTATCGGCACATTATGACAGTGAGACAGTTGGCTGTGAAGGTTAGAATAGCATTGCCATTATTTCCCCCACCCACCCCCTGTCCCCACCACTCCCACCTCCAACTAATTTACTGATCAGTGGTACACTGGGAAATTTAAAAGGATGGCTGAAAAACATATTAATTCAATACAGGTCACCAGGGACTGGCTTGAGTGAGAGCTGCACTAATTAGTAATTCTCTGTTAGCCCTGCAAGTGGAGACTTTTGGTAATTGTGGAGAGTAATTGGAGGTGTACAATGAAATTAACTATAAATATTTCATAAAAGCAAAATATTGCGGATGCTGGTGATCTGAAATAAAAACAGAAAGGGCTGGAGGAACTCGGCAGGTCTGAAGAAAGTCTGCTTCTCCGAAGAAGAGTCACATTGAACTCAAAACATTAACTCTGTTTCTCTCTCCACAGATTTTTTTAAATTCATTCATGGGATGTGGGCTTCGCTGACTGGGCCAGCATTTATTGCCCTTGAGAAGCTGCCGCCTTGAACTGCTGCAGTTCATGTGGTGTAGCTACACCCACCGTGCTGTTAGGGAAGGAGTTCCAGGATTTTGATGCAGCAATAGTGAAGGAACAGCGATATATTTCCAAGTCAGGGTGAGTGACTTGAAGGGGAACTTCCAGGTGGTAGTTTTCCCATCCATCTGTTGCCCTTGTCCTTCTAGATGCCAGTCGTCATGGGTTTGGAAGGTGCTGTCCAAGGAGCCTTAGTGCATCTTGTGGATGGTACACACTGCTGCTACTGCACGTCAGTGGTGGAGGGAGTGAATGTTTGTGAATGTGGTGCCAATCAAGTGGGCTGCTTTGTCCTGGATGGTATCAAGCTTTTTTAGAGTTGTTGGAGCTGCACTCATCCAGGCAAGTGGGGAGTATTCCATCACACTCCTGGCTTGTGCCTTGTAGAAGGTGGACAGGCTTTGGTGAGTCAGGAAGTGAGTTACCCGCCACAGGATTCCTATCCTCTGACCTGCTCTTGTAGCCACAGTATTTATATGGCTTGTCCAGTTCAGTTTCTGGTCAGTGGTAACCCCCAGGATGTTGATAGTGGGAGGTTCAGTGATGGTAATGCCATTGAATGTCAAGGGACAACGGTTAGATTCTCTCTTGTTGGAGATGGTCATTGCCTGACACTTGTGTGGCGCAAAAGTTACTTGCCACTAGTCAGGACGAGCCTGGATATTGTCCAGGTCTTGCTGGCATTTGGACATAGGCTGCTTCAGTATCTGAGGAGTCGCAAATGGTGCTGAATATTGTGCAATCATCAGCAAACATCCTCACTTCTGACCATATGATGGAAGGAAGGTCATTGATGAAGCAGCTGAAGATGGTTGGGACAAGGATACTACCCTGAGGAACTCCTGTGGTGATGTCCTGGAGCTGAGATGACTGACCTCCAACAACCACAACCATCCTCCTTTGGGCTAGGTATGACTCCAACCAGTGGGGAGTTTTCCACCTGATTCCCACTGACTCCAGTTTTGCTAGGGCTCCTTGATGCCACACTCGGTCAAATGAGGCCTTGATGTCAAGGGCAGTCACTCTCACCTCGCCTTGGGAGTTCAGCTCTTTTGTCCATGTTTGAACCAAGACTGTAGTGAGGTCAAGAGCTGAGTGGCCCTGGCAGAACCCAAACTGGGCATCAGTGAGCAAGTTATTGTTAAGCAGGGGCCACCTGATAGCACTGTTGATGACCCCTTTCATTACTTTACTGGTGATCGAGAGGGGGCGGTAATTGGCTGGTTTGGATTTGTCCTGCTTTTTGTGTACAAGACATAACTAGGCAATTTTCCACATAGCCAGGTAGATGTCAGTGTTGTAGCTGTACTGGAACAGCTTGGCTAGGGGTGCGGCAAGTTCTGGAGCACAAGTCTTCAGTACTATTGCCGGAATATTGTCAGGGCCCATAGCCTTTGCAGTATCCAGTGCCTTCAGCCATTTCTTCATATCACATGGAGTGAATCCAATTGGCTGAAGATTGGCATCTGCGATGCTGGGGATCTCCGGAAGAGGCCCAGATGGATCACCACTTCTGGCTAAAGATTGTAGCAAGTGCTTCAGCCTTATCTTTTGCACTGAGGTACTGGGCTCATCCATCATTGAGGATAGGGATATTTGTGGAGCCTCCTCCTCCAGTGAGTTGTTTAATTGTCCACCACCATTCATGGCTGGATGTGGTAGGACTGCAGGGCTTAGATCTGATCCGTTGGTTGTGGGATCACTTAGCTCTGTTTATCACTTGCTGCTTATTTTGTTTGTCACACAAGTAGTCCTGTGTTATAGCTTCACCAGGTTGACACCTCATTTTTAGGTGTGCCTGGTGCTGCTCCTGGAATGCCCTCCTGCACTCTTCATTGAACCAGGATTGATCCCCTGGCTTGATGGCAATGGTGGAGTGGGGGATATGCCTGGCCATCAGGTTACAGATGGTGTTCGAGTGCAACTCTGCTGCTGCTGATGGCCAACAGTACCTCATGGATGCCCAATCTTGAGTTGCTCGATCTGTTTGAAATCTATCCCTTTTAGCATGGTGGTAGTGGCACATAACATGACGGAGGGTATCCTCAATGTGAAGGTGGGACTTCGTATCCACGACTGTGCAGTGGTCACTCCTATCGATACCGTCATGGACAGATGCATTTGCGGCAGACAGGTGGTGAGGATGAGGTCAAGTATGTTTTTCCCTCTTGTTAGTTCCCTCACCACCTGCCGCAGAACCAGTCAAGCAGTTTTGTCCTTTAAGACTCGGTCAGTAGTGGTGCTACCTGGCCACTCTTGGACATTGAAGTCCCCTACCCAGAGTACATTCTGCACCCTTGGCACCCTCGCTGCTTCCTCAAGTGGTGTTCAACATGGAGGAGCATTGATTCATCAGCAGGAGGTTTCCTTGCCCGTGTTTGACCTGATGTCATGAGACTCCATGGGGTCTGGAGTCGATGTTGAGGACTCGCAGAGCAGCTCTCTCCCGACTGTATACCACTGTGCTGCCACCTCTGCTGGGTCTGTCCTGCCAGTGAGACAGGACATACCCAGGGCTGGTGATGGTGGTGTCTGGGACATTATCTGTAAGGTATGATTCCATGAGTATGACTGTGTCAGGCTGTTGCTTGACTAGTCTGTGAGACAGCTCTCCCAATTTGGGCACTAGCCCCCAGTTGTTAGTAAAGAGGATTTTGTAGGGTCGATAGGACTGCAATTGGCGTTGTTGTTTCTGGTGCCTAGGTCGACGCCAGGTGGTCTATCTGGTTTCATTCCTTTTTTGAGGCTTGATACAACTAAGTGGCTTGCTAAGGCATTTCAGAGGGCATTTAGGAGTCAGCCACATTGCTGTGGGTCTGAAGTCACATATAGGCCAGACTAGGTAAGGATGGCAAATTTGCTTCCTTAAAGGACAGTTAGTGAACCAGATGGCTTTTTACAACAATTAACAATGGTTTCATGACCATCATTAGACTTTTAATTCTAGATTTTTTTATTGAATTCAAATTCCACCATCTGCTGTAGCAGGATTCTAACCCAGATCTCCAGAGCATTACCCTGTGTCTCTGGATTACTAGCCCAGTGACAATGCCACTATGCCATCGCCTCCCCAGACCTGTTGAGTTCTTTCATCACTTTCTGTTCCGATTATAAATACTTCATAGCTGGTTTCCATGAACTAATTGCCTTCCATTGCAAGGTTACTTCACAGTAAAGATACTTGCCTGAATGGCAATTATTTGCTATAACAAGGAAAGGGTTTAAAATGGATGGATGGAAATTGTCATACATAAATACAACACAAGAGGTAACATATGATGCATGTAGAACAGGAAATCTGTTGCTGTGATTATGGCCTGACTTTTCATCCCTGAGGTGGGTATCAGGAGTCAGGAAAACTCCTGGTTTGGCCCACCCGCCTTGGGAGAAAGTGCCCACAAAGGCTAGATCTTCATTGTCAGGGAGGGGGGAGCATGCAGGCTGAAATCAAGCCAGCCAACCCATGGAAAAGTTCAGAGGCAGACTTAAGGCTGCTGAGTGAGGAGGTGGGCTGTTTAAAAGGCCTGCCTTGGTGCTGTGGGACTTCGTCCCAGTCAAAACAAAAACACAAAGGCCCTCCAGACCGCACCCCTTACACCCCTCATCCCCCATACACTCCCCATGGCCCATCCATGCCACCTCATGCCCCCATATCAGGCTATGCACCCCATTTCCCCTCATGCCTCCTATGCTAAGCTATTGCATTCCACCCACCCCCAGTGGCTCCTCATATCCCCTATACTAAGCTATGACACTTCACCCACACCCATGCCCCTTATGCCAAGCTATGGCACTTCCATGTCCATTGACCCACTATACATTTACAGAACCAATGAACATTATAATGATAGTAGGGTGTGTAAAAAAAACTGTTAAAAAGTCATTCATTCATTCATTCATTGTTTTCCACTATATTAAAAAAAAGTAATTTCACTACAAGGCAATAAAAGTTTCAGGCCCTTTCAACTATTAATAACAGAAACCGCATCATCTAACCTTGTATAATTAAACATTGTGAAATTGACCACAGAGATCAGAGAGCTATAGCAGTCAATCAAGCAATGGTTTCTTTGGCATGTAGCTGTTTCAACAAGAGTAATGGATATCATGCATAATGAGGCTTGGCTGAGAGCCAAGACATCCCAGACATGAGGAGCCACGAGGGGTGGGCGGTGGGTATAACGCCACAGCTTTGCATAGGGAGCATGAGGGGCCATGGGTATGGGTGGGGTGCTATGGCTTGGCATAGGGGGCATGAGAGGCTGGGGGGTTGGGAGGGAGCCTTACCTTGGCAGAAGGGGCATGAGCAAGATGTTTGGAACTCACTTTTTGTAAGATCCCCTCACATAGACTAGGGTTCACAACCCCTCTCAGATATCATGAAACACACTTTAAAAATCTGGCCCATCTCCATGAAAATTGAAGAGCAGTAGGCCTATCTCTGAAATGGAGCCAGACAGGTCAGGGGTGCCAGTTGCAGGCTTTTGGCAGGAAATAGCCTGCATCTTTTAAAGGCACTCCCAAAAATCAGACAGCCCAGGAATGGGGCCAGGAATCTTGGAATCGGGACATGCACATCATTTTTAAAGGAGTCCTGAGTCATCCTCATTCGGTGAAAATTCAGCCCTATATCAATGGTCCAGGGCAAGTGTTTATCCGTTTTGTTACCAACATTGAATGGAGAATTGGGCAGTGATACAACCAAAAAGAGTTTGCTCATCTAATGACTTATTGAGTATGTGCACTACTTAGTGTGTTACTGACCAATACAGACCAGGAATATTCTCTACACTTTGCTTTATCTATATTGAATTAGGTTTAGTCAGAGTATTGGCAGGGCAGTTATGATAGACCATACTCAACCTTTGGCTGAAGAGGGGAAGGATCAGCCAGGATTCCTACCCCTGAGTCTGGCCCAGCTGGAAAATGCATCTCTACACACTCATTGGGGACAGAATGGAAGTTGGTGTGGTCCTTTATGGGTCTATAGCCTTCTGAGGTTCATAAAGAATGGATATTTAAGTAAGGTATCAAAGTATGGCAGGGGGGGGATGGTGCTGTACCTGTGGAAATGTAACACAGCATTGTCTGAAGATGGGGATGCACTGAAAATTGCAAGAAACAACGTGAAAAGCAAAGAATTGCTGCATAATTGTAGCAGCTGTCACTTAGCTCTGTCCAAGATTAATGCCATATTGACAAACCAGGAATATCATACTGGCTAAATTTTAGTAATACGCTTTAAAATGGGTAACCAACTGCTTTTATGGCTCTTAAAAGTTTAGTAATTCAACTGCATTCTGGTAGCCTTGGAATAAGTTCCTTCTGCGTTTCATCTTCTTCATTGAGTCTTGTGTTAAGCAGGTGCCACTCTGCCTGCAGTTTCATCAAGGTAATTGAATCACATAGGCGCTTTCTCCTCATGTACAGCGGGCTGGATTCTGTCCTGTGGTCCTGCCTAGCAGAGAATGATGAAACATTGGGGGTGGGGTAGGGGGGGGTGGAGGGCATGTTTGTGGGGTGGTAGGGGTTCCTTCACCTAATATAAGTCTCCTCATATCCACCCCTGTTACAGCCATGATCCCAGAACTTGCATGCACTTGGGAGGGGCATATTAACGGCACTGAATAGCTTGCTGCATTTCACCCAGCCCGGGCCGATGTCTCCAGTATGGCATTCCCTCCAATTCTCATGGCACATGTTCTCCGAGTGCTGTGGTTGCACCTCTAAGATCTTCATCTTCTGCATTGACATACTCTTTCTTGGTGGCAGGGAGGCACTGGAGGGGCTGCCCCTGCACATTAAGTGATCCCCAAATAAAGAAAATAGTTTAGAATTATGGCAGGGTCATAATGAAAGGCAGACATGCTGCTCCTTCTGGGACACCGTCTATGGGAGGAGAAACTTAATCAGTTTATGGGCAGCATCATTCCATGAGGCAGCATGTTCCAGAGGGTGCAACTTAAGAAAGCATTGTGGTTCTCAGCAAAAAGTACAGTATGTGAGCAGCAATTGGCAGGACCAACATCAAAAATGAATGGCATTTAGTTTAGCTTTGTGAGTCCAGAGTGAACTACATAGTACAAATAGGCTTTTACAACTGGTCTTTGTATATGGCAAAATTAGATGTTTGTATATTCAAAATACGTGTGAATTGGGCTTGATTCAATTCTGTTAAGAAAGAAAAAGGCATTTTTCTACATTCTTCCCATTTAATCACTTTGTTTATCTGTCTACTGCTGATTCTCTCCCAGCAATGAGTGTGTCATTAGTAGGAAGTGAAGCATCACAAAATAACATTTATCTTCTGTCAGCCTGCCAATTCCCTTCACTAAAAAGAAACTAAAATCAATATTTCACCATGCAGAAGGACTTCCTTGTCCATTCCTAATTAAAACCTTCCCTTGTTGGATCAACGACAACAACAAAATCATAGCCGCTATTCTAGCAGTAATAATGAAGAGATCAGAAGATCTTTTCGGAAGATAAGGCTATTTAGAAGATTGTTGGAAAAGTGCACTGTTAACTCTGCACAAGTTAACTCTGCAGTTAACCTTCTCAATTCTAACTGCCCAGTGGTAAATTCATGCTGCAGTGTACACACTAATGCACTAGTTCAGGACATCTCAGATTTGGCCCACAGGTCCATGATGAGCAAGCTGACCTCAACTACAGCAGCAGGATATTATCATTTGCCTCAGTTCCCTAAGAGTTGGGAAGAAAAAAATCAGTTGCCATTCCTAATGGCTGTCTTGTGAACCCCAAGCTGGAAAGTGTATGTGTGGATGTCTGGTAAGAGTAAATGAAATTTTACAGTGATGCTCACAATTAAGTGCTTTTGAGGCTGACAGAGGAAGAACAACTTCTTGGAACCAAGCAGGCTGCTGGTCCTTCAGGTCTGAGGAGGGGAGAAAGTTCTGATGGAAAAACGTCTGAGTGGCAGCTTAAAACACAAGAATCAATGAGGAAGATGAAACACAGAAGGAACTTACTCCAAGCCTACCAGAATGCAGTTGAATTACTAAACTTTTAAGAGCCAGGGGAACAGTTGGTTACCCATTTTTAGCATTCAACATTGCTATCAATCTGAAATATATATGGGGGCCCATTTTAACCCTCAGCCGATTTCAGGCAGGTATGAGTGGGAGAATTCCTGAGATTCATCTGCACCCTGCCACTCAGCTGACCTTTCCAAATGGGCAGACAGCAGCATCTGGCTAGAGGGTAGGACAGGATATTCAGGGGACTGGAGGCCACAGCAACCAAAGTGGCTAACAGGCCAACAGCTAACTGGTGAGGAGAGAATTTCAGAGGGTCTCACCGGAAGGAAGTGGGGGAGCCCAGGGCAGGGAAGGCCACAACTTTATGGAGCGACTGATTCCTTGCTCAGGATTGGATTTAAACGTAGGCCCACTGATACAGTAGAATCTCCCTTGCAAAGTTTCATGAGGCCCCTGGCTATTTCCGGCGAGCACCTTAGAGACTGAACAGGTGAAATGGAGGCCAGCACAATTCCAGCAGGAACAGGGTGGAAGGCAGAATGTTTGTATTATTTAATACCCCCGCCCCCCACTGCTTCATTCTTGCCAGGCAGGGTGGGTTGAACCTGCATTGAGTTGCTGTTTCCCAGTGATAAAATGTGAATTGCCATATAATAAATAGGACATTTTATTCTTTCAAAGTACAATGGCTCAGGTACCAGCAGGAATTACAGTCAATTTTCTATGCTTCATTATTCAGTGGTGTTGACATTACAGCTAATACTCTGTCAATTTTTTGTTGCACTTTCTAGTCTTCAAGTTGAGAATGTCAGCACTGAGAAACATAGTTTTGTTGGAGATTCACTAGCAACTTGGAACATTCCCAGCTTGTGTTTGGCATTATTAGATGCACGGTGAAGTGCATCAGTTCCACCCTCAGAAGACCAGCTCCTCTAAGAAAGAGCAAACTTCTTTAGCCACCTTGTCAAATCGATAGGATGTTCCAAAGTACTAGGTCAAGGAGACAAGGTAGAGGAAAAGATTGAGGCAACAGACAGCCAATCAACAGCACTGCCCCCTGAACCTCCCACTCCTCAGGAGGGCGAATCAATGGAGGAGGAGGAGGCAGCAGTGGAAAAGCAGCAGGGGGAGCGGCAGACGGTGAAGAGAGCCAAAAGGAAGAAGGGGCTAAGAAGGAACCTAGCCATTTTCCAGACAAGTGGCAAGAGGCGTCTCCCATCCGACACGGATGACAAAGGCAGCAGCTCTTCGGACGAAGAAGGGCCAGGGCGGCACTGACAGAAGAAGCGGCAAAGCTCTAGGGAGTTGGAGGATGAGACACCCGAGCTCCAGAACATTGGAGACAATGAGGAGACCAGTGCACCCCAACTTTGCCTACAACCCGAAGAGGCCAGTGCACCATAGCCCCAGGAATCTGGGAGCAGTGAGGGGCTCAGTGCACCCCAGCTCCGGGAAGCCGGGAGCAGCAACGCCCCAGAGGGGGAGAGGACTGGAGAAGCTTCTCCAACAAAGGTCATTTCAAACCCTGCTCTCTGCACGGACCCCCAGATGCCACCCGAGCAGAACACTGCCAATGGGGATATCCTCAGCCCATCCAAAGTGAGGCAATTTGAGCACACTACGGGTATGAAGGAGAAGACTAAAGGTCTGGGACTCTCAGAGACAACAGGTTTGGTAAGAGAATAAATGCTTTAAAATGGGCTTAAAGATTGTATCCATAAATATGCGTAGCATTAAATCTACTACGCGATGTGTTGCAACCTTGTACTACCTTGCCAAGGTCAAAGCTGACCTGTTGTTTCTGCAGGAGTGTGCGATACCGCACCTCAGCTCTTACAGGCAATGGTCATGATGGTGGTCCCACGGGCCATCGATCTGGTTGGGCGGAAACGAATCTCGTTCCTCCGGCCTGGGTATTCTGTTGCGGGGAGGCAACTTCACCGTCTCCGAGGTTAAGGAGGTGGTGGGCGGGCACCTCCTCGTAGCAGACATAATGTACAAGAACGCTCCACTCCGGTTAATTAACGTGTACGCCCCGTCACAAGGGACCGAGCAGCTGGAGGTTTTTCACCAGCTCCCACTGCTGCTGGCGACCTCCAGGCCGGTCATTCTGGGCGGTGACTTCAACTGCATCATCGATGCGGCTGGACGATCCGGCAGGGCCGACAGCAGATTGGACGGTACGTCCAGATCCCTGATGGAAACAGTTAAGGATGCCAAGCTGCACAACGTCTTCAGCAATCCTGCAGACGGAGCGCAGCGTAGATACACCTGGTCGCGGCCAGACGGGTCCATCCGTTCCAGGATAGACTTCCTGTTTGTGTCCCGTGCATTCACAGTCAGATCCACCGACATCAAGCCGGTGTTTTTCTCTTACCACTGCCTCCTACTGGCTGACTGCCACTTAGAGAAGGACCAAAGGGTGGGCAGGGGGGCATGGAAGCTAAATGTGCAACTGCTGACCCCAGAGAACATTGAGGAGCTCAAGAGGGATTACAAAGGTTGGAGAACCGTGAAACCCCTCTTTGAGCCTCTGACACACTGGTGGGAAGCGATCAAGGGAAACATCAAGAGGTTTTTCATCCTCAAAGGCACCCAGAAAGCTAGAAAGGAACAGAGGGAAATGTCCCAACTCCAGAAAAACATGTAGAATCTGCTCCGGCTGCAGTCGATGGGGGTCAATGTCAAGGAGGAAGTCCAAGAGGTGAAGAGCCAGCAAGCCTCGGTCTTTGCCTCAGAGGCCTCCAAGATCAACTTCCGTTCCAGAGTCCGCTCCGTGGAGCAGGATGAGACGTGCTCATGTTTCTTCTTCCAAAAGGTACACAGAGAGAGCTCTGTGATCAGCAGCCTGAAGGAAGAAGACGGCTCAGTAAAGTCATCACAGTCCGACATTTTGAGGATCAGCAAATCCTTTTATGCCGGATTGTATGACGTGAAGCCCACAGACAGCACGGCTTCCCAGTCCTTCCTGTCCTCTATCACGGAGGTCTTAGACGACAGTACACGGGAGAGCCTGGACAAACCGCTAACTCCTGACGAACTGAGTCCTTGAGTCCTTCGAGAAGAGTAAAACTCCCAGAAGTGACGGCTTGCCGGCGGAGTTGTATTCGGCTCTGTGGGACTGGATCAGCCCAGACCTGCTAGAAGTGTACGAGAGTATGCTCCTGGCCGGCAGTATGTCAGAATCCATGAGGAATGGCATTATCATCCTCATCTACAAGCACAAGGGGGGAAGAGAGGAAATTAGAAATTGGCGACCCATTTCACTGTTGAATGTGGACTATAAGATTCTGTCCAAGGTCAACACCAATCGGGTCAAATCCGCTCTGGAATTGGTGATCCACCCTGACCAGACCTGCACTGTGCCAGGCAGGAAGATCTCTGACAGCCTCGCGCTGCTCAGGGATACGATTGCCTATGTACAGGACAGGGGTGTGGATACCTGCCTCATCAGCCTGGATCAGGAGAAGGCCTTTGACAGAATATCGCACACCTACATGGTGGATGTGCTCTCCAAAATGGGGTTTGGGGAGGGAATTTGCAATTGGATCCAACTGCTCTACACTAACATCAGTAGCGCAGTCTCAATCAATGGGTGGGAATCAGAAAGCTTTCCTATTAAATCTGGAGTCAGGCAGGGCTGCCCTCTCTCCCCTGTCCTGTTTGTGTGTTGCATAGAACCCTTTACTGAGTCCATCAGGAAGGATCCGGGCATAAGAGGAGTGACGATCCCAGGCAGTGGAGGCACTCGGATCAAAGCCTCCCTGTACATGGACGATGTCGCCGTCTTCTGCTCGGATCCACTGTCGGTGCGCAGACTGATCCACATCTGCAACCAGTTCGAACTGGCCTCGGGAGCCAAGGTAAATCGTGGGAAGAGCGAGGCCATGTTCTTTGGGAACTGGTCTGACCGATCCTTTGTCCCCTTCACTGTCAGGGCTGACGGCCTGAAGGTGCTGGGGATATGGTTCGGAGGGACCAGGGCATGCGTTAGAAACTGGAAGGAGCAAGTGTCTGTGGTGAAAAGGAAACTGGGCATGTGGGAGCGACGCTCCCTCTCCATTGCGGGTAAGAACCTGGTCATCAGGTGTGAGGCACTCTCGCTGTTGCTGTACGTGGCACAGGTCTGGCCCATTCCACACTCCTGCGTCGTGGTGATCACCCGAGCCATCTTTCGCTTTACCTGGAGGTCGAAAATGGATCGTATCCGCAGGGACACGATGTACAAGCCTCTAGATAAAGGGGGAAAAAACGTGCCCAACATTGCCCTCATACTGATGGCCACCTTTGTGTGTGGCTGCATCAAGCTGTGCATAGATCCTCGGTAAGCAAACACCAAGTGTCACTACGTGCTGAGGTTCTACCTGTCCCTGGTGTTGCGAAGGATGGGTCTGGCCACGCTGCCGCGGAACGCTCCAAGTAGTTGGACCGTGCCGTACCACCTGTCCCTCGTGGAAAAATTTATGCAGAGAAACACCTTTGACCACAAGTCCATCAGGCAGTGGTCGGCACGTAACGTCTTAGAGGCCCTGCGGGAAAAGGAGAGGGTGGATCCGGTGGGATGGTTCCCTGAGCAGACTGTCAAAGTCATCTGGCAGAATGCCTCATCGCCAGAACTTTCCAACAAGCACCAAGACGTGGCTTGGCTGGTGGTGAGAAAGGCCCTCCCCGTCAGATCCTTCCTACACGCCAGGAGTCTCACCCTCTCGGCACATTGCCCTCAAGGTGGCTGTGGTGGGGAAGAGACCATTGTTCACCTCCTTGTAGATTGTGCCTTTGCAAATAAGGTCTGGAGAGAGATGCAGTGGTTTCTGTCGAGGTTTATCCCGAGCAGTTCTGTGACACAGGATTCTGTACTCTACGGGCTGTTCCCAGGGACACACACCGAGACAAACATCAACTGCAGCTGGAGGATCATCAACTCGGTGAAAGACGCTCTTTGGTCTGCCCGAAACTTGTTGGTCTTCCAGCGCAAAGAGTTGTCCCCGACCGAGTGTTGCAGACTGGCACATTCCAAAGTCCAGGACTACGTGCTGAGGGACGCACTAAAGCTTGGGGCAGCTGCCGCAAAGGTGCAATGGGGAAGGGTCGTTGTCTAAGACCTTTCTGCCATAGTGCACCGAGGGACTGGGAACTGTGTTGAGCCCCTTGGGCTGTACAGCTCAAAATGAATGTCTGCAAATGATTGTAATATTCATTGTTTGTACTGATACACCTTGTGATACATGTTATAAAATTTGAACCTGATTGTACTTTTGTAATGGTGATTTTGAAATGGTTTGGAATGTAGTTGAAGATATTTTATGAATAAAGTATATTTTTGCAAAGAAAAAAAATGTTCCAAAGTACTTCACATCCAGTTAATTATTTTTGGTTTGTAGATTTTATGTAGGCAGACATGCCAACCAGATTGCACATAGGAAGATTACAAACAGCAGACTTGATGAACAGCCAGGTAACCTGTTTATTGGGACCGTTGTGACATTGGGCTACATTTTACCAGCCCTCTGGAGATGGGCTGGAAGTAGGAAGGGTGGGTAAAATGCCGGTGAAAGGTGTCAGGAGGGAAGCCCAATGCCTTTTTACCATCACGGCATATTCCAGAAGTGAGAACGGCAGTGGTGTAGTCACCTGCCAACCAGAGGCAGCAGCCAATTAATTCAATCAACTGTCCAATTAGCAGCCGCTTACCATTCCCGCTGGCATTTTACTGGCAACAAGACGGGCCCCTGTCCCGTGGGGAGACTGGTAGGCATTTCGACATGGCCTCCCCGGGAGTTTCTTTGGTGGGGGAAGGGGGGGCTTCACTTATGGCCGCTCCATGGCCTACATGGCGTCGCCGTGGCAAAGATTGCCTCCTCAGGTCCAACACTGATGCTGCAGGGCTCAGCCTTCCGAATGCTGGGGCCTGCCTGACTGGCCCTGGCACAATAAGAACAAATGCTTACCTAACCTTTAAGGGCATCTCAACATGGACGCGCCCTCTCTTTCGCCATGCAGCCTCAACGGTGGCTACCATTATAGGTGGCACGTTGAACTACCAGCACTCTGACTGGGCTGCAGTTCTTGAGAGGCAGGCCACTGTCCTTAATTGGACGGCGATCCCAGCTTTGGCCTCTTAATTGGTTGGTACAAGTAAAATACCCCCGGGATTCCGTAGACTGCTTGTACTGGCTCCTGACTCACTTTCTGACTTGGTAGCAGGACCTCCGACCTACCGGCCATTAATTGGAGGGGAATGTTGGCTAAGGCAACAGGAGAATTCCCTGCTTTTCTTCCAATACTGTCATGGAATCTTTCAATGTACACCTGAACATGCAGTCAAGGTGCTTAACTTTACATCTTAGCCAAGTGACAAAAGCTCCAATGATATTATATTACCTCAGTATTGTAATAAAATGTCAGCCTAAATTAAGCTGGAACTAAGTCTAAGGCCCAGATTTTCGCCACAACAGAGAACCTCTCCATTGAAGTAAAAATAGCGGAACTACCCAAAAATTGTAAGTTCTGCCCCTGAAGACAGCGCAAGCAGTCTGCGGAATCCCGGGGGTATTTTACTGAAGACAGCACTTCCCATTTTCATGGAGGAGAGAATGGGGTGAGGTGCATTTTGTGAAAAACGCAGTTCAAGGAGGCAGGTGGCCACTTAAATCATCCACTACCTCCACTGAAGTAGGATTTTGTTATACCACGAGTGTGAAATCCAAAGTGTGCGGATTAGACCAGGAAAGGGTAGCTCTGAACTTTGTGGATTCATTTAGATAGCCAGGGTACCCCTTTGGAGAGGTAAAGTATCCCTTTCGATCTAGTCCTGGGACACCTTTGGGAAGGTAAGGTGCCCTTTGGGGTAGGTCAGTTGCCTTTTGGGGGAGGTAAGGTGTGTTTTTGAATTGTTAAAAGTAGGCATAAATGTGCATAAAAAGTGCATAAACTCATTACTGTCAAGCTCACTGGAACTTCCAACAGACCTGTCAAAATCAACTGTTAAAACTGCCAGAGGCACCTGTCAAAGGGACCTTTAAAGCTGTCAGGCACTTAAAAGTTGCACCCTTTAAATCTTTGAAAAGGATGCCTGGAGTGTAAAAAAAAAGATTCCTTGCTATTTCACTCTGTTGACATAGGCCAGGGGGGTTTCCATTACTGGATTAGTGCCGCATGACTGATTTCAAAACCATCCATTATTACACTAGAGTGCCTGCCATTTCACAGTTTGATTGACAGCTACAAATGGTTATAGTCTCCTTGATGTGGGACTATGAATTCCAATCATTGTTGTTGTAAAGGATTGTGCACTTGAATGAAATGTATGTTGTTATAAGGATTTATGCAGTTGCAGGAATATAAACATAGTGGGCAGAATTTTCTGCCTGTCGGGTGGGCGGGCCCGACCCAATCTCTGGTAGGCGGGGAGCTGATCCCCGCCGGAGAAACGGGCCCCGCCGGGCCAATTAAGGCCCACCCAGCGTGATGTCCAGCAGGAAGCGCGCTATGCGCTTCCTGTGCGGGCGGGGGGATTCTCCAAAAGCGAGAGAGCACTCTTTCGCACATGCGCACGAAAGAGCGCACATATCCCTGAGGCTAAGTGCTGCCTCAGGGAGATCACTGACAGTTTTAAAAATATTAAAAATAGAAAAAAAAAATTCCCTAACATGTGCCCCTCATGTGACAATGTCACATGAGATGGGACATGTTCATAACTGACATTATAACTTTATTAAATTTTTTCCAACCCTGCATGAAATCTCATCCCACCGGTGGATGAGGTTTCATGTTTTTTCTATTTGCTGCCGGGGCTCCTGGCCTGGTCCTTTAATTGTATAATTGATCCTGTCAATGGCCTCAATTGGCCATTGACAGGTCGGCGGGCCCACAGCTGATTTTGCTGCGCCCCTGCCTTCCTGAAAATTTAAATGGACCGGGATGATATCGGGGGTTCCGCCCAACGTCAACACGCGTTATTTTACGCGTTGGCGAGCGGGACCCGCCCCCATGCTCACTGACGGCAAAATTCTGCTCAGTAAATGGGTTTTAATGAATGAGAGTGTTTTTTGTCAATACGGTGAAGCCTGAAATTGACACTTAGAACTTTATTTTATATAGAACTTTATTTTATATAGAACTTCATTTTATTTCATCTCTGCATGGGTCCTAAGGTCTGCCCATGGTGGGTACTAGGTGAGTTGGTATGATAGGTGTAAGGACAAAGGATGGTGGTTGCAGGGCATAGGTTGGCACTAAGTTGGTATAGGGGCCTTGGGGTGGATGGAGGGGCATAGGTTGGCATGTATGGCATGAGGGCGTCAGGGTTTTTTGGAGGGCATATCTTCAAATGGAGGGCTTGAGAGGGATATAGAGTTGCTTGGGGGTCATAGGTTGGCATGGAGAGTATGGGGGCCATGTGGGGTATATCCCCCATCCATGAGATGGCATGGGTTGGCACGGATGCGGCAAGGGGAGCGTATGGAGGATGAGGGATGAGGGCTGGAGGGATGTTTCATGTTTCATTCTTTATTTTTAAACTTTGGACACAGTGCAGGATCCCCAAGGCAGGCGTTCCACCCAGCCCACTTCCACATCCGGCAGCCTCCTCAGTTCTTCCGTGGGTTGCCGGCCCCAACTTCTAACCCAGCCCAACCACTCCCCCACTCCCGCTTCAAAAATCTGATGTTCGGGCAGCCAATTTTTAAGGTCATGTTTGTGGAGCCAGGAGTTCTCCCATCTCTGTGCACCTGACTTGGGAGCAAAAATCTGGGCCTAAATCCCTAAATCAGGTCATGCAAAAGCTTCTGATTCAGTTGAGAGAGTGAACATAATTGAATCAACCTGGCATTGGTCAGATGTCTTCATACTGCAACTTTCAATTGTAGATTGCAACTTTCAAGGAGAAATTGGCATTGTGTATGCAAGTCCCACTTTCTCCAGGTGTTGAGAGACCCAACCTCCTTAAAGGGGCCACGTAAGGCCTCTCCATAAAATCAAGTTTTCATTATTTGTTTTTCTTAAGGTTTTTAGGACCAGGGTGGAGCCTGGTTGCCTTCCCAGTGCCTCCCCATTCTCCTGCCTCCCCAACATATCCTGCCCCAAATGGGCTTGACCCATTGGTTGGCAATGTGTAGCAGTTGGCATTTTTTTGCTCCTGTGCTGTAGCAGAGGGCCTGTTTGATGCCCATAAATTGTGTTAATGAGGCCTGAAAGTGGGAACGCTAAGTTGTAAAATGTATCTCTTCGTTAAAATACTGCAGACATGATTTTTATGTGAACATTTTAATCAGTCCACTAAAAATGACTCACAAGCGAATTTAAACTGCCTAGTTAGTGACACTGTTACCTCCTGCTTATAGTGCAGGCTGGGGACAAACAACGACAAAGAACAAGAAAAGCCCATTACCTCTGTATTGCTGCATTATTTGCATTATTAATATTCTGTTCATTCTTTTTTGCTGGAATTAATCATGGCTGCAGTTTGTTTTAGAGGGATCTTTGTAGGGAACAGAACTAAACACTGGCAATCAGTATAGGGTTTAATTGGTAAATTAAACTGGCAGGTAGAATATGTCAAGCAATGTCTAATACCAAATTTTAATAATAGCCAAATTAAAGGCATCTTCACTTATTTAATATTACTGTACAGTTGAGTCAGGCATTGCTCTAGAAACAGGATGGAACTTGATAAAAAAATAGCTGAACACTCACTTATCAGTGTTTTCAATGAGCTTAGATATAAAATCGGAACCTGTGGCAATCAGTGGTTGAACTATCTGTAAAGAAGGCAACATTTTTAAGATGGAGAGTATATGGGAATGTCATTGAAAGGTGGCTTATATAAATTAATATTAAGTTAGGCACTGGACAATCATATTCAGTTGGGGACTCCTTAGCCAGGCTGGAGAGAGAGATTGCAAAAAATATTAGCAATGCACTTTCAAAAATAGAATTCACTTTGGGTGGTGGGAGATGAAATATGACCTCTCATTCAAGCCAGCACATGCACTAATTGTGCATCTGTGTGTACTAATTTGTGCATTAGCATTAGCAGGGATTTTGCTAATCTCTATCCATGCTCCTAGAATCCTTCAAGGAATTATCCAATTTAATGCGCATAACAGGTGTTAAACCTTTCTTGGCTTGTTAAAGACTAATTATAGGTGAAATACAAATATATTCATGCTTGCTTTCCAATCCATACATGAATACTGATGCCTGTTAAAGGTGGCAGTAAAGCAACAAAGTTGGCAGAAATCCAACACACAGCAGAACAAGTGTCATTGGCCTCGATGCCTCAATATTAATCCCCCTGCCCCCGCCCCCAATGGATGGAAGAGGGCTTGAATGCACCTGCTGCCAATTTAACAGAGGCACTTTTGTAATGTGCAAGTGTCCCGCTGTAGAGAAGCAGGAAACTTCATGAATTTATTTAAATCAGGATAAGATGATTGCAGGTAGAAATTGTAGCCGCTGTTTCTCAATATTGTTTGGAGATACTGGACTTTATGGTCCACTGCACTTGGCCAGCCGAGCTTTGCTGCATGGTCCCTGATTGTACAGGTGCAGTCACTAATATGATAATCCACTTTACAAAATTCAGAGGATATATTAAGAGATGCAATGCGAGTTGAAGAGACTAACTATTGCTCACACGTGTTTAAACCTGATGCCTATAAACATGGTAATGCATTTTTCTTCATCAAGTATTTATTTTTTATGACCATGTAAAGATTTTAAGGTAAAGCCAAGTGTGTCATGATTCTTCAATTTTAAGATTCTTCAGCTAAAGTAGAATCCGTTTGACTCATAGAGCAGGATTTTAGCTTTGGAATTGGGACCCTGACATTGTGATCATTGCCAGGTCCCGATCCTGCGCCACTTAGGTGCCTGATGCCCAACGCAATTTTCAAGAGGATGACCGATTAGTGGTCACGTGACCTGCTTGCTGTCAAACTAAGGACAGTAGGGGGATTAGTGGTCACGTGACCAGCTTGCTGTCAGACTAAGGACAGCGGGGGGACTTCCAAGGCTGAAGGGCCAATAAGGGGCCATCCAATACTTAAGACTGATAGTCCCACCATGGGTGGGCGCTGCCAATGTAGTTAGGAGAAAGATTGTGCACCAAGGTAGAGATGCTCTCTGAAGAAACTTCAAAAGGATAAATAAAAGTGACGACCACTGTCAAGCCCGCCAAATAAAAAAGCAGCACATAACAAATGGACACTGCCTCTTTCAGAATATTCAACAGTATTAAGGATGTCAATCAAGTTAAATGATCATTTCAAATATTATGACGAGAAATTAGGAAGCTGTGGTTAAGATCGAAATTGATGGTTAAGGGAAATGGTTGAATGAATCAGGACAGTGCAACTCTTCTACCAATGAATAATATTGTTTTTTGAAACAATTTTAAGAAAATGGACAAATGAAAAAATATTTCCTCTGAAACAATTTGTTAAACCTTAATTTTAGTGCAGAAGCCGCCACTCTGCAGAAATGGAAGATAAACCAAATAAGTTGTCCGATTTATTTATTTTTCTTTCTGTCCTGCCTGATCTTCTGTAAATTATCTCACTCCTCACATTTTAGCACATGCCATTATAAATTCACTTAACACCAGAACTTTGTGATGTGGTCATACAGCATACATAACAGTTGGTTTTCTGATCTGACCAGTGTGGCGGTGGGACTGATGGTAGCAGGCTGATTCCGGTTTAGAGAAAGGCCTTGTCACACTGTTTTTCATTGCTGACCTATTTAAATTTTGCTGGTGAGGTCCTGGCCTGGATCTGGCATTACATTGAGAACTTGCCGATTGGGAGGCAGGGTTTCTCATACAGCAGCAGCTAGTAAAGACTAGCCTAAGCATCCAACATAGCACACACATTTTGCAACAGAAATGCGCTGCTAATATAATGGTAAAGGCTCCATTAGATACCAGACAGGTATCTGAGGCCGGCTCCTGAAACAGGTTTTAGGTTCTTTGCATCTGCAAAAAGAAAAACTACTAATTATAAGATCCCCTTTACAAGATTTATCAGTCATTGATTTCACAATACATCATGCATGCTATTGACCATGGATACTATTCTCAGGTGCTTGTCAGACAAACCAGTGGTCCTTAAAGGGACTGCTGGAGATTGACTAGCGAAAGGTTTTTTCAAAAAGGAATGTTCCTATTGATTCATATTAAATGCATGGTCGCTGCCAGCTGCTGCTCACACATTGACAGTCCCCAAATAGTGGCTGCAGCCATGACTACAGACAGATTAATATTTGCAATAATCTTGCTCTGTCAAGCGGGGGCGCTATTGGAGGATGAAGACAGCGAGGCAGCTCCCCAGGCCACAGAGGACGACTCAACTGATGAGCCTGATGAGGAGCCGGAGGAGGCCCAGGGTGAGGATGTGGCTGCAGAAGTGATGAAACTTGTGGGAGGCAGGGAGTCCAGGGAGGCCTTGATTCTCCATTCATTCAGCTCGGCACCCAAGGCTGGCAGGAAAGTGAGGGCGAGTGTAATGCCTCCCTACTGAACTTTCCTGATGAGGCCTGTGACCCTCAGGTCAAGGTACGACCTCTGAAATAAAGTTTGTATTCTTTCCCGCCTGTCATAAACCACTCCCATATGTCCAACACCTATGAGAAACATAAAGCACATTCAGACCATGACACATCACAACATTCTTAAATAGTGATCATGTTTACACAATTTGAACATTGAACATCTTTCAACTGAAATTATATCACCTGTGACTACCCCTCTTATGTTTATAGTGCCTTAAACTTCTGCTTGCGAGTGCTGCGTCTTGGTGCCCCACCCTCCCTCGCTGGCAGCGGCATTAGTGGCAGCTTGCTGACTGTGATGTCCTGTCAGCCCTGATGAGCTTGGCAGACATCCTCTGGCTGGCAGAGGGTGTGCAGGAACCGCCTGGGTGAGAGCATCCAGCACCGTAGCTGGGGACTTCTCAGTCATCACGGCCTCATCAGATGCGATGGGCACTGACAGAGGGGCAAAGGGGCTTCTGCCTTTGTTTGGAGTGCCCTGAGAGGAACCCACAGATACAACATGCAGCTTGTCTGCCAGTGTGAGGTCGATTTGAACTTCTTGTTCACCATTGATGGGCGGGCAACTACCAGAGAGACTAGGTGCTTCATCCATCTCTCACACTGGTAGTGACCTGCTGATGTCACTGCCAGTGTGTGAGCTTGCATGTCCAAGCACTGAAACACCTGATTGAGTTCCTGGAGCTGCCTCTCCATGAGACTTGCCACTCTCTCAATGGAGGAGGAGGCTGTGTGCTCAGAGCTCTGGGTCAATGCAGTGCTCACGCTCCCCATGGACTCCTCCATGACAGAGAGCATGGCACGCAGACCCAAGAGATCTCCGCCAGATCTTCCCATGTATCCATAGAACCATAGAACACTACAGCACAGAAAACAGGCCATTCGGCCCTTCTAGTCTGTGCTGAAATGTTATTCCGCTAGTCCCATTGACCTGCACCTAGTCCATAATCCTCCCGACCTCTCCCATCCATGTATCTATTCAATTTATTCTTAAAACTTAAGAGTGAGCCCGCATTTACCACGTCAGATGGTAGCTCGTTCCACACTCTCACCACTCTCTGAGTGAAGAAGTTCCCCCTAATGTTCCCCCTAAACTTTTCCCCTTTCACCCTAAAGCCATGTCCTCTCGTGTTTATCTCTCCTAATCTAAGTGGAAAGAGCCTACTCGCATTTACTCTGTCTATACCCCTCATAATTTTGTAAACTTCTATCAAATCTCCCCTCATTCTTCTACGCGCCAAGGAATTAAGTCCTAACCTGTTTAATCTTTCCCTGTAACTCAACTCCTTAAGACCCGGCAACATCCTAGTAAATGTTCTCTGCACTCTCTCAATCTTACTGATATCCTTCCTGTAGTTAAGTGACCAAAACTGCACACAATACTCCAAAGTTGGCCTCACCAATGTCTTAAACAACCTCACCATAACATCCCAACTCCTATACTCAATACTTTGATTTATGAAGGCCAGTATGCCAAAAGCTTTCTTTACAACCCTGTCTACCTGTGACGCCACTTTCAGGGAATTATGTATCTGAACTCCCAGATCCCTTTGTTCCTCTGCACTCCTCAGTGCCCTACCATTTACTGTGTATGTCCTACCTTGGTTTGACCTTCCAAAATGCAACACCTCACACTTTTCTGCATTAAATTCCATCTGCCATTTTCTGGCCCATTTTTCCAGTTGGTCCAGATCCCTCTGCAAGCTTTGAAAGTCTTCCTCGCTGTCCACAACGCCTCCAATCTTAGTATCATCAGCAAACTTGCTGATCCAATTTACCACATTATCATCCAAATCATTGATATAGACAACAAACAACAATGGTCCCAGCACAGATCCCTGAGGCACACCACTAGTCACCAACCTCCAGTCTGAGAAGCAATCATCCACTATCACTCTCTGTCTTCTCCCACACAGCCAATTTCGAATCCAGTTTACAACCTCTCCATGGATACCAAGTGTCTGAACCTTCTGAACTAACCTCCCATGTGGGACCTTGTCAAAGGTCTTACTAAAGTCCATGTAGACAACATCCACAGCCTTTCCTTCATCTACTTTCTTGGTAACCTCCTCGAAAAACTCTACAAGGTTCGTTAAACACGACCTACCACACACAAAGCCATGCTGACTATCCTTAATCAGCCCTTGGCTGTATAAATAATTGTATATCCGATCTCTCAGAACACCTTCCAATAATTTACCTACTACTGACGTTAGGCTCACTGGCCTATAATTATCTGGTTTACTTTTGGAGCCTTTTTTGAACAATGGAACAACATGAGCTACCCTCCAATCCTCCGGCACTTCACCCGTGGCTAAGGACATTTTAAATATTTCTGCCAGGGCCCCTGCAATTTCTACACTAGTCTCCCTCAAGGTCCGAGGGAATATCATGTCAGGCCCGAGGGATTTATCTACCTTTATTCACTGTAAGGCAGCAAGCACCTCCTCCTCTTTAATCTCTATATGTTCCATGAAACTACTGCTTGTTTCCCTTCCTTCCTTATACACTATGCCAGTTTCCTGAGTAAATACTGATGCAAAAAAACTGTTTAAGATCTCCCCCATTTCATGAGGCTCCACACATGGACGACCACTCTGATCTTCAAGGGGACCAATTGTGTCCCTTACTATCCTTTTACTCTTGATATACTTGTAGAAACCCTTCAGGTTTACCTTCACATTATCTGCCAAAGCAACCTCATGTCTTCTTTTTGCCTTCCTGATTTCCTTTTTTAGTATTTTCTTACATTTTCTATACTCTACAAGTACCTCATTTGCTCCTTGTTGCCTATACCTGCTATACACCTCTCGCTTCTTCTTAACCAGATCGCCAATATCCTTTGAAAACCAAGGTTCCCTATGCCTGTTAACTTTGCCTTTAATCCTGACAGGAACATGCAAACTCTGCACTCTCAAAATTTCGCCTTTGAATGCCTTCCACTTACTGAACACATCCTTGCCAGAAAACAACTTATCCCAATCCACTCTTCCTAGATCCTTTCTCATTTCCACAAAATTGGCCTTTCTCCAATTTAGAATCTCAACTCGAGGACCAGACCTATCCTTATCCATAATTAACTTAAAACTAATGACATTGTGGTCACTGGACCCAAAATGTTCGCCTACACATACTTCTGTCACCTGACCTGTCTGGTTCCCTAATAGGAGATCAAGTATTGCATCCTCCCTCGTTGGTACCTCTATATATTGATTTAGAAAACTTTCCCGAACACATTTGACAAACTCCAAGCCATCCAGCCCTTTTACAGTATGGGAGTCCCAGTCAATATGTGGAAAGTTAAAATCTCCTACTATCACAACTTTCTGTTTCTTACATCGGTCTGCTATCTCTCTACAGATTTGCTCCTCCAATTCTCTCTGACTATTGGGCGGTCTATAATACAACCCTATTAGTGTGGTCACACCTTTCTCATTCCTCAGCTCCACCCATATGGCCTCTGTAGACGAGCCCTCCGGGCTGTCCTGCTTATGCACAGCTGTGATATTTTCCCTGACTAGTAATGCCACTCCTCCCCCTTTCATCCCTCCCCCTCTATCACGTCTGAAACACCGGAACACCGGAACATTGAGCTGCCAGTCCTGCCCCTCCTGCAACCAAGTCTCACTAATAGCAATAATGTCGTAATCCCACGTGCCAATCCATGCCCTAAGCTCATCTGTCTTTCCGACAATACTCCTTGCATTGAAATAGATGCACCTGAGAACATTTCTATCATGTACAAACCTTTGATTTCCGTCTGTACATGCATTCCTCGCTTGACCTTTATCCTCCTCCACCTCACTATCTGCTCTAACACTCTGGTTCCCCTCCCACTGCAAATCTAGTTTAAACGCCCTGGAGCAGCACTAGCAAACCTACCCGCAAGGATGTTAGTCCCCCTCCAGTTCAGGTGCAAACCGTCCCATCGGAACAGGTCCCACCTTCCCTGGAACAGAGCCTAATTGTCCAGAAACATGAAGCCCTCCCTCCTGCACCATCTCCTTAGCCACATATTTAGCTGCATTATCCTCCTATTTCTAGCCTCACTAGCACATGGCACAGGTAGCATTCCTGAGATCGCAACCCTGGAGGTCCTGTCCTTCAACTTTGCACCTAACTCCCTAAACTCTCTTTGCAGGACCTCCTCCTCCTTCCTATCCACGTCAATGGTGCCTACATGGACCACGACATTTGGCTGCTCACCCTCCCTCCTGAGAATACTGAGAACTCGATCCGAGATATCGCGGACCCTGGCACCAGGGAGGCAACAGACCATCCGGGATTCTCGATCTCTCCCACAGAACCTCCTATCTGTCCCCCTAACTATTGAATCCCCTATCACTACTGCTCTCCTCTTTTCCCTCCCTCCTTTCTGAGCTGAGGGTCCAGCCTTAGTGCCAGAGACATGACCACTACAACTTGTTCCTGGTAGATCATCCCCACCAACAGTATCCAAAACGGTATACCTATTGTTGATGGGAACGGCCACAGGGGTGCTCTGCTCTTTCTGTCTATTCCCCTTCCCTCTCCTGACAGTCACCCAGCTACCTGCCTCCTGACTTTTAGGGGTGACTGTCTCCCTGAAACTCCTGTCTATTACTGCCTCTGCCTCCCGAATGATCCGAAGTTCATCCAGCCCCAGCTCCAGTTCCCTAACTCGGTTTGTCAGGAGCTGCAGCTGGATGCATCATTTGCAGGTGTAGCCATCAGAGACAATTGTCCTGTCCCTGACTTCCCACATGCTGCATTCGGAGCACTCGACTGCCCTAACTACTGCCTCCATTACCTACTCCTAATTTCATTAAAGGAACTTACCCGGCCTTACCCCACTGGGAGAAAACTCGTCCTCAGCCTCTGCTCGCCGAAGCCTCTCAAGCCAAAGCCTCAAAGCTCCACTCCTTCACTGGGCCACTCACACACTGGCCGCTCCTCTTCAGCTTCCCCTCCTTTTATTTTCAATCTCTGCGCTCTTTTTCAAATGACCTCCCTTCAAGCTTCGCGCTTTTTTTCAAATGACTTCCCCTCGCTCTCTGCGTTATTTTTCAAAAATATCCCAGTGGATATTCAGCATCTGCCGCATGATGGACAACTCCAAAGGCTCATCACCCGCCTCACACTCAGCATGGTCCTGGCCTCCAGCAATCTTCCAACTGCCAGTGCCTAGGGCACTCTCTGCCTCCACCAGTTCCTCATGCTAGTGTGTAGTGCCCTCATCAATGTGCAATACCAATGGAGCTGACGCACTAATGCCCACCAACATCTGCACTGGTGCTGGGTTCTGAGAGAGGATCTGACACGGGTTCCTCTGTTGGTGGCTTCTCCTCCGGTGTCAATGGAGGATCCTCAGGGTCTCTGCTGCATCTTGAGCGTGATGCATCTGAGGGAGGAAGACAACATTGTCAGTAGATATCATCATCACAAAGTGACAGTGCATGCAAGACAGTTTGTTGACACAATGGACAACTGCCGCACTGAGGCATTGTGATTGGATGAGCAATGGGGGCTCTTGGTTTAAACTTCTCATTGGAGATGCGATAATCCTACATTTCTTATACATCCCCAGTCTCCCACCTGTACACCGGACTCTTGCCGTCCTCCGTGACCCCCGCCTCTCAGTGACCTGTGGCCCTTGCTCCACACTCACATTCCAACTCCAGGGCGTCCATCTCGAACTTGCTGATTATGAGCAGGTTGGCCATCCTCACCACCCGTTCGTGTGTGTTCCACAGCATTATGGCTTCTCCTCTCCTGTATGGACAAAAGTGTATTCATTAGTCTGCCCTCTACCCGCAACAACATATCAGCATCGCGCCCCCCACCCACCCAGCCCCCAGGAGAACCAAGTTGAGGTGCCTATCACATTATCATACCTCACCCTTCTATGCAATCAACACTAGCACATAGATCTCCCAGCCTTGGTCGGCACAGGCATATGTGCCATTTGGCACTCTAAATCTTACACCCCTGAGCACCATGATGAATGGCCATCCTCCAAGACATCTATACATAGTTCAATGCTAAGTTGGTACTCAGACTTGCAGAGCACAGAAGATCATTGAGCCTTTTGCAGCACTGGATCCATATAGCACCACATTATGCCCACTCACCTGGGCTGCCACCTACATCCACACCTTCTTCGTTTGGTGTGGTGGCTCCTCTTGGCCAGCCTGTGGCATAAGTATGTCACGCCTGGCACTCACAGCCTCCACTAGAGTGCGCAGGCACTCGTCCAAGAAGCAGGGGGCAGAGTGCCCACCAGCATTGCCCTCCCACCTGGCGTGCCCAGCGGTGTTGAGACCGTGACACCTTCCAACACCAAAGTCTTCAGTTCTTTCCTGGACACTAGCTCACTCAGGGTTCTTTGCACCTCCTGGCAGCCTTCAGGGAGCTGCCCTTGCTCTGTTCAAAGATCCCACCATGTCCCCATTAGACCCGGCGCCTCGACATGCTCCCACCCCCGCTGGGAGAGCAGATCCTATGTCCGGTCACGTTTCATGCTGGCCAGCCCTTAATTGGCCAGTCAGCATGAAATTGTATCCGGCTTGCGATTGCTGGTAGGAGCTGTTAACGCCTCTGCTTCCAGTCCCGCTGATCGCACGCGCATGGCTTATGTAAAATTCAGGCCATAGTATCATTGAAGAATCAATATAATGAGGAATCATAGAATCATGCAGCACAGAAGGAGGCCATTTGACCCATCATGCTTGTGCTGTCTCTTTGAAGGAACTATCCAATTAGTCCCACTCCCTTATTGTTTCTCGATTGCCCTGCAGGAAGTTGAATTACCTTCAAGATCAAGTGAGGGAGACCAACACAACATATATCACACTCACCAGATCATTAAACTCTCTTTTCAATAGAAACATAAGGAATAGGAACAGGAGCAGGCCATGCAGCTCTTGACTGCTCCACCATTCAATATGATCGTGGCTGATCATCGGCCTTAACTCCATTTTCCCACTCACTCCTCATATTTCTTGATTCCCTGAGAGGCCAAAAATCTGCCTATCACAGCCTTAAATGCATTCAACAATAAAGCATCCACATCCCTTTGGGGTAGAGAATTCTTTGAGTGAAGAAATTTCTCCTTATCTCAATCCTAAATGATTGTCCCCTTACCCTAAGACTGTGTCCCTGTGTTCTAGATTTCTCCAGCTAGAGGAAACAACGTCTCAGTGCCCACTCTGTCAAGTCCTTTCAGAATCTTCTACGTTTCAATGAGATCACCCCTCATTCTTCTAAACTTCAGAGAAGATGGGCCCAATTTACAGCCTCTCATCATAGGACAACCCTCTCAACCTTGGAACCATCTAGTCAACCTTCGCTGCACTACCTCCAAGGCAAATATATCTTTTCTCAAATATGGTGACCGAAACTGCAGACAGTACTCCAGGTGTGGTCTCATCAAAGGCTGTACAATTATAGGAAGACTTCCTTATTTTTGTACTCCAATTCCCTTGCATTAAAGGCAAACATGCCATTTGCCTTCCTAATTGCTTGCTGCAAGCTGACTTTCTATCTTCCTTGTACAAGTACACCTGAGTCTCTCTGAACATCAACATTTACAAGTTTTGCGCCTTTTAAAAACTTTCTGCTTTTCTATTCTTACTATGAAAATGAATAACCTCATGCTTCCCTACATTACCCTTGATTTCTTCTTCTAAGTTTCCAAGATTTCCACTAAGCCACCTTACCCAAAGTGTTGTTTAGGCGCTTCCTCACACAGGTCATTGTTATTGACTTGATTTTCCAGACAGTTTTCTCATTAGAAACATCAAACTTTATTTACAGGCTGCAGCAGCAGTTACATGCTTCCATCAAGCTCCACAACTAGAAGAAGAACCCCCACGCTAAGGTTCCCCAAGTTTAGAGCTGATTCGCTCACACTGTCACGTGATACTATACAACACAATAAGTCTTAAGGCTACAGTCACTACATTCCTTAAAGCTACAATTACTACAGTGATGAAGTTTACTTTCATCAGTTTTACTCTGGTCATAAAATGGCACAGCACAGAATGAGGCCATTCAGCCTATCGTGTCAATATATATTCCCTGATAGAGCTATTTTAAATTAGTCTAAATCCCTTAATTTGGGTATCCTGGAATATCTTGAAGGAGAGTTCTGGATTAACATTATCTGTGCTGTTTAGTATTTTACAATGCATTGATGACTCATTATAGAATTCAACAATTAGTCAGCAAAGTTTGCTGACTATACAAAGTTGGGCGGGAATGTAAGCTGTGAGAGGATATAAACAGGTTAAATGAATAGGCAATTGGGTGACAATGGAGTAATATGTAGGGAAGCGTGAAGTTATTCATGTGGTAGTAAGAATAGAAAAGCAGAAAGTTTTTAAATATGCCAGTTCAGTTGACTATTTTACTTTTAAAATTAGTTAAAACATCATTTACAGGAGAGAAATGAGAGGGAAGTGATTGTTTAAGTTTATTTTTTGTTTCCTCTTGGCTGCCTATACTTTGGTTAATGGGATGCAAACTGCAGGAATGCTCTTCCTGGACCAAGAAAAATAAAAGTTAAAGGTATTTTCATCGCTCAACATTGGCACAAATGGTCAGAATATTGCAGCACAAAAACTGCACATTCATACCTTTAAATTGCTTTCAGGATCCTATGTACATCCTAGGACCTTAACTTGCATATTACAATTGTCTCCTCATCTCAGAGCCCTATCCAATGTGGCCATGGCTGGACCTCCAGCATAATTGGGGTGCTATGAAATCCAACATCATTTTCAGGCCACTATATCTAACCTAGGCATTTAATATTGGCCCCAGTGTGTTTTCCAAGTTCCAATTTGTTAAGTTCTTAGCTTGGGTCATTGTAGGCCTCCAGCAGCTATAATTAGACACACCAGGATCAGATATGGTATAGTTAGCTGCGGAGTAAAACCACTTCTATGTTACCGCAGTGGCATGCCTTTGGTCCCGACTTTAAGATATACCCAACCTCACTGAAACAGAGGGACTTTTCTATTTGTCACACCATATATCGCTGATTGAGGTTACCAATTAAAGCTGAATTCATGCTAGTTCCATCCTGGAAAAAAATGGATTCGGGTAGCTCAATTCATCTGGTGTAGAATGCTTCCAGCCAGGAGGAATTAAAAAATAGGAAAGAGCTTGCATGTATATCCTTTCTCTTCTTTAAAATGCGCCAGTGAATCTTTTATATCTGGACCTCAGCTTAATGTCTCATTAGAGTGATGGTGTTTAGTGATTTCACTGATACTAAACCAGTTTCTTTGTTCTTCAGGAGTTTATTCTAACTTGTTCCAAATTATGTTGTATGAATAGTGAATGGCTGTATTTCAGGCTGGAGGGAGGCACACAGAAGTGTTCCCTAAGGTTCAGCACGAAAGTCATTGCTATTTCTGATACACATTAATGACCTAGACTTAGGGTTTACAGCATAATTTTAAAATTAGCTAACAACCCAAAACTTGGAATCAGTGAGGACGATAATATTAGACTTCAATTGGAGTGATATTAGCAAACCATTTCAAATTTACCCTGGGATCCAAGGGTTTCCCAGACTTCTCAGCAAACCAACAGCACAGTGGCAATTGAGGTGGCTGGATCAATCTCATGGAAATACTGAAATAAACATTCAGTACTCAAGGCTGCTTTCTTACCTACTGTTCACAGTAATTTTGCTAAGAGATTACTTCCTTCACATTGGATGTTTTCCCAAAAGCGTCAGGATGAATGGCATCATGGCTACCTTTGATTGCATCTCAGCCGAGGACCAATATGACCACAATCAGCATAAGTGCCATCCTGCTGTTTAGAGGTCTGTTGCTGTACAGCAGGGAGAGTAGCTTCAGGGGAGAGCACAAAGGGGAACAACTGAAGTGACAAGATGAAGAACCCAGATCATCCTTGTACAATTTGGAGGGGTGTGGGGTGTTAGAAGGGGAGAAAGTGGAGTAGGGAGGTGAAGATGAGAAAAGTGATGAGGGAAATGCACCCCAACTGCTCAAATTGCTGCCTGGGATGTCCTTATTCGTGCGAGGTTGACTTAGGTTTTACGGCTTCTTGCATGTCATCCGCAGTTTGACACTGCGCTCAAGCTGCTGAATGTCTGAGCAACCTCCAACCATACTTCTCTGTTTCTGTCACGGTTTCTGTTCTGCCACATAGCATGCCTCTCTGGCTCCTCACAGCCCCCAGTAGCACATTGATGAACTGGGATGCAGCCTCTGAACACCTTGAATCCATTCAGAAACTTCCTCTTCTCTTCTCCCCAACTCCAATTCCTCCAAATTGCATCTTTGGATTGGCCCTTTAAATACTGGAATCATGCAGATCATCATCAAGCTACTGCTATGGATTCAGCAGCAAACCCCAGATACAGATTCAAAGTAGCCTCTGCACAAATACTTGAAGGAGAAAAATTCTGTAGGGGTCTGGGGAAGAGTAGGGAAGTGAGACTAATTGGATTGCTCTTCGAAAGAGCCAGCAGACTCAAATTACTGATTGGCTTTCTTCTGTGCTGTACTATTCTGATTCTATAATAAGCATTCACTGTTCAAACAAAACTTTAGCCCTTGTTTAAACGGATGGATCCTAAGGGATGAATCTACAATAATTCAAGCAGAGTGTGAGACAGAGATAGGACTGTGGCCTTTATTCTCAATACCTGGAAGAAAGTTGGGAGTATGGATGTGAAGAACCACTCCTACATTTTTTACGTGGTTTATTTTAAATGGGCAATGCACAGGAAATCTAATTTTTATGATCTAGATTCTAGACATTGTTTGGGGCCTGAGTTTATCAAACAGTTGGTAATTGTGCGTGAGCAGGCACAACTTCCAGTTTTATACAGTAAAACATAATTTTAACACCACAGCCTACCTAACTGCAGGTTACTTTCATATGTTGCACATTTCCTTTAAATATCAACTCAGGCTTTCTTTATGAAATTCCCACAATAAGGTTTTGTGCAGCAGAAATATACATCAGCACAGCGAAACTGCATATATTCAGAAACAGTTACGTACTCGCAGCCAGCACTCGTTCTGTAGATTACTACAGTAATAAGTTTCATGGAGGAGGTGGAACAAGAACAGCTTGAGATGACCGTGCAGGAGCTGAGCAGGGTTAGTTTGCAGACAGATAAGCCATTCTTACTCCCTACCTGTGACAGAAACAAAGGAGGCATAGTTGGAGGCAGCAGCAAGAGAGGCGGGTCATGTGGCATCATTAACACCAGTATTAGCTACGTGAATCTCGCAAAACAACAGTGCCTTAACGTATTTGGTGAAGAATTTTCCATTTTTGAAACTAAGTGCCGTGGCGGCGGGTTCTGCTGGTCGGAGTGGTGGAAAATCACACCTGCTTTCGCCCTCGGAAGCTCATTAATTATGCATAGGCGAGTAGCTCTCTGAATCACATGGTGGATCAGGAACTGATTCGTCCGCCCCACCGTTACAGTTGAAATTATTAAAACGCTGCCCGAGCACATGCATTTCACTCCCTCTATCCCAGCTGTCTTTCAGGAGACCCAGTAGAGATGTCTGGGCAGCAGAAGAAGAAGGGTGCCCCAAGGTTTAGCCACGACTCCCTCGAGGCATTGAAAGGCATTGAATGCCAATACTGGGAAGTGTTTTATCCAAAGGATGGCTCCAGGAATCAGACCAGCCTCACCTCACCAGCCTGTAGCAAGTCAGGTCAGCGGGGCTGGCAACTACCCACGCAACGCCATCCAGTGCAGGAAGAGGATGAACAATCTCATCCACTTTGCCAGGGTAAGTCAACCTTCAGCTCACTCCAGTCTCACACTCTCATCATTGCATCATGCACTCACAGGGTTACACTCTTCAGGGATCTCACACAATATTAGCATGGGGCACATATCAGCACTGATTGTCTCATGGAAACTTCCATATCACCACCATCTCATCTATCATGTTGCACAAACTGCATCCTCAGCCCTTTCCACACACTGGGGGCTTGCATGTTTCCCAATCTCTGCTCCATCCCTTCTCCTTGCACTCCTTTCTTTTGTCTTCGTGCAGACCAACTTGCCCACAACAGAAGGGAGAGATCCCAGACAGGAGGAGGGATGGTCAACATCACAAGAGCCATTCAAATTTGAGGAGGATGCCACTGAGCTGGCTGGGGAGGACAGGGATTGCTCCTGTGGGGAAGGCAAGATCAGCTTCTCCCAGCAACCTAGTACAGATGAGACTTTCATGAGTTCATCACCTCCTGATGTCCACAGTGAGTGATATGCAATCTTACATTCTGCCTGCTCATGAACAAACTCTTGCTTCTATCTTTTACAGGCTCCAGCAGGACCATGCAGAGGAGTAGTGCCAACATAAGACCCAGCCACCAGCCCACCTCAGGTGAGGATGCTGAGGACCCAACCTAGGAAGATATGTCTGAAGGGTTCTCAAAATTCCCACATTTTTCATATCATCAACAAGGATATGACCTTTGCACTTTTACCTGAAACCAGACAACGAGAGGAGACAGAATACGCATTCTTCCCTTTAAAACAATCAACCCAGAAAAAGACTTAAACTAAAGCCCATCAAAATCTTGCATAAATAATCATTACTAACTACTAAGGCAGGAAGACGACAATCAATGCAATTATGCAAACCTATCAATACTCCACATATACAATGGTTTTCAGTTCAAAACTAGTTACAGGGGGAGGAAGACAATGAGAAACATCATGCGAGCCCATTAAAAACAAGGAGACAACAATCACCTGGGGAAGCCCACCAAAATCAAACAAAGAACTAACCTTGATTTAGATTGAGATAAGAAATTCGAAAAAAAAAACAGCATAACTGGGCCAGCAGATCTGAAGTGAGCAGGTTTTGGCAGTGACACAGAAGGGGGAGCAGTTTTGAAAGCTGACACAGGCGGGTGAGCAGAGTTTAAGCAGGGAGCTGAGCCAAGTGGAGGAAGGGAAACTGGAGGTTTGCAGGCCCGCAGGCAACATCACGGTGAGGGGCACGGGGTGGCAGGCTCAACCGAAGACAACAAGGCCACAACCGCAGCCCTCCACGAAGATCGACCACCCACAACCGCGCCCTCCACCCAACTGAAGAACCTTCGCAGATTCCACAGACCAGGACCACGTGGGGACGGCAGGCCCGAGATGACACAAAGAGCATACCCCAAAACTGCAACTGGCTTACCTGGCTGGATTTCGAACTGTCAAGGAACCCTGGTTGGTGAGCATGATCCCTGACCTCTCCTAGTTCAATTTAGTTAGGTTTTGGGGTTGGGGCAAGGGTAAGGGGATTAGTAGCGTGATTTTCCCTCATTATGCCATGTGTTCCCCATTCTTAACTAAGTGCACTTTGTAAGTCTGTATAAAATCAGTGTAATCCTAATGTTATAAGTTCATTTGTGACTTCAATAAACTCAGTTTTTTTCTTGCACCAAAACCAGTTGTCTGCTGCACTTTGTCATAACCCCCAAATAAGTCCAAGGTCTAGAACCCAGGGAGTGGGAGCGATTTGAACCGCTCAGAAGTCAGAGGTGAAGCTGACACACACAGCACCACCCCCAACAGTCACTGCGTTCATCCGCACCCTCCACAAACACAGAGAGACACACCTCGGTGAGTCATAGTTCTAGATTAGGTTCAGGGTCACTTTCTGGAGAACGCCTCACTGACACGTCTCCACAGCAGTCAGAGGCAGTGACAGCGCAGGTCTCTGGCACTCGGAGGACGGCTGGAGATCAAGCACCCACTGAGTCTGAGTCAGAAGATGAGGCTCTGCGAGCGGCCACTGAAATAATGCTGGAGATGCAATGACAGTCAGCGGAACATCAGGCAGAGATGCAAGAGTCGCTCAGAAGATGAGAGCAAAGGATGGAAGAGTCCATCTGTGTTGTGTCTGATGTCATGGCTCTGACATGCCAGCGCCTCAAGGTCACCAGGGGAAGGGTGGTGACCACTTTGGAACCTTGTTCCAGCAGGTTTTGCCAGATTTGCATTTGGAACTGCACTCCATCACTGTAGGCATTGGAGGGATCCATGTGTGGTTAGATGAGAGGGGTGTGGGGCATCTTGACCTCCCCCCAGGTGCCCCTTTTCCTCAAGGAGTCAGAGAGGAGTACTCGGGCACCTACAGGGAAATGAACATCAGATGAACACCCCGGGGGCCTCCACACAGGACACTCCAAGGGTATCCAGCTTCTCAGAGTCCCTTCTGCCTGTGACTCCATCAACTCTAGCTCTTCAGGCCAAGATGGGTGCATCTGCCCCTGAGCAGGAGACCCTCATCAGACGGGACCCTCCAGGTTTCAGGCCATCAGAGGACATCCGCCAAGGTCATCATAGACAACAGGGTGTAGCAGTCAGCAGACTGCCTCCACTTCTGCTGTGGATGTCGGGGCTGCACCCAGGCATAGTGTTAGGGTTAGGAAAATTAAGAAATATTAACATAACTTCTGGGTCATGGGTGCTCAATCACTGTAACAATCATGCACTTTTGTAAATACATTTGATGTCAATTTGTTTGTTCATTTGATGGCATTGTGCAAATTCACTTATGTGCACTCTTAAAGCAAAATGAGCCATCCTCCCACTAAATCATTGCCCCCCACTTTGTGAGCCTCACGTTCACATGATGTAAAGCCCACTCAAGATAGTTACCGGACTCTTGTATGATGTCAGGGAAATGTGTCAAAGTCTTTATTAGGGGTGTGACCTGGATGAATTTTTAACCCATATTGCTTGCGAGACAACATTGTGTGAGGGCTGCTTAGCAGCCTGAAGGGACAGCTACTGTTGTATCTCCTCAGTGGTAGAGGCAAAGCACAAAACCTGACGAGATGATGTCGTCTCCAGAACATGGCCTGGTGAATCATGAGGGTTGAAGGTATAACTGCAAATGCAGAACTTGGTGTCAATGTGACTGGTTGTAAATCACTTTTAGTGCAATGGCATGGTATTAAGGGACAGGAGGAATATGGCCTTCTCTCATTGCCTGCATCTTACTCCTCCTGGAATCTTGTGTCTATCAAAGTGTCTCATGCACGTCTTCCATGTCGGACTTCTTCGATGGCATCATCACGTGGAAGCTGACCATCATCTGCCTCTTCAGGTTCCTGGCCCTCCTGCTCTTCATCATCCGAACAGTTCTCAGCCTCCTCGATTTCTCCCTCTAGCAAGAGATCCCTCCTTTGAAGCACCAGGTTGTGAAGATAACAGACCACCACTGTGTAGGAAACTCTTTCTGGACAGTACTGCAGAGCCCTACCTGAGCGGTCTAAACATCAGAAACGCATCTTCAGGATGCCAATGGTCTGTTGAATTATGGATTGTGTGGAGCCATGCGTTTCATCATACCTTCCCTCTGAGGCACTCTGATGATGACGCACGGATATCATGAACCATCGTGTGGGTGGGTACACCTTATCCCCAAGCAGCCAGCCCTGTGCTGGCTGAGGCCCTTCGAATGTGTGAGGCACCTGGGACTGACTCAGGATGTATGAGTCATGGTACCTGGCACAAACGTGCACGATGTGCTTCTCAAGATCGCACACCAGATGAATACTGATGGAGTGGAACCCTTTCACACCAGAGGCTGATGACATGGAGCTCTCAATGCCACATGTGTACAGTCCATAGCTCACTGCATTATGGGAAGCCTGAGAAAGCTGCAAAACCATTAAATCTAGCAGCCTGGTTATCTTCATCAAGTATGTACCTCACATAATGATGAGCATTACTATACAGGATATCTGTCACATCCTTGATGCATTTATGTGTGGCAGCCTGCGAGATGCCACACAGGTCCCCTGTGGATCCTCAGAACCAGCTGCAGGCAAAGAAATTGAGCACGGCGGTGACCTTCAGGGCCACAGTTAGGGGATGTCCTCCCATTGCGTTAGATCCTCCAGCAGAATGTGGCAGATGTGATCCACGGATCTCTGGACAAGCGCAGATGTACGTGGTATTGCCTCTTGCTCATCCACAGATAGGAGAACCTTCATCAGCAGACCCTTGGTGTACAGGTAAACCTCTGTTATGGCACACCCGATGGTAAATGCTGAGCTGCTCAAATCCCAGAGGGAAACTTGAAACAATTGCCACAACTGTTTTTCAATTTGTATAAATATCGAGATGCGTGCCTTGAATTCAGTAGCAATAAGACTGCCAAGTCTTATAGGTTTTTACAAAACTAAATTAAACCTTTATTAATAGCAGAAATGATTCTAAGTACATACATAGATCTACAAATTACTATTATGAAACTTCTAAATCCCCTAATTAATCTAAACCCCAGTTACACTTTCATAAAGGGAACAGTAAGACACATAGATTTTAAAAGACCCAGGCATAGAAATGCGATACCCTGAACAATCCAATTCAAAGTGAGTTTTCTTAACATCAGTTCTTTGTAGACAGCAGCCTGAGGTGTAGATGCTGGAGGCTCTTCACACTTGTTAGATCTTAAAGTGCTTGCCTTGCACACAGCCTTCTGTCCTTTATCCATATTTTCCCTCTTGAATGCAAATTTCCATTGTTTCACTGTGTCTTTACATCTCTAATAATAAAAATCTCTCATAGTACCAATTTTACCAGTAATCTTCGGGAAAAATACACACACTGTTTCTTAATGTCCCCTGGCTAGGTGGCACATTTCATCCCTTCTTAGAAATCAATCTCGTCTGGTTTATTTAAAAATGCAAATGTTCCCTTTATACCTATGCTTTCCTAATTAACATTTCAAACCTAGCTTATCATCTATTACATCAAAGCCTTCAGACTAGCTACCTTTAATTCAATTCAGTCACACACACACGCCCACACGCACACACGCGCACACACACACACACATAGACACAGACCTCACCATTACTCTACTTTACAATAAAATCCAATAACATTATGAGAATTATTATATCTTCCTGACAACTCCTCATCCCCTGGTTCTTGCTGGGCTCCCCAGGACTCTGGACCTCAGGCGGGGCCACCTCCCGAACCTGCGCTCAGTGGTGCCAGTCCCTTCTTCTCCTCCTCCTTTCCATGAGTACCATCAAGAAAGCAGCATTGAGCCCAGGCTCTGTTCTTGTTTGCTCCTTTTGTCTGTGGAATGATAGATATAACAAAATAATGAATCGTGGGGAAAGGTGGCTAAGCTCCCACTCGCAGAAATCACACAATTGTCATAGTGCAGAAGGTGGCCATTCAGTCCATCATGTCAGCACTGGCTCTTCGAATGAGCAATTAAATTAGTGCCATTCTCCTGCCTTCTCTCCATAATCCTGCACATTCTTCCTTTTCAGATATCAGTATAATTCCCTTTAGAATGCTTCGATTGAACCATCACACTCTCAGGCAATGCATTCCAGATGTTAACCACTCACTGCATGAAAATGTTTTTTCTCATATCACTTTTGCTTTTTTTGCCAATTATATTAAATCTGTGCCTCTCGCTCTCCATCCTTTCATGAGTGGGAACAGTTTCTCCCTATCTACTCTGTCCAACCATTCTCATTAATCTTTTCTTCACTCTCTCCAGTGCCTTCACATCCTTCCTAAAAGTGTGGCACCCAGAACTGGAGGCAATATTCCAGCTGAGGCCGAACTAGTGCCTTACACAAGTTCAACATAACCTCCTCGCTCTTGTATTCTACAGCCCTATCAATGAAGCCTAGGATACTGTTTGTTTTATATCAGTACTAAAAGCACAAAGGGAGAGGGTCGAAAAGATTATTTTAATCAGAAAAAGCTATTATAGAGTATGAATGCATTCCCTATGATGTTACTTAAGCCAAATCAATCACAGCACTTCTGAGAAATTATGGTGAACACTTTGAAGGGTGCAGGAAAATGGGATTAGACGAACTCCTATGTTGAGCTAATACTCGGTAACAGGCAATATGGGCTAAATAGCCTCTTTCTGGGTTGAAATTTCAATGGAGTAAAATATGTTACATTGTCAACTGACAATCTAAACCAAACATCTCCTTTCAGCAAAAGATATTAGATGATGTTGCCTTAAGAACAGCAGTGATAAGCCCGTGTTGTGCCTAAGGTGATTTACGTTTGCGTTTGCGGGTGCTACGTCTAGGTGTTCCCCCATCGCTGACACCGGCATTGGAGACAACCTGCTCACTCTCCTGCCCTGTTTGCATTGATGACCTTGGCGGATGTCCTCTGGCTCTTGGGGCCCGTGTTGGCCCCGCCTGGGAGGGAGCGGCATGGCTGGTATCTCCCCATTTGTTGCAACCTCATCGGATACCACGGTCACTGGCAGAGGGGCGGAGAGGCTGCTGCCATCATCCAGAGCACCCTGAGAGGAGCCCACAGAGACAACAAGCAGCTCATGCACCAACGGCAGGTCACTTTGGACCTCCCTGATCGCCATTGGTGGATGGGCACCTAGCTGGGATACTGGGTGCCCTATCCATCTCCCACACTGACAGTGACCACCTGAGATCATTGCCGCTGTGAGGACTTGCAGGTCCGAGCGCATCTAAGGAAGCCCTGATTGATCTCCTGGAGGAACCTCTCCATGAGAGTCGCCACTCTCTCCATGGAGGAAGAAGTGCGCTCGGTCATGAGGGTCATTGCATTGCTCATGCTCCGCAGGGACTCCTCCATCACGGAGACCAGGACACACATTCCCTCATGTATCTCCGCCAGATCCTCCCACACACCCTGCTGGACATCCAGTTTTTGCTGCCTCAGGGACGACTCCAGAGGTCTATCATCAGCCACTGACTGAGCATGTACCTGGTCCCCAGCTGTCATCTGACTGCCAGTGCCCTGGGCACCCTCTGCCTTCGCCTGCACCTCAAGCGAGTGTGAAGTGCCCTCATGCGTTGTGCACTGAGTTACTAGCCGACGATCTTATTCCCACTGAGTTGCTGGTATCTGCGCTGGTGCTTGCTGGGCTGAGAGGGTGTGACACTGGAGTGTTCAGATCCTCTGTGTCCTCAGGGGTGAGCAGCTGCCCTTCAGGCTCCTGAGACCGAGTGTGTTCTGGTGACCCTAAAAGGAAGAACAGGGACATGTGATTAGTTGAAGTAGCTACACTATTACTGTGCATGCCTGGCACCCGGATCAGTGTGCCCTCGTCTCTCCATTATCAATGGGGATTCTATGTTGGAGGCTCAAATCAATATACAGACAACAGTGGAATGGTTGCAATGACAAACGTTCTGACCTCAGTGCACTGCACTCTTACCTCCCTGTGGCTCCCCAACCTCACCAAGGCCAGCTGACCTAGGCACATGGCGCCTCTCCAGCTCCAGTGCCTTCTGCTCGTATCCGGTCAAGATTAGAAGGTGGGGTAGTCCTCCACCAGTCTGCAGCCTCTCAGAGTCATTGTGGACTGTCTTCTCATGAAAGGACAGAGGAGCATTGATTAGTCCACCCTGTACCTACAGCGCCATTGCAGCCTGGCCAACCCCACCTGAGGAAAACCTCACAGGGTTCAGCTGATACGTGACCCTGGAGCTGCAAGACACTCAGTCCGAGCAGCCAGGGCTCACCCCCTCGGCCAGATGCTGCCTCATTGACATTTGCCACTCACATGCTAAGAGCTCTGGATGGGGGGGTGCACCTAACTGGTATGCTAAGTGACCCATGCCAACACGGTGCTCACCCTTCCCGAACGCAGGAGGTCATTAAACCGCATGCAACACTGCACCCGTGTGCGCCTCACCACATCATGGGAGTTGACCCATGATGCCACCTCCTCCCAGGCGTTTTTGGTTAGGTGGGAGGGGGGCCTCCTCCTCCCATCACTTGGGACAAGGATATCCCAGCATACAACCACCTTCCCCAGGAGGGCAGCAAGGCACTTGTCTGAAAACCTCGGGGCTGAATGCCCCAGCGACCTGCCCTCCCGCCTGCCCTGTTCTCCAATGACATTTTGCATCCGTGCTGCTCTGCAAAGTCAATGGCAGCCTTAGCATGGCTGCCTGTGCCATTTTTGAATAGGCCACCAGGTTGCCTTTGGACCCGGCGGACATTGAGCTCCTGCCCCCACCTCTCGGGAGATGCGCATTACACTGGGTGGACCTTAATTGGCCCGCCCGCATAAAATGGCAGTGCGCACCCGATCGCCCGCTCCTGTCGAGCCCGCCTGACATGGGAAAAATTCAGGCCATTCACTATCGTTGTCCCAAACATGGCATCATCTGAGAAAAGCACCTCCCACTGCACCTGTATTGCTTAACAACACAACAAAGGTGGCCAAAATTCTGCCAATTTAGGCCAAATGATTAGAATTTGTGCTGCTGACCCTGGCAGTGTAGGAACTGGGTTGACTCTGCACAAACTTATTTTATTGAGAAATGCTATGAAGAACAGAGGTCAGATATTTTCATTATGTGATACAACAAATTGTTCCGGCTGCAAACCAAGTATATCATCCTTCACATCTGAATCTCCATCAAATAAAGTTCACAAACAATATGCCATTGTCATGGCCTCAGGGTGTGTATTTGCTTATAGACTTGTCACTGATACAGCCTTGTAGCTGAGGCACAAACTCACAGAGTGAGGTAAACAAGATGTCAACCCTCACACTTAACATTTCAATCCCACAGAAGCTGGAAAGAGTTTGGAGCCATTAATGACATGCGCGACATTATCAAACTCACTCCTCCAATCTCAGGTCTGGCATACTGATTGCACTTAACTTGCACATGAGTTATGACTGGATGCCCTTTGGCCTGTTATCCATGCCAGTTGGAGAAAGCACGTTAGAGGCTTTTATTGATGATCTGGCATATACGCAACGTCTGTGCCTCCTTAACGGTTGTCCACATTCCCATTTTTCACATTCATGTGTGATAATGCTGACATGGAAGCCCATGACTCCTGCAGTCTCTTGTTATAGTGCTAGAAATGGTAATCGCTCCAATGGAACCTTCTGAAGGAGATCTAGCACTTTTCTCTCATCTCTGACTACATTTCAATGCTTTGAGTGCAAGCAGGGTTGAGGCTGCCCCATAAAATGGGGCGTCTAGTGCAGCCCTGGACTCCTCCCACACTCCAACCCCTCCCACCCAGATCCCATTCCAGTTTCAATTTCTTCCCACATCAGGAAATCAACTCTACAAGATGGTGGTTCTCAGATTTTACTTCGAGATCAGCTTTTACCTTCCCTCCATGTCTGTCACTGTGCCTTCAATCTTCCTGGAACCCCACGGTGTGCAGGTCGAGATGCCTCCTGTTATTCTGCAGCCTCCCCTAATAATCCTGGATCCAAAAGTCATTCTTGTGGATATTCCAGCCCTCCCACCTGAACCCATAACTGCCAATGTCCCAATGCTCACTGTGGACCTCACCCCTCCCAATATCGAGGCTGTGCGCACGGCTACATACAGATGTGATCTCCACCCCCCCCAGGAAAGTTTCACATACCCACCTCTGTATTACCTCTTCCCCCTTTACAGGCTGCAGATGCCTATCCTCACTCTGACCGTCCCATATGCTGCCTAGTACCAGACCAGACAAGACCATGGCCAGCAACATTAAGACTATGACCACATCCTGCACACCAAGCTGTACCTTTTCCCAGTTAAGCACACAGCCATTGCCCCTCCTTGGAGCGGGACTATGACATGCGTACCATGCATAGCCCTGTGGCATGGCCCACAAAGCCCCAGGACTGACTTCACTCTGGCACCCAGACCAGGAGCCAGGACTGCCTTTCTCTTTGCTCTAGTTCCTTCCTGACTGCTGACAAAACAGTGTGCCTCCCCCACCCACCCCCTTTCATGAGTCTCTGTGAAAAATCTACCTCATGTGCACTCCTTTTCCCTCCCCACCTCCATGAGTCTTTGTGTAAGCCTTCCCCTCTTGTGCCAAACTGACACAACCCTCCCTCGTATTCCTGAGTCTGTGTGCTTCCCCTCCAATATTTTGCAGTTTTGTTCCCATTCCACCCCCTGCTGTGCCTGCATTCCTGTCTTTAATGTTGGGTTCCATCTTCCCCACCCTCGGTCTCCCCTCTGCCTGCCATCATTTCACCCCCCCAACCCCACCCTTGCACATTGTCCCTTGTGTCTCCTTTCCTCCCCCCCCACTAGTCTATCCCACCCGCCTTTGCCTTCATCTCTCATGTCTCCTTCCCTTATTCCTCCTCATTCCCCCCACTCCCCCATCCCCCCACACCCCCTGACCCTTGAATTTATTGTGCGATATTATTGTATGAATGTTCAGTAAAATTTGATGGAGGTGGGTTGGGTTAATGCTGTCATTATACCAGTGGAGAGCAGAATTTGATTTAAGTCTGTTAAATATTCTTATGATAACAATGTGCTCTGTAATTTCCAGGCTTCAGTCTCAGCTGGGAGAACTGACAGAGCCCTAGGCCAGGAACACGGTGTCAGGAACAGAAAATCCAGCCCTACTATCTGCTTCAACCAAATTTGGAAACGTGTTTACACACGGGCACAGCTCTCTCAGAGGCTGTTAAAATTACAGTACACTTGAACTTCTGTTGCACTGGGTTATTATAGAATCTGCCAGGAGACATCCCTGGTATCCGTTGCAGTATCAGAGTTCTAGCAGATGTCCCTCGTGCCATTGAAACACCTATTTTAAATGCAATTACAGTAACAGCAATAAAAAAAACACATTTCCTGCAGTACAGGACATAAGTGGCAGGGGATATGTACCAGTTAAGTTGATCAAGTTGTTAGTTCTTGGCATACATTAACATAAAGTGATTTTACTCAGTGAAAGTACTGATGTTACATGACAATCATAAAACAATGCATGTGAGTGTAAGGTTCCTTAAGAGCACAGTTATCCCTTTCATGATTGTGCAAAGGGGAGGTGTGGCTTAATGGGTTTCTACTGGGAGGCATATATAACTCCCTAATGATCTGCTAATGGTATCCACATATCCCACATGCCCACCCTCACAAATCCTAACAAAAACCTATATATAAAGATCTACATGTCCCTATATGCCCAAACAATATTCAACCATCACCATGACTCAGTTGGTAGCACTTGCACTTCTAAGTGAGAAGGTTGTGGGTTTAAGCCTCACTCCACCACTTTGTTACAAAAACCCCACATCCCTCAGTACATTGCTGAGGAAATACTGCCTTATCAGAGGCAGAACCTTCTTCCCCTGCAGAAGGCGGGAGGGCCTGAACATTTGATGGGTTGGCATCAAGACCAATACCTGAATTCCTGCCTCCACCTGAGGTAAGTTCTGGGCAGGAAGGTCCATGATCGACCTTCCTGCTTCAACTTCACTTGAGTCCCTTAAGTGGCCAATTAACAACCACTGCCTCAGTTCATAGCACCCTCGCCTTTGAATCAGAGGGTTGTGGGTTCATGTCCCAACTCCCGGAAACCAAGAACTGTGATTGTACTCGAACGAGTTGCAACCTGTGACTGTTGATAACTCGAAAGAGTTTCCCAGCTCTAGGCAGCTCTGCCAACATGCAGTCTGCATGACCTGACTTTTTTTTAATTCATTCATGGGATGCCTGGGCCAGCATTTATTGCCCATCCCGAACTGCCCTTGGTTAGAGGGCATTTAAGAGTCAACCACTTTGCTGTGGGTCTGGAGTCACATGTAGGCCAGACCAGGTAAGGACAGCAGATTTCCTTCCCTAAAGGGCATTAGTGAACCTGATGGCTTTTTACAACAATTGACAATGGTCATCATTAGATTTTTAATTCCAGATTTTTATTGAATTCAAATTCCACCATCTGCCGTGGCGGGATTCAAACCCAGGTCTTAGACCTGGGTCTCTGGATTATTAGTCCAGCAACAATGTCACTACGCCATCACCTCCCCAAGACTAGTTAAACTGTGTGGGCTGCAAGTCAGCTGTGTTGGGGGCAGGGTGGGGAGGTGGTGTCCCTCCAACTGCATTAATCTGTGTATGAGAAGCATGGATATTGGACAGCTGCTGACCCCCATGACCCCCTACTTCCCACGGCCCCCACCACGCAAGACCACCCCCCAACTTACCTTTTTCCTGAGTCGCTCCAGGATCATGAGACTCCAGGGGATGTTGTTCCGGTGGCCTCCGATTGGTCAGTGGCCATTGGTGGGCAGAACATCGTATTCCGGAGTCCTCTGTCGGGAGGAAGGCCCTCTGCTGTCCATTTAAATGCCTGTTGGGCAGAAGATATGGTGGGCCTTCCTTCCAAGAGTCAGTGCAGGTGTCTCGCCATTTTTTTTATGCAGCGCAGCACGCAAGACATTCGCCGAGGACAGGAAATACCACTCATTGGCTGAAATTTTCCCATCTCGCCTGCGGTGTGTTCCATAGCGGGTGGGAGCGGAGAGTCCAGCGGTGGGCAAAAAGTCGCAGATCTGCCATCGTAAAAACAAGTTGAAATTCTCCCGATGGTGTGTTTGTGATGGGTCGGTTATCCTGCCAACTAGTGCCGCAAACGCCGTTTGCGTTCATTAGCATGTCCTGAGTTCTCATTAAAACAGCTGCTCACCAGAATCATGCCAATCTTCCGTCACATCAGCGGGAGATTATGTCGGCATCAAACCCGATTGAAAAGGGGTGGCATGCACACATTGGACCTCAGTTCGCTGGTAAATTTGAGGTGAGTGAAACATACTTGCTGTGCCGGCCTTGCGATGAACGCCAGTCTGTTGGGGCCATTGGGTTGGACTTCTCCTTCTCTTTGCTTTCATTGTCCCGAGGCACAGCACTGTGCTGTGGTACTCATGCAGGCCTCCACTTTCAGAGACTAGCTCTTCAACCGGGGGGTGGGCTGTGAAGAGAGGGTCAGGTTGATAAACACAATGGGGGCAATGGGGAAGGAAGGCAGTGGAACGGCAGTGAGATGGAAGGGCAAATACAATGGGGGCAACGGGGAGAGAAGGTGGTGGAATGGCAGTGAGAGCGAAGGGCGAACATTATGGGGCCTTTCTGGGTTTGCCCTCTAACCTCTTGTTGCTGCAGGGGTCTGTTTAGAAAGAAAGAAGGAATACCTCCTTGTGATGAACTCAGTCACTGCATCTCAAGAGTAACACATAGGAATGTAGAATTTGGGAATGCAGGTAATAGTGAAAGAGGCACAGCTGTATCAAAAATAGCATTCAATCAATGAAGGTCTGTCACGTGTTCACCAGATTTGACACTCCTAACAGGCCAAAGGGCTCATTGACCATGAGCAACTGATTAGTCATTAATATGCCACATCAGAGATTGGAGCACAGAGCTAGGTTGGGTCAATCATCTCAATTAAACTTTAGCATCCCATGCAGGGCTCAAGATGTTACATCTGCGATGCCATCTTGGTCACCTTGATATCTCCAGGACAAGGTGGCATCAGCCACCATGCAAGTAGGGCAGGAAAAACTATGGACACTTACAGTCGCCAAATGTGTCATCTCCTGATCTTCACTTTCTTGTCTTTTGAATTATTAATGTCTTCAATGTTTCCTTTCAGAGAGAAGGCAAAAGCAGATATGGATCCAGGGCTCAATGCTGCCTCTGTCAGGGTCCTAATGCAATGGAGGAGGTGAAGGAGGGAGAGCATGATTAAGCGGAGCCACAGCATGAACAGGAGGGTCAGGAGGAGAGACCCAGACAACCGGGGCAACTCACCAGACTGGGGGTTTATCGTAGAAGGGTCTCCTATTTCATGCACGTCTGTGCTTGTCCCGAGATCTGGTACATCACATATGCCACATTCTTCGTGAAGACCTGATGCCACGTGGGTATCCCTGCCAGTGCTGCACTTAATTTCTTGGCCATTGGTTTTTTTCAAGGATCAACAGGTGACTGTGTGGCATCTTTCAGCCCGCAACACGTTGATGCATAAAGGAGGTCACAGATTCCCTTTACAGGAAGGCCCATCATTATGTCAGGTTTGTTCTGGACAAAGGTAGCCAGGCGCCAAGATTCACTGGATTCGCTGCAAGGGTGCAGGGTGCAATAGACTGCACCCACGTGGCTATACGGGCTCCATGGCAGCAGCCCCTAATGTTTATAAACGGCAAAGGCTATCATTCCATCAGTGCACAACTGGTGTGTGGTCACTGGAAGCACATGCTGCACATTTGTACATGGTACCTGGGAGTTGCCATGACTCCTACATCCTGAGTCACTCCCAGGTGCCTGAGATTTTCGAGGGGCCAAAATGTCTGCAGGGATGGGTGCTTGGGGATAAGGGGTACCCGCTGAAACACTGGCTGATGACACCAGTGCATTGCCCTCAGAGTCGTTCCGAGGAGAGGTACAACTCTGCTCACAGCTCCACACACTCCCTTATAGAGCAGAACACAGGGCTTCTGAAGATGCGTTTCAGATGCTTGGAACACTCAAGTAACTGACTCCAATACAGGGTTTCCCGCATCATCTCAATGTGTTGCAACCTTCACAATATGGCTATGCAAAGACATGACCCCTTGCCACAGGATGACCTGGAGGGGGATGAGAGCTCATCGGAGGATGAAGATCTGTAGGCCCAAGAACCTCAGGAGGCTGCTGAGGGTCAGTTTGAGTGCGATCGCACCATGGAGGGAGGAAGATGTGGGAGACGAGCCCGTGATACGTTAATTGCTGACATGTTCCAGGAAGAGTAAAGCTAAGTGAGGGAATATGGCCACATCTTTCCTAGTTCTCAATGCCATTTTCTTTTAACTCAGGGTATGCCCATTCACACAGTGAGAATGAATCCCACATTCACACTTCCCTCATAATCGCAAGGCCGTGACCTTTGCTTTGGTCTGTGGGGCCCTGTGAGAGAGCCCACTTAGAGACTTGAAGACTTCGCCACCATCTAATGATGCAAACACTGCTGCGACTGAGATGTGGACATGCCTAGGGATCTCCTCCTCCCGGGCATGTCTTTTTTTCTGCCACTACCACAGAGGAGACACAAATGCCGCTAGAATATCAATGCTAATGAGCTGCCCTCACTCAACAGTGTTCTTTGAGGAAGAAGGGTTAGGAACACTTAAATCACACACTTCCAATAAAGATTCAAACACATCTCCCTGACATCAGACAAGGGGTGTGGAGACTAGTTCAACTGAGGTTGACACCACAGGAATATCAATCTCACAGTGGGAAACTATCACTGAGTGGGAGCAAGGCTAAACCTCGAAATAAGAGGATTCCAAAGTACAAAATCACAATGTCTTCAGTTTATAGGAACATTCACATAACCATCAAATGTATTAATAAAAGTGCAATTTACTTACATGTCTAACACACCCATGACCCAAAAGTGACATCAATTTTTCACCCACTTCCTAACTCTAGAGCTACCCCTGGGTGCAGCCCTGACATCCACAGCAGAGGTGGAGGCAGCCTGCTGACTGCTATGACCTGATGTCTGTGATGACATTTGTGTATGTCCTCTTTTGGCCTGTGGCTTGGAGAACCCTGGCCTGATAAGGGCCATCTGCTCAGGGGCAGAAGCACCCTCAGTGGCCTAAGAAACTGGAGTGGATGGGATCACAGGCAGAGGGGACTGTGAGCAGCTGCACACCTTTGGAGTGTCCTGGTGGAGGGGTGTCCGGCTGACTCTCATCCTTCCTGTGGGTGCCCAAGGGCCCCGCCCTGACTCCTGCAGGAGATGGTGCACCTGGAGGGAGGTCAAGGTGCCTCATCCCCATGTCGCCTACATCCTGATGGTTCCCAACAGGGTGTGTGGCCATGGAGTGCAGGGCCGAGTGCAAATCTGGCAAGACCTGCTGGACCAAGGTCCCATTGGTGTTTGCCAATCTTCCCATGATGACCTGGATGTGTTCGCATGTCGGAGCCGCAACATCAGACAGAACGTGGATGGACTCCTCCATGTTCGCTCTAGTCTGCTGGGTGACTGTCGAATCTCTGCCTGATGTTCCACCACCATCTGTCGTATCTCCAGCATTGATTTGTTGGCTTCTTCCAGAGGCTCATGACCTGATTCGGGCCAAGCAGGTGACTGATCTCCAGCAGCCCTCCAAGTGCCAGAGACCTGGGCTGTCCAGGTGCGGGGAAGTGTCAGTGAGGTGTTCCCAAGAAAGTGAGCCCGAGCTTAATCTATATCTGTAGCGTACTGACGTGTGTCTCGCTGAGCTGGTGGAGGGTGCGTGCGAGCGCCGTGACGATTCTTCTAGAGCTTCTTCCTCGGATGAAGTCTGTGGGCTCACACTGGTGGTGCTGGACTGGCCTGGGGGCCTCAAACTGCTGTTGTCTATAAAATAGGAAATAGAGCTTCAGTTAATGAGTATGAGCTAGGTAAGACTGTACGTGGCTCACTGTGAATGTCAGGATTTGATGAAGTGATGGAGCTGTGGTCCGTGCTGGGTTGGTGGGAGAGGCTGATCTCCCCTTCCCCACAGGAGCGATCCCTGTCCTCCCCAGCCAGCTCGACTGCAGCCTCCTCAAACTCAGGGAGGGCGATGATGTCGGCCGTCCCTCCCTCTGTCTGCACTTCCTCGTGCCTGTTGTGTGCCAGATTGGCCTGTATGAGGAAGAAAGAAAGGCAGGTGATGAGAAAGGATGGAGCAGAGGTCGGGTGAGATGCACGTCCCCTGTGTGTGGTGAGCCCTCCCCAGAAGGGCCAGAAAATGGAGTGTGAGCAACATGACAAATGGGATGGTGGTGATGTGATAGTCTCAGTGAGAGAACGAGTGTTGATATTTGTCCCCTGCTAAGGGTTACATGAGACCCCTGAAGAGAGTAGCCATTTGAGTGCATGATGCCATGTTGGGAGTTTGATATTGGAGGGAGTTGAAGGATGACTTACCCTGGCAGAGCGGATGAGATCATTCATCCTCTTCCTGAACTGGGTGGCACTTCGGGCTGACCTGCTCTGCGATGGCCTCCCAGGCCGGCGGGGTGAAGCTGCTGCGCTTCCTCCAGCCATCCCTGGGTAGAGCATTTGTCTGTGCATCTGCACCCATCTGATCGAGGCCTGGATGGCCTGTTGCGTGAAGCGGGGTGCTGCCTTCCTGTCCAGTGTCTTGGCCTTCCTCTTCTGGCTGCCAGATATCTCTGGTGGGCTGGAGAAAGTGAGATTGTGTGTTGGACTGGTTTTTAAATATGGCGCTTAGACCTTCGAACCCACCAGCTGATGGTGGACGGACGAATCTCCTGACCTGCCAGGTCATTCGGACCGATATGCTCCTCTGCATAATTAATGAGCACAGAATCGGGCACAAGTTGCAGCCATTATGGGCAGCGGACTGGACGCTGCTGAGACTGCCCGCCACCGCGCTTAGTTTCATTATGGGAAAATTCCACGCATTGTCTTTCAGCTGAGATGTTAAACTGAGCTCTTGTCTGCCTATTAAGGTGGCATAAATGACCCGTGCCCAGAAGGAAAAAAACTGTTCGGACCAGGGCTCTTATTTCCCAGTTTTTACTGGTGTTCCATTTTAAGGTATACAAGATCAGTTCGGACCAGTGTTCTTGTTTCCCAGTTATTAATGTTTTTTCCTTCTTTTCGTTGGCCAACATCTCTCCCTCACCCACATCTACGAAAAGCCAAGCTAGATCATTTACCTTATTTGCTATTTGTGAAACATTACCGTGCACAAATTGGCTCCCATATTTGACTACATACAATAATGACTACTTGTCTAAAGTCATTTCATTGGCTGTGGCACACTTTGCAATGTTCTGAGAGGCACAATATAAATGTATGTCTTTCTTCAGTTATTTGGCGTGCTGAGGCCATCCTGTCAATGCATAGCTTGATCGGGGCGGGATCAGAATGGGTTCCAGAAAGGGTCTGCTGCACACTATCACAACAGATAGAAACTTTGCATTGGATTATGCTAAAATGCTTCCCCAGTCTTGGAAAAGGCAAAGAAAGAGGCTGCTGCCAAGGAAGCACCACTAGCAGAGATCCTAATGCAGCATGGAGCTTTAATTGGCAATAGATTCAGCATTAGCATCGTTGATGTGCCTTTAGGTGTGATTTATAACTTAGGATCATTTGTTTCATGTTATGCATGTACTATGGCATTCCATTGATGAATGTTCTATCATTTTCATGGTGCCAGATGACCAAAAGGATGTAAGTAAATATTCAAAGGGTAATATTTGTTTGTGTAAGTTTAATAGTCCATATAATCACCAGGACAGACCTGGTTCTGCCTCTGCTAAATCACCATTATGATCCTTCAATCTCTGTGTATGAGGGGTTATTCTGATAGTAAATAAAACAAATTCAGATTCCCATGAGATCCAGTCTGTTGAAGGAACTTGCCGTAAGCAATGGACACAAGAAGAAAGGCTGAGGAAAATTGCATGCTTTGTAACAAAATCCCAGAGCAGGCTTGCTTTTGATATATGTAAAAACATCATAAATGTATTCATGAAGATTTCCCCTGTTGGTATTTCTAGCAATGCACTTCTAATATCAGTAAACATAACAGACCACAGCAATTCTTCTCTAAACTTCCCATTGTATTAGGCGTTTACTGTGTTTGACATAGTACTGTAGGTAGGTTAACCCTGACTAAATCCATCCCAAATATATTCATTTTCTCATATTATAGTTTAATAATTTTGCCTTGGTCTTTCCCCTAAACATTTCCGAAGCACTACTTCACTGGCATATAGAGATGATGAAGTATACTAATAATTTCAAAGTTGATTTATTGTATATAATAAAAATGAGAGCTCAGCTCCAGCTGTTCCTTTTTATAAGATTTTGATGAACTCACTAAAAATTTCAGAAATCATGGAGCATGTTAAATCTTACCCATCTGGTGGGAACCAAGCGATTGGAGAGTTAAGATTGTTCAGATTATATACCCACCCTGAAGCTACAAGGAACTAGCTGGATGGGGTTTTCCCCTACATATCTGAGCAGGTGCAGTAAGGGGACCTGCCTAAAGCAAGCAGGGCTCTTTTCAACACATGTATGTTGGGTCCCGATGATGTCATCTGGACTGACTGCTATTTTACCTCTGCAAATTAAGCAGGGAGCAGCAGTCAGTTTCCCGCCAGGCCAACCAAGGGAGAAGACGATCGGTTTCACCTGTCGAAAATGCGCCCAATTCTGAGACTCCTGTAGGATGGTCCCAACAGCGCCCATTGTCAGCTGTGGCTCAGTCGGTAACACACTTGTCTCCGAAGTACAAGGTTCAAGTCCCACTCCAGCACAAGAATCAAGGCTGACGCTCCAATGCAGTACTGAGGGAGCATTGCACTTTGGAGGTGCCGTATTTCAGATGCGACATTAAACCAAGCCCCAGCCACTTGCCTAAGGTGGATGTAAAAAAATCCCATGACACTCATTCAAAGAAGAGCAAGGGTTTTATCCTTGGTGCTCTGGCCGATATTTATCTCTTAATCAATATCACAAAGTACAGGTGATCTGGTCATTATCACATCGCTGTTTGTGGGAGTTTGCAGAGTGCCAATTAGCTGCCGCATTTCCTGTGATATGACAGTGACTACACTGCAGAAGTGCTTAATTGGCTGTAAAGTAGTCATGAAAAGTGCTATATAAATGCAAGCTTTTCTTACCTGGTCTTAGCAAACAGCCTCTGGGCTCCTGGATCAGGCTGAAAGTTGGGTGAAGGATTTAAATAAGTCCACTGGGCCTCGTTTTCTAGAGCAGCAAGTGAGTCTTGTACACACACCGCCCCCACACCTGTTGAAAACTGGACCCATGTTTGACTGGAGAATATTACTGAGGGGTTTATCATATTTAGTTGAAAACAGTTAACTAATTCCTTCATATGAATCAAAGTTTTAATACACACTCTGTAACGAGCAGTAGGGAAATGTAAGTTCAATCATACAGGTTGCAGTTTTGAGACCATTTTCTTTCCCCGTCAAGTTTTCCGTCCTCCATTGTGGGGATGTGCTGATTTTTTCTAGGCCACCACAAGTGCCAGGCACCCTTGGGTACCTTAGCATAGTGGGCATTTTTGATTGAATCCCATTTTCCCCAGCAGAATTCATTGGATAGCAAACAGGAAGCCTGGTTAATATTTCAACTCCCAAACCAAAGAAAACAGAGACCAATTACAGCCCCTACCACTGCCCTGGATGAAATTAGCTAATAAAAAGTAGGGCGGGATTTTCTAGCAAAAGTCAATGGACGTTTTGCTGGGTTGTCACATTTTCCATCCGGCCTGTGACGAGTCCCACCATGGGCGGGACTGGAAAATCTCAGCAGTGGCCTGGGGAATCAAAGCTGGAAGCTTCCCGGTCCATTTGACTCTGTTGTACACTGGAAGTGCATTTGTCAATTGAGGCCTGTGAGATCGCTTCTTGGTAGATTCTAAACCCAACAACCAGAACTCTTGGGTATGGGAAAACATGATAAAACGGTCCAATATGTGCACTGAAAGCCGCGATGTTTTATTGGAACTAATTACAGCTTCAGTATCTCTTCATCTGGTAAATAATATAAGAAGCTATAAATCTGACTCGTAACTGATAATCTGAGTAATTTGATGTGTGAAACCAATTCTCTGAAACCAATTGCACAATTCATTGAATTTATCATTAACAAACCAGCAGCTAGCTCCTAGTTGCCATGGTTTTGAGAAGGTAAGAAGGTAACAAAGCAGGATATCATTATTTCTGTTATGGTTAGCTTTAGTAGCGGGGCTAGCAGTGGTTTCCTATTCCATGGTGCTAAACATATATTCTATTTGACAGTCTATGTGGAATTAGGTGCAAAACAGTTGCATTTCTAATGGGCCAGCGTTTGCTGTGGCAGCACATATAACAATATCTGCCGAGGGAAACAGAGTATCTGGGACCTAAGTGAACAAGGTGACCGACATGATGTCTTCTTAATGAGATTTAAGGGTTGGGAAATAAACAGGAATAACAGAGAATGAATTGAGGTGAATTAAAGTCAAATCAGGTGCAGAAAGAGAAATACAGAGAGGGAAAGAAAGTTTAGATTGGCAGAGAAAGAGAAAAGAGAAAGAAAGGGGGAAAATAAAAAACTCCCTGGGCGGGTGGTCAGCAGAGCACCCGCTGACAATTAAAAGGCCTATTAAGGCCATTAAGTTATCAATTTTGCTGAATTTTTCACTACCTGTTGAACCTAATGGTTGACGGGCAGATGAAAAGGCCAAGTGACCTTTGCATTCTTTTGAAAACCTCATCCACAGGCGGGATGAGGTTTTCAAAATCAAATGCAAACTAAATAAAAACTTTGATTTGTAATTAAAAACCTGTCGCTGCTCATGTGACAGAGTCACATGAGGGGACAGGTTTCACTAATTTTTTTCTGCTGTTCAATAATTTTTTTCCACATAACCTTCATCTCCCTGAGGCAGCTCCATGCCTCGGGGAGATTATTCAGCACTCTTTCGTGCGCGCACTAGGCCTGCTCGTCCTCCTCCCCCCGCCCGCACAGCCAGCGCTCAGCGCTGCCGCTCGCGTATCACGCTGGGTGGGCCTTAATTGGCCCGCCAGCGTGAAATCGTGGTGCGCTGTCAATCGCGGGTGGCGGTCAGCTTCCCGACTGCCCCCGCCCGCCCACGCCGACCCCGCATGCCAAGGCCAAAATTCTACCCCCTGTAGAAATCAAAACCTGGGAAATGAGTCCCAGAGCCAGATTTTCACCACAGAGGTGGGCCGGTCTGGTTTTGTCCAGAAGATGAACTCTGATTTTAATTTTTAATCCCTACTTCATAAGAGAATCCCTCGTTTTAATGTTATAACTCTGAATTTATAGCTGGATTCCTCCACAAGGGTCCACACCTTTCTGAAGGGTCGTGTTATGAAGAGTGCTCCGACCACCTCAATGAACAAGACCCTTGCACAACGGTATTGCAGGGCATCACCCGACCACACCAGGCGCTGAGCCCAGGGCATTCTGAGCCTGCGATGCCCATCAGTTGTGAATCTGATGTGTTGTCCAGCCTCAGTGAAGAAGGCATCTGGCACATAGAAACATAGAAAATAGGAGCAAGAATAGGTCATTCGGCCGTTCGAGCCTGCTCCACCATTCAATACGATCATGGCTGATCCTCCATCTCAACAGCGTAATCCTGCACTCTCCCCATACCCCTTGACACCTTTAGAGTCCAGAAATCTATCTATTTCCTTCTTAAATATATTTAGTGACTTGGCCTCCACAGCCTTCTGTGGCAGAGAATTCCATAGGTTCACCAATGTGATACACCTTAATACATCAGTGTGCAGCCACCTATGAAATGCTGCAGAGGTTGCCACTGATGAGGACACAGATGTCGGTGACCTTTTGCCTGGAGAGTCACAGTCTCCTTCAACACTGGTTCCCAGCCATCTCCAGGTATTGCACCTTTACCTGTAGATCCTATGTTCACAGTGGTGTCTCCTTCTCCTTCATGTCACTCTTCCCTCTCCTCTGGCCCCCTGATGCATGGCGCTCTGCCCACCCTGTACAGGTTGCTACTCCCCCATCTCCAATGGCCTTGATTTTGGAGGGCGTATCACCCAGTTCCAGTTGCACCCTGCCTGGTGCTCAGGCAGAATCCAAACAGCCTTGCCCTCTGCTCTGATGCCGCATGATGCCAGGAGGGTGACAAACCCCTGAACTGGCAAAGCCTGGAATTTCCAATTTCCTGATAAGAACTCCCAGTGCATTTCAGGAGGCACAAAAGTAAGTGATTTATGGTTAAACTGGCATCCTTACTCCGAATTTGCAGTTGTGGGAAATAGAAATGTAATAATAGGGTAGAAGGGGGTATTTTTCTGAAGTTGATTCAAGGATATATTTTTGAGGCAAAGGTGGCATTTTTTTGGATTATGCAGGCAGTTTGCAGAGTGTATGAGAATGAGGGAGATTTTGGCATCACTGGCATCAAATTTTGTGGACCAGAAGCAGCGTTAATGGCCCTCATGATGGTACAAATATTTTTAGAAACATTTGAGTGTTCTGCAGCAGTATCCTTAAGGACCTCTGCTTAGGCTGCTCAGTGCAAGTATCAATAAGTGGAGAATGCACTGTGGCACCTGTAAATTGTAATGCAGTCCCATTGACATCATTCGCATGGGCAAATACAGTACCTGCCTCTTCTCAATGGATTCCTGTGCCACCTATATCAAGATTCCATTAAATGTTACCATTTTGAATAATTAACATACAAGGGGTAAAGTTCTCTCTTCACTTTTTAACCAGAAGTGCTAATCCAGTGAAAAGAGTCAAACGCAGAGAGAAATTTGACAGGAACATATTATGCATTTGTGTGGTAGCATCAACAATAAGAATTTCTACCAAAATTCATCCAACATCATTTCATTCACAAGAGTCAATATGTTGAGTGTAGATACACATTCTTCAGGCTTCTCAGTTTCTATTCATATTCCCACTGCAGTTATGAAGTAAATGGAACCATTTATTTCAAAAATATTTTTCCACTGCTATGGTAGTTATGGTTTTATCTAAATGTGTAGTATACCTTTAAGAAGGATGTGATAAAGGAAGATCACACGATCTTGTGTAACCAATAGAAGAGTAGCACGGGCTACCTTTGTAGTCAATAGTCTGTAATTAGTAGTCAGTACTATGGAGATAGGATTTGATGTGAAAGCACGCATGTGTAGCTGCTGAGTACCTTGTAAATAAAAAGAATTTGTTCGACCCAAGAAGTGTCTGCTGATCAACTCTGTCTATAGTACCAACTCGGCCACCCCTCAAACAAGTGTGCAACTGGGATTCGCAAGTCTCAACAAACCGGTGATGAGGAAAAAGTGAGAAAAAAGTGAGGATAAAGTGAAGATACAACAAACTAGCATCCAGAAAAAAAAACTCAACGGAAAAAATCAAGAGAAACGAAATCGGGCTGTACCTCGCACGGTAACTGTAAGTAGAATTTCCGTCCAAATCGTTGAAGCAATTTCCTGATAGAATGCCGCAATTTGGAAGAATTGATCCTTTCAATCCAGGCACGGACGATTGGTCTCATTATATTGAACACCTCACATTCTTTTCTAAGTGAACGAGATTATGGGGGAAGAGAAGGGGCGAGCGATCCCCTTATCTACATGTGGGAATAAAGCCTACAGCTTGATTCAAAGTTTGACGGCACTCAGTGCCCCAGATTCTAAACATATTGATGAATTGGTGGACCTCATGAAAGGTCATTACCAGCCAAAGCCCTCGGTAACGGTGAAACGCTTCAAGTTTAACTCAAGAAATACAGCCGCTGGGGAGACTGTTGCATGCAATGTGGTAAGTTTGAAACAGTTAACAGAATATTGTGAGTTTAGTACATCTCTAAACATGCTCAGAGATCATTTAGTGTGCAGTGTGAATGAAGGCACGATCCAGAAGAGATTACTGTCCGAAACAAATTTGGATTTTAAGAAGGTGCTGGAGTTAGCACTGGCCATGGAAAGCACAGTAAGGGATTAAAAAGCCATACAGGGAGTGCAAAATGGTGCCATCCTCCACGTTGGGCGGGAAGCCCCAGTCAAAAAGGGTGCAAAAATGCAAGGCTCTGCTGAGAAGCGGGAAACAGCCACCGCTAACAGAAAAATAAAAAGAAATGACTTAGCAGAGAAAACAAGGAATAATTGCAATAGAGATGGAAACAAGCAATCTTATAACGATTGGCAGTTTAAAATAATTGAATGCCATTGATATGGACACATAATGAGACAGTGCAGGGAAAGAATCAGGCAGGCTTTCAAAAAAAGGAAAAAGAAAACCCATGAGATCTACAATGTAGAAGAGCCTGAAGCAACAAATTCAGATATTTATTTGTCATTTAATTTGAAGGTAGGAAAGACAGAACCAGTATGTATAACAGTGAAGATAAATGGCAGACCTATTAGAATGGAAGTGAACACAGGAGCTTCCACTACAGCAATTGGTGAACGCACCTTCAAATATCTGAATTATGGTGAACGTAGATTAAATTTGGAAGAAACTGATACCAAATTAAAAACTTACACGGTTGAAGACATCTGAGTCAAAGGCATAAGCAGCGTAATTGTCCATTATGGAAGCTAATCGGTAAGACTCCCAGCGTTAGTATTGAGAGGCAGAGCAGCAAGCCTTCTGGGGCAAAACAGGCTGAGGGAAATCAACCTTGAGTGGCCACTGAGTTTCCAAAAGGAAGCTGGAAATGTTCCTGTTTTGGAAAAGGATTGCATAAGGACTCAACAACCTGAAGAAAAGCAGGCTATCTTAAGTCACAATGTGATAGAACAGCAAAAGGAGCTCAAAGAGACCATGTTTGATGACAGAGTTCGAGACGAGGTGAGCAACCTTCAAAAGGAAAAAGAAAACCTGCTGAAAGATCTTCACACAACACAAGATTCCCTCAGGTCTAAGTTTGTACCTCTGGAAAAGTATGAAGAGGAACAGAAAGAATTCAGCACTTCTCTGAATAAACTGAAGGATGGCAGAGAAGACCCAACAATGCTCAATTTTCCAGAAGGCAGCAAACAAATACAAAAAAGAAATGGAAGAGCTGAAGAATCAACTACATGAAGCCAAAGAGGCTTTGGAAGCAAAAGTCACAGAATTTTCTAAGAAACAGACAGAAGATGAAATTCTGGGAGATTCAACCACTGAGCTCACTCAATTCGAACTTACATCTGAGAGTAGTCTGGCCAATGTTGGAGTTGAAAAGAAGGTTGAGATTAAAGTAAGTGCTAGAAAGAAGAAGGCACATAGAAAGAAGACACAGAAACACAAATAAGACTTTAATCCTGGCAGCATACAAATATACTTTTGTGCATAGGCCTGGAAATCAACTTGGAAACGCCAATGCACTGAATCATTTGCCTTTACAAGAAAATGATGAGGATGTCCCAGTTCCACAAGAATTTGATTTATTGTTACATTTCTTAGATTCCTCGCCGGTATGCACTGGACAGATTAGAGAATGGACAAGTTGGGACCTAGTCTTATCTAAAGGATGAGAACAAGTGCTTCATGGTTGGTCACAAGAGCCTGTATCTGACAAAATGAAACCGTACTTCAACAGAAGACAAGAAATAACCAGCCAGGATGGTTTCTTATTATGGGGAGCATGAGTGATAGTTCAAATTATTACTATAATAACTTCTAAATCCCCTAATTAATCTGACTACTAGTTACACCTCTGTTAAGGCAACAGTAAGGCACATAGATGTTAAAAGACGCCGGCAAAGAAACATGATACCCTGAACAATCCAATTCAAAGTGAGTTTTCTTAACTTCAGTTCATTGTAGACAGCAGCTTAAGGCAGAGATGCTGGAGGCTTTTCCCACTTGTTAGATCTTAAAATTCCTTCCCTTACACACAGCCTTCGCTCCTTTATACATATTTTCCCCCTTGAATGTAAATTCCCATTGTTTCACTATGTCTTTGGTCTTTACATCCCTGATCATAAAAAATTATCATAGTACCAATTTTATCAGTAATCTTTGGGAGAAATAAACAAACTGTTTCTGAACTTCACCCCTCCTTTGAAGACAATCTAGCCTGGTTTATTTAAAAATGCAAATGTCCATTTACACCTTATATTCTAACCTTCCCCCATGTTTACTTACTTAACATTTCAAACCTAGCTTACTTTTTCTTTCATCAAAACCTCCAGACCAGCTGCCTTTAATCCAATTAAGTCACACACACACACACACACAGAGTTACACCTCTGTTAAGGTAACAGTAAGACACATAGGTGTTAAAAGATGCGGGCAAAGACACATGATAACCTCAACAATCCAATTCAAAGTGAATTTTTTTAACTTCAGTTTGTTGTAGACAGCAGCTTGAGGTGGAGATGCTGAAGGCTTTTCACACTTGTTAGATCTTTTTTCCAATAAATTCCAATAACATTATTATATCTTCCTGACACAATCTCAGGACGAGATTGAGCTTAATAATGCCAAATTTAAGAGGGAAGGCGGAAAGGAGTCAGGGAAGTCAGAAAACTAGATATGACTGACATAGTTGTGAAAGGAAATTTACAGTGGGAGAGACGGTATTTGTGAAGAACTATGGAGAAGGACCAATTTAGTTACCAGGTGAAATAAGTGCAGTAACTGGACCTCTATCTTACCATGTGAAGGTGGAAGACCAAGCCATATGGAGACATGTAGATCATCTAAGGAAGACAGAAACAAATCACCAAGAAATGATTCCACCAGTGTTCATGACCAGGTCAACGATTCCTGTGGAGAGAACTCAGCCTAGTGCAGAGGTGTCTGATGTACCTGCAAGAGATGAGGAAACAAATTTGCAGGTGCCCGCCAAAGAACCTGATGTTCAGACAACTCCAGAAAAGGAGGTTCCTAACAAAGCATCTGAAGCTGTGGAGCTGAGATGTTGTACCTGCCAATGGAAGCCCCCAGAAAAACGGAATTTGTAAATCATTTACCTGTGTAAATTTGCTATTTTGAAAAAATTGTAATTGTAAATGTAAAATGTATTTCTGAGTAAAGGGAGAGGGATGTGGTAATTATGGTTTTATCTAAATATGTAGTATACCTTTAAGAAGATTGTTAAAAAGGAAAATGACATGATATTGTGTAACTAATAGAAGAGTAGCGCGGGCTGCTTCTGTAGTCAACAGTCTATAGTTAGTAGTCAAAAGTATGCAGATAGAGTTTGATGTAAAAGCACACATGTGTAGCTGCTGAGTACCTTGTAAATAAACAGAATTTGTTCCAGCTAAGAGGTGTCTGCTGATCAGCTCTATCTATAGTACCAACTCGGCCATCCTTCAACAAGGGTGCAACTGGGGCCAGAATTTTTCCCTCTTCGGGTGGGCTCGACAGGAGTGGGCCGGTCAGGAAGCCGACTACCCCTGTGATCAGCTCCGCGCTGCGATTTCACGTGGGCGGGCCCTGCGTGGATCATGAGCGACAGCACTGAGCACTACCTCTGCTGGCAGGGGGAGGAGGGAGAGCGGGCCTGGCACACAGTTTGCGCCTGCGCGTGAAAGACTGCTTCAATCTCCCTGGGGCACGGAGCTGCTTCAGGGAGATTGCAGCGCTTTTTTAAAAAATTAATAAATGCAATAAAAATTTAATGAAACATGTTCCCTCATGTGACTATGCCACATGAGATGGGACATGTTTTTAATTTCAAAATAAAAGTTTTATTTAATTTGTATTTGCCTTAGGAAACCTCATCCCACTCATGGATGAGGTTTCCTAAAAAATCCCTTTTCGCCTGCTCACCTACCATTAGGTTGGATGGGCAGTGTAAATTTCAAGTTAATTAGCTTGTTAATGGCCTTAATAGGCCTTTCAATTATTGGCGGGCATGCAGCTAACTCCGGCACGCTCCTGCCAAACGAAACATCGCGTGAGTGTGCAATGACGTCGGGATGCACGCCTTGCACGTCATATTATGTTCAGGCGCGCAGCCGCACGCTGAAGGTAAAATTCTAGCCTGGGATTCACAAGTCCCAGCAACTGCCCCATTTTAGCTCTTTCCAACAAAGCTAGCATTAAGGGTACATAGTGCCGTAGTGAGATTAGTCAGAGCGTCCCTGTAACATTTAAATTAAATTGGAACAGAGGGTTATTGAACTTGGCTTCAATCCCTTTCTTTCCTTTTAACTTATGGGTTATTCAACCCAAATTAAATAGCGCCATCCGTCATCATATTCAAATATTACAGAGTTGAACTGCCTCTAAGTTTAGAACGCTGGCTTGAGTAAAACTCCAATCTGCAATAATCAAACAAAGCTTATCTTAGATCATCAGAATTGACCAAAATTAACATCAAGGATACTCCTGGAGAGGACAAACTCATCTTCAAGTCAGAAGGCCAAAGGTTTAAAATGAACTTTAGGGTTTATAATCCGGGCCGATCCTCTTGTGCTGCACTGTCAGGGGTGCCTGTGAGAAAATTAAGTCTAAGTTGTAGTTTTGGTATTGAATCCTTTAACTCAGTCAGAGTACAGGATTCAAAACCAGCTTTGCTCTCACATGTTGTGAACCAATGGCTAGTTAGTTATGGTCAAGCGGATGAGTTGAACGAGGATTGAAGCCATACAATTCAAAAAAACATGCTGTATGATTTAAGCAAAAAACTGCGGATGCTGGAAATCCAAAACAAAAACAAAAATACCTGGAAAAACTCAACAGGTCTGGCAGCATCTGCGGAGAAGAACACAGTTAACGGTTCGAGTCCAAATGACCCTTCAACAGAACTAAGTAAAAATAGAAGAGAGGTGAAATATAAGCTGGTTTAAGGGGGGGTGGGACAAATAGAGCTGGAGGAACAGCACCTCATCTTCCGACTAGGCACTTTACAGCCTTCCGGACTGAATATTGAGTTCAACAATTTTAGTTCATGAACTCTCTCCTCCACCCCCACCCCCTTTCCGATTCCCTCCCCTTTTTTCCAATAATTTATATAGATTTTTCTTTTCCCACCTACTTCCATTATTTTTAAATGTATTTCCATCCATTGTTTTATCTCTTCCTTTTAGCCTTTTTTGATTCCTTCACCCCACCCCACCCCCACTAGGGCTATCTATACCTTGCTTGTCCTGCTTTCTACCCTTAATTAGAACATCCCTCAGATAATATCACCACCTTCAACACCTCTTTGTCCTTTTGTCTGTGACATCTTTTGGTTATCTCCACCTATCACTGGCCCTCTATCCAGCTCTACTTGTCCCACCCACCCCTTAAACTAGCTTATATTTCACCTCTCTTCTATTTTTACTTAGTTCTGTTGAAGGGTCATTCGGACTCAAAACGTTAACTGTGTTCCTCTCCGCAGATGCTGCCAGACCTGCTGAGTTTTTCCAGGTATTTTTGTTTTATGCTGTATGATTTGTTCAGACAACTTCTTCTAAATTGATTAGTTATTTAAATTCATGAATCCCCAGCATTTATCAACATGCACATTTCAAAGCATTGACTTTCATCTGGAGCCTTCAAAGGCAGTTATCTGTAGCTTGCAAAGAATATTAGTCAGAGTAGATAACATGTGAGAACACAACCGATGAGAAGACGGAAGAATTACAATTTAAATAAGTGGCAAATCTGTACTAAATTCATTGCCATGAAACTGTTCATTATTTTCTACTGCACAATCGATGAGTTGGCAAAGTTTAATTTCTATAATAATGTAAGTTGCCATCTATTTACTTGCTCACTATCTGTTCAATAAACCTGTTTGGCAATTAAAGCCTAAAACATGGTATAGTAGAGGTTCTGTTATTAGTTGATGAATGGAATTAAACCTGTAAAGCAATCTAACAAAAGGTTTTCTGTATCTTTTTATGGGCATGATAATCAAACGTATCTACGTATCATGGCAAGTCTAAATATTCTTGAGACCCCCTCTATCATTGCAGTCTGAGGCTTAGAAGCCAAAGTCTCTTGAGTGAAAAGGGAAAGAAGACTCAAAATGAGCAAGAAGAAACAAAAACAGTGCTACCTTCCAGATGAGATGTGAAACCAATGCTCCATCTGCCTGCCTCAGATAAATGTTAAAGACACCATTTAATTTCTTTAAAAGTCAGGAGTTATCCTCCCATCCTCCCTTACAAACATCACGAAAACAAAGTGCCTTGGGGTAGAAATTGGGCCTCGAGTGTAAAATGGATGCAATGAGGGTCACTTTTGGTTACCAATATCCTGCAGTCCAACAACACCTGAAACAACTCCAATCTTAAATTGAATCGGACCATCTTTCAGGTGGAGCTGTTAGACAAATGTTAGACCCCTTACATATGTCAGTGAGAGCCCAAACATTTATTTTAGGACAATGCTGCCTAATTGGGCAGCTTGAAATGGAACTAGCACCAGGCCTATTCCACTGAGGATTCATCAGCAGCCACTACAGCCTCAACAACAGCCTCCACAGAAAGGTCATTTTTTTTCTAAAAGATGGAGAAATCTGTATCTGTCGAGCTAGGAGGAGCAGGACCACATGCCCAGCCCCACAGTATCTCGATTGGTCACCCTCCATTGCTACTCCACACGCTCCTCCATGTTCCTGTGTGGCTCGTGGTCCAAATTTCTTCCATTTAAAATGGGACACTGCCTGAGGAGGCTTTAGAGCTGCTGAGAGCTTGCCCAAATACATTTAATGAGGCTCACAGCCCAGTCTCAGGCCTGTCTCGGGCCTGCTGGTTGGGGTGTGTGTACTGTGTGTGTCACCCATTTCAGGCTTGGAAATGAGCCTGAAGTTATTTTTCCCCCTTCATAGGAAGAACATAGGAAGAGGAATAGGCCAGCAAGCCCTTAAGAGTGTTTTGTCATTCAAGTACATCATGATTGATCGGTGTCTTAACTTCAGATACTCTTCTTAGTTCCGTAAACCTGATTTCCTTGTCCAGCAAAGTTCTATCAAGCACAGTTTTGAAACCTTCACCTACTGTTGTTTGTGATATCCAGCTTCTTCGCAAATTGTTTGCATGCTTGTGTCACAGTAATTCATTGTATTCAATACATCAGTAATTCATAGTATACAATACATTAGTAATTCATGCTTGGGCACAATTCTTACAGACACAATAAAGCGCAAGTTTTTATTTTCTATTTTAAAACTGATTTTTCTCAGGCTCAGGCTTTGGGCATTCTCCGCTCCCCTCCACTGTACACAGTGAGAACCTGGAGCTGGGCAGCCAACTGGAGACACATGAGCCTTTTAAATTAGAAATTAGATAGAGAAGGGAATAGCAGTTATAAAGGTTTTAGTATCAATTGACAATATGAGTAGGTAAATCACCCCATAGCAGACCATTCCCTAAGCTATTAACTCGCACTATGCTCCTGCTTCATCAATAATAGTGGTCTTGGCAAATCACTAGAGGAAAGTCAAGCTGAGGTCCAGGAACTGTTTATTGAAAATCTGAACAGATGACTGACAAGAAGAAGTTAACTGCAGCAGAAGGAGCGAGTATAATGGTGAGGTCTTCTGGTCTCTATTGGCTATCATGCCTGCCTGATAAGTACTGCAGCACAGCATTCAATTTTACATTCAGGTTTTAAAATGAATGCATTGCCCAGGAGAGATTAAAAATGAGCCTGTATCCAACCATTGTGCTCTTCTTTATGGTAAACCTACTTCATCATAATTGGCTAAAATTATCAGTTATTTTTCACACAGATCCCAGCAAAAAGAAAAACCCCAAAACTAAGTGATAGTTGTATATGAGGTGTCCCATTAGGTTCAGTGGCTCACCAACACAAGACATTGATTTTAATGTGAACTGACTGTTCCACAAAGCATTATTTGAGAAAGAGCGGAGAAGACTGTTCACAGGACTCGGAGAGCCTGGTGAATGTGAATGTGCTTGAGAGCAGGCAGCCAGGAGAACACAAGCTGGTTGAGGCGGGGAAGCATGATAGAGGCAGTGGGAGACTAGGAGCTAAGACTTAGGGTGACAGCAAAAAAGCATTGGATAACTGCCTCATAAGTTAGATACATGTTTCATCACAAAACACTGGTCTTCAATTTTTTAGTACATTTTAAGCTGAAATTGGTTTTCAGCAGGAAGTTACTTTTGGAGTTAATTTCTTGGCCTGTCAGAGACAGTAGGAAGCTATGTCCTTTTTGCCCATCAGGCTGCGTTTAAATTCTACCAGTATACTTCTTGCCCAAAAAACAATGGTAAGAGAACCCAGAGCAGCTCCAGCAGGGGAAGATCCAGCAGTCCTTAGCCAACTCCCAGCTTCAAGATAAGGGGCGAGAAAGGGGTTTCAGAATGGTCCCAAGACTTTCCTTGTGGAGGCCAGAGGGGCACTCCAGTAAGGAAGGCCCGTGGCCAGACTTCCCGTCCAGTCACCAAATGAGGCCATTAAGTAGGCAATTAATGACCACTTAAGGGCCTTATCCCACCGTCGCTTTTAATAACCTAGAAGAGGGTGGGCCTGCAGCCATTTGTGGAGCACAACAAGCAAAGCTGTGTTGCTACTTGTGGTCTCCAGAGTTGGGGGAGGGTGGAGGTGTCCTTCATTCAAAGATACTCAGCGCCTGATCAAGGAACACGGCATTGGGGAGGAGAGGGCCAGCTGAGAGCCAGCCCCATGCCCTTGCTGCCAAACCCCCACCCCATGAAACCCATTCCACCTTGAGGTTGCTACTTGATCCTGGACCTCTGGTGCTTGTCATTCCTGCAGAAGCCACCGCCTCCCTAGTAATGCTGGTGAGCAAAAGAGTTGCCAACCTCTGATTGGCTGGCAGCTCTCAGTGGACAGGATTTCTGCCCCCTGCCCGGCCCCTGGGGTCCTCCCTCCTCCACGTCCCCACCCCACGAGGCCCATCTGATCATCACTCACCTTTGGCCTAGCATCCAGTGATGATGTAGTACTGCCTCCCTGGTGCCACTGCCATTCAATAGAGCTGCCACACCCTCACCCCCTTGGAGTCTTTGATCCTGGGGAAGGCCCGTGGGTGCCCAGTTAAGTGCTTGAGAGCAAAAGCCAATGCACAGAGATTTATTGATTCTTCTCTCCCGAGTCTCCTAATATATCAGTTCTGATAAAATAGAGACAGTTTACTCTTGAAGAAAATCATTTTTTTTTAAATAAGCCGGAACATGCCATCAGAAATAGAGCACTTCAGTTAACAGATTGTCATCACCCTTTGAGAGTGTATATATCAGGCTTGCTTTGTGAAACAGTTGGATGGAAAAACCCTTTTCAAGCTGTTCTCTCAGCAGCGAGTGTATCGGTCTTGACAGTTGACAGTTTAAAATCTCAAGCCTATTTCCAAAAGATTGCTTTATTAATTTTGCATATATTTTGTATCATGCGGCAAATATGGTAACCTGAGCGTCACAAGTTTGGCAAGCACAGAAATATTATTGAACAACACTGTTTTAGTCTAAATCTCCAACTCGCTTAATAGCTCAGGGTTTAAAGAGTTTTGAGTGCTGCCAGGGTAATAATAAACACGTCATGCTGATATTATTGGTGTTATACTCTATCTGCACATCAGCAAATGTAGACCATAAGAAACTCCCCCATCCCCAACAAATTTGATTTGGAGCATGTCCGTTATATTACACAGCCGGAAGGATACTGCCAATGGCAGTATCTGTAATTAATATAGCAGAGCACTATCCTGTTAAAGCAGTCTTGGGCATTCTCAGCAAGAGCACGAGGGGCTAGTGGGAACAGCTAAAGGGACCCACACTAATAACAACATTTACAATTGTAAATCTTTAAGATTCATCTGGGAAATTTTACAATAAGTAAAAAGAATTCCACCTGGATCTTACTGCAGTTTGCTGATAATGTAAAATTGTTGACAACACTAAAAAATAAATTATCCAATAAGTTGCGTTCAGTCGTGTAAATAGTACAGTGAAATCTAAATTAAGGCTACATTTTTAAAAATTCAATAAATGGGTGGGGACTTGTAGGTGTCTGTTGGTAATAATGAACCAAAAGCACTGACAAGTCTCCAGTGACAGAAGGGGTCTCTGGTTTCTCTGTCGGTGCTACAAGGAGATTTGGGAGTAAAGCAGCCAGGAATACTTCTGATCTAAATGTAACTTCAAAAATGACTTTGGATATTGGATGATGCCAACAGTGTTATTGCAGACGCCACCTTCACTGGCACCAGAAGGGAAATAACTGTTGGGGATTTCAAATACAAACCTTCTATTAATTCATAACACTGCTCGACTATCACGTACTTACTATAAATCTCAGGAAATGTGTCAGGCTAACCACTAAAATATTTAAAAATTAAGAAGCGTGAACAAGTCATTCAACCCAACAAGTCCAGGTTGGGTTTTGTCCTCCACACATGCATATAGTTGCAGTTACATTTGCCTGACCTGTTCCTATATCCATTCATTTGCTTTGCCTTCATCTATTTATCTGATCTAGTCTTGACTGTTGACACATCAGGGAGTTTTAACACTACCTGCATAGTGGACACTAGATGGACAATTAAAAGAGATTACTTACCTGCCTTCTAAGTATGGAAGCAAAGATCTGAAAACATCTGGGTCCTTCTTTAAGTATGCATTTCAGCATCTGATAGCATTGTTGGATCATATGTGCAGCTTAAATAGTGGCTTGCGCAGGCAACGTATTATGGTTTTCTCACCAAGTAACGATAGCAGGAAGAGGTTCCATGACCAGAAGAGGCCCAACCAGGTTAGGATTTTAACTTATTTTCACTATCCCATGTGTCCAGGAAGGGCAGGAGTGGCACTGCTGACTTCGAGTGGGTGATTTTGCTGCCTATGCAGAACAGCCAGTTAAAAAAGAGGACAACAGGATTGGTTAAGAATTTTGGTGGGTAAGTAATCAGTTTTAACTGCCCGCCCAGTGTCCACTTGACATGCAGAGTTAAAATTCTCTTGATGTCAACTTTCAAGATTGGATTTGATAAATTAGGTGAAGAAAAGCTGACAAAGGAACAGATCCGGCAAACATAATTCTAACTATATGCTTGTGTGAAAGGTAAAACCCGAGGTGGAGTTGTTGAGCAGGATTTTTCCTAGCTGATCAGGGGCTTGAGTTCGAGTAAGATATTCAGTTGTGGGAAGCATAACCATCAAACCTGCTCTGAATTTGTCCGGTTGTCCATAGTAACTTTGGTGGAATATTGGCAGAAACCCTGGACTGGATTTTATCACAGAGGCTGAAGTCATGCCACTGGAGCCAAAAGCAGGAGGCAAGTCTGCCGGCTGGACCCAGGGAGGCATATTCCCAGCGATGGCCATTAAGTGGCTGCAACCAAGGCTGCCATCCCAATAAGGATGGCAGCCTGCCCTCAAGAGCTGCTGGCCCAATCAGGGGGCTGGCAGCTCATCAGTCTCAGCAACACCACCAGTGGCCATTGATAATTAGCGTGCATCATAATTGGGCACCCCCAAAACCAGGTAAGTAGGGCCTGGAAGCTCTGGGGCCAGGAAGTCAGACCCTAGCAATTTGGGGTGGACGGAGTCATTGAAGACAGGTGGCATCACTGCCATGGGGCTAGTCATTGTGTGGGGAGAACCTTCCATTGGCCATGGAGCACCCAAAATGGTGTACCCCCTCCCCGAACCTTCTAGGGAGCCAGGTTTCACTGGACAGTATCGCCACACAGCCACAGGCTCTCCCACCTCTGGAAGAATGCCTGCGGAGGCAGGAAGAGGCCCTTATTAACCACTTAAAAGGTTGAATTGGGTTCCTGGCAGCCAATCTGCCAGCCTTCCTGCCATCAGAAAAATGGTATAGTGGCGGGAAGAAGGTAGACATGCTCCCCCTGATACCTTCCTGTGCCATTTTGACAGCCTTCCTGCCTCCCAATTTGTTGCTGAGAGATGATAAAATTCAGCCCTCTGCTTCTGAATATAACTAGAGTATTTGACCAACTTTCGCCAAAGTTATGGTGGTCAATCAGAACAGCAGCTGATGAAATTTCCAGCAGAATACATTCCAACAAAGAAATCATTGCGTAGTGGTATTGTCACTGGACTAGTAATCCAGAGGCCCAGGTTAATGCTCTGGGGACCCGTGTTCAAATCCCACTGCGGCAGATGGTGGAATTTGAATTCAATAAAAAAATCTGGAATTAAAAGTCTAATGATGACCATGAAACCATTGTCCATTGCTGTAAAAACCATATCACTAATGCACTTTAGGGAAGGAAATCTGCCATCCTTACCTGGTCTGGCCTACATGCAATTCCAGACTGAGAGCAATGTGGTTAACTCTTAAATGCCGTCGGAAATGACACAACAAGCCGCTCAGTTGCACCAAACGTTACAAAGGCTCAAAGAAGGAATGAAATCGGACAGACCACCCGGCATTGATCTAGGCAGCAGAAATGACAATGGCAATCTCAGCCCTGTCGACCCTGCAAAGTCCTCCTTACTAACATCTGGGGGCTAGTGCTAAAATTGGGAGAGCTGCCTCACAGACTAGTCAAGCAATAGCCTGACATTGTCAGCCTCATGGAATCATACCTTACAGATAATGGGCGGAATTTTATGGCAGTGGGATTTTACGTTCCCGCTGAAGTCAATGGGGTTTATAACGGCTCGCCGCAATTTACCGCCCCGTCCCCACTGAAACGGGGCCATAAAATTCTGCCCAATGTCCCAGACACCACCATCACCATCGCTGGGTATGTCCTGTCCAGGACAGACCCAGCAGCAGTGGCAGCAGAGTGGGATACCGTCGGGAGGGAGTTCTCCTGGGAGTCTTCAACATCGACTCCGGACCTGATAAAGTCTCATAGCATCAGGTCAAACATGGGCAAGGAAACCTCCTGCTGATTACCGCGTACCACCTTCCCTCAGCTGATGAATCAGCGCTCCTCCATGTTGAACACCACTTGGAGGAAGTGCTGAAGGTGGCAACGGCACAGAACATACTCTAGGTGGGGAACTTCAATATCCATCACCAGGAGTGGATCGGTAGCACCACTACTGACCGAGCTGGCCAAGTCCTACAGGACATAGCAGCTGGACTGGGTCTGCAGCAGGTGGTGAGGGAACCAACAAGAGGGAAAAACATGTTTGATCTCATCCTCACCAACCTGCCTGCCGCAGGTGCATCTGTCCATGACAGTATCGGTAGGAGTGACCACCTCACAGTCGTTGTGGAGACGTAGTCCCGCCTTCACATTGAGGATAACCTCCATCGTGTTGTGTGGCATTGTCACTGTGCTAAATGGGATAGATTTTGAACAGATCCAGCAACTCAAGACTTGGCAACCATGAGATGCTGTGGGCCATCAGCAGCAGCAGGATTGTATTCAACCACAATCTGTAACCTGATGGCCGGGCATATCCCCCACTCCACTATTCCCATCAAGCCAGGGGACCAATCCAGGTTAAATGAAGAGTGCAGGAGGGCATGCCAGGAGCAGCACCAGGCAGACCTAAAAATGAGATGTCAACCTGGTGAAGCTATAACTAAAGGACTACTTGTATGCATAAGCAGCAAGTGATAGACAGAGCTAAGCAATCCCACAACCAACGGGATCAGACCTAAGCTCTGCAGTCCTGCCACATCCAGTCGTGAATAGTGGTGGACAGTTAAACAACTCACCGAAGGAGGAGGCTCCACAAATATCCCCATCCTCATTGATTAGGGAACCCAGCACATCAGTGCAAAAAATAAGACTGAAGCATTTGCTACAACCTTCAGCTGGAAGTGCCAAGTGGATGATCCAGACCGGCCTCCTCCAGAGGTCCCCAGCAACACAGATGCCAGTCTTCAGCCAATTCGATTCACTCCATGCGATATCAAGAAATGGCTGAAGGCACTGGATACTGCAAAGGCTGTGGGCCCTGACAATATTCCAGCAACAGTACTGAAGATTTGTGCTCCAGAATTTGCCGCACCCCCTAGCCAAGTTGTTCCAGTACAGCTACAACACTGGCATCTATCCAGCTATGTGGAAAATTGCCCAGGTTTGTCCTGTACACAAAAAGCAGAAGAAATCCAACCCAGTCAATTACCGCCCCGTCAGTCTACTCTCAATGGTCTGTAAAGTAATAGAAGGGGTGATCAACAGTGCTATCAAGAGGCACATGCTTAGCAATAATCTGCTCACTGAGGCCCAGTTTAGGTTCCGCCAGGGCCACTCAGCTCCTGACCTCATTACAGCCTTGGTTCGAACATGGGCAAAAGAGCTGAACTCCCCAGGTGAGTGAGAGTGACTGCCCTTGACATCAAGGCCGCACTTGACCGAGTGTGGCATCAAGGACCCCTAGCAAAACTGGAGTCAATGGGAATCAGGGGGTAAACTCTACATTGATTGGAGTCATACCTAGCATAAAAGAAGATGGTTGTGGTTGTTGGAGGTCAGTCATCTCAGCTCCAGGACATCACTGCAGGAGTTCCTCAAGGCAGTGTCCTCGTCCCAACCATCTTCAGCTGCTTCATCAATGACCTTGCTTCCATCATAACATCAGAAGTGGGGATGTTCGCTGATGATTGCACAATGTTCAGCACCATTTGCAGCTCCTCAGATACTGAAGCAGTCCATGTCCAAATGCAGCAGGACCTGGACAATATCCAGGCTAGGACTGACAAGTGGCAAGTAACTTCGTGCCACACAAGTGCCAGGCAATGACCATTTCCAACAAGAGAGAATCAAATCATCGCCCCTTAATGTTCAATAGCATTACCATCACTATCAACATCCTGGGAATTACCATTGGCCAGAAATTGAATTGGACTAGCCATATAAAACCTGTGGCTACAAGAGCAGGTCAAAGGCTAGGAATCCTGTGGTGAGTAACTCACCTCCTGACTCCCCAAATCCTGTCCACCATCTACAAGGCAGAACTCAGGAGTGTGATGCAATACTCCCTACTTGCCTGGATCAGTGCAGCTTCAACAACACTCAAGGAGCTTGACACCATCCAGGACAAAGCAGCCTGCTTGGTTGGCACTGCATCCACAAACATTCAATCCCTCCACCATTGATGCACATTAGCAACAATGTGTACCATCTATAAGATGCACTCCAAGAATTCACCAAGGCTCCTTATACAGCACCTTCAAAACCCATGACCACTACCATCTAGAAGGACAAGGGCAGGATGGGAACACCACCACCTGGGAGTTCCCCTCCAAGTCACTTGCCATCCTGACTTGGAAATATATTGCCGTTCCTTCACTGTTGCTGGGTCAAAATCCTGGAACCCCCTTCCTAACAGCACTGCAGGTGTACCTACACCACATGGACTGGGGCAGATCAAGAAGGCAGCTCACCACCACCTTCTCAAGGGCAACTGGGGATGGGCAATAAATGCGGGCCCAGCCAGCGAAGCCCACATCCCATTAATGAATTTTTAAAAAGTCAAATACAGTGCTTGTAGTTTTACACTCATTAGGGGCTATGGTGGATCCTTCCAAATACTGAGTTGGCTAAAATCAGCTAACTATTCACAGATCACTTTCATTGTATGGCTCAGTACACCACACTGGATGATGCCTTTGCCCATGAAGCAATCAATTGAAATATAAGAGTTATATTGTAATTTTTCAATCACGAGCAAGATGTGTGTTCACTGCATGTTGCTTTGCAAGGAACCTTACAACTGATAGCTACAATTCTCCTGACACTATGTCTGAATAGCACTGCAATGAGTCACAATACGCCAACCATCGCAATGACATGTGACAAAACATTTAAAAAATTGAGTTTCAATTTTATTCTACTGGTAATCAGAACAAGAGATTCTAATCCATCTATTTCTGCTATTAAACCTTTTCATAAGTCTGTGCTCATTAACATAAAGGATGTCAGCATTATAGAGTGTAACATTTTCCCAGCTTTTGCCTTAAAGAGGCAAGGTGGCTTACAGTATAGAACAGCTATGGAATAAATATTTCCTCTAATCTTATCCAACAGATTGTCAGGTGGATAAATGAAAAAGGGGATAAAGTTTTATGGAAACATGGGTGGTGGGGGGGGGGTGCAAATATACTTCGGACTATTCGCTTGTGGGATTTAAATACCAGTATGGAGTGGTTGGGCTGAATGGCGTGTTTTATTGTTGTAACTTCTATGTATTTTTATGCTAGTTGAATAAGAATATGAGTGACCACAATGTCCCTGAGTGTTGGGGAGCCCTGCTCCTGCACATTTAGCATTTGATTATCAACATAAATGTTTTAAATCAGCACTGTAACATTACCAGCACATTGGTCAAACGATCTGAGTTGTGTACTTCCTTAATGCTATTGTCACAGTGTGATTGCAAGACAGGATGAATAGTTCCTAAGACCTACCTGCTTGTTTTTCCTCCTTAATAAGACTACAAAGCTCCACAGCTGTGAAGTGCTCTGTCTCGTTACCCAGATGAAGATAAGTGAAGCAATTTAATTTTGAGGTATTGAACTTAAATGAGAAGAAAGTGCAGAACAAGTAATGGCTGTTCAGTCCTTCCTTTTATCTTTAAATGAACTAAAACCCTACCAGCAGAGTGACTGTGTCTGTAAACTTTTGAAGGCATTTCTTTGGAAAAGAATGTCGACAGAGGTAGCTCCAAGAGACTTTACCATACACTGTGAAGAATGCCAGCTTCGAACTAACAATAATTAATGTGTTCTTTCTTGGGCAGATAAGTAATGACAGTTACTCTAGTGACTTTGATCTACAGACTTCTAAAGGAGCTAAATTCTTTGCTTGAGGCAATCCAAGCGAAGTGATGTAATGCGCTATGCACAGGTATCCCTCCCATGCCACCAATTCAATCTATTTGTTTGTCAGCTTCTGGGCCATCTGTTTGATGCCCATCTTTCATGGCTGGGTAGTACCAAAATGGTGCCTGGGGAGATTTAAACAGTATGCATACATTGATTTATTCCCATTTCCATGGAAGTATTCCAGTTGACCTGTTTCACAGAGCTGTTTTATAACTGTGCTTTTAGAGATAAATATCAAGAGATAGTAAATAAAAGACAGAAGTGAGGTGGTCCTTTATTTACAACCATGTTGGTGAGATTCCTCCCTCAGAGAAAATTCATAGCAATATATTGCTCACATAATTAAAACATAGGGCTGAATTTTCCTCCCGTTGGGGGGGAAGTTGATGGGCGAGCTCATACGAGCACGCTTCCGATTGGCGCCCCCGATCGGAGGCGCGATGCCATTTCACGTGGGCAGGCCAATTAAGGTCCACCCAACGTGATGCATGCGCACAAAAGAGCGCACTCATCTCCCTGAGGCTAAGTGCAGCTTCAGGGAGATCGGCTGTACATGAAAAAAGATAAAAATAGAAAAATAAAATTTCCCTTACATGTCCCCTCATGTGACAATGTCACATGAGTTGGGACATGTCCATAATTTTTACAAATTCTTCATTAAAATTTTTTAAAGCCTACATGAAACCTCATCCCGCCCGTGGAGGAGGGTATAAATTATGATGCACAAATGGGAAAGACTGAATGGACCAATGTGTCTTTTCCTATCTCCAATTGTTCATATGTTCATATCTCAATGACTCCACCACTGCTGGAGTTAAAGGAAGAGGAATCTTGTTTTTGAATTGATTAAGATTTTGTGGGATGGATAACTTTTTTGGAATTTTGTTTGATAGTCTTCAGTGATCAGGGAGTATTTATGCGAAGCTTTCTGTCAAGAGATTTAATGGATGGGGCAAAGTCCATGGTAAGGTCAATTGTTCATGGTCTGGGGAAGGAGCTTGTTTGATGGAATGAGTTACCTATTCACATAGTCACCGGGATTTTGCAGTGAGAATAACAATGAGGCTATCATTATTATGGAGTAAATTGGACAGCAACTTCCAGTGATGGCACTTGTGCAGTTTGATGTGGAAATTCGAAGGTTGTTAGCTGAGTTATTGTGCTCTGCCACAGGCTGTGCTATACCAGTCCCTCACTATCAGACATTAAAATCCATGTAACAGCATGAAGGTGTGGTACTTAGCCAGTGATACTCACTAAATACGATTTTAAAAGTTATGGCTGATGTATTTAGGTATAAGAGAATTTATACTGGTTTGATAAGTCATATTTACTACCAAACAAACTTTGTGACAATGAAAATTTAATTTTGTAAGTTTGGGATCTCATTCCCTTAGAATTTAATTATTGTTGGTGATATTATATTTTGTTTTTACTTTTTTTGTCACTCCTCTTGATAATTCCTTTCTTCACTTTAATTTTGTTTTCTGTGCATGATTTAACTCTAATTTAAATTTCCTGCTTGAGACTCTATGTCGTTCAGTGAAGATTCTTCAACCTGATTGGTGGAAGAGCCACACTGTTGCTTTTCCAACTCATACGTGCCACAAGTTCCCTCTATGGATCTGATGCCCAATGAGAGTAAATTGCTGCTTAAAAGCCCATGAAAAATCTGCGGGCAGCTGTCAAGATAGTGACTGGTGAGAACCATTTCTTTACTGCTGACCACAAAATCTAAGCCATGTTCTTATATTCTTCTAATCACTGGTGTCATTTGTAGCTTGCTAATTTGTTATTTATTCATCCTTTACAAGAAATTAAATGAGTGATAACATAGGAGAAGGTAATTCAATTTATTCGAATTAACAAGTGGACAGGTATTTAACTATTAGAGGTGGGGGTGATGCAGTAATTAGGAAATTTTAAGAATAATATTATTGGCCTGGAAAATGACCTAATCTAATCCAGCAAAGAGAGAGAACATGACCCAGGCTTCTAAAGTGCTAGAACTCATGGATTTCTGGATGTCACTTGTTTTCAACTTAATGGGTTATGGGGGAATAAATAAAAAATCATGAAGCTACAAATGACAACAGTGATTAGAAGAATTTCTCTTTCCCCCTGCACCCCTCACATATGGGATAAACCCCATCAAAATTCTCTGCTGAATAATTAATTTAAAAACTGTAGGCAAATGTACATTCAAGTAAATGATTGAAGGTGATATGAATTATTACTTCAAAAGATAATCATTAATACTTTGGAACATGGTAGTTCCAATTTTTGAAATACAATAGAAATTGAATAACTCCATGGATCAGTTACATTGAATTTAAAGCACAAAGCCATCATTTAACCTAACAGGTCCATGCTACTGTTCATGTTTCACACGAGCCTCCTCTCACCCACTTCATCTAACCTTATTAGTATATCCTTCTATTACTTTCTCCCTTGTGTACTTATCAAGCTTCCTCTTGAATGTACCTATACGAGTGGTTCTAAAACTTTTTGGTTGATGGATCCATTTTCAAATGGATTCATAATCATGGACTTCCATCCAAATTTCAATACTGCATAATGCTTATAATATTAATGTACTGCATGTAAACAGTATTTTAATAATGCTTTTAAAAACACATAGTTACTTACATAATATAGCAGTGAGATGGGTGTTCCTCCTTCTCACTGCAGAGCCTGTCTATCTTTGATATGATATTTGACAATGACACCTGTAAATCATTCTCCAGCTCCAATGGGACCTGGGTGAACTTGACTTTCAGCGCCCTTTCTTTGAGTTTAAGTATGTAGTACTTAAATGGAATGTGGCGCAAACCTTCCAAATTGAAGATTAGATACAACCTTCCTATTCACAAGGTGACAAACACAAATCTGAGTCACATGATGAAGAGTCAGGAAATTCAGAAGGCTCTTCGTCCACCAAACAAAAAGGTTCAGTGTAGGGTGCTCAAGAAGAACCCACTGAAGAACTTGAGGATCATTTTTAACAACTCCCCTCTCTCGAACAAGGCTGAACTCACCTGGCACCCACCATTAGCTTTGGTTACTGTCTGCCTGGTGATTTTCATGCTGATCTCAGTGTTCCCCCATGCATGCCCTCCTCCCAGGTAAGAAAGCCAACTGACCTCTGCTCTGCACATGTGCCAGTCATATTCGGCTCCCACCTCCCAGTTTTCAGCAAGCCTACCTCCAGCTAGCACTCATTTGCTTGCTCTTGACCATGGCATTGCCCTCTTCCCATGGTGCCCTTGGTGGTTGCCCACCAGTGTGGCCGGCACTGGTCAGTAAACACTTTCACATTATATCCATTGCAGGCCTACTGGAAAGTCTCTACAGACATTGTGGACCTCAGTTTGAGAACCAATGATCTATGCTATTCACCTCAACTCCTCCATATGGTAGCAAGCTTCATATTCTAACCACAACGATCCTCCTGAATTCATATTGGATGTATTATTATCCTGTATTTATGATCCCTAGTTTTGGACTCACCCACAAGTAGGAATGGCTTGAATTTTTGTAAAGACTGAAAGGGTCTCTGACTTAGCCAAAATGGCACCGCAGACCCAATTCTAGAAGCTCCACCCCCTAATCCCAGTACCCACAATTTTCCCCAGGGGGAGAACAGGGGTGGGCTGAAGTTTTCACATCCATGGTCCATGGAGGCAGCTGCACATGTTAATGTGCAGCTGCTTTCAAATAGATCCAATTTTTGTAACTGGGGCAGATGACAGAGACAGGAGGGTGAAGGGGGCTTGGTGGTGTTGGTGGGGGGAGGGAAACGATGACAGGCAGAGGGAACATTGGGGGTGAGGAGCCTGACATGGAACAGTAGAAGGCAGACACAAAAGGGAGTGGATGGGGTTCAATTTGCATGAAGGGGAGGGGATGCACACAGATTCTGGAGTATGGAAGGGGGTGGAGTTAGTGTGGCATAAGAGGGAAGGGTTGCACAGGAACTCATGGAGCTGGGGGGAAGGGAAACAGTCTTGTGATCATTCATTGAGGAGCCAGAGAACTGAGCGAAAGACAGTTATAGTCCTGGGAATGATGCCAAGAGGACAGGGTGAGAGATTAAAGGCAGTCCTGGGGCTCTGTGGACCTCGTAGTCAGGGTGAGAGAGTAAAGGCAGTCCTAGAGCTCTATGGGCCATGCTACAGGGCCACGCATGGCACACATGTCATATTCCACTCCAGGGCCTGCGTCCTCAGTGGAGATCAGGCATAACCTGGTGTGCATGGTGTGGTCGTAGTCTCACAGTCGATGGTGATGGGGGTGTCTGGCTTGGTACTGTGCTGCAGATGGGATGGTCACAGTCAGGGGAGGCATCTGAAGCTTGTAAATGGGGAAAACGTAATAAAGGGGAATACTCAAAACTCTCCTGGGGGCAGGAGCTCACCTCCGTGTGTGGCTGTGCACACAGCCTCAAGATGGGGAGGGTTAGATCCACATGGGGCATGGGGACATCAACAGTGATGGGTTCAAGGGGGAGAGCAGGAATGTCCACAACAATGACAATGGGATCCAGTGTTACTGGGAGAGGCTGGAGAGTCACCGGAGGGAGTTCTACCTGCACATCGTGAGGTTCCAGGAAGATCAGAGGGGGCACAAACTCTGACAAGGGGAGGGTTGAAGCTGGTCTCAAAGTAAAAATGCAGCACCACCATCTCGAGACCCTGAAGTTACGACATAGTTTAAAATCGAAAATAATCTGCAAGGTAGGGGACTGAGGAGTGTGGGAGGAGCTCACGGCTGGACTCAGGGGTCCTAACAGGGGGCACCCTCCAACTGCTTAGCATAACAACACGGAAATGGAGTCTGAGCTGATAGAAGCTGGAAAAGTTTATTGAGAAGGTGCAATTGGAGCCACTGACATTTGGAGCGCTTTGATGTGAGACTGCAGGAGTCATTGAGTTCACAACGAAGTTGATCAATTTGAGCGTTAACAGTCAGGAATGTGAGAATGGAAGATGCAGCCAACCATGGAGGGAGAACAGCTACTGGATATCTGCAAGGTGATCAATGAAAGCCTTTAACATACTTTCTGCAGTTGGCATGGCTAATGGGTCAAAGGGCATCCAGTCATTCCAAAAGCGCAGGTTAGGCATAATAAGTTTATCAGATCAGATATAGCAAGAGTGGCATTAGGTAAGGTTGAACATATTCTGGATGCTCTCAAGCATCTTCCAACCTCTCTGGTATTAAGATGTCAAGTAGCTGGGATGGCATCTTGGTCACCTAGATCTGTGAGGTTGTGCCTCAGTTGAAACATTGGGTCAGGGAAAGGTGAGAAGCGCAGATGCAGTTCTAGGGCATGACAGTGGATTTCTGCTCGCGATTGGGAGATCTACTATAGTTGCCCATAACTCTTTTATCTGTTGGATCTATCTGTCCTCAGGGAGAAGGAGGATTGAATAATGGAGCCTGCACTCAATGCTGCCTTCTTGATGGCAATGATCTGATTGAGGAGGAGGAGAAGGGCCGGTGCTGCCCAGCACAGCTTCAAGAAGAGGCCCGGCCTGAGGACCATGAGCCAGGGAGCCCCAGCAAGACTCAGAGGATGAGGAGGTCAGACCCATCCCGCGGAGACGACTTGCATGACTAAGGGTCTGGAGATGAGCGAGAGATAATGCCTCGCACGTCTGCGCTTGTCCAGAGATGTGGTGGATGGTATCTGCCACATTCTGTGGGAGGATCTAATGCTGCATGGAGCGGGAGGACACCCCCTGCCAGTGCCCTTGAAGTCACTGCCACATTCAATTATTTTGCCATTGCGTAATTCCAGGGATCCACAAGGGACCTATGTGGCATCTCTCATTCCTCAACAAATAAATGTATCAAGGAGGTGATGGATGCCCTCTACATTATTGTGTGAAGTTCACACTGGATGAAGCTAGCTAGGTTGCTAAATTCCTGGGTTTCGTGGCAACCACTGTCTTCCCTATAAAAAATAGCGTGTGTCGATTGCCAATATGTGGCTTTGAGAGCTCCATGGCAGCAACCCCTGCTGTTCATTAACAGGAAAGGGTTCCACTCACTAAACGTTCAGCTGGTGTGCAACCACCAGAAGTACATAATGCATGTTTGTGCCAGGTACCCTCAGAGTTCCCATAACTCATACATCCTGAGACACTCCCAGGTGCCTTGGATGTCTGAAGGGCTGCAGTGCTTACAGGGCTGGCTGCTGGGTGACAAGGGGTACCTGCTGAAATGATGGCTCATAACACTCGTGCGTCATCCTCAAAGTGCCTGGGAGGAAAGATACAATGTGGCGCATGGTTCAACAAGACCCATCATAGAGCAGGCCATTGGCATCCTGAAGATGTGCTTCCAATGCTTGGTTGGGTTGGGCTCTGTAATACTCTCCACAGAGGGTGTCCTGCATCATCGTGGTCTGTTGCACCCTGCACAACCTGGCGCTTCAAAGGGAAGAGTACTTGCCAGAGGAGACATGGAGGAGGCAGAGGACTCCTCGGATGATGAAGAACTGGAAAGGCAGGAACTTGAAGAGGGCGATGATGGGGAGCTTCCACATAAGGATGCGATCGAAGCCACAAGACACGGATGACGTGCCCGTGACACACTCATAGCCACAAGGTTTCAAGAGGAGTAAAGTGCAGGCAAGGTTACACAAGTGCATTTCTCCTGTCCCTTATTGGATTGCCACCTGAACAGCCTTTACAACCACTAACATTGACAGCAATGTTAGCATTGGACCTTGGACCTCCAACACTCATGTTTCACCAATCCCTAATCTTTGGAAAGGTCAGCAGCCAAAGCTGTATGCAGCCGCTCTGGGAGGTGAAAGGCAGCACGCCAGCACAAAGCCTGCATCCAGTGGACTTGATGCAGTCATGGCCTCCTAAGTGAGACGCTTCTTGCTGCCAGAGAGGTACGCACATGGTTGGAGGGACCATCATGGCTGCAGGTCTTCTGCTTTGGCACAAACAATGAAGACAACTATTTGATGATGAGACAACATGAGTGGTAAACTTCCAACTGAGCATGCACAACTCAATGGTGTCTTTTAATGAATATCACTTCCTATCACAATTTGCAGTTGCTTTCAATAAAGAGGTCAAAACAGCTCCCTGGCATTAGACAAGGAGCAATTAACTAACATGAATCAGTGCAACATCACATGAATGTAAGGCTCACAAAGGCATCCGGCATCCTCCTCATTACTTCCAGGGTTGCCCGCCCTGACTGCTAATCTAGCCCATCCCTGTGGACCAAAAACTGGAAGTGTGGGCAGACATTTTTAAAGGTCAGATTGGCAGAGTCAGGAATTCTCCTGGCTCTGCGTACCTGACTCACAAACAAAAATTGAGGCCCTTGCTTGTGCTAATTAAGCTTCACTTTCCTCCTATTTTTTTTCTTTCTCATTTTTCTTTCTCTCTTACTTCCATTCTAACATATCTATTATATATAATATGCTTGTCCACCTAATCTCTTCTAATCAATTCCAATAAGTTAACTATTTGTTCCTTAAATGTGAAGTTTTAAATATAATAGGTTTTTACCTGGTACTTAGTTTAGACATGGAAGCCACTTCAAAAATCACGGTCATAAAAAGGCAGGAAAGGCCATTTTTCTAATCAGTATTTTGGCATTGAGATTGACAGGGTTTTGACCAAGCTAATATTTAATGTATAAAAATAACAACCCAAGGAAGGGCCACTGCCAATTGAATAAACTGAACCACAGCATGTCTTTGTGCAGCAAGAGTTAAAAAGATCCAGGATCCCTAATGAAAAACACCTTTAACAGTGTGACATAACTGGCAGTAAAATTCTTCTGCCAACAATCTCTCAATTAGAAACTTGCAATAAAAAATGTTAAGACATTTTTTATTTCAACTCAAATAGTCATGTTACAAACCTGCTGAACTGGTAGGTTTAATGCCCTGTTTTAATTGAAAGGTTGCACTGAACCTTATCAGTTCCTTCCAATTTGTTCTGATGGTTTATGACTCAACAAAGCTACTTGACAGAATTTTCACATCGCCATGTAATTCACTGTCAACTTTCTATTACCCTGCACCTTATCAATCTGGATGGCATTCATTTTGTCAGCACTTTAATATGAACTATTTAAAACCTCCAGCACTGACAACTAAACTAGTAACAGCACTAAGGGGCATCTCTAGTCTGAATTTCCAGAGAGGTAATGCATGGGAGGTTTTATAACTTTGGGTTTCTATAAGAAAAGACTGACTTGTTGGAGACTGCTTCATCTTTGGGACTAGATTCAAACCCAGCCAGGCTAATGGATTAAATCTGAATGCAAATGCCTGCTGTCTATAAGGGTCTAATCTAAAATGAGTTTGAGGTAGTCTCAATCCACTCTGAGCGGAATAGGCTCCACAGCAGCAATTAACTTCTAATTCAGCATCAATTGGCAATGTCACATGATGATTGATGTGAAAACTCCAGAAATTACACATCAGTGCATAAGGGGTGCACTCCTTGGGACAGGCGCACATAGTTAAGACAGAGTAAACAGAGCTTTACTTGTTACCTAACTGAAATGTGTGATTTCCAGGTTGCCTGAAGTGCAAGGTGTTTCATTCTTCAGCACATTGAAGACAGTGTTGAAATCCAGAGGAAAGAAAAAGTATTGATGCATTATCAAAGCTTTTATTTATCACAGCTTCAGTCATGCTTGCCTGTTCTGCTAAAGGAATGTGTAGGACCTATGTTGTTCTATGCAATTCTTGTGGCGTGAGTTGTCATTAATCTACCTTAATGATACTGTAAACTGTTTTATAGCTACACTAAAAATTATGTTAAACTGCTCTTCATGTAATTGTGTAATTGTGTTTGATTCATTTAAAATTTATATAAAGCTTGGAGTGACTTTTCTCATATAACCACTGGGAGACTATATGGTAAGTAAAATTCACAAATGATGCCCCTTGCTCAGTGGGTTCATCTGGCTCCAGCGCTACACCCCTCTGGCACGCCAGGGTGTGTAATGTACAACAGACAATAATGATGCAGGATACCCTTGTGGGTGCACATTGCAAATCCCAAATCTATGGAAGTATAGAAACCTCATCTTCAAAATGTCAGTAGCCTGCTTAATAATGTCCCTTGTAGTCATATGGCAGAGGCTCAGGTGGCCGAGAGAGCTGAGACAACTGGGACCGTCTAAGGATGTAGGAATCACTGAAAAGAGAGATATGTTGTCAAAGATTTTCATCTTGCAGTCATCAGGACAAACACAAGAATGCCAAATTTCAAACAAACACAGCAATTTATACTACAGGAGAAAACGAGTGCTGATTGGTTGGTAAGTCAACTCTGATTGGCCAAGGCACTGCCATGGAGGTAGCAAGGGGAAATTATAGGCTCCCTGTTCTTCTTGGTAATTCAAAAAAGGCACAAAGCTTGGACATATTCTTTTTGTTTTCAGAGAACAGGTTCCTGCGTATGAATGTATGTCACTTCTATCAAGCGTAAATGAGTCAAATTACAAACTCAACTGATTATCTTAAATTGGTTGTTAGTGTAGCTATTAGCCCTCAGGATTGATCAGCAGGTGCTCCCCAATCATGGAGTCACATCTAACAGCAGACTTTTCATTTTAGGTTTTGCAAGTGCGGGCTGGTTGAGTATGGTCTATATTCTACCTACTACGAGCAGCCGAAGGAACATGTTGTTTGATTTGATCAGCCAATCATTGGGAAGTACGGCCTACAGTCCTGGCATTGCACTGGCATTGAAATTCATACATGAGTTTGCTCAATTATGTGGTAGGCAAAGCGTCTTATTGGACTGATGGCAGCATCCTATTAGGCGAAAATACCATTCGCATCGCCACTTCATAGTAGCTGTATGAAATGGATTGTTTAACCTGTTGTTCAATTTTTTTGAGATACTTTGCCTTTCCAGTCTATCACAATACCTGGTCTACCTCAAGTGAGGTACTACCAAGTGCCTCTGTACTATCGAGCGACTAGACGTAGGAATCTTGGCAGCTTCCCAGACACCATGTGTACACCTGCATATCCTCTTATGGGAGTCACAGGCAATTTGAACATTCAGAGAGTAGAACCCCTTCCAGCCCACAAAGGTTGCTCTGAGGCTTGCTGACCACGTGATGACAGTCAATGACTCCCTGAACCTAGGGAAATCCAGCCATGGCCGGAAAGTCAACTGCCCTCTCCCCGCTGACTGGCCTGATTGGTTGTGAACTTGATATATTGGCCAGCTTGATGTCACATGGCACCAGTGGCTTTGTTTATGCAGTGATGGCCGCTAGCTGAGAGATGCCACAAAGATCTCCAGGCAATACTTGGAACGAACCATTGGCAAAAAAGTTGAGTGTGCTAACATCACCTCTAATATTACCAGACTGAACTCCTGATCCAGCACACACTGCACAGTTCCACCACTGCCTGCTCCAACATAGACAGCACAGCCCCATTATCACCTGTTCCAGTATAGACAGCACAGCCCCACTATCACCTGTTCCAGTATAGACTGCACAGTTCCACCACCACTTGCTCTAGCATACTCTGCACAGTTCGACTACCACCTGTCCCAGCATAGGTTGCATAGCTCCACCACCAGCTGCCTGAGAATTGTAGTTTTTGTATGCATTGATGCTCAGATATCGCCATGAAGCTGAGCCTCTGATGTTACATCCTTTCAGCGCCTTCTGTGGCCATGAGGCTGCCCTCTCTCCCCCATGCACACACATTGTACATATCAAAAGGCTTCCTCCACCTGCTGCACAGCCGCTTCATGTGATTGTACTGACATCACTGAGTCATTCTCCCCTTCACTGCAGGAGTCAAAGTCTGAGAGCATTACCCCCATAGCTAAATGAAGCCTCCTTTGTCATGAACCTCTCAAGAACCCTATTCTATCAACCAGGAAGGCAAGTTTCCGCAAGCAACATTTCATTTTGGCCCCACAGTCTGCAGTGCCTCAAAACCTGATAATGTTGCTTCTTCAAGGCACAGCTTTCAGATAGCCTCACAGTGTGGCTTTCAATTCCCTCCAGAACTCAACTGCTGCTCATATCTCACCTCCTCTAAGAAGGCGAGACGAGGGGCCTCTGTGTTTCCCATGTGCCCTTTATAAAATTGGGAAAATGTAGGAAAATACCTGACATTTGGCTGTTCAATGCCCATAATTGCCTGTCCGCCGATGACGTGTCTGCCGATGATGTGTCTGCCACTGATCTGTTCCACTGCACGCGTCTTGGAAAACTGCTTGGCAGCAGAATGACGTTGAGAAGCTGAGCCAATGCAGGCCCACACCATTTTACTGTCCTCTACCTCCATTCCCACCACCATGGGGCCAGTAAATTTATGCCCATAATCTAGGTGATTACATCACTGCAGTACGGAGGCCCTGTTTGTTCTCTAGCCTGAATGTAACAACTGCCCTGCCATTATTTGAAAACAAACAAGAAAGTTCTCAGACTCATTGGATGAAATCTTCTGCTCTGAAGTCTAAGTTTGGTGACGGGTGCAGAAGTGGGAGTGATTTCCGCTGGGGGAGGCAGGACAGCTGAACAAGCGCAATCTTGTGCCGGTCAACTCATTATTTATACATCCGTGCGGAGCACAGTGAATCATGTGGCAGGGGTGGGCAGGAAGTCGTCCTCCCTGCCGTTACCTCATTGGCGTGAAGGGCCAGGTGACTAATTAAAGGGCACCTGGACAAACTCCCTCCCTTTCCCCCCACTTAGCCTTCTTCCCAGGTCCAGCCTCCACTCCACCCTTTCACCCTACTTCCCAACCCCCCCCCCCGCCCCCCTCCACCACCACCCCCCCACCCCCATTCCAGCCTTCACGCAACTTGTGCTACTGGCACCTGATATGAGTGAAGTTATGAGAAGGGGAAAGCAGTGTCTACTGACCTCAAAGTCATGGAAGAAGTAAAGCCCGCCAGGTGCACACCACTTATATACAGTCATAAAAGTGAACGTTCTAATTTCCCACTGGCGGGAAACTTAATTTGGTAGGGGAACTTAATTCCAGTGATGCGGCCTTTTAATGAGAATGTGTGACATGCTAATGCATGCAAAAGGGTTTCCCAATAATGTTCATTGGGAAGCTCAACCCACCTTTAAGCCCACTTTAAAGTCCCGAGAGCAGAATTCCGACAGTTCATCCTGCCAGGAAACTGATTTTTGGCGTCACGCCAAATTAAGTACCCCAGTCTGCCAGGCTTCCCGCAATTGGTGGGCTGGAAGGTTCCACCCATTATTCTTCCCACTATCAACACAGTCTATATGGACAACTATCTCATTACTGTTTGTGTGACCTAACAGAGCAAAAACCAGCTGCATAGTTCCTTATATTGCAGCAGTGACTACACTGCCTAGAAATACTTTGGGACATCCTGATGGTGTGAAACATGTTAAATAAATAAAAAATATTTCCTTATGCTTTACATCCAGAACTAAAGTAAATTAGGGGCGGATTCACTAAATTATAATGTCAAATTGAGCCAGGAAAGCAAAACCTGAACATATGAATGGAAATTAATGAAATAATAGATTAAAACAAATTATCAAGTAGAGTTCTTTAATGCCTGTAATGCACTGCCAGCTAAAGTAGTAGTGGCAAAAACATCGTAGCAGTTCAAGATTCAATTGGATGCTGTGAGGGCGGTATTAGGATAGTAGAAGGTTGAACTTTAATGGACTGAGTGGCCTTTTCCTCTCCCTGACTTTTCATATGTCATACTGTTATGCACCTATTATACTTAGAACATAAGCTTGTATTAAATACAATGGTAAATTATGAATAATCATTCACTGCCTCAATTTACTGTCCCATTACTCTTGCTGGAAAGTACACACATGGAGACAACATTGGGTTTAGCTGTGAGACAGACACAAACATCTGCTATCCTTGTCAATGTTCTTGTCCCAAAATAACACCCCAAAGATAAGGGAATAAACAGCAAACATCAAAAAGGCAAACAAATGATTTTTAACAATTGAGACTAAGCTGTTTGATCATATGAGATGGTTGTTATATCCCAATGCAGCAGAAACTTGCAGAATTCTGTGTCTTCACACTTTTGAAGATGTGGGGAAGACTTCCTATCAATGTGTTAGTGGTGTTGTCAACATAGCAGTGAAATTGATTTGTAACAACACTGTTACAAATTTGTTTCAAATTGCAAATGTAAGAAACCTTCCTACATGTTCACAATGAGACTGACAAAGAGCAACCATAGGAAATATTCCCATCAAGTTTGCAGTTTAGCTAAAACAGAATAAAGAAGGTTTTGCTGAAAGAACAGCTTTATAAATTTCTAAGGATCATCATTTCTTTCAGAAGACAAGTTTAACAAAAACTAGGCGCAAGTAATCAGGGCAAGACGGTTAGTTGACGAGAATTACTAAATCTGGCTTTGCATATTAACCACCCCAAGCCCCCAATTTTCACATCCATTGAAAATCAGCTGGTTTCTATAAGAGGCGGCTGTTCACAAGGTCAGTTTTACACTCAGTGGCAATTTAAAGATCTCACCCTGTAAATTTTCACTGTTTGCCAATTGGGTTCACTCACTACATGAATGCCAATGCCTGTTCCATCCACAAGGTTCCTCCTCTTTAAGATGTTCATTGGTGCTCGCCACCAGCAATTTTGGCCTCCTGCTGATGCACCCAGCCAATAAACAGCATGGTTAGTGCTAGAAGCAAGCAGAAGTCTTTCAAAGGAGCAAGCAGCGGGAAATTGGCACGCTACCAGCATTGCACTGAAAGGGGCACATTGCGATCCCTAGGTCTGTTTTTGGAGAATATCCAGTTTAGCCCCTTTGCATCAGCAGGTGTTATGCACCTTTGCAGATAAAGCAAAATAATTGATATGGTGTAATGCAAATAACAGAGGATGGAAGAGGAAATTACCAGATATGTAAATAGTTTGGAAATAAATAGGTGCAAGCCATCTCTTTCAGTGCCAAATGTGTGTCATATGTTACTTGATATCACTAATATGATATAATGCTTTACTGATGGAGAATATTTTTAAGACCACAGCGAACCTCAGGACCCAGCCTATCCATTGACGACATCATGAGAGATCCATCAACCCCCATTTTGGAGTGTGCTTCAAGGTTGCTTTGGATAGGAGTGATTCACAATCACAACAGCCTTGTACACATTTGGATGAACCCATTTGAGTAGGCTTTTCAAATTGCTGAGTCCTGAGGGACTGCTACTTGAATTTAAACGGAGGATCAATGGTTTCATTTTAAATAATGTGATTTTCCTTTCCTGTCAACATTTTTTCTTAACTGGAGTCTCGATATGCATGTTCTAACCAGCTTCTTTGTTAAGTGGAAAGGAAAGAGAGAGGTTGCTGACTCAATCACATTTTACTCAGGATGACTTTCAAGAGTATGGGGGGAGCATGCTGTCTTGGCAATCCCAGTGTGAATTTTTCAAGATGCTAAGGCTGCCTGGAGCACTGCTCCCTTCCTCCCACACCCCTGTCTCCTGATCTGTAGCCAGGAGGCAGAGCCTGCAAGCAGCTAAACTAGCTCCCTGCCCTCCAGAAACCTGGGTACAGAATTTTTCCCTCATCGGGCAGGTAATATTATAAATCTTCGGCTCCCTGAGGCGGCTCTGTTCCTTCAGGGACCTTTCAGTGCATACACCCACGCGCAAACTTCCACGCTGGCCCTCCTCCCACCTTGGCAGCGCTGAGCGCTGTAGCGCGTGATTCACGCTGGCTGGCCGTTAATTGGCGAGCCAGCATGGAATCGCAATCGGGGCCCGATAGCAGGTGGCAGTTTGTTTCGCAGCCGGTCCTAGACCCACCCACCACACCCGCCCGACGAGGTAAAAATCCTGCCCCTGGAGACTCACTGGCAAATCCAAGTCAGCCTTCATTAGCAGACATAGACCCTTAATTGGTTTAACAGGCTATGCCCCATGTGCGAGCTGGTAGCCCTACTGCCCAACATTCCTCCTCCAGGAAAATGGCTCACGGGCAGTGTGGCTGATGAAGCAGCACAGAGGTCAGCGTCGCTATTTTTAATGCCTGCCCCCCTCAGTTTCCTGCCACTGCGGGTCTGAAAATCAAGCCTGCTGTTCCTCAGTCAGCAGACTACAGTAACATGTCTCACTCTCATGTACTGGTGACATGTGTCCCTTTCTCCTGGAGGAACAGTGTGTTCTGGTTTTTGAGAGTGAACTCAAATCAAATTGTTGGTCAAATTCACAAATATTGCTTATGCCCTTGACCTCTGATTGGACTTCCTGAACAAATTGTAGATTCGATCAGCCGGAAACTGCCCTCACTATCTGCAACTTATCGAAGAGAGAGAGAGAGAGACATGGTTATTACAGTGGTAACTTCAGTAGGGGATTCCATTGAAAGTCAAGCCTGGATCCCAGCGTAACATTGGTGTGATTAAACCTGGTGGGATCAAGTCTGCTTTCTGACCCACCAGTGGCTGTGGAGCCCACGCAGGTCAAGATTGGGACCAGAACCCCAGAAGATCTGGATGCTAATGTTTATGTTCAATCTTTCAAAAGACTCATTTTAAGGAGGATTTTTCTTCCAGAGGACAACCCTCCAACCCTTGGGCTCCTTGACTGGGCCTTAGGGTTGTCAACTCAGCTTAGAGGGTGCATTTCTGGAGGTTTCCTGCCTGGAGCCAGGCTGCACTCGCACTCCTGGCATTGGTCTATCTGTTAGGCATGCTACCTTCCGACGTGAATTGGAAAGACTCTTTGGCACCAGTACTTACAGGGAGGATTGGCAGGAATGATAGAAAAGTTCCAGACTGGGAACCCCGGAAGCATAGGTTTCCCAGGCAACAGGCAAGGTATTAACTGCAGAATGCCTTACAAAGTATTTTTTTGCATGCTTTCTATTCAACAGCCAGTCAGGTACAGAAGTCTGCGGCACAAGATCCCAGCCAAGGCAGTTAGAAAGCAGCAAGGGAGAGTCACAGGATGGGGCGGTGTTAGAAATCATGGAGGTCGGCTGATCATGGTAGGAAAAGCAGGTAAGCCTGTTGGGACTGGAGAAAACAGTCCTGCTCCTTCTGGCCCAAGAGCAGTGCTGTAAAGACACCTGATAGATCCAATGCTTCTCTCCTACTTTTACCTGCTGGGTTTTCCAAGGCTTGGGAAACCCAGCTGAAATGGGTAAAAATAAATAAATAAAATGTTAAAATGGAGGCAGGCAGCCTCCTTAAAAGATTTTATGACATACTCCCTGATTAGTCACCTGCACCACAGCACACCCCTACCCCATAGCCCCCAAACTACCTCCAGCAGTGGGCTTGTTGGAGTTTGGTTTGAAATTTTTCAATTTTTAACTTTGTTAACCCTTTTGTTGCCTAACAGAATGAATCTTAAGCGCTAGTCAGTTATTTTTCACCATCTCTAATCTTTTTAAACAAATGGATGAAAGTGTTAACAGAAAATGAAAAAGATTTTTTTTAACACTCCTATGATTTTGTCTCCTGGGTTGCTTGCACTGATGTCCTGGAGATTAATCTTCAATTCCTGGATACTCCCGGATAATCTTGAAGGGTTGACACTCTTACTCTGGTAGCAGAAAGCATTGAATTTCCACTGCTGCCTTGCACGAACAGGCTGGAAATGCAACTGGAATTGGTTTTACTGTTTGAAATAGTGGAAAATCACAACTTCTGCATATTACAATTCAATTAATTTTCAATGATTACCACAAATCAAAACTATTTTTCATTTAAAATAGCTCCTCAGGTATAAAAGAGTGTTCTTTCAAACAAACTCTACATAGTCCTGGGATATCTAAATAAAGACTTAATGATAACAATTATTAGTTTCAGATGATCAATCGCCAACATTAGATACATGACCTTCTCAATGACTGAGTTTGCTCTATTTTAGTGTATATGATGCATGGAGATGGAAATGCTAGAACGAGCAAAGAACTATTATTACAATGAATCACCTATTAAAAAAGTGTAAAATCAATAAATCATGAACAATTTACTGCCCGCACCACTAATTATGTGATTGACTTGCTGTATTATCTTGATTAAACTGTGCATCCTTAAATCACTTTGGAAACTCTCAGCTGCTATGGCTGTTATCTTTTGAAGCTCAAATGGTTGATTCATAAAAGGAGATTACATTTCATTTATTTTCCTTTGTAGACAATGCCAAGAAACTGAAGTTGTGAAATGTTGAAGGATGTGGAAAATTAACTTTGGCAATAAACCACACCAATAAACCAGGATTGATTAAATGAGCTGGAATACAAAATATAATTTTACACCTTACACAACACATTGCAAGAAATGTTCAAATACCTAAAATCTTGAAAGGCAAAAATCATTTTGGTATTTCCTGTTAATTTCCAATACCTTGTTATGACCGATGCAGCTTGTAAAGCTGAGTTATTTAAAAATCCCAGAGGGAAACTTTAAACGATTGTCATAACCTATAATTTTAAATGTTATGTTTGAGATGCGACTCTGAATTCAGGAATCAGACCACCAGTTCTCGAGGTTTTACCTTAAACTAAATGAAACATTTTACTACTTTAGACATGTTAAAATATATATACACATGGCTTCAAATTACTACTATCATAACTTTTAACAAATTCTCAAACTAATCTCATTTAAGGGAACAGCAACCCACAGACTGAAACAAACACCAGGCAAAGCATTTTCACCTTACAAATTCAAAATGAGGTTTTTTTCACTTTGGTTCCTGTGAGACAGTTGGAGGCGTAACAGCTGCCTTTTGATCTCACATTGCTTCTGCCCTACACACACAACACTGCTGAAGTTATAAAACAAAAACAGAAATACCTGGAAAAACTCAGCAGGTCTGGCAGCATTGGCGGAGAAGAAGAAAGTTGACGTTTCGAGTCCTCATGACCCTTCAACAGAAATAGGAAAGGGGTGAAATATAAGCTGGTTTACGGGGGAGAGGGGGGGAAAGAAAGGGTTGGGGGGGGCGGTTGTTGGGACAAGCAAGCAGTGACAGGAGCAGGTAACCAAAAGATGTCACAGACAAAAGAACAAAGAGGCATTGAAGGTGGTGATATTATCTAAAAGAATGTGCTAATTAAGACTGGAGAGCAGGACGAGCAAGGTAGCTCTAGTGAGGGTGGGGTGAAATAAACCATGGGTGGAATACATTTAAAAATAATGGAAAAAGGTAGGAAAAGAAAAATCTATATAAATTATTGGAAAAAACAGAAGGGAGGGGGAAGAAACGGAAAAGGGGTAGAGCTACCTTGCTCGTCCTGTTCTCCAATCTTAATTAGCACATTCTTTTAGATAATATCACCACCTTCAACACCTCTTTGTTCTTTTGTCTGTGACATCTTTTGGTTATCTGCTCCTATCACTGCTTGCTTGTCCCAACAACCCACCCCCCACCCTTCTCTCCCCCCCCCTCCCCCATAAACCAGCTTATATTTCACCCCTTTCCTATTTCTACTTAGTTCTGTTGAAGGGTCATGAGGACTCAAAACGTCAACTTTGTTCTTCTCCGCCGATGCTGCCAGACCTGCTGAGTTTTTCCAGGTATTTCTGTTTTTGCTTTGGATTTCCAGCATCCGCAGTTTTTTGTTTTTATTACTGCTGAAGTTATACCTAGCACAGCCCGTTGAATGTAAATTCTCATTGTATCAACAACCTCTGAACTAAACATCTCTAACAATAAAACCCTTTTCATAGTACCAATTTTATTAGTAATATAAACATATTGCTTAGTATCTGCTGGATATGTGTCAGTTTTCACCCTACTTCTTGAATGCTCTATTCAAAAAATGCAAATGCACTCTACCTCTCTGTTTACATCTCAAACTAGTACATATCAAAGCACCCAGGCTAGCTGGCTTTAATCCAATAAAGACACACCCACAGACTAAACCTTGATTTTAAAAGAAAAGTATTTTCCAATAATATATACATTAATAGCTTCATAGCAACCTAAAGTTGGACTGGGAATGACAGGAGATGAATAAGATTTAGGAACTTTAAAAAGCACCAACTCAAAACAGAGTCAATATTAACACTTTTGTAAACTGTCAGATTGTAATCTTTAGTTGACCACAATGTATTTGTGGAACTTTTATATTTCAACAAATTTTCCATTTTGAAGGAAAGAAAATATCAAGATAATAATTTTAGCTGATGGTTAACATACCTGGCATCAAGGGCCTTTGAAGATCACACATTTCAATCCAGTAGTTCAGTCACAGACTCTGTCTGACCCAAATGATGTTTAAACCAACATGAGAAACACAGCGGTGTCTTCCCTATAGCTACTCTGTGTACAGTGTCAAACATTGCTTTCTCACCAACATTTTGTTTGTTTCGGGTTTTTTTTTACCCGCTACAGCTTAAGCAGTGTAAAAGTTTCACATCCTTCATAACCCTCTACCCCAGTCAAAGCCTGAGGTCTCTGCATTTTCCAACACAATCAAGCCTTTGTGCTGAAAGTTTAATCTAGCCCAGTATTCTTGAATAGACTACATTCATTTCCAAAGACCTAATTCAAGCTAAACACTAGCAACTATTTGAAGAACAATGTCCCATTAGAGAAGGCTAATGACTTGTGGGATTACTCCCTAGCTCTGTCGCTTGAATTGATAGGACTGCATACTGTATATAAATACAATTTCTTACTCTAAGTTGAAAATTTTGATTATGTTTCATTCATTAAATTTTAATTCAAGCGTATAGAGATTATAACAAACAGAACTCACTCCAAATTGCAATTGTAATATTTCACTATAAAAACAACATTTTGGAATGAAATTTTTTAACTAAAACTATGTAATTCACTGACTTTTTGTCGATGACACCAATATCAAGAAGTGACTCCACTGAGGATCACCTTCAGGAAAGTCTGATTGTGTTGCTGTATAGGACAATAGCCTCAGCTCACAACATCCCACACCCTGAGCTCTTAATTTTAAATGCAACACTTTGGCCTGTTGCAGGTTTTTCAAAAAGATGTAAAAAGAAGCAATATGATTGATAGTTCTTGGCCATTTTAGTTTTAAGAGAGAGACAGTTCATTTGCCCTATGGATACCTTTAACATATAAAGCATCAAAAGCATGTTCTAGGAGAAATTGACATTAAAAGCAGCAATCAATGACTGAGGAGGAATGGATGAAAGGCGACTGCAAGACGTTAAAACTAGTAGCCCTATGAGCACAAGGCACGCTCACGTTAACCCAACTCTAAACGCCTCCACTTTGTCACCTCTTTCCCTGCCTCTAAAACATCCTCAAAATCTGTCTATCTAACCATTCTTTTGTTCATTTTGCAGTGAAAGGAGCCGACTTGCACTTGCTGGAACTGTGGCACTTAATAAATCCCCTGGATTAAGCTGATGCCTCCTTTCCACAGCATTTATTAATTGCTTGCGTATCATCTGCACCACTGGCAGTCTGATGTAGGCGAGGGGTGTCCAACCACAGAAATATCATTCTGTTCAGCAATAACAGTTCCAGGAGGCAGCCACGATTGCATCATTATATGGCAGGTTACAGTGCCTGCAAATTTGGAGAGAGAAGGAAGAATGGGTGATGGGGGTGGGGGATTGGCTCTTAAGTGATCAGGGATAGCTCATGCACCTCTAGTTTTTGTCTCCACTGAGAAACCAACCTCCACCCCAACCCCAACAGTATTGGAGCACCTAGAGCTGGAAGCCTGAACATCTCTTGGTTGCTCACAATAAAAGTGCACAAAAGAGCAATAGTGGAATGCAATGCTTCAAAGGTTGGAGATCCTAAGTTTGGCTTGTGGTATGGTTGATGTATTCCACATGTCATGTGTTCAAGGGTGAAAGGCACACTTAGACTATCCTGCTCAGAGGTGAAAATGTTTCCCTCATTTACAGCCAAGTGTTGAGTGATCTGGGTAACTGCTTTGGCACGTTTCATGACTTCCCACCATACAGCTTAGCATTTGTCCCTTTACTAGAGGAAGGCCATCATCCCCAAATAGGGTCATCATCCACATTTCCTGCAGTCCAATCCTTGAGCATCACAGGGATCATTGCTAACCTAAAGTCTACCCTGTCTCTGTTATCCAAGTTTCTGCCACCATTAAAGCTTGATCTTTATTGGAGAGCTACAGATCGAAGAACTAATATGCCCTGGATTTTATGCTCCTGCCCAGTAAGCTACAGCCAAGCTTTCTGGGCAATTTTACCAGGTGTTAATAGGGCTACTCACAAAATTCAGTGTGATTGGCTCGCTGAGCCAGCACACCTCCACTGTTGTTAGATTCACAATGCTAGTACCAGTAGCTATTTGATGGTATCAAAGTTAAAGCAGATGCTGTCCTCACTGGACATTTTAAAAATGTACTTTCCATCAGCAGCGATCACTGTACAGCAATCAATCATTTGCAACCTTAAGTGCATTTTTTCCCCTAATTCAGAGACATTGTAGCCAACTGGGGCGGTCCAAATGGAATGAGGCTACCTCTACCACAGAATGAAAATCAATTCTGAGTTCTTCTGGGTTGTGTGGCTTCATCCGAAGCTTTAATCACCAGGCCATCAGGGGAGTTATATGATCTAACATTCTAATGAGATCTGGTCTAGCGAGACACAAACATCTGTCAATGTAATAGCCTAAAGATGAAGTCCTAACTGTTAAGTTATAAAGAGCAGCCACATGGAACATAGACTCCTGTTAATGCATTGAGTTTTTCTTCTTGTCAAATGCTTCACGGTCTGGTGAGTAATTCAAAAGGCCTCTTGAGAATTACAGCAATTGCAATTTTCCCTTCTCCTCACTAGACTTAATTAAGGGAACCAGGTTATCCAGTCATGTTTTAACCGTGACTCTTATTCTTAATGATAAGCAATTTTATCTTCTTTATTGAGCTTTAGGAGACGGTATTAAGTCATGAAAAAGATCACAATACATAAGATGATTATGCCCATCGTTGCTATGATGCTCTGCATTAGTTTAGTGGCATTTATTACAGATTGGTCAATATACAACGCACAAGCACACAAGTTTATTTTAATAAGAATGCCTTTTGAAATGTGGGTATTTGCAAAATGAAGGGAATATGGCTGCCTTTATTTACTGAGTTTAATGATAAATTATTATCTATCATGTGAATATGAATTGCTCAAGCTCTCCACATAACTACTTCCTAGGTTACCCACCCTCATATGGAAATTAGAAATTGATCAAACCCTCCAGTACTGGCTTGGTGTTTGTAGGAAACAAAAATTAAACATCTAAAGCAGAAACCTTTAGTTCTGGTTAAACAGAACTAATGGATGTGCAATCATATAGCAAAGTGAGGATAGCAGATTGATGGAGGAACCTGGTCTCCAGTTCTATCCTTCAATCAGATGCTACGTCTCAAATTACAAGATGCTGTGTTCTTTCTGTCCATCCATTATTTCTTCGTTATACTCGGACATGATAATAAAACTCAGTTGTCCTCAACTGGTTAGACTTGCCATACCTCAGAAAATCACATCATTTATAACATTAACAATCTGTGGAACTGTCATGAGCATTCATCAAAGAAAACAATGTCTGGAGTTGTCTGTGTGATTTAGAATTAGTTATCACAATGGCAGGCTGGACCAAGGTACTTTATTCTCAAGTAAAGTGCTTTGTGAAGACAATGGTTTCACTGTTAATATAGACAGCAGAAACGTTTGATTAAATTATCTTCTTGAAATGATAGGTTAAATTCATGCCACCATTTCTTTGACATTCTATTTTCTCAACATCCAAACAAATTGTCTAAAATCTACAAATTTATAAAACTCAAATTGAATATCGCCTGCACTTATTAAAAGAAGCTGGGGAAGAGATAGCAGAGATATTATTACATATATGTAAACAATTACTAGAGAGAGGAATTGTGCCATACAGCTAATGTGATTCTTATAGAAAAAAAGGGAGATAGAACAAGTCCATTGAACAGTGGGCATATAGCTTAATACCAATGGTAGGAAAGATAATGGAATCCTTCGTCAAAGATGTAATAGAAAAGCATCTAGAAATTGAAATATAATAAAAAGTAGTCAGCACGCATTCCAAAAGGAAAGGTCATGTTTGACTAACCTTAATGAATTTTTGGAGAAGTAATAGACAGAGTAGATAAGAATAATTTAGCCGATGTAATATATTTGGATTTGTAAAAAGCATTTGATAAAGTATCACATCATGACTAAGATCAGAATGTGTGGAGTCAGAGGACAAATGGATAGCAAGCTGGCTAAAAAACAGAAAACAGTGATAGGGATTAAAGTTAGTTTTTCTGACTGGCAATTGGTGGGAACCTGTGTTCCACAAAGATCTATGCTGGGACCACTGTGATTCCCCACATAGAATTACATAGACCATACAGCACAGAAAACAGGCCAACTGGTCCTTGCCAGCATTTATGCTCCACTCGAGCCTCCCCACGTCCTTCCTCGTCTAACTCTATCACAAAACCCTCTATTTCTTCCGCCCTCTTAAGTTTATTAGCTTTCCCTCAAATGCATTTTTTGCCTCAACAACCTCGTCTGGTAGAGAGTTCCACATTTTAACCACTCTGTGTGAAGATTTTTCTGAATTCCCTACTTGATTTCTCGGTGATCATCTTATATTGATTGCCTCTAGTTTTGCATCTTTAACTATTCTCAATTCTGACGAAATGCCATTGACCTGAAACATTAACCCTCTTCTCTCTCAGCCACACCTGCTGAGTATTCCCAGCATTTTATCTTTTTGTTTTAGATATCCAATTTCTGCAGTATTTTGCTTTTCTATTCGAGGAGGCAATTGACTGTGAATTTAACCCGGAATTCTGGTTTTAACACCCTCTGCATTGGTTTGCCAAGCTGTCTGCAGCTCACCAAGGACAACCAGGCAAAAGCACAGCAAGGAGTGTTCCATAGTGAAACTGTCAGGCTGAAGTCTCCAAAAAAGTGAAACTATCCAAAGCCATGCCTAGGGAGAGGCCAGTGCTCACAGAACTACTTCAGAGAATGTGCTTTCACTGTTTGACAGGTGATTTACAACCTATTGAAAGTCAATTTACCTGTCTTGAACTTCATTTACCTTGATCTGCACTTCTCTGGTGTCAGCTTTCACTGTGGCATAGCAGCAGTTTATGCAGCTCTACCTTGGGCCTCTGAGGAGGAACAAGAGAAGCAGCACCAGCAGCAGCAGGAACAGCACCAGCTGTATTCTCCTCAGCCAAATGCCACTAGATGGGACAGAGGGGATGGACACAGAGATGCAGTTCAAAGGAGGCCCAGTTCCAATATGTATAGAGCAGCTACGTATAGAGGATCAACATGTATGAATGTCAGTGCCTCATGAAGCTCAGATTTTCATGGCTGGTTTGCTGACAACTCCAGCCACCTGGAACAAGATCTTCTTCTCGAGGACCAGGTGGGCACAAATTGCTAGTGGCCACTTAGTTGGCTATCAGTGGGAGCACCCTGTCCTGATTCTCTGCCTCTCCCTGCAGTTTTGTGTTCTCTTCTCTTGTCATGGGCGAAAGCCAAGAGTTGGGAGTGTGAGAAATGGATTATACGAGGAGGAAGAAAAGAGGGAAGAAGGGTGGAAGGTGAGTGTGAGGCATGGTGTGAGATGCCACAAAGGTGAGGGCGAGTGTTAACCATTCAGATGAAAATGTGAGTAGGTGCCTGGAGAGAGAAGAATGAGTTGCAAGGTGTATATGTCTGGAGTTTTTCAGTGAGGTATATGTGTCTGAGGAGTTTCAAGCTAGACTAGAACTAGGGGTCAGAAATATAAGATAGTCACTAACAGATCCAATAAAGAATTCAGTAGAAGCTTCCTTACCCATGGAGTGGTAGACTACGGAATGCACTACCATAGAGAATAGTTGAGGTGAAAAGCAACAATACATGGAAGGGGAAGTTAGATAAATACACAAGGTGCAAAGGAATGGGTATTTTGATGGGGTGAGATGAAGAGGGGTGGAAGGAGGCACTTGTGCAGCCAGCATGGACCGAATGGCCTGTTTCTCTCCTGAAAATATTTTATAATTGTAATTACTTTGTACCAATCATTTCTCGATTTACCTCATCTTTCTTCCTGCTCTTTTTAGCCTTGGTAGTGCCATATGCTATGGGCCTTGACCTTACACCTAAGCTCCTCAATGAAAAACATTACAATTGGGTCAGTAAAATGTTTCAATGTATCAGGAAGCATACAAGGGAGGTCTCAAGGATAATGTTCTCTATTTTCCCTTCCTTTTAGGGGAACACCCAACCTGCACATGGCATTTCGTTATTGTACTGTGTTTATGGCACTGCGGACAAGAAGAGAAAGCTTAGTTGATATTAACTTACACAAAAAATAATTGGAGCATAGACTGCTTTGCCACAGAGCTTGGCTCAGGAAGAACCATTCTATTTTAAGAGAAAATTTGATCGATATTTAAAATAGAGGGAAATGCGGGGCAATGGGACGAATGGGATATTGGAAATAAATTTAGATTCCTCTGGCAGAGAGCCAGCATAGGTATGATGGTATAACGACCTCCTGTTGTGCTATAAACCTCTATGGTTCGATGATAATGCCACATAGGATTTCATTTTTTGCTAGTTCACTGGCTTGTTTGGGATAAAATAAGATAAACTATACAGTTATTGAAGTAATATTATTAATAATGATGCTTAATTGCTTGACCTGACTTGTCCATTTACTCAAATATTCTGCTCATTCTTCTCTCCTGAATGCATTGATTTTTATTTACGAATGCATCTGCAGGCATTTGTTAGTGTCCTACATCTTGCCAGACTGAATTCGTCTGCCAGCTCAGACAGTGAATGGCATCAGATTTTTGCTGTGTCGTAATTATCATTTGTAATACCACTAGGGCTCTGGGCATTGCTGAGGGATCAGTAGTTATCCTGGCACACATATCTCTCAAGTTCAGGAACACTCTGCACCCTCACACTGCTCAGTTATGCCTGCTGGTGGCTGCAGAGCTGGAGGTCTGTCACCTGGGTTCAGCATTGCCCTCACAATCAAGCCAGGGGAATAACCCTCGTTCAATGAGGCGCATAGGAGTGCATGCCAGGAGCAGCACCAGGCATACCTAAAAATGTGGTGCTAACCTGTTGAAGCTACAATACAGGATTAAATGCATGCTAAACAGTGGAAGCTGTCTGTTATCAATAGACCTAAGCTATCTCATACTAACGGATGAGATCAAAGCTCTGCTGTCCAGCCACATCCAGTTGTGAAGGTTAGTGGATAATTAAACAACTAATCAGAGAGGAGGCTTCACAAATATCCCCATCTTCAATGAGGGATATCCCAACACATCAGTGCAAAATACAAGGTTGAAGCGTTTGCAATCGCCTTCTGCCAGGTGTGCTGGGTGGATGATCTATCTCAGCCTCCTCCTGAGGCTCCCAATATCACACATACCAGTCTTCAACCAATTCCATTTACCCACCTTATATCAAGAAATGGGTGAAGGTACTGGATACAGCAAGAGGACAACATCTCGGCTGTAATGCTGAAGACTGTGCCTCAGAACTAGCTGCACCCTTAGCCAGGTTGTTTCAGTGCAGCTACAACACTGGCATCTACCCAGCATTGTGGAAAATTGCCCAGGAATGTCCTATCCACACAAAAAGCAGGGCAAATCCAATCTGGCCAATTACTGCTCCATCAGTCTACTCTCAATCATCAGCAACGTGATGGAACATGTCATTGACAGTGACAAATTTAACAATAACCTGCTCACCGATGCTCAGTTTGGGTTCCACCAGAGTCACTCAGCTCCTGACCTCATCATAACCTTAGTCCAAACATGGATAAAAGAGCTGAATTCCAAAAGAGAAATGAGAGTGACATCAAGGCAGCATTTGGATGAGTCAAGCAGCTGTAGCAATATTGAAGCCATTGGGGGTAAGGTGAGAAACTCTTTGCTAGCTGCAGTCATATCTAGTGCAAAGGAAGATAGTTGTTGGAAGCCAAACATCTCAGCCCCAGGACGTAACTGCAGAAGTTCTTCAGGGTAGTGCCCTCGGCCCAAACACCTTCGACTGCTTCATCAAAGACCTTTTCTCCATCATAAGGTCAGCAGTAGGGATGCTCGCTGATGATTGCATAATTTTCAATACCATTTGAGATGTCTCAGACACTTAAAGCATTTCATGCCCACAAACAGTAAGGCCTGGACCACTTTCAGGATTGAGCTGATAAGTGGCAAGTAATATTCACTTTCACAAGTGAAAGGCAGTGACCACCTCCAACAAGAGAGAATCTAACCATCTCCCATTGACATTCAATGACATTACCATCGCTGAATCCCCCCGCTATCAACATCCTGGGGGTTACCATTGACCAGAAACTGAACTGAATCAGCCATAAAAATACTGTGGTTACAAGAGCAGGTCATAGGCTGAGAATTCTTCACCTCCTAACTCCCCAAATCCTGTGCACCATCAACAAGGCACAAGTTCAGGAGTGCGATGGAATATTCTCCACTTGCTTAGATGAGTGCGGCTCCAACAACACTCAAGAAGCTTGGTGCCATCCAGGAGAAGGAAGCCTGCTTGATTGGCACCCCAGCCACCACTTTAAACATTCACTCCCTCCACCATTGCCACTAAGTGGCAGCACCATACAAGATGAATTTTAGCAGTTCATCAAACCTCCTTCAATAGCACTTTCCAAACCTGTGACCACCACCACGTGGAAAGCCAAAGGTATTTAATGCAAGTTACCCTATAAGCTTGACTTGGAGCTATAATGCCGTTCCTTCACTGTTGCAGGGTCAAAATACTGGAACTCCCTTCCCAATAGCACTGGGGTTGTATCTACACCACATGAGCTGCAGAGGTTCAAAAAGGCAGCTCATTACCATTTTCTCAAGGACAATTAGGAATGTGTGAAAAATGCTGACCTTGCCAGCAATGCTCACATCCCATGAAAGAATAAAAATATATACACGTTTGAAGTGGGTGGAACAGAGGCAACGATTTGAGTTGCCACTTGCCTGTCCCAGTTGGCTGAAGGTTAATACACTGAGTGAGATGAGATGTACCAGCCTCCAGATGACCAAACATGGCCTAGACCCAAAAGTAGGTTACATTTGTTTAATTAAAAATAAAAGACCATATTTAATGTCAAGCTTCATTGGGCAGGAGGCATTGCGATTCAGAGGAGAGGGTAGGCAACTGGTGGGGATGCGCCAATAATGACACTTGCAGCCATTTGCCACAAGGAAATGAGATGCCCTTGAATGATCCTGCAAACTCTAAGAACTGGATCTATAACAATCAGAATGGTCTCTCAAGGATTATCAGGGCTCTGGGCTTACAGCTTTTTCCTTTGGTACAACCCAAAAGTTAAACCCAAAAATGTGTTCAATGTTGCCCCCATTTTGCTGATTATTTTTTATTCATTCATGGGATGTGGGCTTCGCTGGCTGGGCCAGCATTTATTGCCCATTCCTAGTTGCCCTCGAGAAGGTGGTGTTGAGCTGCTTTCTTGAACCACTGCAGTCCATGTGGTGTAGGAACACCCACAGTGCTGTTAGGGAGCTATCCTCCCAGTCTCATTAAAATATTCTCAAACTCATTATAATGGGCATAAAAGAACCTAAATCAGCTCAAACAAGGAAATGCTGAACCTGTACCAGTATTTTTTTTCTTGTGTGTGTTACAATTTAAACATCAGGCAATGCATGTCTAGGAACTCGCAACTAGTGAAGCTGTTCCCTTTTTAATGTGACTTATAATTTTGTCATAAAAGTGCATTCAAATAAATAGAAAATACAGAGCAGGTCTCAGTGAGCAAGACATTAAAAAAACACTCAAAAATTTCAATTATAAGACTGCTGAACATCTCCTTGGTATGTTGAGAAACCCAAAATCAAGTGCAATAGGAGGGTAGTCACTTTTGGGGCACTGCCAGTTTTATGGGGGGAGATTCAATTGGTTGAAAAGCCAGATGGATGGACATAAAAGATTTCAGAGACTTGGGCATATTGTAACTACGTGGATAACTCACGCCCAAAATTCCTCAATACTTTAAACCATGCAATTGATTTGCACTCATATTATGGGTGTACCTAGGTACAAATGAGGAGGAAACTCCAGGCCCTAACATCGGGTGGGGTGGGTGGCATGGGTGTGGGGAGGAGTCACTGGATGACAAGAGAATCAGGAACCAGATTTTATCATCCCCTCATTATCTTAGAGGTGCTGACACCAATCATAATGCTTTTATTAGGAGATTGAAATCAGTAAACTCAGCATAGACCAGGAACGTGGGGATCATCTTGTGTCTATGGCTCAGGTTCCCATTTGATAAACCCATTGAACCAGAAAGGCAACTCAAATACTTTAGCTTCTATAAATGTATTGTAACCAAATCGAATCATAGAATTGTATAGTACGGAAGAAGGCCATTGAGCTCAGAAAGCTTGCACCAATTTTTTTAAAGAGAAATCCATTCAGACCCACCCCCCTGCTCTTCCCCATATCCCTGCAATTTTTTCTCAATCAAGTATTGACCCATTCCTTTTTTGAAGACAATTATTGAATCTGTATTCACCACAATATCAGGCAATGCATTCCAAATCCTAACCATTTGTTGCATAAAAAGATTTTGCTTCTGTTTTTTCCCCCCTATCACCTTGAATCTGTGCCCACAGTTTCTTAAACCATCCAAAGAGATTGGAAACAGTTTTCCTTCCATTACTTTATCTAAGCCCTTCATGATTTTAAACACCTCTATCTATATCTCTTCTTAGTCTTTGCTGCTCTAAGGGGAACAACCTCAGTTTCTCTAATCTCTCCACGTAACTGTACATCAACATTTCTCCTTTCTCCGCACAGTCTGGAAATACAGCTTCCAGTTTTTTGAAAGACAATTGGAGATTAATAACGGTAGCTGTATACCGTAGCAATGGCAGGTGCATACTGACAGGTTCCCTGCAAACACTTGAAATGCAGAAAAAAGACAATGAAGACTGGGTGAAGAGAATTGCTATTCATTCCAAACTGAAGTCATGGAGAACAAGATCAACAGAAACTCATGCTATCCTTAAAGCTGTGCAAAGATTAACAAAACAATCCCATGCCAAGGTAAAAGGGAATTAAAAACATGATGGAACTCTCCAATAAAGAGGTAAAGAAAATGCACCAACATCAAAAAGAATACAAACTGCTGGGAACTTGATCTCCGCAAGGAATCCAATATATTCAGAGACTCAAAAGCAGTGGAGCCACCACAAACATGCTGCTTTTGGACTGCGGGAGAAAGAACCAGAGCCAACATTTCTCTGCTTAGTGTCCTTTCAGTTTATTTTTTGTATAGTGACAAGTATCAGCGCCAGACATAGTTGAAAGAGTTAAGGTTGGCACACTGTAAATCCAATGTCACTTCATGGAGACCAATTTTGTACTGTCATAGGCAACTAGAAGAGTCACCTAGATGAGTTTGTAAGAAGGTATCTAGGAAGTAATATATATAAGACGGAAGTTTTGCAGACATGGTCATACCCAAGGTACAGACAGATAGATGGGTGATCGCTAGAAGGGGCAGGCAGTCAGTGCAGAAATCCCCTGTGGCTGTCCCCCTCTCTAACAGGTATACCGTTTTGGATACTGTTGGGCAGGATGGCCTATCAGGGGAAAACAACATCAGTAGCCAGAGCAGTGGCACCACAGCTGGCTCTGTTGTTCAGCAGGGGGGGTCAAAGCACAGAGCAATTGTCATAGGGGACTCTATAGTCAGGGGCTCAGATAGGCGCTTCTGTGGTCGTGAAAGAGACACCAGGATGGTATGTTGCCTCCCTGGCGCCAGGGTCCAGGGTGTCTCTGATCGGGCACGGGACATTCTGAAGGGGAAGGGAGAATAGCCAGAGGTCGTGGTACACATTGGTACTAACGACATAGGCAGGAAGAGTGAGGAGGTCCTGCAGCGGGAGTTTAGGGAGTTAGGCAGAAAGTTAAAAAACAGGACCTCTAGAGTTGTAATCTCAGGATCACTCCCTGTGCCATGTGCCAGTGAGGCTAGAAATAGGAAGATAGTGCAGCTAAACACTTGGCTGAACAGATGGTGTAGGAGGGAGGATTTCCGATATCTGGATCATTGCGATCTCTTCCGGGGTGGGTGGGACCTGTACAAGAAGGAAGGGTTGCATCTAAACTGGAGGGGCACCAATATCCTGGCTGTGAGGTTTGCTAGTGTCACTCGGGAGGGTTTAAACTAGTATGGCAGGGGGTTGGGAGCCAGAGCAATAGGTCAGCAGGTGAAATAAATGACTGGGAACCAGTGAATATGGCCAGTAGGACTAAGAGGAAGAGCAGGCAGGGAGAAATTACTGAACACAGTGGGACTGGGGATCTGAAATGCATTTGTTTCAATGCGAGAAGTATAACAGGCAAGGCAGATGAGCTTAGGGCTTGGATTAGTATTTGGGACCATGGTGTTATTTACAGAGACTTGGTTGAAGGATGGATAGGATTGGCAGATAAACGTTCCAGGATTTAGATGTTTCAGGCAGGATAGAGAGGGATGTAGAAGAGGTGGGGGAGTTGCACTGCTGGTTAAGGAGAATATCACAGCTGTACGACAGGAGGTCACCTCAGAGGGCTCATGCAGTGAGGCAATATGGGTAGAGCTCCGGAATAGGAAGGGTGCAGTCACAATGTTGGGGGTTTACTATAGGCCTCCCAATTGCCGGCGGGAGATTGAGGAACAGTTATGTAGGCAGATTTTGGAAAGATGTAAAAGCAATAGGGTTGTTGTGGTGGATAATTTTAACTTTCCATATATTGACTGGGAATCACTTAGTGCTAGGGGTTTGGATGGTGCAGAATTTGTAAAGTGCACCCAGGAGGGCTTCCTGAGACAATATGTAGATAGTCCAACTAGGGAAGGGGCAATACTGGACCTGGTATTAGGGAATGAACCCGGCCAGGTGGTCGAAGTTTCAGTAGGAGAGCATTTTGGGAAAAGTGACCATAATTCAGTAAGTTTCAAGGTACTGGTGGATAAGGATAACAGGAGTCCTCGGGTTAAGGTGCTTAATTGGGGGAAGGCTAATTATAACAATATTAGGCAGGAACTGAGGAATCTAGACTGGAGGCTGATGTTTGAGGGCAAATCAACAACTGACATGTGGGGGGGCTTTCAAACATCAGTTGATAAGAATTCAGGACTGGCATGTTCCTGCTAGGATGAAGGATAAGTATGGCAAGTTTCAGGAACCTTGGATAATGAAGGTTATTGTGAGATTAGTCAAAAAGAAAAGGGAAGCATTCGTAAGGGCCAGAAGGCTGGGAACAGATGAAGCTCGTGGAGAATATAAATAAAGTAGGAAGACACTTAAGCAAGGAGTCAGGAGGGCTAAAAGGGGTCATGAAAAGTCATTGGCAACCAGGATTAAGGAAAGTCCCAAGGCCTTTTATACATATGTAAAAAGCAAGAGGGTAGCTAGGGAAAGGGTAGGCCCATTCAGGGACAGAGGTGGGAATCTGTGTGTGGAGCCAGAAGAAATGGGAGAGATACTAAATGAATACTTTTCATCAGTATTCACCAAAGAGAAGGACAGCAGTCGATTTGTCTAGGGAAGTGTGTGTAGATAGCCTGGATCATGTTGAGATCAAAAAAGAGGTGTTAGGCGTCTTGAAAAATATTACCGTGGATAAGTCCCCAGGGCCAGATGGGATCTACCCCAGAGTACTGAGGGAGGCAAGGGAGGAGATTGCTGGGGCCTTGACAGAAATCTTTGTATCCTTACTGGCTACGGGTGAGGTCCCAGAGGACTGGAGAATGGCCAATGTTATTCCATTGTTTAAGAAGGTTAGCAGGGATAATCCAGGAAATTACAGGCTGGTGAGGCTTACGTCAGTGGTAGGGAAATTATTGGAGAAGATTCTTCGTGACAGGATTTATTACCATTTGGAAGCAAATGGGTGTATTAGTGAGAGGCAGCATGGTTTTCTGAAGGGGAGGTTGTGTCTCACTAACTTGATCGAGGAAGTGACAAAGATGATCGACGATGGAAGAGCAGTGAATGTTATCTACATGGATTTCAGTAAGGCCTTTGACAAGGTCCCTCATGGCAGACTGGTACACAAAGTGAAGTCGCATGGGATCAGAAGTGAGCTGGCAAGATGGATATGGAATTGGCTTGGTCATAGAAGACAGAGGGTAGCAGTGGAAGGATGCTTTTCTGAATGAAGAGCTGTGACTAGTGGAGTTCCGCAGGGATCAGTGCTGGTACCTTTGCTGTTTGTAGTATACATAAATAATTTGGGGGAAAATGTAACTGGGCTAATTAGTAAGTTTGCAGACGACACTAAGGTTCGAGGAGTTGCAGATAGTGAAGAGGATTGTCAAAGGATACAATGGGACATAGATTGGTTGGAAACTTGGGCGGAGAAATGGCAGATGGAGGTTAATCTGGACAAATGCGAGGTAATGCATTTTGGAAGGTCTATTACAGGTAGGAATTATACAGTAAATTATACAGTAAATTATAAAGAACCCTTAAGTGCATCGACGGGCAGAGGGATCTGGGTGTACAGGTCCACAGGTCACTGAAAGTGGCAACGCAGGTGGATAAGGCATTCAGGAAGGCATATGGCATGCTTGCCTTCATCGGCAGGGGTATTGTGTGTAAAGTGTGGGAAGTCATGCTGCAGCTGTATAGAACCTTGGTTAGGCCACACTTGGAATATTGCCACATTACCAGAAGGATATGGAGGCGTTGTAGAAGGTGCAGAGGAGGTTTACCAGGGTGCTGCCTGGTTTGGAGGTTATTAGCTATAATAAGTTTTTTACGTAGAGGGTAGTGAGTGTCTGGAATTCGCTGCCAGAGGAGGTGGTGGAAGCAGGTACGATAGTGGTGTTTAAGAGGCAGCTTCACAAATACATGAATAGGATGGGAATAAAGGGATACGGACCCCGGAAGTGCAAAACATTTTAGATGGACTGGCAATATGATCGGCGCAGGCTTGGAGGGCCAAAGGGCCTCAGTACAGTACTGTGCTGTACTTTACTTTGTTCTTTGTTCTTTGTTCTTTGTTCTATAAACAAGGATGGTGTTCTCCCATGGAAGGGAAAGTCATAATTAATGCAGAGTGATGGCAAACCTTGGGCCAGATTGTCATGCCTCTGTCCGTGCGGAAACAGAGGTGGATGGCATTTTAAAATGGCTGGCAGGAACCAATTTCAAGATTCCCGCCTCCATTCCCATTATGTGGGTTTTTTAAAGGCATGGATAGTGAGCCCACATGCAACAATCACACCCTTGCCAACGTGGTCATGGCAGTTCAGAGGAGTTGTGAACCATGGGAGAAACCTAGTCTGGAGTCGAGAACCTTTTGACAAGTAACTTCAAAAGGTGTTGACAACTTCACATGTAAAATATGTTTTAGTACAGTGATTGATGATAGTTGGTGATGGTTTTTCTTTTTAACAAAGGTAAGTGGCCATTAAATTGAGTGACATTGTGAAAGTGGTCAGATGCATTAGAGTACTTTACCTTGTGGATAAAGTGCTCTTTTGCATTCAACAGTATCGAGATTCAGGTTTTAATGTGCCAATTGGACCCCATGATTAAATCCTTTTTTTTTGATTTGGTCCAGCCATATGCTGAGTCTCTGAAGCAGTGGAACCGATGGTCGTCTGTCCCACTACTTCAAAGGTTTTAATGTATTTTTAAAAATTCATTCATGGGATGTGGGTGTCACTGGTTAGGCCAGCATTTATTGCCCATCCCTAATTGCCCTTGAGAAGGTGGTGGTGAGCTGCCTTCTTGAACTGCTGCTGACCATGTGGTGTGGGTACACACACTGTGCTGTTAGGGAGGAAGATCCAGGATTTTGACCCTGAGAAAGTGAAAGAAAGGTGACATATTTCCAAGTCAGGATGGTGTGTTGATTGAAGGGGAACTTCCACGTGGTGGTGTTCATATGTGTCTGCTGCCCTTGTCCTCCTAGGGGGTAGTGGTTGTGGGTTTGGAAGGTGCTGTCGAAGGAGCCTTGGTGAGTTCCTGCAGTGCATCTTGTAGATGGTACAAACTGCTGCCACAATGCATCGGTGGTGGAGGGAGTGAATTATTGAGGATGGGGTGCCACTCAGGTGGGCTGCTTTGTCCTGGATGGTGGCAAACTTCTTGGGTGTTGTTGGAGCTACACTCATCCAGGCAACTGGACAGTATTCCATCACAATCCTGACTTGTGCCTTGTAGATAGAGGACAGGTTTTGGGAGGTTTTGCTTATATGGCTGTGTAATGAAGTTCCTTGATGAATGCTTGGCTGGGCTCCAAACCCCACTGATGGATTCAGCTCAGCAGGGGTTGTTGACATAGCTGTCAAGGAAACTCCAAGCTTTGTTTTGATTGACAGTGCTATGAACAGTTAAGAGGATTATGTATTTGAAGAGGTTTTTTAATGGCTGTTTGCTAATTTTGGCAGTTTTATGAGCATTAGAAGGATTAAAGTATTTTGAAGAAATTTTTGAATGGCTGTTTGTTTACTTTGACAGTCTCACAATCATCTCAAAAACTTATAAATGGTATTATAGGGCTCATGAGTTCTGTGCATAGTGGATACTGGGTGAATGGGCATGGGGGATATGGAGTGGGCATGGTGGGTATAGAGGAGGCGTGGGAGATGTGGGGGGGTTTGGAAGGATTTGAGAGGGCATGAGGGTAGAGTGAGGGGAAGAGTGTTATGCAGGGACCATGGGGGATATGCAGCAGCATGCTGTGAGCAATTGATTTTTAAAAATATTTTTGGGGAATATTGTGTGTTTCCATGGAAAAGGTTGTGTGTTTCTGTGTGGGTGTATTACTTAATTAAGTTGGGCAAAGATTAATAGGAGATATGTTGTCTGGGGGTTTTAAAACATGAAAAGGATAGAGGTGTTAGGCTCAGGCACAAGTAAATAGGTTAGATCAAACAATTGCATTCGTAGATAAGAACATGTATTAACCCATTGCACAAACTAGATCTCACAGGCATATATTCCTCAAATTTAGCAGATTACTTAATGTTCGATGAATGTGTAAAAGTGTTTTAAGGCAGGACAGATGGATCAAATGCAGCTTTTAAATGCAGCTGAGAGTTTTTTTAGAATGGAGGCATCACTATATTCTGTTCGCTAATGACACATTGTTCAAAGTAAAACAGGAGTTAAAAAAATGTTTTAAAAGTGGCTGAAATCAACATATCTTGAATCAGAGCTCGCATCCTCATCTGTAATGTATGCTTCTCTGTCTTTCCACCAAGCTACTTGTGAACTAATTGAGTAATCAGATTAACCTGGCAGAAGGGCTCCTTGGAATTGAGAGCCATACAAGGAAATGTTAAATTACTTAATAAAAATTGATCTGAACAATTCAAAGGAATTAAAATAAATAAAAGAATTTGTCAGAAAAATATTTCTATGATCCATTATTGACCTTTATCTTCATTTATGAGACAATAGGCTACATTGTAACATGCATATACTTAATAAAAGCGGAGTCGAACAGTTTTGAAAGATAGCCCTCCAGAGAATATTCATTTTATTAAAATGAGTAAAACCTGCACTGCACATCCATAATGCATTGCCGTGCCAAAGTGTTACACCCCATGGTACTGCTGTACTGAGCAGAAGCCAAGAATTCTTGGAAAGATAAACTGTGAATGCTGGAAAAGAAAAAAACAGAGTATGTGCACCAAGTCTGTCAACATCCGAAATCGAAAAGGTAACTTTTCGGGTGGGGTTCTTCAAGGTACCAATCAAGAATCTTTTCAAGCTGCTGTCTGACATGCACAGAAACTCATCACTCTGCTTGAAGAGTCTCCAGTCGAAGCTATGCAATACCTACTGTTGCTTGCCTAAAATGTGCTATATATACACACACGTGCAAATATGTATATACACATATATATATGTGTGTGTGTGTGTGCATATGTATATTGTCCAACCAGACCAGAAAGGAGATTGGAAACAGAACTAGAGTGCAAGCAGTTGAACTCATGGGACCTACCAGGATAGAGCGTTGCTAAGCTTCCAGGGCCAGGGAGAGAAATCATGGGCCCTGATGCTTCTCCTGTTTCCAGACCCCTTACCCGTTTCCCCCCCTTAACCTTCCCCCTCACATCCTTCGAGCGCCCAGAATTGGGAACCATAGTCATAATGGGGCCGAACTGTTTTACACAGGTTTAAAAAAATTCTGGCTTTTGTATTCTATGCCTCTATTTATAAAGTCCATCGAAAGCTCAAGTTTCAGTATGATACACTTTACAACCAGGCTTTGTCAGTCAATTACACAGAACGTGGTCATTCATATGATGCAACCAGCTCCACTTCTTCGAACCTGGCCCTGTGCAACATCCGGACAGCAACATCCAAAAGACTTGAATCTCACAAGCACTTCAAACAACCATTCCATGTGCAAATGAGAATATCTTGAACTACCAACACCATATTCTATTTGCGCATGACTCCTGGTTTCACTTCCAAGTTTAAAAATGGCAAAACCTTCCAGTGAATTAGCACCAACCAATTCACCTGCACTAATGTGCTATTCCTATCCACACAAGTGGATCTGTTAACAAAAAAATTACTCTTTGCATTGAGTGATAAATATTTTCCCATTTTAAATTGAAACTAACCACACTTACAAATGCCCAACGAGGAGCATAGAATAGGAGAGCAAAGTACTGCAGATGCTGGAAATCTGGAATATAAACAGAAAATGTTGGAAATACTCAGCAGGCCAGGCAGCATCTGTAGAAAGAGAAACAGAGTCAATGGGTAGAATTTTAACCAGCAGGATTTTCGGGCCCCGCCAAAGTCAATGGATTTCTGAATACCTTGGCGCATTTTACAGCCCCACACCCGCCACAACATGGCCATAAAATTCCGTGTAATGTTTCAGGTCCACAATGTGCACTAGTCCTGACAAAGGGTCACCGACCTCTGTTTCTCTCTGCACAGGTGCCGCTAGATGTGCTGAGCATTTCCAAAGCTTCCTGTTTCTACTGGAGCAAAAATAACCCCTTTTGCCAGCCCTCCAAAAAAGCAATCTAACTCTTGAGTCTCTCATTCCCCTTCCGCTACAAACCCAGCAGCAGCTGCCTGGGATCTGGTTTGGCACAACATGTGAATTTTTAAAAAAAAACTTAAGGTGTGAAGAAAATATTAACAACTTGCTGAGCAAAAAAAGCTATAGGCAGAATTTTTCGTGCCCGCTGGTGGCAGGCATGACAGGTAGCGTGAGCGGACAATATGGTGTGATAGGTTTCATGACGGCGGGAAGGCAGGTCGCGGTTGTCCGCTCAGCCTGCCGACGATGGGCCACGTTTCCCCTCATCAGTCGTCAGGAACATCATTGCAATACATCAGCATATCACTGTCAGGCCATCCCGCCAGGGTCTTGTACCCCCATTGGATCGTCCGTCCATGTCGGGGGGAAAGCACGCCGACGTGTTTCAGAACAGCACAGAGGCGACGTGCATTGGCGGCCTTCGCTTTGGGTGAACTTGGGGGGGGGCGTGCACAGCAACATTCTGCAGAGTTCACCAGGGTCGCCTGTTGCTTTGCAGGCTTCAGGGGCACCAGGGGGCTGGGGTTAAGTGCCGCCCTGCCTCGGAGGTGGCTTTTGAGGGTGAGGGGGAGCAGGGAGCAAGTGCAGCCTCACCGCTGAGGCAACTTGTGAGGGGGGGAAAGTGCAGCCTTGCTGTTGAGGTGACTGGTGCCGAGGGTGGGGTGTGGTGGTTAAGAGCAGCCCTGTCTCTGAAACGAATGGTGATGGGGGAGGGGGCAAGAGGAAACAAGGGCAGCCCTGCTGTTGGATATAGCGCACATGCATTCGAGGTGTGGGGGGGTAGGGTGGGCGAGCGAAGTGGCCATGCACTAGGGAAACCCTTAGAAAGTGACCACTCCCCCGCAACTGAGACAGTTCAGACGCAGCCACATTACTATGATTGGGGTCGGGCTCCTAGCTTATCTGCCCACTCAAGCAACGCAGAGGCAACGGAGTGCCACCAAGTTCTCCAGAGCAACCCCCCTCCCATGTCATATACTACAACTTCATGAGCACTTTAGTGGATGCAGAGCAGTTGGACTGCACACGTTGTACAATCTTCTCGCTAAAGCTGGCCATGGAGCAGTCACTAGTGGAGGCGCTCACAACCCTTGCAATGTCATCATTCAGGTTTGGACCAGTCTCCCCCATGGTTCAAGCTAACAGGGCAGCCTTGCAGCGCACTAATCTCTGGCCTCTTAGTGGTGGCCAGCACCATATCGGAAGCGTTAAGGGGCTATCATACTTAACCTGGACAGGTTCTCAGTACACCCATGCTAAACACGTGTCTCTCTCTTTCATCCTGCAGGAGGAGAACATCAGGATCATAGAGCCTGGTGAACTAGCTGTATGCCTGATGGCCTACAGAGAGCGAAGGTGAGGGAGGAGAGAGTGACTGAGGCTCCTGGCTGGGCAGAGGCAGGAGCAACAAGCTAAGAAGAAGGGCATCTGGGGCTCCTGCACATGCCACTCTAGACCCACAGCGACCTGTTATAGGCCTGTGCCTAGCAACACCCAGGGTCTATAGATGCCGCCTTTCATTCCTGCAAATAGCCGAGAACCAATGTCACCGAAGACTGCGAATGTCTATGGAACTGGTCGCTCGTATCTGCCAAGGGGACGTGGAGGGCATCCATTGCCAGTGGCTGTGAAAGTGACCACGGCACCCAATTTCTATGCCAGCAGCTCCTTTCAGGGCTCTACAGGTGACGTCTGTGGGATTTCACAAGCTTCCAACCACAAATGCATCCATGAGGTCACGGATGCCATCTTCGCGAGGGCACACAACATTGTGCATTTCACCCAGGACCAGGACAGCCAGGATAAAAGAGCGATTGGAGTTGCCCAGATCTCAGATTTCCCACAGGAGCAGGGTGCGATTGGCTGCACTCATGTGTGCTCAGGTCTCCGTCGCTACACATGGTGGACTACATCAACCACAAGGGCTTCCAATCGCTGAATGTTGCAGCTGGTGTGCGATCACCAGAAACGCATCCTGCAGGTCTGTGCACGGTTTTCAGGGAGTGTGTACTATGCCTACATCCTCAGTCGGTCACAGATCCCTGGAGTCTCCTAGGGTCCACAGAGGCTGCAGGACTGGCTTCTCGGGGACAAGGGCTACCCACAGAGGCCGTGACTGATGACACCCATGCGGTGGCCTCAGACTGCAGCAGAGCGACGCTATAATGAGGCTCATGCTGCAGCTCGCAACTTCAGACCATCGGGATGCTGAAGATGAGGTTCCGGTGCCTGGACCGATCTGGTGGAGCCCTGCAATAACATCCACAGAGTGTGTCACACATCGTCGTCATCTGCTGCACCCTTTACAACCTGGTGCTGCAACGAGGAGATGAGCTGGCTAAGGAGGAGATGGAGGAGCTGCACGTCTCTGCCAATGAGGACGTTGCCGACAGTGATGAGGCTGAAGAGGTCCTCAGAGGCGACGATGACAGGGATGAGGCCCTCGCGCTGGCTAGACAACGCAGGTGCGCTTGGGAGGCCCTCATAGCTGCTAGATTTGTGGAGATGATGACGACATGCAGTGAGGTGACCCCATAGATCCTCAGATTGCATCTGTGAATGTTTGACTCCAGTCTGTCTTATGGTAGCGCCAATATCCTCTGTGAGAATGCTCCTATCATGGAGACACGGTGGAGGCCCTAATAGTCGCTCGATTGGAAGAGGATGATGACAACATGCAGGGAGGGCACTCCATAAATCTTCACATAGCCTCTGAGAATGTCTGACTCCTGTCTGGCCGAGTCTCGCTTGCGCTCTGTTATCAGGCTCATATCATAGAGATGCAGCCATGAAACTTTAAAAGCACCTGACACTTTGTCCGCCTTCAGCACCAGAGCCCTTCAGGAGCTGGAGCACAGATCACTGGTCACAGATGAAGAGTTCGGGGCCAACCCCTCCATAAAGGTGCTGAGAGCACACTGAGAGAAGGAGAGAGCCCTGTGGCACCTGCCCACTACATTTTGGTAGCAATGACAAGCACCCCCGGGGTTCAGTCATCAGTAATGTGTCCAGGGAGTGTGAGGCTGGACCATCACTTTGGCCTGAAGGCTGCACAAAGCACAGGGAAGAGGCCCTGGACTGAGACACCTGCCTCTATCTTGTGCAGAAAGGTTTCACATCTGAGAGGCAAGAACACTGCTCATCAGAACAAGGAGCCATAGGCAGGGAGGCATTCTTGGGAGTTTATTGACAATAGTGAACAGTTACGTACATGTGATTAACACCAGTGCCCAGGCTGTGTAACTAATTCTCCTTAACCACTCTAACCCTGACACTACGTCTTGGTGCTCCCCGGACATCCACAGCGGAGGTGAAGGCAGCCTGCTGACTGCTACGCCCTGTCTGTGATGACCTTGACAGGCGTCCTCTGGAGGGCTGAGACTTTGAGGGCCCCAGGGTGCTTTCGGGGTCCTGCTGTGTGGCAGTGGCACCCTCCTCGGCCTGTGGAACTAGAGCTGCTGAGGTCACAGGAAGAGGGGGCTCGGATGGGCCGCACACTCTCATTGTCGCCTGGATGGGTGGCCTGGAGTGTGCACCTGCGGATCTTCCCCCCTTTGGGTGACCGGGGCCCCCAGGCTGACTCCTTGAGGAGTGGGGGTAGCTGGAGTGAGATTGAGCTGCCCAGCACCCCTCTCACGTACACACTGTTGGAGACCAACTATGGCATCAGTCATGGAGTTGAGCCCGCGCAGCAGTGCAGGACCGACATCTTGGATCAAGGTTCCCATGGCGGCTGCCATCCTGCCAGTGCTGACCTCGGTGTGTTAACATGCCAGCACTATCACCTCAGCCTGAAGACGGATGGATTGTTCTATCGTGCCTTGCAATCTGAGGAGTGCAGCGGACATCCCTTCCTGATGTTCCCGAGCTTGCCTTTGCAGCTCCAGCAACTGTAACATGGCCGTGTCCAGAGGCTCGTCATCTGACTCAGACTCAGCAAATTTCTGGCCTCCAGCAGTCCTCCAAGTGCTGGGGACCTGGGAAGTCCCTGCCTCCCCCTGCTGTGGATCAGACAGTGCGATGTGCTCACCAGATTGTGATCCCGAGGCTACTCTAAAACTAAGTCCCACTGAGGTGTGTGTCTCTGCGCTGGTGGAGGGTGTGGGTGAGCGCTGTGACAGGACTCCAAGGAGGGTGCCTTCAGATTCCTCTTCAGAGGTTTCTCCAGGGCTTGATTGGAGGCCCTGGGTTGTGGACTCCATCGGCTGCTTCCCAAATATGCCTGCAAAAGCAAGGGGAGATAATTCGTGTATGGCAGTGACACATCGCTCCTGGCATGACTGTCTGTTGGATGTTGAGCTGCCGGATCCTTGCTTGGTAGAGCACCACTGGCCTCACCGTCAGCACAGGACTGGTCCCGGTCATCGCCAGCCAGTTGGATGGCTCTGTTTTCAAAGTCCATGAGGACCTTCATTTCGGGTATTCTGCCACCGGCCTGTGACCTCTCTCTCTTGTTGTGTGCCAGCTTGTCCTGCATGAATAGAGAGGGAGAAAGTGTAAGCAGGATGCCTGATGTGCCAGATGTTAAATGTGCCTGGCCTGTGTGGGTGTTGAGTGGTCCCATGGATGGGATGAGGACAATGAAGGTGAGTGTGAAAGAATGAATGATGATGTCTCTTGAACCAGCAGTGTGTGAGAACCCTGTGGATGTGCACTGGGTTTGTGAGTGTGTGAGTTGAAAGTGATGAAAAGAATGACTTACCCTAGTGGAGCAGAGGAGATCATTCACCCTCTTGCGGCACTGGGTGGCTGTTCTCTTTTGCAGGGCTTTGACACTGACCACCACTGCCGCTGCCACCCAAGCCAGATTTGTCATGTTGCTGCCCATCCTGCAGCCAGAGCAGGGGTACAGGACATCCCAGTAGGCCTCCACAGCATCCAAAAGTTGCTCAAGAGACGCGTCAATAAAGTGGGGTGTTGCAGTCCTCTTCAGTTTCAGGGCCATGTCTTCCATGCAGCAGCAATGGTGAGCTGGAAGCACTGAGATATGTGCTTGCGGCTAGACTTTAAACATGGTGCCCGGCATGATGCAGCAGCGGGGTCATGCTCACTCACTCACTCTCATACACACTCACTCACTCTCGGGCTATGGAGGTTTGGGGAGGGGTGAGAGTTGTTGATGTGATGTTAACTAAGATGGTAACTGTGCTACCTTCTGTACTACAGCAACTTTTTATATCTTGGCTGGAGAAAGTCTGGCCTGGATTCAGCTTAAGAAAAACATTGATTTTTATATGATGCAAACGTGATGTGGCAATAAAATTGGATTGTCGAAACTCTAGTCCTATAAATAGCAGTTGTGATTTCCCTCCCATGGCTTTGCGGTGAGTCCAACCTTTCAGTTGGCAGCCCGGAGCCCTTCCCCTCCCGACCTCTTTGAGGCCTGAAGTCCTCTCTCAGTCCAGTTCCTCGATGTCTTCGACGATTGTGTCTGTGGCACAGGGCCCTTCCTCTCTTGGATCTTCTCTGAGCTCTCCCTCAAGACTGCGGGAGGAGTCAGATGAGAGGTCAGGAGGGGAATGGCCGCTGGGGAGGGGGTATTGGTCGGCGTGTGGATAAAGTAAATGTGGAGGCACTTACCTTGTACTTCAGCAGCCTACAGGCTCCAGCCAGGACTGAAGAAGCATGGAAATGAAGAAAGCAGCACAAGAGTCCGACAACACCCAAACAGAAATCCATGAGGGGGTAGGAAAGAAAAGCAGGGGCAGAGGAATCTGGCGCATCCTACTTGGCCAATGATTTGCTACTGTTCAGATCAACAGCAATCATTGGCTAAGTACCTGTCAATCAGGATGGTCTACAAGTCAGATTGGCTATTTTGGATACTGACCATGCAAACTGATGGGGCAGAAGAGGCCAATAAGGTAAGCTATTTAAGCTTTCGTTGTGAGGATAAGCACAGGTATGGATCATATCCAAATGTCCACGGCCCCTTATGACAAGCAGGGCAAACTGTGATGTTAAAATTGAAATGATAACACACATAAAACGCAGAAATTGATATATTTGGAACTTTGGCCATGACCACCTTGGGGAAATTCACAAAGAAAATTAGTCCTAATTTTTGTGGAATGTTACTTCAATGATTTCAAATTTGAATTATAGGTTAAAAAATTTTTGTGAAAAATATTTCCAAATATGTCTGGATAATTTTCACTATACTCGGGTAAATGCTCCAAATAATAAACTATCGATTTCCTGTTCCAAAATGGAGCAATACTTCACCCACAAGTGGCTTAATCTTCCAATATAGGGATTGCATGTAAAACAAAAATGATAAATATCCTGTAAGAAGAAAATAAAAATTGATTGTGGACTGATAGCTGTATATACATTGTGCATGCATTTTACAATTGTCAATATGACCTTGCCAGTGGAACAGAAATGCAGGCGGTGTATAAAATAAGCTACTGATTCACTATTGCCTACTTCTTCTACTACCAATTTTCCTCTTCGTCTTCTTAGGGCTGAGGATGACTTCCTTCCACTCTGGGGTTGTGGGTCCTGAACTGACTAAGAAGCCCAATACTGGACACTCTGCCACAGGTGGGGCAGGTAGTGTTTGATGAGGTGGGTGGGATTCTCAGATTCTGGTACACGCCTTCTGCTGTTTGCGCTTGGCCTCCACCTGTGCCTGTCGGAGACATTAGAAATGGTTGGCAGCTTCGCGGATGCTTCCACAGTTTGGAAGCCCCGAGCAAGGGATTCCCACAAATCGGTGGGGATGTTGCGTTTTATCAGGGAGGCTTTGAGGACATCCCTAAAACATTTCCTCTGCCCTCCTGGTAACTGCTTGCCATAACGAAGCTCAGAGTAGAGAGTTTGTTTTCGGAGTCTTGTGTCAGGCATGCAGACCATGTGGCCTGCCCAATGCTGCTGATTAGCCATAACCAGTGCCTCAATACTGAGGATGTTGGCCTGAGAGAGGACCCTGATATTGGAGTGCCTATACTGTCACTGAATTTGCAGGATTTCTTCAGAGTTTTAAGGTGTCCGCTGTACGTTGTCCATGTCTCTGATGCATACAGGAGGGCAGGCAGTGCTGCAGTCCTGTAGACCATGAGCTGGGTGCCGGATTTGAGGTCTTTGTGGTCAAACTCTCTTTTCCTCAGTCAACCGAAGGCTGCGCTGGCACACTGGAGGCGATGTCTGCCCTCGCTGAGAGGAGGCTCTCAAGGTATGAGAAATGATCAACATTGTCCAATGGTTTGCTGTGGATCTTGCTAGTCGGGGGGGCGGGGGTGGGGGGCAGTTTTGCACAGCGGATGTAGGCTGGTAGAGGACCTTTGTCTTCCGGGTGTTTAGTCTAAGGCCCATTCTTTCATACGCCTCCGTGAACGCATCGATGGTAGTTTGGAGCTCAGCCTCTGGGTGTGCGCAGACACAAGCATCGTCAGTGTACTGCAGTTCGATGTTAGAGATTAGGGTGATCTTGTTTCTGGAATGGAGGTGAAGTAGGTTCAGTAGCTTCCCGTTCATCCTGTAGAGCAGCTCCACTCCAGCCGGGAGTTTCGTGGAGTGGACTGTTGTAGCGAGGAAGATGGATTGGTGCGATGACACAGCCTTGCTTGACCCTAGTTTCCACTCGTATTGGGTCTGTGGCAGATGCGTTGGTAAGGGTCACAGCTCGCATGCCATCGTGCAGCGGGCGTAGGATGGTGACGAATTTCTGTGGCCAGCCAAATTTGAGGAGGACATTCCACAATCCCTCCTGGTTGATGGAGTCGAAGGCCTTTGTGAGGTCAAAGAAGGCCATGAACAGAGGTTGCTGCTCTTGGACTTGTCTTGCTGTGAAGACCATGTCCACTGTGCCTATTGATGAACGCGACCTGCATTGTGACTCTGGTAGGAGCTCTTCAGCCACGGGGAGAAGGTGATTGAGAAGGACTCTTGCAACAACCTTCCCTGTGGCGGAGAGCAGAGATACTCCTCTATAGTTACCACAGTCGATCTTGTTTCATTTTATTGAAGATGGCCACACTTACAGTGTTTCCCCTGGCATGCTCTCCTCCTTCCAGATCAGGGAGATGAAGTCATGTATTCAAGAGTACTTCTGCGCCGTATTTTAGTATATCGGCAGGGATTCCATTTGCACCGGTGGCCTTGTTAGTTCTTAGGTGTCGAATGGCCTTTACAATCTCATGTCGGGCTGGGACTGTGTTCTTCACAGAGTCCTTGAGTCCAGCAGCAACACTTCTGCACCCGCTGCCGTTTTTGGGCCAGGTTGATAGAGATAATACCTGGATTAGGTGATGGTCAGTTCAACAGTCATCAGCCCCTGTCATGGCATGGCTAGTGCCAACATTGTTGTAGCCCCTCGCTCAGACAATGACATAGTCAAGCAGGCGCCAATGTTTGGAGAGTGGGTGCTGCCTTGAGTTCTTGTATTTGTCTCACTGATAAAAAAGGGTGTTCGTTACGATCAGACCATGTTCTAGGCATTTAGTCAGAAGGAGAATTCTGTTTTTGTTAGCTTTCCCTACACCTTCTTGGCCAATCATGCCTTCCCAGAGGTTTGTGTCCCTCCCAATTCTGGCATTAAAATCACTGAGGAGAATCACCTCGTCTCCCTTTGGGTTACTGGACAACAAGTGATCAAGATTGGAGTGGAATTCCTCTTTGGCCTCATCTGTTGCTTCCAGGGTTGGGATGTAAATGCTGATGACTGTGGTGTACTAGTGTTTCTGGGCTAGGGTGAGCCAAAGGGATATGAGACATTCATTTATACCACAAGGGGGCTCACTGAGATGGTCAATTAGATTGTTTTTTATGGCGAAGCCAACCCCGTGGAGCCGGTGTTTTTCTTCTGATTTACCTTTCCAGAAGTTGGATCCACCACCTTGTTCCATGAGCTGGCCTTCTGCTGCCCGCTGTGTCTCACTCAGGGCAGAGATATTGATGTGGTGCTGGAGTTCCCGGACTATGATAGCGGTATGACGTTCTGGTCTGTCGCTGCTAGGGTTTGTCCATGAGAGTCCCGATGTTCCATCTCCTGAAATTCATTTGAGGGGGTGAAAGATGCCTGTGCGTGGGTTTTTTTAACGTGGGGTGGCCATTGCACACCAACTACCACACGGTCCTGAGAGAGCAAGGTCTTTGTCCAATGGCAGGGATAGCTAAAACAATTGGGGACCAGGTTCCAGTGTACAGTTGTGGCTAACAAGCACATATAATGTTGCTCCTAATGCCCCCTATCCTGGGGGTGTGCAGTACAGCTAGCTTATGGGTCAATGTTGAGGGAGATAATCCGTGTCCGAACCTGCCCTCATGTTATGTCAACCCCGCCTGGGCCTCAGGACAATAGCAACTCACACTGACTCACTCACTCAACCCTCACTCCACCCTCACTCACACAACCCTCACTCACTCGCCCTCTAATATATCTTGGCATTCCTGCTCGCTAGTGGAATGTTGGGCTGGACCCCGGCTTCTCCCCAGCTCTGCCCTGCTTCCCCCGCACCGCCTTACTTCTCCCTGGCTCTCCCCCACGATCTCCCCAGCTCTTCCCTGCTTCTGGCATTCCCCGCTTCTCCTGGCTCTAGCTCCCCGCGCTTACCATTGTTCCCGGCTCCTCCCCGGCTCTCGCTCCCATCAGCAAGCACCTGTGTTCAAGTGCTGCTAAGCCTCAGGCCTAATACACACATTCACTAACACATACATCCACTAACACACACATCCACTAACACACACAACCATTAACACACACATTCACTAACACACACATCCACTAACACACACATTCACTAACACACACATTCACTAACACACACATCCACTAACACACACATCCAGTAACACACACATCCACTAACACACACATCCACTAACAGACACATTCACTAACACACGCATTCACTAACACACGCATCCACTAACACACGCATTCACTAACACACGCATCCATTAACACACACATTCACTAACACACACATTCACTAACACACACATCCACTAACACACACATCCACTAACACACACATTCACTAACACACACAACCATTAACACACACAACCATTAACACACACATTCACTAACACACACATCCACTAACACACACATTCACTAACACACACATTCACTAACACACACATCCATTAACACACGTATCCACTAACACACACAACCATTAACACACACATTCACTAACACACACATCCACTAACAGACACATTCACTAACACACACATTCACTAACACACGCATCCACTAACACACGCATTCACTAACACACACATCCATTAACACACACATCCATTAACACACACATTCACTAACACACACATCCATTAACACACACATCCATTAACACACGCATTCACTAACACACACATCCATTCACACATACAATCATGTGCACACACATTCATTAACATACACATCCACTAACACACACACATCCACTAACACGTACATCCACTAACACACTCATGCATTGACCAGGGCTCTGTTCACTCCAGCCAGAGCTCGGTGGCCAATTTATGCTAGATTTGCTGCTCACAATTCAGTCATCTCTCCATTTGAGAGACCAAACACAGCTTGGGTCATTGCCTTGCGGAACTCCTCCATTCAGTCCACAAGTCTGGCTTTGAGCTTCCTGTCGCTTGTCATTTTAATCCTCTGCCCCACTCCCTCTCTGACCTATCCGTCCTCGGCCTCCTAATGAAAGTCAATGGAAGCTTGAGGAGCAACATCTAGTTTTTCAATTAATCACTTCAGAGCCTTCTAGACTCAATATCTGGACTGCCAAGGTGCACCACCCCAATTATCCATCCAATAAATCCCCATAATCTTTCCCCCACATACTTTGGTACCTTTGCAACTCCTTTCCATGGAGAAATCTTGGATAGTTTTATTTAAATAGCTTATTTTTGGTTAACACATTTCATCATCTGTGCCCTGCTGCCCTTAACATTGGACATCACAATGGTCCTTCATGACCGCCCCTCCTATGCAGTGCAGGTGGTTTCTCTGTCGGGGGAAGTGCTCTTTCATGATATATCGTGCTCCTTTGGCTCACTCCTTCATGGAACAACTCCAATAGTGTTTTTATGGGCAATGTCCCATTGTTTTCCATTGATTGACTTACTGCCTGTGATTTTCTTAGTACAACATAAATAAAGGCCTTTCCTTTAAGTGGAAGATAAAACCATTTAAGAGCGTGAGCTGGGTCAGATCTCCCTCCCAACTCTGCTTGGCTTCTTGTTAGCACACCCAATCCAGGAAGCAGCTCCTCATGTCTTTAATTAGGCCAATCCAGGTCTAGAGGGGTTGACCATTCCTAACTAATTGCACCTTGGGTACTGAAACTGAGAAATCCACTCTGCTGCTCTGTATTCAATCGTCAGGTATATTTTGATCACCCTTCCTGTCCATAAATAATTCTGACAATTTCATTATGGATTTAAAAGCAAACTATCGGAAGCATAAATCTAGAGCAATACTTCAGGTCAAACCAAGACAGGAATACTAAGGGGTGCAAGTTCAAAAGGGCAAAGGGGTATTTAGAACTAGTGTTAGAGTCCTTATTTGTACAAGGACTGATCAAGACTTGGTATGGCAAAAACCCAGGTTTCTACAAAAGTTGGATGTTGTTAATCAAGCAACTGTAGCTTCTTTCTGGCTAGATGGCCAAGGAATGACCTGATGGCCTTTCCTATCGATGTCCACCTTGTGACCTAGTGAACTTGCGATAGGACCCTCAGCAAGTGTGCAGTTTCTTTTTTAAAGAAAGCAGTATCATTTTGCCAATGATCTTGAAGCAGTTTCTCCAGAATGTACTGTCAGTTCATGAATTGTTATAATGCCAATCTTGATGATAATGCTTCAGTCTTGTTCGTATTTCGTTTAACATGTCATAAACTGCATGACAAGCAATTAATTCAATTAGAATAAATTACTTTGAATCACAATAGTGCATTAGTCATTGAAGTTTTTTTTTCCAAAATCATAACCAGCTGTGACATACTTGCGTCCTGGGTATATAAATCAAATAATGTAATTATTGGCCAAGAACTTACTTGGAAAATAGCAGCAAGTTTAATGCGCTCACTGTTATTAGTGTGTAAATCAGCCAGCAATATCTGGTAAGGAGGAGATACCCTGTGAATTGCAAATTACTACAAAGTGCTGGACAATTTGGGCAATTTCGCTGTTAACCTCATGAAGTCAACAATTCTCCCCCAACCTCCCCATGTGCATCAAGAAGTTGTTGCATTTGCACCATTAAAACAAACTAAACTCACCACAGAAAGTTAGGGCTGGCATTTAACAAAGGAAGGAGCGTTTTAATGATCAGATGTATGCTCCAACAAAGCCAATCAAACTCTACAGGCCAGAAAGGGAACAACTGAAACTGTAGAGTCTCATTCCCACAGGCAGTGAATTGTTCTTAGAAGTTTTAATTATTTTTCTTATTTCTCCTTTCTGTTTCTTTTTTCTCTCTTTTCATCCAACCTTTCTTTCCCTCTCTTTACTTCTCTTTCTGTTCCAATTTTGACTCAAATTCACCCTATTTCCTTTTCTGATGCTCCTCTATTCTTTCTTTACCCTTTACACAGGGGGAATGGTAACACAGTTGGTGTGTTACTGGACAAATAATTCAGAGGCCATAAGACTATGAGGCGTAGGAGCAGAAGTAGACCATTCGGCCCATTAACTCTGCTCCTCCATTCAATGGAATCATGGCTGATCTGATAATCCTCAATTCCACTCTCCAGCCTTTTCCCCATAACCCTTGATTCCCTTACTAATTAAAAATCTGTCTATCTCAGCCTTGAATATACTTAACAACCCAGCTTCTACGGCTCTCTGCAGTAAAGAATTCCACAGATTCACTACCCTCTGAGAGAAGAAATTCCTCCTCATCTCTGTCTTAAATGGGCGACCCCTTACTCCGAGATTATGCCCTCTAGTCCAAGACTCTTCCATAAGGGGAAACAGCCTCTCAACATCTCCCTGTCAATCCCTTAAGAATCTTATATGTTTCAATAAGGCCGCCTCTCATTCTTCTAAATGCCAATGAGTACAGGCCCAACCTACTCAAGCTCTCCTAACTCTCCTAATAAGAAAATCCCTCCCTACCCAGGATCAACCTAGTGAACCTTCTCTGGACTGCCTCCAATGCCAGTATATCTTTCCTTAGATAAGGGGACCAAAACTGTTCACAGTACTCTAGGTGTGATCTAACTAGTGCCTTGCATAGTCTTAGCAAGACTTCCCTATTTTTATACTCCGTTCTCTTTGAAATAAAGGCCAAAATTCCACTTGCCTTCCCTATTACCTGTTGAACTTGTATGCTAGCTTTTTGGGATTCATGCACGAGGACTTCCAAATCCCTCTGTGCTGCAGCTTTCTTCAGTCTTTCTCCATTTAAATAACATTCAGTTCCTCTATTCTTCCTGCCAAACTGAATAACCTCACATTTTCCCATATTATATTCCAACTGTCAAGTTTTTGCCCACTCACTTAACTTGTCTATATATCCCTCTGTAGACTTTGTATCATCCTCACCATTTGCCTTCCCACCTATTTTTGTGTCATCTGCAAACTTGGTGACAGTACATTCACTTCCCTCAGCCAAGTCATTAATATATATTGTAAATAATTGTGGCCCCAGCACTAATCCCTATGGCACTACACTAGTTACACGTTGCCATCCTAAAAATGGCCCCCTTATCCCAACTCTCTGTCTTCTATTACTTAGTCAATCCTCTATCTATGCTAATATACTACCCCTAACACCATAGGCTCTTATTAAGTAGGCTTATGTGCGGTACATTATCGAACGCCTTTTGGAAATCCAAATATATTACATCTACTGGTCCCCCTTTATCTATCCTGCTTGTTACCTCCTCAAATAATTCTAATAAATTTGCCAGGCATGATTTCCCCTTCATGAAGCCATGCTGTCTCTGCTTCATTATATTATGCATTTCTAAATGCTCTTCTATTATTGCCTTTATAATAGACTCTAACATTTTTCCCAATTACAGATGTTAGGCTAACTGGCCTATAGTAATCTGTTGTTGTCTCCCTCTCTTTTCAGGTAAGGGTATTACATTGGCAGTTTTCCAATCATCTGGGACTTTTCCAGAATCTAAGGATTCTTAGAAGATTACTACTAGTGCATCCACTATCTCTGTAGCTACTTTAATATCCTAGGATGCAACCCATCAGGTCTAGGGGACCTTTTTTTAACCATTCATGGGATGTGGGCTTTGCTGGCTGGGCCAGCATTTATTGCCCAACCCTAATTGCCCTTGAGAAGGTGGTGGTGCATGCTTTCTTGAACCGCTGCAATCCATGTGGTGTGGGTACACCCACAGTGCTGTTAGGGAGGGAGTTCCAGGATTTTGACCCAGCGACAGTGAAGGAACGGCGATTTATTTCCAAGTCAGGATGGTGAGTTACTTGGAGGGGAACCTCCAGGTGGTGGTGTTCCCATCTATATGCTCCCCTTGTCCTTCTAGATGGTAGTGGTCATGGGTTTGGAAGGTGCTGTTGAAGGAGCCTTGGTGAATTTCTGCAGTGCATCTTGTAGATGGTACGCACTTCTGCTACTGTGCGTCGGTGGTGGAGCGAGTGCATGTTTGTGGATGGGGTGCCAATCAAGCAGGCTGCTTTTTCCGGGATGGTGTCAAGCTTCTTGAGTGTTGTGGGAGCTGCACTCATCCAGGCAAGTGGGCAGTATTCTATCACACTCCTGACTTGTGCCTTGTAGATGGTGGACAGGTTTTGGAGATTCAGGAGGTAGGTTACTCGTCACACGATTCCCAGCCTCTGACCGGCTCTTGTAGCCACAGTATTTATATGGCTAGTCCAGTTCAATTTCTGGTCAAAGGTAACCCCCAGGATTTTGATAACAGAGGATTCAGTGATGGTAATGCCATTGAACATCAAGGGATGATGGTTGGATTCTCTCTTGTGGAGATGGTCATTGCCTGACACTTGTGTGGTACGAATGTTACTTGCCACTTGTCAGCCCAAGCCTGGATATTGTCCAGGTTTTTCTGCATTTGGACTTAGACTGCTTCAGTGTCTGAGGAGTCGCAAATGGTGCTGAACATCGTGCAATGATCAGCGAGCACCCCCATTTCTGACCTTTAGATGGAAGGATGGTCATTAATGAAGCAGCTGAAGGTGGTTGGGCCGAGGACACTACCCTGAGGAACTCCTGCAGTGATGTCCTGGAGCTGAGATGACTGACTTCCAACAACCACAACCATCTTCCATCATGCTATGTATAACAACAACCAGTGGAGAGCTTTCCTCCTGAGTCCCATTGACTCCAGTTTTGCTGGGGCTCCTTGATGCCACACTCAGTCAAATGCTGCCTTGAAGTCAAGGACAGTCACTCTCACCTCACCTTGGGAGTTCAGCTCTTTTGTCTATGTTTGAACCAAGGCTGTAATGAGGTCAGAAGCTCAGTGGCCTTGGCAGAACCCAAACTGGGCATCAGTGAGTGGGTTATTGCTAAGCAAGTGATGCTTGATAGCACTGTTGATGACCCCTTCCATTACTTTACTGATGATCAAGTGTAGACTGATGGGGCAGTAAGTGGCCAGGTTGGACTTGTCCTGCTTTTTGTGTACAGGATATACCTTGGCAATTTTCCACAACAAAAACAAAAATACCTGGAAAAACCCAGCAGGTCTGGCAGCATCTGCGGAGAGGAACACAGTTAACGTTTCGAGTCCGAACGACCCTTCAACAGAACTAAGTAAAAATAGAAGAGAGGTGAAATATAAGCTGGTTTAAGAGGGGGTGGGACAAGTAGAGCTGGATAGAGGGCCAGTGATAGGTGGAGATAGACAAAAGAACAAAGAGGTGTTGAAGGTGGTGATATTATCTAAGGAATGTGCTAATTAAGGGTAGAAAGCAGGACGAGCAAGGTACAGATAGCCCTAGTGGGGGTGGGGTGTGGTGAAGGAATCAAAAAAGGCTAAAGGTAGAGATAAAACAATGGATGGAAATACATTTAAAAATAATGGAAATAGGTGGGAAAAGAAAAATCTATATAAATTATTGGAAAAAAAGGGCGGGGGGGGGGCGATTGGAAAGGGGGTGGGGATGGAAGAGAGAGTTCATGATCCAAAATTGTTGAACTCAATATTCAGTCCGGAAGGCTGTAAGGTGCCTAGTCGGAAGATAAGGTGCTATTCCTCCAGTTTGCGTTGAGCTTCACTGGAACAATGCAACAGGCCAAGGACGGACATGTGGGCATGAGAGCAGGGTGGAGTGTTGAAATGGCAAGCAACAGGGAGGTCTGGGTCATGCTTGCGGACAGACCGAAGGTGTTCCGCAAAGCGGTCAGCCAGTCTGCGTTTGGTTTCTCAAATGTAGAGGAAACCGCATTGGGAGCAACAAATGCAGTAGACTAAATTGAGGGAAGTGCAAGTGAAATGCTGCTTCATTTGAAAGGGGTGTTTGGGCTCTTGGATGGTGAGGAAAGGGGAAGTAAAGGGGCAGGTGTTGCACCTTCTGCGGTTGCATGGGAAGGTGCCGTGGGAGGGGGTTGAGATGTAGGGGGTGATGAAGGAGTGGACCAGGGTGTCCCGGAGGGAATGATCCCTGTGGAATGCCGCCAGGGGTGTGAAGGGAAGGTGTGTTTGGTGGTGGCATCATGCTGGAGTTGGCGGAAATGGCGGAGGATGATCCTTTGAAAGCGGAGGCTAGTGGGGAGATAAATGAGGACAAGGGGGACCTTATCATGGTTCTGGGAGGGAGAGGAAGGTGTGAGGGCGGATGCGTGGGAGATGGGCCAGACATGGCTGAGGGCCCTGTCAACCACCGTGGGTGGAAAACCTCGGTTAAGGAAGAAGGAAGACATGTCAGAGGAACTGTTTTTGAAAGTGGCATCATCAGAACAGATGCGACGGAGGCGAAGGAACTGAGAGAATGGGATGGAGTCCTTACAGGAAGCAGGGTGTGAGGAGCTGTAGTCGAGGTAGCTGTGGGAGTCGGTAGGCTTGTAACAGAAATTGGTGGACAGTCCATCACCAGAAATTGAGACAGAGAGGTCAAGGAAGGGAAGGGAAGTGTCATAGATGGATCATGTGAAAATGATGGAGGGGTAGAAATTGGAAGCAAAATTAATAAATTTTTCCAGGTAAATTTTCCACATATGTGGGTAGATGTCAGTGTTGTAGCTGTACTGGAACAGTTTAGCTAGGGGCGTAGCAAGTTCTGGAGCACAAGTCTTCAGTACTATTGACGGAATATTGTCAGGGCCCATAGCCTTTGCAGTATCCAGTGACTTCAGCCATTTCTTGATATCATATGGAGTGAATTGAATTAGCTGAAGACTGACATCTGTGATGCTGGGACCTCCGGATGCCGAGATGGATCATCCACTCGGCACTTCTGGTTGAAGATTGTAGCAAATGCTTCAGCCTTATTGTTTGCACTGATGTACTGGGCTCTTCCATTATTGAGGATGGGGGTATTTGTGGAGCCTCATCCTCCAACGAGTTGTTTAATTGTCACCACCATTCACAACTGGATTTGGCAGGACATAGAAACAGGGAAACATAGAAACTAGGAGCAGGAGTAGGCCATTCAGCCCTTCGAACCTACTCCATCGTTCATTGCGATCATGGCTCATCATCCAACTCAATAGCCTGCTCCCGCTTTTTCCCTATACCCTTTGATCCCTTTCACCCGAAGAGCTATATCTAACTCCTTCTTGAAAGCATACAATGTTTTGGTCTCAACTACTTTCTGTGGTAACGAATTCCACAGGATCACCACTCCCTGGGTGAAGAAATTTCTCCTCATCTCAGTCCTAAATGGTCTACCCCATATCCTCAGACAGTGACCCCTGGTTCTGGACTCCCGCACTATCGGGAACATCCTTCCTGCATCTACCCTGTCCATCCTGTTAGAATTTTATAGGTTTCTACGAGATCCCCCCTCATTCTTCTGAACTCCAGCGAATATAATCCTAATTGACTCAATCTCACCTCATATGTCAGTCCTGCCATCCCAGGAATCAGTCGGTTAAACAGAGCTTAGGTCTGATCCGTTGGTTGTGGGGTCGCTTAGCCCTGTCTATCACTTCCTGCTTATGCTGTTTGGCATGCTGTTTGCCATAGCTTCACCCGGTTGACACCTCATTTTTAGGTATGCCTAGTGCTGCTCCTGGCATGCCCCCCTGCACGTGTCATTGAACCCAGGTTGATCCCCAGGCTTGATGGTAATGACAAAGTGGGGGATATGCCAGGCCATGAGGTTACAGATTGTGCTCGAGTACAATTCTTCTGCTGCTGATGGCCCACAGCGCCTCATGGATGCCCAGTCAAGATGTCTCCACAAGGACTGTGTGGTGGTCACTCCTACCGATACTGTCATGGACAGATGTGCATCTGTGGCACGCAGGTTGGTGAGGATGAGGTCAAGTACGTTTTCCCTCTTGTTGGTTCCCTCACCACCTGCCACAGACCCAATCTAGCAGCTGTGTCCTTTAGGACTTGGCCAGCTCGGTCAGTAGTGGTGCTACTGAGCCACTCATGGTGATGGACATTGAAGTCTCCCACCCAGAGTACATTCTGGGCCCTTGCCACCCTCAATGCTTCCTCCAAGCGGTGTTCATCATGGAGGAGCACTGATTCATCAGCTGAGAAAGGGTGGTACATGATAATCAGCAGGTGGTTTCCTTGCCCATGTTTGACCTGATGCCATAAGACTTCATGGGGTCTGCAGTCAATGGGCAAGTCATTCCTGACTGTATACATTGTGCCGCCACCTTTGCTGGGTCTGTCCTGCCAGTGGGACAGGACATACCCAGCGATGGTGATGGTGGTGTCTGGGACATTATCTGTAAGGTATGATTCCATGAGGATGACTATATCAGGCTGTTGCTTGACTAGTCTGTGACACAGCTCTCCCAATTTTGGCACTGGCCCCCAGATGTTAGTAAGGAGGACTTTGCAGGGTCGACAGGCTGAGATTGCTGTTGTCGTTTCCGGTGCCTTAAGTCGATGCTGGGTAGTCTGCCTGGTTTCATTCCTTTTTTGTGATTTTGTGTCGGTTTGTTACAACTGAGTGCCTTGCTAGGCCATTTCAGGGCGCATTTAAGAGTCAACCACATTGCTGTGGGTCTGGAGTCACATGTAGGCCAGACCAGGTAAGGATGGCAGATTTCCTTCCCTAAAGGGCATTAGTGAACCAGATGGGTTTTTACAACAATTGGCAATGGTCATCATTAGACTTTTAATTCCAGGTCTTTATTGAATTCAAATTCCACCATCTGCCGTGGTGGGATTTGAACCCAGGGCCCCAGAGCATTACCCTGGTTTTCTGGATTACTAGTCCAGTGACAATGCTAACACCTCCCCCTACATCATAAGGTCAAAAGATTGCACTGTGTTCAGTACCATTCATGACTCCTCAGATACTGAAACAATCCATGTTTGGGCTGATGAGTGGCAAGTAAGATTTGCACCACACAAGTGTCAGGCAATGATCATCTCCAACAAGAGAGAATGGTTGGAAATTCAATGGCCTTAGCTGGACCAGCCATATAAATACTGCGGCTACATGAGCAAGTCAGAGGTCGGGAATTCTGTGACAGGTAACTCAGCTTCTATCTCCCCAAATCCTGTCCACCATCTACAAGGCACAAGTCAGTGGTGTGACACAATATTCTCTACTTGCCTGGATGAGTGCAGCTCCAACAACACTCAAGAAGCTCAACACTATCCATCTTAAAGCAACCTGCTTGATCAACACCACATCTACCAACTTAAACATTCACTCCCTCCACTACTGATGCACAGTGGCAGCAGTGTGTATCATCAAGGTGCACTGCAGCAACTCACCAAGGCTCTTTCACCAGCACCTTCCATACCCATGACATCTACTACCTAGAAAGGCAAGAGCAGCAGATACATGGGAACACCACTGTCTGCAACTGCCCCTCCAGGCCATACATCATCCTGACTTGGAACTATGTAACCATTTCTTCACTGTCACTGGATCAAAATCTTGGAACTCCCTTCCTAACATTTGGTTAGGTGTACCTACACCAAATGTACTGCAGCAGTTCAAGAAGGTGACTCACCACCACCTTCTTAAGGGCAAGCAGGGATGGGCAACAAATGTTGGCCTTGCCAATGACACACACATTCCATGAAAGAATGAAAAAAACTGCTCTACAATCAAACAGCAATACTAGCAAGGAAGATAAAATTTTGCCCCTATTTGTGATTTTTTTTAAACCAATATTCGAGATTGATGTGTCCAAGCTTTTATTTATTCTCACAGGCTCTCTAAGTGAATACAATAGAGCCTTGGGGAGGGTTCATGTGCAAAACCTAAATTCACCTTGCCCTAAATTTGCATATATCTGACATTGCCAAGGAGGTATTGCGGCACAATGGCTAGTACCCTGCCTCTGAGCCAGATATTCTGGGTTCCAGTCCCACTCCAGGACTTGATGACCATGGGAGGTGTGTTCATAATGTGGCCAAATAGATTGAACATCAACCTGTAAATCCTTCCTATATGCCTACTGTGGGTGGGAGAGTCTCCTGGTCAGCCATGCTTGATGTAGAGTGGCGTTCCTCAACTTATAGCCTCTGGTGACAACCTAGTGAGCTGTTCCAGGAAAAACTAGCTATGGAAACAGATGTAAGCATGTGCTTTGTCTGCATCATAGGCCATTAGGTATGGGAAGAGAAAAGGCAAAAATTGCAAATACTAATATACCTTTATTTTCTAATTTTGAATTTTTCTACTAATGAGGCAATGTGAAAAGAACAACTGCTTCCAGATGAAATGTAAATAGGAAAATTTGAAGAATAAGAACTAATGTTATGGTGCGGCAGATGATGTGTGCCAGGTAGATCAAATCCATGAGGGAAACTTGATCACACAGTCACAACGATTTAGCAATTTGTATTTATTTTGAGATATGAACCCTGAATTCAGTAGTAACAAGTCCATGAAGACTTCAGAGATTTTTTAGAAAACTAAATTAAACATTTATTAACAAAAGAAAAACTTTCAAGCACATACATAGGTCTACAAATTACAACTATAATAACTCATAAAACCCCTAATTAATCTGGCTTCCAGTTACACCCTCATTAAAGCAACAGTAAACAAAAAAAATTAGATTATAAATAGATTCCAGCCAGTTAACACAATAACAGTAAAATTCAAAATGGCTTTTCCCAGCTTCGGTTTCTGTAGACAGCAGGTTAATGCACAACTACTGGAGGTTTTTCACACTTCTGATAGATCTTGCAATGCCTTCCCTGACATATTCAATCTCCTTTATACATGTTTCTCCCTTTTAATGTATTTTTCCCATATGTCTTTGGAATTTTACTTTTCTCATAATGTAAATCTATTCATGGTGCTAATATTATCAGTAACATTCAGGAAAAATAAACACATTGCTTGGCCTAGCTTCTCTGGTTAGGTGCAACATCCTACCATCTCTTTGAAATTCAAACATCCCTGGTTAATCTAAAATACAAATTCTTCTCACCTCACATTCTAAAACTTCAGCCACGTTTACATGTTTAGCATTTCAAAACTAGGGGAAAAATTTTACCCCCATCGGCGGGGGTGGGGGGGGAGTGCAGGAGTGGGCATGAGTGGGCGCATCTCTAATTGGCACCCCCAATTGGGGGCGTGCTGCCATTTTACATGGGTGGGCCAATTAAGGCCCGCCCAGTGTGACGTCCACCAGGAAGCGCTGTGCGCTCCCTGTGTGGGTGTGGGCGGGGGGGATTCCCTCAGCCGGCAGTGTGCTGTTTCGCGCATGTGCGCGGAAGAGTGCACAGATCTCCCTGAGGCTAAGTGCTGCCTCAGGGAAATCGGCTCCAAATTAAAAATTTTAATACAAATGATAGAAAAATTTCCCTGCCATGTCCCCTCATGTGACACTGTCACATCAGTTGGGACATGTCCATAACTTTTATTGAAACCTTTATTAAAAATTTAAATACCATCATGAAACCTCATCCCGCCCGTGGATGAGGTTTCATGCTTTTTCCGAAGCTCGCCAGGGCTCCCGGCCTGCCCGCCAACCTTAAGGTTGGACGGGCAGTTCCATTAATGACCTTAATTAGTTTTTCAATGGCCTCAATAGGCCGTTGACAGGTCGGCGGGTGAGCAGCTGACTCGGCTGCGCCCCCGCCACCCTGAAAATGGAAATGATGTGGGGTGACGTTGAGAGATCCACCTGATGTCATCACGCGTCATTTTACACGTCGGCGAGCAGGCCCCGCCCCCGCTCGCTGACCGGAAGATCCTGCTCTAGGTTCTTTTGATGAGCCAAAGCCTCCAAACCAGATGTCTCCAATTCAATTAAATCCCACATACACGCACACACAGAGAAACTATCCAAAGCCCACTATTAACCTACTTTTACAATAAATCACAATAACATTATGAGAATTATTATGCTTTTGTGACACTAAGAGCAAAAGGGCTGGGTTAAATGGGTTAAAAGGCTGGGTCAGCACTTCTCAGAGTTCATTGTCAGGGTAACCCTGCTATGTGTTACATTTAAGTGCCTGTGTTATGTTTTAACCTCCAAGGAAGGCCATACTGGACATGTGTTTGCCTCAGGGATAACTAGGGATAGAAGAGTTTGAGGCTGAATATGTCTCAAGTTTATCCTCCTAAATGATAACATTTCAGCAGTGATATCTTTCTAAATTTATACAGGACTCGCTCACTGTGTATTGAGCCTTTTGACTGTGATTGTATAAATTGTTCTAAGCCACACTGAGACAGAGAAAATGAAAGAAAAATAGAAGGTGAAATAAAAAAGGGGAAGCTGCACAATCACATTTGCTAGTCAATGCTTAGAATTCACCAACTTCACTACATCCTGCTTTTAAATGCCATGGAACAGTCATGTTGTGCAATATTACTTCAGTTCACTGTGAAGAGCACAGAGAATCTATTGCTGTAAATCCTGCCTCCGTTAGTTCTTTATTATTAATTTAAAGGCTGGTACTACCTTCTGCTGCATGTATTGTATTTCTCTAAAAAGCTGTCACTACCACTGACGTCTCTTAAAAGTCCAACAGTTATATAAAAAGAATTCTTTTAATCTGTCTTTCAGTATGTTTTTGATGTTCCTTGCTAAGCAGTAGGTGTCATTTTTCGAGTTTGCTCTACTGGCGACGAATCTTACCTGCTGGCAGTATGTTTGTGATTTTCTGATATACATAGCTGGTGACCTCCCCACAGCAGTGCAAATTCAGAAAATTGCCTCCATTTCCAGTAAGTGCTGTGAACTTGTCCTGATTTAGTTAGTGAATAATTGTCTTGGGTTGCTTTGCGGACCATTATAAGTGCTTTTATGAAAACTTCCTTTGTTTGGTATTTCTTCAAATGGAAAGAGTTTATCATTTTGCTGGAAATTTCATGACCACATATATAACATTGCAACACCATGCAACTAAGGCACATCCCTCTTGAATACAATAATGTACATAACTCAAAGTACCTCATTGTAAAGAGCTTCTAAGACAAATGTAATAAGGTGTCAGATTTATTTAACTAATTATGTGAAGGGGTTGAAGGAGTTGAATTAACACTTACCAAAATAAATGTATTAGCAACTGAATGTCTACTGATGTAAATTCAGCTCCCTGGTTCAATAACTTCCCAGACAGTAAGTGCAGCTATTAATTCAAAGAGATCTTGATAATACCTTTCTTTTAGAAAAAAATGTTAAGTTAAAATACCTATTTTGCTGAAACAAAAACATTTTGTTTAATAGTGCCCTTCAGAAGAAGGAGCACGCTTTGTTAACATGGTTGAGCATGTACCAGGACCACGTGTATTTAACAATTGATAGAGGTAGGACAAATTGACAAAAAAAACATACATCATCCTAGATTTTACAAATAGAATGATGAGTCCAAAAGCAAAGAGATGATACTAAATGTATCTAAGTCATTGATTAGACCTTTAGGCCCACTCAGGGTGCCTTACTGTGGGCAGAATGGCGAGGTTGCAGCTGAGATTCAATAGGGTGATTCCAGAGACAAGAAACTTTAATTACGAAAATTAGAGAAATGAATGGCTTATTCATTAGAACTATGATTAAGAAAGATCTCATATAGATGTTCAATATTATGAAGAGTTTTGATGTGATAAATAGCAGAAAATTATTTACGCTGATAGGTAAGATCATCACCATAAGAAAGAGAGAGATTAGAAGAATTATTTTACCAGGTTAAGGCTTAGGCAGCACCTTCCTAATCCATGACCACTACCACCTAGAAGGACAAGGGCAGCAGACACATGGGAACACCATCACCTGGAAGTTCCCCTTCAAAACACTCACCATCCTGACTTGGAAATATATTGCCATTCCTTCACTGTCGCTGGGTTAAAACCTGGAACTCCCTCCCTAACAGCACTGTAAGTGTCCCTACACCACATGGACTGCAGCGGTTCAAGAAGGCAGCTCACCACCACCTTCTCAAGGGGAATTAGAGACAGGCAATAAATGCTGGCCTAGCTGATGACTCCCACATCCTGTGAATGAATAAAAAAAAAATCAATGAGTTAATTTTGAAGTAACTTTTAAAAGCACATCCTGTGGTATTTTGGTTTTAGAAACTGTTACTTATTCTTTAGTGTGTCTTCTTGGATAACAACCCTCCAATTTTCCTGTGTTTCACATAGACTACTAAGGATCTATTTTAGGAATATCTTTAGGCATTTCAGTCTCCGGCAAATGTGAGCTCAACTGCAGTATCACAGAAACCAAGGCAGCAACTTAAAGTAACTATGACAAAAAAGGGGTAGAAATGTTTTTTGTGGCATTGCGCTAAACATCTCAATATGTTTTACCTCCTCACTTTCTGTGTATTTTTTTCTTTGTGGTGTGAATGATCAGCTTCACTATCACTCAGGACCTAGTCGTGAGCCCGTTGATCTGGAGAAGTTTATTACATTTATTCATGCAAGAAAATTATACCTGGCACACCTCAAATGTCAGCAATGCTCCACTGTTCATTTGTTCAGACCTACAATCTATTCTAGTTCCTTGCCTCTGAATTGCTCAGCTGAACCAGCTAGCTTAGGTATTTGACTCCAAATATATAGACTGACTAGAAAATCTCTGAGGAGAGACAGCTGAAGGGGAGATTTAATAGAGCTGTTAAATACCCGGAGAGTTTCTGATAGAATAGATATGACAAAACTATTTCCAGTGTGGTGTTGCGATATGATGTTCACGTATGTTTAAGGGAGTGTGTCTTAAACTGCTGTCTATCACTACCACCTCAACACAGGATATGATGTGGTAGTCCCATGACTTGTACTCAGTCTACAAACAGCAGCAGCCAAGGTCACATATGCCTCAGTCTCCCAGTTAACACTATCTGTATATAGTCTTATCTTCAAATAAAGAACCCACATTAATGTTTTGCCAATCCTTGTCATATGATTGGTACATTTACATCGAAGAGAAAATGTAACATCGTGGCAACATGATTTTTAAAGATTTTCCTGAGAAGTATACAGACCTTAAGCTTTTCACATCCAGCAGAAGAACTAGCATGGAAGTGAAACAATTATCAAGTAATAACTCACTGTTTGTGAGCGATTCTATAGGAATCCTAAACACTGTACCTTAATTCTGGGACATTGATCCAGCCAGCAGGCACTGGGTCCCGGTAAGACTGTTGAAATTTGGGAGAGCTTTAAGTCTACCTGCTGCTATTCTTGTGCAGGAATAGAGATTAAGGTGATCCTGGAGGGCCTAGCTTTAAACAGAACTCCAAGGACAGATAAATCCATTACTGCTGCTTGCTGTCCCCACTGGAGGTTAGAGGAGAGATTAAAATACTGCAGACTGAGCTAGGGAGGAAAGTCCATCCAATAACATTAATCCAGCTCCCAAGAATTCCTAACAGCCAGAAGAAGCATGTAGCAAGTCTTTTTTTCATTGTTTAATTTTACTTCTGAAGCCCTGTGGGACATTTTTGTGCCAAAATTCACTGTTTTGTGGGTGGAGCTTCAGTAAAGCTGGGAAGAAGAGGGTGCTCAATAGTGCCATCACTGCAGTCAAGCAACAGCCTACGACCAGCTATGGCTATGGCTACTAAAGGTACTGCAGCTCAGAGACCCAAACCAAGTTCTGAAAAGCTGTTAAAAAAAAACCCTGAATAGCTGATCTATTCCGGATAATTTTAACAATCCTGAAAAAGCCATGAGCAGGCCACAGAAATTCCAACACTTAATTGGAAGGCAAAGGACCACCTATCTGAGTTTACTTTGTTCTGACAATGTGTAGAACTGTGTTTTCTGGACCTCAATTTTTCTGAACAGGATAAACAAGCCTTTAAGATTAAAATTGCTCCAAGCAATGAACACAGGTTGAACACTTCCGGTCTGTCAGATTCGGGTGCAAAGGCTAGCAGTGGAGCGAGTAATTTCCAGCCTAATGGTTTTATGTTTTCACATTTTCATTCGCAACACAAATGCGTACTCTCTCTATAAAATTGTAAAATAGAAGTTCTTCCTCTATGAAGCCCTACAGTCCACCAGCTTCGGATCAGATGTTTCCTGTTTTAAAAAATGGGGGTGATTTTAACCCTAATCTGTCAACGGACAGAAACTCTTCTAGATTAGCTCACCACCCAGGAGCTGCTGGGAGTTGACTGTTTGCGATTTTAACTTTCTCAGTTGCACAGGTAGAAAGGGAACCCACCAAAGCAGGGAACAGCAGTGAGATTTCCACCAGGTCAAATTACCAGGGAAGAGGATAGGGCAGGAGGGCTTCTCCATGTTGCACAAGGAATGCTTAGGTCTGTTCCACTGCAACGCATGATGACGCGTAATCAGAAAACCCCTGTGGGATGATCCCTGGCAAAAAATCTCACAAACTGGCTGGAACTGGCAAATGGAATAGATGGAAAGTTGGCACATGGGGAAATTAATGCCCTCCCCTGTGGCGAGTTTGGTGGTGGGGGCATTTTGTCAGGTGGGTGGGTGGCAGGTGGGGATCCCACTGCCTTCCCGCCTCCAACCCCAATTCAGTCTGAGGCAGGAGCGCATGTGGACGGGCCTTCCCACCCTACTGCCAATTGAGGCCCTTAAGTGGGCAATTAATACCCACTAACGGGCCTTATCCTGTCACCTCTGGTATTAACCCAGTGGCAGGCAGGGGGTCGGTGCTCGCCATGCGGAGAGCATGACAAGTAAACACATGCATTACTTGTGCACTTCCAGAGGGGGTGTCTCGTTCAAAGACACTCAGGTCCTGACCGAGGGACCCGGCATCGGGAAGGGGAGGTACCCGCTGAGAACTATCCCCCATCTCCTCCTGCGACCACCAGCTCGCAGCCCTCCCATCCACCATCACTCACCTAGTGGCCTAGAATCAGGCGATGATACTAGGCCTCGGGTGAGTGTCGTACCGGCAGCAGCCACACCGCACCACCCCCCCCCCCCCCGCCTCAGTGGCACTGCTGTTCAATAGAGCTGCCAGACTTGGATTGGCCAGCAGCTCCCGGCAGACGGGGCTTCTATCCTTGGGCTCCTTGATCCCCAGGAAGGCCCACCATTGCCCAGTTAATTGCCTGAGTGGCCCTTATTGGCAAGCCTGCTCTAAAAGAGGTGACATGGGGCTCTTGTCAGCTCTCCAGCCAGTGGGCGAGACCTCCATTGCCTCCATTAAATATCACCCCTGGATTTAAATAAGTTACAGATGTTAAAATACCCTGGGCTTATTTCTGACTCTCACTGTTGCTCACCCACTAAATGCAGATCCAAAGTTAAAATCAAATGTGCACAGGAATATGTAAGCTATACGTAAGAAATGTACTTTTTAAAAATACAACTATATTTTCCCCCACATATTTTAGTGCCTTGTGATGTGTAGACATTAATAATTAACATTTTCAATGATTTTTCATCAGGAATCAAAGCAACAAAATATGACTATTATCACATCCCTTTCCTGTATTCATTTTGCTGTTGAGATTTGAACTAGACAAAAGGTAGAAACCCATTCAATATGTATAAATTAGAAAGTATGTACATACTAACCATATTGCCAACACCCACAGTTTTGTTAATGGCCGTGATTCATGGAATAATGCAGCTGGAAGATCTGTATTAAAATAACAGTGCAATCAATTGTCCATAAAATCATGAGTGTCAGGAACGCTCTAAGGATGTACCAAATATTTTAATTGGATCTCATTTTCTTGTACAATTTGTTCACTTGTACAACAGGTCTTCTCTATAATTTAGTCTTGGTGCATGCATGCGTTTAGGTTTATACAGATAATTGAGCTCTCATTATGCACAGCTAATGGAGGCTGAGAGGCAGACATATAGTTTCAGTGTTAATGCTATTCTACAGTTGTCAAGGTGAAGGATGAACATGCTGTAAAGAAATATATTTACAGATGTTAGCCCATCACTGGAAGGCACTTGGAGAAGCAAAATGAAAAGGCAGTATAGAAATCAGTTCCAGAAATATTAAACTTTATTGTTACGGGTACAACTTCTAAATTAAATCTTTATGTTCTTCCAAACCTCTGGAAAGTTCAAGTAAGGGCGGCAAGATGAGGCCCTTAGGTAGGCATTAATTGCCCATTTAAGGACCTCAATTGGTGGCGAAGCGGAAGTCCGTGCACTAGCCTTCCTGCGTGGGATTTAATCAGAGCAGAGGTGGGAACATAGTGGGGTCCTCACCCGCCACCCTCCCGCCTGATTAAATGCCCCCCTGCCTCCAATCTCACCTCGGGGAATGGCATTAAATTCCACCCAGGGCTTGAATTAGGTTGTGTTGGACCTAATGGTCTTTTCATGTTCTGAAGTCTTAATTATTAGTGTGTTATACAGTATTGTAACTATGCATGGAAATCTATACATTTCACTACCATGTAATACTGATATACATGGTTTGAAGTATTTAGAAGACAAAGGGTTGAATTTCTTCTAGTGGTGCAACAGTTAGCATATAATTAAAAAATCTTTATAGGCAATATTTTACCTTTGCTGTTAACTAATATGCTACTAGCACACATGCCAAAAGTTTACATGTTCACAAGCTAGAATCAGAGTGGATCAGCACACTGTTATATAGCTGTTAAACTGTTAGTACTTCTGCTTGTATATTTTTAAAATTTATTCCCTGATGGAATGTGGGCGCTACTGGCAAGGCCAGCAATTATTGCCCATCACTAAATACAATCACAAGGTCGTAGTGATCCATTCTCTTAAACCATTGCAGTCCATGTGGTGAACGTTCCCCTATAGTACTGTTATGGTGTTGACGATTTGTCATGTTAAATATGTTAAGTATGGATTTCACGATGAAGTAACAATTACATGTTTCCAGGTTAGGATGGTGTTTAACTTGGAAGGGAGTGCCGATGCACTGCTGCCCTTGTCCTTCTTGGTGGTTGAGATCGTGAGTTTGGAAAGTGTTGATGAAGAAGCCTTGGTGAGTTACTGCAGTGCATCTTGTAGATGGGACACCCTGCAGTGAAAGTGCACTGGTGGTGGGCAGAGTGAAGCTTTAAGGTGGTGGATGGGGTGCCAATCAAGTGGGCTGGTTTGTTCTGAATGGTCAAGCTTCTTGAGTGTTGTTGGAAATGCATTCATCTAGGCAAGTGGAGAGTGTTCCATTACACTCCTGACTTGTGCCTTGTAGATAGTAGAAAGGTTTAAGGGAGGTATGAGGTGAGTAACTAGCAGTAGAATTTCCAGCCTCTGGCCTGCTCTTGTAGCCATAGTATTGAAAGACCCCCTCTCCGTTCTAAAAGTTCTTGTCTTTACTCTTACTATCAATGGCACACAACAACTTGGATACTGTCTCACTAAATGTGATACACCTTTATTAAATCTCTGAGCAACACTACATACTCACAATGACACTGGTTGCTTAGGAATCCTGTGAGTTAGGGCCTGTCTCAGGTGGTCAGTCCTTTGACAGATAGCCAGGTATGACTTTGGAATGGCTGACCAGGCCAGTATACTGACTGCAGTAACAATGTCCTTGAGGGTTGTGAATTTATGCACCTTCCTGACCCTGGCCTTTGGCATATAAGGCAATATCTTAAATTGGATCATCCGATTGGGTTATTAATCCCACCCTGGACATTCAGGGCCACCCTACTGTGGTCATATCCTGCCTCAGGTGTCTCCAGGCGCATGCCAATAATGGGTGTGATTACTGTGCCTTGGGGCAGGGAGAAGGTCATTCACACATTCTGGAGTGGTCATTGTCTAGTCAGTTTCTGTAGATGGCATATCTGTGGCAAACTACCACCTCGGGGACATGCCCTGACATGTCTCTGTGTGTATGTCTGTTTTAATTAAAACTGTCCCAGCAATAATGTCTTCAGTCAGAATTCTCCCTTTGTAGCTCCTTCTTAACATCATGAGATAAACTCTGCCCACAGGACTCCACCACAACCAGCCTACATTCATTAATATGAAAGAAATAAAAGCACAGTTGCATGATTAAAAGTGAATAATACAATGCAAAGGTAAATAATGCATTGGCTTACAGCATTTCTGTGGCTGGCCCAATTGAGTTTCTGGTCAATGGTGACTCTTCACTCCCCCGCACCTCCTCGCCCTCTTCCAGCACTGCCACCCGCCACCTCCACCCCACCCCCCAGTCTGTTGATGGTCGGAGATTTGATGATACTAATGCAACTGAGTGTCACGAGGAGGTGGTTAGGCTGTCTCTTTTGAAGATGGTAACCACCTGGCACAAATGTTACTAGATGGTGCTTTGCACTCTGGACAGGAATTCTTGCAAAATGTGGAATTCTCACTCGGAGCATACTGCACAATCAATCCTGGCAAGGGCATCAAAGGTAGCTAACTTGGAAACTAACAGGAATGGTGACTTATGGTCTTGAGGATAGAGGGAGAGGGGGATTGAAAGAGCAGAACTGAGACCGGAAAGGAAACATATAGAACAGTGATTTGAAGGATGGAATGTTGCAACAGAAAATGATGCCCATGCACAGCAATAGAACATGGTGATGGTAGGAGAGAAGCTAAAAGTGATAGTGTGAGGAAGAAAGAAGCTGGAAGTAATAGTGAAGAATGAAAGGAAAGATAATTCAGAAGCAGTAATGAGGGAACAGAAACAAAGAAGCCAGAAGCAGCATTTGTTGGGTTGGGAAGCCAGGGGAGTGCTGGGGTTAGATGTCAGATTGAGAAGTTGTGGTAATCTGAGGTGCAATACACCTTTAAAAGAATGTAAGCAGATTGACCATGTGACTGTATGACCCAATTGCTGTGTAGCGTGGGTTACAATTTTAAGAGTAATTTAGAGTAGGGTCTGGTTGGAGAAGCACACATCATGTTAGTTCTCTGTTATATGTGTAAATAAACAGTATGTGCTTCATCTTATATTCGTCTCTGCATCTGCAGCATATTGTTGCCAACTCACCAGCCATTAGATAGGCGTGCAACCGAGTTAGCGAGCAAAGCGACCCAACTGTAAAATGTAACAACTGGCAACGAGGTAAAACACGACCAGTCGACGGCACCAAGGAAAACCGCGAAATCTCAACTGAAGTGAATCAACCATGCCCTGCAGGCTGATTATAAGTACAGCCCTCACCATAGTCGTCAAAGTTATCTCCCTCCACAATTTGGCCACATTGAACCTTTTGATTAGGCCACCGATGACTGGTCACAATTGGCGTTTTTCTTTTCGGCCAACAACATATTGGGGGGAGGAGAAAAGGTGGACCATCCTCTTATCGACACGTGGAAGTAAAACATACGGCCTAATTTGTAGTCTAACGGCACCCAACGCCCCAGATTCCAAGAGCTTTGATGAGTTGGTAAACCTTGTGAAAAGCCACTTTCAGCCGAAATCCTCGGTAACAACACAACATTTTAAATTCAATTTGAGGTGTTGTGCCTCTGGAGAGACAGTCACTTGCTATGTAGCAGCCTTAAAACAACTGACAGAGCACTGTGAGTTCGGGATGTCGATTAACGACATGTTAAAAGCCTGATTAGTATGTGGGATTAACGAGGACGTCATTCAAAAAAGGTTATTGTCAGAAATGCATTTAGATTTCAGCAAGGTGCTGGAGTTGGTGCTCACAATGGAGACGCAGTCAGGAATTCAGAAGTAATCAAGGGAGCACAAAATGGCTCCATCCTTCATGTCATGGGGGAGGTATTGACTAGAAATGGCGCGGAAGCTCAGGGCTCCGTGGAAAGGTGGGAAACAGCCACCATTAACAGACCAGCAAAAAGCAATGGTTTAACAGAGAAAATCCACAATAGTAATGGCAGAAATGGAACCAGGCAGCTTGTAAACGAACGGCAGTTTAAAAGAATCGAGCATTTCCACTGCCATCGTAATGGGCACATTGTGCGATATTGTAAAGACTGATTGAGGCAAAATGTTAAACAAAAAGGTAGAAATCGTGAAATCCACATAAGAGGAGCCAGAAGAAACAGAGTCAGATATTTATTCACTACACAACTTAAAAATGGGTAAAACAGAGCCAGTCTACGTGACAGTGGAAGTCAACAGGAAACCCATCCGTTGATACGTATAACGACAGTTATAGACAAACATACATTCAAATATCTGAATGGAGGAGGCTACTCATAAATCTGGAAAATTCAGATACTAAATTAAAGACATAAACTGGTGAAGGCATATGAGTAAGAGATATATGCAAGGTTCCATTACAGTATGGAACCAAGTCTGTTAATTTACCCTGTTAGGGGAGCGTCCAAGTCTACTTGGTTGGAACTGCCGTAAAGAAATAAAGTTAGAGTGGACCAAGACTTTTCAACTCAGATTGAAAGATCTGCAAGAATTATTACAGAAATATGCCTCTGTCTTCAGGGAAGAGCTTGGGAAGGTTCAGGGGCTACAAGCTAAAATCCACATGGATCCCAGGGCAATCCCCAGATTCTTGAAGGCGAGGCCAATCCCCTGTGCATTATGAGAGAAAGCTGATGTTGAATTAGACAGGCTGGAAAAGTTGGGAGTCTAACAACCTGTACAATTTTCCGAATGGGCAGCGCCCATAGTTCCTGTTCTAAAGCCTGACCAGAGTGTGCAAATATGCGGGGACTACAAATTGACTGTTAACGAAGTGGCCAGACTTGACAGGCATCCTGTTCCGAAAATTGATGAATTGTACTCCAAACTGGAAGGGGGAACCATATATACGAAACTCGACATGAGCCACGCTTACCAGCAAGTTGAGCTACAAAAGGCCTCTCGGGATTTTGTGACTATCAACATACACAGGGGGTTATACCAATATGCCAAGTTACCCTTCAGAGTCTCAATTGCTTGTGCCATTTTCCAACGGACAATGGAAAACTTACTTAAAGGTTTGCACCATGTGGTGGTTTATCTCAATGATGTCCTAGTAACAGGACTAACTGATGAAGAACACTTGGCTAACTTAGAAGAGGTGTTGAAGCATTTCTCACAAGCCAGAGTACGTTTGAAAAAGGAAAATGTATCTTCCAAGCAAAAGAAGTGATTTACCTGGGTCATAGAGTCGACTTGCAAGGCCTTCACCCAGTAGAAGACAAGGTGAGAGCTATTCGTGAGGTGCCAGCACCGAAAAATGCCGCAAAACTCATGTCCTTCCTGGGAATGGTTAACTACTATGGTTGTTCTCGCCCAAATTTGTCAACAGTAGTGGCTCCATTATACGGGTTACTCAAGAAAAACCACAGGTGGACTTGGCAAAATCCACAACAGCAGGCTTTTACGACAGTAAAGCAGCTGCTACATTCATTGGCCCTGTTGGTACATTTCGACCCAAAGAAAGAATTAATTTTAGCCTGCAATGCTTCCCCTTATGGAGTAGGGACAGTACTCTCCCATCACATGGCCAATGGCTCCGAACGGCCCATTGACTATGTCTCAAGAACATACAGTGTGGCAGTACGAAGATACGCACAAATAGAGAAAGAAGGCTTATCCATTGTATTTGGTGTTAAGAAGTTTCACCAGTACATCCATGGTCGCCATTTCACCATCGTATCCGATCACAAGCCACTACTAGGCTTGTTTGGGGAAGACAAGGCTATACCCCCAATTTCCTCAGCACGCATCCAAAGGTGGGCACTGATTCTAGCTGCTTACAAATAAACTTTTATCCAGTGGCCGGGAAGCCAGGTTGCCAATGCCGACACACTGAGCTGATTATCTCTAAAAGGCAGCAATGTGAATGTCCCCATCCCTCAAGAACTTGTCGTGTTATTAAACTTTCTGGATTCATCACCAGTGAATGCCAAACAAATCAGAGAATGGACAGACCGCAATCCAGTTTTGTCTCACATCAGGGAGCAAGTCTTGCAGGGATGGTCTAACGAACCAAAGTCTGACGAAAGGAAGCCCTATTTTAGGAGGAGATATGAGTTCACCTGCCAGGGTGGCATCTTACTGTGGGGAGCGAGAGTTATTGTGTCTCCAAGAGGAAGACGACCATTAGTAACCAAATTGCATAGCACTCACCCCGGCATCTCTAGGGTGAAAATATTGGCATGCAGCTACTTATAGCGGCCAGGGATGGACATTGAAATCGAAAACATGGTCATGAGCTGCATGCAGTGCCAACAGCTGCAGAAATTGCCTCCTTCTGCTCCATTGCATCCCTGGGAATGGCCAGGAAGGCCATGGGTCCGCCTCCACATTGACTACGTGGGGCCTTTTTTGGGCACAATGTTCCTCTTGCTTATAGACGCTCGCTCCAAGCGGATGGATGTATTTGAAGTGAGATCACCCACATTTGCTGCCTCCATAGACAGATTGCATAGGAGTTTTGCGATACATGGTTTACCAGAGGTAATAGTTTCTGATAATGAAACGGCATTCACCAGTGGGGAATTTCAGAAATTTACAAGTCTCAATGGCATTACACATGTTAAGACCTCGCCATGCCACCCTGCATCTAATGGTTTGGCCGAGAGGGCAGTCCAGACCTTCAAATCCGGAATGAAAAATCTAGATGAAGACTCTATTGCAACTATAGTATCACATTTCCTGCTCAGCTATAGGACCATGCCACACACGACCACCAGTGCTACCCTCGCAGAGTTATTAATGAAGAGACGTCTCAGGACACGTTTGAGTCTCATAAGGCCGAATTTAGGGGAGAGGGTAGAGAGAAGTCAGGAGGCCAAGAAAAATGGACATGATTAGTACAGTCGTGAAAGAAACTTCACTGTAGGAGACGCAGTTTTTGCAAAGAACTTTGGAGATGGATCCAAATGGCTATCAAGCGAAGTTAGTGCAGTGACAGGACCCCTGTTTTATCACATATCAGTCAAAGGTTGGATAATTAGGAGACATGTAGATCACCTCAGGAAAAGGGAAACAGATCGACAAGAAAGGATGCGCCAAACATTCCCGTTGGAGTATACACCATAGGTAGAAGGAACTCCCCTTGCTTTGAAAGCGCTTGTAGGATCCGTTGAGCCTGAGAAAGTCGAAGAGACAAACTTACAGGTTCCTACTGGAGAACCTAGTGGACAAATAACTCCTGAGAGGGAGGCCTCAAATAAACCATCCCAAGGTGTAGAACTACGACAGCTGACACTTTGGAAGAAGCCTCCAGAGAGACTGGACTTTTAAAAAGTTTATTTATGTAAATAGTTAATATATTGTAAAGATTGTAAATTGTACTTTCAAATAAAGGGGGAGGGATCTGGTAATCTGAGGTGCAATACACCTTTAAGAGAATGTAAGCAGGTTGACCACGTGACTGTATGACCCAATTGCTGTGTAGCGTGGATTACAATGTTAAGAGTAGTTTAGAGTAGAGTCTGGTTGGAGAAGCACATGTCATGTTAGTGCTCTGTTATATGTGTAAATAAACAATATTTGCTTTATGTTATATTGGTCTCTGCATCTGCAGTATATTGTTGTCAACTCACCAGCTGCTAGATAGGCGTGCAACCGAGTTCACGAGCAAAGTGACCCAACTGTAGAACATAACAAGGGATCATGAGAAGCTAGGTATAACTCCAACCAGTGGAGAGATTTGCCCTGATTCCCATTGATTTCAATTTTATTCAGGCCCTGAGATGCCACACTCAGTCAAATGCTGCCTTGATACCAAGGGCAGTTACTCTCACCTCAGTTCTGGAATTCAGCTGTTCCATGTTTGGACCAAAACTGTAATGAGGTCTGGAGCCAATGGCCCTGCTGGAACCCAAATTGATTGTTGGTGAGCAGGATATTGTTAAATTAAGTGTGTTTGATTGTACTGAATGGGGTGCTAACTGGCTAAATTCGGTTTGTCCTGTCTTTCAAGGATAGGACATAGGTGAGCACTTATTATCCAATTCAATCTCCCAGCCCCTCCTGGGAATATATTTCCAGCATTCTGCTTCCCAAATTCCTCAAGCAAATGAAATAGATAAGGATGGAAATTTGATTTCAGTTGAATATTAGGCAACGCGTATTACAGGCACCTGATTCGATATTGCCCATTTCATGCTACAGCCAAGACAATTTCTATCCCCTAACATCATACGTCATTTGGGACCCTAGTTAAATATCTTCAATAAATACCTACCTCTAAAAATTATTCTGAACCAAGTTAGCAATGGACTCTAAACTGAATGGTACTATCAGGGTTCACTACTGGAATACTGCCATCTCCCTGCTATATTAAAAATGAATTGTGCCAACTAAAAGAACAGCTTTAATTTTGAACGAAAACAAAAATACCTGGAAAAACTCAGCAGGTCTGACAGCATCTGCGGAGAGGGATACACTTGACGTTTCGAGTCCGTATGACCCTTCATCAGAACTGAAATACTTGCATCCGCAGTATTTTGCTTTTAGCTTTAATTTTGATATATGTGTTCTACATAATTGAAAAAAAAGACTAACTGACAGATTGTGTTGACTGCTTCAATAATTTCCAAGAAATTTGTTATGCATTAGGCTGTGTTCATTAATTTCTGAGGGTTGCTTCAACAATCAATGCCCAAATGAGGTTTAATTTATTGATTTTGTAGGTTTTTTTAATTGAAAAATAAAGTAAATGATATTACAATCCATAAAGCAAACATTGTAAGAAATATGCATGCATAATCACAGCATTACATAAATACCACACTCCTTTTTCAACCAATTAACTAAGAGGGACAGTATGGACGTTAGCAGAAAGAGCGAATGGTCTACAAGATCTTAAAGGATCTGTACATGCACCAAGTGGTGCAGGCCTCAGCCATATAGATCAGGATGATCTAAGATACAATCTCTGGTTTAAGCAATGGGAACATCAACCAGAATTATGGAGCCTGTATGCCACTCAGTATAGCTCTCCCCGGATGCGTTGTTGCTATCGGGTGAGAACAAGATGAGGCTCGACTGCGATGGTTGCCAAAGACAGATAGCCTTCTGACAATCACCGTTAAGTTCTTGCACATGAAATGTGGCCGCTTGAATGAGACACTGGAGAACGGTCACCAGCATGGAATTAGTGAGTTATTAATAACAGATAAAATGGACACAAAAAAATGGGATGGAAAAAAACTCTCGTTAGAAACTTCATGTGACTCATTTGGAGAAACACTGGGTTGTATTTTTTCTTTCGTAATACATGCTCAATGTGTTATAATATCATTGAAAAATAATACTGCAGCACTGCAGCACAACAGAAAATGAAACCCCATTGGCACTTCCAAAATGAAACTTTGCTGGTTTAAAGACATCTTTAATAGAAAACAATGGCAGCCTCTATGTCTGTCACCATGGGAACTTATTCCCCAAATTAGCACAGTGGAGCTTAACTTGCATGGTATGGCCTCCTTCATAATGTCCAGAACAATGCTGTTGTGGCTTTGGTGGAACTGACAGATGGATCTGAAGTTTTCCATTGATTTCCTGATTCCAAACATTTACAATCAGGCCAGTCAAAGGAAAATAAATTTGGAATGTTACTGTTGATGGTATAGGAGCAAACAGGAAAACACTGGCTCAATGCATTCTCAACAGGATTTTGAATAAATGCAATTAATATGCTTATACATCACAAGTTTTGGATATGTCTAGAAATGAAGTCTCGGGGATATTAGCATCACACTGTTTTACAGATGTACAACAATCTTAAAGACAAATGCAAAAAGAGAAAGAAAAACGGTCTCTTACAGGTTCTTCCCAGTCTAGGCAGAAGCATGGATTTTCCAATTGGTACCAATGTACAGAGAAACCATTATCCACTAATTGATTTCAGGACATATTTATTAAGAACAATCACACCTTATGGCCTTTCAGAGTTAGGTCAGTTAACACACACAGTTCCGCTGTTACAGAATGATGCATTGCATGCTATTTGGTCTATTGCACCTGTCTTTATAAAATAAAATATCCTCCGACTTACCATAAAAAATGCTGCAGGAGATCTGCTAATGATTAATTAGAAGAAACATAACCATATTGTGGGACACTTCACTAGTCAGGCTTCAATTAGATGGTGCCAAAGCCACAGCAGGTAATATAATTAATTGTTTATCATGTACTTGCAATTAATTTTTGCAGTCTCTCCATCAACAATTAATGAGGTTGATTGTAGAAACATTTATCCTTCACAACTATGGTCTTATAAATAAATTAGACAATTGAGCAGACATATAAACTTAAATAATACAGTGGGCGGAATCATTCCAGATTTGCACAAATGTGGTGGTGGGTGGGGAAAAAGTTTTTTGACCTGCCAGCTGCAATGGCGGGTTTCCATGCCTTACTGTTCCATTCCTGCCTCATTAATTATGCAGTCACAGGAAACACGCTGTCTCACTGGTGGGTGGTCCCCGATTTTCCCGTCATGCCTTTACCTTGTCACTTCCTCACACAGGACACCATATTTAAACGGCAGCCGCACACACACTTCTCAATGCTTGCAGCCCAGGACTGCTCCGTTAAGACACGGCCCCGAAAGCCAAGAAGAGTGCAGCCCCCCAATTCAGTGATGCATCCCTGGGACATCTTCTAGACACCGTGTGATGTGCTCTACCCCCCGGTCTGGCCGTAGGAGGCCCATCAGCCTCACCACGCCAGCTGGGAGGCTGTGGCAGAGGTGGTCAGTGCCAATGCTACACACAAGAGGTCAGCCATCCAATGCAGAAATGGATGAATGATCTCACCTGCGCCGCGAGGGCACCATCTTATCACTTTAAACTCACAAGGCCATCAAACATTGACTGGCATTTCACTCACTGCCAGCTCAAGGGACATCACCACTCACTCTCTCACACACACCCTCACATCTCCATCTGGCCTCAACTGCTCTGGAAACTGCTTCCTCAGCCCTCACCTTCTTGACACCACTTGCACAGGTCAACATGTGCCCCCACACACACCCTGGGATACCCCACATTCCCAGTACAGCCCTCGCCCTGCAGCCCCTTCCCTTGTCTGAGGCCACTTCTCCCCCTTCCCCAAGCAAGCCCCAGCCCTGCAGCCATTGAAAAACCATCCCCCCACTTATGGCTGGCTGGTCTGGTAGGTGGAGACCTGCCCATTAGTCCCTCTAAAAGTGATGTGTTGCTGCCTGTGAAGCCTGGCACTGATAACCACGAGTGTTGCCCAAAGCAAGGTAGGCAAACAAACCTTGAAGTCCCGAGCAAAGTGCAGCTTGCCAGGTGCATGTCGCTTATGTACAGTTGTGAAACACACCAACCTGCCTGGGTGATCCACGTGGGGGGATGATTCCAGCAAGCAGGGCTTATAATGAGATACTAAAATATTGAAAGTAGGTCCTGACATATGGTGGCGGGATACACGGCCCTAGATTGATAGGTGGAGCGGTTGATCGCAAACTGGTTTCACGGCGGCATGAAATCCATTTTGGCCTTCTCACCATATTGTCCCCCGCCGCCCGCCATGACACCCAACGCCAACAGGGCCATAAAATTCTGGCCAGTAATGGGTAATAATCAGTAATATCTAAACTGATTTTAAGATAGTATGATAGTAATGTATTCTCTTTCTCTTTACGGGGGAGATTTAAAAATATATTTATTCACAAACTAAGACAAAAATGAATGAGGAAAACTCTCTGGCTTAGTATGACGTTGGGCATATTTCCCCATAGTGGGCCACAGAGACAGAGAAGGTTGAAATACAACGTAACTAGCTTCTGGCAGTTTCAGTGAACTCCTGAAAAAGTTTTTCTGAATGTATTCTTTATGATTTGTGAACGTCTTTCTATTGCTTGTGCATGTGCTTTGCTGACTGCTGTTCCAGTTAAGGATGTAACAGTATTGGATGACTGCTTAACCAACTGATAAGCCACCTGTATTTAGCATAGACTGATATCTGCAACTATAAATAACGCTGAGGCATCGGCAATAATACCTGGGGAAGGGTTTTTGGATTGTCGGGCAGGCGGGCCTGAGAGCAGCCGGAAAACGGCCTGCCACCCGCGATGGGCCCCCTGACCACAATTTCACGCTGGCTGGCCAATTAGCAGTCAGCCGATGCGAAAGGCGCGCTGAGAAGCTCAACGCTGCTGGGGTGGGGGTGGGATGAGGGCGATCACTGAGGTCAGCGCAGGCGTGGGGGAGCGCGCAATGGAAGCTCCCTGAAGGCTGAGAGCAGCATCAGGGAGCTGAAGTATTTTAAACCAATGAATAAACTTTACAAAATTCCAGAAAAAAATATCCACACAGTGGACTCACTCACCTTAACGTGTAGATCTGAAAAAATTCTGCCCAAACATTTGTATTTTTAAAAATTAATTACAGAAACCTTACACCGCCTGTGGATGAGGTTCCCTCAAAAATCCAAAGACCAATTGGCCGATTCGCCCGCCTGCCAGCTGTAACGCCGGATGGGCATCGAAAAGTAGAGGTTAATTAATTGATTAACAGCCTTAATAGGCCTCTTAATGGTCAGCGGGCTCACTGCCAACTCTCGCGCGCCACCGCCGACCGAAATATCGCACAACTGCGGGATTACATCGAGACGCTTGCCCAGCATCGCCGCTCACTGTTTCACGCTCCGGCATGTCGAGCGTGTACCCGCACGTCGAGCGGAAAATCCTGCCCCCTGGAGTCCCAAAGTCGCAGTGTGTTCATTACTGTCTGCAGGAGCATTTCAATGGGGTGGCTCAGAACTGTAATCGACATTAATGGCACTTAACTCCTCCTATACCCTTCTCTGTGTATACCACTGCTGGATTGCATCTTAATTGTCACACAATCCTCCTGAGCATGGGATGGCAGGGGCAGAATTTTACATCCCGCAGGCGGGCGCACGTCTGACCCAGTCGGGCATTAAATAGCGCGCGATGATGTCAGGTGAGTGTCCTGACGTCATCACCTCGCGCGATATTTCGGTCAGCGGGCACGAGCAGGTGCTGATTAAGAGGCTACTTAAGGCCATTTAACAATCCAATTGATAGCAAATTTTCCTTGCCCATGCGATTTCGTGCTCCTTGCACAGGCAAAAACGGGCAGGCGGCCAGCCGACATTTTTAAAAACCTCATCCACGGGTGGGATGAAAGGGGTGAGCAGCACCGTCAGTGTCAGTAATGGGGAGTTTGGTACATAGTTTGTTGCTGGTGACTCACTGGTACTTGGCAGCTTCATCTCTGATCGCGGCTTCATTCTCAGTATTCCCAGGCTTTATTTCAGGTCTCCTTGGTAGTTCCAAGGCCTCCAGAGGATTCCGACCATGACCCTTCCAGGTATCAGACAGCCTTCTGTCACGCTGGTAATTGGGATTGTGGTCTCCATTGTTGGCACCTCCTCTGAGGAGGAAGAGAGGGGCAGAAGGGAGAGGGAGCCAGGTGTCCTTATGCAGCTTCAAAGGGAGCAACTGGTGGGAGGAAAGGCGCGGGCACAAGGGGCGGAGGGCCAACAGGAAGTCCAAGGCGGAAGGGGCCGCAGAAGATGCCACTATCCTGCTGCCAGGGTTTACAGGCGGTGATGGAGCTACCTCAATATGGCTGAGGTGCAGTGCTGAAGGAGGCTCCATATCTCCAGGGAGACAGTGACCTCCATTTGTCAGATGATTGGGCCTGAGATCAGCTCCGACTGTGTGGGTGGACACCCCATGCCAGTGACTCTGAAGGTCACAGTGGCCCTCAACTTCTATGCCTCTGGCTCTTTCCAGGGGTCAGAAGGGGATCTTTGTGCAGTCTCCCAATCAGCTGTCCACAGTTGCGTCAAGCTGGTGACAGAAGCTCTGTTCAGACGGGTACTGACCTTTATTCTTTACTGTACAGATGAAATGAGCCAGGCTTAGTGAGCCTTTGTAGTGATTGCTGGGTACCCCATGTCCAGGGTGCAATCGACTGCACATGTGGCCACCAAGGGACCAGCGGGTCAGCCGGGTGCCTTCGTCAACAGGAAGGGCTTCCACTCCATGAACGTGCAGATAGTGTGTGACCACAGGATGCAGATTCTGCAAGTCTGTGCGAGGTACCCAGGCAGCTCCCGTGATGCTTATATCCTCAGACACTCCCAGGTGTTGAAGCTCTTCAGTGCTCCAGCCTGACTGGATGGATGGCTGCTGGGTGACATAGACTATCTGTTGAAGTGGTAGCTCATGACGCCTCTCTGTCACCCAAGAACAGAGGCAGAAAAGCGTTATAATATGAGTCATGCCTCCACAAGGATGGTAGTGGAAGGACCATAGGTTTTCTGAAGATGCGCTTCCAATGCCTGGGCCAGAATGGGTGTCACTGATAGTGGCTGTATGCTGCACTCTCTACAATCTGGCACTAGCAAGGAGGGACCCACTGGAGGGAAAGGATGTTGAGGCAGCTGCACAGGCCAGAGATGATGAATCCAGTAGTGAATCAGAAGAGGAGCACAGTGAGGAGAATGCCGAGGGCGTGGAGCCAGACCTCGATAACCTCCAGGGAGGCAGAGACATCAGGGACACCTTGATCCAACGCTCCCTCAGCGAGACTACCAAAGATCAGCTTCAACCACATGCCAGGGCTGCCTCCTCCATCCCAGATGTCTGAAAGGATCCTTTCATTTGAACCCAAAGAATACTCAGTGCCTGTGCAATAAAGTTCAGAGCCACTAATAGCATTACATGCTGGCTTATCCTGCAACAATAAAATAAAAAGTTGAAATATACTCAGGTCATGGCGACAAAAACAAAATTAATCTCATTATGACAATTCCAAATAATTTACATAGCCTTCTCTCGTCTTCATTCCCAGACCAGTGTAGATAAAGTAAACGTAAATGAACATAAGCTCACCCGTGGCCTGTCCCCCTTGTGCTCATGGTGCCTTTAACTTACGTTTGTGGGTGCTACGTCTTGGTGCCCCCCACCCTTGCTGGCACCGGCATTGGACACTGCCTGCTCAGTCTGCTGTCTTCTGTTGAAGGGTCATGAGGACTCGAAACGTCAACTTTGTTCTTCTCCGCCGATGCTGCCAGACCTGCTGAGTTTTTCCAGGTATTTCTGTTTTTGTTTTGGATTTCCAGCATCCGCAGTTTTTTGTTTTTAGTCTGCTGTCTTGTTGGCCTCAATGACCTTAGCGGTCGTCCTTTGGCTAATGGAGCCTGTGCTGGCCCTGCCTGGGGGGGAGCAGCTAGTGCCATGGCTGGCATCTCTCCAGTCATTGCTGCTTCATCAGATGCCACATTCACTGGTAGAGGAGCTGCTGCCATCACTCCAGAGACCTGAGAGGAGCCCACAGAGATGATAAGAAGCTCTGGACCTCCCTGCTCACCATTGATGGACAGGCACCTAACTTGGATACTGAGTGCCTCATCCATCTCCCACACTGGCACTGACCACCTGAGGTCAGTGCCTGTGTGAGGGTTTTAAGGTCCGAGCGCAACCCCAGGAACCCCTGATTCTGTCCCTGGAGCTGCCTCTCCATGAGAGTCGCCACTGTCTCAATTGAAGAGGCAGTGCGCTTGGCCATGATGGTCAATGCAGTGCTCACGCTCCGCATGGACTCCTCCAATGTTGAGACAATGGCACGCGTACCTTCATGGATCTCCACCAGATCCTCACACACATCTCGCTGGACATCCAGCATCTGTTATCTAATGAACAACTCCAGAGGCCCATTATGAGCCTTCAGCTGAGCATCATCCTGGTCCCCAGCAGTCCTCCGACTGCCGGCGTCCTGGGCACTCTGCCTCTGCCTGCACCTCAAGCGAGTGTGAAGTGCCCTCACCAATGTGCATCGAGATACCAACCGCTGATCTAATGCCCGCCGAGGTGCTGATATCTGCGCTGGTGCCTGCTTCAGTAAGCAGGTGTGATGTAGGTACATGGGGAGCTTGGTGGTCCTCGGTGTCAAGGGTGGCCCTACGCGGTCCACAGAGCGAACGTCTGCTGGGGAACCTAAAAGAGAGAACAAGGACATGTCATTATTCAAAGTCATCACACTGTCACTGTGCATGCCAGGCACCCTGGTGAGACAATGGAGATCTGCATTATGGTGCGATTGTCTTTCAATGATCAATGGGGCTCCAGGTTGGAGGCTCATGTCAATGAAGAGACTACAATAGAACAGTTGCACAAGCTGAAAGTCTCACCTCTGTGCATTGCACTCTTACCTTAATCTGGCATCCCTGCCTCTCTACGCTCGGTTGCACATAGAGCATGGATCATCTTCTCCTGAAAGGACAGGGGAGCATTGAAAAGTTCACTCTCTAGTGGGTATCACCATCGCAGCCTGGCCAACCCCAGCTGAGGAACACCTCACAGGGCACTTCCGAGTCGTGGTCCTCGACCCGCAAGGCACTCAGTCCAAGAAGCCAGGGCTCATCCCCTGGCCAGCTTCGGCATCATTGACAGTTGGCACTCAGACTCTAACACCCCTGAAGTCCACAGGGGGACGGCCAGACCTTAACACTTCTGCACACTGACCCATGCCAACACTTCCTGAGCGCAGCAGGTTACTGAAGCACTTCCGGCACTGCACCCATGTGCGCTGCACCATGTCATGGCTGCTCACCAGCGCTGCCACCTCCTCCCATGCCCTCTTGGTGAGGTGCGGTGGCCTCCTCCTCCCATCTCTGGGGACAAGGGTGTGCGTCCTGGCAGCCACCTTCTCCAGGAGGACGGCGAGACACTCGTCCGAAAAGCAGGGGGGCCCGACCTGCCCTCCCACCTGCCGCGTCCAGCCGCACTCGACTCCATAAATTCGATGTTGAGAACGTAGAACAGACATTCATCCATGGCAGAGGCGGCCTGGGCCCTTTTCAAACTGACAGGCCCCCGCCCCCACTCGGCCCTTCCCGGGCAGTGCAGAGCAGCGTTTCACGTTTCAGTGTGAAATTGTGGTCGGAGGCCAATCGTGAGCAGCTCCCGGGCCCGCCCACCGTGTCCGCCCGGCGACCTCAAAATCCTGCCCCAAGCCTTCAGGAGGCCTTTAAACAACTCTCAGATAGTTGAGGCAAGTTGAAGCCACCTTGTCTTGCTTTTTGAATGTTAAATCTCAAAATATCCATAAAATAACAGTATTCATGAGGAACACTCCATGTAAAGACATGGGTTTCACCCCACATTATATCATAAAGTATTTTGTATTATATGTTGTTCCTGTGATCTTATAACTAGGCTTCTGTTCTGAGGATTTTTAAATACAGTTTATGTGCAGCTCTGGCAGCTATTTCTGAAAAGCATTTCTTTCATTCTTGCATGGGAACATAGATGCATTGGAACTGCTGCTCAGACAGGAGTGATTTCATCTCAACTGTAATCAAGTTATCTTTCATATAAAACAAACAAGCTATTTATGATGCCAAGCCAATGTTAATGGGTTCAAAACCTGTTCCAGAATGAACAGTATTGAGAAAAATCCACAGTTGAATTATCCCTACTGTAGTATCTATTCCAGGGGTCACCACTGCAGTTCTCATTGGTTGATGGCAGACTTCAGTCCAGACAATTGTTCACCCATCTCCTGTGCTGCTTTAAGCAGAGGGCCAAATGCCAGCATGGTTTTGTCATGTACGGTTCTGTTTAAAAAAAAGTAAGACCACTAAGGTCCATATTTCAAAATAATTCACTGGGAGATGTTCTGTATTCTGAATCTCAGCCTCGGAATGACTGGCTGTTCAGCAGCAGTAAACTGGGTTGTACTGTGTGCTTCCTCATCCACATCACGAAATAATGGTTGGAAAACATCTGTATCTGGGCTGCTGCTTGATGCAATTGTAAGTGGTGACAATTGTTGCTGTGATGAATCTTCCTCTGCATTTATGCCCTGAATTGCACTGGATGCTCCCATAATCTCAGTACTACCCAGAATGAAGCAGACGACCTAGTCGCCAGCTTAACCATCACCTTAAACATCCACTTTCTCCACCACTGACACACTGTGGCTGCACTGATGCACTGCTCTTGGACAGCATCTCTCAAACCTGCAACCCCCTACCACCAAGAGCCGCAGACACATGCGAATGCCATCACCATAAATTATCCATGGACAAAAATTGTCATTCCTTCATCATCATTGGGTCAAAATCCTGAAACTTCTTACCTAACAAAGATCCCCTAAGCTCCATTTCATGTCATGCTTGCAAGCATCCTTGAAGGCCCTAAGCATTGATTTTCACACCTGCAGGACATGACATTCACACCTGAGGGACGCTATTCAATGAAACAGGGAAATGGCAACATCACCTGTGGGCCGACATGCTCCACCATGACAATCAGTGGCTACAGTGGCTTGGCACAAGGCCCCAAGACCAAAAACAACCCACGGCAACACCTGAAAGCAATCTCATAAGCTGCACTTGTGGCAGAATCTGCCTCTCTCAGCTACCACCAAAAATGCACCACGTGATGCTACCCTGTCCCCAGTAGATTTGCTGCATGTTCATCATCTTTTGTAGATGAAAGGATGACGACAATACCACCTAACAATACTGTGGGAGTATCTTCACCCCACAGACAGTCGCGGTTCAAGGAGGCTTGCCACCGCTTTCTCAAGGGCAACTAAGGATAGCCAATAATGCTGGTCTTGCTGGTGATGACCATATCTCGAGAATAAATCTACACATAAAACATCAGCTGGTACATCTAGCCAACACTTCAAGCAACTTCTGCCCTGCATGTGGTCTGCAGATTACGCATTGGACTTATCAACCATCTCAGAACCCAATGAACTGGTGCAGAAGCAAGTCATCCTTGATCTCAAGGGACTGCCCAAGAAGAGGCTCCCTGAAGAGCAGCATTTTTGGGAACCTCTTTCCTTATTGATTTCATTGTTAGCTTTTATATATGTTGTCAAAAGATTCTCCCGTGAGAGCCCACCATGTGGTCTCCTCCATAACTCTTCTGCTATGCATGTTCATACATAACCGAAGTGTGATTGAAGAGAGGCTACTTTACACTACATTAGTTAATTTATCTTCATGGGCTCTACCTTTAACTTCATTGTTGGTTCACTTAACAAGTATATAGGTCCTTCATCTCCAGTTTAAGGTCAGGGCAATAAAGGGACAAGCTTTGCCGTTGTGTCCACCCAATCACAGCAGCAAGAGTCCTGGGTATTCTTGGTGGTTGAGCCACACTAGTATTCAACCATCAAACTTAGAGCACCAAATGATCACTCCAAGACAGCCCTCCAATCGGAGGGGACACAAAATTGGCTGAATCCTACTATGAACTGACCAACAATATGGTATTGGTGGTGTGGGTACGTGGGGGGCAGTGGTGGTAGTGGGGGGTCAGGGGCAGAGGGAGACTAATGGAAATCCAGGGGAAGTGCCTCCCAGTTGTACAAAAATTAAGGGAAAAATTCTTCAGCTTCTAGCAATGCCTGTTTCTTTACAGATTTAAGATAGTAGATCCCCTCCGAGATCAAGTATCTTGGTACAGTCAAGGCTTGAAGCCTTTCTGAGGACTCTCAGCTGGCAATGGTTCTGTAGATGCTTACTGCAGGCACAATTAGAAGCAATCCCGGGGAACAGCAAGTTGTCACACCCTGTCACACCCCCATTGAGGGTGGGTAAAAGATCCACCCACAGATCCGATCACATCTATTTTCTTATGAAAAAATGTAGCTTAGCTCCAAGCTGTTCATTATATTTGCAACACATTTGATCTTTTAGATTTACTTTATTCCATTCAAATAAGAGGGATCAATTGGAAACTACCTTCCAGATTTAGAGAGAATCTATAACTTATTTCAGCTTCTTTTATATCCTAATATTCTGTTAAAATCATTTGTTGGTCTCAATCATAAAAGGAAATCTCAGAGTATTTCAAACAAAATACTGCAAAGACAATGGAGACTGATTGCCACATCTCAGCGGGTGCTGCCAGACCTGCTGAGTTTTTTCCAGCATTTTCTGTTTTTAGTTCAGTTCTAAGCCAAGGCTGGTCTAAAAAGCTTCAGTGATGTAAAAGAAATCAGACCAGCCCATTTCTGAAATCACCACAGCCAGCCGGGTTCAGGATCGGAGCCATACCATGTGGTAATCGAGCTCGTTATAAGAAAAAAAATGACAACGTATCGGAAGGTTTCAAAACCTCAGCCGAAGCTGGGAATCAATTGTAAAACGCCTGAAAATCCTTCGATATTGCAGGAAAGGCCCAGAATAGCTGATTGAGTAAACTGCTGCACAAAACTAAGGCCAGAGAGGTTGGGACTGCCCGCCAAACAAGTGCGGGAAGACCTTTTGGAAAAATGGTTACTGTGGCACCACATTTGAAACCTGCACAGCATTTCAAGTGGTACTCACTTAAACTTTAAAGCAACCATGGACAACAAATCAACATTACCAGGGCAACCCCAGCTGTCCAGCTCATAAAGCAGCAAAGGGGCACAGAGGCTCCAGGCCAAGACGGGCAATACCCAAACAGACCACAAGAGGGTGGGCGACTATGTCGTCACTTTGGAACCAAATGACCTTACAGGCGAGAACAATGTTCAGCAATCTCAATGCAGCGTTTCAACTGCAACTGCCTGGGGCACTTCAGAAAGGCACTCAGATGGGCACAGGATCTGAAGACAATCCATAAGATTGAGATACCACACCAGGAAGAGACCCAAACATGCTTCTTGGGTGGGGTCAGGGGTCCTGGATTCTCTTTTTGGAATCTCAATAAATGGTCACCTCACCAACTTCAAATTGAACATGGGTGCCAATGTTACAGACAAGGAAGCTTGGCTTGTGACATAACATCTGTTACCATCCACAAAATAGCTTTATGCAGCAGGCGGCACCAAGCTCCCAGTTAAAGGTGATGCCCCAATACAAAGACAAACAGAAACAGGAGACATTATTTGTAGTCCACAATCAAGAATTTTCCCTTTTAAGCAGAAAGGTCTGTGTTGACCTCAACCTCCTTCAGCAAATTGATGAAGTCAACCAGCAAAGGTCTGGTTCCGGTTCCAAACTTAAAAAAGAGTTTCTCAAAATTCAAGTCGGACTCCCAAATGCCGGCTACCTCAGGGAAACTTCAACAAATCTGCCAGGAGCAGATGCGAGATGAGGGGTGTGTCCGCACCCACTGTTACTGTTTACAAGGGTGCCAGAGCAGAGGCCAGGTGGCAGGGTCACTAAAATTTAGTTTGAACAGCAGAAACGCTTTATCGTGATAGATGATCTACTAGTATATGATGAGCGGTAGGTCATTCCAGTCTCCCTCCAAAAAATTCACAAGGCCACCTGGGCATTACAAAGTGTAGAGCGCATGCCCAGTCTGCAGTATAGCGGCCGGGCATATCTAAGGCCTTTGGGGAAATGATGACAAACCACCCAGGTGTGTGTGCTGCACAAACCAGACGAGAGAGAGCCCCTCATCCTCACACAGATCCCTACCAGGCCGTGGGAACAGTTGGGAATCGATTTATTCGTCTTTAATGGCAGGTCTTTCCCCATTGTGGTTGACTACTTCTCCTGTTGGATTGAGGTGAAGAAAATACACACAACGACCACCAAGGCGGTTGTTAGGTCCTTGAAGGAAATGTTTGTGAGCCATGGCACCCCTAACTAGGTGGTGTCCAGTAATGGCCTGCAATTCACAAATGAATACTTCACCCAAGTTGCCATTTGGTTTTCAATACCATACCAGCTCCCAAGATATCGACAATCGAACAGTGAGGCAATGAATGGCCAGCCAGCGTGAAATGTGCGCTGATAACCTCAGCGCTGCCAGGGTGGGGGCGGGAGGAGCGCGAGCGCTGAAGTTTTCACATGTGCGGCGTGTGCGCTCAGCGAAAGCTCCCTGAAGGCACAGAGCTGCCTCAGGGAGCTGAAGATTTCTAACATTGAAAATAAAGAATTCAAAAATAAGGAAAACATGTCCTTGCTCATATGACTCTGTCACATGAGCAGGCACATGTTAAAAATGAGTTTAAAAACTTTTTTAAAATCACTGTTCGAAACCTCATCGCGCCTGTGGATGAGGTTTCGTTAAAAATGCAAAGGCTGCCTGGACTATTGGCCCGCCCGCCATCCGAACAGTTGGACGGGCAGCAAAGAATTCAATGTAATTAATTGAATAAGGGCCTTAATTGGCCTCCTAATTGTCAGTGGGCACTGCCAACTCTTGCACGCGCCTGCCGAGCAAAATATTGTGAGAGTGCGCAATGACATGGGGATGCTTACCCGACATCATGGCGCACTATTTTACTCCCGTTTGGGTTGTGTGCACCCTCGCCCAATGAGGGAAAAATTCTGCCCATAGATCCAACCCGCTGCAATGTAGATTAGCCCCATCAGAGTCCCTGATGTGCAGAGAACACTGCACCCAACTCCCAATGCTGCCAAAGAAACTAATCTCAGGGTTGGCAGGCAAGGACTATCGAAATATTCAGGACTGAGAATAGTCCTTCAAGCAGTGGAAGGCTTCTGCCTAACAACAGAACGTACCACACTAGAAACCTGCCACAGTTACACAAAAGGGACAGGATGTGGATCAGGAGCATTGAAAGAGTGGACGTTGTTTCTGAAGAGACCATAACCAGCCAAGGTCATACTTTATCTGAACACAGAAGGCATGATCAGAAGGAACAGGAGGAGCCTCTTTCTCATCGCTTGAGGCAAACCTCCTACTATACACTGGAGCGAGTTAGGAGAAGACAACTAAGTGCCAGAAACACAGAATACAACTCAAACTATGAATCAACAAAGGTTGGTCAAATCAACAGAGCATATCACTCCTCTGAATGTGACCAGAACAAGATCTGGAAGAATTGTCAAGGCTCCAGACCATTTGAATTTATGAAGTCAGAAACTTGAGGAGGTAGAAATACCTTCTAAACCTGCACGATTATAATGTAAGTACACTGGATAAAGGCTGGGGCGGGGTGGGGGGGGGGGGGGAGGGGGGGTGTAGTATAAGGATATCTGACATGGCAAGGGTTAATATGGGACTGGCAAACAGTACTGCCCACAGTGTGATGTAAAGAGATACATGAGCTGAGACTAAGGTCAGTTATGGACTAGACAGAGACCTGTGTAGGAGCAAATATGGGGCAGAATATTGCGCTCACTGGAAGGGCACGCACCCAACCCGAACGAGTGTAAAATGATGTGCAATAACATCGGGCAAGCATCCCAACGCCATTGCGCACTCACATGATATTTCGGTCAGGGGGTGCGAGCGGAGGTCAGCAGCATGCCTGCCGACAATTAACAGGTCTATTAAGGCCATTGAGGTAATAATTAAATGAAATTTTTTGTTACCCGTCCAACTTTACAGTTGGCAGGCAGGTGAAAAGGCCAAGCGGCCTTTCGAATTTTTGCGGAGGTTTCATTCAGTGATTTAAAAAAAAATAAAAACTTTTCAAACTAATTTCTAACATATGCCTGTTCATGTGACAGTCACATGGGGGGACATGTTATTAACATTTTTTTAATTCTTTATTTTTTATTTTCAAAATTCTTCAGCTCCCTGAGGCAGCTCTGTGCTCAGCGCTGCAGCACATGTTTAATACTGCTGGCCATTAATTGGCCACCCAGCATGCGAATCGCGTGTCGGAGCCCAATTGCAGGCGGCGGGCAGTTTACCGACCACTCCTGGGCCTGCCCACCAAGCCTGCCCGACCACCAGAAAATCCTGGCCATGGTATTAGCTCATAGCTTGGGACATACCCGATATATACATCGATATGAGTTGTTAATAGACACTCAGAATGGAATTTTATGCCAGTGAGATTTTATGGTCCCGCCAAAATCAATGGACTTCTGAATGGCTCACCACGTTTTACAGCCCCACCCCTGCCATGACATCCATAAAATTCCGCCCTTAATGTTTAACCATACAAGTCTCAGAACCTCTTTGTGAGACCTACTGAACAGACAATACATAACAAAAACTATATTTTTTAATGCTCTTTTCATGTGATGTGACAGTCACTGGCAAGACCAGCATTTGTTGCCTATCCTTAATTTCCCCTTGAGAAGATGGTGGTCAGCTGCCTTCTTGAACCATTGTAGTCAATGTAGTGTAGGGTCACCAACAGAGCTTTGACCCAGCGACAGTGAAGAAAAGGCATATAGTTCTAAGTCAGGATGATTTGTGACTTGGAAGAGAACTTGCATCTGGTGGTGTTCCCACGCAACTGCTGCCCTTATTCTTCAAGGTGGTAGAGATTGCAAGTTTAGAAAGTACTGTTGAAGGGGCCTTGGTAAGTTGCAACAGTGCATCTTGTATATGGTACACTGCTGCTACTGTGAGCTGGTGGTGGAGGGAGTGAATGTTGAAAATGGGGTGCCAGACAAGCAGGTCCTGGATGGTGTTGAGCTTCTTCAATGTTGTTGGAACCACACTCATCCAGGCAAGAGGGTATTCCATCACGCTCATGAGTTGTGCCTTTTAGACAGTGGACAGGCGTTGGGGAGTCAGGAGGTGAAATACTCATCGCAGAATTCCCAGCCTCTGAACCTGCTCTTTTAGCCACAGGATTTATATGGCTGGTCGAGTTCAGTTTCTGGTCAATGGTAACTCCCAGGGTGTTGTTGTGGCAGATGCAGCAATGATAATGCCATTGAATATCAACGGGAGATGGTTAGATTCTCTCTTGTTGGAGATGGTTAGATTCTTTCGAGATGGTCATTGTATGGCATAAATGTTACTTGCTACTTATTAGCCTAAGCCTGAATGTTGTCCGGGTCTTGCTGCATATAGACATTGTTATGATACTTCAGGTGGTACTTGCCAGGCTGACCAAACCCACAAGGGGAAACTTGGCCACACCAACACAATGATTTTGCAATTTATATTCAGTATGAGAAGATTTCACAGAATCACAGAATCTTTACAGTATAGGAGGCCATTAGGCCCATTGAGTCTGCACTGGCTCGCTGTTAGAGCATTCTACCTAATTCCACTCCCATGACTTATCCCTGTAACCTGGCACGTTCTTTATTTTCCGATAGCAATCCAATTCCATTTTGAATGTATGCCTTCACCAGCCTTTCAGGAAGTTCATTCCAGACTCCAACTACCCTTTGCTTGAAAAGAAATTTCTTCACATCACTTCTACGCCTTTTGCCCATTATTTTGAATCTGTGCCCTCTAGTTCTTGATGTTCTCTGGAGTGGGAACAGTTTCTCACTATTTACCCTGTCCATACCCCTCAGGATCTTGAACACCTCTATCAAGTGTCCTCTCAGCCTTCTTTTCTCCAAGGAAGACAGTCCCAACCTCTCCAATCTATCCTCATAGCTACAGTTCTTCACCCCGAGAATCACTCTTGTACTCTCTCCAATGCCTTCACATCCTTCTTTTAAATGCACCTGATCCTTTATCAACCTTCAGCACCTGACCCCTTCAGGAGCACAGCGTCACTGGTCACAGATGCTGACAAGATGGGGGCCAGCCCCACCTTAAAGGTGCTGAGAGCACACAGAGAGAATGGTGGAACTCTGTGATGCCTGCGCATGACATTCTGGCAGCAATGATCAGCACCGTCGAGGTGTCAATGGAATTCCAAAGGCTTTTAACGCAACTTTGGTCACTGGAACGGCAGACTTCTGCAAAGTGGCTAGAGATTTCTCCCCAAGTCTGTTTCACACAGTGTACCTTTCAGATCTTACATGGCCAACCCCTACCACACGCTGCCCCCACCCCCAACCCCATAGCCTTCCAATCCTTCTTTAAATATATTTTTCCCTCTTTAATCTGTAAATCCCATTGTTCCCACATGTCTTCGGAATTTACTTTTCCCATAAAAGTTTTCATCATGGCCAGCGTCCCTGGGAAAAGTCAACGTAATAAACTGCCTGATTTATTTTGTTAGTTGTAAACATCTTACCATGTCTCTGATAACCAAACTCCTCTCACTTATCTTAAAATGAAAATTTCATTCACACCCTATCTGCTAAGACTTTACAGTCATTCACTTATTAGCATTTCACATGCCCTTTTATACCTAACTCTTCTGATAATTTCAATCTTGCAGTCTATCTGTCTCTAACTTAATTAAATCAGCCACACTGACAGAACCATCTGCACACACACAAACATAAGCCTACTTTACAATCTTGCAAAATAATATTATGAAAAATATAATATTTTCATAACAACATGGACTGCTTCAGTACCTGAGGAGTCGTGCATGGTACGGAGCACTGTGCAGTCATCAGCAGATATCCCCAATTATGACCTTATGAAGTTCATTTAAGAAACAGCTGAAGATGGTTGGGCCTCGGACACTTATCATGTCCCAGGGCTCTTCAACTCAACTATGCCTGGGTCCTTCTGGAATCTTGTGGTAAGAATGGTATAATCCATTTGTTCCCAGCAGGATATCCTGAATTGATCTCATTAACCATTCCCTCCACTGACACCCCACCACAATGGGGCTGGAGAGGTTCAGGGGTGAGGGACCGTTTAAAATGAAAAAATTGAGGAACACTCATAAAGATGCCACATCAACGATTGTTGCTGTTTTTCTGGCGATGGGCTTAGTGGTGTCCGAGTTTCTGAATTTAGAGAGGTTAAACACGTCAATAACATGTTTATACTGGGCTTGCACAGTACAATTGGGAACATGATTTACTTTTGAGAGTTGCTGTGCTGGTCTCTTAGGACTCAGGGTACCCAGTAATCAAAAGGAGGGAGAGTTGCTGACTTGTGAGCCAGGAGGAATAAGAATGCTCCCAATGATCTGTCAAGAAAGCCTTTGATGTCCTCTCTGCCAATTGCAGCTCTACTCTCCCCACTGCTGTTACTGCCGGCCTCTGTGTAAGCCTCAATGGCTCTTTCTCCATGTTGTGGTCACGACTTACCTCAGCTACACTCCCCACCACCACCACCGCACCCCCCACTTCCAACTCTCAATAATCAGGGATCGAGCCCAAGAATTCCTGGCTGCAGCCTCCTACTGTTGGAATTGCCTCCCAGCAGTCAGCCAGGTTCTCCACCAGCCAGCTACCAGGCAGCAAGTGAAAGTGAAAAGTCGTGGTGAGATCTTGCCATTACATTTGACAGAACCTCTGCGCCACTGGTCTTGGCAATTCCAGTCACCCTAGGACCCTCCCACCCAGTAGCAAGGTGATTATTTTGCAAGAAATTATCTGGGTGTTTGTCCACTTTCTGACACGAGGCAGAATTTTAACACTAAAAAAGGTCAGATTTGGGTCAGGTGGAACCCGGCAGCTAAACCCAGGGCTAAGTGCCTTTCCACCCACCTTCTGGATCCAGCGTGCCTGCTCGGTCAACCCCCTCAGGTTCGGTCATTCCCCCAGCCGCCAACCCCAACCTTTCCAATCTTGCCCTGACATTTGCCATAAAGCTTCCAACATCACCAAAGGCCCCTGATCCAACACCTGAGATCTCCAACCCTTCCTTCCAGGCGTCCACTCTCCCCAACCAGGTTTCAATCGACCTCAATCATCCCCCCAACAGGGCCAGCAAAACCCCTCCCCAGCGAGGTCTCTGACCAGCCCTTCACCAGGCCCGAATGCATTCCCACCAACTTGGAATGCTGCAATTGGCTCCATCATCCCACCAGGATTGGTCCGCCCACCAGGTCTTGGATCGATCTGATCCTGTGGCCTCCTTTGGACACTGATCCCCCATTGGGGGTCTGGAAGCCAGACTTGTCAATGAAGCTGGCTTCTGGGTAAGGAACCGGACGCTGATATCACACGAACACTGTGGGGTTAAGATGCCGTGATGTGTATTGAAACCGTGATATCTGGGTTCCCTGCGCTCAACTGACCCGCGTGCATGCAGCAGGTCATGTAAGTTAAAATCCAGCCCATAGTCATACCTGCTAACTGGACTCCACGGCGTATAAACCTCAATGAATTTGCCACATTGTTACTGCACTTCTTTTTGCAATCTGACCCAAATACCTGAAGGTTTCTATGCATCACTTACAATACTGTTTCAGTCACCATGCCTGTGTGACTTAAACTCCATTCCTGCTTTCAAATCCTCTTTTCTTCTATTTATTTGCTTTATTCCCTAAATTTTATCTATTTCCTCCCAATCAATGCCCATTTTTTTTCTTTTGCACACAGTGAAATGATCTGATGTCTTTGCACCATGAGATTCTATATAAATATCTTTCTTACACAATATATAAATCCATGAAGATGCACAAAGATCTAACACCATTAACATCCTCTTATGCCAATTCATGGGGGAGTCAGAAACAAAAATGAGATAAACAAAGAGGTCAATAGATGATGGGCTGAAAAGAAGTTATGATTTTTCACTTTGCACGATGGATTTCTTTCTTCCTGATCAATATCACCACTTACAGATTTTTAGCCTGGGTTGATTGAGAATGAAGTTTGAGGCTGCATTCTAGTCGCCTTACATGTGGTGAATTACGTCATTGAAAAAAGTCAGAGGACACTTGAACAAAGGATCGACCTTGTTTAGTGCTTTGAGGGTATACAGTTGCTAATGTAACCTACTACCCAAATAAAATAAACTTGACTGCCTCACGCCTGTCATTAATGTGTCCTGCTTCATCCAACACGGTGATTGCAGGTTTCTCCTCAGTAAAGTATTGTAAGAGACTATAATTATTTTTGTCCGACTCAATCGCACTTTTAACCAAAATTTGAGGTTGAGACCTGTGAAACTATTCAACCCAGAGGGAGCATTGATAGCTTAAATTAAATAAAGGATGCTGTATGTTGGCTGTATACAGCTGCAGGCTGAGTTCTTTATTTTCATAACAGATAAACAGAGTCACTGGGTAAAACACTTTCAAGAATGCTTAGCAAGAAGCATAAAAAGTCATAAAATGAATCAAAACAAAATTAAAAAATGTTTTAAAAGCTTTGTTATCAGACTCTGCAGCAGTTTAATATTCACAGAAACCTAGGGACATCAGGCTATAACTTCCGTGGTTGGCATTCACAGTTGGATTGCTGCTCCTCTCCTAGTTGCTTACACTAAAATGCAGCCATACCTTTCTCACCCGACCTTCCGGCTCGGGCCTGGCGTGAAAAGTGCAGAGCAGCAGATTCCCGAAGCCTCAAGTCAAGTGCAGGAGATTTGGGGGAAAGGGAGGCATGCCCATTTTTTACTGCACTAAGGAGTCGGGTTGGGGGTTTTGTGTGGTCAGTGAGGGGGCTTGGGTGGTCAGTAGAGTGTGATCAGTTGGGGCGATGGTCGGAGAAGATAGTCGGGTGGGGGTGGAGATGTAGTCAGGGGGTGGAGGTGTAGTCAGGGGGTGGAGAGTACCATCGGGGGTCACCGTGGGGGTTCAGGAAGGTAGTTGGGAGAGGTGGGGGGATAGACAGTGGGCAGGGGTGTAGTCGGGGAGGGTGGGGGGTAGCAGTGGTGTGGGGGTCGGGAGGGTAGTCAGGGTGCTAGTGGGGTAATCAAGGGATTGAAGGGTAGTCTGGTGGTTGGGGCAGGACTATAGTTACCCTGGAGTTAGAAGTGGTTTTAATTCTTCCAACTATTCCTGTAAGACAGTCAGGAACCACCTAAAGACTGCAATTTAAATCCGAGCATTGGATGGTTCCCAGTGCAGGGCAATTGCCAAATGTAAGTTTGAACTTCCCAGGCAATTGTTGTGCAATTCTTATATGGGGACTTCTGGTGAGGGGAGAGGGAGGGGTCCCTCATCACATCTTTGGGGTACCCCCTGGGTACGATGCCCCAGAGATCAGGCTATCATGTCTTTAAGTGTTTTTGAAGGCTGCAAGAGGGCATACAAGCTGACATTGATTGATGATATTTCCTTTTGAAATGCAGCGAAATGAGATAACATGTTTAGTTTATGTGCTTTGTCAGGTGGACATTGCATTAATTCTCCAGGCACCAGTTTGTCAGGAGTCAGAAACTTGGGATATTACAAAAATTCAAGTCTCCCATGACCAGAAAGCAACTTACTGATATAGTGATATAGATCTTGCAACAGTTACGAAGGCTCAGAATTATTGAAGGGATTTTAAACAAATAGACATTGTCAGAGGAGTGTCTAAAATCAGAGGCCTGAATTTCATGCTTGGCGTGTGCACCAAGTCAGTGGGAGCGGAAGTGGATATGGAATCTTCTCCCGGCTGCAAAAGTGATGATGAGCCTATGGAGTTGTCCATTACGTGGCAGATGCTGGATGTCCAGCGGGATCCGCGGGAGGATCTGGCGGAGATCCATGAGGAGATGCATGCCATGATCTCTGTGGTGGAAGAGTCCATCATCGCCGAGCGCACTGCCTCCTCCATTGAGAGACAGGCGACTCTCATGGAGAGGCAACTCCAGAGACAGAATCAGGGGTTCCTGGGATTGCACTGCAAGCCCTCACACAAGCAATGACCTCAGGAGGTCAGTGCCAGTGTGGGAGATAGATGAGGTACCCAATATCCCAGCTAGGTGCCTGTCCATCAATGGTGAGCAGGGAGGTCCAGAGTGACCTCATGTTGGCACACGACTGCTTGCCGTCTCTGCGGGCTCTTCTCAGAGCACTCCGGATGATGGCAGCTGCTCCTGCGCCCCTCTGCCAGTGACTGTGGCATCTGATGAGGCTGTGATGACTGGGAAGATGCCAGCTGTGGAACAGGCTGCTTCATCCCAGGCGGGGCCAGCACAGGTTCCACTGGCCAGAGGACGACCGCCAAGGGCACCAAGGCCAACAGAACAGCGGAATCAGCAAGCTGGCCCCAAAGCCACTGCCAGCAGAGTGTGTAGGGCAACAAGGCGTAGCACTCACAAATGTAAGTTTAAGACACCATGAGCACAAGAGGGACTGTTCACAAGTGATCTTCTGTTCTGCTATGTTTTGCTAGTCTGTTTACCGGTGTGACAATTAACACCAAATATAGTTACATTCATATGATGTGAGTGCCAGCTCGATATAAGCTTTGCTTTTGTCTTAATGACCTGAGTATGCTTCACTTGCTTTGTATGTGCAGGACACGTCAGTATCTCATGCTGGATGTGAGTGGCTCTAAACTTTATTGCACAGGCACTGAGTGGACTTTGGGTTCAAAGGAAAGGGTCATTTCACACATCCGGGTTGGAGGCGGCAGCCCTGGCATGAGGTGGAAGCAGATCTTTGGCAGCCTAGCTGAAGGAGCGTTGGATCAAGACTCCCTGTCTCCCTGAAGGATCCCGAGGTCTGCATCACGTCCTCACCACACTCCTCACTGTGCTCCTCTTTTGATTCACTCCTGGATTCATCATCTGTGGTTTGTGGAGCTGCCTCAAGATCCTCTTCCTCCAGTAGGTTCCCCCTTGCCAGTGCCAGATTGTGGAGAGTGCAGCCACTATCAGTGACAAATGACCTGGAGGGCATTGTAATGCCCCCACTGAACAGTCCAGGCATTAGAAGCTCATCTTCAGGAGACCTATGGTCCTCTCTATCACTGCTCTTGTGGAGGCATGGCTCCTATTATAATGCTGCTCTGCCACTGTTCTTAGGTGGCAAAGAGGCGTCATAAGCCACCTTTTCAATGGATAGCCCTTGTCACCCAGCAGCCATCCATCCATTGGAGCTGGAGCAGTGAACAGTCTTGGCACTTGAGTGCCTGAGGATGAAAGCATCATGGGAGCTGCCACGGTACCTTGCACAGACCTGCAGAATCTGCATCTTGTGGACACAAACTACCTGGACATTCATCAAGTGGGAAGTGCTTCCTGTTGACAAAGGCACCCAGCTGACCCGCTGATGCCTTGATGGCTACATGTGTGCAGTCAATTGTAACCTGGATGCGGGGGAACCCAGCAATGGCCGTTAACCCTCTGGCCCATTCAGCCTGGCTGGCCTTGTCTGTATGGAAATGAATAAATGTCATTACCCACTTGATGCAACTGTGGACAGCTGATTGGGACGTTCCACAAAAGATCCCCCACTGACCCCTGGAAAGATCCAGAGGCATAGAAGCTGCGGGCTGCTGTGGCCTTCAGAGCCACTGGCATGGGCTGTCGACCCACACAGTCGGAGGTCATCTCAAGCCCAATCGTCTGACAAATGGAGGTCACAGCCTCCCTGGAGAGGCTGACGCTTTTTCAGCATTGCACTTCAGACATATTTAGGTAACCGCATCGCTGTCTGTAAACCCTACCAACCAGATAGTGGCGTCTTCTGAGGCCCCTTTCGCCTTGGACTACCTGCTGGCCCTGTGCCCCTTGTGCCTGCTCCTCTCCCCCCACAGGTCGCATCTCTGGAATCTGCATAGGGACACCTGGCCTCCTCTCCCTTCTGCCCCTCTCTTCCTCAGAGAAGGTGCCACCAGTGATGAGCACAATCCCCATTACCAAGGTAAGAGAAGGCTGCCTGGGGTCAAAACCCTCCGGGGGCCTTGGAGACACCAATGAGTCCTTGTGACAAAAGTGTAACAATTTTCACAAAATGGTTTATTGTGAAGTAGGTTTATGGGTGTGATTATAGTTGGGTCTGTCTGTGTGATTTAATTACATTTGGAGTCAAGTAGACGCTAAGCTTGAAATCATCAAAAGAAGCTTGGTGTAGAAATGTGCTTGATCTGCTAATGAGTAAACATGGATGCTGGCTTAGCATGTAAGATGTGAAGGGAATTTGCATTTTTAGATAAATGAAGGAATTGTTGGATTTCAAAGGGATATTAGTCTGTTTACAACTATCCAGATAAGCAAGGCTAAGGAGTGTATTTATTTTTCACAAAGGTTACTGACAATATTAGCAACATGAATGTTTTTTATATTATGAGGAAGGTACAGTTTTAAAGACATATAGAACAATAGCATTTACATATTAAACAGAGAGAAACATATATAAAGGAGAATGAAAGGTTATGTGAGAGGTCACGTAAGATCTAACATGAGTGTGTGAAATAGCCACCAATAAACCTCCAGCCGTTTGTGCATAAGCCTGCTATGTAAAGTAAATGAAGTTGGAGAAAGACCGTTTGGAACTCCACTGTCAAGTGTTAACTTGCTGGGTTTGTTTTAAATCTAAAATCTATTTTGGACTGTTGCCTTAAAGTGGGTGTGTAACTGGGAGTCAGGTCAATTAGGAATTTTAGGATTTGTTATAGTAATAAGTAATTGTAGTCTTATGTATGTGCTTGAAATCTTTTATTTTGTTAATAAATATTTTAATTTAGTTTTTAAAATCTCTAAAGGTCTTGGTGGACTCATTACTTTTGAATTCAGTGCCCACATCTCCTCATAATAAATACAAATTGCAAAACCATTGTGGTAGTGCAACCAAATTTCCCTTGTGGTTTTGGTCCGCCTGGCATACATCATCTGCCACGTCATAACAGTCCTTAAATGAAGCCTAGAAATGCTAAAAATGAAGCTCAGAACAGAGATGAAGTTGCCAAGCTCAAATAAGCAGCCAGCAGCAAACTATCTCCTAAACTCCTCACTACTCACAATGGCAATGTTGCAGACCGTTTTTATCCCGCCCTTGGATGAGGCTTTGTAAAAAGTGAGCTGCCCGCCTGCTTGTGCGATGACCGCGAAATCGCATGGGCAATGTAAAATCGGGACCAATTGCCTTTTTAATGGCCTGAAGTGGCCCTTTAATTGTTGGCAGGCATGGCTCTGGCCCCCACACGTGCCCGCAGACCTGAAGATTACTCGCGTGCGGGATGACATCGGGATGCTTCCCGGACATCATCTTGCGCTATTCCACGTCCATTTGGGTCGGACGCACGCCCACCTGTGAGATGTCAAATTCTGGCCCTAGCTTGAATAGCGAATTGGACGCCTCATTGGACAATTGTAGCATAATCTTGATTTTGATAGGACAGTACAATATTGTCAGTGAAACAGCTTGGAAAGGAGGATATTAAAATTGTTACAAAAGGGTGATTTAGTGCTTAGCAGAGCAGCCTGGTCAGCTGTTAGAGGCACAATCGGGAGGAATTGACCGCTCATTGGGTACGTATAAATTTCTTGTAACGTATTTATGACTTGATGTAATAGGTATATTCCTAACAGGTGTATTGTGGTGGGGTACAGGTACAGTGTCTCAAAACCGCTATCCAAAAACTGGCGATGTCCAAAAACAGGATTTTTTTTTAAGCTGCCATGCATGAATTTTAATTATTATTCGATGAATAACATAACTCGCAGACTTGCTCGGCTAGGTGCTAGTTATCGGCTTCGCTCCACGCTCCAAGTGGTTCGAGCAATGCTTGACTTGACCCGGCCCGAACTAAACCACCCGACCTGAAAACCAGCAAGATCCAAAATCCGGCATGGATTTAGTTCCGACGTTGTCGGTTTTGAGATACTGTACCTGTACTGACATGGGTGAAATTCTGCCCCATGGTATTGATGCAAGGCTAAACAGCCATACATGTAATTTTCCTGCGATTACGTTGATTTGAAACAATGTAAAATTAAATCCAGAACTTTAAAAAATGTATTCTCACTGAGGTTTTTCTCTTTCTTTGAAGGCATTTTTATGTCTTCAGTGGAGCCACATTAAACTGATCAGCTTCCATGTTTGGATGTTCTTAAATGTGCATGAATGATGGTTAGGTAGCAAAAAACTCTAATTTTTATACTTAGAGGAGCAACATATGATGTGCGTTCCATGCTTTTCTTGAAGCCCTGATTCTTCACACTGATTTTCATTTGTTTATGTCGAATTTTAGGTTCTGGTGTACTCTAATGTAATCGGCAGTAAATTCAAGGCTAAATTGAAAATTACAAAATAGGTTCGATCATGAGTGGGGTAACTTTATGAGTAACTTCCCAATTATATCCTTACAAAAAATTCCATTCCACGGTATAGATGCAATTTCAGTCTAAAAAGTTATTTTCACCGATGTATACATCAGTCATCTGTGTTCTGGTGGCCAGGCAATTTGTGATACTTGTATTCCATGATACAGTTTACATTGCATGATACAGCTCATTGTGATCTCCCTCCATTAAATCTAATTTGATATTTCTACAATGTATGGATCAGCACCCTTAAGACTCAAGAGACAATCATTACTCTAAACAAAACTCTCTGTTCCTTCGCCCTATTACATAAGCCCCATCTCTTGTATGCTACAATGGCCTGGAGCTGTCAATTCTGAATTTTAAAACCCATAATAAAAGCAAAATTTGTACCACAAGATTAGCCTGCAGCAAGCTGCAGAGCACATAACAACAGAAACTGTTTCCCAGAGGAAATAATGTACAATCCCAAACCAGTAATATTCCAACAGAGTAATCGTTTTCACAGATAACAAACAGTACGAACAGTGCTATTTCCAACTTTACCCTAGTACAAATAAGTACAAATATAAAGTGATTATGAAATATCCTCACAAATATTGTCCTAGATTGCTAAATTTAGTGTGAAGTAATGTAACTTTACTAAAATCTGTTCACTCTTTAATTCACTTTGCAACATTAACTCGCTGGTATGTAGAAGGATTTTTTAGCTGAAAATTCAGTGAGAAAACAAAATTAACAAGTGACTGACTTGGAAATGCCAAGTTCTGAATGCTGTTCTTCCTATCATTTATAAAGTAGCACATATTTCTTTACTGGTGATAAATCTATAGGAACTAGGCCTGTGATGCCCAACTCAATTCTAAAGCAGTCACCTATTATTCTACAAACTGGAAACCAGTTATTGTTCAATGAAATAAATAATTATTTGCATTTTACATAGCAACTTACATAAACCTAAAGAGGTACTAATGTGTTTTGCAGCCAATGGTTTACTTTTCAAGGGAAAAAATAGAAACATAGGAAATTTAAGGCACAGAAGGAGGCCATTCAGCCCATTGTGTTCATGCCAGCTGAAAAAGAGTGATTCAGCCTAATCTCACTTTCCAGCTATTAGTCCATAACCCTTTAAAGGTTACAGCACTTCAAGTGCATATCCAACAATTCCAGCCCCATTAACCTCTGTGTGAAATTATTTCTCAATTCCCCTCTAACCTGGCTGCCAATTATTTTAAATTAATGTTCCCTGGTTATTGATCTCACTGCTAAGGGAAATAGGTCATACCTAGCAAAAGCCTCGTAGATCTCCTCTTCAACCTCCCCCCACCCTCCCCCACTTCCCCACCCCCCGTACTAACGTGATTGCATCCTTCCTGTCATGAAGCAACCAGAAATGTACATGGCTATGGTCTAACTACTGTTTTATACAGTTCCAGGATAACCTTACTGCTTGTATATTCATGTCTTGGCTAATCAAGGAAAGCATTCTGTATGACTTCTTCATCACTTTATTTACTTGTCATGTTAGCTAAAATATTGATAAAATTATCAAATATATATTTCGAGTCTTAACGTGGCTCATCCACAACAAGTCATAATTGGTAAAAGGAAAATACTTAATTTCCAGCGAAACACAGGGACTGATGATGTTAAAATAACCAAACAGGGGAAACTAAAATCATCGTAGCCACAATTTCAACACAAGCAAGGACTGGGCATAAGAAGTGGGTAAGAATCCATTCAAGCAGGTAAGAATTCCTCATCATTCGACATGTGTATATCTAAAATTAATCAATTAAAACTAAATTAACCTTTATTCTTAAAATAGAAATCACAAAATCTTAATGTTAAATAAACAGATAAAACTAACATTAAAAATGGTTTAGAAAAAATTGAGCAGCAGAAGATCAATCGTACATGAAAATCTGTAATTTCTAATAGTTAAGAATGTGGCAAGTCTAGACGCTTAGCATGTGAAGATTTTTAAAATGAACTACCTGTAAATAGCTCATTAAGGAATTATTTTCTTCATACCATTTGGCTCGCGAACCAAGGACAAGCCAAAATATTTCACTCTCTGGCCTCCGAATAAGGGTATGACTTTACCTGTCAAATGTTGATATTTCTTAACCTTCTCATCCCATACCTTCTCATCCCATACCTTCTTTAACACATTATAATTATCCTCAAACCTTATAGTAACATCTACGACAGCCACCAGGTCACTTCTACAAACAATTAAATCCAGTTTAAAAAGTGACCCCTCATCTGTTCTGATATATGTTTCCAAGAAAAATGTATATCCATGTTTAATCATCATGTCCTTAAAGAGATGGAGAATTTTGTTGTGTCATTGAATTCTTGCGTGTTTAACTTTTGGGCCTGAAATACGCAAAGTTGTCTCATTAACTGTATTACATCTTCTACATTTTGTCATAGATTCGGGTCTGCCAAAGGATAAGAAATATCCAGTTGGGTAAAGATTAGATCTAAGTAGGAGAGCTTTGATAAAAATAGATTGTTTAAGCTAATTGAAACACAACCAGTGATTCAAAATAATATCGTTAAAAAAATAAGGAACACTTATGCCCTGAGAATTTAGTGTAGTCCACTTCTTAAATTCATATTTGCTCCAAACAAGGTGCATATCACTGTTTTAATTGCTAGATCATCCGGAGTGTTATGATCCCAGCTGATGGTACCACTGGACAAGCCTGGTCCCAGGATGGAACCCAGCTTGATAGATCCTAACGTTTATTTGCTTGTTTAGAGGGGCTACTGAACAGAGTCACTGGAGTCAGCTAATTAACTTTCAACAAAAGCATAAAACATTTGTTAAACAAGAAAAAATTAACTATATTATAATACTCCTTCACCCACAACTATATCTTTACAGATGTATGCAGATTTGTAAGGATAAACCAAGTTATAAAAGCTATCTTAAACTCTAATGTTCACAGTAAGTACATAGTCCATGTAAACGAATAGGTGACCTGTGATCAGGCACACCACACTCTGAAACCAAGTGACAAATGCCACCTCAAACAGATGCTGTGGACATCTCATCAGCTCCCCCCAGGTGCTTGTCACACCATGAGCCAACCAGTCTCACTGAACTCCATCTTTCACGCGAGGGTTTCCAATCTCCACTCTCCAAGAACTCACCTTGGAATCTTCTCTCAAACTAACGCTTTCTCTCAGACTCCTTCTGCAAGGGTTCACCTGCAGTTTCGAACTGTCCTTCTGATGTTCCTCTCCCCGGGTCACCACTTGCATCCAAGCTTTCTTCCATGCAATCTCTGTCACCAACTCAGCTGCCAACAGTACACCACTACTTCACATGCCCATAGTAAAGGCTTACAGGCCTTCAATTGCCTCTTTGGACCTTCTGACTTCTCACAAGCCTTTATATCACTTTGACTCTACTTCCTGCAGCTTGGAGCTTTAAGCTTAAAGCTTGGAGCCTTTCTCCCTGCTCCTTACTTTCACTTCCACATAACAGGACCTTTTCAAGGTTCCTGTCCCTCCTTTGACTAGAAGGTCTTCTTGGGGCTTTCTCCTGTTCCACTCCCCTGGATTTTGGGGACATTCTTCTTTAGCTTGGGACTTGTTGTCTGCCCCTTCTAGCTTGCTTCTGCTTGGCAGCTGTCTTTAAAACCAGCTGAACTCAAACAGATTCCAAATCAAACTGCTGTTTCTATTTTCTTCTGTGTGTCTCTGTTGGAGGGGCCTGCCTCTCTGGACCCCTGTTTCTAGGCAACAGCCAAGTTTGTTTACTCCTGTGTTTGCTTAACTTCTCTTACAGTCGTAAACTCTCATCAGAAATGCAAGGACCTTTTAAAGTGAAATTAAAACTAAACCTGACCTTTCCTTAACACACAGATACAGAAATACAAATCATATATAAATATTAAAGCTAAAACTCATTCCTAACACCCACAAACACCAATATAACTTACTTAAACTATCCCTATTTCCTTACAGGGGGTATGGCAAACAACTGGCATATGTACATTAGGTGCATTACCTAATACATCTTTTAACTATTTTAGAGTTAGAAATCTGATCCATTTTCTGTGCAATATCCACACCATTATATGAAAAGGAAGCCATAATTGTCATATCAGATCTCAAGTATTGCAATAGGAATTTGAATTTCAAATTTGGGAAGTCCCATGTCCCAATGTGATGACATACAGTGGCCTGGAGTCTTCATCTAGTCTAAAACCCACACCTGTTTTCTTCCAACGTAGTTAATAAAATGTCCATGGCAATATTAAAAAGCAAGGGTGACAAGGGATCCCCTTGTTTGGCACCTTTCTTGATTAAGATCGGGTTTGTTTTACCTATATTACTCTCTATTATAGTTGAGGCCTTATAATAAAAATTATCATTGAGATTAATAAATTTTACACTTATCCCATGGCGTCGAAGACTTTTTAAGGATTAATTTATGTCCTATAGAATTAAAGGCCTTAGTTAAATTGACAAATACGACATCTAAATCCTTCCTATGTATCTTTGTGCCCTTAAAACAATTTTGTAAGATTGTGATGTTTTCAACACAACCTGAGGACCCTATTATAAAATCTCTTTGTCTTTGATTTAATTCTATTGCTTTAGCCAATCTACTGGCAATAATTTTAGTTTAATAGAACTAATCATTATAGGCCTCCAGTTGTCAATATTTTCAAATGCCTTAAATTAATCAGATTTTGGTATTAAAACCATCCTACAGCCTTTAATTTAACCTGGGATGATACCTGATCTAAGCCAAATAGTAATTAATATTCAATAATAACACTGGGCTTTGAGCAAATAAATAATTTAAATCTCCAACTGTAATTTTATTGGGACCTGGGGTGGTATCTTTCTTAAACTGATCTATAGTTGTCTTAATCTCATTCTCACTAATCACATTAAACAATTGAGAATTGTCAGCCCTATTTAGTTACTTAGGGCAGAGTTTTCTGTGTCGCTGGCGTCGGGTGTGTTCAGCGGCGTGAGCAGACAATATGGTGAGAAGACCAAAAATCGGTTTCACAACGTCAGTGTAATACATCTGCATATCAAAATAAGTCTAGCCCACTGGAATCATTCCCCCACGCGGAATCATCCGAGCACGTCGACATGATTGCATGCTGACCTGTTTCACAGCGGCATATATAAGGCGTGCACTTGGCCAGCTGCACTTTGAGAGGAACTCGGAGCTGAGTGCACAGTAACGTTGCGCATTGCTCGCCAGGCTCACCTTTTAAACTTCAAGGTTGAGGCGCCTTGTGGGGGAGGGGTGGGAGCAAGGGCTGCACTGCGGTCAAGGCAAGTTGGGGGGGGCGCAGGGGCTGCACTGCATTCGATGGCAGTGCGCAAGCACATGCGGGGTTGGGGGAAGGGAAACAGCCACACATTAAGGAAACCTTGTAGAAAGTGACCATCCCTCTGCAGCTGAGACGGTTCAGATGCAGCTACAGTGACAGTTAGGCCTCTAGCTTATCTGCCCACTCAAGCAAGGCAGAGGCATGAAAGTGCCACCAAATGCTCCTGAACCTTTCACCCCTCGGGCACAGACTGAAAACTAATGAATGTTTTAGCGGACTGCGGAACAGTTGGACGACTGGGCACGTTGTACAATCTCCTTGCTAAAGTTGGCTGTGGAGCAGTCACTGGTGGAGGCGCTCACAGCCCCTTGCAATGTTATCATCCCGGTTTGGACCAGTCTCCCCCATGGTTCAAGCTAACAGTGCACTTGAGGAGCCACAGCAAGCCATTGCTGGTCGGCGCCTAAGTAGACCCCGGGTCTATAGACGCCACCTTTCATTCCTGGAGATGACCAAGAATTAGTGTCGCCAAACACTGTAACTGTTTAGGGAACTGGTCAGTGACATCTGCCAGCTGCTGCAGGATTTGGCATGGAGGGCATCCACTGCCAGTGGCAGTGAAAGTGACTGGGGTGCTTATTTTTTACTCCAGTGGCTCCTTTTAGGGCTCCACAGGTGACCTCCACCCACAAACGTATCCATGAGGCAACAGATGCCAGCTTCGCGAAGGCACGCAACTTTGTGCATTTTGCCCGAGACCAGGAAAGCCAGGGCGCAAGAGCGCTGGGATTTGCCCAGATGTTTGATTGCCCACAGGTGCAGGGTGCCATCAACTGCACACACATGGAGCTCAGATCTCCATGGCAACAAGCGGTCGACTACGTCAACCGCAAGGGCTTCCACTTGCTGAATGTGTGCGACCACCACAAACGCATCCTACAGGTGTGCGCACTGTTCCCAGGGAGTGTCCATGACTCCTACAACCTTAGCAGATCTCAGATCCCTGACGTCTTCCAGGGTTGGCTCCTCAGGGACAAGGGCTACCTGCAGAGGATGTAGCTGGTGACACCCGTGCAGCGGCCTCAGACTACAGCTGAGCGAAGTTAAAACAAGGCTCATGCTGTAACTCGCAGACACGCAAATGATTTTCACATAGCCTCTGTGAATGTCTGACTACTGTCTGGCTGAGGGCAACTCGCTTGCGTTTTTTGATCAGGGTCATATCATGGAGACACAGCTGTGAAACTTTAAATGCGCCTGCTCCTTTGACAACCTTCAGCATCTGTGAGGGGGAAGTTGGAGTGAGATCAAACCGCTCTCAACTCTCTCAATTACACACTGTTGGAGACCAACTATGGCGTCAGCGATGGAGTTCAGCCTGTGCAGCAGTGCAGGAACCAATGCCCTGGACCAAGGTCTCCATGGCAGCCACCATCCTATTAGTGTTGACCTCAGTGTGTTGGCATCTGACTCAGAATCAGCAGATTTCTGGTCTTCAGCAGTCCTTCGAGTGCCGGAGACCTGGGAAAACCCTGCCGTCTGCTGTGAATCAGACAGTGTGATGTGCTCGTCCGATTGTGTTCCCGAGGCTACTCTAAAGCTAGGTCCCACCAAGGTGTGTGTCTCTGCGCTGGTGGAGGGTGTGGGTGAGTGCTGTGCTGAGCCTTCAGATTCCTCTTCAGAGGTTCCTTCGGGGCTTGATTGGAGGCCCCAGGTCGTGGACTCTATTGGCCGTCTCCCAGGTGTGCCTGCAAAAGCAAGGAGAGATAATTCATGCATGGCAGGGGACTATGGGACAGGGAACTGGCTCACAGCATGGTTGTCTGATGGATATTGCACTGCTGGATCCTCACTTGATTGAGCAACACCAAATTCACTGTCAGCACAGGACCGGTCCAGATCTTTGCTGGCCAGCTGGATGACTCAATTTTCAAAGTCTGTGAGGTCCTTGATTTCAGGCATTCCTCCACCAGTCTGCGACCTCTGCCTCTTGTTGTGTGCCAGCTTCTCCTGCATGAATACAGATGGGGAGAGTGTAAGCAGGATGCCTGCCAGGCCAGATGATAAGTGTGCTTGGCATGTGTGAGTGGTCCCATGGATTGGATGAGTACATTGAAGGTGTGTGTGAGAGAGTGAATGTTGATGCCCCTTGGACTGGCAGTGAGTGAGATCCCTGTGGATGTGTGATGTGTTTGTGACTGTGTAAGTTGGAAGTATTGAGAAGAGTGATTTACCCTGGCGGAACAGAGGAGATCATTCATCCTTTTGCAGCACTGGGTGGCTGTCCTCTTTTGCAGGGCACTGGCACTGACCACCACCTCCCAAGCCAGATTGGTGACGTTGCTGGCCCTCCTTCGCCAGAAAAGGCATAGAGGACATCATGGTGGGCCTCCACGGCATCCAAAAGGTGATCAAGGGATGCATTAGTGAATAAGGGGGCTGCTGTCTTCTTGCCTTTCGGGGCCATGTCTTCTGTGCAGCAGTCCTGTTCTGGAAAGGGGTGCACACGGCTGCACTTTAAATATGGTGCCCAGCATGATGAAGCAGCGAGGTGATGCTGTGGCAGGCAAATGAGAATCTGCACACCTTCCAAATGGCGTGTTTCCTGGAAATGCATTATTAATGAAGCAGGACGGGATGATACCATGCGAAAACCCTCCATTGCTACCGCACTTAGTGCAAATCTGGAACGATTCCGCCCTTAGAAATTATACCTTTATTATTAATTATAGGTAATTTTTGTTTAAAATATTTTTCCAAATCACCCAAACTCAAAGGACATGATACTTGACTAGGACCGCCCATTCATTTCCTCTCCAAGCCTTTTTTATTAAGTTTATAAAGTGTCTGAATTTCTTTATAGTTTGTCCTTTTTTAGCGAATTTCTTCCGAGACCCTGTATTTTTAAAGGGTGGATTTTTGTTGACAGGCTTAGTGATTAGTTACCTCCGATTGCTTATTATTAACTTTTTGCCCTATGTTAGTTACCTTTTCAAAAATTTGATCTACCATACCCATTAATATGGTCGTTATTAGAACCCGGTCTATCATTATCTAACAACTTAAGGGTCGTATTAATTAACGTTAAGGTATCAATATTATCGTATTTATTGCCAGATATCCCATAAACCGCTGAATGGCGATATATCCCTATTAACTTGTCATCCACTGGTTCCCTTTGGGACATGACATTGCTCTCACCATCAGAAGAAGATGTAGAGCTAAAAACATTGCTGTTTATGTTTTATCTCCTTCGATGCTTTAAATTCACTTTTAAGTGTAGCCAACTTGACTGTACGCCGTTCTTCTGAGGTTTTTATCATTTGTTTTAGTTGTTAATGTCTTATCTATCATAACATTAATATTTTTATAACCAGCAAATTATTTTTCTAATCGACAGAGAAGTAACATTTCTTCTCTAGATCAGATGGAACTTTTACTTTCCAATGGTTTAAGTCGACCTAGTGCGGCAATTCTTTTCTAAGTTCCGGATGGACATGTTGACTCAAACCTCTTTGTGTTTTGAAGATTTTCTCGCACAGAATGCATCTGTGATCAGCGCTGGCTTCACCAATACTCTCAAACAAAAACAGAAATACCTTGAAAAACTCAGCAGGTCTGGCAGCATCGGCGGAGAAGAACAAAGTTGACGTTTCGAGTCCTCATGACCCTTCAACAGAACTAAGTAAAAATAGGAGAGGGGTGAAATATAAGCTGGTTTAAGGTGGGGGGTGGGGGGTGAAGTGGGGGGTGGTGGTTGTAGGGACAAGCAAGCAGTGATAGGAGCAGATAACCAAAAGATGTCACAGACAAAAGGACAAAGAGGTGTTGAAGGTAGTGATATTATCTAAAAGAATGTGCCAATTAAGAATGGATGGCAGGACACACAAGGTACAGATAGCTCTAGTGGGGGTGGGGTGAAATAAGATTAAAAGGGCATAAAAGGTATAGATTTAAAAATAATGGAAATAGGTGGGAAAAGAAAAATCTATATAAATTATTGGAAAAAACAAAAGAGAGGGGGAAGAAACGGAAAGGGGGTGGAGATGGAGGAAGGAGTTCAAGATCTAAAGTTGTTGATATTCAAGCCGGAAGGCTGTAAAGTGCCTAGTCGGAAGATGAGGTGTTGTTCCTCCAGTTTGCGTTGAGCTTCATTGGAACAATGCAGCAAGCCAAGGACAGACATGCGGGCAAGAGAGCAGGGTGGAGTGTTAAAATGGCAAGCGACAGGGAGGTCTGGGTCATTCTTGCGGACAGACCGATGGTGTTCTGCAAAGCGGTCGCCCAGTCTGCGTTTGGTCTCTCCAATGTAGAGGAAACCTCATTGGGAGCAACGAATGCAGTAGACTAAGTTGGGGGAAATGCAAGTGAAATGCTGCTTCACTTGAAAGGGGTGTTTGGGCCCTTGGGCGGTGAGGAGAGAGGAAGTGAAGGGGCAGGTGTTGCATATTTTGCGTATGCATGGGGAGGTGCCGTAGGTGGGGGTTGAGGAGTAGGGGGTGATGGAGAGGTGGACCAGGGTGTCACGGAGGGAACGATCCCTACGGAAAAAAATGTTTTTGTTTTTGTTTTGGATTTCCAGCATCCGCAGTTTTTGTTTTTATCACCAATACTCTCATTGCATTTTACAAAATGACAAGCAATTGCGTGATATTCGCTGCTTTTCTTACACTTTCTGCAAATAACCATACGTTTTAAAATCCTATGGTTATTCCTATAGTGCCCCCTAAGTTTAAATATTGAATTTTAAATTAAATCACAAATTTGTAATTTAAAATTGCTACAGTGATAAGTTATCTCAATTCTAACTTTCGAATAATTTTTATCGGAAACATTTAAACATGACAGTTGCCTGAGTATTGATAATATTACTACTTAGAAGTTCCTGATTAAAGGGAATTTCGCTATTGTGAACATTAGATTATTTGAAATTAGTATTGTAAATGGTCATACTTAAACGAATAAACAAAGGCTCGGTTTCAGAGCAACCCGACTTCAGTAGCTGTCCTCTGATCTCTTACACTTTCATCGTCTTGAGCACAAGTAATAGTCCCATCCGTATTAAGTAACAGCTCGTATAGTCTTCCAAATTAGAAGTTCCACTTATTAACAAAATAGGATTAGTAAAAGATCTCACAAGGTCGCCCTTGTTAGTTTGCGTAAGAAAGGATTTGATAGCCATCGTGGTATTAACAGGTTTATCCACCGCACCCCAATCTAAACAACAACATTTAACACAGTTGGCATTCGGGGTAAGTTTAACCAATACAGGGATATTTTTCAACCGCATCTCATCCCAACTGGGAAGGACATGTCATTTGAGACTATCCATCTTCAAATAGTTTAAAAGGCCCTAACCTTTTGCCCCTATGAAGAGAAAAGTGGTTTCCGCAAACCTCCTGCCAAAATTGATTTTGCCGATTGGTCATAATTCACCATCGTGTCGCAACCCAGGAAACCTAATAGAGCAAAAACTGGGGAATAACCCAAGTTAAACAACACACTCAGACATCAGGATCTCGGCACACCATTACCAGGAGCACCGATTGGAAGTTCGACCAGTTATGGATTAAAAATCATAACGCCCGCAACTATTTACTCCCAAATAGTTCCCGAGGATCTGTGGATATACACTCCAAAGTCCCTCTGTTCTTCCACACTTCTCAGTAACCTACCATTTATTGAGTATTCCCTTGCCTAGTATACCCTCCCAAAATGCATTACTTGCACTTCTCTGGATTGAACTCTTTTCTGCCCACTTGACCAGTCCATTGATATCTTCCTGCAGCCTCGGACTTTCTTCCTGTCAACCACACAACCAATTTTGTATCAAAGACAAACTTCTGAATTATACCCTCTACATTTAATTATAAATCATTGATATATACCACAAAAAACAAAGGGACCTCATACTCATCCCAGTGTTACTACATACAAATTAAAATTCTCATTGTGGGTTTAAATGGACCAAGATTTTGGCTTTGTCTCTTAATGTCTCCAATATCTTCTTGTTTAACTCAGTGTCCAATTTTAGCTCAGACCTCTATGAAGCATCTTGGGACATATTTCTGCTTTAAAAGGTACTTTATTAATACAAGTTGTTATTATTATATAGGCAAATGCAGCAATTAATTTGCATATAGCAATCCTCCACAAGCACTGGGAGAACAACATTCTCCTTTTCAAACATTGCAATAGATTTCATGGCAATGATCTGAACAGGCAGATGGGTCTCAGTTTAATATCTTTTCAATCAGATCTCAGGTTTCCCATAGGTGCAGGGTGCCATCAGCTGCACTCACATGGCGCTCAGATCTCTGTGGCTACAAGCAGTGTAGCATGTGAACCACAAGGACTTCCACTCGCTGAATGTTCAGCTGTCCTGAGGTCACAGCAAATGCATCCTGCAGGTCTGCACACGATTCGCAGGAAGTGTCCACGGCTCCACATTCTCAGTAGGTTTCAGATCCCCGATGCCTTCCAGGGTCCACAGAGGCTGCAGGGTTGGCTCCTCGGGGACAAGGGCTACCTGTAGAGGATATGACTGATGATGCTCGTGCAGCAGCCGCAGACTGCAGCAGAGAGAAAGTACAATGAGGCTCATGTTGCAACTTGTATTTTGATGGAGCAAGCCATCGGGGTGTTGAAAATGAGATTCCGGTGCCCGGACTAGTCTGATGAAGCCCTCCATCTCCCTGGGGAGATGGAGGAACTGCACATCTCCCCCAATGAGGAGGACGTTGATGGGGATGAGGATGATGAGGTCCTCGAAGCCTAGGATGGCGGTGATGAGGACGTCATAGTATCCAAACAAGGCAGGCACTCTCGGGAGACCCTCATAGCCACTAGATTCATGGAGGATGACGACAACATGCAGCGAGGACACTCCATAGATCCTCACACTGCATCTGTGACCATTTGACTCCTGTCTGCCTGGTGGCAGCGCACATACCCTCTGTTGTAAGGCTCCTGTCAAGGAGACACAACAGATGCCCTTCGTCCCAACATTCCAGGAGGATGATGATGGCATGAGGTGGGAATACTCCATAGATATTCTCACAGTTTATGTGAATGCCTAATTCCTGCCTGGCTGATGGCAGTTCGCTTGTGTTCTGTGAACTGGGTCATGGAGATGCAGTGGGGAAACTTTAACTTCTCTTGATCCGATGGCGTCCTTCATGAGCTGAACCCTTCAGGACAACTTGTCGCTGGACACAGATGCTGATGACCTCAAAAGGTGCTGGGAGCACATGGAGAGAATGACGGAACTGTGTGCCACCGGCCCAGAACATTCCGGCAGCAATGATAAACCCATTGCGGTGCAGGCATGACTGATGAGTCCAGTGACTGTGAAGGTGCACCATCAGTGCACTGGGGAGTCTGCACAAAGCATGGGAAGAGGCCCTGTACTGAGACACCTGCCTTTACCTTGTGTAGGAACCAAGCTTTCACTTCAGACTGACACGAACACTGTTCATCAGAACAAGGAGCCATAGATAGGGTGGCATTAATGAGAGTTCATTTACAATAGTCAACATCATGTACAAGTGATTAACACCCATGCCCACGCAGCGTAACTACATTTACTCAGCCTTCCTAACCCTGCCGCAACATTTAGGCACTCCCTTGACATCCACAGCAGAAGTGGACACAGCCTGCTGACTGCTACATCCTGTCTGTAATGACCTTGGCAGGCGTCGTCTGGAAAGCTGAGACCTGGAGGGTCCCAGTCTGTTTTCAGTGTCCTGCTGCATGGCAGCGACACTCTTCTCAGCCTGTGGAGCTGGAGCTGCTGGGGCCACAGGAAGACGGGGTTCGGATGGGCTGGGCACTCGCAGAGTCACCTGGGTGGATGGCCCCGGGGTGTGTACCTGCTGATCCTCCTCCATATGGATGCCCGAGGACCCTTGGCTGATTCCTTGAGAAGGTGAAGCTGGAGTGAGATTGAACTGCCTTGCACCCCTCTCGCGTACACACTGTTGGAGGCCAACTATGGCATCAGCGATGGAGTTCAGCCTGAGCAGCAGAATTGGACCAATGCCCTAGATCAAAATCTCCATGGCGGCCACCACTCTACCAATGTTGACCTCGGTGCATTGGCATGCCGGTGCTATCAGCTCAGACTGAAGGCAGACGAGCTCCTCCATCGTGTTTTGCAATCTGAGGAGTCCAGCGGACATCCCTTCCTAATGTTCCCGAGCTTGCCTGTCTCACAGTCTGAGGATATGGGGTAGACCATTTAGGACTGAGATGAGGAGAAATTTCTTCACCCAGAGAGTGGTGAGCCTGTGGAATTTGTTACCACAGAAAGTAGTTGAGACCAAAACATTGTATGCTTTCAAAAAGGAGTTAGATATCGCTCTTGGGGTGAAAGGGATCAAAGGGTATGGGGAGAAAGCGGGAGCAGGTATTGAGTTGGATGATCAGCCATGATCACAATGAATGGCAGAGCAGGCTCAAAGGGCCGAATGGCCTACTCCTGCTCCTAGTTTCTATGTTTCTATGTTTGCAGCTCCAGCAACTGAAGTATGATTGAGCCTAGTGGCTCCTCATCTGACTCAGACTCAGCAGGTTTCTGGCCTTCAGCAGTCCTTCATGTGCAGGAAACCTGGGTGGTCCCTGCCACTTCCTGCTGTGAATCAGATAGTGCGATGTGCTCACAAGATTGTGGCCCCAAGGCTACTGTAGAGCTAGGTCCCACCGAGGTGTGGGTCTCAGCGCTGGTGGAGTGTGTGGGTAAGTGCTATGACAGGTCTTCAATTACAGTGTCATCAGATTCTTCTTCTGAGGTGGTTTTCGGGCTTGAGTTGAGGACCTGGGTCGTGGACCCCCTCAGCTACTTCCCAGATGTGCCTGCAAAAGCAAGGAGGGATAATTAGTGCAGAACAGGGGAACTAACTCACAGCATGGTTGTCTGATGGATGTTGCACTGCTGGATCCTCACTTGGTTGAGCACCGTCGACCCCACCGTCAGCACAGGAATAGTCCAGATCATCGCCAGACAGCTGGATGACAATATTTTCAAAGTTTGTTAGGACCCTGATGTCAGGCATTCCTCCACCACTCTGCAACCTCTTCGTTTTATCATGTACCAGCTTGTCCTGCATGAATACAGATGGAGAGAGCGTAAGCAGAACGCTTGCCAGGCCAGATGATAAAGATGCCTGGCATGTGTGGGTGGTGATTGCTTCCATGGATGGGATGAGGACATGATCTGCAGGAGAGATGAAGGTGTGTGTGAGAAAGTGAATGGTGATGCCCCTTGAACTGACAGTGAGTGAGATCCCTGTGGATGTGTGATGGGTTTGTAAGTGTGTGAGTTGGAAGTGATGAGAAGAGTGATTTACCCTGGTGGAACGGAGGAGATCATTCATCCTCTTTCTGCACTGGATGGCTGCCCTCATTTGCAGGACCTTGGCGCTGACCACCACTTCCCATGCTGGTTTGGTGGCTTTGCTTGCTGGTCTTCGCCTATACTGGGGTAGAGGGCTTTGCGATGAGCATCCTCTACATCCAGTAGGTGCTTGAGGGACATATCGCTAAATTTGGGGCCAGCATGTTTCCTTCCATTGGCAGCCACGACTTTTCAGCAGCTTCTGATGCCTTAAAGAGAACTCTCTCTGTGCAAGGGTGCCCTTTAAATATAGTGTCTGGACTACTGAAGCCCTGTGGTGATGGTGGGGCAGGCGAATCAGAGGCCATCCCACCGCGACCTGCCGTGTTTCCTGGGAATGCATTATTAATGAGATAGGACACACTGCAATTGGGACGATACAGCACAAAAAGCCATCATGACAGCCAATGGGTAAGACGTCCTTTTTCCCACCTGCTACTGCACTTAGTGCGCATCTGGGACTATTCCACTGCAAAGATTGTGGATTTAAGTACCACTCCTGAGACTTAAACACAAAGCGTAGGCTGTCGCTGCAGCAAAATGCTGAGGGAGTACTGCACTGTTAGTGGTGTTGTCTTTTGAATGAGATGCTAAACATGCATCCTCTTTGGTGGATGTAAAAAAAATCCCATGGCACTACTTCAAAAAGAGAGCAGGGAGTTCTTCCCAGTGTTCCAGTCAATATCCTTCAACCAACATCCCTTTTGAAAAAAGATGATCACATTCCTTTTTGTGGGAAATTGCTGGGTACAAATTGGCTGCTACATTTCCTCCAATTACTACACTTCTAAAAAGCATTTACTTGCCTTTATGGGATGTCATGTGGCTCTGAAAGATGCTACATAAATGCAAGTCTTTCTTCATTTTAGACCTCGCACAACCTTACAGCTCTTTGATTTAATACATTTCCAGCAGGTCACACAGTCAAAATGCAATCTACAGTTGAAAGGTTGGCCACTCTCACAGGGGATTCACATCAAGCCATTGTAACACATATAGGGAATCCGTCGTGCCAGTAGATTTTTCTTCATGAGGATTGGGGGCCAGTAACCCGTCCACTGGCTGTTTTCCTACTTCAGTTTGTGACCTCAGCTGCAGGTTGGTACTCAAAGTGTGCTCTTAATGATGCAGATGATCACTGATGCCATGGAAGTAGACTGATTATCCACTGACATTGCAGACTCCATTGGGACCAGTGCCATAGTTCACTAGTAAGTGTGCCCTCACACTTATGCCAGGATCTCTGCCCTTTGGACATTTGGACCCATGGTCACTTATTGACAGAAGGGATCAGTTTCAGATCGATCACATAACACCCAACAGTGGCACCTTTTACTTGAAAAATTCACCAGAGTGGCAACATTGGTTAGCCATGTTAGCACAGTCAGGAGGAAAGAAGGTAAGAGTTTTGGCAAGCAGATTTGTTATGTTTCATCCATCGTTGAGCGGGATATTATCTGCCATTGTATTGCTAGCTGAAAATGAGACAGACAGTCTTGTTGAGGATACTGGAGACCGTACAGGTCACTGATGTTGCTGTCACTATGTGTGGAATCTTCCATTCTGGAGACAAAGTCTAGTGACGGGCTGGAACATCGAGTGGTTCCTGCTGGGTGGCAGGGCGGTTGAACACGTGTGATCTTCCGCTGTTCAGCTTATTGATTATGCATCCGTGAGGAGCTTGGTGAATCTCACAGCAGAGGTGGCAGGAAGTCGCCTGCCCCACCGTGACCTCAGAGGGTCAAAGGTCCTTGGCTGATATTTAAACAGCACCGCTTACTGCAAGCCAGAGGCTCTGGATCCACAAATATCAGAGAGAAGAAAGCAATCTTCAGCCCCACGGTTCAACAACACCTCCCTGAAGACTCTCCCCCAGACCGTCCAGGAAAGGCAGGAGATGCTTTTTCTGAGGGATGGATGCAGGGGACCCCCCCCACCCCCCACCCCACCGCCCTCCCCACCTGACCGCAGCAGCCTGGGAGGCTGGGAGGAGGTCACGGGGTGATTAGCACCCATGTGGCCCAAAAAAGGACTGGCCTGCAGTGCGGGAAAAGGAGGAATGATCTGCTACGCTCCGTCAGGGTAAGTGCACCATCTACTCACGGCAAACTCACTCTCGTAAGGGCATCAGGAAATCTAAGAGTTAGAGTACATAGGGATGTCACACATGACAGGCAGATGGGACACAGCGCTGAATGTGTGGCAGCCACTTTAAGCTCACCATCTCTTATTAGTTCCTGCACAAATGGCTTATTAATCACTTACAGGGGAGGAGTCAGCAGCAACAATAGGCATGCTTGCTTCTGAACTGCTCATTTAACCAACTGCCTCACAATCAATCCCTCTGTCTTTCTGCCGGACAAGATAGCGCATAAGATCGGGCAAAGTTGGGAGTGGCAGTCTGGAAAATCAGGAACAGGCCGCAGAGCTGGCTGGAGAGGAGAGAGATCATGCCTGTGCAGGAAGTGAGATTGGCCTCCCCCAACAAGCCAATAAGGATGCATTCAGTCTCCATCTATGATATGCAGACTGTTTTCTGAGTGATCTTTAATGTATGATCCTGCTTAGTCAATCACTAATTCTCTTTTACTATTTCATGTACCAGCAAGGAATGGGGGAGGACATCATCCACGAGGTGCCACAGTCCCAGCCTCCAGCCCACCACTGAGGAGGAAGCCTTAGTATCCTCAGAGGAAGTACCGTTACAGCATTCCACCTCCACCATCCACCAGTGCAGATACACATACCTTGGTGGGTTCTAGTTCTAGAGCAAGCTTGGGTTCACAATCTGGTGATCACCTCACAGACATGGTTCCACAGATGGCGGAGGCAGTGACAACTGACATGCCCCTGACAGTCTGGCCTCATTCCTTCTACAGTCTCTTAAACATGTCGCCGATAGTCTGGCCTCTTTCCCTGGACAGTCTCATAAATATGCCCAGGACAAACTTTCACCTTTCCCTGTGGACAGTCTCTTCAACATGGCCCCAGACAGGTCTTTCACCCTCATCCAATGGATCCTTCCCCCCACCCCCCCGAACCCCAGTCCTACTTCCATCTCACCCTTCCCCACTGGTCCTTCCACCCACCAGTCCTGCCTCTGACTCACCCCGCTCCACTGGTCGTGCCTCCCATGTCCAGCCTCAGTGCAGCTTGTGCTACCAGCACCCGATATGGATCAGAGAAGATTTAAAAAGACAAAAACGTGTACTGACCTCAAGGTTGTGGATGAAGTCAAGCCTGCCAATACTTACATACAGTCATAAAACAGAAGTTTTTATTACCCGCTGGTGGGGACTTAATTTGGAGAACGAATTGGCCTTGTAAAGAACATTCATGACATGCTAATTACTGACATTGCTCGTTGGGAAACTTGGCCTACCTTTAACCAGCCTTGAAGTCGGGAGAACAAAATTCCAAACTTTCGTCCCACTGTCAGGAAACTGATTTTTGACTTGCCGCCCCGCACCCCCCTCCCCTTCCCTCCCCTCCCCCTCCTCCCCCCACCCCGCCCGCCCCCCGCAAGTGTGCTGTGGAGGGTAAGGCCTTGCACAGCTGATCAGAGCCAGTTGAATCAGTCATCTTCAATCTTTTACATGTCAAGGCCTGCAGATAAGGTATGAAGATTGCTGATCTCCTCAGGATGAATCATTTATTCTTAGACTTTCTCAACCATGAACTACCACATTTCAGATGCAAAAAATAAATGAAGTTACTAACGTAAGGAGTAAAAAAGTCACCAAAATAAATACTAATAAAAAACTCAGATATAAAAAGCCTAAAAGAAATCCAATGCTGTACCAAAAACTTCAATGTATGACAAAACATAAAGGTACAAAAAATTTAAAATTTCTTTTACAATGAAACTTCCTGCTCTTTTCAAATGAGCTCACACAACAAATTGAGTAAACCCAGCACAAAAGAAGCCTGAGCTGCGGGTATTTATTTAAGCACTTTTTGTATCAAGCCTGGAGATTTGGTGAGCCTGATGCATGAAATGGCACAAACAATTCAACTCATTAAATGCAAAGTAGCATTGAATTGAAGCTCAGACAGAAATCAGTATCAGACCAACTCTCCCAATTCAGCATTCCTTCTGCACCAGTTGTGCACCTGCTTTCCCACTGCACAGCACCACTCAACTGGCCCTTATTTCCAAGCCACCTATTAGCTACATCAATTTGGAAAATTATTTTACTGCACCCTTAGTATATTTGAAGGAGGCAGGGAATTACCAGCCAATTTCAATCAAAATTCTATCAACTGATCATGCATCTTGTTAGTGGGGTATGAAGAACAAGATAAGATGTTATATAAATGCAAGGGATTAATTTAAGAGATTAAGTAAAAGTAAGATCGGGGTTTAAAACAGGGGTCGGGAAACCTGGCAGTGAAAGAGAGGGAGCAGTCATCCATAAGACCATAAGAAGTAGGAGCAGAAGTAGGCCATTCGGCCCATCAGGTCTGCTCCACCATTCAATGGGATCATGGCTGATTTTATAATCCTGCCTTTTCCCCATAACCCTTGATTCCCTTACTGATTAAAAATCTGTCTGTCTTAGCCTTGAATATACTTAAAAACCCAGCCTCTACAGCCAGCTGTGGTAAAGAATTCTAGAGATTCACTACCCTCTGAGAGAAGAAATTCCTCCTCAGCTCTGTCATAAATGGGCAGCACCTTACTCTGAGATTATGCCCTCTGGCCCTAGACTCTCCCACAAGGGGAAACAATCTCTCAGCATCTACCCTGTCGTACATGCTAAGAATCTTAAACATTTCAATAAGGTCACCTCTCAGTATTCTAAACTCCACAAGGAAAGTGATTTTAAAGCATACTTGTGGGTCTCTGCCGATCATGGCCCCTCTCTCTTCCAGCTCCAATGGCTTCTCCCTCCAACCCAAACACTCACTCTCTCTCCGCCCCCGCTACAATGGTTTTTTTTCTCCCTTCAACTCTGATGACTGACCTCTTTCCCCCACCACCCCACCCCAAAACCCCTTCAGCCCCAATCACCAACTTTCCACCTCTTCCCAATTGCTGAGGACTGTTCCCAGGGGTTCCCAGCCACAGTCTCTTGCAAGCCTGTCAATTTTGGCCTTGTCAGTTACTTAGCCATTCTTGGCCTCCTGCACCTTGCCACCTCCTGCTAAATACTGGGGCTATTGATTCAGGAAGAAAATTTCAATTATGGTTTCAGCCAAATTTAGATCAAGCAACCAAAGATGAAAGAACAGTTCTGAAGAAAGAACAGAGCATTTTGAGGAGTTCTAATTTAAAAATTCATATGGATGTTGGTGTGATATTTTACTTTCATATGAATATTTGTAGAAACACGAAAAATCTGAATCTTTAAATTTTCTACCTAAAAGATGTAGCCTTCATGCATCGTGTGTGACTGGCAACACATTCGTATTAGTTGCTAATTATTTTCATGACGTCAGTAGAACCCTCTTGAGGTAGTTAACAATTTAACACATCATATAAAAAAAATTCATTTCAGTGCAGAGAGTACCAACACAGGGCATTGTGAAAGTAATATTAATAACTGCAGAAGAGAAAGAGCCATGAGAAGGATAGAAAGCTTCTAAATAAACAATACATTATATTAAAAGAGATCGTCTAGCTCCTCTGTGGCATAGTTGATAAAAACGATGAGTTACTGAGTCATACGTTCCCCAAAGACCTTGTATTTGATTCTCAAACTAAGCAGAGTTAGTTCATTACATCCACAGCAGCAAATAGAATGTTAGAATTGGACTCCTGGGTTCAGCAAGAGAAAAAATTTCAGTTAGTATCCGCTCTCTGGATTACAATGTAATGAATCCCTGGTATAAAGCAAACAGACAAGATTTTATGAGACCCTCTGCCATAGGCAGGGCCTGGCACACATTGGGCAGCTTTCTGCAAAATCGCAGGTAGACTGACCACAATGTTCAGTCCATGGGGAGTCTCACAATGATGGCTACAATTTTCCAGTAAGCTACATGCAGGGGCCTGCACGTTGTTCGGGATTTCAGTGATGGCAGGATTGGATCATATTGTGATACTCTCCACAAACAATTGTTTCAGGGCAATTTAAAGGAGAGATTTTCCCTCTATTGCACTCGATCACAGCGGAACATTTTGGTGGATCGTGTAGTATAAGGGTCTGGTATATACAGGGCTAATGTGGGACTGAGTACAGTACTGCCCACATAGTGATGTAAGAAGGCACATGACCCAGAGCTAGGGTCAGTGTGATGTTGGCCAGAGACGTGATAAAACTTAGACATGGAGATAGCCTCTTGCCTGTACCCTTAACTCTATATTTGTATATACTTACAGTTAGCTAATAAAAACTTCCTGTTAATAAACATAAGACTATGAAAACTTCCTTAACAGACATGTTCTGTAACCAACACCATTACAACAGATCAGAAAGAAGTTTCAAGAATCATTTCTGTCCCCACCTGCTGCAGTGTTCCAGAAGCTCGACGCAAGTTGGAGGAACACCATTTCCTCTCTTGACTAGGCACTATACAGCCTTCTGTAAACACAACTTCTCAACTCAACATTGAGTTCAACCACAGATAATAATCACAGCCCCCATTTTGTTTTACTTTCTTTTTACTGGTTCATTTTTTTCTTGGGCAACCTATAGCTCCCTGTTGCTTTCTTCAAGCAATATAAAAGACCTTATACTACACCTCCCCACAAGTCTTTATCTCATGGATACTAGTTTGTCTTAAGTCTTACATTGTTATAAGCCTTATGCATTTACCTTATTGTTACAACCGTAATGCTATTCCCAAGATTATCGCTATTACAGTATTAGCATTAACAACATCCTCACTGCCCAATTCCCCCTTTAAAATCCTTGAAGTTAGAGGTTCAGGCAGCCTGGGGGCCTTACAACCCTTCCACATCTCGTTCTCCAATCTGTCGGAAGAGTGGCAGGCTCTGTTGGTTCTGGTTCTTGATGTTGGCTTGGAGGTTGTACTGGCATTTGTGTATCCTTTCATCTGTTTCTTCCAGTGTTTCATGTGGAACCACGTCTGCTTCGTTCGACTGTTACATAGGTCCATTTTTGCTGTTACTCGCGATCGTTTCTTGTGGGGTGGACGAACATGCCATGTGTTTTCTTGGTGCTGCTTTTTCTTCTTCTTTCTCCCTGCGGGCAGTCTCGAAGCCCTCCGAGGCTGAGGAGGAGCGTCCCTGTGCCGAGAAGAAAGTTTAGTGGTTGTCAGGGAGATAAAATAATTTTCATAATGTTGTTTGGAATTTATTGGAAAGTGGGGTAACAGTGGGGTCTGTGTCTATGCATGTGTGTGTGGGACTTAATTGAATTAGAGACAGCTGCTCTGAAGGCTTTGATGTAAAAAGAGAAGCTCAGTTTGAAATGCTAAATAGGTAAACATAGAGGAAGTTTTAGAATGTGAGGTGTAAAGGGAACATTTGCATTTTTAAATAAACCAGATTAGCTTGGTTTCGAAAGAGGGGCTGAAATGTTTCACCTAGCCAGGAGAAGTTAAGGAACAGTGGGTGGAATTTTCTGAGCCCACTGGTGACGGCCATGATTGGTGGTGCGCGCGGAAAATATGGCTCAATCTGCTTCACAACAATGTGAAGGCAGATTGTGACCGCCCGCTCAGCCCACCAATGGCAGGCCATGTTTCCCGCCATTGGTTGATGGGGAGCTAATTGTAACACATTAGCATATCATTAAAAGGCCATCCTGCCAGTCTTTTGGAACCATGCCATATTGTCCACCAATGTCGGTGGGAAAGCTCGCCGACGTGTTTCACAACAGCACGCAGGCAACGTGCGCTTGGCGGTCTCCACGTTGGGGAAACTGAGGCAAGTGAGCAGCAGTGTTCTCCGCAGCTCGACCATTGTTTACAGGCCTCAGGGGTGCCCCCGGAGGCGTTCGAGGTCAAGTGCTGGTCAGCCTCGGAGGCAACCGTTGTTGGTTGGGGGTCGGGGGGGGTGGTGGGGGGGGGAGAGTCAGTGGGGGGCGGGGTGGTCAAGTGCTGCCCTGGTGCTGCATCCCACGTACAGGCGATCGAGGTCGGGGGTCGGGGTAAGCGAGGGAAGTGGCCACACATTAGGGACACCTGTATAAACTGACCAGGTCTCAGCAACTAAGCAGATCAGGCACAGCCACAGTGATATGATTGGGGTCGGGCTCCTAGCCTGCCCACCCAGGCAAGCAACGCAGAGGCATCAAGCACTCCATACCTTACACCCCATCCCCCCAGACACAGATTTAGAGTCCGCCACCACTTTATTGGTCCGTGGAGCAGTGGGACTGTACACGTTGTACAATCTCCTCACCAACGCTGGCCATGTAGCAGTCACTGCTGGAGGCACCCACAGCCTCTTGCAATCTCAGCATCCTGATTTGGACCAGTGTTCCCCATGTCACAGGTTGACAGGGCAGCCATGCAACGTACTCATCTCTGGCCAACCGAGGGGTGACCAGCACTCTCCGGGAAGCATTAAGGGGCGGGCACACAGGGCCAGGGAAGGTGCTAAGTACAGCCATGGTATCCTGATGGCCTACAGAAACCGTAGAAGACGGAGCAGAGAGCGACTGAAGCTCGGGGCTGTGCAAAGGCAGGAGCAGCAACCTTATGAAAAAGGGGCAGCAGGGGCTCCTGCACACGCTGCCCAGGAGCGACAGTGAGTCATGGCTGGTCAGTGCCTAGCGACACCCAGGGTCTATAGATGCCGCCTGCCATTCCTGCAGATGACTGAGAACCAGTGTCACTGACAACTGCGCATGTCTAGGGACCTGGTTGCTCACATCTGCCACTTACTGCAGGACTTGGCGCCAAGGGGACATGGAGGGCATCCACTTTCAGTGGCTGTGAAAGTGACCACGGCGTTCAATTTCTATGCCCTTTCAGGGCTCCACAGGTGACCTCTGTGGGATTTCACAAGCCCCACCCACAAATGTATCCATGAGGTCACAGATGCCATCTTCTCCATGGCACACAACTTTGTGCATTTCGCCTGGGACCGGGACAACCAGGATGCAAGGGCCATTGGATTTTCCCTGATCTCGGGATTCCCACAGATGCAGGGTGCAATCGACTGCACTCATGTGGAGCTCAGATCTCTGTCGCTACACTTGGTGGACTTTATCAACCACAAGGGCTTCTACTCACTGAATGTGCAGTAGGTATGCGACCACCAGAAATGCATCCGGCAGGTGTGCGCACAGTTTCCAGGGAGTGTGCACAACACCTACATCCCGAGTCATTCACAGATCCCTGCAGTCTTCCAGGGTCCTCATAGACTGCAGGGTTGGCTCCATGGGACAAGGGCTACCTGCAGAGACCGTGGCTAGAGACATTCATGTGGGGGCCTTAAACTGCAGCAGATCGATGGTATAATGAGGCTCATGCCGCAGCTCACAACTTGGTGGAGCAGACCATCGGGATGCTGAAGATGCAGTTCCGGTGCCTGGGCCGGTCTGGTGGAGCCCTGCAATATAGTCCGCAGAGGGCGTTGCGCATCATCATCATCTGCTGTGCCCTATACAACCTGGCACTCCAACGGGGATACGCGCTGCCTGAGAAGGAGATGGAGGAGCTGGAGGTCTCCTCAGATGAGGAGGATGCTGATGGGGATGAGGGTGACGGGGTCCTTGGTGGTGACGATGATGATATGAGGCTCTCGCACTGGCTAGACGAGGCAGGTGTGCTCAGGAGGCCGTCATAGCTGCCAGGTTTGTGGAGGATGATGACGACATGCAGTGAGGTGTCCCCATAGATCCTCACATTGCATCTGTGAACGTTTGACTCCAGCCTGGTTTAAGGCAGCTCCAATACATTCTGTGAGAATGCTCCTGTCATGGAGATGCAGTGGAGGCCCTAATAGTCGCTTGATTGCAGGAGGATGATGACAACATGTAATGAGAACACTCCATGGATCTTCACATAGCCTCTGAGAATGTCTGACTCCTGTCTGGCCGAGGGCAGCTCGCTTGCGCTCCATGATCAGGGCCATCTCAGAGACACAGCCATGAAATTTTAGACATATCAGATGCTGTGTCCGCCTTCAGCATCTCAGTCCTCCAGGAGCTGGTGCACAGCATCACTGGTCGCAGATGCTAGTGTGATAGGGACCAGACCCACCTCAAAAAGTGCTGAGAGCACACAGAGTATGACAGAACTCTGTGGCGCCTGCCCACTACATTCTGGCAGCAATGACCAGCACCGCTGAGGTGCAGGCATCAGTAATATGTCCAGGGAATTTGAGGCTAGACCATCACTGTGTTCTGAAGGCTGCACAGAGCACAGGGAAGAGGTCCTGGACTGAGGCAACTTCCTTTTATCTTGTGCAGAAAGGTTTCACATCTGAGTGACAAGAACACTGCTCATCAGAACAAGGAGCCACAGGCAGGGAGACACTGTTGAGAGTTTATTGGCAATAGCGAACAGTCTGTACAAGTGATCAACACCCGTGCCCAGGCTGTGTAACTACTTTTACCTAACTTTCCTAACCCTGCCGCTACGTCTTGGTGCTCCCCGGACACCCACAGCAGAGGTGGAGGCAGCTTGCTGACTGCGACACAGCGTGAAAACCCACCATTTTAGTTTGTGGGTAGGACTCCATTTTACCCCCCCCGCTACTGCACTTGGTGCAATTCTGGGAAAATTTTGCCCTGTGTGTTTATTTTTCCCAAAGATTACAGGTAAAATCAGTACAATGATTATTGTTTATTATGAGAGGTAAAGTCCAAAGACATAGTGAAACAATGGGAATTTGCATTCAAAGGGGAAAATATATATAAAGGAAAGAAGGCTGTGTTCAAGGGAAGGCATTTTAAGATCTAAAACAAGTGCGAAAAGCCTCCAGCATCTAAGCCTCAAGCTGCTGTCTACAAAAAACTGAAGTTAAGAAAACTCACTTTGAATTCGACTGCTCCAAGTGTGTGCTTTCCCTGGGTCTGTTTAAATCTAGGGGCGGGATTTTCCACACCTGACCGCCGCTGGGATCTTCTGGTCCCGATGCAAGTCAATGGACTTCTGGCTGGGGTGAAAATCCTGGCCTGTGTGTGTTTTACTGTTGCCTTAACGGAAGTGTAACTGGGAGTTAGATTAATTAGGGGAGCTAGGAGTTATCATAGTACTAATTTGTAAACCTATGTATGTGCATAAAACCATTTCTTTTTTATTAATAAGGTTTAATTTAGTTTTGTAAAAAGTCAATGAGACTTGGTGGTCTTCTTAGTACTGAATTCAAAGCCCATATTGCAAAATAAATACAAACTGCAAATATCCGCGGCAGCTGCTTCAAGCTTCTCTCTGGGATTTGAGCAGCTTGGCATTGGGCAGTTTGAGCAGCAGGATCTCATTCACCCGCCCGCCAACACTCCGCTGTTGCATCATGCCGGCCGCCATCTTTAAAAGGCAGTCACCACCAAAGCGCTCATCGCCACCAGCCTGGCATTTACCATCCGCCTGCCATAACAGTGGTACGTTCTGTACCTCTCTGGCACCCTAGTTGTGGATTGTTCGGGTGTTGTCTTTTGCCTTTTCATTATTTTGCTGGGAGTTTTTTGTGTCCCTTTTTAAGCTCTGCATGTTTCCCCACCCGAAGACCAAAGCACTCCTCAAAGGCTGCCAGCACCTCATCGAAGCTGGCCAAGGACTCAACAATGTACTGCACCAGGATCACGTTGTCAGCAAGTTCACCAAATGAGGATAAAAAGGTATAAATGATCGTTTGAGATTTGGTATTCTTCTGTTTGTCCCAATGAGTGCAAGATGAAAAGCTTCGGCAACATGTCTCTACTTTCACCAATATTCATTTTTTCTCTTGTTTCTTAATTAATTCTTTTACTTGGTTTTCAGATGTTTACTATCTTGTCGTTTACACCACCTCTAAACAGACCTTTTCATTCTTTATTTATCTAATTCCACACCCTTTGGCTTTGCACCTTGAAACCTTTTACCCACTTAATCTCTCCTGTTCTCTACCCTATCACAGACCTTCTCTTTTGATCTTCTTCCCACCTGTTATGGTACACTTCTAAGTGGGTGTGGTTATATTGTCTGTATACATTACTAGGGGGGGAGATGATGCAATGTATCATGTGATTCAGACTCAGTCTCAAGTTTGTTCTGAGGAAGTTACCAACTCAGACATGTGTATAAGTTCTCCAGCTATATAATACTGCTACCAACTTGTCAAATTCTTAATAAATGAACATACATATTTTTGTGTTAACCAAAACCTTATGTGTAGTCAGTGCCTTGATGCTCATCTACTAAATAGCACAAGGAGAAGGAGAACACAACACCACGCTCCCCCCTTGCTCAAAACCAATTACATTTTGAACTATTCTCACTTCTGATGAAAGGTCACAGGCTGGAAAAGATCATTCTGTTTCTCTCCACAAATGCTGCCAGGCACGTTGAGTGTTTCCAGCATTTTATATTTTATTTTGGAGGATCATGTAACCATTAAGTAACTCAACCCATTTTTGACTCATTATATTAAATAGACAAAAAAAAGTAGGTGTATGATCCTCCCAGCCTAATTTTCATTTTTATACTCTAAACGCAGTAAGAGGAATATCTGGCTCTCTGTATCTTATTGTGATTCATGGACCTAGTAATTTGGCCTCGAGTATTTTTGGGGCTAGGTTGCCTCCTAAGTCTCCAAATTGACTTAGGGCAAGGAACATGGGCACCATTCTAGCCAGAAGTGCACCACACCTCCATATCAGATAAGGTGGCGGCACAGGCATTAGCAGTACATGTCGGAAACATCAAAGGCAAAATTTATTTATTTAGATTAGGGTCTGTACATCTTATAGAACCCATTCCAAATTTTCAAATATCCCAGCATTTCACTCAGCACATACTGAACTCTTGCAGCTTAATCGGTGGGAAGACTTCTTCACTTACCTGAATGTGGAACCGGCAGGAGCCAAACCACACATCTCACCCCCCACGCCAGTTACTGAGCCCCAGGGGCTGACTGTTAACTGCTCCAACCCAGCCGCTGATTACTCCTACCCAGTCGCCTCCCCCCACCACCCCCCCTGTTACTTCTTCATTTACCTGAGGCCAGCTGCTAATGTAATAGATTAACAATGTTCAATGATGCATTGCTGGGCAAGCTGTCTCTTAGGCCTTGCTTTTTGTTGGGTGGCAGGGATGGTCTGGAGCAATGTGCTAGTTCAGAGAAAATCCAGAAAAGCTGAGCCTAATGCCAGGGTCTCCTTATCATACGATCTCCCACCTGGCAATCCACCAGCAGCTGGAAGGGAACGCTAGCAGTAAGAGGCCACAGGGGGACCCACGGGGATGGCCCTGACACCATGAAGGGATATCAGCTCTGTGCCATGGTCGAGGGGTAGGGACTGGGAGGAAGTTTGAGACTTGGGCTGGGGTCTTTCTTGGGGGCCTGGGCAGAGTACATCTGTTCCTCCTAGGCCACAAGTGCTATAAAAGCTATTTACCTTTGGCAGTTGGGACTTTTCACTTTAGTTCATCTGCCGGGAATCCCAAAGGTTTGGCCTTCCGCTCACTCACTGTTAAAGTTAAGTTGAACAGTCAATGATGTCATCAGGCCATGACATGAGTTAGACTCCCACCTGCATTTTATGGTAGCCTTGTCAATGATGCAATAAAAATATAAGAACATAAGAAATAGGAACAGGAGTAGGCCATTCGGCCCCTCAAGCCTGCTCCGCCATTCAATAAGGTCATGGCTGATCTTCTTGCGTTTCAATTTCCACATTCCCATCTAACCCCGATAACCTTTGATTCCCTGGCCTAACAAGAATCTATCAACCTCTGCCTTTAAAAATATTCAATGACCCCACCTCCACCACCTTCTGAGGCAGAGTTCCAAAGTCGCACAACCCTCTGAGAGAAAAAAATTCTCCTCATCTCTGTCCTAAAAGGGCGACTCCTAATTTTAAAACAGTGTAATATATGCACAGTTCAAGGGGTGGGAATAGGTCTCGGCCCCAGGCCCAATATCAGGCATCCTCTAAGCCTCAACTTCAAGTGCAAGTTGGACCAGCAGATTAAGAGAGACTTTCACATATGCCATCAATGAACATATACAATTTAAGATGTTAATGAAGACATTGCTTAAAAGGGCCATGTGTGTACCAAGGAGTGAGGTGGAAAAGTCCTGTGCACCCGACTCCCCCTAGAAGCCCAAAAAGATATGCACCCAGACGTCTAGACCCATCTCTCGTGTTGGTGGTGCGACTGCATGTTCTGTAATTTGACCGGATGTCACTATTTCACAATTATTGATAAGTCTCAGGGCGGAATTGTCCCAGATTTGCACCGTGCGGTAGCGAGTGGGATAAAGGATGTTTTTCCCAGTTGGCCACAATTGCGGGTTTTCATACTGGATCATCCCAATCTTGCCTCATTAATCATGCATTCCCAGGAAACACACTGATTTGCTGGCATGGCCGGAAACTCGGAGACCGCCGCCATCACCTCACCGCTTCCTAACGCTGGGCGCCACATTTAAAGCGCAGCCACTCGCACACCCCTTAGTGCTTCCAGCCCACAACTGCTGCCCGGAGACATGGTCCCGAAAGGCAAGAACACTACAGACCCCTGATTCAGACACGGCCCTGGAATGCCTTTTGGACGCCGTGGAGGCCCCGCTGTGATGTCCTCTGCCACCAGCCACCCCCCACTGCCAGGGTAAGTCACTCTTCTCAGCGCTCTTAACTCACACACTCATAAACCCATCACACATCCACAGGGATCTCACACCTCAAGGGACAACACCATCAACTCTCACACACACCCTCACATCTCCATCAGGCTCATATCCTCTGGAGCTCATGCCATCATCCCGTCCATGGCTCCGCTCACCGCACAAACATTCCATGCAATGCCATGGACCCTGCTCACACTCTCTCCATCTGTTTTCATGCAGGAGAAACTGGCTCACAACAGCAGGGAGAGGTCCCAGACCGGGGGGGTGGAGTGGCCCACATTAGGCCCCTCACTCACTGAAGACCTTGCCATCGTGCTGACTGGTGAGGGCGTGGGCCGTGCCTGCGGCAACAGCGAGTTCGGTGGCAAACACCCACGTGAGGATCCTGCACCACATCATCCCTCTCTCAACACAACTGTGAGTGCTCTCTCTCCTGCTTTTGACTCTGCTGCCATGCACTCATTATCTCTACTTTGGTTCACAGGGAGCTCTGCCAAGGGACCTACACCCTCAGCCAGCCAGTCCCTCAGCTCCATCCACATCCTCACCTCCAGCCAAGAGGACACCTCCTCCACCGAAGAGCTGGAAATAAGAAGCTTGGAAGACCCCTCACAGCGCTTACCCACACCCTCCACCAGAAAAGAGGGGGGGGTCACACCTCAAGTGGGAGCCTTGGTCTAGAGCAGGCCTGGGTTCACAATCTGGTGGTCATCACATGGACACGTGTCTGCAGCAGGAGGAGGCAGGTTCAGCTGAGCACCCTGGCACCCAGAGGGCTGCTGGGGAGAAGCATCTGTGAGGCCCGAGTCAGATGACGATCCTCTGGATTTGGCCTTCCAACTCATCCTGGAGAGTCAGAAGACAGTGGGGGAACATCACGCAGAGCTGTTGGAAGCCCTCAACAGAGTGACACGCGAGTCGGAGTATATCCGCCTGCTCTCAGATGAAGCGGTGCCCATGTGTGTTTATGGAAGTCTCCTTGGAAGGATGGCGGGCGCTATGAAAATCTGACCCAGCAGAATGCGGAGATGTGCACAGGCCTGCACTCCATCTCGGTAACCATGGGTGAGTTCCTGCAGTGGCAATGTGAGAGGGATACGGGGCACCTCGACATCCCTCCAGGTGCTTTTTCCTCTCAAGGAGTCAGACCGGGGCCCTTGAGCACCCGAAAGGAGGAGGAGCGGTAGCTGGACACCGCTGGGTTATCCACTCAGGAATCTCAGAGGCTGTCCTCTCCCTCCAAGTTCCCTTTGCCTGTGACCCCCTCAGCCTTGTCCTCTGCAACCACAGAGGGAGTAGCTGGACCACAGGAGGACAGTAAAAGCAAGCAGGGACCCCTAAGGCCTCAGCTCTCCAGACGACCTAAGTCATCAGAGGCAACAGAGCCAACCATTTCACAGGCTGTCTCCACCTCTGTGTGGATGTCAGGGCAGCGTCTAGAAGAAGTGGTAGGCCTAGAAAGTTAAAAATTTCTGATCACAAGTGGTTGCACAGGGGAACGCATTTTGTCATTTTAGAATCTGAAAATATAACCACTTTCACTGAATAATGTGCAATGGGGTCTTTCAGCTTCATTTGCAGGCTTCACAAGTCCTCTCCCTGCATCCCCCCTTCTCCCCCCCAGCCCACCCACCCCCACCTCCACCCCCACTAGCAGTTCAGCTGCACGCAGCCAGCCCACAAGTGATTCTGGAGGGAGAAGTGTTTATGTGGCAGGGCCTCTTGGAGCCTCGTGCAAGCACTTTCCCACACACGCAGTTCCTTCCTCCATCAAACCCATCTCAATGTTCTGAGCATTTTCATTGCTGCCTGCTGGGTTTCTCTATCAGTTGTCCATCTGAGCTGACCTGCATCTCCACCCACCCACTGATCGAACGCCCATGCAGCACCTGATCTCGCCCAACACGAGGCTTCTTTCGCTTTCGGTTTTGCAAAATGATGCTCGTGAAATATATCTTTAGCTCCGCCATCCTTTCCCCTCTACCAGTCACCCATGTCCTTTCCCCTATCACTGTTGATACCCCCAGAATCACCTTCCACTTCCCCACTGTAACCTATCAGCCAGGACTGTTTTCTTTCTGGGATGTCCAGATGAACATGCACATTCCCTACCTTCCTGAGAATCCCACCCCCATCAGATTGACCTACCTGACCTCCTCCCCCAGGGTCCACGTCTGCCTCAGAGACCCACCAACCACACTCACCAACCTTTATACCGCTACCATTGCACCCTCACCCTCCCACCCTACCGGCTCACTCTGCCCTCTCTCATTCTCACCACACCCAGCCTCATTTCAATCCCCAGGAGGCAGTCATCGACTCCACTGGTCTCTCCCTTGCATGTTCACCTGGACATTCCCCCCTTACTCCTTCCTTTCCCCGGGCTCCTTCCTTCCTCTGGACTCCTTCCTCTCCAGTTGCTGCATTCTCCCCCGTTACACTCTCCTCCCCTCATACAACCTCAGTCACCCCCCTGGCACACCTTCTTCTCCCACTCACAGCTGGACCTTCCTCTCCACCACCTTGACGATCATCCATAGCAGACCATGGTTAAGGTACTGATGTCCCGACGCAGACCTCAACAGTGGCCTTCCACCTTCTGTGAGCTGCCTCGTGGCAGAGCCATGTCCATATAAATCCACACAGTATGCGATGCATGTGTCCTTCCAGGCATCTGTAGGGCTCCAGCATCTTCTGCTCCTCGGATGTCTGCGATGTGAGCAGGGCCCTGACAGTAAGTCCAGACTTCTGCATATCACACTTGTCCAATGTGTTCGGCACCGGAGTGTTTTCCCACCGACATGGGCAGTAAATTTGACGTGGGGGTGGAGGGGATGATTCCAGCAAGCAGGATATATATAATATGGAGATGTATTTAAATTAAGTTCCTGACGTCTGGCGACAGGAAAGGTGGCCTGCCATTGACAAGCGGAATGGACAATCGGTGTGAAACCGATTTCGGGCCTTCCTGCCACATTGTCCACTCACGCCCCATGATGCCCGATGCCAACAGGCACGGAACATTCTGCCCTCGGTGTTTAACTCCCTCTACACTGTTTTTAGCCCGCTGGTTCATCATTCATATTCAATCCCTGTTGGTGCTATTTTCACTTAATAATTAACCCATAGTTGTTAATCTGTTTAAAACAATGTTAAAATAACAGGAAGAAAATTAACACAATCCACAGCAGATTATGCAATGGTTGCAGGGAGAGTGGCATGAACACAACTCCTTGCTTGTATCACTGCTCAAACATAGGTAGGAATGTAAGTTAGGTGACAGGATTCTGACCTGCCAGCTGGAGAGCCGATGAGAGCCCTAATTGCCTCCTTTGTAGGAAGTCCACTCTATGAAGTGCCCATCATGCATTTCGCTGCGCAGCAGCAGATCTTCCCCAGGATCAAGGACCCTCGGGGTGGAAATCCAGCTTCCCAAGAGCTTCCGCCAATCAGAGGCCAGCAGCTCTCCTTTGCAGGCAGCACCACCAAGAGCAGCAATGCACCCGCCAGAGGCCCAGGAACAGTGAGGAATCCAGGCCACAGGTAAGTTAGAGGGTCACGGAGAGATGGGGAGAGGGGGTCACAGGCTGTGGTGGTAGCAAAAAAAGGGCAGGAGGGTGGCTCTCAGCAGGTTCCTCCATTCTGATGCCAGTCAAGCTGAGTGCTGACTGCCCCTGGAAGGCAGCCAGCAAATCTCATAATGCTTTCTTTCTAAGCCCCACGCATGGCGACTGCCCTGCTCGCCACTGGCTGAATGCCAGCATTAGTGAGTCAAGACCCTTAAGTGGGCGCCCATGAGCCTTCCCGCCCGGACTTAATTGGGGCAGTGGCGGGGAGGCCACAGGGCCCTCACCCCACACCCTTTAGTCCACTTAAATGCCCCCTGCCTCCAAACTCGCCTCAGGGAGGGCATTCAATTCCACCCATTGTCATTACTGGTAAGGACACTACAAAAATAGCATTTAACAAGGGCATACATAGCAATAAGGAAGCGTGTAGATGGAAGGGAGCAGGTACAAAGGTAAAACCTATTTTTTCCAAAGCTCACTAATTCTGAAGCTGTTCTTTGTACATTTGTTTTGAACTTGTAAAATAACTTTCCACTTGAATAGCCAGGTTGTCATCTGGCAAATCAATAAACCCCTGTGAGGCTTAAGGTATCCAGCACCCCTCGGTATACAAAAGGCCCTTTTTTTTGCCAGCTTCTTCATTCACCACATGCAAATTCAGAAGATGTTACTTCTGATGTAGCTGAAAGTGCTTTTAATCTCCTGGGTACCTGGCACACCCTCTGTGAGCTTTAATAATTGCTTAATTGTAGCCAATTTATCTTTCATAAGTGATTCATATTAGAATATCGCCTGCAGCGCTGTTTTCAGGTCTTCTTCGTCTCAGACGTTGCACTTAAAATGCTCACAGCTCACTCGCCTTCCAGCCATTATGTGCTCCTTTAGCCTGTAGAACATTGGCCTTTTTAAATAAATCTTCTCTTGATATTTGAATATCATTAATATCATTATATTACAGGTGCACAGAGGAAATGAGCAACTATGTGCATAAGTAAAATGTCTGCAATTGTTAAATATGCTGCATGCAGATTTAAATTTGCATGCAATGTGAGAAACTTTGCACTCCAAATACAAGTGATGCTAAATAATCATCTGCTTTTTTTTTCCATTGTCAGCAGTTTCCTTTCTTCTCCAGAAAGTTCTGGTTCCTCTTCTCAGCCCTCTGGTATCTTACTTAAATTTCAATTATTCCCATGAATACCCAGATAGTTAATGTCAGTGGACTATTCAACTTTGGTAGCTTCACAGGCAGAGCCCAGCCCTGTCTCTGCGGTCACTTTATAGTTGGGGGTGGGGGGGATGTTGCTGGAGGGGGTGATGGGTGGTGACTTTCTACCAATTAGAACTGGAAACCCTGGCTAATATTTCCTCTCCCTAATCCCAAGAACTTTGAAACTAACTGCCACCCTGGCTAAGATCCAATAAATCAGGATCGACTGGAGATTAAACCTGGGAACAACTTACTGTGTATGACTGAGTAAATACCTCACTTACCCACCAAGTAATTGCCGTAGCTCCATTCTTCATTCATGCTTCATCAGCTGTTTCATAGCAATAAAAACACCTTTAACCAAGGCTTTCTGACCAATTCATCCAATTTATTTGAAATGGTCTAGGATCAACTTTATCCTAGACCTGAACTATACACTTCTACCTCATAATAGCCTTCAATCCATTCTCTTTTGAGAAATGTATCAAATTGCTTCTTGGACCCATTTATCCTAATCTCTTTATCCCAGATACCATGCAAAGATGTAGGATCTGCAATAGTCCTTATGTGAATGGAGTCCAGCTCTTAATCACTTAATTTGAAAGATCATCAATGTAATAACTTAAAATTGAATTTCACTTGTGCTAATCTAGACTTCTTTTTAATTCCCTTTTCGATTCAGCTCTGGAATCTCCATTTGCATTTCTCATTCTTAGGCAATGATCCATAAATAAATATTCCATATTTATTAAATTTATATAATTATTAATTATATATAAGTAAATTGCTCCTCGATTTGCCCACAGTGATTTGGAAGATATGATATAAGGATATGATATACAAGGAAACACAGAGAGGTGAAATGTGGCTAACAGCTGGAATTTGGAAAGCAGTTTACAAGAGGTACTCAAGATGACAAAATAACAAGATGTTTTTCATTTGTTTCATAGCAAATTTGAACAAAGCATAAAACCATAACATATATTTTGTGTAAAGATATTATAACAAACGCTGTATGCAAGACCTAGAATATTTTGCTAGCTGATTCCCTGAGTGCAATTATAAACTAATTCCCCCTTCGAAAAATTGACAGGAGATTGGGTGCAATGCTGGCTTTACCCCAGCCCAATTTTTCTCTCTATTAAAGATAACAGAGAGTAATATTGGGTTGGATGTAAAACCAACATTCCACCCGATCCCGTGGATTTCCCACCCAGTGAGTTAGGTTAAAATGATTCCGCTGCCCCCTATGTAATTGCTGACAGATAGTTTGTAGTCTGAAACATGGTTGTGACACCTAGGTGTTGAGAAAGAGTTGTGGGTAAGGATTATGTTCAGTTATTCTGTGTAAGAAGTGATCTATATATGCACATCCTGAGATGAGTAGCTTCTGTAGATCAGCAGTTGTAAAACCATGACACCTGTACTTTTGTGGATTGGGGGTGGAGGGGGCCATGGTTGGGAAGGACAGGGTTATCAAGGTCAGAAAAAATCAACAAGAATTAACTGGCATCTATTCACTTTTCTATAATACATTTGGCATGTGATGATGCCTGCACAACACTGAAAATTGGTACAATCCCTATAGAGACTGATAACTTTTAAAAAGAAATTAAAACTTCCAGTCAATAGCTGAAAGACTGACATAGCAAGATTTCATGGTTTAAGACATTGACTGTAACAAACAGACTGAAGGGTCATGTTGGACTCGAAACGTCAACTCTTTTCTTCTCCACCGATGCTGCCAGACCCGCTGAGTTTTTCCAGGTAATTCTGTTTTTGTTTTGGATTTCCAGCATCCGCAGTAGCTTTTTGTTTTTAGACTAAAAGCACTGTTGACTAAACACTATTTTTGTCAGCAACTTATACTTTAAATTACAGAAGAGAATTTTTAACAACCAAAATCCCATTTCACAGGTCTACTTTATACTATCCCTTAAGTAGTCATTCAATTTTTCCAGAACCAGTCCAAAGAAGTTCTTAGCTCCTAAGGGTTTACTTCCATTTTTTACCCTTTCCCGGCCTGGTAATGTTTAACACAGAACTGTCTTTCATGGTGTGAGTTTTCCTAGAGACTTCTCCCTCTAGCTAAAGCTAGGCAATTCTTCCAATCCCATTATAACTTCTTACAAATTGGGTCTTTTCAATCCAAGCATGAGCTCCCACCAACATTCCTGCGTGGTGAACCAGAGAAACTGCCAACCTCTGGCTGCTCTCTCTCTCTCTCCCAGACTCTGGCACACTAACTTTGTCAGTGAGTTTTCAGGGTTATGTTAAACCCTTCCCCTCTCAAAGCCCATCTCCATGGCAACATGGATCCCATGGGCCTTGTATCCAGGTAGAAATTCTGATTAGCTACCCTTGAGTCCCCAGCTCTCTTTTATCTTGGAAGTAAATGGACTGCTTAAAGCACAACTGTTTACAACTTGACATTCTCAACACATTTCTGGGACTTTGAAGACTTACAGTTTGTCCACTGTTAGCACACAGGCTGCTGCCATTGTCTCCACGTTCCTCCATTGTCTTTCACCTTTTCCCCAGTAAAACAATCCTGGCCCCCTTTAATCTCTAACAATCACACCACCCAGGCTTCTTGACAAGCAGACTTCAGAACAGGTCACATGATATAAGAAAATAAGAACAGGAGCAGGAGTAGAGCACATGGCCCATCGAGCTTGCTCCGTTATTCAATATGATAATGGCTAATCTTGGACTTCAACTCCATTTTCCACCCATTCCCCATGTGCCCTAAATCCCTGAAAGACCAAAATCTGTCTATCCCAGCCTTACATGTATTCAAAGACGGAACATCTACAACCCTCTGGGGTACAGAATTCCAATGATTCACAATCCTTTGAGTGATGTAATTTCTCTGCATCTCAGTCCTAAATGATTGGCCTTTTACCCTGATACTGTACTCAATGTTTTAGATTCCCCGACCAATGAAACAATCTCTCAGCGTCCACCCTATCAAACCCCCTCAGAATTTTGTAGCTTTCAATGAGATTGCCTCTCATTCTTCTAAACGCCAGAGAATACAAGCCCAATTTTCTCAGCCTCTCATCGTAGGACAACTCCCTCATCCCAGGTACCAGTTTAGTGAACCATCGCTGTGCCGCCTCCAATGCAAGCGTATCCTTTCTTAAATATGGAGACCAAACCTGCACACAGTACTCCGGGTGTGGTCTCAAAAAAGACCCTGTACAACTGTAGCAAGACTTCTTCATTCTTGCACTCCAATCCCCTTGCAATAAAGGCCAACATGCCATTTGCCTTCCTAATTGCTTGCTGCACCTGCATGCTAACTTTCTGCGTTCATTGTACAAGCCCACCCAAGTCTCTTTGAACATCAACACTTACAAGTTTCTCACCTTTTAAAAAGTATTCTGCTTTTTTATTCTTACGACCAAATGTTGTAACTTCATACTTCCCTATATTATACTCCACCTTCCATCTTGTTGCCCACTCACCTAAAACTGTTTATATCTCTTTGCAGCATTTCTGCCCTTTGTGTTCTCCCTGCAACTTACATTTCCACCTACTTTGGTATCATCAGCAAATTTAGATACATTACTCTCTGTCTCTTGATCTAATTCATTAATATAGATTATAAATAGATGAGGCCTCAGCACTAATCCTTGCAACACTCCACTATTCACTGGCTGCCATTCATTTTATCTCCTTCATGATCTACTTTATTTTACCTTAAAAACACAGTTCTAAAACATAACAATCTTAAAAACCTCATAATTGTAACAAAATAAAGATGTGTCTATCGCATTCTGAAAGCACATACCCATTCCTGGTTCATTTGTTACGTGTAACTTTTAACTGTAATACAGTGATTGATTTGCTGGCAGAAAGTACTTATTATAAAGTTCGATAGACACCATCCATTTCACCTCAAAATAAATCTTTTACTCTTTTTAATCCAATTCTTAAACTAAATGGATTTCCGACTAATCTCAGATAATGAATCCTGCAACTATCCATCAGAATTGGCACTCAGGCATTCAGCAATGATTTCTTTGTTTGATACACTACTGGGTTTCCAGTTATTCATTCATATTGTCTCTCTGTATGTATGGGATGAAATCTGGCAGAATATAAATGCAGCTCCCTTAACTTATTCACACAAAGGCTTGTGATGAAAGTCATGGTGAACCAGAGCTTTCTTTCAAAGCAATACTTAGGAATTAGATACATGATCAAAAAGAATGAACATAAATGAACATTTTGTGGTGGTTTTCTATTCAATTTCTAATTTTATTCTACAATGATTCAGTGTCTTTGTAATATGGCCTGTTGTTATGCTGTGTATTCTATGTAATTCTATTAAAGGTTACACTGATGGATGAAGAAGAGTTGGAGAAGGCTTGTGTGGATCATAAACACTGGCACTGAGCGGTTTGGCTGAATGGCCTGCGTTTATGCTAAATGGTCTGTGTGTAATGATGAGATGAGGTCATTTTCTCTTTTCATCTCGTACTGCCATAGTCCCCATAAACAGCAGTAACTTTCTACCCTGCTGCTGTACCAGGTTTCATCTCCCAATCAAATTTCCTTCCCCAGCACACCCCCACCAAACTATATCAATGCTTCTCACCTCTGACTCCTACCTGCCCATGTGTTTTGGCCCCTCTTCCTGGGTGACTATGTTAGTGTTAGGACTGAAGTTACACATTGCTGCTGATTCTAATAAACTGGTGGAAGTTATGCATTACTTCAACATAACAGTGCCATCAGAATATTTAAATTAGTTAACCATTTAGGTAAAGTACAGATGTTAAGAGACCTGAAGAAAGGGCAGGAAATTGGGATAAAATACTGAAAGCTATTCTGTGGCTAAGAAAATGTCAAGCCAGACTCAATAGACCTAATCTGTTCCTATGGGTAGAATCTTGTGCCCTCCCCCATGATGAGTTTGGTGGCAGGATGGCAATTCATCGGGCAGGAGGGTGGCAGGTGGGGACCCGGCCACCTTCTTGCCTCCAACCTCTTAAGTCCAGGAGGGAAGGCCTACTTAAAGGCCTCATCCAACTGCCGCTGGTATTAACCTAGCGGCAGACAAGGGGCTTGCCATATGGGGAGTACAACAAGTAAACATTGATGCATTTCTTTGTGGGCTCTGAGTGGGGAGGTGGGGAGTCCCTTATTCAAAGGCAATCATGATTGAAGGACCCGATATTGAGAAGGGGGAGGCCTGCTGAGAGGCACCCCCTTGCTCTTGCTGCTTACCCCTACACCCCAAGACTCCCTTCCCACCAATACTCACCTGTGCCTGTGCCTGGGTCTGAGGCCTCGGGTGGTTGTAGAATCAGCTGCAGCCACCGCCTTCCTGGTGCCACTGTTGAGTACAGAAAACCTACCAGCCTCTGATTGGTCGACAGCTCTCGTCAAGAGGACTTCCACCCATGGGGTCCTTGATCCTGGGGCAGGCCCGCTGCTAGCCTGTTACGTGCCTGCTTGGCACAAGAAGCAGTGATCTTCCCTAAAAGAGGCAATGGGGGGGGTGGTAATGCAGGCTCTTCAGCCGGAGGCCAAGACCCCTGTCGCTTCCACAAAATTCCACCGTATGTTTCTAACAGATTCAGGTAGAGAGCAGCACCTGGATTAAAACAGCCAGAACTGGAGTGTTATGACACAGCAGTTGTAAAGACTGAGTTATTTAGAATCCCAGAGGGAAACTTTAAACAACTGTCACTAACGTTTATTTTCAATTAGTATGTTTTGAGTTGCAGCTCTAAATTCAGGAACAAGACCACCAGTTCTCAAGAGGTTTTTATATTAAACTAAATGAAACATTTATTAATTTACAACAAATTAAACACATACACATGGCTACAAATTACTACTATCATAACTTTTAACAAATTCCCAAATGAATCTCCACTAAGGTAACAATAACCAATAGACTTAAAAAAGACAACAGGCAAAGCATTTTTCACCTTATGAATTCAAAATTAGGTTCCTTTCAATTTGGTTCCTTCACAGACACAGTGGTAGGCTTACAGGCTTTGATGTTACATGCCTCTGACCTGCACACACAAACTCCTTTCTGTTATACCCAGCCTTTCCCTTTGAATGCAAATTCTCATTGTATCACCAGGCCCTTTGAACCCCTTTCATAGTACCAATATTATTAGTAATATAAACATTGCTTTGTGACTCCTAGCTAGGTGCAAGGTTTCACCACCAATCTTTGAATGGTTTTTTCCAACAAAATGCAAATGTACCCTTTGCCTTACTATTTACATCTCACCTAGAAGTTCCCAATCCTGACTTGGAAATATATCGCCGTTCCTTCACTGTCACTGGGTCAAAATCCTGGAACTCCCTTCCTAACAGCACTGTGGGTGTACCTACACCACATGGACTGCAGCGGTTCAAGAAGGCAGCTCACCACCAGCTTCCCAAGGGCAACTAGGGATGGGCAATAAATGCTGGCCCAGCCAGCGAAGCCCACATCCTGTGAATGAATAAAAAAAACTACTACACATCAAAGCGCCCAGGCAAGCTGGATTTAATCTAATTAACACGCACACGCTCACAGACACAGACTAAGCCTCTATTTTAAAAAATAATAATTTCCAATAACATTATATACATTAATATCTCTTCATGACATGGAGTATTTATATCGCTCAGTGCTTGGGAACGCATTTAGCTTGTACCAGATTTAAAACTGTCAGGTCTTGATTTCAATTCCTGGCTGGGCTTACTCAACCTCCCCTTTTTCCAATAAAATGAACACTTAGGACATGAGAGCTGAACTGTAGTATTACTTGACTAATTAGTAACAGGATTCATCAATGAACTCAATAGGCTTTTTGTACTTAATGGGTCATAATTTCATGCTTAACATCTTTCTCTTTGCCTCGTCTGTGATCCAAAATATTAACGAATAATATATATGACTCCCAGTAATTAGGCATTTACTTGAACTCACTGGTCATTGTGCCAGGATCAATTTATCAATGTGGTATTAGTATTCCACAATTTGGAGAAAGCTGGGAGCCAACATCCATCACAATATCTGTTATTGGTAAACTATAGAATCAAATGAAATGGAAAACCTCAATATATTGCTAAAAATCACTTGGTTGAATTTCCACAAAGGTTTTTCTGCTCAGATTTGGCTGAAGAGCTGCAGAAGCCAAGGGTAGAGGTGCGAACAGCATTTTTCAGTAGTAATCATAGAAAAGCAGGAGAACCTCTTACTGAAATTTAACTCCAATGTTCTATTTCGCTTTAAAGGCTGTAACACAATGCTGGAAATAAGTTGAGGCTAAACTCCTGGTGTTTCACTTCAATCTCCAACTCTGCATCATCTCCTGTTTTATCAGTCCAATGCAGACAAAAATAGAAGCTATGACATGGAAATAGGCCATTTGACCCAACCAGTCCATGTATGCATATACCACCCATACAACAAATAGTCCTAAACACATTAATTCCTGTTTCCATTTGACTTTAATAATACTCAATTTATGTTAATGTACCATATTAGTTTTGAACCTTTGTTCTAGATTTCCAACAAAATTGGCACAGCTAACTTTAAGAAAGGATGTGGGTTTTAAGCACTGCAGTATAGCAGGGTCATAGTCAAAGCAATCATCTCTCCATTCACTAAACTCAAAATTTATGCTTTCAGGAAGACTTTTTTTCAAAAGAAATTTGATGTAATTGAAGATAGTTTACTGTGAAAAGAGAGAAGTCAATGGCAATACACCACTGTGGGGCAAGCCCTTTCATCATGAAGGATGCAGCACTTTTGATTTCCATTAAATCAACAATGACTTCTGAGTGTCATTATTCAGATTGCAGACATTTAGGCAGATTTGAGTCTACCAAAAAATATGATGAGTTTGAAGAAAATTAGCATTATTGTCAGAGCTGCACAGTTTATCAAAGTACTGAAATTGCATATTGATTTCTCTATGAGCTTAAAAACTGTTTTTTCCTTGATTATACTGTCTGTACAAGAGATTTAAGTTCCCTTCTTTGAATTGCTAAGCCAGGAATGCTCCATCGCTTGCTCTGTTTAATGGTATCTGTCAAAATCTAAATATATTTCATCTTTGACAAATTATGTCATCTAACTTTCAAACATTTCAATTGCAAATTGCCTGCCTTAGCACCTATGATCTTTATTTTGATCAAATTACATACACATCGGGGTAAATTTTAAAATATGCGCCCTTGCACATACAATCTAGTTCACCAAACTTAATAAAGAACAAAATAGCATGGTCCCCACGATTTTCTATTAATTTTGAAAGTTACATTTTATGAATGCACATTACCGGCACATGACTTGTCTGCCAGAACTCTTGAGTAAAATTTAACCTTCAAGGTTTCACATTTTCATTTCTTGACCCTTGAAAAATTTCATTTATCTTTTCATATTTTTCTCTCCATAGGGCTGGTTTTAAGTTGCTGAGTTCAGGGGCAGCAGAGGCCCTAAAATTGGAGCACTACACTTGCTGCCTTGTTCCCAACATTAATCCTGCCCACCTGCTGCCATTTTGATTCGGGCATTTGCGAGGACATCCCGGAGGTACACCTGAAGCAGATGGGAGCATCATTAAAGAATGAAAACCGCAATCCTATGATACCTTGGGGCCACAACACTGTCTTAACTTGGAAAGCAGAATGAATGTATAGTGAATTGGCAACATAAATTTTTTCACTGAGTCTACACAACAATTTAGTTACTGCACCTGACGATGAAGGAAAAACTAAAGTTGCAGAGGACTGGTATATATGGGCAAGCAGCAGGACACAATGTGCCAAACAAAAGATGCACAGTGATCTGCAACTGAATATCCACATGCTTTGTGTGCAGTGAGTGAGTTTAGGCTGGTGTGCAATGTTTGGTAATTGAGTCGTAAAGTGTGAGAGTAGATAAGTATAACAGTGAAGGTATCTGTTCCAAGTAGAGCTGGCAAGTCTAATGATTAGGTTATTTTGTAGTTTGACTTCTCAGTGGTTTTTAGTAGCTTGTTTTTTTGTGGGTCTGTGACTGGTTGAATTGTTAACTGGATAAACATGGAGTTGAGGAGTTGATCATTTAAAATGATAATGAGTTCACAAGAGAAGATTGCATGAGTGAAAGGCAAAGTAGGGAATCTCTGTGGTACCTGATTGTAGATATAATTTCAGGAAGTATATCATTGTAAGCTCATATCATTAGTCAGTGTTGTTTCCATGGTGCAAAGATTATTAGCTTGAGTGGCACAGGCACTGTCATCAGCATAAATTAATTTCCGTGATCTGGTTGTATGCAAATCGCTTACAAGTCAGGAATCTAGAGGTTAGTTAGCCTGACATTAGTCATCAGGAAAATGCTGGAACTCATTATTAAGGAATTTTTAACTTAGATAAAGCATCATTTGGTAGAATCAACATAGTTTTGTTTTATTCAAGGGCAATCGTGTTTGACAAACCTATTAAAGTTTTTTTTTGAGGACGTAGCGTGCAAGATAGAAGGGGAATCAGTAGATGCAATATATTTAGATTTTCAAAAGCCATGTGGTAAGGTGTCACAGAAAAAGTTGTTATGTAAGGGAAGTGGGTAATTTAGCATGTACAGAGGATTGGTTGAAGGACAGAAAACAGGTAGTAGAGATAAATGGGTCATTTTCAGGCTGCAGGCTGTTATTAGTGGGGTGCTGGAAGGATCAGATCAGGGTGCCTAGTTATTTAGTAGATAAAGTTCTCTTCTGTATTCAACAGTGTGGTGAATAGATATTAATGTATGTAGCAGATCCTGCAATTGAGTTTCACTTTGATTTAATATCCTGATATCTGCTGAACTTTTGAAGCTTGTTTTCAGTATCAACTAGGTACAGAACCAATGAGCCATATAACAAAACAAAAACAGAATTACCTGGAAAAACTCAGCAGGTCTGGCAGCATCGGTGGAGAAGAAATCAGTTAACGTTTCAAGTCTTCATGACCCTTCGGCAGAACAGTTCTGCCGAAGGGTCATGAAGACTCGAAACGTTAACTGATTTCTTCTCCACCGATGCTGCCAGACCTGCTGAGTTTTTCCAGGTAATTCTGTTTTTGTTTTGGATTTCCAGCATCCGCAGTAGCTTTTAGATTTTTGTTTTGAGCCATATAACAACACTGGCAAGTCATTGAAATGCTCAGAAAATAAAAACAAAATTAGCCATTCAAAATCCCTTGAAAAAAAAAGTCCCTCTTACAAGCTCATAAAACTGTCAACCAAACAAAGTGTTTCATACTCCCATTGAAAAAAGCTTTAATCCATTTAATATCTCCTAATCATGCCTATATAAACAAACTGGAATTGAAGAATCTCCTTAAAAGAAGATAAATATACTACAAGCTCATAAAACTTGCAATCAAACAAAGCTAGTAGTCCCCTTCACAGCTTTGTAAACATACCCCAGAGGGTTGAATCCATGAGAGTGTCTTTGAGCTTCTGGGTCAAAGGTCATCACAATTGTTCTTGCACATCTCTCTGATTTCCCTGCAGATTTGCTTCTCTATCTATCCCTCCTGCTACTTGAAGGCCCATAAATACCCCCAGTAGGGTGATCATATAGATTTTGCATGATATTGAGGAAGCACATAATTTTTGCTGATGAATATGCATTTGAGCAGACAGTTGATGTCTAGGGACTTAAACCCAGCAAGAGCCAAACTTCTCAGAGAGGAAAGGAAGGAAAATTTATTACTATACATAACTTGCTTTGTGTTCAATTTAAATATTATTCCCCGCAGAATGATTTTAGTAATCAAAATTAAAATTGGTAAAATAGTCAAGAATTAGTTCATGCTGTAAGCTGAATTTTACAATGACAAGGTTATTACTATTGAAATGATGGTTTATCATTGAAAATGCATAGATCAGGTAATTCTCTAACCCCACTCCTCCAATAAGGAGCCATGCTCACAGAAAGCACAGGTTGGAGAACCAAGGTTACAGGGTTTGCACCTAATTCTAATCTACACTACACTGAGCCCAGTCTCCTCAATAGGATCACAGAATTGCGTCTATAAATTATTATGACCATGACATGGTTTTATACTAGGCTGTGACGCTGTTCTCCTTGGCTGCTAATGAAGATTGTGTCAGGTTCTGCCTCAGTCCAGCCTTTTCCAAACTGAGACAGTCAGCACTTCCTGCATGACAGCTGGCACACATTTCTCATTGGTTTGATACATAATGTTGGCTGGCGTTTCAAAGTCCTTTTCAATCTGGGATGGTGCCATGTTCAATATCTGGCTGAGCCCTGCTGGAGAAGCAGTAAGTAGACTAAATTGACATTAGTGCCCTTGGACTGAGAAGATGTTTGTCAGGGTTGTTATGCAGTGACTCTTGCTGGAAAGTGTCTGTGTGAACATTTGCCGAGTAAATGATCACTGTTGGCTCTGATGCCTACAATAACATCAGTTTGGCTTAGCACTGGTATTCTCACTGCTGAATTTGAATATTGTGGGTTGTTTAAATCCTATGCCAGGGAGAAGAACACAATCTATGCAGATACAGGATTGCTACCTTGCTATCATCTCAGTGTCCAACCGTTCATATCAGACACTAAACTGAAGCCCTGCCTGTCTGTTTCTGGAATCAAAGAATGTTTACAGCACAGAAAGAGGCCATTGAGCCCACCATTTCCATGCTGGCACTGCAAGAGGAATTTGCCTGGTTCCATACTCCTGCCTATTTCCTGTAGCCCTGCAAATCTTTTCGCTTCAGGTAATTATCCAATTCTTTTTTTGAAAGCCTCCATTGAATTGTCCACCATGCCACTCTCAGGCAGTGCATTCCAGATCCTAACCAATCACTATGTAAAGAAGTTTTTCCTCTAGTTGCCATTACTTCTTTGCCAGTCACCTTAAATCAGTGTCCTCTAGTTCTCAAGCCCTTTGCCAAATGGAACCATTTCTCCATATGTACTGTCCAGACCTTTCATAATGTTGAACACCAAGTTATTAGAAGAATATAAAAAATGTCATGGCACTGTTGGTGAGACCTTGCTGTGTTTGGCTGCTTAACAACATTGATATACTTGGCTGTGAGGTGCTTTGGGATGTGCTGAGAATGCAAAGACTTACATAAATGAAACACTGCTTGTTCTTTCTGCTGAAGTCAAACAGCTTGCTGAAGCTCATCTTCTCAGATTCTGGGCTCAGACCTAACCATTGTCATCCATGGGAACACAACCCTGGAAGACTTTCATGAGAGGAAAATGAATGAGGGAAAGACACGCAAGGTGGTCTCTCATTATCATGGGATACACTTAGTGCCATCTCATTCGGGTTGTGTACTGACATCAAAATAGGGCCTGCTGCCTGCTTCACCTCCCAAAGCAACAACCTCCATCATCTAGGAACACAAGGCAGAAGGTGCATGGGAACAGCACCTGCTCGTTCCCCTCCAAGTTTGATGCCATCTTGACTTGGACATATATCACTGTTCTTCCATGGCCACTCAGTCAAAATCCTAGAACTCCCTACACATCAGCGCTATTCACCTTCTTCAAATGGACTTCAACAGTTTAAGAAGGTTCACCACCACCTTCCCAAGGGTCATTCAGTCTTGCTAACAACACCCTCATCCCAAGAATAAATGCTGAAAAGGGTAGGATATAAGTAAATGATCAATTGTTCTCTCAGCTGCATTTAGGTTACCAATGTGAGTGATTCTTCAAAACAAACTATTTGCATGTCAATTATTTTTGCTTCTAATTTTTTTTATGGATGGAAAAATCATAGCTGCAATTCCCCAGGATGAAGCACTTCCCATGGGCAGGGCGGGGGGGGGCCATAACATAGGGGAATCACCCCCTTCTTATTGTTGAGTCTAAACTAGTTAACTTCAGGTTACAAATGATCCAGAATTAATTTGGATGCATTGAGAGGGCAGTTTTCCAGTTGGAAACAGGAGGAAATGGCTTTCTTCAGGCCCAGATGAATTTAACAGCAGGGTTTGAGTAACATTTTTTCCTTTCTTTTTCCCGACTGCATTCAGACAGAATAAGGGGCTGCTCCGCTGTCAGGTGGCCAGTCCCCAGCCCCAGCCCCAGCCCCATACTGCAACTGGGGAGCAAGATGGAAGGAAGGAGAAATCACAGGTTGGAGGCTGTGGATCAAGTGCAGGGACATATTGTTTTTTATTCATTCAAGGGATGTGGGCATCACTGACTAGGCCAGCATTTATTGCCCATCCCTAATTGCCCTTGTTGAGGACATTTTTAAGAGTCAGCCTCATTGCTGTGGGTCGGGAGTCAGATATAGGCCAGAGCAGGTAAGTACCGCAGATTTCCTTCTTTAAAGGACATTAGTGAACCAAATAGGTTTTTACGATAATCGACAATGATTTCACGGCCATCATCAGACTTTAAAGTCCAGATTTTTACTGAATTCGAATTTTGCCATCTGTCACGGAGGGATTCGAACCCCGGGTCCCCAGAGCATTACCCTGGGTCCCTGGACTACTAGTCCAGTGACAATGCCACTATGCCACAGCCTTCCCTTTGGGGTGGGGGGTTTGTCAAAGACATCGATGGGGGTATACAATGGGGTGCAGGTGCATTGTGTGGAATGTGGGGATTGGAGCCAGATTAGGTGGATAGAGGCACCAAAAGTACATTGGGACGATGTGGATACATGTGGTGGGGGGCCTGGAGTACATCGAGTGGAGGGCCAGGACATATCACGAGACATATCGTGGGGGAAGGAAACTCATTAGGGGAGGACAGAGCCACATGGGGGTGAGTGTGTGTGAAATCTTTTCAAGTGGTGGGGCAGGGGCACATCCGAGAAAGGGAGACATAGAGGGGTTCCAAGCCACATTGGGGGAGGGCATCATGGGGACGAAGACATAGGGGGGAAGGGTAACATAAGGACAAAGACATCAGTGGGGGAGGATATCATAGGGGCAGAGCCATCGTGGGGATGAAGATGCATCACACTGAATTTCCCCACTCCCACAGAGATGGGTTTGGAGGTGGGACTGGGAGCAAAATTGGAGGCTCTCTCATCGGGGTGGCTCCCTGCCATGATCCCACCTCTAAGTGATCTTGTCAGAGGCAGGGTCTTGTAGTATCTTCAGTACAGCAGGGCTTAATGTGAGGGTGGAGAACAGTACCACCCACAGTGTGATGTAAAGGGTCACATGACAAGGGACTTGGGTCAGTCCAAGAGTATGCAGAGACCTGCATAGAAGTAAGCATGGAGTGAGCTCATAGTCTGGGCCATACCCATGTGTAAATAGTTATGTGTTGTCAATAAACACTAGTGTTCAACAAACAGGTATGATTTAATTGCCATCACTTAGAGACGTGGCTGCAGGGTGACCAACGCTGGGACCTGAAAGTTCAAGGGTATTTGGCATTTAGGAAGGATAGGCAAAAAGGAAAAGGAGGTCGGGGGAGGGTCGCACTGTTAATAAAAGATATGATCAGTACATTAGTACAAGAGGATCTTAGACCTGAAGATCAAGATGTAGAATACGTTTGGGTGGAGCTAAGAAAAAGCAAAGGCAGCAACTTTTGATAGGAATTGTTTAAAGACCACCAAATAGTAGTGGTAATGTAGGGCACGGTATAATCAGGAAATTAGACAATGTTGATTTCAAGCATGTCAATTGAGCTCAAGCTAAACGCTCTCAGCTGGGGTGGAGTGCTCATCTTTGACATGTTTTGACATTAGCCCGGCTGTTTTCTTCCCCTCCCACCCCCTGCATGTGTTTGTGCTCAAACTTCAGTCGGTGCTGACATGACCCTACCCACCCCCGCACCCCCCAGCACTGTTGCCCTTGCCCTGAGGTCACCTTCTCCCACTTCCCCTCTTGCACTGTTGCCCTTGCCCCAACACCACAAGCCAGCCATGAAGAAGCCGCTGCAGAGACTTGTCTGTGCCCCCCCACGAATCCGCGGAGCCACTGAGATCATCACGAGCGCTGTGCAAAGTTGTGTGCGCTCATCTCCATGTTCTCCTTGAAGTTGAGGTTGCCAGGTTCATGCCTTTTAAAGGAATTTGTAAATCACGCCGATGTGGGCTTTAAATTTGACATGGAGGGGATGATTCCAGCGTGTGGCCACAATAATGAGATGCAAATTTATTAAAATTAAGTTCCCGTTGTTCAATGGAAGGAAACACAGCCTGTCATTGACGGGGGGAGGGGACAATTGCATCCTGGGTTTACAGGGTCGGGAAACGCGACTAGGGCCATCATGCAAGATTCTCCGATCTTGCCGCCAAATACACCCGTCACGATTGGGCACAGAAAATCCCAGTCCATGTTATGGTTTTACCCTCATATTGTTTGATTAACAGTCGACTTCACAGCTTGAGGTTTAGATATGGATGCACATCTCACTTTCAACTCACTCTCTTGTCTTATTTCCTCATATCCCTGTTGAGTCCATAATTGCTACCTCTCTCCTCGCTAACTGTGCCAGTCACAACAGGATGAACAGTGTCCGCACTTGTCGTGATGTGCTAGTAAAACCTGGCTTGAAAAGATGACTAAATAAGGAAAATGACGTGTTTCATTCCAGCAGCTGAAATGTTACTAAATTGAAAACTTTGTTTGATTTCAATTGTTTCATCTGATTTTAGCCTCAATTTGCTAAATGCAGAAAGGAGTCTTTCACAGCTTGTTTTATTTTTGGTCTGTCATATTTAGGAATGAGAAGGAGATCAGGCTGTATCCAGGCTACGAGAGCACAGATTTCTGTTATGTAACATTATTGAACTTTCAATGATTAGATTATCCAGACCATCAGGCACTTGGAGCCATAATCATCAAGAGACCAACAGAGTTAATGGGTTTGTCTATACTAATCCATCACAATTAAATCGCTAAAGCCCCCGCTGAGCAAACAAAACACACAGCTCCCTTTGTGGTCTCTATAATGCATCAACCTGTGTCAAAATGGAGTCATGTTTTTGTTACTGCCAAGAAAATGTTCTCATATGTGTACCAGATGACTTCATGCTCCAATGCACATTTTCCCTGGCAGCCATCTTCAGGTTCATCAGAACTGAGCTAAGTTTGGTTTTCCTCCCCAAATATTTTTTTTACAGTTTTTTTTTTCCAAAATTACGAACAGAGGAACAGAAGGAGGCCATTTAGTCCCTCAAGCCTGTTCCACCATTCAGTGAAATCATGGCTGGTCTGTGAGCTAACTCCATTTACCAGCCTTTACCCCAATCCCTCATCACCTTTGGTTAACAAAAATCTATCAATCTTAGATTTAACATTAACAACTGACCTAACATCAACTGTCTTTTCTAGAAGAGAGTTCCAAAGTTCAACTACACTACATGTTGGAGCGTTTCCTAATTTCACTCCTGAAAGATCTGGCGCTAAACTTTGTGCTATGTTCCCCAGTTCTAGATTCCCCAGCCAGTGAAAATAATTTCTCTCTATCTACCTTACCTGTTCCCCTTAATATCTTGAAAATTTTGATTAAATCAATATTTAACCTTATAAATTTCAGGGAATCCAACCATAGTTTGTGTAATCTCTAATCATAATTTAACCCTTAGATTCCAGTTGTCATTTTGGTAAATTTACGTTCAACTTACTCCATGGCCAATATACCCTTCCCAGAACTGAACTCAGTACTCTCGGTGTGATCTACCAAGGGCTTTGTATAGCTGTAGCATAATTTCTAGCCCAATGTATTCTCGTCCTCTGGTTAGAAAGGCCCAGATTCCATTCACCTTTGGTTATTTTCTGTACCTGACTGTGGAATTTTAATCATCCATGTACATGGACCTTCTAAGTCTCTTTGAACTTCTATTGTTTCTAGCTTTTAACTGGTTCTAGCTTTTCAACATTTAGAAAGCATAATGTTCTATCAATTTTAGGTCCAAAGTGGATGATCTCACACTTGCCTGTATTGAAACCCATTTGCCTTGGTTTTGTCCATTCAGTTAATCTATTTATATTTCTTTATAATTTCATGCTTCCACCCACATTCTATAATAATACCTATCTTTGTGTCATCGCCAAAATTGGATATATGACTCTCTATCCCATCATTTAAGTTGTTAATTAATTTTGTAAGCAGTTACGGCCCCAACATAGGTCCCTGCGGGGCACCACTAGCCATATCCTGGCAATTAGAGCATCTGGCCATTATCCCTACACTCTGTCTGCTGCCGCTCAGCGACTTTCCTTACCAGGTCAATAATTTACCTTCAACTTCATGAGCTTCAACTTTTGGTAACAGTCTTTCATTAAATGCCTTCTGGAAATCTGTGTAAATGGAAAAGAGTGGAACGGTTGCCATCATGAAAGACAACAGAAAATTTGAGTTAGATGGAATTAAAAAGACATGGTCATTGGTCAGCATGAGCTACAGTCTCAGTACTGTGGGAGGGGCGGATACATGATTGGAGGGCCTCAGTTGGGTGACTACTAGGTTAAAACCAGCAGTATGTGCTGTAGTATAAAGGTCTGACACATAAAGGTTTAATGTGGGACTGAGTACAGCACCGCCCACACAGCTATGTAAGGGAATGCATGGCCCACACCTAGGGATCAGTGTAGTGTTGGATGGAGCCATATGTAGAAGCTAGCACGCAGACAGCACTTAGCTTGGGCCTTTACTGCACCAAGGTATATAGTTTCTAATAGTTAATAAATACTTACTCTTGAACTAAGATTACGAATACCTTAATAAGACCAACTGAACTACACCCAACACCTTACAACATGGTAGCAATGAATGGAACAACTCAAAACCTCTCAGAGACTGCAGAAGAAAATTAAAGTCCTGGAAACTGAAGGAAAAATCAAAGAAGCATTCTGACTTGAAGAAAATCTCAAAAAGCGAAGGTGCCGAAGGAAATAGCTAGAGAAAAGCTCTAAAGAAAGGCTTGGAAGCTGAAGGCAGAAATTAATTTCTCACTGCAGCAGGAGGCTCCATTCACTCCAGTGGAAGCCCAGCTTCAACACCCAGAGTGTGCGGTCAGCAGAGCTAGCAGGGGCAAGCTAAAAATTTAAAACTTCCCCACAACACAAGTCCTGAAAGAAGTTAAATACTGCAGTGGTCAGAAATTGCCACTTAAATCACAGTCCGAGAAACCCGATCCCTGAGTCAGTGGCGGAACTCGTTCGAAACAGAGAAAAAAATATAACAATTAATTAAAAATGAATCACAACTGAGTCAGCAGCTTAAAAAAAGAAAAGCCAGCATTATGACACTTTTAAGACCCGAGAATATTGTGCCAAAGCTGGAAAAACTTTAAACAGTCGATCCAGGCAGGCATTGTTGAAAAAATTTAAACGCTGAGATCGCGGGCGCCATTACTGCGGGGGCCAGCCAAAACCAGCAAGTGCGGGAAAACCCTTTGTGCAGAAGCATACAGTAATGCCATCTTGGATTTTCGGAAACCTTTAAAAGCTGAATCTGCAACTTTAAAAATGTTAACCATAGATCAGAAATCCTCTCTTCCAGATCAGTTTGGACTTATTCAAGGCCCAGATCAATCACAAATTAGGGACTTTGGAGAAAGAGATTCCTCAGATACATGATTGCTTCAGGTCTGGATAAGAAGACAGAAGCTGAACAAGTTAACACACTGCTCTATTCAGTAGGCCTGATAGACGATGAAATAACAGACAAGTAATCAATGAATCATCTACAAAATATGATGAAGTTTTAAAATCATTTGGTGTTTATTGTAACCTCAGAAATAACAAAATCCTTGAAAGAGCTAAATTTAATAAATGTGTCCAGCAACCAGGAGAATCTGTTGACTCCTTCATTAATCAGCTATACAGAATGGCTGAAGGCTATGATTACAGTGACCTGAAATCTGAACTAATTAGAAATGGAATAGTTGTTAGTGTGCTTCAAGTGAAGGAAGATCTAACCTTTGAGAAAGTCAGGAAATCTGAAATTTGTTTGCAGCACAGATCTATATGAAGGGCAGAAAGCAAACCTTGGTACAAAGTAAATCCCACTGTCCATTTAGTGAAGTAGCACAGAAACAGGGACACGCTAGGCCAAGGGAAGTAATCCCCTAGCTGACCAATAAAACGTCCAAGCCAGTGCTGTGGTGCAACATGACATCACATGCATGATCAATGTCCTACAATTTCAGCCCAATGCTTTCAATGTAACCGAATAAGACAAAACCAAAACACATATAAGATCCCAAGCCGATTCATAAGGTCAAGACAGCACACCAAGAGTACACACAAGCCATGCTTCTTGGGTGATGTCAAAGATCCTGGATTTTCATTCTGGAACATGGACATCTCAGATAATGGCCATCTCACAAACTTTAAATTGGACACAGGAGCCAGTGTTACAGTCCTATCAGACAAAGAACCGTGGTTGAGAGACCTGCAGCTGCAAACAACATACATACCACTTTATGGGCCCAGAAGAATCTGACTTCTGGTCATAGACATGATTCTGGAGCCATTAAGGTATGGCAGCAAACAAATCTTTGAGCTGACATACATCATCCATAACCAGCCTTTTACTCTCTTGAGCAAAAATGCCTGTGTAGACCCCAAGCTCCTCATAACAGCAGAAGATATGGAGACAACCACTGTCGTAAAGTTCCCAAGAGCTTCAACAAGAAAGATTCACTCAACTGGGATTTCAGCTCTGAACTATCTTCTCTCATTGCAGAGCAGGTTTGTTTACTTTTGTTACAGGTGCCAGCAGCCCCTCATTGGTCAGACCAGCCAACCACTCAGATGGTTACTGCAGCACCTTAAGTAGATGGCAGTCAAGAGAGGAACCAGCAACAAGAAAAGCCTCAACTTCCAGCTACGATGCCAGTTGAAGAGATAAACCCTAAGACCACAGAGCTGATGCTGCAATCCCCAGCCAGCATGACAGTGCCACAAACAATGCTGGAACCAAGTAGCAGCTATCAATTGACCACAGCACGCCACACAGCAAAATGCAAAGGTGAGCTTACTACCAAGTCACACCCTAACAACAGGAAGAACTATCTTCCATTCCAGCATGCGTCACGGTGAGCCGCATGGATGAAGAATAGGGAAAAAACACAATAGAGATGTGCCCAGAGTTCATCTGCCCCATAAAGAGTGGGATAAACCAACCACCATCTATCACTACAATTGGAGAATCAACAAAGAGCAACTCAACATCAAAGAATGGAAAAGAGATGAAAAGACACCCAGATGCCAGAGCAACTTTCGATGCAACAACAGACCCCACCAGTGAGAACAAGATATGGAAGGGTTATAGAGCCTCAAGACTGCCTGAACTTATGAACTCAGAGGCTTGAGAGGGGGAGAATAGGTAAACTGGGATAACTTGTAAATAATTTGTAAATGGATAAAGTCTTGTTGGGGGGGGTGTATAGTATAGGGTTTGACATATAAAGGGTTAATGTGGAACTGAGTACAGTACCACTCACACAGTGATGTAAGAGAACACATGACTCATACCTAGGGGTCAGTGTAGTGTTGGACAGAGCCATGTGTAGAAGTAAGTAGGAGGCAGCTCCTAGCTTGGACCTTTACTGTACCTATGTATATAGTTTCTAGTAGTTAATCAATACTTACTGTTGAACTACCTAAGACTACAAATACCTTAATAAGACCTACCAAACTACATCAACACCTTACAACATGTGCCACAATGAATATAGCAAGGCACGCTTGAATTGAACCAGGAGATAGTTTTAAACCAAATTAGAGAGACAAGAGGCTTAGAGCTGAAGGAAAGCAGTTCAAAGGACAAGTAACCACAAGTGGTGCCAGGCAATGAAAAAGCCTTGGAGCATTTTGTGGGGGAATCAGAATATGTGATATCCTTGGCTGGAGACTGTTGAGTGCAAATTGCAATTCATTGCAGAGAAGTAACACGCTGAAAGAAAGTGGTTGTGTGGCGGGAGAAGAATGTGGAGGTAAAAAAAAACAAATCAAAAGTTAATTGGGTGACAGAGGAACAGGACATGGATTGATTCATACAGCATGACAAAGAGCAATTGGTCATCAAGGACATTGAACAGGAGGGAAAGACAGAAGTATAAAGGTGCATAGACGGAGAAAGATTGCCTCACAGTTGATGTCAGAAAAAAAAGATAAGTAATTTTGTACAGGTTATCTAATAGAAAAATAGAGACGGATTTACAAAGAGTGCCAGATGGAGAGAGACAGCAAGAATGATTTACACAGGATATTGGATAGGGAAGAAAAAAGGCTGATCCATTGAGGGTGTCACAGCAGAAAGATTGATTTATATAGTTAGCTCAAATAGGAAGAGGTAAGACTAATGTACAGATGATGTCAGGGGAGCCGGACAGATCAAATCACAGAGATAAAGGAACAGCTTGACAGAATCATGTAGTGTTTCGGCAATATAGCTGGATTGATTTGCAGAAAGTACCAAAGCAGAAAGAAAATGAGAGGTAGAATGACCTGGGCTACATGTCAGAGAGAAGGAGAGACAAACAGAATGATTCCTAAAGGATATCAGTGACTGACTCTCAGAGAATATTGGGCAGAGAGACTAAGAGGAATAGAGGAAGAAGAAGCTGATACACGGAACACAGAGAGGGTGAATGAAAATGAAAGTTGGTGGCTAATGTGTTAACAGTATCAAAAAAAGGGAGTGATGAACTGAATTGGTATCAGTTAGTAAAGCAAAATTAATTTGACCAGAAAGTTTTGCCAGATCCTAGAAAATAGAGAAAGCCTTCTAAACATTGCCAAAATAAATCTAAATTAGCTCCAGTGTTCAGAACATTTACGTTTATATGATGCCATGTACCCTCTTCTAGAAACACTTCAATTAGTTTGTAGCACTTTCCTCTCCAAGTCAACAAATTGTGGGTTCAAGCCCCAGTCTTGGAGTTGAATATATAATCTAAACTGACATTTCAATGCAGTACTGAAGGAACTCTTCATTGTTACAGGTGCCTTCTTTCAGGTGAGACATCGATCTGTTCCCCCAATTACCCATTCAGGCGCATATGAAAGATCTCATGCTACTGGGAACTTTCTCAGTGTTCCGGGAAACCTGCCTACCTCAACCAGCAACATTGAAAACAGATGAACTATTCACAGTATCAGGACCGAACTTCTATTTCACCCGGACTACCTGAGCTGGAGGCCGCAGTACTATCCTGTGAGGTGAAGAAAGTCAGGTCGAGGGTCAGGACCAGAGGAGACTTAAAAAGGTACATTTTTATTCCTTTCCTTGTGATGCCAGGAAGAGTACTCCTCTGGATGCCAGACAGAAGCATTAAACTTCGTCTACCACTGACTCTCAGACCAACCATCACCACCAACTCCCATCCCTCCACCACCTATCCAGGATTTGGCAAAGGCCTTCTTGCTGCTTCCCACCTGGAGTGTGTGGGAAGACAGTCAGCAGGATTAAATGAGGCTCAGCAATTCAAAGGATCCTGGTTTCATTCTACTGTGGGTGGATGGGAAATTAACACCCCAGTGCAGCTTCCCACGAGTGGTTGGAATCCAAGCCAGCATGATTGTATTGCATTGTTTTAACTTAAAATAAAAGCATTAACACATCTAATGAAATAAAGGATGGAGGAGCAACATGAAAAATTGGTAATAATACAGTAATATCACAAACTGTAAATTCTGGAGTTTTTCAAAAAAAATTAATTTTGGTATTCAGTGCTGATCATGTTGATGGATGTTTGTGCTGGTGATTTTTTTTAAAATATGGAGCTGTTATATCTCAGCCAATGCTGATATTAAAGGACGTCAGTCCCAACTTCAAATGGACATGCTCTTCTGCATCAGTGTCCATTTCCCAAACAAGCTGCTTTATAAAAGAGATTGGCAATTATTTTCCAAAGTAGTGGATATTTTGTGCAGTCGGCCCATGCCCAGTGGAAATTGGACCGAGACCATTCAAATTCAGCTTCATTTCATGTTACTAAGGGCTGAATTTTATGTCTAGTGGGCGGGCGCGCGCCCGACCCAATCAGGCATAAAATAGCGCAAGAAGACGTTGGGCGAGCGTCCCAACGCCATTGCGCACTCGCATGATATTTCGCTCAGTGTGCACGTGCCAAAGTTGGAAGTGCGCCCGCCAACAATTAAGAGGGCAATTAAGCCCATTAACAGCGCAATTGTCTCTGATTTTTCGTGGCCCATCCAACCTTACGATTGGCGGACGGGTGAATCAGCCAGGCAGACTTTGCATTTTTCTTCAAACCTCATCCAAGGTCGGGATGAAATTTTCGTTATGAAGTAAAATAAAAAGAAATATCTGTGGACAGCAGTTTTAATCAGCTATATTTTCGGATGATTGATTGTGATGCATGGACAGTTTTTTGCAGCTTTTTAAACCTTTATTTTAGCATTTTCAGGTCTGCAGTTCCCTGAGGCAGCTGTCTGCCTTCAGGGAGCTTTCTTGCAGTGCTCACCCGCACCCACAGAAACATCATCGCCCACCCCCACCCCGCTAGCGCTGAGCTTTTCAGTGTGTGTTTCACGCTGGTTGGCCATTAATTGGCCAAATGTAAAATTCAGGCCTAAGAATGTCTAGACCATTACAATTGGCTTAATACTGGGTCCAATGAAACCATCGAGGTAATGTCTTTTGATAATACAATCATTACCACATTCTGCCAGAGATTTAATTCACACATTTTACAAACTTGATACAAAAGCAAATTACTGCAGGTATTAGAAATCTGAAATAAAAACAGAAAATGCTGGAAACATTCAACACATCTGGCAGCATCTGCAGAGAAAGAAACAAAGGTAACAGACAGCATTTTCCCAAAGCCTTCAGGATCCCAACGTTGGGATCTCGAACCCAGAGGAAGACTTGTTCAGTGATGTTCCCGGAGGTGGCCTCCTAATTGGCCACCTCCGTGCTGGCCATCCTATTAAAGATGCTGGGCGGGCTCCCAATGTTGCCAATCCAATCAGGGGGCCGGCAACTTTGGAACCTTACAGCTCTATTGGTAAAGTGGAACTGAGGCAGGTTGGAGATAGCAAAGGCACCTCAAAATGGGGACACCCTTGGAGGTGAAAATTTTTTTGAAGATTCCAAAGAGACCAAGCCCACAAAAGAGGAGGGGAAATCTCTCCCGCAGAAGCATTTGGGCTGCAGGTGTGGCCTCCAGCTCCAATGGTCCCTCCCACCAATCACCCGGCTTGTTGCATGGTGGCCATCTCTATGGACCTAGCGGCCGCTGCATGCAGTGAAGGACTGCTCCACCAAGGGAAAAATTCCAGCGGTTCGCCCCTTATTGTGGCCCTAAGCATGCAAATTGGCTGCCTACCTCCTTTCAGCCGGCAGCCAACCCATTTCCCTAGCTGTCCCAATGCAATCCTCACAACTTTAATGGCCTCCCCCTCCCCACCTCCAAGCCCACCACCATGGAGCCAGGAAAATTCAGCCTAAACTCTTCAGATCACTGATCTTTCATCAGAAATGGCCTGATGAAAGATTGCTAACCTGAAAAATTAACAGTTCTCCACAGATGCTGCCAGACCTGTTGAGTATTTCCAGCATTTTTCATTTTTACCCGACAAATTTGAATGGCTTGCACCATTACAACATTAAAATGTACAATATTCTATTAACCTACCGTACATCAGGACCAAGAGAGACTGGTTCAGGAAGATATCCATTTGCACAGGCTGTCCCTTAAAATGAGAGGCAGGTTAAATCAGACTGTATTAGATGCTGGGAACATTGTGTATAACATCCTTTCAGCACGGCATCCGTCACACAGCAGAAGCTTTTTATAATAATCTAAATGTGATGTTTCAGTATTTGTTTAGGGCAATGCGGGTCTAGTATATAAGTGATTATCATAGCCTGGACCTTTACTGTGCACCTGAGACATTTGTTAACTGACCTAGAAATGTGTTATGTTTTAACTTGGAAGATAAGTGGGATCATAGCTTTGATTCTGAAATTTATAAAATGGGCTCATATTAAAAACAATTTTTTCGTGTCCTGTTTCCATTTTAGAAATTACTCAAACAAGGCATTACTTGAAAATATTAATGAATACAGCAGCTTGCAATGACAAAGTGCTCTCCCACCAGAAAGTGTGGCTTTATTGTGGTAAATATTTATCATCTGAATGTTAATTAAGTCCCCTATATATTGGGTCACGTTATTGGTGTTGCCTATAAATCTACTGTAAACAGATCTAGCCAAACTGCATTGCTAAAATATCTTGACCCTATAACAGTTATCTGTTCCCAGCTTATGGAGAATTGTAGCTAGAATCTTGTATTGTTAAGAACCATGTTATGCAACTGTACAATTAATGAAAGAAGGAATGAAGGGCTGTGATTCATAGAGCACTTATTATTCAAAAACATCTCAAAGTATTTTATATGCAATTGTTATGACCGCAGCTGAGTTTACCCCTGGAGAAGCCTGATCCCAGGGTGGAACCCAGTTGATGGATCCTAACTTTTATTTGTTTGTTTAGATACGTGGAGAGTAGCTACTGAACTGAGTCACAGGAGACAGCTGATGAACTATTCACAAAAGAATAAAACATTTATTAAACAAGAAAAGATGAACTATATTACAATACTGCTTCACCCACAACTATATCTTTACAAACAGATTTATAAGGATAACACAAGTTACAAAAGCTATCTTATACATTAATGTTCACAATAAGTACGCAGTCTATGTACACCTATGGCGACCTGTGGTCAGACACACCACACTCTGAAACCAAGTGACAGATGTCCCCTCAACCAGATGCTATGGATGTTTCCTCAACTCCCCCCAGACACTTGTCACACCTTGAGCCAAGTGGTCTCACTGAACTCCATCTTTCACACGAGGGTTTCCAATCTCCACTCTCCAAGACCTCGCCTTGAATCTTCTCCCTAAACGACGCTTTCTCTCAGGCTCCTTCTGTAAGGATTCACCTCCAGGGTTTTGAATTCTCCTTCCGATGTTCCTCTTCCCTGGGTCACCACATGCATTCAAGCTGTCTTCTATGCACTCTCTCTCTCACCAACTCAGCTGAAAATAATAACCGCGGCTTCACACACCCAAAGCAAAGAGTTACAGACCTTCAGTTGTCTATTTTGACCTTCTTGTCTCTTGCAAGCCGTTCTCGCTTTAAATCTGATTTCTGCAGCTTTTATCTCTTTAAATCTGAAACTTGGAGCCATTCTCTCTGCCCCTCACTCTTAACTTCATTAACAGGACCTTTTCCAAATTCCTGTCCTTCCTTTGACTAGAAGGTCTTCTTGGGACTTTCCCTTGTTCCACTCCCCATGGATTTTGGGGTCTTTTCTTTAGCTTGGGACTGGCTATATGTTCCCTTTGCTCCAGTATCTCTCTGGCAGCTACTTTCAACCAATTTTAGCTTGGAGCTGGCTATCTTCCCCTTCTAGGTGGCTTCTGTTTTGCAGCTGTTCTCCAAACCAGCTGAACTCCAACAGCTTCCAAAACAAACTGTTGTCTTTCTTTTTCTGTGTGTGTCTGTGGGAGGGACCTGCCTCTCCGTCCCCCTGTTGCTAGGCAACAGTCCAATTCTTCTAACCTTGTTTGTTTACCTTAGCTTAAGTTGAAAAACTCTCATTAGAAATGCAAGTACCTTTTTAACATGAAACTAAAACTCCATTTGGCCTTTCTTAACACGGATGCAGAAATACAAATCAAGCTTAAACTTTAAAGCTAAAATTCATTCCTAACACCCACAAATACCAATATAGCTTACTTACTGAACTACCTCCACAATGAATTAATTTGAAGTGCAGTTATTATGTAAGCAAATGTAGAAAGCAGTTTTCAGACTAATTTCATAAATGGAAAGGAGATGAATCAGCAGTAAATCTATGTTTGATGCTATTGGTTAGGGGAAGAATGTTGACCAGGATGATAGAATTTCCTGCCCTTTTTGCAAATAGTACCATAAGTTCTGTAAGAGCCAGGGGTGGGGGAGGGGATGGGTGGTGGCTGCGAGGTGCTTCATTTAATGTTTCACCTGAAGGGTTTCTCAGCATGGAGTTTTGCCAAATGAAAGTGGAAGCTCCAGAAATGGCCATATATTGGTATAGTTATATCCCTAATCCATCATTGTCTACTGAGGCTCCATGCTGGGAGTGTAGCCTTGCAAATATGTGCTAAGGCCATTCTGACCTAGCTAACTAGAGCCCTATCATTAGAGCCATAAAACGATAAATGTTCACAGCACAGAAGGAGGCCACTGCATCTATTGTGTCAATACACAAACAAGTCTCTGTTTAAAGAACAAAACAAAAACAGAATTACCTGGAAAAACTCAGCAGGTCTGGCAGCATCGGTGGAGAAGAAAAGAGTCGACGTTTCGAGTCCACATGACCCTTCAACAGAACAGGTAATTCTGTTTTTGTTTTGGATTTCCAGCATCCGCAGTAGTTTTTTGTTTTTATCTCTGTTTAAAGAAATTTCTTCTTAAACTCTCTCCTCATTCCCTTAATGTCAGTGTTAAATTGAGGAACTGCTCATTACTGACTCAGCAAGGGGAAATAGGCTTTCCCTATTCACTAACAAATGCGTCATAATTTTATAAACCTCTATTAAATCTCACAGCCTTCTCTGCTCCATACCTATAGTTTCACATCTCTGTCAGCATACACCTAAAATATATGTATGTACATTCTTAACAATCCTAAAAAAAAATCATATTTTGCTGTTCACAATGTGCTCCAATATTGCAATAAAATACTATTTTGCTCTTAATCCAAAATCTAATCAAGTGCAATTACTGTGAAACATAAGGGAACTCTCAACAACAACAGACTTTCAAAGAAATGAAATTATGTATATTACACAGTGGTGTAATTATATAAACATCAGATCAAATGGACTGGTTGATATAATTCAGTAATAAATGTGCAATCAAATTCCTTTATCACAAATTCCATCTTTGATTTATTGCCATGCTGAATGGTTATTCATCTCCATCCCATATAAAGCTGATCATATCATTTTAACAAGTTTTCATTATTAATTTTCAGAACATGCTTCTGCGTCATTAAAAATCTTCATTTAATGGAAAGAAAATCTTTCTGCACGTAAAATTATTTTTTCAAGTTTTCAACATTTCAATGGCCTGCTTTTTAAGACTCTTTGATGCTTTACATGCAGGATCGCAAGTGCCATCATTTGGTGCCAATTTCAGCCCAATCCATCCGGTGGAAAATAGGCAATCAAAATTGTCTGGGTTATTTACCTTCCTTGGAGCTATTGGGAGCTGAAGGCTGCCAACTTTATCATGCTTTATTGAACATGGCAGCCAGGACATCTGCCCAAAAGTGTCGGGGTACTTTTTTATATATGTGTGTCAGGGCCGAATGCCATTGGTACCAATTGCAATTTCAACTCAGCTGCCTGAGCGGGCATCAGGAGGCAATTTAAGACAGCAGAGAAGTGGATCCAAGGATGGAAGAGGCACGAGCAAATATTATTCTTACCTTTTTTATGGGACTAGGAACTCAGAGCCCCACAAAGACAGTTAGGTCCCCAATGATGCAGGCTTTGGCCCTCCCTTCCTTACTAAAAGAACTTTGGACAGCCTCAGCAGATGATCTCACTGTCTACCTGTTGTCAATGGGTGGCCTCCAGGACAGAAAATTTTCTGCCCATTCCAGTCACTTTCCTGCGCAGAACTGGAGAGAATTTGGTCTATGTGGTTTAAATGAGGCCTGGGTGTTAAAACACTCCGAGCCTTGTATCTTGAGCAGCAGCTCAGCTTCTAAATTAAATCACTGCTCAGTCACCCAGTAGTGGTCTACAGTGAAAGTCCAGCCTTCTATATCAGTGATACCAACATCAGAGGTCAGCATAGTTTTCAAAGGCCTTTTACAGATAAGGTATTCTGTAACCACTTTCTCATATCTCTTGCTACCCACATCTCCACTACTCCCTTCCAAACCCTTCTGTGTTAATTCTTGGTAAAGTCTCTCCCCCAAGTAATTTACAACTGCACTTTTAAACTCCCTGCTGCCTAGCCTTCTCCACTTCATTCACCACAATACGAATGCAGCTATTGAGCTGCTCAACCATTCCCTACCATTGATGTTCTTGAGTGCAACAAAACCTTCATTCTATTCTTAACTGATCATGTTGCATGCGCTTCATCTTCAATCCCCCTCTCACCACTAGAAAAAATGGAATTACATTTCTATTAATTTTAATATTTAAGAGGCAGCAGGCTCGGAACTCACGGAATCTGTTGACCCTGGAGTTGAGTGAAGTTCTCCATTCACAAAGAACTCAAGCTTCAGGTACGCAGCAACAACTAACTGATTTGGGAATTGGGGTTTAGAGAGAGGCAAATGAGAAGGAGGAAGGCCTGGAGTTTGATAGAGTATCAGGAAGCAAGACAGCCCCTAAAACTTGTCTGAAGGATTAGATAGAGCTGGAGACCTTGTGAAAATCCAACAAAGTAGTCATGGCAGTGCTCTGCTCAGGACAGCTCAATTTGGCACATGGGTCCTTCAACAGCTGTTATCCCTAATTAACATATGCAGGGAGTCTAACTTGTACAAACTGGCCCCAACAGGTTTATCAGTGAGCTCAACTGAACTGTCCCGATTGGGCACAGGACATCCCAACGCTAAATTGGACAGTGTTGCCCCTCTTACAGTTGAAAAATGGGCTCACCACTTTTGGCCCATTAATGCTACTCAACTGCTCCTAGATAAAGTATAGCAAATTAAATGTTCCATCTCAATATTCTCAACCTCAAACTCACAGGAGTGTGAATAGTTTTCTTATTTTTCAAGCAACCAATTTAGTTTTTGGTTTTTCCAGCTTATGCCTTTGAAGAACTACCTCAAGGCAGCCAACATAGCACCACACAAATTCAAAGAATTTAGAGCAGTGTCCTCATCACTATTGGTTTAGCAAAATAGTGTTTTCTGAGCAATTTGAATAGAATTTGTACATAAAATTACTTGAACCATGAAGTTATAATGTTGATCATATCAAATTCTATAAGAAGCCATTGGCCTCACCATTCATGCACAGGGAATGTACCCTTAAAACCCCACCTGTCCCCTCCCATGCCCCCACGCTGTGTGCCCACAACCCATGAGAATGTCTAGTCACCTAATTACTGAAAAGACATCAGGTGCAAAATCGGGATCAGGAGCGCCCACTGTTTGTGGGCCAAAATGGCATTCAATGTTTGGGAGCACACTTCTGCCATGAATTGCACCAGACACCTCCTTGGTAAAGTGCAAGAGATGTCCTTCATCGATACCATTTGCATGCATTCGTCCAATTAGAAATAAGGGCCGAATGCTAGCCTCTAGCCATTGCTGAAACTAATTTGCCCTGAGGCAGCCAGAGTCAGTGCTGATTGTCTCTGGGCAAATGAACCCTAAACACCAAGTAAGTAAAAAAAAGGTTAATACTTACCATAATTACCGCTGCTCCCAGTCCTGAGATCTCCAGCCTCACTCCCGACTCCAATTTCCAGGGCCCCCCACCCTACCACCTCTCCAGCCCTAGCATCCTAGCACTCCCTGAAAACTGTCAGTACTCCTGGTCTCCCCAGCAGTACTCCTTAGATCTGCAATTTTCCTACCCAAATCCCTCGTGGTAAACCTGAGAACTTTTTTTACTCAATGAGTGGTCACAGCCTGGCTCCCCATGAGGGTGGTAGAAGCGGAGATTATCAATTATTACAATTTCAAATGGAAATTGGTTGGGCACTTGAAGCAAATAAACTTGGAGGGCTACGGGGAAAGAGTGGGGGAATGGGACTGACTGGATTGTTCGATGGGGAGCCGGCATGGGCTTGATGGACTGAATGACCACCCCCCACCCCCCACCCCCAACCTCTGTGTTGTGAATGACTCTGTGATCTTCTTATCTGACCCCCATTGAAGCCTAGTCCAAGGCCCGCAATCCTTATGATCAGCTTGTAACATGGCTGCCCCCAGACAAACCCTCATGGCAGAGGCCTCATCACTATGGTAGGCCAGGTAGGACATTTAGTAATGATTGCAGTTCAAAACCCAAATATCCCCCTTTCCATAATGAACAACAGACAATTTTGCAAGCACTATCTTGTGTAACAGCGAGTTACCCAATTACCAGCTATACCAAACTGTTCGCGTGCATTAACAAACTGTTCATTATTGTTGTTAGTTTCTGCACATACATTGCACACATAGTTATTAAAGCATGCAGGTCTCTTAATGATACATATGTGCGTTGTCACTGGCAGTTCATCTAGATGATGTTCCTTCTCTGGGGAGTGTCGTTCCTGTGGCACTTGTTGTTGCTGTGGTAACTGTTGTTGTTGTTGTTCTATTTACGTTGTTGGGTACTAGTGGACCTCTGGGAGTGGTGGTTGTTCTGTACTCTGTGCAGCTGGTGAGATCCCATCTTTCTAATCAGCCTCCTTCAGTGAAGGAACAGCTTTTCTAGTTACCTGTATGTGCCTGTGGTTATGCCAATATATTTGGTTGTTCATTTCCACCATGTACAATCGAGGTGATAACTGCTCTACGCATGCCTCAAGTTGCTATGTGGGCTGACTCCTGTTGAGAGCATTGAAGGTTTGTACCCTGACAGGCTCTCCAATGCTCAACTCAGGCAATGGTTTGGTAGTCTTGTCAAAATGAAATTTGGCTTTCGTCCATTTCAACTATGTTTTTTTCACTCACGCCTGTTACCACTTCTGGCTTCAGTAGCTTCTTTGCTATGGGAAGAATAGTTTGGGTGCGACATGACATTAGTCTTTGGACTGAACTACTTTCCATGCCTTCAGTCGGTGTGTTTCTCATCTCAAGTATTGCCTTGTATACATCTGTGCTAGATTTGCTCAATTTCTTGATGATTCCTTTGGGGATTTCCACTACCGCTTCAGACTTTCCATTCGACTGGGGATAGTGCGGATATGATGTATGGTGTTGAATATCCCAATCCTTTGTAAAGTGGCTGAATTCTTCGCTTGTGAACTGAGGGTCATTGTCACTCATCACAATGTCTGGAATGCTGAAACGACTGAAGTGTGCTTTCACGCATTCTACTCTCTCTCCTGGCATTGTTAAAGTCGGCTAGTCTAACTCTCAGTAGTCAGAATAATATTCTACAGTGACAAGATAATCAGTTCCTGCCATTGTGAAGAGGTCTACTCCCAGCTTCATCCATCATCTGTCTGGGATGTCATGCGTCATCAACGGCTCTCTAGCTTGTTTAGCCTGGTACTCGTTACAAACACCGCACTGGCCAATGTGGCCTTTTATTTCATTGCTCATATTTGGCCAGCAGAGCACTTCTCTTGCCTTCCTCAGACTCCTGATCAATTCCCTGATGGTTTGTGTGGAGGTGCTTCAGCATCTCTCCTTTCATCTCCTTAGGGATGGTGACTCGATTTCCTTTGTGCAAGATGCCATCGTGGGCTGTCACTGCATTTCAGTATGCTCTTGTGACCATAGTTGTGTCCTTGATGCTCACAAGCTATCACTACTTCTTGCAGCACTTGGAGAGTTGCACCTTGTTGGGTAGTTCGCTTGATTTGAGCAAGGTGCTTGTCTGTCAGATTCAACGGGTGGAATTTTCCATTTATGAGACTAAGTGCGGTGGCGGGCGGTTTCGGAAGGTGCTCGGAATGGGAATAACTTGCGCCCGAGTCAGTGCTTGGAAGCTCATTAATTATGCACAGACGAGAATCAGGCCAAATGATCTGACGGGTAAGCAGCCGATTAATCTGCCCTGCCGTCAGCTATATTTAAATACCAGTCAAACTCATATATCTCACTCACTGCAGCCCACCTGTCTCCAGGAGATCTTTGCAGGTGTCTTCCATGCACAAGAAAGAGGCAGCACCCCATTTCAGCCATGATGACCTTCAGGCCTTGATCAGAGGAATGTGGGTGCATCGGGATGTGCTCTAGCCCAGGTGCGGTCCCAGGGAGCTGGAAGGTCTGGAAGGCTATCTCCAAGGAGGTCAGCGTGGCTGCCAGGCGTGCCTGGAACAAGATCCAGTGCAGGAAGAAAATGAATGATCTCATCCACTCCACCAGAGTAAGTCATTCTTCCATTCCCTCTAATATCAAACTCTCATCATGGCATAACAAAAACAGAAACAGAAATACCTGGAAAAACTCAGCAGGTCTGGCAGCATCGGCGGAGAAGAGCACAGTTAACGTTTCGACTCGTCATGAGCCTTCAACAGAACTAAATAAAATTAGGAAAGGGGTGAAATATAAGCTGGTTTAAGGTGGGAGGGGGGGGTGTTTTTTGTTGGGACAAGCAGCCAGTGATAGGTGGAGATAACCAAAACTGTCGCAGACAAAAGATCAAAGAGGTGTTGAAGGTGGTGATATTATCTAAAGGAATGTGCTAATTAAGAGTATAAGACAGGACAGATAAGGTACAGATAGCTCTAGTGGGGGTGGAGGAATACTAAAAGGTAGAAATAAACAATGGTGGAAATACATTTAAAAATAATGGAAATAGGTGGGAAAAGAAAAAATCTATTTAAATTATTGGAAAAAACAAAAAGGAGGGGGAAGAAACGGGAAGGGGGTGGGGATGGAGGAGAGAGTTCAAGATCTAAAGTTGTTGAATTCAATATTCAGTCCGGAAGGCTGTAAAGTGCCGAGTCAGAAGATGAGGTGCTGTTCCTTCAGTTTGCATTGAGCTTCACTGGAACAATGCAGCAAGCCAAGGATAGACATGTGGGCAAGAGAGCAGGGTGGCGTGTTAAAATGGCAAGCGACAGGGAGGTCTGGGTCATGCTTGCAGACAGACCGAAGGTGTTCTGCAAAGCGGTCACCCAGTCTGCGTTTGGTCTCTCCAATGTAGAGGAAACCGCATTGGGAGCAACGAATGCAGTAGACTAAGTTGAAGGAAGTGCAAGTGAAATGCTGCTTCACTTGAAAGGAGTGTTTGGGCCCTTGGACGGTGAGGAGAGAGGAAGTGAAGGGGCAGGTGTTGCATCTTCTGCATTTGCATGGGGAGGTGCCGTGGGAGGAGGAGTAGGGGGTGATGGAGAAGTGGACCAGGGTGTCACGGAGGGAACGATCCCTACGGAATGCCGCCGGGGGGGTGAAGGGAAGATGTGTTTGGTGGTGGCATCATGCTGGAGTTGGCAGAAATGGCGGAGGATGATCCTTTGAATGCGGAGGCTGGTGGGGTGATAAGTGAGGACAAGGGGAGCCCTATCATGTTTCTGGGAGGAAGGAGAAGGTGAACACGACCTATGCTCCATCCCTTCTCATCACATTCCTTTCTTGTGTCTTCATTCAGGCCAAGCTTGCCCACAACAGGCAGGAAGGTTCCCAGACCAGGTTGGGCAGTGGTGACGAGAGGGCACAGCCGACATCATTGACCTCACAGAGCTTGAGGAGACTGCAGGCCAGATCGCTGGGGAAAACAGGGATCACTCCTGTGGGGAAGGGGAAACCAATTATCTCAGTAACCCAGTACGGAGCACTCCTCCATGGGCAGGATTTTGCCGTCGGCGAGCAAGGGGCGGGGCCCACTCGCCAATGCGTAAAATGACGCGGGATGATGTTGGGAGGAACCCCTGACCTCATCCCGCCCCATTTAAATTTTCAGGAAGGTGGGGGCGCAGCAAAATCAGCTATGGGCCCGTCGACCTGTCAATAGCCAATTGAGGCCATTAACAGGATCAATTATACAATTAAAGGACCTGCCCGTCCAACCTTAAGGTTGGTGGGTCGGCCAGGAGCCCCGGCAGCAAATAGAGAAAACATGAAACCTCATCCAGCGGCAGGATGAGGTTTCATGTAGGGTTTTAAACATTGTAATAAAGTTGTTTTGGAAATTATGAACATGTCCCAACTCATGTGACATTGTCACATGAGGGGAACATGTAAGGGAATTTTTTTTTTCCATGTTTAATATTTTTAAAAGTAGAGCCGATCTCCCTGAGGCAGCGCTTAGCCTCAGGGAGCTGTGTGCTCTTTCGTGCGCATGCGCAAAAGAGCGCACTCTCGATTTCAGGGACTCCCCCCCATCCGCACAGGGAGCACATAGCGCTTCTCAGTGGACATCAAGCTGGGCGGGCCTTAATTGGCCATCCCACGTAAAATGGCGGTGTGGTCCCGATCGCTGGGGACGATCGGCTCTGCGCCTGCTGGTAGTTGGGTCAGGCCCGCCTGCCCGACAAACGCAAAATTCTGCCCCATGATTTCATCACATCCTGACAATCACGTTGAGTGACATGCAGTCTTATTTTTCTCATGCTCATCTATTCCATTCTCTATCTTATAGGTACCTGTAGATTAAGGCCCACAAGGGACACCACCAGAACTCCCAGCCCCAGACCACATCCGAGGAGGAAGATGATGAAGAACTGTCACAGTGCTCACCCGCACCCCAGCAGTGCATAGACACACACCTCGGTGGGACACATCTCTGGATGAGACTCGGGCTCACTTTCTGGACAACACTTTGACACGACCCCGCAGCATTCGGAGGCAGGGTCAGGCCAGGTCTCCGGCACTTGGAGGGCTGCTGGAGAACAGCTGCCCGCTCTGTCCAAGTCAATTGATGAACTTCTAGAAGCAACCTTCAAATTCATAGTGGATAGTCAGCAAGACGCGGGGGGACATCAGGCAGCATTGTTTGAAGGCCTTAAATAGGATGACCACCGAAGTCACCAAAGGCAAGAAGGCTAACAACTCCGCAGGCTGACTCCACCCCTGCTGTGTGTGTCAGGGCAGCACCTAAGAGGAGTGTAAGGCCTAGGGAAAAATCACAGCTTGTTGCAAGGGCAAAGACAATTGTCACTAATTGAACGTCTGCAAATATATTCATTTTCACTGCATATTGTCCACTATTTTCTTTCAGCGTCCTTCTAAAGGCTTTGTGAGGAACCTCCCTCCCCACTTCAACCAGTTTTCCTGCATGCAGCTGACTCCACAACTGAATCTGCAGAGAGAAGGGTCTGTGGCAGTACCTCTCAGAGACTTGTGCAAGCACTCTCCGGTGCTTGCACAGCCTTCATCCATCAAACTCATCTCACTGGTCCCTAGCATTCTCAATAATGCCTGTTGTGGTTCCCTTTCTGTTGTCCAGCTGAGATGACCTGCATCTCTGCCATGGACTCCCCAATTCCCACGCAGCATCTGTACCTATCCACCACAAGGCTCCGCTCACTTTCGATTTGGGAACTATGGTGGTGTTCACATTTTTGAGCTCCCCCACCATTTCCCCTCCCCCAGACACCAATGTCCTTTCCGCCCCCCCATCACCATTGACACCCTGGCATCACCTTCGACCTCCCCACAATCACCCTTCAGCCCAAGCCCCTCTCCTTCCAGGATGTCCAGGTGAACACACACATTCTCTTCCTTCCAGAGCATCCCACCCCCATTTACATTGATCTCCCCAGCCTCCTCCTTCCCACCCTCCGTGTCCGTGTGTATCTCCGTGTCCCAACTAACAACCCTCGTCGCCCCTTCACCCAACACCGTCGAACCCTCACCCTCCCACCCTACCTGCTCCCTCTTGCCTCCTGTGACCTTAAGCAACCTCTCCTATCACACCTACCCTGAGTTTGCACCCCAGGAGTCATCAGTTGATTCCACCAACAACTGCCTTGAGCATGTTCACCTGGACATTCGCCCCCCACTTCCCCCCATTCAGACCTAGACATTCCCCCCATACTCTCCTTTGCCTCCCATCAGTACCTCCTGCTGCTTCCATCTCGCAGCTCGAGGCTCTCATCCCCGTGCCGAATGGAAGAATGCTCAAGCCCTTGCTGAAGTGCCTGGAAGATGGTCCAAAGCCTCAGCGAGGTCCCTGAAAGTTGGTCAAAAGCCTCAGCGAGGCTCCTGAAAATCCGAAGCCTCAGCAAAATTGGAGATGCAATGTGGAGACCTCTCACCCCCAAAAGCTGCTTCACGGAGGAACAAGGTGGATGGAGCTCACCCACTATGCGATGCATGTGTTCCTCCAGGGTCCAGTAGCTGTAGGCCACCATCATCTTCCTCTCTTTGGATGTCTGTGAGATGAGCAAGGCTCCAAAGTTAAGTCCCAATTTGTGCATGCCACCCATTTTCAAACGGTTTGAGGCCGACATAATTTCCCGCTGGCCTAGTGAGGCCACAGCTGGAGTACTATGTGCAGTTCTGGTCGCCACATTATAGGAAGGATGTGATTGCACTGGAGGGGGTGCAGAGGAGATTCACCAGGATGTTGCCTGGGATGAAATATTTAAGTTATGAAGAGAGGTTGGATAGACTTGGGTTGTTTTCGTTGGAGTAGAGAAGACTGAGGGGCGACCTGATCGAGGTGTACAAGATTATGAGGGGCATGGACAGGGTGAATAGGGAGCAGCTGTTCCTCTTAGTTGAAGGGTCAGTCACAAGGGGGTATAAGTTCAAAGTGAGGGGCAGGAGGTTTAGGGGGGATATGAGGAAAAACATTTTTACCCAGAGGGTGGTGACGGTCTGGAATGCGCTGCCTGGGAGGGTGGCGGAGGTGTCCCGCATATCCAGCATGTCCAGCATATCCTTTTTAGATTGAAATACTTCAAAATGCACACAATTATGGGTTACGTTTCTCATCTGTCCCCTCCCCAAAATTACCTTTCATTTATTAAAGGCTTAACCTCCCCTCTCCTTTTTGTAAATAGTAATTCATTACAGTTATAGCACCTACAGTTTTGACTGGATATATCTAGTGGAAGTGTGGAATACGAATATTAATAAAGACACTCTGCAGTAGATGCCTCACATCCTTTAAAAAGTACCTGGATGAGCACTTGGCATGTCATAACATTTCAAGGCTATTGGCCAAGTGCTGGTAAATGGGATTAGGTAGGTAGGTAGGTTAGGTGTTTCTCATGTGTCGGTGCAGACTCGATGGGCTGAAGGGCCTCTTCTGCATTGTGTGATTCTGTGATTTTGTGACATAAGACTGGAAGGCATAAGGTGATGCTGGCGAACAGCAGTTTTAATGCGCATTCGTGAGATGTCAATGAATGCAAATGGCTTTCATGCCACTAGTCAGTGGGATAACTGACCCGCCATTAACCAGCCATCAGGAAAAGTGCAAACTGCTTTTACACTGGCGGGCTGAGACTTTTTGGCTCCTGCTAGATTCGCCACTCCCACCCGCCATGAAAGCTGCTGAGGGAGGGGTGGGAAAATTCTGTCCAATGCTTCTGCTGGGTTGATGACTTCCGGGACATTTCGAGCTGTTGCCTCACATTGAATCTGGAAGATTTCATATTCTTTTGTAGCATCCTCAACTTTCTTCATGGGGAGTGCTGCTCTCAACAGCCTGTCAGCGATGTACACCTGCTTTCCTTGCTTGTACGTCATGTCCAGGTGATATCTCTGTAAAAGAAGTAACATTCTTTCCAAACGCTTTGGAGCAGGTAGTAGTGGTTTGAGAAAAACGTTTTGAAGTGGCTTATGGTCAGACTCCACTGTTATTTTGTCTCTCCCAAGCAGGTATTGATGAAAATGCTCACAAGCAAAAAAAACACCAGGCACTCGTTCTTGATCTGAGCATAGCGTCTTTCAGTCTGCGTTAATACCCTGGATGCAAATGCAACTGGTTGACCTTGTTGCATGAGGGTTGCTCCAAGACCTGTTGCGCAGGCGTACCACTGCAAAGTGACTTCATCATTGATGCCATAGTACTTCTGCTCTGGCGCTGCTGTCACTAGTTGTTTGATTTTAATGGATGCTGCTTCTTGTTCTGCGCCCCAACACCACTGCACATCTTTGGCAGTAAGCTTGCATAATGGTTCAAACTCCGACAACAAATTAGGCAAAAATTTTGCTAAGCAATTCACGAATCCAACTATTCGTTGCACTGCTTTCACATCTGTTGGTTGCTGCATTGCCGCTATAGTTCTCACCTTGTCAGGACCTGGGCAAAGACATTTTGCAGCCAATACATAACCTATGTAGTTGACCTCAGGCATCTTCAATTGCAACTTTATCTTGTTCAGTTTCAGGTTCATCTGGCAAGCTCTCTCTAGCAGTTGTATTAAATTCTGATCATGGTCAGCTTAACTTCTTCCATTGTGTCTCCACATCCATAGACTAGCAGATCAACTACTATAGCTTCCACTCCAGGAAAATCACTGACTATCTCATGCTGTCTGTATTGATACTCTTCTGGAAATGCCAAATGGCATGTGCAACTAACTGTATCTCCCGAATGGCATCCAGAATGTGGTTAGAAAGCTACTGCTTTCACCCAGCTTCACTTGCCAGTAACCATCCTTTGCATCTAGGGTAGTAAATGTCTTTGCCTTGGCAAGTTGTGGCAAAATTCCTTTGATGGTTGGCATGGGGGTAGTGAGATCTCTTCAGTGCTTTATTTAGATTCTTTGGATTCAAGCATTTTCTCAGCCTTCCAGATTGTTTCACTGCTACTATGCTACTAATATAGTCTGTAGGGGTTGTCACTTTTTTAATTAATTCCTTCTTTCCAGCTCTTCCATCTTGTTTTTTGGGCTTGACTTGAGGGCAGCTGAAACTCTTCTTGGCAGATTCTGAATTGGTCTTACACTCTCATCTACTTCAAGATGATATTGTCCAGGTAAACATCCAAACCCTGTAAACACATTTGTACTCCTGTAGGACCTGTTCAGAGGTCAATGGTTTTGGGTGCTGTGACACATAAATCTCTATTGACATGTTTAGGACCACCAATCCAAGCTTTAGACTTGTTCCAGCTGAGATGAGTGGCTATTGCGTACCATCTATGATTTGGAACTCCAGATCTTCATTCTTGCCATTGCATTGGGCTCTCAGACTAATTTGTCCTCTTGGTATGAGTATCATGTCATCATGTAGCCTCAACCTTACTTTCAAGGGCTTAATTTTTGAATTGCCATGTTGAGCACTTCGCACAGGTCTGTGAAGGTCATGATGTTGCATGGTGCACCAGTCTACCTGACGCTTCTTGTTCACTTGATGCTTTTCTCTGTGGTCACCATTGCAATAGTCACAAACCATTGTGACTATTGTGACCCATAGACTTGACAGAACCAACCTGTTGTATGGTATATAGTGCTTCATCAGACTCTTCGGCTGATATCTCTCCAGTATAGGTTTGTATTGCTTTTTTCTAGCCAAACACTTGTATGCAAAATGATTAGGCTTCTTGCAGTTAAAACATTGCTTTCCCCATGCTGCACTATCCTTCTTTTCCTTTGTATGAAGTCCTCCACAGTAATTGCATCCTGTCCTTTATCCTCAATTGTTCTGTTCCATCAGCCTGGAACGTTTCTCAGCATAATGTATCTCCTGGTCTGTTCTGCCATACATGTGCTCTAACTGATGTTTTATAACCTCATGTTTCTGCACACGTCTATCGCTTTCTCGAGAGTAAGTTTCTCCCCTCTGAGTAGACTTTCTCTCACTGTAGGATCTCTTCTGCCAAAGACAATTCTATCTTTAATTAGATTGTCTTTTAGTTGCACACATTCACATCCTACGAGCTGTGTTTACTGCAGTCACATGCTGATCAATGGACTCTTTTTGACATTGAGCCCTAATGTTGAACACATACCATTCAAAGGTTATGCTCACTTGTGGGAGGATTTTCCCCTCGTCAAGTGGGTGCGGTGGGCGGGCCCAGAAACGGTCGCGTGACCTACCGCTGCCCGTGATTGGGCCCCGACCGTGATTTCACGCTGGCTGGCCGATTAACAGCCAGCCAGCAAGAAAGGCGTGCTAAGAGCCTTAGCGCTGCCGGGGTGGGGGGCGCGGGAGGAGTTGTGAGAGCTGCCTCAGGGAGCTGACGGATACAGTACAAAAATAAACTTTTTACATATGAGATAAACATGCCCCCACATGTGACTCAGTCACAAGAAGAGGGATATGTAGAAAAAGATGTTAAAAATGTTTTATTGTTTTTTTTTAGTAAGCACTGGAAACCTCACCCTGCCCATGAATGAGGTTTTGTTAAAAATGTAAAGGCTGCCTGGCCTTTACGCCCACCTGCTAACCTAACAGTTGAGTGGGCAGTGAAAAATGTGGCTTAATTAACTACTTAAGGGCCTTAAAAGGCCTCTAAATTGTCAGTGGACATGCTGCTGCCTCTCGCGTGTGCCCGCTGACCAAAGGATTGCGAGAGTATGCAATGACGTTGGGATGCTGGCCCGACAATATTGCACACTATTTCACTCCCCTTTGGGTCGGTCGCGCATCTGCCTGCAGGATGAAAAATTCTGCCCTTGGGGTTCAAAGCATGCCCTCCAGGCTTTCAGAATTTCTGCTGTCCAATTTTTTTCTACTCTTTGGATAAATTTAGCGAGAAATACAATTTGTCACAGTCTCTCCCCAGCAGTGTTAAAAGTGTTGCTGCTCGTATCGGTTCCGGCTTGTTAATTAAATCTGTAGCAATTGTTAGGAAATAGAGATAGTTTACGTAAGTTATATTTGCATTTGTAGGTGTTAGGAATGAGTTTTAGCTTTAATGTTTAAGTTTGATTTGTATTTCTGTATCTGTTTGTTAAGAAGAGGTCAAATGGAGTTTTAGTTTCACTTTAAAAAGTCCCTGCATTTCTAATGAGATTCATGACTCTAAAGAGAAGATAAGCAAACACCAGAGTGGAAAAAAAACAGTGCTGTTGGCTAGAAACGGGGGTCCAGAGAGGCAGGTCCTTCCCACAGACACACAGAAGAAACTGGAAAACAGCAGTTTTTCAATTGGATTTGAAGGCAGCTGCCAGGCAGAAGCAACCTAGAAGGGGCAGACAGCCAGCGCCAGGCTAAAGTTGGTCGAAAGTAGCTGCCAGAGAGAGACTGGAGCAAAAAGGGACAGATAGCAAATCCCAAGCTAAAGAAAAAAGTCCTCAAATCCAGGGTAGTGGAACAGGAGAAAGTCCCAAGAAGACCTTCTTGTCAAAGGGAAGAACAGGAATCTGGAAAAGGTTCTGCTAAGTGAAATTAAGAGTGAGGGGCAGAGAGAAAGGCTCCAAGCTTCAGATGTAAAGAGATAAAAGCTGCTGAAAGCATATTTAAAGTGAGAACAGCTTGCAAGAAGCAAGAAGGTCCAAAGAGGCCACTGAAGGTCTGTAACTCTTTGCTATGGGCATGTAAAGCAGCGGTATACTGTTGACAGCTGAGTTAGTGAGAGAGAGTGTGTGGAACACAGTTTGAATGCACGTGGTGACCCAGGAAAGAGGAACATCAGAAGGAGAGTTTGAAACCCTGGAGGTGAACCCTTGCGGAAGGCGGCTGAGAGAAAGCGTCTGTTTGGGAGAACATTCCAAAGCGAGTACTTGGAGAGTGGAGATTTCAAACCCTTGTGTGAAAGATGGAGTTCAGTCGGGTTGGCTCATGGTGGGACAAGTGCCTGGACAATATGACGGTTTCCAAGAGCCTGGCGGGATGGTCTATTAATTATATGCTTATGTATTACAATTAGCTCCGTATCGACTGATGGCAGGAAACGCAGCCCACCGTCAGCGGACTGAGCGGAAGATAGCGACCTGCCTTCACGCCGTCACCTACCACGCCTACCGCCTGCGGGCTTGGAAATCTCCGCCCATAGTATAACACCTGGCTAACTGCAGAACTGACCCCCCCAAAATCACTCACACTGACCCCCACCCAAATTCCCCTCGACCACCCACCCGACCCCCTGATCCCCCAGACTCTCTATCTACCTCCCCGACCTACCAACCAGACCTGACCCAACCTCATCACCTGACTACCCCCGATCCCCCCAACGCTCCTTACCGACCTGACTAGCCCCCCCATCCGACTCCTTCAACACTTCAACTCCCCACCGACCTGACTAGCCACCCCATCCGACTCCCTCAACCCTTCGACTCTCCACCGACCCACCCAATTAGCCCAACACGACCTTACCACCCTACCCACCTACCGCCCCCTTACCTTACTCGTTTACCTTGCCCACCCTTATCTACTTTACTCCCTTACCCACCTTACCCCTTTACTCACTCTGTTCCCTTACCAACTAACTTTCCCCACCCTACCCATTACACATCTTACCCCCTTACTCACCCTACTCCCTCATCCATCCTACCCCCTGACCCATTTACCTTAATCACCATCCCCTTACCCACTCACCCTGCTCCCTCACCCACTTCCTTACACATCTTACCTCCTTACCCACCTTACCTATCCCACCTCCTTACCCACTTACATTACCCACTCTACTCCCTTACCGTCCTACTCCCTCACCCACCCCACCCCACCCCCTTACAGACTTACCTTCTCTCTGTAGATTTTCAAAGAAGCTTTGGGACATTTAAATTCTCTGCTTACCAGAAAACAGCAGATAATGGCATGAAAAGGAGGCATGGCTTCTGTGCAGATTCTCTCCGCTGCTCCATCTGAGACTTCCTGCACTGACTGAGTTCTGCAGGAGCATCCATCAGAAGATTGCCCTGAAAAATGTGTATTTCATTTTGTCTAACCAGGGTGGGAAATAGGGATTCCAACCCTGTAAGAATGATTCAGGCCACTCAGCACAGGAAACCTCAGAGACAACAATGAAGGCTTTGTAGCCCTTTTACATGGGTGCTCTCATAAGACAGATGACACCTCTGTTCCTGACACTTACCATGCAGACATTGTAAAGAAAGTATCATTTTTTTTCCCTAATATTACTGTGGGATGCTGAAGCAGACTTGTGTGTGTATGTGTGTGTGTGGGGGATGACTAATTTAATTAAACTAAAGATGGTCAGACTGCAAGGTTTAAATCATCAGAGGGTTTAGGCCTAAGCAGGCATTTTGAAATGGAAATGGATGAGCTAACATTTGCATTTTTACATAAGTTGAGAGGTTGTTTGAATTTCAAAGGGGAATTAGAAAGTGTCAAGGAAAATGGTTGCATTTTGCAGGAGTTCATAGGTAAACAAGCAGTGGGGATATCATGTTTTATTGACCCAAAAGCAAAGACAAGATGGAAACATGAAAGATCTTATATTTGGAAGAGTTTGAGTTTCAAAGAAAGTTTGAAACAATGGATTTAAAGAATCAGAAGGGAGAAAATATATTTAAGGAAAGATTGAAAGCTGTATGAGAAGTGGCCCTGTGATATCTTGAGAGGTGGACTGTGTGAAAAAGACCTCTGAAAAGCAGCCTCTAGCCACCCCAGGGAAGTGCTGGTTTGGTTCAGAGTGCAAGGCTTTGTTAAAATCGTTGGAGTTCCATTGTGGAGTGAGAGGGAGAGAGCTATGGAATGTCTCCATTAAAGCAACAGTGGGTGGTAATATTATTGGATGTTTATAGATTAAAAATCTATTTGGACTTTTGCCTGAAAAGTGGTGTGTAGTTGGGAGTCTAGTTACGTAGAAATCTTTTGGGAACTGTTATAAGACTAAAGTTTAACTATGTAACTGTAATCTTGTGTGTGTTTAATTTTTTTATTTTCTTTTGTTAATAAATGTTTTAATTTAATCTTCAAAAGCTCCAAAGGTGGTAGTGGACTCTTTACTTCTGACTTTGGTATACATACCTTCTCGTAATAAATACAAATCACAAAAGCGTTGTGATAGCTCAACCAAGTTTCCCTTTGGGATTTGGTCAGTCTGGCAATTACCACCTGCCATATCATAACAACTTCACGTGAAGGAAGGTGACTTAAGTGAGGTATCAGTGAGATGTTAAATGCACATGAGCTATACCTGAGCATGATTCAGCACCTACAGGAGAAAAGGGGAGAATGGTTAGGGAATGGAGTAAGGCTACATTGTGCACTGAAGATATTATCATTTGATGTTTTATATACAGTAAAAGTTCTGTTATCTGGCACTCTGGAATTCTCTATTAACCTGAATTCTGGGATCAGGTCTGTTTTTTGATTGGACATGTAAACTCACCAGTTATCGGTGGCCTGTCCTCGCTCCAGTCTCAGCCTCTCGCTACTCTGCAGCATCATCTCCCCTCAGTGCCGCTCCTGTGCCTCTCCAGACATCCACATCTGCATGATCATCCTGGAACTTTCTCATAGGATGAAAACATGGAACTCACCTTACGTCTCAGTTAATTGGCAGATTTCATTAATCGGCACCTCCTATTCCAGGAGCATGCTGGATAATAGGGATTTTCCTGTGTTACAATACTTCCACACACAGTCCTCACATTCAAATCCATTCTTTCCTAATTCAAAAAACCCCTATTGAAAACTTGCTGCGTTTAAAAATAGTTGCATTATTAAATATTAAATTAAATCATTAATGCTCTGAAATCGCTTCTTACAAAATGTGATATCATCAGCATAATAACCACATGATTCAAATAATTATGTGTAAATTATATTCAAATTGTTCAGATTTTACTAAAACATTGCCTTGCTAAACCAATAATGATGAGGACACTGTCACTAAATTCTTTGAATTTGTGTGGTGCTATGTTGGGCCGTTCTTCATAGGCCCAAAACACCACATACTAAATTAAAAGATTCACACTCCTGTGAGTTTGAGGTTGAGGATATTGTTGTGCCAAAGAGATAGGAGTGCTTGTGTGGCACTAATAGGTAGCAAGTAGTGTGTGTTGAGCCCATTTTTCAGTTGTAAGAGGGACAGCACTATCCGATTTAGCATTGGGACATCCTGTGTCCAATCTGGACAGGAGTTCAGCTCACTGCTAAACATGTCAGGCCCAGTTTGTAGATGTTAGACCGCCTGTGAATATTAATTAGGAATGACAGCTGTTGAAGGACCCATATGCCACATTGGGCAGCCCTGAACAGAGCGGGTGCTGAGCCTACTTTGTCAGATTTTCTGAGCTCCATATGTCTGGTGCTTTTCAAGCCTCTAAAGTCCTCACAGCCGACGCTATCTATGGTCAGCCCCATTTCCCCCTCCTTCTCCCTCAGGTTAAGAGCCGCTGCTGGCAAGGCAGGTGGCTGGAAATTAAATCCTTCCATTGGGTTAGCTGCCTGTGGAGACATTGCTCCAAAAGTCATCTAAAGGAATTTCTAGACCTCACTCACTATTTTAGAGTTCTATTCTGTAGTACTAACATTCTCCAAAATCCCACCCCCCCCCATAAACATTGTAACATTTCTCACATTTAATGGGTATGGCAGTAAAAATGCATAATACTGTAAAAATATGTCACCTAAACTATATTTTATTTTACTTAACTCTCCATTATTTTACCTTAGGTGCTGTTTAATCATTACCACAACATGCATAATTTGAGAATGATCTGGAACCTCCAGTAACTCAATGGAAGAATGTAAGCCCAGTATGGAACAGAGTAATGGAAACAGAGATGATCCATATTCAATTCACAGTGTGCTGAGTTTTCTGATCTCTTTGAGGCTGGTGGAGTGGAATACATCACTTGGGCTACGATTGACATCCTTTGCCTGAAAGATCATGTGTGCATACATAGCGAGGACAAGATTAGGCTTTAATTATGGTTAACTGGTCTGTTGATGCTTAGGTCAGAATTTTCCGGCTGATGTGCGGATGGTGTAGCCCGCACGTCAGCGCGTAAAATGACGCGTGCCAATGTCAGCGCGCGCCATCGCGATATTTCGGTGGGCGGACGCAATCAGTTTGCCCGCCATTACTTGAAGGGCTCGTCAAGCCCCTTAACTTGCCAATTGTGTACAATTTTGAGGGGCCCGTGCGAACTTCGGGTCGGCGCACGGGCCCAACGGGAAGGCAGGTAGGAGATTATTTAAGAAAACTTTTGCAATGTTGGGATATGTGGACTCAGAGGGGTTGTTCATGTTTTTCACAAAGTTATAATTGATGAAAGTGTCTAAAAGTTGCCTGTGTGATTGTTAGTAGTTCTCATCAATTTCCAAGAGCTTCTTATGTACTTTGAAACCAGTCTGCAGATAGTAATCTTTCTCGGGCCTGCAGCTTTCTGGAGAGCTCCATTTAGCCTGGGTCTGGGTTCTGACCTCTCCACTGGAGGCAGCTCCCCTGAGGAGGAAAGGAGGGATAGAATAAGGAGGAGACCAGGAGTGGACAATCAGCCTCCAGGGGAGCCATCTTTGGGAGGTCAGGCGCAGGCACAATGGGCGCAGGGCCAAGAGGTTGTCCAAGGTGCAAGGGGCCACAGAAGACGCCACTATCCTGCTGCCAGGGTATACAGGCGGCGAAGCAGCTACCTCAATATGTCTGAGGTGCAGTACCGAAGGAAGCTCTGACTCTCAAGGGAGACAGACAACTTTATCTGTCAGATGATTGGCCCTGAGATCTCCCCTAACTGTGTGGGTGGACACCCCATGCCAGTGACTCTGAAGCTTACAGTTGCCCTCAACTTCTATGCTTCTGGTTCTTTCCAGGGCTCAGTGGGTGATCTTTGCAGTGTCTCCCAATCAGCTGTCCACACTTGTGTCAAGCAGGTTACAGACGTTCTGTTCAGACGGGTATCCACCTTCAAACACTTCCGCTGTGACCAGGCAAGTCAGACACAGCGAGCCAGAGGCTTCATGGCCATTGCTGGCTTCCCCCGCGTCCAGGGTGCTATAGACTGTACATATGTGGCCATCAAGGCGCCAGCAGGTGAGCCCGGTGCCTTCGTCAACAGGAAGGGCTTCCACTCCATGAATGTGCAGATAGTGTGTGATCATAGGATGCTGACTTTACAAGTCTGTGCCAGGTACCCAGGCAGCTCCCACGACGCCTACATCCTCAGAGACCCCCAGGTGCCAGGGCTCTTCAGTGCTCCAGCCCGGCTGGATGGATGGCTGCTGGGTGACAAGGGCTATCCCCTCAGAAGGTGGCTCATGACGCCTCTCTGCCATCCAAGAACAGAAGCTGAGCAGCGGTACAATAGGAGCCACGGCACCACAAGGACTGTGGTGGAGAGAGCCATCGGTCTTCTCAAGATGCGCTTCCGTTGCCTGGACCGCTCAGGGGGCGCACTCCAGTACCCCCCAGATCGTGTCTCTGTGATAGTGGTAGCATGTTGCCCTCTCCACAATCTTGCGCTGGAAAGGGGGGATGCAGTTGACAATGAAGACCTTGACGCCCTGGGTGAGGCTGCACATGATGAATCCAGCAGTGGCTCAGAGGATGAGGAAGCACAGGGCAATGATGAGGGGCAGAACGATGACCCGCTCCTACACCAAGGAGGCAGGGACATCCGGGACAATTTAATCCAAAGAACCTTCAACTAGCTCCACACGCATGGATCAGCAGGATCAGCATTGCCTGGCACTTCCACACGTGGCACTTAGGTGCTACATCTTCCATCTGTTCAGCTACAAATAAGGGCTTAGTACAGAAACATCAATGTCCACTCAAACACTCATGATAAATCTGTGAAAAAGAAAAATGCAGCACAAACAAAAGACCCTCAGCCATGGTAACAAAGGTGGACTTTATTTTGTCCAAAACAAAAACACACACCACATGTCAGCGATCACAAAAATATGGGTCCCTATTCTAAGGCCAACGCAAAATCACCAGTGACATACCCATGGAGTGCCTAAGGTGCCTTATGCTTACGTTTGCGGGTGCTACGACTAAATGCCGCCCCATCGCTCGGAGTGCCTTGTGAGACAGCCTGCTGACTCTGCTGTCCTGTTAGCCTCGATGACCTTGGCGGCCGTCCTCTGGCCCGTGGAGCCTGTGCAGGTCTCGCCTGGGAGGGAGTGGCCAGTTCCTGAACTGGCACCTCCCCAGTTGTCACAGCCTCAATGGAAGAAACGTTGACTGGCAGAGGGGCGGAGGAGCTGCTGCCCTCATCCGGAGCACCATGAGAGGAGCTCGCAGCGACGACAGGCAGCTACTACGCCGACGTGAGGTCCATTTCGACCTCCCTGCTCACCGCAGATGCATGGGCACCGAGTGCCGGCGCTTGGTGTCCACAACATCTCCCACAATGGGAAAGACCACCTGTGGCCAGTACCGCTGTGAGGGCTTGCAGGTCAGAGCGTATCCCAATCATATTTTGATCCATTCGGTTAAAGCCCCTCTCTATGAGAGTCGCCAATCTCTCATTGAAGGAAGCATGAAGCTCTGCCCTGAGGGTGGAATCTTCACGTGCACTCTGCCTAGGCTCCTCCGTTGCAGAGAGCAACTGAACCGTTCCCTCATGCAACCCTGCCAGATGCAAACGCACTTCCCGCCGCCTTTCCTGCAGCTGCTGCAGTGGGGACAACTCCAGAGGCACGTCATCAGTGCTGGACTCAGCATGTGCCTCCTCCCCTGCAGCCCTCCAGCTGCTGGAGCCATAGGCACTCTCTGCCCCTACCATCTCCTCCAGCGATTGTGATGTGCCCTCTCCACTGTGACCCGGGACACTAGCCAATGGTAAAGTCCCCACCGAGGTGTGTGTGTCTGCGCTGGTGCCTGGCTGGTAGGCGGTGGATGGAGATGGGATGTCCATTGGCATGTCGCTAGTATATCAGTGTAACTATGATTTTGAAGCATTCTATTTAAAAGAAAATATATATGGTTTGCCTTGTCGGTCTTTTTTGCATGGCATTATCGCTAAGTGAGTGAGGTAACCTGACACAACTCAGCTGCAAGAACAGCTTAAGAGATTCACTTTAACCAGTGACATGACATAAATGGGCTATTTTACAGCTGTACATGGTGTTGCAAATCACCTGTCCTATTGCATATATGTAGTGCAATTATTACCAGTAAAATTCAGCCAATATTTTAAGATCAAGTCTTTCAAGGTGCCATTGTTCGTGGATCAATATTTTTGGGCTTGCGTGTTTGTCTCAGAACTTTCCATCCTCTTGTATACTAAATACATCGAAATCAAGACTTATTATACCATCTCTTCCTCAAGCTCATTCTTTTCCAAGTCCTCAAAACTGTCGAACTCCTTAACACTTTCAATCTTCCTTTCCTCCCACAATCCATTGCTTAAAAACCCAAATTTGGCTTAATTTGAGTGTGGATTCTTGATTGGTCACTGGCCTTTCCCGGTGTTTTCAGCTTTGAAGTCCTTGCATTTTGGGTTTTAGCCCTTCACCTTGGGTTCTCTATGAAAAGAAATATACATCCTCAATTGCTACAAGAGTATATGGTGCCTTATGAGATCTTAGTGCTTATAGAAATGAATCAGAATCGAGAAGCAGCAATGCATCATTGAGATGCAAAGGAAGACAAAAGCACAGACCATTGTTGTACAAACACTAATCCAGCACTTATGCTCTTTGAATTGACTTTTGTGTTCATCTGCAGTTATCAATGCTAGGGGAACACAATATATAAGATCTTTGTTCTTTCATGAATAAAAAATCAATAGGATGATAATTTACTTAATCTTCACAACCATAATGTGAGTCAGAGCTTTATACCTGTAGGCAAATGCTGATATTATATGATCCCAGTGCCAAATCTCCTTACATTGTAAAATTTCTGTGCAGTATTGATCCTGCTTACTATAATATCTCTCGTTTCAAAAGTGTTGACATTAATTTCACTCATCTGTCCATAATTCAGACACCTTTCTTTTTGACCATGCTTTGGGGTCATCTCTCCCCACATTTCTACTGATGTCTGTCATCTGTTTTGCATCCAGAACACATTTCAGGCCTTTACTCAGCTCAAACTGTTATGTAAGTAAGCTTTTGGCATTATAGCGTTGTCCAGTTACAACGTAATTATTTCATTGAAGATTACAATATTACGCAATCAGACTTGAAGACACCTTATGCTTCTAGTGTAGAGTTTCAGTCACAAATCTTATCCAGAAAACATGAAAACTACTGTCAGAAAATTCTAGCAACCTATTCAAATGTACATCACTAATGATGGTTTCCTTGTGCAGTTTGTGACTTGGACAATTAACTATTGTACGGCAGCATTGGTAATCTGCACTTGAGTTAATAAAGCTGCATTGTTGCAAAACTGAACATTCAACAAAAGCTTTCCCCCTCCATTTTTCTCCCTTCCACTTTTGGAGTTACTCCTTATGCTGGAGGATGTTTCATGGGCTTTCAGCTCTTCTGGTACTTCACCAAAGCCATCATTCTTCATACGTAAGCCCAGATATTCAAAGGTGACCAGCCTTTTGACCATGGTGGAGCATCATAGCTCAGTTTCATCCTGTTTTCACTTGGCATGCACACACACACGCTTTCCAGCAGAAATTAGTGAGTTGTTCTCAGAGCAGGGACCCCAACTGATCCTTCCAGTTCCGAGCCTTGGGGCGGTGAAGCTAATTTAATTGCCTGACTAATACCCCAACTAAAATCTACTGACTCAAGAGAGACCAATTCTGGTACCTTCTCAGTCTATATGGCTTGATACCACAACATGTGGTACATCTACCGCTGAACAACAATTAAGCCAATTTTATTCACCTCAGTAACCCACATCTGAACAAATTTCCATATGCATATGGAATGAAGTAACAGGGAATGCAAACAGCATAAATGGGTTCAACAGGGTAGCTGGAAGAAGGGACTGAATCACATCAGAAATAAATTCCTCTGGTCATTGTGTGTTAATGCTGTCAGAAACACAAGTTTGTGCTTTGGTCCACCTAATCTTCCCTTATTCACTGCACTCCAATACGCCTGGTTTCAAATTCAAACAAATCACCCCATTTATTGTTCACCTTTTCTGGTGATGCAAAAGCATTCAAAAGGTCAGACTTATGGGGCAGAATTTTCCCCCCATCGGGGGTGGGGGGTGGTGGTTGTGCAGGAGCGGGCACAAGCCCGATCAGCGCTGCCATTTTACGTGGGTGGGCCAATTAAGGCCAATGAAAGCGCTGAGCGCTCCCTGTGTGGGTGAGGGGGGATTCCCTGAGTCGTGGCCTGTGCTCTTTCACACGCAGAAATCTCCCTGAGGCAAGGAGGTGCCTCAGGCAGATTAGTTTATGGTTTAAACATTTAAATAAAGACATTAAAATCTTTTAAAACATGTCCCCTCATGTGACAGTGTTACATGAGCTGGGACATGCCAATGAATTTTTATAAAAAATTTTATTGAATTTTAAACACTTCATGAAACCTCATCTCGCCCGTGGATGAGGTTCCATGAAAAATGCGAAGGCCGCCTGGGCTCTTCGCCTGCCAGCCAACTTTAAGGTTGGATGGGCAATTCATTTTATTAATTCAATTAGTTTTTAACAGGCCTCAATACGCCTTTGACAGTTCAGCAGGCGCACAGCCAAGTTGACTGTGCGCCCGCCGAACTGAAAATGTAAATGAGGCGCAGTGATATCGGGATGCCCGCCCGACGTCACCGCACGTCATTTTACGCATGGGCGAATGGGCCCTGCTCCCGCTTGCCAACCCGAAAATTCTTCCCATGATTTTTCTAAAAATAGAGATCTGCCACTATAGCGATCAGAGGAAATCAATCCAATAGTGAGGAAACAGGGTGGCATGTCTGAGATCAACAAAAATGGGAAAGACTTGTTGGGCCAATTGGCCTCTTTCTATTCCTAACCTGTCTGCTGTTCTTATATTTGAGGTTGATGCAGGCAGCTATAAATGCTGCTTTTTCACCAATGGATCAATGCTTGAATCCAGTGCATACTGATGAAATAAAAAATCCTAATTTTGTAAAATCGTAAAGTGACATAATCTTTGGCAGTTCCTAATGGGAATTGATTCAGAGTACAAAATTAGCCAAAGTTGGCACTTACTGACACTGAATTGGCACTCTCACTCAGAGTGTGTATATGGATGGGTAATAGAAAATGTCTCATACAGTACAAGATATTCTTAAGCCTTTGTTAATATACATTACTGAGGTATTTATTGAGGGAGTTTAACTAGGATTATCTGATATTAACACTGAATGCTAATAACAAAAAAAACCTCATATTTCATCACTAATATCCTGACTTTAAAGTCTTCAAAAAATATTTGGGGAGTAATTTTATGATTCTGCACTCCAGACCCAATGGCCCTTCATACGATGCCACAGGGAAGCCACCTTCTTGCAGCTGACAGCCTCCCCACGAGGCAGAGATAGCACGACGCAGGGAAATGCCCTTTAATTGGACTTTCAATTGTCTAAATTGGCCACCTGGTTCCAGTCAGTGGGCAGCTGAGCTGCTGCTGTTCCTGTCACTAGGAAACTTCCCTAGTGGCGAGATTACATTGGGTGCAATATCGACATGGCTCATAAGAACATAAGAAATAGGAGCAGCAGCTGACCATTCAGCCCTTCGAGTCCACTCTGCCATTCAAAGAGATCAAGATGGAGTGGCCACCAGCGATTCAGGTACATCCTACGCACAATTTTCTGAACATTAATCAATCCCCTTATGTATTTGTTAAAGTCCAGGATCACTAGAGTAGATACTGCACAAATGGCCTAAGGGACAAATGTACTATCCTGTATGATCCTCACTCATAACTGGGATTTTCCAGGTTTGATCTCTGATCCCGGCTGAGCTACTTGATCTCAACAAGGACTGCAATCGGACTTGGCACTTCTGGGTTATAGAGGCAATATTAGCCATGGCTCCCAGTGCTGAATACATTCAAGTGATCCATGTCTGAGAGTGTTGACATTAAGGACAGCTTCAGACTTGACTGCGATTCTATCACAGTTGAAGTGCCTGCTAACATTCACTCATGGTTCACATGTTAAGCATGGCCAAGGGAACAAAAGGCTGATGGTGTCTGTGGAATCATAGCACAGTATCAGTCAATGTCATCAGCAGACGAGGAGACAAAAAAAATGCAAGATTCAATCACAACAGTAATTGCCTCAGAGCGAGATACTATGATATAAATGCCCCTATTTCTTTACGCAACGGGTTCTTACTAAATGGGGTCTTTTAAAATTTAAGTTCCCAGAAATTATTGTCGCCAATATCAGCTGACTAGCATTTGATGTGTCTGTATGACACTCCCCTGCCATTTAGTTTAAATGGTTTAATGCCATCACACTGAATTAAGCCTTGGCTGAGTGCAATTTTTAGTCCATTTATTAATGTGCTCAGCTAACGCCTCAATATGTGCTATTTAAAAGAAATCAGGACCCTGTTTATTTTAGGTAGGTCAACAACAAAAAATCTCTGACATTTTAGCTTTCTGAGCATGTTAACCAGTGCAGTAAACATAATGCTCAGTTCTTTCATATTCTTAATTATTTCTAGATAAGCAACAGTCAACAAGAAACAAAGATTGGGATCTTCTCAGAAGCGGGGAAGTCCTGAGGTTGGGGAGTTTTTCGGGTGGCCAGCATGCTTGGACAGGAGTCTGGGCTCCCCACATGATATTGCCATGGCCAAGCAGGCAAGTCCAGGAGAATGGAGGGACAACTGCTCCAGCAGTAGCATCATGGCCTTTTATATATATAATTGAAGACATCTTTACTCCTATACGCAAATCCCCTTGTAACGAAAGCCAACTTACCATTTGTCTTCTTAATTGCTTGCTGTACCTGCATGTTAGCTTTCAGTGACTCATGAACAAGGACCTCCAAGTCCCTTTGAAGTTCAACATTCCCCAGCCTCTCACCATTTAAGAAGTGCTCTGCATTTCTCTTTTTCTTACCAAAGTGGATAACCTCACATTTTTCCACATTGTATTCCATCTGCCAATTTTTTGTCCACTTACTTAACCTCTCCAAATCCCATTGAAACTTCTTTGCATCCTCCTCACAATTCACATTTCCACCTAGTTTTGTGTCGACTGCAGACTTAGAAATATTACATTTAATCCCCACATCCAAATCTTTGATATAAATTGTGAATAGCTGGAGTCCAAGCACTAACCCTCATGGTACCCCACTAGTCACAGCCTGCCAACCTGAAAATGACCCATTTATTCCTGCTCTGTTTTCAGTCCGTTAACCAGTTCTGAATCCATGCCAGTATATTTTCCCAATCCCATGTGCTCTAATTATATTTTCTAACTTGCTGTGCGTCATGGCACAGGCAGCAGAATATTGGATGACCTCAAGTTTACAGAGGGTGTAATGTGCGAGACCAGCCATGAGTGGGTCGGAATCGTTGAGTCTAGAGGTATCAAGGGCATGAATAAGATTTTCAGCAGCAGATAAATGGGGTGGTGGGGAGGGAGGGGTGGGTATGAGGGAGGGGTGGGCGTGGTGCTGGCATGGGGAGGTCAGGCAGTGCTATGGTATAGACAATCATAGTGATGGCATGAATATGGCATTGAAAGCTAATCTTGGGGTCAAATGTAACATCAAGGTTGTGAACAGACTGGCTTAATCTCCAACCGTTGCCAAGGAAAGAGGAGTCAGTGGCTAGAGATTAGAGTGAGACTGAACCAATGGCTTTGGACTTCCCAATATTTAATTGGAGAAAATTTCAGCTCATGCAGTACTGGATGTCAGATAAGTAGTCTGATCATTTAGCAAGAGTGCAGCAGTCAAGAGAGGTAGTGATGAGGTAGAGCTGGATGTTGTCAGCGTACATGTGAAAACTAATATTCTGCCTTTGGATGATGACTTCAAAGGTAATGATGCAGGGGCAGGAAGAGAAGCCATTGCAAGTGATTCTCTAGCTATGACTAAATAGATAAGAATGGAACCAGGTGAGAGCAGTATCACCCTGTTGGACGACATTGGGGAGGTTTTGGAGGAGGATGGTGTGGTCTACAAATAGGAATGAAGGATGAGGAGTTAAAGTTTACCTTTATCACAGTCCCACAGGATGACATTTGTGACTTTGATAAGGGCTGTCAGTTCTCAGTCAGCATTCGCACATCCACATATCCAGCAAGAAGTGATTGATAGTGATTGGGAGAATGTAGACTGACTAGTTCTTGCCCTCCTTAATCCAGGAACACTGAAGCTTATTGTAGTGCTGCCTCTGAAGATCATTTAACTTGACACAGAATGGAGATTCAGCTTGGGACCTTCCTGCTCTGTTTGGCTCAGTTCCACATATATCGTGCATTTACACACCGAGCCGTTGAGGAAGCTCTAGATGCATTTTGACTTCATTCAGAAATAAATCATAAATTTTATACCTAAATTACCATCACATTTGGAAACTTGCCGGATAATTCAACAAAGTTCCTGCCCCGTTTTTTTAGCAACACAAAGTTAACTTGTGCACATCATCTCTTTATTTTTACAAAATTCCCATGATGCACCTGCTATGTTTTAAATCATTGTTCTATGTATAAATGAAAGATTTGTCCCTAGTATTTGTTTTGCACGATGATGAGTGGATGAGTTAATGGCAGTGCGTGGGTATAGTGCCAGCTGGGCTTTTTGGCAAGCACATATATACCACTGGCGAGGAATATATGTTATCTTGGCAGTGTTGTAAAGGTTTTAATGTTGGAACCCAGCCGCACTCTCTTGTGCAGCCAGTCAATAAATGATTTGCATTCAACACTTACGTGAACTGCATTTCATTACACAAGGATAAAAGGAGGACCTTGCTGTAAGTCATACTAATTTATAAGAGGGGAAAAAGCAATCAATATTGGTAGCATATTTGTAAGAATGAAACTTTATTTTTTTCAATAGCATTAGATGTCACCATGTTAGATCACTACTGTTGACTAAGGTTATGGGTTGGGAAACCTTTGATGATTCTTACTACATAGGGACCAAGCCATCCCTGTGCATCTTTGTACTTTCAATAAATAGACCTGGCATGATGTCAATGAGAAAAGCTGAAGTGGTCAAGGGTGCCTGAGGTTCTCAGTTGATACTTGAATGTGGTGCTGTTATGTTTTACTAGACCCATGCCAATTGTGTTAAATTACCCCTAAATGCAACTTAAAACGGCCACCAGTCTGGCCTCACGAGGCATAGCTGTCAATATTCTTGTATTGAAAGCATTAAACTGAGACAAATATTGCAGTTCCCCTGAAGGAATTATCACTGCAGTATTCCTCCTCAATTAATAGTATATACTCTTATGAAGAAAGACTAATGAAAGGGTCCTGGAGCAAGCACAAAAAAAAGAGAACTGATAAAGTTGATTATTATGGGAAAAATTTCAGACTATGGGCACATCAATCAAGCATCCCAAGAACAGTTGTCTAGAAAAAGTCTTTAATAATAGATCAAGCTGTTGGCTAGATTGTGTAATGGAGTGGGCTAGTGTACATCAGGGGATGACACAAAAACTGGGAAGAAGGAAAGACATTGATCACCAAACTACAGATTTTAACTGGCTAGCCTTATTAAGAGCAGTCAGCATGGATTCCAAAAGAGAAGTTTATTCTTGACCAATCTTATTAAATTCTTTGAAGAAGTAACAGAAAGATTAGATAAGGGAAATTCAGCAGACATATTGGCCTAGATTTTCATCCTCAAGACGGGTAGCAGGAGTCAAGAAAATTCCCAGCTTGGCCTACACACCTCAGGAGAAATTGCCTGTAAGGACAGGATTTTTATTGTGGGGGGGTAGGTGTGGGCTGCAGTTGGGCCAGCTGACCCAGTAAAAAGTTTGGAGGCAGACACAGGGTGTGGAGGTGCGCTGTTTAAAAGGGCTGCCTTGGCGCTGTGCAACTTTATCCTGCTTAAAGTAAAAACATAAAGGCCCTCCAACACTCCCCTCGTCACCCTCCATCCATTCCACCTCATGCCCCCCACTCACTCTCTATGAATCTTCATGCCCCCTATACTAAGCTATGCTTCCCAAACAATCCCTATGGCCCCTCATGCCCCCCCCCATGCCAAGCTTTGGCACTTCCATGCCCATCCACTCACTGTGCATCGTACAGAAGCAATTAACCCTATAGTGACAGTAGTATATGCAAAAAAAGCTTTAAAAAAGTCATTCATTCATAAAAAATATTTTTACTGCAGCCCAATAAAAGTGTCAATCATCCAGACCTTTTAAAGTTTCAATAGCAGAAACTGCAAGCACTTGAAGCCTCTTTATCTTGTATAAACATTATAAAATTGACAGAAGAGATCAGAAAGCCAGAGCTGTCAATCAAGCAACATTTTCCCTGCGGCTCAGATGTTTTAATACTCTATGGATGTCTGGCCGGTTGACCAAATATACTTAATGAGGCTTGGCTGTGCGTCCAGACATCCATTAACCAGTTGAAACACCTGAGCCCCAAAAAGCTGGCAAAAAATCCAGGCCAAACTATTCGTATTACCAAAAAGCCTTTAATTAGGTACCTCGTAGTAGACTTGTGACTAAGATCAGAACATGTGGAGCCAAGGGACAAGTAGCAGAATGACAACAAGCTGGCTACAAAACAAAAAAAAACAGAAAGCAAGGATTAAAAGTATTTACTCAGATTAGTAAATAGTGGAAGTGGTTTTCCATAAGAATCGGCTCTGGGACTGTGAGTGTTTATGATTTCTCTAAACGTTTTGGGTTTGGGAATCAGAAGTACAATATCAAAATTTGTGAATGACACTAAATTGGAATAATATAGAAGAGGACTGTGACAAAATGCAGACAGAAATTAATTAAGTTGCAAAATGAACATGCAATTGGCAAATGGACTTCAAAAGAGATGATTGTGAGGTGTTACATTTCAGCAAGAGGAGTAAGAATACTATTAAAAAAAGTCCTTGGAAAATAACTATCTGAATGGTATATCTTTTTCTGATCTCACCCCTTCAGGCATAAACTTTGCTGGAGTGCCCAGTTTTCTTGGGTAGCAGCACAGCTTGGATGCTGGCCAGGGCCCCACCCTGGGCTATGGTGACCCCTCCCAGCATCTTGTTGGGTTCCTCGTCATTGTGGATGGCAACCGGGTCTCCTTGTTGTCCCAGGCCCCAGGCCGCATTGCTGGCCAGTTGGAGGATCTCAGCCGTCAAGTACTTGAGGACGGCAGCCAGGTAGACGGAGGCTCCGCCTCTGACACGCTCGGCATAGTGACCCTCGTGCAGCAGCCGGTGGATACTGCCGACATGGAACTGGAGACTGGCGCTGAAAGAGTGAGCCGTGGCCTTAGCACGCCCTTTCTCTCCAGTTTTATCGCGACCAAACATCTAGTTGATGCCCTGCTGAAAATCTTCACCAAAATGATGTAGAGGAACAGAGCTATCTGGGGGAACAGATACACAAATAATTAAAAGTAGTGACGCAGTTTAGTAAGGCCATATAAAAGCAAACAACAAATTTGGGGTTCACTTCAAGAGCAATAGAATTGAAAAGCAAAAATGTTATGTTAAATGTGCATACAACCTTGGTTAGACCACACGAGATTAGTGTGAACAATTCTGGGCTCCATATTATAAAAAGAATATAAAGACACTAGTGCAGTTGCAAAAACATTTACTAGAATGATATGACCACTTAGAGGTTATACCCTATAAGAAAAGATTGGAAAGAGTGGGGCTCTTAGAAAAGAGAAGGCTGGGGGTGACTTGATAGAGGTCTTCAAGATTATGAAGGGGTTTGATGGGGTAGAAGTAGAAAAAATGGTCCCACTTGCGGGTGAGACCATGACATTGTCCAGCTGGAGGGTAGAATCTGCAGCTCTGACCAATCTAACTAGCAGTATCATATGCATTTAACTGAATGAGTAACCAACAGTTTATGCGCACCAAGTATTCTTATTGCATTGGTAAAGTCAGAATCGTGAAGTGACTCAGATACCCCTTGGCCATTCTAAGCTCCACTTGGCAGCAGTTAATCCTTCCACAGCTACCAGCTGGGTAGTTTCCTCTCACATATTCTGTGGCTCACTTCTTCTGTTCCCAGCTCAAACTCACTAACAATTTACATTTCAATACCACTTGCAACATAGTGCAAAGTCATAAGAAACTCCATACAGAGGAAAAAGTCTAATAGGGTTTGAAAGAAGAGTTAGGGCAGGTGACTAAAGGTTTAGAGGTGGATTTTAAGGGTGGGGAGAAATATATGAAGAAGGCAGAATCCTGGAAGAGAATTCTGGCACGCAAAAAGAGCCACTGATGTGGCTAGGGCCCAGATTTTCACCACGATGGAGAGGTGTCCCCACCCACTGTCCCACCCCGAACACAGCATTTCCCATTTTCAAGGGGGCGGGAATGGGGCAGGGCTCATTTCGCACATGCATGGTGTACAGAGGCAGCTGGCTGTTTAAATCATCAGCTGAAGTAGGATTTGGGTAGGCCAGGAGTGTGAAACCTCTTGTGTGCAGATTAGATCAGGTAACAGCAGGTCTGAACTTGGTGGGTTCGTGTGGATAGCCACCGTACCCTTTGGAGAGGTAAGGTACCCTTTGAATCTGGTCTCAGGACAACTTTGGAAGTTGGCCTTTGGAAGTATTAGACGTATGCATAAATGTGCATAAGATTGTCAAGCACATTTGAACTGTTAACAGACTTGTTGAAATCAACTGCCAAAACTGCCAGACCCCTGCCAAAAGGACCTGTCAAAACTGTCAGAAGTGCCTGTCAAAGGGATCTGTCAAAGGTGCTATTAAGCTGTCAAGAAATTTAAAAGTCTAGCCCTTTAAGTCTTTGGAAAAAATGTCTGAAGTGTTAAAAAAAAAGCTTGCTATTTCACTCTGTCTGTTGATATAAGCCTGAGGGATTCCATTACTGGATTAGTGCTGCATGATTGATTTCACAACCAACCATTATCACAGTAGGGTACCTGCCATTTCACAGATTGACAGCAACAAGTGGATATAGACTCTTTGATGTGAGACTATTCCAATGCTTGTAGTTATAAGGATTTATTTATTTCAAGGAATGTAAATTGAGTAAATGGGTTCTTAATACATGAGAGTGTTTTTTCAATATAGTGAAGCCTACAATAGACACTCAGAACTTTATTTTATCGAACTTTATTTTATCTCATCTCTACTTGGGTCTTGAGGACTGCCCATGATGGATACTAGGTGAATTGGCATGGTAGGTGTAAGGGCAATGGGTGGAGGGCATGGGTTGGCAGGTGTTGGTATTGGGACTATAAAGGACCACGGAGGTGACATAGGTCAGCATGGAGTGTTGGAGAAGTCATGGCGGTGGATACAGGGGCATATGTTGGCATGGAGGGTATGAAGGACTATGGTGAGTACAGGGTTTAAGATGGCATGGATAGGGTATGGGGAGTTTGTTGGGGGTTGAGGGTGTGTGAGGGGTGAGGGACGTTTTATGTTTATGTTTTAAGCTTCATTTTTTATTTTTGGACACAGTGCCAGAGCCCGAGGCAGGCATTTCGCCCAGTGCACCTCAGCACATGGCAGCCTCCTCACTTCTTTCTTGGTCATCCACCCCTACTCCTATTATAGCTCGCCCCACTCGACCAAAAGTCCGATGTCCGGTCTGGTTGACGAGGCCAGGGATTCTTTCAAATCTGCTCACCTGATCTGGAAGCAAGCAAAGATCAGGATCTATGACTTGGCTGGTGCCTTTGTGAGGTGGTATAGGAGGTACAATGTACTGAGTTGAGTTTCAAAGTCCTGGATACCCTGTTTGGGGTCGTGGACTTTCTGCAAAAGGATGGCATGCGGTGTAATTTTTGGAACCCATGCTGCGAATAGGGAACCAGCAGAAATAAGGACATATTCACCATGGGCAGAATTTTTAGCTGGGTGGGCGGGCGCGAGCCCGACCCGATCGAGCGTTAAATAAAGTGTGTTGACGTCGGCTGAGCGTGCCAACGTCAACGCTCACTCTCGCGATATTTCGCCAGGTGGGTGTGCGATGGAGACGGAGGCGCGCCCACCATTAATTAAGTGGCCAGTAAAGGCCCTTGAGACAGCAATTGTTTCCGGTTTTACATAGCCTGTGTGATTTTTAGGTCGTCACCTGGACAAAACGGGCAGGCGGGCAGGATACAATTTGCACAACCTCATCCACAGGCGGCATAAGAGGGGCCTTGTCAAAGTGAGGAGTTTAGGATATCACTTGCTGCTGCTTGTTTCTGTGAACAGGACAGCTTCATTTCACTTCAGAGCTGCATTCAGAGACTTTAGAGGCTGCAGTTCAGGACTCAGTGTTGTTTTCCAGGCTCCCAGAGCATTCACATCACGTGGGGCTTTCCAGGTGTCAGACAGCTTTCCCTTACCCTGGTAATGGGGATTGTGGTCTCTGCTGGTGGCACCTCCTCTGAGGAGGAAGAGAGGGCCAGAAGGGGGAGGAGGCCAGGTGTCCCTATTCAGCTTCCAGGGGAGCGACCTATGGGAGGAGAGGTGCAGACACAAGGGGCGCAGGGCCAACAGGAAGCGCAAGGCGGAAGGGGCCGCAGAAGACGCCACTGTCCTGCTGCCAGGGTTTACAGGCGGCGATGGAGCTACCTTAATGTATCTGAGGTGCAATGCCGACGGATGCTCCGCCTCTCAAGGGAGTCAGTAACCTCCATCTGTCAGAGGGTTGGTCCTGAGATCAGCTCCAACAGTATGGGTGGACACCCCATGCTAGTGGCACTGAAGCTCATGCTGGCCCTCAACTTCTATTTCTCCGGCTCTTTTCAGGGGTCAGTGGGGAATCTTTGTGGAGTCTCCCAATCAGCTGTCCACAGTTGTGTCAAGCTGGTGACAGATGCTCTGTTCAGGTGTGCAACGACTTTCATTCATTACCGTATGGACGAGGCCAGCCAGGCTGAGCGAGCCAGAGGCTTTGCAGTGATTAATGGGTCCCCTGTGTCCAGGGTGCAATAGACTGCACACATGTGGCCATCAAGATGCCAGCGGGTGAGCCGGGAGCCTTCGTCAACAGGAACTCTTTGAACATGCAGTTAGTGTTTTTCTTTTATTCATTCACAGGATGTGGGCTTCGCTGGCTGGGTTAGCATTGACTGCCTATCTCTAGTTGCCCTTGAGAAGGTGGTGGTGAGCTGCCTTCTTGAACTGCTACAGTCCATGTGGTGTAGGTACACCCACAGTGCTGTTAGGAAGGGAGTTCCAGGATTTTGACCCAGCGACAGTGAAGTAACGGCGATATATTTCCAAGTCAGGATGGTGAGTTACTTGGAGTGGAAGTGGGGAGTATTCCAATACACTCCAGACTTTTGCCTTATAGATGGTGGACAGGCTTTGGGGAGTCAGAAGGTGAGTTACTCGTCGCAGGATTCCTAGCCTCTGACCTGCACTTGTAGCCACAGTATTTATATGGCTAGTCCAGTTCAGTTTCTGGTCAATGGTAACCCCATGATGTTGATAGTGGCAGATTCAGTGATGGTAATGCCATTGAACATCAAGGGGCGATGGTTGGATTCTCTCTTGCTGGAGATGGTCATTGCCTGACACTTGTGTGGCACGAATGTAACTTGCCACTTGCCAGTCCAAGCCTGGATATTGTCTAGGTCTTGTTGCATTTGGACATGGACTGCTTCAGTGACTGAGGAGTCACAAATGGTGCTGAACATTGTGCAATCATCAGTGAACATCCCCACTTCTGACTTTATGATGGAAGGAAGATCATTGATGAAGCAGCTGAAGGGTCATGAGGACTCGAAACGTCAACGGTACTCTTCTCCGCTGATGCTGCCAGACATGCTGAGTTTTTCCAGGTATTTTTTATTTTTTGTTTTGGATTTCCAGCATCCGCAGTTTTTTGTTTTTGTCTTCCAGTACAATCCTGCTACGGCTGATGGCCCACAGCGCCTCATGGATGCCCACTCTTGAGTTGCTAGATCTGTTCAAAATTTATCCCCTTTAGCACAGTGGTAGTGCCACACAACACGATGGAGGGTATCCTCAATGTGAAGGCGGGATTTCGTCTCCACAATGACTGTGCGGTGGTCACTCCTACCGATACTGTCATGGACAGATGCATCTTCAGCAGGCAGGTTGATGAAGATGAGGTCAAGTATGTTTTTCCCTCTTGTTGGTTCCCTCACCACCTGCCGCAGACCCAGTCTATGTCATTTAGAACTCGGCCAGCTCGGTCAGTAGTGGTGCTACCAAGCCACTCTTGATGATGGACATTGAAGTCCCCCACCCAGAGTACATTCTGTGCCCTTGCCACCCTCAGTGCTTCCTCCAAGTGATGTTCAACATGGAGGACCACTGATTCATCAGCTGAGGGAGGACAGTATGTGGTAATCAGCAGGAGGTTTCCTTGCCCATGTTTGGCCTGATGCCATGAGACTTAATGGGGTTGGGAATCGATGTTGAGTCTCCCAGGGCAACTCCCTCCCAACTGTACACCACTGTGCCGCCACCTCTGCTGGATATGTCCTGTCCCACCAGCAGGATAGGGATGGTGATGGTGGAGCCTGAGACATTATCTGTAAGGTATGATTCCATGAAGATGACTATCTCAGGCTGTTGCTTGACTGGTCAGTGAGACAGCTCTCTCAATTTGGGCACTAGCCCCCAGATGTTAGTAAGGAGGCCTTTGCAGGGTTGAAATTGCCATTGTCATTTCTGGTGCCGGGTGGCCCATCTGGTTTCATTCCTTTTTTGTGGCTTTGTAGCAGTTTGTTACAACTGGGTGGCCATTTCAGAGGGGATTTTAAGAGTCAACAACATTGCTGTGGGTCTGGAGTCACATCTAGGCCAGATTTCCTTCCCCAAAGGACATTAATGAACCAGATGGGTTTTTACAACAATTGACAATGGTTTCACAGTCATCATTAGACTTTTAATTGCAGGTTTTTATTGAATTCAAATTCCACCATCTGCCCTGGTAGGATTCAAACCCTGGGTCTCTGGATTACTAGTCCAGCAACAATACCACTACACCATCGCCTCCCCCAGATTCTGGAAGTGTATGCAAGGTACCCTGGCAGCTCCCACGATGCCAAAGCTCTCCAGTGCTCCAGCTCAACTAGATGGATGGCTGCTGGGTGACAAGGGCTATCCCTTCAAAAGGTGGCTTATGACGTCTCTCTGCCACCTAAGAACAGAGGCCAAGCAACGGGTACAGCAGGAGCTATGCCTTCACAATGGTGGTGGTAAAGAGAGCCATAGGTCTTCAAGGTGCGCTTCCAATGCCTGGGCCGTTCAGGGGGCGCACTCCAATACCCCCCAGAGCGGGTGTCATTGATAGCGGTTGCATGCTGCACTCTCCACAATCTGGCACTGGCAAAGGGGTCGCAGTGGAGGAAGAAGATCTTAACACAGCTGCATAGCCATCAGGTGAAGAGTCCAGCAGTGAATCTGAGGATGAGTACGGTGAGGAGGATGCTGAGGGCATAGACGCTGACCTGAGTAACCTCCAGGGAGGCAGGGACATCTGGGATGCTTTGATCCAACGTTCTTTCAGCTAGTCTACCAAATAAGAACCACCAACACATGCCAGGGCTGCGGGCTCCACACTCGATCCCTGACAGGACCACTGCCTTGGTCAACAACATACACTATGTGCCTTTGCAATAAAGTTTCAGGAGTCTATCATAACATCATGGCCTACCCTGCGCCTGCAGAACAAATGAAGCATACAGAGTTGCACAAAATAACATCTCATTTACTTGTGAATGTGAAACATTGCAGAAATTAACATTAACCGGTGTTTTCCATCACGCCATTAAAAAAAGGGGAAAAAAATGGACAAACAAAATATCACCTGTGATCAGGCCGTGTTGTGCTTAAGGTGCTTTAAGTTTTTGCTTGCTGGTGCTATGCCTAGGTTCTCCCCCCTCACTGGCACTTGCATTGGAGTCAGCCTGCTCACTCTGCTGTCCTGTTGGCCTTAATGAACTTGGCGGGCATCCTCTGGCCCGTGGAGCCTGTGCTGGCCTCACATGGGAGTGAGCGGCCAGTGCCACGGCTGGCATCTCCCCAGTCGCCGCAGCCTCATCATATGCCACGGTCACTGGCAGGGGGGCGGAGGAGCTGCTGCCATCATCTGGAGTGCCCTGAGAGGAGCCTGCAGAGACAACAAGCAGCACGTGTGCCAGCATCAGGTTGCATTGGACCTCCCTGTTCACCATTGATGGACAGGCACCTACCTGGGATACTGGATGTCCAATCCTTCTCCCACACTGACACTGACCAGCTGAGATCATTGCTGGTGTGAGGGCTGGCAGGTCCGAGCGCATCCCCAGGAACCCCTGATTGAGTCCCTGGAGGAGCCTCTCCATGAGAGTCGCCACTCTCTCCATGGAGAAGGCATTGCGCTCGGCCATGAGGGTCAATGCAGTTCTTATGCTCCGCATGGACTCCTCCACAATGGGCACCATGGCACACATTCCCTCATGTATCTCCGCCAGATCCTCCCGCACACCCTGCTGGACTTCCAGCATCTGCTGCCTCAGGGACAGCTCCAGAGGCTCATCATCAGCCATTGGCTGAGTTTGCCCTGATCACTAGCAGTCCTCCGACTGCCGGTGCCCTGGGCACTCTCTGCCTCTGCCTGCACTTCAAGCAAGTGTGAAGTGCCCTCACCAATGTGCACCGATGGACTACACGGCAATCTAATGCCCACCGAGGTGCTGATATGTACGCTGGTACCTGCTTGGCAGAGAGAGTGTGACGCAGCTGTGTGTTGAGCATGGTGGAACTCAGGGCTCAGGGGTGGGCCTTCAGGCTCCTCATAACAAACGGCTGCTGATGAGCCTAAAAGGGAGAAGAAGGACATGTCATTAGCTGAAGACATGACGCTGTCACTGTGCATGCCTGTCACCCTGATGAGACAGAGATATGTATTTTGGTGCCCTCGCCTTTTGGTTATCAATGGGGATTCCACCTTTGAGGCTCACATCAACATAGAGACTACACTGGAATGGTTGCAATAACCGACATTCTCACCTCAGTGCACTGCACTCTTACCTTCCGCTGGCACCCCAACCTCACCGTGACCGCTTGACTGAGGTGCATGGTGCCTCTCCAGCTCCAGGGCCTCCTGCTTGTATCGCGTGAGGATGAGGTGTAGGAGTACCCTGCCAGTCCATGACCTCTCAACACTGTAAAAGGATGTTTTCTCCTGAAAGGGCAGAGGAGCATTGATCAGTCCATCCTCTACCTACAGCGCCATTGCAGCCTGGCCAATCCTACCCAAAGAACACTTCCCAGGGCTCAGCCGATTTGTGACCCTGGACCCACAAGGTACTCTGCCAAAGCAGCCAGGACTCACCCCCTTGGCCAGATCCTGCCTCATTGACATTTGTCACTCACACTCTAACACCTCTGAGGCCCACAGGGGGATGGGCAGCTCTTACTTATTCTGCAAAGTGACCCATGTCAACACAGTACTCACCCTTCCCGGTCGCAGGAGATAGTTGAAGTGCTTCTGGCACTGCACCCATGTGCGCCTCAGCATGTCGTGGTTGCTGACCCTGGATGCCACCTCCTCCCAGGCCTTTTTGGTGAGGTGGGGAGGGGGCCTCCTCCTCCCGTCCCCAGGGACAAGGGTTTCTCTTCTCACTGCCACCTCCTCCAGGTACTGCGAGGTAGTCATCTGAGAAACGTGGGGCCGCCTACCCCTCTGTCCTGCCCTCCCACCTGCTTTGTCCACCCGCTACGGTTTCCATTTTCAAGACTTCCACGTTCTTCAGTGGTAGCTTTCCAGGGGCTGCCAAGGCTGCATTTGAATCGGCCACCGGGTCACCTTTGGATCTGGTGGACATTATGCCCCTGCCCACGACCGCTGCTTCGTGCTCATTCCCAAGCCGCATATCATGCTGGGGTGGGGGCCTTAACCCGCCCACCCACGTAAACTCGTGGAGCGTTCCTGACCGCAGACGGTAAGGGCAAAATTCTGCCCTATGAGTTTATGACCATCTAGTAGCCTGGAACCCTCTGACTCTAATTTGCCATGGCCTGAATGTTTCCCTCGTCAGACGCGCACGATGGGCGGGCCCAGGAGTGGCTGGGAAGCAGGCCCCCAATCCCGATTGGCCCACAACCATGATTTCGCACTGGATGCCAATTAAGGCCCCCCAACCATGAAACACATCTTCAGAATGGTCGGTAGGGCCGGGCAGAGGCCCGTCGGACACCAGGTCCAAAGGCAACCCGGCGGGCAGTTTAAAATCGGCAGAGGCAGCTCCCTGTAGGCTGCCAGGGAAGAATCTTTCTTCGGTCTAGAGACTGAAGCAATTGCCTCACCAGCGGCTGGAGACGTCAGGCAAGAGGGCATGTCGGCTGGGCACTCGGCTCCCCCGTTTTTTGGACAAGAGCCTCGCGGTCCTCGTGGAGGGAGTCGGTGTCAGGCTTGTTCCCAGGGATGGCAGGAGGAGGCCATCACACCTGACCAAAAAACCTTGGGAGGAGGTGACGGCCGAGGTCAGCAGTCATGATGTCGTGAGGCGCACATGGGTGCAGTGCCACAAAAGGTCCACTGAACTACTGCGCTCGGAAAGGGTGAGTACCGTGTTGGCATGGGTCAGTGTGCAGAAGTGTTAAGGTGTGGCTGTCCCCCCATGGAGTTCAGGGGTGTTAGAGTCCGAGTGCCAACTGTCAATGGCTGAGCTGGCCAAGGGGGTGAGCCCTGGCTGCTTGGACTGAGTGCCTTGCGGGTCGAGGGCCACAACTCGGATGTGCCCTGTGAGGTGTTCCTCAGGTGGGGTTGGCCAGGCTGCAATGGTGCTGCAGGTAGAGAGTGGGCTAATCAATACTCCTCTGTCCTTTCAGGAAAAGAGGAGCCATAACAGCATATGAGGCCAAGGACAGGCAGAGGCCCCCCAAACCTCCTAATCATGACGAGGTTGGAAATAGACACTTTGGAGCTGGAGAGCCGCCACCCACCTTGGCAGCTAATCCAGGGGTCTCTAACGAAGGTAAGATTGCAATGCAGTGAGGTGAGAGTGCCGGATTGTGCAAACATTCTTATGTAGTCTCATCACTAATGGGAGTCTCAAACCTGGAGCCCCCATTGATCATTGAAAGACGAGGGCACCATGATGCAGATCTCCATTGTCTCACCAGGGTGCCTGGCATGCACAGTGGCAGTGTGATGACTTTAACTAATGACATGTCATTGCTCTCCCTTAGATTTGCCAGCTCGCACTCGTATGCAGGACCCCGAAGAGCCAGAGGACCACCGGGCTTCAGCTGCACCTGCGTCACACTCTCTGAACCCGGCACCAGCACAGATACCAACACCTCAGTGGACATTAGGTCACCTCCTAGAATGTTGGTGCACAGCAGTGAGGGCACTTCACACTCACTTGAGGAGCAGGGGGAGGCAGAGAGTGCCCAGGGCACCATCAGTCAGAGGGCTGCTGGAGACCAGGACGATGCTGAGTCTAAGGCTGATGGATGGGCCTCTGGAGTCGTCCATGAGGTGACAGATGCTGGATGTCCAGTGGGATGTGCAGGAGGATCTGGCGGAGATCCATGAGGGAATACACGCCTTTGTTGTGGAGGTATCCATGTGGAACATGAGTATTGCATTGACCCTCATGGCCGAACGCACTGCCTCCTCCATTGCGAGAGAGGAGACTCTCATGGAGAGGCAGCTTCAGGGACAGAATCAGGGGTTCCTGGGGTTGCGCTCGGACCTGCAAGCCCTCACACAGGCATTGACCCCAGGTGGTCAGTGCCAGTGTGGGAGATGGATGAGGCACCCAGTATCCCGGCTAGGCGCCCGTCAACCAATGGCGAGCAGGGAGGTCCAGAGCAACCTCATATTGCTGCATGACCTGTTTGTCGTCTCTGTGGACTCCTCTCAGGGCGCTCTGGATGATGGCAGCAGCTCCTCCACCCTTCTGCCAGTGACTGTGACATCCGATGAGGCTGTGATGACTGGGGAGATGCCAGGCCTCTGTATCCTTCAGGGAGGCAAAGATACCAGGGATGCCTTGATCCAACGCTCCTTCAGCCAGGCTGCCGAAGATCTGCATCCACCTCATGCCAGGGCTGCTGCCTCCACCCCGGATGTCTGAAATAACCCTTTCATTTGAACCTAAAGTCCACTCAGTGCCTGTGCAATAAAGTTAGAGCCACTCAGATCCAGCATTAGATACTGGCGTACCCCGCTGGGCCAGCATAGGCTCCACTGGCCAGAGGACAACCAGCAAGGTCATCGAGGCCAACAAGACAGCAGTGTCAGACGGCTGCCTCCAATGCTGCTGCCAGCGAGGGGCGGGTGTATATACCAAGACGCAGTACTCGTAAAGTTTAAGGCACCTTGAGGTTCATGGGTGGTCTTCTGTTCTGCCATGTTTTGTTTATATGTTTACTGGTATGGGCATTAATGCCAGATATGGTCATGTTCATTGGTTGTGAGTGTCAAAGTTATATAAATTTTGATTTTGTCTTAATGGCCTGAGCATGCTTCACCTGTTTTTTTTGGTGCAGGGTACGCCAGTATCTAATGCTGGATCTGAGTGGCTCTAATTTTATTGCACAGGCACTGAGTGGACTTTGGGTTCAAATGAAAGGGTCATTTCAGACATCCGGGGTGGAGATGGCAGCCCTGGCATGAGGTGGAAGCAGATCTTTGGCAGCCTAGATGAAATATCGTTGGATCAAGGTGTCCCTGGTATCCCTACCTCCCTGAAGGATACAGCCCTCAGTAGGCAAATAGTCCACACCATCAGTTTTCTCCTCACCGTGCTCCTCTTCTGACACACTTCTAGATTCATCCTCTGTGGCCTTTGGAGCTTCCTCAAGATCCTCTTCCTCCACTGGGTCCCCCCTTGCCAGAGCCAGATTGTGGAGAGCGCAGCATGCAACCACTATCAGTGACATCCGCTCTGTGGGGTATTGTAGTGATTTCTCTGAATGGTCCAGGCATTGGAAGCGCATCTTCAGAAGACATATGATCCTCTCTATCACTGCCCTTGTAGAGGCATGACTCCTATTATAACGCTGTTCTGCCTCTGTGCTTGGGTGGCAGAGAGGCGTCATAAGCCACCTTTTCAATGGATAGCCCTTGTCACCCAGCAGCCATCCATCCATTCGGGCTGGAGCTCTGAAGAGCCTCAACACCTGGGAGTGTCTGAGGGTGTAAGCATCATGGAGCTGGTACCTTGCACAGACTTGCAGAATCTGCATCCTGTGGTCACACACTATCTGGACCTTCATCGAGTGGAATCTCTTCCTGTTGACAAAGGCACCCGGCTGACTCGCTGGCACCTTGATGGCCACATGTGTGCAGTCGATTGCACCCTGGACGCTGGGGAACCCAGCAATAGCTACAAACCCTCTGGCTCGCTCAGCCTGGCTGTCTTCGTCCGTATGGAAATGAATAAATGTCATTATCTACCTGAACTGAGCTTCTGTCACCAGCTTGATGCAACTGTGGACAGCTGGTTGGGACACTCCACAAGATCCCCCTCTGACCCCTGAAAAAAGCTAGAGGCATAGAAGTTGAGGGCCACTGTGACCTTCAGAGCCACTGGCATGGGGTGTCCACCCACACAGTCGGAGCTGATCTCAGACCCAATCATCTGACAAATGGAGGTCACAGCCTCCCTGGAGAGGCGGAGCCTCCTTCGGCATTGCACCTCGGGCATATTGAGGTAGCTGCATTGTTGCCTGTAAACCCTGGCAGCGGGATAGTGGTGTCTTCTGCGGCCTCTTATGCCTTGGACTATCTGCTGGCCCTGCGCTCCTTATGCCTGCACCTCCCCTCCCACAGGTCCCTCCCCTGGAAGCTGCATTGGGACACCTGGCCTCCTCCCCCTTCTGCCCCTCTCTTCCTCCTCAGAGGAGGTGCCACCAGTGCAGAGCACAATCCCCATTACCAGGGTAACAGAAGGCTGATGAATTCCTGGAAGGGTCCACATGGTCAAAATTCTCCGGCGGCCTTGGAGACACCAATAAGTCCTGAAATGAAGCCTAGAAATGCTAAGAATGAAGCTCAGAACAGAGATAAAGCTGTCACGTTCAAATAGGCAACCAGCAGCAAACTATCTCCTAAACTCCTCACTGATCACAATGGTAATGCTGTTGACCCTTTTTATCCCACCCTTGGATGAGACTTTATAAAAAGTGGGCTGCCCGCCTGCCCGTTTTGCCTCTGTGACGAGCACAAAATCGCACAGGCAACGTAAAATCGCGAACAATTGCCTTTTCAATGGCCTTAAGTGGCCTTTTAATTGATGGCGGGTGCAGCTCCAACACCTGCACGTGCCTGCTGCCCTGAATATTGCTCGAGTGCAGGGTGACGCCGGGACACTCACCCGATATCATCTTGCACGATTTTACGCCTGATCGGGTCAGGTGCGCGCTCTCCCGAGAAATGTAAAATTCTGCCCCACGTGTCTACCTCAAAGTTGGAAGTGGATCTTACACAGGAGCTGGAAGAAATTCTTTCATTGAGGACTTAGAACCATAAAGGAGAGCTGATTAGACTCATGTCTTATACATCTCAAGCTTAACCTGAATTAGGATTTTACTGTGATAGAAAAAGATGACAAAAATCAAAGTGTTTTTCACTCCTTTTCAGCATGAGCCCAGAGAACTGTAACTATGACTATGGTCCACAAATATCGAAGTGAATCAACACTTGAGACAAATGTCCCTTGTATTTTCTAATCTATCTTTGTGGTCCCTGTAATAGCTCACTTGGGGCACCCATCATGATTTTACACTCATTAGCCCTTTGTTCAAGATCCTGGGGAGACTAAATGGATCCATAGATGGTTCTGGCAGCAAAACAATATCATCTGCAAAAAGTGGTGCTGTAATATTTTCAGAATACCTGGAACAGACACCCTGTATAACGCCATCCATCATTTTCCATTTTCCTTTTGAAAATAGCCAGCAGCAAGCAAGAGCCTTCCATTCTTATTGTGTAGCTGAATCCCACAAATTTAAGGAATTGCCGACATTAACATTCATGTAACCATACATAAAGTGAAAAAATAGAGTTTGCAATTATAATGTGTCTTTCACAACGTCAGAGCACCCAAGGGCTTCAGAAGGGGCTTTTCAAGTGTCACTGATGTAATGTAAGAAACATGGCTGCCAATTTTCACACAGCAAGCTCCCATAAATAGCAATGTATAATGACCAGATCATCTCTTTCAGTGTCGTTCCACGAGCTGAATGTCTGAAAACTACACAGAAGGAAAATATGCCCATTGAGTTTCTTTGTGCTCCTTTAACTCATTTAACCTGTATTTAAAATGGATTAAAATAGCACACAGAGTTTTGTCCAGTACATTAATCAGCATGCTGTGAGTGACATAAATCCACTAAATGCATTAAGAGAGGTGTCTTTGCATCAAAAAGGGGAATATTAACTTGACAGGGAGAACCGATCATCCGTGAGGATCACAGAAATAAATTCAGCAGATCTGGCAATGGCGTTTCAACTCAATCACTGTATTGACATCTGACTTCCGGGTTTCCCAACCAATTAGGTTCAGCAGGCATGATGGCAACCTGCATGAGTAAATGTCAACTCCAGTCCTTAAAAGGACACTGCAAAGATGACAGTTGATGGATTCTGGAAATGGGAGAACAGAAAAAAGGGAACTGTCAAAATGGGGTTCCAGCATTCTAAGTCAACACTTCGCTTTAGTGATGCCTCTCTGGGTGTGACAGTGGACACCATGAGGACCTGCGGGGAGACACTGTGAGGGTCTGCAGGGAGACACTGTGAGGGTCTGCAGGGAGACACTGTGAGGGTCTACGGGGAGACACTGTGAGGGTCTACGGGGAGACACCATGAGGACCTGCGGGGAGACACTGTGAGGGCCTGCAGGGAGACACTGTGAGGGTCTGCGGGGAGACACCGTGAGGGCCTGCAGGGAGACACTGTGAGAGCCTGCAGGGAGACACTGTGAGGGTCTGCGGGGAGACACCGTGAGGGCCTGCGGGGAGACACTGTGAGGGCCTGCGGGGAGACGCCGTGAGGGTCTGCGGGGAGACACCGTGAGGGTCTGCGGGGAGACACCGTGAGGGTCTGCGGGGAGACACTGTGAGGGTCTGCGGGGAGACACTGTGAGGGTCTGCGGGGAGACACTGTGAGGGCCTGCGGGGAGACGCCGTGAGGGTCTGCGGGGAGACACCATGAGGTCCTGCGGGGAGACACCATGAGGGTCTGCGGGGAGACACTGTGAGGGTCTGCGGGGAGACACTGTGAGGGTCTGCGGGGAGACACTGTGAGGGTCTGCGGGGAGACACTGTGAGGGTCTGCGGGGAGACACTGTTCTTTAATGATAGGAGGTAGAAACCTGCCAGAAGAAGTGGCTGGAGGCTGCTCAGGGGGTCAGCAGCGGGATTGTGGTGCCATGCTCCTGAATTCAGTGTTGAAAGCAGTTTAATGACCTAATCAAGGCAGGAAAGATGAGTACAATGGCACATTCAACAATTTCCTGATGTGCGTATGATCCCAACCCCCTCAGTCTGCCTTCTCAAGCTTACTTCAGCACTTCTCACACCCTCTTACCTTGCAGGTGCACCCATTCCACTTTGTCTATGTGCTTCCCCACATTCCCAAATATCCATCCAACAGTGACATTCTTAATGCAATATCATGCCTCTCCCTCAGTCACTCAGCAAATATTGTCCAATCATCCGTTGAACACATTCCATTACTCTCACTCATAGGTCTCTTCTTTCTCTCCTTGCAGAAGAGAACACAGAACAGCAGGGAGAGGCAGAGAATCGGAGGTGCTCCTCCATCAATCTTGCAATTAACATGTGTATAAGAGGAGGCAGGGCTGGAAATCAGTGGACAATCGGTATGCCTAGTGGTCAAAGATGAGGAAATAGAAGCCCTGCAGCTCCCTGGTGACAATGTAAAATATCACACAGCCACATGGCATACAGTACTCACTCCTGATATCAGCAGTTAGTGAAACATGATCATATATATAATAATCAGTTAAAACAGTCTTACTTTGACAGTACTAATTCCGGTCTTTAATCTCCCACAGAGCCTTCAAGCATCCAGGAGGACAATGACGACTCCTTGGAAGCCACGCACTCTGAGGCTGCACCATCACAGGATTCATGCAGACTTCAGCAGAACCAGAAAGGAAGATAACCATGTTTTCACCTTGTGGTTCAGATATTACAAATGAGCAAAGAGTCCACATTGTTGGCTAACTCCCAAAAATGTGAAGGGTACATGAGACTAGGATGTTTAGGCAGAGAATGCTTATTGCCCACTACAGACCTGACTTCTCCTCTCTAACATATCAGACAGCCAGTGCTTTTCTTTCGATGAAACCAATTAAACTAAATTAGGAAAAAAAACAAGGGACAAACAAGGTGTAGCCTCTTAAAGGGGCACTGCAAGCAGAAGTCAAATGTTAAAGGAAACTTAGAAACATTAAACCAAAATGTGATTAAAGGGATCTATAAAACACCCCAGTCCCTGCAGTGCCCACCGAGCATGGAAGACCTCTATTGTACCAGTAAACACCACGTGCTCCCTCTCCAAGGACACCTAGCTGCGAACGTAGCCATGAAAGAGGGGCAGACAATCGGGCCTGGGCCTGTTGATGGTCAGCCTGGCCAGGCCCAGGAGCAGGTTCACGAGGAGGTCCTCCTCCCTCCCGCCCGGGTGTCTGAAGATTAGGAGCTTGGAACTGAAGTGCAGACAAAACAAAAGCAAAAGGCTTTTTAAATGACCAAAAAGAAACATAGGAATGATCCACGGATTCCACAAGGACACAAAGTGCACAGGCATCTTGGGAGTCCGTGAACAGGGACAGCCTACGGTTGTGCGGGGCTGTTGTATGCAGCACCCCAGGTCCCCAATGGTAAGTGGGAGGGCTCACAAGTAGAGAGCCCTCCAGTGGGGAAATCCACCACTAGACGGCAACAAGGCAGGAAAAGGGTTGTCCTCACGACAGGCGAAAGCAAAGAAGTGAAGGGTGTGCAGCCCCAGCCCGTACAGGAAACCCCTCTGCGCCGAGCTAAAAGACATGGAGGGCGTTTCCATGAGGTGGCTCAGATTGCGGGCTCCATCTACACGAGGGAGGGTTCAGGGTTTGGGGCCAATGTGGAATTCTGTCCGAGCAGGGGTTCGCTCGGACGGGAGTTCACCGCGCGCCTGCATCTCCTCGAGCCCACGTATGTAATCGGGACCGAGCATGACCGTCCTAAGGTCTTGAATGGCATCGGCTGTGAGCCGGACGTCCACGGACACATGAAGCAGCAATTCCTGTGGAAGCAGCCAGCCCACTCCTCTGTCCCTGATCCTGGTCACCCCGGCTGCCACAGTGCTCCCCTCTGCCAGCCACCTGAAAGGGCGGAGGCACGGATCCCTGAACAGCGGCTCTCTGATAATAGCCACTACTCCTGATGGCAGAGTGCTGCAGTGCAAGGTGACCATGTTCCAGGCTTTGATCAGGTCCTGGTAAAAGATGGGCAATGCCTGCAAGGAGCCACGAAGGCCCCTCAGGTCTATAAACAGGAATTACACGTCATAATTCAGTCCATGCACCTGGTGGAAGAAATATGTCGCCAGAGCACATTATTTAGGGGGGGCACGACATAAAGATATCGCTGCAGGCTCTGAAGGCGGAAAGTCACCACCTGGTGCGAAGGCACACCAGCGGCTGACTGCCCACCCTAAGTGGGAGACTCAGAACCTCGGCAGTGACCCAGTGTAGCCTTTTGTCCCAGTAGAAGTCTACGAGCATTCTCTTGATTTTTGCGACAAACTCCAGGGGAGGGGTCAAAGTGACCAGCTGGTACCACAACATGGCGGCAATCAGCTGGTTTATGACCAGCACTCGATCCCTGTAGGACAGGACCCCGAGCAGTCCTATTCAGCGTTTCAGGCGAATGCCGACTTTGGTCTCTGACTCCTGCCAAGACAGCCAGTGCTCTTTTTATTGATGAAACCAATTAAAGTAAATTAGGATTAACGAAAGACAAAACAAGATGCAACCTCTTAAAGGGACACTGCAAAGGGACACTGCAAACAAAAAGTCAAAAGAGTCTTCTGAGAGGCAAAAGATTCTGGAATCTGTATTATAGGAAGGATGTGATTGCACTCGAGAGAGCGCAGAGGAGATTTACCAGGATGTTGCCTGGGCTGGAGAGTTTTAGTTATGAGGAGAGATTGGATAGACTGGAGTTATTTTCCCTGGAGCAGAGGAGATTGGAGGGGGACATGATTGAGGTGTATAAAATTATGAGGGGCATAGATAGGGTAGACAGGAAGGAAATTTTCCCCTTGGTGGAGGAATCAATAACCAGGAGGCATAGATTTAAGGTAAGGGGCAGGAGGTTCAGAGGGGATGTGAGGAAGAATTTTTTCCTCCAGAGGGCGGTGGGAATCTGGAACTTATTGCCTGAAAGGGTAGTAGAGGCAGAAACCCTCATAGCATGTAAGAAGTATTTGGATGTGCACTTGCGATGCCATGGCATACAAGGCTATGGGCCTAGTGCTGGAAAATGGGATTAGAATAGTTAGGTACTTGTTTGACCAGCGCAGACTCGATGGACCGAAGGCTGTAGACCTCTGTGACTCTATGAGGCACTGTTCTTTGTGTCTTGCTCCTCCTGAAAGTCCAAGCATTGTTGAGGTGCAATGTTGTGCATGGAATGCACATCACGACCACTCTGGAGACCCTGGATAGTGAGAACTGAAGAGGTTGCGTCTGTCAAGGCACCAGAAGTGCATCCTCAGCACGGAGTGCTTGCACAATGACACATGTGTTTTTCATATGACTTTAATTATATAGCTGCAGGGTCTCATTGGTTGGGCTTCTCACTGGTGTCAAGAATCAAGTTTTAAGTGGGTAACCCTTGACTCCGAGCAGCCAGCTGAAAGCTCTGCTTTAAGGTGCGATCAAGGAGCTTGGATTACCAAGGGATGAAGGCATCATGGTAACTGCCCAGGAATCTCCTGCACATCTCCATGAAGATCTCTTCCAGATTGTACATCAGCTGCAAATTGATGGAGTGGGAGGCCTTGCAAATGACGGCCACTCCTGGTGATCTATGGGTGCTTTAATTGCCACATGCGGGCAGTCAATGATACTCTGCATCTATGGGAAGTCAGCCAGAGCTGGAAACACAAGTGCCCACACATTCTAACTGGCACAATTGGTGGCAAAATAACAATTGCCTGCCCTGGCAAACATGGGCATCAGTCAACTGTGTAATGCATTTGTGGGCCATCAATTGTGGATCTTACAAATAACTCTGACAGACCCCTGGAAGGAGCTTGGAGCAAAGAAGTTGATGTTGGTGGTGACTTTGACAGCCATGGGTAAAGCATGGCCACCAAGTCCACTTGCAGCAAGTCTGTTCCGGCAGGCTGCAAATGTCTGTGAACACTTGAGGAGAGATCCTGAGCCTCCTGAGATACTGGTGTTCCAACAAGGCCAGGAAGTTGATCCCCTGCCAGTACATTTAAGATGACCCCCTGCAAACTGCACCTCATTGATTATTCTATCTCCTGTGGAGAGGCAGGTCTGTGTGGAAAAGGCTGCTGCTGCTGCCATTACTGCTGCTGGTCATCTTGACCCTCAAGTAAGGTCCAGCTAATACAACATAAGTGGCACCCATGATAATCTGATAGATAGATCACAGCTGCCACGTAGAGATCAGATGCACTTAACTTCCAGAGTAGTGAAATTAGCCTCTCAGTACTGTGAGCAAAAGCCTTTCACATAAAAAGGCAAGAAGACAGGGGCTGGACTTTCAAAGCGGGCTTGGGGAACCTGACACCCAGGCGAATTCCCGGTCCCAACCTTACACCTCAACTGTGCATCATTCGTGCAGTGCTATTGTTAAATTCAAATGGTCTAATTGGCCAGGAGGCAAGCTCTACACCCCTGGCGCCAGCACTAAAGGCAACAGCTGAAGAGAGCAAGCAGTTCCTTGGAGGGCTGGAAGGGGCCTAAAAGGAAAAATGTTTGCACCAGCACAAATAGCTCCCAGAAAAAACAGGTAAAAAAAAAGACAGATACATTTTAACTGGCCTCGCGGGGAACCAGATAGCTAAGCACATACAGATTTACCAAAATAAAGTTTAAAAATTCAATTCTTAACTGGACAGGCTCCTTAACAAGCTTCTTAAGGGTTTTAAGGGGCCCATTAACTGGTGGTGTTCCCTCACCATGCCGGTACCCAACCACCCACCCACCCACCCCCAGCTCTTTGAAAATTGCAAACTGTCTGAGAGGTGACGGGGTCCAGAAATGACGGGTGGTATTTTACACTGGCGGGATTTTATGGTCCCACTGAAGTCAATGAAGTTTGAAAGGCCTGCCGCATTTTACTGCCCCACCCCCGCCACAACAGGGCCATAAATTCTGCTTGGGACTGCAATTTTCAAATCCTGCCCAAACCTAGTTCTGACCCCGAAGCCCTGTGAAATTCCGGTCCCAGCTGTGAGGCCTTAGTGTTTATAGTAATTTCATTGTTTCAGTCTCCTCAGTTGCCACTGTGTTCTCACTTTGTTTTTGTCGGCAAATTCCAGGAAGCCAGGGAAGCCTATGCATCAACAGAATCTCAAAACCCATGCTAAAATTGCTCTTCATGAGCTATTGACAAAATGAAATTAACAGCCCGCATTTTCCAAGAGGGTAGTTTGTCTGCAGCCTAACGCACTGCACTTGAATTCGGAAGCTGGCGCATTGGAGCCAGCTTCCCGGTGCAATGTCAATTTCAACAATTGTAGCACCCACCTCACCCCCTCCCAAACTCACTCATTCCTGAAAGTTAATATTCCCCCAAAATCTCAATTCTGCCAGTTTCAGAATTTCGTGTAAAATTTCCGATTTCAGTCCAATTCAGGTTTGGAAGCACATTCCCTTTCAAAAATAAATTGGTGTTCTCATGCACTTCAAGGAGGTACAATTCTGTATTCTTTGCATGTCTCCATGTCTTGAAGGCTTCTAATATTCATGACTTTTCAGTGATACTGAAGGCTACTGTTTAACTACTGTGCTTAAAGTGTTATTTTAAAACTGTCAAGTTCTTCCAATGCATTTGAGCTGTCTGATTTCTTTACCTAGAGGGGCAGCATCTTATTTCCCTGGTGGCCTAGAGGGATGTTCATTCACAACATCCAATTTCTGTAGTAATCTAATAGCTAATATTAAGAGAGATCAGGAAATGGCAGATGTGTTAAAATAATTCGTCACACCAGTCTTCACAAGTGAAAACAGTGGACAAATTCCAGTTGCTGGCAAATTGGTTGGTGAATCAATACATATGTATAAGTCAATGAAGCACGTGTTATAAAGGAAACCAAAGAATTTAAGGGTTGATTTGCAGCTGTCAGGCACTTTGCTTGGTTATTTTTCATGTAATCTGTTCAACAGCCCTGTTGGAGAATGTCATTTCTGGTTAGGTGTAGTGTGATTTCCAGCCAGTGGAATTTAAGCACCTGATTAAATTTAAGCTCAGCTGCAACTATCATTAATTCATCAAGTAGGAAATATACTCCTTGACCCCTTAAAGAAAGTAAAACAACAGTAATCCAAGTGCACTAATCAGTAAATTACAGAGTAATGCAGCAGTACATTTAGAAGGCAAATTTTACTCAGCTAAAGGTGGCCGTTAGAGGAGTTAATCAAGAGGATGCCAGCAGTCTTTGGCACAAGAGCACAGCTACCTCGTCCAAGCGACATATAAATTGGCAAGTAGGAAATAACAAGACAGTTGAACACCAAGTCTGTTGACCAAAGGATTTGGCAGGTGCTTCAACAATACAAAGAGGAACAACAAAACTAGGCAGACTTGGTGCCCCTTGTTAAGTCTGTCAGAAAGGGCTTCACTTAATTAAATACTATGAAGTGCAATAAGTGTGACAGCCATATTGTGCACAGCAAGACCCCAAAACAAATTGGAATGAAAGGCAATTTACATGAGGAAGGAACTTGGTCAAGACACATGCAAACTGTCTGCTCTCCTTCAAATACGACCGATGGATCTTTGTGGATTAATTCTACATACTATTAGGAGCATAGCATTTACACGTCTGTTCTTCTGCTTTAGTTGTGTCAGTATCACAGACTAATATCTGTATTTTGTCAAGATCTACATGGTTAGCACTAGCTAAATTAGGCATGACCTGCTGAGATGGTAATCCTGATAATGAAAACTTTTAAATGGAAATAATCTAAAAAAGGGTCTTGAAGATTACAAGTAATGAGGCTGTGGGAGTGGGAAGGGGGAGGTCGGGGAGGTTAATGTGGATGGTGGTGGGATTTTCAGGAAGGAACGGAACATGCACATTCACCTCGACATCCCCAAGGGAAAAGGGTTGAGGCTGGTAGGCTACGGAGGGGAGGTGGATGGTGGAAGGTGATGCCAAGGGTGTCAACAGCGATGGGGGAAAAGAAATGGGTGACTGGGGGAGGGAAATGGATGGGGGAGTGAAAGAAAAACTGTATTACCACCATGCTGGCTAAATTGAAAGTTAAATGAGAATTGCGGTGGGGGAGATCAGGTGCTGCATGGGAATGTGATCAGTGGGTGGGCGGAGATGCAGGTCAGTTCCGATGGACAACTGAAAGTGAACCGTAGCAGGCAGCATTGAAAATGCTCAGGACATTGAGATGGGAAAGATCTGAGTGCGTCAGAGAGTGCCTGCAGAAGGCTCTGAACGGCCCTGACACACACGTATGCGCACACACTTCTCCCTCCAGAATCATTCATGGGCTGGCTGCATGCAGCTGAACTGCTAATGGGAGAGAGGGATGCAGTGGGAGGACTCGGGAAGCCTGTCAATGAAGCTGAAAGACACCGTTACACATTATTCAGTGAAAGTGCATAGATATCCAGATTGTAAAGTGATAAAATATGTTCACCCATGCAACCAACTGTGATCAGAATTTTTTAAACTTTTGAATGCCTTAGACTTCCCCTGACATCACAGCAGGGGTGGAGACAGCCTGTGCAATGGATGGCCCTGTTGCCTCTGATGCTTTTGCATGGGTCCTGTGGAGAGCTGAGGGCTTGGGGGCCCTGGCTTGTTTTGGCTGTCCTCCTGTGGTCCAGCTGCTCCCTCTGCGGTGACAGAGGATGAGGTTGAGAGGGGTCACAGGCAAAGGGGGCTCGGAGGGAGAGGAGAGCCTCTGAGATTCCTGAGTGAATCACCCAAGGGTGTCCAACTGCCACTCCTCCTCCCTTTGGGTGACCCGAGGCCCCGGACTGACTCCCTGAGAGGAAGGAGCATCTGGGGGGGAATGTGGAGGTGTCCCATTTCCCTATCATGTCGCCACTGCAGGAATTCATCCTTGACTCCCACCATAGAGTACAAGTCTGTGCACATCTCTGCATTCTGGTGGGCCAGGGTCTCCATGGCATCTGCCATCCTCCCCATAGAAACCTCCATATGTGCATATGTGGGCACCACTTCATCAGAGAGCAGGCAGACACACTCTTCCAACTCATATGCCACTCTGTTGAGGGCATCCAACAGCTCTGCATGATGTTCCCCCGCCTTCTGCTGACTTTCCAGGATGAGTTGGAAGGCCATATCCACAGGATCGTCACCTGACTCGAACCTCACAGATGCCTCTTCCCCAGCAGTCCTCCAAATGCCAGGGAGCAACCTGCCTCCTCCCGTTGTGGACATGTGTGCATTGGGTGACCACCAGATTGTGAACCTGAGCCTGCTCTAGATCTAGGTCCCACTGAGGTGTGTGTCTCTCCACTGATGCAGGGTGTGGGTAAGCGCTGTGACATGTCTTCCAGGCTGCTTATTTCCAGCTCTTCAATGGAGGTGGAATCCTCTTGACTGGAGGTGAGGATGTGGATGGAGCTGAGGGACTGGCTGACTGAGGGTGTCAGTTGTTTGACAGAGCTCCCTGTGAACTAGAGATAATTAGTGCATGGCGGCACAGTCAGAAGCAGGAGAGAGAGCACTCATAGTTGCGTTGAGAAAGGGGTGATGTGGTGCAGGATCTGCACGAGGGTGTTCGCCGCTGACCTCACCGTCACCGCAGGCACGGTCCACATCCTCACCAGATGGCACACTCCTCAAAGTGAGTGAGGGGCCTAATGTGAGAGTTAGTGGTGTTGTCCCTTGAGGTGTGAGATCCCTGTGGGGTGTGTGATGGGTTTGTGAGTGTGTGAGTTGAGAGTGATGAGAAGAGTGTCTCACCCTGGCGGAACGGAGATCATTCATCGTCTTGCGGCACTGGGTGGCTGTCCTCTTTCACATCTTCCGACTAGGCACTTTACAGCCTTCCGGGCTGAATATTGAATTCAACAACTTTGGATCTTAAACTCCCTCCCCCATCCCCACCCCCTTCCCATTTCTTCCCCCTCCCTTTTGTTTTTTCCAATAATTTATATAGATTTTTCTTTTCCCACCTATTTCCATTATTTTTAAATCTATAACTGTAATACCCTGTCAGTCTTTCCACCCCACCCCCACTAGAGCTGTACCTTGAGTGTCCTGCCATCCATTCTTAATTAGCACATTTTCTTAGATAATATCACCACCTTTAACACCTCTTTGTTCCTTTTGTCTGTGACATCTTTTGATTATCTGCTCCTATCACTGCTTGCTTGTCCCTACAACCACCCACCCCCCACCAACTTCTCTCCCCCCACCACCACCCCCCCCCCCCCAACCCCCCATCCTTAAACCAGCTTATATTTCACCCCTCTCCTAACTTTACTCAGTTCTGCCGAAGGGTCATGAGGGCTCGAAACGTCAACTCTTTTCTTCTCCGCCGATGCTGCCAGACCTGCTGAGTTTTTCCAGGTAATTCTGTTTTTGTTTTGGATTTCCAGCATCCGCAGTAGTTTTTTGTTTTTATCTCTTTCACAGGGTGTTGGCACTGACCACCACTGCCTCCGCCTCCCAAGCCAGATTGGTATGTTGCTGCCCATCCTGCGGCCAGGGCGGGAGTAGAGGGAATCACGGCGGGCACCCACTGCGTCCAGAGGGTGTTTGAGGGACGCATCATTAAACCTGGGGCTGCAGTCTTTTTGCATGTCTTCCATGCAGCAGTCATGGGCTGGTAGCACACAGAGTGGTGTGCGCAGCTGCACTCTAAATATGGTGCCTGGCGCGATGAAGCGTCAAGGTGATGGCGTGGCGGGCAAATGAGAGCCCGCCCACCATGGAAACGCCATGTGTTTCTCAGGAATGCATAATTAATGCAGCAGGATTGAGATGATACGGCATGAGAAGCCATCATTGCGGCCCACAGGTAAAACATCGCTTTTCTTGTCCGCTACCACACTTAGTGCAAATCTGGGTCGATTCCGCCGTAGATAATAACAAGCTGCGAGAGACATGAAAGACGCTGAAAGGTGCTGGGCGATGAATAGTACTTATTCCAAAAACTCGCTGTTATAAAATAAACGCCATTGCTAGGTACACTTTGGAGAAATTATTATAACGTTCATCCCGACAAATACTTGCGCCATCCACAAACAACAGACACCAGTGTGACAACATCAGAATAATCACTAACCTTGATGAGCAATTCTCCTGAGGGCAAACATTGTCTGCCTGAGATTTAAGGGTCACAGGTGTGTTGTCCAACCATCACTGCGACATGTGATGTGCCTTTGTTGATGTCGCAGATATGGAAATAAAGGCGACTCACTGTGGTGAGATTGTGTGAGGCTTAATGCAACTGAGGATCCAGGTGGGAGCTCATGGGGGCGGGGGGTGGGGGAGGTGGGTGGGGCGAGAAGGCATTTTTGACCCTTAAATGAACACGGGACCTTGCATCACATCGATTAGGCATTGAATACTTGAGACTTGGAGACGGATAAATGCAAAATATATTTACAAAAGTGAAAAGTATATACAGTGGTTGAACATCCGTGCCACCATTCTGCATTCAAAACTTCTTAATATTTGTAACCCAACTGCTACATCTAGGTGCAGCAATGACATCACACAGCAGAGGTGGAGGCAGCCTGCTGCCTGCTATGCCCTGTTGTATGAGATTACTTTGGTGGGCGTCCTCTGGTAGCTCAAGGCATGGAGGGCCCTGGCCTGCTAAGGGTCCCCATCTCTAGGGCAGGGGCATTCTCCTCAGCCTGACCTGGTGAGCTGATGAGGTCATTGGCAGAGGGAAGTTGGAGCGGCAGACCATCCTTGGAGTGTCCTGGGTGGATGATCCTGTGGTGCCTGGCTGGTGCTCCTCCTTCGTTTGAGTGTCCAATGGCCCCTCCCTGATTCCTTGAGAAGAGGCGTCTGGAAGGAGGTCTAGGTGCCTGTCCTCCTCTCGCCTAGCCACTGCTGGAACGCATCCATGGCTAGAGCAATAGTGCGCAGGTCCAAGCACAAACCCAACAGAAACTGTTAGACTCGGGTCTCCAAGACCACCACCCTTCCAATGGAGACTTAGATGCACTCGCATGCCGGAGCCATGGCATTAGGCAGAACGTGGACGGACTCCTCCATCCTTTGTTCTAGTCTGATGACGGCCTCTGACATCTCTGCCTGATGTTCCCCTGTCTGTCCCTGCATCTCCAACATTTCATTCAGGGCCAATTCCAGAGGCTCATCATTGGACCCAGTCTCAGCAGGAGCCTGGTTTCCAGCAGTTCTCCAAGAGTCAGAGACCTCGACTGTCACTGCCTCCGCCTGCTGTGGACCCATGTCAGTGAGATGATCACCAGATTGTGAACCTGAGCCTACTTTCGAACCAGGTCCCACAAAGGTGCATATATCTGCACTGGTGGAGGGTGCAGGTTAACACAGCGATGGCTGCTCTCTTTCCTCCTCTGAGGTGGTCAGGGGGCTGGAGTTGAGTCATCTGAAGGAGGACGTTTTTCGCCTTTTCTTGCTGGTACCTGGAACAGAAAGAAGAAAGAATTAGTGATTAACTAGGCAGGCTCCTACATTACAGATTACTCACAGTCATTGTCCACAAGTGGCCGATGTACACTTGATGCACCCTCACTGGCTTGTTGGGGGAGGCCGATCTTGCCTTCCACCCATGAATAAGCCCTATCCTCTCCAGCCAGCTCTGTGGCCTGTTGCTTATAGGGGGAAGAGTGTCCTCAACTCCAGGGTCCCCCCTCCAGTTTTGGCCCTCTCCATTTTGTTGTGGGAAATCTTGTCCTGCAAAAGACAGATGGATTGACTGTGAGCATTATAGATGAAGGAGCAGATCAGAAGCATGCATGCCTGTTATGCAGGATCCTACATGAGATAGTGAGCTTAAAGTGGCTGGCAGATGCTCAGTGCTGTTGTCTCATGTGCTGGTCATGCGTGACAACCCTGTGGACTCTAACCTTTACACTACCTGATGCCTTTATGAGAGTGTGAGTTTGGAGTGACTAGAAGTCTTGATTACTCTGGTGGAGAACAGCAGGTCATTCATCCTTTTCCTGCACTGAAGGGCAGTCCTTTTTAGTTTTCCATGGGCTGCTATGACCGATGCAGTTGGTAAAGTGGAGTTATTTAAAAATCCCAGAGGGAAATTTTAAACAACTGTCATAACCTATAATTTTAAGTGTTATGTTTGAGATGCGACTCTAAATTCAGGAATCAGACCACCAGTTCTCAAGGTTTTACATTAAACTAAATGAAACATTTTATTAATTTACACAGGTTAAAATATATGTACGCATGGCTACAAATGGCTACCATCATAACTTTTAACAAATTCCCAAACTAATCTCCATTAAGGCAACAGCAACCCATAGACTTAACCAAACACCAGGCAAAGCATTTTCACCTTACGAATTCAAAACCTGTGGAGCCAGTTGGAGGCTTGCAGCTGCCTTTTGATCCCACGTTTCCTCTGCTCTGCACACCCGAAAACTACTGAAGTTATACCTACCAGCCCCATTGAATTCAAATTTTCATTGTCTCACCAGCCTCTTTGAACCTCACCTTTTAACAAAGAAACCCCTTTCATAGTACCAATTTTATTAGTACTATAAACATATTGCTTGGTAGCTGCGAGAAAGGCATTAGTTTTCACCCCCCTTCTTGAATGCTCTATTCAAAAAATGCAAATGCACGCTAACTCCCTTACATGTCAAAACTAGTATCCATCAAAGCACCCAGACTAGCTGGCTTCAATCCAATTAAGACACACCCACAGGCTAAACCTCTATTTTAAAAGGAAAATATTTCCAAAATATTATATACATTAATAGCTTCATGACAGGGCACTGATCTCCCCGGCAACCTCCACACAGGCCGGCACGGTCAGGAGGGAGGACCTCTTGCTCTCACCCCAAGGAAAGAGGCCCCACCTTTCCTGGGCTGCCAGGAGGAGAATCCCCAGGAAGGCTTCACTGAACCATGGTACTGACAGTTTTGACCTTTTAGGTGCCATAGGTTACCTGCCCGACAGAACACGTGGCCTGTGGTGAGTGAATGTCTGCCCAGGTGCCATTTTAATATGGCGCCAGGACCTTCGGCTTCATGAGGTAAAGGCAGGGTGGACAAATCCCTGCCCACCCCACCACGAGATTCACAAAGCACCTCACTGATGCATAATTAATAAGCTTAAAAGCGGAAGATCGCACATGTTCATACGGCCTGCCACGCAGTGTGAATCACGCCAACTTGCCTTCATGCCACCTACTTAGTCTCCAGAATGGAAAATTCCACCCACTGTCTTGAAGAAATGGTCTTTGTATTTTGCGTGAATGGCCACCTCTTGTTTGGTCATTGCTGGAGGGCAATTGTAAATGTTCAATTGTAAAGGGAGGTGGGGCTTTGGTTTTATGCCTCAGCTGAATTGCAGCATCTCCACTATCTCACCCTTTCAACAGTGCACTACTGTGCTATTCTAGAGGCCTGAATTTTACCCTTGGTGGGCGTGTCCAATCGGCAGGCCCGCAACCATTCAGGGACTGTGCCGCCACCTGCAACTGGCCCCCGACTGCAATTTCACGATGGCTGGCCAATCAACAGCCAGCCAGCATGAAACACATGTTGAAATGCTCAGCGCTGCTGGGGTGGGGGCGGCCGATGACATTACTGCAGGCGTGGGTGGGCACTGCGAGAAAGCTCCCTGAAGGCAGACAGTTGCCTCAGGGAGCTGGAGACCTGAAAATGCTAAACTAAAGCTTTTAAAATCTGGGAAAAAAAGTGCCCATGCATCATAACCAATCGCCTGAAATAATAACTGATAAAAATGCTGTTCAAAAAAATTTATTTTTATTTTATTTCATCACGGAAATGTCATCCCACCCTTGAATGAGATTTGATGAAAAATGCAAAGACCGCCTGGCTGATTCACCTTAAGGTTGAACGGGCAACGGAAAATTGCAGTCAATTGCGCTGTTAACGGGCCTAATTGTCCTCTTAATTGTCGGCAGGCAGACTTTTGTGTGCACCTGCTGAGCATAATATTGCGCGAGTGCACGATGACTTCGGGACGCCGGCCCAGCGTCCTCTCGTGAGATTTTACACCCAATCGGTAGGGCGCGTGCCCGCCCGCGAGGTGTAAAATTCTGCCCGGAGTGTGTGCTTCAGACCTGGAGTGATATTTGAACCCAGAATCCTTTAACTCAGGCGGGAAAAAGATACCAGCCATGTCAACCTGACAACTACGTTCTGCACTCAGTAGGACCCCCATAGAAGGATCACGACAGCTAAAAGTGCGGTTGAACTATTTACCTTCAAGAATTCAGACAAGAGCCAGGATTCTGCCTTTGTCAGGTAGCCTCAGTGGGGGCAAATGGGAGTGAAACTTGTGCTGCAGCGCTTAGCGCTGCCTGTGTTGGGGGTGGCGGTGGAGGAGGGCGAGCGGGGAACTTCGTACATCTGCGCAAGTGCACGTAGGAAAAGCTCCCTGAGGTACAGAGCTGCCTCAGGGAGATGGAGATTTTTTAAAAATTAAATGAATTTTAAAATGTTAAAAAAAATCATGCCCCCTCATGTGACTCTGTCACATGAGCAGGGCCAAGTTGTTATTAAAATGTTAAAATTTTTATTTAATTTTTAATAGCTGTTGGAAACCTCATCCTGCCTGCGGATGAGGTTTCCTAAAAAAATCCAAAGGCCGCTTGGCATTTTCGCCTGCCCGTCAACCGTAAAATTGAATTTAATTATAACTTCAATGGCCTTAATGAGCCCGATAAGCAGGAGTCGGCCGCACGCCGGCTGACCAAAATATCGCACGAGTGTGCGATGACATCAGGACATTCGCCCGGCTTCATCGCCCGTCATTTTACGCTTGTTTGGGTCAGGCGCGTGCCTGCCCAATGAGTGGAAAACTCTGGCCAAGGTGTTTTCATGAAGAGATTAATGTCTATAATGTTATTGGAATTTTTTTTAAAAATAGAGTTCAAGTGGGGTCTGTGTCTATGTGTGTGTCTTAATTGGATTAAAGCCAAGTCTAGAGGCTTTGGCGTATAGAAAAAAATAGGTCTAAAATGGTAATTAGATAAACATAGGAAAGTTTAGAGACATAGGTGTCAAGGGGGAATTTGCATTTTTAAATAAAGCATTCATAAAAAAGGGTGAAGCCTTGCACCAGCTAGAAGGCACCAAGCAATCTGGTTTTTAGCTTATTAATAAAATTGGTGCAATCAAAGGATATTATTGTTAGAAGAGGTAAAATTAAAAACCTAGTAATACAATGGGAAATTTACATTCAAAGGAAAAGCTAGGTATAAACGGAAAGGAGTTTGTGGGCAGGATTTTACCGTCAGCAAGCGGGGGGCGGGGCCTGCTTGCTGATGTGTAAAATGATGCGCGGTGACGTCGGGTGGAATTCCCGACACCACCCCGCCCCATTTAAATTTTCAGCAAGGTGGGGGTGCAGCAAAATCAGCTGTGCGCCCGCCAACCTGTCAATGGCCAATTGAGGCCATTGCCAGATCAATTAAAGTAATTAATGGACCTGCCTGTCCAACCTTAAGGTTGGTGGGCAGGCCAGGAGCCCCGGCGGGAAGTAGAAAAAACATGAAACCTCATCCACAGGCGGGATGAGGTTTCATGTAGATTTTTAAAAATTTTAACAAAGTTTTTTTGGAAATTATGAACATGTCTCAACTCATGTGACATTGTCACATGAGGGGACATGTAATGGATTTTTTTTTTCTATTTTTAATATTTTTGAAAGTAGAGGCAATCTCCCTGAGGCAGCACTTAACCTCAGGGAGATGAGTGCGGTCTTTCGTGCGCATGCACGAAAGAGCGCACTCTTGATTTTAGGCAATTCCCCCACTCGCACAGGGAGCGCATAGCACTTCCCTGCAGACATCACACGGGGCAGGCCTTAATTGGCCCACCCACATAAAATGGTGCTGCGCCTCCGATCGGAAGCATGCCTGCACGCGCCTGCCCATCATTTCCCTCCCCGACGGGGGGAAAACTCTGCCCTGTGTATGTATGGTAGAGGCATTTTAAGATCCATCAAGTGTGAGAAGCCTCCAGCCTGTAAACCTAAAGTCTGTCTGCAAGGAACCAACTTAAAGGAACCTCATTTTGAATTTGTAAGGTCAAATGTGCTTTGCCTGGGGTCTTTTTAAATCTATGAGTTTTACTGTTGCCTTAACGGGGGTGTAACTGAGAGTCAGATTAATTAGGGGATTTTTGTAGTTATTTTGTAGACATATGTATGTGCTTACAATTTTTCTTGTATTAATAAATGTTTAATTTAGTTTTATAAAAGATCCTCTTGAGACTTGGTAGTCTTTTACTACTGACTTCAAAGCCTGCATCTCAAAACAAATTGCAAAAATGGGTTATGACAGTTGTTTCAAGTTTCCCTCTGGGATTTGAGCAACTAAACCTTTACCATCGGCTGTGTCATAATAATGTCGAAGATTGAAATGGACTGCTCCCACCAATGAATCAGGTGTTACTAAGACTGTTATCTGCAATTTTGCCGAATTGTCTGCTTCCACATTTACTTCCAGACTCATCTCTCCTACACCCTTCTCCCCGAGTTTCTGAGCTTGGCTCAGCACAAGTTCCAACTCATTGAAAACTCCATTGATAGCATCCTGTTCTGGTATCTCATCAATCCCGCTGGCACCGACCTCCTGATTCCCCCATCCCGATTCCATCCTTCCCATCATTCCTGTATGCCTTCATACTTCTCTCCTCATCTTTAAAAGGGTCTCCAAAACCTATCTTTCAACCCCAGGTTTGATTATCTCCCATAGCTCTTCTACTGTGTGTCCTAATCTGATTCTCCTCTGTGAAATGTCATGAGACTTTAAGGTCAATCAACAATACTAAAAACAGATTATTTGGTCATTTAACTCATTACAGCTTGTGGGATATTTTTAAGTATAAATTAGCTACCACATCTACCGACATCATCTTGACTGCAGTTCAGAAATATACTATTGACTGTGAAACACTTCCAGATGATCTCATGATATGGAAGCTGCAATAAAAATGCAAGTTCTTTCTTTAATTCCTTCTTTCTACCACAAAATGCTGCAAGAGATTAGATGTCATAAAATACAGATGACACAAATGAATCAGAACATTGCTCTAATCAAAGTACTTCAGCTCTAGACGCAAATGCTCTTTGTAGTTTCAGCGAATGCAATTAGGATTTATCCTAATACAGGGTACTATTGATCTTTGCACAAATCCAACAGAACAAAGAATCTATCTAAAGTGGCAGCAGATCAACAGTCTGGAAGAACAAAGAAGTAAAATTCAGAATGCAGTTGGATGAAGTTCCATACAGCAGTTCAAAGTACATCTAACAGGGCTGTATTGTTGAGCCACCTGAAGCATAATAGTGTTACATTTAGAATACTTTGCCTTTAGTGCAGAAAATGGATCACAAAAAATTGCAGGTGCACAGTCTATAATTTTCTGTACATTAAATTTATTGGATTGAAAATCATAGGCTGAAAGCATGTCCCAAATTTCATGAAATCTGAGATGTGCTACCTTAAAGCACATGACTACTGAGTCAATCTTGATTTTCCAAGTGGCCCATGTGGTTCTTGACATAGACTTGTACATAAAGATAATTAACCTTGCAAAGACATTAAAAATGCTCAGATAACAAATGCACTTAAAATGGCTACTGTCTGTAAAGGAGCATATCAACAGTGAATTTCTTTCTCTCTTTCCAATTTTCTACTGTCTTCTCTTGCTGATGTTAACTCATTTAGGAATGTGGTCCATGGGTACTCCTGTTTTCTTTGTACTGCATCCAGGAGGTCTTCCATCCTATCAAAGCCTGCGCACTGAATGTTTGTGAATAACACAGAACTGTTCCTATTCCCATCTGATAGCCAAATACTTTCACTTTCCAGCAGGAGGCGCTGCACTGAGAATTATGTCTAACTTTTCCCTTCCCCAGCCAAAGGATACTATAGTCAATTGCAGCACAGACTTCAGCTAAGGCCATCGTATTGGGGTTTAAATCTCAGGACCTTCCTGACCTATATAGCTCAAAGACTTTACCAGGAGACTCAGCTGCCCACTAGCCCATTAGGCTAGTCAGATTTTCTTTTCCTTGGGTGATTAATGTTTGTTATTACTACTGTATCAGTGACAAGCACCACAATCCTTTTGATTCAATGGGAGGTGTCTCATTCAGGCCATCCTGATGTTGCAACATGCATTTGTTTCTATAGAGGATAGTGGCAAGGTCATCTTATTTCTGGTGGTGTTTTGGCACTGGTAGAATGTTCATCCATTTCTATTGATGACATTGCACATAACAGAGATTGAACCAGGAGCTTCTTTGGTTCACACAGATCTTTATCATTTAAGGCAATTGGGGAGGCCGTTGTGGTTAACTTTTGTAAATAATGTCCAGAATTTATTTAAACATCTTAAATACAGTGGAATAAAAACAGAAAGTACTGATAATACTCAGCAAGTCAGGCAGTATCTGTGGAGAAAGAAACAGAGTTAATGGCCAAGACTTTACTGACCAGCAACAAAGTCCCAACTTTAGGGCCAAAAGTGGGTGGCATGCCAGTGTGCGTGAGGGTGTGGAAGCAGTAGCGTGACTTTCAGGGCCATCTAATCAATGGCTGGCAGACATGCAAGCTGACCACAGCCTGTGAAAGAGAGAAGGACGAGAGGACAATGCGCATTCCAACACATGTTCCTATAGCCCTCTCAAGTTGACTGACGGTGCAAAGCTGCACAGCCCTCTTGAACATGGCATTGGTGACCACCTTAATGCAACAATGAGCTGCAGACTGGGAGACTCCACAGATAGCTTCAGAAGATCCCTGAATTGGCCCTAAGGTCTAGAAATTCAGCATCACAGTGAACTTCAATGCCACAGGCAATGGGTGGCTACCACGTCCCATTGGGCTCAGCTCCCCCTTCATCATGATGCATAGCTCAGTGACCACCTCCCTGGAGAGCCGCAGTCTTCGACAACACCACAGCTCCTACATTTGGAGTAAGTAGAGCCTCTGGTGGTAGGGCCTCTCTGGTGGGTAACATCTCCCACACACAAGAAGCTGGCTGCATGCCCTTCTGTGCCCTCCTCATCCTTCCAGCCTCATATCCCAATGACCCCCTCGTGTGCTGCTGCCTCACTCCTGGTGGCTGCAGCTTTCTCCCCCTCTGATGCTCCTCCTCACTGGAAGTCTCAAGGGCTGATTGAATTAGGTCCTTAGCAAGTTGCTGCACTCAATTTCAGGGCCTCTCACTCCTGTTACTCTGTACATACAAGTGACAGGTCTGAGAGGACACTCAACCAGAATGCTTCCTTTGTGCCAGTCAAGTTTGGCTTGCCTTCAGGTTTCTCCTACTGCTCTCTACTCAAGTTTTAACCTCCATTATAATCCACGCCAGGACTGAACTCCCACTGAGCTTCCGCCTCCTTTTAGCAGGCACGGCTCTGAAGCTCCATTGTTCTCATGCGTCCCTTGCAAATGGGAAAATACTGGTAAAAATCCCAATTAATTGACTGCTTAACAGGCTTAATTACCGTCTCACTGCTTTCAAGTACCGCCTCCTCCTGGCAGCCTGGCCAACTAGTGGCATAAACATGTCAAACCTCCTTCCTGGTATCTTTCGCTGACATTTTCCTCCCTCTCTTGCCTCTTAGCCCACCTCCAATGCGCAGGCAAAACCCTGTACAATGGTTCAGGCCATATTTCCAATATTTTGTGATTTTATTTCATATTTGAACATCTGTAGAATTTTGCCTTTAAATAAAGTAGGGACATGTGAAGGAGAATGATGCAATTCTCAACACTTGAAATACATTTTGGGTCAGATAATGGAGACATAAACCTTGCTAGGGTTTTTTTCTGAATAGGTGAACTATGTTGGGATAAATGGATTTCTCATCTATATCTATCTTGTTCTTAATCAAATGTAAATTGATTCTTCAGAGCTAATGAGAAGAAATAAGGTCTTGTCAATTTAATGGATCATTCTTACCTATTTAAATCATAACATTAAATATTCAAGCAAATAAATGGAAATTTCTCCTTTAATCAGATTAAGCACTTTGGTAGAAGTACTGGACAAGGCTGGAAGAACAAGAATACTTTAAAATAATATCAAAGGAAGACAACTGGAATTCTTCAACATGTTATCTGTGCAGAAGGGTTGATGAGTGCCTAATCACCACTGGAAGGATTAATGAAAAAGCAAGAGGCCAACAACAAAGGAAGCAGGTAGACAACATTAAAGTCTGGATTAACGAGAACTCCGACAACAAAGTCATCCACTGTTGCTATGATTGGAAAGTTTCGAAGACCATGGTCACCTACTCCCTTCAGCATGGCACTTACACAATGATGGCTTTGGTTGCATAATGCATTAAATTAGCCAGCAATACAAAGTTTAATTTACAGAATAAGGAAACAAAAGTATTAATAGTAAATACGTTGATCCTTTTAAATATATCTTCATTGCTATTTATACGTAGCTTCTGCTAAATGCAATATTTGATGATCTGTGTTTACGCAGATATTGTTCATTCAACATTAATCTTTTGAGCCTTATTTTTCCATGCTGGTAATCATTTCACTCCAGTTTGGGAACAGAGACAAAATATATTCTTGTGGCTACATACCTGGAAAATCTTTAGCAAGATATCCGTAATTTCCAACATGCATTAGAAGCAGGCAACCTGTGAAATCTGATTTTACGGTTTAGTGTTAATGATATTTTCCATCGCACATTGAAGGTTGACCAACTGTTTCCCTGGAAAATTTCTCCTGATGACATTGGGGTAGATTGTCAACTTTAAATACAGCGAGGAAAATAAGGTGGGGACATTGCATACCTCCCACATAACTCATCACATCTTTTAAATGAATAGGAGAAAAGTTAGATGACCTCTGCTGTGCATGTGTGATCCTCCCCATCTGATTTTCCACTTTACCTTCCACTGAGGAGATCCTTAATGCCTTGACAGTAAGGATGAAAACCAAACTTGTGAACTGTAAGGTTTGCTTTCATAGGTGCCAGCCATCCTCTCCAAGAGACCCTTTTTCATGTGTGAATACTTGCCAACTATCTGATCATGTAGAGTTGGAGCTGAGTTTAAATGTGTCCATACTCACACTGTATGTGTTTTCTCGAACTGATCGTGAGATAGGAATCAGAGTGGAAGGCAAGTGATTTTCTCTCCCCGCCATAGCCCTGTCATTTCAATGGGATTGAAGCAAGTTGTAGTGGAGCAAACGCGAAATCAGTTCAATTGGTTGCATCCTTGACTCCATGTTAGAGGTACTGGGATAAGCCGTGTTCCAAGATGCAAACCTGCAGGGATCGATTTTTGTGAGATTAAGTGGGGAGAGGCCAGAGCAAGCCTGTCACCTGCCCGATAAAGATCGTCTGACGCTTGAACTAACTTCAGGGCCAGACCTGTTACCATTCTGTCATGAAGCTGCACATGCATTTGAAGCAGCTCACCAATTGGAGGGGGCTGAACAAATGGTGGCTACAAAGCAGAGCACAGCCAGTCAAGTTATGTTAAAGGATTTATCCCAAGAGAGTTGTTGAAGGGCAGACATCATGTAGATCAATTATGTGGTGTCCCTGAGGAGTATTAATGGGCTTTCTGGCCCCATGGAACCCATTCCCAAATGTGTCTTGTTCCTTTATCTGAGCGACCTACATTAATCCTCTGAGGGCTGGTTAGGCTACTCAATGGCAAATACCAATGGACGGAGCATACACTGTAAATGATCCACTCAAGGCAACATTCTAGAATTCCAGTTTGCATAGGCTAATAAGGCATTTGCTCTTTCTAGGCACTGGCTGAAATGATCATTTCAAAGTCTCAATCAAAATGGCAGTAGCTCATGTATGTTGGCAGAAACAGGTCAGTGAATGTTGCGATGCTGGTTTAATCACCCCACAATCCCGTTCTCACCCATTGAGGGAGTGAAAAATCACCTGGGCCTGAATTTTTCGCTCGTCAGACAGGCGTGATCGGCAGCCCCCCCGAGCGGCTGGGAAACAGGCCTTGGACCGCAATCATCCCCCGGCTGTGTATGATGAGAGCTAGGTTGAAGACGCTGGGGGCAACATTTAAAGGCAGGTGACCTTGAGGGGGGGTAGGTGCCTCCAATGGGCTCAGGGCACCCAACAAGGTCTTCCCACCGCCCTCGCCCCTCCAACTTGCCCAACACCAGCTAGCACAGCTAAAGCTGCTGGGCTTCCCGCATGGCATGGGCCACCCCCGCCTTAGACAAAATACTGGCGAGAGCAGCATGAGGTTCTTTAGAGTCCATTAATTGGCTCCTTCAGGGCCTCAACAGGTCTGTGATTCCCTTGCGCAGTGTAAAATTTCAGACAGGTTGGGGGCCGGGGTGGGTGGGAGACAGGAAGGCCATCTGCTGGATTTTACACACCCCATGTGTCTTCAAACCAGAGGGGGAGTGTAAAATCCAGCCTGTTAACTTTGTTCCTCTCTCCACAGATGTTGTCAGACCTGCTGAGCATCTCTAGCATTTTTTTTACTTGTTAGTTTCTAGTCTGTTTGGACCAATTAAACGCCCAGCAGTTTCTTTCCTTTCATTAAGCAATTGAGGTAGCTGGGTTTAATTTTATTGCCGGGTGCATACTGGAGGACGCTGTCTAGATATTGTAAAGGTGTTGCTGATTTCCAATTAAAGCAAACTTACTAACCATACTCAAAAGTGATAAAATCTCTTTCACCTCCCACTTTATGCTTCCAATACTAATGCTGACCTATACTTATGTCCCTTTGTTGCTAATTCAGCACCAGTGGAAATAGTGTTTTGTATTTTTATCCTTTCAAATCTTTTCATAATTTTGAACAGTTCTATTAATTCCCCCTTGACCTTCCCTACATAAGTAATTTCCCTGAGCATTCTCCTCTTTATCCACCATAACTTTGGCAGAAACCACACAGAATGGCATAAACAGCCATTCAAACCATTTCCCTGGGGTTCCTGGAGATTTTCTGATGAGCCGGGGCTGAATTTTACCAGCCACTGGGTGGCATGAATAGAGGCCGGGGGGGTTGTTAAAATAGCAGTGGTATTGCCCCGCCACCGGGGACATTTCCCACCAGGGCAGAAAGCAGATCGACTGCCCATACCACGGAGGTGGGCAGCCAATTCACATTTTAAAGGCCCAAATTAGAAGCCATTGAGCAGGGCTGCCAGCTTTACAGAGATATCCTCCCTGCGACAACCCAGGGTAGGAGCCATTGGAGACTCCACGGCCCACAGACGAGGCTGTGGGCAGGAAAGCAGATCCCCCAGCACCAACTCTCTGTCCAGGGAGCTTCCCCCGCCGACTGGCAGGGTCTTCCTCCCTTGGCCAATCTGAATTTTTTATTTGAACTTATCTATCCGCAAGTTGAGGTCTCCTGCCTGTATCAGCAGCGCCCATCTCTCCCAGAGTCGTCAAAGCTTCCAGCCTGTGATTGGTCCGGCAGCATCAGAAGTCTGCCCACCTTCTTAATTGGAAGCGGGTCTCGAGGCGGGCAATTAAGAGGCCACCTCCAGTAAGACTGCCCTGCCGAGCCTGCTGCCAGCAAATGCTGGTTCGGGAGCCCCATTTGTTACTGCTCCAAAGCATCTCATAAAGTCAAGCCTAATATATTTAGGGATGACAGCACCTACCCTGCTTGAAATTCTACCCCATTAATCTTTCATTCTCTCATCATAACTATATCCTTTCAACGTAGGTATCATTTTATCTCATCAATCCAGAATACATCAGCACTTCTCCATACAAAATTCCCAATGGATTCCAGTCTTTAGCCTCCCTATCCTACCGGGAAGTCCCTTCTACATGTTCCCACCTTTACAATAAGTAGAATTTCCTGACATCTGTCCTAAATTTGTCTTTCATCCAATTTGGCCACATGTCTCTTAATCCTACTGTAATGCGTTAACTTGAAGATGTCTTTTGGATTTACCTTTTCTATAAAGTTTATTGTTCTTATGTGAGGCGTTCTATTATTCAGCTCTGAACGCCAAAAAGCCAACCTACTCTAGTTATTAACCTTGTAACTCAGCTCTTTGACACCAGGCATCAGCTTTATTATTAGAAACTAAATCACAACTGTCCAATCTGAATTCCATAATAACTGTCAGGCAAAGGTAACTCCGATCTCTATCTAAACTAGATTTAGACGACTGCCTGAAGGGAAAAATTCTGCCCCATGTATTTTAATGCCAGATTAACAATGGCATTAAAATAACTTTGGCCACCGCATCCTAAACCAGTTCACTCTTTACTTGCGCTTCAAAATTCTGGAACTCCTCAGCTTCCCATTCTTCACGGCCTCATATAATTTACAGGTTTTTAAAACCCATGTTTAGCATCGCCTTAGCATGATTTTCTGTTCTACAATTTTCAATCTTTATGGTCTGGATTTTCAGTGCAGCGTGTGGGCGCGTGCCCGACATGCATGAGCGTGAAATAGCGCGCAATGATGTCGGACGACAGTCCTGACGTCACCGCGTGCTCATGCGACATCTCAGTCAGTGGGCGCGCGCGGGAGTCAATTAAGTGACCCCCTCAATTAATCCATCAACAATTAAAGGGGCCGTTAAGTCCATTAGTAAATTAATTAAAGTGAATTTTTCCCTGCCCATCCAACCATACGGCTGGCGAGTGGGCAAAAAGGCCAAGCAGCCTGAGCAATTTTTGAGGAAATCTCATCCACGGGTGGGATGAGGTTTCAGGTGTTAATTAAAAATAAATTAAAAATTTTAAATCTCATTTTTAACATGTCCATGCTCACGTGACAGAGTCATACGAGGGAACATGTTTACCTTCATTTTAAAGTATTTATTTTCAATGTTAGAAACTTTCAGCTCCCTGAGGCAGCTCTGTACCTTCAGGGAGCTTTCACTTAGTGCACCCACGTGCATGCGCTGACCTCCGTGCTCACCCTCCTCCCCCACCCCCACCCCCACCCAGGCAGCGCTGAGCATTTCAGTCCACATTTCACGCTGGCTGGCCTGAAATTGCGGTCGGGGCTGATTGCGGTCAGGGGTCCGTTTCCCGACCGCTTCCGGGCCCACTGATCGCACGCGCTTGACGAATGAAAAATTCAGACTATAGGATAATCTTCTAAGAGACTTGAGCACATAGTCTGAGTTAGCATTTCAGTGCAATACTGTGGGAGTGCTGAGCTATCAGCAGTGCTGTCTTTCAGAGGAGATGCTGAACCGGTCTGCCCTCTCGGTTTCTGGTAAAAGATCCCATAGCAGGATTTGAAGGACAACAGAGGAATTGGCTCTGATGTCCTTTCCAACATCTATCCCTCAACCAGCAAGTAAAACAGATGTCCCAGAAATGGGAGTTGGCTGAATGCTGTGTTTACTGCACATAACACTGGCCGCACTTCAAAAAGTACTCAATTGGTAGTCAAGCGCTTTGGGATGTCCTGAGGTTGTGAAAGGCCCTATATAAATGCAAGTTATTTCTTTTTTGTAAGTTCATGCTGGTGGTGGAGAATCTCTGTCATAAAATTAATGACATTCTCATTAATACTATGTGAGAAATTATCAGCTGGACAAATTAAATGAAAGGCTGTGGGGAAACAAATTGCATCAACAGACACTAAAGGCTATTTGAAAACAATCAAAACTGGTTGACTGCTGAAAGCTGCTGGTTTCAGTTGTGAACATCAAGTAAATCTATATCAATGTAAACTCTTCAAAAAGTGGAGATTCAGGCTCCCTGCAAACTGTTGCTTTTCATTCCATCACTATATGTTGGGTATATTTCTTCTCAAAAACACCTCTCTCTTTGCCCCTCTACCCCTTCCAATGCTACCATTTGCTCTTCTGACAATCTCTCAGTGGTGTATCTGTGGAAGTGGAAAGGATGTTTCCTCTTGTGGGAGAATCTAGGACGAGGGGGTCACTGTTTAAAAATAAGGGGTCACTCATTTAAGACAGAGATGAGGAGAATTTTTCATGAGTCTTTGGAACTCTCTTCCTCAAAAGGTGGTGGAAGCAGAGTCTTCAAATATTTTTAAGGCAGAGATTAACATTAGATTCTTGATAAACAAGGGAGTGAAAGATTATCAGGGGTAGGCAGGAATGTGGAGTTGAAGTTACAATCAAATCAGCCATGATCGTATTGAATGGTGAAGCAGGCTCGAGGGGCTAAGTGACCTACTGCTGCTCCTAATTCGTATGTTCGTATGTACAAACCCATATTAAGGTCAACAACTGCATTTTTCTCCATCTTGCTTTAGCATTTGATTTTTGTTTGGGTCAGAGAGGTCAGGTTACTTTACACACTATGAGGATCATTCTAACATTGTTGTGGCTCATTGTCATTCAATTTATCAATTGGTTGACATGTAAGAGCCAATATTGATCTATAAGTTGAGAACTGTCTACTTTATATTGTTCCGAAGTGTACACTGCTTGAAACATTCTCCTTAAATTTCAAACATTCTCTTGAGCAGTTATAGTTTGGTTTGATTTTTCTGTCAGTAAATCTGCTTCCTTATGTGGAACCGAGATCCATAGACTAGGAAGATCTGTCTGCAATGATTTTTTTTTGTCTTTATCTCACTTCAATCAGGCTATGATGTTAGTTGGCCTCAGAGTGTGAGTTTAGATGGGAAAAATCTTGACTTTCTTGCCTGACTGCTGTGTCGGACCCTTACTGGCAGAAGAATTTAAAAAGTTCAATTTTCAGAAGCTTTGCTGACTCAAAGAGCATGGTGAGAAATTATTAAGTGCTGTGGCCACACCAGCCATTAACAATAAAAAATGGGACATCATGGGGATCTCTTCATTATTTTTCTATATGTACTTTTGTAGGGCAAAAGTTCCTAATGCATGTGCTTATTCTTTAAGTTTGGCCTGCAAGTGGTGTGAGCTTTAAACAACCATGACATAGCCAAATAGCCTGTGTAGAATAGCCAGAGGCAAGGTAGTGTCAATGAAGGCGTAACCCAGCCATGAACCAACATTTTCAAGAAAGAAGAGAAAATTGCAAGGTGAAAAAGTTAGAGGCTAATTGATTCTGAAGCAATTTTAATTAAAGATGCCTTGTTAAAGTAGTTCCAGAAATATCTAGCACTCATTATTTCCTGACAAAAGTTTCTACATATGTAATATATATATATATATATATTTATATATATATTTATAGCACCTTGCTTCTGAGTCAGAAGGCTATGGCTTCAATCTCCATTCCAGAGACATAGGCACACCATCTAGGTGGCACAGCAGTGTCTTACTGAGGGAGTACTGCACTAGTCAAGGTGCTGTCTTTCAGGTGAGATGATAAACTGAGGCCCTGCCTGTTTGCCTTTCTAGGTGAATATAAAAGATCCCAAAGTGCTATTTGAACAAGAGTGGTCTCCTTCGTGCCCTGGTCAATATTTGTCTCTTAATAGAATATTTGGTCATGTATCTCATTGATGTTTGTGGACCTACTGTATTTTTTATCTCCAAGGAAAGAAGAACATGCTTTGGGTGCTGGATGTGAATATTAAGAGCTAGGTTTTCCTAACTAAGGATTTTTTTTTTGCTGAAACTTGCTGTTTACTGTATTCAAATTGGCTGCTGTGTTTTCTACAACAGTGACAAACTTCAAAAGGTATTTAATTGGCTGTAAAACATTTTGGGATGTCCAGAGGTTGTAAAAGGTGCTGCATAACTGCATGTTCTTTCCTTTCCTTTATGTTGGCTTTTGAGGCTGTTCTAGCAGGTGTTGACTGTGCATTCTTAGATTGGCCACAACGGTAATAAACTACAGTTTTATCACAATATTAATTTCAACAGCGTTTCCACATGGGAAGTTGAGCATTAATAAGGCAGGCATTAACATGAAAATTTACACGGTACAAAATGACGCTGAGGCACTAAGCAGAGATTTACTCTGAAAAAAAATCAATTTTGCAGCAGCCATAAGCATATTAATTATATGACTTATTTCAGAAAAAATACCATCTGTCAGTTTATACCAAGCAAATAATTCGGTTACTCTGTGAAAGCTTGTTGCTATCAGCTATTATATTGAAGAAGAACAGAGCCCAAGCCCACCAGGTTTTATTTTTGATCTCTTAGGCAGTCTGGCAACAGTAACAGAAAATTGACAGAGATTTTGTTTTTATCTGGCACATTGTTCATCCATTCCCGCCTCACCTGAGATAGTTGTCTCAAGGTTGCAGGAAAGTTCCACAGTTCCAGGTCATAATCTTGAGGTTTTACCAAGTTTTTGTTTTTAGTTCCCTGGATGCTGGCAAGGCCATAGTTATTATTCATCTGTAGTTTCTCTGAGTTGGTGGTGGCAGTCCTCCATCTTAAACTGGTACAGTCTTTATAGCACTGGGGCTCCCACAATGGTATTAGATAGGGAGTGGCCATTATTCAGGGATGAAGCTAGAAGGGACAGATTTTTCTCCAAAGAGCATTGTGGTAGAGCCAGATTTCTGCTCCCCCTCCTCAACCCTAGCCTGATAGTGACTCCATTTCACTGGTTTAGGGCTCATTAGCTAAGCCACTGATGGATTTCCCGACACCAGAAGAGAACCCAACAATGGCCCCGAGGAATATTCTGGCAATGCTACAGCAGTAGCACTGTTGCAGTAATAGAAGAGGAAGGAACAATGTGAAAAGTCCTAGACCTGAGCAAAGACTGTAGTCTGCATAGCTAAGTCATTGGGGGCCAAACTAGAGGAAGAGGAGGTCGCTACAAGGCCTCCATGGGAGGATCTCTAGGCCATTACGGCTGCTTCCTTGCAACCTACTGCCAACTTTCACTTGTTATTCTCAAAAAAAGGTAGCAAAATTGACAGAGAAGAAGTAAATGTGTTGGGGACCTAGGCCATGTTCACATGGTAGGCAGGGAAAGAAAAGTGGGCAGCACCCAGTAAAGGGAAAGGAAATAATGGTTATGCCTAACCAACCAAATTTTCTATTATTTTTTGCCTTCATCCTGCTCGATTTTGGACAGTAATACAAATCAGAATTCCAGCCTTAAGTATTGGTAGGCTACTTAACTGCAGTGGAGATCATCTAGTCCAATCTATCATCACCATACATGCTCAAATGCACTCCTTCAGAAGGGTCACTGGATCATGATCAGGAGCAGGAATTCTGCCCAATTTTCCCACTTTCAGCCCAGGTATGCTGAAATGAATTATAGCACATCGCCTGCCACTCTGGCAAAGACTAGTCAACGCAACACATTCCAGCCATTTCTTGGATCTTTCTAGTCTTCAGGGCTTACCTCCTCCCTGTTGAAACTCTCTAAGCCATTGGCAAGATATAAATGCACAACTTGCCCTTCCAAGTTGATGGAAACATCAAACAACATGGAGAAATGTTGACTGAGAGACCGAGGCATATTATTGACTTCTCCTGGGTGCACAAACAACCCTGGTTCTGCAGTTAATAGTTAACTTTGCACTAAAACTTCTGTATAGAAGGGAAGGATAGCATATGATGGTATCATTACCTGACAGACAATTCCAGACCAAGATAAGTGCCCCTGCAAGACCTGGTATTCTGTCTTCAATGTGCAGAGAACTTGAAATCTCATTGGAAGCTTGTGATGAACTAACAATTGAACTAATCAGGGGCATACATTTATTCTAGAAGAGATAAAATTAATTTTAATTATGAATATCCAAATGCATTCAGGAAATTACATTTTATTCTATTACCATTGCATTGAATCTTTTAAACTATGAGGCTCTGTTACTCATGAGGAAACAGGGAGGGTGTCGGGGAGAGTGGTAGCATAAGGGGAACCCAGCAAGGTTTGGGAAGCATGGGTCCTTCTAAATTTAATGGCAAGCACCATGTACAAGAGGTTGGTATTGTATAACATTAATCAGGAACAGAGGGGTCTCAAGGACTGGGGGTTGGAAAAGCATTTCCCATTTCCTCCCCCAAAGTGGCCTGGATTTTTCTCTGCCTGTTCGCTTCTTTCAGGAGATCACATTGCTTTGGATGGGATGGGGAGTGTATAGACTGGGCGGAATCATCTGGTCCTGTTGGCGGCAGGTGTCATGGCGGACGTGAGTTGGCAATATGGCGCGAAGGCCAAAAATCAGTTTCATACCGTCGTGAAACCAGTTGTGATCACCCACTCTTCCCATCAATAGCAGGCTGCGTTTCACGCCACCCAACAAAGGGAACTTAATTTTATTGCATTTGAATCTCAGTATTGTTCCCTCGCTCCGGAATCATCCCCCACACCAAATCTACCGCCCTTGTTGGCGTGACTTCAGAATGGCATGGTTCACAACTGTCTTTAAAAGGCGTGCACCTGGCAAGCTCAACTTCGAGGGGAACTCGGAGGTGAGGGCACACAACCTTGCACAGCGCTCGTGAGCATTGCCCATAGGACATCAGGGAAGGGATGCTGCACATTTGGTGGGGGCACAGGCAAGTCACTTTTTCCTGGCTGGCTTTCAGTGTGGTGGCAGGGTAAGGGCTCCAGTTCCGGGGAGGGGGGAGCAAGGCAGCATAGACTGATTGAAGTACAAAAACACACGTTGGGGGTGGGGAGGTGGAGGTGGTGGGGGGTATGAGGGAAGCAGCCATGCACTTGGAAAAGCTTGTCAAAATTTAGCATCCTTCTGCAGCTGAGACCATTCAGCAGAAGCTCCATTGACATGCTTGGAACGGGCCTCTAAAGCTCTTCTACCCACTCAAGCAATGCAGAAGCACGAATGTGCCACCAAATGCTACAGGGCTTTTCATCCTTGGGTGCAGACTGCAAAATTAATGCGCATTTTAAGGAGCAGCAAAACAATTGGCCGACTGGGCAAGTTATAGAATCCCCTTGCGAAAGGTGGCCATGGCACAGTCACTGGTGGAGGTGCTCACAGCCCCATTGCAATGTCTTTATTAAGGTTAGGACCAGTATCCGTCATGGTTCAAGCTAACAGTGCAGCCTTGCAGTGCAGGTTAGGAGAAAGACTGCACCTGAGCTGAGAGCACAGCATGCAGTCCAGTGGCCAAAGCTGCTGCAAATTGGTCAAGTGGAGTGAAGCGGAAGTGGGTAGGGTTTCAGGCAGCCATGAAGCACAGTATAGACTGTCCATCCAAGTGGAGGCCAGTGCTCTCCAGCATGTGTGAAGGGGCCTTCAGACTTAACCAAGAGGGGTTCTTGGGAACATAGGACTTAGGAACAGGAGTAGGCCATTCAGCCCTTAAAGCCTGCTCCACCGTGCAATAAGATTGTGGCTGATCTGATTGTGGTCTCAACCCCACGTTACTGTTGGCCCCCATAACCCTTGACTCCCTTTGTCCATCAACAATCTATCTAACTTAGCATTGAATTAATTCAATGACACAGACTCCACCACTTTCTAGTGAAGACAATTCTACAGACTAATGACCCACTTTGAGGAAAGTCTTAAGGAAAGTTTCAGTTTTAAAAGGAAATCCTCTTATTCTTAAACTGTGTCCACCGGTTCCAGTCACCCCAACAAGAGGAAACATCCTTCCGGTATCCACCCTTTAAGTCCTCTCAAAATCTTAAATATTTCGATAAGATCACTGAAGACTGCATATGTCCAGGGGACTGGTCGATCACAAATGCCACCTGCTGCAGGACTTGGCGCCACAGGGACATGGAAGGCATCCACTGTCAGTGGCCATAAAAGTGACTAGAGCGCACAATTAATACGCCAGTGGCTCCTTCCAGGGCTCCACAGGTGGCCTGTGTGGGATCTCGCAACACTCCACACCAAGTGTATCCAGGAGGTCACGGACGCCATCTTCATGAAGGCACAAAACTTTGACCCGGCATTAGGAAAACCTGAGCAAGAGCAAGAGGGCTGGGATGTGTGCAGATCTCTGGTTTTCCACAGATGCAGATTGCCATTGACTGCACTCATGTGGCAGTTAGATCTCCATGGCAACACACAGTCAACTAGTCAACTGCAAGGGCTTCCACTTGCTGATTGTCCGGCTGGTATGCGGCCAGCACAAATGCACCCTACAGATCTGCGCACGATTCGCAGGAAGTGTCCATAACTCCTACATCCTTAGCAGGTCTCAGATCCCTGACATCTTCCAGGGTCCACAGAGGCTGCGGGATTATCTCCTTGGTGACAAGGGCTACCCACAGAGGACGTGGCTGATGACGCCCGTGCGGCGGCCTCAGACTGCAGCAGAGCGAAGGTATAACGAGACTCGAGCCACAAACCGGACTTGGCAGAGCAAATGGTAGACATCTTGAAAATGAGGTTCCAGTGCCTTGACAAGCCTGGTGGAGCTCTGCAATACAGGCCCCAGAGGGTGTTGCACATCATTGTAGCTAACTCCGTGCTACACAACCTGGTGCTGCAATGGGGGGAGATGGAAGAGCTGCACCTCTCCGCCAATAAGGAGGATGTCGAAGGGGATGACAGCGATAAGGTCCTCGAAGGCAAGGATGCTGACGATGAGGCCATCGCACTGGTCAGATGAAGCAGGTGCACTTGGGAGGCCCTCACAGCAACAAGATTCATGGAGGATGATGACGAGATTCAGTGAAGACAGTCCTGACATTCTCACCTTGCATCTGTGAACGTTTGACTCCTTTGTAGCTGATATCAGTGCACATACACTCAGTGCTCAGGCTCATGTCATGGAGACACAGCGGAGGCCCTAATAGTCACTAGATTCCAGGATGATGACGATGACATGCAATGAGGGCACTCCATAGATTTGCACAATGCCTCTGTGAATGTCTGACTTCTGTCTGGCTGAGGGCAGCTCACATGCGCTCTGTGACCAGGGTCATATGATGGGGGCGCAGCCATGAAACTTTAAATACACCTGATCCTTTGTCAGATTTCAGCACCTGTCCCCTTCAGGAGCACATTATCACTGGACACAGATGCTGAAGAGATGGGGGCCAGCCAGAATTCTGTGATGCCTGCCCAGGACATTCTGGCAGCAATGACAAGCATCATCGAGGTGCAGGCATCACTAATGTATCCAGTGAGGGTGAAACTGGACCATCACTTTGGTCTGAAGGTTATACACTGCACAGGGAAGAGGTCCTGTACTGTGACACCTGCCTTTATCTTGTGCAGGGACCAAGGTTTCACATCTGAATGACACGAACACTGCCCATCATAACAAGGATCCATAGACAAAGAGACATTGTTGGGAGTTTATTTACAATAATGAACATCATGCAAAAGTGATTAATACCTGTGGCCACGCAACTACATCTTCTTAACTTTCCTAAACCTGCCGCTATGTCTTGGGGCATCCCCAACATCCACAGCTGAGGTAGAAGCAGCCTGCTGACTGCGACGCCCTGTCTGTGATGACTTCAGCATGCATCCTCTGAACGGCCAAGACCTGGAGGGCCCCAGGCTGCTTTGGGCGTCCTGCTGTGGGCCAGCTGCACCCTCCTCGGCCCGTGGAGCTGGAGTTGCGGGGGCCACAGGAAGAAGGGATTTGGATCAGCCAGATATTCCCGGAATGACCCCGGGGTGTCGAGCTGCTGGTCCTCCTCCCTATGGGTGCCCGACGGCACCTGGTTGACTCCTTGAAGAAAAGGGGTTGCTGGAGTGAGATCGTGCTGCCCCACGCCCCTCTCACATTGAAACTGTTGGAGGCCATCTATGGCATCAGCAATGGAGTTCAGCCCACGCAGCAGTGCAGGACCAATGTCCTGGACTAAAGTCCCCATGGCGTCCTCCATCCTTCCAGTGTTGACCTCAGTGCGTCAGCATGCCAGCGTTATCACCTCAAACTGAAAGCGGATGGACTCCTCCATCGTCCCTTGCAATCTGAGGAGTTGATCTTGTCCTGCTTAAAGACAGATGGAAAGAGTGTGAGCAAGGCGCTTGCCAGGTCAAATAAGAAGGATGCCAGGCGTGTGTGTGCGTGTGTGTTGAGTGGAGCCATGGATGGGGTGAGGAGGCAGTCTCCAGAGGAGATGAGGCCAGATGGGGTGTGAGGGTGTGTGTGAGAGAGTGAGTGGTGATGTCCCTTGAGGTGGCAGTGAGCGAGATGCCACTGAATGTGTGATGGGCTTGTGAGTGTGCGAGTTGAGACTGATAAGATGGTTCACTTACCCTGGCAGCACAGATGAGATCATTCATCGGTTTTCTGCACTGGGTGGCTGACCAGTGCAGCATTGGCACTGACCACCCTCTGCCACCACCTCCTAAGCCGGAGTGGTGAGACTACTGGATCTCCTGTGGGTAGAGGGCAAGCAGGGGACATCAAAGGCATCCAAAAGGCATCCAAAAGGGATGCATCACTGAACCGGGGAGCTGCACTCTTCTTGGCTTTTGGGGCCATATCATCACCGGAGCAGTCCTGGGCTGCAAGCATTGAGAAGTGTGCGCACGGCTGCAGTTCGAATATGGCGCCCGGTGTGAGGAAGTGGCAATGTAACGGCATGGCAGGCAAAATGGAGGCCGGCCGCCAGTGACCCGGCATGTTTCCCGTGACCGCGTAATTTATGAGGCGGGAAGGAGACGACACGGCTCAAAAATCCAGCACGTGGCCGGCGGGTATAACGTCTTTTTTCACGCCCGCTACCGCACTTAGTGCAAATCTGGCGGCAATTCTGCCAATTATGATTATACAAGATATCACGATTGTGTGGGACAGGTTGGATGGACCAGGGGGGTGTTTTGTTGTCTGTCATTATTTGTATGTTCGTAAATTTTCTGCCACGTTTCAACATTACAACAGTCACTACACTTCAAAAAAATTCACTGGCTGTAAAGGGCTTCAGGGCATCCTAAGGTCATGAAAGACACTTGTAAATGCGAGAGGAAAATCACTCCCAAGATATCTCTTAATGGGAAAGGCAAACTATTTTCAGCTGGATCCTAAGCCCTGTCTGATTGTACCATACCCAATCTGGTTTGGCACTCACAATATCCAGTCAATAAGGCTACCCCAGCACAGGTTAGGTAAGGAAATAGTTTGGTATTTCTTGCTCTCAAAATTACTGTCCATATCATCAAAATTCACCCAGTCATTTCTATTAAGGGCCTATTAAATACATATAATAACATAATGTTAAACCTGTTCATTTTGGGATTAAACAAGATAATAATCTGATCCTGAAACATAGAATTTAATTGGCTGGTTTAATAGTTCCTTCAGAGTTGAGGCACTCTGGCATCGACTCCGTTCAAATAATGGGGGTGAGAATTTAAAGATTACACTTTCCAGATGGAGACGATTGTTATATGCTTGTATTTCAGAGAGCCGTGCTAGAATAAAGGATCTTCCTGGGTTGTATTTTTCTCCATTCGATAATTTTAATGAAAAAGTTAATAGGTTTATGAAGGGGAAATTATGTCAGCTTAAAGCACCAGCAGTGCTGGAATTGGTGACTGAATCTTCCAGAGCACTGTCAGCTACTGAATCTGCAATGTGTCACTACATTGAGTTGAACTCAGGTGTGCTGACTACAGGAAACATTTAGTTCGGCGACTGAGAAAATGGTCAAGAGATGAATAATGCAATTGGCCGCTCTCCCAATGGCAACCTGGAAGGTATTGCACAGACCAATCGCCAGTTTTACAATACACACCTTTAAGATACTGCATGTGTGCATCTGCGCAAAAAAAATTAAACATGCCATGTGTTCTAATGGACATGCACACTGAAAATATATTGTGGGACCAAATTGTGGGCTATTTGATGACTCCATGTTAAATGTGATACCAGTAGGGAAGTGAGATTTACAGAGCAGAAAACAGCCCAGGCCTGATCACCAATAGCTAACAACCTGTTGATCTCAGGTAAAGGGTGCTACTGTTAGTCACAGTGACCTGGATTAGAGAAGAGACAATGCAAAGATGGTTTTCTTTCCTGAGTGCTACTGTGTGATACACCTAGAAACTGTGTCTGTGTGGATGGGTAGGATTGGGTTTGGTTGTGAGGCTTTGTACAGTCAAATAGTCTGCCATTGCTCACTGTTTGGACTCTCAGATAAAGAATGGGCAATTGGACATGGTAACAAAGCTGACACCCTTCAGTAGACCGAAGTATAATGCAACAACAATAAATGAGCAGTTACAAAATAAAGCTGAAAATAGGGATCAAGCATCACACTTACTAAAGGATTAAGTGAAAAATAAATTATTCAAAACAGTCAAGGATATTCAACAAATAATATAACCTTGTGTTTCACAACACAGGTTTGAATGACTAATCTTTGTGCTTTCAATTACTTTTCCCAGACAGTAAAATGCCCTGCATCTGTCTGAAAACCATTACTAAATACAGGCAGTGTTTAAAGTACTCTACACATCCTCTAACTTATCTATAAGCTGAAAAGCTAATGGAGATCATTAAGATTTTTGTGAAATATGACCCACCTTTTTAATATAAGTATCCTAATGGAAGCTCAATTGTAAAACAAGAGAAAATAATCCTGTAGATTCCACAGACAACCTATTTTAGGACAAATTGTGTATCACGGCAATTGAAGACATCCATCATCCTGACATTAAGTAGTGTTTAGGTATTACTGTTTGTTACTTTTAAATTTTTCTTCATTTCTTGAAGCCAACTACACAAAAATGTTCTGTTGGCTTGGAAACAAGTGGCCAAATTCTTTTTTATAATGAGGAGAAATAAAGACTTTAAATTGCACATTATTGATATTCATAAGTCTAGTGTCCTTTTCCACCTAGGGAGACCTTTGGCATTGCTAATCGGGAATCTAAAGACTGCAACAAGGTTTTAATGTCCAACAATAACGATGGGACAGCAATATATCCGACTCATGATGCTCTATAACGGAAAGGAACTTGGAGGTGGTATTTCCCATGACATTGATACTCCGTCCATCTCAGTGGTTGAAGTTGCAGAGGAAGGAGTTGCTGTTGAAGTAACTCAGCATAGTAGCTTCACTTCATATCTAATTCTAAGGTATACCTGGTGTTGCTCCGATAACATGTGACATGGGATTCAGGCTGCACAAAGATTATAAAACAAGGTTAGTTTATTCCACCAGCATTGAAGCTGTATAAACTCTCGAGGTTAGCATAACTTCAAGAAACAAACTATTTACAGAGAATGTTCATGGCCAGATCTGTGCCCTATTTGTGGCCTTGGCTACTCGATACAATGACTCACCAGGCTTGAAATGCTGCTCCAGCTCCTGACTGCAGTCCTGCTCTCCCTTCTCTCCATGAGGCTTCTTGTCCCTATTTCTCCTCCAGCCAGCGCTCCCATCTCGGGCCCCACCTCCAGCTCACTTCAGCCCATGCTCTGGGTGTAGGCTCCACCCCCAGTTTGCTGAGGACTTCGGCTCTCGTTCCGAGGATACCCCCAGGACTGACCGAATTCCCTGCCCGGCAAACCTCCCAGGCCGACAACCGCTGCTGGTGGGAATCTAGTGCCCCCCCACTCCCCGATTTCCCTACAGTGGAAAGGTCCTGTACTCCAGCCTCTCTCTGAATTTGGAACTGGAAGTCAGCACCCCACTATAAACACACCTCTACACCCCATATGACAAGACTTGAGGATTATCAGGAAGTGATGGATGTGCCCAGCCACAAGGTTAACAATCATGTTGGCATTGCACAGTGCTGCTGATGATGGCTCACAGCATCTTGCAGATTCCCAGTTTTAGCCTGCTGGATCTACCATTAAAATATCCAACTTAGCACAATGCTAGTTCTACATTACACAATAAAGAATGTCCTCACTGTGGAGGTAAGATTTTGCCTTCACAAGGATTGCGCTGTAGTTAGTTCCACCAATGCTATCGTGGACAGATAGATTTGTGGCAGATAGGTTGGTAAGAATGAGACTACTTCTTCACATTGGTTCTGTCATCACTTGACACAGGCAAAGTATAGCAGTTATATCCTTCGAGACTCAGTCAGCTCAGTTTGTCGTGGTATTTCCAAGCCACTCTATGTGGTGGACACTGATGTCCCCAATCAACTGTATTCTGCACCATTACTTTCCTCAACATTTCCCAGCAGCAAGTATTGATTATCAAGTGATTCCCTTGACATGTTTTGACTTGATCCATGGACGGGATATTCCCCCTCAAGGTGGGAATCATGTGTTGAATGATTTTCTGACATTGCAATCCCACCTCCTGCCCCGTAGTGTCTGCCCAGGCTATTGCCATGGTAGGGTGGCGGGGATGGGCTGAAGTTGGCGCCATCACCTCTTGCAGCAGGCCCGAGGTGGGACAGAGGCAGTTGAATTCTGAGGCAGCTAGGTTAGGAGGCCCACCTCCATTCTCTGAGATATCTGCCCAGTTCTGTCATGAATCTTAAGCACTCTTGTCCTTACACCTCACCCCCACCCTCCATAATCCCCATGTACTCTCCATAACCCCATGCCCTGCCTACATCCCCCATGACCCTCCATAGCCCATGCCCTCTCGACATCACTCATGCCTCACACATGCCCCACCTGCACTCTATTACCACTCACCCATTAACCACGATGGATGGAACTCATGAGCCACATAATACATTGGTAAGTCTATGAGATCCTAACAAAACTATCAAAATAAACAAACAGCCATTCAAAAACAGCGTCAAAAACCATAATCATCTTAGGAGCTCATAGAACTGTCCATCAAAACAGACAGCCATTCAAACTCCACTTGAAAAAATCTTAATCCTATTAAATGGTAATGAAATTGTCAAAATAAATAAACAGCCATTTGAGAGTCTCTTCAAAAATACCCAATCCTCTTAAGAGCTCATAAAACAATCAATCAAAACAAAGCTCAGTCCCCTTCACAGCTGTATAAACAAACCTTGCTGAGTTGAATCCATTAGTGGAAGTGAAAGTCCAGACAAGCACGCGTAATGAGATTCCAATGCACAACTGAGACAACAAAGCCTCCAGAACTGAATACATTAAAGCCTCTGAAGTACTGGACAGATGGGCATCTACTTCAAAGGCTGAACAGATTGTTGACCTGTCAATAAAACAATTCAGCCATCTGTTCAGCTATTTCAAAGGCTCACCAGATGGCTGGATTGTCAATCAATGTGAAGATCATAGGGTCCAACTGACATATTAAAATCTGAATCTCAATACTGTTGAACATAGAGAAAGTACTTCAATGCATCTGAATACATTCGCAATGCTAACCAATTTAATGGTCACTTACCTTTTAAGAACAAAACCCTGTCATCAATCACTACATTAAAAACATACTTAACTTATCATACACCAACTAATTATGACAGTTCTGAAATCACGAGCCCCACAATGGAGCCGCTGCACTGGGATTGCTCAGAGTGGGATCAAGGACCGCACCCTTATCCCATGCGCTTAAATTTAGCAGAGGATGGAATAGGGCCCAGAATTGGGTCCGCTCGCCTCTTTTCTCCCCACCTGACATGACAGAAAAATCCGGGCCCATGACTTGAAGGCATGAAACTTCGAATGATCTAGAACCAATTTTGAGGATTCCACCTGACTGTATCAGTGTAACCCCTTCTCAGCTGTGTCTATCCTCCTAGGTGTATTGGGGTGATGATGGAGAAGTATAGGTCATTCTGCCACAGGACACTTATTTATTAACACTGGAAATGACCCTGGAATGTCAAGAATGATAGGGGAGCTAAGGATTTGCAGTACTTTGAGGAAGCCCCTGGGGTCTAGAAACAATACTGATAAGGGTTCTCAGAACATTGGAACAGGTCATGGAATCTGAGAACACTTTGGGAGGGACCCTGGAATCTGAGAGTATAGGAAACAGAAACCCCAGGTCCTTTTTTATAATTTGTTCACAGGATACAGGTGATGTCTGCATCTCTTATCTGCAATAAAACAGTAGACAAAGGAATGACTTAGAAATCCATTAAGCATTTCCCTACTACCACTGTCAACAATCATTTCTAAAGTACAATGTTAAAGCTCTACTGTGACACAATAGCTTTGCAAAATGACTGTTGTACTCTAATAGCTGCAGATGCAAATGTCAGCAGATATATGTGATGCCGTTACAGGTTTGTAGAAAACCTCCTAAAAGGTTTTAGATGAATGATTTATTTCTAGTTGGTCTGTAGTGACTATTATTGATGAACCTCCTATTGCATAATGCAGCACGGGCTTCTGCCTCCAACTTCTTTATTGGCAAACAGGGGGATTATCTATTTAATTTATAATAGATTCAACCAACTGAATTTGAGATCTGTTTACCAGAGAGGGATTGAGTCCATGGCAACATTTTTAAAATGCCTTGCTGACAAAGTGATTAACATTTCTCCATGTCACAATGCTGTTTATGACATTGTTTTGTTTAAATTGCTGCTTGTTTTACGGTCTATTTTATTAATATCAGAGAATAGAGGAAAATAAACCTCAAGATACCTCCATCTTGTATTATTCACAAACAAACTCCTTGCAGATAACTGATCCACATGCAGAATTTAAAGACCAAGGCCTATAAATTCTTGGGCAACACCAGGGATGCAGTGCTAGCGCCTCCTATTTAAAGGCTTTAATATTCACCGCTGGATGGTAAACTCTCCTTTGCTGATTGGCCATACGTTATATACCCCAACTGATTTTTCCTTCCACTGATCTCTGTGGAATCCACACCATTAATTATCTGACTTGATTTTCAATCTGTATGGCTGGAGGCAGAGAGGATTAAAATCAACACTAATATTGAAGCTATCAGCAGGGGGATTTGGATCATTGATGGCAACAATCAGAACTGGAGGGAAATCCTCTTGCAACCATGTGGGACTGCATGATGTGTGACATGGAGGCGGCCACAGCGAGGACCATGTTGCTATCTGCCTGCGGTGTTGTATGGGGCACAAGGGATAGTTTGGCCAGAAGTTCTTGGAGTTTGAGTTCAAGCTGGATGGTAAGAGTTGACCAAAATGTCCGGAGCTCACAGTTTAGCTGTGAATCCGGAGCCTGGGGAGGTCAAGAGGTGGCGGAGGGAAGGCTGGTCCCAGGGTCCTGGTCCTCACACTGCTACTGCTGCTGAGTGTCTCTGAGTCAATGTAAAAAAAATACAGACCTTACCACTCCCTGCACATGGCTTTCTCATAAACAAGCATTTCAGGGTCTTTGAAACTCAAGGTTCCCAGGATCTAAACATAAGAACATAAGAAATAGGAACAGGAGTAGACCATTCGGCCTCTCAAGCCTGCTTGGCCATTCAATAAGACCATGGCTGATCTTCTTGTGTTTTGATTTCCACGTTCCCATCTAACCCCGATAACCTTTGATTCGCTTGCTTAACAAGAATCTATCTATCTCTGCCTTAAAAATATTCAATGATCCCGCCTCCACCACCTTCTGAGGCAGTGAATTCCAAAGTCGCACAACCCTCTGAGAGAAAAATATTTCTCCTCATCTCTGTCCTAAAAGGGATCACCTAATTTTAAAACAGTGCCCCCTAGTTCTGGACTCACCCACAAGAGGAAACATCCTTTCAATGTCCACCTTGTCAAGGCCATTCAGGATCTTGTATACTCTAATCAAATCACCCCTCACTCTTCTGAACTCCAGTAGAAACAAGCCCATCCTGTCCAACCTTTAATCAAAAGACAACCCACTCATTCAAGGTATCAATCTAGTAAACCTCCTTTGAACTATCTCCGATGCATTTACATCCTTCCTTAAGTAAGGAGACCAAAACTGCACACAGTATTCGAGGTGCGGTCTCACCAATGCCCTGTATAACTGAAGCATAACATCCTTACTTTTATGTTCAATCCCTCTCGTAGTAAAGGATAACATTCCATTAGCCTTCTTAATTACTTCCGTACCTGCATACTAACTTTTTGTGACTCAGGTACTAGAACACCTAAATCCCTCTGCACCTCAGAATTATGCAGCTGTTCTCATTTAAGTAATACTCTGCTTTTTTGTTTTTCCTGCCAAAATGAAGAACTTCACATTTTCCCACATTAAACTCCATTTGCAAGGTCTTTGCCCACTCACTCAACCTATCTACATCTATCTGCAACCTCCTCATGTCCTCTTCACAACATACTTTCCTACCTATCTTTGTGTTATCTGCAAATTTAGCTACCATGTCTTCACTCCCCTCATCTAAGTCATTGATGTAAATTGTAAAATGTTGAGGCCACAGCACAGACGCCACTCGTCACATCCTGCCAATCAGAAAAAGACCCATTTATGCATACTCTCTGCTTTCTGCCAGCCAGCCAACATCCATGCTAATATGTTACCCCCTATAGCATGCACTTTTATTTTCCGTAATAATCTTCGATGTGGCACCTTATCAACTGCCTTCTGGAAATCCAAGTACAGTACATCTACAGGCTCCCCTTTAGCCATTGCGCAGGTTACTCCTTCAAAAAAACTCAAATAAATTGGTTAAACATGATTTTCCTTTCACAAAACCATGCTGGCTCTTCCCTATTGCCTTGAGCTCTTCTAAGTGCCCAGCTATAACCTCCTTAATGATCGATTCTAATAACTTCCCTATGACAGACGTCAAGCTAACTGGTCTATAGTTTCCTGTTCTCTGCCTCCCTCTCTTCTTGAATAGAGGGATTACATTTACTACCTTCCAATTTGATGGAAACTTTCCAGCATGTAGCGAATTTTGGAAAATTAACACCAGCGCATTGACTACCTCATTAGCCACCTCTTTTAAGACCCTCGGATGTAGTCCGTCGGGACTCGGAGACTTGCCAGCCTGCAGCTCCGTCAATTTGCTCAGTACCATTTCCCTAGTGATTTCAATTTCACCAAGTTCCTCTCTCCCGTTCACCTCCTGATTTGCAGCTATTACTGAAATGTTTTTGTATCCTCTATAGTGAAGAAAATATTTGTTCATTTCTTCCACCATTTCCTTATTATCTACTATTAACTCCCCACTGTCACTCTCTAGAGGACCAACACTCACTTTACTTACCCTTTTCCTTTTTAAATACCTGTAACAACTGTTGTTATCCATTTTTACATTTCCAGCTAGCTTCCTCTCATACTCTAATTTCTTTCTCCTGATAAACCTTTTAGTCATTCTCTGCTATTCTTTATATTCTATCCAATCATCTGTCCTGCCACTCATCTTTGCAGAGTTGTATGATTTTTCCTTAAGGTTGATGCTTTCCTTAACATCTTTAGTTAACCACGGATGGTGGGTCCTCCCCTTAGAATTTTTCTTTATAGTAGGAATGTACTTATTATGAATACTCTGAAATATCCCCTTAAATGTCTGCCACTGCTTCTCTATTGATCTATCCTCTAGCCTCATTTCCCAGTTCAGCTAGCTCAGCTTTCATCACCATATAGTTGCCCTTATTAAGTTTAAGATCTTAGACCCGCTCTTCTCCCTTTCAAACTGGATGTAAAATTCAATCACATTGTGGTCGCTATTACCTAGAGGTGCCTTTACTCTGAGGTCATTAATTAATCCTGTCACGTTACACAATACCAAGTCTAATATAACCTGCTCTCTGATTGGTTCCAGAATATGCTGCTCTAAGAAACTATCTCAAAAGCATTCTAAGAGCTCCTCATCTAGGCTACTACTGACAATCTGATTTTTCCAGTTTATGTGTAGATTAAAATTACCCATGATTATTGCCGTCCCTTTATCATAAGCACACAATATTTTCTCTTGAATACGTTGTTCTACACTGTGGCTACTGTTAGGGGGCCTGTAGACCACTCCCACTAATGGACTTATTTCCCCTACTATTCCTCATCTCTACCCAAACTGATTCTATATCCTGCTCTCCTGAACCAAGGTCATCTCTAACTATTGCACCAATGCCCTCTTTGATTAACAGTGCTATCCCTCTGCCTTTACCTAGCTTCCTATTCTTCTTGAATGCCATGTACCCTTCAATATTAAGGACCCAGTCTTTGTCATCCTGCAGCCATATCTCCAGAATTGCTATTAGATCACATTTATTTACTTCAATGTGGGACATCAAGTCATTTACTTTGTTATGAATGCTACGTGCATTCAGATAGAGAACCTTCAGTTTTGTCTTTTTGTTGCCTTTGTAACATTTCATCTTGACTGCTGATGTATTCTGAAGTTTTTTTCTCTCTGTCCCTTCCTGCCATTCTCTGACCTTCATTTCTCATATTACCATTTTGCTCCCCGTCTTGATTCTACACCTTGAATTGCTACCTCTACCCAATCTCTACCCTCACCCCACCTTGTTTAGTATAAAGCCCTCTCTCCTTCCCTAGTTATGCGATTTGCGAGGACATTCGTCCCAGCAGGGTTCAGGTGTAAACCGCCCCAACTTTCCCCAGTACTGGTGCCAGTGCCCCACAAACCTGAACCCATAGCTCCCACTCCAGTCTTTGAGCCACGCATTTGTCTCTCTAATCTTATTTGTTCTATGCCATTTTTGCAGGTGGCTCAGGTAATAATCCAGAGCTTATTACCTTTGAGGTTCTGCCTCTTAATTTGGTACCTAGTTCCTCATACTGACTTTGCAGAACCTCTTTCCTAGTTCTACCTATGTCATTGGTACCTACATAGACCACGACAACTGGATCCTCCCCCTCCCACTGCAAGTTCCTCTCCAACCCTGAGAAGATGTCCCAAACCCTGGCATCGAGCAGGCAACACAGCCGTCTGGACTCACGCTCTTTGTTGCAAAGAACAGTATCAATCTCCCTCACTATACTATCCCCTACTACCACTACATTCCTTTTTGCTCCCCCTACTTGAATGGTTTCCTGTACCATAGTGCCATGGCCAGTTAGCTCATCCACCTTGCAGACGCTTTCATCATACAGGTTGTGAGCACTTCAAACCTGTTTGACAATGGCAAAGCCTGAGGCTCCTCGCCTACTGTCTGCTCAGTCCCATTACCTGCCTTGCTGACAGACGCATCCTCCTGTCCCTCACTGCTGACCAAAACAGATGTCCCTCTTCTAAAAGGTGTGACTGTCTTCTGGAACAAAGTGTCCAGGTATTTCCCCCCCTCCCTTATGTTGTGCAGTGTCTGCATTTCGGCTTCCAGATCAATAATCAATAATCAAGGAATTCCTCAAGCTGTTTACACTTCCTGCCGACGTGTTTGTCATAGAGTCATACAGTTATACAGCACAGGAACAGGCCCTTCAGCCCATCGTGTCCATGCTGGCCATCAAGCACCTATCAATTCTAATCCTATTTTCCAGCACTTGGCCCATAACTGGTGCAAATGTTGTGCAATTTGCTGTCCTGGCATTTACAGGGGCAAGCATTGATAAGTGACTCCACTGGCATCATTAAGCAAAATGATATACTGTAATGGTGTAACATGTCTCTTAACTAAAGCTGACAAGCTGTGGGTGTGTGGGGAATGATGGACAGCAATCTGGATGACATTTCCAGTATCCTTGTAGTTCTATTATTCCCCTATGGTCCATTTTGTATTGTGTGTCATGACAGTATACTAATCTCAGGGCAGGCATTCAACCAGTCAAAAAACTGGCAAAGTTGGAATTTCAGACCATTGCAATGGAATAAAGAGGAAGGTTGGGTGGAATGACTTTATGCAGAAGCTGTTTTGGACATGGAAATGGTCCACTAGAAACACCTAGTGGAAGGAGAATCCATGATAGGTTTGAAGAGGGAAAATAATAAATGTTTAAAAAAGAAACATGTAAAGGCATATGGGGAAAAAGCAGCGGAGTCAGGGTTGCCAACTCCGACTGAAGGTGTTCCTGGAGGTTTCATCACATGACCTTGTGCCAGTTGTTCTGTCCAGTCAGCCTTTCCACGTCTCCAATATTTTTACAACAAATAAACAAAAATGTGGGAAGGAAATAGGGGAAACCACTTTCTTTAATGCCCCTCTGATGTTTCTCTTGGGTTACTCACAGCAGTGTCTAGAGATTCATCTTTAATTCCTGGAGACTCCAGAGCAACCCTGGAGAGTTGGTAACCCCAAGTGGAGTGGAAAAACAGCTTTTTCAGAGGGCTAGCACATGGAGCAATGGGTTGAGTGGCCTCCTGTACTATGATTTGGTTTGTGTTTCACAAATACAAATTAATAGAGGGAAAATAAATGTCCCGACTGTCTAGAATATTAACAAAGAATACCATCAGTTTGGAGCAGGGAGGAACACCACAACATGTTTCAAATTCAGATTAATTTGTAACCAGGATTTTCAGTGATTACAAATCTCACATACCCAGAAAAGCCACGCAGAGCCTAGAAAGGGGGGCATCAGCCAGGGTTCCTGCTCCTCATTCCTCTCATTGCTCAGTGACCCAGGTTGGAAAATGCAAGGGCATGGATGTTAGGTGAGGAGAGGATTGGGTTTGCATCCAATCTCCTTTCTTTGAACAGCCTGCAAGGCACTGGGCAGCATCCTGCACCTGCAGGCCTGTACCCAGAGCATGGGACAGCTTCCCTACATAAAACAGTGACTGCACTTCAGAAGTACCTCGTTGGTCAAGAAGCACTTTGGGATGCCCTGAGGTCATGAAAGGCGCTATGTAAATGCAAGTTGTTTCTTTCTTTCTTCGATGAGAGATATGGAAAAGGCTGTCTTCAAAAACGTCCTTTTTTTTTTGCTTTTATGATCCCTGTGCACTGTGCAGCGCAGGAAGACCCAGATGACAAATGTACCTCTCAGATCCCATGAAGCCATATTCAGTGTCCCATATCATCTGTTACTCCCCTTATAATATCCTCCTGCATGTTATAATGCAGTGCTGACATCACAGTAGCCTATTGCAGTGTTGAATCCACGTATGTTTTCCCTCCATAATCTTTAATGGCATCTAACATCATATTTATTTGGTTAAGACCACTTTATCAAACACAGCATACAGGTGGCGAATGAGGAATAATGCTGTCATTTGATCTCAAGCTTTAGACACGTGTCATAAACCATCCATGCTTTGCTATCTTTGGCTTACGACATGAGCTGAAGCATTTCATGAAAGGGATAACTTGACTAAAGATGACATGGCTTCAGATGGTGGACAGGCTTTGGGGAGTCAGGAGGTGAGTTACTCATCGCACTATTCCCAGCCTCTGACCTGCTCTTGTAGCCACAGTATTTATATAGCTAGTCCAGTTCAGCTTCTGGCGAAAGGAAACCCCCAGGATGTTGATAGTGGGGGATTCAGTGATGGTAATGCCATTGAACATCAAGGGGCGATGGTTAGATTCTCTCTTGTTAGAGATTGTCATTGCCTAACACTTGTGTGGTGCGATTCATGTTTTAATGGGTTTGAATTAAATAATTAAACTGTTGCATAATGAAATTCCAGTTATGCTAAAAAATAATGATTCAAAATACCACATGGTTCAGAATAAAATGACTACTGGCACCAATATCTTTCATTCAAAAACCATAGTTTTACTGATGTTTGGGGCCTCAAAGAATTAATACATAGGAAAACAACGTAATAGTTGATTTAGAAATGATACAGCCGATACATTTTCTTAGAGCTCAGGCACCTCAAAAGTTTTGGTTTGCATCTGTTTCACCTCAGGTTGAGGGACATTAGGAGCTGTACAATTTTGATAGTCTGGGAAAAGAGAATTAGAGCAGGAGGCAGCATAATCAGCCTCTATTTCATTGCAGTGAAGAATTAGAGAGAATGAAAGGTTTATAGGGTGGAATTTTCCGAGCTCAATGGCGGCAGGCTTGATAGGTGGTGTGCGCAGAATATATGGCGGGACCCACTTCACTACGGTGTGAAGGCAGGTCGCGATCTTCCGCTCAACCCGCTGACGGTGGGCCGCATTTCCCGCCATCGGTCGGCGGGGAGCTAATTGTAACAGATTAGTATATCATTAAAAGGCCATCCCGCTGGGTTCTTGGAACCCTGCCGTATCGTCCGTCCATGTCGGCTGACGTGCGTCACAACAGTACACAGGCGACATGCACTTGGTGGCCTTCACTTTGGGGGCACTGAGGTAAGCAGCAGCGTTCTCCACAGCTCGCCTGTTGTTTACAGGCCTCAGGGGTGCCGTGTGGGCGGGGGAAGCTGATGCCCGGTCCCACAGGTGACTGCTGTGGGGTGGGGGTGTCTAAGGGCACGTGCTGGCCAGCCTTGAAGGCGACTGCTAAGGGGTGGGTGCATATGGGGGCAAGTGCTGCCCAGCCTCAGATCCGTCTGCTCGGGGGTGCTGGGGAGGGTGGAGAAGCAAGTGCTGCCCTGGCACTGCATCCATCGCACAGGCAATTGAGGTGCGGGGCATGGTAAGCGAGGGAAATGGCCACACATTGGGAACACCTGTATAGACTGACCATACCTCTGCAACTAAGACAGATCAGGCACAGCCACAGTGATATGATTGGGGTCGGGCTCCTAGCCTGCCCGCCCAGGCAAGCAATGCGGAGGTATCAAAGGGCCACCAAGTGCTCCATACCTTACAACATCCCCCACCCCTCTGGCACAGACCTCTAGTCCACCACTACTTTATTGGACCGCAAAGCAGTTGGGCTGCACACGTACAATCTCCTCGCTGGCCATGTAGCAGTCACTGCTGGAGGCGCCCACAGCCCCTTACAATCTCAGCATCCTGGTTTGGACCAGTGTCCCCCATGTCGCAGGTTGACAGGGCAGCCATTCAGCTCACTCATCTCTGGCCATCCGAGGGGTGAGCAGCACACTTCAGGGAGCATTAAGGGGCGGTCACATAGGGGCAGGAAAGGTGCTAAGTACAGCTCTGATAACCACGTCTCTCTCTCTCGTTCATGCTGCAGAAGATCACATCAGGATCCTGCATCCTGGTCACCCAGCTGTGTGCCTGTTGGCCTACAGAGACCGTAGAAGACGGAGCAGAGAGCGACTGAGGCACCTGGCCGTGCAAAGGCAGGAGCAGCAACCTCATGAAGAAGGGGCAGCAGGTGCTCCTGCACACGCTGTCCAGGAGCGACAGCGAGCCATGTCTGGTCAGCGCCTAGCGACACCCAGGGTCTATAGACACTGCCTGCCATTCCTGCACATGTCTGAGAACCCGCGTCACTGACAACTGCGCATGTCTAGGCACCTGGTCACTCACATCTGCCACTTACTGCAGGACTTGGCGCCAAGGGGACATGGAGGGCATCCACTGCCAGTGGCTGTGAAAGTGACCACGGCGTTCAATTTCTATGCCCTTTCAGGGCTCCACAGGTGACCTCTGTGGGATTTCACAAGCCGCCACCCACAAATGTATCCATGAGGTCACGGATGCCATCTTCTCCATGGCACACAACTTTGTGCATTTCGCCTGGGACCAGGACAGCCAGGATGCAAGGGCCATTGGATTCGCCCTGATCTCAGGATTCCCACAGGTGTAGGGTGTGATCGACTGCACTCATGTGGTGCTTAGGCCTCCATGGCTACACTCGGTGGACTTCATCAACCGCAAGGGCTTCCACTCACTGAACGTGCAGCTGGTGTGCGACCACCAGAAATGCATCCTGCAGGTTTGCACATGGTTTCCAGCGAGTGTGTATGACACCTACCTCCTGAGTCACTTGTAGATCCCTGCAGTCTTCCAGGAACCACAGAGGCTGCAGGGTTGGCTCCTTAGGGACAAGGGCTACCCGCAGAAGCCCGCAATAGCCTCAGACTGCAGCAGAGCAACACTATAATGAGGCTCATGCAGCAGCTTGCAACTTGGTGGAGCAGACCATCGGGATGCTGAAGATACGGTTCCGGTGCCTGGACCAGTCTGGTGGAGCCCTGTAAGGCAGCCTGCAAAGGGTGTCACGCATCGTCATTGTCTGCTGCGCCCTTTATAACCTGGCACTGCAACGGGGTGAGGAGCTGGCTGATAAGGAAATGGAGAAGCCCCATGTCTCCTCCAATGAGGAGGACGCTGATGGGGATGAGGGTAAAGGGGTTCTTGGTGGTGACGAAGATGGGGATGAGGCTTTCGCACTGGCTAGACAAGGCAGGCACACTCAGGACACCCTCATAGCTGCCAGGTTTGTGGAGGATGATGACAACATGCAGTGAGGTGTCCCCATAGATCCTCACATAGCAGTTGTGAACTTTTGACTCCAGTCTGGCTTATCTCAGCACCAATACCCTCCAAGAGAATACTCCTGTCATGGAGATGCAATGCAGTCCTGATAGCCGTTCGATCGTAGGAGGATGATGACAACATGCAGTGAGGACACTCCATAGATCTTCACACAGCCTCTGAGAATGTCTGACTCTTGTCTGGCCGAGGGCAGCTCACTTGCGCTCCATGATCAGGGCCATCTCAGAGACACAGCCATGAAACTTTAGACGCATCTGCTGCTGTGTCCGCCTTCAATGCCTCAGCCCTTCAGGAGCTGGTGCACAGCATTACTGGTCGCAGATCTTGGTATGGTGGGGGCCGGCCCCACTTTAAAGGTGCTGAGAGCACACAGAGTATGAGAGAACTCTATGGTGCCTGCCCACCACATTCTGTTAGCAATGACCAGCACTGCTGAGGTGCAGGCATTAGTAATGTTTCCAGGGAGTGTGAGGATGGACCATCACTTTGGTCTGAAAGCTGCACAGAGCACAGGGAAGAGGCCCTGGACTGAGACACCTGCCTTTTATCTTGTGCAGAAAGGTTTCACATCTGGGTGAAAGGTTTCACATCTGGGTGACTGCTCATCAGAACAAGGAGCCATAGGCAGGTAGACATTCTTGGGAGTTTATTGACAATAGTGAACATTATGTACAAGTGATTAACACCCATGCCCAGGCTGTGCAACTAATTCCCCTTAACTTTGTCTGCCGGCACCGTCGAGGCCTTCCATGCCCGGTGGGCACCAGGGGCGCTGGGGTGTTTTATCAACCCCTTTAATCACATTTTGCTTTGATGTTTGTAAGTTTCCTTTAAACTTTGTCCTTGGTTTTACAGCTGACCTAACTTAGGGGCTGTGTTTATTTTATCCCTCATTTTGTTGATTTAGTTTAATTGTTTGACTCAGAAAGAGTTAATTCTCCTTAACTTTCCTAACCCTACCTCTACACCTTGGTCCTCCCCGGACATCCACAGCAGAGGTGGAGGCAGCCTGCTGACTCTGATGCCCTGTCTGTGATGACTTTGGAGGGTGTCCTCTGGATGGCAGAGATTTGGAGGGCCCCGGCCTGCTTTTGGGGTCCTGCTGTGTGGCAGTGGCACCCTCCTCGGTCTGTGGAGCTGAACCTGCTGGGATCATAGGAAGAAGGGAGTCAGATGGGCCAGACACTCCCAGAGTCACCTGGATGGATGGCCCTGAAGTGTGCACCTGCTGATCCTCCTCCCTATGGGTACCCAAGGGCCCCTGGCTGACTCCGTGAGCGGAAAGGGGTAGCTGGAGTGAGATCGAGATGCCCATCACCCCTCTCGCGTACACATTGTTGGAGGTTAAATATGGCATCAGCGATTGAGTTAAGCCCGCACAGCAATGCAGGAGTGACGTCCTGGACCAAGGTCTCCATGGCGGTCGCCATCCTGCTAGTGGAGACCTCAGGGTGCTTTGCAATGCCGGCGCTATCGCCTGAGCCTGAAGATGGACGGACTCCTCTATCGTGCCTTGCAATCTGAGGAGTGCTGCGGCCGTCCCTTCCTGATGTTCCCTAACTTGCCTTTGCAGCTCCAGCAACTGTGACATGACCGAGTCCAGAGGCTTGTCATCTGACTCAGACTCAGCAACATCCTGGCCTCCAGCAGTCCTCCGAGTGCCAGGGACCTGGGAAGCCCCTGCCGCCGCCTACTGTGATCAGAAAGTGCGATGTGCTCACCAGATTGTGGTCCCAAGGCTACCCTAAAGCTAGGTCCCACTGAGGTGTGCATCTATGCGCTGGTGGAGGGTGTGGGTGAGCATGGTGACGAGACTTCCGGGAGGGTGCCTTCAGATTCCACTTCGGAGGTTTCTTCAGAGCTTGATTGGAGGCTCTGGGCCATGGACTTTGTCTGCTGCTTCCCAGATGTGCCTGCGAAAGCAAGGAGAGATAATTAGTGCATGGCAGTGGCCTGTGAAACAGGACACATCACTCACAGCATGGTTGTCTTATGGATGTTGCACTGTTGGATCCTCGCTTGGTAGAGCACCGCCAACATCACCATCAACACTGGCCAGCTGGATGGCTTTGTTTTCAAATTCTGTGAGAACTTTGAATTCCGGCATCCCTCCACCTGTCTGCGACCTTTCCCTCCTGTTGTGAGCCAGTTGGTCTTGCATGAATAGAGATGCAGAGAGTGTATCAGGACACCTGCTGGGCCAGATGATAAGTATGCCTGGCCTGTGTGGGTGGTGAGTGGTCCCATGGACGGGATGACGACAATGTCGGTGTGTGTGAAAGAATGAATGGTGATGTCCCTTGCACTGGCATTGAGTGAGGGCCCTGTGGATGTGTGATGGGTTTGTGAGTGTGTGAATTGGAAGTGATGAGAAGAGTGACTTACCCTGACGGAACGGAAGAGATCATTCATCCTTTTACGGCACTGGGTGGCTGCCCTCTTCTGAAGAATATTGGCATTGACCACCGTTGCCACCGACCCACTGCGACTCAGGAGGGAATTGAGGAGAAGGACTCTTGCACACAACAGGAGGAAGGGCATACAACAGAGGGCACTGGTGAGAAGTGACTGAAGCATTCTGGGAGAAGTCATCGCAGCCACCGCGACTCAGGAGGGAATCGAGGTGGACCCACTGTCAAAGAATGGAAGAGCCCCAAACATTACATTGCTGTAGTGTTTCCATTCCTCCCTCCTCCTCAAACCTAAAAAAAAAGAGAGGAAGAGGCAGTGCCTTCAGGAGTGCACCAGACCTGTGAGGGACACTCTTCTGAAAGTGGATTTTAAAGAAAAAGCAGCTGATTGGTGAGTAAATCCAGGGAGCAGACTCGGCCGGAGGAGCACCGGAGCGGTGAGTATAAATCTAGCTTACCTCGGAGATTCGTGGCCTGCTCTCCAGGAAGCAGACTCGGAGGGAGGAGCACCGGAGCGGTGAGTATAAATCTAGCTTGCCTCGGGGATTTGCGGCCTTGTCTCCAGGGAGCAGACTCGAAGGGAGGAGCACCGGAGCGCTGAGTATAAATCTAGCTTATCTCAGGGATTCGCGGCCTTGTCTCTAGGGAGCAGACTCGGAGGGAGGAGCACCGGAGCGGTGACCTCAGGGCACAGAGTAACTGAAGCCAAAACTGAAAAAAGTGACATCACAGGAAAGCTGTGACCTGATTGGTTGGTAGTAAATCTGCACCAAATTTGAAAAAAAACACTGCAAAGCTAATTAATAAATTAATTATCTAAGTAGAGATGGCTGGGCAGGTGATGTGCTGTAGCTGTATGATGTGGGAGCTGGCAGATCCCATTGCGAGCTGCAGTGACCACATCTGCAGCAAGTGTTGGTTGCTGGAGGAACTCCTGCTCAGAATTGATGAGCAGGAGTCCGAGCTCCGGACGCTGCGGCACATCCGGGAGGGGAGAGTTACCTGGACGCTTTGTATCAGGAGGCGGTCACACCCGGTAGATTAAGTACCTCAAGTCCGGTCAGTGGTCAGGGTCAGCAGGGTGTGACTGCAAGTGAGACAGGTAGAGGGATCCTGTGTTCAGGAACAGAGGAGCCTCAGCTCTTGACCTTGTCCAACAGGTACGAGGTACTTGCTCCCTGTGTGGATGAGGAAGAGGGCTGTAGGGAGGATGAGCCAGCTGACCACGGCACCGTGGCACAGGAGGCCATTCAAGAGGGGGAAGCAAAAAGACAAGTGGTAGTTGTAGGGGATTCTATAATTAGGGGAATTGATAGCTTCCTTTATAAGCAGAATCGAGAGTCCCACATGGTATGTTGCCTGCCCGGTGCCAGGGTGAGGGACATCTCTGACCGGCTTGAAAGGATATTGGAGAGGGAGGGGGAGGATCCAGTTGTTGTGGTCCACGTCGGGACAAATAACATAGGTAAGACTAGGAAAGAGGACCTGCTTGGGGATTACCAGGAACTAGGAACTAAATTAAAGAACAGGTCCTCAAGGATTATAATCTCCGGATTACTACCCGAGCCACGTGCAAATTGCCATAGGGACGCGAGAATAAGGGAAGTAAACATGTGGCTAAAGGAGTGGTGCGGGAAAGAGGGGTTCTATTTCGTGGGGCATTGGCATCAGTATTGGGACAGGAGGGATCTGTACCGTTGGGACGGTCTCCACCTGAACTGATCTGGGACCAACGTTCTAGCGAAAAGGGTAAATTGGGTGGACAACAGGACTTTAAAGTAGAAAGTGGTGGGGGAGGGAAGGGTAAAACAACAAGAAGTATGACTAATGGCAAACAAAGCAGCAGGTTACCGTGTGGGGGGGTGGATTCAACTTCATGGAAAATTATGAAAAAACTGAAAAGAAAGGAGAGCCCAGGAGTGGCTATTAAAGTCTCTAGAACACAAAATAGGACAGAGTGTTTGGAAAGGGCTAGGAATCTAACTTCAAGCACATCAGATAAAGGGACGACAATGAGAAAGGGGACGGGAAATACAGGACTGAAGGTGTTGTATCTGAATGCACGCAGTATACAAAATAAAGTAAATGAGCTTGTGGCGCAGATTGAAATTGGCAGGTATGATGTGGTGGGCATTACGGAGATATGGCTGCAAGGGGATCAGGACTGGGAGCTAAATATCCAAGGATATACATCCTATCGAAAAGATAGGCAGGTTGGCAGAGGGGGTGGGGTTGCTTTGTTAGTAAGAAATGAAATTAAATCAATAGCAAGAAATGATGTAGGGTCAGATGATGTAGAATCTGTGTGGGTAGAGTTGAGGAACCGCAAAGGTAGAAAAACCATAATGGGAGTTATGTACAGGCCTCCGAACAGTAGTCAGGATGTGGGGCACAAGATACACCAGGAGATAGAAAAGGTGTGTAAGAAAGGCAAGGTTACAGTGATCATGGGGGATTTCAATATGCAGGTAGACTGGGAAAATCAGGTTGGTAGTGGATCCCAAGAAAAGGAATTTGTGGAATGTCTACGAGATGGCTTTTTGGAGCAGCTTGTGGTGGAGCCCAATAGGGAACAGGCAATTCTAGATTTAGTGATGTGTAATGAGGCAGATTTGATAAGGGAGCTTAAGGTGAAGGAACCCTTAGGAGGAAGTGACCATAACATGATAGCATTTACCCTGCAATTTGAGAGGAAAAAGCTGGAATCAGATGTAACAGTATTACAGTTGAATAAAGGCAACTACAGAGGCATGAGGGAGGAGCTGGCCAGAATTGACTGGGAGATGAGCCTAGCAGGAAAGACAGTGGAACAGCAATGGCAGGAGTTTCTGAGAGTAATTTGGGAGACACAGCAAAAATTCATCCCTAGGAAGAAGAAGCATACTAAAGGGAGGACGAGGCAACCATGGCTGACAAGGGAAGTCAGGGACAGCATAAAAGCTAAAGAGAAAGCATATAATGCGGCGAAGAGCAGTGGGAAACCAGGGGATTGGGAAGCCTACAAAGACCAACAGAGGACAACTAAAAAAGAAATAAGGAGGGAGAAGATTAAATATGAGGGTAAACTAGCCAGTAATATAAAAGAAGATTGCAAGAGTTTTTTTTAGATATATAAAGGGTAAGAGAGAGGCAAAAGTGGACATTGGGCCACTGGAAAATGACGCTGGAGAAGTAGTAGTGGGGAACAAAGAAATGGCGGAGGAACTGAATAGGTACTTTGCGTCAGTCTTCACAGTGGAAGACATGAGTGACATTCCCAAAGTTCAAGAGAGTTGGGGGGCAGAGGTGAGTATGGTGGCCATTACCAAGGAGAAGGTGCTAGAAAAACTGAAAGGTCTGAAGGTGGATAAATCACCTGGACCAGATGGATTACACCCCAGAGTTCTGAAGGTGATAGCTGAAGAGATAGTGGAGGCGTTAGTGGTGATCTTTCAGGAATCACTGGAGTCAGGGAGGGTCCCAGAGGACTGGAAAATCGCTAATGTGACTCCCCTGTTTAAGAAGGGAGTGAGGCAAAAGACGGGAAATTACAGGCCAATCAGCCTGACCTCGGTCGTTGGTAAGATTTTAGAGTCCATTATTAAGGATGAGATTTCAGAATACTTGGAAGTGCATGGTAAAATTGGGCAAAGTCAGCATGGTTTCATCAAGGGGAAGTCATGCTTGACAAATCTGTTAGAATTCTTTGAGGAGGTAACAAGTAGGTTAGACAAAGGAGAGCCAATGGATGTTATCTACTTGGACTTCCAGAAGGCCTTTGACAAGGTGCCGCACAGGAGGCTGCTCAGTAAGATAAGAGCCCATGGTGTTAGAGGCAAGGTACTAACATGGATAGAAGATTGGCTGTCTGGCAGGAGGCAGAGAGTGGGGATAAGGGGGTCCTTCTCAGGATGGCGGCCGGTGACTAGTGGAGTTCCGCAGGGGTCAGTGTTGGGACCACAACTTTTCACTTTATACATTAATGATCTAGATGAAGGAACTGAGGGCATCCTGGCTAAATTTGCAGATGATACAAAGATAGGTGGAGGGACAGGTAGTATTGAGGAGGCGGGGAGGCTGCAGAAGGATTTGGACAAGTTAGGAGAATGGGCAAAGAAGTGGCAGATGGAATACAACGTGGGGAAGTGTGAGGTCATACACTTTGGTAGGAAGAATAGAGGCATAGACTATTTTCTAAATGGGGAGAGAATTCAGAAATCTGGAGTGCAAAGGGACTTGGGAGTCCTAGTCCAGGATTCTCTTAAGGTTAACTTGTAGGTTGAGTCGGTAATTAGGAAGGCAAATGCAATGTTGGCATTTATTTCGAGAGGACTGGAATATAAAAGCAGGGATGTGCTGCTGAGGCTTTATAAGGCTTTGGTCAGACCACATTTAGAATATTGTGAGCAATTTTGGGCCCTTTATCTCAGGAAGGATGTGCTGGCCCTGGAGAGGGTCCAGAGGAGGTTCACGAGAATGATCCCAGGAATGAAAGGCTTAACATATGAGGAACGTTTGAGGACTCTGGGTCTATACTCGATGGAGTTTAGAAGGATGAGGGGGGATCTGATTGAAACTTACAGAATACTGAAAGGCCTGGATAGAGTGGACGTGGGGAAGATGTTTCCATTAGTAGGAGACTAGGACCCGAGGGCACAGCCTCAGAGTAAAGGGAAGACCTTTTAGAACAGAGATGAGGGGAAACTTCTTTAGTCAGAGAGTGGTGAATCTATGGAATTCATTGCCATAGGCTTCCAGAAGGCTGTGGAGGCCAGGTCATTGAGTGTATTTAAGACCGAGATAGATAGGTTCTTGATTGGTAAGGGGATCAAAGGTTACGAGGAGAAGGTTGGAGAATGGGGTTGAGAAACTTAAAAGCCATGATTGAATGGCGGAGCAGACTCGATTGGCCGAATGGCCTAATTTCTGCTCCTATGTCTTATGGGCTCCGAAACCGGGTTGGGGACATTGCTACCCATCCTACGGCCACAGCGGGGGAGAGGAAATCCCGGCAGGCCTCCACGGCATCCAGAAGTCGCTCGAGGAGCCCATTGTTGAAGCTGGGGGCTGCAGTCTTTTTGTTTTGCAGGCCATGTCTCCCAGGCAGCGGTGGTTGGGCTCGTGGCAATGAGCGTTTTGCTGGCGGCTGCCTTTTAAAGGTGGCAGCTGGCGTGATGCAACAGCGGGATGATGGCGAGCGGGCGATTGAGAGCCCACCCGCCATGGAAATAGTGTGTCTCACGGGAGTGAATATATAATGAGGCGGGCTCAGGAAGAAACGGTGTGAAAACCCGCCGACTCCAATTTAGCCGGCCAGTACCACACTTTGTGCAATTCTGGGAGAATTCAGCCCATGGGATGACATATTTGGAGTTTGGGAGGAATACAGAAAAAATTCAAGGAGCAAGTAGGGCTTGTACCAAGAACAGGATAGGGACTAGAGGTGAGAAAATATCTCTATTTAACAAACTTTATCTTATAACATGTCCTCTATGTTTGTCAACAGGAACCGTTACTTTCAAGTAAGAAAAGGCTGAAGGAGACCAATCTTTAAATGACATTATGATTTCTGTGTGGGAAGTAATTGAATTAGATTGCTTCTGCTCAGGGACAGATTGGTGCAAGAACTGAGACACAAAACTAAGCTGCTGACATGAACTAGTTACCTTATAAGCAGCAATCCACAAAAAAACACATAACACAGCACAGGGACGTAGTAATTGAAGATAATGGAAAGTTGCACAGAAATTCAGCAGAAAGCTATGTAAGGAATAAACAAATAAAGACCACAATGCAGTAGATGGCAAGTTGGGAAAAATAAGAAAATTTCGGCCATGCAAATCCAATGTGTTTTTAAATAGCAAGCACCAAATGATAAGGGAGGGGACATTTTAAAGGACCTATGCAATTATATGTCACTATCTGAGGAAGAGCAATGGAAGAAATTCTTCCACAACCTTAAAATTTCACTGTGGGACAGCATTTTACAAATATCCTGGAAAGTCACAGCTGGTCAATCAATATCCATAAAAGAAATAACTTTTGTTAACAGGTTCCAAATGAAATAGTAATTCATCAACCAAGGTACACGTGCTTCCCACATTGACTTTAGAACTGCTGTGAACTTCCAGTATTTTCTACTTTATCTTATCTCCAGCATCTATCTTCTTCTTTTAACTCTGATTTGTGTACAGCCAGTTATATTCAGCTGACCACTTTCTCTTCCTCTATCTGCATGATTTTGTTTGTCACATACTGTATTCGCAGATGACAATGTGGTCTTCTCTACACTTGGGAGGCCAAACAAAAATGATCAGCTTCACACACAGCGAACACTGCTTGAGTATGGTGTCTCTCAGAGTCAGGAAGGAAAGATTGGAGGCGGTGGTGAAAAGGCAATAAAACAAGTCCAGACAGGAGTGTGGTTAAAAGGAATGGATTGGACAAGAGACAAAAGTAAAGAGAAAAAGAGAATAGTGAATTGGCCGCCATCCAGGAAATTGCTTGAGCTTCTTTGGATTGCAAGGGAGCAGGGATAGGGAGAAAAATGACAGAAAAGGAGGCAAAGCAAAACATTCCTGGATTTAAATAATTTAAACGGGACCTGATTCCTCTCCAAACAGATCTCATTCTTACTGCAATTGGAACAAGGATTAATCCAAAACACAAATCATATTTGGAAGGTAATTTTCATTTGCTTTATGCTCTAATTCTAGCAGGTAAATGTGCTGTTAGGTTTGGACAAATTAATTTACTCTCTTTGAAGCAATTCTACAACTTAGTGGATAGCCGCAAGGGACCATTAATGTGATACAGATATATGTCCTATATATATTTAGCTCTAGGAAACAAAATGAAAAATGATGACAATCTATATTTATGGTTGCTATGCAAAGGTAGTATAATTTTACACATAAGTCATGCTGCCCTACAACACTCATGTGAAATTAGCTTAAAATAATGTTAAACTGCAGAATATACAAACAAGAAAATTACTATGAGCTGCAATTCTTTTATGCAGCCAGAGTTAACAGGTCCTATAACCCCGACTTTCAGCTATTCTACCCAGTAGGTCAGACAATTTAGTTTCAATATCTATTTTAAACCTCATTCCATTTTACTAACTGTTCAAGACAATGGAGAGAATAATTGGACAGGGTGGAAAATGGGCATAAAAGCAAAATACTGAAGATGCTGGAAATTTGAAATAAAAACCAGAAAATGCTGGAAAAACTCAGCATGGCTGACAACATCTGTGGAGATAGAAAAAGAGTTAACATTTCAAGTCCATATGACTCTTCTTCAGAGCTAAAGAGTAGAAATGTGATGAAATTTATCCTGTTTAAGGGTGTGGGGGCATGGAACAGGTGAAGCTAGGCAGAAGTCCAGCAATATGTGGAGGCTAAGGACAGATTGACAAAGATGTCATGGACAAAAAGACAAAGATAGTGGTAAGGGCTAAAGAAGATGCTGATAGTGGCATAAAGATAAGAAAGCAGAATGTGATAATAGCAGAACAAGGGTCAGCGCTCTGTGAAAGTACAACATGGAACAAGTAACAGAATGGCCCTTTTGGGGGTGGGGTGGGGGGAGGGGGCAGTGGTTGGGGAAAAAGTATAAAAGGGATAAACCGGGATAAAGGGGGGGATAAAAAAGGGGATAAAACAATGAATGAATAAATAAAAATAAGTAGACAAAAAAATTAAAAAATTTTAAAAAGGGATAAAAAAGGGGTTAGGATAGAGGAGAGAGTTCATAGTCTGGAGTTGTTCTATCCAGCTTCACCTGCTGCACCTACCTTACACATTATAAATTTTATAACATTTATACTTCTCTTTAGCTCTGAAGAAGTCATACAGAATTGAAACATTAACTCTGTTTTTCTCTCCACAGATGCTGTCAGACCTGGAAAATAGGCATCTAACCCAAACCTGCACCGTTTCTACTGGTTAAAATTGAGCCTAATATTTCTAGTTTTATTGTGTTAGAGAAAACATGAGCAGAATTTCTCTGAGTATTTGTTAAACTTAAACATGCTTTCCCTCCCCCCACCCCGCCACCCCCCCCCCTCTTCCCATGCCCCCAAATTTCTCACTTTCTTTCCTGAAGTTATGCTAGGATAGCTCTATGGGTATGAGCCATTGACTTCAGTGTATTACCATGCTTCAAGTGTGAGTCTAGGCAATGAAGGGTAGATTTTCCTCTACACTGCTTAGCAGAGTGCAGAAAGGAAAATCAGGCCAAAAGATGTCACGCCCTTTACAAAACACACTGTTAGAACAGGATAGGGCGGGCTTAACACTGTACTTGGCCCCTGTTGTATCTTTACCACAATCATGGCTTGAAAGGAAAACGTGATTGGAGAAAGGCCATTAGTTAACAAGGAGAGATGAGTCAAGGGTGTTTTTTTTTGATAATGGGGTTGATGGGGTTTTCAAAGGTGGAGGGATAGTACCTGAGGAGAGGGAACCATTTACAATGCCAGATTACATCAGGGTCAGGTAGGGAAACTGGGTGGCTAGCAGTTAAGAGGGAACGGGATCAAGGGAACAGAAGCTGAAACATTTAAGTTATGAAGAGAGGTTGGATAGACTTGGGTTGTTTTCGTTGGAGCAGAGAAGACTGAGGGGCAACCTGATCGAGGTGTACAAGATTATGAGGGGCATGGACAGGGTGGTTAGGGAGCAGATGTTCCCCTTAGTTGCAGGGTCAGTCATGAAGGGACATAAGTTCAAGGTGGGGGACAGGAGGTTTAGGGGTGATGTGAGGAAAAGCTTTTTTACCCAGAGGGTGGTGACGGTTTGGAATGCACTGCCTGGGAGGGTGGTGGAGGTGGGTTGCCTCACATCCTTTAAAAAGTACCTGGATGTGCACTTGGCACATTCAAGGTTATGGGTCAAGTGCTGGAAAATGGGATTAGGTAGGTAGGTCAGGTATTTCTCACGTGTCGGTGCAGACTCGATGGGCCGAAGGGCCTCTTCTGCACTGTGTGATTCTGTGAGAAGGGCTCATGGACAAGGTGATACTTGAAAGGAAGAAAATTGCCGGACTCTCAGGAAAGAACAGGGGAATGGATCTAATTGGATGGCTCTTTTGAAGAGCCAGCATAGGGGCAATGGGTTGAATATGCTGTAAAGTCCTATGATTCTATGTTTTAATGCTGACCCTGGATGGCAAAGTGGAAACTGTTTTCTTAACATGTATCGACATAAATACTTCTCAAATGGATTGGCATATTGAGTTCTATATTATCCTGCATGCTGTAATTTGACAGAAGCATGTTAAATTCTTCTTCATATGATCTAATTAGGCTTCTCTATAAGTAGCAATATATTCCAAAATCACCAATGACCTCATTGGTAGATCATAGCTTAGATGTCTGTGTCCACTGAACCATATTTGCCCCAAAAATCTCTCATGTGGCTGCGAAAAACCCTTTAATTCACAGAAATATCAGTTGGGATGAGCCTTAACTCATGAAAGAAATGTAATTGACAAGGAGTTACATGAGTTCTAAAACGTGGAGAAAAGTCGTGATCATGCTATGTGTCATGGCGTGCTCCATTGTTGCACAATAAGGTGGTAGATTATTTATTCCAATGCCCTCCCTGGCCAGCCTCCCACCTTGCACCAAACAAAAACTTATGTTGAACCAAACCTCTGCTGTTCATATCCTAACTCACACCAATTCCTGCACACACACCATCCCATGCTCACTGAATTTGGCTCCCAAGTCCAGCAAAGTCTCAATTTTAAATTTCTCATTCTTGTTTTCAAACTCCTCCATGGTCTCACCCCTTATCATCTCTGTAATTTCCTCCAACACCACCCCCACCCCACCAAGATCTCTGTGTTCTTTCAGATCTGGCCTCAAGCGCATCCCGATTTTCATTGCTCCACCATTGACAGATATGCTTTCAATGTCTAGGCCATTATCTCTGGAATTCCCTCCTTAAACCTCTCCATCTCTCTACTTCTCTCCCTCCCTTTAAGGCATTCATTGAAACCTACTTCTTGACATTGCCTGAATCTCTACTTATGTGGTTCAATGTCAAATTTTCCTTTATAATGCACCTGTGAAGAACCTCGAGATATCTTACTACATTAAACATGTTGTATAAATACAAAACATTATGGGAAGATGCTAACCACTGCTGCACAGCAGAGAAGAGAAAGCTGAAAGATTAGTTTCCCCTGGTGCTCTTTAACACCTCTTAATTGCTATCCATGGAACAACATTGGCAGTGCCCTATGAGCAGGCCTCTGACTATACTTTTTGAGACCATGGCTATATTTTTCAGCAGGCATTGGTACCCTGATGTTGGGTCCAAATGGAGCCCCGAGTCCACAGTGGCAATGCATGGGGAGCCATCACAACCCAACTCTCCACCTTTCCCCATCTCCAAGTCTGCCACCAAAGGACAGAGAAAATTTAGCCTCATGTCTTGAATTGTTCAAACCCAAACTTGAAAGAGGGAAAACAAAAAGACACAAATTTAAAAAATTAAGTTCATTGTATCACCTGATAATCTGTCAAACTGTATGATGCTAAATGGGAGGTATGGAATATCTATCTTTGGGTTAGTTAAGAAGGAAAATATTGAGCTGCCTTGATGGGTCATTAGATATAAGTGGATAAATGTGTTACAGACCAGGAAGTTACAGATTGGATTTGTCATTTGCCTATTTTGAGCTCAGTGGTAGCGCAGAAACTACAATTAGCCTCCATGCTGTCTGGGCTCAGGATTTTCTTGGAATTGAAGATTAATCTCTGGAAACTGCAGCAGCCAACCTAGGAGAAAAATCATAGGGGCACTAAAAAATGCTGGTTTGTTTTACCTTCAGCAATTTCATTTATTCATTGTAAAAATATTGAAGATGTGATATTTGGCTGTTCAATTGACAGTCAAGAATCATCCAATTGTGCAACAGAGGGCTAGATTTTAAGGACCTGATATGTGCGGAGGTGGGAGGGGGGGATGGCAGGTCAGGAGGGGGGGAGGTGTTGGTGTGGCTGGTAGCACGTGGGAAACCTAGAAGGAAGTGCAGCATGTATGTCAGAGACTTGTTAATCCAATTGCTGCATTACTAGTTCTGTTGAAGGGTCATTCGGACTCAAAACGTTAACTGTGCTCCTCTCCGCAGATGCTGCCAGACCTGCTGAGTTTTTCCAGGTATTTTTGTTTTTGTGCTGCATTACCATATCAGTTCCAGATTTCCCGGCCGATTAATGTGAGTGAGTGTGATGATGAGATTTCAACTCCAGCATTTAAAGGTGCATTGCAAATAGGATTTTGGAGTTGGGAGCACAACAGAAGGAACTGGCAGAATGCATTCCATGTGCTCAAAGGCTGCTCCTCATTTTAGTCAGGTTTCCCTTAATGTGCTGCTGGAGTTTCTAAGGACCCGTAGGGAAATTCTGTCCCAACTGAAGGAAGGAAGGGCCATGACAGGGAAGCAAAGAAGCCGTAGCTGAAGTATGCCTGTGAGGCCATGAGCAAGAGTACAGAACCATGCCCATGGGTTCAATGGTGAAAACGATTTGAATTTTAAAAAAATTCATTCATGATATGTCGATGTCGCTAGCAAGGCCAGAATTTATTGCCCATCCCTAAATGACCTAAACAGGGCAGGAGAGGTAAGCTCCCCTCACTCTGCATTCTCACGTTGCATTCAAGTATGCTCCAACACATCAACTCCTCACACCAACTTACCATGAGTGTACCGATCCCTCACTGTCCATGCACTTCCTCACATGTGCATCTGACCATCCCTCTCTGTCCATGCACTTCCTCACATGCACATCTGACTATCCCTCTCTGTCCATGCACTTCCTCACATGTGCATCTCACCATCCCTCTCCATCCATGCACTTCCTCACATGCACATCTCACCATCCCTCTCTGTCCATGCACTTCCTCACATGCACATCTCACCATCCCTCTCTGTCCATGCCCTTCCTCACATGCACATCTCACCATCCCTCTCTGTCCATGCACTTCCTCACATGTGCATCTCACCATCCCTCTCTGTCCATGCCCTTCCTCACATGTGCATCTGACCATCCCTCTCTGTTCATGCACTTCCTCACATGCACATCTCACCATCCCTCTCTGTCCATGCACTTCCTCACATGCACATCTCACCATCCCTCTCTGTCCATGCCCTTCCTCATATGTGCATCTCACCATCCCTCTCTGTCCATGCACTTCCTCACATGCACATCTCACCATCCCTCTCTGTCCATGCACTTCCTCATATGTGCATCTGACCATCCCTCACTGTCCATGCACTTCCTCACATGTGCATCTGACCATCCCTCTCTGTCCATGCCCTTCCTCACATGTGCATCTCACCATCCCTCTCTGTCCATGCACTTCTCACATGCACATCTGACCATCTCTCTCTGTCCATGCACTTCCTCACATGCGTATCTCAACATCTAGCAGACACTCGCTCTCCTCTTTATGTAATGTCACACCTTCATAGACACCCTCAAAAAATCCTCTCCATAAATCTGTTCAACACATCTCATTATTTTCTCACACAGGTATCTTCTTTTCCTCCTTGGAGGGGAAGAGAGCAAAAAACACAAGGGAGTGGAGGCAATCCTCCAGCTGTCTCACAAATGATAACTGCAGAGAAGGTACGCCTGAAGGCATGTCAGTGGAGTCTGGTATGCTTGGCTTTGAGATGGGGAAGGCAGAGGGGAGGGGGGACCTGCCAGCAACCTGGTGACAGAATTAAATATCAGACAGTTAACATGGCCTATATTATTCAGTTATATTGACATAATGTCAGAAGCAAGTAAAGTATGATCACGTGGGTAATGATCACTTAAAACATCCTTATTTCGACAGTCCAATTCAAGTCTTTAATCTCCCACAGCACATTCAAATGCCCCACAGGTGGTGGTTCAGGAAGACAATGACAACTCCTTAGAGGAAGTCACTCACTTTGAGGATGCACCCTCCTGCCCAGGGACTAACTGAACCACTTAAGTGGCAAATTAAGGGCCTTTTTCCACCATCTCTGGCATTTTACCAGCACTGGGTGGGCCCTCCAACACATGAGGAGAATACCTGGTGAATCCTGGTGGCTTCCCTGCGAGCTCAGGGGACGGGTCCTCCTATTTGGGCACTCTGTGCTCCACAGAAGGGCCCCACTGAGCAGCGATGGCCGCCCATGCATCAATCCTACACCTGTTCTCTCTAACTTACACTGCCTCACCAGTACCTGCCTAATGGTCCTGACACCCCCAGACTCCATTTAACTGGTTGGCAGGGTGGCCTGCTCCCATGTCGCCCTCATGTTCCAGGTGCAGTCCCAGCAGCAGCCACCCCTTCTGGTGGCACTGCTGAGACTGAGTTGCTGGCCTCCCAATGGCCAGGAAAGCAACAGATCACATGATGAAACCTCCAGGAATACATCCAACTAGAGATGGAATTCCTGGCCAGGTTTCCCCTTCTTTATCATAAACCAGGGTTCCCTGCTAGAAAATGTGTAGATGTCAAATGACAATAGAATCATTGACAAAAGGGATCACAGAAAAATAATTTATTATGACCTCATAGAGATGCCATTCAAGCAAAGTCAACAATTCTCTGGACCTGTGTAAACAAGCTCACTCACATATTCCTCATTATGTATGCTTGACGGAGAGCCCAGGCTCTTACTGATACTTTAACAGTCTGTTTGTTTGACACTTTTATGGAGTTGTAGGAACACCAGTTTTTTTTTCCCAAAAATTATGAATGGGTTTTTTTTCTAAGCAGTTTCCACATGTCTTTGTCACTCTAAGGTTCATTGGTTCGGTACATAGTGTATGCTGGGTGAATGGGCATAGAAGCATCATGAGTTGGCACGGGGGTATGAGGGGCCACTGGGAGTGTGTGGTGGCATGAGTGGCATTGAGTTGGCATGGGGACATGGAGGTTGCAAGGGGAGTAGCTGGGGGCTTATGGGGTATGAATGGTGATGGCTAGAGGGCCTAAAATGTAACCAGGCAACTGGGACAAAGTTCCAGAGAGCCAAAAGAAAGCTTTAAAACAGCCCACCTCAGCATGCCTCCAATCTGCTTCCCAGGGCAGCAGGCCCAACTCTATCCCACCCAGCCCCTCCTCCCTGGAGTGAAGATAGTGAGAAAAGGGCTTTAGCTAAGTCAGGGAATTTCCTGATATGAGCTACCCACCTAGGTAGCAAAAACCCAGCTGCAATATCTCGGTTCACATTGTAAAGAATAACAATTTAGGAGACAACCAAGTGCCAGCTCCTGGAGAACTGTACCCCAGCATAATCCAATGTAGTCATTGTTGTTACTTAGGCAAAAGTTAAGGCTGCTATGAAAAAACAGCAGAGTTGATAGATTGCTTACTTAGTAAACATTGTTGCTCATAACTATAACTTCGCCCCAGCACAACTGCTCCCTATAGCAGAAATGAGTCCTCTTATATATAAAAATAACTTTAAAAGTATCTTACTTAGTCAATGAATCAAATTCAGTAAAACATATCACTTTGAAGTAACCAAAATAAACATGTTAAATGCCTCTGAAAGCTTCTTATAATGCAAAAATATTGATGTAGGATTCCATGAGAAAACTCAGTTACTTGATCATTTTCGGCCTGTGAATTTGGTAACAGAATGATACATGAAGGTAATTAGATATCTTTATTGGGATGATATGGGGTTAGAATTTGGAAGATTATGGGGAGGATCTTTCCCTCATCGGGCAGGCTCGGCTGGGGCGGCCGGGAAGCTGACCGCTGCCTGGGATCAGGGCTGGACCGCGATTTCATGCTGGCGGGCCAATTAAGGCCCGCCCTGCATGAAATGCAAGTGGCGGCGCTCAGCTGTGTGGGGGTGGGGGGAGGAGGGCAAGTGCGAACTTCACGCATGCGGCTCAGAGCTGCCTCAGGGAGATGAACATTTTTCAAAATAAAAAATAAAGATTTTTGAAATGTTATAAAACATGTCCCCTCATGTGACTCTGTCACGGGAGCAGGGACATGTTATTAATTACATTTTAACATTTTTATTTTATTATTGGAAACCTCATCCCGCACGTGGATGAGGTGTCCCAAAAAATGCAAAGGCCACAAAATTTCTTTCAATTACCCTTTTAATAGCTTTAATCGGCCTTCTGATTGATGGTGGGCTCACTGCTGGCTCCAGGAGCACTGCCGACTGAAACATTGCGAAAGCACATGATGACTTTGGGATGCTCGCCCAACGCCATCGTGCGTAATTTTACGCTCGGTCGGGTCGGGTGCGCGCCCACCTGCTGAGCTAAAACTTCTCCCCCATGGGACAGTTATAAAACTGATCAGTGCTCCTCTAGTGAGAAAACAAAAAATCTCACTGGACTATAAGTACAGGGTGCAGCTAATGTTGTGTATTTCTTTGGTGCCCCTGATACACCTTTGGACTGCATATTGTGAAAAAGTGCACTCCTGGCCTCTGATTTCCTGTTCATTAAAATTATGTGCAGAAAATTCATGATTTCCATTTCATTCATGGATAGAATAAAATAATGATAGGAGATCTGTAATTTCCTGACAAGCAGAGCTCATCGCTAACTGACAAAAAGGCTTGCTGCTGGGATTATTTAAATTGGGACAACCACTCTGATGGTAAGAAAATGCACACATCTCGCATACAAAATACTGTTCATGTAATGTAAGAAAACACAAAAACTCTGCCCATGCCATGGACACAGCTGTGGTGATTGATATCTCAGCATCCATTGTAGCATCAGCAGAAGCCACTGAAGGTCTCAGTGTTGCAGTGGAGGCTAAGGCTGCGGTCATGAGACCCAAGTGTGTTGCCATGTAAGCCCAGCTTGGTGCCATGCAGGTTCAGGCTGCTGCCATCATGGCTGCAGATGCAAACAGGACATGCAGAATTTCACACAGCCCATCAATTTGTGCAACAAGATTGCTAGGATCGCTGAGGTGCCACTCCAAGGGAATGGCAGTGGCTCCATGATGCACCAACTTGCTGTCCGATATGAGGAGGACAGCATTCACGCTCCCATCACTGCCACAACACCAGTACGCGCCCTGCAGCTGTCTCTCAGCTAGCCCACCCAGATTGCTGCTGCCCGTGCCTAGCTGACACCGTCTGATGCCATGTCCTGAAAGGCCATCCGCAGTCTCTCCTACTGGAAATGAGCAGCCTTCCATCAGCCAAGCTTCAGCCACTGGGCTAGCAAGGTGTAGATGTACCAAGACAGGCAAAAGCACTGGCAAACAGGCACAAAGGGAATGCAAAAGGGTAATTATTTCAGTCTTATATGCATTATTAGGAGTGTTACTAGGTAATGTTGTTACGGAATAGTTTTTTGAGGTGTCTTTTTGTTTCAGGAATTTGGCTAAAAGGACAATGTGTTTGAGCGTAATGGATGGATTGAAAGGTGGAGTAATGTTGAATAATGGTGATATGGGGATGAGATCTCAGAGGAACCAGAATCTGAGCATCAGTTCATAAACAGTCCCTCCAGAGTGAAGAGGTCCCAGGTATCTCCTCCTCTTCTCGAGGTGCATTCCGAAGGCCTGGTGGATAGGATTGCACCTTCATGAGAGTGCAGCTATGAAGAATGCAGCAGACCACATTAACTTTAGGACATACTGTGGTGAGCATAGAAGGGATACCTGTCACAAAGAAATTAATGTCTATAATGTTATTGGAAATTATATTTTAAAATAGATTTAAGTGGTACCTGTGTCTATGGTCAGAATTTTACTTTTGGCATGCAGACTCGGCGGGAGCAGGCCTGCTGCCCGCAATCAGCTCCGCACCGTGATTTTACGCCAGTTAAGGCTCGCCCAGCGTAAGATGCGACAGCGGCAACAGCGAGAAGGGGTGGGCGGGGGCAGGAGCTCAATGTCCGCTAGGTCCAAAGGCGACCCGGTGGCCGATTCAAAAGTGGCCGCGGCAGCCATTCGATGGCTGCCAGTGAAGCACTTGCACCTCGTCATGGAGATCATTACTGGTGAACACGGCAGGCGGGAGGGCAGTCGGCCCTGTGTTTTTCTGATGAGTGTCTTGCTGCCCTCATGGAGGAGGTGGCAGCACGGTGAGAGATCCTTGGCCCCAGGGACGGGAGGAGACCCCCCCACCCCACTTCACCAAAAATGCCTGGGAGGAGGTGGCGTCCAGGGTGAGCTCCGATGATGTGAGGTGCACATGGGTGCGGCGCCGTAAGCGGTTCAATGATCTCCTGTGATCAGGAAGAGTGTGTACCATGTTGGCATGGGTCACTTAGCACAGCAGTTAGGAGGATCTGGCGGAGATACATGAGGGAATGCACGCCATGGTCTCCTTGATGGAGGAGTCCATGCGGAGCATGAGCAATGTAATGACCCTCATGGCTGAGCGCACTGCCTCCTCCATGGAGAGAGTGGCGACTCTCATGGAGAGGCTCCTCCAGGAGATCAATCAGGGCATCCTGAGGATGCACTCAGCCTGCGAGCCCTCACAGCGGCAATGACCTCAGGTGGCCAGTGTCAGTACGGGAGATGGATTGGGTACCCAGTATCGCAGCTAGGTGCCCATCCGTCAATGGTGAACAGGGAGGTCCAGAGCAACCTCATATTGGTGCATGACCTGTTTGTTGTCTCTGTGGACTCCTCTCAGGGCGCTCTGGATGAAGGCAGCAGCTCCTCCGCCCCTCTGCCAGTAACTGTGGCATCCAATGAGGCTGTGGCGAGCAGGGAGATGCCAGTCGTGCCACTGGCTGCTCCCTCCCAGGCGGGGCCAGCACTGGCTCTACAGGCCAAAGGATGCCCACCAAGGTCATCAAGACCAACAGGACAGCAGAGTGTCTGGCTGTCTCCAATGCCAGTGCCAGTAAGGGGGGAGCACCTAGACATAGCACCCGCGAGCGAAAACTTAAAACACCTTAAGCACAACACGGGCTTATCACTAGTGATATTTTTCCCCCCACTTTTACGCTAATTATTATTAGGTGTGATGGATAATACATTTGTATTATGTATGCCAGGCACCACAGCATTAAATGTGCTTGTGTTCAACCAGCCTCTGGGTGCTTCACTTGTTCTGCAGGTGAAGGGTAACCCATGAGGTTATGAGTGACTTGTTTGTCTTAGAACTTTAATGAAATGGCACATAGTTCATGTTGTTCACCAAACAAATGTTCCTGTCAGGTATCGAGTATGGAGCCTGAAGCCCTGGCATGTGATGGTTGTTCTTATTTGGTAGTCTAGCTGAAGGAGCATTGGATCAGAGTCCCGGGTGTCCCTGCCTCCCTGGAGGTTGCCCAGGTCAGTGTCTATCCCCTCAGTGTTCTCTTGACTGTGCTCATCCTCGGACTCACTACTGGACTCATCGTCTGCTGCCGGAGCAGCTGGGTCAACATCTTCTTCCTCCACTGTGTCTCCCCTTTTCCAGTGCCAGATTGTGGAGAGCGCAGCATGCGACCACTATCAATGACACATGATCTGGGGATATTGCAGTGCACCCCCTGAACAGTCCAGGCATTGGAATCGCATCTTGAGAAGACCGATGGTTCTCTCTACCACAGCCCTTGTGGAGTCATGGCTCCTATTGTACCGCTGCTCAGCCTGTCCTTGGATGGTGGAGAGGTGTCATAAGCCACCTTCTGAGGGGAGAGCCCTTGTTACCCAGCAGCCGGGCTGGAGCACTGAAGAGCCCCGGCATTTGGGAGTGTCTCAGGGTGTAAGCATTATGGGAGCTGCCTGGGTACCTGGCACAGACTTGCAGAATCTGCATCCTGTGATCACACACTATCTGCACGTTCATGGAGTGGAAGCCCTTCCTGTTGATGAAGGCACCCAGCTCACCCGCTGGAGCCTTGATGGCCACATGTGTACAGTCTATTGTACCCTGGATGCGGGGGAACCCAGCAATTGTGGCAAAGCCTCTGGCTGTCTCTGCCTGGCTGGCCTCATCCGTGCGGTAGTGAATGAAAGTCAATGCACACCTGAACAGAGCATCTGTCACCAGCTTGACACAACTGTGGACAGCTGGTTTGGAGGCTCCACAAAGATCACCCACCGACCACTGGAAAGAGCCGGAGGCATAGAAGTTGAGGGCCACTGAGACCTTCACACCACTGGCATGGGGTGTCCACCCACACAGTCGGAGTTGATCTCAGGGCTGATCATCTGTCACATGGAGGTCACTGTCTCCCTTGAGAGGCAGACCCACCTTCGGCATTGCACCTCAGACATATTGAGGTAGCTACATCACCGCCTGTAAACCCTGGCAGCAGGATAGTGGTGTCTTCTGCGGCCCCTTCTGCCTTGCACTTCCTGTTGGCCCTGTGCCCCTTGTGCTTGCGTTGTCCTCCCACAGGTTGCTCCCCTGTAGGCTGAAAAGGGACACCCGGCCCCCTCCCCCTTCTGGCCCTCTCTTCCTCGGAGGAGGAGGTGCCTCCAGCGGAGACCACAATCCCCATTCCCAAGGTAAGGGAAGGCTGTCTGATACCAGGAAGGCCCCAACTGGTATGACTCCTCGGGAGTCCTGAACTGAAGCCTGTTATTTCTGTCAAAGCAGCTCTGAAGCGAAATGAAGTTGTCCTGTTCACACAAGCAAGCAGCAGCACTTATAAGCTAAAGTACAAACAACTTGCATTAGCAAGCCCACTCACCCCTCTTATCCCACCCGTGAATGAGGTCGAGTTTCTCCGAATTTAATTCTCTAACGGTTTATCTGCCCTCAAAATATCCTGAATTGTGGCGTGTTTCATGATAGTACTATGTTCCAATTTGTCATAACTGACATTGCATTTTGTCTGATTATATAACCATTTTAACTGTCCAATCAAGCTTTTAGCTGCTCTCTTTCTTCTTTAGATGTAGGGTCATCTTTCTGTAATGACCTGGCCCAAATTATCAGGATCTGGATTATTCACATCGACCAAGTAATACAAACTATCGTCCCCAACCATTTGAAGCAAATTCTTTGCATGGACTGCCAGGGCAGAAGTTAACTTGCAATTTGCTTTGTCGGTTAAGATCTTATGGAGCAGCTCATCAGTCACCGTGTAATTTCTTTCAGAAGCAATTACTGAAAGGACTTTCAGCTGAAGTGTTCATCTTTAAAATGCTCACACTTGACGCACATGTATCTAAACTCGTCATTGGCTAACTCCCCCCACCACCACACTGTCACTCAGGAATTTAGCCAGTGCCCTCAGTCCAGTTCCTATCCATTTTTCCATGATTCTATCCATAAGCACGCTTTTGCCTTTTTGTCTTTTGTCTCTTTTCTCTGTATTACTGTTGAAAGACCTTGGGTGGAATTTTCCTTATATGAGACTAAGTGCCGTGGCGAGCGGTTTTGGCAACGCCCACCCCGCTGGCCGGAATGGCGGGAACTCACTCCCAATTCCTCGCTTGGAGGGTCATTAATTATTCTTAGGCATGTATCGGTCCCTATCACATGGTGGACCAGGAGTTGATTCGTCTGCCCGCCATCAGCCAGCGGGTTTGAAGGTCCAGGCGCCATAATTAAAGGCCAGTCCAACTCATAATCTCATTCTCTCCAGCCCACCAGAGGCCTCTTGCAGCCAGAAGAAGAAGGCTGAGAGCCTCAAGAAGAAGGCAGCATCCTGCTTCACCCACCAGGTCCTCCAGGCTGTGATCAGAGGAGTGCAGGCGCATGGGCAAGTGCTATAATTCCAGGGATGGCTCCAGGAATGGGAGGCTGTTGCAGAGCAGGTCACTGTGGCTGGCAACCCTGCCCGAAATGCCACCCAGTGCAGGAAGAGGATGAATGATCTCATCCGCTCCCCCAGGGTAAGTCATTCTTCAACTCCCTCCAATATCAAACTCCCATCATAGCATCATGCACTTAAACGGCTACTCTCTTCAGGGATCGTACACAACCATTAGCGGGGAGACATAATCAACCCTCATTCTCTCATCGAGACTTTCATATCACCATCATCCCATTTGTCATGTTGCTCACACTCCATTTTCTGGCCCTTCTGGGGAGGGCTCACCACACACAGGGGACGTGCATCTCACCCGACCTCTGCTCCATCCTTTCTCATCACCTGCCTTTCTTTCTTCTCTATACAGGCCAAGCTGGCACACAACAGGTGTGAGAGATCACAGCCCAGGGGAGGGACAGCTGACCTCATGGTTTTCAGTGAGTTTGAGGAGCCCCTTCAGCTGAGTTGGGGAGGACAGGGATCGCTCCTATGGGGAAGGGGAGATCGACCTCTCCCAGCAACCTAGTACGGACCACAGCTCCATCACCTCATCAAATCCTGACAATCACAGTGAGTCACATGCAGTCTTATCTAGCTCATGCTCATTAATTGAAGCTCTATTTTCTAGGCACCAGCAGATCGAGGCCCCCAAGTCAGTCAACATCAGTGCAAGCCGCCAGACAGCGTCTGAAGAGGAAGTTCTGGAAGAACAGCACACTCCACCAGCTCAGAGAGACACATGTCAGTGGGGCACAGCTGTAGATTAGGCCCGGGCTCACTTTCTGGAGAACATCTCACTGATACATCTCCACAGCAGTTGGAGGCAGGGGCAGCCCAGGTCTCTGGCACTCAGAGCCGCTCATAGCCCCCTCTGCTTGTGACCCCATCCACTCCAATGTCTCAGGCTGCCGAGGGTGCTCCTGCCACTGAGCAGGTGACCCTTATCAGGCCAGGGTACTCCAGGCCTCGGGCCACCAGAGTTATGCCAAGGTTATCACAGACATCAGGTCATTGCAGTCAGCAGGCAGCCTCCACCTCTGCTGTGGATGTCAGGGCTGCACCCAGACATAGCGCTAGAGTTAGGAAATGGGTGAAAAATTGATGTCATTTTTGGGTCACGGGTGTGTTATACATGTAAAGAAATTGCACTTTTGTGAATACATTTGATGGTTATGTGAATGTTTTTGGCAACTGAATTTGTGATTTTGTACTTTGAAATCCTCTTATTTCGAGGTTTAGCCTTCCCCCCACTCAGTGATTCACATTCCTGTGATGTCGGCCTCAGTTGAACTAGTCTCTGAACCCTTGTGTGATGTCAGGGAGATGTGTTTAAATCTTTATTGGAAGTGTGTGATGTAGGTGTTACTAACCCTTCTTCCTCAAATAACACATTGAGTGAGGGCAGCTCATCAGCATTGATATTCTAGCGGCATTCCTGCCTCCTCAGTGGTAGTGGCAGAAGAAAAGGCATGCACAGGAGGAGGAGATCCCTAGGCATGTCCACATCTCAGTCACAGCAGTGTGTGCAGCATTAGATAGCGGCGAATCCGGTGAATCTCGCATCCGGGCTATCTTCATCCAGAGCAAACCTGACATAGTGATGGGCCTTCCTGTAAAGGGCATCTGTGACCTCCTTTATGCATCAATGTTTTGCGGACTGAGAGATGCCACACAAGTCCCCTATTGATCCTTGGAAAGAACCAGAGGTCAAGAAATTTAGCACTGCAGTCACCTTCAAAGCCACTGGCAGGGGCTACCCTTCAACTCCACGTGGCATCAGGTCTTCACAAAGAATGTGGCATATGTGGTGTAGCAGAGGTCAGGACAAGTGCAGACATGCACAGCATTGCCTCTCACTCATTTGTAAATCTTCTATGATAAACCATATCCCTCCTGCTGGAGCTGCATGCAGAGTTGCCTCTCCCTCCTTCACCTCCTCCATTGCATTAGGATCCTGACAGAGGCAGCATTGAGCGCTGGATCCTTATGAGCTTTTTCCTTCTCTCTGAAAGGAAACATTGAAGACATTAATGATTCAAGGGGCAAGAAAGTGAAGCTCAGGGGATGACATGTTTGGAAATTGTAAGGGTCCATAGCTTTTTCTGCCCTACTTCCATGGTGGCTGATGCCACCTTGGCCCTGAGACACTAGCACACATATCAAGGTGACCAAAATGGCATCACAGATGTAACATCTTGAGCCCTGCATGAGATGCTAAAGTTTAATTGAGATGATTGACCCATCCTAGCTCTGTGCTCCAATCTCTGATGTGGCATATTAATGACCAATCAGTTGCTCATGGTCAATGAGTGGATTTCCTTTGGCCTGTTAGGAGTGTCAAATCTGGTGAACACGTGACAGACCTTCATTGATGGAATGCCATATACGATGCAGCTGTGCCTCCTTCATTATTACCTGCATTCCCAAATTCTGCATTCCTATGTGTTACTCTTGAGATGCAGCGAATATGATGTGAAGCCACTGAGTTCTGAGTAACCCTTTAACAGTGCTAATGAAACCACTGGCTCTCAGTGGCTTTCATCACAGGGAGGTCTTCCTCCTTTCTTTCTAAGCAGACTCCTGTTGACTCCTGTGCCAACAAGAGGGCTACTCCAGAAAGGCCCAATTATGTTCGCCCTTCCCTCTCACCACCATTCCATGGCCTCCCCTCCCCATTGCCCCCTCATGTTCATCAACCCCACTCCTGGCTGAAGTGCTGGCTTCTGAAAGTGGAGGCCTGCGTAAGTACCACAGCACAGTTGTGTTCTTCGGGACAATGCAGGTAAAGAGTGGGAGCAGACAAACCCTACAGCCCCAGCAGTGTGGCGTTCATTACAACAAGACTGGTGCAGCGCTATTGGCAGGTAGGCTATGTAAGTTCCACTCACCTCGAAGTCTCCAGCGAACTGAGGTCCAACTTGTACACAGGTTTGAGGCCGACATGATTTCCCGCTGGCATGATGCAAGATTGGAAGACCTGGCAAGATTCCGACGAGCAACAGTTTTTAATGAGCATTCTTGGCGTGTTAATGAATGCAAATGGTGTTCACACCAGTAGTCGGCGAGAAAACCGACCTGCCTTAAACCCACCATTGAGAGAACTGCAAACTGTTTCTACACTGACGGATTTCCAACTTTTTGCCTGCCACTGGATTTTCCACTCCCACCCGCCACGAAGCCAGTCGCGGGCAGGATGGGAAAATTCCACCCTTTGTCTTGTTGCCATATCTTTGAAATGCAAAATGAAAGTGTTTCTACCCTTATCCCACATCTTTAAATCCGTAGCTACAACTTCATTAAAGTCTTGTGCTAATGGGAGACTTACAATAGGCCATGATGGTGTCCTCTGATACTTCTTGCACATATCACATCCTTCACTAATCTCTTCAGTATGTTTAGTGTACTTATCATCCACTACTCCTGCAACCTTTAATAGGATTTTCAATCTGACAAGGGGGATAAGCAAATTGTCGACGTAACTTTAAGACAATTTGCTTTTTTTTTCTCTCAAACTCTTGTCACCTCAAGCCATTAACATTTCTTTAACATTTTGACTAGAGATGCTAGGTTTTGTTAAAGGGATGCAAAAATATCCTGATTGGAATGTCAGTAATTTGCAATTTATCCAAAGACAACTGCTTTATAATTTTCAATTTCATTTGTGCCTTTTTCATGAAATGCTTGTTCAGTAGCAAGGGTATTTCACTAGATACGACATCTGTAGAAATAAATTGGCTTACCCCAGCTATTCTGCATGGAATCACCACTCTTTTCAGTGACCTTGAAATGCTGTCATTGCTGAACCTGAAACAAATAGAACTTTCATATTCTAATGTCCTTATATGTATAAATGTCTTTACTTCAATCCTTACTACTGAGTGAATATAAATAACATTTCAACCAATCTATTTCACTTACTGCGTATATGCATAAACTGTCCAACATGACACAATTAAATAAGTCCACAACTAGTGCACTCATTACTGGACTGAAGCTTCTTGTGACCGGTTCACTCAGGCTCATAAATATCATTTTCCACTTCTGAATCTCCCATGTTGTGCGTCGCCTCGAAAACCCTATTACTCCGTTTTGAACAGTTTGACGCATAATGATATTTCGAATCACATGTGAAACAGCTATGGAGGCTCAGTCATTATGTTCAAGACTGAGATCGATAGATTGCTACATATTAAAAACATCAAGAGATATGGGGATAGTGCAGGAAAATGGTGTTGAAGTAGAAGAGCAGCTATGGTCTAACTGAATGGCGGAGCGAACTCGAAGGGCTAAATGGCCTACTCCTGCTCCTATTTATTATGTACTAATGTAGTATTTCCCCAGGCATTCCTGGGGTTCATTCTTTTATTATTACTCTATTCCTGTCATATGCCAGGTCCTCCAAAAAGGTCTCCATCCTCATTTCCTTTGTCTGTTACTCTTGTTGTATTGATTCCTACGCCTCATATCTGAATGATCTCAAAATTCTGTGACCATTGAGTCCTCTGTCTCCTGTGACAACACCAAACGTCCCATTTGTGCCATTTGGCTGCTGGTAATGACTTTTCCCCAGGGATTTTTTTTATACCATACATCTGATCCAAAAGTGTGTTTTTTTTTCTGAGAATCTAACTCAAGTTAAGGCCAAGAGTCTATCCACATGTGACACTTTAGCACAATCAAACAATTTGAACACCAGCACTGAACAAGGTATTTCCAAATATAACTTCTGCAATCTTTTATATAGTCTGTTAAATTCCATGTTTTACTCTACGGAATAACCATCTGTCTTTCAAAATTTATTGAAGTCTGACCATGACTCGTATGCATTTAATAGATCATCTTTCTTATAATTTTTATACATAAAGCTGAATAAAATATCCAAACCTTCCTCAGTGTCCAACTGCGTGCCTCTAACTGAGAAACCTTTACACCTTATCTTGCTTTTGTTAGGAATGACAATGTCAAGGTCATAAATTTTTCCTCAGTAACCAGTGTCTACACAGCTACTTCATCTTTTCATTAGTCTTAAGGTTCAGATTCAGGGAATATTGATGGGAAATCAAAGCCTAACACTTTACATTTGTTTTCAGCAATTCTTTCCAAAAGTAACTCAGATTACAACCTTCTGCCTGAAAAAAATCTTAGATTCCAATCTTCACCTTTAGGCAACCATTCTCTGCAACCTTGTTAAGTGGATCCAAGCCAGATGGTGAAGTACAAAATTAGACTTGATAGTAGGTTTATTCACAGATTGAAACATTACAGATCTCTATCTCCTACTGATTAATCAGCCATATAAATACTGCAGCTACAAAAGCAGCTCACAGGCTGGGAATCCTGTGGAGAATAACTCACCTCGTGACTCCCCAAAGCCTGTCCATCATCGACAAGGCACAAGTCAGGAGTGTGATGGAATACTCACCACTTGACTGAGCGAGTGCAGCTCCAACAACACTCAAGAAGCTCGATACCATCCAGGATAAAGCAGCCTGCTTGATTGGCACCCCATCCACCACCTTCAACATTCACTCCCCCCATCACCAGTGCACTTGGCAACAGTGTGTACCATCTACAAGATGCACTGCAGCAACTCACCAAGGTACCTTCGACAGCACCTTCCAAACCCGCAAACTCTGTTACCTAGAAGGACAAGGGCAGCAGATACATGGGAACACCACCATCTGCAAGTTCCCCTCCAAATCACACATCATCCTGATTTGGAGCGATATTGCCATTCCTTCACTGTCACTGAGTCAATATCCTGGAATTCCCTTCCTAACAACTCTGTGGCTATACCTGCACCACATGGACTGCAGCACATGGCTCACCACCACCTTCTCAAGGGCAATTAAGGATGGGTAATAAATGTTGGCCTAGATAGCAATGCTCACATCCCATGAATGGATAAATTTTTAAAAAGCAACCCAGTGTCCCAGCTGTCCCACTTTATATGCTCTTTTGATAACCAGAAGAACAAATGTAAACTAATTATCTAATTGAAAGCCCCTTAAAGGGGTACTGTAACAAAAAGCAAAACTTTCAAAGGAAACTTGTCAAATGAAATTAAAATGTCAGTACAGGAGCTGATGATGCACTCCAGCCCCTGTGGCACCCACCAGCCGCAGAAGGCCTCAAGCGTAAGCCAATTAATTAATAAATACCCATCACCTGTTTATATTTAACCTTAACAAAATAATTGACATAACTAACACCACCATCACCTACCTTGCAAATCCAAAAACCTCTATCGACTCCTCCAATAGCACACAACACAGAACTTCCACTAACTCTTCAGCAGCCAAAGAAAGTCAAAGCATCTCACCTGAAAGCTGATCTCTTTAAAAAGCACTAATGAGGTGATCTCTTGTTCAGCTAAATGCGTATTCAGCTGGGAGTGATTACAAGGAGGCATTAACAGGATCTGCAAGGTACAAATTGGCAGATCAGGCACTAAAATCAGTGTTAGCTGTTTTTTAGTTTCATAATTTGCACACTCTGCACGCTTCCAGCACACTCTCAGGGAAGGGTCCTGGCTGACATTTTTAGAGTTTCGGGTTTCTATAGCATTAACAACACCGCTGAATTTCACAACCTAAGTTTTATAACTCTGAATCTTTGGCTTCCTAACAAGTCCTATCTGGTCAATTACCGTCCCATCAGCATACTCTCGATCATCAACAAAATGATGGAAGGTGTTGGCGACAGTGCTATCAAGCGATACTTACTCAGCAACAGCTTGCTCCCTGATGCTCTGTTTGGGTTCCACCAGCTCCTGACCTCATTATAGCCTTGGTCCAAATATGGACAAAAGAGCTGAACTAAAGAGATGAGGTGAGAGTGACTGCCCTTTACATCAAGGCAGCATTTGGCTGAGTGTGGCATCAAGGAGCCCTAGTAAAAGTGGAGTTCATGGAAATTGGGGGGAAAACTCTCCAATTGTTGGAGTAATACCTAGCACAAAGAGAGATGGTTGTGGTTGTTAGGGGCCAATCATCTCATTCCAGGACATTTTTTTTATTCAGGCATGGGATCGGGGTGTCATTGGCTAGGCCAGCATTTATTGCCCATCCCTAATTGCCCTTGAGAACTGAATGGTTTGCTAAGCCATTTCAAAGGACATTTAAGAGTCAACCACATTGCTGAGGTCGGGAGTTCACATGTAGGCCAGGCCAGGTAAGGACAGCAGATTAACTTCCCTAAAGGACATTAGTGAGCCAGGTGGGTTTTTACGAAAATTGACAAAATCATCATCATTTGACTTTTAATTAATGTATTGAATGCAAATTCCCCCATCTGCCATGGTGGATTTGAACCCAGGTCCCCAGAGCATTATCCCAGGTCTCTGGATTACTAGGCCGATGACCATACCACTATGCTACCACCTCTCCGCTGCTGCAGCTATTCCTCAGGATAGTGTCCTCAGCCCAACCATCTTCAGCTGGTTCATCAATGATCTTTCCTCCATCATAAGGTCAGAAGTGGGGATGTTCGCTGATGATTGCACAATTTTCAGCACCACTCATGACTGCTCAGATACTGAAGAAGTCCATGTCCATATGCAGCAAGACCTGGACAACAGTCGGATTGGGCTGAGAAATGACAGGTAACATTCATGCTGCACAAGATTTAGGCAGTGACCATCTCCAACAAGAGAGAATCTAACCATCTCTCATTGACATTCAATGGTATTGCCATCATTGAATTCCCCACTATCAACATCCTGGGGGGGTTACCACTGGAAGAATAATTTTTTTCAAAGTCCTATTGCACAATTCCCTTGTTTCCCAGATGTGAAAACTGTGGATTTTTTCAGCCTCTTCAGTCTTCCTGCTCTTTTACAATCGACGGTTTAAAACTCAAACCAATCGTAGCATAGTGCAATTCTGCTGGATCTCCATAACATCCAACGGGGAACAGACTGAGATACATAGCTGCAACAAAGCAGTGCCCTCAGGTGGAATTAAGAGTTAAATGGGTAACTTTATTGTAACAGATTTACTTTGGAGGAAATGAAGCAGGGAAAATTAGCTAAAGTTTATTAGCAAAAATTGATAGTAAATTAGGTTCCTAATGGAATAAAAAACCTTCATAGAGGTAATAAGAAAAAGAGCATCTTTTTTGCAATTTTAAACTCAATTAGTTTAAATCTAAATTAAAAACTAAAATAATATAGCTAGGCCACAATGTCATTTATCATCTTTCTCATGTCTTATAGTTGAAGGCTGAAAAATGGTAATCAGTGTGAGGTAACTTTCATTATCACGCTATATCTATTATTCATACATAGCTGTACATGACTTTATTCCATGTCCAGACAGCACCTTCACTTAATCATTTTAATTAAATCTAAGTTTAAAATACTTCAATTGAACTTAATCCTTTGACGTATTTCATCCTACCATCTATTAACGTACAGGAATTTCTTTCACATACAAGAAAATAATTTTTTTGTATTATTAGGCTGCCACTTTTGTACCTTAATAGATTACAAAAAGAGGGAACAATGAAAGGTAATAATAAATACAAATTTAATAAGTGTGAAAATCTTTTGCCAGAACAAATTTGGCCCTTGTTTTGTCTAATGGGAAGAGGATGGTAAATTGTTCTTTTCAATTCAGGAAACACAATTGATATAGAAATGTTCTTTGACTCTGTTCTGTTGGGTTCTGTCATAAATTCAGTTCTGTTGACATTTTTACGAGATAAAATACATTAAAATGGGAAGTCTATCAAAGGCGCATCATGTTCTTTGGAGTAGATTGCCATCTCTAATTGCCATCGAAGTTTGCCTACAATTATCTCAGTCAGACCAAAAGAGTTTCATTCCATGGTTACTTCATGACTCATATGCAATAGATACTATAATCACACAGCATGTAGATGATTTGAAAGAGAAATGGGCCAAAATCCCATGGCCCCACTCCATCAACATAATTGTGGTGCTATATTTGAAGGGTGTTCCACACTCCCTCCACTGTTCCCTGCACCACCCCCACAACCCACTACTCTATCCCACCAGCAATAAATGCTGCCAGCCAAGCAAATCAATCTTATTTATCTCATCAGGTGTAGAAAGTATATCCAGGGTTGTCCAAGCCAGGGTCCTGGCCTAGAGATCCCATTGGGCCCCATTTGTGCCACTGAACCAACCTGCAAAGCAACTCAATGCAGTGAGACTGGGCTTGAGGAAACATTGTAGCATGACAACTCCCTTCCCTTGATCCCTCTCATTCTACGACAAAGCCCATTTTTGCGGCAGAAGGAGGTTTAGTTTACCCCAGGCTCCTGCATGAAATGCTAGGGGCTTCTGAGCAGACTCAGCATTTCCAGTACCTACCAGAATTCCTGAATCCTGCACCCAATCTGCAGCCCAGAAACACCTTTGGGACTGAACATTTTCAGCCCCAGATAGTTTAATGTGAGATCCTTCATTTGCAACTGCCATTGGCAGGCCAACAAAGTCCTTTACAGGGCAGATCAAAACAAAGAAGGGTGAAGCAAGTTAGGAAGCAGAGGTGAAGATCCTCTGAAGTCCACTGGCTCAGGTTTATCATTGCTAAGGCAGCTAGCCAAGTCTTACATGCCCTTTTATCAATATCTGAGGAGGTCTGGCTTAAACATTTTGTAATCAATTAAAAGCTGTTGTTTAATATTTACTTTTAGTAAGTTTGATTATTGGGGCAGAATTTTCCAGTCGGCATGGGGGGGCGGGCCCGACATGCCGATGTGCAAAATGACGCACGATGATATCAGGCGTGCGTCCCAACATCACCGTGCGCCATCGCGATATTGAGGAAGGCGGGCACACTATGAGTTCCGAGGCGCACCCGCCATTAATTAGTGGGCCAGTTAAGGCCCTTGAGGCAGCAATTGATTTCCATTTTGCACAGACCATGTGATTTTCAGGGTGTCGCACGGGCGCAATGGGCAAGCGGGTAGGCCACATTTTCAAAAACCTCAACCATGGGCTGGATAAGAGGGGTGAGTGGGCTTGCTAATGTGAGTAGTTAGAATTTTAGATTATTACTTACTGCTACTTGCTTGTGTGAACAGGACAACTTCATTTTGCTTCAAAGCTGCTTTGACAGAAAGAGCAGGCTTCAGTTCAGGACTCTGGAGGATCATAACGCTTGGGGCCTTCCAGGTAGCAGACAGCTTTCCCTTACCTTGGGAACATGGATTGTGCTCTCTGCTGGAGGCATCTCCTCTGAGGAGGAAGAGAGGGACAGAAGGGGGAGGAGGCCAGGTGTCCCAATACAGCTTCCAGAGGAGCCACCTGTGGGAAGACAGGCACAGGCACAAGGGGCGCAGGGCCAACAGGAAGTCCAAGGTGAAAGGGGTCACAGGAGATGCCACTATCCTGCTGCCAGATTTACAGGCAGCGATGCAGCTACCTCAATATGTCTGAGGTGCAATGCTGAAGGAGGCTCCGTCTCTCAGGGGAGACAGTGGCCTCCATTTGTCAGATGATTGGCCCTGAGATCAGCTCCAACTGTTTGGGTGGACACCCTGTGCCAGTGGCGCTGAAGGTCATGGTTGCCCTCAACTTCTATGCCTCCAGCTCTTTCCAGGGGTCGATGGGTAATCTTTATGGAGTCTCCCAATCAGCTGTACACAGTTGTGTCAAGCTAGTGACAGACACTCTGTTCTGGCATGCAACGACTTTCATTCACTACCTCGGATGAGGCCAACCAGGCAGAGTGAGCCACAGGCTTCGCGGCCATTGCTGGCTTCCCCCGTGTCCAGGGTACAATAGACTGTACACATGTGGCCATTAAGGTGCCAGCAAGTGAGCCCGGTGCCTTCGTCAACAGGAAGGGCTTCCACTCCATGAACGTGCAGATAGTGTGTGATCACAGGATGCAGATTCAGCAAGTCTGTGCAAGGCACCCAGGCAGCTCCCACGACGCCTACAACCTCAGACACTCCCAGGTGCCGAGTCTCTTCAGTGCTCCAGCCCGGCTGGATAGATGGCTGCTGAGTGACAAGGGCTATTCCCTCAGAAGGTAGCTCATGACACCTCTCCGCCATCCAAGAACAGAGGCCGAGCAGTGGTACAATAGGAGCCACGCCTCCACAAGGGCTGTGGTAGAGAGAACCATCGGTCTTCTCAAGATACGCTTCCGATGCCTGGACCGTTTAGGGGGCACATTCCAAAACCCCTCAGACTGTGTGTCGGTGATAGTGGTTGTATGCTGCGCTCTCCACAATCTGGCGCTGGAAAGGGGGGACGCAGTGGAGGAAGAAGATGTAGAAGCAGATGCTCTGGCTGGAGACGAATAGTCCAGTAGTGAGTCTGAGGATGAAGACGCTCAGGAGAATGCTGAGGGGATAGACACTGACCCGGCAACCTCCAGGGAGGCAGGGACACCCAGGAGGCTTTGATCCAACGCTCCTTCAGCTAGCCTACCAAAGACGGACCACCAACACGTGCCAGGGCTCAGGCTCCATACTCGATACCTGAAAGCAACATTTGCCTGGTCAGCAACATTAACTATGTGCCATTTCAATAAAGCTCAATGACAAACAAGTCACTCATAACATCATGGGTTCCCCTACACCTGCAGAACTAATGAAGCACCCAGAGGCCTGTCAAGAACCAAAACATTTAATGATTGGTAACTTGGCATACAGAAATCAAAGTACATTAAAAGGTATTGAACAGCACACCAACTTAAAAGTGGGGCAAAAGAAAACCACTAGTGATAAGCCTGTGTTGTGCCTAAGGTGATTTATGCTTACACTTGCGGGTGCTAGGTCTAGTTGCTCCCCCGTTGCTGGCACCAGCATTGGAGACAGCCTGCTCACTCTGCTGTCTTGTTGGCCTTGATGACCTTGGCAGGTGTCCTCTGGCCCGTGGAGTCTTTGCTGGCCCCAGCTAGGAGAGAGCAGCCAGTGTCACGGCTGGCATCTCCCCACTTGCCGCAGACTCATCAGATGCCACGGTCACTGGCAGAGGGGCGAAGGAGCTGCTGCCGTCCTCTGGAGCGCCCTGAGAGGAACTCGCAGAGACGACAGGCAGCTTGTGCGCCAACGCGAGGTCACTTTGGACCTCCCTGCTCGCCATTAATGGATGGGCACCTATCTGGGATACTGGGTGCCCAATCCATCTCCCACACTGACACTGACCAGCTGAGGCCATTGCCGTTGTGAGGGCTTGCAGGCCCGAGCGCATCCCCAGGAAGCCCTGACTGATTTCTTGGAGGAGCTTCTCCATGAGAGTCGCCACTCTCTCCATGGAGGAGGCTTGGCGTTCGGCCGTGAGAGTCATTGCATTGCCCATGCTCCACATGGACTCCTTCATCTTGGAGACCAGGGCACATATTCCCTCATGTATCTCCGCCAGATCCTCCCACACACCCTGCTGGACTTCCAGTTTCTGCTGCGTCGTGGATGACTCCAGAGGCTCATCATCAGCCACTGACTGAGCATGTTCCTGGTCCGCAGCCGTCCTCCGACTGCCGGCACCCTGGACACTCTTTGCCTCCGACTGAACCTCAAGCGAGTGTGAATTTTCCTCACCGTTGTGCACCGAGATACTAGCCAACGATCTTATTCCCACTGAGGTGCTTGTATCTGTGCTGGTGCCTGCCTGGCTGACCAGGTGTGACGCTGGTGTGTTAATGTCTTCTGTGCCCTCAGAGGTCAGTGGCAGTCCCTCTGCCTCCTGAGTCCGGGCATGTTCTGGTGAGGCTGAAAGGAAGAACAAGGACATTTGATTAGTAGAGGTCATTACACTGTTAATGTGCATGTCTGGCACCCAGACCAGGGTGCGCTCCTCCTTCCGTTATCAATGGGCATCTCATGTTGGAGGCTGAAATCAATAAACAGTCAACAGTGGAATGTTTGCACTGACAGACATTGTGATCTCAGTGCACGGCACTCTTACCTCCCAGTGGCACCCTACCCTCACCGCGGCCACTTGACATGGGCACATGGCACCTCTCCAGCTCCAGTGCCTCCTGCTTGTATCTAGTGATGATGAGAAGGTAGGACTGCCCTCCTCTAGTCCGCAGCCGCTCTGCATTATTGTGTGCTGTCTTTTCCTGAAAGGAGAGAGGAGCATTGATTATCTCACCCTGTACCTGCATCACCATTGCAGCCTTGCCACCCCCACCTGAGGAAAACCTTGCAGGGCTCATCCAATTCGTGACGCTAGAGCCTCACTCCAAGCAGCCAGGGCTGACCCTCTTGCCCAGATGCTGCCTCCATCACATTTCCCACTCACACTCTAAGACCTTCCAAACTCACGAACACTACCACCTAGAAGGACAAGGGCAGCAGATAGGTGGCTACACCACCACCTGGAAGTTCCTCTCCAAGTCACTCAGCATCCTGACTTGGAACTGTTTAGCCGCTCCTCCACTGTGCCTAGGTCAAAATCCTGGAGCTTGCCCCCAAACAGCACTGTGGGTGTACCTGCACCACATGCAGCCGATACAGAAGGCAGCTCACTACCACCTCTCAGGGGCAACTAGGGATGGGCAATAAATGCTGGCCCAGCCAGCGAAGGCCACATCCTATGAATGAATGAATACAAAAACAAAATTCTGAGTTGGAGGGCTGGGGGTTGGGGCCGGCGGGGGTTGGGGGGGGCACCTAACTGCTGTGCTAAGTGACCCCTGCCAACACGGTACTCACCCTTCCCGATCACAAGAGGTCATTAAACCGCTTGCGGCACTGCCCCCAGGTGCGTCTCACCACGTGGTGGGAGCTGACCCATTCTGCCCCCCCCCATCCCAGGCATGTTTTGTTATGTGGGGGGGGGCCCTCCTCCTCCTCCTCCCGTCCCTTGGTCTCCTCGAGGAGGGCAGTGAGGCACTCATCCGAGAACCTCGGGGCTGACTGCCCCACCGCCCTGCCCTCCCACCTGGCCTGCTCTCTGAGGACATTATCCATCGTGCTCCTGACCGACATCAGTGGCAGTCTTAGGACAGCTGCCTGCACCATTTTTGAATAGGCCACCGGGTCACCAATGACCCAGTGATCATTAGTCGCTGCTTGCCCCTTCCCTCTGATCTCGGGAGCCATGGTTTAAAAGGCACCGCGGAGCCGATCACGGGCGGCAATCGGTTCCGTGCCCGCCCGCTACCCCCCAGCCCGCCTGTCATAGGAAAAGTCCTGGCGTTAGTTTATAACTGATAGCACATGGTCTGATATATTGCTTAGGTCAACACAAGGTAGATCTCTTCAATTCAGTAAGCTAATTACAATAATAAGAAATAAAAGCAAAATACTGCGGATTCTGGAAATCTGAAATAAAAACATTAAGTGCTGGGAAAACTCAGCAGGCCTGGCAGCATCTGTGGAGAGAGAAAAACAGAGTTAACCTATCAAGTCCAGTGTGATTCTTCTTCCAAAGAAAAGTCATATTGGACTCAAAACATTCTGTTTGACCCTGGCTAAGTTTGTACATTAAGTTATATGCTGGTTCAGAGGGAAGGGAAGTTCACGTTCAAGTGTCTTTGCATCTTTAGTGCCAAAAATAGGACATGTATCTGAGGAATGTAATGAAAATATGACGCTCTTTTCCAAATGGAAATAAACTACATCACAACATGTACATGTACATCCTGGGCCAATTCTAAATTAACAATTGTGTAATAAACAAAAATTATTTACTTAATACTTAGAACCAATCATTTAGCCAAAGAGAGTCTTTCTCTGATAGTTCTATGGTTCTGTGATGGTTTTATGGATCCACATGCTCCACCCTCAGCATATCAGAAATTTTAGCACTAATAAACTGATCACCGCTAGTCTCAATGATAATTGTCCATAGGCTTATTCAATCACTGAATATTACCTCGAAAAGATGTGAAATATAAAAATGGGAACATTGAGCAAATAATACATATACTTGCAATTCCAATGGTCTTGGTGGTGAGCTATGCTTAAAGCGAGTACTGCTGAGAGATAGAACAGCAAATTTTGGAGTAAGTTGGCTATTATATAGGCAAATGTTGTAGCATTAGTCCATGACAACTTGTTTTATTCTAGGGCAAAGGAAAACTGCATCCCAGCTCTAGGAACCATCTCAAAGTACTTCTCATACAATATGCTATATATATATTTGCTTGATGTTCCCAATTTGGAAGTATGATGGTTTTATACCAACATGGTAACTCTTTTGCAAACATCAAGATTCTACTATACCACACTGAGACAACTTAATCTGATTTTTGATGGTGTTGTTTGAGGAAATTCCCACTCTTGTTCAAATCTTATCATGGGATCGTTAACAACCACCCAAACCACAGGAATAGCAGTTGAGGGCTCACTTTGTCAGATTAGAGGAGATTTATTTCTAAGATCCAAATATCTTAACAAATGTGGAAAAATGAGATTAAAAGTTAAAAGTATCATTCACCGTCAATGTTAATTGAATTCTATACATTAAAAAAAAAACGGAATCCATCTTAAGAAATAGCAGGCACATTCTGGGCAATGGACAAAAGTTCATCGGTCACCCACCTGCCATTTTCCCAGATGTTGCTCCCTGTGACTTCCATTTTCTGCTGGAACTGCTAAATCAATCTTCTAATGGTTTATTTTACACCTTTTTCAGAAACTTGATACTAATTTGAATAAAAACTAAATAAGAAATAATTGTACCAAATAAATGTACAAGTTTTGGATGAACAAAAGCTGAATATAGAGCAAAGTGTGATAAAACCATGTCAGAGTAGAATATCTTCCATTAGATACATTATAATTCATATACCTAGTTGTATATGACTTTATTTCCTATCCAAACAGATATTTATGTTTATTTATGTGTATGTTTTTTCATTTTCATTAATTTTAAAATATCATTAATAGCCCATAGGTCAGGGCTGGATTAAAGTATATAGTGTTAAGCAAAATCAGAAAATTACTTTCACACATAGAAAATGAGTTATGTCTTGTAGGGGGTGGTGCTGTGTGTGTCAGCTTCACCTCTGACTTCTGAGCGGTTCGAATCGCTCCCACTCCCTGGGTTCTAGACCTTGGACTTATTTGGGGGTTGTGACAAAGTGCAGCAGACAACTGGTTTTGGTGCAAGAAAAAAACTGAGTTTATTGAAGTCACAAATGAACTTATAACATTAGGATTATACTGATATTATACAGACTTACAAAGTATACTTAGTTAAGAATGGGGAACACACGGCATAATGAGGAAAAATCACGCTACTAATCCCTTTACCCTTGTCCCACCCCCAAAACCTAACTAAATTGAACTAGGTCAGGGATCATGCTCACCAACCTGGGTTCCTTGACAGTTTGAAATCCAGCCAGGTAAGCCGGTTGCAGTTTTGGGGTACGCTCTTTGTGTCCTCTGGGGCCTGCCACCCATACATGGTCCTGGTCTGTGGAATCTGCAAAGGTTCTTCAGTTGGGTGGAGGGCACGGTTGTGGGTGGTCGATTTTCGTGGAGGGCTGCGGTTGCGGCCTTGTTGTCTTCGGTTGAGCCTGCCACCCCGTGCCCCTCGCCGTGATGTTGCCTGCGGGCCTGCAAACCTCCAGATTCCCTTCCTCCACTTGGCTCAGCTCCCTGCTTAAACTCTGCAAAACCACTCCCAACTGCTCACTGCCCAAAACTGCTTTCAAAACTGCTCACCTTCTGTGTCCCTGCCCAAAAACTGCTCACACTCAGATCTGCTGGCCCAGTTATACTGTTTTTTTTTTAATTTCTTATCTCAATCCAAATCAAGGTTAGTTCTTTGTTTGATTTTGGTGGGCTTCCCCAGGTGATTGATGTCTTGTTGTTTTAATGGGCTCGCATGATGTTTACCATTGTCTTCCTGCCCCCATAACTAGTCTTGAACTGAAAGCCATTGTATATGTGGAGTATTGATGGGTTCGCATAATTGCATTGATTGTGGTCTTCCTGCCCCCGTAGTTAGTAGCGATTATTTATGCAAGATTTTGATGGGCTTTAGTTTCATGTTGATTGTTTTAAAGGGAAGAATACGTATTCTGTCTCCTCTCATTGTCTGGTTTCAGGTAAAAGTCCAAAAGTCATATCCTTGTCGATGATATGAAAAATATGGGAATTTTGAGAACCCTTCAGTCTGTGTTATTGGAATAAAACTTCAGAGTTGTAAATTAATTTTGAAAATTATGCTTTAAAAGACCATAATAATTGAAAGGAACAAACTTGAAAGTGAGAAAAAAAAGACTTTAACATGTGTTAATACCTGCCAACCTTCTGTTATGATGGTATGCTTTTTTTGGAATGTAATGGAAAATGGCAGAATTATCAAACATTATCTGACTTAATTAAAGAGAATGTTAATGATAAATTCCCCATTAATTACAACCAGTTCTTTTATTCTAATTTAGAACCCAGCAGTGGAAATGTACGAAAATACATTTTTATAGCTGCCCATGTGACCTAATACACAGGATTTCAACAGCTTTAAAGGGAATTCAGTATTGACAGATATATCTTAGTGGTTTCGCAGAAGCTCCTAAGTATCTAATTATCAATATTTGCTCTGGACAAGACACTGAATAGATATAATGTAGAATACTGTGGACAGTTTTAGTCCCATGTCAGAAAGCACAATAATGCAATGGAGACAGAACAATATCTTTTTGAACCATGAGCAAGGCTAGAGATTGAAGAAAACTTTCCTTAGAATATTGTTCATGTGGAAAAGACTCCAAGCAAAGTAGATGCTACGGAGTCATTTACGAATATTAAAAGGAAGTTGGTTGATTAGCTGCAAAATGTAATGGAGCTTATAGGGATTTTTAAAAATTCATTCTTGGCCTATGGGTATCACCAGCAAGACCAGGATTTACTGCCTATCCTTAGTTGCCCTGGAGAAAGTAGAGGAGGGTTGCCTTCTTGAACTGCTGCATGTCGTGAAGAGACTGTAAATGATGTAAGATCGGGAGTTCCAAGATTTTGATCCAGTAACAATGAAGAAATGGCGATATATGCCCAAGTCAAAATGGTGTGTGACTGAGAGGACACCCCATCCCCAACTCATTAATCCTCTGCGGATACCTATTTTTCAGTCAAGAAATGAGCAGGTGACAATCGAAAATTACATCCCCGCTGCACCCCCCCACCCCCACCACCTGTTGCATGTCACATTTCGAAGTATCAAAAATATTAAAAAGACACTCATTTCATGTTTTCAGAAATTTTCAAATAGCTTCCAATCAGTAAAGTTTATTTAATAATCAAAAATAAAAGTCTAGTAAATAATAAGTATGAGAAAAGGTTAGCTCCAAAATATGAGAGAAGATTGTAGCCTGTTAAGAAGGTGACTGAGAACTAACATCGTTGAAGAATAAATATTATGAACTGTATTTAAAAAAAAACACTGGCATTTCAGTGGCATTCCTTCAAGGTAAACCATAACATTAAGACCAGAAGTCATAGGCTCAAACTGTTGTTAGGAAACATTCTTCACATAATGAATAAGCAACAGATGAAAAAAATAATAGAGTGGAGGCAAAAACTATTGAATCATTCAAGAGTCAGATGAATGCTATTTTCATTTTTGAGAAATGAGCTAAGACTGTCTGCATGAGCTTCTCCTTTGATTGGAAGGATGTGGATTATTGAACATAAACTTGCATTTACAGTGGACCTTTGACATTTTGATCATCCCTAACGCTTTACAGCTGATAAATTATTTTTTGATGAGTAGTTACTGTCGTTAATGAAAGGAAGTGTGACAGCCAAATTATGCATAGCTAGATCCCACAAACATCAATAAGATGATAATTCGCCATTACACTGAGAGGACCCAGCTTCTCTTCCAAAAAAGTGTCTTGGGAGGTTTTGCATCTATCTGATTAGGCATACTTCTGATCTGAAAGATGCCATCTTCAATAACGCAACATTCCCTCAGTATTGCACTGTAGTCTAGATTATGAAATGGGGCATGAGTCTGTAGTCTTCTGGCCCATAGGGAGAGGGCTATCACTGATCCAGACTGATATCCATGAAATAATAAGAGTGGATGAATCAAACAGGCTTGTCTCAAATGTGAATCTTTATACTGTTACTGTTGTGCTGTTATATTTTTATACATAGGGACATTAAGCAAATATGATAACATTACTAAATTACTATCCTCTGTGGCATCTTTAAATCTCATGCCTCAGCCTTTTCATCTACGCATAACATCATTTAGCAAAAAGGCACAAATTGTGCAGAAGACACTGGGCTTGTCTAATAGCTCTAAGTCTGTACACTTCTTTCTTTGTAACATTAGAAATGCCGGCAACAAAACTACTTAGTGCCAAAAACAGGTTCAATTCCAGCGCACAAACTCGGATAAGGTAGGTCTCATCAGAGTAAATCAGGTGAGCTGTGGGCTCCAATGAGGTGCACTGATGTAGTTCACCAATTGTGGCCTTACAAATTTCGGCTCCTGCTGAGGCCCAGGGATAAGATCAGGGGTCAAGTAAATGGGGAAGTTGGTGATGAGGCAACTGGAAGGGAGGGAGGGCCCACAGCCTTTTTTTTGCTGAGCCAGGTGGGGCATACCTGCTGCTACTGACTCCACAAAATACTAAACCTTTTTTTTCAGTGTCCCCCACCAATCCATTTAAGGCTGCTTGTTAGCATGGTCAAAATCTGAAATTACAACTGTTTTCAAATCCTACTCATAATTCTCTACCAGGATAAAACAAAATCAAGAGCGTTCTGTTGATTAAATCAATTGAACACAGAAAATCATCAATTAGAATGAGGAAATATAAGTCTACATTTATTCTAATTGAATAAAAAAACCTCCCTCATTGCACTGTTTAGTGAAGATTGGAAAGTTTGAGATGATCTTAACATTTAAGGGTGCAGCTAGTTCTAATGACTAACAATGTTTTCTTCACTTCCACTGTGATGGAGGATTTGAGTTGGCATAGAGAACATGGAGGTGGCATGGGGAGTGATGGGTGAGGGCTACAGGCCCTAATAGTCTTTAATATAACTGGAAGGAAGTCCCAGAGTACTGAGGTGGGCCTTCTAATCAGCCCGCCTCAGCACTAAGCCGCCCTAGCAGCCACCTACGCTCCGCTTCTGGGGTCAACGGGCCTGACTCCATCCACACAACCCCTCCCCTGGAGCGAAGATCGCGACATTCGGGCCCTTCTATCAAGGCTGGTCTGGCAACTCGGAAAATTTCCCAACTCGAGTTACCCACCTTGGTAGTGAAAATCTGGGCCAAGTTTTAGAACTGACAAGGGATAAGACCATAGTAGATTTTTTGATGAGTGACAAAGAGCTAAGGGAATGTTGGTTCTTTTTCACAAGACGGTTGGAGTACAAAAGGGAGGAAATTATGCTTCAGTTGTACAGAGCCTTATGATCAGATCTCATCTGGAGCATAGTGTTCAATTCGGGGTACTGCACTTCGGAGAGGATATACTTGGCTTGAAAGGGATACAGGATAGATTCAGCCGAATGACACTGGGGCTTGAAGGGTTAAATTATTAGGATAGTTTGCCTAAACTTGGGTTGTACACCTTGAGTTTAGAAGGTTGAGAGGTGATAAAATTGAGGTGTTCAAAAGGATTCAATACAGAGAAGTTGTAGAATACAGAGAATTGTTTTCTTTGGTGGTGGAATCTAGAGCAAGGGAGCACAATTCTAAAATTAGAGCCACACCATTCAGAGTGAAACCAAGAATCACTTTTTGATTCAAAATGTCATGGAGATCTGGGGTTCTCTCCCCCACAAAGCTATGGATGCTGATGGTCAGTTACAATTCTCAAGACTGGGATTGTCTAATAGCTCTAAGTCTCCACACTTTTCTTTGTAACATTAGAAATGTTGGCACCCTAAACTGCTTAGAGCCAAAACCAGGTGTGATTCCAGCAGCGCAGAGCGTCAGTTAAGGCAGGTTTCATCAGAGTAAATCAGGTGAGCTGTGGCTCCAGTGAGGTGCACTGGTGCAGTTCATTCATTGTGGTCTTATGAATTTCGGCCTCCACTCAGGCCCAGAGATAAGGTAAGGGTTTGGACGGGGGATCAAAGTTGGGGAAAGACAAGTCAGATACAGATCAGATCTGAGCTATTTGGTCATGGGGCTGAATGACCTACTTTGTTCCTATATTCCTAGTCAGCATCAAGAGGAATACTGTCAAATAAATAAAGTGCATTTTTAAAAATGATGAACAAGAGGTCGATAATCATTCAGGCAGAAATTGTCAACTCAGCAATAGATGAATGTGGTAAAACACATGTACTAGAACATGAAAAACAGTGATTGTTTGTGCTGTTCAAGGGTGAGATGGAAATATGAGGATTCCCTCTGCTGGCGACAGAAGGAAAAGAGCTTAACAGAAATGAATCTATACCAAAATGGCATTTTCTGCAAAGGTAATGGACTATTATTGTGTCAGAGGCTTCAACTCTGCGCTGACACCTTCTCTGCGACCTCCAGCACACCAATGGGAATAATATTTTATCAAACCATTTGATCTTAAAGCTGAATTCCCACAAACTACAGTTCACTATAGGATTAACTTGATTAATGTATCCCACAGAATACCATTCTTATTTCTAAGGCTAGTGAAACTACATGGTGAATTTGAGCTTAGCATGAAAACAAAACTGAGCATTCTACTTCAGATACCAAGGTCTGTGGAAGCACTTTTAGACATGGTGGGCCAAATCTTCACTGGGCCCAGGAAAACCAGACCTGAGCGCTTTCACGACTCGTAAACTGCACGCCCGACCCATGTGTGGCTTCACACAACACTTTTTTGTTTTTTTACACCTGGTCGCAGAGCAGTTTACAAGCTACCAATCCGTGTGGGAGGAATGCAGGTGTGGAGGTGGACTAGTCGAAGGCCTGCCTAGGTTCTCCAATAAAGTTTCCTAGCCTTCAACAGTTTTTAAAGATCCCCTAAACCTCACCCCTCACATCCCACACACTGCACCCAATCCACCTCCCCTCAGATCAACCATGCCATCTCTATGCCTCCCTTGTATCCTCCATGCCCTCTGATTCCACCATGCCACCTGTATCCCCCATGTATCCTCCTTCCCCCACGGATCGCCAATGCCACCTCTATGCTCCCCACGTACTCTGCATAGTCAATTACCCACTTTATACATTAATGATCTAGATGAAGGAACTGAGGGCATCCTGGCTAAGTTTGCAGATGATACAAAGATAGGTGGAGGGACAGGTAGTACTGAGGAGGCGGGGAGGCTGCAGAAGGATTTGAACAAGTTAGGAGAATGGGCAAAGAAGTGGCAGATGGAATACAACATGGGCAAGTGTGAGGTCATGCACTTTGGTAGGAAGGATAGAGGCATAGACTATTTTCTAAATGGGGAGAGAATTCAGAAATCTGGAGTGCAAAGGGACTTGGGAGTCCTAGTCCAGGGTTCTCTCAAGGTTAACTTGCAGGTTGAGTCGGTAATTAGGAAGGCAAATGCAATGTTGGCATTTATTTTGAGAGGACTAGAATATAAAAGAAGGGGTGTGCTGCTGAGGTTTCATAAGGCTCTGGTCAGACCACATTTAGAATACTGTGAGCAATTTTGGGCCCCATATCTTAGGAAGGATGTGCTGGCCCTGGAGAGGGTCCAGAGGAGGTTCACGAGAATGATCCCAGGAATGAAAGGCTTAATATATGAGGAACGTTTGAGGACTCTGGGTCTATACTCGATGGAGTTTAGAAGGATGAGGGAGGATCCGATTGAAACTTACAGAATACTGAAAGGCCTGGATAGAGTGGATGTGGGGAAGATGTTTCCATTAGTAGGAGAGACTAGGACCCGAGGGCACAGCCTCAGAGTAAAGGGAAGACCTTTTAGAAAGAAATGAGGAGAAACTTCTTTAGCCAGAGAGTGGTGAATCTATGGAATTCATTGCCACAGAAGGCTGTGGAGGCCAGGTCATTGAGTGTGTTTAAGACCGAGATAGATAGGTTCTTGATTGGTAAGGGAATCAAAGGTTATGGGGAGAAGGCAGGAGAATGGGGTTGAGAAACCTATCAGCCATGATTGAATGGCGGAGCAGACTCGATTGGCCGAATGGCCTAATTTCTGCTCCTTTGTCTTATGGTCTTATTATGCATGAGGCACAGTCCTCAGATTCCGTGCAATATCAATGGAAGATATTTTACATTCCTTTCAAAAAAATACGAACCTCTCACCATCTCAGATTCTGAGAGAAAAAATCCATTCTGCCATGTGAAAAAAATCGTCGTAATACTTGTGTCAACAAACCAGAAACCACATCAAAGGCACAATGTGGTATTACAACTTCTTGAAACTGTCACTCATTCTCAAATGAATGGAACACCCACTGTGCTGAAACCCATTAGCACTTGAGACTCAGTGAAGCACTGATAATGGCCACAGCTATCCAAGCAATAGACTACTCTGAGTCCTTTCAATTTCGAAGCAGTGTGCAGTGTCAATCAATGGAGGGAAGCAGATGGTTAGATTTTTTTCAAATATCAGAACATGCTTTTCTCATTAGTCAGAGTTATTTAAATCAGAGTATAAATAAGAACACAGGCTGACAGGACATTTTGATATGTTTTTTCACTGCATTATAATGCTTTTCCAATTGGAAAACCACTGTAATGCATGTGAACAAATACAGAAGGCTGGCTAATGAAAAGATCAACTTACCTTTAAAATGACATATCCCTATGATGAATCATTGCAATAAGAACACATCTACATTACAATACAGCACCTAATATTGACACTTGATGGTGTGAAAACACTTTACTCTTATGTTTCAGACAGTTAGGCTCCTCAGCAGGCTTTCCATTGTCTCCACAAACTGTCAAACCCATCATGCTTTAAATGGGCTTCCAAAACCCTGCACCACCAGACAAAAATGACGTGCGTGAGGAAATCAGATTTTCAACCCCCATTTACAAAGTGGAATCTGATTTCATGAAGAGGCATTTGGATGCCGGAGTGATGGGGAAGAGGGGTGGTGATGCAGGGTGAGGTGGGGAGGCATGAGAGGGAGCGGACCCAGCGAGACTTCATAAAGAGGCACAAAGGGGATCAAGAGAGAACAGACGCAGTGAGGCAGGTCTGTGGACTGACCAAGTTCTAATAAAGTCAAAATGTGATGTCACAGGGAAACAGATCAGTGATTGGTTGGTAAGTATTTTGCTTGTTTATCTTTGAAATCTTTATCTTTTATCTCTTGGAGTTTATTAGCAATTGTCAGGTTTCATTCGTAGTAAGGTTTATTAGACTAGTAATGTTATTAGGCGTAGTAGGGTTTATTAATTATAAATTAATTAAGAAAAAGTAATAAATTAATTAACACATAATGAAGATGGCAGGGCAGGTAATGTGTTGCGACTGCAAAATGTAGGAGCTCCTGAACACTAGTGTGATCCAGGGCAAACAGGTCTGCAGTTAAGTGTCTGCAGCTTGAGGAGCTTTGGCTCAGAGCAATTGAGCTGGAGGCCAAGCTGCGGACACAGTGATGCATCGGGAGAGAAGGTTAGCTGGACACCTTATTCCAGGAGGCAGTCACACCCCTTAGGATAGGGTTCTCTGATGTGGTCAGTGGGTAGGAACAGGAGGGTGTCACTGCAAGTGAAGCAGGTATGGGGACCCAGCAGGAGCCTCAATCCTTGCAACGTTCAACAGGTTTGAAGTTCTTACAGCTTGTATGGACAAAAGCTGGGGCTGCAAGGTGGATGAGTGAACTTACTAAGGTACTGTGGTACAGGCAGCCATTCAAGCAGGGGATTTAATAGGAATGTAGTGATTGGGGGAGTGCATATTCAGAGGGACAGGCACAGTTCTCTGCATCCCAAGTGCGAGAGTCCAGAAGGCTGTGTTGCCTTCCCCAATGCCAGGTTCGGGACATCAACTCAGGGCTGGAGAGGAACTTACAGTTGGAGGAGGAGGATCCAGTATCATGCTCCACCTTGGTACCAATGACATAGGTATGACAAGGAAAGAGGATCTGCTTAGGGAGTATGAGTGACTAAGGGCTAAATTAAAAAGCAGAACCTCAAAGGTAATAATCTTTGGAATATTACCTAAGCCACGAGGAAACTGGCAAAGGGTTAAAAAGATAAGAGAGTTGTAGGTTGTCTTATGAGAAAAGGTTAGACAGATTAGGCTTGTATCCGCTGGAGTTTAGAAGAGTGAGAGGCGACTCGATTGAAACATATAAGATCTTGAGGGGCCTAGACAAGGTAGATGTGGAGAAGATGTTTCCTCTTGAGGGAGAATCTAGAACTAGGGTGTCACTGTTTAAAAATAAGGGCTTGCCCATTTAAAAAAGAGATTAGGCAAAATGTTTTCACTCAAAGGGTCGTGAGTCTTGGAACTCTCTTCCTGAAAAGATGGTGGAAGCAGAGTATTTGGATATTTTTAAGGGGGGTAGATAGATTCTTAGTAAACAAGGGGGTGATAGGTTATCAGGAGTAGGTGGGAAGCAGATTTCAGGTTACTATCAGATCAGCCATGATCTTAATAATTGGTGGAGCAGGCTCGAGGGGCTGAATGGCCCACTCCTGCTCCTTGTTCGTATGTAAATGCAAGACTCAAAGATGGGTGCAGGAAAAATTGGTTTCAATTGATGGGGCACTGGAAGCAGTTCTAGGAAAAGTGGGAGTTGTACCTTCAGGATGGTCTTCACCTGAACTGGGCGAGGACCAGTGTTCTGGTGAGTCGTATAGCAATGGCGATAGATAGGGCTTTAAACTAAATAGTGGGGGTGAAGGATCAAGTGTGAGAAGATGTGATAAATTAAAGAAAAAGGGCAAGGCAAGAGCACAATGGTGGCTTTGCGTGCCATATCGTCCCATTTTTGGCAAGTCCTGCCTCATTAATTATGCATTCATGGGAAACACGCTGGCTTGCTGGTGGGTGGGCTCAGATTTGCCCGCCATACTGTGACCTCAGTGCTTCCTTGCTCCAGGCGCCATATTTAAAGTGCACCAGAGCACATACCCACTTCATGGGCAGAATTTTGCCCTTGGCGTGCGGGATTGGCGGGGGCAGGCGAGGGTGGTCGGCAGTGCTCTGCAATTTTACACGGGCAGGCCTAGTAAGGTCTGCCCAGCTTGATATCCGAGCGGCAGCGCTGAGCGCTGGCTGTGTGGGCGGGGGGAGGAGGGTGAGCAGACCTAGCATGCACATAGTGCATGCACGCGAGAGAGTGCTGAATAATCTCCCTGAGGCACGGAACTACCTCAGGGAGATGAAGAGATATTTCAATAAATAATAAAGAGCAGAAAAATGGAATGAAACACGTCCCCTCATGTGACTGTCACATGAGCAGGGACATGTTTTAATTAAAAAATAAAGCTTTTATTTGTATTTTCTTTTAGAAACCTCATCCCGCCCGTGGATGAGGTTTCCAAAAAAATGCAAAGGCCGCTTGGCTTTTTCACCTGCCCGCCAACCGTTAGGTTAAATGGGCCGTGAAAAATTCAGGCCAGTTCAAACTTAATGACCTTAATAGGCCTTTTAATTGTCGGCACGCTTGGCCAATGTTATCGCGCGTCATTTCACGCTTGGTCAGGTTGGGCACCTGCCCACCCACTGAGCTAAATATTCTGGCCCATATCTTCAGACCATGATAGCTCCAGGTGACAGATGGCCCCCAAATTTAGTGACACCTTTCTGGGGCGCCAGCTGAACAAACTGGAAGGCCACTGCTCTGACCTCAGGAGGGCCACCGGGTTCACCAATCTGGCCTGAGAGGCGGTGGCAGCAGCAGTCAACACTACAGAGCACAGAGGAGGTCAGCTGTCCCGTACAGGAAGTGGCTGAATGCTCTCATCTGTTCCGCCAGGGTAAGTCAACTACCTCATCACTCTCAACTCACACACTCACAAACCCATCACTCAACCACAGGGATCTCACACCTCAAGGGACAACATCACTAACTCTCACACACACCCTCACATCTCTATCAGGCTCATAACCTCTGGATCTCGCATCCTCATCATGTCCATTGCTCCGCTCACCAGACAAACATTCCACGCAGTGCCATGCATCGTGCTCACACTCTCTCCATCTGTTTTCATGCAGGAAAAGATGGCTCACAGCAGCTGGGAGAGGTCCCAGACCGGTGGTGGAGTGGCCCACATGAGACCCCTCACTCATTTTGAGGAGTGTGCCATCACCCTGGCTGGCGAGAACAAGGGTCGTGCCTGCGGCAACAGTGAGGTTGGCAGCGAACACACACATGACGATCCTGCACCACATCATCCCCCTCTCAACGTAACTGTGAGTGTTCTCTCTCCTGCTTTGACTGTGCTGCCATGCACTAATTATCTCTACTTTGGTTCACAGGGAGCTCTGCCAAGCAACTGACACCCTTAGCCAGCCAGTTCTCCAGCTCCATCCAGGTCCTCACCTCTAGCCACCTCCTCCATTGAAGAGCTGGAAATAAGCAGCCTAGAAGACCTGTCACACTGCTTACCTACACGCTCAACCAGTGCAGAGACACTCACCTCAGTAGGACCTAGATCTAGAGCAGGCTCAGGTTCACAATCTGGTGGTCACCCCATGGACACATGTCTGCAGCAGGAGAAGACATGTTTAGCCGAGCTCCTGGAACTCGGAGGACTGCTGGGGAAAAGGCATCTGTGAGGCCAGAGTCAGGTGACGAGCCTCTGGATTCGGCCTTCCAACTCATCTTGGAAAGTCAGCATAAGGCGGGAGAAAATCATGCAGAGCTATTGGAAGCCCTCAACAGAGTGGCACACAAATTGGAGGAGTGCATACACCTGCTTTTTGATGAAGTGAAGTACCCAAATGTGCGCGTATGGAGGTCTCCATGGGAAGGTTGCCGGATGCCATGAAGACTCTGGCCCGGCAGAACGCGGAGGTGGGAACAGACCTGCACTCCATCACAGTAGTCATGGGTGAGTTCCTGCAGTGGCAACGCGAGAGGGTAATGGGGCACCTTGTTATTGCACAGCCGATGGTAAATGCTGAGTTATTCAACTTTCAAAGGGAGACTTGAAAAAACTGCCACAACTCGTTTTGCAATTTGTATAGATTTCAAGATGTGTGCCTTGAATTCAGTTGTAATAAGACCACCAAGTCTTATAGGTTTTTACAAAACTAGATTAAACAGTTATTAATAAGAGAAATGATTTTAAACACATACATAGATCTACAAATTACTACTATGATAACTTATAAATCCCCTACTTAATCTGACTCCCAGTTACACTTTTGTTAAGGTAATTGATTTTAAAAGGCCTTGGCAAAGAAACATTTGTCTGGGCAAGACAAACTCAAAGTGAGTTTTCGTAACTTCAGTTCTTTGAAAACAGCAGCTTGAGGCATGGATGCTAAAGGCTTTTCACACTTGTTAGATCTTAAAATATCTCTCCTTATACACACCCTTCGCTCGTTTCTCCTTTGAATGCAAATTCCCATCGTTTCAGAATGACTTTGGACTTTATCATCCTGATAGTATTAACCTCTCATAGCACTAAGTTTTACCAGTAATCTTTGGGAAAAATAAACACACTGGGCAGAATTTTCTGCCTGTCAGGTGGGTGGGGAGCCGATCCCTGCCGGAGAAGTGGGCCCTGCTGCCATTTTGCATGGGCAGGCCAATTAAGGCCCGCCCAGCGTGACGTCCGGCGGGAAGCGCTAAGCTCTCCCTATGCGGGCGGGGGGGGGGGGGGGATTCCCCAAAGGTGAGAGTGCGCTCTTTCATGCATGCACACGAAAGAGTGCACATCTCCCTGAGGCTAAGTGCAGCCTCAGGGAGATCGCTTACACTTATAAAAATATGAAAAATAGAAAAAAAAAAATTCCCTAACATGTCCCCCTCATGTGAAAATGTCACATGAGATGGGACATGTTCATAATTTACATAATAAGTTTATTAAACTTTTTAAAATGCAACATAAAACCTCATCCCGCCGCTGGATGAGGTTTCATGTTTTATCTATTTGCCGCTGGGGCTCCTGGCCTACCCGCCAACCTTAAGGTTGGACGGGCAGGTCCTTTAATTGTATAATTGATCCTATCAATGGCCTCAATTGGCCGTTGACAGGTCGGCGGGCCCACAGCTGATTTTGCTGCTCCCCCACCATCCTGAAAATTTAAATGTGGCGGGATGACGTCGGGGGTTCCGCCCAGGGCTGCACTCAGCCAGGACACGAATGATTCTGGAGGGAGACGTCTGTGTGTGGCAGGTCATTTCGGAGTCTCGTGTAAGCATTTCCCCAGGCACGCAAAGCCTTCCTCCATCACACTCATCTCAATGTCCCGAGCATTTTCAATGCTGCCTGGCTGGGGTTCTCTATCAGTTGTCCATCTGAGCTAACCTGCATCTCTGCCCACCCACTGATCGCACTCCCAATGCAGCACCTGTACCCATCCAACACGAGGCTCCATTCACTTTTGATTTCCAAAACATGGTCATAGTGAGGTTTCTTCTCAGCTTCCCCACACTTTTCCCTCCCCCAGTCACCCCTATCCTTTCCCCCATCACTGTTGACACCTCAGGCACCACCTTCCACCCCCCCTCCACCGTCACCTACCAAACAGGATGCTTTTGTTCCCAGACGTCCATCTTACCTCCAAGAATCCCACCCCCATCCACATTGACCTCCTCCAACCACCCTCACTGCCCCTTCTACCATTACCCTTGCACCCTCAACCCTTCTGGCTCACCCTGCCCCCACTCATACTCACCATTCCTTCCTACCACACCCACCCTCAGTTCACTCCCCAGGAGACAGTCATTGACGCCACAGACCAGTCCCTTGCATGTTCACCTAGACATCCCCCCTTTACTCCCTCCTCCACCCTTACTCCTCCCCCCATACTCCTTCCTTCCTCCAAATTCCTTCCTCCCTCCATACTCCTTCCCTCATCTCAACTCCTTCCTCCTCCGGATTCCTTCCTTCCCCCAGACTCCTTCCCTTACACCTACCTCACCAATTGCTGCATTCTCCCCCGTTACACCCTTGTCCCTGTCCTCCCCCCAACCTCACTCCCTGACAACCTCACCTTCCCCACTGGCATCTTCGTTCCTTGCCGCCCAACTCACCCCCCTTCCCCGACACCTTCATTTCCCTGCTCCTAACCTCACCGCGCCCCCGCGACCTCCCACCCGGTACACCTTCCTCCCCCACCCCCTCCACCCCGGTAAGCCTTCCTCCCCCACCCCCTCCACCCTGGTACACCTTCCTCTCACATTCACTGCTGGGCCTTCCTCTCCCCTCCAACCCCTTGACAATCATCCATAGCAGCCCATGGCCAAGAGATTTTCCAAAGCAGACCCCGGACATTAACAGAGACCTCCTACCTTTGTGGCAGAGCCATGTCTGTGAGGATCCACTCAGCATGCAATGCACCTGTTCCTCCAGGGTCCGATAGCTGTAGGACTCCAGCATCTTCTTCGCCTCGGATGTCGCAATGTGAGCAAGGCCCTAACGGTAAGTTCTGACTTCTGCATGTCACGCTTTCAGACGTATTCTGGGTCGGCGTGTTCTCCCACCGGCGGAATGGTAATCTGGTGCAGGGAGGTGATTCCAGTCGGGCCTTACTTTGCATCCCATTAGCGGGATGCAAAGCGGGTTCACGCCCACCTGAGGGTGGGATTGGCGTTCCACCATGGACACCATCGGATGATCCTGCTGTTCTGGCGTGAAACCAATTTTTGGCCTTCTCGCAATACTCGCCCCTGCCCACCATAATACACAATGCCAATGGGGGTGGAAAATTCCGGCCATGACTGCAAGATGACAATGGCTTAGACCTGAATAATCAAGGGTACATGACATTTTGGAAGGGCAGGAAATTAGGAAAAGGTGGAGGAGTTGCTCTCTTAGTTAAGTATGGCATTACTACATTAGAGAGGAATGATCTTAATTCTAAAGATCAAGATGTAAAATCAGCTTGGTTAGAGATAAGAAACAATAAAGGGAGGAAGCCATTTGTACGAATAGCTTATAGGTCCCTAACAGTAACCATACTGTAGGACAGAGTATACAGGAAGAAATAATAGGGGATGGTGACAACAGTACGGCAATAATGGATGATTTCAATCTATATATAGATTGGACAAATCAGATTGGCAAAGGTTTCCTGGAAGATGGGTTCATTGGGTGTTTTTCAGAGCAGCATGTTCTACAGCCAACCGGAGAGCAGGCTATTCTAGATCTGGTAAGGTGCAACAAGACAGGATTAATTAATGACCTCAAAGTAAAGAGGCCCCTAGGTAGCAGTGATCATAATACAACTGAATTTCGCATTCAATTTGAGAGAGAGAAGAGTGGGTCTTAGAGTAATGTTCTAAATTTAAATATGGTCAATTATGAGGGTATGAAGATAGTGCTGGCTAAAGTGAGCTGGGGAATTAGGTTAAGAGATAGGTCAGTAGAGATGCGAAGGATATATTTCATAATACTCAGCAAAGATACATTCCAGTGAGAAAGAAAGGCTCCATGGGAAAGATTCACCAGCCACGGCTAACTAAGGAAGTTAAAAATAGTATCAAATTGAAAGAAAAAGTGTACAATTCTGCAAAGATTAATGACAGGTCAGAAGATTGGAAAGAATACTTAAAAAAAGCAAAGATAGACTAAAAGAATAATGAGGGAGGAAGTAGAGTGCAAAAGAAAGCTAGATAGAAATATAAAAACAGATAGTAAGAGTTCCTACAGGTATTTAAAAATGAAAAGAGTAAGTAAAGTGAGTGCTTGTCCTCCAGAGAATGAGTTGGGGAAATTAATAATGGAAGATAAGGAAATGGCAGATGAATTGAACAGATATTTTGCATCTGTCTTCACTGTAGAGGATACAAATAACATTCCAGAAATGATTGTGAATCAAGAGGTGAAAGGGAAGGAGGAACTTAAAAGCATTCCAATCACCAGGTACAGAGTACTGAGAAAATTATTATAACTAAAAGCTGGCAAGTCCTACAGCTCCAGATGGACTTAACCTTCGGGCGTTACAAGAAGTGTCTACTGAGATAGTAGATGAGTTGGTTTTAATTTTCCAAAATTTCCTAGATTCTGGAAAGGTCCCATTAGATTGGAAAATAGCAAATGCAATTCCTCTATTCAGGAAAGAAGGGAGACAGAAAGCAGAAAACTACAGGCCAGTTAGCTTAACATCTGTCATGGATAAAATGCTGGAATCTATTATTAAGGAGGTTATAGCTGGACACTTAGAAAATCTGAATGTAATCAGGCAGAGTCAATATGGTTTTGAAAAAGGAAAATTGTGTTTGACTGAGTTCTTTGAGGAAGTAACAAGCAACGTGGATAAAGAGGAACCTGTGTATGTGGATCCTTAAATTTCCAGAAGGCATTTGAAAAGATGCCACCTCAAAGGTGGCTACGCAAAGTAAGAGCTCATGGTGCAGGGGGTAACATATTAGCATGGATAGAGGATTGGTTAGTTAACAGGAAACAGAGAGTTGGCATAAATGGGTTATTTCTGGTTAGCAAGATGTAACGAGTGGAGTGCCACAGGGGTCGGTGCTGAGGCCTCAACTATTTACAATCTATATCAGTGATTTGGATGAAGGGACCAAATGTATGGTTGCTAAATTTGCTGATGACACCAAAATAGGTAGGATAGTAAGTTGTGAAAAAGGGAGGTCTGCAAAGGAACATTGATAGGTTAAGTGAGTGGGAAAAATTTGGCAGATGGATTATAATGTGGGAAAATATGAACTTGTCCACTTTGGCAAGAAGAATAGAAAAGCAACATATTATCTACATGGAGGGAAGTTGCAAGACTCTGAGGTACAGAGGGATCCAGCTGTCCTGGTACATGAATCACAAAAAGTTAGTATGCAGGTACAGCAAGTGATTAGGAAGGTAAATTAAATGTTGTCATTTATTACAAGTGGAATGGAATATAAAAGTAGGGTTGTACAGGGCATTAGCAAGACAACATCTAGAGTATTGTATACAGTTCTGGTCTCCTTATTTAAGAAAGGACAATTGCATTAGGAGCAGTTCAGAGAAGGTTCACTCAACTGATTCCTGGGGTGGGGGGTTATCTTATGAGGAAAGGTTGGATAGGTTGGGCCTGTATCCATTGGAGTTTAGAAGAATGAAAGGTGATCTTATTGAAATATATAAGATCTTGAGGAGCCTTGACAGAGTGGATGCTTTAAACGGTGTGCCCTTGTTCTACAGTCTCCTTGTGGGAGACTCTGGAACAAGGGCACACCATTTAAAAATGAAGAGTCTCCCATTTAAGACAGAGATGAGGTGAATTTCCTTCTCTCAGAGAGTTGTCAGTCTGTGAAGCTCTCTTCCCCAGACAGTGGTAGAGGCAGGGTCATTGAATATTTTTAAGGCAGAGCTAGGAATCAAAAGGATATCAGCAGTAGGCAGAATAGCAGCGTTGAGGACACAATCAGATCAGGCATGATCATATTGATTGATAGATCAGGCTCGAGGGCCGAATAGCCTACTCCTGCTCCTAATTCATATGTTCGTATGTTCAGTGGGGGCAGATGTGTGTTTTGCACACCAGACATCCCCGACCTGCAAAAAGGCCAGAGGGAAACAGTGCAGGGTTGGGAATGCAGAGGAAAATCAGATTTCCTCCAAAAAATCTAAGTGAGGCCTTTCGCGCACTGAAACTTACCCTCTGAACACTGACAAAAATTCTGCCCAAGATGTCAAATAAAGGAGGTAGTCTCCATACTCCTTGGACTTCACTACGAACACAGTAAAATTGCAGGTCACTACAAAGTAAATCTCAAAAGATTTCTAAGCCTACTTGAAAAGTATTCCAGTCAACCTGCTACTGCAGGAACCTGGCCTAGGATGTATTAATCATTAAAGTAATATTGGAGTGATTTAATCAGTAAGGAGGTTATTAGACAGTGGCTGCATACAGAAAGGGGAAGTGAGTGAGTAGATTCACTTTACAACCTGCTGGAGTCAACAATGTATTCAAGAATTTCAGACCCCATAACCATTGTTTCCATTTTGTTGGTGATGTTATTGTCATTTACACATCCTCTAGACCCATTCTTTGTTTCTTTACTTGTCCCACTACCCCACCCACCCACCCCTCCCACTGCCTTGCACCATCATCTATTTTGTCATTTAATGACTCCTGCCTTCCACCCTATCACAGACGTTCCCTCTTGTTCTTTTTTCTCACCAACCCCCATCCACCATACCCCCAAAATCAACCACTATCTGTACTTGCTTAAAAACTGTTACATCTCTAACTTTTTCTGGTTCTGTTGGTAGAGGCTACCAAACATGCTGGGTATTTCCAATGCTTTCTGTTTTTATTGTAAGTAGATTAATGGTTGCTGTGAAACAAACATCAAGAAGAAAGCTCAACTTGAGCAGATTGGACAGGGCAATTGTTCAGAACGTTTTAGCCTATCTTCTTTAAAATAGGGTTTATGCTGTACACAGGAAAATAGTTTTGGTCTCTGACATTCTGATTAAGGCGTATGGTAGGCATATAAAGGGAGACAAAGAGCACAAGATTTTGGTGGAATGCAGAATGGACAATGAAGGAGTTGACAGCAGTGAAGAAGGAAGGAGCAAGGCATCAGGTAAAACTAATCACTGCCTCAAAGTTTTGGGTTTTTCTTCCAAAGGTCAAAAAATGTTTTTTTGGTAAACTGTCATTAATTTTTACTACTAAAGTCAGTTTTATAATAAACTTGCATCTCTATGGCATATTACTAACCATTTGGATGACTCATAGGATTGTTTCTAAAGTAAGATCCTATTCTACTAATACGTAAAAATGTATCTGGCTTTTGAATGGCAGTGACTGAAGTTCTGCATGCACATGCCAGGGCTATGTGGAAAACTCTGGTCCATGGGCAAAGTGCAGAATACATCTGCTGTTTAGTTCTATTGATTTCAATGGGAGGAAAATCGAGCTACTTCTACAATGAGCATGCAATCCCTGCTGAGGTTCCCAACAGGGCAGTGAAGGTGAAAATTAGTCCCATATTATCCTAAAAAAATTACTAATGACATTACTGAATGCTTGATGTGTAATATTTCACTATCACTTTTTTTACCTTTTTGCTCATCAAGGCAAGATGTGCTAATGCTGCAGAATGGAGCTCTTCCGATTACAAACACCCAGTGTCAACATCAAGCACTGTCACGTCTTGTAGAAAAGCCAAATGCTGATGCTCTACTCCATCCTGATGGTTAAGATCCCCGTAGAGACCAATAACTTTTGAAAAGAAAATCGAACTTCCAGTTAATAGCTGGAAGAATGACACATCAAGATTTCACATTTTAAGATGTTTACTGTAATTAATGACTAAAAACACTATTAACTAAACAATAGCTTTGTAGGCAACTTATACTTTAAACCACAGAACGAAATATCTATTCTTATTCTTAGCCCACTGAAAAAACACACTTCACAGGTGTATTTCACACTGCCCTTTACGTAGACATTCATTTTTCCAGAATCAATCTGAACTGATTCTTAGCTCCCGAGGGTTTATTCTTGTTCTTTTCTTTACTCAGCCTGGTAATTTGCAATCTGCGAACTGTCTTTCACAGTGAGGCTTTCCTTTCCCAAAGACTCTCCCTCGAGCCCAAGCTAGGCAGCTCCTATAGCCTTATTGTAATTCCCTACAAATTTGATATTTTCAATTCAAGTGTGAGCTTCCACCCAAATTCCTGCACAGCAAAGCATAGACATGTTTTTGTTTCTGGCTCCCTTTCTCCCAGAAACATTGTCTGTGATCTTCAGTGATATTCTAGGGAAGCCCGTAACCCGATCTTTACAATGACTTCCTCTGCATCATTCCCCATGGCAATGTGAATCACATGGGCCTTGTGTCTATGTAGAAATGCTAATTAGCTATCCTTGGGAGCCCAACTCTCACCCCGGATGCCATTTAAAGCACAGAAGTTTCTGACATTCTTAACACTTTTCTGGGACTTTGAAGACCAACAGTCTCAACTGTTAACACACAGGCTGCTGCCATGTCTCCAAGCGTAAATACCTTATACCTTCTGCCCAGTAAAACAATCTAAACCTTCCTTTGATCTCTAACAATAAAACACCTAGGTTTCCTGCCATGCAGGCTTCTGAACAGGTAACATGATCCCCTCCTTTTTACCTTAAAGACACAGTTCTAGAACATAACAATCTTATAAATCTCATAATAGTAACACAACAATGCACTTCTCTCCAAACTTCAGAACACCTCTTTCTGCTGAGCCAGTATGTTTCTTTTCCCATTTTCAACATCAATTATCCCATGGTTTCAAAGTGAGATTATTAATTATTACCAAATTAGGAACAGAAGAGTGTTGTGCTGTGGGACCACGCTGACTAGGAATTGTACTGAGGGTGGCCCAAACTCATTACTTAAAAGGACCTTGCAGCCAGCAAGCAGAGAAAGCTATTGGTGTGAGTTTGACTTAAACCCATTACCAGAAGTAGAAAGCCACCCACTATGCAACCCATTGTCCCAATCTATCTGCCATTTCAATAGTAGAGTTAACTAATTTAAGATAAGCTGCTTAACTGTTGGGTTGAAATAAGAGGAATGTCATATCAGCACATTCCTGTTCATCTACTAATATCAGTAACACTTTTTTCTATTCTAGGCTATTGCCTCTTGGATTGAGGCCGTAGTGAAAAGCACTGTACCCAAAATTGATTGTGTCTCAAGAACAGTGAAAGAAAAAAACTATTTACATTTAGTATAGCCGATTAGCATGTCTCTCAAAGACATTGGCTTATATAGGCAAATACAGCTCCATTATCCACACAGCAAGATCCCAACTACCAGCAGAGATGAGTGACCAGTTATTCTGTTTTTTTTTCACATTGTTTGATTGAGGAATAAATTAAATTAAATTCAAAAGGAAGAGCTAAAGCTGGAAAATTTTTAAAAAGCTTCTTAAATTTGAAATGAAATGCTCACCTCATTAGTAACGTAATAAAATCTCCAAACCATTCCAAATTACTGGACAACCTGTCTAATGAATTATATCAGGATTCAGCTGGGATGGTTAAGAGGGCTTTATGAATGGAAAACTGACACAAAATCCACCTTCCTCAATGGAACTTCTACTGTCTGACCTAGTTACCACATCCAAAGATATGCAGAGCATGTCTATGACATCTCTTGGTTATCTCCACCTATCATTGGCCCTCTATCCAGCTCTACCTGTCCCACCCCTCACCCCCTTAAACTCTTTTCTATTTTTCCTTCGTTCTGTTGAAGAGTCATACGGACTCGAAACGTTAACTGTGTTCCTCTCCGCAGATGCTGTCAGACCTGCTGAGTTTTTACAGGTATTTTTGTTTTTGTTTTGCAGTGCATCTTAATTTGCCTCTTAAAGACAAGAAAGTAATAGAGAAAGAAAAATTTCCTCAGGCAAGTTACTGGCGTTCCCATGCGTATCTTCCAAAACGGCAAGTGTGACCCACAATCTCCTGCTGTGAACTACTCAAACATAGAGTTATTGAGCGAGGAGAAGCCAATGCCTAAATTGAAGCTGTAGAAGAGAGGCCTCCAACTGGGAACACTTTCACTAGAGAGCAAAATGTCAATAAAACCAGCTGAGTACATTGTTGTTCTTCTCCAGATCATTGCCATCAAGGACAATACCACACACTGTGCGGTATTAACAAGAAAATGTCAGATACTGATTTAATATAGAATTTTACTGTCACACCGCAACACACAAATGTGAAGTAGCTAGCCAAAACTAAACTATTATCACAAAAACTAATAGTCAAACTCTGCTGTGATTTTGTCCAAACAAATTCCAGTGTGGCATCTAATGTATTGATGAGGATTAGCCTTAGGTATTGGAATGGCAGTCTGAGTGCAAAGTTTTCAGAGTCAGTGAGTGTTTCTAGCCCTCACCACAAGGGAACACAAGGACAATTCTGATATTGGCCCATTTACAAAGGAATAGTCAACAAATGATGACAAGGTGAATTTCAGTAGCTAAAAGACTATTAAAGACATGGGGCTAGATCTTTTGGGGCGCCATGTTCCACACACCTCCCAATTGAAGAGTCGGTCATCAGCCTGCCCAACCAAAACCCGGCTGCCCGGCAGGGATAATACACTGGGAGCAGCCTTATTGTTTCAGAGTGGGGCTTCCGCTCTCATCTGAGAGGAAGTTCTGCCCTCGAGAGCTGCCAGCCAATCTGATTGAGCAGCAGCTCTGTGGCCCAGCATCTCCAGGATTGAACAGTGGCCACTACCAGCAGTCCCTGAGAGGAACTGGTGGAGCCTGAAATGACAGTTAAGTCTGGGATTTTAGGCGGGCTAGGCTGGCAAACCCCAGTGAGGAGGGGGAGGCAGGTGAGGGTCCAGGTTTGAGAGACAGAGGTGGGGGTTAAAGGGAAGGTATGGTCTTGGGTGAGTGCCTCCAATGGGCACAAGAGACCCTTCAAAAGAGGCACCCCCAGCACCTCCCCCCCCCCCCCCCCCCCCCCCTGCCACTGCCACGTTCCTGCCCAACAACAGCCCACACAGTGAATGCTGCCAGGCTAGCTGCCTTGCCTCCTGCTTCTCATCTCACATAAAACAGTGGTGGAGGTGGAACGAGGCCCTTAAGTCAGTCACTTAAGGCCCCAATAGGCCTCAGCGCAGGTAGGCTGCCTGATGCTTGCTCTGCTCAGTGTAATATGGGAGAAAGGTCGGGGATTGGCGGGAAAGTGGTGGGAAGGCCACCCGCTTTATTTTATGAACACCACCTTCCATCTTCAAATACACCAGTGGGGGAGGCATAAAATCCAGCTCATGAAAAACCTTTGTTTCCCCCATCACAATAATTCTTGTCTCTTTTCTTTTGTTGATTCTACAATTGTCATGATTCTTCTAAACTTCCCTTCCCTTTCAAATTCATTCTTCTACACTATGTTTTCTTCCATTAATCTTCACAATGTCAGAGACAAGTGCAGCACTCTCCTTTAACTTATTGATTTTTGTCATGCCCACCATTATCTTGGAGGAGGGCACAAAAGAAAATTGGACAAGGAGATCCATAACAGGTTGCCCGATTTTTCTTCTGCTGATTTATGGCTATGCAATGATCCCTGCACTTTTTTTTCTTTCTGTCTTCCACCCACACAATGCTTATTGTTCTGACAGTAAAGGTGACAGTATACCCAATTGTTTCCAAGGCCTTAACACTATAAAACTCTACTTCCTTCAGTCTCATATTCCATTTACAGTCTACAGATTTCTAAACAATGGATTTGGCATCACCTAATCCATATTTCTTTATTTATCCCAAATTCTTTCCTGTACTATGATCCTTAGCCATAACTTTTGTTTCTTCAAACACAGCTGAGTGCTGTGTTCTACTTTTAGCCTACTGGTTAAGGAGTTCCTATCAATGTCGTTTTTTCTTGTTTCTAGCCCAGTTTAAATGGATTAATGACTTTGTTAAAATAGTACAAACAAGAAATTGATGGACATTAAGACATTCCCCTGTACATTAATAAGAGAATACAAAGGAAATTGAAGCTCAGTGTGATGAATGGAAGCTCCTTTGCATTAGTGGTGGCATCAGTAGTAGCTCTGTATTGTTTTGGAGACATCAACCACAACTAACTTGAACAGGGTTGAATCTTTTTTTAACTGAGCCAAACTCCTTCCAATCATGTTACTAATTGCCACTTGCAGTCACTTCATTGCAACCAGATCGCCTTGGATCATCTGTTAATCCAGAGAGAGGGCTTTTCTGTTTTCTTATGTTACACAAAGTGTTCTGGGGAAAGGTAATCCTTCAGGCTTTGCTGATAAGGCACATTTAGTTGCAGAATATAATGGAAGTGCTTATCAGCAAAAGAACATTCACAAGTAAATTACACCTACTAAGAGGATACTAAAATCCTGACATGTATACTCTTTGCGGTTTACTGCAAAACTGTCTGGAAAAAGTACAAGTTTGTTAAGGAATGTTAAAGCTAGGATCGAGGTCTGAATATCAATGATAGAAATTACATCAAACAAAAGTGACATTTTTGTCTCTGTGGGCTGAGCACTCTTTTTATTCCAAGGTGAAGGAATTGTGTTCCAGCAAAGGCAGAGTACTGACTGGCATGACGCCCCAGCAGAGCCTGGGAACCCACCTTCAATATTCATCAGACCTCAGGGTCATAAATATAGCTAAGTTCAGGGGCATTTCTGGGGTAGACAGACATCCTGCCCCACAGGAGAGGACCAAAATGTAAAGCTTAAGCCATAATATCTGTCATTATAGAAGCTGCATTCAGATTTTGAAAATGTCAAAGCCATATTGAAAGTGTCATTAGATAGAGGAGAATCTATTCAGATTTAATTTTTCATGCAACATCTCACATCTTATCTAACCTTTCAGCCTGCAATGCATAATTTGATTTGGCATTTTGGGAGGTTAGCATGGTTTTCTGAAGAATGGGCCAATGTTCGTTCCTCATTTCAATGATGTTAGTTTACAGAAGGTCACAAGTTAAAACAAGGGATTATGGTTCTCACCAATTCCTCTCAAACCTGACAAGTTTTATGACCTCCAGCTTCCCTGATGGCTCGCCAAGTTTAGCCAGTGAGTATCTGAGCTATACCAACAGTTTTGATCCCGGTCTGCTCTGTTAGGACTGCACCATTTGCCCTCTGCGCCCTCTATGGAAAAGGAAAATTGGACACAGTTCTGTTTCTGACTGAGACTCAATAACACTTGCAGAAAATAAGCATATATTCCTGAAAGGATGGTGGAAGCAGATTCAACGGCAGGTTTCCGAAAAGAATTGGGTAAATACTGAAAGGGGAAAAATTACTGTACTACCTGGAAAGAGCAGGGTAGTAGAATAATTTGAAAGCTCTTTCATACTATGATTTTATTGTCCACCAAGTAAGGATATCAAGAAGCTTTATTGAAAGCCTAGCAACGTTCGTTGTCTAGGCTATTTGGTCAATGTACCAATGGATAACTAGAGACTATTAATATCATAACTGGAGACCATCAATATAAGATAGTCACCAAGAAATCCAGTAGGGGATTCAGAAGAAACTTCTTTACCCAAAGAGTGGTGAGAATGTGGAACTCACTACCATAGGGAGTGGTTGAAGCGAATAGTAGGGATGCTTTTAAGGGAAAGCTATACAATCGTATGAGAGTGATAGGAATAAAGGGTTACGATGATAGATTTACATGAAGAAAGATGGGAGACACGTGGAGTATAAACACCTATATGGGCTGGTTGGGCCACATGGCCCGATTCTGTGTCAAATGCCCTATGCATATAACCCTTCTCTATGGGTGAATTTCTAGGGAATTATACCCCAGCAGGAAATCAATGGTTTCAGGAGGGGATGCAAAGTAATTGGAAAGACAAACAAAAAAGCTATTACTGATTTCTAAATATACAGATGCGATAAACTAAAGAAACAACCTTATCATACACTGGTCCAGAAATGCAACTTGAATCAATACAAAAAAATGAAAAATCAAACAGACGTTTAAACACACATAGGCACATGCACATATGGTGTAGGCAACATGCAAAGTAGGCACAAACAGGCAGAAACACTTTAGCCAAAACAATTCATGCAGCTAATGGCATTAACAATACCCATTAACAATACCCAGTGAAGGTATTTATAAAGAGAACACTTGGGCTCTTTACTGCTGCATAGCACAGTGTCAATGTTTTGACTCACTATCACACCCCTCACAAAACTACACAGAACTGTAAAACCTGTGGCCATCAGAGATCCAATTATGCCATGCTCCTAAGCTCTAACTGAGCAAAAGAGCACACTTACTGTTACTCTGATCTGCTGCATCAGCTGTTGTGAAAAGTAACAGTTATATGGTAAGTCTGCTGATGGTCCAGTGTTAAAGTATGCATGCATGTACACTGCAGTCACTGTATCTGTCACACCATCTTTCAGCAGAATGCCAGCCAAAAATGGCAAATCATTTCCTTTCATCCATAAAATGAATTGCATAGCAGGGCATGCATACCAGCCTCACAACTCAGCAAGGAAGCAAAAGCTCACTGAGGGATCTTATAATCAGTCATGAGATAATGGAAGCTTATTGCAAATGACATGAATAACATGATAATCACAAAGTTGTAACCAAACAGAGACTACCCATCGGAAGCAATCCAACATAGGATAGGTGAATGTTAGGCATACCTTTAACATCAAAGCAGAAAGCAAGATTAGTGACTGAATCAGTTCAACGTTACAAATCAGATTGTGCTAAAACATTAAAATAATATCCTGGTTTATCAGTATATTAAGTGCATTTCTCTGATAAAATAAAATGCTCATTGTGAAATTCAATCCAAGGAAAAAATTATCCAGGTTCAATCCCTGGTCTGTGCTCAATTTAATGATTTCATACACTACAGCTCGACACCTCTGGGTTAGGAATGTGAAAATCAGTCAGGGTTCGCAATCCATTTCATTATCTAAAGGCCCCTGCTGGAATGTGTACATTTGAATATATAATAATGATCACCGGTTTGTTACTGCACTTTACCTCTGACACCCTATCAAATATATATCCAAGAGCCTCTTAAAATGTACAATATTCTCCAATTGCCTCCCTGAGTAGATTATTCCATGTTTACAACCCAATAAGCAAATCCTAATCAAGAAATTATGATTATAAAGTTATGTTTTAGTTCATGCCCCCTATACGTATCTTAATGTTGCACACTATTCTGGGACTCAGTATATTGCTTTAAGGAAGCTAAATAAGCCAATATTGGAACCATTTTTATCCCATTGTAACTATTCCTCATGCTCTAAATCTTTCCTCATAGTTGGTGTTATATACTGTTGTATTATCAGTAAATATCTTTAAATAGCTAGGAACTAATGTGTTAGGTGTAAGTATTCCGAGGAAGTCACATTTCACAGCTGCACTAGAGATCAAAGTGATGTGTCAATAACCAATTCAATGTAGCTCTTCTTTTGAACCAGACATCATAGCAAAATTAAACATAAAGAGTGTCTGATCTTTACAAGCTCTAAGTATGATTGTTAACAACATCTGGGAACCAAAAGACAACAAGAACTCACAGCAGTTGGATTCAAGTGTATCAACTGGATTGCCTTCGTTGTACTTTCTATAAAGATGTCTCCCCCTAACCTTAATGTAGTAACCTTGTAGTATTTCTTATCAGAGAGCTTAGAACTCCTGTCATCGCTCTCTGATATACACACTCTGAGCTTCTTTTCTGTCTTTCCCTGTGTCTCTGTGTCTCACTGGACCCCTGTTGCTAGGCAACAGCACAGTTTTTTCTACTTTGTACTTTTTCCCAAAATCACTAAACTACTAACCCGTTTGTAACCCACCTCTTCACTTCAAGGGTCAAAATCCATGTATACAAACAAATCTGGAAAACCTGACCTTTTTGTTGGAAGGCCCTGCAGACTTCCCGGCGCCAAGCTCACAAGAAAAAAACTAAATGAAACTAAAACCATGCTCCACCTTTACTAACACGCCAAATACAAATGTAAATTAAACTTAAAGTTGCACATTGTTCCGAATATCTTCCCGCAGGAAATAAAATGAAAAGCCATCTTTAAAAAGCACTTTCATTTTCTATTACAATCTCCTCTGGCTACTATCTCTATTTTACTTATACAGGTCTTACTCTAGCAGTAACAATGTATTTACATCAAATATACAAGTACTTCTCCATAAAAATCATATTCCACATAAGTCCACTCTGATCACGACATCCCTGTTCCTCCATATTTGCTCTTGGTAAAGCATCTGCTATGATATGACCTCTTCCCGCTACATGAATGATTTTCAAATTATATGGTTATAGCATTAAACTCCAACAAAATAGTTTCGGATTCTTGATATGAAACTTTGCTAAAAAGATTAGAGAATTATGGTCCGTATAAATAACTGTCTCTACAGAGTTGTTACATGTGTAGATTCAAAATGTTGTAGAGCCAACACCAAACTTAAATTCTGTTTTTCTACAGTTGAGTATTTTGGCTGGCAAGTATATAACTTCAGAGAAAAGTAGCTAACAGGACATTCGATCCCCACCTCGTCCTCCTGTAATAAAACGGTACCAACACCCACGTTGCTGGCATCAGCAGCCAGTTCAAATGGCTTAGCATAATTCGGCACTGCAAAAACTGATGCGCTGATCAGTACAGCTTTCAAGCTGTCAAAGGCACTTTAACACTCCTTAGTCCATTCAAATTTCTTGCTTTTCTTTAACAAGCTTGTCGGGGGAGCCATTACAATGCTGAAACTCGGAACGAACTTCCGGTAGAATACACTCATGCTCATATACTGCAAAATTTCTCATTTTGTCTCAGACACTGGAAAATCCAAGATAGCGTTCATCTTTGCTTCTCTAGGTGCATCTTGGCCTTGTCCCAAATTGTGGCCCAAATAAGTTACTTTCGCTTTGGCAAATTCACTTTTTGCCAAGTTTATGACCAAATTAGCTCTTTGTAACCGATTAAATAATTCCTTCAAGTGTTAAATCTTCCTCCCAGGTTTGGCTGAAAACAACCGAATCAGCAATATATACAATATATTAGCAACAAGGTTGCATAATCGTTCAACGACCTTGTTGGTTAATCTTTGAGAGTTGCTGGTGCATTTTTCACTCCGAAAGGCATGATTTTACATTGATAAAGTCCATCTGGGGTAATAAAAGCTGATATTTCTTTGGCTGTATCAGTTAATGGAATTTTCCAGTATCCCTTCAATAAATCAATTTTTGTATGAACATTGCCTGTCTAATTTTCTCAATACAGCCTTCTAACTGTAGAATTGGATATGAATCTGCCTTTGTTACCACATTAGCTTTGCAGTAATCTATACATAATCACTGTGACCTATCCAATTTCGATACCGTCACAATAGGTGAGCTCCAGCTACTGTGCCTGTTTTAGTAATGTCATTTTTAATCATGAGCTTTATCTCTTCCCTTACTTGGGCTAACTTCTCTGGATTTTGTTTGGAAGGACGTTGCTTCATGGGTAATGCATTAACACCATGTAAGGCCAAAGATGTTTTCCCTGGCCTATTCACGCAAATCGATTCATGAGTTTCTAATAGCTTTTGTAAGTCACCTCGATAGATTTTTGGAAGAAAGCTTAATGTTATTCTAGATTTTTAAGCACCTCCACATTATCCAATCTGATTACTGGAGGATCGACCTTAGAATTTTCGCCTTCTGATTCATTCTCAGAGTGTTCTGATATTTTTATTTCACTCCTACTTCTTATACCACTGTAAAGACACTCCTATACTGACTATCTTCCCTGTCATAATATTGATTTAACATATTAACATGACACACTCGTTACTTTTTCCTCTTGTCTGGAGTGCTCACTATGTAATTTACATAACTGAGTTTCTTTTTGATCTGCTATGGTCCAGTGAACCTCACTTTTAACAGTTCACCAGAGACAGGTAATAATACAATACCTTACCTCCAGTGACAAAATTTCAAGCTTTGGCCTTTTTATCTGCTCTAACTTTCATTGTTTGTTGAGCAATTTTCAAGTGATCTTTGGTTGTCTCACATATTGGTTAATCTCTCCAGGAAATTTGACACATAGGTCAAAAGTGTAGTCTCTGAGCTTTGGTCTATAAACTTCTCCTTCATTAATTTAAGGGGTCATCTCACCTCATGCCCACATATCAGTTCAAAAGGATTGAATCTTGTGGACTCATTAGGGCCATCCCTAATGACAAACAGTAAAAATGTAATTATTCCAATCGTGACTCATTCCTCACAGTTGGCTTTAATCATCGGACAGGATCGTTCCGGATTTTCACTGAGTGCAGGAAAAAGGACGTTTTACCTGCCAGCCGTAATGGGGGCTTTTCATGCTGTAGTGTCCCAATCCCACCCCATTTATAATGCATTCACAAGAAGCACACCGTTTCCATGGTGGGTGGTCTCTCATTTGCCCGCCACGCCATCACCTCGCTATTTCATTATGCCAGGCACCATAGTTAAAGCGCAGCCACGTGAACACACTCTCGGTGCATCTAGGCAAGGGCTGCTGCAAAAAAGACATGAAGGGCAAGAAGACTGCAGCCCCCCTGTTTAATGAGTCCCTCGAGTGCCTTTTGGATCCAGTGGAGGCCGGCCATGGTGTCCTCTGCCCCCACTCTGGCCGCAAGGAGGGGCAGCAACATCATCAATCCAGCATGGGAGGTGGTGGCAGCAGTGGTCAGCGCCAGCGCCCTACAATAAAGGACAGCCACCCAGTGACCAAAAAGGATGAATGATCTGCTCCGTTCCACCAGAATAAGTCACTCTTCTCATCACTCTCGACTCACACATTCACAAACCCATCACAAATTCACAGGGATCACACTCGCTGCCAGTTCAAGGAACATCACTGTTCATTCTCTCACACTCACCTTCATTGTCCTCATCCCAACCATGGGACCGCTTACCATCTGCACATGCCAGGCATACTTATCATCTGGCCTGGCAGGCCTCGTGTTTACGCTCCCTTCTTCTCTATTCATGCAGCACAAGCTGGCACCCAACAAGAGGGAGAGATCACAGACTGGTGGTGGAATGCCTGAAATCAAGGTCCTCACTGACTTTGAAAATAGAGCCATCTAGCTGGCCAGCGAGAATCTGGAATGTTCCTGTCCTGACAGCGAGGTCGGCAGTGCTCTACCAAGTGAGGATCCAGCAGTGCAACATCCATCAGATAACAATGCTGTGAGTGATGTGTCCTGTTCCGCAGCCCCCGCCATGCACTAATTATCTCTCCTTGTTTTCGCAAGTACATGTGGGAAACAGTCGAGGGAACCCATGGTCCAGGGCCTCCAATCAACCCCAAAGAAACCTCTGAAGAGGAATTTGAAGGCACCTTCATTGAAAACCCTTCACAGCGCTCACCCACACCCTCCACCAGCGCAGAGACACACACCTCAGTGGGACCTTTTTTTTAGCTTTAGAAAAGTCTCAGGATCACAATCTTGTGAACACATCACACTGTCTGAACCGCAGCAGGTGCTGGTGGCAGGGACTTCCTGGTCCCAGGCACTCGGAGGACTGCTGGAGGCTAGAAATCTGCTGAGTCCGAGTCAGATGACGAGCCTCTGGACTCGGTCATGTCACAGTTGCTGGAGCTGCAAAGGCAAGTTAGGGAACGTCAGGAAGGGATGTCTGCTGCACTCCTCAGATTGCAAGGTATGATGAAGAAATCCTTTTGCCTTCAAATGAGGTGATAGCACCAGCATGTCAACGCACCGAGGTCAACGCTGGTAGGATGGCAGCTGGCATGGAGACCTTGGTCCAGAACATCAGTCATGCACTGCTGCGTGGGCTGAACTTCATCACTGATGCCATAGTTGCCCTCCAATGCGAGAGGGATGTAGGGCTGCCCGATCACACTGCAGCTACCCCTTCTCCTCAATGAGTCAGAAGAGGGCCCTTGGCACCTATAGGGAGGAGGATCAGCAGGTGCACATCCCGGGGCCATCCACCCAGGTGACTCCGGGAGTGTCCGACCCATCCAAATCCTCCCATCCTGGGACCCCGGCAAATTCAGCTCCACAGGCCGAGGAGGGTGTCACTGCCACACAGCAGGGCACCAAATGCAAGTCGGGGCCCTCCAGGTCTTGGCCGTCCAGAGGATGCCCACCAAGGTCATCACATACAGGGCCTCGCATTCAGCAGGCTGTCTCCACCTCCACTGTGGATGTCGGGGGAGCACCAAGATGTAGCGACAGGGTTAGGAAGGTTAAGAAGATGTAGCTGCACAGCCTGGGCATGGGTTTTAATCACTTGTACATAATGTTTAGTATTGTAAATAAATTCCCAAGAATGCCTCCCTGCCTATGGCTCCTTGTTCTGATGAGCAGTGTTTGTGTCACTCAGATGTGAAATCTTGGTTCTGCACAAGATAAAAACAGGTGTCTCAGTCCAGGGCCTCTTCCCTGTGCTCTGTGCAGCCTTCATACCAAAGTGATGATCCGGCCTCACACTCACAGGACACATTACTGATGCTGACACCTCGACGGTGCTGGTCATTGCTGCCAGAATGTCATGCGCAGGCATCACAAAGTTCCTTCATTCTCTCTGTGTGCTCTCAGCACCTTTAAGGTGGGGCTGGCCCCCATCACACCAGCATCTGTGGCCAGTGACGCTGTGCTCCTGAAGTGCTCAGGTACTGAAGGTTGACAAAGGATCAGGTGCATTTAAAAGAAGGATGTGAAGGCATTGGAGAGAGTACAAGAGTGATTCCCAGGATGAAGAACTGTAGCTATGACGATAGATTGGAGAAGTTGGGACTGTCTTCCTTAGAGAAAAGAAGGCTGAGAGGGCACTTGATAGAGATGTTCAAGATCCTGAGGGGTATGGACAGGGTAAATAGTGAGAAACTGTTCCCACTCCAGAGAACATCAAGAACTAGAGGGCACAGATTCAAGATAATTGGCAAAAGGAGTAAATGTGATGTGAGGAAAAATGTTTTCACCCAGAGGGTGGTTGGAGTCTGGAACAAACTTCCTGAAAGGGTGGTGGAGGCAGGTGCGATCGAGATATTCAAAAGAGATGTGATTGCAACCTGAAAAGAGGGAATGTGCAAGGTTATGGGGAAAAGGCTGAGGAGTGGGACCAGGTGGAATACGCTTTCAGAGTGCCAGTGCAGACTTGATGGGCCGAATGGCCTCCTTCTCCAGTGTAAAGATACTATGATACTGTGACTCCAAGCATATCAATGTGGCTACATCTCAGCTGCGGAGGAATGATCACTTTATACAAGGCTTTCCTAATGCATGGGTCGCTTCCCTCCCCGCACCCCCCACCCTGCACGTGCTTGTGCACTACCATCAACAGCAATATAGCCCTTGCCCACCCTCACCAAGTTGCCTCAACCACACGCAACCCCTGCCCCGCAGCACCCCCCCCCCTCCCCCAAGTCCTGTCAACCGCGGTGCACCCCTTGCCCCGGCACCTCACTGTCAGCCAGCTGGGAAAAAGCAAGTTAGAAGTTTAATGGTGACCACAAAACCATTGTCGATTGTCGTAAAAACCCATCTGGTTCACTAATGTCCTTTAGGGAAGGAAATCTGAGTCCTCACCTGGTCTGACCTACATGTGACTCCAGACCCACAGCAATGTCGTTGACTCTTAAATGCCCTCTGAACAGGGCAATTATGGATGGGCAATAAATGCTGGCCTAGCCAGCGATGCCCACATCCCCATGAATGAATTATGAAAAACTACTGCCCGTTCCTCATCTGCTGGTATTGACGCATTCTTCATTTCCTCATTAGTACTTTGTTCTTTAAATAATAATACTCAGGTATCGGTTCTGAGTCAAGCTCCAAGTAGGCTGTTTGATACAGCTCTCTGAACTCAGGAACAGCCTGTTGCATTTCTACTAAAGATGGGCTAAACATATCAGCATCATTCCCTTTACCTTCCTCCTTTTTGCTTAAGTTTTCAAAAATAATGATTGATTAGATAAGGAGGGACTACCTCTACCCTATAAACAAAATCTTTAAACCCTTCCATAGTTAGTTCTTCTGAATTTACTTGACTCGTCTGAGGAATTATCCCTACTTCTTTGGTAGTTTCTGAGCCTTCACTGTGCACCTGCACTATGGCTACTGTTGTATTATTTGTCTCCTTCCCTAAGTTAGTTTTTCCTAAGGATTTTTTAGGCATCCCTATTACTGAAAAGGTGTCCAAATTAATTTTCAGCAATTAGCTTTAGTATGTCCAGTTTTATTGCAATGTAAGTATATTATTTTCTTAACCTAACTTTTGGGTTCTGGCCTATCTCCTTTACTATTTTGGTGTCCTTGTATCTGTTCCCTGGAACTCGTACCTTGTCCATCACCAGATTTTTAATTCCTCCAGTTTCCCTGCTGATTCCTATGTGACCATTTCCCCACATGAAACTGTCTGTCTGAGATATCATAGGTATCAGCCAAAACTGCTGCTTCTCAGATCATTTTTACTTGATGCTCATCTAAATAAGTCTTAATGGTTACTGGAGCACTATTCCAGAATTCTTCCATAATCATAATTTCCCTCATTTTCTCAAAATCTTTTTCTAACTTCAGTGCTCGAAACCGCTGATCCCACAGCATTTCTTTTTCTCCTGCAAGTTCTACAAATGCCTGATTAGGTTCCTTTCTTATGGTCCTAAACTTTAATTGATAAGCTTCAGGGACAAGGTCGTAAGAGTTGAGTATTGACCTTTTAACTTATTCATAGTTTTCAAATTGCTCTTCTGACAGACTACTATACACATTCATAGTTGTACCTGACAGGATATTTTGTACCATTAAGGTCCACGCATCTTTTGGACACTTCAACTTCACAGCTATCTTTTCAAATTAAGTGAAATATCTTTCAACTCCATTCTCTAAACTCATGCACTAAATGAAGACTCTTAGTTAAATCAAAATCCTCAATGGAATCAGAATCATCCTTTGAACCACTATCTCTCCTTTCTTCCTTTATTCAAAGCTTTTCTCAAGCCAAACTATGTTGTCTGATTGCTTTTTCTCTTTGAAACTCAAGCTCAAGCTTTTGCATTTCCATTTCTCTTCTTCTCTCTTTCTTCTCTTTTGCAGGTTCAAACTTCGGCTTTTCTCTATCTCTTTCTATCTCAAGCTGCTTCATTTGCAACTGAATCTTAGCTAACCCTATCTGTGATACATCAGCTTCAGGTTTCTCTCCTTTTAATTTTAAATGTTGGGTAATTACTTTAATCATTTCATCGTTACAAAATCTTGCTTTTATTTCCACATTGAATTTACCGGCTAACTCTCTCAGTTTAGCCTCAGTCAAGGGTTTCAAATAATCCACTGTCACATTTTCTACTCCCAGAAAAGTCTTAGCAACAGTCAAAGCCATTTTTTGATTCCAAGCAGTATAATATGCTTCACAGCAAATTCTGTTCCTATGCCCAGTATCTCGACATATTCTTTTCTTTAAGGATTCACAGATCCCACTTAAGTTCAAGGATTTGAAGGCAAGAGCCCCCACTTTGTTATGATCCCAGCTGATGTTAATACTGGACAAGATGCCAGAGCGAATCCTGACTTCATAGATCCTAACTTTCTTTTAGAAACTGTGGAGATAAATTACTGAACAAATTTGTGATGAAACTTTTAACACAAAGAATAAAATATTTATTAAGCAGGAAAAATGAACTATATTACACCAGGCACACAGGTTGGAAAAATCTCAATATAAACACAAGAAGATGATTCAATTTCCCAATATTCCTTTACGCAGCAATATCCCCATAGATACTGTGGTAAAGTGGAGTGCTATGTAACTTGTAGTTAATTAATCATGTGACTGTATTGACCAATCACTGCACAGCAGGGTAACTGGAAGTTGAGAGCTGGAGGTGATTGAAGAAGCACACATGTTGGTAGTGCTGTGTTCTTAGTTCCAATAAACTACCAGTTTTTGTTCAGTTAATTGGTCTCTCTGTCTATGTTGTTCCAAGAATCAACTAGTGTGTTAATATCAAGGGCACAGCTAGCGTTCGCTGGACAAAGCAAACCTGATAACAATAAACATAAAACTAGCGATCAGGATAAACCAGAGCAATTGACAACAATCAAGAAATCGACGGTAAGCCAGCTACATTATTTCACCATTACCTTGAAAGCTGTTTGAAAGTGCAGTCTCCTTATTCATCGAATATGCTGCAGTTTGGGCATCTTGAACCATTTGACCCTGTTTCTGATGACCTGTCTCATTATGTCTAACATTCTTCTTTACCGCTAACGATATCGCGGAGTAGGACAAGAGGAGGGTGATTCTTTTGTCCACATGCAGGAGCAAAATGTATGGGCTGATCTGCAGACTCATGTCACCTAACACCTCCCCACCCCCGATATGAAGACTTTCGATGAGTTAGTAAGTATTGCAAAAAACCAACTGAAGCCAAAGCCCTCGGTCACTATGCAGCGTTTTAAATTCGATTCGAGGAATAAGCTTTCAAGAGAGACAATCGCAGGCCATGTAGCTGCTTTAAAGGAGTTGATGGAATATTGTGAGTTCGGAACTTCGATTAATGACATGTTGTGAGACCGATTGATATGCGGAATCGGGGACGATGCTATTTAAACACGATTGCTATCTAAAACTAATCTAAACTCCAGTAAAGCGTTAGAATTGGCAACAGCCATGGAAAGCGCTGTTAGAGGCTCAGAGGCAATAAAAGATACGCATGATGGGCCGTCCATCTTGAAGGGCGGGGAGGGCCGGTAACAAAAGGCGCGAAAACATCAAACTCCAGAGGAAGGCGGACAATGCCCGCCATGTACAGACCATTGAAGAACAACAGTGCTACAGTGAAAATCCCCGACATTAATGAGAGAAATGCATCCAGGCAGCCTGCAGGCGATCGACAGTTCAGAAATATTGAAATCTTTTTCTGCCATAGCAATGGACACATAATGCGTCACTGTCAAGATAGGCTGAACCAGCATTTTAAAAACAAAGGTAGAAATCACGAAATCTGTCTCGTTGAAGAACCAGAGGAAGCAGAATCTGACACCTATTCATTATACAACCTGAAAGTGGGTAGAACTGAGTCAATCCAGGTAGTCATTAGAGTCAATGAACAACCCATCAAGATGGAGGTCGATACTGGGGCATCAATATCTGTCATAGGAGAACATATGTTCAGACACTTGAATAAAGAAGTCCATCCTTTAAGTTTGGAACAATCGGATACTAAATTAAAAATGTATACAGGCGAAGAAATGAGAGTGAAAGAGATATGTCTGGTGCAGCATGGGGATCAGTCTGCAAATTTACCCCTTATAGTAGTAGCTGGGATGGGCCCCGTTTAATTGGTGGCAACTGGATTAAAAAGATTAAATTGCAATGGGCTGAGATTTTTCAAATCAGAACAAGAAACTTGCAGGAATTGTTACAAAAGTTCGCTTCCATTTTCAGTGATGAGCTAGGAAGGATTCATGGGCTACAAGCCAAAATCCATGTAGACCCTAATGCAACCCTCAAATTTGTCAGAGTCAGATCAGTCCCTTATGTTCTATGGGACAAGGTGGAGACCGAGATAAACAGGCTGGAAAAGTTGGGTATCTTACAACCGGAGCAATTTCCCGAGTGTACGGCACCCATAGTACCCGTGCTGAAGCCAGGCCAAAGTGTTCACTTGTGTGGTGACTATAAGTTAACTATAAACAAAGTGGCCAAACTTGATAGACACCCGATATTGAAGACTGGCGAATTAAATTCGAAATTGGCAGGGGGCATCACATATTCAAAACTCGACATGAGCCATGCCTACCAGCAGGTAGAGTTGGAAGAAGGCTCTAGCGAATTCGTGACCATCAATACTCAACTACCCTTTGGGGTCACATCGGCGTGTGCTATTTTCCAGTGCACCATGGAAAATCTGCTTCAGGGACAGACCCATGTCATTGTTCATCTGGATGATGTCTTAGTCACTGGAAGAACTAATGAAGAACATTTGGCTAATTTGGAGGAGGTGCTGAAACACTTCTCACAAGCGGGGTGCGCTTGTAGCGAGAAAAATATCTTTTCCAAGCCAAAGAGGTAGATTACTTGGGCCATAAGGTCGACGCGCAGGGCCTACATCCCATGGAAGGAAAACATCAAGGCTATTTGTGAGGCTCCTGCACCGAGAAACACTACAGAACTAAAGGCCTCCTTAGGCATGATAAACTACTATGGGCAATTTCTCCCAAATCTATCAATCGTACTGGCTCCGTTACATGCATTGCTTAAGAAAAACCATAAATGGATTTGGCAAGCTCCACACAAGGATGCATTTCTGAAGGTAAAGGCTAAGATCATTGGCCCTACATTGACCCAAAGAAAGAATTGATTTTGACTTATGAGGCATCCCCTTATGGAGTAGGAGGTGTACTTTCACATCGGATGGCAGATGGCTCCAAAATACCCATTGGTTATACATCTCACATGCTCAGTGCTACAGAGCGACTATATCCTCGGATTGGGAAGGAGGCTTGTCTGCTGCATTTGGTGTTCGGAAATTCCACCAATACCTCCACAGTCGCCATTTTCACTTTATATCCGGCCATGAGCCTCTGTTGGGATTATTTGGGGAGAAGGCAATTCCCCACATCACATCTGTTCGCATCCAGAGGTGGGCACTGATATTGGCTGCTTATGAAAACATTGTTGATCACCGATCAGGAAGCCAGGTCGCACATGCTGTCGCCCTGAGCCACCTCCCCCTGCCAGATAACAACACGAATGTTCCAATTCCCCAGGAACTTGCCTTAGTGCTAAATTTTTTGGACTCCTCGCCTGTCCAGGCCAAACAAATCCGTGAGCGGACAAGCCGAGACCCACTTTTATCTCACGTCGGGAGCAGGTCTTGAACGGACAGTCAGGCGAGCCAAAGCCTGATGCATGAAGCCCTATTTCAATCGCAGATATGAGCTCACCTGCCAGGGCGGCATATTGCTCTGGGGAGCAAGGGTTTTCATGCCCCCGAACTACTAGCCGAATTACATAGTGCTCACCCTGCAATAGTAGGATGAAGATGCTCACGTGCAGATACTTGCAGTGGCCAGGGATGGATGCAGACATTGAAGCCCGAGTCAAAAGTTGTCTTCAATGCCACAGGTACAAAAGATACCCACCCCCCTTAGCTCCATTGCACTCCTGGGAATGGCCGGGCCGGCCATGGGTGCGCCTCCACGTTGACTACGTGGGGCCCTTCTTGGGCACAATATTCCTTTTACTAATAGACGCCCACTCCAAGTGGATGGATGTCTATGAAGTCCAGTCACCCATGTCTGCTGCCACCATAGAGCATTTACGACAGTTTTGCAGTGCATGGGTTACCAGAGGTGCTTGTGTCAGACAACGGGACTGCATTTACTAGCAAGGAGTTCAACAGGTTTACAACCCTCAACAGAATAACTCAAATCAAAACCTTGTCTTACCACCCCGCCTCTAATGGTTTGGCTGAGCAGGAGGTCCAAACTTTTAACTCCGCGATGAAAAAGCTGGACGGGGATTCCATCACCATCAGATTGTCACGGTTCCTGTTCGCGTATCGGACGGCGCCACACACGACCACCAGTATTGCCCCCGCTGAATTACTAATGAGGAGATATCTCCGCACCCGTCTAACTCTTATCAGGCCGAATTTAGGGGGGAGGGTGGAGAGAAGCCAAGAGGCCCAGGAGGCTAGACATGATGGCCATAATCATGAAAGGAATTTATCGGTGGGAGACACAGTTCTCACGAAGAACTTTGGAGAGGGTTCCTATTGGCTATTATGCGAAGTGAGTGCCATGACAGGACCTCTCTCCTATAGTGTGTCGGTAAACTGAATAATTAGATGACACGTGGATCATCTCTGGAGAACAGAGACAGTCCCACAAGAAGGAATGCCATCATCATTTGCATTTGAGTCTGCTCCGCATATGGAAGAAATGTCACACAATTTGGAAGTACCGGTGGGGCCTGTTAGATCCAAGAGGGCCGAAGACACAAACTTGCCCACTTCCACCAAAGAGCCTGCTGGACGAATGATCTCTGAGAAGGGAGTCTCGGAAATACTAGCCGAGGCTGTTGAGCAACAACACTCGATACATCCGAGGAAGCCTCCTGAGAGACTTGATTTGTAAATAGTTATTCATGTAAATAATTGGGATGTTGTGATGCTTGTCAATTGTACTTTCAAGTAAAGGGGGAGGGATGTGGTAAAGTGCAGTGCTACGTACCTTTAAGAGAATATAGTTAGTTGACCATGTGACTGTATCGACCAATCACTACACAACAAGGGCTTCTTGGGTAACTGGGAGTTTAGAGCTGGAGGTGATTGAAGAAGCGCACCTGGTTCTGCCCATCGGGGGGGCTGAGTGGGAGCGGGCGTGGGCGGGCACGCAGCCAATCGCTGCCCACGATCCGCCATTTTACTTGGGTGGACCAATTAAGGCCCGCCCAGCACAACACGCACCCGTAAGCGCTCAGCGCTACCTATGTTGGCGGGGAGAGGAGGGAGAGTTGGGGCCTGTGCTCTTGCGTGCACATGTGCACGCAAGAGCACAGAGATTGCCTCAGGGAGATTAAGGAAAGTCATAAAAATGTGATCACTTTTTTAAAATTATTCAGACATGTCCCCTCATGTGACATTGTCACATGAGGTGGGACATGCTTATCAATTTACATGAAACATTTTATTAGATTAATAAGGCCTTCATGAAACCTCGTGGATGAGGTTCCATGAAAATTCGAACGCCGCCTGGGCTCTTTGCCTGCCCACCAACCTTAAGATTGGATGGGCAGCCCTGACAAGTGCCTCAGTTAATTGATTAATGGCCTTAATAGGCCTTTGACCGTTTGGCGGGCGCGCAGCTGAATCCGGGTGCGCGCCCACCGGATTAAAGATCGGAATGACGCGCGGTGATGTTGGGACGCACGCCTGACGTCACCACACATCATTTTATGCAACGGCGTGCATGGCCCGCCAGCACACGCCGAACGGAAGATTCAGGCCATGGTGTTAGTTCTCTGTTCTTAGATCCAATAAACTACCAGTGTGTGTTCTCTCTGCCTGTAGTATTTCAAGCACCAACTAATGTGTTAATATCAAGGGCGTAGCTAGCGTTCGCCAGACAAAGCGAACCTGATAACCAAAAACATAAAGGATACAAAACCCAATGAAGATTTACCACCACTATCTAGACACCAAGGTTTCTTACTTGGGCTGGAACAGTTGCAAACGGTTTTCTTCCAGTGAATTTCTGAGCGTTCGCTCAATGCTTTTCACCCAACTGGTATCTCTCCCCGAGACACCCAAAACTGCACTCTAAACTCACTATTGCATCAATCGCAGGGCAAACACATGTTCCCTAAACTCAGTCTCCAGTAACCTTTTAATATTTCTTATCAGAGAGCTTAGAACTCCTGTCAACACTCTCTGACATACACACTCTGAACTTCTTTTCTGTCTTTCTCTGTGTGTCACTGGACCCCGGTTGCTAGGCAACAACACAGTTTTTTCTACTTTGTGTTTTTTCCCTAATCAATAAACTACTAACTCCTTTGTAACCCATCTCTTCACTTCAAAGGTTATAAAACCTCATTAAAAATGCATGTATACAAACAAATCCAGTAAACCTGACCTTTTTGATAGGAGGCCCTCCAAACTTCCCAGCATCAAGCTCACAAAAAAAACTAAATGAAATTGAAACTATGTTCCATCTTTCTTAACACACAAATATAAATATAAATTAAACTTAAAATCATACATTGTTCCTAACACCTTTCAAATGAGACGTTAAACCAAAGCGTCATCTCAGGTGGCCATAAAAGATCCCATGACATATTTTGAAGAAAAATGGGGGGGGTGGGCCTGGGGGGATGTTCACCCCAGTGGCATTAGCCCTCAACCAATATCACTAATAGGTTAACTGGTCATTGCTTTTTGTGAAATTTTACAGAAATTGGCTCCCAGGTTTCTTACAATACAACAGTGGCAATATCGCAAGATACTTCACTGGCTATAAAGTTGTAGAGGTCATGAAAGGTGGTACATAAATGCAAATCTTTTTTATTTTTCTCACATTCCATATGGTCAAGATACTGGACAGCTGCCAATATCTGTCGAACCGTTCCTTGCCATGAGTCAGCAACTTCAGGAGGGAAATGGAGAAAACAACTTTGAAAAAATTGCAATACCATTTGCCTATATAGCATGCCTTTTAACAAGGCATTTTCCTGCTTAATGGGCTTATACTGGCAGGTGTATTTAACTTAATGAACGGAGGTTAATTCAGTAATAAAATTTTACTTCTGTGCTGTGCTGTGCTAAAATCTATTACTTCCTGAAGTTAGAATAACTGCAATATCTATTCCATGCCACTATTGTACAGATAGGCTTTAAGTGCCAACCTACAAAGGGAAATATAGTAATTAGCCTAATCTGCATATCTGAGTTAGTTCATTATAAATAAATGTCTAGATTATACATCCCAGCTGCAGGAGCATTAAACTGCTTCTTGTTCTATATATAAAGCTCTAATTAATGTAATTTGGATACAGGCATATTAACATAATTTATTTAAATGCCAGATCACAACCCAGTAATCTAATTTTCACATTTAATAGAGTTACACCTTTAAGAGGTGCTGGTTATAGCAGGAAGTATCTGATGAATTGCTTTTTGTAGTTGTTAAAATTGCATTGTGATGGCACAGTTACCATTTGTACTTGACAACATTCAGGCAAGAATGGTATCCAGTTGTACGAGAAGTTCTGTTTCCCAAATGATCATAATGAAGCCTACTTAAGATTTATGTGTGACACAGGTCCTGTGAACATTGGTCAAATCCTAGGCATGAGATTTTAAGTCTCAAGCCATAGTCTTGGAGGTAGAGTTTCCTCTCATTTATGCAAGTAATATCAGAGATATTGTTGAAAAAAGAGACATGCTGTGAAAGCTTTTAATCTTGCACTCATACCAAAAAACTGCTCTTGCGAATCTGTCCTGATGAGTGCAAGATGAAAAGCTTCAAGAGATGACACTTTTTCAGCAATAGTCAAGCTCTGAACTACCTAGTGATTATTTGAATATTAGTGGCATCGGCCAATCAGTGCAAAAGATCGCTGAACTTTAAATGTAAATGAGTTAGCCCCAAAAGCAAAAGTGTTTTCCACAATATTTAAAACTAGTTCAAGATTCAATTTGCCTAAAACTGGCCCCATCAAAAACTGGCCAGACCACAAAAACAAAACTGCAAGATTCTGCTGATTGCGCTATTTGGGGCGGCTCTTCAAATTGCGTCCATTTCCTTAGGCACACAAGTACTAGCAGGAATGTTTTAAAATAGTTTTCATGTCAAAAAGATTTAATTACTTCAGAAAATTACTAGCGTACAACAATGGAACTATTAAACGGGTCAGTATAACTTTTTTTGTAAAGTCATTTTTAGTGATTGTTAAAGCATATCATTCACATTATTCCTTATTAAAAACATTTATTTTTGGTGATAGATCCATTTTCAGCAGAATTAATAAAAATGCACTTGGTTACCACTCTTAAATGAAAAAAAATGACATTCTATTACACTTCCCTGATTGCAGTGGTTCAAGGGAACTTTTCATTGGTGTTTAAGCCAATTCATTTTAATGGAAACTTAGCTGGCTATTTCAACTTCAAGCGCATTCTAGGCATAATTTCCCGATGGTGTCCGAAGCGGAAACTCCAACCCTTGGTATATTAAATCTTGCAGCAGGTCTGAACATGGTAACACACAGTAAGCTGTATTTGTTAGATACACTAGAAAAAACAGCAAAGTCGTATTCTCTCTTTGTCTATTGTCCTTGGTTTTAATTACTTTTTTCTCTTCTGTTTAAATTAGTTATTTCATTGAATAAACTACGGAGTAGATATTCATTCCCTAAAGTTTAGAAGACGGAGAAGTGATCTTACTGAAAGGGGCTGGGCAGGGTAGGTGCTAGGAGAATATTTCCCCTGGCCGTGAAGTCTTGAACCAGGGTATTCAGATTAAGGGGTCATCCACTTAGGACTGAGCTGAGGAGAAATTTCTTCACTCAAAGGGGTGTGAACCTTTGGAACTGTCTGCCCCAGAGGTTGTAGATCTTTAGATGTTGAGTACATTCAAAACTGAGATTTTGGATTCTAAGGGGATCAAGCAACATGGGGATAGAGTGGGAAGATTCAGTTGAGGTAGATCAACCATATTCTTATTAAATGGCAGAGTAGGCTCAAGAACTCAGTGGCCTACTCCTACATCTTTAGCTCTTAACTTAAAGAGATTAAAGTGTTTTCTCTTGTGTTCTCTGAATCAGAGAATACAATAGAAACATAGAAAATATAAGCAGGAGTAGGTCATTCAGCTCCTCGAGCCTGCTCCGCTATTCAGTATGATCATGGCTGATCCTCTATCTCAAAGCCATACTCCTGCTCTCTCGCCGTATCCCTTGATGCCTTTAGAGTCTAAAAATCTATCTATTTCCTTCTTAAATATATTCAGTGATTTGGCCTCCACAGCCCTCTGAGGTAGAGAATTTCACAGGCTCACCGGTCTCTGACTGAAGAAGTTTCTCCTCATCTCAATCCTAAATGGCCTACCCCATATGCTGAGATTGTGACCCCTTGTTCTAGATCCCGCCAGCCAGAGGAAACATTGGGCGAAAATTTCCCAAATTTGCACTAAGTGCAGTAGCGGGCACTGAAATGGCATTCTACCCACCGGCGGCGGGTTTTCACGCCTTATCGTCCCAAACCTGCCACATTATTTATACATTCCCGGGAAATACACCGTTTCCATGGCGGGCAGGCTCTCAGCTCTGTCAACTGGCAGATGAGCCGGCGAAAGCAAGGAGAGGTAATTAGTGCATGGCAGTTACCTGTGAAACAAGACACATCACTCATGGCATGGTTGTCTGATGGATTTTGCACTGCTGGATCCTCATTTCGTATAGCAGCACCAACCTCACCGTCAGCACAAGACTAGTCCAGGTTCTCGCTGGCCAACTGGATGGCTCTGTTTTCAAAATCCGTGAGGACCTTGATTGGCATTCTGCCACCGGTCTGCGACCTCTCTCTCTTGTTGCGTGCCCATGTGTCCTGCATGGGTAGAGATGGAGAAAGTGTAAGCAGGATGCGTTTGGTGGCACTTTGGTGCCTTCATGTTGCTTGCGTGGGCAGGCAGGCTAGGAGCCCGACCCCAATCATATCACTCTGGCTGCGCCTGAACTGTTTCAGTTGCAGAGGAGTGGCCAGTTTATACAGGTGTCCCTACTGTGTGGCCACTTCCCTCACTTACCCTGCCCCCCCACCTCGATTTCTTGTGCACAGGATCCAACGCCAGGGCAGCAGTTGCCCCCCGCTCCCCCGACAATAGCAACAGTCACTGCCAAGGCTGGGCAGCAGTTGCCCCCGGACACCACCCACCCCCGAAACAGTCGCCTCCAAGGCAGGGCGGCACTTCACCCAGGCCTCCCAGCACCCTTGAAGCCTGCACAACAACAGGCCACCCTGGCGAGCTGTGGGAAATGATGCTGTTCACTCACCTCAGTTCCCCCAAAGTGAAAGCCGCCAAACACATGTCGCCTGTGTGCTTTGTGAAACACGTCGATGTGCTTTCCTGCCGACATGGACGGACGATCTGGCGGGGTTTCAAAAGCCTGGCAGGGTGGCCTTTTAATGATATGCTGATGAATTACAATGAGCTCCCCGATGACCGTTGGCGGGAAACACAGCCTGCGTTGGCAGGCTGAGCGGACAATCGTGACCTGCCTTCCCACCGTTGTGAAACACATCAAGCCACATTGTCCGCGCACGCCACCTACCACGCCTGCTGCCAGCAGGCACGGAAAATTCTGCCCACCCTCCCCGCTTCCAGTCTGTCCAGCCCTGTCAGAATTTTATACGTTTCAATGAGATCTCTTATTCTTCTAAACTATTGTGAATACAGGCCTAGTCGGCCTAATCTCTCCTCACACGACAATCCTGCCATCCCAGGAATCAGTCTGGTGAACGTTCACTGTACTCCCTTCATGGCAAGTATATCCGTTCTTAGGTAAGGAGACCAAAACTGCACACAATCCTCCAGGTGTGGTCTCACCAAGGCCCTGTACAGCTGCAGTAAGACATCCTTGCTCCTGCACTTAAGTCCTCTTGCAATGAAGGCAAACATATCATTTGCCTTCTTAATTGCATGATGCATCTGCATGCTTGCTTTCAGTGATTGGTTGTACATGGACACCCAGGTCCCTTTGTACATCAACATTTCCCAATCTCTCACCATCTAAGTAATACTTTGCCATTCTGTTTTTCCCTACCAAAGTGGATAACTTCACACTTATCCATGTTATACTGCATCTGCCATGTATTTGCCCACTCACTCATCCTGTCTAAATCACCTTGAGGCCTCTTAACATCCTCTTCATCGCTCACATTCCCACCTAGTTTTGTATCATGAGCAAACTTGGAAATATTACATTTGGTTCCCTCATCCAAATCATTGATATATATTGTGAATAGCTGGAGCCCAAAAGCACAGATCCCTGCGATGCCCCACTGGTCACCGCCTGCCACTCCGAAAACCGAAAAAGACCCATTTACTCCTACTCTCCATTTCCTGTCTGCTAACCAATCCTCAATCCTTGCCAATATATTACCCCAATCCCATGTGCTTTAATTTTACAAACTAACCTCTTATGTGGCACTTTATTAAAAGTTTTCTGAAAACTCAAATACACCACATCCACTGGTTCTTCCTTATCTATTCTGCCAGTTGCGTCCTCAAAAAACTCCAGTGGATTTGTCAAACATGATTTCCCTTTCATAAATTCATATTGACTTTGTCTAATCCTGTTGATAGGGTTGGAACATATAAAAGGAAATAATAGTCAATTGTTTTAATACAGTGCTTTCACTGAACTGCTATGGGCAGGAGAAAGACAGGCAAACTGTACTTCTTTCCTCTCACCAACTGTCCATAAGCAGAGGTGTTTTGAATTATTTTTAAAGTAAGCTGATGTGTTTCCCCAAATCCTTGGTTTGTGTGATCCAACTTACTAATAGCTTGCAGCAAACTGGCATCATGTTTAACTCAAAAGGTTAGTTTTTATTTCACATTCAAAACCCTGGAGAGGAGTGTTTGCAACACCCCACTCCACTACACACACACACAAAGTAAAGGGTGAGATGGAAAGACGAGTTTTACAATTATGCGTTAACAGTTCAAGAACGACAGAAATTAATATTAGTTCGTGGTTTCCAGAGCTTGAGAAGTCGAAGTACAGAGGGTGCTTCCTTCGTAGCGGAGCTCAGTCTCTGGTTGGAGACAACATGAAAATCCTTAAAACAAATGTCACTGTAGCACGATGGGTTTTCTGTGCTTAGACTGCTTGGCAGGCGTTGATCAGGGACTTATAAAATCAAGCAGGCTTCGAGGAATTGAGCGATGGTAACCGGATGCTTGCTCAGCGGGGCTGCTGGAGTCCTTTCCAGTTGGTGTTAAGTCAACAGTCTGAGGATTTCTCAGTTCTCAAAGGAATATAGAGATTTCAAAATGATCACTTGAGTCATGTGACCTTCTTTCTCAACAATGATTTCAAAAGGGGTATTTATCCAATGTCTAGAACTGGCTTTGATTTCAGGACTGATAATCTCCCAGTCATTAGCTGTTGAAAGAATTACCATCCATATTGAGGGTCTTGTGTCAGGAAGCCATTGTCTAGGCAAACCCTCCGACTCCGCTACAAGGGTAAACTTACCATATGATGACCTTTTGTCCCCTTAATGGTCCCCTTTTGAAATGGACCTGGGCGATCCAGGATGTAGGGTGAGTCTGTTAACAGCTTTACAGACATAACATGTTTCGATCTGAGTCCCCTGGTTTCAAGATTACAGGGGGTGAGAGATTCCGCAGGCTGAGAGAGGAATTCTTTTGTTCTTGCAGCTTGTTTGTAGCTTCCAGACCAAAGGGCCAATCCTGTGAACTTGTGACTTGTAGTAGCTATTTTTTGGTTCATCAGAAAGTCCATTTTAAAAATAGCAAAAAATGATAGTTTGATATATATACAGTTTTGGGCTTCTTTTCCTGTCTTATTGACCTGATAGTCCTAATGAAAGTTTAATAAGGCCTCCACCTGGAATTTTTAGTGGCTTTTGCCTGATTTTCAGTGAAAGAAAGAAAAGTGCTAAGATTTATTGGCACAGTTCCAACATGTGTAAAAGTGTAATTGAGGCAGATGCCTGAGGTTAGGGGCCAGAATTTTGCCATTAAGGCAGGAAACAGGAGCCAAATCTGTTCCTGTGTCAGAAACCGCTATCCAATGGAAAACGGAAGGTCAGGTTTTTGCAGGGGCGAGCCCTTAAATTGATAGGGAGGCAGGTTTCCTGTCCAATTAAACTAGTGAGGGCAGGAATGGAGGAGGGTTCCAGACATCCAAGGTAGCCATTACTGAGGCTGTTGGTTGTCCTGAGGGAGACAGTTTATGCCAAAGCCTGCCATTGCACCACAGGGAAGTGAGATATCACAGGGAGGCAGAGGCCTGGCATTCATGAGGGAGATGAAGGAGATCCTCATCCTGGAGGGTGGCAGGAGGAGGTGACCTCATCATGCAGCAGGGGCACCTCCCTGTTCAGCATCATGCTCCACTGCTTCCATTTTCTCCTCCTCTTACCTCCTTCTCCTGTTCCTCCTTCCAACCCCACCCCTTCCCCTGACAAGCTGTTACCTTCCAAGGCCTCACCATCCTTCAGATCCACACCTCTCTGGAAGGCCAGGGTTATGGAGAGTGCTCAGATCACCACAATGGCCGAGACCCTTGCAAGAGGATATTGCAATACAGCACCTGACCGACCCACACACTGGACCCAGTGTCCTCTGAACCTGTGATGCCCCATCAGCTACGAATCTGATGTATTGGCCAGCCTCGGTGAAGAACGCATCTGTAACCCTGGGTAATGCACCTGTGTGCAGCCAACTGTGAGATGCTGCAGAGCACCACACTGACAAGGGCACAGATGTCTGCGACCATCTAACTAGAGAGTCACAGTTACCTTTAGCGGTGGGTTCTCAATCATCTCCAGGTATCCTCGTCTCTACCTGTAGATCTTGTGTTCAGTGTAGTGTCTCCTACTCCTTTGTCTCTCTCTTCCCTCTCCTCAGGCCTCCTGCTGCCCAGTGCTCTGAACTTCCCTTGCAGGCTGCCACTCCTCATCTCCAATAGCCTGGAATTCTGAGGGTGCAGCACCCATTTCCAGCTGCACCCTTCCTGGTTCTCAGGTGGAGTTCAAACAGCCTTGCCTGCTGCTCCAATGCCCACACGATGCCCTTAGGATGGTGACATCCTGAACTGGCCGAGTTCCTAATTCCGCTTCTTCTCTTGACCTGTGATGGGCTGTTACCACTAACTTCAAAGGGGTAAACCCTTTAACATTTGAAAAGCATTAACACTTAGGCCTGAATCTTGCATTCCGAGGTCGGGCACACACCCAGCCCGAACGCACGTAAAATTGCGTGAAATGACGTCGGACATGCCAACGTCATCGCACATGCGCACAATGTTGAGGTCAGCACATGTACACAGGAGTCGGAGCCACAGCCGCTGACAATTAAAGGGCCAATTAAGGTCATTAAGAAGCCTACTGGCCATAATTTTACGTTGCCCGTGCAATTTCTTGCTCGTCACATGGGCAAAACAGGTGGGCAGAAATCACATTTAAATCATTTCCTCATCCACGGGCAGGATAAAAGGCCCCTGGAGCAGCAGCACTTTCTCTGTCATTGCCAGTCCTGTGCTGTGTCAGTACAGAGTTGTCCCAGAGCTTCTTTGCATCTTGTTTGATAGTCAAGCCTGTCTTTCAGCGTCTCAGGTCCTCATCTTCCCTGGAAGGCTCCACTGAGTATTGCAGCAAGGCACTCCTTCATTTTCAAGGCACTGGTCCTCTGCATCCCATCTAATGGGGATAGTGTATTCTGCTGGTGGAACCTCCTCTGAAGAGGAAGAGAGGGGCAGGAGGGAGAGGAGGCTAGGTGAGTGCAGGCAGCGTCCCAGGGAAAGACCTTTAAGAGGAGGCATGGACTCAGTTGGTGCAGGGCCAGCAGCGAGGCCAAGGCAGGGGGGCACGCCGAAGATGGCACTACCCAGCATTGGAGTGTTCAGGCAGCGCTCCAACTCCCTCCAGATGTCCGAGGTCCAGTGCCGGAGGAGGCTGTGCCCCTCCAGAGACACAGTGACTGCAATATGTCACATGGTAAGTCCAGAAATCACCTCCAACTGCGTGGGCGGACACCCCATGCCAGTAACATTGAAGGTCACAGTGGCCCTCACCTTCTCTGCCTCCAGTTCTTTTCAGGGCTCAGTGGGGGATCTGTGCAGCATTTCTCAATCAGCTGCATACAGTTGCGTAAAGCACGTGACTGATGCTATCTTTAGACACATCCACACATTAATCCACTTCCAACAGATGAGGTGAGCTAGGTGGGGAGAGCAGGAGACTTCGCTGCGATCACTGGGTTCCCCTGTATCCAGGGTGTAATAGATTGCACTCACGTGACCATCAAGGCCCCAGAGGTGAGCTAGGAGCTTTTGTAAACAGAAAGAGGTTCCACTCAGTGAGTTTTCAAATTGTCTGTGACCACAGGACACAGATTCTCCAAGTTTGTGCCCATTACCCTGGGAGCTCATACGATGCCTACGTCTTGCGGCACTCATGGGTACCAAGGCCGTTTGTGGCTGCTGTACAAGTGGACGGATGGCTCCTGGGTGACAAGGGCTATACCTTGAAGAGGTGGCTGATGACCCCATTCCGTTATCCAAGGACTGAGATCAAGGAGAGACACAACAAGAATCATGCTTCCATAAGGAGAGGCTAAGTGAGTGGGCAAAAACCCGGCAGACAGAATACAACTCGGGGAAATGTGAAGATATCCACTCTGGTAGGAAATATAGAAATATAGATTATGTCTCAAATAGTAAGAAACCGGAAAGGGCTGATGTCTGAAGGAACCCTGGTGTTCCCGTCCACGAGTTACAAAAACCAGTGTGCAAGTACAGCAAGCAGTCAAGTAGACAAGAGTTACGCTGCCCTTCGCTGCGAGAGGATTTGAGCACAGGAGTAAAGATGTCTTACCACAACTACACAGAGCCTTGATGGGACCGCACCTGGAGTATTGTGTGCGCAGAGGGAGTACAATAAAGGTTCACCAGACTAACCCCTGGGATGGAGAAACCGTCCCATGAGGAGAGATTGAGGAGTCCGATCCCCCATTCTCTGGAGTTCAGAAGAATGAGGGGTGATCTCAACCAAACACACAAAACTCTTACAGGGTTCGACAGGACAAATGCAGGAAGGGCGCACCCCTTCCCGTCTCTCCCTCCCCCCAGCTGAAGGGGTCCAGAACCAGGGGACACAGTCCCAGAACAAGACGTAGGCCATTCAGGACAGAGATAAGGAGGAACCTCCCCAACCAGAGACTGGTGAATCCCTGGAATTCACTGCCCAGAGGGCCGCGAAGGCTCTGTCATCGAACACACTCAAGACAAAAATCGATAGATTTCTACATATTAAAAACATCAAGGGACATGGGGATAGTGCGGGAAAATGGTGTTGAAGTAGGAGATCAGCCATGGGTTCACTCAATGACGGAGTGTGCTCAAAAGGCTGAATGACCCAGCCCTGCTCCTTTTTCTTATGTTCTTTACTTAAAAATAAAAGATAATAGCTAATACTCACCAGCTACTCACTTGTCCCTTATTTATTATTACTTAATGTTTTTATCGTTTTTAATCTTCCAGTTGTTGAGACTCAGTACCTAAGCAGCAATACACACCAGCCCATCAACTAATGAATTTCCTGTGATGTCACACCCCGATCTCTGTTCCCTAACTTGACTCTGACTCTCCACAGCGACAGTGGTGGATAGCCCCTCTGCTCTCAGAATTCTTGTCACTTCTCGTGCTGTTTTTCTGGCCCCTCTGCTCTCCAATAATTTCCTTGGACAATAAAATATACTGGTCCATGTGACCCGATGATCTTTGACCTGGAAGCAGTACAAACAGGAAGGATGGAATGGATACCATGTGGCCAGACACAAAGGAGAGGTATAACCAGAGGAGTTGGAGGGTGAAGGCGATCAGCAGTGCACAGATGCAGGAACAAAGAGAAAACAGACAGAGAGAGAAAAAGGAACATGAGAAATTCTTGTGAGGAGAAGAAGCAAATCACTCTCATGAAGAGATCAGTTATTCTGTTTGGCAGAAAAGGAGACAGGAGCTCTTGGAGGTACTGTGCGAGCTGGCTAAAAAGATTTAAAAGCTGGAATGCTGTGTGAATAGCTCAGAGATGGTAAAGAGCTAGGTGTTTTCTCAACTTTCCTGCCTTCTACCATCCCCACCCCTGCACAACCCTTGACTCCCTTGTCAATCAAAAATCTGTCTAATTTGGTCTTGAACATATTCAATGGACCAGCCCACACTGCTCCCTGGGGAAGAGAACCCCAAGCACCACCAACCCTCTAAGGGAAGAAATCCACCCCCCCCCCCACCCCACCTCCACCTCAAAAGGGATACCTCCCATTTTTAAATTGTGTCCCCTAGTTCCAGATTTCCTCCATGAGGGAAATATCCTCCCAGCATCCACCCCACCAAGACCCCTCAGAATCTCACATATTTCAATAAGATCATCTCGCATTCCTCCAATGAGTAAAGGCCCAACCTGCTCAATCCCTCCCACCATAGCAATCAACCTAGTAATCTTTCAGCTAACCTGCAGAACCAAAAATCTCCAAACCAACTTCTCAACTGCCCAAAATCAGCTCTACCGGAATCATCCAAACTAACAGCCACAAAAGTGTGTGGTGTGTGTGTGTGTGTGTTGCATTTTCACTATTTTTTTCTCGTGTTTTAGTAACTAATAAACTCACTCTTTCTTAGACTCAAGAAAGCCTGGTTAAATTGGCTCCTTTTAAAACATAAATACATTTGGACTGGGAGAAGATATCCAGAAAATTACAAGCCGGTCAGTCTGACTTCATTGGTGGGCAAATTATTGGAATCAATTCTGAGAGACAGGATAAACTGTCACTTAGAAAGGCACAATTGATCGGGGATAGTCAGCATGGCTTTATTAGCGGAAGATCATGTCTTACTAACTTAATAGAATTTTCTGAGGAAGTAACAAGGAAAATTGATGAGGGTAGTGCAGTGGATGTTGTCTACATGGGTTTTAGTAAGGCATTTGACAAGGTCCCACATGGCAGACTGGTCAGGAAAGTGAGACCCCATGGGATACAGGGGAAGGTGGCAGGTTGGATCCAAAATTGGCTCAGTAACAGGAAACAATAGGTAATGGTCAATGGATGTTTTTGCAAATGGAAAATGGTTTCCAGTGGTGTTCCACAGGGCTCAGCATTGGGGCCCTTGCTGTTTGTTGTATATATTTAAGATTTGGATATAAATGTGGGAAGTATGATTGGGAAATTTGCAGATGACACAAAAATTGGCCGTGTAGTTGATAGTGAAGAAGACAGCTGTTGTCTCCAGAATGAAATCAATGATTTGATTGAGTGGGCAGAAAAGTGGCAAATGGAATTCAATCTGGAAAAGTATAAGGTAATGCATTTGGTGAGGGCAAACAAAGCAAGGGAATACTCAATAAACAGGAGGATATTGAGAGAGGTTGAGGAAGTGAGAGACCTTGGAGTGCATGTCCACAGGTTTTGAAGGTGGCAGGACAGGTGGACAAGGTGGTCAAGAAAGCATATGGAATGCTTTCCTTTATTAGACAAGGTATTGAACACAAAAGCAGGGATGTAAAAATGGCACTGTATTAAAGCTTGGTTAGGCTACAGCTGGAATTTTGTGTACAATGCTAGTCATCACATTACAGGAAGGACATCATTGCTCTGGAGGGAATACAGAGAAGATTTACAAGAATGCTGCCAGGGCTTGAAAATTGCAGCTATAAGGAAAGATTGGATAGGCTAGGGTTGGTTTCCCTAGAACAGAGGAGGCTGAGGGGCGACCTAATTGAGGTGTACATAATTATGAGGGGCCTAGATAGAGTAGATAGTAAAGACTTGTTTCCCCTATTTGAGGGGTCAATTACCAGGAGGCATAGATTTAAGGTGATAGATTTAAAAGAATTAGAGGTGTACAAAATTATGAGGGGCCTAGATAGAGTAGATAGTAAAGACTTGTTTCCCCTATTTGAGGGGTCAATTACCAGGAGGCATAGATTTAAGGTGATAGATTTAAAAGAATTAGAGGGGATATGAGGAAAAACATTTTCATGCAAAGGTTGGTGGGCATCTGGAATTCACTGTGCAAATCAGTGGTTGAGGCTGAAATGCTCAACTTATTTAAAGGGTACCTGGATCTGCATCTGAAGTGCTGTAACCTGCAAGGCTACAGACCAGGTGCTGGAAAGTGGGATTAAAATGAGCGGCTAGTTTCTTTTTCATGTTTTTCTGGCCAGCACAGACACGATGGGCTGAATGGCCTCTTTTCGCGCCATAACTTTTCTGTGGTTTCTTTGGCTCTATTGTTGAACTGGAGAGAGAGAGAAAGACCTACAGAAAATTAGGAAAATTCACATGGTTGAAACAAATGTTTAGGATATATTATTTCTTCAGAATATAATGACCAATTTTAAAAGTGTCATTAGAGATTTACATTGAATATGCAGGTCCTTAAACTCAACAGTCCATGCCAGTATTTATACCCCACCAGAGACTTGTGGAATATGCATAAATATCACTTCTCTAAGCCCCTGGAAAGTAGATTACAGCAGAATGAGGTTTAGCACCCTGACATGGACAGAAGAGATAAGAAAACTGTGATTTTAACTATTAACTTTAACTTTATTAACTATTTAACTTTAACTCCTTGGGAGCCTCTCACTTCTTAAATGAAACAGCAAATCTTTATTCACAGTGCATTGTCACAGATAATTTGAAAATTAAGGAAATGGAATTCCATTTCCGCCTGCTCATTCGCTGGTGGCTAAATTGGATAATCCCAGAAAACGGACACAAAAATCGAGATACCTGAGTAACCCATGCCCGTTCATTATATCGCAAGCAGCATGTTAAATCAGTGCTGCCTGCTCTATTAACTAATTGCTGCATGCAACCATCACGACCTTTGCTGTTCACTGGCTGCACTCATCATCGGGTGGCCCAATATTGTGAGTGGCTAGGACTACTTAAATGAACCTGTGCCTCTTAATGCGGAGATGTATTATGGCTGCAGGAATTGATGGGAGATTATTGAAAAGTGGATCTTGAGTTCTGATATTTTCAGGAACGGCTGAATGTGCGCCAGAATGGGCACCAGACAATGCATTGTAGATCTTGGCGGAAAGAGGAGAGACATCTCAGCTGGATTTTCAATGAGGGACCAAGATCCTGACACCCACATGAATTTTGGGGCCTGACCTTGCGCCCAAGCTGCATCACTCTAATGATGTGCTTTTTAAATGTAAACATCCTAATTGGCCAGTAGGCACCGAGTGCATCTGGAACACGGGAGCTGCATGTCTAGAGCCAGGGGGCCAAGGTAAAGGTAGCCCTGTTGGGGACTGCTACTGCCTTGCCAATTAGAGCAGGCAGCTTCTCAGAGGGCCATGAAGGTGGAACAAGGCAGAGAGCAGCCTTGCACAATAATGTCAGGGCCAGCACTCGTACTGATATTACTAAGTAAAACAGATTTGTCTCAAAAACATCTCCAAAGAAATTTATTTGTGCCCACAGTGAATGCAACAGCTGTGCACTGTTGTGCATAAGACTGTTGGACTCGCTGGAAAAAAAAATTGAAAATTGCATTTTGTTCCAGGCGGCCCACCTTAATAAACTCCTTAAGAAGCATAAGGGACCATTACCTAATCAACAGAAGCAGACACCTGTTTTTCCAGATGACCTCATTATGAACATGTTGCTAAGATCCAAGAATGTCTAATCCACTTAGCTCAGCAGGTAATTGTTGTGAGAGAATATGCTAATATGTAAGTAGCCAGGGAATAAACCATACAACCAGCAGACAATGTTCAAAGGAGCTTTCAGTTTAGCTAGCAGCGTGTGGTGTAAAAGAGTTGCAACTGTACTTTCCTGTTAACAATAGCTGTTGAATCTTTATAATAAATCTGTTTGCTCAGCACTCCTGTACAACTTCAAATAAACCGAACCTACGTTTGGTTTACCAGTCATGTGTGAGATTGGTAAGTTTGTATTAAGCAAACAGAAGTAGAACAGCAATGTTGACAACACAGCTGCAGGGGTGAATGCAAGCTTTGCTTGACTGACATTTCAATTGTCCTGTAATCAGTTATTCTTTCTTTGTAGTTTTCCAATGCCTGTGTGTTCATTTCCACAAGATGAAGAGGTCTGAAGTGGAAAAAAGCTTTTGACATGGATACTATGAATGGCTTTGATTGACTGATACTTCTCAGAGGTTCTAAGCTGAGCAGTTCTGTTCAAAGTATCTTTTCAAAGGGCGGAATTGTCTAAGATCTGGACTAAGTGCGGTTGCGGGCAGGAAAAGGAAGTTTTACTCGCTGGCCGCAATGGCGGCTTTTCATGCCGTTTCATCCCCATCTCGCTTCACTAGTCATGCATTCCTGGAAAACACGCTGGGCGCTGGCAGGGTGTACTCTCATTCGCCTGCCCCACCATCAAATCAGGCCTTCAGTAAAGGGGCGCCATATTTAAAGTCCGCCCCTGCAAAGAGCTAGGATTCTTCAAGGGATCAGAAGCTGCTGCAAAGTCATGGCTGCCAAAGGGAGGGAACATGCTGCCCCCAAATTAACCTACTTCTCCTTCGAGCACCTACTGGACGTAGCGGAGGCCCACCACGATGCCCTCTACCCCTGCTCTGGGCAAAGGCCAGCAAGCAGGGTGACAAATGCAGCATCAGAGGCAGTGGCAGTGGTGGTCAGCACCAACACCATGCAAAAGTGGACAGCCACCCATTGCCAAAAGAGGTTGAATGATCTCCTCCATTCCACAAGGGTAAGTAATTCTCCTCATCACACTCTCAACTCACAAACCTGTCACACATCCACAGGGATCTCACTCGCTGCCAGTTCAAGGGACATCACCATTCATTCTCTCACACACGCCTTCATTGTCTTCATCCAATCAATGGCACCACTCACCACCCACACATGCCAAGCATACTTATCATCTGGCCTGGCAGGCCTCTTGCTTACACTCTCTCCATCTCTATTCATGCAGGACATGCTGGCACATAACGAAACGGGCTGGTGGAGGATTGCCTGAAATCAAGGTCCTCATGGACGTTGAAAATAGAGTCATCCAGCTGGCCGTCGAATATCTGGACCGTTCCTGTGCTGACAGTGAATTTGGTGGTGTTCAACCATGTGGGGATCCAGCAGTGCAACATCCATCAGACGACCATGCTGTGAGTGATGTGTCCTGTTTCACAAGCCACTGCCATGCACTAATCATCTCTCCTTGCTTTTGCAGGCACATCTGGGAAACAGCTGAGGGAGTCCACAACCCAGGTCCTCAACTCAAGCCCTGAATTTCATTTCAGAAGAGGAATCTATTGAAACCATCATTGAAGACCCATCACAGCGCTCACCCACACCCTCTACCAACGCAGAGACACACACTTCAATGAGAGCAAACTTTAGAGTAGCCTTGGGATCACAGTTTGGTGAGCACATCACACTGTCTGATCCACAGCAGGTGGCAGCAGGGCCTTCACAAGTCTCCAGCAATCAGAGGACTGCTGGAGGCCAGAAATCTGCTGAGTCCGAGTCATGTGATGAGCCTCTGGACTTGGTCATGTCACAGTTGCTGGAGCTGCAAAGCAAGCTCGGGAACATCAGGAAGGAATGCCCGCTGCGCTCCTCAGATTGTAAGGCATGATGGAGGAGTCCATCCGCCTTCACTCTGAGGTGATAGCTCCAGCATGCCAACGCACTGAGGTCAACACTGGTAGGATGGCGGCCGCCATTGAGACTTTGGTGCAGGGCATCGGTCCTGTACTGCTGCATAGGCTGAACTTCATTGCTGATGCCATAGTTGGCCTCCAAGAGTCTCAATGCGAGAGGGGTGCTGGGCAGCCCGATCTCACTTCGGGTACCTCTTCTCCTCAAGGAGTCAGCCAGGGGCCCTCGCTACCCATAGAGAGGAGCATTAGCAGGTGCACACTCCCGGGCCACCCACCCAGATGACTCTGGGTGTGTCCGACCCATCCAAATCCCTCTTCCTGTGACCCCAGCAAATCCAGCTCCACAGCCCGAGCAGGGTGCCACTGCCACATAGCAGGACACCAAAAGCAGTCCAGGGCCCTCCAGATCTTGGCCCTCCAGAAGACGCCCGTCAAGGTAATCACAGATATGACATAGTAGTCAGTAGGTTGCCTCCACCTCTGCTGTGGATGCCCAGGGAGCACCAAGATGTTAGGAAGGTTAAAAATAAGTAGTTGCACAACCTGGGCACAGGTGGCAGAGTTCCATCATTCTCTCTGTGTGCTCCCAGCACCTTTGAGGTGTGGCTAGCCCCCCATCTTATCAGCATCTGTGTCTGGTGGCAGGGTTCAACTCACAAAGGATGTCATAAGATCAGGAGAACTTTCCCCGCTGCATCTCTATGATATGACCCTTTTCAATGAGAGCAAGCAAGGTGCCATAGCCAGACAGGAGTCAGACATTCATATAAGCTATGTAGGGATCTATAGTGTCTCCTCACCGCATATTGTCATCATCCTCCTGGAATGTAGGGGCTATAAGGGGCTCCCAAGCATGCCTGCTGTGCCAGGTCAGTGTGGCGGCCTCATTGCCGTCATCCTCACCTTGAAGGATCTCATCACCGTCATTCCCATTGACACCCTCCTCATTGGGGGGACTTGCAGCTCCTCCATCTCCTCCTCAGCCAGCTCCTCCTCCTGTTGCAGCACCAGGTGAAGGGCGCAGCAGGCGACGACAATGTGTGACACCCTCTGTGGACTGTATTGCAGGGCTCCACCAGACCAGTCCAGGCACCGGAACCTCATTTTCAGCATCCCAATGGCTTGCTCCACCAAGCATGAGCGTCATTATACCTTCTCTCTGATGTACTCTAAGGCTGCCGCAGGGGTGTCATCAGCTAAGTCCTCTGCAGGTAGCCCTTGTCCCCATGGAGCCAACCCTGCAGCCTCCCTTGACCCTGGAAGATGTCAGGGATCTGAGACCTGCTAAGGAAGTAGGAGTCATGGACACTTCCTGGGAACTGTGCGCAGACCTACAGGATGCATTTGTGGTGGTCACACACCAGCTGAACATTCAGCGAGTGGAGGCCCTTGCAGTTGACGTAGTGGACCGCTTGTAGCCACAGAGATTTGAGCACCACATGAGTGCAGCCAATGGCACCTTGCACTTGTGGGATACCTGAGATCTGGGTAAATCCCAATGCTCTTGCTTCCTGACTTTCCTGATCCCAGGCAAAGTGCACAAAGTTGTGTGCCTTCACGAAGATGGCATCCATGAGGTCATGAATGCATTTGTGCGTGGAGGCTTGAGATATCCCACAGAGGTCACCTGTGGAGCCTTGAAAGGAACCAATGACTTAAAAACTAAGCACCGTGGTCACTTTCACGGCCAGAGTTTAGTGCGCTGCATGGCTGCCCGAAACCCCACCCACCTTCCCCCGACTTCACCTGAAGAACTGGCATAAGCTTCTCCCGCTGGACTGCATGCTGTGCTCTCAGCTCAGGCATCCTCTTAACCCGTACTGCATGGCTGTGCTGTTAGCTTGAACCATAAGGGAGACTGATCCAAATCTGAATGATGACATTGCAAGGGGCTGTGAGCGCCTCCACCAGTGACTGCTCCATGGTCAGCTTTCGCAAGGAGATTGTGCAACTTGCCCAGTCTTCCGACTGTTCTGCAGCCCACTAAAACGCTCATTAGTTTTCAGTCTGTGCCCGAGGGGTGAAAAGCTCTGGAGCATTTGGTGGCACTTTTAGGCCCCTGCATTGCTTGAGTGGGCAGATAAGCTAGAGGCCCAACTCCACATGTCAATGCAGCTGCGCCTGTAATGTCTCAGCTGCGGAGGAATGATCACTTTATACAAGGTTTCCCCAGTATGTGGCCACTTCCATCACCGCCCCCCACGTGCTTGTGCACTACTATCAACCACAGTGCAGATCTTGCCCCCTGCAACTCGCCCCAACTGCAGTACAGCCCTTGCCCCAGCATCACACTGTCAGCCAGCTGGGAAATAGCGACTTGCCTGTGCCCTCGCATGAACCTTGAAGTCCAATAGGCAACCCTCGCCAGCACTGCGCAATGTTACTGTGCACTCACCTCCAAGTTCCCCTTGAAATGCAACTCGTCAGGTGCCTGGGGGGATGAATCCGGTGACCAGGATTTATAATGATATGCAGATATATTAAAATGAAGTCCCGAACGTGCGGCAGTGGGAAATGTGACCCACCATTGATGGGCAGAGTGAACGATTGCAAACTGGTTTCACGACGGCGTGAAACCGATTTTTGGTCTTCCTGCCATATTGTTCATTCACACTTGTCATGACGCCTGATGTCAATGTGGATGGAAAATTCTGCCCAAAGCTCCCGTTTACGTTTTCAGTTTCAGGAGCATTTAAAAATTTGTGGAATTTGCCAATGGCTCATTGGTTACCGGGAGAGTAATATAGAGACTGGATAGAGGGTGAGAAAGGGGTATGGAGGTAATGGAAGGGGCTTGAGGGATATGAGGAGGCATAGAAGGAGCATGAAGACAATAAAGGGGGTATGGAAGGGACATGGGATGCAAGGAAGGGGTAAGGGGTATATGGATGCATAGGGGTATGGAAGGGGCATGGTAAATATTGGGGGGCATGGGGGTGGGTGGGGGGTTGAGGGGTTAAGGCCTGACACTCATGGCCTCAATTTCTTTTAAATCATTCACAGGATGTGGGCTTCTCTGGCTGGGCCAGCATTTATTGCCCATCCCTAGTTGCCCTTGAGAAGGTGGTGGTGAGCTACTTTCTTGAACCATTGCAGTCCATGTGGTGTAGGTACACCCGCAGTGCTGTTAGGAAGGGAGTTGTAGGATTTTGATCCAGCGATAGTGAGGGAACAGCGATATTTCCAAGTCAGGATGGTGTGAGACTTGGAGGGGGACTTCGAGGTGGTGGTGCTCCCATCTATCTCCTGCCCTTGTCCTTCAAGATGATAGTGGTCGTGGGTTTGGAAGGTGCTGTCGAAGGAGCATTGGTGAGTTCCTGCAGTGCATCTTGTAGATGGGACACACTGCTGCTACTGTGTAGCGGTGGTGGAGGGAGTGAATGTTTGTGGAAGGGGTGTCAATCAATTGGGCTGTTGTGTCCTGGATGGTGTCAAGCTTCTTGAGTGTTGTTGGAGCTGCACTCATTCAGGCAAATGGGGAGTATTCCATCACGCTCCTGACTTGTGCCTTGTAGATGGTGGACAGTCTTTGGCGAGTCAGGAGGTGAATTAATCATCGCAGGATTCCCAGCCTGTGACCTGCTTTTGTAGCCACAGTATTTATCCAGTTCAGTTTCTGGTCAATGGTGAGCCCCCAGGACGTTGATAGTCGGGGATTCAGTGATGGTAATGCCATTGAATGTCATGGGGTGATGGTTAGATTCTCTTTTGTTGGAGATGGTCATTGCCTGGCACTTGTGTGGCACGAATGTTACTTGCCACTTGTCAGCCCAAGCCTGGATATTGTCCAGGTCTTGCTGCATTTGGACATGGACTGCATCAGTATCTGAGGAGTCGCAATGGTGCTGAACATTGTGCAATCATCGGCGAACATCCCCACTTCTGACTTTATGATGGAAGGAAGGTCATTGGTGAAGCAGCTGAAGGTGGTTGGGCCCAGGACACTACCCTGAGGAATTCCTGCAGTGATGTCCTGGAGCAGAGGTGACTGACCTCTAACAACCACAACCACCTTCCTTTGTGCTAGGTATGACTCCAGCCAGCGGAGAGTTTTCCCTGATTCCCACTGACTCAAGTTTTGCTAGGGTTCCTTGATGCACACTCGGTCAAATGCTACCTTGATGTCAAGGGCAGTCACTCTGCAAATGGACCATTGTTTCAGTAAACGTCTCCGACTCCATCCCGCCCCCACCTCCCTAAAATGAAAATATGGTGATCGGGGCCCTCCTTAATGGAGACTGGTTTGTGGGGTCAGGAACTTGCTCGACTCACGGTTCCCATTTCCTTCACGAAAATCCGGCCCTTTGTGTCCTCCTCGCAGCTTGCTTTCCTATTTTTCTATTATTAGCAAATTTGGCTAAAATACACCCTGTCCCTTCATCCAAGACATTAATATAGATTGTAAATAGTTGACACTCCAGCACTGATCTCTGTGACACCCCATTCATTACAACTTGCCAAACTGAAAAATGACCTATTTATCCCTACTTTCTGGTTCCTGTTAGTCAATCCTCTTTCTGCAGTGGCTGTAATCACATATTTCTTGCTTTCTCTTTTCTCCTCACCACAAGCGGATCTTGTCCCTTTTTGATTTCAGATACCCAAGAATAGAACCTTCCCATTCAGTGGAAAAGGAGGTAGAATACAGCGAAGATGAAGAGACACGGTCGCTCGATCATACACTTGCAGCCAACAGCTCAGAGACTGTTACTGCATGTATTTAGAGGGTGGGAGGGACCAAGGAGGAAGCTGCACATGGTAAGACACAGGGCAAAAATGTGCAGGAACCAGAGCAGGGTCAAATGATTGCATAGGTGCCAGCTCACTGGAAGGTGAGGTTGCACACTAGTTTCACTGCAGAGGAGTCAGATGAGGGCTTCAATTGGTGTACACAGCAAAACGCGTGTTACACTGGAAAGACTGACAGAAAGCCTGCGCTTGATGTCGAGCAACATGGAGGAGTCAAGTATCAACTAAGCAGAGGGCTTTACTCATCAGCACACCTGTGGAACCAACCATGATGCAGCCAGTACCAAATGTCAACGTCACAGTTTTCACTGTAACACAAACAGCTTCCATCAAAGGTCTGAGTGATGTAATGGAATCTCAGACTGCTGCCATTAAAACTCAGACTGCTGAAATCAGGGCTCTAGATATCACTGTTCAAAGGAGCTTCCATGACACAACACCAGTCCATCAATCTGTTCTCCAGAAAATCAGCACGAATGCAAAGATGCCCCATAGGAGAGTGGCAATATCTCCATGGACCAGGAACCTGCAGCTCACCTATGTGGGTGACAGCATTTCTGCTCCTACCCGTGGTACTCCACTAGTGTCCTTGTGCCTGACAGCCAGTCAGCTCAGAGCACTGCAGCCTAGGCAATGGTTGAGTCTGAAGCCAGGCCCTCCAGGCCCAGAGCTGCTCAAGTTTCCTCAGCTGAGAGTTAGCTGCCTTCCACCACCTAATCTGTGGCCACTGAAGAAGCACACAAAGGTAGATAAAGGTACATGGAAGACTCAAGGCAACTCAAGGAAGGAACAACGGTGATTAAATTAATTTTGTATACACTATGTCATGATTGAATTTACAAAATTGGATTAGAATGTGTATTTTCTAGGTTTTTTTGTGTTGTCAGAAAGAGGACGATATAATGTCCTGTCTTACCATGAATTTTCAACCCAATGGTCTGAATTTTACTACGTTGGGGCGAGCGCACAATACCCTCGACATGCCGTAAGATAGATCGTGATGATGTCAGGAGGGGATCCCAATATCATCATGCCACATCATGATATTTCGGATAGGTCGGCAGCCTGCCCAACGTCAATGAAAGGGGCAACTGAACGAATTAAAGAGGCAATGCTCTGCAATTTTAAGCAGCCCTTGTGGTTTTACAGTCGGCGTACAGGCAGCACTTGGGGACCTCACAATGACCATTTTCTCAATCCAGGGCAGGGTATAAGGCCGCAGAAGGAGCAAAAAGTGTGGAGGTCAGACTCATTACTTATTGCCTCGTTTTTGACTTTCTGGATAGTTTTCAAAACTATTTTGTTCAATTTTTTGGGGCGGTTAGGAAGCTTATAGCTTTTAATTACATCAGCCAGTCTGCATCTCAGCAATCCAATAGCATAAATATGGGGATTTTTCTCTTAAGTGAAGGTTCCTCCTCAGATGGAGAGAGGAGAAGATGGGAGAGGAGGCCAGCTTGCTGGAGACGGCATCAATGTGTCTGCCCACAAGAACAAGCAGCAGGCCCTAAAAGGGGTGAAGGCCTGCAAGGCTTGTGTAGGAGAAGGCACCAAAGGAGGCAGCACTACCCTGCTGGTAGAATGTACTGAGTTAGATCCAACTACCTGGACATGGCGGAGGTGCAGTGCAGAAGAAGCATCCATCTCTCGAGACAGTAACTTCTAACTTCAAAATGATATGCTCCAATATAGCATCTGACTGTGTGGCCTATTGTGCTGAAAGTGACTGTTGCCCTAAATAATTATGCATCGGAGTCATTCCAGGGTTCAGTAGGGGATCACTGTACTATGTCACAGTCCGCAGCATACCACTGCATAAAGCTGGGCATGGATGCACTCTTCAGGAGGGTGATTACCTTCATAAATTTCAAAACAGATGAGGATAGCCAGGCAGAACATGCAAGAGGGTATGGGGCTTTTGCTGGCTTCCTAAATATTCAGGGCACCATTGATTGCACCCTTGCGGCGATCAAAGAACCTGAGGGAGATACGGGGGCCTTTGCGAATTGTAACAGCAACATCCAGCTCGTGTGTGATCATCAGCAGCAGATCCTCCAAGTTTGTGCAAGGTATCCTGGGAGTTGCCATGATTTGCATGTTCTTCAGCACTCCCAGGTTGCAAGGCTTTTCAGCCCCCTGCACAATTGGATGGCAGGCTGAAGGGGAAATAAAGAGTACACGCTGGATAATGACACCTATCAGACATCCCCAAACCCCTGCTGAAGAGAGATACGACAGAAGCCATGCCTCCACAAGGGCCAGAATCAAGAGGACAACTGGGCTGCTCAAGATGAGGTTCTCTTGCCTGGACCAGTCTGGGGCTCGCTTCAATATGCATCGGATTGCATATCCCTCATTGTTGCTGTGTGCTGTGCCTTGCACAACCTGGCTCTTTCTTGGAGAGATCAGATGGAGGAGGTGTACTATGATGGACAGCCTCAGGCGTGTGAAGACAATCCAAAACAGACTCTGAAGATGAACCTGAATATCCACAGGGCCCTGTTGAACCAACAAGGCAGCAGCTTTTGGGAGTCAAGAAGACCAGGGAAACACTCAATCGAAGATGTTTCCAGTAAGCTGCCAAAGCCCTCATGAAATGTCATTAAAAAGCTGCAGTTACATCATTGCTAAGACCACGGGACCCCCTCCTAACACCCTCCTGGGTCTGCGCCTCCTCCGAAAAATAATGATGTTCATGTTCAATTACTATTTGAGTTTGTTGCAAGCCTCTAATCTTCATGCCACTCATAGCACAAGAACCACATGTAATGTGAAATATGAATTTAATAAGCTAATGAGGAACAGCAAAACACAAGTTACACAACTAAATCCATCACCCATAATTGCCATGTGTTTAGTGTGATTTCTTAAACCATTTACGAGTGCTTCATCTTAGTGCTCCCCCATCGCTGGCAGCTGCATTGGGCACAGGTTACTGATTCAGATGCTCCTTTAGCCTGGATGACCTTGGTGATCATCCTCTGGTTGCCGGAGGCTGAGAAAGCCCGGACTGTGCAGGAGAATCCTGCATTGTTCTGGAGAGTGGCAGGACACTCCACAGTCATCGTGGAATCCCGGGACAATACTGTCACTGGGAGAGGGCAGAGGAGCTGTTGTCACTATCAGTAGTGCCCCAAGAGGGGCTCCCAGATGCAAAGAGCTGCCGTTCATCCACCAACATGAGGTTCACTTCGATCTCCCTGCTCACTGTAGATGGACAAGAACCTAGTAGACACACCAGGTGCCTCATTCATCTCACACACAGGCTATGCCCAAACATCACTGCCAATGTTTGAGCTTGCATGTCTGAACACAAGTAGCCCTTGATTGAGCTTCTGGAGCAGTCTCTCAATGAAAGTCCCCAATCTCTCGATGAAGGATGTCACCCATTCAGAGGGGAGGGTGACCACAGGGCTCATGCTTCATGTGGACTCCTCCATTATATGGGCCAGGCCATGCATACTCTTTGGCAGCTCCACCAGATCATCACTTACCTCCCACTAAACACCCAGCATTTTCTGCCTGATGTATGATCCAGAGGCTCATCATCTGCCTGGAACTCAGCATCTTCCTAGTCTCCAACACTCCTACCATCAGAGTCCAGGGAACTCTCAGTCTCCAACAGTTGCTAAGACGATTGTGATGTGCTGCACCCAGTCTGTGCAGATGTGCTCAACCCCAACAAGGTGCCAGTATCTTAGATGGTACGAGGTGGGGACGAGGATATGATGCGGCACCATCTGAAGGACTCACCTCCTCAGAGGTCAATGGTGGACAGTCTGGATTTTGGTTGCTCTGGATGATGATCCATCCAATGAAGAAAAACAACAGAGAGTATACATGAGCATTAAAGAGGCAGACTAAGCTGCTGTTGCAGCATCCTACATGGGATGGCTCACTTCACAAATACAATGATGTAGGATATCAACAGACCAGTCACAATAACCCTGTATTGCCTGTCCTTGAGCCCTTCATATCTCATGGACCCGCTCCTCCAATCGAAAGTGCATCCCCTTCACTCCCACCCTCCCCAGAAACCCCTGCCTCTCCTCGACCAGCAGATCTCAGTCCCTGCTCGTATGTCAACTCTCAAACGTTCTCCTCCATTGGAGTCAGTACTGCCACATTTGGAACTTCACCACCCGTACGATTGCATTCCTACGAATCCTGCTTCCTCTTCTCCTGTGAGAATAAGAGCACTTTAATGAGTCCCCCAATTCCATAGGGCTGAGGTGTATGTACTCTTTCCCAATATTGCTGGTCCATGTGCTGAAAACATTGCAGAGCTTTTCCCTTCTATGGGCAGAATATTAAGATCGGCGGGCTGGTACGCGCCTGACCCAGCCGAGCGTAAAATGACACGCGATGAAGTCGGGTGAACGTCCCGACGTCATCGCGCAGCCCCACGATATTTCATTTAGCGGGCATGTGCCGGAGTCGGCCGCGCACCCACCGACAATCAAAAGGCCTGTTGAGGCCATTAAAAATGTAATTAAATTCAAATTTATGCTGCCTGTCCAACCTTATGGTTGGTGGGCAGGCAAAAAGGCCAAGCGGCCCTTGCACTTTCTAGGAAACCTCATCCATGGGCAGGGTGAGGTTTCCTAAAGCAAATAAAAATTCTACAGTTGAATTAAAAACATGTCCCTGCTCATGTGACAGAGTCACATGAGGAGATATGTTTTATGGCATTTTTATTTCCTTTATTTTTTCTTAAACAGCGCTCCATCTCCCTGAGGCAGTTCTGTGCCTCAGGGAGATTATGTAGCGTGCATGCGCAAAGATCATGTTCGCCCCGCTTGTACTCCTCCCCCCGTCCGCACAGGCAACATTCAGCGCTGTCGCTCGCGTTTCACGCTGGGCGAGCCTTAATCGGCCCACCAGTGTGAAAGTGCCTTCCAGGCCCCATCGCGGGCAGCTGTCGGCTTCTCGACCTCCCCTGCCTACCCCTGATGAGCCTACACGTCAAGGGCAAAATTCTGCCCTAGATTTGCCTGTCATTCTACCTAGTACTAACTAGCCTTGCTGGGCACAGGTTTCCTTTGCCGCTAAAGCCACACATGTACCACATTCCAGCCACACCAAATGCATGCCCACCCATGTACATTCATTCAAAATGCAAAGTGCCTCCCTTACTTATCCTTGCAGTGCAGAGGAGGTCACTGACCCTCTTTCAACACTGCACCCAGGTCCTGTGCGCAACCCCATGGCTGTTCACTATCGCCGCCACCTCCATTCAGGCTTTCATGGTTTAATGGTAGATTAAAGGCGGATTACGGTTCCTGATGGCAAGATCCAGGAGCCTATTTTTAATGGATTGGCATATCATGCATCCTCGTTAAATCACATGGGCACGATATTAAATTGCCCCTATGCAATTAAGCTGGCAGCAAATGAGAAAGCTCAATCTCTGTCGAAGGCAGCGCCAGCCTGTTTTGTCTTCCGTTTGAGGTCTGAATGGGGTTTCTTTAGGGTTTACCTGCTACCCTAAAAATGCTACCATAGACTGTTATTTATAAAAACCATTCTTGTTTATTTACAGATCTATATACATCTCAGTAACCTGACACAAAGTTGTGCTTCTGCTTCCCACCAGATGTTCCATAATCATGTGACACTGCATCACAGTTACGTCAGCAGTTACATCAGGATCACATGCTCCTGATGTTAACCCTTTACTCTACATCACCTCCCAAATTCTCAGACATCACAGGGTTAGTCTTTGAAGTGTCTTGACCAATCTCTCCGATAGGTCCTGATTTCATTTTGAAGTTGAGGACAAACTGCACTCTCTCGTTTCTGAACTCGAAACAGCACTGCACCCAATTCTGTAGATGATGTGTCTGGTGTTACAATTGTTGGCAACTCTAGATCTTAGCGCGCTAGAATTTCTGGTGAAATTAGGACATTTTTGATCTTGTCAAAAGCACTTTGCTGGTCCACATTCCAGCACCGCTTTGTCTCAACAGCTGTTGTAAGGACTCATTGACTTCCGCCAAGTTTGGTAATAACTTGCCTACTTGGTTAGCCATCCTAAGAAATATCTGTAATGCTATGATGGCACTAGGCTGTGGGAACTCTCTAATCACCTTGGTTTCTCTGCATCAGCAGTAATTCCTGAAGCTTACACAAATGTGCCCTACGAATTTTATCATAGGCTCTGCAAATTCACATTTGTTGTTCAATTTCAAATCTGTTTCTTGTAGAACCCTAAGGAGTACACTCACTCGATGGTCATGTTCTTCCCTCAATGAACTGTGTACAAGAATGTTGTGCACACGGCATATTATTGCCATGCCTTCCAGGGTCTGAGCCTCATTCTTTAGAATATCTCAGGTGTAGAAGCAATTCCGGATGTTAACCTGTCAAAACAAATGTTAGACCAAATGGCGTAACAAAAGTAGTTAACAATCTGGGTTCTTTATCCAGATGCAACTGCCATAAGCCACTGTTAGCACCCAGTTGTGTGAGGAGCATGCTTTTTGATAATTTGATGAGAATTTCATCCACTGATGCTATCGGGTGGATCTCACGCTCTACTGACTTGACTAATTGAGTCAAGTCCATGCGGATTCTAATTGAACCATTAGGATTTGGTACTGTGACCATTCCAGAACATCACTTCGTCCCTATGGTTACTGGAGAAATGACTCTTATCGTAACATGTGTTTAATCTTGCGCCTGACTTTGTCCAAGAGTGGGTGAGGTACCTTCATCGCTGTGAAGAGATATATAGGCCTGGCATCTACCTTAGGATTACATGATATTCTGTTTTCAGTTTTACTAAGCCTGAAAATAGGGATGGAAATTCATTTCTGAATGCATTTCTGGACTGCTCATCAACAATTTCATGAACCTTGTAATCAGCCTCAACTGCAAGCATGCTTTTCTGCTCAATAATCTTGACTCCTGGTTCCTTATCATATACAGGGGTTCAATAATTTCTTTATCCTTGTATCTTAATCTCACCAAGTGTTGCCCTGTTACTTTCAGGATAGGCCCTCCTGGACTTTGCAATTGATTGGAGGATGGCTCTAATGTAATATTTTTAAGCCATTTTACTTTATCAGATAACACTGAAACACCAGCACCAATATCCAGCTTGAATTCTGTGAGGTGACCATCAATTTTGAACTTAATGCTCCAATAATTGTTTTCTGTTTCATTATTTTCTCCTATTTCTTTTTTCAGTGGTTCTTTCACTTCTTGGATTTGATTTGATTTGGCCTTGTTATTTTTGTTTTCTTCCTCTGAGCTATTTGTATTTTAGGTCAGTAGACAATTTGAAAATGTCCTAACTTTCCTCAGTTGTGGCACTCTGCTCCCCCTCCTGAGCATTCTTCCCTCTTGTGCAGGATTTCCCGCCACACCCAAAGCATTTTAAGATGGCAGTTGGCACGCTTTTTCCTGACTTCAATGTGCTCTTTTCTGTCCGCCATATTGAATGGCTTCGCTCATTTGTTTCCATGGGTCATCGCTCTCCCCACTGACAACTGCTCTGTTTTGCCTCCTAAGCTTGGTCTGTTGTGCTACCTGTACTGCCTTTGTGAGAGTTAAATCTTCCTTCATTTGCAAGGGATCTGATAGGGTTTCATCTCACTCGTTAGTTACTCAAGAAAACTGAGACACTCCAAGCCTATATGAACGCATATAGTTCAGTGCTTCACAACCTTTTTTTCTGCTGTGACCTCATTTTAATACTTCATTCTTGGTGTGACCCGAGAGTGAAAATTGGGCAGGTTCAGGCAGAGGGAGAGTTGTTGAGCAGGGTGGGGGTTCAAACAGGAGAAATACTGACACAAAAAGCAATTAAGACAGCTACCATTTGCAGGCTCTGTTGGCGCCAGCAATCAGTCCTCAGAGCTCACTGGATTAGGCCACGTCAACAGGGGAAGAAAAAACATTGCGCACATCTAAAGGGACCTCGCAGCTGACCCCAGGACTGTCAAATCTGAGTCTCTGCTCTACAGTTGTCGTTGCTGCCTCGTAGTTCGCAACCCCAATTGCTCGTCCAACAATGCCACTGGGGGTCACGATATACGAACATGCGAACATACGAATCAGGAGCAGGAGTAGGCCACTCGGCCCCTCGAGCCTGCTCCACCATTCAATAGTTTGTAACAGGGAGAGTATGGCGCTAGTTAGCTCATGAACAATTAATTTCAAAGTGAGTTTAGCCTGCAACAATAGTGATGTTTTTCTTAGCAGTGATAGGAAATAGATATATCTCACTAAAAAACTGCACACTGTTAATTAACGCATTCTTTGTAAAATACTGCAATTTGTTTGTAATCAGCCTTATTTCATTAGAGAGTTTCTCAATCCATCTTATAAGAGATTGGAGAATGCATGTAATGGCACCTGAGAGTTTGTGATATTACATACATGCTATGTTTCAATTCCCAGCTCCTGCTAACATTTAATTACATACTGGTAGTAATGATACCTCCAGATAGTAAGGGGCATTAAGCCCACTTACTGGAGTGACCAATGGCACTGAACATGAGATAGTATCATGTATAGACCCACAAATTTGGAACAAAAATGCTGCATTTTGTCCCTTTAAACATCTTAGGAACTTGTCAAAATGTTAATTCAGGGATCAATCTGTTGACAAGTTCTGAACAATTTAAATTTAAAAAGCTCTCACCTGAATTTGCAAGATTACACTTTGAGGAAAAATGATCAATGTAGCATCTTTGAGATGTACAAATTATGACTTGGAAGCATAGAGTTGAAAAGATCATGTTTTAGAAAAATTCTCCTGGGTTCAATCCTTTCGATGACATTGAAAAGTACTGTTTTATGTGTGCCCCTTTCTGAAGTGGTGCTTCTATTAAGGACACTACAGTTGTTATAATTTGAGCAGTTGGCCAAAGACAAAATTGGCATTGTTACAAACTGAAGCTGCAATAGTTTTTAAGCCACAGTGAATTATATTGGGCAGATAAAAAGATTTATATTCATATAGGGCCTTTCATGACCTTAGGACGTCTCAAAGCACCAATAAAGTACTTTTGATGCGTAGTCACTGTTATAATGTAGGAAACACCACATAATGAATCTGCTCAATGGGACAATGGAGAGCTCCAACAGGCTTCAAGGATTAGTCAGGGGAAAGAAGCAAGAGTAAAAAAACAAATGAGAGTACAGAGGTTATTCAGAAATTACTTTGTTTTAGCTTCTCAAAGCTGAATAAGAACTCACCCTCCAGCTAAACGTTATGTAATAATGCTATTGCGAATTCTTTCTCCCCCTCTTCTGCAGGCACTGATTTATCTTGGGGTCTACATCCATGGTCATCAGCTGTCCTCGCTTAACCCAAGTGCTTATTCTAATTGCGTGAGCCTAGCCAATGGGTGTCAGTTAGCTGTTTAATCGGGGGGATTTGATGGCTAGGCCTGATCTGAAGAATGCCCAATATTTGCACAGGTTTAGTTGCTAGCTTATTGGATGGCACTTAGAAGTAGAATAACCCCCACCGCCCATACCAACCCCGCCACCAACCCCACCACATCCACCGAGCAAGGAATGCACTGACCAATGTTATTAGTTACTCAATTCCTAAAATCAGATGTTCATTTAGGCCTCAGTTTGAATCAGGATCCTTTCTAGTGTGTGAATCATTACCACAGTGGGTTATGCATCTATTAAATAAACCCTCAGTGAAGCAAGTACCATTTTATAAGCCTCACTTTGAAGCCTTGTGTTTTAAGGCTAGGTTTTTAAATAGGGCAGTAAATACAAACATGTGAACAAGGAGCAAGAGTAGGCCATTCAGCCCCTCGAGCCTGCTCTGCCATTTAATAAGATCATGGCTGATCTGATAGTAACCTGAAATCTGCATCCCAACTACCACCAATAACCTATCACCCCCTTGTTTACCAAGAATCAATCCACATCTGCCTTAAAAGTATTCAAAGACTCTGCTTCCACCTCCTTTTCAGGAAGAGTTCCAAAGACTCACGATACTCTGAGTGAAAACATTTTGCCTCATCTCTGTTTTAAATGGATGACCTCTTATTTTTAAACAATGACCCCTAGCTTCTTCCACAAGAGGAAATATCCTCTCCATATCCACCCTGTCAAGACCCCTCAGGATCTTATATGTTTCAATCAAGTTGCCTCTTACTCTTCTAAACTCCAGCAGATACAAGCCTAGTCTGTCCAACCTTTCCTCATAAAACAACCCACCCATTCCAGGTATTAGTCTGGTAAACCTTCTCTGAACTGCTTCCAAACGTTTTTACATCCTTCCTTAAATAAGGTGACCACTACTGTACACAGAACTTCAAATGTGGGGCTGAATTTTGCTGTCAGCGAGAAGGGGGCGGGGCCCGCTTGCTGACACGCAAAATAACGCGGGATGACGTCGGGGGTTCCCCCTGATGTCACCCCGCCCCGTTTAAATCTTCAGGAAGGTGGGGGCACAGCACGATCAGCTATGCACCCGCCGACCTGTCAATGGCCAATTGAGGCCATTGACAGGATAATTAAGGCAATTAAAGGACCTGCCGGTCCAACCTTAAGGTTGGCGGGCAGGCCAGGAGCCCCGGTGGGCTTCTGAAAAAACATGAAACCTCATCCACCATGAGGTTTAATGTAGGGTTTAAAAAACTTTAATAAACTTTTAGTGAAATTTATTAACATGTCCCATCTCGTGTGACATTGTCACATGAGGGGGACAAGTTAAGGATTTTTTTATTTTTCTATTTTTAATGTTTCAACAACTTTCAGCAATCTCCCTGAGGCAGCACTTAGCCTCAGATAGATGTGCGCTCCTTAGTGCGCATGCATGAAAGAGCACACTCTAGCTTTTGGGGAATCCCTCCGCCCGCATAGGAAGACCATAGCGCTTCCCGCCGGGCGTCACGCTGGGCGGGCCTTAATTAGCTCGCCCACTTAAAATGGCAGCGGGGCCCACTTCTCCGGCGGGGATCGGCTCCCTGCCTGACAGAGATTTGGGTCGGGCCCGCCCGCCTGGTGGGCAGGAAATTCTGCCCGTGGTCTCACTAGTGCCCTGTAGAATTGAAGCATAACCTACTTTTGTATTCAATTCCCTTTGGAAAAAATGATAACATTCTATTAGCTTTCCTAGTTACTTGCTGTACTTGCATATTAGCCTTTTGTGATTCATGCACTAGGACACCCAGATCCCTCTGGCTCAGAGCTCTGCAATCTCTCACTATTTAGGTAATATGCTTCTCTTTTATTCCTCCTGCCAAAATGGACATTTTCACATTTTCCCATTATATATGCCATCTGCCAAATCTTTGCCCACTCACTTAACCTATCTATATCTGTTTGTAGCCTCCTTATGTCCTCTTCACAACTTACTTTCCTACCTATCTTTGTGTCGCAGGCAAATTTAGCAACCATCCCTTCAATCCTTTCATTCAAGTCATTTTTATAAATTGTAAGCAGTTGAGGTCCCAGCACTGATCCCTGTAGCACACCACTCGTTTCATCTTGCCAACATGAAAAAGACCCATTTATACCTACTCTCTGCTTCCTATTGGCCAGCCAATCTTCTATCCTTGCTAATATGTTACCCCCTATAACATGGGCTTTTATTTTCCACAATAACCTTTGATGTGGCATTTAATCAAATGCCTTCTAGAAATTTAAGTACAGCTACATCCATTGGTTCCCCTTTATTGACAGCACATGTTACTTCCTCAAAGAACTCCAACAAGTTGGGTAAACACGATTTCCCTTTCACCCAACCATATTGACTCTGCCTGATGACCTTGAGCTTATACAAGTGCCCTGCTATAACTTCTTTAATAATAGCTTCTAACATTTTCCCTACGACAGATGTTAAGCTAACTGGCCTGTAGTTTTTCACTTTCTGTCTTCCTCCCTTTTTAAATAATGGAGTTACATTTGCTATCTTCCAATCTAATGAGACCTTCCCTGAATCTAGGGAGTTTTGGAAAATTAAAACAAATGCATCAACTATCTCACTAGCCACTTCTTTTAAGACCCTAAGATGAAGTCCATCAGGGCCCAGGTTCTTGTCAGCCTGCAGCTCCAACAATTTACTCAGTACCACTTCTCTTGATGACTGTAATTTTCCTGACTTCCTTCCCTACTTCCATTTCCTGGTTTATAGCTGCTTCTGGGATATTACTTATATCCTCTATACTGAAAACTGATACAAAGTGCTGGTTCAATTAATCTGCCATCTCCTTCTTTTCCAATATCAATTCTCCAGACTCACTTTCTATATGACCAAAGCTCACTTTGCTAACTCTTTTCTTTTTTGAATATTTATTAAGAACTCTTACTATCGGTTTTTATACTTTTGGCTAGCTTTCTCTCATACTCTAATTTTCCCCTTAGTCTTTCAATCATTCTTTGCTGTTCCTTATATTCTGTCCAATCTTTTGGCCTTCCACCTATCTTTGCACAATTATATGCTTTTTCTTCAAGTTTGATACTATCCTTAACCTTTCTAGTTCACCTTGGGTGGTGTGTCTGTCCCTTGGACTTTTTCTTACTCGTCCAAATGTATCTATTCTGTGCATTCAGGAATATCCCCTTAAATATTAGCCACTGCATCTCTTTTGACCTATCCCTTAACCTAATTTGCCAATTCACTTTAGCCAGCTCAACTTTCATGCCCTCATAATTGCCCTTTAAGTTTAAATACATAGACTTGGACCCACCCCTCTCTCCCTCAAACGGAGTGTAAAATTCAATCATATTGTGATCGCTGCTACCTAGGGGTACCTTCACTATGAGATCATTAATTACTCCTGTCTCATTGCACAATACCAGGTCTAGAATAGCTTGCTCTCTGGTTGGCTCCAGAACATGCTGGTCTAAGAAACAATCCCAAAAACATTCAATGTACTCCTCATCTAGGCTATGTTTGCCCATCTGACTTTTCCAGGCTATATATAAATTAAAATATCCCATGATTATCACCGTGCCTTTCTGACAAGCTCCAGTTATTTTTTCCTTTATGCTCAACCCTAGCATGTGGTTACTGTTAGGGGGCCTGTCCACAACTCCCACGAGTGACTTTTTGCTTTTATTATTTCTCATCTCTACTCAACTGTTTGCACCTCCTGGTTTCCTGAGCTTAGGTCATCTCTCTCTATTGTGCTAATACCATCATTATCTAACAGAGCCACCCCGCTACCTTTTCCTCGCTTTCTATCCTTCCTAAATATCCTGTACCCTTCAATATTCAGGTCCCAATCAATGTCCTCCTGCAGCCATGTCTCCGTAATGGCCATCAAATCATAATTATTTATTTCTGTGTGCCCTCTCAGTTCGTCTGTTTTGTTTCGAATGCTGTGTGCTTCCAGACACAGCTTTTGTTTTTTTCCTTTTATTCTTTTTATAACCTCTAGTTTCATCTGTTGATTTACTGTTAGATTTGTGTCCTCTATCCCTTCCTTTTACGGTCTGTTTTCCATTTCCCGTAATAATACCTTTTTCTTTTGTCTTGCCTCTGCTCTTTGATTAACCACATCTTCCCAAATTTGATCTCTTGCCCCCATTATTTAGTTTAAAACCCTCTCCATTTCCATAGTTATGCGGCTTGCAAGAACACTGGTCCCAGCATGGTTCAGGTGTAGACCATCCTAATAGTACAGATCCCACATTCCCCAGTACTGGTGCCAGTGCCCCATGAACCGGAACCCACTTCCCCACAAACCGGAACCTAGTTCTCTCACAACAGTCTTTGAGCCACACATTCATCTCCCTAATCTGATTTGTCCTATGCCAATTCACACATGGCTCAGTTAATAATCCAGAGATTATTACCTTTGAGGTTCTGCTTCTTAATTCGGTGCCCAGGTCCTCATACTGACTGTGCAGAACGTCCTTATTTGTCCTGCCTATGTCACTGGTACCTACAAAGGCCACGGCAACTGACTCCTCCCTCTCCCACTGCAAGTTCATCTCCAGCCCTGAGCATATGTCCCACACCCTGGCACCAGGCAGGCAACACGGCTGTCTGGACTCTCACTCTTTGCTGCAGCGAATGGTGTCAATCCCTCTGACTATACTGTCCCATACTACCACTACATTCCTTTTTGCTCCCCCAACTTGAATGGCTTCCTGTACCATGGTGCCATGGCCAGTTAGTTCATCTATCCTTCAGCCCCCACTCTCATTCAAACAAGCTGAAAAAACCTCAAACCTGCTGGACAATTGCAGAGGCTCACACTCCTACACTCCTGCCCCCTGAGTCCCCTTACCTGCCTCACTCGTGGTCACACTCTCCTGTCCCTAACCACTGGCCAAATCAGAAGACCCTATCCTAAGAGGTGTGACTGCCTCCTCGTACAAAGAATCCAGGTAACCTACCCCCTCCCTGATGCATCACAATGTCTGTAGTTCAGCCTCCAGCTCATAAACTCTGAGCTGAAGCTGCTCAAACTTCGAACGCCTACTGCAGACGTGTTTGCCCAGGATCAAACTGGCACCCAGGAGGTCCCACATGCTGCAACTATGACACATCACCTGTCCTGACATCCTTAGTGTGTTCTAATTAACTATTTAATTATTTTATTCAATTATATAGTTTACTTTTGTTTTTATATATTTTATTAACCTTACCACCAGTTGCTAGACTATTTTGAACCTTAGGAATAGAATAAATCTTAGTCACTTGCCAAATACTCACCAAATAACTAGCTTCATCTCCTGTAGCAGAGTACAACCACTTCCTGAAGACTGAAAAAGTTAAAAATCAGAAAGCAAGAGAGCACCTCTTTCCCTACCTTCCCTAACTCTCTTAATTACCCAACTCCCAGCGCTCTATTCTAAGTTGCACTTCTTGCAGTAAACCTTACCGGCAGCACCGAATTCCTTCTATGCACCGAATTCCCACTTGAACCAAATTCCCAAATATACTCACTCGGTCTCTGTCTCACTCAGACCGAAGTCCCAATCACTGATCGTACGTCTCTTACAAATAAAATGATGCGATATATTTTGAAAGTGAAGCTATTTTCCTGAGCTTAAATTTTCTCTCAATACAAATTTGTAGCAATTAAAATAAAGTTTAATGTATTCTGGAATTATATAGACCTAAATGGTGTTTTTGATATTGAGTAACATCCAGCCTGTGTACTTCTGGATACTGAGAATTGTTTTGCATTTTGAGAGGTGTTGGAACCCTAAAGATTTAATGAAGCATTGTTTTGCATCAGTGATGTTGATTAATGAGGAGATATGTTAAATGTGCCTTAAGGCGGCATAGTCTTAAAATTAGACTAGGCCATTTAGGGTCTATCCTACTGCAAACTCGGCAGTGCAGCAAGCCTATGACAGCCTCAGGGAGAAGGCAAGTGAGTTCATAGCACTCCTTGTGGGCTAGGAGGGGATGGTTGTAACACTTCAGTCTTATCCTTTTCATATGCCTGCTGGGTTCCAGCATCATGTTAATGAAGTCTCCTCCAGTCTAGCACCTTTTATAATTGGATGTGGCTGGGCTGCAGAGCTTTGACCCGATCCATTAATTGTGGTAACACATAGCACTATCTATAGTATGCTACTTAACATGCATGCAGCCTTGTGTTCTGGCTTGTGATATTCGTAAGGAGGACTTTGCAGGATCAACCTCCATTGCAAACTGATTCAAGGGTTAGGTTGTAGCCCAGTGGCCCATCCCCTTTAATTTTCGCTATTCTTTGTAATGGTTTGATGCAATTAATGCTAGGTTACTTCAGTGGGACTGGAGTCACAAATAGAATAGCAGATCTCCACTGAAATGAAATTAGTGGACAATCCGGGCTTTTACAAAAAATAAATAATAGCTTCATGGTCATTTTTTTACTGATAGCACCTTGTCATTTCCAAATCTTGGGTTCAAATTCTAAAGCTGCCATGGTGGGATTTAAATTTGCATCCTCTGTATTACTTGTCCAATAACCTAACCATTACACTACCATACCCAGTATATGCTGAGTTAGCTGCCCTCAACTTGCAATTACTGTCCATGGTGGACTGAACTAAATGGGGAAGAAACAGCCAGCTGGGTTTCTATTCTCAACTTCCAAGAATTGAATCCTGCTGGAAAGTATATGGGTATGGCCATTTGGGTGGTGAACAGGTTGGCTGTGATTAGCCTGCCAACACTCTCTGAATCCTCAGTAAACTTGGATTTATATAAACATGTAATAAACTCTATTAACTCAATTACATATTTTGATATGCATCATTAGCCATGAATAGAATTCACAAGTAATGATACAAATTCCCTCAGTTGTCAATAACCTGGTTTCCTCCTCAATCTCCCAATTCCTTTTGTATCTGACACTAGGTGCCCAGTTCCAAGAACAAAGAAATAGGCCCCAAGACCTGGCAGTAAATGGAAAGCTCAAAGATGAGGCCCAGGACCAAGTAGTACATCTGGGCCCAGATATAGTTTGAAGCAAACGGGAGGGAGGTTTAGTACTTAGGGAAGGAAAAATAGGAGGAGAAGGATCCAACAGAGGGCGCTGGTGAGAAGTGACTGAAGCATTCTGGGAGAAGACACCGCAGCCACCGCGACTCAGTAGGGAATTGAGGAGGACCCACTGTCAAAGAACGGAATAGCCCCAAACATTACATTGCTGTAGTGTTTCCATCCCTCCCTCCTCCTCAAATCAAAAAAAGAGAGGAAGAGGCAGTGCCTTCAGGAGTGCACCAGACCTGTGAGGGACACTCTTCTGAAAGTGGATTTTAAAGAAAAAGCAGCTGATTGGTGAGTAAATCCTGGGAGCAGACTTGGAGGGAGGAGCACCGGAGCGGTGAGTATAAATAAAGCTTAACTCGGGGATTTGCGGCCTTGTCTCCAGGGAGCAGACTCAGAGGGAGGAGCACCAGAGCGGTGACCTCGGTGCACAGAGTAACTGAAGCCAAAACTGAAAAAGTGACATCACAGGAAAGCTGTGGCATGATTGACTGGTAGGAAATCTGCACCAAATTTGAAAAAAAAACACTGCAAAGCTAATTAATAAATTAATTATCTAAGTCGAGATAGCTGGGCAGGTGATGTGCTGTAGCTGTATGATGTGGGAGCTGGCAGATCCCATTGCGAGCCGCAGTGACCACATCTGCAGCAAGTGTTGGTTGCTGGGGGAATAAGGGAAGTAAACACATGGCTAAAGGAGTGGTGCAGGAAAGAGGGGTTCTATTTCGTGGGGCACTGGCATCAGTATTGGAACAGGAGGGATCTGTACCGTTGGGACTGTCTCCACCTGAACCGACCTGGGACCAATGTTCTAGCGAAAAGGGTAAATAGGGTGGTCAACAGGACTTTAAACTAGAAAGTGGGGGGGGAGGGAAGGGTAAAACTCCAAGAAGTATGACTAACGGGAAACAAAGCAGCAGGTTAGCGTGTGGGGGGGTGGATTCAACTTCATGGAAAATTATGAAAAAACTGAAAAGAAAGGAGAGCCCAGGAGAGGCTATTAAAGTCCCCAGAACACAAAATAGGACAGAGTGTTTGGAAAGGGCTAGGAATCTAACTTCAAGCACATCAGATAAAGGGACGACAATGAGAAAGGGGACGGGAAATACAGGATTGAAGGTGTTGTATCTGAATGCAAGCAGTATCTGAAATAAGGTAAATGAGATTGTGGCGCAGATTGAAATTGGCAGGTATGATGTGGTGGGCATCACGGATACATGGCTGCAAGGGGATCAGGACTGGGAGCTAAATATCCAAGGATATAAATCCTATCGAAAAGATAGGCAGGTTGGCAGAGGGGATGGTGTTGCTTTCTTAGTAAGAAATGAAATTAAATCGATAGCAAGAAATGATGTAGGGTCAGTTGATGTAGAATCTGTGTGGGTAGAGTTGAGGAACCGCAAAGGTGAAAAAACCATAATGGGAGTTATGTACAGGCCTCCGAACAGTAGTCAGGATGTGGGGCACAAGATACACCAGGAGATAGAAAAGGTGTGTAAGAAAGGCAAGGTTACAGTGATCATGGGGGTTTTCAATATGCAGGTAGACTGGGAAAATTAGGTTGGTAGTGGGTCCCAAGAAAAGGAATTTGTGGAATGTCTACAAGATGGCTTTTTGGAGCAGCTTGTGGTGGAGCCCAATAGGGAACAGGCAATCCTAGATTTAGTGATGTGTAATGAGGTAGATTTGATAAAGGAGCTTAAGGTGAAGGAACCCTTAAGAGGAAATGACCATAATATGATAGAATTTAACCTGCAATTTGAGAGGAAAAAGCTGGAATCAGATGTAACGGTATTCCAGTTGAATAAAGGCAACTACAGAGGCATGAGGGAGGAGCTGGCCAGAATTGACTGGGTGATGAGCCTAGCAGGAAAGACAGTGGAACAGCAATGGCAGGAGTTTCTGGGAGTAATTTGGGAGACACAGCAAAAATTCATCCCTAGGAAGAAGAAGCATGCTAAAGGGAGGACGAGGCAACCATGGCTGACAAGAGAAGTCAGGGACAGTATAAAAGCTAAAGAGAAAGCATACAATGCGGCGAAGAGCATTGGGAAACCAGGGGATTGGGAAGCCTACAAAGACCAACAGAGGACAACTAAAAAAGAAATAAGGAGGGAGAAGATTAAATATGAGGGTAAACTAGCCAGTAATATAAAAGAAGATTGCAAGAGTTTTTTTTAGATATATAAAGGGTAAGAGAGAGACAAAAGTGGACATTGGGCCACTGGAAAATGACGCTGGAGAAGTAGTAGTGGGGAACAAAGAAATGGCGGAGGAACTGAATAGGTACTTTGCGTCAGTCTTCATGGTGGAAGACACGAGTAACATCCCCAAAGTTCAAGAGAGTTGGGGGGCAGAGGTGAGTATGGTGGCCATTACCAAGGAGAAGGTGCTAGGAAAACTGAAAGGTCTGAAGGTGGATAAATCACCTGGGCCAGATGGATTACACCCCAGAGTTCTGAAGGAGATAGCTGAAGAGACAGTGGATGCGTTAGTGGTGATCTTTCAGGAATCACTGGAGTCAGGGAGGGTCCCAGAGGACTGGAAAATCGCTAATGTAACCCCCCTGTTTAAGAAGCGAGTGAGGCAAAAGACGGGAAATTACAGGCCGATTAGCCTGACCTCGGTCATTGGTAAGATTTTAGAGTCCATTATTAAGAATGAGATTTCAGAATACTTGGAAGTGCATGGTAAAATCGGGCAAAGTCAGCATGGTTTCATCAAGAGCAGGTCATACCTGACAAATCTGTTAGAATTCTTTGAGGAGGTAACGAGTAGGTTAGACAAAGGAGAGCCAATGGATGTTATCTACTTGGACTTCCAGAAGGCCTTTGACAAGGTGCCGCACAGGAGGCTGCTCAGTAAGATGACAGCCCATGGTGTTAGAGGCAGGGTGCTAGTATGGATAGAAGATTGGCTGTCTGGCAGGAGGCAGAGAGTGGGGATAAGGGAGTCCTTTTCAGGATGGCGGCCGGTGACTAGTGGAGTTTCGCAGGGGTCAGTTTTGGGACCACAACTTTTCACTTTATACATTAATGATCTAGATGAAGGAACTGAGGGCATCCTGGCTAAGTTTGCAGATGACACAAAGATAGGTGGAGGGACAGGCAGTATTGAGGAGGCGGGGAGGCTGCAGAAGGATTTGGACAGGTTAGGAGAATGGGCAAAGAAGTGACAGATGGAATACAACATGGGGAAGTGTGAGGTCATGTACTTTGCTAGGAAGAATAGAGGCATAGACTATTTTCTAAATGGGGAGAGAATTCAGAAATCTGGAGTGCAAAGGGACTTGGGAGTCCTAGTCCAGGATTCTCTTAAGGTTAACTTGCAGGTTGAGTTGGTAGTTAGGAAGGCAAATGCAATGTTGGCATTTATTTCGAGAGGACTGGAATATAAAAGCAGGGATGTGCTGCTGAGGTGTCATAAGGCTCTGGTCAGACCACATTTAGAATATTGTGAGCAATTTTGGGTCCCGTATCTCAGGAAGGATGTTCTGGCCCTGGAGAGGGTCCAGAGGAGGTTCACGAGAACGATCCCAGGAATGAAAGGCTTAACATATGTGGAACGTTTGAGGACTCTGGGTCTATACTCGATGGAGTTTAGAAGGATGAGGAGGGATCTGATTGAAACTTACAGAATACTGAAAGGCCTGGATAGAGTGGACGTGGGGAAGATTTTTCCATTAGTAGGAGAGACTAGGACCCGAGGGCACAACATCAGAGTAAAGGGAAGAGGGTCTTCCCCCTCCTTGTTGTTTTTTCCAATAATTTATATAGATTTTTCTTTTCCCACCTATTTCCATTATTTTTAATGTATTCCACCGATCATTTATCCATACCTTTTATGACCTTTTAGTCTTATTTCACCCCACCCCCACTGTACCCTGCTTGTCCTGCTATCCATTCTTAATTAGCACATTCTTTTAGATAATATCACCACCTTCAACACCTCTTTGTTCTTTTGTCTGTGACATCTTTTGGTTATCTCCTCCTATCACTGCTTGCTTGTCCTAACAACCACCCACCCCCCCCACCTTCTCTCTACCCTTCCCCCCCTTAAACCAGCTTATATTTCACCCCTCTCCTATTTTTACTTAGTTCTGTTGAAGGGTCATGAGGACTCAAAACGTCAACTATACTCCTCTCTGCCGATGCTTCCAGACCTGCTGAGTTTTTCCAGGTATTTTTTATGTTTTTATTTTTTGTCCTGCATATAATTACTTAGATCTAGCAGTAACCAATCAGATGAGGATACACCAGCCCATTAGATTCCAATGGTTTCCATAAATCAATTATCTCTTTCAAGAAGCTGTAAATTTGTGTGAGATTTGCGAAAACTATTCAACCTGGGGGAAAATTGATGGTTTAAATGAAATACAGAGTGCTGTTTGCTGTTGACAAGTATACAGAAACTGACCAAATCTTACTAGTATGCATTGTGAAAGTCAAAAGGATTTTCAATCTGAAGTAATGTATTAAAAGCTGCCGGTTGTTTTTTTTTTGCAGATAATAAGAGTTATTGGTCTGTGATAGAAAAATAACACTTTCAAAACTGTGGCTTGTTTAGCAAGAGGCCCTAAAGTCATAAAAACAGGTTAACAGGCATATGTCAAAGCTGTGTTATTTTAATGAAACTTCATGTTTCAATAAATACACAAAGAATGTGGAGATGTAATGTCTGGTACCACGAAGATAAAAGGCAAAATGCTAATTCAGCTGGCTTAAGTGCTCCTCCGAATGTTTTGAAAGCTGCAGGAACTGACACCAAATGATGCTAATTGGTAACGTCAGAGTTTTTCCTCTTTTGAAATGCAGAGAAACTAACTCCACAAGAAGCCATTTTTTCATATATAATATATATATGCTTTATCGGATAAACTCTGTCTTTAATTCACCAAGAAACAACTTGTAAGAGTGCTGTATTGACTTCATGATTCTATAAGTCAGTAATTTGAGGGACTCTATTGTTCTTTGATTATTTTGTGATCCTGAAATGTATGTGATCAAGAAAGGAAGTTGTTGGTGTGTGTGCTGATAGCGATCTAAAGACATCTATGGCGTCCGAAATTACTGAAGGAGTTTTAAAACAGATGTACAATGTAAGGACGGACTCTCTAATATTACGTTCGAATGAAGAACTAGACGCTTCTTTGGGCAATTGTAGTTTAAGGTAGACATTGATTGGACAGTGTGAAACTGTCAATGAAACATCCTGCCCACCTTGGAAAGAAAGGTAAAAGAATAATTGCAAAGTGTGATTCGATGGTAAGGCTGGGCAATTTGGTCAACTGCAGAAGAATACAATTGACACAGGGTTGACGGCTCGTTGGCTGATCGTGTGTATAACTCCTTATAACATATTTGTGACTAACGGTATATTGCTAACAGGCATTTTGCAAATGGATGTATTATTTTCTTAACTGGCATTCCTACCAAACCAAATAATTAGTGTTTAATTTGGGCTCTGAATGTTGTCTCAATTTCTTGTAATTTTCATGTCCGAACAGTAGAGTAGTCTGTCAAAGTTAGGAGGTTACATCTTACACTCTGAAAATCAATGATATTCATATATTTCTTATGGATCAATCAGGGAAAAATAATCTAATAGTGACCCATTAGTTTTCATTAACTGTAATAGATTATTTACATCTTTATTTACCAATTACAAGGAATTCCTCTTATAGCTGTAGGTCTGAAAACCATCTTGCTCACAAAATGATATCTTCTCTGCTTGTAAAATTATAAATCACCTATTATTTCCAGCTGATGTTTTCTAAAATGTTTGAGACTGGCAGTCAATAAACATGATTAAATTTTTTGTGTGTAAAATATTGGAGTGTGTGTCATTTATAGTAATTAAGCATGAAGTTAACATGTCAATTTTCCCATTTAGTGCTTTTGTCGATATAACATTCCATTAGTATACTTTACTAATCTAAATTATTCAGTCCTTTCTCGTGCCACATCCATTTGAAATGCTACTCAATAAAGCAGGATATGATCCTATTCCTGGACTTAAATGCCTCAACTAAATGATTATCCTACCATATAACAGAGTAATTCAGTCTCCTCACGACTGCTTGATATAATCTGTTTGCCATTCAACTTAGCAGCCCTGGAACACAAGTTCCTCCGACCAATCTTCTGCCATAGCTCCAGTGAGAGCCCATTGGACCCCCAAAAGATATGTCATAAACAGCTGTTCACATCGTTTCCCAGGAGGTTTTGTTGATCTCCTCCCAGATTACTTAGGGAAGCAGGAGAACTCCTGTGGAATTTTGCAGAATTTCAGGGCCAGCTGTTTTTTAATTTAAACAACTTCACTGCTTTCAGAAGATTATGTACTTGTTCAAGTAATTGGCAACAAAGAGCAAGATCTTATCTTTGCTTCAATCCAACCAACGTATTTAAATATAATAGCTACAACCATAAAGAAGTATTCTGGTAACACTTATATTTACTGGAACCAAAGAAGGTCAGTGCTGCTTATCAACAACATCTTCATACCAGGTACGTGTTGTAGTGCCACATCATTACATCCACTGACAAAGAAGAAAGGTTTTGCGTTATTAGGTGCACCTTATCACATCTCAAAGCATATTACATACAATGAATAACTGTCCCGACTGATGGAATAGAGGTCTTCTCTGTTGGCAGTAAAGCATTGATTGGAAAATGAGTTTGGGCAGAATCAATCTAGTTTCCAGGGGATGGAGGCCCACAGACAAACTAATCTTGATTTGACATTAAGTAGAAAAGCTGGACCATGATGACTAGCAGCAGCAATAGAACATACCTAGTGCAAATGATTTTTTTGATGTTAAGGTTGAGGTTTATTTTTTAGGGGGAAGTGGCAGGGGAGGGGGCAGAGTATAGAGACTTTACACGACATTGAATTCTGTTAAATCTAAGCCGAGAATGCTTAAGGCTGATGCTGAATACATGAAATTAGACAGTGTTTCATTTGTGTGCACTAGCATATCACATTCTGAGCAGAAAATTTGCCAAAAATGGAAATTTAAACAAAAATTAAATTAAAAAAGCCATTTGTGAAAACATTCACTTATATGCAACATCATCCATTAATCTTTTTGGAGCTTTCTCCAAATAGATGAAAATGTAAAACTTATGCAAACATCTGTCCCCAGTAAGCTCCCGGGACAAGATTAAACAGTGCTGCAATCACACTTGTATTATAATCCCCCATTGTGTAACTGGAATGAGGTTTGAGTCACTTCCAATTTGGCTACATCTTTTTTCCTTTCAAGCATAAAGATGTTCCTGTTGCAATCTGTGTTCCAGATTGCAAACATTGGTTTCATGGCCTTGACACTGTAATTGGGCACTTAGTAAAGTGGAGCGTTCTCTTCTATGTGTTTTTTCTCTATGTTGACCTACTTTATAGATTGGTGACATTGAATGTATGTGAACCTACCCTATTTAGGTTGCCAATTACAGCATGTGAGAAACTTTATTAGGAAGTTTCACAGCTGACCAATCATGCACTCAAAGAAAATCTTGGAATGTAAAAATATTGCAGTTGGAAGTCTATTTCATTAGAGATTGTCCTTCCAAGCTGCTTTGCATTATATGATACCCTGTGAAAATAGCTTTGAAAACAGGTTTAAAAAATAAATCTATAAAATATAATTACAGAAATGCGCAAGGTTAGACAGGAGCTTTCGGCTATATTCATTCTGCCTGCATCCTCACTTCGGTGAAATCAACTTTATCACACTGCCGTTTGCTCTAAATTGTTCTTTCCTAGGACTTCAAATCAATTTAACCCCTTGGGACAAAAGGTTAATAACTTTTGTGGAAGATTTAGGATGGTATCAGCTTCTTTAATTCTGTTATAGCTCATAAGGGGTTCAAAACGAGCTTTACTCAGAGAAATCATGCCCAGTTCAGCTCAAAACATTGGTTAGTTTTGATGTCATTTGAGCCTGACCTGTATATTTAAAAAAGGACCCTGCTGGTTTCCATCTTTATGTTAAAATTAATATTAAGGGCCATTTTAATTCTTCCTACTCCATGGAAACCGAATGGACAGGAAGTTAGAATTGGCTAGAAGATTTACCCACATCAGGCGAGTGACCTGAATGACTACAAAGTGCTCTAACTAATATGGCATCCAGTGCACCTACTGTGTGGATTGAGTATGTCACACCCAATGTGAAGTCCTACAGCACCCATTTTTTTGCTTGCAATCAAATGTTTGGACCATAGTATTGCTTCTGTGACTATTAGCATCTTGGGCCAAAAGCATGCTTACATTTGCTGAGTGCTAATGTCAATAGACTAGCAGTTTTCCCTTTGATGTCTATATTCCTGAGCGTAAGCAACCCAATTGCTGCAACACAATGGCATTAAAGACTTCAAAGTGTAAAATTAGACTAAAGCCTGTTCTTGCAAAATTATTGCAGACTATTCAGCTTATATGCACTCTCAGCCAATTGAGTCTCCCTTAAAGCCTATCAAGCCTATGAATACCATTCCAAATGTTGAGGAGAGGGAAGGATGTATGGAGAACATTCTCTTAAGGCAGAAACATACAGGAATGTAAAGTAGAAGTGCCCTTCCAAAATGATAATGCCTCTTTAAATCCCTCATCAGCACAAAGCCTGAAACTGTCCAGTGATGGACTATTATAGCCTTGTTTGACAGGCTACATGAACTAGCTCCTTATCTCAGTGCAACCCAAAGTCTTTAAGACCACTTGGATTCATATAGCTGACCGACTGTCTGCCAAAAAGCATCCTCCACAACATCAGAAAAACGTTCCTGGGCTGCCAGTCTCTTCAGGATAACAAATGCAGTCTAGAAAAACTCCTGAACTTCAGGCAGACCTTCATGTTTATACCAGAATCAGATATATTTCTGAAGATGCATCTCAATATTCTGCCTTAGCCCAAGAAATAATTCATACTATCACTCTGCAGCAAAGCTTTTACATACTATTTCTCCCATCTGTGCAACTTCTTTTCAGAGTGTCAACACTTGTAATTTTCCCTGTATACAGCAGTTCAAATGTAGAGTTGCCTGTCTGCTTGGTGAATCACGATCCTTCAATCATGCATTAGCTCAAAGGATGTCTCAGATCTACCTACTGAAACACTGTAGAAACTCTCAAGATCTCTGTTTTCTCTCAATAATCATCACATCAATCTTCTAAGCTCTCAATCCTTGTTACAATTGCCTCTAGCACCCCACTAGAACATAAGTAATTAGAGATGGAATAGGCCATTTGGCCCTTTGAGCCTGCTCTGCAACTCAACAAGCTCATGGCTGTTCTTTACCTCAACTCCACAATTCCACACTATTGTTGTATCGTTTACTCAAAATTGCAATAACTAGGTTTAGATGGACTGTACTCCCCAAACCATTAACCTGTATCGTTCTTGCATTTTCACAATTTGAGTGGTTGAGTTTAATAAATGTCAAATTACATCCTGTTCTGTGTGTCAGCTATGGCTCAATCGGTATCATTTTAGTCTGAGCCAGAATTGCCTGGGAAGTTTCAACCTCCGATGGGCAATTCTCCGGGACCCTCTGTGAATTTCTAACTCAGAGTCGAGACTTGGTACAGATCTGATGTACTTATCTGAATAATTATCCAGGAAATATTAGACAGATTAAAGCCTAGTCTAATTCTTGGGTAACTACACGGGAGGCGGTGACGTAGTGGTATTGTCACCCAGCCAATTACCACCCCATCAGTCTACTCTTGATCATCAGTAAAGTAACGGAAGGGGCCATCAACAATGCTATCAAGTGGCATTTGCTTAGCAATAACCTGCTCACTGACATCCAGTTTGGTAACTGCCAGGGTCACTCAGCTTCTGATCTCATTACAGCCTTAATTCAAACATGGACAAAAGAGCTGAACTCCAGAGGTGAGGTCAGAGTGACTGCCCTTGACATCAAGGCAGCATTTGACCAAATGTGAAATCAAGGGGATCTAGCAAAACTGAAGTCCATGGGAATCAGGGGGAAAGCTCTCCACTGGTTGGAGTCATACCCAGCACAAAGGAAGATGGTTGTGGTTGTTGGAGGTCAATCATCTCAGTCCCAGGACATCACTGCAGGAGTTCCTCAGGGTAGTGTCCTAGGCCCAACCATCTTCATTTATTTCATTAATGACCTCCCTTCCATCATAAGGTCAGAAGTGGGGATCTTTGTTAATAACTGCACAATGTTCAGCACCATTCATGATTTCTCAGACACTGAAGCAGTCCATGTCCAAATGCAGCAAGACCTCGACAGTACCAGGCCTGTGCTGACAAGTGGCAAGTAACATTCATGCCACACAAGTGCCAGGCAATGACAATCTCCAACTAGAGAGAGTCTAACCATCACCTCTGATTCTTAATGGTATTACCATTGCTGAATCCCCCACTATCAACATGCCGAGGGTTACCATTGACCAGAAACTGAACTGGACCAGCCATATAAATATTGTGGCTACAAGAGCAGGTCAGAGACTAGGAATCCTGTGGCAAGTAATTCACCTTCTGACTCCCCAAAGCCTGTCCACCATCTACAAGTCACTAGTCAGGAGTGTGAAGGAATACTCTCTGTTTGCCTGAGGGAATGCAGCTCCAACAACACTCAAGAAGCTTGATACCATCCAGGATAAAGCAGCCCACTTGATTGGCACCCCTTCTACAAACATTCACTCCCTCCACCACAGTAGCAGCAGTGTGTACCACCTACAAGATGCCCTGCAGAAACTCACCAAGTCTCCTTAGGCAGCACATGCCAAACCCACAATCGCTACTATTTAGAAGGGCAAGGGCAGCAGCTACATGGGAACACTACCACCTGGAAGTTCCCCTGCAAGCCACTCACCATCCTGACTTGGAAATATATTGCTGTTCCTTTACTGTCACTGGGTTAAAATCCTGGAGCTCCCTCCCTAACAGCATTGTGAGTGTACCTACACCACATGGGCTGCAGCGGTTCAAGAAGGCAGCTCACTACCACCTTCTCAAGGGCACTTAGGGATATGCAATAAATGCTGGCCTCACCAGCAATGTCCACATCCCGTAAATGAATTAAACTAACATAGCTGCTCCCCAAATCACGAACCAACCCTGACAACCTCTCCCAACACCACAACTACCCTACCGACCATTCCCCAAACCCCTTGACTACCCCACGAACATCCAACTACCCTCCTAAACCCCCAGCTACCCCCCCCCCGACTTGACAACACACTCACCCACCTACTCCCTTTCCCACATCCCCACCTCGCCTGCTACTCACTTATCCACCTACCCCCTACCCATTCACCCACTTATCCATTCACCAACGTTCATCCATGAACACCATTCACTGACACTCAGACTGGATACTTAAACTTACCAAATGGCAACTAGTGCTGTAAAAAGGGGGCGTGCCTTGTCTTCCCCCAACTCTACGCCAATGGAGTTTACTGAGGGGCCTACAATTCGCATTTCTGGGGCAGCCAAGTTCGTAAGCTCCAGGAGAAATGTGGAGCAATGTCGGATTGGGGAAATTTTCAGACGCATTGGCAACCTGACGATGATTGCCACTCTTAGGAAGATCCAGGCCAATAATCTTCCCAGAACTAAACAATGCCTTTAAAATATTAAACAATGTGAACCATGAACTAGATAGACACAACAATGCTGAGTGTTAAATAAACAATGGATGGAATCAACCCAGGGTTTCACCAAGTGCAGTAGCGGGTGTGAAAAAAGGCATTTTACCCGCCGGCCGCAATGGCGGGTTATCGCACAGTATCGTACCCTCCCGCCTCATAAATTATGCAGTCACGGGAAACAAGCTGGATCGCTGGCGGCAGGCCTCCGATTGGCCCGCCACACCGTTGCCTTGCTGGTACCTTGCATCATATTTAAAATGCAGCCGCACAAGCACTTCCAAAGGTTGCAGCCCAGGTCTTCTCCGGTGTAGACATGGTCCTGAAAGCCAAGAAGAGTGTAGCCCCCCCCGATTCAGTGACGCATCCCTAGGACGTCGTGGAGGCCTAGCATGGTGTCCTCCACCCCTGCTCTGGCTGCAGGAGGCCCATCAGCTTCACCATTTGGGTTTGGGTGGTGGCGGCAGAGGTGGTTAGTGCACACAAGAAGTCGGTCATCCAATGCAGAAAACAAATGAAACATCTGATCCATGCTGCCAGGGTAAGTCAACCATCTCATCAATCTCAATTCACCCACTCACAAGTCCTTCACACATTCACTGGCATCTCACTCTCTGCCAGCTCAAGGGACATCACCACTCACTCTCTCACACACACCTCACATCTCCATCTAGCCTCATCTCCTCTGGAGATAGCCTCCTCAATCCATCCATGACTCCGCTCAGCACACATGCATGCCTGGTATCCTCCTCATTTGGCCTGGCAAGCACCTTGCTCACACTCTCTCCGTCTGTCTTTATGCAGGACCAGATCACGCACAATCAATATCCTGGACCAGGGGTGGAGTGCTGAGCATCAAGGTCCTCACTCTGTTCAAGAGTCACTCGTTGGGGCTGCCTGGAGAGGACATCGACCGTCCCTGCGATGATGGTGAGGCTCCTGCACCACATCATCTCTCTCTCAACGCTACTCCGGGTCCCCTGTTCTGTGCTGAACGTGGCTGCCAAGCACTAATAATCTCCACTTTCTGTCCTAGGCATACCTGACACGTCGCCCTCAGGCAAATGTGATGACAACCCCAGTGCTGAGAACACCTCTGATGAGGACCCTGAGGGCAGCACTGTTGAAGGGCACTCACCCACGCCCTCCACCAGCGCAGAGGCGCACACCTCGTAGGTTTAGAGTAGCCTCGGCTCACAATCTGGTGAGCGCAACAAACAATGTGTTCCATAGCAGGCGGAGGCGAGGACATCCTTTGTCACCAGCACTCGGGGGTATGCTGGAGGCAAGGGGTCTGCTGAATCCGATTCAGATGATGAGCCTCTGGACTCGGTCCTCAACCAGTTGGAGAAGCTGCAAAAACATTCACAGGAACATCAGGAAGAGGTTTCTGGTGCACTCCTCAGATTGCAAGGGATGATGGAGGAATCCGTCTGCCTTCAGACCAAGGTGATATCGCTGGCATACTAACGCACCAAAGTCAGCACTGGTAGGATGGTGGCCACCATGGAGACGTCATTCCTGCAATGCTGCGCAGATGAACTCCATCGCTGGCACCATAGTTGGCCTCCAACAGTGTCAACACGAGAGGGGTGTGGCGCAGCTCAATTTCACTCCAGCCTCCCCCTCTTCTCAAGCAATCAGCCGGGGACCGTCAGTCACCAATAGGGAGGAGGACGAGCAGCTCGACACCCTGAGGCCTTCCAATGAGGTGACTCCGGCCGATCCAAATCCCTTCTTCCTGTGACCGGCGCAGCTCCAGCTCCAGAAGCCAACAAGGATGCAGCTGGCCCACAACAGGGCACCAAAGCAGGCCAGGGCCCTCCAGGTCTGGGCTCTCCAGAGGATGCATGCCAAAGTTATCACAGACAGGGTGTCGCAGTCAGCAGGCTGCCTCTGCCTCCAGCATGGATGTTGGGGGAGCACCAAGACGTAGCTGCTGGGTTAGGAAGGTTAAGGAGATGTAGTTGCACAGCCTGGGCACGGTTGTTATTCATTTGTGCATAATGTTCACTATTGTACATAAACTCCCAAGAATGTCTCCTTGTTCTGATGAGCAGTGTTCGTGTCACTCAGATGTGAAACCTTGGTTCCTGCACAAGATAAAGGCAGGTGTCTCAGTCCAAGGCCTCTTCCCTGTGCAGCGTGTAAGCTTCAGACCAAAGTGATGGTCCGGCTTTACATTCACTGCACACACTAGTGATGCCTGCTCCTCGATGGTGCTTGTCATTGCTGCCAGAATGTCATGGGCAGGTGTCACAGCATTCCGTCTTACTCTCTGTGTGCTCTCAGCACCTGTGAGGTGGGCTGGCACCCCATCTCTTCAGCATCTGTGTCCAGTGACAGTGTGCTCCTGAAGGGGGCAAGTTTGAAGGCTGAAAGGATCAGCTGCATTTAAAGTTACATGGCTGCGTCTCCATGATATGTCCCTGATCACAGAGCGCAAGCAAGTTGCCCTCAGCCAGACAGGAATCAGACATTCACAGAGGCTATGTGAAGATCAATGGAGTATCTTCACTGCATGTCGTCATCATCCTCCTGGAGTCTAGCAACTATTGGGGCCTCTGCTGCATCTCCATGACATGAGCCTGGGCACTGAGTTTGCACACTGCCATCAGCCACACAGGAGTCAAACGTTCACAATTGCAAACTGAGGATGTCATAACTGTCCTCACTTTGTCATAATCCTCCACGAACCTTGCCACTATGAGGGCCTCCCGAGCACACCTGCCTTGTCTGGCCACTGCGATGGCCTCATTGCTGGCATCCTCGCCTACGAGGACCTCCTCACCCTCATCCCCTTCGACGTCTTCCTCACAGGAGGAGGTGTGTAACTCTTCCATCTCCTCCTCAGCCAGGTCCCCCCTCCCTGTTGCAGTGACAGGTTCTGTAGCGGCAGTAATCTACGATGATGCGCAGCACCTTCTGGGGACTGTATTGCAGTGCTCCACTGGAACTGTCAAGGCACCGGAACCTCATTTTGAAGATGCCTATCGCCTGTTCCACCACAGCCCGGGTCGCAGCATGAGGCTCGTTATACCGTTGCTTTGCTACAGTCTGAGGCCACCACATGGGTAACATCAGCCAGTCCTCTGTGGGTGCCCCTTGCCCTTGAGGAGCCAACCCTACAGCCTCTGTGGACCTTGGAAGATGTCAGGGACCTGCTAAGGATGTAAGCTTCTTGGATGCTTGCTGGGAATTGTGCGCAGATCTGTAGGATGCATTTGTGGTGGTTTGCACACCAGCTGAACATTCAGCGAGGGAAAGCGCTTGCAGCTGACGTAGCTGGCCGTTTGTTGCCATTGAGATCTAAGCGCCATGTGAGTGCAGTCAATGGAACCCTGCACCTATGGGAAATCTGAGATCTGCCCAAATCCCAGTGGCTCTTGTTTCCTGGCTTTCCTGATCCCAGTCGAAATGCACAATGTTCTGCGCCTTTGTGAAGATGGCGTCCGTGACACCTTGGATATACTTGTGCATGGAAGTTTGCAAGATTCCACACAGGTCACCTGTGGAGCCCTGGAAGGAGCCACTGGCAGAAAAATTGAGTGCCGCCGTCACTTACATGGCCACTGGCAGTGAATGCCCTCCATGTCCCCGTGGCAACAAATCCTGCAGCAAGTGGCATATGTGACCAATCAGTTCCCTAGGCATGCAGGGTCTGTGGCAACACTGATTTTCAGTCATCTGCAGGAATGACAGGCACAGTCTACAGGCCCTGGTCTAGTGAAGCACCTACAAGCGACGGCTCTCTGTGGATCTTCAGCTGCGTGTACAGCAGGTCCTGCCAGCCCTTCAGCTTGAGGGAGATGCTCCTCTGTTTGCCGAACCAGGCACCTTGGGCGCACTCTTCCTCTTCTTCTCAGCTCCCTGTAAGCCATGAAGCATATCACTAAATCATCAGGCTCCATGATCCTGGTGTTTTCCTCCTGCCAGATCAAAGAAAGAGACACATGGGTTAGCATATGTGTCCTAAGAACCTCGCTTGGTTAAGTCTGAAGGACCCTTCACACATGCCGGAGAGTGCTGGCCACCATTTGGATGGCGAGTCTGTAATGCACTCATTGGCTGTCCAAAATGCCACCCAACTCCGCCCCACTTCACTTGACCGATTGGTGGCAGCTTCGGCCACCAGACTGCCATGCTATGCTCTCAGCTCAGGCACAGGCAATCTCCTGACACCTTTTAAAGGCAGACGTGAAGCACACCCTTCTGAAGTCCTGCTGACATGGGTGGTAAATTTGACGTGGGGGGACGATTCCAGCAAGGATGGCTTATAATGAGGTGCTAAAGTATTGATGTTAGCAGCAGGAAACGCAGCCTGCCATTGACGACTGGAGCAGACAATCACAAACTGGTTTGGCCTTCTCAGCATATTGTCCACTCACGCCTGCCATGACACCCAAGATCAATGGGACCAGACATTTCCACCCAATGTATTTTCTCACAAGTATTTTTAAAAAGCACATTGACAAAAAGTGGTTAATACACTAAAAGGGGGTTGCTGTCTCTAGGGACTAACTTAGGTGAAATTCAATGCAGAGAAGTGTAAAATGATTCATTCTGGTAGGAAAGAGGTGGTGAGTTAATATAAAATAAACAAAACAATTCTAAAGGGGGAGCAGAAGTGCCTGGTGATATATATGCACAAATAATTGAAAGTGGTAGGGCAGGTTGAGAAAGTGGTTAATAAAGAATACGGATGGGAAATAGAGCATGAAAGTAAGAAAGTTATGATAAGCCTGTATAAAACACTAGTTCAGCCTCATCTAGAGTATTGTGTCCAGTGCTGGGCAGCACCCTTTAGGAAGGATATGAAAGCATTAGGGAGAGTACAGAAAAGATTCATGAGAATGGTTGCAAGGATGAGAAGCTTCAGTGACATGGATAGAATGGAGAAGTTGGGGCTGTTCTCCTTAGAGAAGAAAAGATTAAGAGAAGATTTGGTAGAAGTGTTCAAAATACCGAGGGGTCTGGATAGAGTAAATAGGGAAAAGCTGCTTCTTTGGTGGAAGGATTGAGAACCAGAAGACAGCAATTTAAGGTGATTGGCAAAAGGCGCAATGGTTACATAAGGAAAACTTTTTTTTCACAAAATGAATGGTTAGGATGTGGCATGCACTGCCTGATACTGTGGCGGATGCAGGTTCAATATGGCTTTCAAAAGAGAATCATCTGAAGAGAAAACATTTACAGGACTTTGGGGAAAGACAGAGGAGTGAGGCTAGCTGAGTGGCTTATGCAGAGAGCCAGCATGGACATGATGGGCTGAATGGCCTACTTCTGCACTGTAACCATTCTTTGTTACTGTAATAAGCAATTTGTTTACTGTCTGGTTAATCAGAATACACCTCAAACACTTTGGGCAGAACTTTATGCCTCACGGGCGGGCGAGTGCACACCCAACCCAATTGGGCATAAAGTCACGTGAGAAGGCGTCGGATGAGCGTCCTGACGCCATCGTGCGATATTTCACTTGGCGGACAAGCAAAAGTCAGAAGCGCGTGTGCTGACAATTAAGACGGTAATTAAGCCCATTAACAGCACAATTGACTCCGATTTTTTTTGTTGCCCATCCAACCTTACGGTTGGTGGACAGGCAAATCGGCCAGACGGCCTTTGCATTTTTCATCAAACCGCATCCAAGGGCCGGATGAAATTTCCGTGACGAAACAAAATAAAATAAATTTTTTTGAACAGCATTTTTAGCAGCTATATGTTCAGATGATTGATTATGACGCATGGACACTTTTTTCCAGCTTTTGAAAACTTTGTTTTAGCATCTTCAGGCAAGGCAGCTGTCTGCCTTCTGGGAGCTTTCTCACAGCACTCACCCACGCCCACAGAAACGCCATCACCCGCCCTCCTCCCACCCCCACCCCAGCAGCACTGAGCGTTTCAGTGCACGTTTCACGCTGGCTGGCCATTAATTAAAGAGATTTAAGATCATCTGATAACAAAGGCTTTTGAAACAATCTGGCAAGAAAGGGCTACAAGCAGGATGGATGGAATACGGGAGAGGGATGTTAGAAGATTAGCTTTAAGTCCAACAATATAAATAACTGAAGAAGTATTTTTTGTCATTTGTATTCTGTTATGCAAAGACACGTTGCATTGATGAAAAAATTAACTCTGATCATTTACTGTATTCAAAACACAAAATACTGGAAATACTCAGCAGGTTGGACGGCATCTATGAAGAAGCAATGTTAAACTTTTAGATCGCTGACCTTGCAGCAGAACTGTTCTGCATGTAGACAGAAGATGGAATTTGAATATATAATCAAATGGAAGGATGCTGGGGTGTGGAAAACAGAGAGATCCAGATTATAAATACATTGGGCTGGATTTTATGGGCGTCTTATTCCCCACCCCATGACTGAAAAGTCGACATGGACCCTACCCACCCAAAAGCCGGCTGTCCTACAGCTGGAAGCAGCATCAGTAGTTTCAGGTCAAGATTTCCGAACTCATGGGGAGGAAGTCCTGCATTGGAGAACTGCCAGTTCTATAGTCCCAGGAGCGGTGGCCATCGCTGGGATTGTAGGCAATTGCAATGATGAAGATATGATGCAGCCCAGACCGACAGCTAAATCCAGGATATCAGCAGGTCTGGCTGGCAAACTCCAGCAAGGGTGAGGAGCCAAGTCTCAAAGGCTGGGGGAGAAGGGTTAAAATGGGGTATGACCTTGGGGGTGGGGGGGTGGTGAGGGATCCCCCTGATGGGCACAGGGGTCCCGCCATACGGAGATCTCCCTCTTTTGTTTTTCCAACAGCAGCCTGAGCAATGAAAGCTACATGGTTAACCACTGGCCTGGGTCTTCCCCTGTCACAAGTAAAACAGTGGCGGAGGCAGAATGAGGCCCTTAAGTGGCCATTAACTGGAGAGCCTCAACAGGCCCAAGAGTCGGGAGGCTGCCTGATGCCACCCCGCCCACCATAAAATGGGAGACAGGTCGTGGGTGGATGGGAAGGCAGTGCGAAGGCCAAGCACTGTATTTTACAAGGCCCCAAGCCCTGCCTTCAAATATGCCGCAGGGGAGGGAGTCGTAAAGCCTAGCTCATTCGGCCATAGAAGTATGAGTACTCATGAATAAAGCAATTAAAAGAAACATTTTGAGTTTCACGTTATCAAAACAAAGACATTATGATAATGTCTTGACTCACTGAGGATAGTGCACTGTAATATCAAGCCCCACTGCTCTCGAGCTGCAACAAATGTGAAAAGTTTGTCAAACCACCTAATTGTTTAACTTAGGCTAACAGATTACAAGCACCAGGTTTGTAAACTTAATAAGTAAATAACTGTTTAATGAACAAATTGTCTTTAACCAGTGGCAAAAGAAAGAAATACAAACCACTAATTTCTAACTCTATAACCTAAAGTCTACCCCTTCCTAAATCCCTATACACACACATACAAGACACATAAGACAGACAAAAACATGGATTTTAAAGGTGGGGTAAAACAGTTTAATAGCACCAATTTGGGAGTACAGGATTCGATGGGTTGATTTTGATCGATGTCTTCCAAATTCCTTAGAGTTCTTTGTTGGTGACGAGGTGGTCTTCCCGGCACTTTTAGTCTTCAGTTCACTGGTTGAGCACTTGCTTTTCAATGACTCTGTGATTTTCCTCTTGACAGGAGTTTTCCAGAGAGAGAGAGCAGGTTATAGAGATATGAGGGGGAAAAAACAGCTAGATATTACTGTAGAATTACTGGAATCTTACACACACAGGAGAAAGAGGGTTTAGTTCTTTTCTCTTTTCAGGCTAGAAGCTTTAATCTTCTTCTGCACTGCTCTCATGCAAACCCTGGTCACCTGGTTAGGAGCCAATTGAAATGCTGTTGCCAGGCAGTTCCCTGTTAGACTGGACTTCTCCTCGGCACCATTCTGTCTTTCATGGCACACTCTGTTCCAGGACAGTAATATTGTATACATCCCTCACAATGTTCCAGTAGACATGTCTTTCAAACTGCAGCCATTGCAATTTTAATCCACAGTCCAACAGAAATAAAAACATATGTTCTTTACATACCTCTACCCTTAAAAGAGATGAAACGCCATTTCAAAAATGCATTTCATCACAAGCTATGTGACACATGGACAACAAAATGCAAGACTTACTTCCATTCATCCTTCTTCCCCCTTATACAATCTTCAGCATTTCTTACCCCTTTAACTTATTTCAGTATTTTAGACCTGGGATAATGCATCCACTATCATATTATCTTTTCCGGCAATGTGAACAATCTTTACATTGAAAAGTTGAAACAATAGGCTCCATCTAAACAGTCTCACATTTTGAGTTTAAATTTTTCAATGAACACCAGTGGATTAACACCAGTGGTCAGTGTAGATTAGTATTTCTTTGTTATCGAGTCGATATGAACTTCAAAGTGTTGAGGAGCCAACAACAATACTAGAGTTTCTTTTTCTAATGTAGAGTACTTCCTCTGATATTGATTTAGTTTCTTGGAAAAGTACCCCACCGGCTTCTCTATCCCTAATTTATCATCTAGTAATAGGACTGCACCTATCACTAGCATCAATTGCCATTTTAAAAGGTTTGGTAAAGTCAGGGATAGCCAACACTCGTTCATTTATTAAGATTGCCTTCAGCTTTTCAAAGGCTGCTTGGCATTTGGCTGACCATACCACTTTTGCCTGTTTCCTTAACAAATAGGTGAGAGGTACAGCTATTGTGCTGAAGTTAGGCACAAACCTCAGATGAAACACACACATTCCCAAAAATCTCATGATTTCTCGTTTAGTTTTAGGAATGGGGAATTCTACTACAGCATTCACTTTTGCCATTTTTGGCAACACTTGCCCTTGTCCTACGATGTGACCTAGGTAAGTTACCCTTGCTTTTGCAAATTTGCTTTTGGCCCAGTTTATGACTAAGCCAGCCAACTACAATTACTTAAACAGGTCCTCTAATTGCTTTACATGTTCTTCCCATGTGTTTCTATATACTACGGCATAGTCTAAATAAACCACACTGTTATGTACTTCAGCTACAACTTGATTCATAAGTTTCTGGAATGTAGCTGGGGCATTTTTAAACCCAAATGACGTGACTCGACAGTGATACAATCTATTTGGTGTAACAAAGGCGGATATTTCTTTAGCCCTTGATGTTAATGCCACTTGCCAGTACCCATTCAATAGATCAATTTTAGAAAGGAATGAAGCACTGCCAACCCTATCGATGCAATCTTCTAACCAAGGAATTGGGTATGAATCAGTCCTCAATACTGCATTCACTTTCCTGTAGTCTGTATAAAATCTAGCTGATCCATCCAGCTCAGGAATCAACACTACCTGTGAACTCCAGTTGCTTTGGCTAGGCTCAACCAATTATTTCCCAGCTTATATTGGATCTCAGTTCATACCTGAGCTTGTTTCTCTGGGTGCAGTCGATAAGGATGTTGTTTTGTTGGCACTGAGTCTCCTACATTAACATCATGTTTAGCTAATGTAGTATATCCCTACAAATGCCCTTATTCTTCCTAACTAACCTTATTAGATCTTCCCATGGTCCTTCCTCTAAATATGAGAACACAGTATCTAACAATTCCAGTGTTTTCGTATTGGCTGGTCGAATTGTAGGAGGTTCGCTTTGTGCACAGTCTACTTCTCTTTCTACCTTACTCTTACTACTGTCTCTGTTATCCTCCATTACTCCAACCACCTGGCACAGTTGACCTTTCTTATCATCTTCCCTGCGATGATATGTCTTCAACATGTTTATGTGACATAACCATTTCTTCTTCCCATGCTCAGGAGTATCTACCAGATAAGTCACTTTGCTAACCTTCTTTGCTACCTTGTAGGGGCCACCGAATTCCGCTTTCAGGGGTTCACCCTACAAAGGAAATAATACCAATACTTCATCTCCTGTGTGGAATATTCTAGTTGTAGCGTGGTTATTTGCCCATTCTTTCATTTTTGCTTGTGAAATTTTTTAATGCTCTCATGCTACTTTAGATGTTCCTGTGAGTCTTTCTAGAAAGATGGACATGTAATCCAACATGGAGGATTCATCTTCCAGCTTTAGAAACTTTTCTTTAATCACTTTTATTGTCCTCTTTTTTCATGACCATAGATCAATTCAAATGGACTAAATCCAATTGATTCATTTGCAGAATCTCTGGTAGCAAATTGTAAGAAATCTAATCCTTAGGTATTCATGGCACTAAATCTTAATCATGGTTTTGAGAGTCTAATGGTATCTCTCTAAAACTCCCCATATCTGTGGATGATAGGCAGTAGACTTTAGTTGTTTGATACCCAAACTGCTAATTATGTCCTGGAAAATTTTAGACATGAAGTTAGAACCTTGGTCAGGTTGTATTTCAATTGGTGGGCCATAACGAGTGAAAAACTGAGTTAACTTTTCCACTACCACCTTAGCTGTAATTGTCCTTCAAGGGATAGCTTCTGGACATCAGGTTGTCATAGCCATGATTGTAAGGATATACTGATGTCCTGCTTTTGTTTTAGACTCATGGGCTCATAGACATTTACAGCACAGAAGGAGGCCATTTGGCCCATCGTGTCCGTGCCAGTCAAAAAAAGATCTGACTACACTAATCCCATTTTCCAGTGCTTGGCCCATAGCCCTGGAGGCTATGGCGACGCAAGTGAATATCTATATACTTCTTAAATTTTACAAGAATTTCTGACTGAACCACCCTTTCAGGCAGTGAGTTAAAGACTCCCACCACCCTCTGGGTGAAAACATTTCTCCTCAACTCTCCTCTTAGCCTTCTACCTCTTACTTGAATCTACGTCCTCTGGTCATTGACCCTTCTACTAATGGAAAATGTGCCTTCCTATCCACCCTATCTATGCTCCTCATAATCTTATACACCTCTATCAGGTCCTCTCTCAATCTTCATTGCACCAAGGAAAACAACCCCAGCCTATCCATTCCTTCCTCATAGATCAGACCCTCCAGCCCAGGCAGCATCCTGGTAAATTTCCTCTGCACCCTCTCCATGTAATCACATCCTTCCTATAATGTGGTGACCAGAACTGCATGTAGTACTCCAGTTGTGGCCTAATCAGTGTTTTATACAATTCCGGCATAACCTCCCTGCTTTTGTATTCTATGCCTCGGCTAATAAAAGCAAGTATCCCATATGCCTTCTTAACTACCTTGTCTACCTACCCTGCTACCTTCAGGGATCTGTGGATATGCACACCAAGATCCCTCTGATTTTCAGTACTTTCCTGGCTCTTACCATTCATAGTATAATCCCTTGCCCTGTTAGCCCTCACCAAGTGCATTACCTCACGCTTTTCCTCATTGAATTCCATTTACCACTGCTCTGCCCACCTGACCAGTCCAATGCTATCCTCCTTGCAGCTTATGGCTATCCTCCTCACTATTTACCACCCTACCAATTTTCGTGTCATCCGGGAACTTCTTAATCATACCCCCTACATTTAAGTCCAAATCATTTATGTACACCACAAACAACAAAGGCCATAAGACCATAAGACCATAAGACATAGGAGCAGAAATTAGGCCATTTGGCCCATCAAGCCTGCTCCACCATTCAATCATGGCTGATAAGTTTCTCAACCCTATTCTCCCGCCTTCTCCCCGTAACCTTTGATCCCCTTACCAATCAAGAACCTATCTATCTCGGTCTTAAATAGGCCCCAGCACCAAGCCCTGTGGAACCCCACTGGAATCAGACTTCCAGTCAAAGAAACATCCCTCCACTATCACCCTCTGCTTCCTGCCTCTTAGCCAATTTTGGGTCCAACATGCCACTTTGCCTTGGGTCCCATGGACTTTTGGGTAATGGTCCTACACAATCTGCTAATACCTGACTGAATGGCTCTTCAAAAATTGGTAGGAGTATTAAAGGTGCTGGTTTGATTATATGTTGAGGTTTACCTACTACCTGACATGTATGACACATTTTACAAAATTGCACTGCGTCCTTATGAAGTCTTGGCCAGGTAAAATGCCTGCTTATCGATGCTTGGATTTTCCATATTCCTACATGTCCTGCCAAAAGAATTTCACGTGATTTTCGCAATATCTCCTTACAATATTTGGGCGGTACCACTATCTGATGAACAACCGTCTATTCTTCATCCCCATGTTCATGAGGGGTCTCCACATCTTCATCTGAACTCCGTTTTTAATGTAGCACTCTGGAACTCATTCCGCCTCAGCTTCAGTGTGAGCTGACAGTGCTAACTTGTTTAACTCTGGATCTGCTTTCTGAGTCTCAATTAATGAAGGCATGCCAAACACTTCCTGTGAATTATCCTCACCCTTAAAGAAAGTTACGGCTACTCTAACATCTGCTCATGGTATTACTTTGACCTCTGGTGATGGACTTTGTTCAGCCATTGCTCTGGTCACCACACACAATGGAAAAATACCAGGAACTTGTTCTTGTGAACTGCTCCATCTCTTTAGCCTCTCTCAGACATTCTGTAATTATGGATGAAGCTATAATCTTCACTCCTGCCAAGTCATTCCCCAGGACTAGATCAACTCCATCCACGGGTAATTTCTTAACCACTCCTACAAGCACCGATCCAGACAACAAGTCACACTCCAATTGTACTTTGTAAAATGGAACTGGGATATACTCTCCACTTATCCCATTTACAATACTTTATCTTTCATTGAACTCTCTGGAGGGAAAACTAGGTCCTTTTCCAGCAAAAAAGTTTGAGTAGCTCCTGTGTCCCTTAATATAGTTATGGGCTTAGCTGCATCATTTGATGAAAAAGGAGTTATCTTTCCTTTAGACAAAACCCCTTTATATCTCTCATCTACTTTCTTCACTTCACCTGCCTTCACAGCAATGGTTATCACCAGTCCCTTATTTATAGTTAATGCTACAGTTTGATACAATAAAGCTAAAATTTGGCAACACTCTATGGCATTTTCTTTTTGAGTTCCCTTTTCGGTCTTACGAGCCGAACTCTTACAAACTCCAGTAAGTCCCATGGGTTTCCCTCGCAACTTCCAGTATTCTAAACGAATGTGTCCCACTTTATTACAATGGAAACACTTAGGCCTTCGCAGGCAGCACTATGTCACTTTTAAAGGGATGCTTACAGGCAGGTCTCTACCTACCAGGCCAGCCAGGGGTAGCTTTTCAATAGCTGCAGGGCTAGGGCTTGTTTGGGGAAGGGGAAGAAGTGGCCTCAGGCAAGGGAAGAGGCTGCAGGGCGAGGGCTGTACTGGGAAAGTCGGGTATCCCAGGGTGTGTTTGGCGACACAAGTTGATTTGTGCAAGTGGCCCTCAAGATGGGGAGGACTGAGGAGGCAGTCTCCAGAAGACTTGAGGCCAGATGGAGATGTGAAGGTGTGTGAGAGAGATCGAATTGTGACATCTCTTGAGCTGGCAGTGATGCGAAGCCAGTGAACGTGTGATGGCCGTGTGAGTGTGTGAGTTTAGAGAGATAAGATGGCTACCTTACGTTGATGGCACAGATGAGATCATTCATCCCTTTTCTATACTGGATGGCTGACCTCGCGTGTAGCGTTGGCACTGACCACCTCACTACTGCCCCCCCAAGCTGGAGTGGTGAGACTGATGGGCTTCCTGCGGCCAGAGCAGGGGCAGAGGACATTGAGGAGGGTCTCCACTGCGTCCTGAAAGCATCCCGGGGACGCACCACTGAATCGGAGGGCTGCACTCTTCTTAGCATTTTGGACTATGTCTTCACCAGAGCAGTCCTGGGTTGCAAGCATTGAGAAGTGTGCATGAGGCTGCAGTTTAAAGGTGGCACCCTGTATGAGGAAGCAGCGAGGCAACGGCATGGCGGGCAAATTGGAGGCCATCTGCCAGTAGAGACGGCAAGTTTCCTGTGGCTGCATAACTAAAGAGATGGGAATGGGACAATACGGTGCAGAAACCTGCCATTGAGACCGGCGGGTAAAGCAACTTTTTTCCCACCCGCTACCGCACTTTGTACAAATCTGGGATGATTCTGCCCATAGGGTGGCCGTTTGAATTTGCACATTAATACTAGCTTGGCTATGATGTCTTTCAAGGTTGAATAGCCTGCTGCCAGTCATTGCCATGAGTTGAGAGAATATAGATATATGTGTATTTATTAAATGATAGTGGGCTGAATTTTCCCACGCACTTCAGGACCCCGGTGTCAGGACCAGATGGGGGTCTGGAGATCACAGCAACGAGGCCGGCCTCACTATCTCCCTATTAGGGGCAGTGGATGAGCTCTCGATATTGCTGGCCTAATCAGGCAGCTCTAGCACCTCAACAGCCCTACTGGTACAGGTGAGCACTGCTGATGCAGGTCGAATACTGTGAGGCACCTCATTGTTGAGGTGCCCTTGCTGGCCTACACTTAAAAAACTAAATAGCCGGGATATAAAGAGAGGTAAATTGAAGTGGAGGCAAAACCCCTACACTGTAACAGCCATGGCCGGAACTGCGTTTTCTTTATTAACTAAGTCTCCTCTTTGCGGCATGGAGTTTCTGGCTCCCATGGTTCCCACGGCTTGACACAGGATGTCTGCATTGAGCTGGTGGCGTTCACACACGGTAGAAACCTGCTCTTCCACCAGCAAAATGCCAGCAAGGCAGCAAAACTGCCCATAATTGGAGCGTGAACTACACAAATTGGCTGCCCAAGTCCGTGGGGCGGGCAGCCATTCTACTTCCCAGGCCGCCCCTGGGAAAGATCCCCAAAAGCGGGAATGCAGAAAGCCTGCCACCATGGGGCTGGGAAAATTCAGCCCAATGTCTTCGTACTGTGTCTACGTTTTCCTTCCCGTGCAGAGATGAGGAGGGGGTGGGGCGAAATAACCAATCCAAGCCCTGATATTCCCTTATAAGGCTCGGTGTTAAATTTTGTCTTATTACTTGTCTGCAGCACCTTGAGATATTTGACATTAGAGGTGCTATATAAATGCAAATAGTTGTCAGTAGGCTAAAGCAATGTACCACCATGCTTGATCAATTCACATACACAAAAATAACTGGCTAGATTTTATGGGGGGGCGGGGATGGTTGACAGTGAACTGTGTTTCCTCCTCTGAAACTGACCATAGTTTCAGGGCATCAGGCATGCATGGATTAACATGGAAATTCTGAAGTTGTGGTCCATCGCTCAGTGCTCCGACAAAGGCTGTTCTGTGCTGTACCTCAACCACACCCTCGGCCCCACCACCCCTCTCCCCACTACCCCAAGAGCTGGCAACCATTGGAATCAGCAAGAACTTCAACTTTCTCCCTCATTACTTAAAACCTGTGTGACAACCGTGGCACAGGCAATAACTGTCATGTTTTAATATTGGTACAGTTGGTAACCTTTTTTAAAGGCAAATCAATACTCCTGGAGGCATGGAGGTGATTGAAAGGTGCAGCTCTCGTTTATTCTACTGCAGTAACAGAATTAACATAAAAACATGGATTCTGCGATCACACAATGCACTGGCTTGCAAAGTACGGCAAGCCAAACAAGACATTCAATACACAACGATAACACTCGTCTCTAAGTCAGGAGATTGTGTGTTCAAATCCCACTGCAGGACTTGAACACAACAATCTAAGATGGCACTCCAGTGCAGTATTAAGGGGAGTGCTGCACTGTTAGAGATGCTACCTTTTTGATGAGACATTAAACCCCAAGGCCCTGCCTGCTTGCTCAGGATGTAAACAAACCCATGTTACTATTTCAAGGTAGAACAGGGAAACTCTTTCGAGTTATCAACAGTCACAGATTGCAACTCTTTCGAATACAATCACAGTTCTTGGTTTCCGGGAGTGGGACATGAACCCACAACCCTCTGATTCAAAGGCGAGGGTGCTATGAACTGAGCCACAGGAAGTTATCCCCAGTACCCTGGCTAATAATTATCCCTCAATCAATATCACAAAAGACAGATTAACTCATCATTATAACATTGCTGATTTCTTGGAGCTTGCCGTGTGATAATTGGCTGCTGTGTTTCCTACATTACAACAGTGACTATAATTCAAAATATACTTCATTGACTCTAATGTCCTTGGGATGTCTGGTGGTGGTGAAAGGAGCGATACAAATGCAAGTCTTTTTTAAAGAAAGAAATTTAATTGGACCACAGATAATATGCATCATTAAAGTAGATAACTTCCTGTTAGTGTATTACAACAATCTATGTGGGTATGTAAGTGATATTTACATTGTCACAGATCTATCAGGGCCCAAAGTACCAGAGCAGTGGCAGCAATACCATGTAATCGCTGGCCAGTTTTGGAGCCAGAATGGAAATGAAAATAGAAACACAACTGGGCCAACCTTTTTCATTTAATCACTCATGGGATGTGGGTGTGACTGGCTAGGTCAGCATTTATTGCCCATCCCTAATTGCCTTTGAGAAGGTAAAGGTGAGCTGCCTTCTTGAATTGCTGCAGTCCATGTGGTGTAGATACGCCCACAGTGCCATTAGGGAGGGAGCTCCAGGATTTTGACCCAGCGACAGTGAAGGAACAGCAATGTATTCTCAAGTCAGGATGGTGAGCGGCTTGGAGGAGAACTTCAATGTGGTGGTGTTCCCATGTGTCTGCTGCCCTTGTCCTCCTCGATCGTAGTGGTCATAGGTTTGGAAGGTGCTAAGGAAACTTGATAAGTTCCTGCATATTTGCTAGCCAAATAATGAACTACCAACCAATAGTCATAACCATTAAAACTTTTCAGTAACTGGCACTTACTCAGAGACCTGCCTTAACCCCTTGATTATTGTGGGAGAGGTTTTTTAAGCTTCCTGGTCAAGTAGTAGATTCTTTTAATATGCAAGCACTCAGTTTACCATTATAGATCAGATTAATTGAACCTCATATCAGATGGAAATCCAGCTCAATAGGAGTCCACAGGTAGCTTTTCCTGTATTTTTGTTGGGGTAGTAGAAGCAGGAGCAAAAGCTCCTCCAGCCTCTGCAAACCAGCCTAGGATGCTATCATTCTCGATCCCATCCACTTTCTGAGATTGGGCCCCCTAATTTGTACCATAAGCTAAAAATAAGACCATTTTCTTCTTAAAGAAAACAGCATAGCAGATGTGGAACAGTTATTACACTGACCATCTATCTCTGCATATGAGTCCAAACTGATGCCATCAAACGATTCCCTTTATATTTTCTGTAAGGATACTTCATCAATGGTCAACCCTAATTGAGAAAGCCCCAAAACAAACTGTTACTTTGGATTAGTGCCGGCGCTCTCACCTCTTAGTCAGATCTCAACTGTCAGTCAGAAGGTTGCGTGTGCTCCATTGCCAGAAGTTCAGGAATAGAAATTCGTCTCAGGTGGACATGACACAAAACAGGAAGTATCAGATCAGCTGTCTTTATACACAGCACTGATTTTTAATTCTATTTACTGCAATGGCACCGAATATCAGGCGCCCCATATAACTTGCGGCTAATTTGATGCCACTTGTTTTATGAGATCACTCGAGATGAATTTTTACTTCTCTGTCTTTCAGTTGAGGCACTAAGATTCTGTCCAACTATTGAGGTGGTCATAAAAGATTCTATTGATAAAAGCCAATCCACTAGAGCTGAAGATGAAATCTCACTTGAAACACTAAGACCTTAACCATGAATCCAGTTGTGCAAGACAAGGGTTTAAAGGTCTGAAATAATTTGACAAGAAACACTATCAGGATGAGTGACTTGCACCAAATTAGAGGGTGACTCACACTTAAAGCCAGTGAGGAGGAATTATATCTAGCGGAAGTGAAAAGGAGAAAATGCAGGTGATGAAGCAAATGAAAGGAAATGGATGAGGGTCACCTACTCGAAGCAACACATAATCATCTGCTTCCAGAGCTGCAAATAAACTTCACTAATTTCAATCAATTTAACTCTGAACTTTAACACTCTGTCCAGTCCCGAGACCTAATGTACTTGTCCTTTTTTACAAATTCCCCACCTTTCAGTAACTCTGTATGGATAACAAATTGCACCTTCCATCTTCTGCAACCTTTTCAAATTTCAATTTTTTATAGGATGGTTGCAGGATATGAATTTTTTATCTATTCTGTATGGCAATCTAAGCACATGCTGCATATCACTGGAACAAATTACTTTTTCACTCCTAAGGGGGGGTGTCAAGGATGTCAAAGCAACATTTGGAGACTTGCTCTCTACTTGGAGGACGACTAATGGAACAGTGAATGACAACATTCTCAATTTCAACCCAATATGACTGGCCAGGAATGTCAGTTGATGTCAGTTTTAATTCCCTGCTGTTTGGTATGCTGTGCTTTGAGAAGTTATGAAATTTTAAAAAGCCTTATTTAATACTCTATGCTCTACTTTTCATTAAACATAAATGGCCCTCCATATCATCACTCATCAGCGATGAGCTTTTTTTTTCACAATACTGGAAAAATGTTCCTGGCTTTAGACAATCAACCCCCACCCAAACTGTCCAGCTAAAAATAAGGGAAAATATCCATAAATCATGCATAAAAAAACCCCTTGCCGTCACTGCAGCCTCACCAAAACCACAACTTTGTATCCTGGATCTTCACACAGGTGCACGACATCACCTGGATGCAGCAAATATCAGAGAATCAGAGCCCACCAAATGTTCCAATATTCACTGTGTTACGGGTCTGAGTGCACCTCAGTCTGAGCACGATCTCCCCTTTAGTGTAATAAATACTAACTGCTTCGGCATTGTCAGTGCTCTGCGCAGACAATGAAGACACCATAAGCTTAAGAGAGGGGAGCTGTTCGCTAAAAACTGGAGAAACGATGCAGGGCAAGAAGCTTTATAGGCCGGGATTTCACGCTCCCGCTCGCGGTGGGCATCATGGCAGGCGGGAGCGGAAAATATTGCAAGAAAGCCGAAAATTGGACTTGGGGCGTTGTAAAACCAGGTCGCGATTGTGCGCTCAAGCTGTAAATGGTGGTCCGTGTTTCCTGCTGCAGTATACCGGGAACATCATTTCAATATTTCTGCATGTCATTATAAGGTCTCCGCACTGGAAAAATACCCCCACGCTGGATCACCTGGGCACATCAGCATGCAATTAGAACGACGTGTTTCACATCAGTATATATGCGACATGCACCGAGCAACCTACACTTCCCTCCTCACTCCGAGGTTAGTTCGCCTACCTTGCATCGTGCAGCGCTCGCAGGGATCAGCGCCAGGCTTTGCAGGTAGCACCGCATCACTTTCAGGGGATTGTCTACCAGACCAGCAGTAAGGGAGAGGTGGCTTTTCATGGGCCCCAGGGCTAGGCTTGTACTGGGGAAAGGGGCAAGAGACCTCAGGCAGGAAAAGGGGTTGCAGTGCAAAGGTTGTACTGGGGAGAGGGGGACAAGTGGCCTCAGGCAGGAAAAGGGGCTGCAGGGCTAGACCTGTACTGGAGGTTAGGAGTGGGGAAGGTGGCACGCAGACATATGACTTGGGGGGAGCAGAGAGGGAGGAATGTGTTGAAGAGTGTAAGTGGCCTCAAGATGGGGATGGGTGAGGTCCACACAGGCCATAGGCACATCCACTTAAAAATGTTCAGGGGTGAACAAATGGATATGCGCCAGAAGCACAGCGGGATCAAGGAATACAGGGGTTAGATGGAGAAGTGCGTGAGGGAGGGAAAGCTGAACTCCAGGATGATGGGAGGGGTTTCCATACAGGGAGGGTCCAACTCTGGCAGTGAGAGTTCTGCAGCACCATCTTCCCACTTGCAGCGATGGTGCAGTGCAAATTTAAAATGAGGAGAAGCTGTCCTGCTGAGGGCTCTGCGGTCGAATTGGAGAGCAGCTGCGTGCGTGGGGCGGGGGGCGCTGATTGGCACCCAACTGAAATGAGGCATAGCTGAGACATGTTAGGAGGCTTTCAATGATAGTGCAGGGAATCAGGAAAGTGAAGCAATGATGCCCATTCATGCGAGACTAATCCCGCAGAGTGACACTAATCGATCTCCCTGTTTTAACCCCTTGTTCGCAGCGTGGAAATTCCCCAGAGTCATAATGAACTCCAGTGTAATTACACAAATGGACAAGCTCCAGAAACCTGGTAGAAAGTTGGCGCTGGACAGTTCACTGAACTGAAGTCTCAGGCCCCCCTCAAATAATCTCATGTCCTGAATAAACATTTACCTTCATTCTTATTCCCAAGAGTGTAGTATTAGAAAGCAGTGACTGAGGCTCCTAGCACCTGGGCTGAAAGCAGCACATCCAAGCGCCTGGCCAAAGCAATCACATAGCAGTTAGTCCTGTCGGGGTGGGCGGGGGGCAGGTGGGGAGAGGGGGCGGTGGTGTTCCTTGATACACACTCCACACTGACCATCACTTCAGGGGTGAGTACTCTCTCACATGGGAACAAAGCCCTTGAACCCATATCCACTGACAAGTCATTGAGCGAAAGAGGACCTTTGGAGACTAATGCTGACACTTATATGTTCCTCATCAGGAAGATGGAGGCTGGATTTGTCACTGCCTGCATTATCGCTTACAGGCAGGAGAGAAGAAAGAAAAGTTTGCAACGGAAGTGCCTGGACCACCAAAGGGAGGAGCAATATCCTCAAGATCAAGGGCCAGCAGGGCCTCCTCTGGATGCAGAGGATGAGGCTCACTGAGATGTATGTGCGTAAGCAGCTCACAAGACCCAGCCCCTACAGAACTCGCATTTCCTATCTGCAGATGAGTGAAAACCATTGTCGCCAATGGCTCTGCATGTCCAGGAATCTGCTGACTCACATTTGGCACATTCTCCAGGAATTGGCGCGGCAGGGATTGGGAGGGCATCCATTGCACGTGGCTGTAAAAGTAATGGCTGCTCTGAACTTCTACGCCAGAGCCTCCTTCCAGGGCTCAGCTGGGGACCTCCGTGGGATCTCTCAAATGTCCATGCACAGATGCATTCATGAGGTCACAAGGCAACCTTTTTTGCCAAGGCCAACAATTACGTCAACTTCGACAGAGATCAAGCAGAGCACTGGGCTTGGCTGAGATTCCTGGATTCCCACAAGTGCAGGGTACCATCGACTGCACTCATGTGGCTATAAGAGCTCCCTGACAACATGAACTCCAGTACATAAACCAGAAAGGCTACCATGTGCTCAATGTTCAGTTGGTCTGCGGCCACAAGAAACTGATCATGCAGGTTTGCACCAGATACCCAGAAAGCACGACTCATACATCTTGAGTAGATTGCAGATCCCAGACATCTGAGGGACCACATCGGATCCAGGGCTGGCTCCTCATTGACAAAGGATACCACAATGGAAGTGGCTGATGATGCCCATGCGGCAACCTCAGGCTCCTGCAGAAAGAAGGCACAACAAGGCTCATGCTGCTAGCCGAACATTGGTGGAGTTGGGTGGCTGACCTCTTCTGCACAGCGCTGGCACTGACCACTGCTGCCATCACCTCCCAACCTGGGTTGGTGACCTTGCTGGACCTCCTGTAGCCACTTGGTGTGCGTGGTGTGGGAATGTGAATGAACTAACCTTCTGAGTTCACCATAACGCTAGTTTTTAAAATTAATTCGCAGATGTGGTCTTTGTTGACAGGGCCAGCATTTATTGCCCATCCTAGTTGCCTTTGGTGGAGACAACTGAGTAGCTTGCGAGGCCCTGTCAGATGGCTTTTTTTTTAAAGAGTCAACCACATTGCTGTGGGTCTGGAGTCACATGTAGGCCAGACCAGGTAACGATAGCAGATTTCCTTCCCTAAAGGACGTGAGTGAACCAGATGGGTTTTTACAACAATCGGCAATGGTTTCTTTTAATTCCAGATTTTTATTGAATTAAAATTTCACCACCAGCCATGGTTGATTCAAACCCAGGTGCCCAGAGCATTACCCTGGGTCTCTGAATTACTAGCCCAGCGACAATACCACTACACCATGGCAGGTGGTGGAATTTTAATTCAATAAAAATCTGGAATCTGACCATGAAACCATTGTCGACTGTTGTGAAAAGCCATCTGGTCCACTAATCTGCCATCCTTACCTGGTCTGGCCTACATGTGACTCCAGATCCACATAGCTACTAAACTGGCTCTGCGGCAGGTGGTGAGGGAACCAACAAGAGGGAAAAACATACTTGACCTTATCCTCACCAACCTGCCTGCTACAGATGCATCTGTCCATGACAGTATCGGTAGGAGTGACCACTGCACAGTAGTTGTGGAGACGAAGTCCTGCTTTCACATTGAGGATACCCTCTTCATGTTTTATGGCACTACCACCGTGCTAAATGGGATCTAGCAACTCAAGACAAGGCATCCCTGAGGCGCTGTAGGCTATCAGCAGCAGCAGAATTGTACTCAAACACAATCTGTAACCTCATAGCATATCTCCCACTCTACCATTACCATCAAGCAAGGGGATCAACCCTGATTCAATGAAGAGTGCAGGACAGCATGACAGGAGCAGCACGAGGCATACCTAAAAATGAGGTCTCAACCTGGTGAAGCTATAACACAAGATTATTTGCGTGCCAGACAGCATAAACAGTAAGTGATAGACAGAGCTAAGTGATCCCACAGCCAACGGATCAGATCTAAGCTCTGTAGTCCTGCCACATCCAGTCATGAATGGTGGTGGACAATTAAACAACTCATTGGAGGAGGAGGCTCCACAAATATCCCCATCCTCAATGATGGGGGAGCCCAACACAGCAGAGCAAAAGATAAGGCTGAAGCATTTGCTACAATCTTCAGCCAGAAGTGCCAAGTGAATTATCCAACTCAGCCTCCTCCGGAGGTCCCCACATCACAGGTGCCAGTCTTCAGCCAATTAGATTCACTCCACATGATATCAAGAAACAGCTGAAGGCACTGGATACTGCAAAGGCTATGGGACCTGACAAAATTTCAGCAATAGTACTGAAGACTTGTGCTCCAGAACTTGCCATGCCTCTAGCCAAACTGTTCCAGTACAGCTACAACATTGGCATCTACCCAGCTGTGTGGAAAATTGCCCAGGTATGTCCTGTACACAAAAGCAGGACAAATCCAACCCAGCCAATTACCGCCCCATCAGTCTACTTTCGGTCATCAGTAAAGTAATGAAAGGGGTCATCAACAGTGCTTTCAAGCGGCACTTGCTTTGCAATAACCTAATCACTGATGCCCAGTTTGGGTTCCGCCAGAGCCACTCAGCTCCTGACCTCATTACAGCCTTGGGTCAATATGGACAAAAAAGCTGAACTCTCAAGGTGAGATGAAAGTGACTACCCTTGACATCATGACCACATTTGACCGAGTGTGGCATCAAGGAGCCCAAGCTAAACTGGAGTCAATGGAAATCAGGGGAAAACTCTCCACTGGTTGGAGCCATACCTAGCACAAAGCAAGATGGTTGTGGTTGTTGGAGGTTAGTCATCTCAGCTCCAAGACATCACAGCAGGAGTTCCTCAGGGTGGTGTCCTGGGCCCAGCCATCTTCAGCTGCTTCATCAATGACCTTCCTTCCATCATAAGGTCAGAAGTGGGAATGTTCGCTGAAGATTGCGCAATCTTCAGCACTATTTGTGACTCCTCAGACACCGAAGCAGTCCATGTCCAAATGCAACAAGACCTGGACAATATCCAGGCTTGGGCTGAAAAGGGGCAAGTAACATTCACGCCACACAAGTGTCAGGCAATGACCATCTCCAACAAGAGAGAATCCAACCATTGCCCCTTGACATTCAATGGCATTACCATAGCTGTATCCCCCACTATCAACAACCTGGGGGTTACCATTGACCAAAAGCTGAACTGGACTAGCCATATAAATACTGTAGCTACAAGAGCAGGTCAGAGGCTAGGAATCCTGCGACAAGTAACTCACCTCCTGACTCCTCAAAGCCTGTCACCATCTACAAGGCACAAGTCAGGAGTGTGATGGAATACTCCCCACTTGCCTGGATGAGTGCAGCCCCCACAACACTCAAGAAGCTTGACACCATCCAGGACAAAGCAGCCCGCTTAATTGGCACCACATCCACAAACATTCCCTCCCTCCACCACCGACACACAGTGGCAGCAGTGTGTACGATCTACAAGATGTACTGCAGGAATTCACCAAGCCTCCTTAGACAGCACCTTCCAAACCCACAACCACTACCACCTAGAAGGACAAGGTCAGCAGGCACCTGATAACCTTTGATTCCCTTGCCTAACAAGAATCTATCTACCTCCATCTCAAAAATATTCAATGACTCTGCTTCCACCACCTTCTGAGGCAGATAGTTCCAAAGTCAAACAAACAGCTGAGAAAAAAAATTCTCTTCATCTCTGTTAAGTGTGACCCCTAGTTTTAAAACAGTGCTCCCTAGTTCTGGACTCACCTACAAGAGGAAACGTTCTTTCCACGTCCACCTTGTCAAGGCCGTTCAGGATCTTATATACTCCAGTGGAAACAAGCCCAGCCAGTCCAATTGATCCTCATAAGACAACCCACTCATTCCAAATATCAATCCAGTAAACCTCCTCTAAACTGCATCCAAGGCATTTACATCCTTCCTTAAATAAGGAGACCAAAGCTACACACAGTATTCGTGATGTGGTCTCACCAATGCCCTGTATAACTGAAGCATAACATCCTTACTTTTATGTTCAATTTCTCTCGTAATAAAGGATAGCATTTCATCAGCCTTCTTGATTACTTGCCGTAGCTGCGTACTAACTGACTCATGCACTAGAACACCTCGATCCCTCTGCACCACGGAATTCTGCAGTCGCCCTCTGTTTAAGTAATACACTGCTTTTTTATTCTTCCTGCCAACGTGAACAACTTTGCATGTTCCCACATTATACTCCAGGATCACAGAGGGACCCAGGCCACAGGTGGGTGGTATGGGGGATGGGGGTCATGGGCAGTGTGTGGCAGGGGGGCGTTGTGGGGGTGTTGGCAGCGAGGGCTGGGGGGCGGGGAATTGCTCTCAGAAGCACCTTTCTCGATGTCCAGTCCCTCGACCAGGCACTGAGTGTCTTTGATCGGTCCTCGTCCCGTTGCTGCTGGTATTAGCCCAGCTGCAGGTGGGCATCTCACCATGCAACATGCACAGCAGCTAAAACAGTGCACCAGCTTGTCACCTTTTGGTGCAGTGGTGGGGAGGGGCAGTGATGAGCCATCAACAGAGGCGCTCAGTGCCAGGTCAGAGGGCTGTGCATCGGCGGGGGGAGGGGGGCAGACCCCCTGCCTTTGCTGCTGGCCCCCCTGCGCCCCTCCCCCTGTGTTCCCCACCCTGCGGGCCCCCCAAACGATTGTTGCCTGTGGCCTTGGTCACTTTGCAATCCTGGGAAATCGGAACCTATCCTTCTGGCAGCAGCAACCACTTCCCAGGTAGCGCTGCTGCACACAAGAGTAGTTGAGGCTTCCACCCCCAAAGTCTTGATTCCAGGCAATGGCCCGCCACTGGCCTTGCCACTGCCTGATTGGCTCGTGGTTCAACAGGCCTTCCCAAAAAGCAGCAGCTCGGGTCTCTCACCGGCTCCTCAGCTGGTGAGCAAGACTCCTGACGCCTCAACAAGATTCCACCCATTAGTCCATTTGTCACCTTGAAGATTGGAAACGTTGTCAACTGTGATGAGGGTGGTCTTGAACTTCAAAATGACTAAACATGTTGGTGGGTTGGGCAGACAAGTGCAGGTGATGTTCAATGCAGGTAAGTGGGAGGTAATTCATTTTGGCAGGAAGAATATGGAGAGGCAGCAGGCAGAATAGATCTAGATTTGCACAAATTGCAGCAGCTGAGGGGAAGAAGGTGGTTTAACGCACGATCTGCAATGGCGGCTTTTCATGCCAAACCGTCCTATTCCTGGTGCCTCATTAATATTGCATTCCCAGGAAACACGCAGATCGCTAGCTGGGCGGCATCTGATTCACCCACCTTGCCTTCAGTAACATGGGTGCCCCTGCACAGAGCTAGCTCTCTCTAAGGCATTGGAAGCTGCTGCAAAGTCATGGCTACCAAAGGGAGGAAACACGCTGCCCCCAAATTTAGCGACGCCTCCCTTGACACCAAATGGACGCCTAAAATCGTCTATCCCCGCTCTGGGCAAAGAGCAGCAAGCACGGTCACCAATCCAGCATGGTGGCAGCGGTAGTCAGCGCCAACGCCCTGCAAAAGAGGACAGTCACCCAGTGCTGAAAGAGGATGAATGATCTCCTCTATTCCACCAGGTTAAGTCACTCTTCTCATCACTCTCAGCTCACACACTCACAAACCCATCACACATCCACAGGGATCTCACTCACTGCCAGTTCAAGGGACATCACCATTCACTCTCTCACACTCACCGTCATCTGCCCTGCGGATCATGTCCTCATCCCATCCATGGTATCATTCACTGCCTACACATGCCAGGCATCCCTTATCATCTGGCCTGGCAGGTGACCTGCTTACGCTTTCCCCATCTGTATTGATGCAGGACAAGCTGGCACACAACAAAAGGGAGAGGTCACAGACTGGTGGACGAATGCCTGACATCAAGGCCCTCACAGGCTTTGAAAATGGAGTCATCCAGCTGGTCGACATCGATCTGGGCTGCTCTTGTGCTGACGGTGAGGTCGGCGGTGCTCAACCAAGTGAGGATCCAGTGCAACATCCATCAGTCAACCATGCTGAGTTCCCCTGTTCCGCAGTCCCCTGCCATGCACTAATTATCTTTCCTTGCTTTCACAGACACAGCTGGGAAGTTGCCAAGGGGTCCAAGACCTAGGTCCTCAACTCAAGCCCTGAAGGCACCTCTGAAGGAGAATTTGAAGGCACCCTCCTTGAAGTCCCATCACAGCGCTCACCCACACCCTCCACCAATGCAGAGACACACACCTCGGTGGGACCTAGCTTTAGAGTAGCCTCGGGGTCACAATCTTGTGAGTGCATCACACTGTCTGATCCACAGCAGATGGTGGAATGGACTTCCCAGGTTTCTGGCACTCAGAGGACTGCTGGAGGGCAAAATCTGCTGTGTCCGAGTCAGATAACAAGCCTCTGGAATTGGTCATGCCTCAGTTGTTGTAGCTGCAAAGGCAAGCTCGGGAGTGTCAGGAAAGGATGTCTGCTGCACTCCTCAGATTGCAAGGCACGATGGAGGAGTCCATTTACCTTCAACTTGAGGTGATAGCACCGGCATGCCAACACACCAAGGTCAACAATCGTAGGATGGCAGTCGCCATGGAGACCTTGGTCCAGGACATCAGTCCTGCACTGCTGCGTGGGTTGAACTCCATCGCTGGCGCCATAGCTGGCCTCCAATGGTGTCAACGTGAGAGGGGTGCCAGACAGCTCGATCTCGCTTCAGCTTCCCCTTCTCCTCAAGGAGTGAACAAAGGGCCTTCGGGCATCCATAGGAAGGAGGATCAGCAGGTGCACATACCGGGGCCATCCACCCAGGTGACGTCAGAAGTGTCCGGCCCATCCGAATCCCCTCTTCCTGTGACCCCAGCAGCTCCAGCTCCACAGGCCGAGGAGGGTGCCACTGCCACACAGCAGGACCCTGAAAGCTGGCTGGGGTCCCCCCCCTGGTCTTGGCCCTCCTGGGGACATACGCCGAAGTCATCACAGACAAGGCATAGCAGTCAGCAGGCTGCCTCCACCTCCACTGTAGGATAAAGGCAGGTGTCTCAGCCCCTGACCTCTTCCCTATGTAGTGTGTAACCTTCAGACCAAAGTGATTGTCTGGCTTAACATTCATTGGACATATTAGTGATGCCTGCACCTCAATGGTGCTTGTCATTGCTGCTAGAATGTTGTGGGCAGGTGTCACAGAGTTCCATCATTCTCTCTGTGGAGATCTACCGAACGTCCTCGCTGCATGCCGTCACCATCCTCCTGGAATCTAGCAACTATTAGGGCCTCCGCTGCATCTCCTTGATGTCAAGTACTGCATCTCGTCATCATCCTCCGTGAATCTTGCTGCTATGAGGGTATCCCTAACACGCCAGACTCATCTGGCCAGTGCAGAGACCTCATCACCATCATCCTCATCGGAGGATATGTACAGCTCCTCCATCTCCTCCTCAGTCAGGTCCTCTCCCCTTTGCAGCGCCAGGCTGTGGAGTGCCCAACAAGCGATGATGATGCACAACACACTCTGGGGACTGTATTGCAGTGCTCCACCAGACCTGTCAAGACACCAGAACCTCATTTGCAAAATGCCTATAGGTTTCTCCCCAAACTCCGGGTCACAGCATGAGCCTAGCTGTACCGTTGTTCTGCTGCAGTCTGAGGCCGCCGCATGGGCATCATCAGCCACGTCCTCTGTGGGTTGCCTTTAACCCTGAGGAGCCAACCCTGCAGCCTCTGGACCCTGGAAATTGTCAGGTATCTGAGACCTGCTAAGGATGTAGGATTCGTGGACACTCCCTGCAAATCATGTGCAGACCTGCAGGGTGTCTTTGTGGAGGTCACACATCAGCTGAACAGTCAGTGAGTGAAAGCCCTTGCAGTTGACATGGTTGGCTGTTGACATGGAGATCTAAGCACCAGGTGTGTGCCGTCGATGCCATCCTGCAGCTGTGGAAAACCTGAGATTGGCAGATGGCACCAAATCCTACAGCAGGTGGCACATGTGACCAACCACTTCCCTGAACATGAGCAATCTTCGAAGACACTGATTCTCAGTCATCTGTAGGAATGACAGGCCCTGGGTCTAGCGACGCGCCTACAAGCGATGGCTTGCTGGGGATCTTCAGCTGCATGCACAGCAGACCCTGCCACCCCTTAATCTTTAGGGAGGTGCTCCTCCCTTTGCCAAGCCAGGTGCCTCTGCTATTCTCTTCTTCTTCTTCTTTGGTGTCTGTAAGCCATGAGGCAAACCGCTAAATCACCAGGCTCCATGATCCTGATGTTCTCCTCCAGGATCAAAGAGAGACACACATGGGTTAGCAAAGGTGTACTAAGAACCTCTCTTGGTTAAGTCTTAGTGCAGGAAAGTGCTGGCCACCACTTGGATGGCCAGTGTGTAGCATACTCATTGGCTGTCCAAAAGCCCACCTACCTCCGCCCCATTCCATTTGGCCGATTGACAGCAGCTTCAGCCATTGGGCTGCATGCTGTGCTCTCAGCTCAGGTGCAGGCATTCTCCTAGCCTGCACTGCAAGGCTGTGCTGTTACCTTTACCAAAATGGATACTATTCCACACCTTAATAAAGACATTTCATTGGGGTAATGAGCGCCTCCACCAGTGACTGCGCCATGTAAAATTCCGCAAGGAGATTGTACAACTTGCCCAGTCGGCCAATTGCTCTGCTGCCCCCTAAAACACAAATTAATTTGCATTCTGTACCCAAGGGGTGAAAATTTCTGGAGCATTTGGTGGCACTTTAATGTTTTTGCATTGCTTGAGTGGACAGAAAAGCTTCAGAGTCCACAGCTCCTAGCATGTCAATGGAGTTGCAGCTGAGCGGTCTCCGCTGTGGAAGAATGCTCACTTTTAACAAGGTTTTCCAAGTGCATGGCTGCTTCCCTCACCCCCCCACCCCCCCTTCCCCCCAACTCCTGGCATGTGCTTGAGTATTTCCTTGAATCTACCTCTGAAGCCTTGTCCCCCCACCCGCCGCAGCATGTGCTCAAATCATTCCTTCAGTTATCTGTGCAGCCTCACTCCCCCCACCCCCGGCATGTGTTTGAGTCTTTCCGTCAATCAGTCTGTGCTTGCCCCCCCACCACACTGCCCTCCAAACCCCTGGTCTGTTCAGCACTAGGACTTTTGCCCCAGCACCACACTGAAAGCCAGCCAGGGAAAAGCGACTTGCCTGTCCCCCCAGCAAATGTGCAGCCCTTCATCCTAATGTCCTACGGGCGAGGCTCAGGAGCACTGTGCAAGGCTGCGTGCACTCACCTCCAAATTCCCCTCGAAGTTCAGGTCGCCAGATGCACGCCTTTTGAAGAGAGTTGTGAAGCACGCCGTTTTGAAGTCACGCCGACTTAGTCGGTAAATTTGACATGGGGGGATAATTCTGGCAAGCAGGGCTTATAATTATTAAATAATTAAAATGTATTAAAATGACATTCCCGATGTCTGGTGGCGGGAAATGCGGCCCGCATTGATGCGTGGAGCAGACAATCACAAACTGGTTTCACGATGGCATAAAACCAATTTTTGATCTTCTCACCATATTGCACCTTCCTGACTGCCGTAACGCCAGGCACCAATAGGGCCGGAAAATTCCAGCCAGTATAAAATAAAGGGAGAAACTCTAAAGGAGGTCCAGGAACACAAGGACCTAAGTCTATCTGTACACAAGTCATTGAAGATGCAGGTCATGTTGAGAGAGCAGTTCATAAAGCACATAGTATCTTAGGCTTCATTAATAGGGGCATTGAGTACAAGAATAAGGAGATCATGTTAAACTTGTATAAGATACTAGTTAGGCCTCATCTGGAGTACTGCATCCAGTTCTGGGTGCCATTTTGAGGAAGGATATGAAGGCATTGGAGATGGTTCAGAGGAGATTCACAAGAATGATTCCTGGGATAAAGAACTGCAGCTATGAAGATAGATTGAAGAGGTCAGGATTGTTTTCCTTGGAGAAAAGAAGGCTGAGAAGAGACTTGATATAAGTATTCAAGATTCTGAGGGGTCTGGGCAGAGTAAATTGTGAGAAACTGTTCTCATTCAAGAGAGTATCAGGAACTAGAGGGCAAAGATTCAAAATAATTGGCAAAAAGAGTAAAAGTTATGTGAGGAAAAATGTTTTCACCCTGAGGGAGGCTGGACTTTGGAACAAACTCCCTGAGAGGGTGGTGGAGGCAGGTTCGATCAAGGTTTTCAAAAGGGAATTGGATTGCTATCTAAAAAGAAAGAAAGTGAAAGGTTACGGGGACAAAGCAGGGGTTTGGGGCTAGATGGAATGCTCTTTCAGAGAGCCATTGCAGACTCGAAGGGCTGAATGGCCTCCTTCTGCACTATAAAGATTCTGTGATTCTGTGAACATAACCTCCAGGTTTTAACTGACTGTAAGTTTATTGAAAGCTAAATACTGAAAGTAGTTCAGCTACATTGTGATCTTTCATTCCATCATTTTTCTGATTATAAACTTTGTCCTTATGTCACTTAAGTTATATATTGTGGATAGAGGTTGGGTTCATATATTTGGTCAATAGCACTTCACCAATGAGACCCAAGTTCAATCCATTCCCTATCTCTGCTAAATCTGGGCAGTTTCAATCCAATTCCTTGCAAATACAAATTGATAACACAAATGATTCCATCTCCACACTAAATTGCCAGTCAGAAAGGCCACAAAATGGCCTCTTCCGGAGCTGGGGTTAAGGTATATGGGCGGGGCAGAGAAGTGCAGCATTTTACATTAAACCTGGTAGTTCTCGATGCCCAAGAAACTGGAACATTTCTCAATGTTAATATCCTTCACTCCACAATAGCAAAATCCACTCAAAATTTATAAGAACATAAGAAATAGGAGGAGTAGACCATGCGGCCCATCGAGCCTGTACCACATTCAATATGATCATGCCTGATCTTCGCCTTCAATTTTACTTTCCCACCTGCTCCCCATATCCTTTAAATCCCTGAGGCACCAAAAATCTGTCTATCTCAGACGTAAATATATTCAGTGGTGGAGTATCCACAATCCTCCAGGGTGAAGAATTCCGAAGATTCAAACCCTTTGAGTGATGAAATGTTTCCTCATCCCAGTCTTAAATGATAGGCCTCTTGTCCTGAGTTTGTGCCTCCATATTCTAGATCCCCCAGCCAGGGGAACAGCCTCTCAGTGTCCACCCTGTCAAGCCCCTTCAGGATCTTGCGTGTTTCAATAAGAACACCTCTCATTCTTCTAACCTCCAGAGAATATAGGCTCAATTTACTCAGCTTCTTATCATAAGACCCAACCTTCCCATCCCACAGACTAATCTAGTGAACCTTCACTGTACCACCTCCAATATAAATGTATCCTTCCTTAAAAATGGAGACCAAAACTGCACGCAATATTTGATGCATGATCTCACGAAAGCCCTGAACAACTGTAGCAAGACTTCCTTATTCATGAGCTCCAATCCCGTTGCATTAAAGGCCAATTATAGTCTGTACAATTACAAGTCAGTGGTTACAAATACTAGGCCAGTGGGGTATATTTTGATTCACTGTTCCATCTGAGGAACTTGGATCTTCCAAACTGTGGTCTTGTTTCTAAACTGCTTCAGAACTCCCTCAGCATTTCTGTCAGGTTATCAAAATAATGGTGAGCTCAACAAAGATTAAAAATTTCAGACCCTAAGAGGAATGCTTAAGTCTTACTGAGAATCTGAGTTTAATTGCTGATATTTTACACAATTGGTACAACATTGCAAGTGCAAGGGCCCAATCACACCACCTTCCTCATCAACTTGGTCATTATGGGCTGAGGTACAATGAAAAAAAGACCCCAGCCTGAGGGAATCACGTAATTACTAAAGTTGAACCTGGAGAAAATTGCCATGGGCTCTCAGCTTCTTGTTTCTAGGCAGATTTGGGATGGGCGGAAACAGAAAGCAATTCAGGAACACATCTTGTTAGACCTAGATGTAGTGTTCAGAAGTCAGTAGAATGGAACTGGAGATCCTTTTGCAGGAGATGGGGCAGAGGAACGGCAGCCTATTTGCGATATGAGGCAAGTGACTGTCAAGATCATTGGTTGTAGTATGGTGGAGAGAAATTGCACTAGCAATTGGACAGGGAAACGCCCTATCATTAAAATAAAACATTTTTAAGGCTAAAACAGTTTTTGGCAGGCCAATTGCATTCACCCTTCTTCCTTGGTGATAGGGCCCGTCCTGAAGCCTGCTGCAGCAATTTTATGCAGAAGCCAGGGAGCTTGATTCCAGCATGGAAACGTGGTTGTGGTCTGCAGGAGCAAATGAGTTAAAGAAATTTCTCAGCCGACTGCGTGTGTGCCTCAGTCAATGGGGAAGGGGGGATGGGGAACAGGGTAGGAGGAAGGGGAGGAGGAGGTGCAGTATGAACTTCTCTAACAGTTGCCCATGTCACGATAGCAAAAAGCCACAAAGTGCATCGTCACACCATTGCCTAGATAGTCCAGACCTTGCATGCACAGGCATCATGGGCACTGGTCAGGCATTATGGTTGACCTGTTATCAGGAAAGATGTGAAGTTATTTGTGTAACCTTTTGCCATAACAGTGACTAGGTAAGGCCGCCCACCAATCTGTGCAAAATCTCACTGAATAGTTGCAACAGAGTGGTGAAGCCCTGTCCAATTGCTAGTGCAATTTCTCTCCACTATACTACAACCAATGATCTTGACAGTCACTTGCCTCATATCGCAAATAGGTTGCCATTCCTCTGCCCCATCTCCTGCAAAAAGGATCTCCAGTTCCAGTTTACTATCTGTGAAAGAGGCTCTGCTCGCAAACTGTTTGGCTCCTGTATCTGAAGTGCTACCTGGCATTTTAAAGTTCTAAAGGGCTTTAAATACTGCAGTAACATGAGGTTTTCTACAAGCTCCAGTCCTGAAAAAAATTACGCTTTGGGTATCTGGCACGAGCCCAAACAAAATGACTCGATTTAAGTAACCCCAGAAATTTGGCCACAATTAGCAGTATATACATGATAGCATAAATCTCTGCCCTCTTCCACACTTTCACCCTTGTATAAACCAGATGGAAACTTTCAACCACATTGGAAGTTACATTCAATTTGGCATCAATTCCTAATGTAGAGCATAAAATCATATATATTAAGATTTAGGGTAGTACTGAAACTTAATCTGGCCTTCACTGTCCTTCAAGGTTCCTTTATACTAGTGAACATTAGTAACTTGAGGTATTTAAAGAGGATAAAAGAATGAAGGTTGTGATATAAGGACAAAGCTTGAATAATAAGATCATAATTGGTATACTATTCAGGCTAACCCCTGGGATTTCACATTCCAATACATCCACAGTCAGACCTTGCTGTTTATATAACGCTCAGTGCTTCAGCTTTTCACAACTCCAGATCCATCATTTAGAGTTCATTCATCAAAGTGTGCTTCAAACGATTACTAAATGTAACATATTAAACTGGATCAAGTTACCAAATTCTAAAAATAGTAAGACTCTGCGAGGCTGACAAAGAACATGAGTTGACCTCAATACTGACCCCTGTGCAAGGATTCTGTAAACTATGATGTGCTAAATGTGTGTTATAGGAGATAAGCTGATATGCAAGAGTAGAACATGTGGCTTTTTTGTCCAGCATGTCAGAGAGTATTTATTTGGTTGATGAATCTGTTATGACCAGGTGAAAAGGGATGAACTGGCTCCCCTCTATTCAACCTCCTCGACTGGAACACAACAAAGGTTTTAAGTTCCTTTCTCATGAAAATATGCTCTTTTCCAAATCAGAAAGTATTTATCTATTTAAGCTGTGAGCAATAAGGAGTCAATCAAACAAGGTTTTCTTGAGTCAAAGAAAGAGATAATTTATTAATCCCTAAGCCCAAGAAAAATAATAAAAACGTGATGTCAAGTATTCGGCTGTAATGGAATCATTAGGGCACACACACACAAACAAACACACAGGTATCAGAAATAAGGGGAATTAGAGTCCAATAAAAAGGTAAAAGAATATATGGTTAAGTGTCCTTTGATTGTCCTTGAAGCATAGATTTTAAACCTTGCGGCCGATTGAGGTTAGCTGGTTTCTTGGATGCGGTCAGAAGTAGAAGGTGTGCAATTATGATTCTGGTTCACTGGTAAGTTTCCGGTAGAGTTGGCTTCTTGAACTGGGCAACATGCTTATTCCAAAAGAGAAAGAGAGAGAGGGAGAGAGCGAGCGGCCCTCAGCCTGTTTCCCCTGCTGAAGGCTTTCTGGACATCGCATGTGTCACTTTTAATCTCTCTCTAGTGGCTGGAAGCCTTGCCTTGAAATACTTCACCCAAGGGGTTTTAGGTGGGTTTGTCTGTGTCAGCCATTGTTTCAATATCCAGTACTTTGCATTTTTAATGCCACTTCCTTAGACAGTTATAGGTTTTGATAGGAGTCTGGATTAGAGGAAATGTCCCTCTACACATGCTCCCCTGAGGGTGATTTATTGGTCTCTCACCTGCACCTTGGAATGTGGCCTTGAATTTTTAAGCAGTCTGCTCTCAGTTCATAATGCAAAATTCCCACTCAGTTGAAAGTTGAAAAATCATATTTTCAAAAATAAAGGGGCATGTGCTCATAACAATACCAGATCTAAATCATGCAGCCATGTTACAATTCTTTAATTAAAATTCTTACTGGCCTTATAACCAAATGACATAGGTTTAATGGTGCTCCATTTTACTATCTACTTTTATATCTAATTAACCTTCTCTAATTCATTTTAACAGAAGTTATAGAATAGAGTTAGATACATGAACCAATGAGATTTGATTTATGGCTCACTCGTTGTATTGGCCATAGCTCACATGTTGGTCACGAGTTATCAGCTCACCCCACTCATAAGAAATAAAGCAGTTCTTATAAGTCTTTTTAATATATCCTGTATAATTAGTGTACAATTACCACATGTTACATGTTTGATTCTTCAACTGATATGGAGACTTACAACTTGCCATTGAGCGTGCAAAGGCTAAAAATGAAAATGTCAGAAATCTAAAATAAAGACCAAAAAGTCTGGCAATTTACAGCAGCAAAACAAGGGCAGTTTAATGTTTTTAGTTTTACACTTCATCTAAGGTTGAGTGATAGCTTTCCTGCTTTGGATTGGACTACTGAGATTGGATTGGGCTGTCCAGAAATTCCTAAAATGCAAATTGCACACAAGGTGAGAAAAGAAAACAGGCTACTGCTCATCATCAGCACTAAATAAAATAGGAGATGGTCCACTCCTTGCCCTTATTCTGCCTGCTACACACTTCTGGATCTAGCAATGCAGCAAATACCTTCATCAGAACTGGCACAGTGAGGCTTGGAATTTCCTTTTACTAAAAAGATGGCCATAAGTCAGAGGATACCCAAGACAGTGAGGAGAACAATGCAAAATCTACTAGCCACCCTTTGCTATCTATTTTAGAGTTATGCTTCTCACTCCTGTCTTTTTCTCGCTTTGTGGCTTAAAGGGTTCAATACCTGATCAAGTACCTGAGCCAGCAATGGCACTCACTGGGAGAGCTGATAGGGAAATTGAAGGCTTGACTATCCATTTATTCCTTTAAATGGGTTTTAAAAAAATTCTTTCAAGTTATCAACAGTCACAGATTGCAACTCTTTTGAGTACAATCACAGTTCTTGGTTTCCAGGAAACTCTTTCGAGTTACCAACAGTCACAGATTGCAACTTCGTTCGAGTACAATCACAGTTCTTGGTTTTCCGGGAGTGGGACGTGAACCCACAACCTTCTGATTCAAAGGCGAGGGTGCTATGGACTGAGCTACAGCTGACACCTCTTAAATGGGTTTTAGAAAGCATCAGGGATACTCTTTCAAGTTATCAACAGTCACAGATTGCAACTCTTTTTTTGAGTACAATCACAGTTCTTGGTTTCCAGGAGTGGGACATGAACCCACAACCCTCTGATTCAAAGGCGAGGGTGCTATGGACTGAGCCACAGCTGACACCTCTTAAATGGGTTTTAGAAAGCATCAGGGATAGATGCTCAAAAGAGTTTCCCAATCAGTACTCCCTCCAATTATCGCTTCTTGCCTGATGCATCCAATGAAGGGTGCATGAGGAAGAGTAGACCATTCAATTAGATCATGGCTGATCTGCATCTTAACTTCACCTACCCATCATGGGTCTGTAACCCTCAACACCTGTGCCTCATAAAAGAGTTATCCCCCACTTGAGATGAACTTTGTACAGTGTGTGGCATTGACGCTTCTTTCCAGCATTTTGTTGATAGACTATTCAATCCATTAAATGTCCTTTAGTAAAGTGGTGGATTGGTGTAACTCCTATTCTCCTCTCCCCAGCTTGTTATCTTGGATATGTCCAGCATATCTTTGTCAGTGCTATAAAAGGACTTCGCTGAACTGACTCAGCAAGTACTGAGCAGGTATTAAAACATTAACTAACAGATACTAATCAATTTGCTCAGCATTTCCAGCTTCTATTTTTACCTACATTGTTTGAATATTTAATTACCCATATGCACCACTTGATGCCAAAATATTTAAAAATGAAGCAGCTGTATTCCAAATAGTAGCTTGTGAAGAGGATAAAGCAAATCATATGTGAAGCTGGCACTGTCTGTCCCTGCATCAAGTCATCACTCTACTTCATCTTCGATTTTCCTAGCTTCTTACAGCAAGATTCCCAAATAAAGTAGGAGAATTCAGGCCAATTATAAAAGAGAAATTATTCTGCCCATTGAGAATCAGCCTAGCTTTGCCATGAGTTATTTTGTTTGTAGATAGTCGCTGTCATGGAAAATAAACTTTAATAGTTTTTCTCTGAGGTGAGTCAAACTCAAGTGAAGGATCGGGCACAGTGAACTGTGAGCAAATGTAATTCTGCTTTACACAATTGGGGCCCTTGTTTGCAAAGAATTCATTATAATTTGTTATTGTTATTCGTACATTCGTTATGATGTTAGAAGGTTGAAATAAATTCTGCCAAGAAGAGCTCATTAATCCTTGCCACTGCACACAACTGGCCTCAGCACAACGTGTGAGTTTACTGTTATACAGTTTAGTCTTTGGAGCCTGTGAAATTAGGGTAATTGCAATAATGAATATGTGAGAGTAATTGCAAAAACCCCTCTAAATTAATGGAAACAATGAAAGCATAAAACCATAAAGGAAAATGGAGCCAATTTTCTCACTAGCAAAGCAGGAAGCAATTCCTATCTCCAAATGACCTCCAAAAACTAAACGCTACTCAATAAAACAATTTTTTTCAAAAGTCATCGACCTCTGTAGTTCCAGGCATTGGTTCTTACTCTCACGCTTTCACCAATTCACATTTTCTAGTGCCTTAAAACTGTAGTACTCCTTGGCCAGAAGCTTCCAGGCATAAATATTCCAGATTCAAATTTCTTGTTTCTGCCCCCTGTTGGCGTCTGACATTTGCAAGACTGCACGCTCTTACAGGATATGGCCAATTAGCAGACTATGCATGAGATCCAATGAGAGGGCCTGCAGCCTCACCTGGAGAAGTGGGCGCTGCTGAGGCAGGTAGGCTTGCGCAAGGCTGCCTCAAAATGGAGGTGCTCTCAGAAGGCTACAGAACATTTTAAAGAAGAGGCCTAAAGCTGTCAGGTCCATAAGCGTGATGCCCCTCCACAGCAATGATTGCAGTCGTGGCTGTGACCATTACAAGGCCTTGGGGTCTGTCATTGGGGTCTAAGAGGGGTCTCAGATGGCCATGGCCCTCCGATTTGCTGTAGAAAGGGCGCCTCCAAGTAGTTGCTGGGCTTCAGACACAGCCAGGGGCCTGCTTGATAGCAGGAAAGTTTCATCGACATGAGATAATGGCCCTTTATTGGGGCCTTAATTGGATCGATTGGCTGCCCACCTCTATGGCAGCCTGCCCATGAGAAACTCAGCCGGACGTGGGATAGCATCAAGACGTCCACCTTGACGGGTTTTCTGAGACATCCCTGCCCATATCGAAAGCTTCTTGCAAGGGGCTAGGAAGATACCGCCCCTTGTCTCCTTCATTTTTCCTTTATTTTTACAATTTACGGACTTTAAAACCCAAGTTTAGTGCTAACATGCAACTGTTTCTTGATTTTTTTTTATTCATTCATGAGATGTGGGCTTCGCTAGCTGGGCCAGCATTTATTGCCCATCCTTAGTTGCCCGATTTATTTCATATTGCTCTTGCTCTTTTCACTAATACAAGAAGAGAACCTCTTGCTTAGTAAAACCATTAGAAAAAGAAACTAACAGAATGCAACACAAAATGACCATGGCACATGGAGGAATAGTAAACTACATGATGTGTGTGGCAGTGTCAAAAGATAGGCCAAGTGGCACATCTGAACTAAAGTGCTCAAAGTAATCAAGTGCAAGGCCCAGATTTTCACCCCCGGGTCGGTGCACAGACAGGAAAATTCCCGGCTCTGCAACCCGACCTTTAAAAATGGTCACCCACAAATCGGATTTTCACTCCTGGGGGGCGGGGTGGATTGGAAGTCAGGCCCACCGCCCCCGAACGAGTGCAGAGACTGCCAGGTGTGGAGTCGAGCCTGCCTCTGAGCTCCGGCACTGTGTTGAAATAACTTAAAGCAAAAATATTCCCTCAAGCCTTTACCCACCTCAAAGCCCAAACACGCCTCATGCCCCATCCATGCTAACCTATACCACCTCATGCCCCCCACACCCCCAGCCTGTTGTGCCCCTATGCCAACTCATGCCCCTCTGCCCATGCCCACGGTCCCTCATACCCCTATGCCCACATGCCCTTGGCCCTTTATAGCTATGCCAACTTAGTGCCAACTCATGCCAACACATGCCCCCCCCACCCACCACCCTCTGCCCTTACCCCCTCCATGTCAACTCACCTAGTCCCCTTTGACAGCTCTTTGACAGCCCCTTGACAACTGGGCAGTTCTTTGGCAGCTGGACAGTTCCAATGAGTTTGTGTAAAAAGTACATAATCATGTTCACTTAACAATCCCGAAGGGTGTCTTACCAATCCCAAAGGTGTCTCGGGACCATATCCCATGGGGAACCTTACCTCTCTAAAGGGGTACCCTGGCTATGCAAATGAATCCACCAAGTTCAGACTTCCTCTTACTTGTCCTAATCTGCAAACTTTGTGTTTCAAACTCCTAACCTACCAAAATCCCACTTCATTGGAGGGAGCTGGTGATTTAAGTGGCCAGCTCCCTTTGAAAACGCGCATGCATGAAACCCGGCCCCCATGTAGATGGTACGTGCTGTGTTCAGTGGTGGTTCTTGGAATTTTCGGCCATTTCCGGAATTTTCACCACGATGAAGAGCCTCTTCATTATGGCGAAAATCTGGGCCTAGGTGTTTGTAAATTAGTCGGTTCAGCAGATGTCCTTCCACACACTCAGGTTACTCAAATTCCAGTGTGCCCTGTGGTTGGGACATATTCACATGTTTGACATTGATGTTTTTGCCTTCACAATCAGTGTTTATTTCTTCTTGTTTGAACCTTTTATTCAGATTTCCTCCACTGCCAGGATACCAAAATAGATTTTGATCATGATGCATTATTCCTCTTTGACCTCTCTGCAGCTTGCGATATGGTTAAGCACACCATTCTCCTTCACTTGGTTACACTCTCACCCATCTGATTGAATCCAGAGTTACTCCATCCCATATCTGCACCATTACTTCTGGAGCCCATCAAAGATATATCCTTGGCCTCCTTCACACCCTCATCCACATGCTGCTGCTTGATGACATCGTCTGAAGACATGGGGCTGAATCTTTAGGCCCTGACAGGGGCAGGTGTGGAATTTTGCACTGCTGTCCGATGGCAGTTCGCTTGCTCCATCCCGTCCCCAGGCTTTTTTCCCCAGAGGTGGGATTGGAGGGTAGGGGCGGTGCCAAAACTATCTGCCTGCAAGCAACAAGTAAGCAATTCAGCTAGCTAATGGCTACTTAAGGTCGACGGTTGGATGCCGACTGGGATTTTCCGATCAGCCTCTAGGTCCCTGGAGTTGGGTGGGGAAACAATGTAGCTGTCTGGAAGCAACTTCCCAGCGGAAGAACGGGCAAGCTTAGAGGCCCTCCCTGCTTGCCAGGATTCAGCTGCTACCGCAAGCTGTCCTGTGGGGGGGCTCCCCCTCCACAATGGTGGCTAGTTACTTAATTGATCTATTTTTTTATTTTAAATTTACAGCTGGAGGGTGCTTTTTTTTGGGTGCCCTCTCCCTTACCTTGAAAGGCCAGTTTCTGTTCCTCCTGAGCTGGAGAACTTCCTATTGGCCATTTAGCTTCAAAAGCCTGTCCCTGTCCTTAACTGAACAGTGAGCCATTTGGTACTAATTGGCCAATTCAGAGAAAATCACATGTAAGTGACTGTTCCCCACACAATGCGGGCTTCTGTCCCCCATTTGAGCCTGACAGCTGGGTCCGGAAGCCCACAGGTAAAACCCTGCCCATGAAGTCAGCTGATGACACCCACTTCTATTCTCTCCAGCACCTCACTTGACCCCCTTCACTGTTTCTGTGTTCCGAAACTGCCCATCCAACATCCAGCCTTGGATAGCCTGCAATTTCCTCAAGCTAAACATTGGGAATATCATAGTTACTGTCCAGAAAGCTTTGAGGTAAAGGATAAAACAGGAACCGATGTTCACACACATTTTATAAGCATTTATTCATCGAGACACACATGACAAATTTGCATTGCCTAAACTCAAACCCAGTCTGTTGCTATGTATAGGAGCTCAAGTGAATCCCTGGTTAATGTCCACCACCTGCATCCAGTTAAACATAATTAATACACAACTAACAAAAGTCATCATCTTCAGCCACCACCACAAACTCCTTATTCCTTGCCACTGCCTCCATCTTCTTCTCCTATCTCAGGCTGAACCAAATTATTCAATCTTGATCTGAGCTACCAATGCCATTACCTCTTCATCATAAAAATCATCGATTTACACATCTGAAACACAGCTGGCTACTTCCCTTGTCTTTGTTCATCTGCCACTGAAACTTTAGCCATCTCTAGACACGGGAATTAAAATATTTCCTAGCTGGCCTCCCACTCTCCTCCTTTCATGAACTTCGACTCATCCGAAGCTTTGCTGCCTATATCCTATTTTAGCAACAATGCCTGCACGCTCATTACCTTAAGTTAACTAGCCTACATTGGTTCCTACCTCAAATTTATAATTATCATTCTCAGGTTTAACTCCTTCATTGCCTCATCCCCTATAATCTCTATAGGCTCTTTAACCTTCCCAAAAATACACCTTCCCAAAAACTCCACTCATCTCTTTTGCATCCTCCTTCCCCTTGCTCCAGTATTGACAGCCATGTCTTCACCCGCTGAGGCTGCACACTCTGGGATTACCACCCAAGTGTAAAACACTGCCCATTTTTAACCAAACATGTTTTATGCTTGATGTCACTTCTGTCAGAAAATCCTGGGAATGGAGTCAGAGGTTAACGAGCCACCAGAACAGCTCAACTTGCCTCCAATTGTCCACTCAGGTTATACTGGTTTACCTTCTAGAAGAAACTGGGCGCATTTACTGCATTTCTACAAACTTCTAACCTTAATTTTCAATCTGCACATATTCTGTACCAACCTTTTAAGCCAAATTACCAATTTAAATCCACATCATGTATTCCTTTTGGCATCTTAAAATACCGCTCATGACTTCCCACAATTGTCTAAGCCCAGCAGTGCACACAATAAAGTGCTCAAAAATGTACTGAATTACATTGATCACAGAATTTTACAAAATATCTCCGTTAAAATAATATTTAAAGGAATACCATTAAATCTGCACTGGCATTTTACTCTCCATGAACCATCTAGTGTATCCCATTCTCCTGCTCATTCCTCACACTCTTTAATGTTCCTTTATTCACAAATTTACACAATTCCTTTCTCAAGAGTATGAATTCTTCAACAATAGTTTTGCAGAGAATTCCAACTGATTTTGTTATCTCCAGACTCAACTATTTCAATCATCTAGGCCAGACTCCCATCTTCCACCCACCAGAGAACTGAGCTTATCCAAAATTCTGCTGCCCATACACTCACCCATCCCCTTGCTCATACTTAAAATTCTCATCCTCATAAACCCAATCATGTTGGCTTTTCACAATAAATGACACTGAAATCTACAGAAATTTGATGTATGATCAGGTAGTGTTTCCTCCCCAGCACTATTTGATAGAATCATGGAGCTTCAGAACCATAAACATTTACAGCACAGCACAGGCCATTCAGCCCATCACATTTGTGCCACCACTTTACTGCAAAAATCCAAAACTAATCCCACCACCTGTTCTTCCCACCATCTCATATCTTCCTCTACTTAAAAACATTTATCCAATTTTCCCTTAAAAGATGCAGCAGTCTCTGCCTCAAGCAACTGCTATCAAAGCAGTCCATTATCCAACTGCCTTCTGACTAAAGAAGCTTTCCCTATGTAGACTCTGTATTAACTTTTAACATTAAAGAAATCCTTTCATTCTAGCATTGTGATATAATCCTTTGTTATCGCCCTCCACTCCCTACTTTTGACTTTCTCATGTGCTTAACTGACGCCAATTTGCTGTTCAAGCTGATTCTGAAGATTCAATTTTGTGCGAGTGGTTTCCAGCTGTCAGTGTAAGTTACTTTCAGTGTATTGAGACAGACAAGAGAGACTGAAGAAGATACAAGCATTTTTAGTTTCTTCAAATAAAATTACTCGAAAAAAAATTTAATTTCACTGCCGCTGTACTTAGTTCAACACCACCCATCTCATTAGGAGACTGAAGTTTGCTCTTCACCCTGAGCGAAAAGTCTTGGCTGCATTAAGCCTGTATGCTATTTTTTGTCTGTACTACATGTATAGATTTTCAAATTACTGATTTACTTATCTCCTGGGCTTCTGAAACCTGAAGTCAATGTTGTCGCAACTAGAAAAACTAATGCGTAAGGTCCAATGTTAAAGTTAAATTGGAAAGAACATTAACATGAACATTTCCCAAGGCCAAAACACAAGAGAATGGTTATTCCATTAAGCTTTGCCTCTCAGGTAGAACCAGTCTAATGCTGTTAATAAACAATTTTAATTGCTTCCATTTTGAGAGTGATGCCTTATTACTCTCAGCTATTTACTAGAACTGCAAGATCTTTACCAAATAGTTCTTCAGTACCAACAGAAGGGAAGCAAAATTAAACTTTCAAAATGGACATTGCAAGTCTATCCATTTACAGCTTTAACTGATTTTGTGAGGCACTCTTAATTATTTTTATATTGCTCTAATTAGTTTCACAACTTAAATCTTAGGATGTAAATTGTTTGATAATTAACATTTAAAGTATGCTAATAGCCACAGATTCCATCCCCCTCCCTGACCAACATTTCAAGCTGAACCAAACTGTTCACAACCGTAGCATCCTATCCAGGCTAAGTTTCTGATCTTCTTCATCACAAAGACAACTTACCTCCAAATCCCAATATCACCCATCTCCACCCCTTTCTCAAACCAGTTACAGTTGAAACCCTCATCCATTCTTTTGCTACCTCCAGAGTTGACTATTCCTATATCTTCCTGGTTAGCCTCCCATCTTCCCTCTGTTAACTTGTCCTCAAAAGTTCTGATGGCCATATCCCAACTCACAATAAGTCCTATTCACCCATCACCCTGTACTTGTTGACCTATATAGACTACACATCCACCAATGCCTCAATTTTAAAATTCTCATCGTGTTCAAATCCATTCATGGCCTCACAGTTTCCTGTCCGTGTAACTAGTTTTACAACCCTCCAAAAAAGCTATGCTTCTCCAGCTCTGGCTTCTTGTGCATCCCTTTTTTCCTTCACTCGACCATTGGCAGCTATGACTTCAGCCATCTAGTCCCTAAGCTCTGGAATTCCCTGGCCAAACCTCTGACCCATAAGAACATAATAAATAGTAGCAGTAGGCCATTCGGCCCCTGCAACCTTTGCTGCCACTCAATAAATGCATGGCTGACCTGAATGTGGCCTCAACTCCACTTTCCTGCCTATCCCTATTAACCATTGACACTATCATGGATCAAAAAGCTAACTCAGCCTTGAATATATTCAATGACCCAGCATCCACTGCCTCCAGGGGTAGAGAATTCCAAAGATTAATGACCCCGAGAGAGGAAATTGCTCCTCATCTCAGTCTTAAATGGAGGACAACTTTATTTTGAAACTGTGCCCCTAGTTCTAGATTACCCCACAAGGGGAAACATCCTCTCAGCATCTACCCTGTCAAACCCCCTCAGAATCTTATATGTTTCAATAAGATCACCTCTCATTCTTCTAAACTCCAATGCATATAGGCCCAACCTGCTCAACCTTTCCTCATAAGACAAAGCCTTCATCCTAGGAGTCAACCACTGAATCTTCTCTAGATTGCCTCCAATGCAAGTAAGTTCTCCTTAAATAAGGAGGCCAAAACCATATGTAGTACTCTAGGTGTGGTCTCACCAATTGTTGCCAGCCTCCCCTACTTTTATACTCCAACTCCCTTACAATAAAGACCAACATTCCATTTGCCAACCTAGTTACTTGTTGTGCCTGCATGCTAGCTTTTTTGTGATTCATGTACAAGAACAACCAAATCCCTCTGTACCGCAGTATTCTGTAATCTCTCTCCACTTAAATAGTATTGTTTTTCTATTCTTCCCATCAAAGTGAACAACCCACATTTACCAAAATTATACTCAATCTGCCAAATTTTTGTTCAAAATTTGGCTAGAATACATTATGCCCCTTCACCCAGATCATTATTACAGATTGTAAATAATTGAGCCAGCACTGATCCCTGTGGAACCCCACTAGTTACAGTTTGCCAGCCTTCACTGTAGCTGGAACTCTGTTCCTATAACAGCACTGTGGACTGTTGTGGTTCAAGAAGGTGGCTCAACATCATCTTTTCAAGGGCAATTAGGGATGAGCAACAAATGCTGGCCTTGCCAGAGATGCCCACATCCCATGAAAGAAAAAAAAAATGAAAATGGTCAATTTATCCTGACTCCTCTAATCCTAGCCAATCTATCCAATACACTATCCATACTAGTATAACCCTAATACTATGAGCTCTCAACTTGTGTAATAATCTTTTATGTGGCACCTTATCAAATGCCTTTTGGAAATCCAAATACGCTGCATCTACTGTTTTCTCTCTATCCACTCTGCTTGTTACATCCTTATGAACTCTAATTTTTCAAACAACATTTCCCTTTTATAAAATCATGTTGACTTTGCCTGATTGTATTGTGCTTTTCAGAATGTCCAGTTATGACTTCCTTTATAATGGATTCCAGCATTTTCCCAATGCCAGATGTTAAGCTAACTGGCCTATATTTTCTAGCTTTCTGTCTCCCTCCTTTTTTGAATGGGACATTACATTTGCAGTTTTCCTATACACTTGGGCCTTTCCAGAATCTAGAGAATTTGGAAGATTACAACCAAAGCATCCAGTTCCTCTTCAGCCATTTTTTAACCCCCTAGGGTGCAGGCCATCAGGTCCAGAGGACCTATTAGCCTTCTGTCCCATTACTTTGCCTTTTTTAAGTTTAAAACACTAGTTTCAGGCCCAAGGTGTTCACCCTCAAACTGAATGTGAAATTCTTTCATGTTGTGATCACACTTACCTAGAGGATCCTTTACTATGAGATTGTTAATTAATCCTGTCTCATTACACATTATCAGATCTAAAACAGCCTGTTCCTTAGTTGGTTCCAGAATATACTGTTCTAGGAAACTGTCCTGAATACATGCTATGAGCTCATCCTTGAGGCTACCTTAGCCAATTTGATTCATGCAATCTATATGAAGAATAAGGTGACCCACGATTATTACGGTATCTTTCTTACAAGCTTCCATTATTTGATGATTTATACTCTGTCCTACAGTATAGTTACAATTAGGGGAGCTCCCTATGTCCTATACCTTCTTCAGAGGCAACTATTGCAACAGATGTGGAAGCAGATCGCTGAGCAGGTTACAACCAGGAGTCTTCCCCCAAGGACATAGTTCTAATGCTGCAAAAAATTTAATGATATGACACGACTGGTCATCTCATAAACACACTTCTGAATGCACCACCAGCAACACAACCTCAACACATTTAATTCACCATTTAACTATATACTAACGTTCACATGTCCAACACTATTGTATTCGTCACAGGGATTATTCACACTTTAGACACATCTATTAGCTCTTCAACCATGTGAATGTACACACACACACACACACAAACACACACACACACAAACATACCTGCTAGTACAATCATTTACAATCAACACCCTGTCTCTTCCTGGACAAGATAGCACATAACAGGCCCTAGCACGACCTTGCCAGGGGAAGGGAGGAATCATTGCCGAGATCACTCCCTTAAGGAGAAGTTTTGGTGGTGATTGGACAGGGAGTGGCAGATGATGTGACCACACGCAGAGCAGGAGCCATCTCACGCAGAGGTGTCTGGACATTCCAGCTTCCTTACATATCCATAATTATTCCTGATCCCTAATCCCAAACCTATTATCATTGACAAGCTCCTTATGGTCTCATTATATACATTCTGTTGTAATGGCCAAGTGTACTGCACCCTAACCCTTCCAGATTTATCATTACAGGCTCCTAGGAGCAAGATATACCTTGCGTCAGTGACCCTGGAAGAATTGGAGGTGCCTCCTAATGCCCTGGGGGAGGAGGAAGGGAGCAAGGATGATAATTTTTGCCACTCTTACAAGCACCAGCTCAGTAACTAGCACCATGTACAATCTAGACGAGAATGTAGCTCCAACAATGCTCAAGAAGCTTGATGTCATCCAGGACAAAGCAACCCGCTTGATTGGCACCCCTTCCACAAACATTCATTCCCTCCACCATCAACAAACAGTGGCAGCAGTGTATACCATCTACAAGATGCACTGCAGAAATTCACCAAGGCTCCTTAGGCAGCACTTTCCAAACCCACAGCTGCTACCATTTAGAAGGACAAGGCTGCAGATAGATGGGAAGACCACCACCTGGAAGTTCCCTCCAAGTCACTCACCATCCTGACTTGGAAATATATCGCCATTCCTTCACTGTCGCTGGGTCAAAATCCTGGAACTCCCTCCCTAACAGCACTGTGGGTGTACCTGCACCACGTGGGCTGCAACAGATCAAGAAAGCAGCTCACCACCACCTTTTCAAGGGCAATTAGGAATGAGCAATAAATGCGGGCCCAGCCAGCGAAACCCACATCCCATAAATGAATTTAAAAAAAACAATCCTCATATTGGGACGCCCCAGACACAAGTGGATAGTAGTTACATTGGGTGGAAGGGGCACTACAGGTGCCACCTTGTCGGAGGGAAAATTTGTATACTAGCTCCACTGCAGTCAGATGGGGACCTTGCGGGGCCAAGCTTCAGAAGAACACAGATGGGTTTGACAAACCAAATGCATGGTTCTGTGCAAAGCCTGTTTGAAAGCTTATAGGGTTGTGGGCAGGGAATGGGGGAGTCCACCTCCAACTCGCTCCATAGCTTGATACAGAGCCTGGAAGTCATCCTTTCTGATCTGGAGAGGCAAGCTAATTCTATCCAGCGACCTGTGGACCCCAGCATCATGCAGTATCTGATGACTGAGGTCAGAGCCTCCACTAATGTTCTGGAGGCTTCCATGGAACAGCATAGTGCTGCAGTGGAGGGTCAGGAAGTTGCCATGGTGACCATGGGCTTCATGGTTGAAAGACGATTGTCCATCTGCCCATAAAATCTGTTCTGAGGAAAGGTCATTGGCCTGAATACACAGGTGCTACCAGGTCTAGTATTTCAACCATTCCCAGCATCTACAGTACTTTGCTTTTGTCCATATATCTGGCCTCCAGACCAGTGAGCTGGCTGAACAGATGCCCCGAGGTAGTGGGGTGGCAATCATAGAGCAGGAACCTACTGGCCTTTCTCCGGATAGCAGCATTCCTGCATCCCCTCGTGACACTTCACCATTGCTCTCGCAGTTGCCTGTCAGCCAGGTTTCCCAGACTGCTCAAGCCCCTACTGTGATGATGCAGTTTGAGGCAGGACAATCATAGCCCACAGCCTCTCATGGACATCCCCGGAGGACATCGGAACTGCCTTATTCAGAATCTCAACAGCCATCCACTTTACCTACTGCTGCCAATGGGGCTGCATTTTGTAGATGCCACTAAGGATAAGCACTAAGGTTTCATATTTGTAAATACTGTTGGTTGTGCCATGTTTTCATTGTTTGCATTTGCTGTAGATAAAGAGTGATGAAGGTTATTGTGCAGTGCTAGTTTTGGTGGTCATTTCTTATTGTATTGTTCATGGGAAGGGGTTGAAAGGGTTGACTGCAGCTGGTGGACTTATTGTTGGATCCTTGGCCATGGAATATAAAGCATCTGGCAACAGTGTTATGAAATTTGGTGGTTGAGGATGTCTCTCAAAGCAGTTTTCAATTAGTAATAGAGCATTTAACCCAGGTAAGGGCCATCTACCTGGAACCCTCTGGTGCTCCCATTGTTCCCCCTCATCTTCCTCCTCTTACTCAACCTTTTCTACCTCTTTGTAGCTCCTGAATTTGACCCTCTGGTACAATCACTAGTGGTAACAGCTGGACCCCCATGACCATCGCCAGATTGTGGAACGAGGGAAGTCACCATGAATCTGAAACCCTCCTCAACCTCCTGTCCCTTTCTCTTCCAGCAGCTGGTGCTGCTCTGCCTGGTCTCACCTCCACCTCCCCTTCCTCTTCCAAACCAAGGTGAACCTCTAGCCAGATTTCCATGACCAAGTGCTCCTGGTGATTTCTGTAAGGTGTTTGATAAGGTAGAATAACACAGCACTCACTCTAAATATTTTCTGGTGAAGTCATCAGAGAATTTGCAAGATCAATGTTGATAGTGTTGTTGAAATCTTGATAAAGTATCCCAGAAAGTCTCCTGAGGAATATTAAACGTCCTCGTTAATAACAGTGTAGTCAGTTAATCTCCAGCAGCAAGTGAACAGTGAAAGCTGAACATGGCTGATAGTAAGGCTCGCAATCTTCACCAATGACCTCTTTACTCTTCTTCAGCTGGTCATTGTTAGGAGTAGTCATTAATTGCAGTAGCCAGCAAAATGGCGTGCAGCCTCTTTAATGAACATCAGAGCCACTTTAATTGATAATCGGAGCCTTAATGATTCCCAGGGCAGCCATTCTGAGCATGCACTTCAACTTTATCCAGATGTCATCTTCCACTAAAGTTGGGCTCAGTTTAATATCTCATTGCTGTTAGCCTCCTTGAAGACTCTTTCACATCTAAAGTATCTGAGGGAAAATCATCCCTTTGTATTTGCATTTCAAGAAGGCATTTGACACCGTGCCATGTAATAGACTGGTAAGTGAAGTCTAAGCTTGTGGAATAGACAGACATTCTTGGATTGACAAATAGTTGTTTGGTAGACAACAAATAGTGGTGCATGAGCAGGTGTGCATCAACAGCAGCCAGTTACATTGTGGAGTACTCGGGTCACTGAAGTTTATCATTTTTATAAATAATTTTGAGAAAGGAGTTGTGCCCAAAGTGTCCACATTTGTAGACATCAAACTGAGAGAAGTGACCAATGATGAATATCAATACACACAAACTCAAAAGAACTCAAAAGATTGCCCAGTGGGCAGAGTAATGGAAAATGTGATTTACTGCAGGAAAATATAAGATTATGAGGTTTGGCAGAGGTAGGGTTGAATCTGTGCTTGATATAGTTCTGTACACAAGGATGCAAAGGAGAGAAATGTATTCCTCACTGCAGAATTGCATGTGAATCAGGGAACTTAATACAAAGATAAAAACAAAAAGCTAAAAGCTACTGCGGATGCTGGAAATCCAAAACAAAACAAAAACAGAATTACCTGGAAAAACTCAGCAAGTCTGGCAGCATCGGCGGAGAAGAAATCAGTTAACGTTTCGAGCCCTCATGGCCCTTCGGCAGAACTGCAGCATAGTTTCAGCAAGGGAGAAATATAAATTGGTTTAAGGTGGGTGGGGGGGGGTGGGGTGGGGGGGAAGAGACACATTAAGGGTGTGGTGTGAGCAGATAATCAAAGGATGTCACAGACAAAAGGGTCAAAGAGGTGTTGAAGGTGGTGGTCTTTGTCTGAAAAAAGTGCTAATTAAGAATAGAAGACAGGATATTCAAAGTACAGCTCTAGTGGGGGTGGGGTGGAAAGACTAAAGGTTTTAGTTTTAGATTTAAAAATAATGGAAATAGGTGGGGAAAGAAGAATCTATATAAATTATTGAAAAAAAAGCGGGTGGGGGGGGAAAAAGAAACGGGGTGGGGATGGGGGGAGGGGGAGTTTAAGATCTAAAGTTGTTGAATTCAATATTCAGCCCAGAGGGCTGTAAAGTGCCTAGTCGGAAGATGAGGTGCTGTTCCTCCAGTTTGCGTTGGGCTTCACTGGAACAATGCAGCAAGCCAAGGACAGACATGTTGGCAAGAGAACAGGGTGGAGTGTTAAAATGGCAAGCGACAGGGAGGTTTGGGTCTTTCTTGCGGACAGACCGCAGGTGTTCCGCAAAACGGTCGCCCAGTTTGCGTTTGGTCTCTCCAATGTAGAGGAGGCCGCATTGGGAGCAACGAATGCAGTAGACTAAGTTGGGGGAAATGCAAGTGAAATGCTGCTTCACTTGAAAGGAGTGTTTGGGCCCTTGGACGGTGAGGAGAGAGGAAGTGAAGGGGCAGGTGTTGCATCTTCTGCGTGGGCATGGGGAGGTGCCATAAGTGGGGGTTGAGGAGTACGGGGTGATGGAGGAGTGGACCAGGGTGTCCCGGAGGGAACGATCCCTACGGAATGCCGTCAAGGGGGGTGAAGGGAAGATGTGTTTGGTGGTGGCATCATGCTGGAGTTGGCGGAAATGGCGGAGGATGATCCTTTGAATGCGGAGGCTGGTGGGGTGATAAGTGAGGACAAGGGGGACCCTATCATGTTTCTGGGAAGGAGGAGAAGGCGTGAGGGAGGATGCGCGGGATATGGGCCGGACACGGTTGAGGGCCCTGTCAACGACCGTGGATGGAAAACCTCGGTTAAGGAAGAAGGAGGACATGTCAGAGGAGCTGTTTTTGAAGGTAGCGTCATCAGAACAGATGCGACGGAGGCGAAGGAACTGAGAGAATGGGATGGAGTCTTTACAGGAAGCGGGGTGTGAGGAGCTGTAGTCGAGGTAGCTGTGGGAGTCGGTAGGCTTGTAATGGATATTGGTGGACAGTCTATCATCAGAAATTGAGACAGAGAGGTCAAGGAAGGGAAGAGAAGTGTCAGAGATGGACCATGTGAAGATGATGGAGGGGTGGAGATTGGAAGCAAAATTAATAAATTTTTCCAGGTCCCGACGAGAGCATGAAGCAGCACCGAAGTAATCATCGATGTACCGGAGAAAGAGTTGTGGGAGGGGGCCGGAGTAGGACTGGAACAAGGAATGTTCCACATACCCCATAAAGAGACAGGCATAGCTGGGGCCCATGCGGGTACCCATAGCCACAAGTTCAGCCAGACGGAGGAGAGTAGTGGTGATTGGGGATTGTTCGGGCCTCTGTTCAAGGAAGAAGCTAAGGGCCCTCAGACCATCCTGGTGGGGGATGGAGGTGTAGAGGGATTGGACATCCATGGTGAAGAGGAAGCGGTTGGGGCCAGGGAACTGGAAATTGTTGATGTGACGTAAGGTGTCAGAGGAATCACGGATGTAGGTGGGAAGGGACTGGACAAGGGGAGAGAGAAGGGAGTCAAGATAACGAGAAATGAGTTCCGTGGGGCAGGAACAGGCTGACACGATCGGTCTGCCAGGACAGTTCTGTTTGTGGATTTTGGGTGGGAGGTAGAAGCGGGCCGTCCGAGGTTGGGCGACTATCAAGTTGGAAGCTGTGGGAGGAAGATCTCCAGAGGAGATGAGGTCAGTGACAGTCCTGGAAACAATGGCTTGATGTTCTGTGGTGGGGTCATGGTCCAGGGAGAGGTAGGAGGAAACGTCTGCGAGTTGACGCTCAGCCTCCGCGAGGTAGAGGTCAATGCGCCAGACAACAACAGTACCACCCTTGTCAGCGGGTTTGATGACAATGTTGGGGTTGGACCTGAGAGAACGGAGTGCAGTGAGTTCAGAGAGAGACAGATTAGAATGGGTGAGAGGAGCAGAGAAATTGAGACGGCTAATGTCACGCCGACAGTTCTCAATGAAAAGATCAAGAGAAGGTAAGAATCCAGAGGGAGGGGTCCAAGTGGAGGGAGAATATTGGAGGTGGGTAAAAGGATCCGTTGAACGGGGAGAGGACTCCTGCCCAAAGAAGTGAGCACGGAGACGAAGACGGCGGAAGAAGAGTTCAGCATCATGCCGAGCCCGAAATTCATTGAGATGAGGGCGTAACTTGATAGTCGCCCAACTTGATAGTCGCCCAACCTCGGACGGCCCGCTTCTACCTCCCACCCAAAATCCACAAACAGAACTGTCCTGGCAGACCGATCGTGTCAGCCTGTTCCTGCCCCACGGAACTCATTTCTCGTTATCTTGACTCCCTTCTCTCTCCCCTTGTCCAGTCCCTTCCCACCTACATCCGTGATTCCTCTGACACCTTACGTCACATCAACAATTTCCAGTTCCCTGGCCCCAACCGCTTCCTCTTCACCATGGATGTCCAATCCCTCTACACCTCCATCCCCCACCAGGATGGTCTGAGGGCCCTTAGCTTCTTCCTTGAACAGAGGCCCGAACAATCCCCAATCACCACTACTCTCCTCCGTCTGGCTGAACTTGTGGCTATGGGTACCCGCATGGGCCCCAGCTATGCCTGTCTCTTTATGGGGTATGTGGAACATTCCTTGTTCCAGTCCTACTCCGGCCCCCTCCCACAACTCTTTCTCCGGTACATCGATGATTACTTCGGTGCTGCTTCATGCTCTCGTCGGGACCTGGAAAAATTTATTAATTTTGCTTCCAATCTCCACCCCTCCATCATCTTCACATGGTCCATCTCTGACACTTCTCTTCCCTTCCTTGACCTCTCTGTCTCAATTTCTGATGATAGACTGTCCACCAATATCCATTACAAGCCTACCGACTCCCACAGCTACCTCGACTACAGCTCCTCACACCCCGCTTCCTGTAAAGACTCCATCCCATTCTCTCAGTTCCTTCGCCTCCGTCGCATCTGTTCTGATGACGCTACCTTCAAAAACAGCTCCTCTGACATGTCCTCCTTCTTCCTTAACCGAGGTTTTCCATCCACGGTCGTTGACAGGGCCCTCAACCGTGTCCGGCCCATATCCCGCGCATCCTCCCTCACGCCTTCTCCTCCTTCCCAGAAACATGATAGGGTCCCCCTTGTCCTCACTTATCACCCCACCAGCCTCCGCATTCAAAGGATCATCCTCCGCCATTTCCGCCAACTCCAGCATGATGCCACCACCAAACACATCTTCCCTTCACCCCCCTTGACGGCATTCCGTAGGGATCGTTCCCTCCGGGACACCCTGGTCCACTCCTCCATCACCCCGTACTCCTCAACCCCCACTTATGGCACCTCCCCATGCCCACGCAGAAGATGCAACACCTGCCCCTTCACTTCCTCTCTCCTCACCGTCCAAGGGCCCAAACACTCCTTTCAAGTGAAGCAGCATTTCACTTGCATTTCCCCCAACTTAGTCTACTGCATTCGTTGCTCCCAATGCGGCCTCCTCTACATTGGAGAGACCAAACGCAAACTGGGCGACCGTTTTGCGGAACACCTGCGGTCTGTCCGCAAGAAAGACCCAAACCTCCCTGTCGCTTGCCATTTTAACACTCCACCCTGTTCTCTTGCCAACATGTCTGTCCTTGGCTTGCTGCATTGTTCCAGTGAAGCCCAACGCAAACTGGAGGAACAGCACCTCATCTTCCGACTAGGCACTTTACAGCCCTCTGGGCTGAATATTGAATTCAACAACTTTAGATCTTAAACTCCCCCTCCCCCCATCCCCACCCCGTTTCTTTTTCCCCCCCCACCCGCTTTTTTTTCAATAATTTATATAGATTCTTCTTTCCCCACCTATTTCCATTATTTTTAAATCTAAAACTAAAACCTTTAGTCTTTCCACCCCACCCCCACTAGAGCTGTACTTTGAATATCCTGTCTTCTATTCTTAATTAGCACTTTTTTCAGACAAAGACCACCACCTTCAACACCTCTTTGACCCTTTTGTCTGTGACATCCTTTGATTATCTGCTCACACCACACCCTTAATGTGTCTCTTCCCCCCCACCCCACCCCCCCCCACCCACCTTAAACCAATTTATATTTCTCCCTTGCTGAAACTATGCTGCAGTTCTGCCGAAGGGCCATGAGGGCTCGAAACGTTAACTGATTTCTTCTCCGCCGATGCTGCCAGACTTGCTGAGTTTTTCCAGGTAATTCTGTTTTTGTTTTGTTTTGGATTTCCAGCATCCGCAGTAGCTTTTAGCTTTTTGTTTTTATCTTTGTATTAAGTTCCCTGATTCACATGCAATTCTGCAGTGAGGAATACATTTCTCTCCTTTGCATCCTTGTGTACAGAACTATATCAAGCACAGATTCAACCCTACCTCTGCCAAACCTCATAATCTTATATTTTCCTGCAGTAAATCACATTTTCCATTACTCTGCCCACTGGGCAATCTTTTGAGTTCTTTTGAGTTTGTGTGTATTGATATTCATCATTGGTCACTTCTCTCAGTTTGATGTCTACAAATGTGGACACTTTGGGCACAACTCCTTTCTCAAAATTATTTATAAAAATGATAAACTTCAGTGACCCGAGTACTCCACAATGTAACTGGCTGCTGTTGATGCACACCTGCTCATGCACCACTATTTGTTGTCTACCAAACAACTATTTGTCAATCCAAGAATGTCTGTCTATTCCACAAGCTTAGACTTCACTTACCAGTCTATTACATGGCACGGTGTCAAATGCCTTCTTGAAATGCAAATACAAAGGGATGATTTTCCCTCAGATACTTTAGATGTGAAAGAGTCTTCAAGGAGGCTAACAGCAATGAGATATTAAACTGAGCCCAACTTTAGTGGAAGATGACATCTGGATAAAGTTGAAGTGCATGCTCAGAATGGCTGCCCTGGGAATCATTAAGGCTCCGATTATCAATTAAAGTGGCTCTGATGTTCATTAAAGAGGCTGCACGCCATTTTGCTGGCTACTGCAATTAATGACTACTCCTAACAATGACCAGCTGAAGAAGAGTAAAGAGGTCATTGGTGAAGATTGCGAGCCTTACTATCAGCCATGTTCAGCTTTCACTGTTCACTTGCTGCTGGAGATTAACTGACTACACTGTTATTAACGAGGACGTTTAATATTCCTCAGGAGACTTTCTGGGATACTTTATCAAGATTTCAACAACACTATCAACATTGATCTTGCAAATTCTCTGATGACTTCACCAGAAAATATTTAGAGTGAGTGCTGTGTTATTCTACCTTATCAAACACCTTACAGAAATCACCAGGAGCACTTGGTCATGGAAATCTGGCTAGAGGTTCACCTTGGTTTGGAAGAGGAAGGGGAGGTGGAGGTGAGACCAGGCAGAGCAGCACCAGCTGCTGGAAGAGAAAGGGACAGGAGGTTGAGGAGGGTTTCAGATTCATGGTGACTTCCCTCGTTCCACAATCTGGCGATGGTCATGGGGGTCCAGCTGTTACCACTAGTGATTGTACCAGAGGGTCAAATTCAGGAGCTACAAAGAGGTAGAAAAGGTTGAGTAAGAGGAGGAAGATGAGGGGGAACAATGGGAGCACCAGAGGGTTCCAGGTAGATGGCCCTTACCTGGGTTAAATGCTCTATTACTAATTGAAAACTGCTTTGAGAGACATCCTCAACCACCAAATTTCATAACACT